>NC_092126.1:185084440-187584440 GCF_043159975.1 Macaca nemestrina | reverse complement strand
TTTTTTGTAGAGACAGGGTTTTACCATGTTGGCCAGGCTGGTCTTGAACTCCTGACCTCAAGTGATCTGCCCTGCTTGGCTTCCCAAAGTGCTGGGATTAGAGGTGTGAGCAACTGCACCCAGCTTCAGCCATTATTTCTTTAAATACACTTTATGCATTTTGTTAGTCTCTTGTCTTTATGAAACATTCATTGCATATATATATTATCTCTCCTGTTAGGTCCCATAAGTCCCATAGGCTTTCTTCATTCTTCTTTTTCCCATTTGACTGGGTCATTTTATATTACTTGTGTTTGAGTTTACTAATTCTGCTTTATTGAGTCTGCCATTGAAATTGTCTATCAAATTTTCAGTTCAGCCATTATATCCTTCAGCTCTATAATTAAGTTCTCTCTTTTTTTAACTGTTTCTATTTATTTGTGGAAATTTTAATTTTGCATTGTTTTCCTCAGTTCATTTAGTTGCTTCTCTATATCCTCTTGTAGTTATCTAAGCTTCTATAAGAATTCTTTTGAATTCTTTTGTGTAAGCCATCTGGTAGCACCAAGGGTGGGAAGGGTTGCTGGTTAAACTGCATAGTAAAGTGAGACTACTGGCTACTGTCCATGATCAGTGAAGGCTACCAGCTAGGCTCTGAAATTGGGTGGAACTGCTTGCAAGATTTCAGAGTTGCAGAGAGGGGAGCTAGTGGCTGGGCTCCATGATCAGAGAGGACCTCTGACTGGGCTCTGGTTGCGTGAATTCATTTGTTGTGCTTAGGCTTGGGCAGGGCTCATGACTTGGTTTCAAAGTGGAGCAGGACAGTTGACTGGGCTCTGCCAGTGATAAAGGATGCTGATTGAGCTCATTGTCCTGTTGAAGCTGCAGGCTGGACTACTAAGTTGGGCTGGGCAAGGCTGCTAACTATTTTCTGCCATTGGAAGAGGCTGCTGCTCTGGCTGTCTAGTTACATAGAGCTGATGGCTGGGTTTCTTGGTGAGACAGGGCCACACGTTGCACTCCCTAGTTGGACAGGGGTGTTTTGGGGGTCGTCTCATTCTGTCAAAGTCCCTGGTAAAGTGAGGCCACAATGTGGGGCTATCATCAAGATAATACACACGGGCCATTGTGAGTCCCTGCACCTTTTTCTATTCCCTTTTTCCCCCACATGATCTACTTGTGTCAATTCCCACGCTCCATATGAGGCATGAGAGAAGTGGGCCTCTCAGCAGTGCCCCAAAATGCTATGAAAGTTGGATGTATATCTCACTCTCTCTTTTCCACCGGATAAATTGTGAGCCAAGGGGATTTTTCTTGATGTGATGTTGTGCTGGGAGGAGTACTGTGGACAAAGCGACAAAGTGAAACTGTTTATCTTATCCTTATTAAGGTGGTTTCTTTTGTTTTTTTTTTATGCTCCACTGGAATGCTGAAATCTCTCTTCTAGGTTCTAGGATTCTTACGAAAGCATTCTCATCAATGAATAATTAGTACTTTTTTTTCCCCCTTTGAGGGATCTAGGACTGAGGACTTCCTATTCTGCCATCTGACTGGCATCACTTTTCTACTCCTGGAGTTTCTGTTAATTTATTGACAACACCCATCAGCAATTCTGCAAAAAAGGGGAGATAATCAGAAAAAAAGACAGGAAAAAATCCATAGAATCGTATTTGTTGTTTATGGGATATGGTGTTTAGGCATTGATTATAAGGGTCTGAGGATCTATGGCCAACTCTCTGCAAATAACTACAAGATTAGCATGTGAAAGAGAGAAAACAAAAATTATACATGATTACTATTGTTTGAAATAATCTCAGATATAAATTTACAGTCAAAATAAAGTAGCATTTGGAACACAGCAAAAGAATGAATAAATAAACTGCCTTGGAAAATTATGTGGTTTCTCTCAATAGCAATCTTTGAGAAGAGTTTTAATAAACACTCAGAGGAGGATTTGGAGATTAATAAAATAAAATAAGGAATGAGTGATTGAGTGTCTTTCAAACTCTTAGATTTTATTATTCAATTAGTTCACTTTAGTCATCAACATATAATTTCTTTTATAACCCAGTATTCTACAACATGTTTATAGTATATTAACATATAATAGTAATATTTTACAAAACATTAAAATATCTAGGAGCATAAAATATTTAAATTTTGAAATCGCATATTATATAGGGAAGTCTAGTGTTACTGACTTGCTATATGATCAATAATTAATATAAACACACAGAAACATACACATCTCTCATAGACACACAGTATAGACTCATAAACATACACGCATAGCACGCAGACACATTGCACACACACTGCATAAACATACACATTTCTGGGGCAAAATGCTGAACTCAAATGATATAAATGTTTTCAAATATGAACTACAAATGGGGCAGAATTTTTAAAATTCTGGTTAATGTTTTCTATAATGGTTGAATGACAGTCAAACAAGTTTTTTGCTTTCTAGGATCAACATTTTAATGCAGGACACACAAACATATGAAATATCAATCAAAATATAGAAAAATATGAGATTTCATTTGTACTACAAGACTTCTTTTACAGCATAATATAGGCCACAGGAATGCTGTATTGAAAAGAAATAACATTATTTATTTTACTGTTAAAAATAAACATGAAAGTATATTTCTTATAATATAGAGCTATATAGAATTAGATCCTGTTAAATACCAAATGACAATTTAATTATTTATTCTCACAAAAGTATTATAATATGTCTCATAATTATGTAACTCTAGAAATGAATATGTCATAATAGATATAATTATGATTATAATGAAAATATCTACTTAGATAATTATAAGCTGTCTCTCAATGGATGTATACTTATTTACATATATCTATTTATATCAATCTATCTGAGAGATTGATATAACAATCACACAATACACATAACAAATACAATATTTAGAAATATATGCATACATTTTTACACAAATATACAAGTAATTAACTGTGTGATTAAATATAACAAGTAATTAACTGTGATAAATCATAGTTTTATCTAGTTACACACACACGAGTACATGTGCATGTGTGCATAAACATAAATAAATATGTGAAAGATACAATACATAAACATGCATAATTTATGCATACATGCATAAATACAAATAGATATATGAACAAATATATTAAACATATATAATGTTAAGTATTTATTCATATGTATTCATTTGTTTTCATCATTTAAATACTTATTCACCTGTATTTGTAAATGTATAACTCAAATATTCTGGATAACCTAGATTGATACTTTGCATTAAATTGATACAAGATAGAATCTAGTAAATGTTGATTTATTCAGATATAGTCTGATAAATATATATTTAATACTTTTAATATCATATATAATATATATTTCATACTTCTGAATTAAGATTAAATAAATTGCATAAAAGGCAGATTACTTTTCTTGGACAAATATACACTTACTATGTTCAAAGGAAATAAAAAATCCAAAACTTAACTCATTTAGAATTTACTACATATAAAATAAATTTTAAAAATGAAAATGAAAAAAATCAAGGAATTAAGATAAATTAGAATGTCACATATAAACTCACTTTATTAAATTATATTTCTTACAATTAAGAGTAAACATTTCTCAGCAAATTAATAACTCCTATTGAGTTTTCACTGTTGTTAAATTTGCAGATGATTATTAGGTAGGGAGGTAGGTATATAGACAGACAATTTGTGAAACTCTTCACATAAACCTTATAAATATTGTTGTTAAAGATGACTTTGAAATAAAAACCACTGTATATATCTATGTACAGAAAATGTTAACTCCCCCTTAATCTGTTACTTTTGCATTCTGGTTTTGCAAAGGAGTCTCTTTCTTTGGAAAACTTTTAGTTTTAAAAATTTTCCTGAAACGTGATGTCTTCAAATAAATCAAAACTCTTTGGCACTGAAACACATAGAAATACATCTTTTCACAGACTTCACTCTTCTGTTAAATAGATGAAAACTCATATTTTAACCCATACATAGGATCTTTTCAAATTAAATTTTTCTTTCTTCAGTGAGATTAATAAAAAGCAATTTAAACATATTGAAGCATCTGGGGCTTTATTAGTTTTCTACATTGAATTACATTAAAATGAATATTTTTTCTTGCCTAAGTTATTTCAGCCTCTGTTGACATTAGTGATAGAAGACATTGAGTTTTCAATATAATTTTCTGATATTTAATAATTGTTGGTTTATAGAAAATCTGTCTTATAAATCTTTGCCAGTTGGTATTTTGCCCAGTGGAGAATTTACAACCACAGGCTTATCTGTAAGTACTGGCAATCTGTAATTTGTGTGGTCATAACTTGATTAATTATATTCAAACAATGGTAGATCTGGTCTAATGACGACTGGCCTGTGGTTTTGTGACCACCTTTCCCCTCATTATCACAGTAATGTTTTCCACTTCTGCCTCTTTTTTCCTTCTTAAACCCAGTAGCTTCAAATATGCCTGTCTCTTTCAGGTATTAAGGCATGTGCTAATATTATTTACATATCCACCATGTGAGTCTCTAACTGTCTCTCTATTTTGCCGCATGCTTAACAAAATCTGTGTTTACAACACATCCCACACCTGGTCCTCAGTTTTTGCTTTGATCCTCCTTTTTGCATTGCCTGTCACTTTGAACTTGATTCTTAGTACTAGATTACTGTCTTTGTTCTACACTTTTCTGACCCCTGATCCCCTTGAATAAATCTCTCTCACTCTAGCCAAGTCCTTCTGAATGGTAGTTGTAGAAAATGACCACAGGTGATGCTCTTGGCCAACTACACCAATATCTGAAATAAGATGCTAACCTTATTTTTGCTGCTCACCTCCTACTTCTTGTTCAATTCAGCTCTAATTTCTTCTTTAATCCAGCTGGTAGCCCCTACTGTATTTTCACTTCTCAACACAGCATACACTAAATTATATCTGACATTTTTATCATTCTCTTCTCCCCCAACTTCTCAAGATTATTCTAGTCTTGAAGGTGCAGCTCAAATTATAAATCTTCCATAAATCTTCCCAATGACTATCTTAAAATTAATGTTTCCATTTCTTTACTTACATAAGTTTGTTCCTTGTACATCTATCACAATTTACTCTCTAGTATACTCTAATATACTCCTGTATATGTGTCTCTTTCACTGGGTTATAAGTCAAGAAAAATATTTAATTGCTGTTTTCATCAATAAATTACATACATTAGTGTTTGCAGACAGAAGGACTCAGTGAATTTAAGGTATCTATTTACAGTCATGCACCACAACCACACAACAATGTTTTAACCAATTACAGACCACATATGGGACCATGGTCCTATATGATTATAATACCATATTTTTATTGTATCACTTCTATGTTTAGATATACAAATACTGTTGTGTTATAATTGTCTACAGTATTTCGTACTAACATATTGAACAGATTTGTAGCATAGGAGCAATATGCTATACCATATAGCCTAGGTCTTTAGTAGGCCATACTGTCTTAGTTTATACAATCTATGATGTTCACAAAATACAATCACCTAATGATTCATTTCTCATAGTAAAACGCCATTGTTAAGCAACACATAACTATACCGTATTTGAAGAAAGACCTCAGATGAAGAGGGTTAAGTTAATCATAATCTTCAGTTGCTCCTTGTGTATTATTTTCATTGGTGTATTCAGGGGCATCTTTCAGTTAAACATATTGATTCATTCCTTTTCTCTTATAACCACCATCTATCAACATTTATCTAACATGTAGGAAACAATTTTAATGTGTTTAATCCATACCTTTTCACGTAAATATATTCTTACACATTGTGTTGTCTAAGTAAGTGTATATAGTATGTATGTACATATGTGTATGAATGTATGTATGTGTATATATGCATTACAATATGCATACATGTATCTGTGTATGTATATTAGAGAGAGAGAGAATGTATAGTGTTTTCATTATCCATATCAACCACATTAGACTACATGGTTTCTTTCCACCGTCCCAGTAACGGATATTCACATTCCCTCTAACTTTGCACTTTCTGCACCACTCTAAACAAAACTATAACAAACATCTTTTCTTTTCTTTTCTTTTCTTTTCTTTTCTTTTCTTTTCTTTTCTTTTCTTTTCTTTTCTTTTCTTTTCTTTTCTTTTCTTTTCTTTTCTTTTCTTTTCTTTTTTTTTTTTTTTTTGAGACAGAGCCTCAGTCTGTGGCCCAGGCTGGAGTGCAGTGGCGCGATCTCGGCTCACTACAAGCTCCGCCTCCCAGGTTCCCGCCATTCTCCTGCCTCAGCCTCCCGAGTAGCTGGGACTACAGACGCCCGCCACCACGCCCGGCTAGTTTTTTGTATTTTTAGTAGAGACGGGGTTTCGCCGTGTTAGCCAGGATGGTCTCGATCTTCTGACCTCGTGATCCACCCACCTCGACCTCCCAAAGTGCTGGGATTACAGGCGTAAGCCACCGCGCCCGGCCAACAAACATCTTTATACATGTCCATTTCGGGAAATATGTAAACATTCCCTAGGACATTCAGCCAGAACTAGAATATCTAAGTCATCTGTATATGTGATATTGCTTTCCAAATAACTAGTATGGTCATTTGGAATCTCATTCCCATCAGATATACAGAAGGATTAGTATGCCCTTACACTACTGTTAAAACTTAGAATTTTCTAGAGTTTCATTTTTTCCAGTTTAATATGTGTAATTATTCCTTGTTATTTTAATTTTTTTTTTTTTCTGTCCACCAATTGTTTTAGTTTCCCAGGGCTATTAAAACAAACAGTTACAAACTGGGTAGCTTAAAACAGTATACATTTATTTCTTCTTTGTTCTTTAGTCCAAAAGTACAAAACTGAGATGTCAATAGGGCCACACTTTCTCTGAACTATGACTAAAGCGACCTTCCTTGTTTCTTCCAGCTTCTGGTGGCTCAAGCATTCCTTGGTTTGTGGCTACGTAACTCTAATCTCTGCCTCCCTCATGGCTTTTTCCTCTGTGTTCATGTATCTTCTCCTCTTTTATAAAACATGCTTGTCATTGGATTTAGAGGTCACCCAGATATCATAGATAATCTGATCTCAAGATCCTGAATTTATTTGTATCTGCTAAATCCTTATAATAAGGTCACATTAACAGATTCCAGGGGTTAGGATATAGATATAGCTTTTGAAGGCCTGTTGGTCATTCCACTACAGAATGACTTTCAGTCATCTTGTCATATTCTTGTCAGTATTTTTAGTTTTTACATTTAAAAATCCCCTGTTTGTATCTTTTATTATTTTTTCTTTTGGGTGGCAGTTTTTTTCTTGTGAGTTTTTAATAGTTTCTTAACATTCTGGAAACTAATTTATTTTTTGTTTCAACTAGTGAAAATATCTCCTCACATTCATTCATTTATCAGTGTAGTCCGTAACATTCTCCAGCTAAAAAATGCTTAATTTTAATGTAATAGATTTTTTAAGCATAAACAAATTCTTGATTAATAACCAGCTTTCTAGTACTCTGAATTCTGCTAAAATACTACATTGAATGGCAAAACAAAAATCTATTCATAGTGAATTTTACACTCGTTTCCAATGAAGCAGCAAGACATTTTGGGAGAATCTTCCAACATCTCCCTTAATATCACACCAAGATGGCAATAGTTTATGAGATCGTTCCGCTTCTACTACATGCACCCACACTATAAATATAGTGAGAAGAAACGTTATTGTTTTAGTGATAGGTTGCCACCAATTACTTCTTTAATACAGATTAGGACGCTGGATGATAAATATTAGATAATGGCATTTTCCATTTCTGCTTAGAGATGTAAATAAAAAAGTGTAGATATTTACTTGTTATTCCAGTGACTCACACACAACATTATTTAATGCTACATTATTCTTATAAACAGTATTTGTTTAAATCTAAAATATAATGTTTAATTTAAAGGTTTAACATTAATTATTTGATTTAGGGATAATGTGAACCAGTTCTTAGAAACCGTGAATTACTTTTCTCAATCGAAGAGAAAATAGAATATTTTGAAATCTGGAAAACATGTAAAATAAGTTTTCATTAAGAACACTTTCTATTCTTAAAGTTTTACTAATTTAATTTAAATATTGTCTAAACTACCACTTAGAAATTGTGCTTCTTTAAAACCATTAGATTTACATTATCTGTTAGTAAAATAGTCACAGTAAGTCATCAAATAGATTCCATCATAAATTTTAAAAGGCTATTTCCTAGATGTTAATATTGCACTCAGCAGAGCATATGTCTCAGTGATAATGAACTTACAATGTAGTGCATGAAGTGGACACTAAAAAGTAATTTAAGTGGTTTGGAGTGATTTAAAAGTCATTTTCCTATATTAATTTGTAAGATAGAAATACTTTATATTTCAGGCACTGTTTTAATTTTATGTTGTGAATGTTCATTCTCTTAATGTGGAATGCTGATAATGGTCATGTTTGATCAATGGCCTTTACAGATATTTTTACTGAAAATAAAATAGTCATTACTAATAATAGCTTTATTGCCATTAACGCATATCATGTTATAATACAATTGACGTACTTACTTTAGAATGATGAACTATTTGTTCTTTTTAAGGAATTTAGAGTGCATTGCCTTTTAGAAAGGCAATTTTCTTTTGAAACATATTGCACTGCATAAGAAGATTCTGAATTAAAGGTCTGTTTAAGTTTAATATAGTAGCAAAAAATAAAAACAAAGAAAAGTTTGCTTGAAATACATAATTATAAAACTTTCTATTTATATTGATTTGTTACTCTAAATCAGAGGATAGGCCAAGTATCTGTACCACCACTTATAAAGATGTATATTTTTTGATCTGTAATCCAGTTGGAATATTTTTATGTAATTAAATTTCGGTTCTACTTGGAGTTGTATTATTCATTTTGGAACTGAAATGCTTAAAGACATTTTCAGTTCTCTTTTCTCATCTGCTGACCCAAAGCCCAGTAGTGAAATGTTCACACATTTGCTCTGTTTGTTCTATTGTTCAATTGGAAAACAATATTTAGCAATTTCTATTCATATTGTGGCCTCCATCCTCTATTTCTCTCTCTCTCTCTCTCTATATATATATATAGATAGATAGATATAGATATATATGGATATATATAGATCTATAACACAATTTATTATTTAAGTTAACATTGAAGCAATCAAACTCAAAAATATACACATCACATGCTGAAAAATTATCTCCTCTAAATTGTACAAATATGTGTCAAGGGGAAATCCTGGAAAAGTTTTGAGGAGACTTCTCTGAGAATTGAGTTTTACCATAGTCTTCAAATTGTACCTTTGGTAGAATATACGTTTATAATCTCTTTCGGGTGCACATGCTAAATTATGGTTTTGTCTACATCAAAGTGAAGTAAGGTCCTCAGCATCTTCCTTATTCAAAGGTAAGCCCTCAGGTACTCTATAATACATTTCTCCCTGCCATGAATTACCCTGACTCCATTACAGCATACTCTTTTACCATTATCTTTAGAAAACTAACGCAGGAGCAGAAAACCAAATACTGTATGTTATCACCTATAAGTGGGAGTTAAATGATAAGAATACATAGACACAAAGAGGGAACAATGGACACTGGGGCCTACCTGAGGGTGGAGGGTGGGAGGTGGGAGAGGAGCAAGAAAAATAACTGTTGGGTTCTAGGCTTACTACCTGACTAATGAAACAATCTGAACAACAAACCCCCATGACATGAGTTTACCTACATAACAAACCTGCACATGTCCCCTTAAACCTGAAATAAAAGTTTAAAATAAAACAAAAACACATTTCGTTACACACTAGCAACTCAAGAATTTTTTCCCCAAACACTGTCTTCTACTGTTTAATTCAAGCTTCGACGGATTTTCTTAGTTTTTAATTCAAATATTTCATTGAAGTTTTGTACTTATTTAGCCAATCATTTAATTTGATAAAGTCAAATATAAGATAATTTGTTATTCATGGTGTTGAAGATCATCATAATGGAATAAACAATAATTCAATTCTAGGTATTCTGTGTAAATGTGAAAGTTCTGAAAAAAATATTAACTCCATAAGGAGATAGATAATGTGATAACTTGAAGTATAAATAATCTTTTTGTTAAAACATATGTAAAAACTTAATATTGGAGGGTGATGTAAGTAAGCAGGCAGACCTCGTAAATCATTATATCCTAGGGCTTTTCTAAGACCCATGGATTGGAGCTATTCCCAAAGTATTAACTACATGTTCCAAGCAGGATAGGTATAGAAATGAAAAGCTTCATAGCATTTTCACATATTAATTTGATGTCTATTGAACCTAAGAATGTTTTTAAAGATTGGATTTGTAAAACGTTTTTTACAGTGTTAGCTAAAAAATTATTTGTAATGTCTCAGGAAGCAATGTAAGTAATTATATAACTGCAACATTGATCTCTCAAATAAAGATATTCCTCATCAATTTGTTTATAAAAGTCTTTTATTAACTTGTAAAAGGGTAATATAATAGTGTCAATCTACAAAAACTAAAATAATAGCAAACAAATGAAGCATACTTTGGAAAATATGAGAAGTCAAATGAAATTAGTTATCTGTAAAATTTTGCATTTTTGACTTACATTCAGAGCTATTAAATCCAAATCCTTTACCTGAATATGCCATTTCAATAGTGAACACTTTTCCTTGTGTTTCCAATACTATTAACTGGTATATATTTTGGAAAACTAACCTCTAATTTGAAATATGCAAGAACTACATGGTGAACATTTTACTTAGAACATCTAAAGAAGAATATACTTTGAATCCATTATTATTTTTATCAAGATAGTAGCATAAGTTACATATAAATTCAGTTGAGGCTGCATCAACAATAAATAACATTACAAAGTAGCTAATGAGAAATTTCACAGTCATGTCTGTTTTTCCAGAAGCTATGTTATAATATTAATAAAGCCCAACATAATGATTTTATTCAAGCATATTTATCCAGCAGCACTTTCTGAGGTAAACAGTAAGTGGAATATTTTTTGAAACATGAATATTACTGAGAGAAATGTTTTTGTTTCTATCCTCAATGTCAGAAGAAAAGTCATCACTTTAGAAAAATAAAACTGCTTAAAAAAATAAGATATAACAACACAAAAATTAGGAATACAAATAACAACTTGTACAGTATAACAACTATTTATATAGAATTTACGTTATAAGTAGTGGTGATTAAAATAAGTATTATAAGTAGTGGTGATTAAAATCACTAGTGGTGATTTAAAATGTACAGGAGGATGTACATATGTATATATGTGATATTATGCATGTACTATGCATATATACACATATATAATATTTTGTCATATTGAAGTAGGCAATATTTGTCATCAATTTTAAAAAGTAATAAAATTACATAAGTATATGGTCAAATGCCTAAAGCTGAATCATTACATTACCAACTAGTGACAGTGGCATCTATGCCAAAATATGTATGTACTCAATGTCCTAAATTTTAATTTATTTCAAAGTCCTGAATTCCTTCTAAGTTTATGTAGCTCCTGGGAAAAAAATAGTATTGATAAGAGAAATAGAGACACATACACACAAAAAGAAGGAGAGAGAGAAGAATGAGAAAGAAAAAGAATTAATACTTCATAATTACTTTTGACTTCTGACTTCCCTACTGTATCATTTTAAATAGTTAACTCTATCATGCTGTATAATTTGGTGACTGGAAAATACAGTGTTTTGCAAGAAAAAAGCCACAGAAAAAGCAGTCATCAAAGTTATGCACTTTAAGTACAAGAGAGGCTCTTTAAACATAAAAATATAGATTGAAAATACAACTGTGGAAAAAGATATAGTAGACAAACAATAATCCACAAAGGCTAGAGTAGTTATATTAACACTGATGATAAATCAACTTTGGGGCAGTTATCAGAGATAAGTAGAATATTTTATAATTATAAAAGTACCAGTTCTTCAGGAAGGCTAACAATTACACATATGTATGTACCTAATAATAAATAATGCTTGAATAAAATCATTATGGATATATGAAATACAATTTAACAAAATAAAAGAAGAAAAAGGCAAATTCACAATCATATGAAGAATATTATTAACCAGCTTGATCTAAATGACTTTCATAGAACAGAACATCCAACAGTTATGGAATCCATGCTTTGCAGATGCACACATTGTTCATTCATCAATGTAGTCTTTACATGTTGCCGTAAAGGAAGTGTCAAAAGTCTGACATATTCTCTTACCAACAAAGAATTAAATTAGAAAACAAAAACTGCAGGATGTTTACAAAAATCTCACATATTGGGAAATTAAACAATCTACTGATAAGTAAGCCAAGTAAAAAATTAGAAGAAAGGGAGAAAGAGAAAGAAAAAAAGAAAGGCAAGAAGGCAGGCAGGCAGGCAGTAAGGGAGGAAACTACACAATATTTAGAAAAAATAATGGAAATGTATCATGTGCATAAGGAATGCAAATCTCATACTTCTGGGAAGACAGGATTTATCATGCATATCCCATACTACTGTCACCTTATTTTAACTGCAAGGGCTTCAAATGACCATTCTTTTTTTTTAATGGATGAAAATGGAAAAATCTTGGGAAAAAAAAACTTGATGTCCTTGTTCTGTCTAGTAAAGGTTATGAACATGTTGATACAATTTAAGTAGGACCCTCTTGTCATGATGTACAGAATCCAGCTTCAGTCCGAGTTATCTTTATCAGTAATGAGCAACTCAAAGTCTCAATGGCTTGCAATGACAATTTCATTCTTGTGTTGCATGCTGCAGATTGGCTACTCCACAGGTTTTCTTATTTTGGGGTCCAGGACCAAGGAGATATCTCTTTTGGGAATGCTACTCTTGTGGCAGAAGGAAAACAGCACAATCTGACAAAAATTATGCAATGCTTCTTAAAACATCTGTCTGGAGTTGGCTCACAGTCGCTTTTGCTCACAACCCCTACCCCAAACCCTTCCTTCCAACACAGGGGGGAATCTCCCGTTTTATCCCAAAGGAAGAAGCATTTTAAAATCTTGAAGTTAAGAAGATATTTCAATGTTTGTTGTATCTGACAAATATATTCTTTCAATAGGAGGTCATTCATTAGAGTCCTTCACATATCAAAGCTTTGTGTGACAACTTCAATACATTCATAGTAAGATTATAGTAGTTAAAACAGATATTACATTTTGTGTATTCCATAGAAGAACAGAAATACTCATGAACATTTTGCCAACTCTGTTTCCATTTCTGGGAAACTGATGTTGGATGTTTCTATGATAATGAATGAGCTAGGAATACATACTACAATTATCAAAACTCAAAAGCAAGCTTTATAATATGTTGGTGCCACAAAAATTCACTTTTGATATATTATTTTGATTCAGGAAAAAACAACCGTGTAAACAAATATCTATGTATTATGGAATTGACATTCAAACTGAACCATTGCCAGATACTCAGGGCCCTTTTCCTGTCTTCCAGATTATGACCAATCTTAAATCCCAACTTCCTTGTGGATATTGTAGTCTTCTCTTTAGCTTAAATTCTACTTGTCTTGATCTTTGTCTTTCTTCTTCTGAAACTAAAGATAAGATAAATGCTGGATTTTTTTTTAACAAAGCAAATCAAGCACACCAGCAAATAGAAACAGAATATCCAAGTGATACCTAATATAGGAGTTAACATGTTTCTAGTCAAATTTTAGACAACTTCAAGACGTTCAGTTTCTTTACCTGAAAGTAATTCTTGCTGTTGCCTGCAACTTAATTATTACAAGTTCTACAAATTTTAGTTTGGTTTGTTTTGATTGATCAGTTTCTATGTGCCAGTTTCTATGTGCTAGACGCAAGAAATTAAAAGCTGATTAACTCTGTTCCCTTAAGGGATTATTCTCTATCAGAAATGAATGAATATGCAAAAATAATTCTAATACAATACATGTGATATAAAATTACATAAGAGTAAAGTGTCAGAATACAGAAAGCATATTAAATTCATGGATCATTTCATGGTTGTGTGCCATTATTATCCAGAAAACCAAACCTACTATGAGACAAGATGCAAGCTCTTTATTGCTGGCTAGTTACAGTTAATTAAAAATATAAAACCATCAAGTTTCAACGTTAGGAGAGATCTTAAGACATTTTCAACTTTAACTTATTTTTAAGAAACACGTGGTCAAGATTTTACTGTGCTTCCATATTTTTATGTTTTTTCCTCAATGTTTTAAAGCTTTTTTTTTTTTTTTGCTTTTTTTTTTTCCATTTTCTTTACTTCTTATTGTGATATAGGAACTATAGTATAGATTATATTTGTGCTCAATTTACACTTTTGAATTTTCTTATTATTTTCTGTGTTTGCTCAAATGTGCTAAAGTAGAATAACATCTTTAAGAACACTGACATTTTAGTGTACAAAGAAGCCATAATCAGAAAGGTGGGCTTTTTTTTAAATCTTTAAAAAAATAGCCTAAAAGCATTAATCTTATATTCTACCTTCTTAAGGACTTATTGTTTACTTAACAGCTGAGCTGCTAATAGTCTCCCTTAAAAGTAAGTTTGGTACTTCATTAATTCTTAATGGCCCAAAATGGCTCTTTAATTGGTGATGGTTTCCTCTGGTTAGCACCAAATCTAACTTATGCAATGGCATTCTATCAGTGTTATTTAAACATGTTGGAGTAAATCAGGAACAGTGAATTGAATAATTAACTGACTGTTTAGCTCCTGGAAGTTGGCACAAATAATATAAAGAGCTATATTATCTTTTCTTGAAGAAGAGAAGTGAAAAGAGGAGAAATAAGATAAAAATTTTGGCAGTAATAGAAAATGACAGCATAATATTCTGTGATTATTATAAACTAAATTGCAGATTAAAAAGATTAACACTTCCCAAAATGATATTTTGCAGTATCATATCAACTTGGAAACATTTCATTTGTATACGTGGTATACACTATACTTGCGCTTAATAATGTTTTTAATAATATTTGGGTGGTGCAAACATAATTGCGGTTTTTGTATTATTTACATTTGCTGCTTGATGTTGGAATAAATTCTTAAATAAATGTACATATGTTATACATCATTTTAATGTATATTTCTCACTTTATTTTTTTGCTAATGACTTATTACCTGCTGTTTATTTTATATTTATTTTAGACTATGGAAATGATGTTAGAAAAAAAGCAAATCTGAGCAATTTTCTTTTCAAAGTGGGCTGTAAAGCAGCAGAGACAACTGGCAACATTAACAATGCATTTGACCTATGAACTACTAACGAATGTACAGTGCAGCGGTGATTCAAGAAGTTTTGCTAAGGAGGTGAGAGCCTTGAAGATGAGGAGTACCGTGGCCAGCCATTGGAAGTTGACAGCGACTAATTGAGAGCAATCAACAAACCTGATCCTTTTATAACTGCATGAGAGGATGCAAAAGAGCTCAACACTGATCATTCTATGGTCATTCAACATTTGAGCAAATTAGAAACGTCAGAAAGCTCAATAAGTGGGTGCATCATGAACTGAGCAAAAATTAAAAAAAAAAAATTGTTGGTTTGGAGTGTTGTCTTCTCTTATTCTACACAGCAATGAACAATTTCTTGTTTGGATAGTGATGTGTGTCAAAGAGTATATTTTATACGACAACCAGCAATGACCAGCTCAGTGGTTGGACCAAGAAGAAACTCCAAAGCACTTCCCAAAGCCAAACTTGCATCAAGAAAGGTCATAGTCAGTGTTTGGTGGTCTGATGCTGGTCTGATCCACTACGGCTTTCTGAAGCCTGGCAAAATCATTACAGCTGAGAAGTATACTTAACAAAATGTTGAGATGCACCAAAAACTGCAATGTGTGCAGCCAGCATTGGTCAACAGAAAGGGCCCAATTCTTCTCCACAATAATGCCTGACTGCATGTCACACAACCAATGCTTCAAAAGTTGAACAAATTGGCCTATGATGTTTTGCCTCATCTGCCATATTCACCTGACCCCTTGTCAACTGACTAACACTTCTTCAAGCATCTTGACAACTTTTTGCAGGGAAAATGATTCCACAACCAACAGGATACAGAAAATGCATTCCAAGGGTTCATCAAATCCCAAAGTACAGATTTTTATGTTACAGGAATAAACAAATTTGTTTCTCATTGGCAAAAATACGTTTATTGTAATGATTCCTATTTTGATTAATAAAGATGTGTTTGAGCCTAGTTATAATGACTTAAATTCACAGTCTTAAACCACAATTACTTTTGCACCAACCTAATATTTTTATTACTTTGTACATCTAGTTAAAAAATAATTATAGTGCACATATGATCAGCAATGTACAAGGTTTCTGTTAATAAAGTTTTTTCACTACCTCTCGTGATTGACACACTAAAGAATAAAAAGGATATTCTTTTTGGTCAATAGCTTTTCTAAATTTGTGCTTCTATGAGCTATTCCCCTCTGCTAGATAAATTAAGTGAATTTCTACCTCTTTTAATTTTCAAAATTATATATACAGTGATCTGTATAGCTTTCTACATTG
Source organism: Macaca nemestrina (assembly GCF_043159975.1). Classification (NCBI taxonomy): domain Eukaryota; kingdom Metazoa; phylum Chordata; class Mammalia; order Primates; family Cercopithecidae; genus Macaca; species Macaca nemestrina. The sequence continues at coordinate 187,567,886 of NC_092126.1, read as the reverse complement.
TACTAGAATTACTATGACATATATAGAAATACTCTGAAATAGTCATCATGTTTTCCTTTCCTATAAGCAGCCCCTTTCCTTTTAGCATTTTATAATAGGGGTATTATTGTTATTCTGGTTTGGATAATTTTTCTTGTCTGCTGTCCACATTGCAAGCGTTTTAGAACTCCTTATCTTTGCTCACTAAATGCTGATGGAAGGTCTAGTCATTTTAGTAATCAAAATCATTCCACACACATTCAAAATGCCCTCTGTTAGAAGAAAAACTTTAGACAAGTTAATTTTCTCACAGTTTAATTGAGCAAAGATTAATTTGTGTATCTGGGCAGCCCCCAAAACCAGAACAGGTTTAGAAAGACTCCAAGGCTACAACATGCTCAGATTAGTATTTATGGACTTAAAAGACAAGTGATGCATATGTCAACTGAAAAATGATGAGGGAGGTTTATAAATTGGGAAAGGAGAGCTTCATTTCTCATAAAGGGTTACAGCTTGTAGGGTCACCATTCTGACAGGCTGGGAAGCATAACCTCTTTCCAGAAGCCAGAAAGACACTTTGAGGGATAGGCAGAGGGAACAGAAATGTATGCAGAATGGTGTGGTCAAATATACATATTCAAAAAGCTATAGGAGGAATCACAAATATTTATGAAAGGGGAAACATACGCATGTGCAATGGAGCTTCATGCCCCTCCATGGGATCCATGTCCAAAAAATTCAGTGTTAGAATTACAGGATCTTTGGGGTGTCACTATTGTGTCTGGAAATGTGTGGCTGGTGGCGCCTTTGTCCAAGTTTTCTTGGGCCCATTGGGCTCATTCCACCCACTCAGCCTGGCAGCTTGTGCACAACTCACACTACCGGTCTGTATCCCATTCCTCTAAGGGAGACTGCAAGTCAGGCATGGAGCGACGATGGATGTGTGAACGAGCATGGGGTCTGGCCTCTGTGCAGTCAGACACACTGGCAGCTGCCATGGGGTGGGCAGCTCTAGGTGCTGGCATGAGTGTCTGCAAGAAGCTAAATCAGGTGCACCACAAGCAGCTTCCCTGTCTGGCACAGGGGAATGTAGTGGTGCCTGGATGATTGGAGATGCCAGGAACTGCAGGCCCCAAGAAGCATGTTTCAACCATTTGTGTTACAGCTCTTTTAGCCCTGCCATTTGATGGTCCCAAGTTCTTGTCCTGTGACCATGAAGAATGAGACCCACAGACAATTAGAGGGTGAGCAAGACAAAGAGGAGCTTTACTGATCAATAGAACAGCTCAGAGGAGATCCACAATGGGTAGTTCCAATAGCTTCCTTCTGCAGCCAGCCTGTCCCATCGAGTGTTCAGCTCCTAGCAGAGAGGAGGCCCTGGAGTGTGTTGCTCCTCTTTGCAGGCAGGTTATCCCATCATCTTCCCTGCTGTCAGCAGAAAGGAGGCCCTGGAGTGGGTAGCTCCTCTCTACAGGCAGGTCATCTTGATGTCTCTGCAGCTTTCAGAAGAGAAGAGGCCCTTGAGTGGGTTGCCCTTCTCTGCAGGCAGATTGTCCCATTGTCTTCCCAGCTCTCAGCAGAGAGGAGGCTCTGGAGTGGGTAGCTTTTCTCCGTGGCTAGTCATCCCAATGTCTGCTCTGCTCTGACTAAGCCCAGGGCTTTCATGGGACTTGGAAGGAGGAAGTGTGTGCTGATTGGTCCATGTTCAGCCATGGGCAGGCTGGAAAAGGCACCACAAATTCCGACGCTGGTCTGTGGGACTGGCAGCCTGGCCCCCAGCCTTCAGGACCTCCCTGGCCTGAAGGTGGGGCCTTACCTGGAACCTGCCGTCTTCTACCCAGGAACCTGTCTGCCTCTTGCCACTGTCCATGGTGCCCAGGCTGCTCGCACCAAGGGGCAACTGGAGGCCAGCACTGAGCTGCCCTCGGTCCTCTTTTGGTTTTCTTCACACCGTGCTGTCTGAAGGGGGCCAAGGTGGCAGGTGACTGGTGTGTCTGCACTGCCCCAAGCATATGCATATGCATCCCCAGCTGGGCTGCAACAATGCTCAACTTTGGCCCCACATTGCTTTCAGATCAGAGTGGGTGCCAACAGCAAGAAGAAGTCAGGCAGTGGTATCAGGCACTTCCAAGCCTGCAAGGGTAGAGGAGAACCTTCCTGAGACCCCAGGAGCACATGGAGGCCCAGGTCCACAACCCTGACTTGGGTGGTTGCAGCTGTGCCCAGGTGGGTGGGACTGCTGCCTGCTCCCGGCTCCCTCTGTCTCCATGGAGCATACAGCTCTGACTGCACACCCTCGCAACCTGGGACAGGGGCTCCAGACACTTGTTAGGCCTAAGATGGCATGTGGAGCAGAGGTGACATCGCTATGATCTCCTCCAGTTGCCCCAGTGCTCAGAGGCAGCCCACAGCAGAGTGGATTGCCCCTAAATAGAGTAGATTAGGACCTGGAGAAACAGCTAACCCAGAGTGGTCCTTGGAATAAAAAGAGCCAGCATTGACAAGGACACTGGGCCCCAGGATTCTGGAATAGCATTGTAACTGCCCAATGGGTTCACCTTGCCTGCCGCTTAGGCAGGGCTGATTTATCAAGACAGGGGAATTGAAATCAAGAAAGAGTAATTCACACAGAGCTGGCTGTGTGGGAAGCAAGAGTTTTATTATTACTCAAATCAGTCTCCCTGAGCATTTGGGGATCAGAGTTTTTAAGGACAACTTGCTGGGCCAGTGAGCCAGGATAGTTGATTGGTCAGGTCAGAGATGAAATCATAGGGAGTTGAAGCTGTCTTCTTGTTCTGAGTCAGTTCCTGGGAGGGGCCCAGAAGATCAGATGAGCCAGTTTATTGATCTGGATGGTGCCAGCTGATCCATCAAGTACAAGGTCTGCAAAAAAATCTCAAGCACTGACCTTAGGACCAACTTGGGGAGGGTCAGAATCTTGTAGATTCCAGCTGCGTGACTCCTAAACCGTAATTTCTCATCTTGTGGCTAATTTGTTAGTCTTACAAAGGCAGTCTAGTTCCCAGGCAACAAGGAGTTTGTTTGGGGAAAGGGTTGTTATTGTATTTATTTTAAACTATAAACTATAAGTTGAGTTCCCCCCAAAGTTAGTTCAACCTACACAGAGGAATGAATAAGAACATCTTGGAGGCTAGAAGCAAGATGGAGTTGGTTAGGTCATGTCTCAGTTACAATTTTGCAGTGGCAGTTTTAGCATTCCTGGGCTCATATCAGCAGATTATCTCTTCCTGTTAGAATGAACGTACCCGTAGCCTTTGCTGAGAAGACACATGTGTTGTTCTTTCTTCTGACTGAGGTAGGACATCTATCAATGCCTCCCTTTACAGCTCACAGAGCTCTTGCAACCAGTGCTCTGTCTACCTATGTCCCTGGAACAGATAAGCTCTGTGACCTATGTGGCAACCACACTCTCTGTCACCTTTCCCAAACACACATAAGTATGTCTGAAACAGTGACGGGGGTTCTTATCATCAGGAAAGATGAGGACAGTGTGACAAACAATACTTGTCACAGGAAAGTAATGGACACAGGTAAAAGTCTTTCAATTATGATCCATTAACATAAAAAAGAAGAGTTATGCATTTGACAATGGACATACGTCTATATATATCAAGAAAAAAAGGATACAGCTCCATATTTTGTTAATCTTGCCATTTTTATTGTTTTTCTCATAAGACATCCTTAGATAAAATAGAAATGGGAAAATGCCTTGATTGTTAAATTATAGATTTCACAAAAAAGAGAGATCATTAAAATCAATCTCTTTTTTGCTCTTTCTTTCAATAGTTATTTTTTCTTTCTTACTTCTGGTAACCAAGCATATAAATACTTGTTTGTACCATTCAATATATTTCTTTTTTTTTTTTGAGATGGAGTCTTGCTCTGTCATGCAGGCTGGAGTGCAGTGGTGCGATCTCGGCTCACTGCAACCTCTCCCTCCCGAGTTCAAGCGATTCTTCTGCCTCAGCCTCCTGAGTAGCTGGGATTACAGGCACATGCCACCATGCCCAGCTAATTTTGTAATTTTTAGTAGAGACAGGGTTTCACCATATTGGCCAGGCTGGTCTCGAACTCCTGACCTCGTGAGCCACCCACCTCAGCCTCCCAAAGTGCTAGGATTACAGATGTGAGCCACCGTGCCCGACACCTTTCAATGTGTTTCTATTTTAGTAACAGTAGTTCAGCCAAGGCCCTAGTTATCTTCGATGGAAATTTGGAAAGTTAGTTTTCTAAATTTATCAGTGCAGCAATACAAAAAAAGAAAATTTTTTTACAATGTATTGTAGCTTCACATTTCTGGCATTCTCCAAATCCATCTATCCATCATGGTTTGTAACTGGTAACTTTAGATCCGTTTTTTGTCTAAAGGTATGCAGACTGATCCTGACTTGGTAGTAAGCCTGAACAGTGCAGATGTTATTCAAGTTTTTATTAATTATATGGCGAATTTTGCTTTCAGTTTCTCTCCATATAGTTTATAATATATTCTTAATTCATACTAGTTAAACATATATTTAGATTGCCTTTGCACTTTATATATAAAAGTGTATATAATTTTACTCGATCCTGAAATCTTATCATTTGACTCTAATGCTGACCCTCTCAGGGGCCCAGTAGAGTTAGTGGCCAAGAGCTGCAGTACAATACGATTACTGAAAACGTGACCCTGAACGTGCTTTTACCAATTCAATACTTGTTCAATAATTTCCGTACTAGCAGATCTGTGACTTCAGCTGGTGTGAGCATTATTTTCCTCTAATGACATGGGTCAAGCTTTATAGTCTTAACTGTCATTTTAGATTATTTCCACAAAGGTAATATTTAATGTTAAATGTAAATTATTAACACTAATTAAGCAGTAAATGTATAGCACATTTGCATGTGTGGAAGGATGAAAGTTTATAACCATTTTGCCAATAAAACTATGTTGACCTGTGTTTGTGGAGTATTTTCCTTTAGTGTTCAGACACCATACTCTACTAAAACAGCTTTTACATTTCTGGAAGATTCTTTTCAGTCAATTTTGTTTCCTATTCATTTTTCTCCTCCTCTTTAAGTCCTCAGAATGCTAGTATTTTCTTTCCTCTTTATACTTATCTCATCTTGGTAAATTAAAAAAAATATATGGAATCAAATAACACTCTTGTAGCTATCCAAACCTACAACTCCCAACTCCTTCCTAAGTTGTAGAAAAGTATTCTGAAATGATGATTGGCTAGCTCTATATCCTGAGTCCATCAACAAACTAAATTCACTTTATGCATACCTGAACCTCTCTCCTCATAGCAAACTTACATAGTCAGTTCATATGATTAATAAAATGTATTTATGCAAACTGGAAGCATATGTTTCAGCAATACAACTGAATTATATTAAGCCTGTGAGGTATGAAATGCTTAGGTTCTGTGAGCATTCCATGTCCTTTCACATGTATGCCTTTCTACAATGCTGCTTGCTCTGCATGATCCTACTTGCCTTGTTCTACTTAATCTATATCTTACTATGTGTGGCTTAAAATAAGTGTCTATAACATTTGTGTCACACTGTGATGAAAGTCATTTTTTGATGCCTTTACATTTTGGTTCATCATGGATCCATTCTCTGATATCCCATATGAATTCTTTTATCATTGTTGGAGAATACAAAAGTCAATTTTCCTTAAAAAAAATCTAAAGAAATTGGAAAATGGGCATAGTATAAAGAATCCCTACCCAATAAAGATAAATATCCTTTGTAAAAACTGCATAGAAGCTTATCATTTTTATCTATTAAGGTGGCTCAAAGATTATTATCTCTTTTCAGATCTTACGAAACTGTATAATGCAAATTTAAAAGTATTTGTCACTTCAAGGTGTTAGTTGGTCTTAAATACCACTAATAATATATATTATAACAAGTTATTCTATCAAGAAATGGTAATTTCATATATATCTTGACTGTTTATGTTGAAACATATTATTTGCTGATTATAAAGGAAACCCATTTCCCATGCAGAAAATTGGAAGTTATAGAAAGGCACAAATTAGACCATAATCACATTTTATTACACTATCCTGAAATAAACATTTCTTAACACTGGGTCTATATCTTTCTAATAATATAATAATTTTATTGTAAAATGTTAATAATGTACCTATAATAAAGTAATATTGACATGTTTAAAATAAGACAAAGGTGATATGTGTATGAAAAGTAATATTTATTTTGCCTACAGTCATATTACACATCATAAAAAAGAACAAAGAAATTTAAAGGGATCAGTGTAAATACAAGCACCAAAACCATTTTTAAAGTACATTTTCATATACTTTGCATTGCGTAACCAACCTTAATTTGGAGATATCTTTTTCATCATCCTCAGTGCAAGCAAATGATCCCAGAAAGACAGAAACACGTTCAACAAACAAAACCAAAGCCCAATTGAATTAGGTTGTCTCTAAAGAAATAATATCAAGACAAACAAAAAATTAATGTCAACAAATAATTTGTTTGTATATCATCATTTTAAATACGGTTATGTTTGAGAAGACTGCCTACATCTTGCAGATTGGAAAGAACAAGTCACAATGCCCTCCAGTAAGACAAGGGCTTATCTGCAAAGATTTTGTCTGAGAACTGGAAGAACCTGCACAGAAGGATCCTACATATGGCTACTTATCCCAGGTTCCAAAGGGCATTAATAGCTGCATAAGACTTAGACTTACAGACACAATATTGTGGTTAAGAGCATGGATGCAGAGAACCCTTAGGATCAGTAATAATCTGAAGTTAGTTAGAAGAAATGGTGATGGAGGAGTAGGGTAGAGTAACCACGTATTTCTTTATTGCATGTTGCTGGAGAGAGCCAGAAAGGAGATCAGGTGCCAGACGTGACAGATTTCTGGGCAGGGCTTTCGTTTTCCAGAAAGAGCAGGGAATTTTAATGGTCAGCAATGACAAAGAAACCAAGAAGAGAAAATGTAAACTGTAAATCAGGCCAGAATAATGGTCAGAGAAGGTAGTATTTATTTATAGAAGATATTATTCTAGAAGTCAGTATGGTTTGAGGAATGATCATTGACTTTGAAGTTAGATACATTTGAGTTTTTGTCCTGAAAGTTGGTGAATTTCTGTAATCCTCAAGCTCCTCATGTACAACACAGCATAATTTATGTAGAGTGATTATTGTAGTTTTCTGAATAATGTAATAATGCAATGAATATTTGCTCCTTTCAATCTTTATTTTCTCCATCTAATGGTCTAAGAACCAAATACAAGTGCATTATCTCAGGTTTGTGGTTGGGAAAGAAGATTAGGGAAGAGGTTAGTTAAATTAAAAACAAAACAAAACCAGTAGCTGAACCACTGTATTCACATTCGGAAACTGTCATGACTTTAAGTGATTTTAATGAGGCAACCAGAGCTACTAATTTTGTCATGATTCTTTAAAAAATCAGAGCAGAATAGAATCCATAAAAATTATCTGTTGAAAATGTGCATTTGTGGGGAACAGAGTAAGGACAAAGGACAGCAAAAAAAAAAAAAAAAAAAAAAAAAAAAAAAAAAAAGTAGGATCTAAAGTAAATTCATAGGTTTGTTTTAGAATATGAGGGAATAAAGAGACAATGCACTTTGTATGTCCAGCTTCTTTGTTTAATTGGAAAGGCTGAGAAATGAGATGATTTTTCTAAGGTATAAAACATAACAATAAATATGGAATTAAAAATTGTATTTGTTGGTTCCTAGTTCAAATATTCAGTGCAATATACAAAGACAATTCCTTAGTTTTCCAAGAAGAAAAAGAAATTCTGAATTAATATAAAAATTGTAATTATAGGCCGGGCGCGGTGGCTCAAGCCTGTAATCCCAGCACTTTGGGAGGCCGAGACGGGCGGATCACGAGGTCAGGAGATCGAGACCATCCTGGTTAACATGGTGAAACCCCGTCTCTACTAAAAAAAAAAAATACAAAAAACTAGCCGGGCGAGGTGGCGGACGCCTGTAGTCCCAGCTACTCGGGAGGCTGAGGCAGGAGAATGGCGTGAACCCGGGAGGCGGAGCTTGCAGTGAGCTGAGATCCGGCCACTGCACTCCAGCCTGGGTGACAGCGCGAGACTCCGTCTCAAAAAAAAAAAAAAAAAAAAAAAATTGTAATTATAGACAATATTATGCTGTGTCGAGATGTGAAGTTTTCATGGAAGTTTTCTAATATTTTTAAGAAAAGTTTTAAGGGAGGATAAACTTCAAATAATATTAATGGATTTAAATATCATTATATACAAGGAATTAATAATATTTCCTACCACTGCTTATTTTTAAAATAGCATATTACAATTTTTATTCAGTGTGCTAAATGATCTTTTTTTTTATTATTATTTTGAGACTGAGTAACCACATTAAGAAGAACTTATGCAAAAGGAAAAGCAATGATACAACTAAGTAGAGTATCTTATTATTAGTTATTGTTTTCACTGTTATGGGCTGAATGTTTGTATTCCCCCAAAATGCATGTGTTGAAGCAATAACCACCAATGTGGTGATATTTGGAGATCAGACCTTTAAAGAGGTAATTAAACTTAAATTAGGTCATAAATGTGGGTCCTTGATTTTATGGAAATAGCATCCTTATAAGAAGAGATACCTGAGAACTTGCCTGCTCTCTCCCTCCACGCTCAGAGGAAAGGCCGTATCAGGACAAAGTGGCTGTCTGCAGCCAAGAAGAAAGCCTCCGCCAGAAACCAAACCTTGTCAGACCTTGATTTTGGACTTTCCCACGTCTAGAACTGTAAATAAATTTCAGTCAAGTCTATGGCATTTTGTTATGACATCTCAAATTGACTAATACACCAAAACAAGACAAAGCAAAAGAGTTGTTTGCTGTATGCAACTAGAATTACTTCTCATATCCAAAATCAGTGTCTGCCCTTTCTTACCTTAATACTCCAAATTATATCTTGCTGTCCTTCAATTTAATTTGATCAACCCAACTCATTTCTAACTGTATTTTTTCATTTACTGATCCATTCGTTCATTCATTCATTCATTTTACTCCACCTAAGATATTTCCTTTTAGATACAGTAAATTTTTAAAACATAATCAGTTGTTTTAGTAAATACATTTGATGTATTAACATCTATCTACCTGATCAAATCAAAAAAGCTAATTTCCGCATACTTTTCCTTCAGCCCACACTTACTTAAAACCACTTATTTTTAATATTATGCAAATAATATGGCAGAAAATTGAGCAAGAGAAAGTAAAATTCAAGATATATTTGCTTTCTGTACCATCAGCTGAAACATTTTATTCATGTTGTCTATAAGTAAATGCTACAGTAATATTTTTGCAAAAAAAGTAAAATTATTTTAGTATCTCTACATACTACTAGAATATGTTTTCTTAAATAACAATTGCATCATTTTAAATTAGTAGACGTTTTTAAAGGAACAAAAGCTACCCAAATCACTATATAAAATTCTTCCTAAAGTATATAAAGAAAATAATATTTATGGCTAACTAGACATTTAATTAGGTACGTAAATGAGTGTTAAGCCTAACCTACTAATTTGAGTAAGAATATAATTTGATTAAATGTATTTTAAATGTTTTATTTATACTTTTATTGACTCATATAGAAACGTTGTATGATATTGGCTACTAATACTATGTATTTGTGCATTTATTTAAATATTTATGAAACATTTGGTGCATTTACTATGTGCCAGATATTATGTGAGATACATGAATGACAAAGGTGAAAATAGTGGATTAGAGCCCTTGCTCTGATTTTTTACATGTGTCTGTTCTTAACTGGACACTGTGATATTTAAGAACAGAAAATGAATGCTAACAGTTTGTGCATGCTGTCCCTTCGGAATAATTCCTAATACCTGGCAAATAATGAATAAATATACAATAACCAAATAGATAAATGTATTAATAAATAAAATAATGCATTAATGTCAATTAATGGCACTCAACCTATGATAAATGCTATAAATTTGTAGTAAGTTACAATTAACATTGTACATAAAGATAATTGAGGAGACCATGAAGAAAGCTGATAAGGAGTGTCATTTTAGAGTCTAAAAGAAACCACGCTTCAGTCTTGTCTGCTTCCTTCGAGTGTGCATGTTCTCAGTAAGACTGAACTTAGAAGGAGTCAATATTCATTGACCATTTTCTTCTATTTCCTGGAATTCTCCTTTGTGACTTCTGCTTGCCTTCCAATCAATTTGTTGGATGCCTGAGAACAAATTTACTTGGGAACTTTCAGAAGGGACTTTAACCTGGTGGCATCCTAGTTCCGACAATGTCCACAATACTTTTTGATTTTATCTACTTGATGTTCCTTTTACTTTCTGATAATAAAGCTTCTTCAACTCTTAACGTATATGATTTAGGTTAGGTTAGGTACATGCCCAGACCTGGCCCATTAGCGTCACAGGTCCCTGATATAATGATTAAATCTCTATGTGATCTCTTGAATAATACAATTGTATGTGAGTTTTACATTGAGCTCGTAGAAGAAAAGACACACTCTCGACAGAGTTGTTTATCTGTTCGAATATAAGTTTGGTGCTGCCTGTTACCATTTCTACCACTGCCTAGAAACAGACTTCTTGAGAATTAGATCAAATAATTTGGAAGCAGAGTAGGAGAAGCTGAGCTAAGAGATGTAAAGAGCTAAAAGATGTGGTAGGAATACAGGGGCATCAGCAAGAAGATGCTGGAATGTAAGTTTCGCCCTGGGGTCTGTTGCTGACAGAATCTATGTCTGGCAAAGGAGGCAGGCTCCAGGGGAACTTATTATTGCCCCAATACTACATGTTATGTTTTAGATCCAGCTGTGCTTGAAGCCAGCTTTACTACGGACTTCCTTGTTACATAGGGTAAATAATTTTTGCCTTCTTATTAAAATTGCAATGCAAGTTAGAAGTCTGTCCTTGACCATTCCTGGGTAAAAACTAATTGATGTGAATCATATGACTCCAAATTTCTGTCAACGAAAAGAGTCAAAGTCAGCAAAAAATTTGAAGAGATTTATTCTGAGCCAAATATGAGTGACCCAATGGCCTGTGACAGAGCCCTCAGGAGATCCCGAGAACAGGTGCCCAAGGTGGTTGGACTAAAACTTGGTTTTATACATTTTAGGGAGACATAAGACAACAATCAATACATGTAAGATGTACATTGGTTCTGTCTAGAACGACAAGACAACTAGAAGTGGGGGCTTCCAGGTAACAGGAAGATTCAAAGATTTTTCTGATTGGCAATTTGTTGAAAGAGTTGTATCTAAAGACCTGAAATCAATGGAAAGGAATGTCTGGGTTAGGATAAGGGGCTTTGGAGACCAAGGTTTTATCATGTGGATGAAGTCTCCAGGTAGCAGGCTTCAGAGAGAATAGTTTGTAAATGTTTCTTATAAGACTTAAAGAGTCTCTTCTACCAGTCTTAAAGTCTCTGTGTTGATGATGATGGTCAGCTGTGAGGCATGACCTCTACTTCTCATCACCGCCCGAACTAACTTTCAAGTTAACTTTGGAATGCCCTCGGCTGAGAGGAGGGACCCATTCAGAGACTGGGGGACTTAGAATTTTATTTTTGGTTTACATTTCCTAATAGAGAATGCAGGACTGTGTACGTTCAAATAGTTGTTTTTATAGACTATGCCCAATGCAAACATTAATAATGTTATCTGAATGTGAGTTTGGTAAAAATAATTTATAAAAACTTTAAAATTAGAAATTAAGGAGACAAATATTCAATACTTATGTCTCCATATTGTAACAGGCAAGGAAGTAAGTTCACTTATATTTCATTCTATCAAAATATCTACTGTTTATGTATATATATAAACTGTACATGTAAATATAATCTGTGTATATATATGTAGTTATGGCACGTTGTATGGTATGAACACAGATTTAAGTCTGGTCATTTATATACACACATATATATGACTTATAACTCTCTTTAAAATGACTTCTTTTACCTTTTCATAATAGTAATTAAATTTTATTCATGCTGTATACTAGATATCATAATTTACACCAACCTTCTTATAACTCTCAATATCCAAAAGGAATGTTTCTACATTTAGAGTATTTTGTAGTAATAATAAAGCTAACAACTCACCTCTCTACCCCTCAGCCATTGAAAACACACACACACACACACACACACACACGCATGCACAAACACAGCCCCAAAACATTCACATTAGTAACTGAGAAAAAAATGTTAAATCAATTTGGGTTTTACATGTGTTTATCTTAAATACTTTCTGTTCTTCATGACACAATTTTTAAAATTTTGGCTGACACACACAGACACACACACACATACACACACAAAATCCAAAAAATCAATTGCTCAATTCATTTATTTGTTTTACAGTTTTCTTAGGTCAAGTTCCCTTGAAGCAGGACTGAGACAAAGATTTGTGTAAAAAATGATTTTTCAAGAAAGTGCTCCCAAGAAACAGTAGTAAGTGTATAAAAGAAGGAAGACTTAGAAGAAGAAAACGACATGCAGTGGTAGGAATACAGGGGCATCAGCAAGAAGATGCTGGAATGTAAGTTTTGCCTTAGGGTCTGTTGCTGACACAATCTGTGTCTGGCAAAGGAGTCAGGCTCGAAGGGAACTTAAGTCCCAGGCATGGCTAGCTCTTTGCTGTTCTACTAGAAGAGGACAGTCCTCCTAAGAGGAGTAGGAAATGAGGCCCTTGGAAGTAAAAGCACATGGAAGAGGACCTAGAAATAGTAAGAGGAAACATGACGGATATGGGCAGAGTGCTGAAAATGCCCCACTACAACAGTGAAATTAAAAATCACGAACATCTTTCTTTATTGAATGAGCTACATTGAAATGTAGAAACACAAGCCAAGTATACTAATAAAAAAGTAACAAATGCCATAAGACATTCAAAATATTTAATTAGATAAAACAAATTTTAATCAACTGAGAAAGCATACTGATATAACGTATACAGTTTTCTTGATTTTGAATTGAAAGAATTATCTGCATGTACATTTAATTACTTAAATGGTACCAGATTGTTAATAAACATATTTACACCTTTTTTTTCTTTTCTTTTCTTTTTTTTTTTTTTTTTTTTGAGATGGAGTATTGCTCTTGTTGCCCAGGCTGGAAGGCAGTGGCACAATCTCAGCTCACTGCAACCTCCATCTTCCTGGGTTCAAGTGATTCTCCTGCCTCAGTCTCCTGAGTAGCTGGGAATGCCTGCCTAATTTTTTTTTTTTTTTTTTTTTTTTTTTTTTTTTTTTTGTATTTTTAGTAAGACGGGGTTTTACCATGTTGGCCAGGTTGGTCTCAAGCTCCTGGCCTCATGATCTGCCCGCCTCAGCCTCCCAAAGTGCTGGGATTACAGTCATGAGCCATCACGCCTCACCTATACTGTTTTTTAATGGCTAATAATTGCTATCAAGCAAGCCATTTGCTGCTGTTACTTTATCATTTTATCTTTACTCCTTCTGCATCTTTTTCTTCCTCATTTCCCTCCTCTGTTCTGTTATTTTCCCTTCCCCCTTTTCTTTTTAATTCTTCTCCTACTTTGACCTCTTTCTTTTATTTCTACATTAAATTATTAACTACTACTATCAGAGCTACTGTTACCAGAAAGGGGTCCTGATTCAGACCCCAGAGAGGGTTCCTGGATCTCATGCAAGAAAGAATTTGGCAAGTCCATAGAGTAAAGTGAAAGCAAGTTTATTAAGAAAGTAAAGGAATAAAAGAATGGGTACTCCACAGATAGAACAGGAGCATGGGCTGCTTGACTGAGGATACTTAAAGCTATTTCTTGATCATATGCTAACAAGGGGTGGATTACTCATGAGTTTTCTGGGAAAGGGGTGGGGATTTCCTGGAACTGAGGGTTAGATCATCTAGGATATCTTCCAGATGTTGCCATGGCATTTGTAAACTGTCATAGTACTGGTGGGAGTGTCTTTTAGCATGTTAATGCATTATAATAAGCATATAATGAGCAATGAGGAGGACCAGAGGTCACTTTCATCACCATCTTGGTTTTGCTGGGTTTTGGCCAGCTTCTTTACTACATCCTATTTTATCAGCAGGCTCCTTATGACCTGTATCTTGTGCTGACCTCCTATCTCATTCTGTGACTAAGAATGCCCAACCTCTTGGGAATGCAGCCCAGCATGTCTCAGCCTCATTTTACCCAACCCCTATTCAAGATGGAGTCACTCTAGTTCTAACACCTCTGACATCACAAACACAGCCACCACCATTATTACAATCACCATTTAATAAAAAATTATGAGGTATTAATTAAAGATATTTCCATTATAATTCACACTTTGTTTATAGAATACAGTTCATAAACAGTGATTGCTATACATATATTTTTTCTTACATATATACGTGTGTGTGTGTATATATATGTAAGAAAAATACCAAGCACTATGATGTAATTATTGCTGGCATGCATGCGTACACATTCATCTATGAACCCAAACTTGAGGACTGACAGAAATAGAAAGAAGCATGAGGTGAATCTGAGGAAAGTTTGGTGTGTTTTTTTGGGGGGGTTTTGTTTTGTTTTTAGAAAGGGTCTCATTCTGTTGCCCAGGCTGGAGTGCAGTGGCACAGTCATGGTTCACTCGAGCCTCAAATGCCTGTGCTCAAGTGATCCTCCCACCTCAGCTTCCCAAGTAACTGGGACTACAAGCATACACCACCATGCCTAGCTAATTTTTAAATTTCTTGTAGAGACGATGTCTCACTATGTTGCCCAGTGATACCTCCATGGCATCCAGTAGAGACAGGGTTTTACCATGTTGGCCAGGTTAGTCTCAAACTCCTGGCCTCATGATCCACCTGCCTCAGCCTCCCAAAGTGCTGGCTGTGGCTCCACCCAAATCTCATCTAGAATTGTAACTCTCACAATTCCCAAGTGTCATGGGAGGTGACTGAATTATGGGGGCAGGTTTTTACTTCGCTGTTCTCATGATAGTTGATAAGTATCACAAGATCTGATGGTTTTAAAAATGGGAGTTTCCCTGCACAAGCTCTCTTTGCCTGCCACTATCCATGTAAGACATGACTTGCTCCTCCTTGCTTTCCACCATGATTGCGAAGCCTCCCCAGCCATGGGGAGCTGTTAAGTCCATTAAACCTCTTTTTCTTCCCAGTCTTGGGTATGTCTTTATCAGCAGGGTGAAAACAGTCTAATACTCCCAGTCTGATCTTGAACTCTTGGACTCAAACAAGCCTACCACCTCAGTTTCCCAAAGTGCTAGGATTGCAGATGTGAGCCCCTGTGCCCAGCCAGAAGTTACTTTTAATGTTATATTTACTAATATGGATCAATAAGGTCTAAGAGTACTGGGACATTTAGAGGTAGACAGATTTGCTTTAGGTTTGACACAACTAATTTTAGTATGAAGATATATGATAATTATGCTTACATGTTGATATTGAGGCAGTGGCTCAAATGTCTTGAAAATACAAATTACTAAATAAATAACAGTAAAAATTGGCAAGAAATCATTCAATAAAAGGTCAAGTATATTGTTTTTTTAAAAAATACGAGTAAACACACTGATAACCTTAAGGTTTATATGTGAGCTTCTTGACAGTTGTAAATTAAGGGAACACAAACTCAGATATCAAACTAAACTGCTGTGGGCTTAATTAATTACTTAAGATCAGATCAGGCCCTGCATTTATAAGTCCTTCCCTTGCCTTTATAATGAGTTCATCTGGTAGATTTCACATGTATTCTCTTTAGTTCCAACAGGACAAGAGAGAATAGGAAGTTCCTAAATGCTTCATTTTCTAAATGTGACTAAACTTTTTAATGTTCTAAAAGTGGATGCTGTGATTAGTATAAAATTTATTTTATCACTTTAAAATATTTTGGTACTGTTATATTGTTCTGTAGCTGCAGATTAATTTGGCTGTTGTACTGTAATGTGTTAAAGGAACTTCTGAATTAAAATAATAATGATGCATAAAGACAAACAATTTTCAATTATGCAAAATTATGCAATTATTTTATGTCTAAAAAAAATAAGTTGCTTGTCTTTAGTTGCAATATGGTCCTTTACAGTTAACTGATTGAAATTGAAATAAGCAAATAGACTGAAGCATAATTTGAAAAGCAATACAATTTGTCTGCATTTACTTTTAATTTTAGCCATGGATAACTAGATTCCAAACAAAATGTATGTTTTATATAGACCTGTCTTTTAGTGGATATCAAATTTCCAGGTGGATGATTTATTTTTCATGTATGAGTGAGAGCCACAACAAACAAATACACCAGATAATTGACCTATGGCTGTTTTTAAAATCCAACACTTGACCTACATTTCTTTTATGCTGTATGCTGGACAAAGATGCATTACCTGGATGATCTGTAGAGAAAAAGAAGGCAGAAAGCTTTTTGGCAATAGTAACTGGTGAATGCGCTAGACTTTTAACTATTATCCTATTAAAGATGAACTGGTTCTTTATTTTTTTATTTCATTTAAAACTTCAAAGCAATTTGAACTACAGTGAGAAAGTCATGTCAGTTTGTAATCTACAAGCCCTTACCCAGCTGCCTTCTGAGCGATATTTTAACATCTCCAGCAAAAGAGAGTACTTGATACATAACTTGTGGCTCTCCACAAACATAAAGTCAGAGAGATGTTTAATGATCACATTTGCCCAACAAGTATGGGAGAATTCATTGGTTTAATGACAATCATTTGATGTTATTTTTTAAAATAGTGAAGAAATTACATATAATAAAAGAAAAATAAATATTATGTGTCTGTTTATGCATTTCTGACTACACAGATGCCATGTTTGTACAGAATCACATTTGAGGAAGGTCATTAATAAGGAGGAATTACCTAATTCTCTGCCATTTCACGAGAGAGAAGGTAGGCCCACAAAACTGAATTTCTCACTATCTATGCTATTTTGGTGAAAAGAACAATAGGCTAAACGTAAAAGTGACTCAGTAAACATCTGTTGACTGAATGCATCATTGCACAGAGCCTTACATATATATAGACAACAGAGGAGAGGGAATTCCATACTTCTTGGTTAGAATAATGGTCTTGAAACTTCTCAGGTCCATTTGACTTGAAAAAATTAAATAATCTGAGCCTCAATTCCTCACTTTTTAATATAGGCTGAGGAGGCCTATAAGGGGGATTGTTGCTGGGAATGACATGGCTCCAATGAGTGGGGATAACCAGATTGTTTCTCTGGAGTGGAATTAGAAAAAAATGATAGGGACACAGGTGGAGTAGTTTTAAGGAGCAGGGAGTTTAGCAGGCAAGAAAGAAAGGGGAAGAAAGAAAGAATTTCCCCTGTACAGAGACAGAAGGAGGGGGCTCCAAAGCTGAGAGATGGAACACCAAGTGCAGTGGACACCAGACAGGAATATATGCAGAGACTGGAGGAGGCGCTGCCTGATTTGCATACGGCTCAGGGGACTGGTTTGACCAGGCATGTCATTCATGTAGCCTGTGAAAAAGCTGGCCCTCCATCCTAGTTTTTTAATATGCAAATACAGGGCGCCATGATGTTCCACACACCTGGGGATATGTGAGGGTGGCCATGTTGCCAGGAGCATGTGGAGAAAGGGCAAGAAGGCTGTGGGAATCGCTATGTTTGGGTGAACCCAGTTTTTAAGGCTGACATTTGCATATCAAAGGTTTCTGGCCTAGTTCGAAGAGCTGGGGTTTTACAAGAAACTTTTATGGAGATGCTTTCAAAAGTGAAAACTTCCCAAGGACCCCTTTTCCTTTCTGTCTGTCTAAAATAATTTTTTAGTAACTCCTGACACAGAAAGATTAATTGACACAAGAAACAGAGCACTTAGATTAATTGCTTAGAAATAGCTTCCTTCCTTATTAGGGTTTCAGCTTTTTTAAGTTGAATGTTTCCTCTTTGTTAGTATGCATTTTATAAGCACTTTTGAATCTGCTTACAGTATGATAAAAATATAGAGTGCTCTAAAGTGGCCTAAAATGCTCTAAATAGATTATAGAATATTGTAAATCATATCTTTGCTTTATTTTGAGGATTTTTATTTTCTTTGCTTTCTATGATTTGTTGAAGAAAAAAGATAAACAACTTTTGAAAGAAAATTCTTATTTTCTGACATTTACAGAATATATTATTCCATCACAAAGACAATCATATTTCTGTTTTTTTAAGAAGAAATGTAATTATCCTAAGAAATTCTCCTTATTTTTTTTATCCTAAAATCTACTTGCATCCAAATTTCTAATTGAGAAATAAAATAAATGTTCATTTTTCCTGGATCCAGTGGCGATTCAATTTTTAAAAATTGTTGTTAAAGGTGAATTATTATTTAATTAATTTTATAGGAAAAAGAAGCATCTGTACAATTATAAATGGAACCATAAGAGTGAAGATATATTATTTAACACATTTCTGGCATAATAAAGGTGTAGACTGATCAACCTCACCAGTGACTTTTTTCCAAAGCATACTGTAAGAGAGCTTTCAAATACAAACATCTGTATGTGGCAGAGATCTTTTAAACTTTTACCAAGCATCATTTCTGTAAGAATAACATTTTCTAGGATAGTCAGAACTCTCTTGTAAAATCTAGACCGAAAGAATACAAATACCTGTGAGAAAATTACCCAGGCAAGAAAAAAATATATATCCATTACAAAGAAATGGAAAACAAAAGAAAAGGGAACAGATTTTGAAATGTATCTTGATAGAAATGAAATTTAAATTTTCAGTGCAACTACATCAAGTAGTCCTTTTTATGTTTAAAATCATTACTATTATAAAAAAAAGACTAGGAACCAAAACATCACTTCATATGCAAGTCAGTAGTTTAATGGCCCTTACCAACTGTGACTTTACATCTTCAGATTCAAAACCCTACTTTGTCAGTTAGAGAAAGGTTTTTCTCAGGGAAATGTAGACAGAAGGCAGAAGAAATATGCAAATCACTTTCACATAACCATTTTTGATACATACCTCAAAAAAGACAACCACATACATTTTCTCATAGAAAGGAGAGGTGGAAAGTTCTCTGATTCATATAACCCATAGTAATTCATTGTTTGAATCATTAATTCATTTGAAATCTATTTTTCAAGCACTGTGATTGATAGGCAGAAGAAGTTTAATACTTATCAAAAGAAATACAATCTCTCCCTCCATGGAAGGACAGAGACATAAATAAACACACTAAAACAAAAGTTATGATGAGTGTGTTGTGTGTGTGTATTATGAGTGATGTTGTATGTTTATAAAAGAAAAGTAGAATATGTTATAGAATGTATATTTGCATAGAGGAATGCAATTTCAAGTGAATTTCAAAGGGAAA
Organism: Macaca nemestrina; assembly: GCF_043159975.1. Classification (NCBI taxonomy): domain Eukaryota; kingdom Metazoa; phylum Chordata; class Mammalia; order Primates; family Cercopithecidae; genus Macaca; species Macaca nemestrina. The sequence goes on along the minus strand of NC_092126.1, from coordinate 187,548,546 downwards.
GCCTCATCAAAAGGAGACATTTAAGTTAATCCTAAAGATTAAGTTGAATTTCTTTCAGGGAGGAGCATGGGTGTGAGGAAAAGTGCTAAGCGAAGAAAGAATTAGTAGAAATTTTGTTTGTTTGCCTTTCCCCTTCCCCCACTTTCTGTGTTGGAGGCTAAGTTAATAACAACCTTCTAGTTCATGGCATCATCATTACTAATCCTCACAAAGTTGCTGTCTTGTTTCATTTATTTATTCTTTTATTTAGATTTCTGACTCCAAAACTTTTCATTATATAAAGACATTGCAATGGGATTAAAGTCCCCTTTTTGTTTACATATTTTATTTTCAAGTATGCATTGGTGTTTTTAAACATATCTTCTCAACTTGCATAAATTATATGTATCTTATATTACACAAACTAATTTGTCATTATGGTTTACTGTTTTTTTCACTTGGCATTTTATTTTATGATCCATATTGCTTGGTGAAATTGTAGTCTGATACTCTTTATTGCTCTATAGGACTCATAGTATCCTCAATATTTTGCTTTTCCTTCCCCAATGTTTGATATAGTGAACTCCAAGTTTCTCTTCAAAGAATCAGTATGTCAGTATGTTCAGCTCTCTCTCTTATTCTTTGATTCTCCATTTTAAAGTTTAATTTCCTGGTTGTCTTCACCCCTTTGCCTCTAGTTTCAGTGAACAACTTTCCTTCCAGTTCTAATCATTAATTCACATCTGTTTCCCTGGTCACCTGCTTTGACCTGAGACATCCCTAGTCACCTGTTCTGACCTGAATCATCCTGTGCCACCTTGAGAGGTGAAGCTGGCTGTGCTTCTGGGTCAGGTGGGGACTTGGAGAACTTTTCTGTGTAGCTAAATTATTGTAAACACACCAGTCAGCACTCTGTCTAGCTAAAGGTTTGTAAATGCATCAATCAGCGCTGTGTATAGCTAATGTCTTCGTAATCACTTATTATTTGGCCTGAAAAATCACACATAGGTTTTCACCCAGAAGCCAGACACCCCTATGCTTTGATAGTATGTTGTCCAAACTCCTGTAAGTACTAAATCTTAATAATTCCCTGAATTTGCCAATCCACTACTCCTGACACATATTAGACTCATACACATAGACTGAAGTTTGGTACATGGTATAGGATGTTGTTAAATTTCAATGTCTAATACCTCCTCTTTATTGAACTCATTTTTTTCTATCTACACCCAAGCAACTTCAACTTATTTATTTTAAACATACAAATTAATAAATTGTTATGTTAGTCTTATTTTGACACATAGAAACAGAAGAACAATACTTTACAAATAACTTTAAAACACAAACTCAAGGCTTATTTTAGGCAATTTGATACAATTAACTGGTTTAAATAAGTTTTAATCTGTATTATTAATAGTATCTTATTAGCAATAAAATATATTTATAGCATACATATTAATCATGTTCAATTTATACATGTTTTCATATAATTCCCTGAAACCATGAAGCACTAAAAATACACAATTTTCTATTAAAATAGTTTAATCACAAATTTCTCTTAAGTAACATTTTATAAAGCAAGTCCTCAGTTTAGTGTACTATTTAACATTTTTTAAAATGTAACGTTTTATAACATTTTATAAAGCAAGTCCTCAGTTTAGTGTACTATTTATTATCATTCAATAAATAACCCACTGGGAAAACTTATTAATAAACAAATACTTATAGAAATTATATTTCTACTTGGACATACTCTTATTTCAAACTCCACTTAAAGGGTTAAAAGCTAGTTAGAATTTTTTTTATGACAACTTTTTCTAGTAGTCATTCAGAATTTGCTTTTTAGATGTATAAATATTTCATAAATGGCGGCACCAGTGAGTCTGATTATAATGGGCACCTAAAGATACGATGCAAGTCATAGACTCTTGAATAAAATATATCCCATTTTTAATATCACAAGTGACATCGTTTCAATTCAGAAAATTGTGATCTTGTTGGAGTAATACTTAGTGCAGTCTAGACAAAAGATTGAAAAGTTTTGAAAATATTTAAAGTAAAATCATATCAAAGACTAGGTTAGGTTTTGCAATGCTTTTGATTAGCTTCAATCTTTTGGAAAAATTGCTTAAGATTTCAAAAGTTTCTTATCAACGAAATATTTTTTTTAGAAATGAGAAATTAAATACATATTTAATATAGCTACAGACTATGAGTGGAGAAGTGATACTTTATTTTCTTAAAATAAAATTATGTGTATTAGGTTCTTTTCAAATGCCTATATTTGGAGAATGAATGCTATGAAAAGCTATTACTAATTCAACATGTAGCCATCATTTTGCTCTTCACTATTGGAAATTCAAGACTTCCATGATTTTCTTACATAAATCTCGAATTTTTTTTCTTTTTCATCAATCATAATATATGAAAATTGAGTTGTAAGAGAATATAATTGTAATTTCATAGCCATATGTCCTAACCACACTCTATTATCCTTAAACACTTAGGAAATTAGACTCATACATGAAGAAGAGTCAGGGTGATGTGGAATGCCTTCGATGAAGCGTTAGGTACTATAATTATTTGGGGGCTTGGATACAAAAATGAAGGATCCTAGATTTAAATTAAAGGTATATGTGGCAGGACACAGTGACTCATGCCTGTAATCCCAGGACTTTGGGAGGCAGAGTTTGGCAGATCACTTGAGGCTGGAAGTTCGAGGCCAGAAGTTTGAGACCAGCCTGGGCAGCAGGGTGAAAACCCATCTCTACTAAAACACAAAAATTAGCCTGGCGTGGCAGCATGTACCTGTAGTCCCAGCTACTCTGGATTCTGAAACACTAGAATCACTGGAACCCAAGAGGCAGAGCTTGCAGTGAGTGGAGAGGTGCCACTGCACTCCAGCCCGACAGAGTGAGACGCTCTCACACGCACACACAAAAAAACAGCCGCCACTAACAACAAAATAAGTAAATAAATAATAGGTATATGTTTTTCATAGTCTATGTTAATCGAAATATAATTACAATACAATGATACGTTTAGATGTTACCAGACAAAATGCAACTTTTCTCAATAACAAGCATAATTCTTTACCTAAATTATCAGTTCTTCAGACATATGAATGGCATGAATTACGTTTGCCTTCATAGTCATAGACAGAAACCTTTTTATGTGTTCACACCAGTTTGTGTATTTGGGTAAGACTGTAAGGATCTAATCAGACTTATGGAGGATGCACAGCTATCGGGGCTGAGCTTTTGCCTGGGAACTCATACATGGTTACGATCTACCTCCATGAGAGGTAGAAGGAGAATGATTTTCCTATAGAAAATTGGTCTTGAATAATTTTAAGTCATGCCTACATCCCTGAAAATTCTGAGCCAGAAAGTTCCACAAAGATCCTCTAATCTCTTGTCATTTTTTTCAAGAATGTAAAATTAATGTTCGGAGAATTTCAGAACTTGTCAAAATGTATGCCTGATGATTCATCAAGCAGGTGTGATGGGATTTGTGTAGCTAATGAAGCTACAAAGCACTCTCGGAACCCAGATTTCTCCATTCCCTATATATGAATCCTGCTACGACACAATGTTGATCAAAATTTTAATATTGCATGGATTTTACAGCACCTCCTGAGATTGTTATTAATAAAGAAGTAAATGATACTTTTTATACTTTTACTATTTTTTCAACCTTATCAGATATTTGCAATAAAGCTGGAAGAAATACTAATATGAAGGGAGTAGGTTTATGTCTCTCTCTTCTAGAACTTAATATCTTTTTTGTGGATTGCAAAGCATGTTTTTCAGTGAATTATTTTGCTTTTGGTTGTTAAGGACAGACTATGTAAAGGAAGGTGATTGTAAGGATTCATTTGGATATTGATTTAGCCTATATGATTTCTAAGCTGTTTCCCAGAACATAGTCTTATTATTTCACCAGTATACTCATTTATACTGATTTATAAGACCTTTTTTGTTTTTTAATGCATGCTATATAACCAGCACGCTTTCCATTTTACTGCATTACTGCAAAATAATTACGGTTATTCTTGATGTTCTTTACCTGACATAGTTCACAGGACAGTGAATATTATGGCAAATAATTAACTACAGGCTTCCTTACCTTTATATTCCAGTTTTTCTATTAATACATATTAAAATATAGAATTATAAATATATTAAAAATAACTAAATAGCTATCTGTATATATAATTTTAAGTAAATGTGTCTGTGTAAAGATATACACATAACGCATATTTAATACTTGAGGACAAGATAGACAATTATTTGATTTTTAAAATATTCCTCTCTTTAATTTGAGTAGCAATTTTCCACATTAATGAAAATAATTAGTTTCCCCAATTAGGATGAGTCCTAACTACAAATGGCTAAATAAGATCCTTCAATCAAGCTTAACTCTACATAACATAAAATTATGTATGTATATGTGAGTGTGTGTGTGCATGTGTGTGCATGAGTGTGTGTGTGTGTACAGTCATTCCTTGGCAGACTGTGGTGAGGCTGGTTCCAGAACTCCACCAAAGTCTACCAAAATCCACATACTCAAGTTTCATAGTTGGCACTGTGGAACACACCTAAATACAAAGCTGGCTCTCTTTAAATGTGGGTTTCACATCCCTTAAAAACTGTACTTTGCATCTGCATTTGCTTGAAAACAATCTGCATATAAGTGGACCTGTGCAGTTCAAACCTGAAGTTCAAGGATCCGCTGCATATATATATATACACACAAACGTGTGTGTGTATCTGTGCATGTGTGTGTGTGTATGATTTATAACTGGAGATGATGGATGTCACTTCTAGGTCGGATCCTTAAGACAATGTTCATTTCTTCTCTGCTCCTTTTTCTTTTCTGTCTTCCTTTGCACTAATCCATCATGTGCCTGGGTGATGCACATAATGTCAATGTTTAAAGGGAAGCTGAAGAGAAAATATTTTGCTGAATTGTTTCATTAGGAAAAATTGCTCCACTGGGCATGACTACTTATGTCAGGAATTATATTGAAAGAGGAATGGGTTCCTTTGTTCGTAGTAAAGTTAAGATGTTTGTATTTCTTGATCTGCATTAGCTCCAGCTTCACCAGCACAGTTTCTGCAGACTAAGGTGGGCATTCAATACATATTTGTGGATTAAAAAAACTGAGCAGTAACCCTATTTATTAAATATAAGGACCTATATTTATTAAATATAAGAATCCAATGTTAGCTGATGGTAAAAACAATTTTTAAAACATTTAAAAGTTATGAAAAGAAAATAAGTTGATTCTTAGAATTTCCAGACACTTATATCTCTAAGTGAAGATAAAAAGTCATTACCTAATAACTTAATGCCTGATAGTTATATATTGCTGCATTGAAAACTATCTCTGACTTAGTGGGTTAAGATGAAAATTTATTGCTTATTACTTGTCATGCTTTGGTGGGCTGCCTGGGTGAATCTAGCAGGATTTCCATGGGTTCACTCTTGCAGCTGCAATCAGCAAAAGAGTCAGATGAAATGAAAAGTCCTGTATTTTTTATTCACGTGTGTGGCAGTTAGTTCTGGCTGGATGTCAGTTGGCATCACTTGGATCCTATCTATGTGGCCTTTTATCCTTAAATGATCTAGGTCACCATCCTTGCGTGGTGGTCTCAGGTCAATATTCCAAATGGATGTTGACAAAATCAGCAAGAGCCATAGAGGAACCGCAAGTTTCCAGAACTCACAATGTCTTTTCTGTCATGTGCTGTTGGTAAAATGAATCCACAAGTTCTGACCAAACTCAAAGTATGAATAAATAGATCCTATTTCTTCCAAGAAAGTACTTGAAAGAATTAATGGCCATATTTAATTTATCACAGTGTGTCCTTTAGCCAACACATGAAAAATGCTTACAGTCAACCAAGATTCTTCCAAAAATGGCATTAAGCTCCAAGTTTATATTATTACCATATTTTCTCTGACAATGATACAAATCAATCCCTTTTGATCAGAATCTTCAGGAATGGCTCCTCTTGATCAAAAGCTTTTAAACTGTAAAGGAAAGTTTCTCCCCACACATCCAACTTAGTTTGGGGAGACAATAACAGGTAGTCGCAATAGACACTATCACTCAAAAGGAGGAAGAAGATACGCATATGGACGTCACTGATTAATAGAAGATTTCATATCCAGCCAAAAACCTATTGCCAATTCCACAAACTCTCCTATCTGGCTATGGTTTCCAAATCCATTGTCACCCTGAGCTCTTGGTACTGCCCTCAGGGTTCCCAGATCTACCCTTTGAGAGACATTTCCTTTTAGATAACGAATGTACTATATTTACAATTATGTAGCTCTGTTAGCTCCCTTCCTGCCTAAAGAAATTTGGAGCTCAGAAATCTTTTTCCATTTTAAACTGTTATTGACTGTTTTATTTCAGGGTGTCAGTGTTTTCACTAGAAAACTGTCTTAAAATCTTAGAAGGCGTCTCATGAATATAATCAGGACTCATTCCATACTTAAATAACCACGTCACTAATTATTTCTAAAATATGCTTCTGTCTCCATTAGGTTTGGTTGAGACTGCTTTGATACAAAGCCATTAACGCTTTTGTAAGTCTCCTAGGGAGGACCTAGCACCCTATATATTCCCGAGGTCTTAACAATGATCCAGATAGCTACATTATAATATGATTTTGCTCTAATACCACGTATTTCTTTTAAAAATCTGCTTCATGGAGAAACAGAAAATATGAAATAGCTTTATTTTCCAAGCCCAACACATCCTGGGCCTTCTGTACAACGTCTAAGTCCTGCTCACAAACAGAATCCCTCCTTCTTTAGGTCATCTCTCTAGAGCTCTCTTGATCCCAATTCATAAGTTCTGTGGGTACTTTTTGCCACCTGCCATGTTATCAGAGACAACATTGCAAATTGCCAATTGTTCTGCAACTACACAACTTTGTGTCTTCTTTCTCCAGTTTCTATCACTCTCTTTGCTTTTTGGTCACTTACAGGACTTTTTTTCCCCCAAGTCCAAGTGTTCCAAAATGTCACATTTCCATGTTTCTTATTGCCTTTCCAGCCACAATCTGCTATATGGTATCAAAGTCAATGTCCCCTATATTTAGATTTAATGTCCTGCACCCTACTTCTAGATATTTATTTCTGTATTAGTTATGTATTACTCTACAACAAACTACCTTAAATGTAAGAACTTTACATTATCTATATATTTATGTGTATATATGTGTGTATATGTGTGTGTGTATATATATATATATACGAGATAGAATAAATTTTTATTAAATCAGTTTTCCCTTGAACATCTCATGCAGCAGCGTTCAGTGGAATGTGACTTTGCCAGAAGGTTATTTGGGAATAAGGCTTGACTGTTATGTTTGGGAACTGGTGCTGGATTCACATAAGCTCTTATCTTCCATTGTGCTTATCCATCTTTCTTCCACAGTGAACTGAAGACAGTGTTTCACGAGAACCTAGGTGGAAATTGTAAGGCCTCCTGAAGCCTAAACTCTGAAATTAAAAAGAAATAACTTCTGTTACACACAGTTAAAACCAGTAACAAACCAAGACTAGTTTTAACAGATGATAACATAGGCTCTTCCACTGAACAGAAGGAGATACAAAAAATGTGTGGCCACGTGCAGTCTACACAATATTGTGCTATAAATTATAGGTTTTTAAAATTAAATGCATAGTATTATCATCATTTATATATTGATTAATTATATTGCCAAATGCATATTGAATATTTGTATTGTTCAATGGCATAATAGATGAAGAAATGGAAAGATCAAAGAGCTTATCTGGAATTAGATTTTATTTGGGGAGGGGACTGATGAAAATAAAAAATTAAGCAAGTAGGATAAGTTGAAAAATTTTGGAAAAAAACAACACTGAGATGCTGTGAGTGAGAGTGAAATGGGACACCTGTTTTGGGGGAAAAAAATTCAAGCAAAGGTAAAAAAGGTTAATGCAACAGGGAAGGCTAGAATGTAGTCAAAAAGATAAAAGAACAGAAATACTGGTGAATATGTATACCCGATTTATTAAGAGAGAACATGGGAATACATGGGGGTTACAACATTGATGGGGTCCATACATTAAATTTCTGTAAAACACGTTGAAGGTTTTTTCTTTGCTCATTTTATTATTAATCTGTTGAGAAGACATTGGCAAATTTTAAGCAGAGGGGTTACATAGTTGATTGATGTTTTAAAACAATCATTCTTACTGCTATGTGGAAAATTGAGTTAACTTTGGAAGCAGAAATAACACTTATAAATATTTAAATAGCTTGTGTATTATGGGGAAAAATGATGACTCTCTGAACTAGGATGTTAATTGACTTTTTTAACAGGTAAAGTTGGTGTGATTTTCTAAAAATTGAATGCGGGAGGGGAGGTAAACTGAGGAATCATATGTTTGAGGGTAGACCAAAGGGATAAAATTCAAGTGTTACTAGAATGGGAAAGAGGATGTTAGAAACCGATTGGGACAAGAAAATCAATAGCTTTATTTTGGCCATGTTAAGATTTTGAAGACTTCTCTCAAGTAAGGAAGTCAAGTGTAATGTTGGCAGTATGAAGTATGGATTTTATTGGAGAAAGCAGAGCTAGAAAAGTAAATTTATAGGTTATCAGTATGAAGTTGGAGTTTCAAGTCATAAAAGTAAATTAGATTATTTGGAGCTCATACATAAGGACAAACAAACCAAAGACCAAGCCACGGGCATTCCAAATGTAAAACCTGAAAAAATGTCTACATAAAATATGCATGACCATGAAATCGATTTATAGCCAAAAAGACAAATATGATATACAATCTAACACAGAACATTTTTTCATTCTTTCTATATTAAATATTTATCCAATTGAGAAAAAATTAATTGCTTATATGTTTTCTCTTCAGTTCTCAGGATTAGTTATACCCACTTGATTGTACTTTTGTTTACTATGTATCAATCAGTAGTAAACACAATTTACATTCCTAGCATAACATAGATTTATTAAAAAACCATTGGTTTCCATAACACAAAGCTACTTCCTTTCTCCAGCAGGAATCTTAAAACTGTGTAAATATTACATCTTACCTAGTAAATGTTCCATCATATCGAGTATTTCAAATATTTAACTGGACATTTATAGAGAGTTATTGCTAATTGAAAATGCTACTTGAAGCATTTAATTTGAAGGACTACTGATTATTCTGATTAAAATCTATCTTCGTATACACATAAAACATATTATAAAATGTCTTACATTATCAACATTAAAATATCCCTTATTTGAATGAAAGCACCTATGTGACCATAACACATTTATGTTAAGATTTATATTTCCACTTTATCTCAAGAAAAATATTTTCAAACAAACATTTAAGCTTTGGTGATTTAATATTATTCCTAATATTTAAAGTTCTATTACAGTCAATTTCTACTTAAATATTAAGTAAAAGAAAATGTAATAGTAATACTATCTCCAATTTACAAAGACTGAAAATAATTAAGTACAAAGAACTTTAAATAATAAGATTTAGTTATCCTTTGGTAGAATCTATTATAAGAAATAACCAGGAATAAAGGAAATAATTTATTTTAGTCTAGCACAAGAGTTACAAGGTATGAACTGCCAGACAAATTTAGCCCGCTGCCTGATTTTGTTTGACCTGAGAGCATAGAATGATTTTGACATTTTCGAAGAGTAGTACAATAAAAAATAATAATAATAATAATAATAATAAAAAGCACTTGTCAGAGTGTGTGTGGCTCACAAAACCTTAAATATTTACTATGTGGTCCTTTACAGAAAAAATTTCTGACTCCTGATGTAGTATTTTGGTTCAAGGTCAAACACCTTACTAGATCTATGTATTCTTGGGTGAGTTACTAAAAGTTTTTTGTGTCCCAGGTTCATCATCTGTAAAATGGAGTCTTTAATAGTTTCTACTGTTGCAGTCTCCCCAGTGTACCTTATCTTATTGTCTGAACTAATACCCAGGGTTCTTTGTCCTACATCCAAGAAAACTAAGGAACGTGGACACAAAGGTGAGGTTGGAGTGCAAGTTTAATAAGCGAAAATAGAAAGAGGTCTGCAGTGAAGAGGGGAGTCCAAGTGGATTGCCGGGTTACAGCTGAATTCAAAAGCTTTTTTTTAGAAACTCCTCTCATCTCTGTAGCAGTTTGAGTAACTTCTCTTACCAGTAAAGCTGTCTGTGGAGGTCCCCTTTTCTTATGCAGCTGTGAGTATGTCCCTAGGCAAGCATGAACTGCCACTTCTCTTGTTTATATAACTATGGGTTTGTTTTAGGTAAGCCTTCTCCTCCTTGTGCCAGTTTCTGTAGAGCCCACTGTGTATATGCCTGAAAAGGGGAGGAAACTTTTCCTAGTAGTTTACTATACAAAGAACAAAGGGCTTCTGTGCTGGACCCTGTCTGCTTATCTGTGTGCAGGTGCAGCCTGAGTTTTTTCCCAGGTTGTTAAATTTTTACCTGTTGCTGTGACTTTTCAGGCAGGCTGCTTCTGCAGTCTGTTTTCCCCAAGTGATTTTTCCTTTCCTTCTCTCTCGTTACCACATAGGGTCATTGTTATGACATCCACATTTACATTTGCAAATTTCTTCAAATGTAGAAGAAATTGATAAATGTTGGCCCATATTGAACATTTGGTGGCAATATAACCTATAAAGTAAGTCATTTTTTCCTCATTGAAGCAATAAATGGCAATCTGATTTTATAAAAAGACTAACTTTTTAGATATCAATGAGATTCTTTAAAAATCTAGGTAAATATATTAATAAAATTAATAAAAGAAAATTAAGTTTATATTTGTATCTGTGTGTATGCATGTATTACTATATATTCACATTATATATATGCTTATACATATATTCACAAATTATTATATATACATATATAATATATGCTCATATATTGTTATATAGATGCTCATTATACACATAGAGCATTGTTTTATTTTATTTTTAATTTTGCAGAGACATAGTAAACGTATATATTTATGGTTTACATGAGATATTTTGATACAGTCATATGATACATAATAATTACATCAGGATAAATGGGGCATCCATCACTTTAATAATTTATACTTTCTTTGTGTTATAAACAACCCAATTATACTATTTTAGTTGTTTTAAAATGTGCAGTGAATTATAGTTGACTGTAGTAACTCTGTCGTGCTGTCAAATACAAGATCTTAATCATTCTCATTTTTGAACCCATTAACTAACCTCCCTCAACTTCCCACCCCACTACCTTTCCCAGACTCTGGTAACCATTATTCTACTCTATATCTCCACAAGTGCAATTTTTTAAATTTTTACCTCCTAGAAATAAGTGAGAACATGCAAAGCCAGGCATGTCTTTCTGTGCCTGGCTTATTTCATGCAATATAATGACCTTCAGTTCCATCCATGTTGTTGCAAATGACAAGATCTTATTTCTTTTTATGACTGAACAATACTTCACTGTGTATATATACCACATTTTCTTTATTCAGACATCTGTTATTGCACATTTAGGTTCCCTCCAAAACTTGGCCATTGTAAATGGTGCTGCAATAATCATGAGAAAGCAGATATCTCTTAGATATACTGATTTCCTTTATTTGGGGTATATGCCTAGCAGTTGGATTACTTGTTCCTATGGTATCTCTATTTTCAGTTTTTTTTATTTTTTGAGAAACTATTGGGGGAACTAGTCCCCAATATTTCAAAAAAAGTAGGTTCTTTTCTACTTTCCCTAAGTGTTGGCCAGTCTGAGAAATAAAGAGAAAGAGTACAAAGAGAGAAAATTTTACAGTTGGGCCTCCAGGGGTGACATCACATATTGGCAGGTTCCCTGATGTCCCTTGAGCTGCAAAACCAGCAAGTTTTTATTAGGGATTTCAAAAGGAGAGAGGGATACGAACAGGGGGTAAGTCACAAAGATCACATGCTTGGAAGGGCAATAAAAGATCAGACGGCCAGGGCAAAATTAGAATTATTGATGAGGTTCCATGTCCTGCTGGATGTTCATTGTCATTGATAAACATCTTAACAGAAAACAGAGTTCGAGAGCAGACAATCGGTCTGACTAGAATTCATTAGGCTGGAATTTCCTAATCCTAGCAAGCCAGAGGGCAGTGCAGGAGACCAGGGCGTATATAATGTGAATGAATATATAGTAGTTTTCTTTCATAAGACAGACACTCCCAGAGCAGTCATTTTAGACACCTCCCCGTGGGAACGCATTTCATTCCCAGGGCTATTCTTTGCTGGGAAAAGACTTCAGTGATATTTCTCCTATTTGCTTACGGCAAGAAGAGAAATATGACTCTGTTCTGCCTGGCCCCACAGGCAGTCTGACCTTATGGTTATCTCCTTTGTTCCCTGGAAAGCACTGTTAGCCTATTCTTTTTTAGGATGCTCAGATTTCATATTGTTCAAACACACATGTTTTACAAACAATTTGTGCAGTTAACACCATCATCCCAGGGTCCTGAAGTGACATACATCCTCAGCTTCTGAAGATGACGGGATTAAGAGATTAAAGTACAGACAGGCATAGGAAATTATGAGTATTGATTGGGGAAGTGATAAATGTCCATGAAATCTTCACAATTTATGTTCAGAGATTGCAGTAAAGACAGGCATAAGAAATTATAAAAGTATTAATTTGGGGAACTAATAAATATCCATGAAATCTTCACAATTTATGTCCTTCTGCCACAACTTCAGCCGGTCCCTCCATTCGGGGTCCCTGACTTCCTGCAACAAGAAACCAAACTATTGCCATAGTGGTTGTACTAATTTACATTCTCACCACGTACAAGGGGTTTTCTCCACATCCTTTCCAGCATTTGTTACCTGTTTTTGGATAAAAGTCATTTTACCTAGGGTGAGATTATATCTCATTGTAGTTTTAATTTGCATTTCTCTGATGATCAGTGACATTGGCCACCTTTTAATATATCTGTTTGCCATTTATATATCTTCTTTTCAGAAATATCTGTTGAGATATTTTGCCCATTTTTTAATTGAATCATTACATTTTTTCCTGTACAGTTGCTTGACATTCTTATATATTCTGGTTATTAATCCCTTGTCACATGGATAGTTTGCAAATGTTTTCTCAAATTCTGTGGGTGGCCTCTTCATTTTTGTGATTGTTTTCTTTGCTGTATAGAAGATTTTAGCTTCATGTGATTCCATTTGTCCATTTTTGTTTTGGTTGCCTGTGCTTGTATATTATTATTTAAGAAATCTTTGCCCAGTCCAGTGTTCTTGAGAAGACATGGAATTCTAGTAGTTTCATAATTTGAGGTCTTAGATTTAAGACTTTAATTTGTTTTGACCTGATTTTTGTATATGGTGAGAGACAGGTGTCTAGTTCATTTTTCTGCATAGGAATATCCAGTTTTCCCAACATAATTTATTGAAGATACTATCATTTCCCCAATTTACGTTCTTGGCACCTTTGTCAAAAATCAGTTCACTGCAGGTGTATGAATTTGTTTCTAGGTTCTCTATTCTGTTTCATTGGTCTGTGTGTCTGTTTTCTGCCAGTACCATGCTGTTTTGGTTTCTGTAGCTCTGTAGTATAATTTGAAGTCAGGGAATGTGATTCTTTCAGTCTTTTTCTTTTTGCTCTGGATAGCTTTGGCTGTTCTGGATCTTTTATGGTTCCGTATAAATTTTATGATTTTATTTCTATTTATGTGAAGAATGTTATTGATATTTTGAAATGGATTGAGTTTAATATATAAATTACTTTGGGTAGTATAAAAATTTTAACAATGTTAATTCATCCAATCTATGAACATAAGATAACTTTCATTTTTTCTGTGTTCTGTTAAATTTCTTCCTAAATTTGTCTTATAGTTTTCATTGTAGAGATCCTTCACTTCTTTGGTTAATTTCAAAGTATTCTGTTATTTTCATGTTGATTTTGGATCCTGCTAATTTGCTTTATTTATTTGTCAGTTCTAGTAGGTTTTTTTTTTTTTTTTTTTTTTTTTGGTGAAATGTTTAGTTTTTTCCAAATATAAGATTATATTACCTGCAAACAAGGATAATTTGACCTCTTCTTTTCCAATTTGGATGCCTTTATTTTGTTTTCTTATCTGATTGCTCTAGATAGGACTTCCAGTACTATGTGGAATAACAGTGAAAAGGGACATCCTTGTCATGCTCCAGATCCTAGAGGAAAAACTCAATTATTCCCCATTCAGAATGATACTAACTGTGGGTCTGACATATGCAACTTTTATCATGTTGAGTTATGTTCCTTCTATACCCAGCTTTTAGAGGGTGTTTATCATAAAGAGATATTGAATTTTATCAAATGCTCTTCAGCGTCAATTGAAATGATCATATGGTTTTCATTATTTATTCTGTTGATATGACATATGACATTGATTGATTTGCATATGTTGAACTATCCTTGCATTGCTGGGATAAATCTCACTTGGTCCTGATGAAGAATCTTTTTAAGGTGTTGTTGAATCCAGTTTGCCAGTACTTTGTTGAGAATTTTTGCACTGATGTTTACCAAGGATATGAATCTACAGTTTTCTTTTTTAGATGTGTCTTTGTCTGGTTTTGATATCAGGGTAATACTAGCCACATAGAATAAGTTTGGAAGCATATCTTATTTGTCTGTTATTCAGAATAGTTTGAGTAGGATTAGTATTTATTGTGTTTTTTTTGTTTGTTTGTTTGTTTTTTAAGTTTGGCAAAATTCAGCAGTGAAGCCATCAGTTCCTGGGCTTTTCTTTACTTGGAGAATTTTTTCTCTGCAGCTTTGATCTTGTTGCTTGTTATTTATCTGTTCAGATTTTGCATTTCCTCATGCTTCAGTCTTGGTAGGTAGTATGTGTCTAGGAATTTGTCTGATTCTTCTAGGTTTTTCAACTTTTTGACATGTAGTTGCTCAGAGTAGCCTCTAATGATCCTTTCAATTTTTGACAGTATTGGTTCTAATGTCTCCTTTTTTATCTTTGATTTTATTTATTTGGGTCTTCTCTCTGTTTTTCTTAGTTAGCCTGGCTAAAAGTTTGCCAATTTTATTTATCTTTCCAAACAAACAATTTCAGTTTCATTGATCTTTTGTATTATTTTCTTCATTTAAATTTTATTTATTTTTGCTCTGATCTTTATTATTAATTTTATTTCACTAACTTTGCATTTGTTTTGCTCTTGCTTTTCTAATTCTTTAAGATGCATTGTTAGGTTGTTTATTTGAAGAGTTTTTTTCTTTCCTTCTTTTTACCATTTTGATATAGGCACTTATAAATAAACTTTTGTCTTAGTACTCTTATTGCTGTATTTGATAGGTTTAGGTATGTTGTGTTTCCATTAATATTTGTTTCAAGAAAGTTTAATTTCCTTTTTAATTTCTTCATTAACACACTGATTATTCAGGAAACCATTGCTCAATTTCCATGTGTTTGTATAGTTTCCAAAATTCCTCTTGTTATTGATTTCTAGGTTTTTTTTTTTTGTTTTTTTTTTTTTCCATTTTGATCAGAGAAGAGATGATATAATTTCAATATTTTTGAATTTTTAAGACTTGCTTTGTGGCTTAAATATTGTTTATGCTTGAGAATCATCCATGTGCTGGGGAGAAGAATGTGGACTATGCAGCCATTAGATGACATGTTTTCAAAAAATCTATTAGGTTTATTTGGTCTACAGTACAGATTTTGTCAGATGTTTCTCTGTTGATTTTCTGCCTGGATGATCTGTCCAATGCTAAAAGTGGAATATAGGAGTCTCCTGCTATTATTGTGTAGGGTTTATCTCTCTCTTCAGCTCTGATGCTATTTGTTTTAATTTCTGGGTGATCCAGTGTTGGAACATATAATTTATAATTGTTGTATCCTCTTGCTGAGTTGACCCCTTTATCATTATATAATGACTTTCCATGTCTCTTTTCATTGTTTTTACATTATTGTTAAAGATACTCCTGCTACCATGCAAATAATACCAGAATTTATTCTTACTATCTAACTGTAATTTTGTACCTATTTGTCAGCCTCTCCCTATCCCCATATCCCTTTGCCCTCCCCAGTCTCCAATAACCACTATTCTACTTTCTATTTTGAAATCATCTTTTTTAGACTCCAGATATGTGGTAATTTTCTTCTGTGCTCGACTTATTTCACTTAACATGAGGTCTTCTAGGTTTACCCAGCTTGTCATACATAAGACTTAGTTCTTCTTTTATGGGTAAATTGCATTGTATATTTATACAATACATTTTTTATTGTTTCATCCATTGATGAATACTTTGGTTGATGTTATGTCTTTGCTATGATAAATAGTGCTGCAATAAACATGGGAATGCAGGTATCTCTTTGAGGTGTTGATTTCCTTTCTTTTGGGCATATACCAAGCTATGAGACTGTTGGATTGTTTTGCAGTTTTATTTTTAATTTTTTGAGTAAATTTCATACTATTGTCCATAAGAACTACACTAATTTACACTGTCATAAAAAAGTATAGAAGAGTTCCCATTTATCCACAGTCTTGCCAGCATTTGTTTTTGTTTTCGTGTTGTTTTGATGATGGCTATTCTAACTGGGGTAAAGTAATATCTCATTGTGGTTTTGATTTGCATTTCTCTAAAGATAAGTGATATTGAGAATTTTCCCATATACTTGGCCATTTGTATGTCTTCTTTTGAGATTCTATTTTTATTCAAATCTTTTGTACACTTTTTAATCAGATTCTTTATTTTTATTTTTTATTTTTTTGCTTTTGAGTTGTTTCAGTTATTGATATATTTTGTATATTTTAAATATTAGCCTCTCGTCAGATACATAGTTTGCAGATATGTTATCCTATTCTGTGGGTTGTCTTCTTTTTTTTTTTTCTCCTATGCAGAAGCTTTTGAGATAATCTCATTTGTTTGTTTTTGCTTTCATTTCCCATGCTTTTGAGGTCTTGTTTAAAAAACTCCCCGCCCAAACCAATCTCATGAAGAATTTTCCCTATGCATTCCTTTAGTATTTTCATAGTTTGGAGTCTTATATTTAAGGATTTAAATTATTTTGAATTGATTTTTGTAAGTGGTGAGAGATTAGTATAGTTTAATTATTTTAAAGTGGGTATATTATTTTTCCTGCAACATTTACTGAAAAGACTCTCTTTCTCCATTGTGTGTTCTTGGAATCTTTGTCAAAATCATTTGCTGAAATGTGTGAATTTATTTTTGAATTTTCTATTATGGTCCATTGGTCTATGCGTCTTTTGTTATGTCATGTTGTTTTTGTTATGACGTTGTTATGTCATGTTGTTTCTTATTATGTTGTCATGTCCTGTTGTTTTGTTATTTTTGCTTTGTAGCATATTTTAAAGACAAGTAGCATAATGCCACCAATTTTGTTCTTTTTGCTCAAGATGCCTTTGGATATTCTGGGTCTTTTGTAGTTCTATACAAATTTTAAGATTGTTTTCAGTATTTCTATAAAAAATGTTATTTGTATTTTGATAGGGGTTGCATTGAATCTGTCAATCCCTTTTGGTAGTATTGGCATTTAAAAATATTAATTCTTATAATCTACAAAAATCGGATATCTTATTTATTTGTATTCTTCTCAATTTTTTTGCTAATATTTTATAGTTTTCCTTGTAGATGTCTTTTACCACCTTGGTTACATTTAATTTTTGTAGCTATAATAGTATAATTACTTGCTTAATTTTTTTAGGTAATTTACTTCTGATGTATAGAACACTACTAATTTTTATATGATGATTTTTCCTGTTGCTTTACTGAATTTGTTTATTTTTTCTAACTGTTTTTAGTGGGATCTTTAAGGTTTTTTGTGTATAATTCTATGTCTTCTGCAAACAAACAATTTGATTTTCTCTTTTTCTAATTGGATCTCTTTATTTATTTCTTCTGTCTCTTTGTTCTGGCTAAGTCTTCTAGTACTCTGTTGAATAGAGGTGGTAAAAGTTGGCATCCTTTTCTTGTTCCAGATCTTAGAGAAAAAGCTTTCAACTTTTCCCTATTCAGTATGATGTTAAATGTGGATTTTCATATAGTGACTTTAATCTGTTAAGGTACATTCTGTGTCTATTGAAATGATCATATATGGTTTTTGCCCTTCATTCTGTTAATGTTGTGTATCACATTTATTGATTTATCTCTCTTGGCCTGTAGTTTTCTAGAGTGCAGTGCCTTGATCTCAGTTCATGACAACCTCTGTCTCCCCACCTGAAGGGATCCTCCCATCTCAGCCTCCCAAGTAGTTGGGGTTAGATGCACCTGTCATCATGACCAGCTAATTTTTGTATTTTTAGTAGAGATGGGGTTTCACCATGTTGGCCAGGTCGGTCTCGAATTCTTGACCTCAAGTGATCCTCCAGCCTCAGCTGCTCAAAGTGCTAAGATTACAGGCATGAGTCACCACGCCTAGCTTGATGGGATATTCTTTATTATTGATTCATTCTCATTATTTATTTTTTGTCTGTTCAGGTTTTCTGTTTTCTCATGATTCAGTGTTGGTAGGTTGTATGTGACCAGGAATTTATCTACTTTTTTCACAGTTCTCGAGTTGGTTAACATATAGTTGTTCATAACAGACTCTAATGATGCTTTCTCTGGTACTTAGTTGTGATGTCTCATTTTTTGTCTCTAGTTTTATTTGAGTTAACATTTTTTCTTTGTTGAGCCAACATTTTTCTTGTTTTTTTTTTTTGTTTAACTTTTTAAAAAACCAACTGTTTCTTTTATTGAACTTTTTATCTTTTCTTTGGTTTCATTTATTTCTACTCCTTTCTCTATTATTTATTTTCTTCTGTTACTGATAAATTCAGTTTTTTGTTGTTTTTCTAGTTCCTTGAGATGCAAAGTTAGGTTGTTTATTGTGATACCTTTCTACTTATTTTATGTTGGCATTTATTGCTTTAAACTTTCCTCTTGTAATTGATTTTTCTGTATCTCATAGGTTTTAGTGTATTGTGTTTCCCCTTTCATTTGTGTCAATAATTTTTTTTTTTAATTTGCTTCTCAATCTCTTCATTGACCCATTGGCTATTCAGGAGGATTTATTTTATTTTATTTTTATGTATTTGTACAATTTTTGAAGTTCTTCCTCTTATTGATTTCTAGTTTTTGTTTTATTGCAATCAGAAAATGTAGTTGATATGATTTCAATTGTTTTAATTTGTTAAAATTTCTTTTGTAATCCAACATATAATCTATCCTGAAGAATGTTCCATATACCATTGAGAAAAATATGTGTTCTTTGGCTGTTAGAGGGAATTTTCTGTAAATGTCCGTTAGGTTCATTGTCTAAAGTGAGGTTAAACTCTATCATTTCTGTTGGGGTGTTCAGACCCAATACCAGGTAGTGGGGGCTATGAAGTTCAGTAGAGTCAAAGGAATGAGACAAGTTAAGAGTACATAGGGTGGGTCTAGGGGGCCAACACTAGTATGTAGGCTATGAAGACCTCAAGCTCTGGGAGCCCACACTATTTATTGGTAATGAAACAAAGAAGCAGGTGGTGAAGATGTGTGGACGTGGGGGTAGACAGGTGAGGACTTGAGGACGTGGGAGTAGAAAGGTAGCAGTGCATCAAGCGTAGATGTGACGGTTTAGCATGTGCTCTGCTACTTGAGATAAGGGAGAACAGGTTCTTCCAAGTCAAGATACAATCAATTTATGATCTCGGGAGAGCAAGAAGCAAGGGGCCAGTGAGTCTGGGCATGTTCCAGAGGCTATGAGGGGTTTTATGCCCTGAGCCCTGGGTTCTCTCCAAGCCACAAGGGGTTTTGTACCCTGGGCTTACATGTAGTGTGGCAGGGCAGCCTTCCACCATTTGGCACAGAGCTTGGTGTTCCATAGGTCATGAGAGATTTTAGAGCCTGGACCCAGGACATGTTCCAAGACTCTTTTACATAATGGTAGACAAGCAAGCCCTGTCTCAGCCCTTCTACCAACAGTTTCTTTGTTGATTTTCTGTCTGTATGGTCTGTCCATTGTTAAAAGTAGGGTGTCGAATTCCCCTAATATTAATTGCCATAGTCTATTTTTTGCTGTAGGTTAATATTCACTTTATATATTTAGATGCTTTGATATTGGGTGCATGTATATTCATAATTGTTGTAACTCTTGCTGTGTTGACTTTTATCATTATATAATGACTTTCTTTGTTTCTTTTTACTGTTTTGGCTTAAGTCTATTTTATCTGATATAGGTATATCTACTCCTGCTCATTTTTGGCTTCCATTTGCATGGAATATCTCTTTCTATCTCTTTACTTTCAGTCAGTGCATGCCCTTACAGGTTAAGTGATTCTCTTGTGGGCAGCATGTAGTTGAGTCTTTTTTAAAAAATCTCTTCAGCCATTATTTCTTTTAATTGAAGAATTTAATCCATTTACATTCAAGGCAATTATTGATGAGTATGAGTTTACTACTGTCATTTTGTTGTTTGTTTTCTAGTTGCTTTATAGATTGTTTCCTTTTTTCTTCTTTTTTTTAAAACTTTCTTTTTGACTAAGTGATCTTTTTCCAGTAGTATCTTTTGAATCCTTGACTTGTATTTTTATTGTGTATATTATAGGTTTTGGTTTTTGATTACCATGAGGCTTACAAAAAAAAATCCTGTAGTTGTGAAAAGTTATTTTATACTAAAAACTAATTAACTTTAATCACAAAGAAATGGTAAAAGAAAAAAAAGGTGCATTTTAACTTTCTCTCCTTCCCATTTTGAATTTTGGATGTCACAATTTACATTTTATATTGCCCATGTTTTAACAATTTATTCCAAAACAGCTTTTTTAAATACCTTTTTTTGATAATTCATGTCTCCATCACATTAGGGTCAGTATTTGGTGCATTATTTTGTCTGTAGGTCACATATTCCTGAAAGTTCTTGATGCTTGTAGACATGTAATGATGGCTTCACAGTGAGGGAAGCCACTGTGTATGTATTCCAATCTTTGTAGTCTGGCTTTGTGCCTATTTTTTTTCACAGGGCCTTCCAGAAATTATAAATTGACTCACTGTTGTAGTCCCTGAGCCAGTGATCACTGCAGCTATCTCAACACTAAAAAGGGTATGCTAAGCCGAGGTTTTCTGCAAGTCTTTCAAAGACCCCAAAGTTGGCTAAGCTGGCCAGCTTGGATGAACCTGTGGAAGACCTAAAGCAGATACCTGGGCTGTGTGAGAATGCTGTCCAGGGACCCAAGCCTTGATCAGCACAACTCCTAGCTGATTCCTGCACAAGTGCGATAAGATCCTGGCAGGACAGCAGATGCTGCAACAGGAGGGGCCAGATCTGAGACTGGGTCCCCTCAAGCTCTTCATGGAGGCTCAGATTCTTGGGCTGCAAGATTTTGGTGAATCTCCCTCTGGTCATTGTGTGAGCAGTTGTGAGTTGATATCTTAGCTGACGGGATTTGGAGGCAGGCCATAGAGCAACATTCAGTTTTATTGCTGAGATCAGTGTCTGCAGGCAGATAAGCCACTCCACTGTGATACAAATGTTTGTGATTCTTCTGGACCACTAGATAGACGATTTTAGTTTCAGTCTTAAGGTTCAATAAGGTTGTAGCCAAACACATTCGTGAATCAGCTGTTTCCAGGCTTAATTCCAGAAACACTATCAGTGGATCTGCCACCTCAGTGCCAGTCTGCTCTCTCAAAATGACACTCTTAAGTCTTGGGCTTCACAAAGTTATCACAACCTCCTACCCAAATTCTGAGGCTATAATGAAAATACTTTTGTCTGTAGTTGGGTGCAGAATTATTGTTGGTGATGTCAGAATGTTATCTCCTATTTTACCATCTTGCTGATATCCTAAGCATTATTATATATGCATTCTCATATTAGCTACCATGTCCTTGGTGGTGGCTATATGCTAGAAAATGTGCTAATCGTGTTATCTCTTGCATAGTCCTCAAAATGACTGTGAAAGGAAGATTATTTGAGGCCTAATTCGTGGGAAAATAGTTGTTGAGATCATAGTACGTGTGGAAGAATATTGTTGCAAAGTGATCCCAGAAATAATATCTATGAGGGAATGTAGGCAGCAGGATTTCATTGAAAAAGAGGTTGAACTGTGATGTGGTTGCAACCAAGACTTTCTTTTGACAGATAGTTGAGAAGCAGGATCTGCCATTCTGCTATGCTTAAAACTGAAGCAATGGGAGTAGGTCTTTTAATTCCCACCAAATCAGTCATCAAGTGGGGAGATAAATTTGGGAATAGACAGCTCCCTTTGGCTGAAGGAAATTACTGGGGAGAATTACAATTGTGAAACTTTAACTGGAAAATTCTTAGCAAGTGGGATCTGTGTGGTATACCACAGCAACTGGTGCCGCTGCCCTACGTGGAGCTCCACTTCAGACAGTAAGCTGACCTCAGGAAGAAGTTATGCAAGATTCTGTTTTGCCTGTTATCTGAGGAAATTTACATGAGGAAGAATAGTTAGGCAAAGTGAAGACTCATTCTCAGTAGCTGGCAGTAAAATATCACTGATATTTATCATTTTCTGCCTCTATTACCTATTTCAGATTCCTCTCAACATCAGACTAGCACCTTGGCTGGTTGAAGTGGCTTATGTGGTGAGGCCACCCACATTCTTATCCCTCAGAGAATGGAATCCCTTGTCACCATGCGTTTCTCAGTCTTCAGCTGCTGCACTTTTCTATTAACTATCAAACCTGGGCAGTGAAACACCAGGAACTACTCCAGAGGCTACATTGTTGACAAACGTATTTTCTTTTGTTCCTTTTGTTTAACATTAGTCCTACCTTATTCTAATGATCAAGGTTAATTGCTTTTGCCTGACTGGTTACTACTCTCCTTGAATGGTAACTTGCAATAATGAGCTTGAAGGTTTAACATAATCCCAATTGAAATCACAGAAGGATTTTTTCCTTACAAAGGCTTATATATTACCTAGATCCATAAATGCTAGAAAAAATATACCAGCTATGTTGTGGAAATTTATATGAATTTAAATTCATGGTCATAGATAAGTGATTATATTCAGTGTATTTTCAACAAGTTCATGAGTTCTATATTTACATCAAAAATTGATAATGGCTAATATTGATAAAATATTGGACATTGGGAAGACTTCATATTGCTATTAAGAATATACGTTTGGAGACAATTTTAGAAATAATTATTTACATTAAATTATATATACTTTGAACCCCCAATTTTACTTCAAGAAATTTATACTAGGGACATTAAAACACCAAAGATTGTGTAATTTAGAAACCATCTAGATTACAAGCATTAGCCAATATATGCTATCAAGAAAATCCCATGCAGCATGAAAAATATATAAATAATACTGGCTTAAAAACAAAATATTGAGTGTCTGAGTCCATATGAAAAAAATAGGAAAACATATGCATGTTTTGGAAAATTCCGGAATATGTGCCAAAATTTTAACATCAGTCTTTTTTTTTTTAATGCAACTGCGAGTGATGTTTGCCTTCTTATTTACACATTTCTGAAGTTTTTTTTTTAAGCAAACATGAATTACAATTTAAACACACACAAAAAAGGATTTTCTTATTGGTAATTTTCACATTAAATGTTCTGAATGTATTACCTAGATTTGTACAGAACAAAATTTGTTAGGCATAATTAAAATGTCTAACCAAGGATTTTTTTTCAATTTTTTGAGACAGAGTTTTGCTCTTGTTGCCCAGGCTGGAGTGCAGTGGCGTGATCTCAATTCACTGCAACCTCCACCTCCCGGGTTCAAGTGATTCTCTTGCCTCAGCCTCCTGAGTAGTTGGGACTACAGGTACCTATCACCACACTTGGCAATTTTGTTTGTTTGTTTGTTTGTTTTTTTAGTAGAGACAGGGTTTCACCATGTTGGCCAAGCTTGGTTTGGAACTCTCAACCTCAGGTGGTCCACCCACTTCGGCCTCCCAAAGTGCTGGGATTACAGGCGTGAGCCACCGTGCCCAGCCAGGAATTTTAAATCATAGAAAAAGTAGTTGCTATAAAAAATAGTTCAAAATTTCTTTTGGTATTAGTAGTATTATACTTCCTGTCCCACTGAAGTCAGACAGGTTTTGGTCTGTATTGGTTACCAGTATGTGAGTATCCATGGCATGTGATTTTTCTTGGTGGAAGCTTTAGAAACCAAACATGAATTTCTGTGTTTTGTCTTGCCTTTCCAGTGTTTTAGCCTGTTGCTCTTCCCTCAGCTCAGAACATACAGATGGGAGAACACAGAGCAAACCTCCTAGTCAAACTGCAAAGAATATGCAGAGTGAGCAAGAAATAACCCTTTGTGGTTTATATATTGTCTTCTTCTTCTACTTAAATATAGATACTTCTTAAAAAGAGTTACAGAGCACAGTGATATCAAATTGATCTTCAATATTTTTAATATGCATATAAGAAGTTGAATTAAAAGGGCTTCCAAAGTAAAGTTTAAACAAATTTCCATTAGGTTACTTTGAAACTTGTAATACTTAAATTTAAAGAGTTGTTTTAGAACAGAGGTCAATAAATAGTTTTTATTGCCTTTGTGGTCTAGCTAAATAGCTAATTATTTTTATTTTATGTTATTTTTGTCATAGGAATGAAAAAGGAATTACAGGAATAGATGTTTTGAAAAGATGGGATGGGAAGAAAAAGTTTGTAACCAGAACTGAAATTCTGTAGCATATAGTAAGAGACAAGAAATACTCCTTGAGGTGACTTACCAGAGTTGAAATTGAGGACATAAAAATAAAGTAAATGTGAAAAGATATAAAACAAAACTTTTGTTTTCATGCATTTGAAGTAAAGATGTTTCCTAAAATATAACTAAGAAAAAACATGTATTTAGAAGAAGTTGTTTGACAACATATTTTATATAGAAGAAAACAAAAAACAAAAAATAATTGTTTTTTAAATGTTTTATTTTATTTTATTCTAAGTTCTGGGATACATGTGTGGCATGTGCAGGTTTGTTACATAGGTAAACGTGTGTCATGGTGGCTTGTTGCATCTATCAACCCATCATGTAGGTATTAAGCCCATCATGCATTAGCTATTTTGCCTAATGCTCTCCCTCTCCCCACCCCCACTTTCCAACAGACTCCAATGTGTGTTGTTCCCCTTTGTGTCCATGTGTTCTCATTTTTCAGCTCCCACTTCTAAGTGAGAACATGAAGTGCTTGGTTTTCTGTCCCTCTGTTAGTTTGCTGAGGATAATGACTTCCAGCTTCATCCATGTGCCTGCAAAGGACATAATCTCTTTCCTTTTTATGACTGCATAGTATTCCATGGCGTATTTGTACCACATTTTCTTTATCTAGTCTATTATTAATGGGCATTTGGGTTTATTTCATGTATTTGCTATTGAGAATAGAAGGAAATAATTCTTGATTTGAACAGAGGGACATGACAAAATGAAGAGTAGGTTGGTGTGGCCAAATCGTAAATAAAAATATAACTTTCTTCTGTTTCTTATTTTTGTCTCATTGAGACTTCACGTCTTCTTTTGTTTTCTTCACTACTATAATAAGATACGTAATGCATGATTTTTGTTCTTCACTGTGCAAAACATTGCAATGTTATGATAAACCAGCATTTCTACTGGGATTTGTGGGTGTGTGTGTTCTTTAATTGTGAATGCCCTGTATTTTAAATCAGGTCGAAGATTATCTTTTGTTTATTTTATTGATGGCTGTTTTGCATATTTGAGAAAGACACACTATGTGTAAGTGATTTCCTTATACAACATACCAATATATTTTTTAAATTTTAGTTATGTAAATTACTTCATTATTCTCCAGTTTCCTTTTTTACTTGTGTTGTTTTTCCTCTTGCTTCTCTTTATCTTCTTTCTCCTGTTGTCTTCCCCCTCTTTTTCTCCTACTGGAAGTAAAAGTTGAAAAGGGAATGCAATCCAAGTTTATACATTCAGAAATGTAAGACTATATAATTGATTTGATGTAAAGCACAGAAAAAATATGAAAATTTTGATTACTCAGGTGAACTAAAAATTTTATTAAATTTTCAGCCCAAGTAATCCCCGAAGTAGTCATGAGAATATAAAAAAGCCAAACATTTTATTTTAAATATTGTGACATTATTTTGTCTACCATTCACTTTGCTCCACTGAGAAATAGTTATATTTTGCTGCTTAGAGTTGTAAGAGCTAAGACAATAAAGAATGCAATTTAAACCCTGCAGATTGCTTTCAGCAATATGCTGTGTGTTAAAAAGAAAATACTCACAGAGAGTCAATTAAGCCATTGGATAATAGATCTTTTTTGTTCAGGTAACTAAATAAGCTATTCATTTAAAATGTTTATTATCCCTTCTTTGTTTTTATTCACACTCGAGCTTTTCAAAGAAAATGACAATGTTAATGTTTTCTCTAAATGATCTTCTTTTATGACTCATTGTGGAGGTCTATTTTATTCATCTGCTTATGATAATAATAATGCTGGTTATTCTTAGGATAACAAAAGAAAATGACATGAGACATACTCTCATTCCATTGTGGTAATTCTTTTCTCTAGTCTGCAACATTCAGACATGAGAAAATGCAACCCAATATTTATTTATTTATTTGTTTGTTTGTTTGAGACAGGGTCTCACTCTGTTGCCCAGGCTTGAGTGCAGTGGTGCAATCTCAGCCCACTGTGATCTCCGCCTCCCAGGTTCAAGCGATTCTCCCACCTGAACCTCTTGAGTAGCTGGGGTTACAGATGCACGCCACCATACCCGGCTAATTTTTGTATTTTTACTAGAGACAAGGTTTCACCATGTTGGCCAGGCTGGCCTTGAACTCCTGGCCTCAAGTGATCCACCCACTTTGGCCTCCCAAAGTGCTGGGATTACAGACATGAGCCACTGTGCTCGGCCCCAGTGTTTATGTTTATGTGGTGACTTCTGTAATAGTCATTTTAATGTAATTACATTATTTACCATCTGCTCATGTTTAGTCAAAATTGATTTTCTATATAGTTCATTTGGACACTTGAGACAAATAACCTATTTATTTTTCTCAGTTTACTATCTTAGCTACTAGAATTTCTTAAAAATATTCTTCACAGGACAATATATTTTCAAATATCTTTTGATGCAATGTATTATAAAATTATTCTGTTTTGTTTTATGCTTTCTTAAAAAGAGCATTATGTAGATCCTTCATGTTCAAGGCCTTACATCATATTGAAAGACACAATTTACTGTTGTAAAATGAACATTAATGTATATTTTGGGGGGTAAAATACAAAAAATAAAAAAGAATTGCTTCAGGCAGCTGTATTTTAATGACAAGAAGCTGTTTCATGTCACATGACACTATTTGAAGTAATTAATTCTGTCATTATATAATATTAGTTTGAGAAGAGTACAAAAAATTGACTTACTAGTTTTTTATATTGGACCACATTCTTTATAATTAAATATAATGTATAAAAAATGTTTTATTTATTAGTACTGATGTCCTCCAGTTAAAGGCCACCAGGACCACACATTTACCCAAACACAGTTGTCTTTTTTGCTTTCTGCAACAAGGATTTTACTTCTTCTTGGGATATGGGGGCACGGAGAGAAATTTTCATGACAGGGCCCTCACTGCTCTTTTATTTAAAAAACTGGGTCTCTTTTAGGTGATTTTGGAGATAGCTCAAAATGGCACAATATCCTTTTTCTGGGTTAGGTGCTACTAGATAATGAGAATAATTCTATCATCTGGAATTTTAGTTTTATTCTAGTGGATGAGAAAAATGAGGCTGAGTTAAGGCTGTAATTGGTAGAGAAGTAAATTAATTAGGGAAAGAAGTTGTTTTTTCATTGTGATGGTTAATTTTGTGTCAACTTTACTGGGCTAAAGGATATTTAGATAGCTGGTAAAACATTAGTTCTGTTTGTGTTTGACAGGGTGTTTCTGGAAGAGATTAGCATTTGAATTGGTAAACTAAGAAAAGTTGGAAAGACTTTAAAGTTGAATCAGGCTGAATTTAATGACATGGGCTCACTAAACAGACATTCTACATTTAATGTTACAACCTAGGAAGTTAGAAAGAGCTCAACAGTTTGCTCAGGTGGTTGGCTAAAACAGAGCAAAAGATGGCCCACCATGAGCAAATTGAGTTAATTTAGCGAAAGATATTCAAAGGTTTAGGGAGATTGAACTGTGGATTTGTCATTTAAGATCTACTCACCACACTGGGTGAATTCAGAAGACACACTTTTCACCAATATTAAAAAAAAATAAATTTCTGAGAGGAGCCTCAGAATCCTTTAGTTGTTGTAAGATCGATCTTCTTTGTAGGCTAGAACATACAGTAGCAACTGCAGCCACTCAATTGGAAAACCTAAATTCAATGGGAGTAATTGGATCTCAGAGTGACAAGAGTCTAAGTGGAGACACTCAACCACCAAAAGGAAGGTGAACGTGGTTACCATAATGGATAGCAGAGTCAAAGCACAAATCAGAATAGTCTGATTAATATAGAGCAATGGCAATGGCTAGTTAATCATGGCATTATTCAAAGAGAAATACACTTAAATTATATTAAATTCTTACTTGATCTGTATAAGCAGGAAAGTGCTACGTCAAGTAAAATCAAGCCCAACTTGAATCATGAAAACAGAAAGTAATACCTCTCTGATATAATAGATAATTAAGTTTAGATGAGGTCATGAGGCTGGAGCTCCCATAATTAGATTAATGCTCCTATAAGAAGAGAAACCAGAGCCCTTCTTTGCTCCCCATCATATGAGAACACAACAAGAAGGTAGATATCTACAAGCCAGAAAGGGAACCCCTACCAGACACTGAATCTTCCAGCATCTTGATCTTGAATTTCCCAGTATCCAGAACTGTGAGCCACCCAGGATATGATATTTTGTAATTGCAGCCTGAGCTAAGACAATAATCAAATATTTAATTCTTGACTTTTTAATTGTTATAAAAATTTGTAGTCAAGGTATGACATTAAGATTAAATTGACATTTTACATATTATGATTGATGAAATTAATTAATGACACCATTAGTTAGTTACCGGTTTGGGACATTTCACTGTGTCACATGGATGTTGACATGGTGTTGCAAGGGACAGATCAATTTTTCAGCTAAATTTAACATAAATCTTCCAGTCAAAGAATGTTTCAGAAATTATTACTGGTTCCTACCATATGCAGGTGAATATGTGTTGCAGAAGAAAGATAAGAAAGACATATAGGAGTAAAGTTTATGGGGGGCAGAGAATTATAAAATCAGAGTCATTTTAATAAAGCAGGAGATCAAACCTTAAAATAGCATACAGAAAAAAAGGAATTCTGAATTAATCATTTGAAAAATATTCAGCAATTTAATGCTATACTATAAGCAAGTATTTAAAAAGGACAACACAGTTTAGATTAAGAGCTTCGATAATAGGTGAATATTTAAGTTCTGATGATTAGGCAAGAATGAAACAGGCCACTGTGGTTAAGGGCCATCACAAGGTCTCTATTGAGGCAAACCAGATTTATATCAGAATTCAACATATATTGTTTATCACTCTCTAAATGTAAATGTAATTTGTCATTACATAAATGTTTTCAGTCTTTTGCAACAATCCATTTTTGTATATGTGAAAATCCCAGCATCAAAGTCTTTTCAATTATTGTTCACTATTGGCAGCTTGCCCAAGAGAGCCATTCTAGTAAAGATCCTAATAACCCAGATGGAGAAAGGTAGAAGCAATAGTTTTTACATATTTTGTCAATGCAATTTATTTCTGCCTCTGTATGCTACATATTACAAAGTAGTTACATATTACTCAGGTAATTAAATACAAATGGGTAATCAAAAATGATGAAAATACATTGTGTGGCATGTGTGCATGTGCACGTGTGTGGTGAACAACATCAGGATCCCATAAAATCAAATAAATATTCAATTAACATAACTTATCTATAAAATGTAGCAGCAAATGTCTTCTGATGGCATTTATGTGATCTTAGTCACCAAATTATAACTTTATTTGTTTACTTACCAAATCATTACTGAATGTTTGCACTACCCATTGTGATTAGCACACTCATTAGTGTGCCAAATGCTGCTGGCCATATATGGGTGATTTTCTCAATAAGTTTTCTGACTAGTAGAAGGAATAATTGCAACATTGGACAGAAATAGAAACATGTCAAAATAGAGAGGAGTGCAGAAAACGGAAATGTTATCTTATATAGGGGGTTTCTTCCTACATAAAACATTCAGGAAAAAAAGTGGTATTTGAGGTTAGACTGGAAAGATGGTGAAGCAATGCCATTTTTATATTTGGAGAAGATAGAAAGGGCATTACGGATTGCAATAAGAGTAAGAAAAAAATCCATCATGAAGGGAAGCATTAAAAACACTAAAAATAACTATAGTTGCAGAAATAGCTACACAATAGGAAAATATATAAACGGTGACATCAGTAACATAAGATTTGGGACAGGTAGTAAAAGTAAGTTTTTGTGTGGCATCAAAGTTAAGCTATCAGTT
The DNA here is from genome assembly GCF_043159975.1 of Macaca nemestrina. Lineage (NCBI taxonomy): Eukaryota > Metazoa > Chordata > Mammalia > Primates > Cercopithecidae > Macaca > Macaca nemestrina. The sequence goes on along the minus strand of NC_092126.1, from coordinate 187,518,083 downwards.
TAAAATAGACTGTTAAAATAACAGATGTATGTTTATGTATACCTTATAGTAATCACAAAGAAAAAATCTGTAGTAGTTACAAAGATTAGAAACAAAATTAAAGTGGCAGTAGTAAAGTTTTACATATCAATAATTACTTTAAATGTAAATGTAAATAGAATGGCTGAATAAATTAAAATTTAAAAACAAAGTAAGAACGAACCATTTGCTTCCTACAAGACACTCACTTCAGCTTTAAGGATACACATGGGCTGAAAGTAAAAAGATGGAAAGGATATTCCATGTAAATGGTGACCAAAAAAAAAAAAAAAAAAAAGAAGCAGGGATAGCTAGACTTATATCAGACAGGGGAGACTTTAAGTTAAAATTGTCACAAGAGAAAAATAAAGCCATGACCACTCCCAGTGGTTTACACCTGTAATCCCAGCACTTTGAGAGGCTGAGGTAGGAGGATTATTTGGGCTCAGGGGTTTTGGATCAACCTGCTCAAAATGGTGAGACCCCATCTCTACAAAAAATTGAATTATTAGCCAGGTATGGTAGTGTGCATCTGTAATCCTTGTTCCTCAGGAGGCCTAGGCAGGAGGATCACATGAGCCCAAGAATTTGAGAATGCAGTGAGCTATGATCACACCACTGAACTTCAGCCTTGGTAATAGAGCAAGCCGTGATCTCTAAAAGATAAAAAAGGTCATTATATAATGATAAAGAGTTCAACTTATCAAGAGGACATAAGAATTTTAAATATATATGCATCCAATATCAAAGCACCTGAAGACATTCAGCAAATATTAACAGAACTGAAGGGACAAATAGATAGTTACAGAATTACAGTAGGAGACTGATATTCTACTAACAATGAATAGACTATTCAGGCAGAAAATCAACAAAGAAACATCAGAGACAAACCTCACTCTAGACCAAATGGACCTAACAGACATTTACAGAACATTCTATCCAGCAATCACAGAATACTCACTCTTTTCAACAGTACATGGAACATTCTCAGGGCAGAGCATATATCAGGCCACAAAATAAGTATTAGGAAATTTAAGAGGATTGAGATCATATCTAGTATCATTTCAGATTGCGAAGGCAAAAATCTAGAGATGATCAATGGGAGAAACATTGGAAATCCACAGACATGTGGAAATTAACTCCTGGACAAGCAACAGATCAAGCAAGCAAAACAATGGAAATCAAATAATATATTCAGACAAACAAAAATGGAATCACCATATACCAAACTCATGAGATTCAGCAAAATCAGTTCTAAGAGTAAATTTTATAATGATCAACACCGACATTAAGATAAAAGAAAGATCTTAAATAAACAACCTAACTCTACACTTCAAGGAGCTAAAAAAGAAGACATTAAGTCTAAAGTTAGCAGAAGAAAAGAAGTAAAAATTGGAGTAGAGATAAATGAAATAGAGACTAAACAACGGAAAGGAGCAGTGAAATTAAGAGTTGGTTTTTTGAAAAGATAAACAAAATTGACAAACTCTTAGCTAAACTAAGAAAAAAGAGAGAAGTTTGAAACGAATGCAATTATAAGTAAAAGGGGGGACATTACCTCTTATTCCACAGAAATAAAAAGGATGATAAGAGACTACTATGATCAATTATATGACAGTGAATTGAATTTCCTGTAAGAAATAGAGAAATTCCAAGAAACATTCAACCTACCATGACTGAATCATGAAAAAATAGAAAACCTAAACAGAGCAATAATGACTACAAAAATGGAATCAATAATAAAAAATGTCTCAACAAATAATTATGATCTAATAGCTTCACTGGTGAATTCTACCAAATGTTTGAAGTATTAACACCAATCCTTCAAATAACTCTTCCAAAAAATTGAAGTGGAAAGAACCCTTTCAAATTTATTTTATGAGCTCAGTATTGCCCTGATATTAAGACCACACAAGAAAACTACAAGAAAAAAATTATAGGCTTAAGTCTCTGATAAAAATAGATGCAAAAACAACAAACTACCGAAAAACCACATTTACCAGCACACTAAAAGCATCACACACTGTAATAAAGTGAGATTTATCCCTGAGATGCAAGGTTGTTTTATCATATGCAAATTGATAAATGTAATTGCTATGGTTTGAATGTGTCCCCCCCAAATTCATGGGATACAAAACTCAATTATTAATGCAATAATATTGGTCATTGCTAGGTGGGGACTATCAAGAGCTGTTTGGGTCATGCAGGTTTTACTCTTTTCAATGGATTGATGCCAGTATGAAAAGAGCTTGTAGGAGTGAGTCCTCTCTCTTCTGCTCTGTTGCCACATGAGGGCACAGAGTTTGTTCTTCTCTTGCCCTTCTACCTTCTGCCAACTGAGGGCATAGCAAATGGGCCTTCCTCAGATGCCAGGGCCTTGATCATGGAGTTCTCAACATGCAGAACTGTGAGAAATAAATGTCTTTTCTTTCTACATTTCCCTGTTTCAAGTATTCTGTTATAACAGCACAAAATTGACCAAGACATTGATATACCGCCAATAGGTTTTCTATTTTTTCATGATTCAGTCTTGGTAGGTTGAATGTTTCTTGGAATTTCCTTATTTCTTCTAGGTAATTCAATTCACTGTCACATAATTGATCATAGCAATCTCTTATAATCTTTTTTATTTCTGTGGAATAAGATGTAATGTTCCCCCTTTTACTTATAATTGCATTTGTTGAGTGATTACACAGTGATTAAAACCACATGATTATCTTTATAGATGTAGAAAAATTAATTGACCAATTCAACATCCTTTTATGATTAAAATAAACTCTCAACAAATAAGTACACAAGCAATATAACTTAATATGATATCATCCATATATAGGAAACCCACAGTGAACAGCATACTCACCCATAAAATGTTGAGAGCTTTTCCTCTAAGATCAGGCACAATAAGAGGATGTCCAGTTACACCACTTTTATTCAATATAGTATGGGAAGTCCTGGGCAAAGCGATTAGGCAAGGTAAAGAAATAAAAAGCATCCAAATTGGATAAATTCTTGATCTTCCTTATAGCTTGTTTTCATGATTTGAATTCCAAATACATGATAAAAGTATACCCTCAAAACTTGATACATTTTCCCCTTCAAAATTATAATCAATCATTGGATTATAATATGATTGAGCCTTGTGAGATAAAAAAAGATTTAACTCATTCTAAGTCAGCTAAATATGGTAGAGGAATTGTAGGGAAACAAAGGATGCAATCAACTTGACTAAGATTTTGTCAGAAAATTACTTGCATTAAAATATTCAAGATATACTTAATCAATAGATATAGTAATGAATCAGTAGTGTTGTTAGTAAATTCTGGGCAGGGTGTGCGTGTGTGAAAGAGGTGGGGGATAAAATCCTTTCACTGTAGCATCTGCCAGTTTCTATTGTATACATTTTATAGCATGACTGATTCCAAATTTATTTATTTATTTTTAATGAGGGAATTTTATTACTTGTAACAAGTAAGGAGAACACTGGGGATAGTTCCCAAAGCAGTGTTTCCCCAAGCTGGGGTCTGGATCAGGTTTTATACGCATAGGGTAATGAGCTCTGACCTGACTGGATCTTGCAATAAGGTGATGCCAGGAGGTATTATCTAACTGGTTCCTACCATGTGGTGATGCAAAAGCTTGATCTGTTTGTATCCTGGATCTGCTTATTAATTTAGTTCCCACTCCTTCATCCAAGCACTTTTCTCCTGTGGTTACACAGTTGGTTCATCTGGACATGTTTAGGTTGATTTACCCAAGGGTCCATGGCAGAGTTCCACATGGCTGCGGAGAAGATGAGGGGAGAACAAAGGCACGTCTTAACACGATGGCAAGCAAACTGGTTTCAAAATTCCTAAATATTTAACAATCTTCTCTCCTCAACCAGTCTTAGCAGGCTCCAAAACACTAATGAATGTAACATTTTTAAAAACACCTGGCAAAAGATTGAGTCAATGGAGACCATAAATGGGAGCTGATAATGAAGTATTTGCCAGTATTAAATCAATACCCTAAAAGGAGTTTATGGTACTCATCAGATGAGAGAATGCCTATTTCCCTAGTAGGGCAATTGATTGATTATGCAATTGTCATATCTGAAAGATTGATTCAATGTAATCCACTCTTCTATGTTCATAAGAAGACATACATAAGTAGACATCTAGAGATAAATTGTTATTAGATAAATTGTGCTTGTGTGTGTGTGTGTTTGTGTTGACATAAAGAGAATGAAGTGAGCAATCAATGGGGTTAGATTATTTTTCTTGTCTATTTGACAGTTATATATGCTGTTATAAATACACTGTCATTCTATTTTACACCAGAGTCTATTGTAAGCTTGATCCGTGCAGTGTTCTTTATCAGCCACCTTGGAGTCCAGCTCTACAGGGAGCTGAAGAGCAACACTAGAAATAGGACCAGATGTTTGAATGATAATATGTAGGCCTACATATTTTCCCCTGGGTTCAGTCAGAGATCTAGGGAATGTCTACTGTAGACAGAAAATATAAAATTGAAGGATTATGATTAGGCTATCTTAGTGTTCATCATGTGAAATGGGAGAGATATTCTTAGTCTGTTTTGATATAAGGTGAAAGAGTTGAAGTCATGTTAATAAATATATTAATACTCTGAGTGAACGAAAGTAAGGCTTGAAAGATTTGAGCAAATTGTGATGAAAATGTTTATAAATAGATATATACGTACAGAATGTAAATATATTTCATAATAAAAAATATTTACGGTAAAATAGAAAAGTAGATATAGAAAACAGATACAAAAACACCACTTAAAAGCAGGTAACATTATTTAGGTTACTTCAATGTATCTGAATCATTAAGTCATTATCCACATCTTACTTAAAAGCAGTTACAGAATCGTACAAAGTGTGCTTTAAATAGACAAGAACATTAATTTTTATTCAAAAATGTGTTCCTCCTTAGGCACATTGTCATTGTCATTTCTGTAGAAAGGTCTTTGAAAAGGGAATTATGCTAACAATATGCAAAATGAAGTTTCATGCAGAGTTTTTATCATATATCATATAAAGCAAATATAGTTCACAGTGCTCTTAATGCCTCAGTAATTTTTTCAAGGTGCTTGTGACCAGAAAAAAAAAAAAAAATACCTACAAGTTTCATTTATTAAGCGGTTGCAAACAACTTCATGTGTATAGTTGACCCTCTGTATCTGTGCATTCTGCCTTCATGGAGTTTAAAAAAATGGGCTGGACACAGTTGCTCACATCTGTAACCCCAACACTTTGGGAGGCTCAGTCAGGCAAATTGCTTGAGCCCAGGAGTTCGAGACTAGCCTGGGTGTCTCAAGACTAGCCTGTGGTGAGACCCTGTCTTACCAAATAATAATAATAATAATAATAATAATAATAATAGTTGAGCATGGTGGTGTGTGGCTGTAGGCCTAGCTACCCAGAAGACTGAGGTGGGATGATAGCTTGATTGCAGGCATTCAAGGTTACGGTGACCTGTGATTGCACCACTGGGCTCTAGCCTGGGCCACAGAGTGACTCTGTCTCAAAAAAAAAAAATTTTTTTTTAATGAATGAATCTGTATTGAGCATGTACAAACATATTTTCTTGTCATGATTCATTAAACAATAAAGTATAGCAACTATTTATATGATATTTACATGGTACTAGGTGTTATAAATAATCTACAGATGATTTAAATTATACAATAGGATGTGCATAGGTTATATCCAAATACTACATCATTTTACATAAAGAACATGAGCATCTGTGAATTTTGGTATCCATGGGAGTCCTGGAACCAATCCACTATGCCTTGAAATGACTATACGTTTTACATTTGTAATACCGGTTTGCCAAAAAAACATATGTACTCGGAAGAAAAATACTGTTCTTATTTCATCCTTAGATAACCATAATAATTTACCAATGTGATATGTGCTTGTTGTGCATAAACAGCTTCAAGTGTTGCTTGATTTGTACCAGCTCTATAGTGATTATGATTTAAGTATGCAAATGAAACTTACATCCTTAATGACACAGAAAATATAAGAGCCTTGAATAGTCACGGTATACTTGAGCCACTTCACTAGCTCTAGAAAGCTTGTATGTTGCAACCTTATTGGATATAATTATAAAAAGAAACTAAACACTATGATTTAGTTATGAAAGGTAATCTGGGTCTATAGTAGTAATTAAAATATTAAGGATTAGTGAATTTTCATAGTTTATTTACTCAGGTAATAAAATCACAGAACATTATACAATTTCTAAGGAAAGTATTTGTCCTTTAGTTTATAAAAAAATGTATCTATTTAACAGCAGTCAATCATGCAACTTCTTTAAGAAGGTTTTCTCACTTACTTGGAGAGGTACTATTAGAAACTATTATTATAAATGACTATTATAAAAAATCACAAACTATAATGTCAAAGTACAACATGAACTATATCTTCCTGAATCCTGGATTAGATATATATGCAACAATAAAATTAGCTGAGACTAATTAAAGCAAAGCAATACAAACAAAGAAAAACATTGGGTTCTTGTTTTGTTGCCTGCCCTGAAAATCAGCATCATGGACATCATATTGACTGTACCTACAGTCATTCCAGTGGGGATAATATTTAATTAGTTACTTCACAACACAGAAAGTAACAATAGTTTCACAGTGGTTAGGAAAATAGGTAGAAAAGTCCTTCAGTTTTTTAAAATAACTTTTACTTCTGAATCATAAAAATTGACAATATTGCCTCCAATACAGACCTTAGTGATTTTCAACAAAATAAACAAAATGTAATCAGTTTTTGAGATGTACCATTGATGTAATGAATGATAAAAGTACCAGTTATAATCCCAGGTTTAATGAGTTTTTAAAATTTTACTCAATATGAATATCTGCTTAATTTATCCCTATAATCTTCAGAGATAATCTTTTAAAATTCATTCTCATTGATTTCCTTGCAGATGAAATGTACTGCCATTGAGTTTCTTTTAGGTGCTTTTCATTATTTTAGTATGAATGGTGCCTACATATGCTTTGAACAACATTGTTTTCAATGATTAGACCTTATTGGAAGTAATAATAGTATAATTATATTAACATAGTGACAGGGTTCTAAAGTTAAAAGTAATGATGATGAATCACTCACACAAATGACTTTTGTGGTTATTTAATAAAATCTTACTGAAATAGTATTTTGAAATTACTTATTCAACGCCTTAAACCTGACATTCAGAATTTATTGTTTATATCATGGCTTAATATGACCATTTAAGTTGTGTGTGTATACTAACTAGTTTTTCTTCTGATTCTCAATAATCATAGTTTAGTGTGGTTATTAACTAATTCACTGTTAGATTCCAAGTGCATATGATTCAAAGAAAAAAATTAACAACAACAACTAAAGTATGACAACAAGTAAAAGATTATACTATTTAAAATCTTTTAAAATGATTATAATTCAGGAATATACAATCTGATTTTGGGGATGCTGTATTTTACCTCTGCATTGTGAATGAATGTTGTTGATTTTCAAAATTTTTATATAAAATTACATTTTATGTCACTTTACTTAGGTCAAGGAATATAGTATGTTCTTCATTTTGTAAAGCAGAATATTTATTTTTAATTCAATGCCATAAAGGAAATACTTGACAACACAATTATGGAAAGGCAGAATAAATGAGTCAGCCATATGAATCTACATAGGAAGGGCTCTCTGATGCAAACCGTATCTGTAGCCACTGGATACAACGTGAATTATTTTTCTTTTTGTCTATGTCCAACCTTGAGAAAATGACTTTAGTTTTTAAGGTCTGAGGTTTATTACTTTAAAAATTATAGAGTGTGATTACGTGATTCCAAGGAATCTTCTGGCTTTGAAAAATAAACATAAATATGAAACTGTAAGTTCTGGTATAAATGTATATACAAATATCCTAGTAATATTATGGAAAGAGTTCAATGCACCCTCAAAGTAGAAAATACCCTGTTAAACATTATCTAGAAATTTGAGCTCAGGATAGAGTATTCTAGATTATCTTTAGAATATAACTATATTCCCTTTATTTTTGAAGCAGAACCATGTTTATGTTTTTTTCTGATCATAATATCTGTCAGACAAGATACAAAAAGGAGTGGTTATTAGTTCCTTGAAATTTTTTTCCTGTAGAATAGTTATTTTTTTCCTGTGAATCACTACCTGGTCTCATGATCCTTTTGCATAGTGGCAACAATGTCCTGAAGACCTGTTCACAGTCATGTCTCCTTTCTTGTGAATTCTGTACAAAACAGTTAATAAAGGCTAACCTGCCTCTGTGAGCCATCAGATTTCCCCCATCCTTGCCAAATTATCTGCATTATAACAAATAAAACAATAGCATATGATGCAGCAAGTAGGCAAATATCAGATAAACTGCTGCAGTGTTTAAAATGCTCTTCAGATGTTTTATTAGTATCATAGAAATCAGCTTATTACATGGTACTTTAAGAAAAATTACAAAACTTGTCCAATTTCTATTTACTTGCAAAAGCCAAATAATAGTTCCCTGTAACAGAGCATACAATACAATAGACATATAAAAAGCAATAGTCATTAAAATTCACTCTTTATAATAATAGGGAGAAAGCAGGTGTCTGGAACATAAAGAAATAACAGAGAATAGAGAACATATTTGCAATTAGCTATTAGTAGTACATCTTATGTGTAAATTTGTAAAATATGAACTGAAATATTCAGCCATAGATATTTTCCTCAATGTATATGTGTATATATAAAATGTATACAAAAAATCATATACTGAAAACTTTTAAAATATAATGAATGAATTGATAAAATCTGGGATTCCATTCAGAATTGATGGAATATTCTGGAAAATATAGTCAATCACTTAATAATGATAAACACTATATAGTTAATTTAATTTAAAGGAATGCTTTTTTTCAAAATAGAAAAGTACAGGGTTGACTCTCAGCTTTTATCTATAAAGTACAAATATTCAACTTGAAACTGATTGATTACTAATTAAATCAGTAAAGGCCAATTCTAAACCACCTATGCATATTTAATATTCAGTATCATTCTATAAAGTCTGGGAATATTAAACATTCAAATCAATGACTGTACATTAGCACGTTACTATTATTAATATGATTTCATACTATAATAAATTTACATCAAATATCATACAGCATAGTTTAATAATTATAATACAAAAATAATTGAAAAATTGTGCAGAGTCCTGCTGTCACTCGTAGAGCAATTTGTTATATTTACAAAAATGTGTACAATTCACGAACAAAAGTAAGAATAATTTAGCTCAGAAAATCAGTTTTCCTCATTGAAGAGAAATTGTGCAAGCCTTTGCTTCTCTGTTCTAACCAATGACAGTTGGTGAAGATACTTAATGCTATTGAGTCCTTCCTATGTGAATATACCCAGAGGCATATAATATATATAATATCACATATTCTACAGTTCTGTTTTACTCTCCTTGTTTTTTAGTTCTTTAATACAAATAACTCTTTTTCCTAGCTGTCTTAACACCTCCCTTTGCAGGTGGGAAATTCCAGTGAAAACCAGAGCTGCCAAAATCTTTCTCTTCTTCTGCTTGGATGATCATACTTACTCTTCAACACCTTTAGCACTGGTAACCAGGTTAGCCTTTGTCTCGGTGCCCTCTAATGTCCCTTTGCCTCGGTGCCCTCTAATGTCCCTGTGCCTCGGTGCCCTCTAATGTCCCTTTGCCTCGGTGCCCTCTAATGTCCCTTTGCCTCGGTGCCCTCTAATGTCCCTTTGCCTCGGTGTCCTCTAATGTCCCTTTGCCTCGGTGCCCTCTAATGTCCCTTTGATCAACTTGGAACTTGAGAAATGACAATTATTGAAGAGAATGGGGTCCTAGGTTTTTAGTATCTTTTCCTCCAGGCTTCTGGCTCTACTAAGGTGAATAAACACTATTAGACCTTAATCTATGTTGCCTTCACAGTGGAATCTACTGTAGAATTTCTGATTTAACTGATCTGAAGCACTATCTCTTAGAAGCTTCCCAGAAGAGTTTGAGAAAGACTACATCAACAGCTGTACTTGTTGTAACTAAAGAGAACATGTTGTTATCTTGAACCACAATATTTCTCAACCATCTTGAGTGAATATCAAATTATCCCATTTTTTGACCATCTGTAAAAAACCACAGAATGCGTGATTGAGCAATCACAGCAGTCCAACTTTGACAGTCTTGGTTACACTGGAAATCACTTAAATGTTGCAGACACCAACTTGAGACCAAGGCTGGCTCTGGCCACATCCACGCTATTCAAAGTTTTTCCTATAGACTAAGACTACTTTTCCCTATAGTCTAGTAACATCAGCATTATCTAGAAGTTTGTTGAGAATACATAATCTTAGGCCCCACCCTAAAACCACTCAATCAAAATCCATTTTTTAATGAGGTTCCCAAGTGATTCACCTGCACATTAAAGTATGAATAGCACTACTCTAGAGACCCTCTCAGCTATGTTTGTTGAAATTGATTTATCAAATTCACCAGGACTTCATGTTCAGTGTCCAAATTACAGCATATATATATATATACACACACACACACACACACACAAAGTATATATGTACACACACACACAAGTGTGTATCTATATACACATATATATGCTGTAAGTATATATATGTATGCTGTAAAGTACATATATACACACACACACATATATATATATCAGTTGTAAAGTGTACATATATATCAGCTTCGTCAAGAGAGTGAATCCAATGGCGGTCTTCATGATTGTTTGAAACATCATATGTCTGTAAAATTGTCCCACATGAACTCTATTCTAGCTGTTCCTGGCATTCTAAGCCTTACTCCATTTCATAATAGATGTAAGAAATGCTTCTTCTAGTTTGAACATACTATATGTGTGGGTGTGTGTATATGTGTGTGTATATATATATAAAATACTTTCCACCTTCACACTGAGATGTAGTTATGGATTTCAGCATATGAATAACAATAAAAAACCACTTTGCCATCAACTGTTTCTAGCGCAGTATGGCAGTTTGATTCATAAATGCAACTCTTTTGTTGTTTGAAGCTTTAATATTCCCTAAAGTTTGGCTCAGATGTCATCAGTTCCCTGCATCTGAGAATGTCAGTTTCTGTGCTGTTACACTGACATGCTCTAATTTTCTATTATTTTTTTCAGTTCTTAGCCTCCACAGACAAATTCAAAACTGATCTGACTATAAGTTCTACAATAGCATTCAGGACTCCAAAATTAACTCATCTCTCCTGGAGTAAGAGATCATTGTCTTTAGCATTCAAAGCACATCTGATTTTAATCTTCATTTCTTCAGAGAGATTTAATGTTTTAGGAAATTGTATTCCTGCATAAGTTTGTTTAAAAACAAAATCCTATTGGTAGCTTTGCAGCAAAGTGATTAACCATATGTAAGTTTGGATTTTTTCTAGTTGTTCTGATTGCAAATGTAAGATTCTCCTAATATGCATGATTTAAAAGTTAAAAACAGTTTAAAACATTTCCTTACAACACAATTTACACACACAAAAAAAATTCTAAGTCGTGTTTCTATTGCTTATTTAATAACAAATAAAAATTGCACATATTTTTGATGTAAAACATAAAGCTTTGAAATATGTATGGCATGTAAGATGGCTAACTAAAGCCAGTTAACATATGTATTACCTCACATGCTTATTTGTTTGCAGTGAGAACACAAACTCTACTCTCTGAGTAATTTTCCAGTATATAATGCATTGCTATTCACTATAGTCACTACGTTGTACAACAGATCTCTTGATCTTATTCCTCGACACTAACTGAAATTTTGTATCCATTGTCCAACATCCTTCCAGTCTTCCCCCTGCCATTAATGTCCCCTGCCCTGGTGACCTCCAGTTTGTATTATTAATGAAAAACCCATTCTTACAAAGCTAAGGGTTGAGTCACCAGAAACTCGGAAGTTTGTTGGGGAAGAAAGAATAAAATATTTATATTTATTGATTAATTTTCCTATTACAAAAAAATCCCAGGTGATTTCATAAAAACCTCACTTAAACAATTTGCTAATCTTGTAAGAGATATTATTCCAATTTTACAATAAGAATTCTTCTGCTTTAATTTTCAATGTATACAACTTTTAAGTCACCCAAGTTTGTCTCATGCTAAAGGGAATCCCTTTATATGTTCCTTTCATTCTCTCACACATTCATAAAATAAATGTCAGTCACGGGATTAGCTAGGCAGTGGTGAAAATGAAATTCTGAATAAAATACTGCTTTTGTCTTGCTAGACATTTGAATGTAGCAAAACATACATAAAATGAATAACCAATTCAAAGTAAATAAGATAAGGAAATTGGGTACTATGAGAAGAGCAGATAGGGACAATATATGGGAATCAGCATGTCTACCCTGATAAAAATGAGGCTTAAGCTGAACACTGGCTGTTCTTGTTGATTCATTCTGGATATGGTTTGGCTGTGTCCCTACCCAAATCTCATCTTAAATTCCCGCATGTTGTGGGAGGGGCCTGGTGGGAGGTAATTGAATCATGGGGACAAGTCTTTCTTGTGTTGTTCTTATGATAGTGAATACGTCTCACAAAATCTGATGGTTTTAGAAAGAGAAGTTCCCCTACACAAGCTCTCTCTCTTTGCCTGCTGCCATCCATGTAAGATGTGACTTGCTCCCCCTTGCCCTCCATCATGATTTTGAGGCTTCCCCAGCCACATGGAAGTATAAGTCCAATTAAGCCTCTTTCTTTTCAGATTGCCCAGTCTCAGGTTTGTCTTTATCACCAGTGTAAAAATGGACTAATACAGTAAATTGGTATCAGTAGAGTGGGGCATTGCTGAAAAGATACCCAAAACTCTACAAGTGACTTTGGAACTGCGTAACAGGCAGAAGTTGGAACAGTTTGGAGGGCTCAGAAGAAAACAGGAAAATGTGGGAAAGTTTGGAACTCCCTAGAAATTTGGTGAATCACTTTGTCCAAAATGCTGATAAAGATGTGGACAACGAAATCCAGGTTGAGGTGTTCTCAGATAAAAATGAGGAACGTGTTGGGAACTAGAGCAAAGGTGACTCTTGTTATGTTTTAGCAGAGACTGGTGGCATTTTGCCCCTCCTTTGCAATTTGTGGAACTTTGAACTTGAGAGAGATGATTTAGGGTATCTGGTGGAAAAAATTTCTAAGCAGCATAGCATTCAAGAGGTAACTTGGTTGCTGTTAAAGGCATTCAGTTTTATAGGAAAAGCAGAGTGTAAAAGTTGGGAAAATTTGCAGCCTGGCAATGCAATAGAAAAGAAATACTATTTTCTGAGGAAAAATTCAAGCTGGTGGCAGAAATTTGCATAAGTAACTAGGAGTCAAATGTTAATCCCCAAAACAATGGGGAAAATATCTCCAGGGCATGTCATAGGTCTTCACAGTAGCCCCTCCCATCACAGACCTGGAGACCTAGGAGGAAAAAGTTCTCTTGTGGGCCATGCCCAGGGCCCCCATGCTGTCTGCAGCCTAGGGACTTGGCACCCTGTGTCTCAGCCTCTCCCAGCATGGCTGAAAGAGGCCAATGTAGGTCTCAGGTCATGGCTTCAGTTTTGAAGCTTCAAGTCTCAAGCCTTGGCAGCTTCCACATGGGGTCGAGCCTGTAGGTACACAGAAGTCAAGAACTGGGGTTTGGGAATCTCTGCCTAGATTTAATAGGATGTATGGACATGCCTGGATGTCCATGCAGAATTTTGCTGCTGGAGCAGGGCTCGCATGGAGACCCTCTGCTAGGGCAGTAAAGTGGGGTCAGAGCCCCCACACGGAGTACCTACTGGGGCACTGCCAAGTGCAGCTGTGAGAAGAGGAACACGATGCTCCAGACACCATAATGGCACATCCACTGACAGCTTATGCTGTGCGCCTAGAAAAGCTGCAACATTCAATGCTTTCTCAGCCTTCTTTTGCTCCTTCAATCTCTGTTGAAAAAGGGATACTATTCACCCTCTCTTTCATAGTTTCTTGGCCCCATTGTTTAACAGTCAGTATCTTAGTTGATATCCTCGTTGTTTCTTATCTGAGATACTGTACTTAATGTCTCACTGGATCTTTAGAAGATCACCCTAGATGCTTTCCCTACCCTATCCACATTCCTGCACTTATCACATTTCTAAAACTCAATCAGGAAAATCCATCAGATTTCTTCCTTTACCAAACCCTGTAAATTATTTCCACAATATTGAGGCTAGAATTCAAAACTCTAAACCTAATAAACGTATCTTCCTAGCTTCCTAGTTTCTGTACACAACATACATTCCTGTTCTATAGACCGACCATTCCAAATTTCAAAGCTATAATGGCAGATATCTTTGCCTCTGTTGAAAGTGCCTCACACAATCATCCCCCATCTCTACAGCTGTCTTCCACATATCTTCACCTGGCCAATTTCAATTCATCAAAATTCAGCCCTCTATTCTTTAGATTCACATGGGTTCTTTAAATCCTGCTTTGATTTTATAACTTGAGTTTGATGCTACCTGTCTTGGTATATATTATACTGTGTGAATATCTATATCAGAGGACTTATAGAATTTAATCTTGATATTTATTTTATTTAATATTTTATTTTATTTTATTTATTATTATTATTTTTTTAGATGGAGTCTCACTCTGTCACCCAGGCTGGAGTGCAGTGGCGCGATCTCTGCTCACAGCAAGCTCTGCTTCCCGGGTTCTTGCCGTTCTCCTGCCTCAGCCTCCTGAGTAGCTGGGACTACAGGCATCCGCCACTATGCCCAGCTAATTTTTTTTTTCATGTATTTTTAGCAGAGACAGGGTTTCACTGTGTTAGCCAGGATGGTCTCAATCTCCTGACCTCGTGATCCACCCTCCTCGGCCTCCCAAAGTGCTGGAATTACAGGCGTGAGCCACTACGCCCGGCCTAATCTTGATATTCAACATATCCCTTGTTCCTCTGCTAGAGCATTATTATCTTAAGGGCAGAGCCTTTATATCTCCAGTGTCTAGTTGAATTTCTGACTTATTTAAACGTTTCATAACTATCTCTAGAATGATGAATGAATAAATAAATTTATATATGTAAATTTACATATATAATTACATAAATAAATATGTATTATGATAGTTCAATTACAGTTATTTTTCTCCATAGTCATTGTATAAATCTAAAGGATTTACCATTTTCTAAATTGGAAGTGTGGTAGAGCTGGGGATTAGAATAGTATGGTAGATGAAGAAATACTCAAAGAAGAAAAACATGCTATTTAAGTAAACTCTTAATTAGCTCCTACTCCATCAGTAATTTTATATTAATTTTCAATTCCTAAAAAATACACGCTAAATATATATTTCAAAATGATAGTAGGAATAACTTTTTACAAGCTCATATTTGCTTTTTTTTTAAAAAGATTTCCCCCTTAAAATAAATACATATTTAAATGTTCAGCAGGCAAAATCTAACATGATAAAGTATCTAGAATGTCCATATTTCCAAAAGCAGTCTACAAATTCAATGCAGTCCCCATAAAAATGCCACCATCATTCTTCACAGAATGAGAAAAAACAATTCTAAAATTCATAGGAAACCGAAAAGAGCCCATATAGCCAAAGCAAGACTAAGAAAAAACATATCTGCAGGCATCAACTACTGATTTCAAACTGTACTATAAGGCCATAGTCACCAAAACAGCATGGTAGTGGTATAAAAATAGGCACATAGACCAATGGAACAGAATAGAGAACCCAGAAATAAACCGAAATACTTACAGCTAGCTGATCTTTGACAAAGCAAACAAGAACATTAAGTGATGAAAAGACATCCTTTTCAGCAAACGGTGCTGGGATAATTGGCTAGCCATATGTAGGAGAACGAAACTGGATCCTCATCTCTCACCTGCTACAAAAATCCACTCAAGATGGTTTAAGGACTTAAACCTAAGACCTGAAACTATACAAATTCTAGAAGATAACACTGGAAAAACCCTTCTCCACATTGGCTTAGGAAAGGATTTCATGAACCAAGAACCCAAAAGCAAAAGCAATAAAAACAAAGATAAATACCTGAAACCTAACTAAACTAAAGAGCTTTAGCAAGGCAAAAGGAACTGTCAGCAGAGTAAACAGACAACACACAGTGTGGGAGAAAATCTTCACAATCTGTACATCTGGCAAAGTACTAACATCCAGAATCTACAACAAACTCAAACAAATCAGTAAGAAAAAAAAAATCTCATAAAAAAGTGGGCTAAGGACATGACTACACAATTCTCAAAAGGAGATACACAAATGGCCAACACACATATGACAAAATACTCAACATTACTAATGATCAGGGAAATGCAAATCAAGACCACAATGCATTATCACCTTACTCCTGCAAGAATGGCCATAATAAAAAAAACAAAAAAACGTAGATGTTGGCGTGGGTGCTGTGATCAGGAAAGCTTCTACACTGCTGGTGGGAATGTAAATTAGTACAGCCACTATGGAAAACAGTGTGGAGATTCCTTAAAGAACTGAAGGTAGAACTACCATTTGATCCAGCAATCCCACTACTGGGTATCTATCCAGAGGAAGAAAAGTCATTATTCAAAAAAGATACTTGCACATGCATGTTTATAGCAGCACAATTCACAATTGCAAAATCATGGAACCAACACAAATGCTCATCAGTCAATGATTGGATAAAGAAACTTGTATACACACACACACACACACACACACACACACAAAATGGAATCTACTCAACCACAAAAAGGAATGAATTAACAGCATTTACAGTAACATGAGATTGGAGTAACATGCATGAGATTGGAGACTATTATTCTAAGTGAAATAACTCAAGAATGGAAAACCAAACATCTTATGTTCTTACTGATATGTGAGAGCTAAGCTATGAGGATGCAAAAGCATAAGAATGATACAATGGACTGTGGGGTAAACTTAGGGGGAAGAGTTTGAGGGGGTGAGGCATAAAAGACTATAAATATGTTGGAGTGTATACTGCTCAGGTGACGGGGGCACCGAAACCTCATAAATCACCGCTAAAGACTTACTCATGTAACCAAATACCACCTGTACCCCAATAACTTATGGAAAATTTAAAAAATAAAATAAAATAAAGATTTGCCCTCTTGAAATAAATATATATTTAAATGTTCAGCAGGCAAAATCTAACATGATAAATTATCTAGAATGTCACATTTATTTCTGGGGAAAGGTGGTGGAGTTGAATTAACACATTATTTTGACATGCGTTACGTAAAGCTGTGAAATGAATTCATATTTTTCTTTCCTTACATTTTTAAAAATTTCCTTTCTATGTAGAACCCCCAGTGAATGCACCCAGGGCACTGAAACTAGAAAGAGATAAAGAGTAAATATATCTTTAAAATATACCAGAAATTTTGTAACATAAATATCATTCAAAATTAGAATCACCTTGACTTTAAATTTGTTATGCGTAGAAATTTCAGGTTTTAATGAAAGATCATAAAAGAAACAACAAAAATACAATGTTAACAAGATTATGTAGCATTTTTTCTCATCTTGTAATGAAGCTACTTTTTTAAACCACAAAATTGTATTTATTTAAATAAGAATAATAAATTCCATTATGCATATCATTAAAACACTTTTATATCAGTCTAAAGTGACTCCCTATACTAAGCTTATATTCTCAAGTCACAGTTGACTGGCAGTTTATGGATTGGGAAAAACATATTTGTAAATCATATATTTGATAAGGTATTAGTATCCAAAATTTATAAAGAACTCATATAACTCAAGAGTAAGAAAGAAGCAATGCAAGTAAAAAATAAATGGGCAAAAGAGCTGGTAGGGTATTTCTTCAAAAATGAAATTAAAATGGCCAACAGGTATATGAAAAGGTGCTCAACATCATTAATCACCTGGGAAGTATGAGTCAAATCCACTCTTGATACTATACCTCAGACCCATTAGGATGGCTATTATTAAAAAGTCAAACAACACCACATTTGGGCAAGAGTATGGAGAAAAGGAAGCTCTTCTACATTGTTTGTGGGAATGTAAATATACAATCATTATGAAAAACAGTATAAAGATTTCTAAAGACATTGGAATAAAATTAGAACTACCATATGACCCAGCAATCCCCTTTCTGGGCAGACAACCAAAGGAAATAAAACACTATCTTGTAAAGATATCTGCACCCCGATGATCATTCACAATACGCAAGATATGGAAACAACCTGAGTGTCTGTTGACAGACAAATAAATACAAAAAATAAAAAACCTGTGTGTAAAATGAAGTATTACTTAGCCATAAAAAAGAGTGACTTCTGTCACTTGCAGCAACATGGATGAAACTGATGGGAATAAGTGAAATAAGCTAGGCACAAAATGATAAATTTTGTGTGTTCTCACTTACATGTGGGAGCTAAATAAATTGATCTCATGAAGGTAGTGAGTATAATGGTGAGTATAACCAGACGCTGGGTAGGGGAGACGGAGGGATGAAAGGAATTGGTTAATTAGGTAGAACAAATAAGTTCTAGTGTTTGATAACACAGTAGGGTGACTGTAGTTAACAAGAATTTATTGTATAATTCAGAATAACTAGAAGAGAAGATTTAAAATGTCTCCAACACAAAGAAAGAAGTTTGAAGTGATGGGTTGATCATTACACATTGCATACAGATATCAAAATATCATAATACCAAAAATATGTACAACTATTATATATATATCAATAAAAATGAATTAATTAGACATATTTTCAAAAGAAATGATAAATATTTGAGTTGATGGATATCACAATTACCCTGATTTGATCATTACACATTGTATGCATGTATCAAAATATTACACATACCATATAAATATGTCGGACTATTATGTAGCAATAAAATAAAGATAAAAAGAAAACGTGATAATATATTTTATTACTACAGGTAATGAAATTATACTGAACATGGGATTCATGCTAAATGATTAGATTTTTGCTGCTCTTGCCAAAAAAATAGGTAGCTTGGTGAGATAATGAATATGTTAATTTCTTTCGTTTTAGTAATCTTTTTATTATCCCTCTATATTTCATAACATCATGTTCTATAACTTAAATATACACAATAAAATTTATTTTAAAAATGGAAAAGTAAAAACAATTGACAAAGCTTTAAAGAGTCATGAGTGTAAAGGGTAGAAATGAATGATTGATACTTGCAAAGTTAGATGACAAGTCATTATTTTGTCTTATTTAGCTATCAATTATATTCACTTTTAGAACAAATATAAAGAAAGTAATGTTTCTGTTTTATACCCCTCTTGAGCTCTAAGATATGTGGCTTTCTTTCCTACTAAAAAATTCTGTAAATGTTGAATGTAGCTCTAGATATTTTACAGTTTTCTTCAAATAACTTAAGGTAGCTTTTTTCCCCTAAAAATCTGTTGTTTGTTTTTGTTTCTTCACTAATATCTCTCTGCTAGAGAATTTAAACAGAAAAATTGTTATGTTCTCTAATATTTCTGTATTAAAATATAAACATCCTTTTATTGCCCATTACAACTATATTAAGCACACAAATAATGAAAGGCAAATAGTTTTTGTTGCTACAAGTATAGGAATAAAACACACTCAAGTATCAATTACACATTTGTAACATAAAATATTTTATCATTTTCTCACTCTTACAAATCAACCTGTGCAAGTACCTTGCACACCTTAAGAATTAAAAGCTGACATACGTTTATATCCATGAATGGGTGCTCCGTTTTACAAAATCTGTTAGTATCAAATAAAACTAAGTTTCATTAAATAAAACTCTCAAATGTTAAAGGAATTCCAGTTTGAGTCTGATCTATGAAATCATGTTAAATACACCTTTTTAAAAATTTATTTCTTCAAGTCTGAATTTTTCTAACTGTGCTTCATTCTGAAGAGTCCGTTCTAGTGTCAATGGAGATTGGGTCTAAAGTTGAGCTATACTGAAACCTCATGGAGTTGTACATTGCATAATCTGCATAGCCATAGGAAATATCCCTGGTCTGAAAGCATATTTGTATATTATTTTGTCGTGTTAAGGACCTCTATAATAAGACAAAGACTAAAGATTCATAATTTTTCTATATCTTGTATAAACCTAATTAAACGGCACATTTTTATGGTACATGGGGAAATTAGGGGAAACACACATGGCTTTAAAATATTCTAACTAGCATTCAGAAGGTTTTAAAGATAAAATTCAGGGCATTTAGGTTCTATCATATTTTATATTTTTATAGATATATAATAGATATACATATTTTCAAAGTCTATGTGAAATATGGATGCATTTATACAATGTACAATAATCAAATTAGGGTAATTGAGATATCCATCCCCTTAAATACCTATCTTTTCTTTAAGCTGAGAACATTTTAGTTATTCTCCGCTAGCTATTTTAAAATATGCAATAGAATATTGTTTACTATAGGCACCCTACTGATGTTTTGAACGCTAGGTTCAAAAATATAATCTTCTGTTAACCTATATTTTACTTAAATAACCTCTCTTTATCCTTTCCTTGTCCCTACCCTTCCTGGTCTCCAGTAACTACTAAACTACTCTTTATCTTCATGAGATCCATTTTCTTAGCTCCCACATATGAGTGAGAACATATGATATTTGTTTTGTTCTGTACTTGTCTTAATTCAAAGTGCATTATGCATCATTAAGAAGTAGTAAAATATTGGTCATAATTGCTAAAAGAGAAACATCAGAAGTTTCCTCCTTTAAATATATATATATATGTGAGCCTATAATAATAACATATATATTATTTTCAATAACTATAAAATTGTAGGGCAAATCAGTTGTTATACCAAGATAATGAAGTAGTTTTGGAAGATAAAATAATGTTTTAATAATTAACAAAGCTCATGTATACTATTTTGTGAAAGTGAACAATTTGCAAAATGCTGCCAGTAATTTTTCCTAAGATTTCATAAGTCATACTACTTTCTGTTTTATATTTTGACTGTGACTTACGAGACGTGGCTACAAAAAAGAGATTCCTGATACTGACAGCTGAGATTAAACATCCCTTTAATTATTTCCCATTATTATATTTCTTAGACAGAAAACAAAATTGAACATAACAAATCACACTTATTTATCATGGAATGAGTATTTTAGTGAGACTCTTATTCCAACTAACTTCTGTATTACTTTGCTGTCTTACAGCAGTTCCTTCTCATCTTTTACGTAGAATATTTCAATATTTTTTCTAATTTTTCTCTGCCACTAGTACCCACACTTTCTAAAATTCCAGTGATAACTTTCAATATATTCCCTTTAAAATGTAATAAATTCTTAATATAAATGATACTAATTTGCACCTTTTCTCATTTAGACTGCAGTATTCTTATAAACCTAAATTTTCAACATGGTATTCTGACTGCAGAAGAGGAGAGATGCTGTAATACAGTGTTTAAGAGCTTGCACTGTGGAATTACACCGTGAAGTATGAATTCTTGCTCTGGCCTGTCTGTTACATGACAGTGATCTACTTGCTTAAGTTATCTAATGACTCAGTTTCTTCAAATATTAAACGACATGACCATTTTAGCAGTTATCATAGAAGACTTTTGTGAAAAACAAATGAGATCACAAATTGTTCACCTTAGTGCCTGGTATAAAGTGATTACTCAATACCTATCAGTCATTTTATTCTTATCTACTAATTTATTGATGTCTGAGAGTCTCTTTATGTTAATAATTCTGGAAATTATTTAAAAATTAAAAGATTAAAATGTGTAAGCCATATAACACAGGTGGCCACCAGAAATGATGAAAAGTTATAATGTATCAGCTCCATCTTAGGAGTCCTCTTTCTCTTTACAGGACAAAGTAACAGAGAGGAAAGACATTGCTCACTCCTCTAGGTGAATGCCTCTGCTTTCATTAAAGCTGGCTAACACCTTTAGAACTTAGATTTATGGAGTTCACGCCACTTTTATGTGAAGGGGATAGGTCCATATGGCATAAATCAATTCAGCCAGTCACCTTTGCTGATTGACTCATTATAAATATGACCACAAGCCAAAGGTACATGACAGAGAATAAATGAAAACCATTTATGAAAGCAGAATAGGAATAAAGAAACTGATGCAAAAAGCTAAGGAGCATCTATTCCTAAATGTTTACAGATGCATCTAAAAATGTGATCAGAAAATATTCTGGGTAATGTAATGTAAGGCTCTACATTAAAAATGTTCATCAAGGTATAAGGGTCTCCAGTCAACTATAAAAGTTCTTTTTTGGAGTCTAACTTCCATCTTTCTTGTGTCTCAGCCATTTCATAAATGATTACTTTTGAGGTGTTGCAAATAATATGCTAAAATCCACAAATGTGCAAATTTTGACACTCATTTAGTGGTGGAAGATTTTAAACCTCAATTTAAAGGTCAAATTAAAAGACAGCTTACGCTATGTCACATACTTTTAAATCAGCATCCCAGTATATGTAGAAAGTATGACACTTTTTTTTTTTTAAATCAACTGAGATAATAGGATCTGGGTTCTTTTGCTGGCTCTTCTACTAAAAGCTTGCATAAACTACCCAGTCACTTGTTAATTAAAAAGATTTACCGGATGCCTATTATATGTCATGTTTTGTACCAGACACAGGGATTTTAAAAAAAGATAGAGTGTCTTTCATGAGTATAGACAGGTAAAAAACACAATATATCTGAAATATGAGGATGAAAGCATGCATGATATCACAGTGGCAGCTTAAACACTTCTGTGGTTCCACATTTCTTCTCCATTCGTGTAACTACACCTATAAATTATGGTTTAGGATACAGATTAAGATTCATTATGTTCTATAAAACTCTTCTGATATGTTCAAGATACATTAAATGCTCCAGTCTTCATGAACTTACTGCTATGTCTATAACCATCTTTCACAGGGTAACACTACATTGCAATTAATTATTTAGAAATCACTCTTTACATTAAACCTGCAAGTGCAAAAAGTCTTTTTCTCTTAATTGCCTATCATTCTTATGGCACATATCCAAAATTAAGACATATCCAAAAGTAAGTTCTTAAAATATATATGCTTCTGTGAATGAAGAAATGAATGAATTAATGGCATCTAACTCAGTCTGATCATGGTAAGCTACAACTGCAGTTTGAAGGGAACAGTTCACAGTATTGAACGTTGTGGTTGGACATACAGTCCTAAAAATCAAGAAAACTATTTGGGCTTCACAGCAGCACATGTGCTTTGTTTGAAACATGGTGGAAATGCAATGTTCCTGAAAAAGAAGAGACCTTGGTAAGAATGTAAGCACTAATTAAGGCTAAAAGATGCAAGGTCTACTTAATAAAGAGGTTGAGGAGGTAGCAATTTGCTAACCATTGACTGGTATGGTGGTATAGAGAATGTAGAGAGAAGGAGTTGAAAAATGGTGGCAAATGGTATAAAATTGAAAGATCTCTTTATAGCAAGGAAGATAGAGGTGTTGGCAGGTACAGTTGACACTCTATTCAATAGGTTCTACATTTCTGGATTCAACCAACCACAGATTGAAAATATCTGGGGAAAAAAGTTGCATCTGTATTGAAAGTTTGCAGATTTATTATTTTCTAAACAATATAGTATAACAGTCACTTATTTAGCATTTACATTATATTTGGTATTGTAAATAATCTTGAGATGATTTAAAGCACGTAGGAGGATGTGCACAGGTTATATGTAAATAGTGAGCCATTATATATCAGAAACCTCAGCCTCCATGGATGCTGGTATACATGAGAGGTACTGAAACCAATCCCCTATGAATAACAAAAGATGACTGTAGCTCTTTACATAGCAAAGACAGTAGGTAAATAACCTAGGATAGAAACATAAAGTCTTGCTTTTAAGATATTAACCAAGAATGTCAAGACATAAGAAGTCTGGTAAGATTTGTTTTTACTAGGGTAGAGAATTAATCACATTTGAATGTTTGGGGTAGAAATGGCCTTAGTTATAAATATTACAGAAGGTTTAGAAACAGCTGAACAGTGTCTAGAAGCATCCTTTCTTACATTGTGCCTGAAAACCTCATGGGAGAAAACATCAACTCTGAGATAAAGCTATATACTGGCAAGCTCAATGAAATTGAGAAAATGAACCCTTGAAGAGAGAAATAATAATATTTTAAAAAGTGAATAACCTTGTGGAATGACATCTGACAAATAGGACATGCAGCACTAAGGACAGTGAGAGGTGCTGTCTGAATCTTCCTCAATCCACCTATCCACCAGAATGCCCCTGAAGACTAGTGGTCCTAGAATGCAGGAGGAAATGTGTTAAATTAAAAAAAAAAAAAAATCCCATTTTTTTTCTGCTGTCTTGTTTCTTCCTTCCTGTCACTCCTCACTGTCCCTTCCAAAAGAGCAGGACAATGGAAAAAGAAAGCATTTTTCTAAGAGACAGTAATAGAAATAACCAGAAGACACTACACTTATGGACACATTTAGTGAGGAATTTGTTGAATACATTAGTTATATTATAAATTCAGATGACTAAGGTAGGTTTATACTACCACGTTGGAGTTTTTAAAAATTCAAAAAGGAAAAGCGGAAAGGAGACTAAATGGCAAACTCGGACTTTGAAATTTTTGCATGACCTGCCCTTTGGGAACTCCTAGAACAGTGGTTCTCAAACAATCTGCCCATAAACATTGACTCTGAGTGTCCTAAAAATTCATATTCCTCCAGAGTTTCTGATTCAGTAAGTAGAACATGAAGCCTAGAAATCTTTTTGTGCAAACAAAAACAAAAAACTAGAAGTGACTCTGCTCCTTCTGTTTTAGGGAAAAAAACAAACAAACGAACAAACAAGCAAAAAACTAAAAGTGACTCTGGTCCCCGTGTCTTAGGCTACCTTTGAAATATTGCTCGAGAGCATTAGGTTAAAAACTGTTTTTCCGGCCAGGCGTGGTGGCTCACGCCTGTAATCCCAGCGCTTTGGGAGGCCGGAGCGGGTGGATCACCTGCGGTCAGGAGTTCGAGCCTGGCCAACATGGTGAAACCCCCTCTCTACAAAAATATGAAAATTAGCACAGCTTGATGCGTGGGCCACTAATCTCAGCCACTGGGGAGGCTGAGGCAGGAGAATCGCTTGAACTCAGGAGGTGGAGATTGCAGTGAGCTGAGACCATGCCTTTGTACTCCAGCCTGGGCAACAAGAGAGAAACTCCCTTCCCCTCCCTCCAGAAAAAAAATGTTTTCACAATAATACCAAGATGTCATTTGTCCCTTTAAACTATGATGACATCTACACTGATGGAGCATAAATAATTGTGGGCAAAATTGCTGGTGCCATAAGATAAATCCAGGTAGGGATACAAAAGTAAACTAATAGTCATATTTTTAAATGCCATGTATTTACAGATTTGTTTTAAAGCTAGTTTCATTTAAGATTATCTTTTATATAGTAGTACAATTATTGATTTTATTAAATCTTCACCTGAATACACGTGTTTTTAATATTCTGTGTGCCAAAATGAGGCATGCAAATAAAACACTTCTGTTGTATTACAAAAATACGCTGATTATCTAAAACAATTTTTGTTGTTGTTTTGAATATTTGATGATTCATGTTTCCAGATGAACTATTTTTTTTTCATGAAATATCATTTTTACTTAGAAGAAGGAGTGGTGCTAGAATCTCATTTCCACCAGGATTTAGAAGACTACTTTTAGTTGTTGAGGCAGGTGTAGGCTTAAACTAGGTAGAACTTGTCTTCATAAACTATTACCTAACTTTTTTGAATTAAGAAAATTTTTAGCTATAAAGTTATGTAAGATGTTTATTATTATTATCTGGTTTCCTCTCATTCACTTTTTACTTTTTAAACTAATTTGATAAAAGCTATTACTTAGAATCAGATAACATGGAATCAATCTAAGTTTTGATCACTTGGGATAACTATAACTGAGTCATTTACTTTAAGTCAGAATATTCTTACTGACAAATAGTATAACTATTTCATAGGATAATTGTGAAAAAGAAATAATTAATGGTAGTTAAAGTTTGTGATACCATTCTATGAATGTCAAGCATTATATTTGGTTAGGTTGATAAAAATTGATACAACTTTACATTATTTTGTACAACCTTTTAAGTGGGTGAACTAAATGAAAATGTAAAGGCATGTCATTCAGGTAAGCATTCTTCTCTATCTGTTGCAATACAAGAGTGTGGTATGGAGGTATGCTAACCATCCCTAATGGGAAAAAAGGAGATGATGAGCAACTTTGAAAAAATCTGTGATAAAAATATGCAAAGAAGGCACAGTGAGTTTAATTCAGACCCAAATATGCCAATTTTAATTCACAGAGAGCACAACACTAAAGGCAGTCAATTAATGGGTGTGTTAAGAGTAGCAACACTTTTCATGTTCATTTACCTTGACAAAGGCATCCTGTCTATTACTGAAGGGTATAGTGGTGTGACACATGGCTAGGTCAACGTATAACAAATTTAAACAAAATAGACCCGTGTGAAATGAAGGTCAATTTTTAACAAATAAATAATACCCATGGAGGCTATTTTAAGTGACCTTATTTTAACCAAGTACAAAACAAATTGGAGTGTTAGAGACATGACAGACATTCTAGAAACTCTCTCATGAAGAGCCTGAGAGCAATGATCCCTTGTGAGTGCTTTGTCAGACCAGAAACAAATGGAGGCTTATCTTTCTTGACATTTAGTCAGAACAGGGTTTATGCTTTCTCCACTGGTCAATGTGACAGATAATTAAGGGCTAAGGTCAGATTAGAGACTAAGTTTTTAAATATCTGAATGAATTACTCCAAAATGTAACAGTAAAGGATAAAAGAATATGGGATAATCATTATAGGAATCAACTGGCGAACTTGGTATTGTGAGAGGCCTGAAAACAAGACAAATGCCTTGGTTTTTTATTTGTATATGTATTTATTTTTTGCTCTCATAACTGCATTACACAAATCTTATTGTAATTTATTTTTCTTGCATGCTTACTTCTAGATATGGGGAAAATCATAGGACAGTTCACTAAAAATTGATTGAGTAGACACAAAAATATTTTAAGTCAGTTTATACTTAGAGCAATATTAAGAGTTCTTGCTTTTAAAGACCAATGCATTTAATTAAACACATATACATGGAAAGCCAAGATCAAATGTATAATCATTTGTATGAGCCACTTAACCCCTTGCCTTTCAAGCTTTTAGTAGTTTTTGTATGACTGTTAGAAACTGCCAGAAACAAGGGCAAGAATACAATGCTCATGCCAATGTTATCTATCAAAACATTTATCCTGAGAAGTAATTGAGTAGGCCAAGGTTGCTGGCTTCCGTGGAAGGGTGGGAAATAACATTTAATTATATATCTTCCTCCTATTGCCTAACAGAATGGATCATTATAACTCACTCGGCCTTTAATCTAACAATTGTATTAAAATAAAGCAGTCACTTTTTCCCTTAATTATGCACAAAATACTAAGCAATCACCCAGGATCTTTAAATGCTTACATGTAAAATCCTCTCAGAACATTTTTAAAAATTGAAATTATAAAGTTGCTGACTATCAAAACTTTATCATTATTTACTTTCATATGTGTTTTCCCTAACTCTCACACCCAACACTACCACCTTAAGATAAAATTAAGGATAGGGTTACTTACCAAAGGAGGCAAAAAAAGAGAATAGGACAGAGGAAAGAAAAGAGGAAAAGTAAAAGAGAGAAAAGAAAAAGATGTAGGAGGGAGGAATAGAGGAGAATGAAAATGATGGCATAAAAATTACTTAAATCTTCAATAATTTTACGTTAACAAAAATAAATATTATAACCACATATATTGCCTATAAAGGTGTCTAAGAGATCTTATATTACATCTATTTGCTGAGATTACTTAATATCTAGATCTATTAGTATTTAAATAAGTAATACAATAAAATCCCTTTTGCTGCCTCTTTTCAAATCTGATTGAGGAATATGTAATAGCAGATGGAAAATCAAAATATTATACTAATTATTAAAAACATGCCCTATACGGAAAGCCGCATGCATATTTCCAACACTTACAGACCTTAATGAATCTCTTATTGTCTCTTATTGTCTAATGAATGTACGGGTCCCTGCTGCTGCCTCTGGCCTCCTTGCTTATGTGTGTAAGCCAGCTTCTTAAAATGTAATAGCCTGGGGGACGGGCGTGGTGGCTCACGCCTGTAATCCCAGGACTTTGGAAGGACAAGGTGGGCAGATTACGAGGTCAGGAGATTGAGATCATCCTGGCTAACACAGTGAAATCCCGTTTCTCTACTAAAAATACAAAAAAATTAGCCGGGCGTGGTGGCGGGCGCCTGTAGTCCCAGCTACTTGGGAGGGTGAGGCAGGAGAATGGCGGGAACCCGGGAGGTGGAGCTTGTAGTGAGCCAAGATCGCACCTCTGCACTCCAGCCTGGGCGACAGAGCAAGACTCTGCCTCAAAAAAAAAAAAAAAAAAAAATGTAATAGCCTGGAGGAGCATGATAGAATGCTCCACAGATCTTCCTGTCTTTCCTTGATTTCCCCAGTTAGGATTAAATTCCAAGACCTCTGCAATTGTTCTGTCCTCATCTGGAATATTCTTCCCACCATGAAATATATGACATATTCCTTCTCCTGAAACTTTCGGCTGGAATACCAGTTTCTCAGTAAGAACTTTCCTAGCCACCACATAAAAAATTGATATCACTCTTTCACACACCTGTGCATACTATCCCATTTCCTGCTTTCTATTTATCCATTGAACTCATTACCCTCTGATACACTTTACATTTTACTTGTTTATTTTGTTACTATTTTTCTAACTCTGCTATAGTATAAATTCTATGAGAGAAGTGATTTCTCATCCAATTTGCTCACCGCAGTATTCGCAATGATTAGCAGAGCATTTGGCACATAATAAGTACTATGTGAATATTTGTTGAATGAGTAGAAGCTTTTTGAGGGCATCCACATCTCGGAAAAAAAGAAGGGAACATGGAGTAAAGTGAGATGGTTCTTGCCCCACATTGAACATAAGGGTAATTGACTCCACGTCTGTGAGGAGAAAGAGGTCAGGCAAAAATCCCAAGAACCTCTTCAAGGAAATCAGCAGGATTCAAAGAACTGTTGTCTTCACATTCTTCAGCATTTTGTTCTTTTAAGCCGCTGGGTTTAATGATTGATCTCATAGACATCCTGGATGTTTTCTCCCTCACAACCTGGTGAAAGGTATAGTGAAATGATAATAACTCATATATGAAACTCAGCATTCCAGCAAACCATCTAACTGAAATAGAGAGGAGGTCCAGAAAGTAGTTTTCAAAACTTCCTCAAATATTCAAAATGTGTGTGGCACTAATTATATCCTATGAAAATCATATTTTTTCAGAAGTTAGCCCATACAAAATGTCATTCAGAGTGTTAGCCTTATACGTGATTGTAATGAAAGTCTATGCATTTTGTCAAATCCACTGCAAATTAGAAGTAGCTCAGTTGAAGAAGTAAGATTAGCTGGTACAGATCAATAAACACATCAAAGGTTATTCACACTGTCCTTCATGTTTCTACTATACCATCTAATTATTTCCCTTACATCTATTACCTTATTTTCTTACCTACTTGTTCAATGCATTAGATAATGAGTTACCTGACCCTAAGGGCCAGGTGTTATGCATTTTACCCCTTGTATAATGCTTAGCCAAAAGCCTGTGCTCAATATGGCTCAATACTGAGCCAAATACTGCTCAATGCAGTATTCCCAATAATACGGGGAATAATGCAGTATTCTCAGTATTTTACTGGAGTAAGTTTTAAGGTAATGACTACAGTTAAAATGTAAATTGATAATAGAAAAATAATGTAGTGTCCTTGAAAAAGTTTTATGCTACAGGGGTTATAATAGCTGAACATAAAAACATGTGAATGTCTGGTGTGTGTCTATAGTCAATGTTGCTGTGTTATATCTTGTGCTGTTACTATATGTGTATAAAGATAATTGCTGTGGGCAAGCGATATAAATGATGTGCACAGACGTAGCCCAATATGCCTGACTCAACGAGAACCATCTCTTTTCTTTTTTTTTTCATACTTTAAGTACTAGGGTACATGTGCACAACCTGCAGATTTGTTACATATGTATACATGTGCCATGTTGGTGTGCTGCACCCATTAACTCATCATTTACATTAGGTATATCTCCTAATGCTATCTCTCCCCCCACCCCACTCCCCATGACAGGCCCCGGTGTGTGATGTTCCCCTTCCTGTGTCCAGGTGTTCTCATTGTTCAGTTCCCACCTATGAGTGAGAACATGTGGTGTTTGGTTTCTGATCTTGCAATAGTTTGTTGAGAATGATGGTTTCCAGATGCATCCATGTTCCTACAAAGGACATGAACTCATCCTTTTTTATGGCTGCATAGTATTCCATGGTGTATATGTGCCACATTGTCTTAATCCAGTTTGTCATTGATGGACATTTGGGTTGGTTCCAAGTCTTTGCTATTGTGCATAGTGCCGCAATAAACGTAAGTGTGCATGTGTCTTTATAGTAGCATGATTTATAATGCTTTGGGAATATACCAAGTAATGGGATGGCTGGGTCAAATGGTATTTATAGTTCTAGATCCTTGGGAGAAAATTTTTGCAATCTACTCATCTGACCAAGGGCTAATATCCAGAACCTACAAAGAACTCAAACAAATTTACAAGAAAAATCAAACAATCCCATCAAAAAGTGGGCGAAGGATATGAACAGACACTTCTCAAGAGAACCGTCTCTTATGAGCTGCTAACAAATTGATCTGTTGATGATATGTTTCAGTGGACTCAAAGGACTGTGGAAACTTTCTCCTAGAAACAGATCGAAGAGAAACTACCAGCTTCTGTCACTGTAATAGCTTGTGTGCCTATCCTTATACATTAAGTAATAACCACATTTATTTCTTTTATTAACAAGTTTTTACCATAAATTATGGAACAAGTTTATAGCTTAATCCCACTTTTATAATATATACGGCAGAGCAACAGCATTAGCAATATTGAATCTTGTTCTTTGTATTCTGAAAAGACTCTTGATGCAGGTTTGGTTTTACAGAAGAGACACTGAGCTGGCATTTCATGTTCGGGGTATTTTTTTAGTGATCAACAAGGAAGGAATGGGTAAAAAACAGGTAGTATGAGGGAGCTGACATAGAACTGTGACGTGTGTCTATGAAGTCTTGACCAAAACCGTGGGGATTTATGCAGTAAATATTGGTATTTAAAATAGAAAACTTGCAGCAAATGACCAGGGATGTTAGACTCTGCCTTGATCAGAGTGTATTGGCTGTGGGCCATTCTGAGAAGAACCTGCCCTCAAATAAGGCGGCCTTGAGAAGCTGAGACAAGCCCTGAAGAATGTGACTGCTTGGAGCAGCTGCTGGATTTTCCCTTGAAGAAAAGTCTGGTGACACAACTCTTGGTCTACAAGAACACTGCAGAAGGAAAAACTGTATCAATCTGATATAAAAAGCTGTCCCATTCCAGGACAACCTTATCTGTATTTTGAAACACACACAAAAAATAACTAGAATTGCTCATTCATTCTGAGTGCAATCCTGGCAGATATGAAATTTAAAGTAACCTGCTTCCAATTATGTATTATTAGGGTTAAATAACTCCTAAAACTTCAATAATTATTTTCTTCCAATAATAAAAAAATAGGCGAGGCCTAGCTATTAGTGTTTATTTAAAATTTTTGTGAAGATATAAATACTAAATACAGATCTAAAAATGTTATTGCGATAGAAGCTAATTATCCTATAATACCTATATCTTTACAAATCTTTAGAGAATATTGATAATCTTTAGCTTTATAATATCAGATACATTTAATGCATATGTATACCTACAGCTGTTAAGGTATACTGCTATAATGAGAATCAGATACATTTAACAAATTAATGCATCATTTTGTCAATTCAAAATGCTATTTCATAAGATGATGTAACTGTATGAATTTAATGATTACTTTAAAAGAAGAAAAATAGAAACTTTTGTGATTTGATAAAAATGAAAGAAGGAGTTTCAATAGGAAAATAGAACATTTCAGGTTGGAGGCAAACTTTAATACATAACTAAATTTTTTACCTTAATCATTGAAAAACATTTAAATAACATGATTGTAAATTAAAATGCCTATTTATATTTGGGAAAAAATTAAATGGAAACTTTTTACTTTGTAGTTATTTATGCAAATAGAAAGAGGTATAATTAATCATAATGAGCCAAATAGCAGCTAAATATAACCGCTGTATATTCAACCACTAGAAACTCGTAACACAGTGATTGGCATGCACTTGACTGGTCAATGCTCATACTGCTTGTTTTTATCTATAAGGAATGACATCTGGTTGACAGAATGTAAAAAATGTGTTGATAGTCTGCCATACTGACAGCTTGAAATAAAGAATTCTGAATTGTCATAGCATACATTGATTAGACAGAGAAATTATAAAATTTAAATAGGATTTTCTAGTACCAACCAGTGTGGTCATTAATATGCCATACTTATTAAACCATAGTTTGCAGCTATTAAACCATAGTTTGCAGTCTGCTGTAATAGGTATAATTGATTTTTAAAATAAGAGCATGTGAATGAGAGAACACAAAACTTCTATCTTTCGGTAATTTATAATCCATTCTGTGAGAGATGGCAATGCGAAATATACATAGATTTTATTCCATTTTTTTATCAATCTCTTATGTAGTCTATACATTGTTGATTATAAACTTTGCTATGTATAGAGCAAAACATATGACTGAAGTAAATGCTTTCAGTATATCACTATGAAATAGAAAATGAAATCTAAGCACTTTAATTTTATGTGAATTTTTAATGTTACTTGATATCAGTCAGATCCTCAAAATGAACAGTTCATTTTTCCAGAATATACTTTATGTTTTCTTACCTTTCTGACGTTTTCATGCTATCTATTTTGTGTTCATTGTGCTATTCCACTATCTACCTTTTCTCTACATTTCCAATTTTAATTGGTCATCATGGGTCAGTAGAAACGATACTTTTTTGATGACGGTTTTCTGATCCCTCAACCCATAGAATTCTCTTTTAACTTTGAACCGTCACCACACTTTTTCTCTTTTACTATTTGCTTTATACTAACCAAGTTTCATGAAAGTCTTATTTCTTACCAAAATGTAAGCTCCATATTGTCAGGGAGAGTATATTTTTTATCTTTTTTTCAATTTTTATTTTAGAATTGTGGGTATATGTACAGATTTATTACAAAGTTATATTGTGTGACTCTTACGTTTGGAGTACAGAGCAGTATATTTTCTAACTGTACCCCCTATGTAGTAATTGCAAAATGTAAGCATTATAATGCATAATTATTGGAGAAATATATTTATTGTCCACAAGACTTGAATGACTTACATAGATACGTAATTAATAAAAAACACTAATATTTGAAAATCACTACATTTTTAATGTGAAATATAAAGCTCAAAATTTCCTAGGCTCCTGGATGCATGCAATAAAATACACTGAAGAAGAAATATGTGCTTTGACAAAAGAAGCATTTATGTAAAGGAAAGAGAAAAATAGAATGAATACCTATTTATATTAATTTAGAAAGCAAAAATTTTGAGAATTGTTTTAACTCAAAATCCATTCAAAAATTAAAGGCAATACCACTAATCTTTAGTACTGTACATATATACACGCACACATTAGTAGCTACACATAAATATGTTTTATATGTACACATATATATACTTACCTTGTTTATAGTAAAATATATTTTCTATAACCTCTACAGCATAAAAAACACTGTATTATAGTTATTGTGAACTAAAAAATTGAAAATTCAGTGCAATTGTCAGCGAGGTACAGAAAGTTGGCAATCAGTAGAAGAAAGCACTCTAATGAACAACACAAACTATATTAAAATACCTCTTTGTATATCTGGGAATCCAGAGACATTTAATGAACTAAAATTCATGTGTATTATTAATATTTTGATTTACAGAACTCATCCGCTTCCCTGGTCCCCAGGCACGTGTAGTACAAGAACACCAATTTAATTAAGATAACACTTATAATTCAAGAGTCAAGTTGTTACCTTTTATGTTAATAAATTCTTGTTCAACAGATTCTACATATCAATTTCTGAAGGTTTACAAAGTCAGAATTGTAAATAAATCGCAAATATCAGGGCCTAGGTTTAAAAACATTATAATCTAGTGCTTCACGGTATTCCCATAGAGGAAGTTTCTTTCTTCTCTCAGGTTAGATGTATCAGAGGTTTTTACACCCTATACGAAAACTACCCAGTTACAGTCATTGATAATGAATTAGAAAACTTGATTATACAGCAGTGATTAAATCACTTATTTGCCCCTTGGGTATTAGCTGCAAAACAACCCAATTCATACACAATCTTACTCATGGTTTTTTGGAAGATGAATTAGTATTCATGAAATTCTTTGAGATTCAGAGATAATGTTTTCAAATACAATAGTTACATAACATTTATATAATGTGAACTATTATCTAAGAAATCGGGATTAATTATTATTATAAAACTTCAAATTAGCTCTTCAAATGTATCAAGAAACAGCCTGTAACATATCCAAAATGAGATATTTTATATATATGAAATCTCTAGAAAACATAACCACAGTGGTGTTAATAAAGCTTTGATACACAAAATAGGTGTTAAAATGTAAAGGTGAAGTTAAGGCTTTATAGAAAACACAAGACCGATTAAGCCTATAATGTTATGCAACCCATACAATTTTAAAGGACAAAAGTCAAGACATTTCAAAATAGTCATCCACATCCTCATAATGTGGAAAGTCATTAAATGACGCCATGGGGGGACCTTCAAGACCCTCCCTGCATTGCCCACCACACCTCTCTGACTGTTCCTGGCATCCTCATATGGACCCTTTGTATGGCCGAGCAAGTATGCTGTTGTCTTTTCTCTGCAACTCCTACCCCTTTGTGACTTTCTTGACCTGTCATATGCCCTTTCCCTCCCTGCCTCCCGGTATAACAATCCCTTTTTGTTATCCATCCCTCCAAGATTGCCTCCAAAATTCTCAACTGTCCG
The DNA here is from genome assembly GCF_043159975.1 of Macaca nemestrina. Taxonomy (NCBI): domain Eukaryota; kingdom Metazoa; phylum Chordata; class Mammalia; order Primates; family Cercopithecidae; genus Macaca; species Macaca nemestrina. The sequence goes on along the minus strand of NC_092126.1, from coordinate 187,482,897 downwards.
CAACTAATACTTTTAGACTTGCTGTATTCACTTGTTCTCACTGACTTGTGTCATTCACTTGGCCATCAGCATTTTTGCACATTTGTTATATGCAAGGCACCATGCCTCACCTGTCAAATGAAGACAGGTTCCCCTTAACTTACTTCATTGTACAAGTCACTTGGAAACCACTCTCAGTTCTTGCTTATAAAATAAAAACACTCCTCAATTGCAAAAAAAAAAAAAAAAAAAACTCTTTTAATGTGTTATATTCCTAATCCTAATATGTAATAAATAGTATATATAAACACATATTCATTAAGAATGTGTTTATAATACTAATGGGAATAAGCAAATATTTGAAAATATGAAACATATACTAGATTATGGTTTCATTTCCTAGTCAAATGTAAAATCAAACACTCATAACCTGAGTAAAATTTTACCATTCCAAACTTTTAATAATATACTTAATCTTAATATGAATATTCTTAAGGGGATATCATTAATGAAAGGAAAGTATAGAAACTGATAGTGGTAATTATTATATTTCTTTGTGTCTCATGGGTCATTAAAACAAGTCCTAATATTCACTGTGATACATCCTTCTCATAAAATGAAATGAGCTATCAAGTTATGAAAAGACATGTAGGAACCCTAAATGTATAGTATTAAGTGAAAAAGATCAATCTAAAAAAGGCCACATGCTTTACGATTCAACTACAAAACATCTTGGAAAAGGTAAAACCGTGGATATAATAAAAAGATTATTGGTTACCAGGAGTTTAAAGGGAAAGAGGAACGAAGAGGTAGAGCACAGAGAATTGTTAGGACAGTAAGACTATTTTGTAGGATACTATAATGGTGAAGAAATGTCATTAATGCATTTTCCAAACTCACAGAATACACACCAGTAAGAATGAACCTTAATGTAAACTTTGAGTGTTAAGTGATAATGACATGTCAAGGTTGTTTCACTGATTGTAACATATGTACATTGGTGTGAGATGGTAGTGATGAAGGCTGTGCATGTGTTGAGAAAAAAAGTACATGGGAAGTCTGTCTTTTCTGTTAAATTCTGCTATGAATCCAAAACTTCTTTAAAAAATAAAGTCTACATTAAGACAAATAAGCACAATTATAATAATTAAAATTGGTTTTAAAAAGACATGTAACAGAAAAATGGCACTGGCATCAGTGATATAATAAAAATTGCATGTGAAATTATTTATTTTTTGGCAACTTTCTGTTTTAATATATAGACTTAGTGAAGTGGACAATAGATTTGTTTCAAATCCTTATTTTGTTGGGACAAAATGTCAACTAACGTAAAATAAAACTGACCAGGACGGTGCAAATGGTATAAAGAAAGCATTAACTTTATGCATTTATCTTCAGTTAAAGTTACTGCATACAGGTTACGAAATAAACCCTTTATGATTAGAAGTAACCACGTAATTTTAAGTCTACATAGCTTTAGTCCAGAAAAGTATTCATTCGCAGTTTAAGGAATACTGAAAGAGTCATCTCTCAATGAGAAGTGTTTGTTGCAGTGGGGAGATGTGGTGAGTAGGGAAGGGGGACTGTTGAAATGATTCATACAATTATCTCCACACAGTTTTGTAGTTCTTTTGGGTTTTGAGAAACTCTACACTCAGATATCCTGTACAATTTTATGAGAAAGATTATCTTTCATTGACACAATTACCTCCTTTGAACTATTTTCAAGAAACGCCGTTCCATAAACCAGATTAGAGTGAAAATCTATTTTTAAATGTGTTTGGTATACTCTGGCAAAAATAAATTTTATGCACATGACCTTTGACATCTATCTCTGTATGTGAATGTTTATTTGTCTATTTCCCATTAATTTTAGGATGACATGAGGAAACAGCAAGAAATTATTTGATGCCTATTCTACAAATCCTACATACATGTTAACATGCTATAAAGGGCAATTGAAAACATAAGCAGTTATAAAAAGTTAAAATAGGTAATATCCAAGCACACTCTAAATATAATGTATTTTAAGTTCTAATACTGTATATGAAAAATGAGACAAACTAAACATAGGTTGTCAATAAAGGGGAGGTTCTCAGACACACACGTTTTCTCCTCACAGGACTAGAATACTTAGCTGCTTCTTCCTCATCGTTGGTCTATTGCTCCCTTTTAAAACTCATGACATGTACTTATTGTTGGCTTTTAAAAATGCATATTAACAACTGTTCCTGTATCCCATTTTTTACTTTTAACCACCAGTGCTTTAAATCAAGAATAACCCTGGGGAATCTTCTAGATATTTTTTCCCCCACATTTTTACAAACTCCTTCATGCTGATGATATAGAGGGAGAAGAAAAGGAAAAACCAGTTAGGTACACAGTGAAGGCCAGTCCTTGGAGATGCAGCCTGTCTGAAAAATCACAGCTACAGGCACAAGTAGAGCAACCTGCAGAAAACTCAGGCTGCACCTGCACAGATAAGCAGGCAGAACCCAGCACAAAAGCCTTTTGTTCTTTGTGTAATTGGTGGGCTCCCAGGAAAAAGTGTGCTCCCCTTTTCGACATGTACACTCCGGGCTCTGTGAGAACTTGCACAGGGAGGAGGTGGGCTCACCTAAAACAAACCCACCATCGTACAAACAAGAGAAGTGGCGCTTTTTGCTTACCTAGAGACATACTCACAACTACATAGATAAGGGGAAGTTTTGCAGACAGCTTTTCAGATAAGAGAAGTTATTCAAAAAGCTACAGAGATGAGAGGAGATTCTTATAAAAGCTTCTGAATTCAACTGTAAAAATGGCAACCTACTCAGGCTCCCCTCTCCACTGCAGAGACTTTCTTCTTTAGCTTATTAAACTTTCACTCCAACATCACCCTTTGTGTACATGCTCCTTATTTCTCTTGGTCATGAGACAATGAAGCTTGGATAACACCTTAGACAACAAGACCAGTGACCCTGGCCTGTTTCTATATCACTATTAATTGTTTGGAGAATCAGCATTACATATTATTATTTTAAGAGTGGAGGCCCCTTAAAAATGTCCTCCTATGTCTCAAAACCAAAAAAAAAAAAAAAAAAAAGATGTGTTGAGTCCTTCTCATGCTCGAGATTTCTTCTGCCTTTCTCTTCTATTGCATTTCTCTCTTATCATTCTGCCTTCTTGTTTTACTGTTAGGAACTCAGGTGATTACAGTGGTACTGCTCAGATTATCTCCCTATTTTCTCCCTGTTTTATGGTCAGCAATTATTAGCTATAATTTCATCTTCAAAGTTCCTTTACAGCAATGTAATTAGTGTTTGTCTGAATAACATTGTGGTAAATGGAATTTTATCCACAGAATCTGAAAATGTATTACCTTACTTGGCAAAGGAAACTTTGCAAATGTGATTACATTAATGTTATTGAGAAAGGGAGATTATGATAGATTATGTTTGGGCCCAGGGTGAAAACAAGAATCTTCTAACAGAAAGAAGGAAACTGAGGGTCAGAGTCAGAGAAAGAACTGAAGTTGTTACACTGCTGGCTTTGAAGAAGGGGCCATGAGCCAATGAATACAGGTGGCTTTTAGAAGCTAGAAAAGGGTAGGGACCAATTATCTCCTGGAGAATCTCCAGAAGGAATGCCAACACCAACTAGCACCTTGATTTGGTCTAATAAAACTCAGTTTAGGCATCTGATAGCCAGAACTGTAAGGCAGTAAACTTACAGTGTTTTAAGCTACTAAATTTATGATCATTGGTTCCAACAACAAGAAACGAAGACAAATATCTTTAGAATTCTGCCTCCACAACAGGCTTCTTTGAATTAATTACTGGTGGCCAGCAATCTTTTCTCTGCAAATAATCTAATATAAAACCAAACAAAAAATAAATCTGGTTGTCAATATAGTAATGGCTAAATTAGTGTTCTAGTCACTATATTGAATATAGCAAGCAATATTTCAATTAATTTCATATTAGCTTCAATTTTATTAAAAAAAAACTCCTGATAATCAGAGAATTTAACAGTTACAGTCACACAGCTAATAAATGAAGAAACTAGGATTTTAAGACAGATAATCTATCTCTGAATCTGCACAGTCTTAATCATGTAGCATAGCCGTAGTGGCTCTTTCCCTTAAAACACTAATCATTTTTGTAGGTCTCTTGAGGAATTTAAAAATTTGCTTTTATGTACTAGACAAAAAAACGCATGCACATTGCCTCTTGCATAAATTAAAAATTTAACATATGCATTTTAGAAAAGTAAATTTATTGATATTTGTTCTTATAATTTGCTTATCAGAAGGATACTTCTGGAGGGGATGAGAGGACTGAAAACAATAGTATTAGAAGAAATTCTGTTTAATAAATAGAGAGATGTGCAAATTCCTTCCCTACACCAGTGCAATCAAATTTACTCTGCAGACAAAGATTAGAGGTTTACCCTGTAGAGATATTAACCCAGAGAGGATTTGACCTTGAGGCATCAGAAGCATCTGGAGGGAAAGGTTGTGCTGGACATCTTTGAGTGTGTCCTTTCCCCTGGTTCTTTTCCTTCTGGATATTGACTAGCTGCATATTGATCACTATAAGATTGTCTTTCCTCCATTCAACTACCTTCTTCACGTTCTGGTAAGTGCTCTCTGCCCTTGCACATTGGTTCCTTGGGCTCCTACCAGCTCTCTCTTGCTTCTAGTAGAAGTTATTGAATTACAGGTAACTGAATTTTTGCTTACTCAATTCTTGTAAACCTGCCATAACTATTTAAATAATCTTAATATTAAACTCTTTTTTAAAGTTAGTTTTAAGTATATTATCTTTTTTCGTCCAGACCTCTGATTGATAAAAAATTTACTGGAAAACATGAGGTATAAGCAAAGTTAGCTTATTGTAACACTAAGAACCTTTTTAAAAATTAGCTATTAAAACCTAGCATTGATACTGATAGACCAATGTTTCAATGAGACTGGAGGATTTTTCTCTGGCAAAATAAATGAAGCAAGTAAAAATATCCTGTTATGAAAAAAAATTCTTGACCCTCACCTTTTACACTTCAATCACAGAAACCCAAAACAAAACACTACTCATGATAACACAGATTCCATTCAACTTTTTAGTACTTTGATTTTAAATATTACTAGAAAATTTATGATTAGTGAATATTAGAAAAAGAAATAAATTTCTACCATAAAAGTACAGAAACACAAATAAGAAGAAAAAAAGAAAGATAGAGAAAACAGACACATTACCAAAGATGATAGAACTTAAAAAAAAACTTAATTTAATATACCAAGGTATATATGATACTATATTACATCCATTAATATACCACAAGTTTAGACATTCCTTCTGTTCATATCCTATTGAGAAATTTTTATGTAAATTGCCACATCTAAAATCAAGGAAAACAGGAAACATAGTTTGGCTGAATAGAAAATGATTTGAGAGTGGGAAGAGCAAATATACGTATCCACTAAAAAAAAAAAAATCAAAAAACTAATATCGTTATAAAAAGAGTTTTAAAAAAAGGAGAACAAAAAATATAGAGATCACAACATCAAACAACTTTTTCAATAAATACTTTCTGGAGAAAGGGATGACAACAGTTGTCTCGTGTTCATTTGCCCCACAAAAAGAGACCACAACATTAAAAAACAAGTTTACTTCAATGGCAGTGACGGAGGAGGTATGCTGGAGAGAACCAGGGGAGCAGCAAAATCCCTGTAGAACATAGAATCCCAGGATAACACCATAGAGAGGGGAACAAGACACTCCACCCCTGCCACACTGTCTCACCTGATAGGATTGGCTCAGAGGTGGGAGGACTCATTTTAGGAAAAAGATAAGCTGGAGATCCCTCGCAGTCCTCATTTCCATCATGGACACCAGGCAACCTTTCTACAGAAAAGACCCACCGTCCTCACAGCCCCTAAATCCAGTTTGGAGAGGTGTTAAAAGTTTACACCATGTATCCCCCACTCTCATGATCTGAGCTGCTATGGCATAGTTCCATTTTTAACTAATGAACCAATTAGGTAAAGTTGCATGATACAAAATCAATATACAAAAATTAGTAGCATTTTTATACACCAATAGTGAGCTATTTGAAAAAGAAATAAAAGAACAATTATAGGTAAAATATCTACACAAAATGACATCTATGAATAAGCAATCATAAAAATGAAAGATCTCTGTACTGAAAGCTATAAAATACTGATAAAAGAAATTGAAGAAGCAAAGAAATAAAAAGATTATCCATCTTCATGACTTGAAATAATTAATATTGGAAAAATATTCATAGTACCCAGAACAATATACGGATTTAATGCAATCCCTAACAAATTTCAAAGATATTCTTCACAGAAATAGGAAAAAAAATCCTAAAATTTATATGAAGCCATAAAAGACCCTGAAGAGCCAAAGCAATACTGAACAAGAAGAGAAAAAATATCTGGAGGCATCACACTACCAGATTTCAAAATATACTACAAAGCCATAGTTACCAAAAACAGCATAGTATTGGCATAAAAACTGGCACATAGATCAATGAATTAGAATAGAGAGCCTAGAAATAATTTCACATACATACAACCAAGTGATTTTCCACAAATGTGCCAGCAACACACATTGGTAAAAGATAGTTTCTTTGATAAATAGTGCTGAGAAAATTGTATATCCACATGCAGAAAAATCATACTAGACCCTTAACTCTAATCATATACAAAAATCACTCCAAATGGAATAAAAATGTAAATATAAAACCCAAAACTTTGGAACTACTAGAAGAAAATACAGGGTAAATGCTGCATAACATTGGGCTGGGCAAGGATACTTTTAAAATAAGACCTCAAAAGCACAGGCAACAAAAGGAAAAATAGACCAATGGGATTACATTTGTTATGTAACAATACTTAACAATACTTGTTATGCAAATATATAACAATACTTGTTATGCAAAGCTTTTGAATAACAAAGGAAAGTTAACAGATTGAAGAGACAACTTACAGAATGGAATTTGCAAACTATACATCTGACAAGAAGCTAATATCCAGAATATACAAGAACTTAAAAGTAAAAACAATCAATCAAACAAACAAAAACCTGATTTAAAAATGGACAAAATACCTGAATAGAAATTTCTCAAAGGAAACAATACAAATGGCCAAGTATATTTAAAAAGGCTCAACATTACTAATCATCAGAAAAATACAAATCAAAACCACAATGTGATATCTTCTCACTCTAGCTAAATGACTGTTATCAAAAAGACAAATGATAACAAGGGTTGGTGAAGATGTGGGTAAAAGGGAACTCTTATACACTGTTGGTAAGAATATAAATTAGAATAGCCACTATGAAAAACAGTACAAGATTCCTTTAAAAATGAAAATTGAACTGCCATATGATCCAGCAATTTCCTACTGGGAAGTCTTAATAATAAAGATTGTAATTTCCCACATATATATTTGTAACTTTATTTAAATTCACACATAAATGGTCATGCAGAAATGTTTAACCTTTGTCCACATTCACCCAGATTAGAGAGTAACCAAATGTTATTAAAGCATGTCATTTAGAAAAATGTATATTTTGAGAATGTGAATCTTTTTAGGTAAGAATATATATATATAGTCTGTATATATATACACACACATACATAATTGTATATATGTATGCATACATATATAATTTTATAAATGTATGTATACATATATAATTTTATAAGTGTATGTATACATATATAATTTTATAAATGTGTGTATACATATATAATATATATATTTATATATATACATATATAATTTTGCCTCATCTTGGGGTTGAATCAAGTTGAAATTTATTTAGCAGCCTTGAGGTTTCATTCAATTGTCTGAAATTCTTGCAAATGACACAGTACACATGCTTAAAAGCACATACCCATAAAATTTTAAACTTCTATTATTGCTTTATTTATCATAGTATTGAGAAACACGGCAGTCATCACTGTAACTGATATCTATGCCACGGAACCTGCAGCAATTGCATAAGGCCCTGACTAGGAAGTGTCTGTTTTCCTACATTTTCAGGGTAAGTTACTGATCTATTAATACTATTTAGTGGATAGTTTAAAAAAGAGAGATGTCAGTTTATATTTTGAAACATATTCATGACAGTAGTTAAGAATTGGCATTTTTTTCACTTATATTTATATAAGAATTTGGGGCTATCGAAACTCAAACTGATAACTTATATTCAAGATTGTAGGTAAACTAGGAAAATGATTTAGAGATAAATCAAACATGAAGCAAATTATAGCTACTAATTTACATAATTATTTGTTACATTATTAGATACCTTTTCTGAACAGCATTCTAAATATAAAACACGCTGCGCTCAATCATGTTTGGGTCAATTTATACTACTGTGTAATACACATTTCAGGTTTGGTCCTTAAGCTAAACACACCATGGGAAAATTGAGTTTAAAAAATACACCTCCTTCAGGATTCTCTTTCATTAAAACACAGTTTAAACTTGGAAAGATTACTGGTTTTTATAATTCTATTTTCCTTCACCTGTGAAGTTGAAAATGTTGACAGAAAAACTTTAGATAAATTCAATTTAGTAGAGTTTATTTGAGCAAAGTAAAGTTCATGAATCGGGGTGCACTCAGAAACAGTAGAGGTTAAGGGAGCTCCACTCAGCAATGTGGGCAGACACCATTTAAAAACAGAAATAGGAAGAGACATATAGAAACAGCGTCATTGGTTACAGCTCAGCATTTGACTTATTTGGGCATTGTTTGAAGAAGCATTTGCCTCATATAACCACAATCTGATCAGTTGGCAGCCTTCAGTTGGCTGAAGTTTGGCTGCTGTGATTGTCTAAGACTCAACTACTTGTAACAAAAATATACTCATTGTTATGTGTTATCCAAGAGAGAACAAGTCACATCAACAGAGAAGTGAGGGAAAACTCCAAAATTGTGAGTGAAGGAAGAGGAAGGGCAGCTTACATGGCCTGGACCAACTAGGATCTGGGAGTAAATCCTCAGTATAGGAGAGGGTGAGTGACTGTCTCTCCATTTTCCCACTGGGAAATTACACGATCCAGGCCATGAAAGTGCACATTGACCTCCCCAAAACACTGACTTGACTTGGGGAATGGCTGGAAGACTGTGAGAAGGAACTGCTCCAGGGGGTAACATGCCTTGGGTCCTACATCTGCCCTTAAACCTAAGTTGCTACAGCAAGAAGACATTCTTAGTCTTAGATTTTAAACAGCACAGTCCTGGAAACCAGTGGTGCCAGTTTCGGGTATTACGGAAACTTGAGCTGTAGCTCGTTGAACTGGGGCCTGAAATAATGAACTGTGGCCTGAATTGAACTGATGGGTTCCTGCAACCAGGATTAAAAAGCAAGCCTAGTATGGGCTCCAGCCACCAGCACTGGAGCCAGACAAATTCCCCCAGGACATAATCAGAATGAGAGTTGCCAAAGAGGCTTGGTCCTGAGCTGGGTGGGTGCTCCTGTGAACCAGGGCTTAGTTATCAGCTAAGCAAAAACTGCCTGGTTGAATGGATCTCCAGGGTCAACCGTAAGAGCCAGAATGAGAGAAGGAGCTCCACCAGGACCGGGGTGGGAGATGGACACAATTCCACACTCGTCAGCCAATGCTGCAATTGCTGGAACCAGCAACCCCAACACCCACCCATGGGAGGACCTTGGTGTGGGAGCAGTTGCCCCTCACTCAGGCATTTTTGTCAGGACCTGAGGACTGCCCCACCTCACTCACATCACAGCTTGTGCATACGCTTGCCACTGGGGGTCTGAATTCAGGCTGGCCTGGTCCAAATCATCCTACGTTTGCTTCACCCTCTGAGACTGAGTGTGGGACATAGGCTTCTGAGGAATCCACACCCCAGCCCTCCTCCTGGAGAACCTGAGCAGTTCTCCCAGAGGTCAGAGGTCAGGCATAAACACCCTTCTGCTACCACCTTAGCTGGTTTCTACCTGAAAACACCACCTACTGACCTGGAGGCTGGCCCACATGACCCACTGCAACCACTTCCAACACAAAAGCACAGAGAGTAGGAACTTAAAGAGTCTCTCACTACCACCGCTACCACCATTGCCCATGTCAACCTAGCTGCTCAGGAGCTTGAGAGCCCACCCACCCACTCACTCAGTACACCACTACTATCATTAGATTCTGAGAAAGTCACCCAGAAACCCAAGAGTCGGCCTGTCTGGAACCACCAAAACAGGTGCCACAATATGCTGTCCCTGGTCACAAAAATACATATACTCAGCCCATCAACACTACCATTGAAACACGAAGAAGGACCCACCTGGCATTCTAGTTCTCAGCACAACTTCACTGCAGCCTCCACAAATAACCACACCTAACACATTGAGGCAAACACTGATACCAATGGCAATAAGGCTATTTATAGCCAAGTCAGTCATAGAACGTCTTCACCACTGCATCCACCAAAAGGAAAGCCAGACATCCAAACAACCCAACCAATATCATAGACACACTTCAAGAAAAAAGCACCTACCTCCAACCAAAGTAAATTTAAAAATAAGAGTGACTGTTGCTTCAGATGCACAGCAATCAATGGAAAGACAAAGGAAATGTGAAAAAGCAAGGTAATATGACACCCTCTAGAAAACACACTAATTCTCTAACAATAGACCCTAACTAGAAATAAATCTCAAATAAAGAATTTATAATATTAATGGTAAAGAAGCTCAATGAGATGTAAGAGAAAATACTGTAAACTGTGCATTCATCAGGGGAGTAACATTTAGAATACACAGCAAACTCAAACAACTCAATGACCAAAACAAAAACCAAAAATAACCCTATTAAAATGTGGTTAAAGGACATGAATAGACTCTTTTTTTTTCTCTGAAGAGGACACATAAATGGCCAACAGGTGTATGAAAAAATGCTCAACATTACTAATCATCAGAGGAATAACAAAGCCACACCAGGATGATATAATCTTAATTCAGTCAGAATGGCTGCCATTAAAATGTCGAAAAACAACAGATGGTGAGGATGCAGAGAAGAGGGAACTCATACACTGTTGGTGGGAATGTAAATTAATATAACCTTCATGGCAAAGAGTAGAGAAAATTTGGAAATTTCTCAAAGAGTTAAAAATAGAACTACCATTCAATCCAGCAATCCTACTACCGGGTATATTTCCCAAAGGAAAAAAAAATCAATACATAAAAAGATACATACAATACATGCACTTGTATGTTTATTGCAGCACTAGTCACAGTAGCAGAAATATGAAATCAACCGAAGTGTTCATCAATGGATGACTGAATAAAGAAAATGTGATATATACACACAATGAAATATGATTTACTCTTAGGGAAAAACTAAATCACATTTTTTGCAGCAACATGGGTGGAACTGGAGGCTACTATCTTAAGAGAAACAAGTCAGCCAAAAAAGACAAATATTACACATTTTCACTATTAAGTGGGCACAAAAAATGTGCATACATGGATGTAGAGTGGAATGATAGACAATAGAAACTTAGAAGTATGAAGGGATGAGAGTGGGTAGATGATGAGAAACTTCTTAATGAGTACAATGCAGGTTATTTGAGTGATAGATACACTGAAAGCCCTGACTTGACCAGTATGTAATCAACACATGCCATGAAATTGCACCTGTACCCCATACGTTTATATGAAAATAGACAAACTTTTGATGACATTAAATTTAATAGGTTATTTGAGAGGAAAAATAATTCATTAAACAGACAGCACTCAGAACCAGATATAGGTTCAGAGCGCTCCCATCTCCTAAATGCAGTGAATATTTACAGGCAGAAAGTAAAGTGTAGAAATAGCTGAATGGTTAAAGCTAGGCCTTTGACTTATTTGGAAATGGTCTGAACCGTTGGAAGCTTGTGATTAGCTGAAATTTGTCTGCTAATGATTGGCTGAGACCCAGCTATGTGTTACAAAAACTGAACTCCTAAATCAGGTTTCAGTTTATTGATGTACTAACTTAAGGTGCAGTTTGACAGATAGAAACTTAGTCAAGAGACAGTTTCAAGCCAATGTCTTATTGTTTATGTAATTTAACAAGTTGAAAATTAAAGCAACTAATTTTGCTTTGATAATTGAATTCAATTCAATAATTGAATATAGTGACTTTTTTTTTTTTTTGAGACGGAGTCTCGCTCTGTCACCCAGGCTGGAGTGCAGTGGCCGGATCTCAGCTCACTGCAAGCTCCGCCTCCCAGGTTCACGCCATTCTCCTGCCTCAGCCTCCGGAGTAGCTGGGACCACAGGCGCCGCCACCTCGCCGGGCTAGTTTTTTGTATTTTTTAGTAGAGACGGGGTTTCACCGTGTTAACCAGGATGGTCTCGATCTCCCGACCTCGTGATCCGCCCGTCTCGGCCTCCCAAAGTGCTGGGATTACAGGCTTGAGCCACCGCGCCCGGCCGAATATAGTGACTTTAGAGAATCACAAGGACTTATGTCAAAATTTATCTGAATAGGAAATGTGTTTATAGAGCTACCAAGATTATGGAGTTATTCTTACCCTCATATAACTTAGCTTATACTGATGAAAAACTTACCATATTTGACACATTTTATTCCATATTGTTTTGGTCTAGTTTACATTGTTGGATTTGGTTTCCTTAATTATAACAAAGTTTATTTTCTACTGCACAAAAATATAAGAAGATAACATTATAAGAAGAATATATTTTATTAATAATTAGTATTAATACATATTCAAACCTGTCTATTTCAATGACAAAAAACTAATGAAAGGAAATTTTCCAAATTGGCAAAATAGGAAAACCACAGTCAATGTTAAATATTATATCTATCTCCTGACTTTTAATGCAGATAGGATTCTCATAGATACTACTTCAGATTAAATTAATGTTATGAGTGGAAGATTGGAGGAGAGAGAGAGAAAGAATGACCGGGAGGTAGAAGACAGAAAGAGACAGAAACTAATGGCATAAAGAGTTGTTTTAATAAAACGGGCCATAGAATGATTTATCCACATATTCCTTATATTTATAAATTTATCATTGACTTGTATAGTCATGAAGAAATGAGAAAACAATTGATTTTACTTAATAGGGATGAAAATAAGGTGCACTTTTTATCAAAAGTAAAGGAAATCTATATGTACATCCAGAAAATGCATGGTCATGATCATAAAGAAAACTTTTCATGATATATTTAGGTGCAAATTACTATTTACTTTGAATAATGAAAAATTGAAATCATCAAATAGGTTAAAGGAATATCTGACACTTTTGTATGCTGTTGAAAACCCAGTAAACAATATTCAGTTCAAACTATTAAAACTGTGATATAATTTATGTTGAATCAATTTTGTTGCCAAAAAGTAAATTGAATTACATATGTAAAAAAGTTTTCAGACTATCAAAGTGACTTGCTAGAATGCTTATTAAAATGGAAAGTCAAAATAAATTAGAAGACATTTAAAACTCCTTTCCATCAATTTTTTTATAATTAGGTCTTAAAAGCTAAAACTTAAGAAACTTTGAATCAGAGGTGAAGGAGCTATTATTGTTGCCCTTGATTAAGTTTAAACATATTCAGTGGAGCCAGGAATAAAAGCTCTGAGCCTCTTTCTGAGTCATTAATTATCATCAGTGCTATAATAAATATTTTCTATGGAAATAAAACAAATTGGATGCCAATTCAGCATTTCACATATAAAAGAGGCATCGGTAATTAAATAAGTGAGGTTCTTTATAAAACAATTGTTTTGTTAAAAAGGAGTATGAAAGATTCAAATTGTTTCATTAAAATTAACTGAAGTAGACATTATTATTCTTATGAATTTAGACAATTATTTCCATAACATAACCATGACTGAATTACATATTTAATTATTGACTTTGCAAGTACTTTCCATAATGTACTTAAACTCTACTACTATCTCAAAAATTCTGAAATAATTTGTAATGTATTGATTTATATAGCATTTATCAAAATTGACGGTAATACCCCATAGAAAATAACAAGCAAAAGAATCTCTAGGAAATCCAAGACTAGAAATGAAATTGCTTTTTTAAAGTACATTATTGAAAAGCAGTTGGAATTTTTCCAAATTTAATTAGGTATGATAACAAACATTTTTTTAGTCTAAAATGAAAATTAGCCTATGTCAAAATGAAAATCCACTTTTGTGTAAAACTCCTCTTCTACTTATTTTATGATTTTCCCGGATGCATGCTTGGATGCTGTATTTAAGGACTTCTATAATGTGTGTCTACATCTGGTCATTATTTTATAATCTCCTTGAAAATTAGATACTTGGAAAATTAGATTCTTGGAATCTAATTACTAAAAATTATAGTTAGGGAATTCTATACAACTAATTATTTGATACAGTTCAACAAATTGAAACATTTACATTAAATGCATAATTAGGTTTAATTTCCAAAATCAAAACAATAAATAGAAAGTTAGCTTTTAATATGCGACTTCTACATCTTACATTTAGAAGTCATCTGATTTGAAAACATGAAAAAAAGTCTTATTACTTTTAAATGTTGTGTTTTTGATTTTTAGACTCTTAGGTCAAAACAGCTTTTACCATTGTGAACAAAATATATCAGTGAATTACATTCATATTTTTCATCAGACATATTTACATGTAGTATACCACTTGTTTCAATGAACACAACTTATTTGTATTAGTTTTCTTGGGTTGCCATAAATCTGCAAAACAAATTGGGTGGTTTAAAGAAAAGAAATGTATTGTCTCACATTTCTGGAGGCTAGAAATGTCAAGGTGTGAAAAAGGTTGGTCCCTTCTGAGGTCTGTGAGAATCTGTTCCTTGCATCTCTGCTAGCTTCTGGTGGTGTGCTGGCATCTTTGACATTCTTTGGCTTGTAGATGCATCACTCTGATATCTGTCTTCATGTTCATATGGCATTCTCTGTGTGTGCATATCTCCCTTTGTCCAAATATCCCCCCTTTTTAAAAGACACAATCATATTGAATTAGGGCCCATCTTAATTGATCATCTGCAAAATTCTATTTCCAAATAAGGTCAAATTCATAGTTACTGGGGTTAGGACTTCCACATCTTTTAGAGGTATACAATTTAAGCCATAACTATTCAAAATGGCCAGTCTGTAACTATTCAAAATGGCCAATGAATTGTAAGCATCATCCATAGGAATTGCAGGGAAATGTCAAAAACATAAAATGTGTTTTTATCATTTATTAAGTTTGAAAGTTAAGAGAATTGTCTGCATGTGAAATAAGCAATCAGATGTGCATAGCGACTTCAAGTCAGAGAAAAGAACATGGGTAGTTGCTGCTTTGCCTCTATCTGTCTTATCTTAAACTCCATGAATCTATGTTTACTTAGGGATGAAATACGGATAGTGACAGCATCTGCCTTATTATATTGACGTGAAAAATCAAATTCATTAAGCCCGTAACGTTTTTAGCAACATCCCTGGGATATAATAAAGGGTTTATTAATAATAGCCATGAAAACAAAAAAAATAATTAGCATTAAGAGCAAATCCATGAGTACCAAATTTGATATGCTGAAGTCATTAAATGAAAGTGATCAGGTTGCAGTGGCACATTTCACAAAGACTTGAGAGTTAAAAGGGTCAAGAAATCAATTGTGCTGACAGTTAATAAAACCAACACATATCCAGAATCCAGCTACTCTACTTCCTTCTTCTCACACACCTTTCTTTGCTTTTAAGCACAGTAACCTATGAATCATGCTTACAAGTTAAGAAGGTTTCCTAATAAATCACTGAGGGCATATTCCCCTTGAAATACTGCTGCTCAAATACACATACAGTTTATTTGGACCATATAAATTCTTAGGTGTAATTGAATAAAAGGTGAAATATTACTTAAAATTAGAAGAAAAAAATGACTTTTTATGCATCAAAGAACAAAATTAAATGTGGTATTCAATATAATGTTTAAATTAATTTTGGCAATACTTTGAAAGATTAGTGAATATATTATAGGTAAAAAATAAACTAATCCACTCGTTTCTTTATCAGAACAGAACATTTCAATTTTTCATCTATCTTAATTTGCTTCTTTTCTCACATATTTTATCTAATTTATTATCAATTAAACTCTGGTCTATGGTCTTTAGCGGTGCCATGAAAAATGTTTAAATAATTTAAGTTCAGTTGTAAAACTGCAATAGGGCAGGGTAGATTTTAAACTTGAAATTCAATTTCAACATGGTCGCAGACTATAATAGAGAGCATAATGGAAGTGCTGTGCCACTCGAGATGTATCATGAAATATAAATGACATCCTGCAGACCATCAGCATACGCAATTCACAGAAACTGTATGATGGGCATAAGAGTCATTCATTAGAGTAGATGTTTGATTTGCATGGAGAGGTGACAGTTTGTACTGCTCTGAAATTTTGTTTAATTTTTCTAACCACCAAGGTCATTCCAAATATAGTGAACATTTTCAAAAGACCTGTTAGTACATAGTACAGACACTGTACTTAAAATTCATTTTATACTATATTTCCTTTGCACACATAACTCATGTTGAAGTTTTTCACAATACTGGAATCAAATTCAGTGAACCAGCCCTGGATCTAGGGCACATCCTTAAAATTTAAAAAGGCACACTACTAGGACAAAAGGGTTCACCCTAACTACGACATTGTTTTTGTGTATGTATCATATCCTCTAGTATAGGTGTCTATATTGCATGTATAATTAACATGTCTATGTTTTAGAATTGATTATGCTTTGGGAGAAAACATAGCAATAAAATATGTTCAGAGACTAAAGTATATAACTATAATTGGTATTTCAGTCACATAAAATTAAAAATATACTTTTTCACAAACTGCAGTGATTATATTATCCCCATTGGCGACTCTTATTAACATCACTCTTTATGGAAAACCAAATTAATAATTAGAAGGATGCTGAGAAAGCATCAGTCTAGAGCAAAAAGAAGTGACGCAACCACTGGGGAGAAATACTCTCCTCAGGCAATTATGCATCTTACTGAAGTAATTCTGCTCTTCCTGAGAACACAATGTGTCTCTATCTTGGACTTTGTTGAGAAAGTTGTTCACTTCTGACTTTTGAGGCTTCCATTTTCTATGATTTACCCTGATGATGTCTTTTAATCACACATTAATTTTTGAATCAGAGTTTCATAGGATAAATTAAGCTCCCCCATGTGGCATTATAATCACATTGTAATTGCACTTCTTTGAGATTAAAATTAGGTCCCCTTGATTAGAGTTTTGAGAATTCAAGACTTAAAAATTTTCTTTATTTAGCCAGTTGAATGACTAACCACATTTGTGTGTGGATTTTTGAAGTTTAAACCTCAGAAATCTTTCATTGCCCATATAACAATGAAAATATTTGTCTACAGGACTCCAGATTGAGTACAAAAATGCATTGGAATTACACAACCTTAAACATAATAGAAATATCAGTGTATCCTAGGAGATCATACAAAGCCAAGAGACCATCAAAAGGCAAAGAGAAACGGAAAAGAAAAGATTTGTGGAGCGCAGGATATCACAACTGCTGTGATGGTATGATCTAAGGTATCCAGCATTTTGTAATGAGTGTAAAATTAGATAAACATAACGAATTTCTGAAATTACTTCATAATAAAAATTCCAATTCAATCATGTTTAGGTTGGTAACAGGAGCATCACACTCAGAAAATACATGTATCAGTAAATTATTATTATTTGCAATATTATATATTGAATTAGTATATTACTAGATATGCTGTAGTTTTAGGACAGATTAATGAACATAAATTCTCAATGCATCCAATGGAAGTAACAGCTAACATATTTTAAATATAAATTATTTTCATCATTATTTGACCATTTTCTTAATATCTGGAAAAAATTGTTTCTTGGATTTCTTTTACAAAATTAAAATTGAACAGCAAAATATTCTGCAATCTTGAATTTTATATATCAAATAATAAGTACTATATTATATGCTACCTGCTCATGACAATGTACATGTCTAAATACATATTCTGCAATAGTTAATATGTACCATTCTACAATGGAATTTGCAGATGTGTGCTGATAGAGCCCATAGGAAAGTGATGTAAAATAGAAAAGTATTTATAATATAAGCATACTTAATATGACAAATTAGAGTGAGCATTCTGCTACAGAGAAAAGTGAGGGCAATATCTTTTGGTATAATATATTTGATCATTTATAGATAATGACAAATATGATAGTAGTTGAAGTTTTAAAAATTATTCTTTAAATATCTCATAGCAGTAAAGAAGATGTTCTCATATATATATGATGCATATATATATGATGAATTTCTATGCATCAATTTCCTATGTTAAATAAAATATGGAAGAAAACCTTAAAGTCTACTGTCTTTGACTGCCAAGGGTGCTGAAGAAAGTTTAAAAGTAGATGCAGTGCAGAAATCTTTCTTAATTTGGTACATCACATATCAAGTAGGATTAATAGGCTATTAGCCTTTGCATTTATTATCATGCTCTGACATTTCATCTATCATATTTTAGTTTCATCTGGAAGGTGTAAACAGCACATCTCCTTCAATTTATCTTGTGATATAGTGTAAGACAGCAAGTTGCTATTTTGTTAATTAACTTATAAGACTTAAAGATTACTGTAAATAGAAACAATAATGAATATTCAAGATCATCTACTGTGCCGAAATTAACCTGCATTCCAATAGCTGCTCCACCTCTCACTATCAGTAAAACTTTGAAGTTTGATTTAAAAAAATATATATTATTAAAGTTTGTTTTTAAAGTATTTTGTCCTCAGGTTAGTACATACCTATCAGTTAAAAACCATATGTCATATCCTCTGTGAAAAAAAAAAATGAATAGAATTTAAAGGAAGCTGATTCCATGTTTAAGTAATTTATTTTGTTTTTGTTCCACTAACTCCAACTTAGAAAACCTTTCACTAGATTCAGAATTAACAGGAAGATAGAAACAATAATGATACTTGCTTTCATCTATGGTGAATATTTTCAACTTTTTTTTAGTTTACTAATTTATTATTTCATATGTATTAAGCTTTTAGGATGTGCTAGGATATAATATGATAATATACTGATAATAATGCTATAAAGAAGGTCATACTTGGTTAGGGAGATAGAGAGTGACTGGAGGTGGTGGCACTGTAGGTCAGGTGCTCAGAAATGACATCTCAGAAAAGCTCACATTTGAGCAGAAACCTAAGTGGAATAGGGAAAAAGATGAGAATATCTCCCACAAGAGTATTTGGAGCACAGGAAAAATCCAGAGAAAACCATGGGCCAAATTTTAATTGAAATGTTAAAAGCCCATATGAGAGTGGTAAGAAATTAGAGAAGTGGCTTGAGTTTGTTACCATAAATACCTTTAAAAAAAATCAGTCCAAATTACCTCTTTTGTGTATCAGATAATTTTCAATGACAGAGCTACTTTGGGATAAATAGGATTATACATAAGATATGCAAAAAGTAGACTGCTATTAAATTGCTTAAGCTAAATAATTGACCTATTCAGTTATTCCAGTAAGCCTTAGAATTAATTTAATAGACAAAAATAAAACACAGTCAGATCCAGTCAGTAAGAAATGAACTTTGCTTCATTTTTGAGATAGTACTACACAAAAGTTGCATTCTATCTTAAGTGTTGAGGTTTTATGAAATTATGAAAAGTCAAGGGCAATCATCACACTTCTCTCGATAAAATCATTTAGCAGTTTCCTATTGCTGGCATTTTCCTTCCCCTAGTTCACCAATATCATCTTACACACACTTACACCATTTTACAAGTACATTTAAAATACTAAGATCAAATATTTATGATTCATCAATGTCCTAAAAAATAAAATGGAGGACACACCTGTATTTGAATAAAGTTGGGTTTATTGTCTTGTAGCAATGAGGGTAAATGCACACGATGGGAATCAAATGGCTTTGATTTGAGAGTCTTTGAATATCTATCCTAGCAATTTGTCTTATGTTAGGGAATTTTTCATAGATTCAAGGAAGTAGTGCTTTGTTCTAGACTGGATTTTATCAGGAACTGAAGATAACTCTATGATTCCCAATCATAGAAGCTGGGAAGAATAACGTAAGGCTAAAGCTGTCACGGATAAAGCAGCAGCAGTAATTTATATTAGACTGATGATAAAAATATTTGATAACTATTGTATTTGTACATAGTTGCTGTTTTCTCTAAATTTGCACATGAATATGGAGTGGTCTTATTTTTGTCTGATTCACTGAACTCACAGACAGTCTTTGTCTGATGTTGATGCTGAATTATTTATGAAAAAGAGCATCACGGCAAGTGTCATACAAACTCGGAGGAACACCAAGGCCTTGTTGAAAGTGCAACACCAGCCCCAGGCCAGATCCTGGGTCTCAAAGGTACTTTTCTATTCCTTTAATGTGCCTGTCGGGTTTGGGAGATAAAGTTTCCTGGATTTACAAAAACCCTCAACAACTTTCACTCTTATTTTCTAAAAGAGAATAAATAAGATACATATCAAATGTTTGGAAGGAATGATTGAGGGGAAGACACCTGGGCCTGGAGATTTGGGGGGGGTGGGTATTCTTTTAATTACAAATTCATTTCTTAAAATCAGTATTAAAAATTTCAACTTTTTATTGCTTCTTTCAGTTTTTAAGGGATATGCATTTCTAAAACTTGTTTCGTTTCTTCTAAAGTTTCAAATTATTGGAAAAATTTCTTTCAAATATGTTATTATATTTAGAATATATTTTTGATATGTAGTGACATTTTCTTTTCACTTTTGTATTTTTTATTTCTCTCACTTTTTAACCAATAATTCTGCTAAATGTTGGCCAATGTTTTTAGTCTTTTCAAAAAATCAAAATTGGCTATATTTATTTTTATTTATCATATGTTTCTATTTTATTCTTTTGTACCTTTAGGTTCAGTGGGTGTTAACTTCTTGAGATGAAATTGCAGATTCTTTTATATGCCTTTTTTGATCTTATACATTACAATTATAAATTTTCCTTTTGGTTTATCACAAGTTTTGATATATTTTTAATTACTTAACTCAGAGTATTTTATTATTCCCATTGGGCCTTCTTCTTCGATTTTGAGATATTAGTGAGTATATTCTTTAATTTTCAAGAAGTTGGTTGTTGTTCATTTACCATGTTATTACATTCCAGCTTAATTTATCTATTGCCATAGACTATTCTATGACTGTTTTTGAGGCCTCAAATTTCCTGAGCTCTATCTTCCACTATGTGATTATGTGAACATGAATACAATGTGTATTTTGCCATTGTCAGTTGTTATGTTGTATATATCAAGTAGATAGGTTTTGTTAATTGTGTGTTTAATTATATTGTTCAGAGCTTCTATAAATTTGCTGATTTTTGTTCTATTCTCTTTAGGTATGGTTGTTAATATTTCATATTTTAGTTTTGCTGTGGTCTGAATATTTGCATCCTTCCAGAATTTATATGTTGACATCCTAACCTGCAATGTAAGAATATTAGGAGGTGGGGCCATCAAGAGGTTCTTAGATCGTGGGAGCAGAGTCTTCCTGGTGGGTTAGGTTTGGGAGGTAAAGTTTCCTGGCCTCATAAAAACCCTCAACAACTTTCATTCCTGAAGGTATCTATTTGATTTTTTTCCTAAAATTTCAATTGAGCTGCTTGTTTCTTCCATGCAATATTTTATACTCAATTGTGTATAAGAGAAGCTGGTGAGATTTCCCTTCAACATAAATAAGCAATTACAGTGTTTCACATGCAAATTTTTAAAAAAATTTTAACTTGTCCTGATTCTATTTTGTAAATGGAAAACAGTCATATCTTTCTAGGCAGTAATGGAGGAAGACTAGTGCTTTGTGCATTTTGATATATTTGAGTTTACCACAATGTCAAACGTTTGATACAATTGGATTTCTCATAAGTATCCTAGTTCCTGTACATCTGAATGCTAAATAATACTGTGTTTAAGTTTTGTGTTACAAGAATTGTGCTACAAAAAGCAAGAAAGAAACCACAAAAATTGGCATTGCTATTAAAGAGGCCAGAGAGAGACCCTTTCTATTATCTGGGGACATAGTAAGAAGGCATCATCTATAAGCCAAAAAGCAGGCTCTCCCCAGACACTAAATTGGTCTTAATCTTGGACTTCTCAGTCTCAAGAACTGTGAAACATAAGTTTCTGCTGTTTATCAGCTCCCCAGTTCATGGTAGTTTGACATAGAAACCCAAACAAACTAATTTTTTTTTTTTCTGCTTGTTTTGAGGTTATAAGGTGTGTGAAAATTTTAATATGTAATAGTTTCTTAATTGATTTCTTATTTCCCTTCAAGTGATCACTCTCTTGTTCTCTAGAAATGGTTTGTGCATCAGGTTTACTTCATGAGCTTTGCTGCAAAGAGTGATTTCCCGAAATATACTTTTCTATTATTTATTTTTAAATATTTCCTGTTTTAATTTGTGTGTCTTGTAAGCCAGATATGCTTATTTTAGCAGTCGGAAATCTTAGTTTTATAATGGAAGATTTTAGTCCATTTACATTTAAAGTAATGACACATATTTGGCATTTACATCTACCAACTTTCATTGATTTTTATTTGTACCATCTAGATATTCTATTTTCTTTTCCCTCTTGAGGTCGTTTTGATTAAATACATATTTTGTTATTCCCCAAATTATCAACTCATGCTTGATTTATTAAAATTTAATGCAAAATAGACTGTGGTTGATAGAATAAAAAGATGGCAATTATCAATTCATTTTCTTCTTTTACACACATGGAACTTGACATATGTAGAAGTAGAGGTAGCCTGTTCTTTTACTTGCCTGGACTACGCAATGTAGAAGAAATGACACTTCATTGGTTCCCAGGCTAGATTTTTAAGAGGACAGTGAGATTGTGCTGTCCTCCTCTTGGATCCCTGAAATCTCATACAGGACATCGTACACATATTATGTTTATAAGAGAGGAAAACCCATGAAAAATTATCAAAAAAATGTTGAGAAGTTCTACAGTAGGACACATGTTTAAAAATTAGAGGAGGTCTAATTTTGGCACAGTAATTAGCCAAATCCAAATATGGAAAAGAATTTCTCGAACAAATAGGAAAGTTTAGACTACTTGATGGACATCTAAACTGAATATTAGAAAGTGTTCCTCTATTCAGTGGTAGGGTAGAACCAGGTAAGTTCTTATGGGCCCAAATATAACTCAATATTGAAGTATCTATGTATCAAATTAAATAATATAATAATTTGAGCTAAATTTTTTCCTTTTATGCAAGACAAGTAAATAAGAAACCACACCAAAAGGCAGAATCATGTATACAATTGCATCACAGAGAAATTTTTAACTGTGACTTTTCATTATGCTGTAAATTCACATAAGATATAATTAATATCATACAGTCAATTAAGTACCTGGATTCAGGATTAAACTCATTCTTAAATAGTTTAATAATGACTTATACTACTTTTAAAAAAACTTGAATAGGATTTAAAATTTTAGTGGCACACAAGTTCAAAGCAAGAGTATATCTTAATGTATTACTATTTTCTTTGCAACAGTTGTAAAGCATTAACTTATATATTTGTTCATGTAACACAAGGTAATTATAATGGTTAGATTTTTGTATTCAACCTCTTCTGTTTTGTATTTTTAGCAAATATTTTAATTGAGATGTAATCATATGTAAAGAACACTAGTAATTTTGTTATGAAATATTAATAAGAGAAAAATATTTGTAATGTTTCATCAACTGTTTACCTTCAGCATAAGCTGAAGAGTGAGTTCCACATTCAGGTTTTTACTTCCACTTATATTTTATATTGAAGAAATATAAAGTCTTTACTCACAACTTTGGGTCACTTGAAAAGGCAGAAGAGTGCGTTGATAACATCAGAGAACTCTGGATCTTCAAGTTGCAATGAGTTGTATTATGGAAATGCTACAGAATATTACAGAAATATTACATAAATATTATAATTGAGAATATTACAGAAATATATAATTATTTATGCTCTACTATGAAGGACTATATAATTTCTGGATATTTATGCTATCTTTCTCCCTCTGATATCAAGTACTGGGAAAACCTTGTGCTGCCTTTTGTGTAAGTATATAGTATTTTTGAAAAAATTCTAAAATCTTATTTTAACATTTTTATGGTTTTGCGCACATTTAAAAGGTTTGAGTTTTAATGACATTGAATATATTCCTGAGATAAGACTCTTTACCAAATTATTTGAAATCATATTACATCTATCAATTTTCCAGTCACAGACTCATGTGAAAAATGCAATTTTTCTCTACCTTAATATAGTTTTCTATTCTGAACTCTCATTCTTCTTAGTTTAGTATTTTTATCAATCACATTCACAAAAATTTAGTCTGATTCAGTGACTACTCAGTCATCTCAGGTTTGTAACTGAGTCATAATCAGGTATAAAACTCAGTGTCTTTTTTCCCTTCTCCTTTCTTTCCTCCTTAATTTATATATACATATACATATATAAAATTAATATTATATATTATATATAAATTATTTGCGGAAAGGATTATATATATAATTATATATATATAAAATGCAAATAATTTTGAGCACTTAAGACCCTGGAGATATTGATGCTAAGAAGACAGTCACAGAGCTTAATTTTATAAGATATATTATTTGGGAAAGAAGACAGACAACAAATGAGTAAATAGATGAACGAATGAGACATATTCAGACAGTACTCTAAATGCTATAATAAAAATGAAGATCATGTAAAATAGAGTGGGATCTATTTTAGAAATAAGTATAACCGGACAAGATTGCTGACAAGATATAATGAAAGGAAATAAGTATAATTCTTATATTTTCATAACAGCTTTAATGATCAGTTATTGAGACTAGAAAAAGTGAAAGAGCAGTAGAAGACATGGTGTAGAGGAGAATCAGGAATTTTGTTTCCAAGTCTTAAGGGTCATTGAATTATTTGATTTATTTTTTAGATATTTGATTGTGCAACTAATAGAGCCACAGTGCCTTTTCATTGATTTGATTTAGGCGTGATAACAGAGAGAAAAACTGAAAAGAAGTAAGCTTTCTAACTAATTATTAATTAGCAAGTAGGATGAAATAATGATTATGAAGAAGTAGATTAAATTTGGTGAACTGTACTAGTTAAGCTTTCTCTTTTTAGCTGCTATTAAAATAAGATCAAGAAAATTATTTAATTGAGATGGAAGCATATTTTTCTCCCACATGACATGAAGTCAGTAGGAGGGCAACACAGGTCTAGCATGGCACTTTTAGGATGTTAGCAAGGATCCAACTTCCTTCAGACCTTCTACTGCGTCACCTCTTGTGTGTGGCTGTCCATACTCAAAGCTGCCTCCAGTAGGCATAAAATTGAAATATAACTATTATTGTTTTATGAATCATGTTTGTGCTTCTGGCAGAAAGAAGAAAAATCTGGAGAGGGGCAAAAAGATGGCAGCCACATAGTCTCAGAAGTTAAGGAGTCAAGATTTTCTAGCAAAGTAAATTGGTGCCATTAATGAAATCATGATTCTACTACTAAAGCTTTGACATTTCTACTGAATCTACAATAAATACTTATTATTTATAATACATCAAATATACTTTTTAAACAAATATTTAATATGTATTATTTGATTAATATATTACTTAATACATCTCACACAAAATTTGTGATCTTTCATCCCAATCTTCTCTAATTGCAGTGCTATACCTACCATTTATTGAGAATTCCATTCTTCCAGTTATGCAGGCTAAAAAATCAGGAGTTATTATTGATATTTTTCCTCACATACTGGCTCTAGTGTTTATGTTCTGTTGTCTTAACTTCAAAATAATTCCAGATTCCAACCACTTCTCATGACCTCCAAGGCTAATTCCCTTGCCAAAACCACATTTGGATTTTATAATAGGATTCTAACTGGATTTTCATTTATTCCTGTAATTGTCAATATAGTAGTCTGCGCTATCCTTTAAAATTGAAACTTAGATTATGTCATTCCATTACCACTCTGATGTTGTCATTTACTACCTTTCCCTCAATCATTCTTCTGTCCGCCTCTGTCCTTGCAGTTTCTTCAACAGACCTTCAAGGATACTCTTGGCCAAAGATCTTTGCACTAGCTAGCCTTTCTGTTTGAAATTGTCCTATTTCAGATAGCCTATGGTTTGTTCTCCACATGCTTCAAATCTTGGCTCAAATTTTAATTACGTTGTGAGTCTTTTCTCTGGCTGGTCACCCTATTAGAAATTATAACATTCTGTCATGGTGTGAGCATTTGTGCCCCACAGCATTCATATGTTGAAATCTTTTTTTTTTTTTTTTTTTTTTGAGACGGAGTCTCACTTTGTCTGCCAGACTGGAGTGCAGTGGCGCGATCTCGGCTCACTGCAAGCTCTGCCTCCTGGGTTCAAGCGATTCTCTGCCTCAGTCTCCCGAGTAGCTGGGATTACAGGCGCCCACTACCACACTCGGCTAATTTTTTTGTATTTTTAGTAGAGATGGGGTTTCCTCATCTTGGCCAGGCTGTTCTTGAACTCCTGACCTTGTGATCCGTCTGCCTTGGCCTCCCAAATACTCCCTGCTAGTATTACAGGCGTTAGCCACTGCGCCCGGCCTTTCATATGTTGAAATCTTAACTTTCGAAGTGTTGGCATTAGGAAATAGAGTCTTTGGGAGTTGGAACCTTTGGGAGTTTCGACTGTGGAGACCCATGGGAGTAGTGCCCTTATAAAAAAGACCCAGAGAGTTCTTTAGCCCTCTCTCTGTCACATGAGGAGGATATTAAGATAAGTTAGCAGTCTGGAAGAAAGCCCTCACTAGAACCAATCATGCTGGCATCCTGATCTCAGACTCCCAGCCTCCATAACTGTGGGAAATGGATTTCTGTTGTTTTTAGGCACCCCATTTTATGGTACTTTGTTATAGCAGCCTGGACTAACTATGATACATGCCGTTCTCCTAAATGGTATTCTCAATTCTTTTACCTTTATTTATTTTTCTTCATTACATATATCCGCATTCACTATATTAGAATTCCTTTATTTGTCCAGTATTGTGCATATCTATCATACTAGAACTCTTTTACAACAGGAGTTGTTTTGTGTGCTAGGACTCTAGTACCTACAAGATTACTTATCACATAATAAGTGCTAATTAGTTAATGAATAAATGGATAAATGAATAGAATGTAAATAATTAAAGGAAAAGGTGACTGGATATTACATAACAGTTACCATTCAATGCTACAGTTGAAAAATGCCTTTGAGATGCCTGTTAAACACTTAAACACTAATTTTGGAAATGAGGAGCTACAGCTCAAGGTAAAAATTGGAGTTGCAATATTTTAGTGTATGGATAGCATCCAAAGTAATCATAAGAAATAGGATGCTCTATTAAATTCTGGTAAAGGTAGAAAATTTACTTGAAAATAAATTCTAAATTTACAGAGAGCTCCATGACCCTTGAACATTTTATTTAAACTATATCTATATATGCCAGGTGCGGTGACTCATGCCTATAATCCCAGCAGTATGGGAAGCTGAGGCAGGCAGATCACTTGAGGCCAGGAGTTCGAGACCAGCCTGGCCAACATGGTGAAATCACTAATAAAAATACAAAAATCAGCCAGGACTGGTGACACACACTTGTAATTCCAGCTATTCGGGAGGCTGAGGCATGATAATTGCTTGAACCTAGGAGGCAGAGGTTGCAGTGAGCCAGGATTACACCACTGCACTCCAGTCTGGTGACCAGAGTGAGACACTGTCTCAAAAAAATAAAATAAAATAAAATAAAATAATACAATACAGTAAAATAAATCTATATAGAATGAACCAAATTACCTAACATATAATGTATACACATACATAATATTTTATTTGTTTTGAATTTTTTCCTGTAATGAGAAGTGCTTGAATCAGATTATATGTAAATTCTTTTTCTAATCTACAAGTTTGTATCTCTGAGACAAAATAAAATTATTCTCTACCACCTGGTACTGAAGTAATTTAAATCTCTTAGAGACATGCTTCAAATTCTTACAGACAACATTTTAAGAATATTTTCTTGGATCTTTTCAAAATTTGCAGATGCTAAGAGGAAATTCCAGTGTTTTGTCTTTCCAATTCATTAGTTCTTTTAAAAAGTCCAAAGTAGGCCCGGTGCGGTGGCTCACGCCTGTAATCCCAGCACTTTGGGAGGCTGAGGCAGGCGAATCATGAGGTCAGGAGATCGAGACCATCCTGGCTAACACGGTGAAACCCCGTCACTATTAAAAATACAAAAAATTAGCCAGGCCTGGTGGCAGGCACCTGTAGTCCCAGCTACTTGGGAGGCTGAGGCAGGAGAACGGCGTGAACCCGGGAGGCGGAGTTTGCAGTGAGCCCAGATTATGCCACTGCACTCCAGCCTCGGTGACAGAGCAAGACTCTGTCTCAAAAAAAAAAAAAAAAAAAATTCAAAGTAGACATTTTTTAAACATTCAGACTTCTGAAGTAGTAGTGTTTTCATTTCTAAGAAAGTCCTGATTGTCAGAGATTTCATAACCTATAAGATTATGGGATCATTTTCTAAAATATTTCATAATAAAAGCTGTAGGTATAGCTAGCATATTATCTGGCCAAGAAGCTATTTTTATTTTGTAGAAAATCAAATATAGAATCCTCTAACTACTTTATCGAATTGCTTTATTAATTCCAATAAATTTAATTTTTTTAAAAAAATTTCTATTTAATTTTTTAAATCATTAGTATGTAGAGAATAGTCTTATGGGTTAACATGTAACTTTATTATCTTTCTAAATGCTCTGGAACTTATCATCTGGAATTCTTTCAATATTGAATGTCCATTTCAGTATTATAAACAATGAAAATAATATACATTAATGACTACTTTCTATAATCTTGAAAATAATTTTGGAATGTCACTGTTTATAATCATGCTTTTTGCTGATATTGCAAAGACATTTTATCATCTGATAAATGTTTTTGTTTAATTTAATGTACAATGTTTACTAGGAATGACTTTTGAAATTATTCAAATTATACTTTAAGGCTTATTAATAAAATCATACTTTACTTGGTTATAGCGTAATGCTCTTCCAATACATGATGGAAAGTTTTCTCAGTGTTTATGCATATCTAATTGTGGCTGAGAGCCTCCTAGAGTCATTTTCTTAGTGGTGAATTATGAAATAAATTGATTTTTGAAAGATTGAAGAGATACTGTAACTTACTTAGTTCAAACTAAAAGTTCCTGATTATTTCCTAAAATCCCTTCATAACAGGAACATCAAAAATGGGTTTGAGTAAGTAGTCCAACACAACTCTATTACTCTACATTTGTAACTCCTTTTTTTTTTTTTTTTTGAGACAGAGTCTTGCTCTGTTGTTCAAGCTGGAGTTCAGTGGTGCAGTCTCAGCTCACTGTAACCTTCGCCTCTGGGATTCAAGTGATTCTTGTGCCTCTGCCTCCCAAGTACCAGGATTCCAGGTGCATGCCATCACACTTGGCTAATTTTTGTACTTTTAGTAGAGACGGGGTTTTGCCATGTTGGGCAGGCAACAACCTCCTGGTGTCAAGTGATCTACCTGCCTTGGTCTCCTAAAGTGCTGAGATTACAGGCATGAGCCACTGAGTCTGGCCTCCAACTGTATATTTATGGTGATTCTTCATTTAGACATAGATATCCGAATCTGAACACTTAAAACTGACTTTTTTCCTAGTGAAGCTTTCACTCGTTCTTTATATGTTGAAATATATTATTGTCAATTAATTACCTTTATTCTCTATCTTACAGTTATAATCTTATATTAGATTTTGATATGTATAGTTTATCAATTAATGAGTGTTGTTCAAACAGCATTTAGTAGTATAGCTGAAACAGCATTACAGAATATATATTATGAAAAGAGGCTAAAATATGTTTTTGGAAATGAGGAAATTGAACACACATATATATGGCTGTCTTTTTGTGGTTTTGAAATTAGTGTAATGCTAATGTGTAAAATAAATTGGAGTTTTTATTTTATTCTAAAATAGTTTAAATACTTTGGAGAAAAATATTCATAAATTAACATTTTCTCAGTTTCAAACAATGTAGTCTTGGTGTCTTTATTTCAATAAAGTACCTTTAATTGCCTTTCAAGTCTTTTCTGTGCTGTTTTGCTGTTGAAGCATCTGCTTTTTTCAAGGTTAATTTTAATGATATATATTTGCTTAGAAATAACTCATTTTCTCTAAGTTTTAAAGGCATGCTCAATAATTATCTGCAGCATTTTCTTATAATCTTTCTAATTTTAGTATATAAAAAATTATATTTGATTTTTTATTAGTAATCTTTTTGTCTTGTACTCTTTCATTAATCTTTTCAGAGAAGCATTTTTGATTGTTTTTTCTTTTGCATTATTTCAAAACTGATATATAGGAAAAAACACTTCAGAAAAACAGAAATTTCTAGAATGCTACGTAAAATGGTTCTATTATTAGACAGTCTAGTGACAGGATGCTTAAATTTATTTATATTACTTTGTTCAGGATTTAATCATTTTACTTTCATCTTCTGTTTGTGGAACTTTGATTTTAACTGTCTGTTTCTCAAGGGAAACACTCTGAGATGATAAAAACTCTTAAACACCAACAAAAAAGCTGACTACAGGGTTCTATATTTTCTTGTTTTAAGCTTGTTCCTTGTTTCTGTTCCTCACAGGCACATAATAGAGTTTGTATTTGTATGTGCATGTGTGTGTTTGTATATGTGTGTTTCTTGGACAATACTTCTTGTGATTCATAGTGCAGTTTGACATTGAAAATCAATAACCTCCAGTTAAGTGATGATTTAAGCAGCAGAATATAAAATGCTTATTCTGGGGCTTACATACTTTATCCTATAAAAATTCAGAATCTGTTATGAACTATTATGTTCAGAAATTCAGATGAAGGAAAGAAGTTATTTTTAGTAATTTTATATATAGATCTGAATCTGTCTTGGATAATAGAGTCTTATTAAAAACCGGCAAATAATTTTAAGTCTACATACATTTTTTCTTCTGTCTACATAATGACTACCTTACATATAGGTCTGTGTAATCAATCAGAATCAATACAATAGTATAACTGAAATGTAAATTACCATCAGATTTGTTTTAAAAGTGGTTTCTGTATAATAGAAACTAATAGAGCTCTCCATAATGGATCTTCTGGGGTGCCATTTTAAATACTGGAAAGGTAATTCGATTGAATGCACTTAGACTGTTTTAAAGGCCAAATAAATGATGTATGTGTTCACTTGGGACATCAATCTGAAATATTTCTTCAAATTCAAATGAAATCCACAGAGAAAATTTTCCAGCTAGGCTCCACAGTGAAGAAATATAATTCATTGTTTTAAATATACCTTATTGGCAATAATCCCATTACATTTTTTTTATCACAATGCCATACTAAAAGTACACTCATGTTTCGCTTCACAATGAGGATACGTTCTGAGAAACATGCTGTTAGGTGATTTTGTCATTGTATGAATATCGTGGAATGTACTTAGACAAACCTAGATGATACAGTCTACTACACACCTAGGATCTGTACTATAGCTTAAGGCTCCTAGGCTACAAACTTGTACATGTCACTATACTGAATACTGTAAGCAATTGTAACACAATGGTATTTGTGTATCTATACATACCTAAGCATGGAAAAGTTATAGTAAAAAATACTGTAATTATTTCTACTGGATAACTTTATGTTAAGATAATATAAATAATATATAAATTTATATTATAAATTAAATTGTTAAATTAATTATAAATATTAAATTATTTACTAATACAAATAATTAAATTATCTATATTATATTTTACTAAAATGTAAATTCATAGATTTTATTATATATTCTATATTACTATAATATAAACATATATAATATGTATATTACATAAATGTTATATAATATGAATTTATATTTATACATTATTTACAAATTAATATTCATATTTATAATATGAATTTATATTATTACAGTGAAATACTGTAGTTATCGTCTTAAGGAACCATTGTTGTGTGTGCTGTCCATTGCTGACCAAAATGTCATTATGCAGTACATGACTATAATGGAAAACAGTTGCATGTGAAGTGAGGAAGACAAAACAGAAATTTAATACTTAAAAGACCTTATATTTTGGGGCTGGCTAATAAAGATCATAATACAAAATTTTAACTTTGTTAATTTAGTATTACATGTTAACATATCAGGGAATGTGTTCCAAAAGAACAAAAATGAGCTACATTTTAGATTAGTGGGGGAAAAAACAATGGGACAATAAAACTTAATTCAATTAAAAGAAGGCAATAGATAATGGGAAAATAAGAGCAAGACCATGACTTAAAAAAAAAGTTGGTAAAAGTGTATTCAAATATATGCATAATCAATCCTAAAATATGTAAATGATATAGATTATCCCCTGAAAAGTAGATTTATAAAAGCAGATAAAAACATGACCCAAATCCAGTAATCTTCTGTTTTTAAAAGATGCAGCAATAAAATATTGACAAAAAGGAACGATATAATAGGAAGATTTGATTTATAACAATTGAATAGGTAAATCAGGAATTCAAAAACTACCTCTATAAAGGATCATATTATAAATATTTTAGGCTTTGCAGATTTAAATATCTCTTGCTACTTTTCACCTCTGTTGTCGTAGGATGAAAGCAGGAATCGATTTGTCTGTGTGACAATAAAATTTTACACGTGGAAACAGTACACTGGCAAGATTAGATGACCTGAATAGCCCTTACTGTTAAATAACTAAATTGGTGGATTTTTTAAAAAGTTGATTTTTTAAAAACTCAACAAACAATATCTTAATAAAAAAGTAAACTAAAGGTTTTAACAGATATTCCGCCAAAGAATACGTATGCATTGCAACTTAATTACATGAAAAGATATCCAATATCATTAGATGGTAGGCATATGAAAAATAAAATCCTGATATATCCCTACATTACGAAGATGGCTAAAATTTAGAAGACTGGCCATACCAAATATTAGCTAAGATGTGGAGGAAATGAAATTTTATACACTGCTGGTGAAAATATAAAATGGTATAATTACTTTGTAAAACAGTTTGACAGCTTTTTAAAAATATATACTTTCTTTGGAATTTGGGGCATTCTGGTTTCCTATTTGACTGTCATTTTTTTTTCTTTGTGAATCCACTATCTTCTCTGTAACCTGTGAATGTGGCTGTGTGAGACTTTCTATCATTTCTACCTAAAAGTTATCGTTAAGAAATTCTATCTACTCTCATGGATTTAAAATGCTATATACAATGCTAGAGTAGAAAACTTTGCCCAAACAGTTTCCTCAGGCTTAACTTTTCTTCTTACATCTACAACTAACATTCTTAATAGGCACATAAAATTTACACGCTAAAAGCAGAAACGTTAATTCCTACCCACTGCCTTTACACACACACACACACACACTCTTCCCTGCTTTTCCCTTCAGTCTTCCTCATCACAATAATCTTCACTCCTCAACTCTTTAGCCTCTCAAGCAAAAACATGAGACTCTTTTAATTCCCCTGCTTTGTCACACACAAAATCAGTTAGGTCTGATGAATTTACCAAAAGTTTGGTACATATACTAGACTGTCATTAAGATTACTTTTTTGGTTATTTAACATAGATTTTGGTTAATTTCCAGTTAAGGGAATTATTATTATAAATAATATTGCAAAGATTATTCATAATAATACTAACAAAGAGTAGCAGCACAAACTCAATTTAATATATGCAACTATATAATTTTCTAATATACAGTAGAATGCAGACATTATTCCTTCAACTAAATAATTCATTTAATTAATCAAAATCCTTGTTAGAGGTGAACATGAACAGTTTGTTCAATATTGAAAATATTTTCAGAGAATGAGGTAGAAGATTTGTTAATAACAAGAAACAACCTTGATCATATATGTTCTAAAGTTATGCATTTATTTATTAAAGGTATACATATTTCATAAAGTATATCTAGCAGTCTGAATAAACAACTTACTGAAAACTTGTATCTATTTAGTATTAAATTTTTAAAAATAATTAGTTGTTATATGCACTATAGTAATTATCCTTATAGTTATTTACTTTATTTAGTTATTATGATAATTTAATTTAGGGGACTTAATACTAGCAAGTGTAACCAGAACTAAATTTCTCAAAAATGGAAAATTCCAAATTTTCTTAGGCATTTAGCATAATATTCTAATCATGTATAATGATTTCAAGTTGTACTCTAAAATTAAAACATGAATATTTTATGATTGCAATTCAAATGACTGCAGGGATGGAGGTTATAGATGAGCTCAACAACATGGACTTCTATTCACCAAGGCTGGCCTGGCTATAGCCACTGCCAGCAACCGTAATGAACACTAAGTTCCAGATATGGCACTATTTCCTGGGGTAATCAGACAACTACCTGGTTTGCAAGTTGATTATATTGGATTTCTTCCATCACGGAAGCAGGAGTGTTTTGTTCTTAAGGTAATGGACACTTACTATGGGTATGGATTTGCCTTCCCTATATGCAGTGCCTCTGGCAAACCCACCATTTGTTTACATACAAAATGCCATATCTACTGACATGGTATTCATAGAGCATTGCTACTGAAAAAGAAATTCATTTCACAGAAAATTAAATGTCCAGTGGACCTGTGATCATGGAATTCACTGGTGTCGCCATGTTACCCACTGGCCCTGAAGCAGGTGGTTTGATAGAATGGTGGTAGATAGCCTTTTGAAGTCTCAGGGCTTTGGGGTAACAGTTCTGCCTTCTGTGGAGAGCTAAATAAGTTAAGGGCCAGTATACAGTGGCCACTTTTGGCCTATTTATCTAACAATTTATTCTTCAGTTTCCAGTCTTCTGAGCTGCTGACAAACTTCAGACCTGCCAGACCACACAATCACATCACATAACCCAATTCATATATATGTATATGAATATATATATATATATATATATATATATATATTCTTAGGTTTGAATGTGTTCCTTTCAAAATTTAGATATTGAAACTCAAATGGTCAATGTGATAGTATTAAGAGGTGGAGCCTTTAAGAGGTCATGAGGACTCCTCTCCTCACCAACAAGAATGGGTGCCTTTATAAAAGGGATTGACAGAAAGAATTAATCCTTCTTTTGTCCTTCTGCCTTCTGCCATGTGAAGTCACAAGTATTCCTGCCCTCTGGAGGTGGCAACATTCATCTTGGAAGCAGAGACCAGATCCTCACCAGAAATAAGCTTGCTGGTGCCTTGATCTTGGACTTCTATGGCCTCCAGAATTGTGTGGAATGAGTTTTCATTGTTTATAAATTATCCAGTCTCAGGTATTCCATTATAACAGCAAAAAATACACTGAGACTATATGTTCTTAAATGATGTCTAAAGTCCATCAACTTCCCTGACTATAATCACATGTATAATAATTTCCCATGCTCATTGTGTCTAAACACACTAGACTCCATCTTGCAACTTGAAAGCCTGCCAGGCCTGCTTTTGACTTGAGGATTTTGTACTTGTCACCTCTGCTAATAATACTTGTCCTACATCCATCTATATGACTCACATCTTCACTTTCTTCATGTCTTACTCAAATGTTGCCATCTCATAAAGGCTTATTTGAACATATTCCCAACCCAGATTTTCTTTCCTTGCTTTATTTTTTATTCTTAACATTTATGACTATTTAATTGGTATAAATGTTCTAATTCATCTCGTTTATTATGTGTCTCCTTCATTAGACTATAAGCTTCTGAAGGGCAGGAATATTTGTCTCTTTTGTTAGTTGCTGTACACTCAACCTTGAAAAGTGCCTGATATATAGGGGTGGTTAAAATTGACAGATTTTTGGAGACAAAAGAGTAAATAATTATTTTTCCCCTTATTAAAAAAAAAATCCCCTAATAGTATCTAACTGCTGTGCAATTGAGTGCTCTCCCCTTTGTGTGTGGGGGAGAGTAGGGGTAAAAAGTCATCAACTATCATATTCTCGTTTTCTGTCTTAACAGCCTTAATAAGCCATATTTTCTTTAAACAATAAACAAAGCAATTTTGCATGTCTCTTGCTTATCTTTGAACCAATGCATATATTCTAAAAAATAGTGAGAATAATTATTGAACAAATAGAAGTTTTTCTACAATTGATAGATTTTTCTCAATATTGTGCTACCGGTAAAACATTGGCATTTTTATTTTCTCTTAACCCATTTCCTGTTTGCCCTGAAAAATAGTCTTGCCTCCAATCCTAATATAAAATTATATACATTTCTTTTTCTTTTTCCTTTTTTTTTTTTTTTTTGAGATGGTGTTTCGCTCTTGTTGCCCAGGCTGGAGTGCAATGGCACCATCTCAGCTCACTGCAACCTCCACCTCCCAGGTTCAATCAATTCTCCTGCCTCAGCCTTCTGAGTAGCTAGGATTCCAGGTGCCCACCACCAGGCCTGGCTAATTTTTTGTGTTTCTAGTAGAGACGGAGTTTCATTACGTTGGCCAGGCAGGTCTCAAACTCCTGACCTCAAGTGATCCACCCAACTCGGCCTCCCAAAGTGTTCGATTACAGGCGTGAGCCACTGCACTGGCCTACATTTCTTGTTTATTGTGATTAGAGACAAGTGCTGTTGAGAAATAACTCCAGAAGAGTTTTTATATTTTATTTTCACATTAAAATTAGTCAGATTTACTTCAGCCTCAAAGAGTTTGTTTATGTAAAATTAAGTGAGCTCTGGCAGTGAACCGAACTTTTTTTTGTCCCTGACTGGTAAATGGGTTAAAAGGTATATTAATGTATATTAACGTGAAATATGGTTTATTCAAGTGTCAGTGCAGTGTCTTAAGCTTTCTTAATAAAACTTGTGATCACCAGTGCCTAAGTGACTTGTGGTAGCAACTCAATCTCCAAAACACAAAGTGGTTCTACTCTGCACTGAAAGAGTTAAGATGTGTTCTCTACTGAGTAACTTACTCCCAGAGAGTGACTTACTGGGTCTATTCACTTCAACTAGATTACAAACGAACAAAAGGAATTGACCTGCCTTGTTTGAAATATATCCTAATCTGTTTTACTCAAGTAGGAAGCATGAAATAGAGTTGTACATAATTTATAGATCCCAAGTTATCTACATTTAATCAATAGCTATTGAGCACCTACTATGTGGACCATATGAGATAGTTACAGTGAAGAATGTAACTGTGTAAAATAAATGGTCAGATCATGGTTGATTTACACATCAGGGTTTATTCAATAGTCTTAAAAGTTTATATATTAGAAAAGTATGAGCAAAGATTACTTCCAAAAGAAAGAGAAGAGGAAAAGAGATAATGCCAAAAAACATTGAAATATGTGTTTTGGGGAACACAACATTGTACATAATACATTTAAATATCCTAAAATTTTATAATATGCTTATAATTATGATATATTTATAACTATCCAGTAGTAAGTTTGTGTGTACTAAGATAACATGAATTATGCTTTATCTTATCACATTAAAAGTCTAATTTAAAAACTTTTTAATGACATTTTATTTCTCTCAAATTACAGGAATATTAAATAGCATTGGGTGAATTTACAATCATTTTAATACAGAGAAATATTTTTAATGACTTTCCATTCTAGAGCAAATTGGGGCTCACAACAAAATAGAGATTTTCCATATACCCTTTGCCCACAATACATGCATAAATAGCAGCATTATCAATATCTCTTGACAGAGTGATATACTCTTTATAATAGAAGAATCTATATTGACACATAATCATTCAAATTATGCAGTTTACATTAGGGTTCACTCTTGATGTACATTCTGAGTTTGAACAAAAGCATAATAGCATGCATAAACATTTCTAGTATCATACAGAGTATTTTCACTTCCCTAAAAATCCTTTATATTCTGCCTATTCAAACTTCCCACTCTCCCATCCCCCAACCTATGGCAATACTGAACTTTTTATTGTCTTCATAGTTTTACCTTTTCCAGAATATCATATAGTTGGAATCACATAGTATGTAGACTTTTTTTCTATTGGTATCATTAACTTAGTGATATGCATCTAGGTTTTCTCCATGTTTTCTTACGGCTTCATAGCGCATTTATTTTAGTGATGAATAATATTCTATTGTC
Organism: Macaca nemestrina; assembly: GCF_043159975.1. NCBI lineage: Eukaryota > Metazoa > Chordata > Mammalia > Primates > Cercopithecidae > Macaca > Macaca nemestrina. Next base: position 187,444,685 of record NC_092126.1, on the reverse strand, counting down.
TAGATGTACCAGTTTATTCATCTATTCACCTACGGAAAGACATCTTGGTTGCTTCCAAGTTTTGGTAGTTATGAATAAAGCTGCTTTAAAATCCCATGTGCCCCCCCCCCTTTTTTTTGTGGACATACATTCTCAGCTCCTTAGGGTAAATGCCAAGAAATGCAATTACAGGGTTGTATAGCAAGAGAATGTTGAGTTATGTAAGAACCCACCAGCCTGTCTTCAAAAGTGGTTGTGTCATTTTGCATTCTGAGTAGCAATGAATGAGAATTTTTGTTGATCTATGCCATCACCAGCTTTGGTGCTGTCGGTGTCCTGAATTTTGGCCATTCTCATATGTGGGTAGTGGTATATCATTGTTATAATTTGGATGCCCCTGATGACACACGATATGTAACATCTTTTCATATGCCTACTTGCCATTCATATATTTTCTTTGGTAAGGTATTTCTTAAATTATTTGGTCCTTTTTTTATAGTTTTTAAAAATATGTTTTAAGAATTCTTCGTTTATTTTGGATAATAGTCCTTTATCTGATACGTCTTTTGCAAATATTTTCTCACTGTCTGTGGCTTGTTATTTTTTTCCTCTAGGCAATGCCTTTCACATAGCAGAAATATTTAATTTTAATGAAGTCCAGCATATCCATTATTTTTTCTCATGGATCATGCCTTTGGTCTTGTATCTAAAAAGTCATCAGTAAACCCAAACTTATCTAAATTTTCTCCTATTTTATCTTCTAGGAGTCTTATAGTTTTGCATTTCTCATTTAGATCTGGGATATGTTTTGAGTTAATTTTTGTAAAGGGTATGAGGTCTGTTTCTAGATTCATTTTTTGCATGTGGATACCCAGATGTTCCAGTACCATTTGTTAAAAAAGACTCTTTTCTGCATGAAAATGTCATTGCTCCTTTCTCAAATATTAATTGACTATATTTGTGCTGATGTATTTCTGGGATCTTTATTATGTTAAATTGATCAATTTGTCTCTTTTTTCCATTACCACACTGTCTTGATTATTGTAGTTTTATAGTGAGTCTTGAAGTCAGGTAGTGTCAGTCCTCCAATTTTGTTGTTCTCCTTCAATATTGTGTTAGCTATTCTGGATCTTTTGCCTCCCCATATAAACTTTGAAATAAATTTCTCAATATTTATAAAATAATTTGCTGGAATTTTATTTGGCATTGTATTGCACTTATAGATCAAATTGGGTAGAAATGACATCTTGATAATATTGAGTTTTACTAAATATAATCATGAGCTATATGTCTATTTATCCTTCTTTAATTTATTTCATCAGAGTTTTGTAGTTTCCTTCATATGATTCTTCTACATATTTTGTTAGAGTTATACCTAACTATTTCATTTCTTGGTGTGCCAATGTAAATGACATTGTGCTTTCAATTTCACATTCTTTGTACAAATTGTTGGTTTACAGAAAGGCAGTTGTTTTCTGTATATTAACCTTGTATCCTTTAACATTGCTATAATCTCTTATTAGTTTCAGTAATTTTTGTCAATTCTTTGGGATTTCTATGTAGATGATCCTGTCATCTGCAAACAAAGATAGTTTTATTTATTTCTTCCAAAACTGTACATCTTTTATTTTATTTTTCTTGTTATTGTATTAGCTAGAATTTCAAGTACAATATTGAAAAACCGTTGTGACAGGGAACAAATTCACCTTGTTCCTGAGCTTAATGAAAGAGCCTTAAGTTCTCACAGTTGAGTATGCTGTTAACTATAGACTTTTTGTAGATATTTTTATCAAGTTTAGGAAATTCTTCTCTATTCCTAATTTTCTAAGAGTTTTTATGATGAACAGATGGTGGATTGTGGCAAATGCTTTATCTGAATCTGGTGATATTTATTTTCTTATTTTACTTTTTTATATGATGAATTATATTAATCAACTTTTGAATTTGAACCAGTCTTACAGACCTGGAAAAAAATTTACTTGGTAATGGTGCATAATTCTCTGTATACATTTTTGGGTTTGATGTGCCAACATTTTGATTTTTGCATTTATGTTCATGAGAGAGATTAATCTGTAATTTTTTTTTCTTGTAATTTCTTTGTCTGGTTTTGGTATTTGGGTGATGCGGACCTCATAGAATGAGCTAAGAAGTATTCCCTCTGCTTCTATATTCTCAAATAGATTATAGAGAAATGGAATAATTTCTTCCTTAAATGTTTGTTAGAATTCACTATTGGACTCATCTGGGATTTGTGCTTTCTCTTTTGGAAGAGAATTAATTATTGATTTAATATCTTTAATATATATAGGCCTATTATGAATGTCAATTGTTTGCATGAGTTTTTGCAGATTCTCTCTCTCAAAGAATTGGCCTATTTCATCAACATTATCAAATTTGTGTGCAGAAAAGTTGTTTATAGTATTTCTTGGTTATCCTTTTAATATTCATAAGATCTATAGTGATGTCCCTCTTTTATTTTTGAGATTAAAAATTGTGTCCTCTTTCATGTTTATCTTAGCCTGCTTAGAGACTTACTGATTTCGTTAATCTTTTTTGAGAATGAGCTCTTAGTTTCTCTGATATTTCTCTATTGATTTCCTGTTTCCAATATTACTAGCTTCTTCTCTATTTTTAAAATAATTGTTATTTCTTGACTTCCGCTTACTTTGGATTTAAGTTTTTAAATTTTTTTCATTTACCTGAGGTGGAAGCTTAATGACTGATTTTAGACAGTTCATCTTTTTTAACATATGCATTCAATGCTAGAAATTTTCCTCTAAACACTAGTTTTACTAAAACCCACAATGTTTGATATGGTGTTTGTGTATGTGTGTGTGTGTGTGTGTGTGTGTGTGTGTGTGTGTGTGTCATGACCCTAGAGTGGTCATTTTTACAACTAATTCAATTCTACTTTTACATAACACTATATTGCCTCATAGGTGCTGTGTATATCCCATAATAACAAAATAATCCTAAGTTTTTCCTCTCGCGTCTTGTATCATTTCTGTCATTTATTCCACTTCTATTCAAGCACATATATAATGTATATATATATATATGCATATATATGCATATGTATTTAAATACATTGTGGATACAATTATTTTGAACAAACTGTTGCTTATTAGACCCATTAAGAATAAAAAAGCTTTTAAGTTCATTTATTCTTTTTAATATCTTTCTTTCTTTTTGCAATTCTGAGTTTCTAACCTATATTATTTTCCTTCTTCATAAAAAAATTATCTTAACGTTCCTTGAAGGTTCGATCTCCTGACAACAGCTTTTCTAAATGTTTGTCTGAAAAAGTTTTATTTATCCTTCACATTTGAAAAATAATTTCACAGGTACAGAATTCTAGGTCGCTAGTTTTCTTTGTTTTTCTCGGCAGTTTAAATATTTCACTGTACTCTCTTCTTGATTGCATGGTTTCTGAGAATAAATTGAATGGAATTCTCATCTTTGCTCCTCTGTACTTAAGTTATCTACCACCATCTCCCACTCCTCGCTGCTTTCAGAATATCTTCGATCTGCAGTTTCAGAACATGCCAGGTGTAAGATTCTTTAAACTTATTTTTTTATTTATTCTGCTGGGTATCCTCTGAGCTTCTTGTATCTGTCTTTTGGTGTCTGACATTAATTTGGAGAAACTTTCATTCATTATTATCTCAGGTATTTCTTCTGTTTCTTTCTTTCCTCTCCTTCTGGTATTCCCATTTCAAACAATTTTCAACTTCTATGGTTGTCCCAGGTTCTTGGATATTCTATTCTGTTTTTAAATCTGTGTTCTCTTTGCAATTCTGTTTTGAAAGTTTCTAGTAACATATCCTCAAGCTCAGAAATTCTTTCCTCAGCCACATCAGTCTCCTAATGAACCCATCAAAGTTGTCTTAGTTCTTTTTTACTACTATAAACCGAATATCTCTGACTGGTTACTTTATTTATTTGAAGTGGAGTCTCACTCTGTCACCCAGGCTGAAGTGCAGTGGCGTGATCTTGGCTCACTGCAGCCTCCACCTCCTGGGTTCAAGCAGTTCTCCTGCCTCAGTTTCCCAAGTAACTGAGATTATAGGCACCTGCCACCATGCCCAGCTAATTTTTGTATTTAGTGGATACAGGGCTTCACCATGTTGGTCAGGCTGGTCTTGAACTGCTGACCTCAAAAGATCTAACATCCTCAGTCTCCCAAAGTGCTGGGATTACAGGCATGAACGACTGCACCCAGCCTGACTAGTTACTTTATAATAAGCAGAAGCTTTTCTTAGAGTTCTGGAGGCTGAGAAGTCCAAGATCAAAGTGCCTGCCTCTGGCAAGGGCCTTCTTACTGTGTCATACATGGCATAAGTCAGAAGAGAAAGAGGGAAAAGGGGGCCTAATTTGCCCTTTTGTACTGGCATTGATCCGGTATCTTTTTTTTTTTTTTTTTTTTTTTGAGACGGAGTCTCACTTTGTCGCCCAAGCCGGAGTGCAGTGGCCGGATCTCAGCTCACTGCAAGCTCCGCCTCCCGAGTTTACGCCATTCTCCTGCCTCAGCCTCCTGAGTAGCTGGGACTACAGGCGCCCACCACTAGGCCCAGCTAATTTTTTTGTATTTTTAGTAGAGACGGTGTTTCACTGTGTTAGCCAGGATGGTCTCGATCTCCTGACCTCGTGATCTGCCCGCCGCGGCCTCCCAAAGTGCTGGGATTACAGGCGTGAGCCACCGTGCCCAGCAACTAATCATATATTAAAAGTCCCTTCTCTTAATATTGTTACAATGTCAATTACATTTTAACATGAGCTTTGGAGTAGGAAATCAAACCATAGCAAAAGGCGTTTATGCTATTATAGTGTTATTGATCCCTAGCATTTCTTTTTGCTTCTTAAGATTTTCATCTCCCTGCTTACAGTGCTTATTTGCTCTTGCATGTTGCCTATTTATCCATTAGAGTCCTTAAGTATTAATAATAGTTATGTTAAATTCCCTGCCTTATAATTCCAATATCCTTGCTAAATCTGATTCTGAGACTTGCTGTTTTAGTCTGTTTGGGATGCTATAATAACATATCATAATGTATATAACTTATAAAGAACAAAAATTTATTTATCATAGTTTGAAGGCTGGGAAGTCCAAGATAAAGAAACTGAAAGATTCAGTGTCTGGTCAGGGACAGTTTTCTGATTCTTAGATGGTATCTTCTTGCTGTGTCTTCACATAGTGGAAGAGTTGAGGAATCTATCTCAGGTTTCTTTCATTAAAGCACTAATCTGATTCATGAGGGCAGAGCCTTCATCACCTCATAACTGCCCCATCTTCTAATAGCCTCACATTGGAGGTTAGGTTTCAACATACAAAATTGGGAAGAAATACAAAAGTTCAGACCACAGGCTTGCTCTTTCCTTTTAAGCTATGTTTTGACCTTTCAGTATGCCTTGTAATTTTTTCCTGATTACCAGACATAAAGTAGTAGACAAAAGGAACTAGTATAAATAGGCCTTTGATTATAAAATGGGGAATGACCTACATTCCTATAATTCATTTTCAGATTTCAATAAGCCTAGGTCTTTGGATTCTGTATTTCATAAGTGTTTCTCAGTTTTTTCCCCCTTCCCTTATGTGGCATGGGATGGCTAGAGTGAGCTGGAGTTGGGTGTTCTTCCAAGTGGAGGGATAGAGCTATCTGGAGTTGGTAGTTCCCCTGCCTTTAGATCAATTAGGCTCTGATAAAACCTCAGCATGTTAAGCTAGTTTTTCCTGAGGGCAGACCTTGTACAGAGTACGTCACAGAGTAACGTACTGTGACATATTTCAAAATGGTTCCTTTTTCCTTCCCTCTGACAGAAGCATGAGGGTCTATTTCTCCGATATTTACTGTGAGAATCCAGTGTGTTTCCTAGAGGTAAGACTGACAAAAGCATGGGGATCCCTCCTAGTCCTGCTGGTGCTTTCAACTCTCAGACTAGTCCACACCTAGCCTCCAGCAACTCATCAGTTGGAGTTCAGATTTGTCTGCCCTGTATGTGTTCCCATGAGGGGGGCTGCTCCATTATTGTGTATTTCTCTGTGGTTACCTTTCTGTCTTCTCTTATTGATCTAAGAAGAGTTGCTAATTTTTCATTTTATTCACATTTTTATTGGTCCTTAAGATGGTGTGATGACTTTCAAGCTCCTTGCATGCAGAATTGGAAACTGGAAATTCTCATTAACATTTTAGTGCAAATTAAAAAACATCCCAACTGTATAGATTCTAATATTTTGAAGAGTAGTTAACAAATACTGAAGCTGTCTGAACGTTCATTCTGTCTTAGAACTGAACTTCCATTATGAAGGTGCCTCATGAAATAAACTTCTTTTTCCCTTTACATCTCTGGAAAGGATTTTCCTCATTTCAATTTTCAATAAATTAAATACCTAAGAAACATTCTAATTTTAATTTCTAATAATAAAAATTTTCTATTACTAGACATTAAATATCTTGCCTATTAAATACCCACTTTCCCTGAATTCAAGCCGAGTGTATCAGGCCCCAAAGGGAGATCCAAAAGTGGTTGAGGCAGTATTTAATTTAGAAGTTTAAGGATCAATCATATTAATCATATTGGTTTAATAATTATTTTAGACATCTGTTTCAAAATATAATATTGGTGTGATTTTATTGTCAAAACTGTAGGAACTGTAAGGCAGTTTAAAGATAAGTAAAAAAAATATATGTCAAAACCCACAAACTATTATCATTTGAATATTTCATTGTAGTTTTTTCATAAAATGCATTTTTACCAACACATTTAAGATCACTATAGAGATGTATGACTTTTGACATCATTTAATTAATATTAATTATTTCTAGTCAGTAACATATTGTTTCATAACTAGCTGAAGTCAATACCCAACACCATATTTATTGAAAAAGACTAGATTTTGTCATTCATGTAAAAACCAAATAAAGAACTGATGCTCTCTTCATAATATATATGTTCTTAAATCATTCTTTTTTGCTTTGGAACATTAGAACATTTGATTTGTACATTTAGAAATAAATCCAAAGAAACTTATCAGAGCTGTGCACAAGAGTATCAGTATATAATCTAGATAGATTACTAAATAGATTATCTAGTCAGACTAGGTAATAATCAGGAAATTATAATGATATAATATCAAGAAAGTCTAAATCCTCACTTTATGTATTAATATTCATTCATTGACATTAAGACATAAAATAATATGACTAGCAGATTATCAATTATAACTTAATAAAATAACGAAATATCTTCACTTTTATTATGGTGTCAAATATAGTTTTAAAAAGACAACTACAAATTTTAATTTTTCTTTAAAGATGATACTTTGCAAATGAAGCCATTTTCAGCAAATGGAGAGTGTGATTAGTGGCCTGTGTTTTTCTCAAAGTCACAGTACATTTCAGCTTAAACTGGGTTGGCCACTGACCACAAATATACTGTCTCCTCTTGGCATAATGAAGGGAAGGAGAAGTTACTCTATAGAAGAAAATTCAGGGCATAAGGCATATTATATTAATGCATATATGCATTAGTAGGCTATTTCACCAAAAAACTGTCTAGGTAAACTTAGGCTGCCATAACAAAATACCATAGGCTGAGTGAATTAAGAAACAGGAATTTATATCCCCACAGTTCTGATGGTTGAGAAATCAAAGGTCAAGGTGGCAGCCAATTTATTTATTTTATTATTTTAGATACAGGGTGCCACTCTCTTATCCAGGCTAGAGAATGGCAGAATCACAGCTCACTGTAACCTTTAACTCAGACCAACCTCCTGCCTCAGCCTCACAAATAGTTAGGACTACAGGTTTGTACCACCATGCCCAGCTAATTTATTTCTTATTTTTTATTTTTAAATTTTTTTGTAGAGACAAGATCTCACTTTGTTGCCCAGGCTGGTGTCAAATTCCTAACCTCATGCAATTCCCCTGCCTAGGCCTGCCAAAGCACTGGGATTATAGACACAAGCCACTGTACTGGGCCCCAGTACATCATTTTGTAAAGGTTCTCTTCCTGATTACAGAGGTCCACCTTCTTGGTGAGTTCTTACATGGTAGGCGGAAAGAGAGCAAGCTCTGTGGTGTATCTTCTCATAAAGGCACTAATACCTCATGACCTCATCTAAACCTAATTACATCCAAAAGTTCACGTTTAAATACCATTACCTTGTGGTAAGGACTTCAACATGTGAATTTTTGGGGAACACATTTCAATTCAAAGCAAAAACATTTTAGAATTTTAAGAGCTTATAAGAACTTATAAAATATTCATATTTATTGTTATTTCCATTGTTTTTTGAAGAATTGGTTAATACACATCCTAAAAACTAATTTGTTTCAACATTCTCCTTTTTCTAATAAAATAATGACTATAATGTTTTGACTTTATACTATACTGATAATTACTCACAATAAATATCTCAATTTATAAGCTCACCAGTATGACATGAATATGCTGATTTGTATGCATAATGTTAATATTTGATAACTTAATGAATAAATGTGGTACCGGTGCTGGTTATATTAACATATCCTAAGTTTGAGGATTGAGTTTCACATTTAATACCAACTGCCTGTATGCAGTTATTTTTTGAATTGTTATTTTAGACTCCTATCATGTTCAGAAAATTAGTGTTACAGGTGATAATCAAAACAAAATAACCTTATATGCATTTGCTCAGTTTTACATTGTAAATTTTACAGAAATAGTTAATATTTTATCATTTTTTAAAACTTTATTTTAGGATTTACTTGATTTTGGAACAACAGGAAAAAAAAAAGAAGACATTTTTCCATGACAATACTTAAGATTTTAAATTTACATTTGTTTTCATTTTTCTCAGGAAATTTCACTTCAATTATATATTACTATTATACTTTTTACTTGAAAAATATATATTCATGTACTCAGGTAACTATTCTTTATTTTTCATTTACATTATATTCTGCTTATTTTCCTCTCCAGTTTTTATCTCTTTATTCTGTCACGGCTTTATTTTCTGGCTTCATTTTCTTAAGGCACCATTGTGTACTTTATTCACACAATATACATTATTTTCCTTATTACATTTTTACTTTCTGTCTATTTATTCTTCTTTGCTCTCATTCTCTCTTGGTTTTGCTTAGAAATGAACACTTACTCCCATGACACTCAAATTTCAGTTTCTAACATTATTTCAAAAATCTGAACTTTTCCTATTTGCTATTAATATTTTTTCTAATGTATAATTTCTCAATCATACTTTGTTATCTAGGAATGCCGCTTCTTGCCAGAGGTCCAAAGTCTCCATTCTGCTGTTCACCATGGACACCCTACTTCCAATTCTGCTGGGCTTCTTTCAATGAAATCTGCATTTACAGATCTCATTTATTAGTCTATTCTCACGGTGCTATGAAGAAATACCCAAGACTGGGTAACTTGTAAAGAAAAGAGTTTTAATTGGCTCATAGTTCCCCATGTCTGGGGAAGCCTGAGGAAACTTACAATTATGGCAGAAAGCACCTCTTCATAGGCTGGCAGGAGAGAGAATGAGAACCAAGTGAAGGGAGAAACCTGTAATAAAACCATCAAATCTCATGACAACTTTTACTATCACAATAATAGCATGAGGGAAACCACCATCTTGATTCAATTATCCAAGACTGAGCCCCTTCCATGACATGTGGGGATTATGGGAAACACAATTATAGATAAGATTTGGGTGAAGACACAGCCAAACCATACCATTCTGCCCCTGGCCCCTCCCAAGTTTCATGTACTCACATTTCAAAACACAAACATGCTTTCCCAACAGTCCCCCAATATCTCACCTCATTCCTACATTAACCCAAAAGTCCAAGTCCAAGGTCTCATCTAAGACAAGGCAAGTTCCTTCTGCCTATGAGCCTGAAAAAATCAAAAGCAAGTTAATTATTTCCTAGATACAATGGGGGTACAGGCATTGGGCAAATAAGCCTGCTTCAAATAGGAGAAATTGGCCAAAACAAAGGGCCAGCAGGCCCCATTCAAATCCAAAATCCAGTGGGACAGTCAAATCTTAAAGTTCTGAAATGATTTCTTTGACTCCATGCCTCACATTGAGGTCACACTTATACAAGAGGTGGGATCTCATGACCTTGGACAGCTTCACTCCTGTGGCTTTGTCCAGTACATCCTCCCTCCTGGCTGCCTTCATAGGCTGGCATTGAGTGTCTGAGGCTTTTTCAGATGCATAGTGCAAGCTGTCCATGGATCTACCACTGGGGTCTAGAGGATGGTGGCCCTCTTCTCAAAGCTCCACTAGGCAGTGCTTCAGTGAGGAGTCTGTGTGGGGACTCTGACCCCTCATTTCCCTTTTGCACCACCCTAAAAGAGATTTTCCATGAGGGCTCCAAACCTCAGCAAACTTCTACTTGTGCATCCAGACATTTCCACATATCCTCTGAAATCTAGGTAGAGGTCCCAAACCTCAGTTCTTAACTTCTATGCATCTGTAGGCTCAGCATCACATGGAAGCTGCTAAGGCCTGGGGCTTGCACCCTCTAAAGCAAAGGCCCAAGCTGTACCTTAGCCCCCTTTAGCCACAGTTGGAGCTACAGTGACTGGGATGCAGGGCAGCAAGCTCAGAGGCTGCACACAGCATTGGGGCCCTGGACCAGGCCCAGGAAACCACTTTTTCCTCCTAGACCTCCAGGCCTGACATGAGAGGGGCTGCCTGTCTGACATGCCCTGGAGACATTTTTCCCATTGTCTTGGAGATTAGCATTGGCTCCTGTTACTTATGCAAATTTCTGCAGCTGGCTTCAATTTCTCCACAGAAAATGGGTTTTTCTTTCCTATTTTATCTTCAGGCTCTACATTTTTCAAACTCTTATGCTCTGCTTCCTCTTGAATACTTTGCCACTGACAAATTTTTTCCCCCAGATACCGTAAATCATGTCTCTCAAGTTCAAAGTTCCACAGATCACTAGGGCAGGGACAAAATGCTGCCAGTCCCTTTGCATAGCAAGAGTCATCTTCATTTCAGTTCCCAACAAGTTCTACATCCCCATTTGAGACCACCTTAGCTTAGACTATTATCCATATCACTATCAGCATTTTGTTTAAAGCCATTCAACAAGTCTCTAAGAAGTTCCAAGCTTTCCCACATCTTCCTGTCTTCTAAGCCCTCCAAGTCTCTAGATAGTTCCAAACTTTCCCACATTTTCCGATCTTCTTCTGAGCCCTCCAAACTGCTCCAGACTCTGCCTGTTACGCAGTTCCAAAGTCTCTTCCACATTTTCAGGCATCTTTACAGCAGCACCTCACTCTCTATGGTACCAATTTACTGTATTAGTCCACTCTCACACTGCTGTGAAGAAATATCCAAGAGTGGGTAATTTATAAAGAAGAGAGGTTTAATTGACTCAGTTCTGCATGGCTGTGGAGGCCTCAGGAGACTTACAATCATGGTGGAAGGCACCTCTTCACAGGGTGGCAAGAGAGTGAATGAGAACTGAGTGAAGGAGGAAGCTCCTTATAAAACCATCAGATCTTGTGAGAACTTACTCATTGTCTCAAAAGTAGCATGGGGGAACCACCCCCATGATTCAGGTACCTCCCAGCAGGTACCTCCCATGACACATTGGGATTATGGGAATTACAATTCAGGATGAGATTTGGGTGGGGACACAGCCAAACCAGGGACATAGCCAAACCATATCATCAGGCTTGCCACCTTGATTTTTTGAACTAATTTAGGGTATATTGCACAAATACACTAAGAATTTTTGCATTATGCAGACTTTCTGTATCTTTCTATGTCTGAACAAATCTTTACTTTTAATCTTAATTACTAATTTTATTCAGCAAACATACAGGTTGAAAGGATTTTTCTTTAAAATTAAAAAGTAAGATGGAAGGAAAAATAATTCTACCCAGAATTATAATTATATATATTTTAAAGTATTGCATGTGCCAAAAAGTAACACAAAGACTTTTAAAGTAAAAACCCAAAAGTCACATAAATGATAGTGATAACTATGAAGGCAATAAGAACAGTTACCTAAAATAACTGTGATCACAGGAACATTCTTATAACCAAATATCAAAATGAATTATTCATGAAATGCTGAGACTAAAGGAATAATTTGCATCCCAATCATAAAAGGTGATATATATACTCCATCTTTGTTTATAATTTTAGCACAAGATTGAAGTCAGTTTCCAAATATAGTCCACATAATTACACAACTGACTCTATATGGAACACTATGTAGAGTTAAGAGCTAAAAATAGTTCACAAATTCTCTTCTAATCTTTGGCATTATATTTGTTACTCTAAATCACTAAACTAATTTAGCATCCCAAGTGCTTACTTTTGCTGAGTTCCCTGAACCTTGACTTGGATAACTGTAGTCATCATACAGAAAAAAAAGTTATTTTAAGCCTGAATGCTTTCTTGGCTTTGCCACAGTTATCGGTCCTTCTCAACTCAGTCTCATTTCCTCTGGCATATATCAAATCACTGAAACATAGTACTTGATTCAAAAACAAACTTAATAGTAACCAACAAAGTTATATAAAATCCAAGCAGGAGCATGGGGAATGAAGTACATCCAAATTTCTAAAATATATCCTAAGAACTTATCCAGCTATGGTTTGGGTGTTTGTACTACCCACTGCCTAAATCCATTTGTTGAAATCCTGACCCTCAAGATGATGGCACAGGGAGGGGGGGGCCTTTGGGAGGTAAATAATGTCATTAGTGTGGAGCCTTTACACGTGGGATTAGTGCCTTTATGAAAGACACTCAGAGAGAATTTGCCCCTTCTACAATGTAAGGGTACAGTGAAAAGAAAGTCCTCCGTAGAATGTGGGTTCTTATCACATTCTGAACCTTCCTGCAACTTAATCTTGAACTTCCCTGTCTCTAAAATCATAAGAAATAAATTCTACTGTTTATAAGTTAATGTGTGTATGTACTTGGTTAATGCAGTCCAAATAGACTTATACATAATCCAAATTTCAAAAAATTATTTCGATAGTATCTGTTTTAGCATCATCTGTATTTGTTTCTTCAATATTTATTTCTCTTATCTACATAAAATAGGCTAAAAATTTGACTACATCTTTCGGCCAAAAATTTGAGAAAGCCACTTGGGTCAAATGGTTAGTCACTTTAGTGATCTGTTTTTGACTGAACTTTTAGAAAAGTCTTTTATTTACTTATAGTGGTTTATTTTCATTTTCTTTTGTGTGCAACATATAGACAAAAGTACACTATTATGTATGTTTTTTATGAGTATTCATTAATTTTATGAATAACAGTTTTAGATCTTTAGGTTTGCTGATATATGAATCTAAAAATGTATAAATTTTAAAATTATTTATAATAATTTACAAACAAACCACTGAGTATCAATTTATCATATATTTTTCACATATTGTTCACAATACCCTCTTCATTCCGCATCATTTGTCATTTTCTTTCTCTCTTCAACTTTTTCACTTTATTCACATACTAATCAAATGCAGCTTTTCATTACAGACTTGAGAAGCTCAATTTAGAACGTTTTATATAATAGCATTCAAGTTCTTAAGCCTTCAATCTGTAACTTACAATTATCTGCCTATTCAAAAAGCAATAACTAACAACAAATTCAAAGTTATATACATCATACCTGATTGTCATTTCATCAGACCAGTCTTTTGTGTGTGTGTGTGTGTGTGTGTGTATAAACTTAATTATTGTTGACAAGGCTAAATTGGGATTTAACATGTAGCTGTAGCAGGGGTACATTTAAATGTAAATGTCTTTTCTCAATGATACATTTTGAGAACTTAGCCAGAAGAATGTGAATCTAATCAAGGTATTTGCACATAAAATTTCCTGTGCAAAACAATTATGCAACTAATTTAGCAAGCATGCAATTGCCATCAAGTTGTAAACTTCCTTAATCCTATGTCTATAGGGCAAAAACTTCTCACAAAGTAAACTTTGAACACAGAAAACCTGATAAAGAGAAATAAATGGATATGTGATACAAGTGTTCTGGAGAAAAATCCATTTGAATAGTTAGTCTTATGTATAAAATCAACCCACAAAACATACAAAAATCTGTAGCAATTTAAGAAAAATACACCTTTCACTAATAAATGACATATTGATTAATTTTGGATACTGCTAACATCCAAGCAAAAAGAACTTAGATCCCAATAATGATTATATACTTAATACATTCTCTGATAGCTGTCATTTAAACTTCAGTATATAAGCTAATGCAAAATTACAAACTATATTAAAAAATGTAACGCTAGTCATTATGTTTGCATAGGACCTCCAGAAGAGTGCTTTATTCAAATTGAGAAATAAAATATTGCAGCAAATTTCACAACAAGTTGTGTACAGTTCTCTTTTTTGAACATCAATAAATAAATTATGTTAAAAACATAGGAGTTATGATTTATAAATACCAGGTTTACAATGAAATCACACAATGCATTCTATTTGAAATTAAATATAAGATCTTAAGCTTTCTTTATCTGTTTAGCATCAAAACAACATGCAAATCATTCAATTAAATAAAAATAAATCAGTGAAACTACAAACTTTGTTATTTAATATCATGCTGACCTTCCCTCAAAATGTTGACTTCAAATTTCTTTAAGTTTTGAAAAGGTACAATCATTTGTTCTGTAATAACTAGCTCTTCAGCTGAAGTGGCATTATCCCTATAAAAGAGATATCACTCCCTATATCCTGATGAATGAAAGCTGAAAAAAAATAAAATAAGGCCTGGGGCAGTGGCTCATGCCTGTAATGCCAGTGCTTTGGGAGGCCGAGGAGGATGGATCACTTGAGGCCAGGAGTTCAAGACCAGCCTGGCCAATGTGGGGAAACCCCATCTCTACTAAAAATACAAAAATTAGCAGGGCTTGGTGGCGCATGCCTGTAATCCCAGTTACTTGGGAGGCTGAGGTTCGAGAATTATTTGAACCAAGGAGGTGGAGGTCACAGTGAGCCAAGATTGCACCACTGCACTCCAGCATGGATGATGAAGTGAGATTCTGTCGCCAAAAAAAATTAATTAAATAAATTTTAAAAAATAAAAATGCAATGAGACTTTTGCTTCAGTGTAACTTAAGTGTAGAAAATGGTAAACAAAATATAGCTAACATTATAGAGACTACAGTTAACAGTATAGTAAAAGAGGTTGCTCTTTATTGAACTGGTAAATAAAACTGTAGTTAACATATAGAATATTATTGACTCTCATCAGATAATAATGTATGTATAGAATATAGCTAATGTATTTTTTATTATGAGTATTATTATAGTCCAACAAAATGTCACATTCAATTTCTTTAAAAAGTGCAACAAATGATCTATTCTTTTTGGACTTTCAGCCACTTTTGGCCAACAATAATACAATTTTGGTGATATCTCCAGTAACAATGAAGCAGACTTCTAAATATCATTAAGAATTATCAAATGATTAGACTTCAAATACTACGCCCAAACTGTGTATTGTCAATGTCTTTTTCTAATTATTGATAATGAGGGCATGAAAACAAATGCAAAGTAAAAATAAGTGTTCATTTTATTAGCATACAACTTAGATGATTATGACGTATTTCTGATACAGATATTAGTATTAAAGAAAAACATTGTTGAATAAACTGAAAATTACCATATGTTGTGTTAGGTTGTTCCTACATTGCTATAAGGAAGTACCTGAGACTGGGCTATTGATAAAGAAAATAGGTTTAATTGACTCATGGTTCTGCAGGCTATACAGGAAAGGTGGCACTGGCACCTGCTTGGCTTCTGGGAGGCCTCAGGGAGCTTTTACTCATTGTTGAAGGTGAAGCAGGAACAGTCATATCACATGGCAAGACCAGGAGTCGGGGTGGGGGGAGGTGTCACACAATTTTAATCAACCAGATCTCATGAGAACTCACTCTCTGTCTTGAGGACAGGACCAAGCCATGAGGGATCCAATGCCTCAGTAGAGCTTTCGTGTGGAAACTCTAACCCTACATTTCCACTTGGCACTGCCCCAGTAGAGGTACTCTGTGAGAGTTTCACCCCAGTAGAATGCTTCTTCATGAGCAGCCAGGTATTCTCTTACATTCTCTGAAAACAAGGCAGAGACTTCCAAGCCTCCTTCACTCTTGCACTTTGGATGTTCCCAGGCTTAACTTCACGTGGAAGCCATCAATGCTTACAGCTCGCATCCTCTGGAATAGTGACTTGAGCTGTCCTGGGGACCCTTTGAGCTGTGGCTGGAGCAACCAGGATGGGGGGAGTAGTGTCCTAAGGCTGATCAGGGCAGTGGGGCCTGTCCCCACAAACCATCCAGGCTTCCTAGGCCTCTGGGCCTATAATGGGAGGTACTGCCTATTAGATCTCTGAAATGCCTTCTAGACTTTTTTCCATTGTCTTGGCTATAAGCAGTTGCTCCCATTTACACATGCAAATCTCTCTAACAAGTGGTTGTTCTGTAGTCTGCTTGGATCCCTCTCCTAAAAAAGCATCTCCTTTCTTTGCCACAGGACTAGGCTGTAAATTTTCCAACTTTCACCCTCTGCCTCCCTGGTAAATATTAATATTAATATTAATATAACTTCTAATTTTAAGTAATTTCTTCACTCCTGCATCTGAGAGTGGGATGTTAGAAGAAGTCAGGCCACATCTTGAATTTTGTGCTGCTTAGAAATTTCTTACACCAGCTACCCTAAGTAATCACTCTTAAGTTAAAGCTTCCACAGATCCCTAGGGCATGAAGATGAGACAGCTAAGTAATTTGCTAACTAACAAGGAAGACTGGATTAGTTCATTTTCATAATGCTGATAAAAATATACCTGAGACTGGGCAATTTACAAAAGAAGGGGGTTTATCAGACTTACAATTCAACGTGGCTGGGGAGGCCTCTCAATCATGGCAGAAGGTAAAAGGCATGTCTCACATGGCTGCAGACAAGAGAAGAGAGCTTGTGCAGGGAAACTCGCCATTTTAAAACCATCATCAGATCTCGTGAGTCTTATTCACTATCATGAGAACAGCATGGGAGAGACCTGCTCCATGATTAAATCACCTCCTACCAAGTCCCTCCCACAACACGTCAGAATTCAAGGTGAGATTTGGGGGGCACAGCCAAATCATATTATTCCACCTATGGCCCCTCCCAAATCTAATGTCTTCATATTTCAAAACAAATCATTCCCAAGAGTCTCCCAAAGTCTTAACACATTTCAGCATGAACTCAGAAGTCCACAATCCCAAGTCTCGTCCAAGACAGGGCAAGTCCCTTCCACCGATGCACCGGTAAAATCAAAACAAATTAGTTACTTCCTGGATACAATGAGGATACAGGCATTGAATAAATGGAGCCATTCCAAGTGGGAGAAATTGGCCGAAACAAAGGGGCTACAGGTGCCATGCAGGACCTAAATCCAGCAGGGTAGTCATGTCTTAAAGCTCTAAAATAATCTCTTTAACTCCGTGTCTCATATCCAGTTCACGTTGTTGTAAGAGGTGGGCTCCCACAGTCTTGGGCAGTTCTGCCCCTGTTGCTTTGCAGGATATAGCCCACCTCCTGGCAGCTTTCATGGTCTGATGTTGAGTGTCTGAGGCTTTTTCAGGCATACAGTGCAAGCTGTTGGTGGATCTACCATTTTGGGGTCTGGAGGATGGTGGCACTTTTCTCACAACTGCACTAGGTGGTGCCCCAATAGAGACTCTGTGTGAGGGCTCTGATCTCACATTTCCCTTCTGCACTGCCCTAGCAGAGGTTCTCCATGAGGGACCCACCACTGTAGTAAACTTCTGCTGTGGTATCCAGGTGTTTCCATATAGCCTATGACATCTAGATGAAAGTTCTCAATTTTTGGTTTCTGTGCACCTGCACGCTCAACACCACGTGAAAGCTGCCAAGGCTTGGGGTTTGCATCCTCAGAAGCCACAATACCAACTCTATGTTGGACCCATTCAGCCATGGCTAGAGCAACTGGAAAGCAGGATATCAAGTCCCTAGGCTGCACAGAGCAAGGGAGCCCTGAGCCCGGCCTATGGAACCATCTTTTCCTTCTAGGCTTCCAGTTCTGTGGTGGGAG
The DNA here is from genome assembly GCF_043159975.1 of Macaca nemestrina. Taxonomy (NCBI): domain Eukaryota; kingdom Metazoa; phylum Chordata; class Mammalia; order Primates; family Cercopithecidae; genus Macaca; species Macaca nemestrina. The sequence goes on along the minus strand of NC_092126.1, from coordinate 187,426,633 downwards.
CGGCTGCCATGAAGACCTCTGACATGTCCAGGAGACTTTTTCCCCATTATTTTGGAGATTAGCATTTGACTCCTCATTACTTATGCAAATTTCTGCAGCCAGCTTGAATTTCTCCACAGAAAATAGGATTTTCTTTTCTATCACATTGTCAGACTGCAAATTATTATAACTTTTATGCTCCATTTTCCTTAAAAAACTGAATGCCTTTAACAGTACCCAAGTCACCTCTTTAATGCTTTCCTGCTTAGAAATTTATTCTGCCAGATAACCTAAATCATTTCTCTCAAGTTCAAACTTCCACACGTCTCTAGGGCAGGGGCAAAATGCCACCATTCTCTTTGCTAAAATATAATAAGAGTCACATTTGCTCCAGTCCCCAACACATTCCCCATCTCCATCTGAGACCATCTCAGCCTGGATTTCATTGTCCATATTATTATCACCATTTTGGTCAAAGCCATTCAACAAGTCTCTAGGGAGTTCCTAACTTTCCCACATTTTCCTGTCTTCTGAGCCCTACAAACTGTTCCAGCCTCTGCCTGTTACCCAGTTCCAAAGCTGCTTCCACATTTTCAGGTATCTTTACAGAACCACCCCACTCCTGGTAACATTTTGTTGTATTAGATCATTTTCACACTTCTGATAAAGATGTACCCGATAATGGGCAACTTACAAAAGAAAGAGGTTTATCAGACTTACAGTTCCACCTGGCTGGGGAGACCTCACAATCATGGTGGAAAGTGAAAGGCATGTCTCACACGGCAGCAAACAAGAGAAGAGAGATTGTACAGGGAAACTCCCATTTTTAAAACCATCAGGTCTTGGGAGACTTTTTTACTAATATGAGAACAGCATGGGAAAGACCTGCCCCCATTATTTGATCACCTCCCACCAGGTCCTTCTCACACCACTTGGGAATTCAAGGTGAGATTTGGGTGGGGACACAGCCAAATTGTTAGTGACCTTTGCTTTCGTTCCAAATATATATTTTTTTATTTCTGTCTGTTACCTCAGCAGCCTGGACTTTACTGCCCACATCACTATCCACATTTTTATAACAACCATTTATCCAGTCTCTAAGAAATTCCAAACTTTTCCTTATTCTCTTGTGCTCTTCTGAGCCTTCCAAACTCTTCCAAACTCTGCCTGTTACCCACTTCCAAATACTTTTCCACATTTTCAGGCATATTTATAGCAATGCCCCTCTCCTCAGGATGAATTTTCTGTCAAACTATTTTTGCATTGCTATAAAGAAAGACCTCAGACTGGGTAATTTATAAAGCAAAGAGGTTTTATTGGCTCACAGTTCTTCTAGCTTTGTAGGAAGCATAGTGCTGACATCTAATCAGCTTCTGGGAAGGTCTCAAGGAGCTTTTTCCTATGGCACAAAGTGAAGCAGAAGCAGGCATGTCACAAGGCAATAGCAGGAGCAAGAGTGGAAGGAGGTATCGCACTTTTAAACAACTAGATATCATGGGAACTCACTCACTATCATGAGGACAGCACCAAACCATGAGTGGTTCGTCAGCCTACCTCTTACACAGTCTCACCTCCAAAACTGAGGATTACATTTCAACAGGTGATTTAGGAAGGACAAATATCCAAACCATATCAAGTAAGTAAACAATCGTTATTTCTCCATCTATTTGAAATAACTTTTTGTCCTCCCAATAGCCTAAAATTGATTACCTACCATTCAATTCTGTTTCAAGTGTCACAGTTACTTTAAGTTCCAGTTTACTTTGGTTTTGATAAAGGAGGAAGAAACCGAACTCTTCTGCTGTTTACTTATCTGATGAGCTTCAAAAATGTAGACACAATGAAAATGCATAGATTTATTGAGTTATTTTGTTACTTATATATCAATAATGACTCTCTAGTTTACTTGTTATTAGCCAGAACAGAAAGCTCACTGTTAATCAAATTTACATTTAGCAGCAGTGAGATGAGTAGAGTGGTTTATTCCAAGTGGTATCTTCATATACTTTTAGTAAAAACTAGAAGAATTATAATGCAATTTAGAAAATATATCTTAAAAATTTTGATACATGCACTTCATATGTTAAAGCATGGATGATTACATATTACAAAATTACATTTTATTTATATATTTGGTCATCATAGTAAATAGCAGTTAAGACCAGAGGCTTTGGAATCATAGTATCTCAAATATTAGTATAAGCTGTACTTAGAAGACCTGTAAGTATTCAGGCTGAATAACCAGCACCATGACTGTATTGTACTCCTGAATGTACCACTCCTGGTTTTGTAATGTTAGCATATAGCTTACCCTCTTTGTTACTGAGGTGTTTTTTTGTTGTTGTTTCTTGTTTTTTTCCAGATGTAAAAGAATAGCAACAATGCCCATATCACAGGGTTATTTTGAGGCGTAATGAATTAATGGAAGTAAAATGACTAGAACGAATAATGGCAATTGTAACTGCTCAATAAATGTTGTGTTAATATTATTGCAGAATTTTTGGCAACACAACTAAACTAGCTCTGACTTTACAAATAATTTGAGTAGGTGAGTGCCTGGTGAAGGATATGCAGTCATTCCTACACCATGATGTTTCCTGAAATTTTATCTCTAGAGATTGGTCCCTCTGGATTTGAAGATTTTTTTGGTTTCATATATCCTCTAATAACATGCCATGGATGAACCGATGTAAGAAATGATCAGCTTCCTCTTTCAGGATGAAATTATCAACTCACCAAAAGTCATGATGTATGCATGGGAAGACAGGCTCATTGGTTGCCTTGAAGCTAGTGACCCTGAAAGGTGAACCGGAGCTAGAAACAAAGTTTTTCTAGTTTTCAGTACTGATTTAAACTTTATAGAATTAGAGATTTCCTAATATTGTATTCTTTTCAACAATCCACACTCATGTTAGATTCTCTTTCATTCATCATTAATCAAACAGTCTGAAATTTTTACACACATACACACACACGAACGTATATAGTATATATAATATTTTCGTTAATTATCATTTGGTCACAAAATTGCAGATGAGGATTTCTTAAATAACATTGAGTTTTCACTGTACAAAAGAAATAATAAAAAGGAGTGTTGGTACTAATGTAATATGTAAATCTTACAAGTCCTGTTGGTTTCTTTTAATGTAGAACTACTTTAAGCATTGTAAAGTTTATTTCTACTAATGAAGAACAATAATAGACATTTTATTTAACCAAATACTCAGGAATTTTACTCTGCCGGTGGGAATTAATTCAATTATGTCAGTCATCCCTGGAGAAGCCAGTCCTTTGTGTATGTTCACTTATAACAAAATAGTTTCTTAAAAACATTATACTTTTATATGTTTTTCATGCTAGGTCCACAGTATTTCCAACTGAACTTACTTTAGCAATAATCACATAGTTCGGGGTAATGACTACTTTCTGGTATTGAAAGATTAAGTAACAAGTAAAGGTGATTGGATTGCAGAAGCAGAAAAAGAACACGGAACAGCTGAAGTACTAACATAATCTGTGAGTGAGGAGCTGTACATGTTCAAGTTGAATTACTTGTATTCTGACTTACAACAGAAGGATAAATCCTACCTATGCTTTCCCTGAAAACAGCAATGGTAATATATTGCCTAATATTGGAAAGAATCTGTAGTTCTCAGGAACATCAAGCAAGCACAAGAAAGTGAAGGCATTAACTAGAAAAGGAAAAGAGATATTCCTTTCAACCTTATAAAAGATACCTTCTACCTTAGTAAAAGTTACCTTCTACCTTGTTATTTGTATTTTAGCAATTAGCGAAAGCAAAACAATTAAAATAATTCTACCAACATAAATCAAGAATAAGGAATATGTTTGATTCTTCCTGTTTAATTAGTTTCAACTAGCATGGGAGTTACATTAGATTCACCTTTGTGAACTCTTCCTTTCATCTTATTTGAAAGAAATTTAGATAATTCTTTTCCTCTTGTTAAATGAGGACATTTTACATTTTTAAATTCCTTCTCTTTATACCTCACAACATCCCTGGACTAAGAGTTAATGAATTTCTGATTTTTTTTTAACATCTGATGAATCTGATTAATGATATTGTTGGAAAAAGTATAGACTATTGTTGAAATAACTAAAGTAGCTATAAAACTACTGCATACTCTTTCAGTCACACTTTAAAATGGGATATTACTATAACTCTCAGGTGTGTGTGAGTATGAAGTCTATTAAAAATCATTCTATTAATTTGTAAAATCTGAGCATAAACTCTTATGAAATTATATACATATGTATTATTTAAGTACAAATCATAGGTATTAATAAGTATCCAAGTTGAAATTTTTCTCTGATAGTTTTTGTATCAAATATATTAGTTTTTTATAGCACTGGTAGGTATATCACGGGTCACTTCTGCCTCTGCAAATAAAAAATAATTTTCAAAGTAGAACGACTTATGGGGTAAAAATTCTTCATTGGTAATGTAAAATTGAATCTGTAAATAATATAAGTACTGATACAAATTAATGACTATATTTTGATATTTAAATAATTGATATTTTTATAATACCTGGTTTATTTTTTTTCCCTTCCACACAGCACAATCTATAGATACTGTAAACAGCTTTTCTGACCGTTCAGTGAGCAAATTGTGCTTTTCTAATGCCTTCATCTCGAGGTCATTACCAGGAAGAATCTCAGCCATCACTTTCCCAATAGTACCCTATTTGTCCATAAATAATATTATATGAGTAATCTTTTTTAAAAAATTATTTTTCCATCATTTTTGGTACTAAACTGTGGTCTCCCAAAGTTGTATGTTGAAGCCCTACCCCCCATGTGACTGTATTTGGAGACAGGGTCTTGAAAGGTAATTGAGGTTAAGTCGGTTTATAAGGGTGAGGCCTCAAACCGATAGGGTTAGTGTTTAAGGGAAGAGACATCACAGACGTCTCTTTCTGCATTTCAGAGGAAAGGCCATGTGAGGACACAAGAATAAACTGCTGTCTACAAGATAGTAGAAGAAATCTCACCAGAAACCAGTCTGGCTGGCACCTTGATCTTGGACTTTTCACTTTTAGAACTGTGAGAGAATACATTTCTGTTGTTTAACACTCGTAGTCTGTAGTCTTATATGATAGCCGCCCAAGAACACTAACATGACTTCTTACATTATAGCCAATTTCTTTAAAGACAATATTTTTAAGAATCACAATTAAATGCTTCTATATATTTTCTGGAATTATCTTTTCTATCTTCCATAATTGACCAGTTACCCCAAATTTATTTTACCTTCTTCTTTCTCTTTTTCACTCACCTACTATATTAGCCTTGTTTTCTTATATTTATAAATTAAAAGAAAAACACTATGCAATATGATCAAAGATAATGAAAATGTTTTTACAACCATCACCATTATTATCAAATTGCCAATTACTTACTACAGCAATACCCCATTACATAATATAAACCAAATGTCTTAAAGCAATTATCATTCTATTAAAACTCAAGATGAAGGATTCAATAATGACAAAATCAATTGCAATCTTTATAAAAAATGTAAAAATCTTAATCTTCAATATGAAAGACATTAAACCAAACCTAATATCAACAGTAGTTTGTACCTTCTTCAACAATATCATTAATCAGATTGCCCTAATGGTTAAAAAAATCAGAAATTCATTAACTCTTGGGCCAGGGATGTTGTGAGGTATAAAGAAAAGGAATTTATATAATGTCCTCATTCAACTATTCTAACCCTGATTATCATCCACTTTGCTGTCTTTTTTTTTTTTTTTTAACTTTCTGGGATAGATTAATAAAAGATATTGACAGTAAGCATAGGACATCTGACATGAAAAGTATGCAAGTAGGAAATTAAAGAAGAAAGTAAAGGCATGCTTCAGAATGTTTACACATCCTTGAAGTCAGTAAGAGAATGATGGATTACAAAAGAAGCAGTGATTTTTTTTTTTATTTCACCACATGTGCTGCTAGATTTAAAATATGCTTGTATTTTCTAAGAAACAGTATAATCTGGGTCCTAAGCACTATTTTTATTTTTGAATGTATCATAATCATGACTAGTATACTTAATCTGCTTCTGAGGCATGAATTACAATAGCAAGCTGTCCCATGACATCATCATCTTGGGACACAGTCCTCTCAAAATAATTACCATCTTTCAAAGTAGAGATTGAGACTTCTTCAGTACATCCACATCTTCTGATTTTCATCTTATGATTTTCTGACACAACTGATATCAAAGGTACAGGCAAATATTGGCAAACATGTTGTACAAGTTACACGTTTGCCAACTTTCTTGAACAGTGAAAATGTAGTTCTTAATTTTGGAATAAATATGCATGTTTCTCTTTATCAGGTCACTGATAACAATAGTTAATTACAAAATAAAACAGTGATCAAACAATAAAATAAACAGTTAAAATATCATGTCAGAAAATGAAAAAAGATTAGTAAACTCTATTAGTCTGTACTCTCACTGCTAATAAACACATACCCAAGACTGGGTAATTTATAAAGAGAAGAGGTTTAATGGGCTCACAGGTGCACATGGCTGGGGAGGCGTCACAATCATGGCAGAAGGTGAAAGAGAAGCAAAGGCACATCTAACATGGCAACAGGTAAGAGAACTTGTACAGGGGAACTCCCATTTATAAAACCATCAGATTTCATGAGACTTATTCACTGCCATGAGAATTGTATGGGGGAAACTGTCCCCAAGATTTAATTATCTCCACCTGGTTCTACCCTGACACATGGGGATTATTACAATTCAAGGTGAGATTTCAGTGGGGATACAGTCAAACCATGTCATAAATCAATATAGCAGAGGCATTCAGACTACTGTCTATATAAATACTGGAACACATGCATTTCATGTACACCAAACATTAATTTTCTACATTTTCCACTGACCCCAGGAAATGGGCTGCCAAACGGCATCATAAATCTTATATTTTTTATTATGGACAACTGCCAAATTGGCTGCTACACCACTGGCCAGAAAACAAAGAAGAGTGGAATTTTTTAATCAAATTTACCAGAGACCAGTAGGAAGTTGTTGTTTCTATGTACCCTGTTGAGAACACTTTGTTTCATTCATAAAATGTGTGCATGTTGTGCTGAGGGAGATAGAAGGTATTAGTGTATCTGAAAAGAGTTGGAGAAATGGGCTATTTCTGTTGGCCCTTCTGCTTTAATCACCTGTTGAAGTGAGAAGTTTATGTTCACTTTCCTGGATTTCACATGCTATTAGAAAGACAATGACAAAACCTGGAGGTAAAAATGGAGGTCTAGCTAATAAACTCTGATTTTTAAAAAAAAATCTCTTAATGGAAATATAATAATAAGCTGTAAGTAAATATACAAAAATAATAGCATACTAAGTAATAATTTATTAAAAATGAATAGTCTGCTGAGTGCTACAAGTAGATGTGTATGCCATCGACACACAGAGTGAATGCATTTATTGAAGAGTGACTAGGAGAACTTTCAGATAATGTTAAATATTACTAATAATTTAAATATACAGTATCAGTACACATTTTATAGCAAAGCACAACTATTATTTGGAACATTATATCGACATAAGTTAGATTTTACATATGCATAAGCATTCTGGAATGCTATTTTAACTCACTTATTTATGGGCTATTAACTTTTATTATTATAATTTTAGATAGGTTAAAATCAGAGAGTACCTTTCAAATTCCATATATTTTATAATTTTCAAAATAAGAAATTCTGTAGTAGTCTTTGATATGGTTTGGCTGTGTGTCCCCACACAAATCTCATTTTGAATTGTAATCTGTATTGCAAACCCCAGCTGTTGAGGAAGGGACCTGCTGGGAGGTGACTGGATCATGGAGGGGGGTCCCCCATTCTGTTCTCATGATAGTAAGTTCTCATCAAATCTGATGGTTTTATAAAGGGCTCTTCCCTCTCTACTCTCGCTCTCTCCTGTCGTCATGTAAAACGTTTCTTGCGTGCCCTTCAACTTCTGCCATGATTCTGAGTTTCCTAAACCCTTCTCAGTCTTGCAGAACCATGAGCCAATTAAACCTCTTTCTTTTTATAAATTACCCAGTCGCTGGTAGTATCTTTATAGGAGTATGAGTAAGAACTAACACAGTAAATTGGTACTGGTAGAGTGGAGTACTGCTATAAAGATACTTGAAAATGTAGAAGCAACTTTCAAAATGGTTAACAGGCAGCAGCTGGAATAGTTCAGAGGGCTCAGAAGAAGACAGAAAGATGTGGGAAACTTTTGAACTTCCTAGAGACTGTTGAATGGCGTTGACCAAAATGCTGATAATGAGGTGGACAATGAAGTCCAGGCTGAGGTGGTCTCAGATGGTGACAAGAAACTTACTGAGAACTGGAGGTCTTTATTGCTATGCTTTAGCAGAAAGACTGGTGGCATTTTGCTCCTGCCCTGGAGATCTGTGAAACTCTGAACTTGAGAGAGATAATTTAGGATATCTGGTGGAAGAAATTTCTAAGCAGCATACAAGACGTGACACAACATAAAAGTTTGAAAAATTTGCAGAGTCTGATGTTGTGGTCAAAAAGAAAAACCCATTTTCTGGGGAGAAATTCAAGCCACCTGAATAAATTTGCATAAGTAACTTGGAGCGGAATGTTAATCATCAAGATAATGGAGAAAATGTCTCCAGGGCATGCCAGAGATCTTCATGGCAGTCCCTCCTATCACAGGCCTGGAGGCCTAGGAGGGAAAAATGGTGTCATGGACCAAGCCCAGAGCACAATTGCTGTGTGCAGCCACGGGACTTGGTGTCCTGCATTCCAGCCACTCCAGCTCCAGTCATGGCTCAAAGAGGCCAAGGTACATCTCAGGCCATTGTTCAGAGGGTGAAAGACCCAAGACTTGGTGGCTTTCACGTGGTGTTGAGCCTGTGGTTACACAGAAGTCAAGAATTGAGGTCAGGGATCCTCTGCCTAGATTTCAGAGGATGTATGGAAATGCCTGGATATTCAGGTAAGAGTTTGCTTCAAGGGTTGAACCCTCATGGAGAACCTCTGCTAGGGCAGTGTGGAAGGGAAATGTGGGGTTGGAGCCCCCCCACTGGGGCACTTCCTAGTGCAGCTGTGAGAAGAAGGCCATTGTCCTCCAGCTCCCAGAATGGTAGATTCACAGACAGCTTTCACCATGTGCCTGGAAAAGCCGCAGGCAGTCAATGTCAGCCCGTGAAAGCAGCTGCAGGGGCTGAACCCTGCAAGTCACAGGGGCAGCGCTGCGGAAGACTGCGGAAGCCCATCATTTGCATCAGCATGTCCTGGATGTGAGACATGAAGTCGAAAGAGATTATGTTTAAGCTTTACAGTGTAATGACTGCCCTTCTGGCTTTCAGGTTGCATGGATATTGTAGCCCTTTGTTTTAGCCACTTTCTCCCATTTGGAATGGGAGCATTTATCCAAAGGCTGTACCTCCCTCATATCTTGGATACAACTGACTTGTGTTTTATTTTTTTTATTATTATTATTTTACAGGCTCATAGGTGGAAGAGATTTGTGTCAGATGAGACCTTGGACTTGGACTTTTGAGTTAATGCTGAAATGAATTAAGATTTTGGGACACTGTTGGGGAGGCTTAATTATGTTTTGCAATGTGAGGACATGAGATTTGGGAGAGGCCAGGGGCAGAATGATATGGTTCGGCTCTGTGTCCCCACCCAAATCTCATCTTGAATTGTAATTTGAATTGTAATCCTCAGTTGCTGAGGGAGGGACCTGGTAGAAAGTGCTTGGACCATGGGAGTGGTTTCTCCTATGCTGTTCTTATGATAGTGAGTGGGTACTCATGAAATCTGATGGGTTTATAAGGGGCTTTTCCCACTACACTCTCACTCTCTCCTGCTGCCATGTAAGATATGCCTTGCCATGTTTGTAAATTTTCTGGGGCCTCCCCAGCCATGTGGGGCTGTAAGTCAACTAAACTTCTTTCTTTTATAAATTGCCCCATCTTGGGTAGTATCTTTAGAGCAGTGTGACAGTATGAGAATAGACTAACATAGTCGTCATTTTCCTCTTCCTCCTCCTCCTCCTGCTCCTCCTTCTCCTTCTCCTTTTCCTTCCCCTTCCCCTTCTCCTTCTCCTTCCCCTTCCCCTTCCTTCTCTTCTTCTTCTCCTTCTTCTTCTTCTCCTTCTTCTTCTTCTTCTTCTTCTTCTTCTTCTTCTTCTTCTTCTTCTTCTTCTTCTTCTTCTTCTTCTTCTTCCTCTTCTTCTTCTTCATAAAAGACATTTAAGTTTAACACTTTTTGGGTTAACTTTAGGTATCTCCTGTAGCATTCACTGCTGTAATAAATCTAACACCTTACTGGTCTTTCATATTCATACTGGCACTCAATAGTCAAAAGCATCTTCCATAAGGCTCTAGATGATCCTTGAAAGACATGATCCTTGAAAGGCTGAGTCTTCTTGTTTGTAAAATTTTGACCTAAGAAAATGTAAAAGTAGTTCAAATGATTATATAATAATTAAACTTAACACTTCTAAATATCATGAATGTTTACATATATGTTTGAAATAAACATTACTTTCATTGTGGTATTGTGAAAGATAGTTTATAACATTTCAAATAGTATTACACCAATCATGAAAACACTAGAAATTTTGATGCTGAATATAATGTCTACATGTTTATATGTGTATATATACATTTACTTACCAAATTATTCAGTGCACACATTTCAGAAGCTATGTAAAATATAACATTAAAGTTTGATCAATATTTATGTGAAATTAGGGTTAAATTACTCTTTAGATACAAAATTCAAGTGCTAACAGAAAAATGTGCATCAAATGCAGCACACAACATATATTAATATAAAATGCAGTAAATTATTACCTCATTGATAATAGCCTTAGACATAAAATTCTTTAATGATTTGTTGTATCTATTTATGTATAAACAGTATTATAAGGTAATTTATTATTTTAGTAATTGTGGTCCCACCTATAATACAAATAATGGATTCATGGTTAAATACACAGGTGAACTGAAACATTTTCTGTGACATATTGTTTTAATCCTCACTCTATATTTTAACTAAAACATCTATTCTTCTCTACACATTAAAAGATATTGACAGGCAAACAATATTTAATAAGGATCTATGATACATGAAATACTCTAGTACAATATCACAGAGCATGAGATTCTACTCTTAAAAATTTTGAGACTAACATCTTAAATAAATAGGAAAAAAATATAGCTTATTGAAATAAAAAAGGTTATAAAATTATTTTTGAAGAAAACATCAAAGTAAAAATAAACAATTGAAAGTTATGTTTGGTTATTCCTGTATTTTTTATTTAATGGTACTTTGTTGCCTTCAAAATTGCCCCTAAGTCTTATGTAATTTTATCAGTTATTCAGTAATGCTTTGAATTTAACAAAATTTACATAAATTTATTTTCACTCATTTTAATTGGCAAAGAAATTGAGACCTAAAATAAAAAAATCATAGCACCTGCTATAAAATATTTATATGTGAATAAAGAGATATCACAATTTCACTGGCACCACAGGAAATAAAAGCCTCATTATTTTGTAATATACGTACATATTTAGGGCAAACTGTCCCTTTTGAAAATCAAAATATATATACATTTACTTTCTTGCATACTACTTGTGGTTAAAATGAATGCAGCTATTTGCATGTATTCTTAATCTTCTTCAAACATTTCATATCTATCAATAAGATAAACTGTGCAAACCTATAATATTATATTTAATCATTATGAAAACTATATGGTTTTATTTATCAGGAAAATTTGCAGTAGTTTAATGATCAAGCATTTGCATTGTTTAGCTAATTTTATCATGAAAAAAAGTTAAAATTTGGCCAGTATGGTGAGAAATTGGAAGCCTCATGCGTAACTGGTGGTAATGTAAAATAGTGCAACTGCCTTTGCAAATAGTATGGCAGTCCCTCCAAATGTTAGACCTCAAGTTACCAGCAATTCTACTCCAGGTAGACAAGATAATAAAAGCATATAACCATGCAGAAACTTGTACACAAAAATTCATAACTTCATTATTCATATTAATTCATATTTATATTGGTCTATAGTGGTGATGAAGTCTTCTGTTCACTTATTGTTACTCTGACTGGTTGTTCTAGCCACAAGTGCAAGTGGGCCATTGAAGACTCCTACCATTACTGTGGATCTATTTCTCCCTTTAGTTCAAAAACCTCACATGGCCCAATTGTTTATTACTGATGAATTTGTTTAAAAAGTGGTATGTCCATACAATAAAAATGATTCATGAATAAAAAGGATTAAAGTAGTAATACATGCTACAACATGAATATACCTTGAAACAATTACGCTAAGTGTAATAAGACAGTCACAAAAGACCATATACTCTATGATTTCCTCAGATGGAATATATCGAGCAGAGGCAAACCCACAAGTAGATTACTGTTTTCCCAGAGTTGAAAAGGGGGGTGGTGGATATTGGTAGGTTAGGTGGGAAGAATGATGTGATTGCTACTGGGAATGCAGCTTCTCTTTTTCAGGGAAGGAAATGTGTGTTCTAAAATCAGATTTTGGTGGTGATCAAACAACTATGAATTCACACTTCAATAAAAGAAAAAAAATCAACTGTGCACTTTAAATGTGTGAATTGTAGATTATGAATTACATGTCAATAATTCTTCTAAAAATCTAAGAATATTTTCACTTAGAACAATTTAATTTCAAAGAATTATAATACTTTACACCTTCATTGATGATTACATAGTATATTAAACTTCAGTGGGTAAAAGCATCTTTGAACATATGGAAGATAATAATGTGAAAGACATTTATTTCAATTCCCAATTAAACTGATATAAAGTAAAAATGTTGGCAAATTCTGCATACTGCAATATTTAATAGGTGAGACCCCAATATTGAATTTTTACTAAAATTGTAGAAATACTAACAAAAGAACTTCATTATTAAATTCTATCTGACTATTGTATATTTGAAATTAGATGTTAAATCACACTAAAATTTATATTTAAATCAGTTTTTAAAACACAATCAGTCTTTGAAGAGATTAAACTCACCTTTACCAGCATCTGTCTATCAAAGTGCTTAAACTCCATATGTTTTTTATTTTTTAGTGGGTCATTAGCCCATGAATGGTTAGCAGTACTCTCACAAAAAAAAAATCAGCAATGCAATTTGAAAAGTCTCGCTGTTGATAATTGAGACATGCTCCATATTGATTTAGGAAGTACTTGCCTTATCATTTAACATTTTCAGCTTAATATAGCAAAATAAGCATTCAATAAACTGCTCACCTACACAGAGAACCATGCTACTTCAATTACACTAGAGTTGACTGAGGCCAATATAATGATAATTAGTAATTTACAAGGTCAAGAGGCACACATTTCTAACTCCATGTTGCTAAAATGGTCACATCTCATGTGTGGGTAAGAATGTCAAGTGAAGTAAACATATGAAAACTATGTGTAATAGGATTTTGTATTTTATGAATCTAAATAAATTACCTAAAGTTTAATTCAGCTACTTTTCATAAGATTCACATATTCATCTTTGGCTGCTGACACATTTTTATTTTTATGATTATTTCTAAATATAAAGATAAAACACCTGTTGATTTATTTCCAGCAAAGAAGAATCCATATATTTAATTAATTTTCAGTTTCTGTATAATGCTGCTCTTTGATTTGGTATGACATTTCTTTTTTATTACTAGAGAAGTCTTATGATATTTTTGTAGTACATATGTGTCCTTAATTACAAAAATCTTACTTTATTGTTGATTTCATCACTAAATTATCCAAAGGCCAAAACATATGTATTGGTACACATGTTGAAAAGCATCACACATAACTCAGAAAATGTTAAAAATAAGTGATACTATTTGTAAGTAAGATTACATTTATTATATTTGAATGAATACTTAGGAAAATTCAGTTGTTCTAAAACACAGTGAGTGAGAGAAGGATGAATAGAATTTGACTTTCTTAATTTCTTGACCATTATACTCCCCCTTTATATACCCACACACACAAACTTTCACAGTATTAGAAATAACTCAATATGACTTTGTAGAATGATATATATCATCCAGCATATATTTTAATGAAATATTTGACATTGTGTTATGAAAAATATTGAGAGTGAGCTAAAACTATTTTCATTTGAAAAAAATTGGAGAGACACAGGTCCAAAATGCTTAATATAAACTTGTTAATATGCAACATCTGAATTTAAAAGATAAAAATGGAATATGCATTCCTTAATGGGATTTGTTAGGTATAAATGTAAAACAAATAATTTCCTTATTTATAGCCATCAAAGAAAGAGATGAATTGAACTCAGTCCAGCTTGCTGTCTTTTATTATTTCTATCAATGGTTTTACATTTTTCATTAAATGTTGAAGGTGTTTAGATTAAGATGTGTTTTCAAACCAAATATATATTATGTGAGATGTCATTTACAACAGTATTACAATTAGCAACATGATGTTAATCTAGGTTTTAATACGATCCTAAAAGTTTCTCTGTAGATTTTTAATTTGTACTATGGAATCACTGAGACTACTATTAGTAAAAATATGAAAGATATTGATTCAAGATTTGTTGCTGTTGTTATTAGACTTAATGTTTATAAAAAACTTTGTAAATATCTCAAAAATACAGAAATGTGTCAAAAATACATAAAAGTCTTACCAAATTATGCAAATTCTCACTAAAATATACAAAAATATACAACTTGAAGTATATTATAAAATTTGTATTCATTTTCAAAGAGAATACTTTTTGTCCCTTCGGTAAATGTAACATTATAAATTTATAGTCTGAAGCCCAAAATAAACTTGACACAGATAGAAATAATGTGATTTTGAAAGGCAACATTTAAAAAAATTCATATTTGCCTTTAATGATGTCAGACAGTTTCAATTATTAAAGACGATTCACTAGATACAACATGACGATGTTTAAAAATCTGAAGTTTATTATAGGAAAAAGATGCAATATAGCAATAGTATTAAAGTGAAGATACACATCATAGCCAGTAGCTGCCTCACAGTAAAGGGTCCAGAGAAGCCTCACTTAAGCTCCTATCACCATTCCTCTGTCAGAGCCATGCTTGGACAAAATGTCTTTTTTAGATCAGAAACCACTAACATGAGCAAAGAACATCTCAGAATTTTGAATTCCAAAATTGAGTGTTTGAAGTTTATTTCATGTTTAATGTTTGCTGTTATCACATATTTTAATTCTAACTCTTCCACTGAAGGGTAAATTTCACAGGAACAACTATGTTCTTAATATATGAATTATCTTAAGGAGCCTTTTTTGCGCTGTTCTTGGACCTACTCACAGGATCCTTAGGGTGTTTTTTGCCAGCAAGAAACCTCTGTGGCCAGTGGTGAATTCTGCCTGAATACTGCTTGTACCTACTGGGCTTGTTCTGCCTACTCAGCCCATCAGACTGTGCTCTGCTTGCACTACCAGCCCAGATCACACATCCACCCCCTGCAAGCCAGTTGCAGAGTGGCAAGGGGCGTGTGGGTGAGCGAGCACAGGGTCCAGGCACAGCACACAGCCATGCATGCTGGCTGCTGTGGTGGGATGAGAGGCTCCAGGCACCAGCACAGGGGCCAGTTCTGTGTGAGGCTATAGCTGGACCAAATGTACTGCTCATGGCTTCCACTGCAGGCACCCATGTCTGGAAGAGGGGAACACAGTGTCACCCAGAAGCTTGGAGATGCCAGAAACTGCTGAACCCCAAAAAGGGTGTCATAGCCCTAGCTCAGGGATCCCCTAGGTCTGGGCTCCCCAAAGGGAGCAGATCTTTTCTACTTCTCATCACTTGCAATGTGGCAAGCAAGGCTGTTTCAGCCCTGTTTCTATGTTACAGCTCTTTTATACCCACCGTTCAGCAGGTCCTGTGTTCTTGTCTCATGTAGAGGAAGAGTGAGATATGCAGACAACTGGAGGGCGAGCAAGGCAGAGAGGAACTTCATTAAGTGGCAGAGCAGCTCTCAGGAGAACCAAACTGGGTACCTCCCTTCTGCAGGCAGGTCACCCCGATGTCTGTGCAGCTCTCAGTTGAGAGTAGACCAGGAGTGGGTAGCTCCTATCCTCAGGGAGGTCTTCCCCTTATCTGCCAAAATCTGGCTAAGTCTGGGGTTTTTATGGGCTTCGGAGAGGAGAAAATGCATGCTGATTGGTCCATGGGTGGCCAGGGGTGGGTTGAGAAAAAACACCGTAAGTTATCGCTCTGATCATAGAACAGGCAGCCCCAGCCCAGGCTTCAAGCCATCCCTGGCTTAAAGGTGGGGGTTCACTGGGGACCCACCCCTTTCTTCCGAGGAACCTGTCTGCCTCCTGCCATCATCAAGCTGCCATCCATGGCACCCATGGTGCCCAGGCCGTTCATGCTGAGGGACACCTGCAGGCCCACACTGAGCTGCCCTCAGCACCTTCTCAGCCTCCCTTCTGTTCTCCCTGGTGCCCAAAGTCTGGAGGAGGCTAAGGCAGCAGGGACTTGGCATGTCAACACTGCCCCAACTATGTGCACACCTGGCTGGGTTGCCACAGTGCCTGGGCTAGGCTTCAACTTTGCTGCAAAATCAGAACAGGCACCAGGAGTTGGGAGAGTCCAGGCAGCAGGAGTGGGCACTTCCCAGCCTGTGAGGGAAGGGGGACTTCCAAGGTCCCCACGAGCACAGGGATACCCAGGTCTGCAGCCGCGGCTGGGTGGCTGCAGCTGCTCCCGGCGGGGCAGGGCTCCCATTCCTCCAACTCAAAATGGGATAGTGCCACTGCCTGTTACCGACCCTGCCAGCTCTGTGGAGCTCACAGCCCCGGCCATGCCTCCCCCACTGCAGCTGGCATCATGGCAGTGGCCATTCTAGATGGGCTGCCCCTGCCATCTACCCTCCTGTTTATTTCAACTCAATCAAAATTCCAAAAGATAAAGTTAATACAACCTAAAACTGAAGGCAGAAAACTCCAATAGGTCCCTCTTAATAGCCCAGTTATGAATCAGAATGTATTTTCTTTTTATCATTATTATTATTTTTATTATATTTTAAGTTCTAGGGTGCACATGCACAACGTGCAGGTTTGTTATATACGTACACATGTGCCATGTTGGTGTTCTTTCAGGAGTAAATTCCAGAATTCTTAAAATGGCTAATAAGTACTTATGCAGTCTGAATTTAGTCTATTTTTTTAGTACGATAAACTTAGATCCAAGCAATTATAGATTTGACAATACAAAATTACCATTTTGTATTTGTGATTTCGTAGGAGCACCTGTGTTTATATTTTTGTTCCTATGCATCATTTGTATCACAATACAAAATTATCATTATTGTATCGTAAAATCTGTAATTCAGTAAAGAATTCTTGTTCTTTATAGAAAGATAGCCACACGGAGCATTTTTCACCTCATGGACTCCTACTCATTATTAAATGAACATGTTTAACGTCAACTTCCTCTGAATTCTTCCTGTGTCCCTACATTTCTAGAAGTACAGGAAATGTAGTCTTCATAGCCTGCCACACAGTGGGATCACAAACCTTATTTAGGTAGCAGTGGTCCTAAATAGTTCTTGATTTACCTGACCTGTATTGAGATGAGCAATCTGCACCTTAATTATTTATTCCTGTTTATCTGTTGGTTTTGTTTTGTTTGTGTTTTTCCACTGCAAACTTTAAGCAACACTATTCTAAATACAATTGTTTAAGACTGAATATTTGGGAGCTGAAACGTTAAGGGGAATTTTCAACAGGTATTCATTGATTACAGTAAGCTAATATTTGAAAAAAATTTTCATTAGGAATTATCAAGGGACTTGGTTAGTCTTTGCTATTAATAGATATTTATAATTTATTCTCAATTTACTGATGAAAATAACATTGGATAAATGATAAATTGTGTGTAGTATTCTCTGGTACACATTTTTAACTTCCCATTGCTAATCAACCTTCAATTTGGCCAGAGAATCTTGTCTCTCCTGGCACCATCTGGGTTGTCTATCTGGGTTGTCTCTGCTTTTGATGATGCAATCCTCCCATATAATTTTTTTTTTTTTTTTTTTTTTTTTTTTTTTTACCATTCTCCATGTCACAACTGGAAAGAAATTTACTGTTTTCTGTGTCATTCCCAATTTTGTTGGCAATGTAGCTTTCAATGAAATCCATATGAATGAATAAATTTGCAAACAAAATAAAATGACTGAAATAATATCTAATATATAAAATTATGATAATTTATTAACTAAATGTACTCTTAATTATTTATATTTATTTGCATGCGCTTTAACAATGCTTTTTTTGTTCAAAGTTTTCTTTGGCGTGATTATTTTATCCTTGGTTTAAAAATCTGTTACACATTTGTTTTGAATACCCTTAGTAGGTATTCAAACCTTGAGGATAAGGGAATTCTTTAAAAATAAACATCTTTGACTGGGTGTGGTGGCTCACGCCTGTAATCCCAGACTTTGGGAGGCCAAGGCGGGCAGATCACCAGTTCAGGAGTTTGAGATCAGCCTGGCCAGTATGACAAAACTCTGTCTCTATTAAAAATACAAAAATTAGCTGGGCATGGTGGTGGGTGTCTGTAATCCCAGCTACCGGGGAGGCTGAGGCAGGAGAATTGCTTGAACCTGGGAGGAGGATGTTGCAGTGAGCCAAGACTGTGCCTTTGCACCCCAACCTGGGCAACAGGAGCTGGCTCAATCTAAAAAAAAAAAAACACAAACAAACAAACAAACAAACATCTTTGATCCAAGGATAATGTAACTTCGGAGACTCAGTTTACCATTAATTCAGTTTCAGTGGTTTATGCATGCTGTTATCTTGCACATTGTATTCATTTCCTGGGACTATTATAACAAATTACTACAAATGGGATGGCTTCAAACAATGCAAATTAGTTCTTTCAAATTTCTGAAGACTAGAATTTGAAATCAACATGCAACAAGGCCATACTCCTTCCAAAGGTTCTAGGAAAGAATCATCCCTCGCCTCTTCCAGCTTCTGGTGGCTTTAGGAATTCCCTGGCTTGTGGCAACCTAATTTCAGTCTCTGACCTTCTCTTCTCTATGTCTGTGTCTCAAATCTCTCTCCGTCTTTTCTTATAAGGGCAGTTATCATAGGATTTAGGATAATAAATCCTAAATCCAGGATGATCTCATCTGAAGATACTTAATTACATCTGGAAAGATTTATTTTTAAATTATTTTTCCAAATGAGGTCATTTACATGGGTTCCAGAAATGGAAACTTGAGCACATCTCTTTGGGGGTTAATTTTCAACCCACTGCCCATACCAAAACATTTGTGAACTTTTCTATGAAGGTTTCCTGAAATATTTTCAATAAAAATTATTGTATTGATTGATGCAAACAACCTGCTGATAAACCATTTTATTCTCCTCCCACCTCTCTCTCTCATTCTCTGTATTACTCTATACATATTCACATACATGTACACACACACATCATCTGGGATATTACTTTAAGAAACGAAAGTAATCCCATTGCTTTAGGTTTACTTTACATTTCTCAACAACCTTTTTTCAAAATCTCACTAATTATCATGGGAATAAACATCAAACTATGCAAATATAAAAGGGACAATAACAGAAATCCTGCAATTTGTATGGTGACTAACAAGTCAATATACAAGAAAAAGCACGCATGTATAGCTACTTTTCATTGATGAGGAAATTTAAGCTAATAAATTCATTGTTTTTGCAAGGTTAAATCACTGATAGAGTAGAGGATGTCTACAAAGACCATCCTCTTGACTTCAGGCTCTGATCTCATTAGCAAACAGAATGTTGAAGTCCTTTCATATTCAGAATCTTGTTTGCCCCTCTCCCTCTGCCATTCTACTCTGAACTCAGTTTTGGATCAATCCATTGCTACTTCAGAGATTGCCTTTTCTTGAGAAACTACATTCCTCTTCCCATATATCCTCAGATGGCGTGCTGTGCCTGAGCATCTTGAATAGACTCATTCTCTAGGTTTGGAATTCTTCCTCTTTTAAAATCTGCAGTCTCTCCAACACAAACACTACAGTGAGATATTTCAAGCTTGATCCTAAAAGGGGCAGGTGGTTCCAGAGATGAGATAAGTTTCCAACAGATGAAAAAAGGAAGTGTTAAGGGGAAAAGCAGTTTCTCAAAAAGATAATATCACTGATATATGTTTCCATGGTAATTTTGTTCTTTAAAATTCTTTCTCTAATATAAGTATTTTTCTTAGCATCCAATACAAGCATGTTTCTGTACAGCTCTTTTCAGTGTCTTTGGATGAAATACAAATATATATATATCACTTGTATATCACTTTGTTTCACATTTTGTAGAAGGTTTAGTGATGTTGATACAGAAAAACTATTCTCTATCTGTTTGTTGTGAGACTTCTCAACTGAAAGAACACAGTTTAAATTTAATTAAATAAGACATACCTACTTGCAGATCTATATACTGCTTGAGAAGTGAGGAAGATTTTTACTTTGGAATTCAGTAACTTAACTAAAAATAGTATATCCAGTTTGGGAAGAGAAAGACCTCAAGCCGATCAGTCTCCTTGTCTTGATATTGTAAGATATATTTCTGCTATCTCCAATTTCCAGAAATAGCAAATGTGTTGAAAATTACATTTTATCCTCGGTGTTCTGGATTCAATTCAACAATAACATAGTCTAACAAGTTAAATAAAAATATATTTTAATAGAAAAACTAACAGACAAGCATTTCTTACTGAATCAATAAGTAAAAAGAGTTTAAGTTGTATCCCTAAATAAATGGCTGCTGTTTCATTCAGTTAGACCCTAGTATTTTATTAAAGATAAATAATATTTTTCAGAAGATATTTACATGACAAGTTAAACCTGTCTCTCACAGATCATATTTAAATTTAAATATATTTTAACTTACTGAAATATATATTACTTCACGTAAGTATAAATGTACTTATAAATTAGTATAAATATTTGATGAACTAGTTTACAAAATTAAATCAAATAAAGATATGTACATGTAAAGAATGTCAGAATATGCTACCATATTGAATTCAATATTTAAAAATTATGTACTAATCTAAGAATAAATTAAGGGAATATGCACTAGTCTAAGATGAAAATAAATTAATAGGTAAATGTAAACAATACATTTTCTTTGATCAAATTAATCCACTATTGATGGTTTATGTAAATTATTTTAAGATAACATAAAAAGGTTTAGCCAGCATGTGTAGCATTGCTTTTGTAACAGAATATATGACAGTGATTTATTTAATAGTAAGATGGATATTTTTATATAATTTGTAAAAAATGTTTTCTTTATGCAACAAGCATTCATAATGGAGAATAGCAGAGAACAATAACTTATTGTATACCTTCATATAATTGAGCTTAGTCACAGAGTATTTCTCCCAATAGGGAGTGAAATGGAGGCACAGACAGAATCATAGCCTGGGTTTCCTTTAGAAGATGGAGAAGGTTTCACAGAAGCTAAATAATGTATATGGAAATGTAAAAAACAGTTGATGATAATTTTATATATGAAAAAAATGTGCTACTAAATCACCCAGAAATTATTATCATCATGTTTTTAATTTCACGTAAATCCAAGAAGCTTTTGGCTGAGTCCAGAACCATTCAAATAAAGGTAAACCAATAATTTTGAACTGAAGTCTAAATTTTCTTACATTAATTTTAGAGAAAAATATCCCTCAATACTTCCTTTGTACTGCCTTATATCATGTTTCAGAGTAGATTGAAAAACCAGTCTGTACGGTCTTTACAGGAGTCACATTTTAAACTAAGGACACCAAAATGTTGAAGGTAGAAAAACATGGTTAGCAAAAATGCGAATTTAGAAAGTTTGCTGAATACAATTCTGAATGATCTGGGAATACTTCAAAGTGGCTACTTCTTCCCTTCCCCATGGAAGCACAGGAGAATTATCTGATCTTCATCCTGATTACCTAGTAGGACTCTTGAAGATAAAATTTACAAAAGTGTGTTATCTCCTCATTCCTCACCAAACCTAGACTCTAGGAGATTTTATCTTTCAAATTAGTCTGTGTTCAAACCCTTGTAATTAGTCAGTTACCATTTAAGTGTTGCTAACAGCAAGTGCTGTTACTAGTAGCAACTTCTGTTCCTAGTAAATTGAGATTCTGTCTTCATGTGTCTCCTCCTTTTTTTCCCCCCGCTCTGGGTTGAGAGGTTGTTGGGTTTTAGTTGGTACAGCTTTTTTTCTTGTTATAAGGATGACTCCCAAGCTCTAAACATGTCAGAACTTCAGAGCTCTTCAACTTCTGCCTGATGTAAATTCAAGCTGTAGCTAAGGATTTAAGGCAAACGTTGGAGGTGACTTTGAGTCGGGCTACTATTCTTTTTATTTCCTAGTCACTGAAGACATTCAAAATGTTACTGTAATTGAGATGTATTTGGCCTAATGGTCTCCTATGCAATCCCAGAATTCAGCAAAGTCCCATTGGGGAAATCCAACTGTGTGTTTGAGGCCCTTTAACTATCTGGTTTGTAATTCTAACCTCACAAGACTGCTGGCAGCTTTTCTCCTTATTTTTCAGAGCACAAATTTCCTCTGACTGTTCAAAACTTAGCCTCCACAATAAATGAGCAAATACCGGCAGGAAAATGTCTGTCAATCACCAGTATGCCTCTGAAGAGTTTAGTCCTCTCTGGAAGTTTTATTTATTTAGATTTAGTCCTTGTTACTTTCTAATACCTTCACAAGTATTTTTGTGTGATTTTCCTAGTTTTTTGTCGAGGTTGTTTCCACAGGATCATTGACTAGCCATGGCCTTTACCTTTTACATGTAAATAAATGTTTCCTTTCTGTCATTTTAAAAGGCTATTTGTGTCAGGCCTCTGAGCTCAAGCCTGCCGTATACATCCAGATGGCCTGAAGTAACTGAAGAATGACAAAAGAAGTGAAAATGGCCGGTTCCTGCCTTAACTGATGAGATCACCTTGTGAAGTTCCTTCTCCTGGCTCAGAAGCTCCCCCACTGAGCACCTTGTGACCCCTGCCCCTGCCCGCCAGAGAACAACCCCCTTTGACTGTAATTTTCCACTACCCACCCAAATCCTATAAAACAGCCCCACCCCATCTCCCTTCACTGACTCTCTTTTTGTACTCAGTCTGCCTGCACCCAGGTGATAAAAAACTTTATTGCTCACACAAAGCCTGTTTGGTGGTCTCTTCACACAGATGTGTGTGAAATTTGGTGCCGTGACTCAGATTGGGGGACCTCACTTGGGAGAGCAATCCCCTGACCTCCTGCTCTTTGTTCTGTGAGAAAGATCCACCTCCGATCTCAGGTCCTCAGAACAACCAGCCCAAGGAACATATCACCAATTTTAAATTAGGTAAGTGGCCTCTCTTTACTGTCTTCTCCAGCCTCTCTCACTATCCCTCAACCTCTTTCTCCTTTCAATTTCTGCACTATCCTTCAGTCTGTCCCTTCTCTTAATTTCAGTTCCTTTCCTTTTCTGGTAGAGACAGAAGAGACGCGTTTTATCCATGAACCCAAACTCTGGCGCTGGTCACAGACTTGGGAAGACAGTCTTCCCTTCGTGTTTAATCACTGCGGGGACGCCTGCTTGATTATTCACCCATGTTTCAGAGGTGTCTGACCATGCGGAGATGCCTGCCTTTGTCCTTCATCCTTAGTGGCAAGCACCACTTTCCTGGGGGCAAGCACCCCCCCACTCCTTCTCTCTGTGTCTCAACCCTCTCTTTTCTCTCCACTTTCCTGGGGGCACCCCCAACCCCTTCTCTCTGTGTCTCAATCCTCTCTTTTCTCTGGACTTGCCTCCTTCACTACAGGCAAATTCCACCCTCCATTCCTCTTTCTTTCCCTTAGCCTGTGTTCTCAAGAACTTAAAACCTCTTCAACTCACACCTGACCTAAAATCTAAATGCCTTATTTTCTTCTGCAATGCCACTTAACCCCAATACAAACTTAACAATGGTTACAAAGAGCCAGAAATTTTTCCATCCTACAAGATCTAGATCATTCTTGTCATAATATGGGCAAATGGTCTGAGGTGCCTGACGTCGAGGCATTCTTTTACACATTGGTTCCTCCCTAGTCTCTATTCTCAATGCAATTCGTCCCAAATCTTCCTTCTTTCCCTCCTGCCTGTCCCCTCAGTCCCAACCCCAAGTGTTGCTGAGTCTTTCCAATCTTCCTTTTTTATGGACCCATCTGACCTCTCCCCTCCTCCCCAGGCTGCTCCTCACCAGGCCAAGCCAGGTTCCAATTCTTCCTCAGCCTCTGCTTCCCCACCCTATAATCCTTTTATCACCTCCCCTCCTCACACCCGGTCCGGCTTACAGTTTTGTTTCACGACTAGCCCTCCCCGTCCTACCCAACAATTTCCTCTTAAAGAGGTGGCTGGAACTAAAGGCATAGTCAAGGTTAATGCTCCTTTTTCTTTATCTGACCTCTCCCAAATCAGTTAGCATGAAGGCTCTTTTTCCTCAAATATGAAAAACCCAGCTCAGTTCATGGCCCGTTTTGCAGCAACCCTAAGACACTTTAGAGCCCTAGACCCAGAAGGGCCAGAAGGCTTATTTTCAATATGCATTTTATCACCCAGTCAGCTCTTGACATTAAAAAAAGAAGCTCCAAAAATTAGATGCCAGACCTTAAACCCCACAATAGGACTTAATTAACATCGTCTTCAGGGTGTACAGTAATAGAGTAGAGGCAGCCAAGTAGCAATGTATTTCTGAGTAGCAATTCTTTGCCCCCACTGTGAGAGAAACCGCAGCCACATCTCCAGCACACAGGAACTTCAAAATGCCTCAGCCGCAGCAGTCAAGCATTTCTACAGGACCTTTTCCATCAGGATTTTGCTTCAAGTGCCAGAAATCTGGCCACTGGGCCAAGGAATGCCCGCAACCTGGGATTCCTCCTAAGCCTTGTCCCATCTGTGCGGGACCCCAGTGGAAATCAGACGGTCCAAATCACCCGGCGTCCATTCCCAGAGCCCCTGGAACTCTGGCCCAAGGCTCTCTGACTGACTCCCTCCCAGATCTTCTTGGCTTAGCGGCTGAAGATTGATGCTGCCCCATTGCCTCGGAAGCCTCCTGGACCATCACAGACGCTTTGGGTAACTCTTACATTGGAGGGTAAGTCCGTCCCCTTCTTAATCAATACAGGGGCTACCCACTCCATATTACCTTCTTTTCAAGGGCCTGTTTCTCTTGCCTCCATAACTGTTGTGGGTATTGATGGCCAGGCTCCTAAACCTCTTAAAACTCCCCAACTCTGGTGCCAACTTGGAGAATATTCTTTTATGCACTCCTTTTTAGTTATCCCCACCTGCCCAGTTCCCTTATTAGACTGAGACATTTTAACTAAAGTATCTGCTTCCCTGACTATTCCTAGGCTACAGCCATACTTCATTGCTGCCCTTTCCCCCAGTTCAAAGTCTCCTTCACATCCTCCCTTTGTATCTCCCCATCTTAATCCACAGGTAGAGGACATCTCTACTCCCTCCTTGGTGATTGATCATGCACCCCTTACCATCCCATTAAAACCTAATCACTCTTACCCTGCTCAATGCCCAAATCCCATCCCACAGCACGCTTTAAAAGGATTAACGTCTGTTATCACTTTCCTGTTACAGCATGGCCTTTTAAAGCCTATAAACTCTCCTTACAATTCCCCCATTTTACCTGTCCTAAAAGCAGACAAGCCTTACAGGTTAGTTCAGGATCTGTGCCTTATCTACCAAATTGTTTTGCCTATCCACCCCGTGGTGCCAAACCCATATACTTTCCTAATCTCAATACCTCCCTCTACAACCCATTATTCTGTTCTAGATCTCAAATATGCTTTCTTTACTATTCCTTTGCACCCTTCATCCCAGCCTCTCTTCGCTTTCAGTTGGACTGACCCTGACACCCATCAGGCTCAGCAAATTACCTGGGTTGTACTGCCACAAGGTTTCACAGACAGCCCCCATTACTTCAGTCAAGCCAAAATTTCTTCCTCATCTGTTACCTATCTTGGCATAATTCTCATGAAAACACACGTGCTCTCCCTGATGATCATGTCCAGCTAATCTCCCAAACCCCAATCCCTTCTACAAAACAACAACTCCTTTCCTTCCTAGGAATGGTTAGGTACTTCCACCTTTGGATACCTAGTGTTACCATCCTGACAAAACAATTATATAAACTCACAAAAGCAAACTTAGCTGACCCCACAGATCCTAAATCCTTTCACCACTCTTTTCCGTTCCTTAAAAACAACCCTAGAAGCTGCTCCCACACTAGCTGTCCCTAACTCATCCCAACCCTTTTTCATCACTCGCAGCTAAAGTGCAGGGCTGTTCAGTCAGAAATCTTACCCAAGAGCCAGGACTGTGCCCTGTAACCTTTTTATCCAAACAACTTGACCTTACTGCTTTAGCCTAGCCCTCATATCTGCGTGCAGCAGCTGCCACTGCCTTAGTACTTTTAGAGGCCCTCAAAAATCACAAACCATGCTCAAGTCACTCTCTACAGTTGTCATAACTTCCCAAATCTATTTTCTTCCTCACACCTGATGCATATACTTTCTGCCCCGCTCCACTACCTCTTAGCAAGCTGAACTCATTGTCTTAACTCAAGTTCTTACTCTTGCAAAAGGACTATGTGTCAATATTTATACTGATTCTAAATATGACTTCCATATCCTGCACCACCATGCTGTTATATGGGCAAAAAGAGGTTTCCTCACTACGCAAGAGTCCTCCATCATTAACTCTTCTTTAATAAAAACTCTTCTCAAGGCTGCTATACTTCCAAAGGAAGCTGGAGTCATTCACTGCAGGACTGTCAAAAGGTGTCAAATCCCATAGCTCAGGGCAAAGCATATGCTGATAATGTAGCTAAAAAAGAAGCTAGCATTCCAACTTCTGTACTTCATGGCCAGTTTTTCTCCTTCTCATCGGTCACTCCCATGTACTCCCCCGCTGAAACTTCCACCTATCGATCTCTTCCCACACAAGGCAAATGGTTCTTAGACCAAGGAAAATATCTCCTTCCAGCCTCACAGGCCCATTCTACTCTGTCATCATTTCATAACCTATCCCATGTAGGTTACAAGCCGCTGGCCCGCCTCTTAGAACCTCTCATTTCCTTTCCATTGTGGAAATCTATCCTCAAGGAAATCACTTCTTAGTGTTCCATCTGTGATTCTACTACTACTCAGGGATTGTTCAGGCCCCCTCTCTTCCTTACACATCAAGCT
Source organism: Macaca nemestrina (assembly GCF_043159975.1). Classification (NCBI taxonomy): domain Eukaryota; kingdom Metazoa; phylum Chordata; class Mammalia; order Primates; family Cercopithecidae; genus Macaca; species Macaca nemestrina. Next base: position 187,399,350 of record NC_092126.1, on the reverse strand, counting down.
TGGGGATTTGCCCCTGCCCAGGACTGGCAAATTGACTTTACTCACATGCAGGAAACTGAAATACCTCTTGATCTGGGTAGACACTTTCACTGGATGAGTAGAGGCCTTTCCCACAGGGTCTGAGAAGGTCACTGCAGTCATTTCTTCCCTTCTGTCATACATAATTCCTCAGTTTGGCCTTCTCACCTTTCTACAGTCCAATAATGGATCAGACTTTACTAGTCAAATCACTCAAGCAGTTTATCACGCTCTTAGTATTCAGTGGAACCTTCATACCCCTTACCATCCTCAATCTTCAGTAAAGGTAAAATGGACTAATGATTTTAAAAATACATCTCACCAAGCTCAGCCTCCAAATTAAAAAGAACTAGACAATATTTTTACCACTTGCCCTTCTCAGAATTCAGCCCTGTCCTCGGGATACTACAGGTTACAGCCCATTGAGTTCCTGTATGGACACTCCTTTCTATTAGGATCCAGTCTCATTCCAGACACCAGCCCAACTTGAACTGCACCCCAAAAACTTGGATAGAGCCTAAAAACTCACCAATCAAGCAAGTAATTACGCTGAACCCCCTCAGACACTCTCTAATTGGATGTCCTGGGTCCTCGAAATTCTTAGTCCTTTAATACCTGTTTTTCTCCTTCTCTTATTCAGACCTTGTGTCTTCTTTTTAGTTTCTCAATTCATACAAAACCACCTCCAGGCCATGACCAATCATTCTATATGACCAATGTTCCTTTTAACAACCCCACAATATTGCCTCTTACCACAAAATCTTCCTTCAGCTTAATCTCTCCCACTCTAGGTTCCCATACTGCCCCTAATCCTGCTCAAAACAGCCCTGAGAAACATTACCCATTATCTCTCCATACCACCCTCAAAAAGTTTCACTGCCCCAACACTTTACCACTATTTCACATGCGTGAAAATTTTAACTCTCTGCAATACTGGACAGCAGGCATTTAGTACTTTCCCAATTTTTTTTTTTTTTTTTTTTTGAGACAGAGTCTTGCTCTGTCACCAGGCTGGAGTGCAGTGGTGTAAACTTGGCTCACTGCAACCTCTGCCTCTTGGGTTCAAATGATTCTCTTGCCTCAGCTTCCAGGTAGCTGGGACTACAGGCATGCACCACTATGCCCAGCTAATTTTTGTATTTTTAGTAGAGACGGGGTTTCAGCATGTGGGTCAGGATGGTCTTGATCTCTTGATCTCATGATCTGCCCACCTCAGCTCCCAAAGTGCTGGAATTATAGGTATGAGCCACTGCACCTGGCCATACTTGCCTAATTTTAAAGTTGTCTTCTGATTGTCTTTTGGTTTCAGCATTTCTTTTAACTTATGTTTTGTTCCTTCTCTCTGAATTTAAGATTTATTGTTTGTTTCTGATTTCTAGAAGTTTTGTTATACTATTTTCTCTGAATTTATATCACATAGAAATTACAGAACATTTGAATCTTTGAGATGCTAGTTAATTTCTAACATCGATCTTTGAAAATTCTCAACTACTATCTCCTCAGATATTATTTGTGTGAAATCCTTTAACCTCTGCTCTTGAGATTCCAGTTATATGTGTGATAGATAATTTTATAGTATCCCAGGTATTTTATTCTCTTTTATTTAATTTTCTTTAAAGAAATCCCCATGTTTTTAGTTTCTGAGGGTTGCTGTAACATATTTCCACAAACTGGGTGGCTTAATAAAACAGAAGATATTCTCTCACAGTCTAAAGTCTAGAAGTCCAAAATCAGGATGTCTGAAGAATGGGTTCTCTCTGAGGGCTTTGTTACACGTATCTCTTTTAGCTTCTGGGGCCAGCTAGCAACTGGCTTTTTGATGCATCCTTCCAATCTTAGTTCTTATCTTCACATGGTATTCTCCTCATGTTTCTATCTTCACGTGACTGCCTTTCCTCTGGGGTTCTCTTCTCTTCATATAAAAATTCACTTGTATTCAATTAAGAGTTCATCCTAGTCCAGAATGACCCCATCTTAACCAACTATATCTGCCAATAATTTTGTGTCCAGACAAGGTGCCATTCTGTGGTACTGGTGGTTAGGGCTACAACACATACCTTTGGGGAATCACAATTTAACCTGTAGCATAGCAATTCATTTTGCATATTTTCTTTTGACCTGTCTTTAAGTTTAGTAACTTCATCATCTGTTCTTTAATTCTTTTATTAGTCACCATTCTGGAAGTTAACCTTTAACGCTTTTTAAGCAATTATAATTTTGAAAATTATTTCATTCATTTATATTCCAGATTTATTCTATTTTTTATAAATAATTGCCTATAAGTTTCTGTGTATTAACTTTAATATCTGGATTATATCTATTTCATTTTTTTTCTCTTGGATTTGGCTTATATTGTACTAGGTCTTGAATGCTTGGAAATGTTTAAATGAATCCAGTACACTTTACAAATAATTTTGGAGTCTCTTAGAATAGGTGCTCTAGAAATAAATTCCAAGACAGTGTTCTTATCGAAAAATACATCTTGTATAGATAGCTATGAAGTGGGATAGGAAAGGAAATCACAGAGCAAAAATGTGGCTTCACTAATGTCTAATCTTTTCTTGATCCATAGCAGAAGGTCTAAGAAGTATACCTTGTACAAAATGTTGAACCCTAACTCCAAAGCAACAGGATTGCCTTTTGTATTCTAAGATAATCATTAGCCTTGGCCATATTTGATCATCTGAGAAGGAGGCATAACTTTCCAGAAAAGGAATCACTGCGTCAAGGAAAATTATTTGGAAAAGTAGGATTTCTGTTAACCATATTAAGTTTAATTACATTGAGTCTAAAGCAGCCTCTATACATGGCAAACTGCAACATGACTTAGTATGTAAGCAAACTGCATCATAAGAGTGTATTCTTAGTCCCTCAATCCAAGGAGACTAGAACTCTTTCATCTGGATCTCCAATCAATTTTACATATGAGAACTGTGGACCCAGAACCTATGTTTTCTGGGGAAATGGGTGAACCTTACCAAAGGTAAGTTAGAGTTACCAAGGATAATAGAGTTATAGTGGCCACAGTGAGAAAACTCTTTACAGAAAGGCAAATAGGCACAGGTCTTTATAGCTACAACAGCTACAGGCATCAAGGAGACTCCTTCCTATGTATTTTAAGCCCAAACAATGAATCTCCAATTTAAAAATTCTGCTTTCCTATATATCTCCCTTTATTCTTAACAGCCCAATCATTGGAAAAGAAACTCTCCACTTTTGCACCAGCAGTTCTGATGGACTCATTCCCTTTGGCCTGGAATGTTTCCTCCACTAGAGAGGCCCCACTTAACTGCCAGGACAATAATCAACCAGTCTCTCAGAGAGATAAAATAATATTTCTTTGGTTAGGGTTTTCAATAAAGTCTAAAATGTCTCCATTTCAGAATCTTTCCAATTGAGACTATTTTTTGGAAAACATTTATAAGAGTCCTCTCTACTTTCTCTGTTTCATCCTACTTCTCTCATAAGCACCACTCAGTCAGCAGAAACCCATCTTCTCAAACCCCTTTTTGACTATGTGTTCTGCCAATTCTGTTCACCTTTCTTGTAATTATGTTTGCTATACCCTCAAACTCTTTCTTGAGGTGGGGGAGGGGAGACACATTAGTCTGTCTTTCAGTCTTGAAAAAAAGAAAACAAAAAGGATAAACCAATCTCTGACAATAAGGCAATTTTAGCAGTGTCCACGCTGGATCTAGGCATAGAAATTGCTCTTCCTAGGGTTCAGTAGTTCCATTCACTCAGTATTCTAGTTAAAAGACACAGCTGAGTTAGGAAATTGTCAATCTAACCGAATTAGTCTCCAAAATATGACTTTCTGTCATAAGAGCTATTTATTTTCAGCTGGTTATTTTGAGACCCTTTTGTAAAAACAATATACATCTATAAAGGAAATCTTCATTTGTGAAGGGTGTCTCCTTCTTTACACCTAAATTACTAGAAACATTTACAATGGAGAAGGTATTTGTTTAAAAATGTGTAACAACTCTTGTCTTTGTTAAAGGCAGTCTTCCTCAGGATCTTGCCTTAAAAATGGGCCTTTATCAATATCCTTCTTTTTTTGGTTTAAGTGAATAATGGCATTTAGGTCTGAAGTCTCAGCTCTGTGCCTATGAGACATAAATTTCCTACCTGGTCTTACCTAAGAACCATCCCTTTGGATATGCAAATTTATGGGAGATGACATCAGAAGAAGAGAGAGCAAAAGAAAAACAACTGTTTAGAAACTGGCAAATAATTTTTTTTCTTCTCTTTTCTCTCTTCCTCTCTCTCAAAAATTAGCCAATGGTTTTGGCCATTTGAGTAGGTAATCTTTTTTCCTTGGAGAAACAGAGTTTGACCAGATATTCTTTAGTAAATTAGTGAACTTGATAGTGTTGTGTCTGGTCCATGGCTAAAATTTTAGAATGAAAGCTATAAGATCTGTTTCGGCCTTAAGAAATAAAACAAATTTGTGTATAGGATGTGTTTATGTATATCTGTGTGTGAAATAAATATGTTTGGTCTCTTTCTTATCTTACCACATTGCCAAAATTAAATTGTAAACAGCTGTATTTAATTGGCTTAGAGAAAAATAATCACTTATATAAATTAAGTGTCCCTTCAGAAATAGAAAAACTAACCTAAATGTTTTTCAAGTTAATGCCACTTGGGTAATGTTTGATAAATAACAATATTGATGGTTTGGTTAAAGTGGACATATCTCCAGAGTTGTCAGCATTAAATATAATACATAATCATGGTTTTTCCTACCTTTGTTTACTGGTAAAATATGTTATTTCTATATCACAAAATTCATCAGCTAAACAAAAAAAGTTAAACATGATTGCTAGTTGTTTATTATCCCATTTTCATAAGCATTCCAAACATGATTGTTAAAAGCAAGTGATTTAAGTATATGTAAGATGTAAATTCTATGCAAAAGATTTCCTTCTCAACCCAGAGGGTTTTAACATTCTCGAGTCTGAGAGAAATATGTACAAATAACAATTTAATTCTCAAGCTCACCCAAACAAACAAACAAACAAAGCCAAAACCAAAAACCTAAGCTGATAGCGATAAACTTTTTCCTTTTCTACAGTTTCTTAATACTGACAGATTAAGTATATATGAAATTGTTGGTAGACATGTTCTGCACCATACTGACAAATTATACTACAAGAAATGATATGCTTTTAGATATTATGATTCACAAATTTGCCAAAGTACAGACTACGGGTGTGACAGCTCACAATTGCTTGCTTCCTAGTGTTCATTGGAAATTAACATCACTATGAGCTATGTAAGACTTCTGATTAATATACGTAATTAAAATTACTAGAAATAGTAAGACAAAAGCTCCATATGAAACTATTAAAGGAAAGTAACATATATTTTTGGTAAGAAAAATATATAATGTATAAGGATGTTTTGTTAAGAAAAAAGTAATGCTTGTACTAAAGTAGAATAATTAGTTATTTCAAATAAAAAAGAAAATTATAGGATGAAAAATGGAATGGATAAGAAAATTGGAGAAGATTTGTGGAGCACAAATCTTATCAAATAAATTTTATGTGTGATGAAGCTGGCTAAGATTAGAAGGGAATTATTTAAAGTTTTTCCAAAAATTGAGCATTAATATAAAAGGAACACTGATACACAACTAAAATTTGGTCCACTGTGTTAAAACAACACAATTTTCTTGGACTACTAGTCTATTCTTAACAGCATCCATGTCCACGATTTCGGTCAGTCTCTCAATTAGAGACTGACTCAAGGGGGACAATTGTTAAATTTAATTAAATTGTGCCTAAAACCGACTCCATACATAGCAAACTGCAATACAATTTAGTAGATAAACAGAATGCAACCTATCTTAAAGCTATATTCTTATAATAGATAGCTGAGTCTCAGCCAATCAGAGCAACCAAGTTTCAGCCAATCATAGGTTACCAACTTATAACACCATGTCCATAAAAGGCAAATTCCTTATCATACCATACCCAAATAAGGCAATTGCCACACTGTAACCAATCAAGTGACCTCTGTGTGTCACTTCTTTGTGTTTATAAATACTCTCTGTCTACATTGCTGGGAAGACCTCTATGAATCGCTACTGGTTCAGGGTGTTACCCAACTTACAAATTGTTCTTGGTTCAAATAAACTCATCTAAATTGAATTTGTTTAAAGTTTTTCTTTTAATAACTGTTGCCAAATAACCCTAACAGCAGTTAGAGATGTGGACATTAGCTTGTTCAGGAGGCTTTGATATCAAAATAACATCTCTTACAGAGGCTGAAGTCTACATCATTATTCTTCAAAAACAGCTCACTTTTTCTTCTGTATGATACCTAACATAGGTTCAATTCAGGATTTAGCTGAGTGGATGCTGAATTGTGGTTTTGACAAAAATCAGCATCCCACAATTTGACTTCTTCCAAGTACCTAGACCTTCAGAGATGTTGGTTGGGTGCAATGTGTATGTGCCCTTCAAGGCCACAGATCTTTGTCTGGTTCTGGATGCAAATCTTTATCTCTTCAGTTTAATCTAATTTTAGAAAACTCTGCTCTCCTTTAAAAAGTTTTAAGTGAAATCTGACATCTCCTAGCTACATGGCTTTAGAATTGAGCAAATATGTTGAGGAAATAACTATGAATTTGAAGTCTCAAACTTGCTACTTCTCTCTTTAGCCCATGAGATCCACAAAAAGCCTTGAATATTTTGCTTTCCTACAGAGGTTCCTACTTGCTCACATAAAACCATATTTTAAGCTTCTTGAAAGTGAACAAAATCAGCAAATACTCTTAGGAAAAAAAAATGTGGCTGCAAATTGTCAGGTAAGTAGTCCATGCTTTTACCTCTCTAAAAATGTACTTCCTCTCTCTCTCTTTTGTTTTCCCCTCTGATGTCTATATTTATTTTTCTAATTTTTCTATTTGCTCATGAAAAGAACATTGGTCTGCAACAAATTAGTCTATCCTGTCCAAAGAAATATGTAAACATGGCCAGGCACGGTGGCTCAGGCCTGTAATTCCAGCACCGTGGGACGTCAGGGCAAGTGAATCACCTGAAGTCAGGAGTTGGAGACCAGCCTGGCCAACATGGTGAAACCCCGTCTCTACTGAAAATACCAAGATTGGCCAGGCATAGTGGCAGGCGCCTCTAATCCCAGCTACTCAGGTGCCTGAGGCAAGAGAATCAGAATCGTTTGAATCTGGGGGGCAAAGATTGCAGTGAGCCAAGATTGCGCCACTGAACTCCAGCCTGGACAACAGAGTGAGACTTCACTCAAACAAACAAAACAAAACAAAACAAACAAACAACAAAAAAAACTAAGCATTTTTTAAAATCTCTTAATTGGAAGTTACCATATGGTGATACATTTTGTTTAAATGATTTTATCATAATTTGGGGCAAATCAGTCCAATAACTATAACATACAAATATTACGGAGTTTTAGAAAACAGAGATAAATTATTATCTGGGGGAATAGAAATGTGAAAAACAAAAAGTGGTATGTGTTCTGGGCTTTATGGTTTTGAAAACATATTAGTACAAATAAAAGTAAACATCCTAAGCAAAGAGAACAACGGAACTGAAGTCATAATCTATAAGGTATGGATTTAAAGTTATGGATTGGCAGTAATAAAAGATAAAACTACGAAGTTTGGCTGATACCAGGATTGGAGAAGAATTGGATTGGCACCAAAAAAAGTGATCATTTTAAATAGATAAAGGCTGGCTTAGCATTTTGTAATGATTCTTGAAATAGTTAATATATATCAAAGTTATTCTGCAGAAAAATTAACCAGCTCTAAGTATTCAAGTAGGTTAGGAAATGTCTACAACATTCTTGAAGATCATTATGAAAATCTAGAAAATTAGAAAGAATAAGAAATATCAAATGGAACCTATACAGAAGTTAGTTAAATTATTTAATAGCTATATAAAGAAAGAATTAAAATTTGGCACTCGAAATTTGCTAATTTGATATAGCAGATTGGCAATGTGCCCTTAAAATGTTTTTTCCATTTACTTATGATAGTAGTGAATTGCCTGAGCATGTGGCCACTCTGCTAAAGACCAATTCCTGGTCTTTCTTGTACAGAGCACTGTATGGTCATTTGGCTAAGATCTAAAGAGTAGACTATGAGAGGAAGTGATTGTCTAGCTTTTTCTGTCCTCTTGCTTAAAAGAAAGTTGTCTGACCTGGAGTTTCACCCTTTCTTTTTTAGAAAGCCAATGTGATGGTTACCTGTGCTCAACCATGAAAAGGAAGAACTCTGTCTAGCACGAATGATCATGTGGAATACAGCTTCCCTGCTATCCTGGAGCACCCACCTCCTGATTTCTAAATGAGAATGAAATAAAATCATTTCTCATCTAAGTCAGGGACTTCTTATATAGCAGTTTATGCTATACTCTGAAATACACAAATGTAGCTGAAAGGGGAAAAAATATTCCTGTTGACAGAAACAGGTAACGTAGAGAGTGGAGAAGACTGATACATGTTGGAGAAGAGGGTAAAAAAAGGAACATACATCTCAGATATAAAGACTGATTTTTATGTACCAGTAAGACATTCAAAAGAAAACAGTCACTAGAAAGTTGATGACAATATGAGGATTAGGGAGAAAATTGAAAAACAACGTAGAAAACCAATGAAGAAACCAAATTCCACAAGCAGTTATGTTATGTCTAGCTATACAATTTATTTTTAACTTTAATAATTCATCATATTAAGACTAAATCACTTAGCCTCAGCAATAGGAAGTAGAAGGGTAGAAGGAAAAATTGTAATCTGTTTTCTTAACTAATTGAAAACACATTCATAATGTATCATTTCCATTTTTCTGTGTGTTGCTTTCTTTCTTTTCTTAAAACCAGAAGTGACTTTTGAAAGATATTTTACCTTGGCCTTTATAATGGTTCTATATATTTCAAAACAGGTAAACATTTTATTATAAATGAGAGGTGAAATATTTTCTCGTTATTTGTAACTGATATATTTGGCATCTTAGCAATCTTTACCATTACAATATAAAAAGTCAATATAAATGCTATTAACTAATGAATCTAGCATCCATTTAGACATTGTTAATATTTATATTTATTCTACAATATATTTGAAACCTAAATCTGTTCTAAAAGATTATCTTATAAAACATATGTTCATTTTTATGCTATTATAAGAAGCATCTTATGCCAAAACAGGCAAAAAGTACATTTTCTTTCTTTTTTTTTTTTTTTTGAGACGTAGTCTCGCTCTGCCGCCCAGGCTGGAGTGCAGTGGCCAGATCTCGGCTCACTGCAAGCTCCACATCCCGGGTTCACGCCATTCTCCTGCCTCAGCCTCCCGAGTAGCTGGGACTACAGGCGCCCGCCACCTCGCCCGGCTAGTTTTTTGTATTTTTTAGTAGAGACGGGGTTTCACCGAAAAAGTACATTTTCAAGGGCTATTATTTTAAAATCACTGAATTTGTTATTGAAAAGCCATCAAGAAATTATAGAGACCAGTGTCCTTTGATAGCATTTAAAAGCAGAATGAATGATCTCAGAATTATCCCATGGGCTAAGAAAGATTATTCCATGGGCTAAGAAAGATACAATTGTTTTCCAAATGACCTGTGAAGTAAGAGCTTCATCATTGCCTACTTGAAATAGAACTGCAGTTTGTATCTTGAACAATGCTGAAGACATATACTTCAATATATATTTATAATTAAATATGTGGATTGCTTATATTAATGTAAATGGGTTAGAAAAATAAGAAAAAAAATAGTAAATACCTGGAGGCAAAATTATCATTCGATTTATTATATATTCTGCATTGTGAAAAAAATTCACTCCTACTTTTTATCAACCCTAAAAATAATTCACTTACCAGAATGCTATCTTTGATAGTTCATCCAATTAATTATGCCTGGAGAGAATACTAGAAAAGTGATGCAATAAGGACAGCTTTTCCCAGGAAAATGCAGTTTCTTTGGGTGAGATCACTGTGAGTGACTTTTGCTTAAGGTATCGGACCCTCAATTCTCTAGGAAACAATTATGGAAATCCCAAGGGGAAAACATGTGACATGATTACAGAGGTCAGCAGTAGACTGGGGGTGGCTCCCATGATTGTTAAGTCTTATTTTAACTTAAAATATTCTAGCATTATTGAAGAATACACCAACCGATTTACTGAAAAATGAATAGAACATTTTTCTAAACTTCCTACATACTTTTATCAACCTTTACCAACACCTTAGTGTTTATGTTATAGAATTATAAAGCCTACAGCTAAAAGGAACCTAGCAGATAACATCATATTAATTTGCTTTTTAAATTATATTGCCTTGGGTTACAACAATGCCAATAATATTTTCCATATATTGCTTAAAAATACAGTTCCACAAGAAATTAATCAGCACATTGTATACAATGAAATATTATAGATGAATAAATTAGCTAGCAGTAATCTATAATAGTATCCTTTAGCAAGACAAGATCTTTGACACACCAATACGAATACAATTTTAAGAACAGATACTTGTCCAAATATAATTTTAGCATTTCCTGCTAAGGAGTGAGGATATGGTGGGAAACTGGAAAAATAGATAATTAATGTTATTTAATATTTTTAGTAAAAATTAGTACAAGCACATCTAAAATCATGACTAAAATTATATAATACAAAATAAAGCTTTAATAATTCAATAAAATTTATGTCTACAAAATACCAAATATAGTGTTACTTCCTAACAATTACTTGCCACAGAGACAGATGTCTAGAAGGTATCTTTTTCTTTGAGGTGCTCAATTTTTCACAAATTATACAACTAAAAATAGTGATTTAGAAATTACATTTGAAATTGATGTAAATGCTTTTTTCTTCCCAGGCAAGATGACCTAATAGGAACAGCTCCAGTCTGCAGCTCCTAGTGAGACCAAGGCAGAAGGCGTGTGACTTTTGCATTTCCAATTGAGATACCTGGTTCATCTCATTGGAACTGGTTAGACAGTGAGTGCAGCCCACAGAGGTCAAGTAGAAGCAGGGTGGGGCGTCACCTCACCCGAGAAGCGCAAGGGGTTGGGGAGCTCCCTCCACTAGCCAAGGGAAGCCATGAGGGACCTTGCTTTGAGGGATGGTGCATTCCAGTCCAGATACTATGCTTTTCCCACGGTCTTTGCAACTGCAGACCAGGGGATTCCCTTGGTGCCTATACCACAAGGGCCCTGGGTTTCAAGCACAAAACTGGGTGCCCATTTGGGCTGACACCAAGCTAGCTGCAGGAGGTTTTATTCATACACCAGTGGTGCCTGGAATGCCAGCAAGACAGATCCATTCACTTCCCTGGAAAGGGGGCTGAAGCCAGGAAGCTAAGTGGTCTTGTTCAGCAGATCCCATCCCAATGGAGCCCAGCAAGCTAGGATCCAATGGCTTGAAATTCTCGCTGGCAGCACAGCAGTCTGAAGTTGACCTAGGATGCTTGAGCTTGGTGGGGGGTGGGGTGTTCAACATTACTGATGTTAGAGTAGGAGGTTTTTCCCTCACAGTGTAAACAAAGCCTCTGGGAAGTTCAGACTGGGCAGAGCCCACTGCAGCACCTCAAAGCTGCTGTAGCCAGACTGCCTCTCGAGATTCCTCCTCTCTGGGAAGGCCATCTCTGAAAGAAAGGCAGCAGCCCCAGTCAGGGGCTTATAGATATAACTCCTATCTCCCTGGGAAAGAGCATCTGAAAGAAGGGGCAGCTGTGGGCACAGCCTCAGCAGACTTAAATAGTCTTGCCTGCTGGCTCTGAAGAGAGCAGCAGATCTCCCAGCATAGTGCTAGGGCTCTGCTAAGGGACAGACTGCTTCCTCAGGTGGGTCCCTGACCCCCGTGCCTCCTGATGGGAAAATACCTCCCAATAGGGGTTGACAGACACCTCATGCAAGAGAGCTCTTGCTCTCAGACCACAATGCAATCAAATTAGAACAGTCTCTCAGATCACAATGCAATCAAATTAAAACTCAGGATTAAGAACCTCACTCAAAACTGCACAACTACATGGAAACTGAACAACCTGCTCCTGAATGACTACTGGATAAATAACAAAATTAAGGCAGAAATAAATATGTTCTTTGAAACCAATGAGAACAAGGATATAACATACCAGAATCTCTGGGACACAGCTAAAGCAGTGTTTAGATGGAAATTTACAGCACTAAATGCCCACAAGAGAAAGCAGGAAAGATCTAAAATCAACACACTAACATCAAAATTATAAGTACTAGAGAAGCAAGAACAAACAAATTCAAAAGCTAGCAAAAGACAAGAAATAACTAAGATCAGAACAGAACTGAAGGAGATAGAGACATGAAAAAGTCTTCAAAAAATCAAATGAATCCAGGAGCTAGTTTTTTGAAACAATTAACAAAATAAATAGATCACTAGCCAGGCTAATAAAGAAGAAAAGAGAGAAGAATCAAATAGGCACAACGAAAAATGATAAAGGGGATATCACCACTGATCCCACAGAAATACAAACTACCGTCAGAGAATACTATAAACACCTCTATGCAAATAAACTAGAAAATCTAGAAGAAATGGATGAATTCCTGGACACATACACCCTCCCAAGACTAAACCAGGAAGAATTCAAATCCCTGAATAGACCAATAACAAGTTCTGAAATTGAGGCAGTAATTAATAGCCTACAAACCAAAAAAAGTCCAGGACTAGACATATTCACAGCCAAATTCTACCAGAGGTACAAAGAGAAGCTGGTACCATTCCTTCTAAAAATATTCCAAAAAGTAGAAAAAAAAGACACTCCCCAACTCATTTTATGAGGCCAGCATCATCCTGATACCAAAGCCTGGCAGAGACACAAGAAAAAAGAAAATTTCAGGCCAATATCCCTGATGGACATTGATGTGAAAATACTCAACAAAATACTGGCAAACTGAATCCAGCAGCACATTAAAAAGCTTATCCACCATGATTGAGTTGGCTTCATCCTTAGGATGCAAGTCTGCTTCAACATACGCAAATCAATAAACATAATCCATCACATAAATACAACCAATGACAAAAATCACATGATTATCTCAATAGATTCAGAAAAGGTCTTTGATAAAATTCAATGCTCCTTCATGCTTAAAATATTCAATAAACTAGGTATTGAGGGAATGTATCTCAAAATAATGAGCTATTTATGATAAACTCACAGCCAATATCATACTGAATGGGCAAAAGCTGGAAGCATTCCCTTTGAAAACTGGCACAAGACAAGAATGCCCTCTCTCATTACTCCTATTCAACATAGTATTGGAAGTTCTGGCCAGGGCAATCAAGCAAGAGAAAGAAATAAAAGGTATTCAAATAGGAAGAGAGGAAGTCAAATCATCTCTGTTTGCAGATGACATGATTGTATATTTAGAAAACCCCATTGTGTCAGCCCCAAAACTCCTTAAGCTGATAAGCAACTTTGGCAAAGTCTCAGGATACAAAATCAACGTGAAAAAAATCATACGCATTCCTATACACCAATAATAGACAAACAGGGAGCCAAATCATGAGCAAACCCTGTTCAAAATTGCTACAAAGAGAATAAAATACTTAGAAATACAACTTACAAGGGATGTGAAGGACCTCTTCAACTAAGAACTACAAACTACTGCTCAAGGAAATAAAAGAGGACACAAACAAATGGAAGAACATTCCATGCTCATGGATAGGAAGAATAAATATCTTGAAAATGGCCATACTGCCCAAAGTAATGTATAGATTCAATGCTATTCCCATCAAGCTAGCATTGACTTTCTTCACAGAATTAGAAAAACTACTTCAAATTTCATATGGATCCAAAAAAGAGCCTGTATAGCCAAGACAATCTTACGCAAAAATATCAAAGTTGGAGGCATCACACTACCTGACTTCAAACTATAATACAAGGCTACAGTAACTAAAACAGCATGGTACTGGTACCAAACCAGAGATATAGACCAATGGAACCAAACAGAGGACTCAGAAATAACACCACACGTCTACAACCATCTGATCTTTGAAAAACCTGACAAAAACAAGCAATAGGGAAAGGATTCCCTGTTTAACAAGTGGTGTTGTGAAAACTGGTTAGCTGTATGCAGAAAACTGAAACTGGATCCCTTCCTTACAGCTTATACAAAAATTAACTCAAGATGGATTAAAGATTTAAACATAAAACGTAAAACCATAAAAACCCTAGAAGAAAACCTAGGCAATACCATTCAGGACATAGGCATGGGCAAAAGCTTCATGACTAAAACACCAAAAGCAATGGCAACAAAAGTCAAAGTTGACTAATGGGATCTAATTTAACTAAAGAGCTTCTGCACAGCAACAGAAACTATCATCAGAATGAACAGGCAACTTACAGAATGGGAGAAAATTTCTGCAATCTGTCCAACTGCCAAAGGCTGATGTCCAGAATCTACAAGAAAATTAAGTAAATTTACAAGAAAAAAAAAAGCCCCATCAAAAGTGGGCAAAGGATATGAACAGATATTTTTCAGAAGAAGACATTTAGGTGGCCAATAAATACACAAAAAAATAGCTGGTCATTAAAGAAATGTAAATCAAAACCACAATGAGATACCATCTCATGCCAGTTAGAATGGTGATCATTAAAAAGTAAGAAAACAACAGATGCTAGAGAGGATGTGGAGAAATAGAAACGCCTTTACACTGTTGGGATTGTAAGTTAGTTCAACCAATGTAGAAGACAGTGTGGTAATTCTTCAAGGATCCAGAACTAGAAATACCATTTGACCCAGCAATCCCATTACTGGATATATACCCAAAGGATTAAAAATCATTCTACTCTAAAGGCACATGCACACATACGTTTATTGCAGCAGTGTTCACAAGAGCAAAGACTTGGAACCAACCCAAATGCCATCAATGTTAGACTTGATAAAGAAAATGTGGCACATATGCACCATGGAATACTATGCATCCATGAAAAAGAATGAGTTCATGTCCTTTGCAGGGATATGGATGAAGCTGGAAACCATCATTGTCAGCAAACTATCACAAGGACAGGAAACCAAACACTTCATGTTCTCACTTATAAGTGGGAGTTGAACAATGGGAACATATGGGCACTGAGAGGGAAATATCACACACCAGGGCCTGTCGGGGGTGGGGAAAAAGGGGAGGGATAACATTAGGAGAAACACCTAATGTAGATGACAGGTTGATGAGTGCAGCAAACCACCATGGCACATGTATACATATGTAACAAACCTGCACGTTCTGCACATGTATCTCAGGTCTTAAAGTATAATTTTAAAAGAAAGAAAAGAAAATTTATGTAAATATTTTCTCTTCATAATCCAACTTTTAAAGAGTCTGGTTGTCTGGCAAATTACACAACACTATTTCTGCATGTCCCGTGCATGTGTACGTCTTGGCATCACCAAGGCTTCAGTGGAGTATTGAGCAAGTCATTTGAAAAATGTTATTTTAAACAAATGATACATTCTAAAAAATAGCACTTATTGAAGTACAAGATTAATATTGCTATTTTAACTTAGTTTTACCTCCATACTCAGACTTTTCATAATTTTTTTTTCTTAGTAATTGTTGAATTATGCCCACAGTTCACAGGCCAAATGGACTCCCTATGGCTAAAATGTTAAGCAGAACCAATAGGTTATGACATAGTGAGGGAGAGGTCACATTCTCTGTGTGTTTGGAAACGTGTTACAAAACCTGGTTTTCTACAACCAATGCAAATAATAGTTCCTGAAAACAATTACAGGTCGAAATTGCCCAACTGACCACCAAGAGACCAGCCGGTATCAACCTATTGACCATGTGGACCTAGACAATTGAGAGACTGGTGATTTGAGCTTAAAGGTCAGCCAGTCAAGACTCTGTTCTTCATTTCTCTGACCTGCCAACCCCTGCCCTTCGGTTTTTGTCTATAATCTCCTACTCCGTGACCTGTGCTCAGAGCACACTACTGTTGCAGGCCAAAGGCTATGTTTCTCCAATCTGGAGATTGCTTTTAGAAATGAAAATTCTCCTTTTGTCTCCACAGATTTCATTGGTCTTTCGTTAACATTACTTATAGGAATTAACCGACTGGGCAAAATGAATTTTTATAGAATACAACACAATTTATGTAAAAATGCTTTTCTAAGCATTACACTACAAAAAGTAGCACATTAACACTTAAATATTATAGAATCCTATTGTAAGGAATAATTGGACATGGAGTCAAAAGTAATCTTTAAGGATGAATCTTACTACTTTACCTTATTTAAAAAATGATATAAAAATGTCATTTTATGTCGATTTGTAACATGTACGTAGTCCTATAGCAAATATTGGTACCCGATTTTTGAAAAAGTAATAATTGATCACTATTATGGGTTTTCATTTTCAAATAGTAGTGTTTTATAGTTTTTTTTTTTTTTTTTTTTGAGACGGAGTCTCGCTCTGTCGCCCAGGCTGGAGTGCAGTGGCCGGATCTCAGCTCACAGCAAGCTCCGCCTCCCGGGTTCCCGCCATTCTCCTGCCTCAGCCTCCCGAGTAGCTGGGACTACAGGCGCCGCCACCACGCCCGGCTAATTTTTTGTATTTTTAGTGGAGACGGGGTTTCACCGTGTTAGCCTGGATGGTCTCCATCTCCTGACCTCCTGATCTGCCCGTCTCGGCTTCCCAAAGTGCTGGGATTACAGGCTTGAGCCACCGCGCCCGGCCAGTGTTTTATAGTTTTAGTAATCTGTTTTGAGAATTTAATTGTTGTAACCTTATATTTGATTAAATATAGTGAAATTGCTATTCATAAAGTTGTGAAAACTGGGCAATAATAAACAAAATATTTTTTACATAAGACCTTACCATAAACCTAAAATTTCAAAATTATAAGTAAAAATTCTTATAAATACTATATGTGTGGTGATTAATATTAAGTGTCAAGTCGATTGAATGGAAGGACACAAAGTATTGTTTCTGGTTGTATCTCAGTGTATCCGGGTGTTGCCAGAGGAGGTTAACAGTTGAGTCAGTGGACTGGGAGAGGAAGACCCAGCCGAAATTTGCTGCCAGCACAATTGGATGCTAGAAAATACAGACAGAAGAAGTTGGAAGAAGCTGATTTGTCCAGTCATCTGGTCTTCTTCTCTCTCCCATGATGGATGCTTCCTGCCCTCAAACATCAGACTTCAAGTGCTTCAGCTTTCGGACTCTTGAACTTACACCAGTGGTTTACTTGGGACTATAGGGCCTTTGGCCACAGACTGAAGGCTGCACTATCGGTTTCCCTACTTTTGAGATTTTGGGACTTGGACTGACCCGCTACTAGCTCCCTTGCTCCTCAACTTGCAGATGGCCTATCGTGGGACTTCACCTTGTGATACTGTGAGTCAATTCTCCTTAATAAATTCCCTTTCATATACACATACATCATATTATCTGTCCCTCTCGAGAACCCTAATACAATATACATATACATGTCTATGTGAAGTTGATGATTATTTGCATTTTATATTTTATTGGGATTTCTTTGTTAAAAATATCTCATAAATAGAACTAGTAATATAAATACATTTATACAGTGTTTTGTTAATGTTATTTCAGTAAACAGCATAATTTATTCAACTAATCCTCTTTTCTATAATTAGATTATTTTTAGTTTTCAAAATTAATAAAAAGGGATATTGCCAAAGCTAAATCATGACTGTTTCTGTTCATTCTTTTTTTTTTTTTTTTTTTTTGAGGCGGAGTCTCGCTCTGTCACCCAGGCTGGAGTGCAGTGGCGCGATCTCGGCTCACTGCAAGCTCCGCCTCCCAGGTTCACGCCATTCTCCTGCCTCAGCCTCCCAAGTAGCTGGGACTACAGACGCCCGCCACCGCGCCCGGCTAGTTTCTTGTGTTTTTTAGTAGAGACGGGGTTTCACCGTGTTAGCCAGGATGGTCTCGATCTCCTGACCTTGTGATCCACCTGTCTCGGCCTCCCAAACTGCTGGGATTACAGGCTTGAGCCACCGGGCCCAGACTGTTTCTGTTAATTCTTAAGTATTTTCTTAGGATGTTAATCTTAAGCAAGGTTGTAGTATATTTGGATAAAGTTACACAATTTGTATGGGTTGTGTGTGTGTGTGTGTCAGAGAGAATGAGAGATTATTTGTGTACAAAATTATTAATCTGAAAATATTTTTGTCCTTTAAATTTTTATTGCATTAAAATGGGGCTAGAGTGGATGACTATTAAGTTTGAGAAAATATTTTTTAAGTGAAAACATTTTATGAGAAGGAAGGCAGGATATAGATTGTTTAAAATATATTTCAGGTGTTTGTGTTTGAGCAAGTTTGGGGGATGCTGCTCTACACTACTGCACATTAAAAGGAAAAGTGATATTTTACAACTCAATTATGTCTGCTGAAGAACTTGTAATGGATCGGGTGGTTAAGTAAGTGTTATCCTCACATACAATTTTTATTTAATAGTTAGGATTACTTTACTGCTACATAGAATTTAACCACAATGAATTTCCATATATATAAAATGGAATCCTTCTATACTCTCTCTGTAGGTTGAACATTTGTGTAGCTTATTAGACATAACCAAATATTTCATTCAATTTTTCATTGTCAATTTGGGTGACTGTCAATGAAAATCTGTATAATACTTTCAAGTACTATAATGGAAACATTGATATTTCATTTCTTAGGAGTATGGAGCAGTAGAAAATTGAACTTGGCTTGTGTTTCTAGCTCAAGTGAATACAACATACACACTATACACAATCTGTTATAAATATTATGTTAACTCTCAGGCACACACTAACTTATTTACCCACTTCAAAGGATATTTCCTTGACTGGTAAGACTGTTCATAGTAACAATCATGGCTTTCAAAAATTGGTTTCCTATGCATTTAAAGACTATTTATTTACTTATAAGTTAAATTTTAGTTTATTTTAGATTCAGGGAGTACATGAACATGTTTGTTACATGGGTATATTGAGCGCTAGTGGGGATTGAGCTTCTATTGTACCAACAACATAAATGGTGAACATTTTACCTAGTAGGTCATTTTTCAAAACTGGTCCCCTTCCCACACTCCCTGCTTTTGGAGTCCCCAGTGTTCATTATTTCCATCTTTACGTCCATGTGGTACTCATTGTTTAGCTTCCACTTGTAAATAAGAACGATGGTATTTCATTTTCTGTTTCTGAGTTAGTTCATATAGGATAATGGCTTTTAGCTTCATCCATAAAAACAACAAGATTTTATTCCTTTTTATGGTTGGATAATATTCCATGGTGTGTGTGTGTGTATACATGTATATCTCCACATATATATACACACATACACACACACACATATATATACACACACACACATACATATGACATTTTCTTTACCTAGTCAACCATTGATGAACCAACACTGAGGCTGATTTCATGATTTTTCTATTAAGAAGAGCGCTGTGATGAACATAGAAGCCCAGGTGTCTTTTTTGTATAATAATTCCTTTTCCTGTGGATAGATACCCAGTGGTGGGATTCCTAGGTCAAATGGTAGTTCTATTTTTAGTTCTTTGAGAAATTCCCATACTGTTTTCCATAGTGGTTGAACTAATTTACATTTCCACCAACAGTGTAGAAGTGTTCCCTTTTCTGCACATCAATGCTAACATCTGTTGTTTGTTGAATTCTTAATAATAGCCATTCCGACTGGTGGAAGATGATATCTCACTGTGGTTTAAATTTACATTTATCTGATGATTAATGGTGTTGAGCGTTTTTTCATGTATTTCTTGGCCACTTGTATCTCTTCTTCTGAGAAGTGTTCGTTCATGTCTTTGTCCAGTTTTTGATGAGGATATTTGTTCATTTCTTGTTAAGTTGTGTTCCATATAGATTCTAGATATTAATTCTTTGTCAGAGCTATAATTTGCAAATATTTTCTCCCATTCCATAGGTTGTCTGTTTACTCTATTGATTATTTCTTTTGTATGCAGAAGCTTTTTAGTTTGACTCCCATTTGTCTTTTTTGTTGTTTCTGTTGCATTTGCTTTTGGAATCTTCATCATAAATTTTTTGCCTAGGCCAATAACCAGAAGAGGTTTTCCTGAGTTATCTTCCAAGATTTTTATAATTTCAAGTGATATATTTAAGCCTCAGTTCATCTTGAGTTCATTTTTGTATATGGTGAGAGATAGAGCTCCAGTTTTTATTCTTCTGCACTTGGCAAGACAATTTTCCTAGCACTACTTATGCAATAGGATGTATGTCCTCCATTATTTATTTTTGCTAATGGTATCAAAGATCAGTTGGCTGTAGACATGTAGCTTTATTTCTGGGTTCTTTGCTATGTTCCATTGATCTATGTGTCTATTTTTCTACCAATATCATGCTATTTTAGTTACTACAGTAGTTAATTTGTAGAATAATTTGAAGTCAAGAGATGTGATGACTTCGGATTTGCTATTTTTACTTAGTATTGCTTTGGCTAAGGATTGTACAACTCTTTTATGATTCCATGTGAATTTTAGGATTGTTTTCTCTAATTCTGTGAAAAAATGACATTGATAATTAGATAGGTATTGTGTTGAATCTGTAGATTGCTTTGGGCAGTTTGGTAACTTAGTAGTACTGATACTTCCAGTTCATCAGCATGGATTGTTTTTCCATTTGATTGTGTCATCTACGATTTCTTTGATCATTGTTGTGTGTAAATTTTTTACCTCTTCGTATAAATGTATTTCTAGATTGTGTGTATGTGTGTGTGTGTGTGTTTGCACCTATGGTAAATGGAATTGCATTATTGATTTAGCTCTCAACCTCAATGTTATTGCTATATAGAAATGCTAATAATTTATATACACTGATTTTGTATCATAAGACTTTACTGAAGTTGTTTATCAAGTCTAGGAGTCTTTTAGGGGAATATTTAAGGTTTTCTAGTAATATAATACTTTCCAGAGATAATTCGACTTCCTCTTTTCCAGTCTCAATATCTTTTATTTCTTTCCTTCTCTGATTGCTCTGTCTAGTACTTAGAGTGTTGAACAGAAGTGAGAATGGACATCTTTGCCTTGTTCCAATTCTTAGAGGGAGTGCTTTCAACTTTTTCCCTTTCAGTATGATGTTGGCTGTGGGTTTGTCATATATGGCTCTCATTATTTTGAGGTATGTTCTACCAATGCCTAGTTTGTTGAAGGTTTTTATCATGAAGGGCTATTGGACTTTATAAAATACCTATTATACATCTATTGAGATGATTGTATTGTATTTGATTTTAGTTCTCTTTATGTGGTGAATCACATTTATTGATTTGTGCATGTGAGCCATCCTTGGATCCCTGGAATAAAATCCACTTGATTGTGATGAATTCTCAGTTTAAATATGAATCCATAGCTATAGGCTGCAATCAAATAGATTGTTTCTGTTGATTTATTCATATTAAGTACTGTCATAAATTAGATTAAATATTCATTGTCTAACATGCCATTGTGAGATGGCAGAAATCACCAGTTAATTTTTAATGGATGTTTATGATTTATATCATATAAAGTAGGAAGTTCTATGTGTTTAATTATTCTTTAAACAACATCAATATGCATTAACATTTATATCATTTTTGCATCTGAGTTCTGTTCTGAACACTGCCAAAAAAAAAAAAAAAAATTTACCCAAGTAATTACCTGTCACATTGGCTGTACTGTCTTTAAATGAATTTAAGACACACTACTCCTTAAGTAATGCAATTGATAATTCTGTGTAAGTATTACTATACATAAAGTTTGAATGAATTCTGTGTGTGCATTTATCCTATCTCTGTAAATAGAGTACACACAAATTATATTTTTGAAACAAATCAGAAGTGTTCAA
Organism: Macaca nemestrina; assembly: GCF_043159975.1. Taxonomy (NCBI): domain Eukaryota; kingdom Metazoa; phylum Chordata; class Mammalia; order Primates; family Cercopithecidae; genus Macaca; species Macaca nemestrina. The sequence continues at coordinate 187,377,489 of NC_092126.1, read as the reverse complement.
GTAGTAAATTAAGATCTGAGACACAAACAAAATGTTGCAGAAATCCACGTTACCAGTCTTGCAGCGATAGCAACAAAATTTAAATTGACTATATTTTTCTTTCTTTCATAGACTCTTAAATATCACGATCATAATTCTATATTGTTATATTTTGGTAAGAATATTTCTTATATTTTAACTTATCTTAAAAAATCTAAATCCCACCTTTGATTATTTCCACAGAACATATCTTCCTTAAACCAAATTTATTTTCTAAATTAATTTTTAGGGATGCTGTATGCATCACAGCAATTTGTAGAATTCCAAATTCTAGAATGTATCTATTGTCATATTACAGAGGAAAATAAATAAAAAAGAAACCTTGCTTCTCCTATGTAAATGGTTTAGCCTAATATTTTGTTTCCCTAAATGCCCTTCTGCTGGCTAAATGTTATCTAATACAAGCCAAATACTAAGTATTTTATAATAACTTTAATGTAAAAATATCAAAACACTTTTTATTGAATGGTTCCATAAATCAAGAGAATTTTCAACATTCATAAAAATGTTGCAGTGTGAAAACTGATAACATGCCAAATTATTTTGACTCTTCTTAGCTCTTCAGTGGAAATAATATACATTCACAAGTCTAATTTTTATTATATGTACACAAACAAAAATATATATGTGCACATATGTTTCATTATCTTTCATTTTCAATAGCTAGTTTTTCTTTCCTTAAATCCCAAATGCTTGACTATTTCTACAAGTCTATCTAGCATAGCAGCAATAAAGCTCTTAAATGCAATCTTCCTTCAAATTAATAAAGTGAATAACTGTAAAAAGTTCAGAATGCTGAGTTGTACAGAAGTAGGAAACATTTCTTCTAATTCATAGTATTATTTATCTTTGTTAAATACCCAAATTTGAGGCAGATGTAAAAGCTTGAGCCATTCCTTTGGCTAAGCAAAATGGTACTGATTTCATAAAGGTTATTACTGTTCTTCACAATAATTTTTAACAATAGTATCTGTCTTTTGGATGGTAAGATATACAAATTTCTGAAAATTTTCATCTAAAATTATAATTTGTCCCCTTTTAATACACACTTTCTAACAATTTAATAAACTGTTGCAAACTGGCTAAAAATTGAATAAAAGATAACATCATATCATCATTCTTTCTGAAACCATTTAAATTCTCATGTCTTGAGTTCATTTTAACTTATATGTGGGCTTCTCAAAGAGAAATTCAGAATAGAGCGAATTAAATTCACCATTTAGCTGGGTGTGGTGGCTCATGACTATAATCACAGCACTTTGGGAAGCCAAGGCGGGCAGGTTGCTTGAGCCCAGGAGTTGAAGACCAGCCTGGGCAACATAATAAGAACTCATCTCTACAAATATATAAAATAATTAGCCTCGCATGGTGCCCATGCCTGTAGTCTGAGCTACTCAGGAGACTAAGATGGGAGGCTAAGATGGAAGGATTGCCTGAGCCTGGGAGGTCACAGTTGCAGTGAGCTGTGATCAGGCCATTGCACTCCAGCCTGGGCAACACAATAAATAAATAAATAAATAAATTCTCAATAAATAAGTAAATAAATAAATTCACTCTTTAAAGAATCTAGTGTTATAAGTTAAAATGTTGACATATTTTTCTTATTACATGTTTCTTTTTGTTTGGAGGCACATTTGTTTGTTTTCTGCCTTTGTCTGAAGAGTGGGAAAATACATAAGAATATTCCTTTGTTGTAAATGTGTCATTTTATATCATGTTTCAAAATCCTGACAGAATTTACTTAATAAACAAGAAACAGTTTATTACAGAGATAGCAGTTAGTTTTAAAATGGAAGAAAACATCTTTTTCTAAGTAATCTGAAATATTTATGAATCATATCATTCTTAACAATCATGATAGAGTATCAAACACTTATTAAAATTGGTATGACTCCTATTTTATTTTTATTTATTTATTTATTTTGAGACAGGAGTCTTGCTCTGTCGCCCAGCCTGCAGTGCAGTGGTGTGATCTCAGCTCAATGCAATCTCGGCCTCCCAGGTTCAAGCAATTCTCCTGTCTCAGCCTCCCAAGTGACTGTGACTACAGGTGCCTGCCGCCATGCTAGGCTAATTTTTGGATTTTTAGTGAAGACAGGGTTTCACCATGCCAGTCAGGCTGGTCCTGAGCTCCTTACCTCAAGTGATCTACCTGTCTCAACCCCCCAAAATGTTGGGAATATAGGCGTGAGCCACCGTGCCTGACTGACTCCTATTTTAAAATAAATTTAATCATTGGCCCTAGGCTCCCTTTGATGAAATTTATCTTGCTTGGACCAGAGGAGGAGCATCTTTTAAAAGATTTAATTTTGATATATAATTCCACAGCTTCGGAAAGATATGTACATGTTGTAACCTATATCATACAATATATAGGATTATTCAATCCCATGTTCTGTTGTACTGAAAAGGCCACATAATTAGTTCTCTTGAGAAATTCATTTATTCCATAGTGTATTGGTTAGATTATTACATACAGTTTATAGCTACTAATACCATTTATAAATTTATAAAGTCATTATTCCAAATCTATTTTCAAAACTTTTAGAAATTTTTTTCACCTTAAAATATTTACTTTTCAAATAATGATTTCAATTCCAATGACCAATAAGGTATAACTATTAAGATAATAATTATCTACACTAGTTATTTGAAAGATAGATGTTTTGACCATTTAAAGAGTAATAGAAAAGACGTTTAATTATCTGATTGTTTCTTTGTTGCTTAATCTTTAAATACTGGTTTGTGAAATGATGAATATAAACACATTTTCATGTGTTTCATCTTTTCCTCAAATCAAGACATTAACAGAGCTACAATGCTATAACTTCATCAATGCTATGTATTGACACTGAAGTACAGGTCATAGAATAATTACTAACATAATATTATGGCATCATCATAAATATAAATTCCTGAATTCCTTCAATTATTTTAAAATATGATTAAGTGAAATCTTTGTTTATTAGCTTGGTCCCTTGTAGAACTACAGTCATTTGTCACTTAATGATGGGGACACGTTCTGAGAAATGAATCATTAGGAAATTTCCTCATTGTGAAAACATCATACAGTATACTTATACAAATGTAGATGGCATAGCCTCCTACACACCAACGCCTGTAAGGTGTGACTTATTGCTCCTAGGCTACAACCCTGTATAGCACGTTTTTGTACTGAATAGGAAATTTTAACACAATAGGAAGTAGTTTTGTTTCTGAGCACACCTAAAGATACAAATAGTACAGTAGAAATTCACCGTAGGAGATTTAAAATGGCACACTTAACATGTGTAGTTTACTAACCATGAATGAAGCTTGCGGGACTGGAAGTTGCATTGGGTAAGTCAATGAGTGAGCTGTGAATGAATGTGAAGCCTAGGACATTTGTGTACACTACAGTAGATTTTATAAACACTGTACACTTAGCCTAAACTAGATTTATAAAAAATATTTTTCTTTTTTCAATAATAAATGAATATTAGCTTGCTGTAACTTTTTCACTTACAAACTGTTTTTTAACTTTTTGACACTTTCGTAATAACATTTAATTTAAAATAAACACATTATGCAGCTGCACAAAAATATTTTCTTTCTATATATTCTTATTCCATAAGCTTTTTTCTAATTAACTTTAAAAAATGTTTTTTAAACTTTTCTGGTACAAACTAAGACACAAATACACACATTAGCCTACCGCTGCATAGGGTCAAGATCATCAATATCACTGTCTTACACATCCACATCTTGTCCCACTGGAAGATCTTCAAGGCCATTGAGCGCTGTCATCTCCTATGATAACAATGCTTTCTGCTGCAATACTTTCTCAGGGACGTGCCTGAGGCTGTTTGACAAATGACTATTTTCTATAAGTGGAAGTAACTATAAAATAACAATAAAAAGTATAGTATAGTAAATATATGCAACAGTAACAGAATCATTTATTATCATAATGTATTAAGTAATGTACATAATTGTGTGTTACACTTTTATACTTCTGGCAGTGCAGCAGGTTTGTTTACACTAGCATCACCACAAACATGTAAGTAATGTGTTGAACTGCAACATTAGGACAGCTAGGATATCCATAGATAATAGGAATTTTTCAGCTCCATTAGCATCTCTTGGACTACTTTCATATACATGGTTCATCATTGACTAAAATGTTATTTTGCAGTACATGACCATATGTGAATGGTGGAGACGACGTGGGTTCTAAGAAAAACAGCCTTGTCTGGGTGGGGGGGCTCATGCCTGTAATCCCAACACTTTGGGAGACTGAGGTGGGCAAATCATGAGGTTAGGAGTTTGAGACTAGCCTGGCCAACATGGTGAAATCCTGTCTCTACTAAAAATACAAAAATTAGCTGGGCATGGTGGCGGGTGCCTATAATCCCCGCTAGTCAGGAGGCCGAGGTAGGAGAATCATTTGAACCCAGGAGGTGGAGGTTTCAGTGAGCTGAGATTGCACCATTGCACTCCAACTTGAGTGACAGGGTAAGACTCTGTCTTTAAAAAAAAAAAAAAAGACAGCCTTAATAGACCAAGACTTCTCATGAGTACAAAATCACTACATTTTATTCTATTGTCTGTGGTATAAAGTGCAACTGAGCACCAGAAAAAAGCCTGTCTTAGAATATCTTTGACAGGAAACAAGTGCTCTTATGTACAAATGCAGAGAGCACAACAGGTCTGAAACTCCCACAGCAGACATAATGTCTACATCCCGTGGTCTTTTCCTCTTTCTAAGTGCAGAATGGCATGTTTGAATCTTGAGTCAGCTCCTCCCAGTGTATCAATTTGGTAAGCATAAAAGCTTTGAGTAAAGAAATCCCATCGAAAAGGTCCTTGTACATATTTGCTAATAAAGAGAAAAACGCGTATTAATGGTTCATTAACCCACTGCATTATAGTTTTAGAAATACTCCTGTAATAACACTGGAATTTCTTAATTTATATTGTCAAATTGTCTTTTGGTAGATAATTTAAATAGCTCTAAATATATTAAAATTATTCCTTAATATTTTGAAGTTATTAATGTTTTAAAATTATGTAGATGGATATCATGGTCATGTCTCTGCTATAAAAGTTGCTTGCATTTTCAAGCTACTCCAGGAAGACTATAAATAGAAAAAATTCAGGATGATTTAATCAAAATTGAAATAGTCACTGCTTAAAGATGTCTTAGAAACTTCTGTTTAAAAAATATATATGCATATGCAAATAGTTAAATTTTGTTTAGCATTACATTAATATTTGTCTATATTTCTAGATAAATTACTGCATTAATGTTCAATAATTTGTAGTTTCCCTGATGAAAAACAATTTATAATTATTCAGAAAAGAGAAAAAGTAGGTTTTTTTGGTTTTTTTGTTTTTTTATATGAAGTAAACCTACAGAAGAAATTCTGTATGGAATACAGACTAAAAGAAATGTGATTCATTCTAAAATGCAGATTAAACAATTTCAAAATGGATTCCACTAAAATATTAAGGCAGCTTTTTATTTGGCAGTTGTAGAATTATCAGTATTATTTATTTACTCAGAGATTATAATCTCACACAGAAAGAAATAAGGCAGTATTGTCATGACTAAGCTACTGAAGAAATTCAGAAAAAGCAGAGATAAAGCATGAGAAGATCCTGGAATCCTGAATTGCATTCCTTCAATTCAGGTTCCGTTCATGGGACCTCCACTGTTGATATGGGTATGCAACTCCTTTTCGATGAATTCTCCTGTAGACAAATATAACTCTCGTCAAAGTACACATGCAAAAAATAAAATAAATAATAAAAGCCAGAAATAAAAAAAAAGAAAACAATTACTGGAAAACACAGGAAAGAAAGCAAAATTATATAGTTAATGGAGGGTAGTTAGCATTTCAAAGAAAAGAAAGGTCCTCAGATTAGGTTTTAATGCTTTTAGCTTGAGGACAGGCACTAACTAATTACACAGGTCTAGACTGTGGTATAAAAACCATAGTCTTTGTGTTCTGAAGAACCAGAGAACAATGTTTTGGGAAACCGTTTGGGAAATAAAGAAGGAATACAAGAGAAGTAAAAGCTAGAAAAATGCCATTCTATTTATGTGTGTGTATAAACTGTACCCAAAACATCTTAATGACTCCCCACTCATGCAAGCACAGGACAGAATCCAAGCATCTCAGCTACATAGAAGAAACTAAACTTAGATCTAAGATGCTATTAAAAAAACAAAGGTTGTGCTATGAATCCTCAATTGTAATAGCTTTCTGAAAAAATGAATAAAAACTGTTGATAATCTAAAACCTCTACAACATAACATTTATAATATTCAGAATATAATCCAAAATTACTCTTTATATAAAGATTTATAAAAATATGACAAAATTTCAGAAGAAAATATCATCAACAGAGACCAATTCCCAGATGATACAGATATTGGAATTAGCTGAGAAGAATTTTAAACATTTTATAATTAGGATCATTAAATAGTGAAAAAATGTGTTTATAATAAGGTAAAGATAGTAAGAATCAACAGGGAAATAGAAACTGTAGAAAAGAAGTAAATAGATATCCGGGAACTAAAAAAACACAATATCAGAAACAAAGCTTCTATGTGTTTGCTTGTAAGAGACAGGGTCACCACAGGCTGTGAAATAGCTCATCCATCACAGAAAGGAAGTTGTGTTGTATTGCATTCAATCCTCTTGGTATGCAAGTACTTGCTATCATGGGATTCAGCACCTCAGTAATGGTTTTTACCACTTGAGTTTATTCAATTACCCTTTGCAATGAAGGATTTTGTTGTGGTGGATAATAGATAAGAAGATTAGGAAGTGCAAACTATTGTTCATGATTATCATCTCTCTTTCCCTTTGTCTCTATCTCCATGTATATGAATGATATGCATTTCCTTTTTATAATTTTAATCTTAAACTCTAGCAAAGTTCTCACCAGATGGACACAGACAACTTATTTATTCTTATGATTACCAACTAAACTCATATGCATCCCTTCTCTCACTTTTATCTTTGATTTTAGATAGAAAGCACTGCCTGGCTCAATATACCCATTGAAACCTTTAGTCAACAGGTTAAGAATACTCCAGGAACTGAGAGTCTCCATTCATCGCAGGAGCTGATCTCATCTTCATTTGGGCATGCATGTGAAACACACGTCATTTCTCTTAGTATTCTTTGTAGAAAACTATGTCATCTATGCAGCATCCCACCAGCAGTGCCCTATACAATTCTTGAATTTTTCAGACCATAAATTGCTTGTGCATTTGGGAAATATGACACTCAGATATTAGCACTACACCCTTAGTAAATTATTTGACCCAACTAAAGCCTGCTACAAATTACCAAAGTTTTCTGAGGATAGTGTATAATTCTTATGCACATATAAGTCAAGGGAAAACTTAGCTTGGAAAATTTTGTAATTTTTTCCTAAATTGCAAACCCTCAATTTTATTTGATGATCTGTATTGATACTAAATGGAAAAGGATTTTGGGTTTTGTGTTGTGTTTTTTTTTGTTTGTTTGTTTTAACATCTACGGATTTGCCCCTGGAATTATACTACTTTGGTTGTTTGTTTGGTTATTGATTGCATTATTTTAATAGTCAAATTCACTGTGAAACTGATTCACATTTTCAGGAAGTAAAGCAAGGACTCTCAAATGCTCTCTTAGGTCATAAGACATCTTCTCTGTGAAATGGTCTTAATCTAGGCATTCATTTGAAAGATGAGACCGGATTATCTTTTCATTACTCTTGGTCTTCAAATGTTGTGTTAGAAAGACTCTAAGATTATACGAACTTCTGGAGTTCATGCCCTTGTATAACCTCCTCCCCCGGCCAGTGTAAGTGGAATCTGTGGCTTGCTTCTAATCAAGAGAATATGGTTAACGTAATGAAATGGCATACCCGTGATTTTTTTTAATATTATGTAACATTCTATATTGGTAGTAGATTTACTGTACAGACTCTTTCCCTTGCCAGCTTTGGAGAAGCAAACTGTTTGTCATGAGAATGCCTATGGAGAGGGCCAAATGGCAAGGAACTGAAGGTAGTCTTTAAGAGCACACAGTAGCTTTTAGTTACTAAAGGGAGTTTGCAGTCAATAGCTAGCAGGAAGTCAGTCTCCTCTGCCCTACAATTAACAAGAAAGTTAATGCTCCCACAAATCCAAGTGAACTTGGAAATAGACCCTTTCCTAGTCAAGGATCCAGGGGTAAATCTGACACTTTGGTTGTAGTCTTTGAGACTCTAAAAAGGGCTAAGCCAAATCAGGTCCAAGCTCCTGACTCACAGACAATGTGAGATAATAAATGTGCTGTCTTAAGGCACTACTACATTTGTGCTAATTTGTAAAACAGCAATAGTAAACTAATACAAATGCTGTGCCTCACACATTTAAATAAGTCAATATCTCTTTTAAGTCTCTTCACTTTTCATGCATTTCACTCTCTTTTTCCCCTGTCTACTTCTATAAGCATATTTAAATTGTCTTGAATTTTTTTCACTTATTTCAGTGAAATTTTTTATTTCTATTACATTTACTCCATAAAGCCATTGATGAGTGATTTTTTTATGCTTTTCACTTCTCAAGTTTATTTCACTAACATGGTGACACAACATGACTTCCTATCTCAATACCACCTCCTCTCACCTGTAGGTGTAGCTAACTTTCTTCTCCGGTGATCAGCCTTCCAAAGTAATCAAATTTTCTGCTTTGGTGGATGAGTAAACTAAACAAATTGTCTCCTTCACAAGCAAGCTTAAAACACATACACACGCACACACACGCACGCACCAGTGTTTCTCATGGAACAAAATCAAAGGTTCAACTATCACCCAAGAGGGCAGGGAAGTAACAACATTTATAGATCTGTTCATTCTCTTTATGTCATCTTTCATAGCAATTCATTATAAAAAGTGACAATGAAAGAAGTGAGACTCTTGAATATATATGTATCCATATATCTATATAAAACACAAGAGATATATATATTGTGTTAAAAACTATTTGTGTTTAGAAGGAAAAATTTGAGTGTGAGTTGTCCAGGTTCTTGGTGTGCTGAACAAAGAACTGAACAAAGTAACAAAGGAATGAAATGGTGAAAGTGGGAATTTATTGAAGTGAGAAAACTCTCCACAGGGTGGGAACAGGCTGGCAGTTGGCTTAAGGGTAAGGTTACAAACTTTCTTGGGGTTTAAGTACCTTTTAGAAGTCTCCTATTGGTTACCCCCACGTTGATGGAGGATTTGGCCCAGGACTGAGGTGAACAGGCCCACAGAGAACCAGAGGCCAGAGTGGATTGGCGCCTTATGCAAATGAAGGGATAACTCGTGCTTGGCTGAGGCCAGTCAGGAACACTTTCCATTTCCCATTTGCAACCCAGTGTAAGAAGGTATTGTAAGGACAGTAACCTTTTGATCCTTTGTTACTTGGGCATAGAGGGGTGAGGATCCCCTTCTGATTCAGTTTTAGGAAGTCAGCACTAATTGGCCTTAGGTTCCTTGGCTCCAGACCCTATTCTCCAGCCTCACTTGAAATAGTTGACATCTGAAACGCCTGCCAAACTTGTTTTAACTAAACAAAGATTATATTTAAAGGGTATATTTGTAATATTTGGACCTAGAAAATATAGCATGTGAAAAATAAGAACAAATTAATTAATTCAACAAATATATTTGAGTGCCTAGAATGGCCTAGAAGACATAAGCAGGACATGGTCATCATCCTAATAGATTGTATAATTTAACAATTTAAAAGCTTGGCACAATGATGACAAAATGTATGTCAAAAGTATATGCCTGAAAACAGGTATAAAAACAATTTTATGAGATTTTACAAATTAAAAATAAACCTAATTATAGATAAAAGTATACTATAATTAGCAATGAAGCTGTCATCAGAGAAACAGAAAATAAGCTGTAAGTAAGTAACTGTGAAAAAAAATTCACAGTTTAAGAACCACTGTACCTGTTTCCACAAACAATATGTAAGATACATGGGGATGGTATTACTTGTATCATAAAATGTTCATTTTGAATATGTGTATGGGGGAAGGAGTGTTTACTTTAAGCAAAATGTATAAAATATCTAACCGTTGCTTTTTTAAAGTAATGAAATTGTTTGAATGACTCCAAAAAACAACTGAAGTAGTTTTTACTAAATTATCAAACCATAATTTAAAAGCTTGCCTTGATACCATGGAGAGGAATTATTTTCTCTAAGTGAAGTATCCGTAGTGAAATATCAGTGTTGTATATTAGTATCCAAGGTCCATTTTAACTGACAATGAATCTCAGTTATTCAAAAGGTTTTTTATGTTCATCTTCATATACTTTTATTGATTAAAATTAGTTATTTGTTTGGTTATGTTTCTTGGTTTCCAAGATGGTTTATTATAATCACGATTTATTTTTATTTTTATTTTAACTAATGTATGGCAGATAATTTTTAAAAAGTTACTTTAAATTACTTTTATGTGAGGAAAAATTTTTATCCCTTTAGGCTTTCTGATATTTAGAACAATTATTTGATCCTATTAAATTATGAAAGGTCCTTTTATTATCAATTATTTTATTACTTTTTTTCTGAGATGGAATTGTCTTCCACCCCTCCAAATATACATATGTATATTGTATATATATCTTTTAACATTTGATGATTTTGCAGCCATAAAAAAAAAAAAAAAGAGTTCATGTCCTTTGCAGGGACATGGATGTAGCTGGAAACCATAATTTTCAGCAAACTAACACAGGAACAGAAAGCCAAACACTGCATGTTCTCACTCATAAATGGGAGTTGAACGATGAGAACACATGGACACAGGGAGGGGAACATCACACATCGGGGCCTGTCAGGGGGTGGGGGCAAGGGGAGGGAGAGCATTAGGACAAATACCTAATGCATGTGGGGCTTAAAAACTAGATGACGGGATAATAGGTGCAGCAAACCACCACGGCACGTGTATACCTATGTAATAAACCTGCACATTGTGCACATTCATCCCAGAACTTAAAGTAAAAGAAAAGAAAAACGTGATTTTGGTGATCTCTTACTTCTTGCCTCAAACGTGTGTGTAGCATGTGTGTGTAGCATGTGTGTGTGTGGATAACAAGGAAATTGAGATCTTGAGAGACTCAAACATTCAGATCAAAACCTAAGTATTTTTATTTCTATTACTTTTAATACAGATGAGACACACTATTTTCCCGTTTTCTTTGCTATGGTCATTCTTAATGTATAGAAATTCTATTTTACATATCTTTAACAGCTTCTGATGTAATTTTATGAATGTTGTCAATTCGGACAATTAGTCTGCCACTTCCACAAACACACTTAGTAGGAGCTGCTCTGAAGAGACTTCTGCCCTTCCTTGCCCTGGGAAAGGGTCACCCCAAGGCTCATCTGACCTCCAGAATGTTTGCCTGGCTGCACAGGAATGACCTCAAATCTGGTGATGTGAGTTATGGAGTCTGGAAATAAACACAGGAAAAGGAGCTGGTCCTCACAGGTATCCTGGCAGAAGTAGGAAGTTCAACTTGACAAACAAAAGGTGTGCAATTCAAGAAAGGGGTGCAATCCCTCCTTTGGAAGTGATTGGAAGAAATAGCTGGAAGGAATTATAATGATGGCAGTGCTGTTATTTAATTAGTGCTTACCCCATGCCAGGTGTGTATAATCAACTAGCCCCAAGTTTTCTTCCTTAATATCTAGTTAAGAGTCTCATGCTTAAAGGATGTTTCTGAGGATTCTGAGAAATGCATGGTAGCTCCTGGTAGCTATAAATAACCTCACTTCCTCAGCTCCTCCTGGCTCCATTCCCTCAGGTACCTCTTGGCTCATCATTCATACTCCTGCTTTTCCCCCAAAAAGCAACATGGCAGAATGCTTGTGAGTGCGGAATTTGGGGCCAGACAGCCTAGGTTGGAATCCCAGCACTAGCTCTAGAACTTGGACTAGTTACTTAACTAACATGTGCCTCAGTTTCTGAATCAGAAGATAATAATACCTGCTTCAGTGGGTCAATATATAAAAAGTGATAATAACAGTGCCTGGCACTTGGTAAGCATTGAATAAGTTTGTTAAACAAATAAATTTTTTAAATTAAAAAAAAATTGAGGAAAGGACATTAGATATATGTCCATGTTAGTAAATGCTTTTTCTAAGTTCACAATCTTTCAAACTCAGGATTTTTGATGGCAAGTCCTGGGATCTTACTATAACACCATATCCCTAATCTGAAGAAGATCCTCCTAGGAAACTCCGCAGACCAAAAATAAGACACAGGTTTCCTAAAACAGATAAATCCTGTTGGAGAAGTTGATTCAAAGCAAGGGTATATGTTAGAATTAGAGATTTGGTAATATGGGGGGCAACCTGGTAGATTTTCAATGTCAAACATATTTCTCAACTAACTGTGGCAGATTGTCTTTTACAAATACGTTGCTGTCAAATAGGCATATTTGGAAACACTCATGTGACACAGTTTGGAAGTCTGTCCCCTCCAAATCTTCTGTTGAAATGTGCTCTCCAATGTTGGACAGGGACCCTGGTGGGAGGTGTTAGGTCATGGGGGTGGATCATTCATAAATAGCTTAATGCTGTCCTTTTAGTAATGAGTGAGTTCTTGCTCTGTTAATTAGCTTGAGATCTGGTTGTTAAAAAGAGTCTCCCTTGTTAAAGAGAGTCTCCTCTGTCTTACTCTTGCTCTTTCTCCATGTGACACGCAGGATCCCCTTGCCTCCCACCATGAGTAAAAGCATCCTGAGGCCTCAGCAGAAGCTGGGCAGGTGCCAGAGCTATCCTTCTTGTACTGCCTGCAAAACCGTGTGCCAAATACATCTCTTTTCCTTATAAATTACCCAGGTTCCCGTATTCTTTTATAGCAAAGCAAAATGAATTTGGCATCCTACATGCTTTTATTAAAATTTACTTTTGACTCTTCTCTGAGATCTTGTCAGAACCTCATGGTAGATTCTCACCATGCAATACAGTATAGTGGAAGTAATCACTAGCATGTGACTTCCAGGATGGTTTATTAAAAAGGTGGCACTATTCGTTAAGTCACTCTTTTACTTTGAACATGGATCTTGGAAATCATGGGTAAATAGAAACTCTGACCATATTGATTATGCCATGTTAAAAATAACGTGTGCCTAGAATATGTAGGAATGGATGAAGAGCTCAAGGAGCCCTAATCAAGTGCTCAACATATGAATGACTGAGCCTTGAGATGAATGGAGCCCCCAGCCTTTTAGCTGCCAAAGATAATGCCATATGAAGCAAAGTCACACTCCCTACTAAGCACAGTCCAGACTGCAAGTACAAGCAAAATTGGTGCTTAAAAAAATAAAAATAAAAATAAAATTTAAAAAAGCTTTATTAAGATATAACTGATATGCTATAAAATTTACTCATTTAAACCAATTTTAATGTATTTACTCTATTCACAGACCTGTGCAATTACTCAAAAATCCATTTTAGAATATTTAGAAACTATGTACTCATTAATCATTATTCCCCATTGCCCACGTCTCTTCCCCCACCCCTAGGCAACCATTAACCTACTTCCTGTTTTTATAGATTTACTTATTGTAGACATTTCTTGTAAATGAAATCATATAGTGGGTGGTCTTTTGTGTCTGCTTTCTTTCACTTAGCATAATGTTTCCAAGATTCATCCACGTTGTAGCATATATCATATTTCATGTCTTTGTACTGCCAAATAATGAATGATTACATGAGTATGCCACATTCCATGTGTCCATTCATCATCTAATAGAAACTTCAGTTGTTTTCACTTTTTGGCTATTATGAGTAATGCTGCTGTGGATATTAATGTGCAAGTTTTGTGTGAACATGTATTTTAATTTCTTTTGGGTTCTTGCCTAGGAGTGGAATTGCTGGGTCATATGGTAATTTCGTGTTTAACTTTTTGAGGAATTGCCAAACTGTTTTCCACAGCAGCTGCACAATTTTACATTCCTACTGGCAGCTTACACTTTCTCCTGACAGTCAGCTTTCTCCACAGCCTTGCCAACACTTTCTTTTTTAATTTATCTTTTTAAATGTAGCCAGCCTTATGAATGTAAAGTAAGACCTCATTGTGATTATATTTCCTTAATAGCTAATGATGTTGAGTATCTTTTCAGTGCTTATCATCTAGCTTATATCCTCTTTAGAGAAATGTCTAGTCTGACCTTTTGCCTCTTTGTTAATTGTGTTATTTGTCGTATAATAAATGAGTTGTAAGTGCTTTTCTGTAACAGATTCATTGACATATGATTTACATCACATGGAATTCACCTTTTAACGTGTTTTTTGTGTGTTTAGGGAGTTGTGCAACCATCAAAACTAATTAACTTGAGAACACATCATCCCCAAAAGGAACACTATACCCATTAGCAGTCACTCTCCATTGCACCCCTCACTCAAATATGTTGTTTAATTTCCACATATTTGTGTTCCATAGATATCTATAAAGTCTAGTTGTTTTACTGTGTTGTTGAATTTGTCTAATCCCTGTTGATCTACTGCCTGCTTGTTCAATTACTGAAAGTGGAGTATTGAATCTCTAACAATTGTAGACACTACGTAGTTTTATTGTGTTCTTTTTAAATTTTGCCAATCTCTGTCTTTGATTGGAATGTCTAGTTCGTTTGCATTTCTTATAATTATTTACAAGGTAAGATTTAGATCTGCTGTTTTTCTGTTTGTTTTCTATGTCTTATGTCTATTTTTTCTTTTTTTTTCATGACTACTCTTTCCTTCCTTGTTAAATTTTCAGTGTGACATTTAAATCCCCTTGTTGTTTAATATATAAATAAAACATGTGTAAAAAATATGTATTATATAAATATATTCATACATATAAAATGAGAGGGGGATTATGGATTTATATTGAATGTCCTATTTTAATTTACTTGTCATCTCATACATACACACACACACACACGCACATACATACACACAAACACACATCCATAATATATAGTTATAGTATTAGTAATTGCTCTGGGGATTACAATTAACATTATAGCATAAAATAATCGAGTATTATAATTTAGATTAATAGTAATTTAATTTCAGTAGTGTAACAATTTAGCTGCTACATTGCTCCATTTCTTTCGGTATTATTTCTGTTCTTATTGTCCTTCAAATGACATATTTATGCATTGCAAGCCCATCAACATGGCTTTATAATTACTGATTTATGCAATTGACTTTAAATAAAATATAATAAGAAAATAAATAAAAAGTATATTCATATTGCATTTCATATTTACCTATCTAGTTTATTTTTTAATAATTGTTTCTCATTTCCTTATGTGGATTTGAGTTACCATGTAGTGTCTTGTTTATAGCCTGAAAGAATTCCTTTAATATATTTTCTAGGGTATGTCTGCAAGCAATAGATTCTCTCAGTGTATTTTCTTAAACTTATTTCCTCCTTCATTTTTGAAGGTTAGTTTTGCTTGTTATAGAATGAGTGGTTTCAGTTCTTGGCTTTCAGCACTTTGAATATATCATAATATTGCCTTCCTGTTTCCTAATAAAAAGTCATCTGTTAATTTTATTAAAATCCCTTTTATTCAATTAGTTTTTTCCTGCTGCTTTCAAGATTTTCTCTTTCTCTCTCTCTTTTTTTTATCAGCTTGACTATGATGTTTCTGGTGTGATGTCTTTGCATTTATCCTAATTGTAAACATCTCTGGGAAGTGTAATGCCTTTCATCAGATTTGAGAAGTTTTCAGCCATTAGTTTCTCAAATATTATTTTCACTTCTCTTTCTCTCTCAGTTTTTCAGAGACTCATATTATGTGTGTTGGTAATTCACCTGTGTCTCCCAAGTCTCTATTTTTATATATTCTTTTATTTTTCTTTATGTTCCTTAGCTGATATATTTTTAGCTCAAATACTCTGTTCAGCTCATCTATTGAATTTTTAAAATTTCAGTTATTTTACTTTTAACTGCAGAAATTCTACTTGTTTCATTTAAAAAATAATTCTGTCTTTGTTGATATTTTCCACTTGATAAGACATCATTCTCATACTTGCAAAGTCAGATGTTCCCTGGATCCCCAGTTTACCATGCCTAGCCCATCTTACACAGTTCAGACTTGTCAGCCTTCATAACCATGTGAACCAATGAGCTAATTCCTTAAAACAAATCTCTCTCTCCATATATATATACACAGCCATCACAGAGTCATGTATTATTTAACAACAGGGATGTGTTCTGAGAATGCGTCTTTAAGTGATTTTGTTGTTGTGCAAACAGTATATAGTGCATTTACACAAACCTCAGTGGTGTAACCTACTATAACCCTTGGCTCCTAGACAACAAACCTGTAAAGCATGTTACTGTATTGAATACTGTAGGTTATTGTAGCACAATGGCAAGTATTTGTGTATCTAAACATATTTAGACATAGAAAAGGTACAGTAAAATACAGTATTATATTATTAGACCACTGTCATATACACCAGTCCATCACCTACTAAATGTTATCTGACACATGACTTTACACGTTTGTGTGTGTGCAAGTGTGCATGTACATAATTATAAACACATTCTATTGGTTTTCTTTCTCTGTAGGACACTGAATAATAAATGACAACCTTGTATATGTTTGTATGTTCCTGAATCATGAGAACATGTCCAAGCTTTCCAAACCCCACTATAGCCATCTCTTTCCCAGATTAAAAAAAAAAAAAATGTGTGGGGAGGAGCCATCTCTTATTTAATATAACTAGCAGCACTGTCTCTGGCAGCTGCAATGTTAAACAACTAATTTCTTTTTTTCTAATTTTTGATAAGTGATTTGGGTATGGAGATTTTTCTAATTGAGAAAGCTCTGCATCAGTTCAAATAATGACTAGCTCTCTGAATGGGGCCTTTCTTGTGGGCTGCCAGAAAGGCACAGTAGCCACAATTCCATTTCTGGGAGTTTGCGGGCAGCTAAAAAACCATTCTGCCCCCCTCTCCCCACCCCCGTCCAATGTCTGCTAGGCTGCTGGTTTTCACAGCTACCATCTTTGTAGAGCTGCTATTTTTCAAGATTACTGTGAAGTTCTGGAGAGGGTCCTAGGAATAAGGCAAGACGAAATGCCACAAGGGTCACTGTTCTTACAGAGATTCAGCTCTTTGTTTACACTGAGCTCTCTGGATTTCATAAAATGTTGATTTAGGCAATTTTGCCAATGCTTTTCTTGCTTTTATGGAAGAGTAGATTTTCTGAGGTTCTTATTCTACCATTTCGGAAATGCTTTCAGATGTTGATTTAAGGCACTGCATTCTTGGGTGTTCTTATTTGTTCAGTTGGTTTTTGTTTGGTTTGGTTTGTTGCAGCAATAGATAACAAATATACATTATAGTAAGAGAAGTATGGTGTTTTCGTAACAGTAATCTAAAAATGGAATATACTCTTTGGGATAAGAAAGTAGACAAACTATGATACATCCTCAAAAAATATTGTGAATAGGACTTCAGGAAAGGCATCGGTGATAGCTTAAAGGAGCATGAAGAGAATGTTATTGAAAAAAGAAGAAAATGAAATGTTTGTTATATACTGGCAGAAAGTTTAGCAACACTGTTGGCTCTAGTACTGTGAAGAAGAAAATCCAAGGTGAGCCTGTAAATTCCTTTTCATTGGACTGCAGAAATATACAACAGTCCTTCAGAGAATCACCTACTTAAAAAGAGGTTCTCTAGAATTTTTAAGAACATAAATCACAGACTCAATCATTAAACAATAGGGCATCTAGAATCTCAGGGATCTTTTTTCTCAACAGTCTTGCGAGCATTCTAAGGTAGAATAAGGCTAATCTGTAAGGTATTTGTGGGTATGATTATTGCTAACGGAATATATTATCAACTGATTCATTTAGAAGCTCATGTATTTTGTAAAGAATTATAAAAACTTGAGCTGAAAGGGATAGAGAGGATATAAAGGAAAAGACTATACAAATTTCTTTAAGCAGAAACCGGGCTAAGGAACCTGCTCATGTGCAAATACAGACTTCATTGTGTGGAACAAGAGGATAATGTATAGAACAAGGTCAAGTGCCCAGCAAACAGAGCCAAAACAAAAGGAGAATCATCCCAAGCAGTAGGATAGAGTTATTCTCAAGAAATTGGAAAAATGTTCTAGGCTGGACCCATGACTCTTAAGTGCCTTATTCTTCCAGGTTTTGAGCAATAAGGTCTATATTGATTATCCTTTGACTGATCCATCATTATATGTAGGCTATGTGAGGATATATAACATTTTTCTTAGTTTACAGTTTTTCACATTGAAAAGAACTCTGCAAAGGGAATTATACTTGAAGAAGCTCATCTGCAACTGGAGATCGCAAATGATAAAATAACCAGATGAAACTTAGAAATTTTGAATGAGGGAATGAGGATATTTTCAATGTGAGATGGTTTGGAATTATTATGGCCAGAGGAAAAGTCCTTTCAGACCATATTTTCCAAAAATAGCAAAACCACCTATATATTTCATTATGTATAACCTTCAATCAAGAGATGAGATGCAGGTGCCCTCTGTTTGAAATTCTGTGGCCTTTTGTAATAATCCTGACAAAGAAAATGTGGCAGAAATATCACTGAGTGATTTCTAAGTATAAATATTTCATAATATATAATTTATTATAACTAATATAACATTATATATGTATAGATTATCCTTTTAATCATATTTATTATAACATAATATGCTATTGTGTCTCGAATTTATTCCATCTTGTGGGTTCTTGGTCTCGCTGACTTCAAGAATGAAGCTGTGGACCCTCACGGTGAGTGTTACAGCTCTTAAAGATGGTGTGTCTGGAGTTTGTTGCTTCAGATGTTCAGATGTGTCCGGAGTTTCTTCCTTCTGGTGGGTTCGTGGTCTTGCTGACTTCAGGCATGAAGCTGCAGGCCTTCGCAGTGAGTGTTATAGCCCTTAAAGGTGGTTCCTCCCGAGTTGTTTGTTCCCCTTGGTGGGTTCGTGGTCTTGCTGACATCAGGAATGAAGTCGTAGACCCTCGCGGTGAGTGTTACAGCTCATTAAGTTAGTGCAAACCCAATGACTGGGCAGCAGCAAGACTTATTGTGAACAGTGAAAGAAGAAAGCTTCCACAACGTGGAATGGCACCCCAGCAGGTTGCTGCTGCTGGCTGGGGTGGCCAGCTTTTATTCCCTTATTTGACCCTGCCCACATCCTGCTGATTGGTCCATTTTACAGAGTGCTGATTGGTCCATTTTACAGAGTGCTGATTGGTGCATTTACAATCTTTAGCTATACACAAAGTGCTGATGGGTGCGTTTTACAATCCTAGCTACAGAGTGCTGATTGGTACATTTTACAATCCTCTTGTAAGACAGAAAAGTTCTCCAAGTCCCCACTCAATTCAGGAAATCCAGTTGGCTTCATCTCTTATTATCATATGCTATGATAAATATATTATGATAATCAGGTAGCTTAGACCTGATTCTCTGTCTTGAGACATATGTCTTGAGTGCCCTGAGATGACATATAAGAAATATGAGTACTTAGAAGATACCATGCTGGAGATAGCACTTGGAGGCATCATATAGAAATACAGTTGCCCAAGAAGTCACAGTTATATTAGGTACAGATTTTTTAATCTTCCCAGCATCAGTAATGAACTTGAGACAGATGAGTGAAGTAGGCTTCATGTATCTCAGTCTCATCCTTTGAGACCTCCAAATGGCATACTAGACATTGTTAAAAAGGGGTAAGCCATCCTTACTGAGTCATCTCAAAATTTCTAATTCACAAACAAGTGATAAAGTGTGTTGTATTAGGTAAGCACATAATGGTGGCAATGTGTTACTCAAAACCCCAATTATTTCAATAAAAACTCTAGCATAAAATATAATAAACTATTTGCTAAATTAAAATCAAATATTAGGGAAATTCAATATTAAATTATCAAGGGACACAGTTACAGTATAGTTTTCTTTCTTTTTTCTATCTTCTCTAGAAGAACCACAGCATGGATTCTATCCCTCAGAACTTGTGTCTTTGGAAACTCATTTTATTTGAAAGATACTGCTTTCTTTTCTACAAAAGAAGCGATATGATTTGGCTGTGTCCACACCCAAATCTCAACTTGAATCGTATCTCCCAGAATTCCCACATTTTGTGGGGGGGACCCAGGAGGAAGTAATTAAATTAAATCATGGGGGCTGATCTTTACTGTACTATTCTCATGATAGTGAATAAGGCTCAGGAGTTCTGCTGGGTTTATCAGGGGTTTCTGCTTTTGCTTGTTCCTCATTTTTCTCTTGCTGCCACCATGTAAGAAGTGCCTTTCACCTCCCACCGTAACTCTGAGGTGTCCTCAGCCATGTGGAACTCTAAGTCCAATTAAACCTCTTTTTATTCCCAGTTTCAGGTATGTCTTTATCAGCACACCCGATAAAGTACATTGGTACCAGTAGAGAGTGGCATTGCTGAAAAGATACCCAAAAATGTGGAAGGAATTTTGGAAATGTGTAACAGGCAGAGGTTGGAACAGTTTGGAGGGCTAAGAAGACAGGAAAATGTGGGAAAGTTTGGAACCTCCTAGAGACTAGTTGAATGGCTTTGATAAAAATGCTGATGGGGATAGGAAAAATAAGCCCCAGGCTAAGGTGGTCTCAGATGGAGATGAACAACTTATTGCAAACTGGAGCAAAGGTGGCTCTTGTTATGTTTTAGCAAATAGACAGACAGCATTTTGCCCCTGCCCTAGGGATTTAAGGAACTTTGAACTTGAGAGAGATGATTTAGGGTATCTAGTGGAAGAAATGTCTAAGTAGCAAAGCATTCAAAAGGTGACTTGGGTGCTGTCAAAAGCATTACATTTTAAAAGAGAAATAAAGCATAAACGTTCAGAAAATTTGCAGCCTGATGATGCAATAGAAAAGAAAAACCCATTTTTTTAAGGAGAAATTCAAGCTGGCTACAGAAATTTGCATAAGTAACAAGGAACCTAATGATTATCCTCAAGATCCTGGGGAAAATGTCTCCAGGCCATGTCAGAGACCTTCAGCAAAACCCGTCCCATAACAGGCCCAGAGGCTCTGGAGAAAAAGTGGTTTTGTGGGCTGGGTCCAGAGTCCCAGTTCAGTGTGCAGCCTAGGGACTTGGTGCCCTGTGTCCCAGCCACTCCAGCCATGGCTGAAAGGGGCCAATGTAGAGCTCAGGCAGTTGCTTCAGAGGGTAGAAGCCCCAAGCCTTGGCAGCTTC
This sequence comes from Macaca nemestrina, assembly GCF_043159975.1. Taxonomy (NCBI): domain Eukaryota; kingdom Metazoa; phylum Chordata; class Mammalia; order Primates; family Cercopithecidae; genus Macaca; species Macaca nemestrina. The sequence continues at coordinate 187,356,210 of NC_092126.1, read as the reverse complement.
CAAATGATGTTGAGCCTGTTGGTACACAGAAGTGAAGAACTGAGTTTCAAGAACCTCTGCCTAGATTTCAGAAGATGTGTGGAAATGCCTGGATGCCCAGGCAAAGTTTCCTGCAGGGGCAGGGCACTCATGGAGAACCTCTGCTAGGGCCGTGTGGGAGGGAAATGTGGGGTTGGGGCCCCCACACAGAGTCCCTACTGTGACACTGCCTAGTGGAGCTAGGAGAAGAGAGCCACTGTGCTCCAGACCCCAGAATGGTTGATCCACCGTCAGCTTGGAACGTGCACCAGAAAAAGCTGCAAACACTCAATGTCAGCCTGTGAAAGCAGCCAGAAGGGAGGCTGTACCCTGCAAAGCCACAGGGGCAGAGTTGTCCAAGACCATGGGAACACACCTTTTGTATCAGCGTGATCTGCATGTGAGACCTGGAGTCAAAGGAAATTGTTTTGGAGCTTTAAAATTTGACTGCCTACTGGATTATGGAGTTGCAGGGGTCTCATAACCCCTTTGATTTGGCCAATTTTTTCCATCTGGAATGGCTGCATTTACCCAATGCCTGTATCCCCATTGTATCTAGGAAGTAACTAACTTGATTTTGATTTTACAGGCTCATAGGTGGAAGGGACTTGCCTTGTCTAAGATGACACTTTGGACTGTAGACTTTTGGGATTAATGCTGAAATGAATTAAGACTTTGGGGGACTGTTGGGGAGGCATGATTGGTTTTGAAAGGTGAGGACATGAGATGTGATGTGGTTGTCTTTGTCCCCACCCAAATCTCAACTTGAATTGCACCTGCCAGTGTTCCCACATGTTGTGGAAGGGACCCAGGAAGAGGTAACTGAATCATGGGGAGTGGTCTTTCCTGTACTATTCTCATGATAGTGAATAAGTCTCACAAGATCTGATGGTTTATCTGGGGTTTCTGCTTTTGCTTCCTCCTCATTTTTCTCTTGCGGTCACCATGTAAGAAGTGTCTTTTGCCTCCCACCATGATTCTGAGGTTTCCCCAGCCATGTGGAACTGTAAGTCCAATTAAACCTCTTTTTGCTCCCACTTTCAGGTATATCTTTATCAGCAGTGTGAAAATAGATTAATACAGGAATAAAATGGATGAAATATATACAATTTCTAGAATACTTTCTATAGCAAATGCTTGTCATATGAAACCTTTACAAGTTTTTCAAGATTTAATGTATAATGGATGCTTCCACATGCCTTATAATGGAACAGGACACTGCAGAACTTGAATAAGATTTTGTAAAAATATGTGATTGCCAAAAGGAGGAGTAATTGATTTTTAATTCTGGCAAGTGCAAACTTATGTAGAACCCCTTAGGTAGGTTTATTATAAATGAGATTATAGTTATATAACCAAAGAATCTGTTTTCAGTTATAGAGAACCCAAATACTGTGCCTATGTCCATATCACTAGTGAGAATAGGAAGACAGACTCTTGATTATTCAAAATATTCAGATTAATGCTAAATTACATCCATCACAAAATTAAGACCAGGAAGTAACACTGAGGTTGGCCTGAACAGAACTTTTTGCCACATGGATAGAAAAACATTCTAGAGCATAATTCATTCCTCAGAAACAGTCAAGGGTGTTCAATCAGAATGTCTTATTGTTGGAAGAGAAAAAGGATTTTCAATCCAATTTGAGATATTTTACTTAAAAATGTAAGAATTTAGCTGCCATATAATAGTCGTAGTCCTCATTGTTGGGGAAACAAACTTTTAGAAGAAATGCAATTGATCAGACATTGGCAGTGATTCCTTTGTAGGCTCTTTTGAAGAAAATACAAGTATCGACAAAAAGATAAGGACAAAAAGCTGGAGAGAATATAGCCATGAGAAATACCTTTTTAAATCATAATATTTTGTTTCCTATCCATTGCTTGCCAGGGATATGTTTTGTATATTAGTGTTGATTACACATAGTTATTAGAAACATTTCTCAACCGTTGCCAAATAATTTATCATGTAGCTTAACTGATGATTATTAAATTTATATTGACAAACACGCTCTTGCCCTCGAGTCAAATTTTATGATTTAACAAATATGTATATGTATGTATATATGTAGACAAATAAAATATTTGAAACTGGTGCTTTACTGTCAGTATGAAAGTATATTTTTATTTTCTATGAGATACCAGGCATTTCTATCCCTGAAGTGTCTATAATTACTATAAATTGTGTAAAAATGTTTGACAAACTTGACATAATTATTTTGCTTAAAATACTTCTATCTTTCTAGAACCAATGCATGGATGTTACATTGTATGCTTGGAGCTCTAGAGAGTAGAATGATTGAACTACCTATTTAAGATGTCTATAATAGTTTTGCTTATCTGAAACATACTAATCAATCATGGCAATCTTTCTCATTGAGCCTTGAAGAGACTTCACAATACTTCTCAACACAAAACCCTGGGCAATTGCTATCAATCTATCTAAGCTAGAATTGGAAATAAAATGTATTTTTCTATCCCTAGGCTAGAGCTAAAAACACAGTAGTATCTATTCTCCTGATATAGCAGTACAGATACAAGACATGCTAAGAAATGACATCAGAATGCAAATCTTCTAGCCTGTCCATTTCCTAACATGAATGATGCAGTGCATAAATTGTTAGACTTCTGGGAGCATATTCCCATTATTTTTGTCATAAGTTCTCCTTTTCTGAGGGGCACATGGTAAGACTGTAATTTCCTGCCTCATTTGAAGTTGGTCATACACATCTGACTTGTTTTTATCAGTGAAATGTAAGCAAACATGATGTATATCTTCAAGCATGTAAGTTATCCCTTGCACCTTGTAAATTTGGAATTATTTGTTGAGATACAGCATTCACTAGCTTGAGTATAGAATGATCATAAGAACTCCTACTGATATACCTTGGACAGAGTAGAAGATAAATACACACTTATAATTTTACACCATTGGGATTCAAGATCATTTGTTAAGGGAAATAACATAGCACCAAGTCTATCATAACTAATTCAAAAACTGGTACCTATAAATGAGTGGCTATCATTAAAAATAACAATGATAATAACTGAAATATATTTCCTTGGCTTATGGACTCAGTGGTTAGTAGTTTGTGAGCTATTATCAGACTGGAAAGATGCCAGTTTATAATATCCAGTGGAAAAAATGTTTAAATTCTCACACATAGTAACTCTTGAGGTAGAAATTGTGGTTAATAAAGTAACATGTATAGGAGAAGAGGTTAGAAGACAGAATGTTTTAGCATGTTTCTAGTTTGTGTTGGTTCAATTTGGCAAGATATTAGAAAAAGAGTACCAAAGTAGTATGGAACTTCCGGAAGTTAGAGTGAGGGTATCTGTAAATATTTTCCCTCATAAAAGAAAAAAAACACTGCCAAACTATGAAAATCAAATAATTCAGCACTCTTAAATTTAACCAAAGGCGCGCGCGCGCGCACACACACACACACACACACACACACACACACACGCACATACCTGGAAAGCATATTTCAGGAAAAAGTACTGAACCTTAATATGAGCAGTAAGGTCTTTGTCATTTTACATAGGGTTATTCCTACCTCCATGCTCCAAATCCATGTTGAGGTAGTCATAAAAAGCTGGCCAGCCCACAGCCAACAAAAGGGACTTACTTCTTTCCAGGTTTGGTGAAGAGCCCCATCCTTAGAAAATAGGCAAAAGTTTGATTAAATTTTCACCTCCTTTGAAAAAATTCATTCCAGGTCTTGGCATTTGATCTTATTCCAAGCTTAACTGCATGGAAAACACCTTATTTCCAGTGGCTTATGGTAAATAATAGTGATCAGTAAGAACAGATAAAGGCTAGAATATGACCCTGAGATGGGGACATCTTAAGAAAATCTTTTGAGACATGCAAAGAAATAGGAAGGTATGGCCCGTACACAGTGCGTGTGGTGGTGGTGGGGATACCTGTTAAATGAAAAAGTCACTGAGGGATCCAGATATTGGACTTATTATACAATGACTCTAAATCAGCAATTATAAACATTTTAAACAACTAAAAAAGTATATTTAAAAATCGAGGGACGGTATGGCAATAATATCTCACCAAATAAGGAGTAACAATAAGCAAAAATAATTTTTCATAGAAATGAATAGAAATTTGGGGTTGAAAAGTACAATAACTAAAATGAAAATTCTCTGGAGATGTTGAAACTATAAGCTTGTAGAAGAAAGAATTATCAAACCAGATTTGTCAATATCTGAAGAATAGAAAGTAGAAATATATGTATATATATATATATTTTTTTTTTTTTTTGAGATGGAGGTTTGCTTTGTCACCCAGGCTGGAGCACAATGGCGCGATCTCTGTTCACTGCAATCTCTACCTCCCGGGTTGAAGGAATTCTCCTGCCTCAGCCTCCTGAGTAGCTGGGACTACAGGCGCGCACCACCACACCCAGCTAATTTTTGTATTTTTAGTAGAGACGGAGTTTCCTTATGTTGGCCAGGATGGTCTTGATCTGCTGACCTCATGATCTGCCAGCCTCAGACTCCCAAAGAAAATATTTTTAAGAAGAAACACTTTTAGTTTCCTCTTGCATACTATCAAGCAAATCAAAATAGGTACAATATAAATTACAAAAGCAGAAGACAAAGAAAATAATCAGAATATATATATATATATATATATATATATATATATATATATATGGGCTGGGAGATGGTGGCTTAGGCCTGTAATCACAGCATTTTGGGAGGCTGAGGCAAGAAGACCACTTGAGGCCAGGAGTTCAAGACCAGTCTGTGCTACATAGCAAGACCTTGTTACCAGAATAAACTGTTTTTAAACATAGCTGGGCATCTGTAGCCCTAGCTACTCAGAAGACTGAAGCAAGAAGATTGCTTTAGCCAGTAGTTCTAAGCTGCAGAGAGCCATGATTGTACAAAGGCACCATGTAGCCTGGGTGAAAGAGTAAGACCCTATCTCGAACAAACAAACACACAACAACAACAACAAAAATGTGAATAAATTATAGTCAAAACCTTATGAAATCTGATTTTTAAAAACACATTAAGATCACATCTAAGAAGTTCAGTGAACTCCTAATAGGATAAACTCAGAGATCTACACATTGACACATTGTAGTAAAACTGTCAGTCAAAAACAAAAAGAAAACTTCTAAGCAGCAGAAAAAGATGGTTGCTTACGTAGCAGGCATCTTCAAAAATAGTAAATAGCTGACTTCTCATCAGAAACCATGGAGACCATAAGACCGTAAAATGATATACTAAATGGACCTAAAAGAAAACGGTTGTCAACTAAGAATTCTATACCCAGCAAAACCATCCTTCACAAATGGAGAAATAAACACTCTCTCAGATTAAAAAAAGGCCTGGAGAATGTATCACCAACAGACTTGTACTGAAGGTTAATGAATTGTAGGATACTAGATGATAACTTGAATTCAAATGAGAAAATAAAGATCATAAGCAAATGTAATTATATGATTAAATATGAAAGATAGCATACATATATTTTTGTTTGTAACCTTTATTACCCTCACTGCCATAGAATACAAAATTAAATAAAGTCAAGTAAAAAATTCGAGCAGAAAGCATATTTCTAGAAATACAACATGCTAGTCTTAGGTCCATCCACTGAAAAGTTACAGAAACAATTAAATCTCAACTGTATTAATACCATAATACTGAGCATTCTGAGTAGCCATGGTAAAGTTTGTAAATATCATTTACCATCAAATGGACAAAAATTCCTAGGAGAAATGACTGATGTCACTCCATAACAAGAAGTATATAAGATTACCATTTTTGAGAGGAAAACAAAATTGACAAGTCTTTAGCTAGACTAAGAATAAAAAAAGAGAAGTTTCAAACAAAATTTTAAATGTGAGAAGAGGTATTACAACTATTATGAACAATCATATGCTAACAAATTGATAACCTTATAAAAAAGGATGCTTTCCTAGAAACATACAACCTACCAAACTGAATCATAAAAAAAACCCCAGAAAACCTTACCAGGCCAAAAACAAGTTAGGAGACCAAATCAGTAACAAAAAACTCTCTAACAAATAAAAGTTCAGTACCTGATGACATTTCTGGTGAAATCTCCCAAACAATTAAATAAGATTTAATTCCAGTCCTTTTCAAAATCTTCCAAAAAGTTGAAGATGAGGCAACCCTTCCAAAGTCATTTTGCAAATCTAGCATTACTCTGAAACCAAAGCAAGTCAAGGACACTATAAGAAAATAAAATTAAAGACCAATATCCTTGATGGATACAGATGCAAAAGTTCTCAACAATATGCTAGCAAACAAAATTCAACAACAAATGAAAATGATTGCACAGTATGATCAAAGGCACTGTATAATTTGGATGCAAGGATATTTTAATATATACAAACCAATAAATGCAATATACCACATAAACAGAATGAAGGATAAAAATTACATAATTATCTCAATAGATGCAGAAAAGTAACGGACATAATTCAGCATCCTTTCAAGATAAAATATCTGAAGAAATTAGGGACAGACGAAATAAACCTTGACATGATGCAATATGTATGCATCAAGCCCACAGATAACATCATACTCAGTGGTAAAAAGGTGAAAATTTTTCCACTAAGATTAGAAACAAGGCAAAGATACCCATTCTCACTACTTCTATCTGACATAGTATTGGATCTCCTAGCTGGAAAAATTATACAAAAAAAAATTTAAAAGCATCTAAGCCAGAAAATAAGAAAAATTATTTCTGTTTGCAAAGCAGATGATATAATCTTGTAAAGAAGGCTGGGCACAGTGGCTCACAGCTGTGATCCCAGCAGTTTAGGGGGCTGAGGCAGGTGGATAATTTGAGGTCAGGAGTTTGAGACCCGCCTGGCCAACATGGTGAAACTCCATCTCTACTAAAAATACAAAAATTAGCCAGGCATGGTGGTGGACATCTGTATTCCCAGCTACTCAGGAGGCTGAGGCACAAGAATCATTTGAACCCAGGAGGTGGCGGTTGCAGTGAGCCGAGATTGTGTCACTGCACTCCAGCCTAGGTGACAGAGTGAGACTCTGTCTAAAAATAATAATAATGTTATTATTATTATTAATCTTATCTACAGAAAATTATCTCTACCAAATCTATTAGAACTAGCAAATAAATTCAGTAAAGTTGCAGGACACAAAACCAACCTTCAACAATTAGTTTTATTTTTATACGTTAATGAACTATTCAAAAAACAACTTCTAAAATTTCATTTACAATAGCATTTAAAAAGTAAAATACTTTGAAATAAATTTAACGAAGGAGGTGAAAGATGTGTATAATGAAAATTATAAAACTGTAATTAAATAAACTGAAGAAGACACAAATAAGTAGAAAGATATCCTATTTTCATGGCGTGAAAGACAATATTGTTAAAATGACTTTACTACACAAATTGGTATAGTGACTCAATGCAATCTCTATTTAAAAATTTAATAGCTTTTATATAGAAGTATTAAAAAATTCTAAAATTCATATGGGAAAACAAAAGACTCAAAATAAGCAAAGCAATCCTGAGCAAGAAGAACAAAGCTAAAGGCACCACAATTTCTGATTCTAAATTGTATTACAAAGCTGCAGTAATAAAAATGGAATTATACTGGCATAAAAATAGACACATAGACCAATATAACAGCATATGGGGCCCAGACATAAATCTATCCATATATGGTCAACTAATTTTTGACAATGATTACAGGAAGACAAAATGGGATTACATTAAACTAAAAATCTTCTGTAGTCCTAAGGGGGGAAAAAAAAACAACAACAACATGAAAAGACAACCTATGGAATGGGAGAAAATATTTACAAACCACGTATCTGAAAATGGATTAATGTTCAGAATATTTAGGAAACTCCTACAATTAATTAGCTAAAAACCAAATAACAAGATTTAAGTATGGGCAAAGGACCTAAATATACATTTATCCAAAAAAGACATGCAAAGCCAACACATACAGGCAAACGTGCTCAACATTAGTAATTTTCCGGGGAAATGCATATTAAAACCTCAATGAGATATTACTTCACACCCGATAAGATGGCTATTAATAAAACAATACAAAAGGATAGCATATGTTGACAGAGAGGTGGAAAAATGGGAACCCTGGTATGCTGTGTAAATGTAAATTAGAAGAACCATTGTGGAAAACATTGTAAGTTTTTCTCAAAAAATTAAAAATATGGTTATTATATGATCTAGCAATCCCACTTCTGGTATTTATCCAAAGGAATTTAAATCTGAATTTTGAGAAAGATACCTACCTTCCTAGGTTTATTGCAGTATTATTTACAGTAAATAAGATATGAAAACAACCAAAATGTCTATCAATGGATAAATGGAAAAAGAAAATGACATGATACACATGAATTAAAATATATTCAGCCTGTTAAAAGATGGAAACTCTTCCATTTGAATCAACCTGCATAGTCCTAGAGGACATTATGGATAGTCCCAGGGACATAGAAGTAAAATAAGTCAGACCCAGAAAGGTAGATACCGTATGACTTCACTTCTATGTGAAATCTAAAATAGCTGGGCTCATAGAAGTGGAGTGTAGAATGGTGGTTGCCAGGAGCTAACAACACGGGAAAATGGGAAGGTAATGGACAAAAGGTACAAAAATTCAGTGACACACACACAAAAAAACAATTTCAGTAGATTTATTGTAAGCACAGTGCTGGTATATAGCAACACTGTATTCTATACTTAAAATTCGATACAATGGTAGATATTATGTTTAGTGTTCTTACCACAAAAATATATATAGTGATAATAATAAAGGGTACGGAAGAAACTTTGGTAGATGATGGTATGTTTATGGCTGTGATGGCGGTGATGATTTTACAGGTGTACACTTATTCTCATACTCATTAAGTTGTATACACTAAATATGTGCAGCTTTTTACATGGCAATCATACCTCATCAAAGTGGTTAAAAAATAAACCTGGCACTCATTACAGTAAAATAAATGAATAAATAAATAAACAGCAACAAAATAATCCACACAGATAGAAGATACAGAAAAGGAGAGGGAAGAAAAATGTAACAAATGAAAGCAGTTCATTTGCTGTTGTGGAACATAATAGATAATCAAGTCTTTTTTATTCCACTTTTCATGTTAATGGTCTAAATACACTAAAGGAGGTACAATGTCACAGTAATTATAAAAAGGCACAACTACTGTTTACTAGAAACAAACTTTAAATGTAAAGATTAAGATTTGTCAAAAGGGATAGAGAAATATGTGTCATGCTAACATAAATCAGCAGAAAGCTGGTGTAACTATATTTATTTCAAATAAAGCAGACTTCTGATCAAGAAATATGATCTTCGATAAAGAAGGAGAATATATAATAAAAAATTATTCAGAAAAACATTGCAATTCTATAGATTACCTGGTGGAATATATCATAGATTTCCTCATAGAAGGAGAGAATATAATGGTGGTTACCAGAAGATTGAGTGGTTAGGAAGGAGAGAACATGGGAAGATGTGAGTCAAAAGATACACAATCACAGTTAGATATGAGGAAGACAAAAATGAGCACAATAGAAAAATGTGTAGATACAGATACTAGGCAAATGGCCTGGTATCAAGGGGTAGAAGGGAAGAAGATAGAAAGGGGAGGAAGAGAAATGAAGAATGACTACTACTGGTTATGAAGTTTCTTTATTGGATAATGAAAATGTTCCAGAATTGATTGTGGTGAAGTTTGCTCAGCTCCGCTCTGAACATACTAAAGCCATTGGATTGTATATTTTAAATAGGTGAATTCTATGATGTGTGACTTATATTTTGATAAAGCTGTTAAAAATCGAACTTAGAAATTATAAAATAAATTTCCCATTCACATATTATAGACAATACCACTTCACTTTGGTTAAACGAGTAAATGGATACCTGAGAATATTAATTCATTTTGATGAAATGTGTAGGAGATTCTTCCACAAAATTACATTAACTTTGGTGGTATAATTATATCAAAATTTAATTTATAAGAACACATAGTGTATAAATGAATTTAATATGAATTATGCATATTTTAAAAATGTTATTCAAATGGCTTGCAGAAATGTGAGCATATTCTTAAAATATTATTCAATGACTCAGAAACAATACAGGAAAAATACCTGAAAGGTAGTACCCAAACGGAAACATGGAGGAGGACAGGCAGAATGGTGCCGTGTTTAAAAGCGTGAAATCTGAATCTAGGCACAATTTTCCTTAGTAACCTTGAGAAATTTACCTTCTCTATGCCTCAGTTATATCACTATGAAACAAAGATAATAATAGTTACTTAGAAAGATAACTATATTTAAAGAGAATTAAATTGTGTGTGTGTGCGCGCGCGCTCATGTGTATGAAATACTTATAAAAGTTGCTGGTACATAATTACTACAGAGGTGTTCAATATTAATATTGTACTTAAAATATCTGCATGCAAATTAAATTTATTAAAAACCAATGAGGATCATGGGTGTTCATTCACTTTACATATTAAAATGTCACTCTCTTGTCCAGTTGCAAAATTCCAAAATGTAGATCATTTTGTATGTGATCCTGAATGTTACCTTCAGCAAAAATCATGATTATTTCACCTCAGTTTCTCCCTATATCCCATAAGGGCAGTTTTCTGTCTGTATTTCCGTGACTCTTGATGATGAAATGCGTTTTGCTATTGTGTTCATTCAATGTATTATATTTCTACCAAGGAAACTAAGGGACAAAATAGTTATAAACATGAGTAATGTATTAATAAGGTCTTATGAGGTATCTAAAAATTACTCCACAATGTTTATAATAAATTTCTGGGATATACTACATCCTACTGTGTGGATTCTATGTTTTCCTTTGATATTTGATAAATACATTAAATGTTTATAAGAATTTATAAGACTATAATGCCTCTACATATCTATTAAATTACATCTTTTCCTTTGTTCAAATATTTCTATTCTGTTGAAATGATTTCTAACACCAGAAATTAACATTTTCAACACCATCGATAGCATAAAAAATTAAGTAGGAAGACGGACTTCAGTGAGATAGCTATGTACCAAAATTGTGATTGATAGGCTAAAACAGAATTTGCTTAGCGCATTTTAGGTCATTTTTCAAACTCTGGGTTTTGACTCTGTGTCAGAACACAATGTGATCAACAATTTTAAAATGAAATAGTAGTTATTATATAATTACAGTATATATGTGTGTGTACACATCTGCACTATGTGGTTGGAAACTAGACTTGAGGTGGAGAGCTGAAGAATGTGTAAGTTTGCTAGGGGTTTATTTTGTTTGAGGCCAAAGTATGGATATTGACATGTTAAACAGATACTATTATGATTGTGCCCTACCTTAAAATCTACTCCATTGGTGACATTTCTAACTGTCAATAAATATAGTTCATATCAAATAATTTAATCTTCAACTATTAACATAATGTTAAAAAATACTGTAGTTTTTTGTGCATCAAATTTTAAATATGAAGGAGAAGTACCTAAGCTTATTTTAAGTACATCATTCTTTACATCATATCTCACTTTGATTTCATTATTTAGGAAAGCATCACTTTGATCACTACGTTCTAGAAACATACATACTATCACATGCAAAGGGTAACTACAATTATTCGTATTTGAAGGTTAATTGAAAGTCTAGTGAGAAGTGTACAATACAATCTTTCTTCTATAGATATTTTCTATTCTTCAAAAAGATTGAGATTTCAGAATATCAATTTATATTTTTGATTATCATTCTCATAAAATACAAGCTCTTTTAAAATGGATACACAACATTTGTGCATGTTTATGGGACAAATGTGATACTTTGTTACATGCATAGAATTGTATAATGATTAAGTCAGGATATTTAGGATATCTATTATCTGGAGTATTTATTATTTCTATGTGTTGGAAACATTTCATGTCCTCTCTTCTAGCTATTTTTAAATACACAGCACCTTTTTATTAAGTATAGTGTCCTTACTCTGCTATCAAATATTAGAACTTATTCCTTTTATCTAACTCTATGTTGTTGTTTTGAGACAGGGTCTCACTCTGTTGCCCAGGCTGAAGTGCAGTGGCACGATCTCAGCTCACTGCAATCTCTGTCTCATAGGTTCAAGTGATTCTCTCATCTCAGCCTCCCAAGTAGCTGGCACTACAGGCATCTGTCACCATGCCTAGCTGATTCTTGTATTTTTTAAGAAGAGGCGGGGTTTCACCATGTTGGCCAGGCTGGTCTCGAACTCCTGACCTCAAGTGATCCATCTGCCTCAGCCTCCCAAAGTGCTAGGATAACAGGCGTGAGCCACCACACCTGGCCTCTCTAACTCTGTGTTTGTATTCACTAACCAACCTCTCTTCATCTCTCTGCCACCTATACACCTTTCCCACCCTCTGATATGTATCATTTTACTCTCCAACAACATGAATTCATTTTTTTTAGCTCGCACATGTGAGACCATGTGATATTTGTCTTTTTGTGCCTGGCTTCTTTCACTTAACAGAATTACCTCCAGTTCCATCCACAATGTTGCAAATAAGATGATTTTATTCTCTTTTATGGCAAAATAGTATTCCATTATGTATTTTCTTTTATCCATTTGTCCCTTAATGGACACTTAGGTAGGTAGATTCCATTTTTTTTCTTTTTTTTTTTTTTTTTTTGCTATTGTGAATAGGTCTGCAATAAACATGGGGGAGCAGGTATCCCCTTGGATACACTGATTTTCTTTCCTTTGAATAAATAACCAGTAGTAGAATTACTGGATCATATGGTAGTTCTAGTTTTAGTGTTTGAAGAAATCTCCATATAATTTTGCATAGTGACTGCCCTAACTTACATTCCTACCAACGGTGTGTGAGCGTTCTTATTTCTCCACATCCTTGCCAGCAACTGTTACTTTTTTGTCTTTTTAATAATGGTCATCGTAATTTGGGTAAGATGATAACTCATTGTGGTTTTGATTTTCATTTTCCCTGATGACTAGTGTGTTGAGCATTTTTTTCATATACCTACTGGCCATTTGTATATCTTCTTTTGAGAGCGTGTATTCATGTCCTTTGTCCACATTTTTTCATTAACACAATTATTTATTTGATATACATATAATCAACATGTCACCACGGATTCTGCATTGGGATGGATCCTTTAACCAAGATCAATAAAGCCAGAGCTCTGGACCAGCAATCCCAGTTCCTGTGATAGTGAGCAAAAGATTGCAGACTAACACCAAACACGCAAGCTTAAAGCAAAGTTTACTGAGGCACAGTAATACACTCTCAGAGGGATGGCGAGCTGGTTTCTGTGAAGTGAAATCAGCCTCTGTCTACAGAGCTCAGGGGGCTTTTACATGGTTTGTGGGGAGGAACTGAGGCTTGGGCTGTTTGAGTGATGGGTTGATGTTATTTGATTGGCAGTTTATGGTTATATAATTGAAGTTAAACTGCACGTGTTCTGTTTTACCCATAATTCATTAAGAAAAACCCGCTCAAGAGGGCAAAGCAACATGTAACTTTTATTATAATGCTGTATAATAAGGTTGGGGTTACCGGGGGTTATGGCCTGGTTGGACTGGCCATGTGCCACTTCAGGGGATTTTTACCTTTGCTCCAGTTTTTCTTTTTCCAGAATGTGCTGGCCACCAGCTTTACCACAAACTCCATCTGTTAGGGTGGAGTTAGGGTGGTTTGGGGCTGAATTTAGGTGGGCAGGGTCTGTCTTAGTGACAGCCCTTTTGCTCTCTTCTCTCACCTCCTCCCAGCTGTTAATGTCTACCTACCTACCTAACAAAAGCATAAGCTTTAAAAGATCAAATTATCTCAAAGCACTCAGCACCATGTTAATATTCTGTTCTGCTGGAATCAGTTTTGTTTGTATGTTTGTTCAGGAGATAGCTTCACAAGCTGGTGATTGATATTCTGCCATGTACGAAATCATGCATGGGATTCAGAATCCCAGCTTGTAAAATAGCAGTATGATCAACATTAGTGGAAAATTGTTTTAACAATTCTGAGCAGACACTAATACTAAAATCATGGCTATTATTCATTCTTAAGCATCAGAAATGCTTTCAAGTTCAGATAACAATGATATACTTTTTTTTGGACTTTTAAAAAATTTCTTTGACTTACCTGTATTTTATTACTTTTTTTCTTTCCAACTTTCCTTCTCGGGTCAGGGGTATTTGTATAAGATTGTTACATGGGTAAGTTGCATGTCTTTGGGTTTGGCGTACAGATTATTTCATCACCCAGGTTATGAGCATGCTGCTTGATAGGTAGTTTTTGTGCCCTCTCCCTCCTTTCACCATTCACCCTTAAGTACAACCCAATGTCTATTGTTCCCTTCTTTGTGTCCATGTGTACTTAGTGTTTAGCTAGCATTTATAAGTGAGAAAATGCAGTATTTTATTTTCTGTTCCTGTGTTAATTTGATTAGGATGATGCCTCCAGCTCCGTCCACATTGCTGCGAAGGACATGATTTTATTCTTTTTTAAGGCTGTGCAGTATTCCATGGTGTATATGTACCACATTTTCTTTATTCAGTCTGCCATTAACGGGCATGTAGGTTGGTTCCATGTCTTTTCTATTGTGAATAGTGCTACAGTGAACATATGTGTGCATGGGCCTTTTTGGTACAACAATATTGTTCCTTGGATAGATAACCCAGTATTGGGATTGCTAGGTCGAATGGTACTTCTGTTTTAAGTTCATTGAGAAATCTCCAAACTGCTTTCCACAGTGACTGAACTAATTTACAGTCCCACCAGTAGTGTATAAGTGTTCCCTTTTCTCTGCAATCTCACCAGTATCTGTTGTTTTTTGACTTTTTAATAATAGCCATTCTGACTATTGTGAGATGATATCTCATTGTGATTTCGATTTGTATTTCTCTACTGATTGCTGATGCTGAGTATTTTCTCATATGATTTTTGGATGCATGTGTGTCTTCTTTTAAAAAGTGTCCATTTGTGTCCTTTGCCTACTTTTTAATGGAATTGTATGTGTGTGTGTGTGTGTGTGTGTGTGTGTGTGTGTATATGTATTTACTGTTGAGTTGTTTGAGTTTCTTGTATATTCTGGATATCAGTCCCTTGTTAGATGAATAGTTTGCAAATATTTTCTCATATTCAACAGAGTTTCTTTTCACTCTGTTGTTTCCTCTGCTGTGCAGAATATTCTTAGTTTACTATAGTCCTCTCTTAGTATTTTTGTTTTTGTGGTTTGTGCTTTTGAGGTCTTAGCCATAAAATTTTCCCAGACCAGTGTACCCTATGTTTTATTCTAGTATTTTTATAGTTTTATGTCTTATGTTTAAGTCTTTAATCTACCTAGATTTGATTTTTGTATATGATATGATGGAGGGGTCCAGTTTCATTCTGTTGCATAAAAATATTCTAATTTCTAACCACTATTTATTGAATAGGGTATCCTTTCTCCAATGTATACTCTTGGCGCCTTTGTCAAAAATCAATTGGCTGTAAACATGCAAATTTACTTCTATGTCCTCTATTCTGTTCTATTCTATGAGTCTGTTTTTATGTCAATGCCATGCTGTTTTATTTACTATAGCCTTTTTATATATTTTGAGGTCAGGCATTATGCTACTTCCAATGTCTTTTCTTAATGAGTCCCTGCATTTGAGACAAATACCATCTCTAACCTTCCACCCCTGACCCAGACACACAAAGACACACAAAGACACACATGCACATTCTCTGGTCTGACCGTATGTGAACTCTTTGGTCAAATCTCATTGAATTCTTTTTATACTATATTCCTATATCCATGAATTTGCCCATATTGTTAACTCTGGAATACTATCTCCTGCAATTTTCCATGATAACTTCTTAGTATATACATCTTTGAGATTTTGTTTTAATTCCTATTTAAATAGGCTTGAATGTTGAAGATTGATGCTCTATTTCCACTTACTAAATAATGAATAGCAAAACATGTAATTTTCTGTAGGGTATTTTTGTAATACTCCTAGGAAGAATAGTAGTAAAAGCCTTTCAAAATTATATTTACAAATATATTTAAGTGTTTGTTTAATCCTTTAGGGTATGGGATCTTGGGCAAATTTCTTAACTTTTCTGAATATCTGTGTCCTCATTTGTAAGTGCTAAAATATAGAAGAGCGAATTAGCAAGAAATAAAAAAATTACTTGAAATCAATACATATGCATTCATAATTTGCAAACACATTAATTAAAATATTATAGCATTATTTATTTCTTACACCAGTCTAAATGTTCACAGAATATAAGGAATGTATGTTCTGGACAAGTCAAGAAAATAAATAGTTTAATAATTGAAGTGCTTTAATTGGAATCACAAAATTATTTTAATAATTAACAATTTCAGGCTGGATGTGGTGGCCCACATCTGTAATCCCAGCACTTTGGGAGGCCAAGGCAGGATTTCTTGAGACCTAGAGTTTGAGACCAGCCTGAGCAACATGGCAAAAACCCATATCTCAAAAATACAAAAACATTTAGCTGGGCATGGTGGCATGTGCCTAAAGTCCCAGCTACTGTGAAAGCTGAGATGGGAGTCTGGGAAGGTGGATATTTCAGTAAGCTGAGAACATGCCACTGCATTCCAGCCAGGGTGACAGAGTGAGACCCTGTCTCAAAAAAAAAAAAAAAAAAAAAAATTAACAATTTCAGTGAACTGATATTTTTAAAGTAAATCCTATTACACTATTAGTGAAAATTTGATTCCACCAATAAAAATGCCTATATTTGTTTTTATCTTTTGAAGCACATGGTATTTATTTATTTACTTAATTACTTCAAAATGAATTAACATTCCATGTTACTAAATAATCAAAATTTGTTCCGGGTATTATTTATAATAACTTACTCTACACCCTGGAAAATAATCAGCTATCACTACATTGGAACATTACAGTTCATAAGCACTTACTGTTGTCCCATTCACTTAAGAAACCTACAGTTTTTATATATGCATGAAATTAAGTAAACCCCAAGTTGAAATTTTTGGACTACTGATCACTTCTTAAATAACCAGCATACATACAGTGAACCATTCTAAACACCTTAAGTTATACAGTGCATTCATTTTTATTTAGTTCACGCATAGCATTATTGTAGGATGTGAATTCTAATTAGAAAAAACACAAATGATACTTTGCCACTATGGATTATGAAATAATTTTGTTAAATGTGGACTATGTAATGATCATTCACATTTTATGCAAAAGTTCAAAGTAAGGTAAGTTAGAGTCAAGAGCATTATTTTTATTTGCTATCAATCTTTTAACTCCTTTAAGCTAAATTTAACAGAAATCTCTCTTTGAAAACATTCTGTATATTTTAAAGAATCCCCTTTGTACAATCTAACAAATATGAAGAACATTTTTTGGAAAATGGCCAAAGTCTTTGTCCTTATTCCTACTGGACATAAACATTAACAAGAGAAATAGTCTATAGTCTATATTAATATTCTAGTGGATACCGGATTGTAGTATCTGCCAAAATTCCTTCCAAATTGAGAACTTGTGAGTCCTCCAGGATGCTAATTTGTTTTTGTTGTATTTGTATAATAGAAGCTATAATTTTGTATTCAATCAAATAGCTAAGAAATACGAAGACTCAAACAAAGCTATATAATTATGATTCATACACACAAAAGTCTTAACAGCAAAAAGGTACTAGTAATATATTTTTGAGCACAGTTTCACTCATTAAAACGTTGCCTTGAATTCTTGAAACTATGTATTTGTTATGGGTAGTCACAACTCAGTGTTTACTAGTTAATATTGTGTAACAATACCAGAGGTATTATACAGGAGATAAAGTGGCATTTTCCAAGAGTGTGCTAAAAATATAACACATATATCAATCAATTCTAATGGTCCATATAATCTTGTATTCCACATCTCATAATCACTGAAGTTTTAAAAATGGTTTTATGAGCTCTAAGCTAAACAACCCTCCATTAGTATCACCTGTAGTCATCCCTCTACCTCACAAAAGCGGTACTAATGTGCATTAACAACAGCCCAATGGATGACAAATTCCTTTATTCAATGAGATACTTCTAGTTCAGAGTCTTTCTCTGCCTAACAAGATTGAGTTTTTACAACAAGACCCGTTTCTAGCCATCAGCAGTATGTTCATGACAATGGTTTCTTTAAATACTTTCTCAAATTACAACTGTTTAATTTCTCTTGATTCATATCAAATACATATCCATTAATTTTATTAATTGCAATTTAATCACAATAATTATATTTTGGCTAAGTAAAAAGAACAAAGTTGCAGACATCATGCTACCCGACTTCAATATACTACAGGGCCACAGTAACAAAAATAGCATGGTACTGGTACAAAAACAGACATATGGACCAATGGAACAGAATAGAGAACCCAGAAATAAGGCTGCATACCTACAGCGATGTAATCTTCAACAAATCTGACAAAAGCAAGCAAGGGGGAAAGGACTCCCTATTGAATAAATAGTGGTGGGATAATTGGCTAGTCATATACAAAAGAATGGAACTGGACCCCTTCCTTATACCATATACAAAGATTTACTCAAGATAGATTAAAGACTGAAATATAAAACTAAAAACTATAAAATCCCCAGGAGAAAACCCAAACAATACCTATTTGGCCATAGAAATGTACAAAGATTTCATGAAAAAGTCACGAAAAGCAATCGTATCAACAGCAAAAATTGACAAATGAGATCTAATTAAACTAAAGAGCTTGTGCACAGCAGTGGAAACTATACATATAGTGACAAACTACAGAATGGGAGAAAATTTTTGCAAACTATGTGTGTGAAAAAGGTCTAATATTCAGCATCTGTAAGGAACTTAAATTTACTAGAAAAAAACAACCCCAATAAAAAGTGGGCAAAGGACATGAACTGATACTTTTCAAAAGAAGACGTACATGTGACCAGCATTCATATGAAAAAAAGTTCAACATCACTGATCATTAGACAAATGCAAATCAAAACCATAAAAAATAAAATCTCACACCAGTCAGAATGGCTATTATTAAAAAATCAAAATATGACCTATGCTGGCAAGGTTGTGGAGAAAAAGGAATGCTTATACACTATTGGTGGGAGTATAAATTAGCTCTACCATTGTGGAAGACAGTGTGGTTGACTCTTCAAAGAGCTAAAAACAGAAATACCATCTGACCCAGCAATCCCATTACTAGGTATCCACCCAAAGGAATATAAATTGTTCTATTATAAAGACACATGCACGCATATATTCATTGCAGCACTGAATAGCAAAAACATGGATTCAACCTAAATGCCCATCAGTGGAAGTCTGGATAAAGAAAATGTGGTACACAATGGAATACTACATGGCCATAAAAAATAAAAAGATCATGTTTTTTGCAGGAATGTGGCTGGAGCTGGAGATCATTGTCCTCAGAAAACTAACGCAGGAATAGAAAATCATATACTGCATGTTTTCACTTATCAGTGGGAGTTAAATGATGAGAACACGTGGACACAGAGGGGAGAAACACACACTGGGCCTACTTGAGGGTGGAGGTTGCGAGAAGGGAGAGTATCAGGAATCAGAAGTAATGAGTACTAGCCTTAAACTTGAGTGACAAAATAATCTGTATAAAAATCCCCCAGGACACAAGTTTACCTATATAACAAACCTGCCATGTACCCATCAACTTAAAAGTTAAATAAAAATAAATTATAAATGTATATTTTGTTAAAAGTTTCCTACATTAGTCTGTATTTATCCATTAAATGTTGCTTTTTGAAGTCCTTCATGCCATTCTTATTCTTGATGGTTTTATTTCAATAAGATGTATATTTTCTTCTATTATGACCATGATTTAATATAAAAGGAATTAGTACTCAATTTCTAAAATAATGCTTTTGATGGGAGTAAATTCAAAGTAAAGGTGTCAAAAAGACAGAGCGAATAGCTAGCTAGCTAACTAGTTGATAGATAGGTAGTAAAAGGTAAAGAAAAAGAGATAGAAAGGAAGAAAGAAAGGAAATAAAATTCACCATAAAATTAGTTTAAACCATATTCAGTTACTGGATAATGACATGCTATGGTGATTTTGCTTTTATATCTGCTTTGCCAATCAGATACCATCAGCATTGTTATAAGCTGTAATTTAAAATAAATGCTACAGAAAGATATCACCTTTAAATAATAATGTAAAATAAAAAAGACAGGACTTATGCATATGGTTAATGTAGTTAAGTCTGATTAGAACTGTAACCTAAGAAAACTATAACTTAATAATTCAAGAAAAACTACTAATGTCCAACACTAGAAGGATAAAATAAGTAAACCCAGAAACACTTTTATGTTAGAGTGTAGACCAAAATAAACGAAAGCTATTAATTTATCTGACATATAACAAATACTGTTAATAAGTGAAAATACTTTTTGATATTTTGTTACAAAATATGAGGTAGATTCTCTATTAATATGGAAATAAAACAGTATAAACTTGTCTTCAGAAAAAGATATTTTATTTTAGAAAACCTCAGAAATATTTCTGTTTCTTTTTTCTCCTGATTTATAAGAAAGTAGGAAAAATGGTAAGAGTAAGTAGCATGAGAATTTTACTTTGTTATGTTCACTGGCTCCCCCTCACTAAGCTTACACACCTATATTTGACATTTGATATTACTACCTTTAAAAATGTGTTTTGCTGTATTTCAGAAATATGCTAGCTTTGGAAAATATCCCAACCATACTGTTTATTATTGGTTTGCATAGAAATACGTTTAAAAAAGGTTGTCTCTTAAATATATTCAGATACTTGTCTCGTGATCTATCCTCACATACCCTAACATACCCACGGGAAATGTATCCAACATCGTTGATGCTCCACCTCTTATACTCTCAGCCCACATCTCAGTTCACCTGCACTGTCTACTGACATTTCTAGGCATGGATTGCTTCCCATCTCCAGTGACTGCACCTCTGTTTCTCTGCTGAAAGCTTTCTCCAGCAGTTAATGCCCTCAGGTCTGCTCTCAAAAAATGAAGGGTAGGAATCTAAGGATAAATACCATGAACTTCAGGTTCCACAATGGGATAATTATGAGGCATGCTCCACATGAGAGACCATAGCAGGATTCAGCCTAGTGATCTACAACATTAACCTGCTCATTTACATGATACCTCTAGGCTTTCCTTCTTCCTGCTTTCACGTTCTCTCACCCATGCTTCCTGGAGTCACCTCTCAAATTAACTAAACATACCTAAATCCCTACCACAGGGTTAGCTTCTAGTGGAACCCAAGCTAAGACAGTCAAAATGGAAAAAATTTCTCGTGTAAACACATATCCTACTGTTAATGTGGCTATAACACAATGATTTGTTAGATTGCTTGTTCAAAGATAGTAATTTGGTAAATCAGTGTATTAGCTGAAGAACTGTGCTAACTTCAGTTTTTCCTTTTGAGACTTAATTGACATAATTTTAAAAATTAGGTTTTTTTACCATAAAGATTTCAGTAAATCATTTGAAGGAGATAATAAGATTTCATATAAGCTTTCAATCATTATGTTTCTTTGGCTAGCTTTCATTATCATTTTTTTAATATATGTTTCTGAGAACCAGATAATTTGGATCCATTTAAACATATTTACACAATGGCTATGTGGTATCTACCACTAAGTCTTGTGAATCACAGAAAAATTATTCTAATACTTACTCCAAAGGAGTTATCAGTATATGAACAGGCACAAGAGTACAAACATCACATGGTACTTTAAAATTAGAATTATTTACAAATTCCAAAGATGTTAAAGGATGATTTCATGTTGAATTTTGAAGAACTGATGTAATTTATCAGGACTATGTGGAGAAGGACAATTAAGGTAACAATGCAAAATATTTAATCCCTACAACTTCTTTAAAGCATTCTTAAATTTCAAAGTATTTCTTTTCTGCTTTTTAAATATGTCATGTTTGTTTACAGGCAATTCTTTCTAATATTGTTATCTTCTAAATTATATTGTTATTTTTGAGTTTTTGGTATCACATTATTTTTTTCTAAGTTTATTCATATTATAACATTTTTGTGGAATTTAAATTTGATTATAGTAAACTTTTATTTTCTGTGTTCTCTCATTTTCCCAACTTACCCTAAGTTGCTATAATTTGAAAATGTATTAAAACTATTTTATATTCTATTCCATCAACAACACCGTATTAGTTAGTCTTCACATTGCCACAAAGAATACTAACAAGACTGGGTAATTTACAAAGGAAAGAGGTTGACTCACAGTTCCACATGACTGGGGAAGCCTCAGGAAACTTACAATCATGGTAGAAGGAAAAGTAGGCACGTCTTACATGGCTGCAAGCAAGAGAGAGAATACATGTGTTGGAGGAAATGTCAGACACTTATAAAACCATTGGATTTCATGAAAACTCACTCACTATCACGTGAATAGCATGGGGGAAACCACCACTGTCATCCAATCACCTCCTACCAGGTTCTGCCCTTGACATGTGAAGATTATGGGAATTACAATTCAAGATGACATTTAGGTAGAGACACAGAGCCAAACTATATTAAACACATAAAAGGTTTTTCCCTAGATGGATTGCTAGGGCACCCTATTCCCTGCATTCTCAGATCAGCAGAAAGGTAGTTACAACAAAATATACCTTTACATCAATCAGTCAAATTCAGTTTTCTTGGCCTGAAAGTAAGAATATTGTGAAGAATAAAATTATAGAGTCACTACAATAAAATTAGATTGTATTCATGATTTCTACATGGTTAAGTTTCTCTTTCTGTGAAGGGAATAACCAAAGCATTTAGATGTTTTCTTAGAAAGAAATCAGAAAAATGTGGGAAACAACATCCAGGTTTTAGATTCATTAAAAAGTATTGTGTGACCATAACTACAAATAACTCTCCTGAATCTCAGTTTTCTAATTAAAAAATTAAAAAAAAAAAAAAACCTGATGACTTTGCAGTTCTCAATATCAAAAGTCTCATCAAGCAGTTATTGTCAATACTCTATACTTGTAGCCTGGTGGTGATAGCCTAAATTCATCTCAAAACTAGCTCAAAGCAAAATTTAGCAGAGAATGAAAATAAAATTTACAATTCTACAAAACCTGAAGGGTTCTAAAGAGAACCACAATATTTCAAGCTGTAGGAAGTATGCACTTTGACTAAAGAAGATACTAAAATTAATGAAACAATGTCAGTATTCACACTATGGTAAAACTCAATGATGCTACAATGACAGAAAATGATGGACATGGCACATTAGCATAATATTTATTTTGATGTTAAATTTTCAGTTTAAGTTTTTAAATCAGGTCAGAGACAATTTATGCACACCCATGTTTATCTATTTGTCAGTCATTGCCTCTCTATTTTAATGTGTAGCATCCAGCATTTAATCGAGTTTCTAAAAGGGACTAATTATTCATGAAATACGTTTTAGCTGGTTTTCAGGTTTAAACTCATTTATGCCATATGTACTTGAAAGAAAAGATTACACCTGACTGGAAAATAAACCATGCTATTATCTCACTAGAGAATTATGCAGTAGGAGTCACTCTCTTGAAACAACATGGTTCCTTTAAACACAAGTTCGTAAGTAAGACTGGGTTCTGCTTTGCATGGACACTGTGAAAGATACTTTAGTGCTTCTTTCTTCAGAAAATTACCCAACTTTAAATTTTAGTATTAAAACTATTTTATTTAGGAAGATTATATTTTTGTTAAAGTGCATGGTACTGATATAATAGGATTTTTAAAAAATTCTGAATTATTAATAGAATTTAACCCATTGTTTTCGATTAGATGATCCAGCTGTATTTACCTTGTAAATGTGTATGACAAGGGGAGAGGATAGGGAGTTCTCCTTGTTCCTTTGCATTGACTATGAAGTAAAGATATAAATCTGAAGGTGATGGAATTTATTAGCTCATTAACTTAGGGATTACATGGAAAATGTTAAATTTCAAGACTCAGTCCTCATTCTCTTCTTTGCTCATTTATCAAAAAGAAGAGAAGGGGGATTTTAGGTCTTCAAAGTTTTAAATCTTTGTTGTGCTCTATTTGAAAGTTAGTGATTGTTAAGTTAGTAATTCATATCCAATAAACTTAAAAAATATCAAAATGAAAAAAGTAGAGAAAAGAAAAAGTAAAAATTAACTATATGCCCAGCAGTCAGAAATAGCTATTATTATTATGTTGAATGCCTTATCATTAATTTCCATGATTTACCCTGGAAATTTATTTGTTCATTTGCTATAAACATATAATATTGAACATTATTATGAACATATATAACATTTATCTGTTCATTTAATATGAACATATGAGCAGATGGTATTATTCTGTTGGTGATATTTTGTAGTCTGTTATTATTTAACATCAATACATGCCCACCCCTTACGACATTTTCTTAAGATGATTTCAATGGCTGGAAGATGTTCCATAAAAGAGATATTTAAAATTGTACTTAAGATTTCTACCATATTTTTATATATTTAGAATTTTTTTTATTCTCTACTTTAAAAATTGACATAAGCTACATCCTTCTGCATTCAACTTTAATATTTATGATAGAAGGTTTATATTTATATGTAATATGACAGGGTCAAATAACATAAATATATTTGATGATTTTGATATGTATTTCCATTTATTTTTAGCACATATTTCGTCTCAGCTTTGACATCCTATTTTATACTTTTAATTTGTAGGAGACATCTATGTAGTAAGTTACGTAGCACCACACCTTCTTCTAAGAACTTCAGTCTTCCTTGCCTCTCAATAAAATGACTATCCAACGGCCAGTCATCTTCTCAAGAATTAACCTGGTTTTTTTTACTGTAGCTTTGTAATATATTTTGGAATCAGGAAATGTGTTGCTTCCAGCTTGATCTTCTTTCTCAAGTTTGGCTTGGCCATCTGTGGTCTTTTACACCATGTGAAATATATAATTGTTTTTTCTATATATTTCTGTAAAGGTACCTTTAGGATTTTGACAGATTGCCCCAATCCATAGATCACTTTATAGGAAGTCTTCTGATTCATAAAGACAGGATGTCTCTTCATTCCTTGTGTCTTCTTTAATTTCTTGTAGCATTATTTTGTAGTTTTCAATATACAAGTCTTTCTTCTCCCTACTTAAGTTTATTCCTAAGTATTTTATTCTTTTTGTTGCCATGATAAATGGGGTTGTTTTCTAATTTTGTTCATTGTTTTCCTATTTTTTAATTAGTGTTAGCATATAGAAATGCAACTTTTTTTTTAATGTTGAAATCAAGATCTCAAGGAGATGTTAGCAATCTCATGTTCATTATGGAACTATTCACAATATCCAACATGTAGAAACAATCTTAATGTCCATCAAAAGAAAAACATATAAATAAAATGTGGTATATATGTACAGTGGAATATTACCAAACCATAAAAAGGTAGAAAATTCTGAAATATGACAACACAGATGAACCTAAGGAACATTATGCTTAATGAAATAAGCCAGTCACACAAAGACAAACACTGCATGATTCCAGGCATATGAGGTCTCTAAAATAGTAAGATTTGTAGAATCAGAATGGAGTGGTGGTTGCCAGGGGCCGGGGGAAAGAGGAGTTACTAATCAATGGGCGTAAAGTCTCAGTTAATCACAAAGTATAAGTTCTAGAAATCTGCTATACAACTTTGTACCTACAGTCAACAATATCGTATTATACATTTAAAAATTGTTAACAAGGTAGATTTCAGGTTGTGTTCTTCCCATATTATATTTTTTAAAAAGTAAACTAAACTAGATTGGATCAATAAGCTCTTAGCTACATTATATTCCCCAATGCGTCTCTTAAAGTTGGCTCAGAAAGAAAGGGGATAATTGAAATTATTTTTTTAGGCTCTGGAGCCTAAAAAATGATTCTGGAGAACATTAAAAGGCTGATCAAAGGAGTCACTCTACTGCCAGCAAAATAAATCCACATGTGAGTTCCACAGAAATCCACTGTTCAAAAATGTACTGTACTCATTTACATTATGTCACTTCAAAGAAAAAAAATTACAGAATGCAAGAAGAAAAATAAAAATGTAAAAAAATTAAAATGTTAGTAAACTTGCATGAATAATGAAACATTAACAACTAAGTTTTGGAGGTTGGAACAACATAAAATTAAAATATAAAACAATACTAGAGTTAAATTACTTGGTGTATACTTTCTTGGAGTAGTCTAGTGATATGGATTAAATTTGGGGATTGTTAAGTGAACATGTTTAAATTTATTATAAGCATTGAAAATGGTAAGAATGTACTTAGTGCTGGCTTCTGCTTGAAATGCCCTTTCCCCAGATCTTCACATGACTTATTCTAACATACCTTGAAGTATTCCCTGATAATCTAACTTTAAATAATCAGTTATTCACAAATACTTTATTTTCATAGAACTTACCAACACCTGAAATTATAACGCATATTCAGTAGTTTCCTTCTGTTTGTCTCCTTTGGGAATATTAGCACCAGGAGAGGGATTTTGCACTGTATTCTCAGTGCTTACAATGCTGCAGGGCAAATAACAAATGTTCAGTACAAGCTGATTGAATCAAAGAATGAATGCATGGATACATCAAAAATCTTTTTCCTCAAGCTGATATTTTGTCATTCATCTCTGGTTTCTTAAGTATTTTCTTTTGTTCACATTTGTAGTTTATAATATAGAATCAATTCTGCAGTGTTAATTTTGTTGAAGCCTTTTTCCTTGAGTTTGCAATATCAACATCTATTTCCCTTGACTTTTATTGTAAGTTCTGTCAGTTGACTACTGTAAACCTATTTTTTTTGTTTGACCGTATCCAGTATCGCAAAATCAATTCTCCTCTTTTTCATTTTATTGAGTACTTGAGATATTTTGGCCTAATATACTTTTCTTCTATTTCCTGGAATAAATGTTGTAAATAATTTTTTTCACAAATATGTTGAACAATGCAATATTTTAAGTTGGATTTTCATAGAACCATGATGTTTTGTAGGCTGATGTTTTGTGCATCTCTTTTTCCTTTCTTAATGTAATATACAGTAATGTTATATATTAAAAATAAATTATAAATGCAGGTACCGAACATTTATTATTTGATTATATTTATTTCTAATGTTGCATAGTTATGCCTGAAATTGTTGTTCAATATAGAGAGAAACACACTACTCTTAAATGTAAGAACAGGCCATATTTCCTGATATTAATACACTAATTTATACTCAGAAAACACTGAAAGCCACTGTAATGTCACTTATTAAGAAAAAATTAATAAAGCTACACAATTTGAGAGGTAGACATGATTATTGACAAAAAAGTTTTATACTGAATTTTGATGATTTTACTTTAAAAAATCACTAAATAATCTTTTCTAAATAGTTTTAGAAGGTTAACTTGATCATTTTAACTTAATGAAAACAATCTATCACAATAGACATTTTTTTCCGGCTCTTCTGTAACTTTGGAATGCTCGTACTATGTCTGAAAGTTTTGAATTTCATAAATCTCTACCCCAGGTCAGAATCCAGAATTTTATAAATCATTTTGTCTGCTTTTTCTCAGTCAGGATGCTAGCATATTATGTAGGCTGCACCAGTGTGAGGTATCCATGCCAACACACATAAGGAAAAGGATTGGCATTAAACTCATTTTATCAGTGAAGGTGAAGGCATCTGACTTTCAGGAGATCCTGTGTTTATGAAGTCAATTTCTTAATGCATTGGTATAATTACTGAACACTAAATTATTTTTCTGTTGATGGGGAAAAAGTGATAACAAAAATTTCCTAAGGCTGTTTCTTTTTTTTTTTTTTTGAGACAGAGTCTCACTCTGCAGCGTGCTCTTGACTCAGTGCAACCTCTACCCGCTGGGTTCAAGCGATACTCCTGCCTTAGCCTCCCAAGTAGCTGAAATTACAGGTGCATACCACCATGCTCAGCTAATTTTTGTATTTTTAGTAGAAATGGGGATTCAACATGTTGGCCTGTATGGTCTCGAACTCCTGGCCTGAAGTGATCTCCCTGCCTCGGCCTCCCAAAGTGCTGGGATTACAGGCATGAGCCACCTCGCCCAGCCTCCTAGGGCCATTTCTGCTGAGGATTTTAGACATTGGCTCTAGAACTTTAACCTGGAACTTGGTTCTTTTGTCTTTATATTTCTCTGAGATACCCATTATTTCTTCAGTAGAAATCTAAAATCTAATGTTCCTCTCCTCTTAAATGCTTCTCTATTTGGAGATATTTTGTTCTCTCAATTATGTTTGATTAGCACCTAATTATATTTATGATTACTTCATAAATACTGGCAGGGATATATAATTCTCTTTGCTTAATTTCTTCTGGTAGTACTTCAGGGTGGCATAAAAATGAATATATAGTAGCTTTATTCCTAAAGAAAAATGAACAGGGGAGATAAATATGAATATAATGATTTGAAAAATATTTTCAGGAGTAGCATTTACAAATGGCTAATCAGAGACAAAACTAAAAGGGAAGCTCTCACAATCATTTTTAGAGTCATATTCTTCTGTCTATTTGGTTTTTTTTCTTTCCCAGTAAATATGACATATATATAGAGGTGTGTGTGTGTGTGTGTGTGTGAGTGTGTGTGTATTTTCTTTGTATCCCACTTGTACACTGGGTGTTATTCTGGGTATACTGCAATCATCTCAATGTTTCTTCTGTGAATTAAAACAAATTTGTTCTAGACCCTTCTTCAGAGCCTTCAATTGTTGACAGTACTATAATCTCAGTTGAATAACTCATTTAAGGTACCAGGTATTTCTAGACATTATAAATCTTTGATATAAAACAGTTTATGGGACGAAAAGCTGAGAGATTCTGTCAACGTTAGTTGTGTTCTGTCTCTCACTCTGAAGATTCCAGAAGTATCAAAGCTAGTTCTGAACAACTGTGAAACATAGTAATTGCTTTGCGAAATAGGATAAAGCCATTTATTTCACATGTGCAAACCATGGAACTTTACTTCCCTTGCAATATTGGGAGATGACAGGGAGACCGTGGAAGACTTGAGAAAAACTCAGGAATAATATCAACAAGACCAGGGTGAACACAAACAAACACGAGCATTTTCAGTAAAATTTAAAAAGTTATAACTAGATCAAAAAGGGATTTAAACTGAATTTTAACATCATAAAATCTAAACCGAATTTAGATTTTATATTTAAAACTGTAGTCTTCTAATTAAACAAACTCACATTAACAAAGAGAAGTATGTCATATTTGTACTTCTCTGTAAAATAAGTATTTTCATCTAAATCGGGTGCAGTGAGATTAAGCCCCATAGGTTAACTCCTTGGAAAGATCTTCTCTGACTTCTAGCAATAACAATTCACTTATGATGACAGGATACTAAGATTAATGACAGCAGCAGAAAGGGTGTGATCACCCATTAAACAATTTTTTAAATTTTTTGACTACAACAATCTTTCCCTTTGCTTTTCATACTTTTCTATAATTTTCATCTTGTTTTGTTTCTTTATTTAATAATCACACAGCTACAAGGTTGGTACATAGTAGTAACACCTAATCTTTTAAGAATATTTTCATGTATGATGTTCCATCAACTATCATAATCTACTTAATTATTTTACTTGTAGTCAATATTTAAATTATTACCATGAAAATGATGTTGAACTCGAGTATCGTTAACATTTTTAGTATCATTGCCTCCTGTTAGATTCTAGAAGTTAAATAAATCATTCTACTAATAAGAAAAATACATTTTTAAAAGCATATATTGTTAGAGTCTCAGAGAGTAAAGATGAACTAACCATGAAGCCAATTTGGTATTCAGTAATAACATAGATGTCTTCCTTATAAAAATGTTATATTAATCAGGTTACTCTTAATACCTCAGATCATATATTGACTATTCCGACCTTTATACAATTATTACCTGTCCCCAAAATGTTCCCCAGTTCAAACATACGGGTTTATTATTGACACCAAAAACAAAACAAAACAAAACAAAAACTCAAGTGATATTTGTAGTATACTCTTTTTTTTTTTTTTAACCAATCTTTAATTCTCACAAAAGACCAGAGGAGTTTTAGAGTCATATTCATTTTTAGAACATATAATTTATGGTCAATGAGACTAAAATCATTGTACAAAATAACATTCCTGGCAAATGCCAAAGCTGGGATTTTTCTCCAGCTGATTGTGAAGACTTAGCGTTACTTTCTCTCCATTATAACATGGTGACTCTGCATTCCTTAAAGTCCAGATTCTTGATTAACCTTATAGAAGGATCCTCCTTGTACCTCTCTCTTGTCTATATAATAATTTTCGTGCACTGTTACGTGTAGGTTTAACTGTGATTCTGACACCTACACTCAGGGTTCAAAATTGAGCTACATAACTTAATAGCTGTGTGACAATTGGCAAGTCATTGTAATCACACAATTGGATACTTTATTTATCTAAAAATTGAGATGATACTACTACATTTACCTCACAGAGCTGTTATGAGAACTAAACCATTAGTATATGCAAAGTGCTTGAAAAAATTCCAGGTATATAAGTGCTTACTGCGATAATTATCTTTTTTTATTACTTTCATCTTTTCAGTTACATCAGACATCCTTTCACAGCTTCAAACACTTCTAAGTGACTCTGCTGTCTATAGAACAAACAACATCACTATCTTCATTTTTTTTTAAACAGGGAATACAAGTTGAAAAACTCACAAATAATTTAAACTTTCTGAAAGCTGCAAAGCTGAAGGCAGTCCCTAGATATTTCCTCCTAGTCTTGAAAATAATATCAGTTTCTCCTCTTTTTAGGACTGAGAGTTGGCCAAATGGATAGCCAGCCTCAGGAAAATTAGGCCTCGACCCCTAAAAACATCAGTAATATCAGGAAAAGTTTAGAGGGTAGAGCATCTGAGACTTTGTTCCCTAAATGTGTCCCCCCTCCCCCACTCTTGAAAATATCAACTTTTCCTGAATATTTGATTTTTTAAAAGGTTTTTTTCATTTCAAGGATTTTATATTTGAAATCTGAAATTTAAAACTTGAAATCTACAACCAAAATAATAAAACCAAAAGAATTCAAGATAGCAAGTAATAACAGGCACATTTGGAGAAATAAGGTCTAATGTAAACTACCAGAATTCATGCAAATCAATATCCATAAAAACAAGTTGATATTAAATAAAAAGGCCAATATAGTCAACTGATGTTTGATGAAAGAGAAAAGATAATGCAATGAAGAAAAGATAGTTTTTTCTAATAAATAATGTTGAGAAAAAAGTGGAAATCTGCATTTTAAAAATGACTCTAGACACAGACCTTACACCCCACACAAATGGATTTGTAAATGAACTCAAAATGGATTGCAGATCTAAACATGAAACATGGAATTATAATACTCCTAAAAGAAAACATAGGAGAAAATCTACATGATATGGGGTTTGGTGATGGTTTTTCAGATACAACATCAAAGTCATGAACAATGAAAAAAAATTGA
Organism: Macaca nemestrina; assembly: GCF_043159975.1. Classification (NCBI taxonomy): domain Eukaryota; kingdom Metazoa; phylum Chordata; class Mammalia; order Primates; family Cercopithecidae; genus Macaca; species Macaca nemestrina. The sequence continues at coordinate 187,324,645 of NC_092126.1, read as the reverse complement.
TAAGCTGGACTTCATTAAAATTACAAATTTCTGTTCTGTGAAAGACACTGTTAAGTAAATGAAAGGACAAGCCACAGACAGAGAGAAAATATTAATATTTGTAAAAGACATAACAAATAAAGGACTGCTATTCAAAACATACACAAATCTTTTAAAACTCAAAAACAGGAACATAAACAACTCTAGGAAAAAAGTTAGCTAAAGACCTTAACAGATATCTCACCAAAGAAGACATTTAGCTGGCAAGTTAAATGTATGAAAAGATGCTCCACTTTATATGACATAAGTGAAATGTAAATGAAAACAGCAATGAGACACCATTGCACACATATTAGAATGACCAAATTTCAAACGCTCACAACACCAAATGCTACCCAGGATGTGGAGCCATAGAAACTCTCATTCCTTGGCAGTGGCAATGAGAAATAGTACAACTGTTTTGGAAGAAAGATTGGCAGTTACTTAAAAAACAAACAGCCTCTTACTACAAGGTTCAGAAATCACACTACTGGGTATTTAACCAAAGATGTTGAAAACTTGTATCCACACGAAACCTGCAAACAGATATTTAGAGCAGCTTTATTCATAAGTTGCAAACTTGGAAGCAACCAAGATGCCCTTCAGTGGGTGAATGAAAAAATCAACAGCAGTACATCTAGAAAATGGAATATTATTCAGTGTAAAAAGAATGAGCTATAGAGCTAGGAAAAGACCTGGAGGAATCCTAAATGCATATTAGTGAGTGAGCAAAGCCAATTTGAATAGACTACATCCTGTGTGATCCCAACTGTATGGCATTTTGGAAAAGGCAAAGCTATGGGGGCAGTAAAAAGTCAGTGGTTGACATGGAATGATCATATTTTGTTAGATGTGTACTTTAGTATTGGGGGGTGTGGCGAATGACTAATAGGCAGAGCACAGAGAACATTTGGAATAGTGAAAATATTCTGTATGAATGTATAATTACAGATACATGTCATTGTACATTGATCCAAATCCGTAAAATGTGCAACACCAAGAGTGAACCCTAATGTAAACCATGCACTTTGAGTGACAATGAGGTGTGAATGTAGGTTCCTAATTGTAACAAATGTATCCATCTGGTGGGAGACGTTGATAATGGGAGAGTCTGTGTGTATATGGGGGCAGTGGGTGTACAGAAATCTCTGTACCTCCCGCTCATTTTGGCTGTGACTGCATCCTGCATGATTCCTACATCCTGTATGATACAACTGCTCTAAAAAGTAAGGTCTATTAAAAATGCATGTTATGAGAACACATTCCTTAATCTAAAGAAACAGAACCCTAGGGTGAGCCCTAGGAGTTTTCATTTATATAAATTTATTGAGACAATTATTATACATGTTAAATTTCAGAAAGTTCATTTTAAAAATAATTAAGTAGAGTGAGATCAACACAGAATCCTAGACCCACTAAAAATGTTTATCCCAGGTACTAAAGTGAGCGAACAATTCTTGACAGTGGGACCCAAGAAGACACTTAAAAATAATTGAGAAAATTGTCGTTTAATGGGTAGAACCCATTTCATGAGATCATCTTGTTTTCCCCTAAAACAGCGCTATCATCTTACTAGTGCATGAAACAGATATGAACAGGTACTAGAGCATTTGGTAATTTTTATAAAGGTCTAAATTAAAACACACTTGGGGGGCTGACAACAAAATATCTCAAGTTTTTTTTGTATTAACATTCATGTGCATATAGGCTAATTAGTAAAAGGAATAAATAGCAGAAATGTGATTGTAGAAACTATCTACGTGGCTGGGCACAGTGGTTCATGCCTGTCATCCTAGCACTGTGGGAGGCGGTAGGCGGAGGCAGGAGGATCACTCCAGCCCGAGAGTTTGAGACAAGCCTGGGCAACATTGTGAGACCCATCCCTACAAAAATTAAAAACACATGGTGGCATGTGTTGTTGTCCCATCTACTCGGGAGGCTGAGGTGGGAGGACAGATTGAGGGCAGTAGGTCAAGGCTGCAGTGAGCCATGATTACACACTGCACTCCAGCCTGGGCAACAGAGGAAGACCCTGTCTCAAAAAAAAAATCTATGTGAGTGAAATTGACCTTTTTAGAAATTTTCTAAGTAATTAGATTGCTGTTTTTGATACACATAAATGACCAATCCATAATTATCCATTCAATTTATTCATTTCTTTAGGAAAATCTATTGATGTTACATTATGTTCAATAATTGTATAAGACAAAGTACTCACAGAGAATACAACATGTGCAATTATAAGGAAGATTCATAGTTGGGGAATCCAGATAGCTTGGTAAAGATAGATGAGGTGGAGATCAAAAGTGGAGAGCAATGAAAAGCAAAGGTGAATGGGAACCAGATCATAATGGATTCTGTATGTCATGCTGGGGTTGGAAATGTATCCTGAAAATGCTATAGAGGGACTGAGAAATTTAAATAAAGAGTATAGCATAATTGAATTATTTTAGACATATAGCTATAAGCACTATGGAGGATAAAGAGGAGAGAGGAGTTTCAATATAGGAAAAAAAAACTTTTTTTCATGTAGATAACTTTAGGAAATGAAACTGAATGTTTAGGACTAGCAAGAGAAAAAAATGAGAAAAATTTTGATGGAACCTATACAGGTGCATTAAACTCTGTTCTCTATTGTTTTCAGATATTATAGCTGCTGTTCAATCACAGTGTAAATATGGCTATTCATTGTTTTAAATTGCCATGTATGTAATTAGATTCCATATATCAACTCTAAGAGGCTATAAATTATGTGTCATGATTTGTGTCACTGCATAAGAAAAATAAATTGCTAGCTTAACTTTTACACAGTGCTAAGTTGCCATTAATTGTAAAATGGATTCCAACTTCACAGATAATAAAATGAGAAAAATGTGCATCTTAGAATTGATAAAATACATTTTTAATTTTGTAACTTGAATTTAGATCTTCTCAAAAAACATTTTACTTTTATAAATCTCAGTTGAAATGACTAATTAAGAAAATATATTATAGGGGCCTGGAATCCCAGCATTTGGGGAGGCCAAGGCAGGTGGATCAGTTGAGGTCAGGAGTTTGAGACCAGCCTGGTCAACATGGTGAAACCCCATTTCTACTAAAAATACAAAAAATCAGCTAGACGTGGTGGCCCATGCGTGTATTCCCAGCTAATCAAGGCTGAGGCAGGAGGGACCATGGAGGTGAAGGTTGCAGTGAGGTGAGATGTTGTCACTGCACTCCAGCCTGGGTGACAGAGAGAGAGAGAGAGAGAAAGCCAGCACCACTGAAATAATGGATTTTCTCTCCCAGCACCACTGATTGATGGAGAAAGAGGAATGGTCTTATCATTTTTTGCCAGCTCTGTAAATGAAATTTAGATCCTTGGATTCCGTTTGCCAGTATTTTAGTGAGGATTTTTGCATCGATGTTCATCAGGGATATTGGTCTAAAATTCTTTTTTTGTCGTATCTCTGTCAGGCTCTTCAGGATGATGTTGGCCTCGTAAAATGAGTTAGGGAGGATTCCCTCTTTTTCTATTGGTTGGAATAGTTTCAGAAGGAATGGTACCGACTCTTCCTTGTACCTCTGGTAGAATTCGGCTGTGAATCCGTCTGGTCCTGGACTTCTTTTTGTTGGTAGGCTATTAATTATTGCCTCAATTTCAGAGCCTGCTATTGGTCTATTCAGGGATTCAACTTCTTCCTGATTTGTCTTGGGAGAGTGTAAGTGTCCGGGAAATTGTCCATTTCTTCTAGGTTTTCTAGTTTATTTGCATAGACGTGTTTATAGTATTCTCTGATGGTAGTCTGTATTTCTGTGGGTTTGGTGGTGATAACCCCTTTATCATTTTTTATTGCGACTATTTGATTCTTCTCTCTTTTCTTCTTTATTAGTCTTGCTAGCAGTCTATCAATTTTGTTGATCTTTTCAAAAAAAACCAGCTCCTGGATTCATTGATTTTTTGGAGGGTTTTTTGTGTTTCTATCTCCTTCAGTTCTGCCCTGGTCTTAGTTATTTCTTGCCTTCTGCTAGCTTTTGAATATGTTTGCTCTTGCTTCTCTAGTTCTTTTAATTGTGATGTTAGGGTGTCAATTTTAGATCTTTCCAGCTTTCTCTTGTGGGCATTTAGTGCTATAAATTTCCCTCAAACACTGCTTTAAATGTGTCCCAGAGATTCTGGTATGTTGTATCTTTGTTCTCATTGGTTTCAAAGAACATCTTTATTTCTGCCTTCATTTCGTTACGTACCCAGTAGTCATTCAGGAGCAGGTTGTTCAGTTTCCATGTAGTTGAGCAGTTTTGATTGAGTTTCTTAGTCCTGAGTTCTAGTTTGATTGCACTGTGGTCTGAGAGACAGTTTGTTATAATTTCTGTTCTTGTACATTTGCTGAGGAGTGCTTTACTTCCAACTATGTGGTCAATTTTGGAAGAAGTGCAATGTGGTGCTGGGAAGAATCTATATTCTGTTGATTCGGGGTGGAGAGTTCTGTAGATGTCTATTAGGTCCATTTGGTGCAGAGTTGAGTTCAATTCCTGGATAGCCTTGTTAACTTTCTGTCTCGTTGATCTGTGTAATGCTGATAGTGGGGTGTTAAAGTCTCCCATTATTATTGTATGGGAGTCTAGTCTCTTTGTAAGTCTCTAAGGACTTGCTTTATGAATCTGGGTGCTCCTGTATTGGGTACATATATATTTGGGATAGTTAGCTCTTCTTGATGAATTGATCTCTTTACCATTATGTAATGGCCTTTTTTTGTCTCTTTTGATCTTTGATGGTTTAAAGTTTGTTTTTTCCGAGACTAGGATTGCAACCCCTGCTTTTTTGTTGTTGTTGTTTTCCATTTGCTTGGTAAATCTTCCTCCATCCCTTTATTGTGAGCCTATGTGTGTCTCTGCAAGTGAGATGGGTCTTCTGAATACAGCAGACTGATGGGTCTTGACTCTTTATCCAATTTGCCAATCTGTGTCTTTTAATTGGACCATTTAGTCCATTTACATTTAAGGTTAATATTGTTACGTGTGAACTTGATCCTGCCATTATGATATTAACTGGTTATTTTTCTCACTAGTTGATGCAGTTTCTTCCTAGCATCGATGGACTTTACATTTTGACATGTTTTTCCAATGGCTGGTACTGGTTGTTCCTTTCCATGTTTAGTGCTTCCTTCAGTATCTCTTGTAGGGCAGGCCTGGTGGTGACAAAATCTCTAAGTATTTGCTTGTCTGTAAAGGATTTTATTTCTCCTTCACTTATGAAACTTAGTATGGCTGGATATGAAATTCTGGGTTTAAAATTCTTTTCTTTAAGAATGTTGAATATTGGCCCCCACTCTCTTCTGACTTGGAGAGTTTCTGCTGAGAGATCTGCTGTTAGTCTGATGGGCTTCCCTGTGTGGGTAACCTGACCTTTCTCTCTGGCTGCCCTTAACATTTTTTCCTTCATTTCAACTTTGGTGAACCTGACAATTATGTGTCTTGGAGTTGCTCTTCTCGAGGAGTATCTTTGTGGTGTTCTCTGTATTTCCTGAATTTGAATGTTGGCCTGCCTTACTAGGTTGGGGAAGTTCTCCTGGATGATATCCTGCAGAGTGTTTTCCAACTTGGTTCCATTTTCCCCATCACTTTTAGGCACACCAATCAGATATAGATTTGGTCTTTTCACATAATCCCATACTTTGTGGAGGCTTTGTTCATTTCTTTTTACTCTTTTTTCTCCACACTTCTCTTCTCACTTCATTTCATTCATTTGATCTTCAGTCACTGATACTCTTTCTTCCAGTTGATCGAGTCAGTTACTGAAGTTTGTGCATTTGTCACGTAGTTCTTATGTTATGGTTTTCATCTCTGTCAGTTCTTTTGAGGTCTTCTCTGCATTAATTATTCTAGTCATCCATTCATCCATTCTTTTTTCAAGGTTTTTAGTTTATTTGCACTGGTTATGTAGTTCCTTCTTTAGTTCTGAGAAGTTTGATCGACTGAAGCCTTCTTCTCTCAACTCGTCAAAGTCATTCTCCATCCAGCTTTGTTCCATTGCTGGTGATGAGCTGCATTCCTTTGGAGGGGGAGATGCGCTCTGATTTTTTGAATTTCCAGCTTTTCTGCACTGCTTTTTCCCCATCTTTGTGGTTTCATCTGCTTTTGGTCTTTGATGATGGTGACGTACTGATGGGGTTATGGTGTGGGTGTCCTTTCTGTTTGTTAGTTTTCCTTCTAACAGTCAGGACCCTTAGCTGTAGGTTGTTGGAGTTTGCTTGAGGTCCACTCCAGACCCTGTTTGCCTGGGTATCAGCAGCGGGGGCTGCAGAAGATAGAATATTGCTGAACAGCAAGTGTTGCTGTCTGATTCTTGCTCTGGAAGCTTCGTCTTGGGGTGTACCCCACCGTGTAAGTGTGAGGTGTCGGTCTGCACCTAGTGGGGGATGTCTCCCAGCTAGGCTACTCAGGGGTCATAGACCCACTTGAGCAGGCAGTCTGTCCATTCTCAGATCTCAACCTCCTCCGTGCTGGGAGATCCACTGCTCTCTCCAAAGCTATCAGACAGGGGCATTGACCTCTGCTGAGGTTTCTGCTGCTTTTTGTTTAGCTATGCCCTGTCCCCAGAGGAGGAGTCTACAGAGGGAGACCAGCCTCCTTGAGCTGCGGTGGGCTCCACCAGTTCGAGCTTCCCGGTGGCTTTGTTTACCCACTTAAGCCTCAGCAATGATGGGTGCCCCTCCCCCAGCCTCCCTGCTGCCTTACAGTTAGATCTCCGACTGCTGTGCTAGCAATGATGGAGGCTCCGTGGGCATGGGACCCTCTGGGCCAGGTGTGGCATATAATCTCCTGGTGTGCCGTTTGCTGAGACCCTTGGTAAAGCACAGTATTGGGGTGGGAGTTACCCGATTTTCCAGGTGTTGTGTGTCTCAGTTTCCCTTGGCTAGGAAAAGGGATTCCTTTCCCCCTTGCACTTCCCGGTTGAGGCGATGCCTCACCCTGCTTCAGCTCTCGCTAGTCGGGCTGCAGCAGCTGACCAGCACTGATTGTCCGGCACTTCCCAGTGAGATGAACCCAGTACCTCAGCTGAAAATGCAGAAATCACCCGTCTTCTGTGTCACTTGTGCTGGGAGCTGGAGACTGGAGATGTTCCTATTTGGCCATCTTGGGTGCACGCCCTTAGACTCTACTGGTAAAACAATCCCCTAACCTGTTTGCTCTCTAGCCATTGCTAAGTAGTATCACTGGTAAAATAACATGATTAATTTTTACCTCAATAGAAGTCTTCCAGGTAATATAATTTCACTATTTTACTAATTTTAAAATTTCATAGAAGCCCTTTCATTAAAACCCTAAAAGATGTTCAAAAGCCATTAATTATAAAACAATTTCTGCAATGAGGCAATCACTATGTCACCATTTATATGTTAATATAAAAGCAACTTTCACTGCATTTGTCATTTGGTTGATTTAGCCTTCTGACTCTTACCTAAATTTCCTGGCTGTTTCTCCACCACTCCCTTAGTCATGGGTACTATTTTAAAATACAGTCTCGTGTTATTGACACATCTTAACTAAGTACATTATACCATCTTTTAAAGATTAATTTATAAAAAATGGTATGAAATTATTATTCAAATCTGACATTATATATATATATATATATGGCATTATTTAAAAGTAAAATATTTTATACTCTTGAGATAGATTTTATACCCTTGAGATAGATTTTATACCCTTGAGATAGATTTTATACCCTTGAGATAGATTTTAGGGTTTCAAAATGACAAAAATGTATTTGCTTTGCCATATATACTGAGACAGCTAATAGCAGTGTGTGTAATTAACATAGTCCTAATTTCTTCACTTCCCAATTAAAGCATCTTTGTCCCCTTATCTTTTCACTTCTGATTTTGTCTATTTTCACCTTTGAGGTTATACACTAGTTTTTGTGGGGCCAGTGTAGTACACAGTTATTTTTATATAGTCATTTCTCAAAAATTGCTTATTGAATAAACAAATTCTGACCTCTAGGGTTTTGCACTAACTGATAAACAATAAAACTCATTTTAATTAAGTAAACATTCATATTCTGAAGTTTTTAAATTTTCAGGATAATTATGTCAATTTAAAGATTTAGAGCATTTCAAACTATTTGTGCAATAAAATAGAAGTAAAAGGAAAATAAAGTGTAGAATCTAAAATAGAAACCTCAAGTTTCAATAACTATTTCCCCTTATTCTCTTTCAAATATCATGTAGTAGCAATAAGATACTATTAGAATTTTTATAGGAGAAATATACTTGGTGTAAAATGCTAAGAAAAAATTGGCAAGTGATTTTGGATAAACCACACATAGTTGCCACAGAATTCTCGAAATTTCTATTGTAGTGATCTTAGAAAACAAGATGTTCAGTAGTACAAAGCAATAAAGATTCTAGAAATTCTGGAAATAATATCTATGTTATCAGGTTGGTGAAAAGTAATTGTGGTTTTGCAATTACTTTTGAAGGCAAAAGCCACATTTACTTTTGCACCAACCTAAATAACTCCGAACATACAACTTTTCCAGCTTAATGCAATATATATTTACAAAATTAAAACTTTCAAATCAATAATTAAACTTCTGCAAATCATCTTGATGTTTGCAATGATGCCTTTTAAGTTTATTTCCTTGGTTAACCAACATGATGTTTCCCCAACCACAATTTCTATCAATTTGCCTAGTATAGTATTTACAGTTAGTTCTTTAAATTCACATGTAATTAAAGGAATTTTGAGAGTAGAAAACATCAGTGATTCCATTCTTACATATGTGAAAAAAACTAACAGTTTTCATAATACACTTTCATAATATCCCATTTCAAACAGGACCCCACAGTATATTTCGTGTTTACATTGAACAGCAAAATAGACCACTGATGAAAGAGGATTCATCCAATTACTATGAGCAAAGTAGCTTTAACTTCCTTTAGATATCTACTAGCAAGATATAAAATGACACTTCCTGGACACTTCAGTAGCACAATAGGGCCTTTATTGATTTTCATATCATGTTCTTCAGTCTGAGATGGCTCTCTTGAGAACTCCATTTCCCAGCATGAAAAACACCTGCCTTTTCTATGTTTGAATTTTCAGGTCTGTCAATGCATCTGTAGCTGGAGACACTGTCATTTTAGTTCTATTTCTTTGTTGTTGATGTGTCTACACCTTGCTATTGCAGTGCCCTAATGGATCCTAGGGTTGTAGGTCAAAGTGTGAAAACAAAAAGTGAAATTGCTTAGCCTGTGAATCAATAAAAAAGACTCTTAACGCTTTTTCTAAGTCTAAAATGTGCAGCCAATGAAGTGTGATAAGTGCATTCAACCTTGTACTAAAACTATAAATAGAATGCTTCTAACACCCAGCATTTATATTCTCAAAATGAAGATAAATGGTTACTATGAATGTTCAACGTATAATATCTAGATCAAGGAAAGCAACCAGAATCCATTTGCTATGTTGACTATAATATTGTATTATAATCTTAAAGTAACCTCAAAACAACAGTGGATACACTTCTATTATTATACTCCCTAAAGAAAAATCTAATTTCAAATTCTATGGACTAACAAACACATAGATGAGAAATCATGTGGACCAAGATGTAATACTGACCAAGATAACTGCAGAAGAACAGAAAATAAAATTGGGATAATTAATACTCAAATTGATATTGGCCAAGGGCTAAGGAAGTAAACTCAGAATGTTGTGATATTTTTCAACTCTATTGCTTTTAAAATATACATGTGGCTTTTGTTAACATATACTTAGAGTAAAGGAAACATCATGCTTGAAAGCATATTATGTCTTGGGAAAATCGATGGGCATTGATAATGTAGAGTTTAAAATTTATAATGATTCTTTTATCAGTGATTTCAGCTTGATGTCTATCCCCCAAAACACAAACACATCATAAGACAACCAGCTGACCATAATCACTACAGTGTATTGGGTGTCATCATTATGTTAATTAAATTGTGTACCAATAATATTCCTTTCAACATTTCTAACATTGAAAAGAATATGTTTTTATTAAAATAATGCCAACACCAGTCACATTTACTCATTTTCTCTTTAAGTAACATAGTTTAACTTGTCATATGGTAAAACTCAGTCTATCTGTCTGTACACAGGCCTACATACGTATTAACAGTGTTACATAAAATATTGCGAACATTTAATGTATTCTTAAAGATAGAATTCAAAGGTTCCAGGAGAGGTATATAAATATTACTGTTAATGTTTCAGTCAAAACCTGAAGAAGAAACTTTGTCCCTCTAAGTTTTATTTAGGAATAAACTTTCCAAAGCAGTAGGGGTAAAATTTTAAGTGTGGAATTTAAAGATTTTTGAAAAGTAGTTACAGAAAACAAATACAATGGCAAACAGGTGTGGATGTATCAAAATGTTGACTGTGCCAGTGGCCCCAAGCAGTGACTTCAAACCCTGACCAGTAAGGGCAAAGGTCACAGAGCATTGAATTGTTGTTTGTTTCTATGGTTTGCCATGCAGAGAATAATCTTCAGAAAGCTATACAATACGTTTCTCTTTGAAAAATGGCACTAGAACAAAAGGAACTAACATCGTTGATGATACCATGAAGATAAAACCAAGAATTTTGAGTAAGAGTTTAACTAAGAAAACCATTTTATATGCATATAACATAGAATGTAAAAGTGATTCAAATAGAGTCTGTAACTCCGACATGGGCACTTCATTCTCTTTAGAAAATAATCAGGAAATCATATACATGATTTTTTTCATGGAAATTTATCAAGAACATTTTAAAACATGAAGTCATTTACAAACTCAGAATTTTTCAAAGGGTGCATTTTCCTGTTTAATTGATATATGTTTTGGTTTTTGTTGTTTATGAGTAATTATTCATTATGAAGAGGAAAACAAGGTTAAGTTGCACATATCACAAATGGGAAAAAAGTTTTAGAGACAAATAATATATTTAAGTTGCTTTTAAAAAGGCCTTCTTGTGAATAGTACATCAGGTACTACATTTATTACCTGGCGTATGAAACAATTTGCACATTGAACACCCACAACATGCAATTTACCTATATAGCAAAACTGCACGTGTACACCTGAACCTAAAATAAAAGTTTTTTTTTTAATGCCCCCTTAATATCTCTTGACCTTGTATGTACAGCAAAATATACTGCTAGAAAGAGACAAAATATCTCAGAGGAAAAATCTAAGGCCACAATTAAATACCAGAGTCAGAAAAGAGAGAAAATCAATTCAAATTATATTTTCTTTCTTAATGATAAAAGAGATGAATAATTGACAAGTTGACATAAGTTGAGTATCAATTTGAATATCCAAGTTGGACTGGTTTGAAACCAGCTTTTTGTTTTTATCCTTTATTAAATGTTTCTTCAGGACAAAGCCATTTCTCAGGGTGTTTATTTTAGATTCTTTTTAAGTCAATATATGACGATAATCTTGAGAATCAACTGGAATTAAATACTTATACTAAGCCACTGTATTTCATAAAAGTATAAAGCCTTACTTGCTGAACATCTGAAAGTAAGAGAGACAGTTAAGAGAGAGAGGAGAGAAATGGGAGATAACATGAATTCTCATTAAAACAGTAAGCATAAATTTAATTTTTTTGCCACTTTCTTTTTTCCACCAAACTTTTACTCCTCTGGCATAATTCAAATGATTTTTTATAATATTAGTAGATACAAAGTTGTAATATGAAGACTACCGATGTAAAATCTGCAGCCATATAGTCAGAGATATTAGGTAAGATATTCCCATTAAGGATAAATGGAGAATCTAAATTAAAGGAAGTTAAAATAATTAAACTATGGCAAGATATTAAAGTTATATACTTTTCAAAAGAATGAATCACACTGTACTCAAAAGTCAAGCAATATTTATGTATGGACGTTTTTTAAAATGCAAGTTGGCAGATTCAATATTGCCTGGGTAATCCCCACTTTTAGAAACTTTATTCTTTATTTTTTTCTCCATTCAATATTGCCTGACAAATATCTATCATTTGCTTCTGGCCAATGTTAGGTGGACTTGCAGAGGTTTTCAGTCAAAGATGAATGTAAAATTATATATATTTATATAATTAAGACTCTATTTGTAAAGTGAAAATGAACCTTAGAATAATAAAACTGATAAATGAAGTTATTGTCACTGAGATTTTGTTGCATGATTGTAATATGATATAAATTATTTTTAAATATTTCATATTCTGAATTCATTTTAGATACATCAGTCTTAAATTTTGTAGCAACATGATGATTGACAATCTAATTGTAAGGTATATGCATATATATACATATTTTACAGAATGACAGAAATTTAAATCTTCTGCAATTAATACATTATTTTCTAGTTAACTTCAGAAAAGTAAAAAGATATTACAATTTTATTAAAGTATTCATGGGTATTGTACATTTTCCAATGTCTAGAGGAAAAATAAAATAATAAAAATTTTAAGTCACTGAAAATAAAGTGTTACAGCTTACAAGTTAGAATCTAAAGCTCATTGCAACATGTAGGTGAGGACTGCTGCAGATATACAATTAAAATCAAAATCTTTTCCTAACCTAGAAAACTTCTCCACAAAGATATAAGCAAAAGAAAGTTTCTTATGGAGCAAATATTAAACCAGAATGCCATGCACATCAAGGCAATTCACTTAAGACATTTCAAAACTAGAAAAACCTTACACGTTTATACAGCTGAGTAGATCTAACCAATTACACACATGTTCTCATGATAAACAATAGCTAGTCCTCAAGTAAGATAATTTGACAGAACCATTTGTCACATAAATTCACCCTAAATTTACTTGGCAATTGGAGTGATTCTCTGGATTGGCCAATTAGCTTTATGAAAGGGAAAATAAACTATTCCTGTCTTCATGTCAGGGAATGGTCTTACAACTCGTACCAATGTGCCCTGAAAAGCCAGGTACTTACCTTCCCACAGAAACTGAAATAAGGACACTATCTTTCCTGATGATTACCTTTCAAAAAGAGGTCCTTAAGAACAGAACGTCATTCCTGGATCATAAACCTCGTAAGGTGTAGTTTAGCTTTTAAAAGGATTTGCATACATTCCAAAAAGACAGAAAAAGAATTTACAGTTAGAAGTTTCTTAAAGTTAATGCTCCACGAAAAAAGAGTAGGAGAAATCTCTTCCCTTATTTTCAAAAGGGATTTTTTTTCTTTTTAGATAGGTATTTACCCTAAAAGACAATCTACATGAACTTATTGCAAATACAATATTGACTAACTCGAAGTCCCATGACTGCAAACACTTAATAATTTGTTAATTGTTGACTCTGTTGTTTTTATCTATAGTTTTGCTGAACTTATAAAGTACTTTCCTCTAAGCAGCTTAGTCTTTTGTAAGGAAATTAGGTTATAGAAATTACAGATGAAAAGATATTTTCTAAGTATCTTAATTTGGCAAATGTTTAAAACATAAACAAATGATATATTTGCTAATCAAAAGTTATTCTTATCAAGATGTAAGAACCAAAAAAAAAAAAAAAAAAAAAAGCAAAAACAAACTCTACAGACAAAGCAAAACAAAAACAAACCCATTGCTTTTGTGCATTTTATTGTTTCTGTTAATGTATGATTTAAAAAATGAATGAAACAGAATCAACTTGTATATAGTTCTTTCATCCAAATAAAGAAGTGACATTAAACCCACATTATCACAGAAACACTTCGGAAGAAAGTAAAAGCATAATTAAACAACTTAACATATATTTGAATACTGAGTGTCAACATGTGCAAAACTCATTATTTTATGTGTTAATTACATAAATTGAACAACATTTTGATGTTCCTTGTAAAAGTTATACAAAGGGAAAGAATCAATTTGATATGATATTTTAAGATAATAAAATGATCAAATTTAATTGTTTTTGATATGCTAGATGACACAGGAATAAAGCATCATTCTATCTATAGGCACAATTATACTTGTCTATACTAAGGCATATCATGCCCCATAATGATATAATTTCTATGGCAAAACTCCTCTCTAGACATGTTTCCAAGTCATACTTATGGACCAAAAACTAATGACTGTTTATCCCATTTCTATGTATATAGGTAGATATGCAGGTAGGTAGATTAGTAGGTAGTACTTTATACACACAAACACACATAAACTTTATATAAATTTCATACATATTATATATATAATATATGAATATATATAATATATGAATATTCATATATTATATATATTTGTGTGTGTATATATATGTTCTATACCTATATATGTTCTATTTATAATTATCATGATCTGGAGTGGAAAGAGTCCTGTTGCCAGGGCAACCATGAATCTCCATCAACCATGAATAGAAAAAGGAGCTTGCAGCTTTGACCAAGATTATTGGTGAGGCATGTTTTGTGTGTGTGCGTTTTTTTTGTTTGTTTATTTTTGTATTTTTGAGACAGAGTCTTGCTCTGTCACCAAGGCTGAAGTGCAGTGGCATGATCTCGGCTCACTGCAACCTCCACCTCTCAAGTTCAAGCAGTTCTTCTGACTCAGCTTCCCGAGTAGCTGGGATTACAGGCATGCACCACCATGCCCAGTTAATTTTTGTATTTTTTAGTAGAGATGGGGTTTCACCATGGTGGCCAGGCTGGTCTTGAACTCCTGACCTCAGGTGATCCAACGCCTCAGTCTCCCAGAGGGCTGGGATTACAGGCGTGCGCCACTGTGGGTTTTTTTGTTGTTTTTTGTTTTTTGTTTTTCTGAGTGCTTGGTTATCTATGTACTCAGTAGAACTCAATTTTATTTTTTTGTATTTTCTATTTTTTTCTCCTCTGTATTGGCTACATTTACCTACTTATCACTTTGATACCTTTCTCTCCTTCTGTCTACTGCTAGATTCCCTCTGGGTAATAACACATTTAGTCAACAAGTACTGATGGATAAGTTATTCTGTAGAATATATCTTATAAAAAGACACAGTGAGGCACTACTTCTGTTTTCATGTTTTCAAGAGCTATGTATTGTAGCAGATATTAATTATAAAAAAGAAGTAAAAATTAATGTAGAAATAAAGAAGCAGCTAATTGAGTAGTAAATCATAGCTAGATATCTCTTCGGAACTCCCGTTATATTGTTATTTGTCTATTGTTCCAATAACTTCTTCTTATATTGCTTGATATCTTAAAACATGTATAAACCTGCATTTTTCGGTCTTCAAAGAGAACATCACACAAAAGCTATAATCTCTCTATAAGGAATTTCTTTCTTGGATTTTTTTCTTTTTAGAAAATCTGTGCTTATTTTAGAAAATAAAATAAATATATTTTAAGGTTATTAACATTGCTATTTTTTTTACAACCTTTAAATTATGTAACATTGGGCAGCAATCACACAACTATGTTTATTGTCTCTGGAGATAGTATTATTTTCTTGCTATCCTGTTTTAAGTCAGTTTAAATCTCAAATAAACTCAAATGTTTACTTCTGAGTTGTCATTAAAATCTATACCTAAACCGAGCATAGTGACTCATGCCTATAATTGCAGCACTTTGGGAAACCAAGCCAGGAGGATCACTTGAGGTCAGGAATTCGAGGGTATCATGGATAACATAGAAAGAACTTGTGGTTACGAGAGAAAACCAAAGAAAATTAGCCAGATGCAGTGGCATGTACCTGTAGTCCAGCTACCCAGAAGACTGGGGTGGGAGGATCACTTGAGCCCAGCGGTTCCAGGATGCAGTGAATGATAAGCATGCCACTGCACCCCAGTCTGGGTGGCTCAACGAGACCATATCTCAAAAAGATAATTATTTAGTTAATTAATTAATGAAAATCTATACCTAATATATCATACTTTTCAGAAATGATCTCTTCTGAAGAAATACTGCTTGAATACATATATACATATATATATACATACATACAGAGTTACACTATATACTCTAATTAAATCACCTAGTAAGTAAACTTATTTCTATCATAGTTAAGATTTGAAAAGTTTATATAAAAATGATATTCATACTAATTCGGTAACATCAATTTATTATTCCCAAGAAAGATTAAACAAGATATCATTATCAATAATCCTGTAAGGTATTATTGAATCTCCTATATATTAAGAAAACATATCAGAAAAATATAGGTTGAGTCATGCCAAAGACCTTTCTAAAAGTGGTGCTAGTATTATAAAATTAGCCATCCACATTAATTTAATACAACTGCCAACAACTAAATTTTTAAAAAGAGATTTCATATGCTTTCCACATTTTTTCTGTTAATTTTTAAATATCTTGATATGTATGCGATTTTATTAATCTCATTGTTAATATAATAGGACTAGCACAGAGGTATTATATGAATTTAAGCTGACATTTTAATAATGTATGTTATGGTATCTTACTAAATGATTTAGGCACAGATAAAACTTATTATATTTATCAAATATCTACTTTTCTGTGGATTCTATGTTTTTCTAACAATTATTTATTAAATGCTTATTACTGCCTTTAAGATGGGCATTATCATCACTCTATAGGTTAAACAAGAAAAAAAAAAAGCTTGTTTTTCTTCCCACTGTTTTTCTTCCCCTTGTTAACCCAGATATAGGAGAGATGACATTCAAACCTAACTTTCTTCTAGGCATGCCAGCACCAGAGAAAGTGGTGACTGATATAAGAAAGTTAAAAACAGTGTGGTATTTTCAGGGTTAATTATTAACTATGCTCAGAAAACATGATATAATAATATTTTAGCTAGAAGGCTTGTAGTGTGCTACAGAACTCAGAACAGATCTTATAAAAAATCTCTATGATTAGTTCAAAATTATAGAAAGCATGTACAACTTGGAGATGACATGAATTGTTCAGCTGTATAAAATAAAATGAATCTGTATGTTGTTATTCAAATATACATATATACATTGTATATACATAAACATACATGTACACACAGACACACAAATGGCCAGCAAGTATATGAAAGGTGCTCTACATCGCTAATCATCAGAAATATGCAGATTGAAACCACAGTGAGAAACTTCCTCCCACCTTTTAGAACGGCTGTCCAAACAACAATAACAACAAAGGATAAGTGTGAGCAAGGCTGTAGAGAAAAAGGAACCTTTGCACACTATCGGTAGAAATGTAAATTGTTACAACCAATACAAAAAACACTATGGAGGTTCCTCAGAAAATTAAAAAGAGAATTACTTTATGATCCAGCAATCTCCGTTCTGGGTATTTATCCAAAAAAAAAAAACTGAAATCACGATCTCAAAGATCTCAAAGACGTATGTGCACTCATGTTCATTCTAACATTATTCACAATAATTAAGATACAGAAACAACACAAGTGTACATCAACATCAGGTGAATAAAAAAACATAACATATATACACAATGGAATACTATACAGTCTTCTAAAAAGAAGAAAACCCTGCCATTTGTGACAATATGATGGAGGTAGAAGATACTATGCTAAGTGAAATAAGCCAGATGCGGAATGACAAATACTGTATGATATCTCTTACATGTGGAATCTAAAACTGTCAAATTCATAGAGGTAGAGAGTAGAATGATGGTTACTGAGAGATGGCAGAGGCCAGATATGGAGAGATGCTGGTCAAAGGATACAAAGTTTCAGTTATACAAGATGAATAAGGTCTGGAAATCTATAGCATGGTGACTGTAGGTAACAATGTTGTAATGCCTACTTGACATTTTCTAAGAGGGTAGACCCTAAGTTTTGTCAGCATACAAAAACACACAAGTGGTAACCTTGTAAGGTGATAGATTTTGTTAATTAGATTGATTGTAGTGACTCTTTCAATGTGTCTGTGTCGGGTGTGGCGGGAGGGGGCAGGTGTTGGATACCTTAATGTACACAATAAAAATAAATTTTATAACAGAACTCAGAACATACTGCCAAAAAAAGAACAAGAAAGCAAAATGAATAAACAGCAAGGATCAACAACCAACAAGATGAAACTTTACATGTGTTAAATGTAAAATATGCTTTTTAGTTAAAAAACCAGCTGTATAACATGAGATGAGAGAAAAGTCTAACTTAAGAGCAGTTCATAACAAGATCACCTTATGTTCACTGATGAGAATATCACAACTGCTATGACAGTGATTGCCTGATGTGGACCAAAATTGATGGAAGCAGAAACTCAGCAATTGGGTAGACACTGTGTTCTCCAGTTGCCAGTAACACTCAAAGACATATCTTAAGTTCCAAGAAGTAAATTTTGAGCAGGTTATTGAAAAATAACAGTTCATACAGAAAAGTGTGGCTACCATGTTTAAAGGTAAGGAAATCTCACAAAATGAGTAGTACTTGAAGGAACTTGTTTTAGCTTGGAGAAAATGAAAAAAAAACATAAAAGGATCATGAAAGTTTTTCAAATACATGAAAGTCAAGCATGGGTTTAAAAAAGCACCTGTGATTGTGATAAATGGGTACAAATAAAAGGGAGGTGGATTACGGTTTAATTTATTGAACATAATTCTACCAATTAATTCATTTTCTAGAAAACATTAAGCTGGTGTCTCCCTTTGTAAGTAAAAGTGGAGGATATTTTCTCCATTGCTTTATAAGGACTCATAAATGTTAGATCTTTTTGACTAGCAAAACATTACACGTTTTATAAGTAATAGTTATTTATTGTTACTAACTCTTGGAAGAAGTGTAAGGGTTTCAGTTATTCTGAAGGGACCATTGTCTTAGAAGACCGTGAATTTGATAGGTACTTATTCACTAGGGAGAAAAATTCCATAAAATATTTGGAAGCAAGTTGATTTAATATATTATATTTCATATACTTCCCATTTAGCACCCAGCAACATGAAAGGGGTTGAAAAATCTTTTTAAAAAGTTATTTTTCACATTGAATTGCATACCTCATATCTTCCATAATCTTGTTTTAGTGAAAAGTTTAAGATTTAAATAGCATGATAGTCTAGGCCCAAGGAATATATGTTATTTTTCTTACAAATTGAATACAATAGGACTTTATGATCTTATTGTAAATTTCTCCATAGGTGAGTATAATATCTGCGATATTCATGTGTAGGTATGTGTATTTGTAATCTACACTCTTCAGTCATAAAATTGTCCTGAGTAAGTAGTTTATAATAACAAACTACCAGCCTCAGGATATGTTACAGACAGCCTTTGTTTTCCTATAGTACAATGTCACTGTTATTTGCAAATAGCTTCCCAATGGGAGAGGCTTGTCTTTTGAATTCATTTGACAATGACAAAGGAGTATAGCTTGGGATGAGAAAGTTCTCTTTATTCTACATCTTTCTATATAGTCCTAGAATACAAAGTGATCATACTGGTCAGAAAATTGAGTACAATAGGGCAGAGCTCAGAGTGCTGTTAGTTCCAACTCTAACTGCTACTTTATTAAGTTGTATAGGAAAACATACTGTATATGGGAAAGTTCTTTGTGTTCCTTTCGTTTTTGCCTAACATGAGAAACAAGCATACACACACAGACTCACACACAGAGCTGTGGAATTTTTAAAGAAAATTCCTAACATAATGTTCATATATTTTTCCCTTGGAAAGAGTAAAGCAATAGCCACAAAACTGTGGTTAGGTTTATATATGCTTTTTATGAGTGCAATGGTCTAAATGTTGGTGTCCCCCCAAAACCAAAATTCATATGTTAAAATCTTCATTTCCAAGGTGATGGTATTAGAAGTAAGGTGATTAGATTATGCAGAGGACATATTGTGTCCTTATTTATGAAACAGACCTCGGGGAACTCTCTACCGCCTTCCACCATATGAGGACACAGGAAAAAGAGAGCCCTCCAGGAACCAGGAAATGAGCCTTTATAAGACACTGATTCTGCTGCCACTTTGATCTTGGACTTCCCACTCTTAAAATTATAGACACGAGTTTCTGTTGTGTATAGGCTATTTGCTGTATGATATTTTGCTGTAGCAACCCTGAAAGGCCAAGACAATTAGTGTGCATTAGAGATAAGTTATATTGGTTATGAGGACCCCAAAGAAATTCCCTTTAGTGCTTTTTCCCATAAGAGATGAAAAGTATTTGACCCTGTATTTTCCATTAATCTAAATAGGCAATGAAGAAGACAATACAAGAAATATTATTACAACAGAATAACAGGCCTCTATTCTGATGTGACAGACTTGAGGTAGAAAGAGAAATTAAGAGCACTCCTCCATCTAATTAGAAATAGGTCTGCATGAATAGTATGGCCCTTATAAATTGATTAAAAACAGAAGTCACAAAGATGCTGCATTCCTTTTGTTAGATAATACTATACTACAAGACTCAAGTCAACCCTGGTTATTTTTCCTGTAAATTTGAGCCAAATTATTCAAAACAGCTGTATATTATTGCTAAGTCATTATCCAACTATCTGTCACAGAACTGTTTTAGTCTCATTAAATGTCATTTGTGATTATTCCATGTGTATTACCAACAAAGTGCTGGAGTTTATATTTATCCTTGTGGAATATAATTTTATTATTTGATTTTATCCTTCCTTATGTTTGACAATAGTTTGGGTTGCTGTAGTTTGTTTTCTGTTTGCTTGTTTTTTTTTTTTTTTCTCTTGTATTTATGCTGTCACACAAAATGTTTGCACCTATCCCAGCTGCATCTGTTCTGTGCCATCTGTGTACCTTACTGTCATATAGCCTGTGTCACCGTGCAAGTCATTAATATAAATATTGAACAAGATTATCCCCAGGACATATGGTTAGAGGCTTCCATCATAGTAGAAAGCAAATCTAAACCTCTAAACTTCGGTTACAGTAGCTTAACAACATAAGAAGCCATGCAGTAATATTAGCACTTAATCCAAAGCTCTTTATCTCTTTCATATATACACAACCACCATCACCACTTCCAAAAAATAGATAAAACTAGCTGTTGTCGTCAAAGGCTCATATTTTCAAGACTATCTCAATTGCAAAATTCAAGAGACTATTTAAAACTCAATATAAATAATTTATCTTTGTTGTTATAAATAAAATCTCTGACCCTGAGGCTGGTCGGTAAGGAGAAAATTCACTACTGCATGAAGGGTGGAGGAAGAGCAATCACTAAAAAACATATTGGAC
This sequence comes from Macaca nemestrina, assembly GCF_043159975.1. Taxonomy (NCBI): domain Eukaryota; kingdom Metazoa; phylum Chordata; class Mammalia; order Primates; family Cercopithecidae; genus Macaca; species Macaca nemestrina. Next base: position 187,303,527 of record NC_092126.1, on the reverse strand, counting down.
AAGGAAACTTCTATTATTATCTCAAAATATTATTTACTGTAGCTGCATAGCTAGAGAACAGGAAATAAAATAGTTTGATTATAAAAGAGCACTGATTAACTGATCCTGGGCGGTGCAATGAAGTCATTTGTTTCAACATAAGGCATTCTAGCTTTATCATCACCATGATTAGGAACTATGTACTTTAGGTAAAACAGAGAGATTTGCATTAGCAGAATACTATTCTTTCTTCCACATAGAGAGATGTCTTATATACATAATATATAATATGTATGTATTTAAAAGATATATATAAGATCTTGTCATATAAATAATATGTGTATTACATTGTTTATATATTCTCTCCCATTGGTCTGTTTTCTGTTTCTATTGATATTTTTTCTGTTTGAAAAATAGAAATCTCTTACTAGAAATGGTTTCAGATAAAAAGAAGCTTAAGGAATGGGCCCTGAGTTGTAGGAAATTAGTTCTCTGATGTGATTTTTTTAAAGGCATTGTAATGAGGTTTTCAGTGGGAAAAGGGCCATTGGTAATCTTCAGAATGTGGCTGCAAAGAAGTTACTCAAATCACTGCCTCTGGTTCCCTGTAATCAAACGTATACAAAATATAAGGCACTGGATAACCAAGTATTTTGTGCTCTAATATTGTTTAGTAAAATTAACATATAATGGAGTTTTTTGACCTCTAGGTGTGCTAGAGAATGTAGGCAAAAACAATCAGTTCATTGTTTTAATTGCAAGCTCAACATTTGCGTAAGAAACTGGAAAGCTTCTATGACTATATATAAAAAAAAACAAACAACTAACCAAAACCAGAAAATAAAACAATATAATATTTATCTCATATAGCTTAAGAATTTTGAGAACCAAGTTTTCAGTTTATTCATGTTCTTGGATGACTTGCAAAGCAAACCAAATTCTCAATTTCATGGGTCTCTTATTTTAGGAGCTAAAACTTTGGGAAGAAGTAAGACCCTAAAACTTGGGGAGAGGATATATAGGTAAAACCAGATGAAACTGGAGGCCTTGAAACCCTAAACTTTTTTGCCGATTCTCCTCTGCTATTAAAAGTATACCTTCTCTTCTATCTGTGGAATTGAGTTTCCCCTTCTCTGTAGAACCTATAGGAGCCTCCATTGAAGTAGCTGCCTTGCAAGTGGTATGAGGCAGACAAATTCTTAGGCAGAAAGGGGTGGGTCCCTGATGAAACTCAACCTTCAATTCAAGTACAGTTTAAAGTCTGAAAACTGAGCTGTCAGTTCCATGTAAAGTCCAGGACCTCAGTGAAAAGTTTCTCAATGCCTTTTTAGCCAATCAAATGATGCTTTTTCCAGGCCTGCCCTGGACCCATCAGCATGCACTACCCCATTATGAGCCTGTAAAAGCCCCAGATTCAGTCACACTTTGTGGCTACCCGCCTTTGGGTAAGGGCTACCCCCGTTGGGTTTCTCTCCACTGAGAGTTGTTCTGTCGCTTAATAAACTCTTCTCCACCTTGATCACTCTTTGGTGGTCCATGTAACTTCATTCTTCCTGGATGCCAGACAAGAATCTGAGACCTGCCGCATGATGGATGTGAAAGGAGATGTAATGCTGTAGTCCTCCTGCCCTCTGCAAGCGCCAGGCAGCTGTTACACATAGCGGGAAGTGGTGGTGGGGCCGGGCCAGCCCAGGAGTCATGGGCCATAGTGGGGCAACAGGACTGAACAAACTGGGACATGCTGCCACTCGCTGAAGTGTGTGGATGTTGGGAATGAATGAGGTGTAACACAAGCCATAACACTTCCTGGGGGCCCAGATCTCGGGACTTCCTGTGCCAGAGCTGTGACATGCTGTAACACCCTTCTGGGGCTCCGTAGCTTCTTGTGTCTCCAAGTTTTTTGAGTGCCACTGTGTTCCTCTTATTCAGATACCAGTGCCCATGGTGGAAGCCACTGGTTATGTGCCATGGCCAGACCCCGTACTCACTCACTAACACACCCCTTGCCACTTCATGACCAGCTCACCCATGGCAGGTGTGAGATCCAGGCAAGTAGTGTAAGCCGAGTGCAGAAGCCCAGACAGGAGTATTGCTGGACGTGATAATTTTCAGCTGGAAAAGTGGCACTGAAAGGATCCTGTGTCACAAGGAACTGTTTAACCTAATAAAAACCTAACCCTTCAATTTTCATTGCTTCTAGAACTATAACCAGACTCAAGTCCATTAAGTCTCATAGGGTGAGTTACAAAATATGATCTATGAAAAGGTGTGGTGTATCTCAAAAGAACTGAGGAACTTCAGCCAAATTGTGTTTATAGGAACATGGCCAATACATGTGAGAATGGAATGTAAGGGAGTGTGAACAGACTAGAAGGAATACTAAAGTGTATTAGGCTAATTATATTGACATAGACCCATGTAGCAGAAAACCTGGATTAAAATTTTAGCTTGAGGGGCCAAAGATTATCCCAGTAGTTGGCTGAGTTCAAGCTGAACCAACAGTTGGTCTATGCCAAAGGCAGTGTAATGACATAGGTTTCCTAGCTGTTTATAAAGAGAGGGACACAACATCTTAGAGATATTAAAATTCTAGAGTCAATTTATCATTTAAGACCTGCTTACCAACTGTTTCCCAAAGAAGTGGCCGTAAAACCCTCCATTTCCCAATAGTGAGAAAAATAAACTGAAGAGGACTGCCAGCACCCATGCTTTCTAACGTCAAACTCTGCTCTCTGAATTCAAAGGGAATGATGCAATCCTGAGTTTTCTTCCTCTATCGGATCTTTACTCTTCAAGTTCTGACTGTCTTAGAAGCTCTCTGAGGCATTTCAACAGATGAAATTTTCTTAAATGTTATATATTACATATAGTTGCTCTCATTAGAAGCCTTTTGTGCTACAAAATACTTGATAAAGTCAAAAAGAAATATTTTGCCTAATTTTAATGTATAAAATCACAGTATTTTCACTCATACCTGATATTGAAATAAGTCAGTTCAGTATTATATTTCTCACCTATATCTAAAATGTTTATTTTAATCTAGAAATCCATTCTTATCTTATTACATACATCATAAATTTGATAGCTTGATTTTAATTTTCCACCAATTAAGTTCAATGTTATTGCTATCACTCTAGTTTCTACTATCATTCTAATCAACTGAATAAATGCCAGCATTGAGAATTACTAACGTTTTCATTTATATATTTGTGGGCATTTTATATGTATCAACATTAAAGATAATTTTAATTTTGCTTATGTATCAAACACTTTGTTATCTTGCCCTAATTGTTATATCCCTGATTTTTAAGGCAGTAAACCATTTGCTATACTATTTTTCTTCTTTTGTACCATTGACTCATCAGCCCTTCTTCTAACTAATACTTGGAAGCCTATTTCAAGGCTGGACTCCAAAAAAGAGCACTTAAATTACAAGACATTAAGATGTATATAAATGTTAAAAGAAACTCCACTTGGTAGGGCGCGGTGGCTCACATCTGTAATCCTAGAACTTTGGGAGGTCAAGGCGGGCAGATAACAAGGTCAAGAGATTGAGACTATCCCGGCCAACGTGGTGAAATCTCATCTCTACTAAAAATACGAAAACTAGTTGGGCATAGTGTTGTGCGCCTGTAGTCCCAGCTACTTGGGAGGCTTAGGCAGGAGATTCACTTGAACCTGGGAGGCGGAGGTCGCAGTGAGCCAAGATCACGCCATTGCACTCCAGCTTGGTGACAGAGTGAAATTCCATGCCCCGCCACCCGCTCCCCCCCAAAAAAGAAAGAGAAACGGCACTTAATGTGTGTAAACAATTAAAAAAAAACTTGTAGATAACTTTAGCTGGATAATCTGAGAGTAGAGGAAATAACCATGATCGTCTCAAAAAGAAAATAATGAAATATAAGACGATAACAAGAAGTACAGTTCACTGTCAAAGTTTAACCATAAAGTATAGACTTGTTGGTCAGTATTCCTGCAAATGAATTTGTTATGATCAAACTTTCACAGCTGTCCTACATTAGTTAACTAAGCAATTTCCCTACTTAAGCTCATTCTTACTTAATTCTTGATATTTTAATCTTTATTTACACCAAAAATTCCTAGTGCTCATCAGGAGACTGCAAAAATCATCTTTGAAAACAATAAAAATGATTATTTTGTTTTCTTTGAATCGTTGACATTTTTATTCTATATGATGGTAGATGCCAAAATGTTCTTTAAATGTAAAGAACTGTGTGTTCTTTGTAGGGCACTGTGTGTCAATGTAATGAAAATTGGTGATGCAAATTTTAACAAACCGACACAGCCTTTTCCAAGACTTTCAAGTCCTACCCCTACACCAGTCCTTCAATTCTCCTGACTCAGGGGCTTGGTGTCAGTCCTTGATTGTGTTTTGTTGTTTCTGCAAATCAACAATTGGGTTCAATTTTAAGCAGTCAAAACAGACATTTGTCATTGTGTTTGCATCTGGTTTCCTGTGGCACCCTGCACACTTAATCATGCAAGTAGGGGAATTGCTGGCAAAGCAGGAAAGACCAAGGCAAGCTCCTGTGACCTAGCAAGAATCAAGTCACATGTAATTACCATAATTTATAAAGATCACTCCAGGCTCACCGGTGCTGTTGCTGCACACCAGTTGGACTGTGCTGGAATGTTTAAGTAAATATTTGCACGCAACCTGAAGCTGTTGAGAATTTCTGCTTCAGCTGCAGCCCCCATCGTATGAAATATTCAGGACATGAAATGTCTCCAGTGGTGCAGAGTGGTGGGTTTCTCTCTGATTTGATTAGCAGTGATGATTCTTTCATGAGCTGTGAATGTCCTTCTAGATTAGCATCATCTAGGTTCTTTGGTCTTGTCACGGAAGAAGAGAACTGTGGGGACTGTGGTTTATAAACATATTAAAAGCATGGCTTTAACAATCTATGAAACGTTTCAGAATAGGATTTTAAATATCATTCACATACTTTTAAATGCAGTTCATCCTAATGGAAAATGTGTTATTATGAATCAGAAACCTACAGGTAAATTAGAAGCATATAGAAACTGAAGACTAGAAATTATAAAAATTATGGTGTTGGTATCATTCTGTTTAATGGACGGGTAATCATATACATGCTATGCAATTCTAAAAATGATCCAATTTTAATGCATTAAAGTCTGTGGTTTGTAGTTATTTGTTCTTGTAATTTATAATTTAAAGATAATTATCCCAAATAGCTCTTTTAAAAAAGAATAAACCCATATAATTTGAAATCACACATATTCCAAATAAAATACCTAGAATCAATATAAAATGTATTTTATCATTCATAAGAAATCATTAAATCTTATATATGATAAATGTAGTGAAGTGAAGTGAAGAAAATGCAAGTATATATGTTATTAATGTGCTAACTAGTTTTATGGTCAAATATATGTTTGCTTCTTCATCTCTGTTCCTCCAACATGCAAATAAAGAAAATGTTATTTCTTAATAGAAGACTCACATTTAATTTAAAATGCCATAAATCCTCTTATGTTTTGAGCATTTACATTACTGTAAAATTATTTATTTAACAAATTCCTTCCCATTGAATGACTATTGCCTCCTAACAGAGTAAATAGGCTAATTGCATTTGTCATCTATATAAGAGAGTATTCTGAAGAATTAAAAGCATTTTTACAATAGTTTTTATATTTGTGAATATATAATCATTGCCATTATTTTCTAATTATGAATGATTCTAAAAATTGCTTCTTTTGATCTATCTTCTAGGAAGTTAGATGTCTAAATCAAATTAGGTTTCTATATCATTTAATTAAAATAGAACATTCTTTCAAATGTTTTATCATTTATTATCAATCATTTCCAAATATTAGCTATAAAAGCCTTGTTCTGTACTTAATAATGCTAACTTAGCATGCATTTTATTAACATATCTTTACAGTAGTAACAATTCTTAATCTCTTAACATTATTCTATTTCTATATAGATTCAGAGATTCTCCATAGTGGGCATTTCTAAAACTCTGTCTTAACTAATATTAAGTGGGTAATAATTAGAGTAATACCTGCTTAGGTCTGATTTTGGAAGCAATGTTAACAAGTTTTTGAAACAGAATTTAGTTATTTAAAATAATGATTAAGACACAAAGTTTAGTAACTTTAAAAAGCAGGGAATCATATTTGTGGTAATTTCATTAACTGAACTTTTTTTTTCTCTTTTAAGAAAATGATTTTTATCCATTTAACGTTTTTCCATATAATAAAGTATATTTCAGAAAGTTGTCAAGACTATGTTTCATGCTTGCTTAGGACTGTGAATCCTAAGTTGGAAAAAAATAGAGAATAAAAGCGTAGGTCATGAGCAAAGATGATTTACAGATTATTCAATTTTTCACATTTTTTAAGTATTTGAATTTGGTAAGATCATGATCTATGTAAAGTATATTTATTTTTTCTTGCTGTCACAGTAAATCACCAACTTAGCATTTTAAAATAAGATGAATTTCTTATCTTACAATTTTTAAGGTGGATGTTCATGGGTCTTAGCTGGTTTCTGTGCTCCAGTTCTCACTGGCTAAAATCGAGCTATCAGCAACTGCGGCTCTTATCAAGAGGGTTTGGGGGAGACTCCATTTCCAGGCCCATGCACGTTCCATACAGGCACAGGTCTAATGTCTCCTTTCTGGCAGGGGATCATTCACAGCTTCTCCAGGCCTCCCGCAAGACCAAACTTGTGACACCATTCATCTTCACGGCTAGCAGAATGGGTCAAATACTCCTCACACTTTAAATCTCTCTGCAACCTCCCTCTGTCTTGTGAGACCTACTCCTAGTCTGAGAAAGTTCTCTGCTTTTAAAGTCTCATGGAATTAGATTGTGTCACCTAGATAATTTAAAATAAGTTACCTGTTTTAAGATCTCTAACCTTAATAGCATTTGTAAAGTCCATTTTGTCATGTGATGTAAAATAAGCATAGTTCCCAGCAATGGGAGAGAGGGGAATTATTTCTACCACAGTAAGAGTGTGTCCAGATTTATATCTGTATGTTTGTAGTGTTGTCTTGGAAACAGTGAACAACAAAGCCTCTTAACAGGAGGAAAATAAATCACCTCTGATTTGTAGTGTTTGCATATTTCTGTGATGCAAGTAATCCCAAAATGGCAGATGTCAAGCTATCAGTGTGGATTCTAAAGGCGCACAAAAGGCCTCTCATGAGATGGTGTGATGTGTCTCTAGTACACCTCTCTGTGTTTATAAAATTCATAAAGCAAAATTTTGAAGTCTAATAACAAATAGATATTTGACTAACGGTAGTAGAATAATGATGAAGATGACATGTTCTTTACATAAATACTTCAAAATGCAATAAAGTCAAAAGAGAGTGACTATTTCTGCACCTTTTTAATCCTAGTACAAATATATATCCTAGCCAAAAATATTTGAAGATAAAACATAAAATATTAATTTCTTATTAAATCTGTAAACTATTTATAGTGATTATAGCATTTTACTAGTCATTCTTCTAGTTACTAGTAAAATTAATAAATTACAAAATATATTTATACAAAATTTTAAATTTCTAACAAACTATGTGCAATGTATTGAAAGGAGTGGTTCAGTGATTTAAACATGTACATTTTATTGATGGAGAGACAAACTCTTGGCTTCTTTACACAGCTGTTTTTATTTTTTTAATTTTAAAACTCAATATTGACTTACTCTGTGCAAGTGGGATAGCTAGCACAGTTACTTGTGCTCTGTACACTAAAGGCATTTTCAACTTTGTCTTATAGCAACCATTTTTACTTGTCTTTCCAGTGTTCTTGTTTTCTTAATTTCTTCTCCAATGAGCATGTACAACTATTAACAACAAGGTGGAATAGATATATCAGATCACACTTGATTGCAATCATAAGTTTGTATCCTCAAATTATTTTGGTATGAATGATCTAAATAAAAGTTCCAAAGAAGATGTTTCTTTGCCCAATTGATTTGGTTTCTAATAAATGGTTATTTTGTCATTCGAAGTCATGTACAATAGAGATATTGTGAAAGACAAAAATCAATATCAGCACATGTGGCAAATTTGTCATGCACATATGACAAATTAGGCTTCTGAGATCTTTTTTCTTTAAATATTGTAATTACTATGTCTAAGTGTAATCAGTCAGATTCTCCTAGGGTATGATTTCCTACCAGGGAGACAGACTCTGATGATTTGGGATGGCACATTAGTGTGCTGGAGCTAATGCAGCATCCCAGTGTGCTTAACTCACTCCCAGAGTGTAATTCTAGCCCTAGGAGAATTGTTCCATTATATCCTAACATGAATTAAGTGACGTTTTCTAATTATTTCTTTTATCTTAACTATTTCTGTGACTGCTATTGCAGATACATCTTTATGAGTGAAAAAATCTATTCTTCTTTCTCATCATGACTTGAAATTTTGCATTTATTGAAACATTTCTTTTAAGTTTTCATTGTCAGATACACCGTTTGCTAATTGCACACCTTTGGTCCTCTACATCTCTTCACTGACTATCTTCTGGTGCTCTGCTTTTTCCTCCATCTGCTGTGGCTCCAGTATTAGCTGCTACGCACAGGATCATCTGAGAGAATGGCTAGGCAAAGACTGAAGCAGTGGAGTACAACAGCTATTAGGGAAACAAACAGACCAGCAAATCCCATAGCAGTGCCAAGGAATTTTATCAGAAAAATGTCTGTTTTTCAATTTACTCCAGCCTTTCCTACAGCATGCACTTAAATAAAATCTAAAATATAAAATTGCTTTTTAAAGAAAAACTAGTGATTCTTTATATATGTTACTTAGAAAGACAGTTGCAACTAATTGGTGTTTTGGCAGAAAATATTTAAATAATTTGATATCGACTAATGGACATAAACAGTTTAAATGTGACCCAAACATTTGCATACAGAATATGGTGACTTTGACCTTTGCAACACATCTATAAAAGAAATGTGAACTTTTATTGCTGAAGTAGAAAAGAGTCACAGGAAAAAAAAAGATTTGATGTTTTAAGGGAAAATATTAGAAATAATAATGCAGTATCTAATATTTATAAGCACAGTTCTGTGAGGCAGACTCTGTGCTAAATGCTTATCATGTACTATTTAACATCATCATATTGAAAGCAGTAAGAGTATAGCACCACAGTGATAGCATAGTGTGAGTAACAGTACTACTCAGGTTATAGCACCGTCAGTCACACTATGCATTAGTCTAAGCAAAGTGGCCACACTGATTTTAGTGTCCAGAAGCAGAAGTGGCATATTGTCTATTATAATAAACAACAATGGATCAATTCTTTGCTACATTCCTTCATGGGGAGTTGTTTATGATTCAAAATGAAACATTATCTTCAAGTCACACATATATTTTCAAGAATGTTTAAAATGATTCATATTATTTAATCATAAATTTATGTTAGATTTTCTATTTAACTTGTTTCTGGGGTCCTAAGTTAATGAAACAGATTTTCATGTAGGTAAAGCAGAAATATTGAAATGCAGATAAATACAACTTGCCATTTTGTAATGATATGAGTATTAGTTGGAATTGGCCAGGATTGGTACTGAAATCATTTATTACCAGGCTCCTAATGGTTCCTGATAGACTCTCGTCCCTAACTTGTAACTTGGTTTACCCAGACACTCCTAAATGTTGCTGCTGGAGATACATTTGCCATAAATATGTTTTCAAAGGTTCTAATTTGACTCCAAATTCTTTTCTGCATTTAACGGCAATGAAGTAGACTAGATGGAGATATGCCCTTACAAAATGCATGCTATTGTCCAAGTAAATCTCTGATTCTGAAAAATAATGGCTCCCCTTACACCTCCTACTGATTACTCACCTGCTCTAAGTTTGAAGTTCTCTATTATTATCTGACTGAAAACTGCAACCACATGATCATCATGATTCAGTGTCTCAGAGCAGAAAGATAGTTTGAAAGCCACAGAATATGAATTTCTTCTTTATTCACAAATATATAAATGATACTTCAATACTTCAAATGCAGTTCCCGCCTTGCATTTCTCTGGCACAAAGCTTCCAGAGGTTACTGACAGCGTTTTCACTGTTTGGTGAGATAATACACTAAATTGCTACTATTCAAATATATTCCAGTTCTAGCTAGCATCTATTAATATCTCATGAAATCACTATTATTAATTGTAAATTTAAGATTGTTATATGGAGGCCAAGAATACTTTGAAGAATTTGCTAAATAGTGTGACAAATAATACTCATTGGAATCTGGTCTCATTGTAGTGTGGTGATTAGGGTTGCTGGGAGAGTATATCAAATATTATTACACTGATATTGTAGCTAAAGTAAGGAATCTAGCACCTAGCTCAGTGCCTACTTTTAGACTACCGGTGAAGGTGACAGATGGTGTTAGTAAAAATTAAAAATCAAAAAAGACAACTGGTTTTGGAATCCTCAGGTATACTACATTATACAATGAGGACATAGCAGCATCTCAAAATCAAGAATATGTAGTTGGTTAAGGTTACCATATTAGGATTTCTGTTTGTGAACAAGAAGAAATGATTGTGATGAGATCTACCCTCCTGCATTAAACAATCAAATTAAATAAACCTGGAATATATACATGAAACACGATGTATGGTATTGGAAATCAGTCAACAAAAGCCAGTGATTCCTGAGGTACAAAAAACAAACATGCTGGTTACTACCATTGCCCCAGATTACTGCCTAAAGAAAGGTACATTGACTGTTGCTGGGAGGGGAAAGCAGGCAGCCCTTAGAGGCCTTCTGGAAATGAAGAGAAGGCACCAAAAGTCTAAGGAGGACAAGGCATCTAGAGTTCACAGGATACCAAAGAGGAGGTGATAGATAGGAGATAGATGAAGATAGATTATAGCTATAGATAAGTAGGTAGATAATAGATGGATGATTAATTGATAGATGATAGAATTTTGATCTACAGAGCATCTCTGACAAGTATGAGGCATGATATTAATCAGGGCCTGTGAAGAAACTATCTGAGGCGGTGAAAGATAATATGCAAAAATTATTACAGAAAATTGTATTTGGCACTCACCCAGAGCAAAAAATAGCACCTGTACCCACCCACCATATTAGACCTCATAACTCCCGGGGCATTGGTTACATAATAATAATGGTATTGCCTCAGTAGTGAGAAGTAGTTAGATTTAGACCAGGGGTGTCCTGTCTTTTGGCTTCCCTGGGCCATATTGGAAGAATAAGAATTGTCTTGGACCACACATAAAATACACTCACACTAACGATAAATGATGATCTAAAATAATTTTTTCAGAAAAACTCATAATGTTTTAAGGAAGTTTAAAAATTGTGTTGGGCTGCATATAAAGCTATCCTGAGCCACATGTGGCCCACGGACTGTGGGTTAGACAAGCTTGCTTTAGACTAAACGCTACTATTGTCTCACCTAACAAATCTTAAAAGTAATACCTTCAGTGATTAAACTGTTTCCAGTTAACTGCAACGCAGAACAAGGTTCAAATTATTTATAAGAAAACAAGTATGTCCAGTACACAATTATGTAAAATTCACAATGTCTGGAATACAGTCCAAAGGTATCATATATTCAAAGATGAAGGAAAATACACCCCATAATGAGAGAGAAAGTCAATCAATTGAAACTGATCCATAGCTGGCACAAATATTGGAAGGTGCTGACAAGAAAAATAACAACACAGTAAGTATGACTGCAATCCATATGTTCAAAAATATGAACAGAATTATAAAAGATAAAAAAAACAAAATTAAAAATCAAGTGATGAAAACTGCATGTGAAATAAAAAATATATTGATGGTTTAAGAACAGATTAGACATTGCAGAAGAAAATATAAAGAAACTTGAAGACATAGCAAGAAAATAATCCATAAAAACACAGAGAAAAAAATGTTAAAAAATGAAAAATCACTAACAAGTTTTGAAAAATTATCAAACAGCTCCATATGCCTATAATTAGTAGCCCTGAAGGAGAGAAAGCAAAAGTTTCAGGAAAAAAAATAAAATAATTGAGGGACTGGCCAAGATGGTTGACTAGAAGTAGCTGGTGTGTGCTGCTCTCACAGAGAAGAGAGAGTGGCCATTAAACAGGAGCTCTTCAACTGGATCATCCAGAAGACACATTGGGATTCATCAAGGAAGCAATGTAACTCACAGAAAGCAAGACTGGACAGTTGCCAATCCAGGATTGGTGTAGAGCCAAGGGAAGTTCCCAATGGCAGAGAAACAGTTGGTTGAGTGAGATCTCTGGGTGCCCAAATTTCTGCCATAGACCTTGGAAATCATGGGCACTGAAGATCCCCCCAGCCTCCTTGCCCTGGGTCTGAACACTGACACGGAGATTTTGTGGAGTCTAGGCAGAGCATTGCTTAGGCCCATGTGAAGCCCCAAGGACCTTGGACTCCTGAGATCCGTGATTCCAGGTGTCATAGCTCTGCCAATAAGGGAGGCAAGGCTCTCTTATAGTCCCCCAAGATAGAAGCCACATCCACAGTGCTGAGGAGTAGATGGACTGCAGGTCTCACCTCCATTACACCTTACCAAGCACAGTCCACAGCCCTGGGACGCTAGCACAGCCACCCAACCACCATCTAAGCACTCAGGACAGTGCCCGCCCTGCATTTCTCTGGCACAAAGCTTCCAGAGGTTACTGATAGTCCCACTATTTTTACCATTGCTGCAGCCCTTTCCTCTACTCCCCTCAGGCTCAGGAGGAAGCAAAGAGCCTAAGAACTGTCACCTGCTTCCAGCACACAGCAGCTGCCTTAAAGAAAAGTAGCCAGACTGTTTTCCACATGGGTTTATGCCCCTGCTACTCCTCCCTGGGCAGGGCCTTCTGACCTGGTCCCCCAGCACAGTGGACCTGCCCTTGCCTGAGCACATCAGTCTATAGCAGCTTTGCATTACTTTGGGGAGAAAATTCTAGAGACAATCTACAGGGTCTTTGTTGTTGCTACTGCAACAGTACCACCTTTGCTACCTTCCTGCTGGGGGAGGAATAAAGGCCTCGATCACTTTGCTGTCACCTCCAGTGCACCACAACCACTACACAGAGAGAAGCCCAGGATCCCTTCCCTGTGAGCCCTCACTCTTACTCTTCTCAAGGCAGGGGCCCCAGTTTGGGCCACAGTGCTGCTCCTCCACGCTAGGCTGAACATTCTCATTGGCGGTGGCTTTGTGTTTCTCTGAGGTGGTGCTTCAAGAGGCAACTGACAACTCCTCTGCCATTGCTGCTGCTGCAGCAGTATAGCCCTTGGTGCCCTTAGACTGGGGAAGGAACAAAAAACTTGTCTACTTTACTCATGCCTCCAGCATGTCACAGCCGCTTTATGGAGAAGAGACCAGTCTCTCTTCCCTGTGAGACCCCAATGTCCTGTTCTTCACTTGGTAGGTCCCCAGCTCAGGCTTGCAGTGATACGACTGCGCCCATGGCTGAACATTTCACTGGATAGCAGTTTTGTGTTTCTCTGAGGCAGCATTGGAGAAGCGACTGACAACCCCTCTGCCACTGCCACTGCAGCAGTACCTGCCCTTACTGCTGCCAGGCTAGGGAAGGAACAAAGAGCCTGAGTACTTTACTTGTACCTCTAGTACACTGCAGCAGCCCCACAGAGAAGAGGCCAGACTGTCTTCCCCATTAGCCCCCTGCATGCTTTGTTCTTCACCAGGCAGGGCCCCTGGCCTTGAGCCCACTAAGTAGTTGCTCCATTCCAGGCTGAATGTTGCAATTGGCAGTGTCTCTGTGCTCCTCTGGGGTGAATCCCCAAGAGACAAGTGAAAGGCCTTCTACCATTGTCATTGCCAAAGGCTCTGCACATTCTGACCCCAAGGTGGGAAAAGAACAAAAAGCATAAGCTCGCTGCAGGGCTGTGATACAAAGTCTGAAAGTGCCAAGTTGAGATCTGTGGCCAGCACTTGAGTGGGCCAAATTCTCGTAGCACTGAGAGGAAGCATGGCTGCAAACATGAGGAAATACAGAGGAGCCATGTGCTGAGTAAAAGCCTACCTACCAGTCATTGTGCTTAAGTACCATGCAGCCCATGGATCACAGCCTAAACTTCAAAACCAAAATATTTTACAATATACTCCCTTGTGAAATCAAGGACAAGAATTCATCCACAAATAAAGACCCCCACATAAAGTCTTAGTCCTCTGAAAAGATACAGAAGTGAAGCCAGCTGGCTATGCTCAAATTACACTACAGTTAAAGAAACATAAGCCCACACAGATGAGAGAGAACTAGTACAATAATTCTGGCAACCCTAAAAGCCAGAGTGTGTCCTTACCTGCAAATGATCACTCCAGCTCCCCAGTAATGGTTCTGAACTGAAATAAAACAGCTGAAATGACAGGCAGAATTCAGAATCTGGATGGCAAGGAAGATCATTGAGATTCAGGAGAAATTTGAAGACTGTTGCAAGAAATCTGAAAAATCGATTAAAATGATTCAAGAGATGAAACATGAAATAGCCATTTAAGAAAGAACCAAACTGAGCTGATAGAGCTGAAAAACTAGCAGAATGTCATAACACAATTGGAAGTATTAACCGCAGAATAGAACAAGCTAAGGAAAGCGTCTCAGAGCTCAAGGACCAGTTCTTTGAATTAACTCAATCAGATAAAAATAAAGAAAAAATATTACAAAAGAACAACACTTCTGAGAAATATGAGATTATGTGAAGAGACCAAATGTTGTGAGTAATCGGTGTCACTGAAAGAGAGGAAAAAGGAGAAAGCAACTTGGAAAACAAATTTGAGGATACTGTCTACAAAAATTTCCTGAACCTTGCTAGAGAAATTGACATGCAAATTCAGGAAATTTATAGAATCTCTGTGAGAAACAACACAAGATGGTCATCCCCAAAACACATAGTCATTAGATTATCCAAGGTCAAAATGAAAGAAAAAAATATTAAAGGTAGCTGGAGAGAAAGAGCAGGACATCTATAAAGAGAACCCCATCAAGCTAACAGTGGACCTTTCAGCAGAAACCCTACAAGCCAGGAGAGATTGGGGGCCTATATTTGGTACCACTAAAGAAAAACAAAGTCAACTATGAATTTCATATCCAGCCAAACAGTTTCATTAGTGGAAGAGAAATAAAATCCTTTTCAGAGAAGTAACTGCTGAGAAAATTATTTACCATCAGATCTGCCTTGCAAGAGGTCCCTAAGGGAGTGCTAAACATGAAATCAAAAGACCATTACTAGCCACCTCAAAAACACACTCAGATACATAGACATGGACACTATAAAGCAATACACAGTCAAGTCTACATAACAACCAGCTTAACAACATGATGACAGAATCAAACTTGCACATACCAACATTAACCTTGAATGTAAACAGGCTAAATGACTCACTTAAAAGGCACAAAAATATCATGACTTCACCAAACAAAATAAGGCACCAAGGACCCATCCTCAAGAGACAGAGATATGTGACCGTTCAGAAAGATAATTCAAAATAGCTATTTTGAGGGAACTCATAGAAATTGGGAATAACACAGAGAAGGAATTTATAATTCTATCAGATAAACTTAACAAGAGATTGATATAATTAAAAAGAATCAAGCGGACATTCTGGAGTTAAAGATTGCAACTGACATTCTGAAGAACACACCAGTGTTTTAATAACAGAATCGTTCAAGGAAAAGAAAGAATTAGTGAGCAGATTATCTGAAAATACACAAAGGAGGCAAATCTAAGAGTTATTGGCCTTAAAGTGGAGGTAGAGAAAGAGGTGGTAGCAGAAAGTTTAGTCAAAGGGATAATAACAGAGAACTTCCCAAACCTAGAAAAATATATCAATATCCAACTACGAGAAAGTTTTAGAATACCAGACAAATTTAACTCAAAGAAGACTACCTCATAGCACTGGCTAATAAAACTCTCAAGGATCAAGAATAAATAAAGGATCCTAAAAGCTACAAGAGAAAAGAATACAACTAACATACAATTGAGCTACAATATATCTGGTAGCAGACTTCTTAGTGGAAACCTTACAGGCCAGGAGAAAGTGGTATGACATATTTAAAGTCATGACAGAAAATATTTACAAACTTACATCTGACAAAGGTCTAATATCTAGAATCTATATGGAACTGAAAGCAAATAATCCCATTTAAAAATGGGGAAAGAACATTAAGCAACACTTCCCAAAAGACTCCATGTAGCCAATAAACATATGAAAAAATGCTCAATATCACCAATCATTAGGGAAATGCAAATAAAAACCACATTGAGATACTATATTGTACCACCAGTTACAACGGCTATTGCTATAAAGTCAAATAATAACAGATGCTGGTGAGTTTTTACAGAAAAGTGAATGCTTATACACTGTTGATGAGAACATGAATTAGTTCAGACATGTTGCAAATCAGGTTGAAGATTTCTCAAAGGACTTAAAATAGAACTACCATTTAATCCAGCAATCCCATTATTGGGTTTATACCCTAAGGAATATAAATCATTCCACCATAAAGATATATGCACACACATGTTCATGATAGCACTATTTACAATAGCACAGAAATAAAAACAACTTAGATGCCCATCAACTGAGAACTGTAAAAAGAAAATGTGATACATACACACAATGGAATACTATGCAGTCATAAAAATAACAAGATCATGTCCTTTGCAGCAATATGAATGTAGTTGGTGGCCATTATCTTAAGTAAACTAACACACACACAGAAAACCAAATACCACATGTTCTCACTTGTAGCTAAATACTGAATACACATGGACAAGCCCTAATAAAGGATTATATGGGAAACTTCCAGCTAACATCATAATTAACGGTAATAGGATGAAAGGTTTTCTACTAAGATCCAAAAGAAGGCAAATATGTTCATTCTGATCACTCCTCTTCAATATTCCACTTAAGAACTGAACCAATACAATAGAGAAAACGAAAACGAAAAGAAACAAGTAATACAAATTTGACAGGAAAATAAAAACTTTTTTACAAATGACAGGATTGACGATTTTAAAAAACATACGGAGAAAGAAAGATTAGAATTCACTACTAAATTTAGCAACATTAGAGGATACAATATCAATGCACAAAAATCAAGTACATTTCTAGACATCAGAAATTAACATTAAAATATTGAATAAAAATGTAATGCTATTAATAATAACATTAAATAATATGTATTGGCTGAGAATAAGTTTTACAAAAGATATGCAATGCTGGTAAAATGGAAATAGAAAAGACTGTGAATATTAATATTACAGCCTTATTTGTCAATCAAAAACTTAAAAATGGTCAAAGGGTGAATGATAAATTGTAGAGAATTTGTAAAATTTAATACTATTCAATTTTAAAGGGCGTGAACTACGTACAACAACAGGAATGAATATAAAAATATTTATGCCAAGTGCGGTAGCCAGAAAAGTAAGAGTATATACTATTGTATTCTTTTTTGTCAATACTATGTGATAAACAAGTTTGGGTTTTAGTTATATGACAGTATTGAGAAAAAAAGACAATATTTAGTGCTATGACAGTATTTAAAATTTTTTGGAGAACTTTTTAGGTTCCTTACCCTTGGACTCAACTTTGCTTAATATTTTCATTTCTGAGAAAACATCAACATTCTTTTAATTGTTAATGCTACCAGAAAGTATCTGTGAAGGCTTTTGTCGTCTTCATCTCCACATTTAGCTGATCATCAATATTTTTTTTCACTAAATATTTTTTATATTTGTTTCATTATTTTCTTCCTACTTAATGTTTTAACATGTTCTCTTAAATCACCAGACAATGTTAGCTCAAAATATGCAAACTTTCTACCAACAGTCACAGAATTGCTGTTAAACTAATGTTCCAAAATATGAATCTGATTTTGATATTTTCTTTGCTACTTAATACTTTTTAAATACTTGCTAAGGCTACAAGATAAACCAGAGAATCAATAGTGTAATATACAGGCCTGTTATAGCATAGAATCTGCCTTTCTTTTGTCTTAATTCATTCACTCTTCAACAAATATTTATCAAGCAATATTGTAGTCAGAATTTAAGATGACCCTATAATTTCTGTTCCCTGGTGTTATGTTCCTCCTTGAGTGTAGGTAGAATATGTGGCTATTCTAGCCAACGGAATACGGGAAAAGAGAAGTGATTACACAAACGCAATTAAGGTTCCAAATCCATTGAATCTTCGTTAAGTAAAAGTAAGATAATTATTAGTGGGCTTAACTCAATAAGTAAAACACACAAAAGGAGTCACAATTATACTGAGCTTGAAGGAACAAGACATCCTGACTTCTATAACCATGAGAAAATAAATTCTGCCAACAGAAGAGGATAATTTCCCAGGTAACCCTCTCGATAAGAATATCTCTCTGTTCTTCCCTTCACTTCTGCTTTGTGAGACCCTAAGGAGAGAACCCAATCAAGTCATGCCTGGGCTTCTAACCTCTGAAAACTGTGAGATAATAAATGGGTGTCATTTTAAGTCAGTAAATATGTTGTTAATTTTTTATGCAGAAATAGAAAACTAATACAAGCAAGAATTCTGCTCCTTATACCGTATTCTAGAAACTATGGAAACAAGAGTGATAAGAAAAATATATACGTATGTTGAGGTAATCTAAGGAGTGACTACAGTCAGTACAGAGAGAAAAGAGAACCAAACATTAGATCCTAGTCACTCCAATGTTAGAAAGAGGATGAGGTGCGACATTTTGCAACAGAGTTAAAAGTAGTGCAACCCCCGGTCCAGAGTTTTTCTAGGACACAGAATGAAAAGGTACCCACTTGTAATTGTTGCATCTCCCTTCTTGATGTTTCAGAAAAGTTACAGGAAGAAGCTCAGCCTTGAATAAATAAAATAAAAACTAGTTGGAT
Organism: Macaca nemestrina; assembly: GCF_043159975.1. Lineage (NCBI taxonomy): Eukaryota > Metazoa > Chordata > Mammalia > Primates > Cercopithecidae > Macaca > Macaca nemestrina. The sequence continues at coordinate 187,284,652 of NC_092126.1, read as the reverse complement.
CCAAAGATGCCTGAATTGAAGATGAACTTTGGCAAGCTCTCATTACCATACTAAAAGCCCCACCCAGGGAAGAGCTTGGTCACTATTATCCACACCTGTGGCTTATATAGAAGAACGATTGATGACGGCACCTGCGCTGCCTTGATCCCACCTCTAGGTACAACGACTCAGCTAGCAAACCTAATAAAAGGCCAGTGTTCACCTTTGTTCAGGAAGGCATTGATGTGGGGATTTATTCCAGCTGTCGTGTTTACTTGTTCCAAGTAATAAATTTTCTTTGTTAAATGCTCCTTGGTTGCAGCCATTGGACTGTCACCCGCCAAGCCAAAAACAACAACAACAACAACAAAACACTCCTTGCAAAAGTAACAGTAGGAGGAAGTGGAAGATCACCAACAGTGAGTTAAAAGCAGGAGCTAATGGGCCTGGCTCGGTGGCTCCCAAATTATCTGCTCCCAAAGTGCACTGATAAGACAGGCATAGGACACAAGTTATAGACATTTCCATTCACAAGGAGAAAGACAAGGAGGATTTTTTAAAAAGTCGTAAATCGGCCGGGCAGGGTGGCTCACGCCTGTAATCCCAGAATTTTGGGAGGCCGAGGCGGGCGGATCACCTGAGGTCAGGAGATCGAGACCACCCTGGCTAACACCGTGAAACCCCATCTCTACTAAAAATGCAAAAAATTAGCCGGGCTTGACGGCCGGAGCCTGTGGTCCCAGCTACTCAGGAGGCTGAGGCAGGAGAATGGTGTGAACCCCGGAGGCGGAGCTTGCAGTGAGCCGAGATTGCACCACTCACTCCAGCCTGGGCGGCAAAGCGAGACTCCGTCTCAAAAAATAAAATAAAATAAAATAAAAAAACAGCTAGTGAAGTAGGAAACAGACAAGCATAGCAGAGTGTTCCAGAACTGTATGAAGGTATATATTGGGGGACAAAAAGGACAATGGTTTCAAATTCTGCTAAGAAGTCAAGGAAGATGAGTAGTAAATTTGCCAAATGGTTTTACAATGTGGACATCATTAGTGACTGAAAGGAGAGTTTTCAAATGAATTCCTGGTTAAATCTTGATCAAACTGGCTTTAAAAGAGGATACAAAGGGAGTAGATAGGGAATGTAAACAAACAAAAACTTAGTAAGTGCTTTAATAGAAATTAAATGCATCAATCCTATTGAGTTTTACTAGAAGGAATTATTGGAATGATTCTTTTCCTCTCATAAATTTATTTCAAAGTTGGAGCAGAAGAAATTTGTTATCTCATAATTTTATACATACTTGAAGTAGTCATCAAAAATGAAAACAAACTAAAGAAAATTTTAGTTAAAGAAAGACTAAAAGAATTTATCATCACTAGATCTGCACTAGGAAAACATATCATCCTTAACCTGAAATGCAATGACAAAAGTTGGAAATTCAAGACTTCAGGAAGTAATGAAGAACAGAAAATGAAAAATAGGAGGATAAATATGACTGCTTATTTTTCTTCTCATATTTTTAAAGAACATATGACTTTAAAACAAAAATTGTAACATTATTCTATGATTTATATGTGTATAGATGTAATTCATAATAATGATAACACAAAATACAAAAATAGAAGAATGGAACTATACTATTGGAAATTTTTCATATTTCATCTGAAGTTAAAAATATATTATGTAGAATAATATTAACACAAACTACAGTGTAATAATTTAAGGAAACATACTCTAATGTCTAGTGCAACCACTATGATATTGAAATGATAAACAACTAAGTCATAAATAAAGGATTATAAAAATAGCAACAGGAATGCTTTTACACTGTTGGTGGGAGTGTAAATTAGTTCAACCGTTGTAGAAGACAGTGTGACGATTCTTCAAAGATCTAGAAACAGAAATACAGAAATACCGTTTGATTCAGCAATCCCATTACTATGATTACATACTCAAAGGATTACAAATCAATCTACTATAAAGATACATGCACATGTATGTTTATTGCAGCACTGTTCACAATAGCAAAGATTTGGAACCAACCCAAATGTCCATCAATGACAGACTGGATAAAGAAAATGTGACACATATACACTGTGGAATACTATGCAGCCATATAAAAGGATGTCCTTTGCAGGGACATGGATGAAGCTGGAAATTATAGTTCTCAGGAAACTAACACAGGAACAGAAAAGTAAACACCGCATGTTCTCACTCATAAGTGGGAGTTGAACAATTAGAATGCATGGACACAGGGAGGGGAACATCACAAAACAGGGCTTGTCAGGGTGGGAGGATAGGGGAGAGAGAGCATTAGGAGAAATACCTAATGTAGATGACAGGTTGATGGGTGCAGCAAACCACCATGGCACATGTATACCTATGTAACAAACCCACATATTCTGCACATGTATCCCAGAATTTAAAGTATAATTAAAAAAAAAAATAGTTGTGATTTACACAAATGAATACACAAAACTAGGGAGAAACTATACAACTTTTGAGACAAAAACATGGAAGAAAATCAAGCTGATATAATAAAGGACTATGAATATTAAGGATGAATACAGTTTAACTGTGTTCCTACCCAAATCTCATCTTAAAGTGTAGCTCTCATAATGCTCACGTGCCATGGGAGGGATCGTTAGGATGTAATTGAATCATGGGGATGGGTCTTTCCTGTGCTGTTATTATGATAGTGAATAAGTCTCACAAGATCTGATGGTTTTATAAAGGGAAATTTCTCTGCACATGCTCCCTTGCCTGCTGCCATGTAAGATGTGACTGTTCCTCATGCACCTTCCACCATGATTGTGAGGCCTCCCCAGCCTTGTGGAACTGTGAGTCCATTAAACCTCTTTCCTTTATAAATTACCCAGTCTTGGGTATGTCTTTATCAGTAGCATAAGAACAGACTAATACAATGATATAATGTATAATAGTAATTCATAACATCATCATCATTATTATTATTATTATTATTATTAGAGACAGAATCTCGTTCTGTCTCCCAGGCTGTAGTGCAGTGGTGCGATCTCGGGTCACTGCAACCTCTGCCTCCTGGGTTCAAGCATTTCTCCTGTCTCGGCCTCCCGAGTTGTTGGGACTACAGGTGCAAGCCACCATGCTCGGCTAATTTTTTGTATTTTTAGTAGAGATGGGATTTCATAATATTGGTCAGGCTTGTCTCAAACTCCTGTCCTCAGGTGACCTAACTACCTTGGCCTCCCAAAGTGCTGGCATTACAAGTGTGAGTCACCGCACCTGGCCAACATTATTTTATTTGTGTTACTGTGAATTTATATACTTATAATGAAATATGTCATATTTATAAGGTGTACTATAAATGTGAATAATGTATAAATATCTCTTACCCACAGATGATAATTTAACAAACCAATTAGATAAGCAATACGCTTGAACAATTAACAAAAGATATTCAAATGTACAAAATAAGCATAAAAATTCTCAGCTGTAGGTATCACAGAAACAAAAAGTAAATCCACATGAGTTGCCATCATATACCTATTAGGCTGGCCAAAATTTCAAAGGCTGATAATGCCAAATGTTTGTCAATATGTGAAGCAACTGGAACTCTCACACATTGTTGATGGAAATGAAAATGGCACAACCATTTTGAAAAAAGACTTGACATATTTTAAAAATTTAATTATCCACTGATGTTATAATATCAATATACACTACACTTATATAATAATATGGAAGTAGGAAGCAGGAGTTAACTGTGGACCAGATTAAAGACTGGCTAAAACAGGGAAGAGACACCAAAGACAACTCTCTAAAAGACACACCCATCCGCGCCATGACAGTTTATCATTGCTGTGGCAACATCCAGAAGTTACTGCACTTTTCCATGACAATAACTGAAAAGTTATCACCACTTTAGTAGAAATTTCTGAATAACCCAAATCTTGATTTGCATGTAATTAAAGGTGAGTATAAATGTGACTGCAACCCTGCCCCCAAGCTGCATCTCTCAACCCACTGCCTATGTAGGAGCAGGCACACAGCTGTAACACTGCTTCCTCAATAAAACTGTTTTATTGTACCACCTTTTCACTCTTGAATTTCTTCCTGGGCAAAGCCAATAACCCTCCTGGGCTAAGCCCCAGTTTTGGTGCTTGCTTCCCTGCATCAGTTTTATAGTGTCCTTTTTGGTAAGTTGTGCTTTTCAAAGAATTTATCATTTTCTTCTAAGTTGTCAAGTCTGTTGGCAAATAGTTATCCATTAAATGTCCTTATTATCTTTTTAATATCCATAGGGTCTGTATTGTTTCTCTTTCTTTTCTGATATTGCTCTTGTGTGTTTGTAAACTTTCATTACTAATTAGTCTTACTTGATTTTGTTAATTACTTTTTCAAAAAAAATACACTTAGGCTTGTTTATTTTCTATTTCATTGATTTATCTTCTCTTTGGTATTAACTTTCTACAACTAATTTTTTGTAATTTGATATTTTCTTTGGGTTCCTAATATAGAAATATATATTATTCATTTCTCTTAAAAATTTAAGCAGGTCATTTTTTCTTCAAATATTATTTTAGCTTCATTGGACACATTTTGATTCGTTGTATTTTTTGTATTCATTATCACTCAGTTCAAAATATTTCCAAATTTCACTTGTGTGTTTTCCTTTGTCCCATTTTCACTAAGTGTGTTATATAATTTTCACATACTTTCTTTATATACTATGACTTTTTCTAAATAATTATTATTTAGAAAATTATTATAATTATTACTTGCTAGCTTAATTATTTTCTGGGCACAGACTATCCTCTCTAATATTTCAATCTTTTCAAAATTACTAATCTGTGTTTTGTGATCCAGCATAATGTTTATCATCATGATATTCTGTATGTAGTTAAAAAGATTATTAGAGTTGCTTGTTGCAGTACAGATGTCAATTCAGCCAATGTTTTTGGTAGAGATTAACTGGTGTGTGAATTCTTACTAATATTATGGCTAATTTTCTGTCAATTATTGAGGAAGGAGTACTAAAATATCCAAATATAATTGTTCATCTATTCCTCTATTTCTACCCATTTCTTCTTCCAGTACTTTTATATACATCATATATATTGCCATCTAATTTATTCATAATAAAATGTACCTGATATGATTTGGTTGTGTCCCTACCCAAATCTCATCTCAAATTGTAATCTTCAAGTATCAAGGGAGGGACGTGGTGGAAGGTGATTGGATCATAGGGGCAATTTCCCCCATACTGTCCTCATGATTGTGAGACAGTTCTCACAGGAACCGATGTTTCTAAAAGTGTTTGACAGTTCCTACTTTGCTCGCTCTCTCTCTCTCTCTCTCTCTCTCTCTCTCTCTCTCTCCTGACACCATGTAAGACAAGCCTTGCTTCTCCCTTCACCATCCACCATGATGGTAAGGTTCCTGAGGCCCCTCCAGCCATGTGGAACTGTGAGTCAATTAAACCCGTTTCTTTTGTAAATTACCCAGTCTCAGTATCTTTATAGCAGTGTGAGAATGGACTAATATAGCACCTATTTGAAATATACAGTTTGACGAGATATGACACATGTGTACACCCAATTGACCATCACCTCATTCACGTTCATCCACATATATGCTTCTCCCATGGCTGTCAATCATACTCACACCCACTGAACCCATGCCACCACAACCACTGCATGGTTTTCTGTAATTATGTATTTCTTTTCATTTTTTGTAATCTCATAAAAATAGAATCATATAGTATGTATAGTCTTTTGTTTGCTTTTATTTTACGTATATGCCATTCATCATACCATGATTTGTTTATTTATTATCTGCTCTTGGACATTGGACTTTTTTCAGTTTGGGCTGTTATAGGTTCAACTATTATGGGTGTTCATGTACAAGTTGCTTTACAGGGACATCTTTTTGTTTCCCCTTGATAAACATCTAAGGGTATTGATGCACGGAAGGCAAGCCCCCAAATTAGTTCTTAACCTGGGAAGGTTATTGCCTTTGCCAGGAAAGAATTCAAGAGTGAGCTGGCTGTAGAAGAAGACAGCTTTATTATGGTGACAGTGTTCCAGTTTTGTGACTGCTCCTACAGAGCAGAAATACTCCATAGACAGTGTGTTGGGAGTCGCAGCTCAGTGTGTTGCGGTCATATTTGTACCCACCTATAATTACATACAAATCAAGATGTGTGTTATTCAGAAATTTCTAGAAAAGGAGTGGTAACTTTCTGTTCATTATCATGGAAAGGAGCAGTAATTCTGGAAGTTGCCACAGCAATAGTAAACTGCCATGGCACTGGTGGGTGTGCCTTATGGAAAGCTGTTTTTGGTGTCTCTTCTCTTTTATAGCTAGTCTTTAATTTGGTCTGTAATTAAGTCCTGCCTCCTACCTCATTCCCCACTCAGAGATGAGATACTTCTCCATAAACCTAAGGGAGCTGCAGAAGGGTGGAGGTTCATCTTCTGTAACTGCTTCCTGCTGATTTTATGGGCATAGATTCTTCCTAGCACTGGAGGAGTAAAAATCTCTGTATACCTAATCTAAGGGGCCCAAAGACAGAATACTTTTATTCTGAGGGTCAGCTGATGGAATGAGTTAAAAGTCTGTGGCAGCATTTTGTTTACCTGGAATTGTTGTAATTTAGAAGACACAAACATTACTAAAAGGTTAAACAAGAGAAAACAAAAAACTAATAATAACAAGATAGCTATCAAAGGTTCTAGAAGAGGTAAAAACCAGCTGTGACTTTGGAGGGCACTTTTTAAAGACAACATTTTTATTTAGAGATGGGATCTTGCTATGTTGCCCAAACTGGTTTCAAACTCCTGGGCTAAAGTGATCCTCCCACCTTGACCTTCCAGAGTACTGGGATTACAAGTGTGAGCCACTGCACCCAGCCAAGGGAGGGTACTTTTGATAGTTGACCAGATGTAGTTGGGGTCTGGGCCCTGGTTCTATCTATGTAACCAGGTAGCTTGCTCATAGATCATTTGAATGTTAACCTCAACCTGTCAGGTTGTTAATTTGTGTGCAGTAGATTTTATTAATAATCGCACAGACTGTACCTTGTGTAGCTTGTAAATAACCCAAGGTTAGTCTGTTATTGAGAATTACATTTGCCAAAGAATCTAGGAAGTCTTAAATTCCCTTTAGTGTCTGACCTGTGTTTGGTGACTAAGGATTCTAGGGTTTGAGTCAAGATTTCTGGGGTTGAATCATGGTAGGCAAAGCCACCTCAAGGTGTTGTTAGTCCTATTGATACCCTGATTCCCACCAGAATTAATCCTACTGCTCATTTATTTTTGGTATTCCTAGGTTTCATGGAGTTATAGACTATGACCCCTAGAGGGGGAAGGATGGCCAATGTACATGTACCTCTGCTCCAAGGTTTTGTATATAAGAGAAGGCTCTTCCTTAAAGAGCAGGTGGCTCCCTTGCAAGTCAAGAGTGTTACAGGGTGTGACTTTTTCCTTCCATGGCCACAAACAATAATGATCTGAGTGGGGTACAATTAGAGATCCTTCAGGTGTGATGTCTATTCTTCACTGCCAAGTTTGGTCCACAGGAATATTCTTCACATGTTTTAATATGACTGGTTGAATAATCTTTGTTTTCCATAAGTGAGTGTTACTCCCACCTTTCCAGATTAGGCAGTTGTTTTCTTCAACTGTATGTTTTGGTGCAGGATACGGCACAATACATGCTTTTCCTTCTCACAAGTAGAATCCCATTTACCATGCTGTGCCCTTGGGAACCTGGCAACTAGAGTTGCATTAAGGCATCACAGGGAAACTTTCATTTTTGTGTCATTAACAAAACGGTGGGTGTAAAAGACAGAATCATTAGTGCAGTGGAGATATAGATACCCCAATTCCCAAGTCCAGGTAGTAGTGGTGGGGCTGGGTTCAGGTGGAATTGGTTAAGTCGTGGAGAATTTCACCTAACAGGTAGGAGTCTGGGTGCTTTGGAATTGCTATGTTCAGTTAGGTGGTCTGGGGAGATGACCATAAGATTTTTCGGAAGGGGTAGAAGGTAGAACTTTTTATCCTGGGATGTTGATGACAAATCCAGCAACTACAAAGATGATTCCCTACCACTGTAATTTTATAAATATTTCCTATAGAGTTTTTCCCACTCACAATAAATCAGGGTAATTGGGAGAGCAAGTAGGATTAACAGTGGCAGCCTGGTGTCCGGTTAGGCTTTGGAGTGGCATCTATCCCCAATAAGCACAAAAGATGTTTCCCAAGAGGAGGCAGTTGGCCAAAGCAACAGAAAAGAAATATTACAATTAGGAAGAAGAGAACAATTAATGCTACTATTCATATTCAAAGCCTCACATTACTATTTCTGGCTGTGTTGATTCTTTTCAATAGGCAAGGGAGGTCTTCCAAAGGTTCATGGATGTAGGTCACAGTGTCTTCCTTTTGTGCCTGTGACTCTTAAGAAATAGGTTTAATCTTGGATAGGTGTACCCAACTGTTAATTCCCTGAAGTTTAACAGCAGTAGGAGTACTGAACAACACCTCATAGAGGCATTTCTATTTTGGTTGTAAGTGATTCTTGGAAGATCTTTTGTTCCAAGTTTTTAGTAAAATCAATCTCCTGGTTGAATGGATGAGGGTGGAGAACATTAATTCTTTTCCTCGTGGGAGGGGGTGATATTTTGTTTTTATATGCTTGAAAGACCTTTTGAACCTAGCTAAGTTGATAATATGGGTGAGCAGTCTATGTGCCGTTTTATCAAACAGGAGGTCTAAAGTTAAAAAGGGCCTCCTGTAAGTCATTTTAAATGGACTAAGTTTTAGAGTTACCTCTGGAGCTATCCTCATATGTAAAAGGGCTGTGAGTAGGAGAGAAACCCAGACCTCTAAGCTCTCAGGTCTCCTGACAGAGTGTTGCTAATATTCTTTCAAAGACATAATTAGCTTTGATTTTTTAAATCTTATCGGAGAATTGAGGTCTCCGTGAGGAGTGAAGATAACAGGTAATGCCTAGGGCCAGAAAAACCTGCCTGGTCATTTTAGCTGTGAAAGAGAGTCCCCTTATCACTCTGTAGACTTTTTGGTAATCTGAACATAAAGAGACACATATCTAAAGTAATACAATTCAGTCGCAATTTTATAGATGACTGTAGTTTACCATTAATTGAACACATATTTATTAATTATTAAATAGAATATATTTTAAATTCCTCGTTTCACAGATCCTATCAAATAAACTATTTTTTCATATTATTATATTATCACAATTGGCAATTGTGTATATGATGTATATATATCCACTACTTGATTGCTAGCTGGATATGTGTGTTTGTGTTCACAGACACACACACACACATACACACAGAGAGATGTACACACACTAATTTCAAATACGTAAACCCACTATTTCCACTGGGCCTGAGTCAGTAATTGAATAGTATATTCAAGGAAGACCTTATTATTACATGAGATTTGAGGTTATCAGGGAGTTTCAAATTGTATTATTGAAACAACAATGTACTCTTTTGAGATTCAATGTGAACCTGCTGCAGTATGGTGCTGGTTACTGACATGTAATATATGAAACCTTGGAACACTGTTAAATAGAAAACTTGAGTGATTAATAAAAGAGTAACCTGAGTTTTCCAATTTTATAAAACTCTCCTATCCAATCAGATTTAAAATGTTTAAATCCCAGAAATGAGCAGATATCCCAACATTTAATATCTCCAGGGAATTAGTGAAAGAAAATACTAGAGAGATATTGGGGGAAGCAGAGACAATCTTCTGTTTGAAAAATCTGTATACGTGTACTAGCAGGATGATAATAAACATTTCCAGGATTGTAGAAGCATTGACTAGAACAGGGGGGTAATGATGTTGTAACTATTGACAGAACTAGCAATAATGACCCACTAAAATGAAGCCAAATGGAATTAACCTAAAAATCCAATCAATGGCTCACTCATTAAGGGAAAAATGAGGAAAATGTCTGCATTATTTCACATTTTATTCTTGGTGGCTTTATATCATGGGAAATGTACAGGGTGTGCATATGCGTGAGAGAAAATTTCAGCAAACAAAATCAGGTATTGTAGTAGAAATTGCAGACAAAAGAAAATTAGTGGATTAGATTGACTTCTGTATTGGAAAATGGCATGTTATAATAAAGATGCAGTAGTACTTAACTTTTAACACGAATTGTCATTTAACTGTTTATTGAAAAATTGGCTTTTAAAAATATTTTGCTTTAATAATAAATGTGATAAATAACAATACTGAACATGAATTTTTGAGCATATCATCAGCAAGAGTTTCTTTATTATATTTCTTGAAGTGACAACTTAATGGTAGAAAGAAAATAATTGTAAATAAAAAACGCTATCCACTTAATTATGTAGCAATATATGGTTATGTAGCTATGTAATAATAACTTTGTGACTTCAGTTTCTCAACGGAAAATAAATAACCACTTCAGTACTTTATAGTATTTTTAGGTTCCTAAATTATAACATTAACAAAAGAAATATGATATGATCTTCAATATTTTTCATTGATTAAACAATTTCTAGATGATAGTTGAACTTACAGATGCCAGTTTACTCAAAGATTATATTGAAATTTAGTTAAAAATATTTAATAAGGAAAACAAAGGTATAATATTTATTAGATAGCCCATATTACTGCATCATATAAAGTTTTATAAACAGGTAAATCTCATAGTACATTGACAAACATAAATATAATAAAAATAACACTATTATTTAACCATGTTTATATACCAAGTGAACAGTAAATGGGCAGCTGGTAGTACATTCAATTAGACAGTCTTATCATATAAATTTCATTCACTCATTAAATTTATCCTTTAATGCTAAATTACTCTGTTTATGTCCACCAGAGAAAATATATGTATAGTAAACATTGAGCCTAATGACTAAAGTAAAACAATTGAGTACCTTGGTTTTTACCATTACACACCTGTAATTTAAAAAAAATTGGATGATATGTTTTCTCTCATTGTGTTAATCTTTCTTTTTTCAACTTATCTATACTTTCACTAAAACAAAATCACTCTACTAATTCATATTTAATAGAAGATCTTTGCATTAACTCAAAGGAAGTTGGTATCCAATTATCATAGCCTATTCCATTTTGAAAAATGAGGCAATTATACATTTGTGATCTTTCCCCTTTCTTTAATTCCACTGTTCAGTGAGTTATATTTGTTTTGCTTATTGTAAAGAACTCCAAGTAAACCTGGTTACATCTGCCTATTCCCTTTAAAAGTTATGGTCAGTCTCACTGGTCTACCATCTGGAGTCACAGCTAGCTGACAATATTATTTAACTTTAAATTTATATGTTGCTAAATTTAATGTAATTTTGAATTCTGTATATGTTTAACAGTTTTGGAATGCATCTCCTTGTCCTGATAGCAGCAGCTACTGCATTAAGAAATTGTTCTTATAGCAATATGCCCCTGATTCATTATGTTTTCTTTTCAAGCTTATCCCTAGCTTAAGACATCACATATATCTACCCCGCTGAGTGTTTCTTTTAAGTCTATTCCATGTTTCTGTGTGGATTTCTCGTTTCTTTTACTACCATAATATTGAGCAAAATTTAGACAGAAAAAGTTTATTACTGTTGTTGAATAAGGTGTATTTATTATTACAAAATTATATGATTTTACAAAATACATTTTTTTCCTGGGGCCCATTATGTTTGGGGTATAATTAGATGTTTCCCATAATAACCAGGCCCCTGCTATCAAGCTAGTGGAATAACTTTATTCGTCTGCAAATTTTAACGGGGCAAACAAAATAATAGTCACAATAGCAGGAGTTTTGTTATGAAAGGTAATTAACACCAATTATACCACATTGAAAAGCAATCATCTTTATTTTCTCCACTTTGCCTTCCAACTTTGGTCCATGTTCTTAAGTACTTTTCATATATCTATAATGGCATTATAGAAATACTACAGTGATTCTTTAAAATACCTGAAATTACAAGAAAACTCATGATTACTTGATAAGATAAAATAGGAGGAAAAGTATAAATTACACTCATTGTTTTCTGGTTCCATGGAATATTGATGATGCATTCTGAATTCTTGTCCCTTGGCTGATTTCACAACAGAGAGATTAATGCTCCCAGATTCTAAATTCTTGACAAATTGGACATCTGTCAAGAATCTGGACGATTCTAAAATCTTTGACAAATGAACAATTTTAAAGTAGTTATTTACGTTTTTTCCCCCAGTCTCATATCATCTTATCCAAGCAAGGCCAATACACTCAGTTTTAATGTACATGCTTGCCACTAAAACGTCTCTCCTTTCATTATATTAATCTTTGAAGCAATTATATTGCCTGTTGGATTGATACTTTTTCCAGTGTTTCCAGATTCTGACTATAGGTTTTGCCTTCTAGTTCGAATTCTACTTCTTCAGATTTTTCAACTTTTTAATTTCTGAATATTGACCAAAAACATACACTAAAGGGTGTAAATCACTGTCTCTTTCAGTTATTCTTCTCAGTGTTGTGATAGCATTTCCATCAGTTTTTTCAGAGATTAAGGATTCTTTTCATAATCTGAACCACTCAAAATTTGAACCCTGTATTTTACACTTTCTCCATTTGTTGCCAGACTCTTACATTGATGCTAACAGCTGATATAATTTTCTCCTCAATATTTTATGTTCAAATTCTTGACTTACAGACCCTGTGTATACCAATCCCTGGAAAAGTAAAACCTGATCTGTACATTTCATTCTGTAACAGTAACCTAACCTTCTTAATTCTGTATACTGTAATGACTAACCATATAACTTAATTTATGATATGTGCTCATGCATATAAACCATTGCACGTTTTTTTTCACTATACTTCAAACACCCTGATGTCTACTTTCCACTTAAGGAAACATATGTTCCCATTCCAGGTCACAATTTCTAGCCATCATTTGTTGCTGACCGCCTAGGCTAAGTAACAAATCCCTCTTCAATACTGTTAATGTCTATTGCAGCAATTATTAATTTTTAATATCTCTACTTATCAGAGTTCTTCAACTTAATATTATCACTTTATGTTTGTTTTGTTTTGCTTTTGCTTTAGTTTCCAATCTGTACCATGACTTTTCTAGAGTAAGTATTTCATGAATATTTTTCTGGATTATTTAATTAATTATTTAGTGAATAATTAGTATGAGAATAGTTATCAATGCATAGAACAAAAATACTTAGTGTAGAAATTTTCATAATGGAGATTATGACTAAGAATGAATAAGTGTTAATGGGGTCCATGTTGCAACAGAAGTAAAATGGTTCTGTGTATAGATATCAACAAAATATTTTGCCGATAATCCAATGGAGGTGACTGAATCTCCAAGAATCCTGTTTGACTGTAAAATAATTTAAAAGGAGAGTTGTGTATTTTTACATGTATGTATATGTTTTGTTTTTGTTTTTATTTTGAGACAGAGTCTCACTCTGTCACCCAGGCTGGAGTGCTGTGGTGCAATCTCAGCTCACTGCAGCCTCCGCTTCCTGGGTTCAAGCGATTCTCCTGCCTCAGCCTCCCAAGTAGCTGGGACTACAGGTGTGCACCATCACACCTGGTTAATTTTTGTATTTTTAGTAGAGATGGGGTTTCACCATGTTGGCGAGACTGGTCTCGAACTGCTGACTTCAAGTGATCCACCCACCTCGGTCTCCCAAAGTGTTGGGATTACAGGCGTGAGCCACCACACCCATCCTTTACATATATATGTTGTATGTTACTGTTCTGATGTACTGATCTTTACTCACTACAATATTTTTTACAATTTTCTGTACAATGGCCAGGTTGATTTTCCTCATACTAAGGATGATTGTATGAGGCAATTATTTTACAAACTTAGTGACATGTTTTGTGGTTCTATCACAATTAAAATAATACTTATATTAAAGTAACATCTTTGATTCATGGTTCATTTCCAATAACCATTGTTTATCAGATCAGTGACGTTCAGTAAAAGTAATCTTGAATTTAAACTTGAAGGAAAATTTTAGTAAGGGACTTCTACATATACTCAAATAAATTTCCTAAGAATTAATGTTGAAATGAGGAATTTGACATAAAATATTTTAGTATTATTTCATTATTATCTTGCATTTTACATTTTTTGAAGTATTTTAGTATTATTTCATTATTATCTTGCATTTTACATTTTTAGAAAGTACCAGCTAATGAGCTGAGAGAAAATCGTATGGATTAAAATTGTTGATATATTTGTGAAATAATTATGATTTCCATAAGGAGAAACTAACAGAATTAACACAAAACTAATAAAACTGATACATTAAGTTATGTGGCTAACTTCAAATATTAGAAGAAATAAAAAACTCTGATAATCATTACAATAAATTTTATATTTTAAGGTAAAATAAATTATTCAACTAATAACCCAAATATATAATTATAAAATAGTGGAGTTAGAATGAAAGAGATTGAATAGAATATATACATATATGCATACATGTATATATAAAATTAGAAATATTTTCTATTTTTCTCTCTCTACACAAACATTATATATATACATATATCTATAATTTTTTAAAACTTGACTGATAAGACAAAATTACTTGAGTAAATGATGAGAAATACTAGGACACTATGTTCTTATTTCGAAAGAATTGATATATATGTATATATGTCAGTTTTCCTGAATCAATTTGCAAATTTCATTTAGTACTACCAACTTCCAATTTTTTTTTTGTTTTAACATTCAAAAATATTATTTTAAAATCATTTTAGACTCAAAAGAATTGGCCAAAATAGTACAGGCAATTTATTTGTACCCTATTTCTAGTTTACACCAATGGTATTTTCTTATAAAAGAAATTATGTCATCAAAATAAGGTATTTGACATTTTTTGTAATATTAACTATACTACACACCTTATTCAGATTTTACCAGCTTTACTTGCACTGTTTATTTCTGTACTGTACTATTAGAGAAAGTTGTATCACACATGCAGATTTTTGTAACCACTAACAGAGTCAGATTACAAAGCTTTTTCATCATCACAAATAAGCTCCTTTTTGCTTCTTCTGAATCGTCACATCCTTCCCAAACTTTAATCTCTGTCAAACACTAATCTGTTCTCTATTACTATAATTTTGTCACATGGAAAAAGTTATATAAAAGAAACCATACAATATCTAACCTTTCAGTTTGGCTTCTTTTTTTATACTCTAATATAATACTCTGGAGATCCACAAAAATATGTAAATCAATATTTTGTTCCTTTATATTGCTGAGTCATATTCGCTTAAATGCATGCATCACAGTTTGTCTATTCATCTTTTGAAGGTAACTTAGATTGCTTCTTCCTTTGCTATTAGAACTGAAACTGCTGTGAACATTTGTATACTGATGTTGTTGTAAATATATGTGTTAATTTCTCTAGAATAAATATGTAGGAGCACAACTATCTTGTAGTAAAATTTCCTTTTATTTTGTAAGAAACTGCCAAACTCTTTTCCAGAGTGACTGAATTATTTTACTTATCAGCATATAGGAGATCAAGTCATTCTACATCCTCATCATATTTTGTACACAATACTATGCTTTAGAGTTACATAATTATGTTGTTTTAATTGCCTACGTTTAACGTTTCTAACCACATAACATAGTATTCTACCATATCATGGCACGGTATTCTACCATCTACCATATCTTGCTTATCTATTCTTAAGTTACAGTCTTCTAACTTATCACTATCTTCTCATTACTGCAAATTATACATTCCCTGTAAAGCACCTGTGTAATTTTACTGGCATATAACCTAGTTATGGGATTCCAGGCTATGCATAATGTTAATAAATAGTATCTGGTTTCTTTCCCGACTAGCGGGACTGGTGCATTTCACCAGGAATTCATTTCTATTTTCTAACCACTAACAAAAACATTTTATTATCCAATTTTTAGCATACCAATTGTCATAAATTATATTTCTTCGTTGCTTTAATTAAATATATTTTACTTCTAGAGAATTGGAGCCTCTCTATATATACAGTTATGCACCACATGACGATGTTCTAGATGATTGGCTGCATAAACAACCGTGGTCCCACAAGTTTAGCATCGAGCTGAAAAATTCCTATACCCTGGTGACATGGTAGCCACAGTAACATCGTAGTGCAACACATTTTTCAGCAAGGCTATTGTCGAAGTGACAAACAACTTTAACCTAGGTGTGGAAAAGGATGACAATGAGGAGCTGCTAGAGGTGATTCCTGAGGAATTGACTAATGAGGAGTTAATGAAACTAGATTAGGAATGCAGAGCTGAAGAAGAGACAAGAGAAAAGGCCACTGCAGGAGAAGAACCCCCAGCAAAATTCACAGTGAAGGATTTAGCAGAGGATATTATGGACCTCAGCAAGCTCATTAAAAAGTGTGAAAACCTGGGCCCCAACACCAGGAGGTTTTCATTAATAGAGAGAAGTGTTCGTGGTGCATTATCAGCTTACAAGCAAACCTGTGATTGAAAAAAAAACAAAACAAAACAAGAAAGCCATTATGGACGTATTTCTGAAAAAAGGTGACATCCCCGGAAAAGCCTCAGGCAGGTCCTTCAGGAAGTGTTCCACAAGAAGGCATTGTTATCACAGGAGAAGCCAGCTTCATGAGTGTCATTGCTCCTGACGACTTTCCAGTGAGAAAATGTGTGGAGATAGAAGACAGTGATGTTGATGAACCTGACGCTATGCAGGCCTACACTAATGTGTGTGTGTGCGCTTTAATATGCACATTAAAAAAATTTTTAAGTAAAAACAAAATACTAAAAATCAAAAAAGCTTATAGAATAGGGAAATAAAATAACATTTTTGTACAGCTGTAAACCTGTTTATGTTTTAAGCTAAGTGTCATTAAAAAGATTCGAAAGTTTAAAATTACAAAGTTAATAAAGTAAAAGGTTACAATAAGATAAGGTGAATTTATTATCGAAGAAAGAAAAGTAATTTTTGTAAATTCAGTGTAGCCTAAGTGTAGAGTGTTTATAAAGTCTACAATGAGGTACACAAATGTCCTAGGCCTTCACGTTCACTCTCCACGCACTCAGTGACTCACCCAGAGCAGTTTCCCGTCCTGCAGGTTGCATTCATGGACAGTGCTCTACACAGAAGTACCATTTTTTATCTTTTATGTTATATTTTTGCTGTACATTTGTTAAGTCTTTACATGTATTTAGATACACAGGTGCGGCCGGGCGCGGTGGCTCAAGCCTGTAATCCCAGCACTTTGGGAGGTCGAGGCGGGTGGATCACGAGGTCAGGAGATCGAGACTATCCTGGCTAACACGGTGAAACCCCGTCTCTACTAAAAATACAAAAAACTAGCCGGGCGTGGTGGCGGGCGCCTGTAGTCTCAGCTACTTGGGAGGCTGAGGCGGGAGAATGGCGTGAACCCGGGAGGCGGAGCTTGCAGTGAGCCGAGATCGCGCCACTGCACTCCAGCCTGGGAGACACAGCGAGACTCCGTCTCAAAAAAAAAAAAAAAAAAAAAAATAGATACACAGGTGCTTACCTTTGTGTTACAATTACCTACAGTATTCAGTATAGTAACAAGCTATACAGGTTTGCAGCCCAGGAGCAATAGGCTATATCACATAGCCTAGGGTTATAGTAGGCTGTATGTACCATTTAGGTTTGTGTAAGTACATTTCATGATGTTCATACAATAAAATCACCTGAAGACGCATTTTCAGAACTTATTCCTTTTGTTAAGCAGTGCATGACTGTGGTTACTTGTACTTCAGCTATCCTCTCAGTGAATTGTTTGTTCCTATGCGATAACTATATTTATCCTGGGTTTTCTATCTTTTTCCTACTTTAAAGGTTTTTTTTTGTTTGTTTTCTAACAATTATTCCCTTATCTGTCTTAAATGTTGCAAGTGTTTTTTTTTTTTCAATATGTCATGTCTCTACAGTTGCCTTTATTGCATACAAATTCCTTAAGTTATATGTAATCAAATCCAGAATTTTTTCATAAAGCAAAAAGGAACACTTTTGATATTAATCAGTGGGTTTTGTATAAATTAACTATGAAACGTTATTTTTGTCTGCATAATTGGGGCTTATGTATATAAAAGGAGCATAATTAGTGAATGAGAAGTATTTTGTGGAACTCTAAGTCTTTTCAATACCATAAACGCGGCCTTTGGAAAGATTCAAACATATTGCCATTCACATTTTTGAAAAAAGATTGATACCTATGCTCATTACACTTTTTTTCATTCTCAGTCATTTTGCTAGAAGCATGAAAGTTGAAATCATATTTTCCTGATCTTATTTTTATGTCTGATTCTAAAGTGAGAAATAGCACTCTTGAAACTTCACATCACATTTTATCTTATATTGTGAAAAGTTGAATTGATATCAACTAGAAAAAAATTATATTATTTCCTTGCAGCAAATTACCTTTCCCTCCAAAGGTTCTGATCCAAGATGACCCACTGCATGATATGCTGTGTTATAAGAGCAATGTTCCTGTAATTCGAAGAATAACATGGAGACTCATTTTTTATCTTAAAAAAGAAGCTTCATAAACACTGTTGATACATACCTTAGAGAGAGACAGAAAAGGAATTAAACAGATAGGTAATGAAGAAAGTTGCTTAGTTTTTCTTTTCAAAATATTGTGGGGGGGGGGGAAACAAACAAACAAACCTTCCTTCCCTAAGCAGACAGCCGCCCTAAGTCATGGTAAATTAGGGAAGAAAACAAAAGAGAGGGGCAGCTACTATGTAGTCTTTGGGATTTTGTCAATATGCTATAGAAATTATTAATGTAGGATATAGTTCATAAATATGCTTCTTACATATCTGAAATGTGCTGTTAGTCATTTTATATTTGCAGCACAAACAATTCAAAGCACTAACTGGCAACACCCACTTCAGCCCTAACCTCACTCTGCATTACACAGGAGAATCACGTTTGCCCAGTGCTTAGGAGAGGTATAACAGGCAACAAGTGAAAGCAAGGCCTGCAGCCAACAGCCTGAGTTCCATGATAATAAAATACTAAAAATAAGAGAATTTGAGGTTGAATTAACTTCTGTCATTTTAGCGTTCTTAAAACTACAACATATATTAAACGTATTTGATAAATTGTATAAATTGAGCTATTATATCCCAATAGATTTGAAAGCATTCTCATACTGTCTCATAATAAATATGATCATTGGTATTACATCGATTCGGATCTTGCTCTACGAATGAAGCCTGAGGCAAATAGTGAGTGTTTACCCAACATCCACTTGTGTGCCTTTATGTTTCCTAGCTTCCTTTCACTAAGCTTGAGTCTGTATTACTCATCTATCTAGTCGAAATGATACATGTTTATTCTAGGCCAAAATTTCTCCTTTCTCTCTTTCTCAGATATGAGTAACTTTAGAACTCTCATTTCCCAGAGATAAGAGCTACAAGATTATAGACAGCTGATTGATCTGCTTTAGATTGTGTGTGGGTGAAGAATAAATGCTTGTTAAGTCCTTAAAATTTTGGAGCTGTCTGTTGTGGGAGCTATCACTAGCTACACTGACTAATTCTACAAACATCACAAATATCAAATGCTTAATGATACATTTTTCTGTTATTGTCAACAATCTTCATATTCGGTGATATCTTGTCAACATCAACAAGAAAATGACCCAATGAATTTATAATCCTTGCAGATTTTTTTCAATGTGGAACTTACACCTCATTGGAACAGAGTCCACTCAATTCTAACAATACTCAACCAGGTTATCCATAAGGTATTGAGGATGAGAAATAGAGAAACAGGACATAAAAGATAGGGAAGGAAAATACAGCTGAGAACAAAAATTGACCAAAAAAAAAAAAAAAAATGTGAAAGGCAACAGAACCAGTACTAAGTTATACACTAATAGTAAGAGAGGAGAAAGTTTTACAATGTATAGTGTCCTTAATTACATAGGATTATTTTGGGAGGAAGACAGATGATTATTGATGAAATCTGAAGACAATCACAAGTAAAATATTGAGTTCATCATTTATCTTTAAAAGTAATGAGAATCTTTCTATCCAAAATTATGCACATATTTGTTGAAATATTGCAAAGATTTTACTAATATGTTGAGGTTTTCCTCAAACTTTGATGGACAAGTAAGATTGGACCATGTTGATCCTATGGCTCAACACATGACCTCTGGAGGTTCTCATACCCCAGTTTTGGAAACATGACTACTTGACAAAATGTCAGAGGGAAGTAAATCTAAAGTAGAAACGAATAATGATCATTGCCCTTGGCAATTTAATGAATACTCTATTTGTACCAACTATGTATTATTTAAATAAGATCATTCAAGAGACAAACTCACAATAGCTAAGATTTATGATAAAATAATTAAATAGCTACTTAGACAAAGTATATACGTAAAAATTAAATTGTCAATACAAGCTTGAAATGTTACACTCAATGATAGATGGGGAGAAAACAGGGGATTGTGAATGGTGACACTGAGAACCAAGGACAACAAATTTGGAGATAACTTTTGCCTGTTCATGGAAAGCCAGATTATTGAAACATCAATTTGGATAGAAAAAAATCTGCTTTACAAATTATAGTTTTTAACTGAATTCCTTTCTTTAAAACCAAGTAAAATACCTTACATGTAGGTAGCACTGGAAACATATTTGAATGAATAAATAAATTAACTATAATACATGGAAGAGGCATTTAAAAATGAAAGACCTAATTTTATTTTAATAGAACAATCACTTGTATATGTATGCTGACTATTGAGGCAATTTACCTTTCTGATACCTTTAAAGATGAAACAAAATTAACCAGCAAGTCAAAAAATAAATATCATTTTTGCATTTTAATGTGTTTTGGTGATAATACTTATTTATAGTAAGGAAGACTCAAAAATTAATGGCACCCTTTTCTTTCAAAAGGTTTTATTTTCTTTTTCTTTTCAAACAGAAGAAAACAAAATGAATGAAAAATGATTTGCCTCCTAGAGTAATGTTTAAAACTGTATGAATACTTCACTCTACTTGGTATGTAGTTGATTTTGAAAACCAACATAGCACAATTAGATGAATTAAAAGAACTTGATTATATCAGTTAAATTAAAAGAAACTTTTTTTTTTTTTTGCAAAATAGTTTTTGTTCTAAATTGCTTCTCTACTCTGTATAAATATGTATAAGATTAAAAACATACAATTAATTTATTTAAGTCTAATTGAGTTTTATTAATTGAGCATGTGGAGGTATAAATCAAATTTTATTTTAATCTGAAGCTTGAAAAAGAGTATAATTTTTTGTGATAGGTTATAAAAATAAGAATTCATCTAATTTAGAATAATAATATGGTGATTAATTTACTTTAAACAATAGAGGATAAATAGTACTACAGAAACAGATTATATATTGGGAAGTTATAATAAGCAATAAAAACCTCTTTTTATTTCTGATTGAATAATAACTTCAGGTGGTCTGTGGAATAAAAAAATGCAAATAATTTGTAAAGTTTTTGACACTAGGTACTATTAGCTATGTATTGCATTATCCATTATTAAAAGAATGATTGGTGGAAAACTGGTAAGAAAAAATGTCAGTATCTGTTTTATCTGATACTAGTTCTCAGTAGTGAAATGTTCTAGAAAGATACTCCACCACAGCTAAATTTTAAGAATTGTAAAATGTGTACTTGTTATTAGTTGCAAGAATATTAGAAAGAAAAAAAGTGTAGTCTAATAAAATAAGTTTAAGCAAGATATCAAAACCTTCACTGAGACTCATAAAAGAGTGGTGGTTAAATTTAAGGACAAGACTTGTAGTTAATTAGCCTACTTAGGCATTTTTCCAATTTATTTAATCCAAAAATCAATAAATGAGAAAATAATTTTAAAAACTCATCTTTCTTTGAGGATTTCTAATTTTTACAGAACAAGTTTTCTCTCAGTGCACTCTGGAAAACAATTTTCCTTGAAACGAACTAAAGGAAATGTTATTTTAATGGTCCAGAGGTCAGAAGTCTGAAAGGGTCTTACTGACTAATATCGAGATTTTTCGGAAGGACTACATTCCCTAAAGAGACTCTAGGGGAAGAAGTTAACTTGACTTTTCCAGCCCCTAGAGACTGCCCGGATTCCTTGGATGGGACTCCATCCTCCATCTTTAAATCTAGCAGCACAACAGCTTCAAAGCCTTCTTCGGTCTGACCCTGACTTCCATCGTCACCTCTTCTGATGCGGATACTCCAACTCCCCGTTATCAGGATGCTTTTAATTACATTGGATGCACCCGAATAATCCAAAATGATCTCCTCATATTAAAGAGTCTTAACTATGTATGCAAATCTATTTTGCCTTATAAGGTAACAAATTCACCGATTCTTGGGGTTGGGAAATAGGCATCTTGAGGGAAGGAGTGTATTTTTCTGCCTACCACAATACACTCATGCTCAAAGATTCACATCAATCCCACATGGAAAATACATTCACTTCATCCCAACATCTCCAAAAATATCAACCCATTAAAGCATCAACTCAAGATTCCACATCTCATCTCTGCATTTCAAAAGTTCTAAATCTCATCATTAAAAATTATCTAAGTCAAATATGGATGTAACTCTCTGCATGATGAACTCCGAGGCAAAATTCCTCTTTATCTGCGGACCTGTGGAGTTAGATAACAAATTATCTGCTCCCAAAGTACACTGATAGTACAGGCATAGGACACAAGTTATAGACATTTCCATTCACAAGGAGAAAGACGAGGAGGATTTTAAAAAAGTCGTAAGTCCTCAACAATTCTGAAATTCAGCTGGACGGGTAACATTAGGTTGTAAAGTCCAAGGATAATCTGTGGCCTGTGAATCTGCCCTCTAGTCTTGAAGCTTTTTCCATAGAAAGGTAATCCATGTTTTCAACTGAGTAGTTTTATCAGCCTATGTTTCAGTCAATTCAGGCTGCTATTACAAACACTGTAGAGTGGATGACTTGAACAAACATTGCATAATAACCTCAGGGTTCATTCCTGTTTCACATGTTGCAGGATTTCTTCTCTTTTAAAGTGGAATAATATTCCATTGTATGTAGACACCATATGTTTTTAATCAATGTATCTGCCCATGGACATTTAAATTGTAACCACATATTGGCTATTGTGAACAGTGTTGCAATGAACATAGGAGTACTAATATCTCTTCAAGATCCTGATGTAAATTATTTGGGGTATGTATCCAGAAGTGGGATTGCTAGATCATATGACAGGTTACCTATCTCAGCTTTAGAACAACCCCTGTACTGTTTCCCATTAGTGGCTACACAATATTATGTTCCCACCAACAGTGTATAGGGTTCCAATTTCCCCACATCCTCACCAATACTTGTGTTTTCACATGCACCACGTTTTGTTTTGTTTTGTTTTGTTTTTTGAGATGGAGTCTGGCTCTGTAGCCCAGGCTGGAGTACAGAGGCACTCACGGCAAGTTCCAGCTCCTGGGTTCATGCCATACTCCTGGCTCAGCCTCCCGAGTAGCTGGGACTACAAGCGCCCACCACCATGCCAGGCTAAGTTTTTTGTATTTTTAGTAGAGACGGGGTTTCACTGTGTTAGCCAGGATGGTCTCGATCTCCTGACCTCGTGATCTGCCTGCCTCAGCCTCCCAAAGTGCTGGGATTACAGGCACGAGCCACCACTCCTGGCCCACATGCACCATTTTTTTCATTGAGCATGTTTATCATGAAGTGATCCCCAGTAGACTTAATGATTATCACATTATTATTATTATTATTATATTCATATACTCTTAGCGTTCCTTTTATTGAATTTATGGGCTTATAAAGATGAAGCACAAACCATGGTCCACAGGAAATCTACTGAGGTAATGTGACTAATCCTTGTCCATGTGACATGCCAGCTATCTTGCTGTATGTACCTATACTTTCCGCTATAGACTTTAGTCAGGGATACCTACACATTTCCTGTGTACTATTTACAGTGAAAAATAGAGTTAACATTGAAAATTTATTTGCATTTCTCATTCTTCTTTATTCTAAAAAGACATATCTGGTTTACTGGGCAATATTTTCAGTCACTTATTTTAATCAGAGTAGTTATATTTATATGCACACTTTAGAGGTGGATACCTCCTGATAGATTTTAATAATTTGTTATTTGGATTTCCCAGTTTGTACATCATCCAATTGCTTGCACAGTTTATAGTCTTTCTGCCATAGCTGCATCTAATCCTAGATGGAGATAGCTTTTCTGTTATGTTGAGAGTTTTGTTGTTGATAAACATTGTCAACTATTGCAGAAAAATCTTAAGGAAACAATATACATAGTGACAATGATTGGAGATCAATATACACAAACAAATCTTAGGGTAGAAATGCTCTTTATGCTTGATAATGTGGTAAAATCACAGGAGAAATTTTAATGAATAGAATTGCAGGAGTAAAATAAAATTATTGAATATATTTTAATAATTAGATTGTAATTCTATAGAGGATGCTGATTCAAGCAAAGATCTAAGTTTGTTTATTTTGAAATTTAAATATCTATATAATAATAAATCAATATCTGAAGAAATACTTTATGAATCATTAGACTAAGTAAATATGGAATGCAAAAGCTAAGCAACGATATATAAGTTTGTGTTTAGATACGAGTATTAATACAAATTTTAAAGTTTGGGTTTGTATATGTTTTTAACTAAAAATGCATATTCAACAAAATTTATTTATTTCTAAAACAGCTAATATGGTTTGTCTATGTGTCCCTATCCAAATCTCATCTTGAATTTTAATCTCCATAATCCCCACATGTTGAGAGGGGATCTGGTGGGAGGTGATTGGATCATGGTGGTGATTGGATCATGGCAGTGGTTGCCCCCATGCTGTTCTCATGATAGTGAGTTCTCACGAGATCCAATGATTTTATATTGCTTGACAGTTTCTCCTTTACACAATCTCTCTTGCCTGCCACCATGTAAGATGCGCTTGCTTCCCCTTCAACTTCCACCATGATTTTAAATTTCCTGAGGCCTCCCCAGCCGTATGGAACTGTGAGTCAATTAATTTTCTTTCCTTTATAAATTACTCAGTCTGGGGTATCTCTTTATAGCAGTGTAAACTTGGACTAATACACCAACTTTTTGATTTAACAAAATGATGGTGAAAATGGTGGCTTTAGTAAGCTTGTCTTTCAGGATTTTCATAAATGCTGGATAACCTAGACATAGATTTTGGAATTAAAGTTTAAGTACATATATCTTAAGATACAAAACCAAAAACTAGTTTGCTTATGTTCCTACTCAAGGAGAAGCTACTAGACATGGAGAAAGACTAAAGATATCCAAATTGATTTAGTTCCATAGAATGGGGATGTTTTTTGTTTGTTTGTTTGTTTTTAGGGACACATAAAAACAAAATGACAAGAATGTATTTCAATGTCTCTATAAAAGATAACTTTTAACAGTCTGGGAATATTTACGTCTTCTTATTAACCGAAGAGTACACCAAATTTGTAAATATTCAAGATTAATATCCTAACAAGCATCTCAGGTCCTACAAAATTTAACAGTGACCAGGCCAACACCTATCTATCCTGGAACCAAAGAACACACATTGAAGATATCTAAGAATTAAAAGAGTTGTCAGAAACTCTGTCTGACATCGGCTTCATTGGGAGAGAATGACTTTTTAGTATCTCATATTAGTGCACTTTCAATTTCCTCTAGTATCCTCCTTCAATTGTTCTTCAATTAAAGACAAACTTATGACTTGGCTTATTATATGAGATTGGCTTGGCTTCCAATCTCAGCTACTTGTAGGTTAGAGCTGTGTACATTATAAATGTAATCATGGAGTCCAATATAGAAAATAAGTTATACAGGTTTATTAAATGAATATTAAGAAATGTTGCCACCCTTCTGCCAACAATTTCATACCAACCTCAATCATGTAAAAACTACCCCTTTCTTCCAAGTCTATATCTCATACTACTATTCCTCTGAAATAAGCAATAAAAAGCAAAATCGTTTTATTTAAAATCCATTGTCAAGATGCAGCAATATTGTTGAGAAAGTATCTCTTCATATATATAAGGGAGGCTATCTGACAGTGCAACAAGCACTGAATTTTGAAGCAGAGCATGGAAAGTTTAAATTCTTATTATTCTACCAACTTAATTTATGGTCATGGGCACTTAACTTGAAATCTATACATCTCAGCTTTGCTTTTAAATAGAGAAAATAATGTCTGACCAACTTAATTCATCAAGATACTGTAATTCTGATTTGTGAATAATTTTAAATATAAAAATTTTAACTATTCAATGTTGTTATGTCTTTTTTCTCTTAAATGATGATTTCTCAATAAAAAAATTAAACACAATTTTCAATATATGTGTTAACTGAAGTGAACTATTTTAATTAAATAGATTTATTTACATATTCATTTATTAAGTCATAAAATGAGTAGGTACTTGCTACCGACCTCCTATGTGCCAGAGATTTCTCTGTTTACTAAGAATTCAGTCATGAACATAAGAAAAGTTGCCTCTCTCTCTTTCTCTCCTTCCTTCCCTTCCTCTCTCTCTCCCTCCCTCCCTCCCTCCCTTCCTCTCTCCCTCCTTCCCTCCCTCCCTCTCTCTCTCTCTCCGTCTATTTACATTCAATTGGAAAGAATAAATTGAACACATAACTAAAAAGGAAAATTTCAGATATTAATAAGTGTCACAGGGAAAATTAGTGTTTAACAGATAGTGATTTATACTTCAGTTGTTATTATGAAAGCTATACCTTAAGAGGTAACATTTAAATTGAAATGTTAATGCCAAGAAAGAGCAAGTCTTGCTAAGTTAAAATCAGTATGAAGAGTTTTATGGCAGAGGAAATGATGGTAAGGTAGAAATTGCTTTGATTATTTGAGAAACTGAAAAGATATTTAGGCTGCCTGTGCATGGATCAGAGTGGCTAGTGGGGAAAATGGTCCAGGAAAGTAACAGTTAAGTAAGACCAAAGCTAGGTGACATAGACCTTAGCATCCTGGATGTTTAGGTTGACCTGCATTCCTCCAAATTCATATATGGATGTCTTAACCCCCAGCACCTCCAAATATGACTGTATTTAGAGATAGGGTTTATAAAGAGGTAATTAAGTTAAAATCAGGTAATTAGACCAGATCCTAATCCAATATGACCAGTGTCCTTATGAGAAGAGGAAATAAGGAGACACACACACACACACACACAAGAACACCATGTGAGCATGAAGGTGGCCATCTGCAGGCCAAGAAGAGAGACCTCAGAAGAAACCAGTCCTGCTGACACTTGATCTCAGACTTCTAGCTTCCTGAACTGTGAGAAAATAAATTTTTGTTGTTTAAGCTTCCAAGTCTGTGGTACTTTGCTATAGCAAGCCAAGCAAACTAGTACACTGGCAAAGGGGTTTGTATTTTACTCTAAGCGTGAGAGTCAATCATCTAAGGGCTTTCAGCCAGAGAGTGTCATAATCTATCTGATTTATATTCCTTTCCGAAGACTCTAGCTGTATGACTCATTTTTGTAAGATAGTAGAGGAGATAGCAGAGAAACCAGAGAGAAAGCTTTTTCGAGAACATATACATGCTGTGTGTATGTAGGAAGGGGGCTGTGTGCATTTGAATTTGTGAATAGCTGTACAGACATTTTAGATATGTATGTAACCACAGCCCTCCACTGTGTATTTTACTGTGACAGATATTATAACTCATGATTGGCCACACACTCACAATTTTATTTTCCCTAAAAGCTTGATATTGATATTATATTTTATAGACAAACCTAGATGTTTAGCCAGTTGGCCATATTGTTGCCTTACTAATGATAAATAAGCTTTTTTTTTTTTTTTTTTTTTTTTTTTTTGGTTGTTTGAGACAGAGTCTTACTCTGTCACTCAGGCTGGAGTGCAGTGGCGCGCCATCTCGGCTCTCTGCAAGCTCCGCCTCCCGCACCATTCTCCTGCCTCAGCCACCCGAGTAGCTGGGACCACAGGCACCCACCACCAAGCCTGGCTAATTTTTTGTATTTTTAGTGGAGACGGGGTTTCACTATGTTAGCCATGATGGTCTCGATGTCCTGACCTCGTGATCCACCCGCCTCGGCCTCCCAATGTGCTGGGATTACAGGCGTGAGCCACCACGCCCGGCCAAGCTTTTGTTACATATTGTTTTGTATTTGGTTTGGGTAAACATGTTTACTCTGTTTCAAAGAGAAAGGAACACACATTTGTGTATGTGTGTATATATATGTATTTGAGATATATATATAGAGAGAGATGATGTATGTCTGTATATATGATGAGTCAATATATACAATAAAAATTAAAAATCAAGCTATTAATTCATGAAAGATGACACATATTAGATAGAAAGTTTATATACTGGAAAAGGCACAGTACTAAGAATGAGGGGACTTATCACTCAATTGCTTTATGATATAAGGAGGTAAACAACTTAATTATTAACTCTTCATATCTACGAATATATGTATTTACAGAAGCTATTATAAATGTTGAATTGATTAAGGAATCAGAAACTTAAAGGCAAACAAAAACCATGACATTGATATTAAAATATTAGAGATATATTAATTGTCCAGTTAACCAACATCCTAGATATAAATAACAACTCTCCTTTTAAAATGGGATATTCCATTTTAAAGCATATTCTTTGCAGTTGATTTAATTTACAACATTATATAAAATTGGAATATATAGTCAGTGAGCAGCATTGTTCATAGAGATGAAACATATGTTACCAGTAGCAGTTGTCTGATGAAGCTTCATTATTCAGTTCAAAAATGCTGAAGCTATAATCGTTAAGCATATGCCAAAGACAGAAAAATAGCGGCTCTAGTATGAGAGAGAATTAAGGTGGGAGAGGGAAATATGAAAGATTTTTATAGAGGCACAAAGAGAATAGGAAATCTAATTATAATTACGTTTTATTATTAGTTATTCATGATTGTCACCACATCATTTAGTTAGAACAAATGAGTAATAGCCAGAGCCACTTTACAAAGAACTATTCATTAAGGCAAGATTTTACGGGAAAGTTGATGATTTATTCAAATGGTAGCTATGGTTCCATCTAGAAGCCAATTATAATATCAGAAATAAGATGGAAGATCTACCATCTTATTTCTGATGTTTATCCCCATAGAAAGTGGGATCTTCAAGTTTCTATTCTACTACTAGTGTAATAAAAAGGAATGTCCAGTTGGGTTAGCTAACAGCTCGTTCTGAGATGGAGATTGATGTGCCAGATATTTATTAGAAGAGGGAAGAGGCAGAATTCAGAATAGGAAGGAGTCAGGTTGTGATGCAATTGGACAAAGCCTAGGCCAACTTTGGGAGATATTCTAGGGAGAGTGTTGTCCATTAGTTTTACCAGATGGGACCAAAAGGGCCATATCTTTCTATTCTTGCCTTGCTTAGTCACTGGATGCAAGATTGCCTTAGAAAGTGTGAGTTTAGGCAGGGTCAGTCTTTGCAGCCAGGACAAACTCTGAAGAAGTTAAAAGCTGAAGTTTGTCTGCTGATCACGTTCCTGAGTTAGGCAGCACATCCTTTCTTGAAGTTGGACCTGGATTGGCACATCTTAATGTGGACCTCCAGCACTTGTGCTACTTGGATCTACTCCATATATTTTGGGGGAGCCTCTCCTTCAGGGTTTCCTTGAACATCACTTGTTGATAGAAAACTTAAAAGAGGGATGAACTTCAGTCCTTGCCAATGCAATTGGTCTTGGTACCTTAACTGAGACGCATCGTTGTCATCCTCCACTGTCCATTATAGAGTTCACTTTCCTCAGCTCCCACCACTTTTGGTCTTGATAGTTTATCAACTGGTGTGACCTGGAAACGTATCCCCCAGGTATTTGATCCCCAGATCACCATGACCTTCTTAAGCTAGGTTGCTGCACTTTTTAAATTATATTAATGGTGGGGAAAGGAAGTATTGAAAATCCCTCAAGCTGATTATGTGCACTCTTTACTACATTTATCATGCAGAATATACCACCTAATGATGAGTGTCAACTGACAATTACACCTGCAAGAAATAATGACTTTCCTTCCTGCTTGATATTCCCTGGACACAAAATGTCCAAAGTGTCCAGCAAGCAGATATTGATAACCATTCACTGAGACTCTTTCATTTCCCCTGACGAGAGTGTGCCCTCTTGAGATTACAACCCTTAATGTTGCAAGCCCACAGTTGTAGAAACTGAAATAACAAAACCTCCTAGTAGATCATTAGGAGTGATGGTAACTCAGTTACTCTTGTTTTCATGTCCTGCTTCCCAGACCCATGTACTCTTCCTCTGAAGAAAAAGTGCAAAATGAATATTTTTGTTCAATGCGTATTATGCATAATGGATGAGACATGTTAATCTTACAGAATATTTCCTTAGAGCTGTGTTTCAAAAGTGTCTTCAACAGGCCTGTGGCTTCTGTGTGGTACAATGTGAGACAGAAATATAAGATCTTGTGGATGTGGGTTTCCTCTTCCACATTCTTTGATTTATATGTACCCTCTGGTCTGATATAAAGCTGTGATCCCATATCAATAGATCAAATGCTCCATAAGCTCTCTGATATAGCTACTAGCCAATGCCCTACTGAGAAGAAAGGAAATCTACTCAGAATATATAATATATACATACAGTTATATATATAATTATATATATAAAGTTATATAAATATAGTTTTATATATATATATATATATAAAGTTTTAACCCTACCAGGATGGAAGAAAACCAATGTAATAAATTTACCACCAGCTATCCAGTAGATTTTCTCTGGAAAGAATGCAAATTTGTTTAGGATGTGGTCATTGTTAGTGTCTATTACTGGCAAGTTGGATTATCTTTAATAATTGTGAGTTCAGAGACATATTGCATCTCTGTCTCTTCCACTTTAACCACTTCTGCTATATCCTTTTATACCAGCATTGTTGTGGCCATTAATAGAGACTACCTGGTATCAACTACCTCAGTAGTTTTATTTAATATTTTAGTATCTCTTCCATGGTGAAAACTATCTGAAGGACACCAACATGAGATAGGAAGCTCTTCAAATGTCATGCTTACTTGACTATGTTGATTCACATGTCTTTACCTCAAAACCCCTTGCCCTACATTCCCCCATATTTTTTTCTTCCAAGTCCTTGATTAGATGCCCAGGAGCTTTATATATATTCCTAAAACTGTACATATTATAACTTTGATTCACTGTTTTCCACAAAATTTTAAAACCAGGTATACTGCCCAAGAATTTATTTATTTATTTATTTATTTTACACATACTGACTTTCAAGCTAATTCCTGACTAGGCCATAATATAAGTGCTGTCCATGTCTTATATGCATTCATACAATGCTGACCAATCTATAAGCTAAACTTAAGCATTTTTGTACCTACTCAGGTGGTCATATGGCATTTTCCATCAACCATAGATGTGAATTCAGGAATGGATACCGGGGTACCCTTTAGTGCCTGGAAAGTTGTGTTGCCTTACATTTTGTAGGAGGCACAGGTGCAATAACTTTGCATCGACTTTGGAGAGAGTGACCCAGAACACCCTGGATTAACTATTCCTAAATAGTTTTAAAATGTGTCAGGCCCCTGAATCTCCACAGGGTTAATGTCCCACCCTCTGAAATGCGTGTGTCTTACCAAATCTTTTAGAATGCTAGTCATGTCATAGTCATAAGCCACATCTCTACCAAAAATACAAAAAATTAGTTGAGCATGATGGTGCATGCCTGTGGTCCCGGCTACTCAGGAGACTGAAGTAGGAGGATCACTTGAGCCTGGGAGTTAGAAGTTGTAGTGAGCTGAGATCGTGCCACTGTCTGGGCAACACAGTGAGACCCCATGTCAAAAAAAAAAAAAAAAAGGAAGAAGAGTTGACGTTAGTATAAAACTAAATGAATATAGTTGTTCATTCGCTGTTGCTAATCACTTTTCATTGAGCTAAAAAATTATGCATTCATTAAATTAATGTCTAAATACCATGCCCTGGTGTCATTTTAATATGATCTAGCACAAATACCTCCTTTGGTTACTTTTTTGTAGTTCACAGTTATCTTCCAAGATTCATCCAATTTCTAAAGGAGTTTAACTAATGAATAAAATAGGGGAATATAGGTGTATTAGTCCATTTTTATGCTGCTGATAAAGACATACCCAAGACTGTAATTTACAAAAGAAAAAAATTTAACGGACTCACAGTTCCACGTGACTGGGGAGGCCTCACAGTCATGGTGGACGGTGAAACGAATATCTCACACAGTAGCAGATAAGAGAAGAGAGAGAGCTTGTGCAAGGAAACTCTAGTTTTTAAAACCATCACATCTCATGAGACTTACTCACTATCATGAGAACAGCAAGGGGAAGAACCACCCCCATGCTTCAGTTACTTCCCACCAGTTTCTACTACGACACGTGGGAATTATGGGAGTTACAATTCAAGATGAGATTTGGGTGGGGACACAGCCAAACCATATCACTAGGGGACTGAGGACTACCTCTGCTTCCTTTAGGTCTGTAAGATGACACAAGTCTTCCTATGACCCTAGAAAGAGATATGACTTTTTATATACAGATTTATACAAAGTAGATATTACTGTATATATATATATACACACACACACACACCACACACACACACACACACACACACACACACACACACACAATAGACCTGGAGAAAGGTCTAGTTAAAGAGGTTTTCTGTTTGCTTTTCCTATATTGATGCCTCTTATCTTTCCAGATCCAGGACAGAATATGAAGGTTGTGCAAACTGCCAACTAGGTCTATTCCAGTTCTACCTTCGGGGATCAGGGAAATGACCACAAGTTTGATTCAGGGACTAGCTTTTAGCTTAACATCAAACCTTAACGAAGATTTGATTTATTACTTGGTTTATATGTGCTCCTACATAAGAGGAGGGCCATGATGACACTTTAGGTTTCTAAATATCAGTGATAATTGGGTACTTCTACACAACAGTTCTAACGATGTTCAGGTATTCTCCTTACCCTGGTGCAGAATTACTCATGTGAATTATTACAGAGTTCTTTGGGGAATTACTGACAGATTCATTCTCACATATAATTGACTTGGGATTGCAAAGTCTTTTCATCCTGGAGTTGCAGCCACCTCTTCAGTCAATGAATGTTGGATCTGAAAACATTCTCTGATCTGAAAACTAAGCAAGGGATTATGAACCTATATTGGGGTGATTGCCCTCAGACTTCTGGTTGCATATTCTTGTTTTTTTCCTGTGGTGTATCTACACATTTATTTACTACTAGGGCTGCTGTGTTCTATTAATCATCTCCATCACTCTTTGTAAGCCAGATATTCTTGGTCACTACTTCAACCTCAATGTTTTAACAATAATTATAATCTGGCTTCTGACAGTTAAGTGATCTGGCCTCTATTGTTTTGAGTTACTGTAATCTTTATTTCTATCTGACAAGGTCTATAAAATCCACTGTTAAAATCAGCCTTCAGAAGAAAATCATCTCTAAATTATTTAGGGATACTGGCGTGCCTTGCACAATTGCATGCATTATAGGCTAGGTGTAGGGTACACCATCTGATCTTTTCCTTGGAACATAATCATCTGGTGGGTCTTCCAACCATACATAATGTATCTATTCCAGTACACTCATTTTCCAAAGTCTTATCATTTCTCCACAACTGTTCTAGCATTCCAACGTCACTTAGATGGGGCATTGCTATTTTCATGTTTAGGGTACCCATTTGATTAGTGACTTTGCAGCATCTACTTGATCTGGGGCTAGTGACACACCAAGGCTATACGCCTTTCTCAGGAGTCATCCATTAGTTTATAATTTCAGTTCCATTTTAGGAATCAGCAATTATACTAATACAAAATTCCTATATATATATATATATACACACAAAAATATAGATTCTATGAACATTTATATTAATTTAAATATATAGAATACTTATACATATAAATATATGTGGTGATATATCTGTGTGTGTTGTGTGTACATACAATTATTGGTGTGTACATGTATGTGTGTATGTATGTATAAACATATGCATATATGTATATGCATATAAACATACGCATATATGTGCATATGTTTATATATGTTTATATATAGACATATACACACATATA
Source organism: Macaca nemestrina (assembly GCF_043159975.1). Classification (NCBI taxonomy): domain Eukaryota; kingdom Metazoa; phylum Chordata; class Mammalia; order Primates; family Cercopithecidae; genus Macaca; species Macaca nemestrina. The sequence goes on along the minus strand of NC_092126.1, from coordinate 187,250,451 downwards.
TATACACACAGACACACACAGAGAGAATAAAAACTTTTCCAAAAAAATAATTGTTCTAATTTTAACTATGATATATTAATTTCTGAAAGTAAAATTGTAAGATATATGCCCAGCAGTGGGCATGTAATTTTGTTATTTTTCTTTGTTCTTTTTTTTAAATAAACTACTCTATTAACAAAACAGTGTTCTGTTATAACAGGAATACTGAATATTTATTTGCCTGTGAAAGTGTGAATTGAGAGCAATGAATAGAAACTATCTATTTAGTCACAAGCATTTTTAAGTCAAACTTCCGTGAGGAAAAATGATGAAGTGCTTGGCACATAAGAAATCCATCATATAAATATAGTTTTGATACAAGTTGGAGCAGAGAAATTATTATGCTGTTGTAAGAAAGATTACTATCCAGTAAAACTAGAATGAAATGTGAAACTACAAAGCAACAGAATACAAATATGTAAGAATATCCTTACCATATTGTTCAACATATTACGCAGGAAAAAAAGTCTCTACACCAAAAAGTAAACCATGGTTGGTGGATTTGAGGTATAGGAGCTAGAAAAGTTACAAAGTCTTAAAAGGACAACGAAGCTTCGTTAATAAGAAAAAATCTGAAGCACCCAAGTTCAGCTCTAGGTCAGGTTATCTGACAAATTTCAAGACAGCAATGACTCTCATGTTTGTAGCTAAGAATTTTAAGCCCAGCAGGCTTCACACATTAAACATACACTTTAAACACAGAAATAGAATACAAGTTTTTCTAAAACAAGTGAATAATGAGAAATACGTAAACATGAAAATACACAGAGATTCATGGAACATTTCTTTACCAATTATAAAAGGAAAAGTATAGACAGAATCCTGGTTTACTGGTACATTTTGGCAGTCAAAACAGTTCCTGAAGATTAGACAGGTAGTCCTCTTTTCAGGTTTTCTTTGAGTTGTGTATTTCCCATAGAATCTTTTTGCCTTTCTGTTGAATTAATCTTTTTTTTTTTTTCTTTAAATGGAGTTTCACTCTTGTTGCCCAGGTTGGAGTGCTATGGTGTGATCGCAGCTCACTGCACCCTCTGCCTCCTGGGTTCAAGCAATTCTCCTGCCTCAGCCTCCTGAGTAGCTGGGATTACAGATGACTGCCACAACACCTGGCTAATTATTTTTGTATTTTAAATAGAGGCCGGGTTTCATCATGTTGACCAGGCTGGTCTCGAACTCCTGACTTCAGGGGATCCACCCGCCTTGGCCTCCCAAAGTGTTGGGATTACAGGCGTGAGCCATCGTGCCTGGCCTAGCATTCTTTTCATTAATATACTTGATATCTGAATCATCTTTGTAAGGACATTTCCAGCTATCTTTGTGTCATTTTTCAATTTGCTTTTCTCAAGTCTATAATCATCCTATCAAATTCCTCTGTTGAAGGCACAGGCATTCCGTGAAGAAGGTTGTTGGAAGTTGAGTACAACTTTTCATATTTTCTCTTAGTCTTTCATATGTTTCTACATCAAGTTTCATTTGCTCAGTCAACCAATGAGCTTCAGAGGTAGGATGCTAAACTGAAACTACTTTTTCTTGCAAGCTACGGTAGGTAGTGAAAGGAAGGTGACAATTGGTACTGAAAATTCACCTTAGCTCCTCCTTTACCCCAGAAGTAGTCACAGTTATAGGTGCTTGCCTATCCCATGCTCTACCCCACAGCCAAAGTGCAATTATGGGGGCAAAAATAGGGGATAGCAGATTAAACCTCCAGCGGCATTCCATAAAATGCTTTTTCAAAAAGCAAATAAACTTGGAAGAAAGTAAGTTAAAACATTTGGCCAAAGTGCTATTTAAAAATATGTAATACAAAATGGTAAGGAAAAAAAGCCAAATTGAAATTTAAAACTTATTTTGACTGTAACTACAAAATTAGAACATGTGGCTTCAGAAGGAATTATGGTAAATATAGGACAGAAAACCTGAAGTCAGAACTATCCCATAAGAGTTGGTTATATATTTGTACCATGTAACATAAATAAAAAACATACTAGGATTGGGATCTGTATATCAGGCACAAAAGTAGGAAGCTCTAATTCAATGAATGATGGACTGATAATTAAATATGGTAATAGAAGAGCTTATTAATAAGGTATATTCAATGTGCTGTGAATGAAGAGATTGTAACATTGTGATACATGTATATATAATGTATGTAATTATAGAATGAGGCAGATCTGTACTTGTTTGAAAAGATGCTCATATTATACCTATATAAAGAGACGTTTGTAGCAGGGCTTGGTGGTGCATGCCTATAGCCCTCTGGTTTCAGCCCGGGAGTTTGAGGCTGAAGTGAGCTATGACCATGTCATGGCACTCTAGCCTAGGTGACAGAGTGAGACCTCATCTCCAAAGAAAAATATTTTTAGGCAGTTTTTAACAATCTTTAAAGGGCACCCATTTTTCTTCAGTTTATAATGTAAAAATGACTGTATGGACATGATTAAATTCCTAGCACCTTCTGTTTTTCAATAATGGACTAAATGGTTGGTATCAATGGCTGGTATTATTGCTTATAAAAGTGTCATGCACTTGATGGAGCATATGTTGAGAAATAAAGTTTATTATCTTTTAATTCCATTTTCCACAGACGTTTGAAATCCTCTTATAAAATACCATATTATTTATTTTATTAAATGTTAAAATTATATTTTACAAACAGTGGGTTAAATAATTTAAACTATTTCTTTTTACCATTTTTTAAATGAAAATGAAAACCTGCTGCTTTAATAATTGCATATCCTATAACATTATACAGATTTTAATTCAAATTAAAATTACATTTTTCTGGTTGCTATCACTGCATAATAAACTACTCAAAATTAGTAGCATAAAATAGCAGTTTTACTCATCTCAATATTTTGTTGATCAAAAGTTTAGACATAATACAGCAGAGGAGACTTATCTTTTCTGCATAATGTTTGTGATCTCACCTGGAAAGACTCAATTGCAGGGATTGACTCAAATATCTGATGATGACTCCAAAGGTTTGAGAGGGGCTGGAAAAACTGAGGATGAGGAATTCAATTTCCAGATAGATGATTTGCTCTCATATCTCTCTGGGCTGACAGAACTCAGCAATTGGAGTGTGTTGACTTCCAAGTGGCTTGTTTACATCATGATGATCGGGTTTCAGGAGGAAGTCTTCTATGAGAGTGATCATTCCACAAGAATCCAGGAGAAGATGCATAGTCTTTTCTGAACTATACTTGGGTGGCAGTTGTCATAAATTCTGCCATATTTTATTACCTAAAACATCCATAATATTGTCCAGATGAAGAGGAGAGGATACAGACTCTACCTCTCAAGGGAAGCCTGTAAAAAAATTTTGTACCATTTTTTTAAATTGCCACCTTCAGAGAGAAAATAACATGGACCAATATTTGTGATTTTTAAGAATTAATCCAGATGAATAAAACCATAATAAGATTGGTTTATTATTGAATATTATAAGAAAATATATTATTTTCATTTGATGAATTACTTGGATATCAAGTTTAAAAAGTCAATTTTTTTAATATCAACACAATATAATGATTTCATGACTTCAGATAGTGCTTCAAATAAATAGCTTGGCATAATATTGTGACATTACAAAAGCATAGGAGTTATCAACTTCCATCAGTTCTGTATGTAAAAGATCTTATTTGCATCATATTAAATGAATATGCTTTTTATTGTTTAGTTTTAAATACTCCTACTGATACCAGCCACTCCATAACAAAGATAAGCTGAAATCCAATACCATCTCCAAAATTATATAACTAGCTTTTCTAGATCTCTGGACCCAGTATTAAAAGGGAAGGAGACCATAGAGTGAGACAGAGTTGAATTTCATGTGGAATGAGTGTTCAGCTGTAAGCAGTTGCTTGAAACTTGAAAAGAGTTCAATAGCATGCATTAGCAAGTTTAGGTTGCTACACTGCCTTCCTACAAACACTTTCCCACATGCTTACTACATACTACATAGAATGGGAGCAGTTCATGAGAAGCAGGAATAAATGTTTTCATAATATAAAATTTTACTTTCTTTGCATTTCAGAATCATAATATCTAAAATATTCACTCTACTACATTTGAGACACTCTAAAATTTTCAGAGATGATCTATACCCATGGCTTAAATTTATCTAATTTTGGTGACTTATTAACCAGCTTATAAGAAAAAAAATGTGCTTCTAAAAGAGGCTTTAAATCATTTCTATTTTCTATAGGTAAAGCAGAATTCATGTAAAGTAATGCTTTAGTAAACTTTTTGTAATGGACTATTAATTATGTGAAGATACACCCATTTGTATTTGGAATTTGGAAGCAATGGGCTGAGACAATGATAAAGTAAAATGCTGTTAATAATTTTTTAAATGAAAATTGACATTGATCTTACAAAAAGGTCTTTGAACCCTTAAGACTTCCACCAGTTTTTACGTCATTTTTGGCTACAGGCGTAAGAACACTTTGTTAAATCACTTACAGAACGAGCCTCCCTATCATCTAACTGAATGGGTAGAATGTAGTTTCACATTTTATTCCATCACTATGTCAAAAGCTGACCCATTGGGTCTTCAATCAATATGTGTTGTAGCACTTTTTAAAAAGTAAACCTACATCTTTTCATTGTGCCAAAAGAGTTGCTTGCTTTTGCATAATTTAGAGCTATCTAAATCAAAGTTAATTCTTGGTGATAATGCCTCTTTCTAGATTAGTAAAAGTAAATATTTTAAAGCATATGTAAATATGATTTATGCAGAACATTAAATATTTATATATGCCATATATTGTTTAAAAATCTATCACGTTGCTATCCATGTGCTATGAATGTGCAAAGATTATGTATGTAATTATCTTCAAACTGGCTCATGGAAAGTTACCAGAAATCAAAATCTAGTATTAAAATTAGGAAACGGGAAGCATAGTTCAGATTTCCAACATTATAGGTTTATTTTTTTTTTAATTCGAGTAAATCAGTATTCACAGCCAAAAAGTATGGTTGAATTATTAAAGTATAAACATAGTCTTGTGAAAAATAAAAACTCCTTCTAATATATGGTTTTGTGATTTTTATGTGTTAGATGTTATTTAGCATCTTTAAAGTTGATCTTTTTATATGAAAGAGTAAAATAATGAGAAAACTGCTTTAAATTTCAGGCAAGACAGATAATAATCAATCCTCAAAGAATATAAAAGGATATTGATTTGAAATAAGTACTTCTGCTATTAACAAGATATTCATAATTCAAATAATTACATTAAGACTATCCTGCACAGAAATTTATACTATATACTTTAATAGCTTGAAGAAAACATTCTATTGATAAAGTGGTATAGTACAAGGTAATGATGAATGAAAGAGAAAGACAAAAACAAAGCTTTAAAAAATAAAATGTAAATAAATGTTTTAAAATATGTAGAAACACACAAAATTGGTTATTAAAGTTGCCTCTTTTTTTTGTTTTACTATTTCCTGTGATACATTTTTTTCTACTTGATATCATAAGTTATTACATGTATATATTATACTGTTATACTTCAAATAATGTACCGAGTTATTGTGGTATAAATACAATGTTTTCTTATAAATTTATTTTTTGCTTGTTGCAGAATGTCTTTTATGTTCATATATTTGATTTGTGTGTGTGTCTATATACATGCCAGTTTATTTTTTAATGTTTTTTAAAATCTTTATGGATATAAAATAGTTGTATATATTTATGAGGCACAGGCCTGCTTGTTTTGATACAGGCATGAAATGTGTAATGATCAGTTTATGTGTTCTCAATGTATTTTATTCACGTTAGTTTTTGTTTCTTCCAGTAGTTGGAGTATAAAGAACTGCCTGTTCTGCTTTTGTTTGTTTGTTTGAGTTTTTCCTTTGTTCATTCATTTAGTCAATGTTCATCTGTGTGGTGGCTATCCATTAAATGCTTGGACAAGTGCAGAACCATCTAGTAAGTTTCCAGTTCTCATTCTGTGGATTAGAGGAGAATTTCTCTGATCAGCAGACCCTCATTTTCACTCACAACCTCAAAAGTGGAAAGGACTAAATATATATATGGTATTTCTATTTCTAATTTTTTGAGGACTCTCCATGCTGTTTTCTATGGTTATTGCACCATTTTGCATTTCCCAACAGCAGCATACAAGGTTCCATTTTCTCCACATCCTTCCTAACATTTGTTATGTCTCTCTCTCTCTGTCTCTCTCTCTCTCACTGTGTGTGTGTGTGCTTGATAACAGCAATCTTAGTAGGTGCGAGCCGCTCATTATAGTTTTTATTTGCATTTATCCGATAATGAATGATGTTGAGCACCTATTCATCTATTCATATACCTGTTGGCCATTTGTGTGTTTTCTTTGGAGAACGTCTGTTCAAATCCTTTGCACATTTTAAAATTGGTATATTATTATTACATTACTATTAAGTTGTATGAGTTCCTCATACATTTTGGACATTAATCCTTTAGAAGACATATGTGCAAATAATTTATTCCACTCCACAGGTAGCTTTTTCACTTTGTTGATTGCTTCCCTTGCTGTGCAGGCTTTTTATTTTGATGTGGTTCAACATCTATTTTTGCTCTTGTTGCCTACACTTTTGATGTTATATCCAAAAAATCTTTGCTAAGACCCAAAATAAGATTGTTTCCCTATGTCTTTTTTCCTATAAAAGTTTTGCCACTTCAGGTTTTATGTTTAAGCCTTCAATCTATTTTGAGTTGATTTTTGCTTATGGTATACGGTAAAGATACAATTTTATTATTTTGTATGTGAATATCCAGCTTTCCTGACACTATTTGTTGAAGAAGCTATCCTTTTACCTTTGTGTGTTCTTGGCACCCTAGTCAGTTTTTCTTTATTGTATACACATGAATTTATTTCTGGGCTCTCTATTCTGTCCCACTGGTCTATATGTCTATATTGATGGATATATAAATATGATTTAAGTTTACATTAAATATTCATATATGCTATATATTGCTTAAATATATTATGCTGATATCAATATGCTATGGCTGTGCATTAATTATATATTATGTAATTATCTTAATAACTAGCCTATCGAAAATTACCAAAAATAGGCCGGGCTCGGTGGCTCAAGCCTGTAATCCCAGCACTTTGGGAGGCCGAGGCGGGCGGATCACGAGGTCAGGAGATCGAGACCATCCTGGCTAACACGGTGAAACCCCGTCTCTACTAAAAATACAAAAAGAAATTAGCCGGGCGTGGTGGCGGGCGCCTGTAGTCCCAGCTACTCCGGAGGCTGAGGCAGGAGAATGGCGTGAACGCGGGAGGCGGAGCTTGCAGTGAGCCCAGATCGCGCCACTGCACTCCAGTCTGGGCGACAGAGCGAGACTCCGTCTCAAAAAAAAAAAAAAAAAAAAAAAAAAAGAAAAGAAAATTACCAAAAATAAAAACCCAGAATTACATTTAAGGAAAAGAAAGCATTGTGCAGAATTTCTGAAGCATGGTACAGAAATATTTGCATTTCTCTAATGATCAGTGATGTTGAGCTTTTAAAAATATATTTCATGGTGCATAAATGTCGTCTTATGAGAAGTATCTGTTCATATCCTTTGCCCAGTTTTTGATGGGATTGTTTATTTTCTTGTAAATTTGCTTAAGTTCCTTGTAAATTCTGGATATTAGACCTTTGTCAGATGGGTAGATTGCAAAATTTTTCTCCCATTCTGTAGGTTGCCTGTTTACTGATGCTGGTTTCTTTTCCTATGCAGAAGCTTTTTAGTTTAATTAGATCCCATTTGTCAATTTTGGCTTTTGTTGCAATTGCTTTTAGCATTTTCATCAATGAAGTCTTTGCCCATGCCTATATCCTGAATGGTATTGCCTTGGTTTTCTTCTAAGGTTTTCATGGTTTTGTGTTTTACATTTAGGTCTTAAATCCACCTTGAGTTAATTTTTGTATAAGGTGCAATGAAGGGGTCCAGTTTCAGTTTTCTGTATGTGGCTAGTCCGTTTTCCCAGCACTGGTTATTGAGTGTGAGTAAGAGATCCTTTCCCCATTGTTTGTTTTTGTCAGGTTTGTCAAAGATCAGATGGTTGCAGATGTGTGGTGTTATTTCTGAGGTCTCTGTTCTGTCCCATTGGTCTTTATGTCTGCTTTGGCACCAACATTAAGTGTCTGTTTTAACATTTAATGGATCAATAAATAAAAATAAAACAAAAATATTAACAGACTAAGTACATCTCTTAAGACCTCCTGATTTTCACATGCTTTGCATATTACTTGGCTATTTGCCTCAGTAATGACCAAGTGCAGGAAATATAGGTATCATTTGGATGAAAATTGAGAATGGAAGCCATAGAGATGGCTTCCATTCTAACTGCCATCTTTCCAGAAACTACACTTAGTAGATTAATGTTAATTATTGTTTATCATTTATGTTGATTTTGTGGTATGTATAGTTAATTCTATCCATAACATTTGAGTAGAACATATATTAACAGTTTTTAAAATGGCAACAGAATAATACAAAAATGAATTAAATGTGTATATTACCTTCAAAAGCCTGGATCCCAGTAGGATAGATATGAGTAAATTTACAAAGTAAAGATCCCAAACATGAAATAAAATGAATTTTTATAAAATATGCTAAGAGGTGAGTGTGTGTGTGTGTATGTGTGTATATATATAAACATACATACATATACATCATTGTATATATGTATAAATACATTGTAATGTGTATATATACATTACATATATATATAAAATCAACTTGAGCAACAAGAATTGTCTTCTGGAAAAAGATGAACCTTCATTTTAGAGTGTATATATAAAGATGAGAAGGACATCAATGTGTGTAGGGCATGACCCAGGTAGAATATAAAATCCTTCCATTCAAAGGAAACAGCTGTTCAATAAAGGAGAAAATTTAAAAAAGATAAAGAAACAACAATTGCACAGAACATCAAATGACACAGGCTGACTTTGAGAAAAACTGCGGAGGAATGTCAGTTGATAAGCTTACAAATGCCTAAGAATTATATCTGGAAGTGAGCGATCAGTTACCAAATAACAGATATCAGTCACCAGGTTATTTACATGCATCAACTCAATCTATCCCTCACTCCCGCTGAAGATTGCAGGCTTTTTTTGTTTCCATTTTGCGGAACAGTAAACTGAGGTGTAAAGGGTCTAACTTACAAATTGTTGGTATGAATCCATGTAGCTACAAAGTCTGCCAGGTAATTTTAAGAAGTTAAATGCATAAGGAAACAAGTTTAATTGTATTCCTCATCTAAGAATACATATGATAAAATATCACGATATAATTAAAAATTGGGTCAGGCATAGTAACTCACACCTGTAATCCAAGCATTTTGGAAGACCAAAGCAGAAGGATCACTTGAGTCCGGGGATTTGAGACTATCCTGGGCAACACAACAAGACCTCATCTCTACAAAAATATAAAAAAATATAAAAAAAAAAAAAAGTATCCAGGCATTGTGACACATGCCTGTAGTCCCAGATACTTGGGAGGCTGAGATGGGAGGATTGCTTGAGTCCAGGAGGGCGAGGCTGCAGTGAGCTGTGATGGTGCCACTGCATTCAGCCTGGACAATGGAGTTAGACCTTGTCTCAAATAATAATAATAATAATAACAACAACAATAAATTATAGGCTAAGTCATTAAACTCACATTAAAAGTTTTCACACTATTATTATTTTGTAGTAATAGTACATAAATCACAAACATTAAAATTCCCAGTACACTGTAAATAGTAGTTATTTTTGTTAAATATAATGCCGCTATTTTTCTGGTGAACAAAATGAAAATATATAGCACTATAAACATTTGCTAACCAACTAATTAAACACTTTATGTAACCCAAGAGTATCTGAATGGTTTGGAGAATCATAATCATTCTATTTCATAAATTACTGTTAGGCAGTTTATTCTATAGAAACAATTTCAAATAAGAAATACCCCCAGTACTTGAGAATTTATTGAAACTACCTAATGTTATGTAATATGAATAATCTGTTAATGTTATACTGACTTATAATAAAAGTTTCCTGAGATAGAAGCATTTATAACTCTATTGAAATTTACAGTGTTTTTCTGGCTTGTTGTGGAATGTTATATTAATTAAAATTCTACTAAATTTTATCCCAGTGAGATCAGTAAATTTTAAGATGAGGAAGAGTCACACTATTCTCAAAGATACATTTAGCTAATTTCTAACTTTTATAGTTGTATCTTAGAAGGTATTGTAATTTTATAAGGTATCTCTGAGAAGTGACAACATATTTTCATGAGTTGTCAAGTTTTTCTCCACATTTTTTATAGTTTGGGAAAATATTATAATTTCAGAATTCTGTAGGTAGTATATAAGAACATAATCTAAAGCATTTTCTAATTATAGAACTAACACAGGCAGTAGAATTAAGATTTTGAATAATGTAAGAAATAATTTGAAAAAATAAAACACATTTTAACAAGATTGCTAGTAGTTATTAGTAAAAATTTGAATGTATTTATATTATCACATTTTATAGTTTGCAAAATTATAAACATGAGACAAATTGAATTGCTTTACTTTTGTACTTTTGTTTCTATTTTGAAGATTATGTAACTGGGAAGACTTGACATCTCTCAACATCAGAATCACTCAGTATTGGTTTCAACAGCCTTTGATTTTATTTTAATAGTTGTTTTGTAGGCATTTCTTAACCTCAAAATTATTTGCTATAAATTGTTTATAATATTAAGTATAGTTACATATATTATCTGATTCTCTCCACATTTATATTTTTCTAGTTTATATTATAGTTCTTGGTCGGTATTAAAATATTAATTTTCCTGTACTGGATAAAAAAATACAAATAATTTCCTTAAAACATTCATTTTCTGAAAAACTCACATTAAGGTGATGCACTACTATATTTTAAGAATTACAATGGTTATTGAAATTTATGCGAGGAATGCCTTTAACCATTGACATTTACTACCAAACAGCCTTTACTCTATACTCACTATAATCAAAAACATACTCTATGTTGAGAAATTATAATATCATTGTTATACACATTCTGTTAAGAAATTATAACATTATTTTTATAATTATATATATGTAGTACAATGAGCCAATCATATAGAAGAAATGGCTGATGGCTTTGTTTAAAAACGTATATATTTAAATTGCAAGTCAGAAAAGTGATCTGAGGTGGTCCCATTACAAGGAGAAAATAAACGCGGATATGAGTCTGGTGGGTATTGGAAGGTTAGTGGGTTAAGCAAGACTGACAAGCTGGAGAATGGGAGAGAGATCAATGTTTTCAAGCTATTTCACCCTCAACAAAGAATGAGAATGCCTAGGAGGGAGCAGACCATGGCATGGACAAATATAATTTGCAACTGGAAAATGTTACATGAAAAACTAAAATGCATTAATTTTAGTCAAGAAATCTTGATTTGTATCTAAATATGCTTATTTGATTTCAAGATGGTCACACACCAACTGAGATTAAAAAAAAAAAAAAAAAGCAGAAATACTGGGAGCTTCTGTGTAACAAGGAGAAGTGAGAATGACCTGATGCTTGGAGGGAGATAAGATTTTCAAGATACTTGGAGAACAGAGAGGGATGGCTTGGTGAGGAACAGAAATCTAGGTCCACTCTTAGAAGCATCCCAGAGGTTCAGTGGCTGTGAAGCCACCTGACAAGTGACAATTAAGGCCTAAATTTGAGAGACGCAATAAATGTCTCAATGAACAAGCATGTTGTGTAGGAGTTAAATGCTAACAGTTGACTTGTCCACCTCAGCTGAACTGCTGAACCAGTCACTTACGAATACACCAGAGACCTACCATTATTTTTTTCCAGTGGATCCTCATCTTAGGAAATCCCTAAGGGTTAGTGTGCACATAAATTGATCACGTTTGGGATGTCTACACCAAAACTATCTGAAGCATATTTGACTATATTTAGAAATATGAAAAGTGTGATCTTTTACCTTACTTTAGTGAAGGAACTGAAACATACCCCAAAATACAAATGTTCAATGATTAAATCTATTTTTTAAAAAAATTCTAAATAGTTATTTAACACTAGGTAAATTGGAAGACATACTTCACCTTATTCTTTACAGTTTTATGTACATATCAACTTTTTTTTTTTTTTTTTTTTTTTTTTTTGAGACAGAGTCTAACGTGTCACCTAGGCTGGAGTGCAGTGGCCTGATCTTGGCTCATGGTAACCACTGCCTCACAGGTTCAACTGATTCTCCTGCCTCAACCTCCTGAGTAGCTGGGATTACAGTTGCCCGCCACCATGCGCAGTGACTCACGTCTGTAATTCCAGCACTTTGGGAGGCTGAGGAAGGCAGACCACTTGAGGTCAGGAGTTGAGATCAGCCTGACCAACATGGTGAAACCCCATCTCTACTAAAAATATATATCAACTTTAATGATACCTTCATATGTTCCTTCCACTGATATCTTCTAATCACAGCACTTCTGCTCATTTACCACTACCAGAAATGTGATGCTGATGCGCTCCTACCACTCTTCCCCAATTTGTCCCAATGCCCTGTCATCAGATCTTTCCAGACGTTCTTTATAGTCTTTGGCCCTGAACTTTATAAGCTTTCTTACTTGGTAAACTATGTTCAGGCCAGGCGGGGTGGCTCGCGCCTGCAATATCAGCACTTTGGGAGGCTCAGGGAGACAGATTGCTTGAGCCAAGAAGCTCGAGACCATTCTGGGCAATGTGATAAAAACTGTCTCTACAAAAAAATTAGCCAGGTGTGGTGGCCTGTACCTGTAGTCCCAGCTACTTGGGAGGCTGAGGTGGGAGGATTATTTGAACTCAGGAGGTCGAAGCTGCCCTGAACAGGGATTGCACGAGGGCATTCCACCCTGGGCGACAGTGAGACAGTGTCTCAGAAGTAAATAGATAAATAAATACAAATTAAACTAAATAACAAATGTTCAAATTCCAATAAATTAGGTATACTACTAAGATTTTATTGGCAAATAACAGTTTAAATTGTTAATTTCCAGAAGATATTTATATTTAGGAGACAATTTTAGAATATAACATCTTAAATTTACAAGCTTTATTATGATGGAAATGATAGATTTATTGCTTCTCTTAGAGCTTCCTTTCAACATCCAGGTGATTTTTAAAATTCAATGTGTATAATATCTACTTGTAATATAACAAGTTTTGTTTAAAAAATTCAAAGAAATAAATTATGCAAAACAACATTTTGAACAACATAAAGATGGTGCCAATTTAGCCAAAGTCATCTCTAGATTGTATTTATAGAACATAATTTTATAGGTGAAACTTTCGCAATAAATATCAGATTCCATCTAAAAAAAGAAAGAAAGAAAACATATTGTTTTGAATCTCTTCTATCTCCTGTTTTAATCTTTCTTAATTTCTACTTTATTTTATCATATTCATATTATTCCTTTTATGTGTTTTTTTTTTTCTCAGTGCTGTATCCTGGTAAGAATATTCACTATTTTGAGTTTTTTTAATATCTTGAAGATTTTATTTTATGTTCAATTTTGAGAGATTTTATGAAAGGCAATATTTATAGACTATATATATCATATAATCTATTGCTAAGTGTTATGAAAATAAATGTATAAAGATCATATTGAAATTTAATCTTTAACAGAGTTAGGAAAAGAGCATAATATACCTTTTCAATATAATAAGCCTATTATGAAATCCACAGAGTTATATAATACTGTCAAATAACATTTAGTCATTTAGAGAGAAGCATTGCTTGCCTTTCACTAAAGTTGAAACATTGGTATATTCCTGAAATGAAAAATAAGGTTGAAATGTGAGGCATTCAAACTGGCATCCACCATAAATTGTTTTACTGATTACACGGCCATATGAAATAGATGCATCTGCCATTTTCATTAACTAGTACCGTTTATACAGAGGAGTTTAGTTTCCATATTTCCAATTTCAAATGATGACATTCTAAATAATACTATGTTTATGTAAATATTTGTGTTTTGTATTTGTATTTGTATACAATACAAAATATTGTATAACTGTAGAAAAATATAATGGCCACTCTGAAAACACAATTCCATTATGCAAATACAAATACCTCATGTTTTTCTGTTTAAAGATACATTTTTTTCCCTTGATATGACTATCTACTGAGTGGCTTATTAACACCCTCTTCTAACTGCAATGTCCCTGATGATAATTGTAACTGATGGGGCTGTTCCAAGGCATTATTATTTCTCAGATGTCTCTACCTTTCACCTGTCACTGGTTGTGATTACTAGGCACCTAATTGACCTAATCTATAGGCTGGATGATTGGTCTATGACATTGAACAACAAGCTATGGCCTCTAAGCCGAATATGGCCCACCACCTATTTTTATAAATAAGGTAATTTTTTTTATTTTGGTTTCAGGGATATATGTGCAGGTTTGTTTTATACGTAAATTACATGCCACCAGGGTTTGGTGTACAGATTATTTTAGCACCTAGGTATAATAAGCATAGTACCCAGTGGACAGTTTTTTACCTTCACGCTCTGCTCACCCTCCATTCTCAAGTAAGCTTCTGTGTCCATTGTTCCCTTCTTTGTGTCCATGTGTCCTCAATGGTTAGCTCCCATTTATAAGAGAGGACATGTGTTTGTTTTCTGTTCTGGCATTAGTTTGTTTAGGGTAATGGTCTCCAGCTCCATCCATGTTGTTGCAAAGGACACGATCTTATTATTTTGCGGCTGCATAGTATTCCGTGGTGTGTATGTACCACATTTTCTTTATTCTGTCTACCATTGGCGGGCATCTAGGTTGATTCCACGTCATTGCTATTGTAAATAGTGCTGTGATGAACTGTAAGTGTTCTTTATAGTAGAACAAGTTATATTCTTTTGGGTATGTAACCAACAATTGGATTACTGGGCCAAATGGTAGTTCTGTTTTAAATTCTTTGAGAAATTGCCAAACTGCTTTCCACAGCGGCTGAACTAGTATACATTCCCACTAGTAGCGAATAAGAATTCCCTCTTCTCTGCAGCCTTGCCAGCACCTGTTACTTTTTTGGCTCTTTAGTAATAGCCATTCTGACTGGTGTGTAGTGGTATCTCATTTGGTTTTGATTTGCATTTCTCTAAGGATTAATAATGTTGAGCATTTTTTCATATGCTTGTTGACTGTGCTTAGGTATTCAGTAAAGTAATTTTGGAACAAAGCCATGGCCATTTACTTACATATTATCTATGACTTCTTTCAGGTTAACATGGTAGGCTGAGTAGAGACTTTATGGAACAAAAAACCTAAAATATTTACTCCGTGGCCTTTTACAGAAAAAAAAAAAATCATTTATTATATTGTTGTCTTAGTAAAATTTTGGTCAAGTTTTGTCACTACCAATGAACTACTTTATCTCTAGTAATAGTTCCCATTGTAAAATCTACTTTGTCTGATATTGATATAGCCACTCTTCTTTTCACTTGGTACTTGTTGAAATGGTGTATTTATTTTACTGTTTAACTTACCTATCTTCTAAAATATAAAATGGACTTCTTTTGATGATCACATACTCAAATCTTGCCTTTTTGTGCAACTTGATAAGTTTTGACTTTAATTGATATATTTATTAATATTTTATTTTTATTTATATATTTAATATTATATTTATTTATTTATTTTTATTTAATTTAATGCAGTTAAAATTTTTATTTGGTTTCAATATCATATCTTCCTATTTGATTTTCATTGTTCCATGTATTTTTTTAAAAATTTTCTTTTTGTGTATCTACATTAATATTCCTGTCTTTAAATGATGCTCATTTTATCTCCACTAGTGGCTTATTAGCTCTTCACCTTTTTTTATCTAGAGTGAGAGTTAGATCTAGAATTTGAAATTGACATCTTTAACAAAATTTACTTTCAAATAATATTTCACTGCTTTACCTATAATGGAAAAGCCTTAGAACATTATACTTTCAGAGGTGATGTCAGCAACATAGGGAAATAGGAAGCCCCTGACTCTCCCTCCATCCACTAAAGCACCAAATAAATATGCATTCATAGATCAGTCTCCTCTGAGAGAGAGCCAGAGTCTAGCTGAAAGATTTTAACCAATGGACAACTGGGAAAATATCCACATATGACAGGGAAGAAGAGTTAAGGCACACTCCACTCAGGCACAGAGCTTGCCCTAGGCACTGCACCATAAAATAGGGAAAATAATTCCCAACATCCAGCTTCTCCCTGTTGAGAGGAGGAATCCCAGTTCACATACAATGTCCTAAATCTAAGATTCCCCACTGTTTGTCGCTTAATTCATTCAGCAGAGGGAATTAGACCACATGAGTGTCTGTAGATCATAGGAAAAAAGCAGTCATTTTCTATAGGTGCCTAAGTTCTTTCAGGGGCTTCATAACCTACTAGCAGTGCAGAAACAGGGTTTAAAAATGCAACACCCAGTTTAACCCCAAAAGGGGCTTATGCACCAACTTTTATAGCTACCCATCAAAGAACTCCATCCTAAGCCTCTTACCTCTGGACAGAAGGGCCTAGACATATGTATGTATCCCAAGATGACAAAACGGATGGTTTTAAATGGATATGTGAACACTTCCAATGACTACAACTGCTTGTGGTAATGCAGAAAAGGGGTGGAAATATGCAGCTCTGATTTCCTCTTGGGAAGGGGATTACGGCAGACACTTCCAGTGGCTACTTGTTGTCTTGGCTTCTAAGAAACTTGCTTCGGGGAGCTAACAGGGTAAACAAACAATAGTCCTTCAGCACCCACAGCCAGAGCTTGGCACTGCACAAGCATTCTCCCTGGCTTGCCCAAGTGATAAAACCAGACCTACCCATTCTTCCTAGAAGGAGTGTGACCCATGCATCCAATACTGCAATGTCTGTAGTTCTCACCCAAGGTATTATCTCCTTAATGACTTAGCTCTGGGGTCAATATAAGTTTGCATTTCTGAGTGGACCTAGGCCACAAAAGAACAAAGATTTGGATATACAATGAGCCCTCTTCCAGCAGCTATCCCCACATGATCAGAGCATCCTGAAAGTGAGTATCAGGCATTTTTCAAAGATCCTCTCCCCAGCTTAGTGCAGGAAGAATGGGAAATAAGCATCTTCAGTCAGCTTCACTAATCTTCCTTCTCAAATTGGACTTTTTTCTAATGTCTTTGAGTTCACTAATTTTTTTTTTCCATCTTGATGAAAAGAGCTATCTTCATCAAGATAGAAGGAACTAGAATACACATCTAACATCCCAACATTTCCAGATTTATCTGGAGAGTCTGGCTTGTACCTTACTTGCTTCAGTATCCTTACAAACATGGTACATCCTAAGCTCTAGGAGATCACCTTAAGCAAAGACAGTAGTCTGAACAAATGAATAGTAGAGAGACTCCATAAAGTCTCTAGCTGGACAGATTAATGAAATCCTTCTACTTCATGAGGCCAGTCTGACAAGACTGGGAGAGGTAGTGGTCTTAACTAATGCATACCAACAAAGTCAAGAAAAATGAAGAAATTGGGAAACATATTCCAAATAAAAGAAAAAATATCTTTCTCCAGTAATTGAACTGAGTAAAATAAAGATGTGATTTTACCCAACAGGGAATTCAAGATGGTGTTTATAAAGTTGTTGGCCAAGGTCAAAAGAACAATGCAAAAACAAACTGAGAATGTTAACAAAGAGATACAAAGTATTTTAAAGTATCAAACAGAAATCACAGATCTGAAGAATACAATAACTGAACTAAAAATTGAATAGAGTGGTTTGAGAGCAGACTAGATCAAGCAGGAAAAAAAAATTAGGGAACTTGAAGATGTTAGAAAAAAATTTGAAGAGGAAAAAATTTTAAAAAAGGAAGTGAAGATAGCTGAAGAGACTTATAGATGACATCAGATGGAAGACTTTATGCATTATTCACATGCCAGAAGGAGAGAAAAAGATTGAACACATATTCTAAGAAATAATGGCAGACAATTA
This sequence comes from Macaca nemestrina, assembly GCF_043159975.1. Taxonomy (NCBI): domain Eukaryota; kingdom Metazoa; phylum Chordata; class Mammalia; order Primates; family Cercopithecidae; genus Macaca; species Macaca nemestrina. The sequence goes on along the minus strand of NC_092126.1, from coordinate 187,232,435 downwards.
TCCAAGACCAGGGAAGAAAATAGCAAATCAGAATCAGAAAGCCCAAAGGACACCAAATAAAATAAATCCAAAGAGACCCACACTAAGACACACTTTACTAAATCTGTCAAAATTTAAAGACGGAAATATTAAAAGCAACAATGAAAAAGCAAATTGTCACATATTTTAAAAACCCATAAGACTATCAGTAAATTTCTCAGCAAAACTCCTGCAGGCCAGAAAAGGGTCGAATGATACATTCAAAATCCTGAAAGAGAAAAACTGGCAACCAAAAAATAGTACATAAGTCCCCTGCCTCCCCATGCCAATCAGTGGTTTCTCTCTCTGCGGTCTGAGTTACCTGTCATCAACCATGGTCTAAAATTATTACATTAAAAATTCCAGGACCAACTGCAGTGGTTTACACCTGTAATCTGAGCAATCTTGGGGCTATACCCATTTTGGAAAAATCTCCTTTAGGTCAAAAACTTAAAAAGAGACAATGAAGGTTATTATGTAGTAAAAGGGTTCATTTCATCATGAAAATATAACCATTTAAAATATGCATGTACTCAACATCTCAGCACATAAATATTACAAGTAACATTAGGAGATTCAAAAGGAGATATAGAGTGCAAGAAAATCATAATAGGAAATTTTATTATCCCATTTTTAACATTGCCCAGATCATCTAGACAGAAAATTAGGACAGAAAACTTGGACTTGATCTACACTTTAGACCAAATAGACCTAGCAGTCATATATAGAACATTCCACCCCATAGCAACAGGATACGTATTCTTCTCTAGTACACACAAAACCTTCTCTGGGATAGATCATGTTAGGCCCAAAACAAGACTTAACAAATTTAAGAAGACTGAAATTACATCAAGTACCTTTTTAAACCACAATTGTATGAAATTAGAAATTAATAACAGAAGAAACCATGGAAAATTAACACATGTGGAAATTAAACAATTTCTTTCTGAACAACTATTGGATCAAAGAAGAAATTTAACAATATTTTAGAGAAACAAAAATGGAAACACAATATACAAAAACTTGTAAGATTCAGCAAAATCATTTCTTAAAGGAAAGTTTAGAGCAATGAACACCTACATCAAAAAGAAGAAAGACTGTAAACGATCTAACATTATATCTCAAGAAACTAGAGAAAAAGAACTAATTAAGCTCAAAGTTAACAGACAGAAGGAAATAAAAATCAGAGCAGAAATAAATGAAATAGAGACTAGGAAAAAAATAGAAAAGATAAATGAAAATGAGTTGGATTTTGAAAAGCTAAACAAAATTGACAAACCCTTGGCTAGGCTACTTAAGAAAAATGAAGACTCAAATAAATAAAATCAAAAAAGAAAGAGAAGATACTGCTGTTATACCCAGACCGTTTGTTCCCCAAAGAAGACCACCAGAGTCCAGAGTCAAAGCCAAGCGGCAAGGATCTTTTACTACAAGTTCGAACTTGGTCCCTCCATACCACAGCGTACAAGAGGGCCCTGAACAATGTGAGTGCTTGCTTTTATAGCCCGATGTAAACAGGATATGTAAAGTTACAGGGGAACAAGGTAATTCTCTCAGTTACAGCATTACAATTGGTTAATATTATACATTTAGCATTTTTTATTGGTTCCCGCTGTGTCCTTATCGGAGATTTCCCAGGTGGTGTTTTTCTGAAGTTTGAAAGAAATATGGAGGAATGTGTTTGTGCTGGGCTCAGGAAGTTGAGAGATATATGGTGGGTTGTGTTTGTGCTGGGCTCAGGAAGTTGAGAGATATATGGTGGGTTGTGTTTGTGCTGGGCTCAGGAAGTTGAGAGATATATGGTGGGTTGTGTTTGTGCTGGGCTCAGGGAGTTGGGAGATATATGAGGAATGTGTTTGTGCTGGGCTCATGCTGGGCTCAGAGAGTTGGGAGATATATGAGGAATGTGTTTGTGCTGGGCTCGTGCTGGGCTCAGGGAGTTGGGAGATATATGAGGTATGTGCCTTATTCCTTTCACTGCCGCTACAGAAATACAAAGGATCATAAGAAACTACCACAACCAATTACATAACAGGAAATTGGGCAACCTAAAAATAATGGATAAATTTCTATCAACATATAGCCTACCTAGACTGAACCTCAAAGAAACTGGAAATCTGAACAAACAAATAACAAGAGATTAAATCAGTAACAAAAAATCTTTCATCAAAGAAAAGCCCAGGACCAGAAGCTTCATGGCTGAATTCTATCCAACGTTTTAAAAAAACTCATGCCACTCCTTCTCAAACTCTTCCAAACAAATTGAAGAAGAGGGAATATTTTTAAATGCATTTGATGAGGTCAGCATCACCCCGATACTGAAACCAGACAAAGACACTGGAAGAATAGGAAAATAAAAGCCAATATTACTAATAAACACAGATGAAAAATCCTCAAGAAAATACTAGCAAATTGCATTCAACAGTACATTAATAGGCTCATTCACCATGCACAAGTCAGATTTAGCTTGGAATGCAAGGTTAATGCAACATATGCAAATCGATTAACTTGCTTTGCCATTAAAGCATTTTTCAATTAAATATACTTTTATGATTAAAATCTTCAACAAATTAAGTATAAAAGGAGTGTTCCTCAAAACAGTATAGGCCACCTATGATAAGTCCACAGTTAACACCGCACTCTACATTGAAAACATGAAGGCTCTTTCCCTAAGATCGGGAACAAGACAAGGGTACCCACTCTCAGCACTTCTGTTTAACAGTTAACTGTTAGTAGTTAGTAACAGGTAGTAGTTACAGATGTTGAATGGTTTTTGAGTACAGTCATGTGCCACGTGATGACATTTTGGCCAATGATAGACTGCATATAGAACAGTAGTCTCATACGATTGTAATGGAGCTGAAAAATTCCTATTACTTAGTGATGTCATAGGCCTTGTAATGTTGTAGCATGACACATTATTTACTTGCTTGTGGTGATGCTAGTGTAAACAAACTTACTAAACTGCCAGTCATATAAAAGTCCAGCACATATAATTATGTATAGCATATAATAATTGATAATAAATGGCACTGTTACTGGCTTATGTATTTACTATACTTTTTTTGTTATTTTAGAATTTACTCTTTCTACTTTTAAAAAATAAGTTAATTATAAAACAGCCTCATGCAGGTCCTTTAGGAGGTATTCCGGAAGGAGGCTTTTTTTTTTTTTTTAATCATAAGACATTATAGTTCCCTGTGTGTTATTGTCCCTGAAGACCTTCTAGTGGGACAAGATGTGGAGGTGGAGAAAAGTTATATTAACGATTCTAAACCTGGGTAGACCTAGGCTAATGTGTGTGTTTGTGTCTTAGATTTTAACAAAAATATATATTAATAAAAAGTAAAAAAAAAAATTATAAAAATAGAAAAAGCACTTAGAGAATCAGGAGATAAGTAAAGAAATGTTTTGATATAGATGTACAATGTGTTTCTGTTTTAAGTTGTGTTATTGTAAGAGTCGAAAGGTTTTTTTAAAAATTAGGTGTTGTAAAGTTAAAAAGTTACAGTAAGCTAACTAATTTACCATTAAAGGAAGAAAAACATTCTTTATAAATGTAGTGTGGCCGAAGTGTGCAATGTTTATAAAACCTGCAGTCATGTACAGGAGCGTCCTAGGCCTTTACATTCACTCACCACTCACTGATTCACCCAGTGCAACTTCCAGTCCTGTGAACTCCATTTATGGTAGGTGTCTCATAAAGGTGAATCATGTTTTATACTGTACGTTAACTGCACTTTTGAAATGTTTAGATATGTTTAGATACATAGGTACTGATATGGTTTGGCTCTGTATCCCCACCCAAATCTCATCCAAACTGTAGTTGCCATAATCCCGAGGTGTCCAGGGTGGGACCTGATGGGAGGTGATTGGATAAATGAGTGTGTTTCCCCCTTGCTCTTCTCATGATAGTGAGTTCCCACGAGATCTAATGCTTTTATAAGTGACCCTTCCCCCTCTGCTCCTTTGATCACTCTTGCCTGCTGCCATGTAAGATGGGCCTCTTCCTTTTTCACATGATTGTAATTTTCCTGAGGCTTCCCCAACCATGTGGAACTCTGAGTGAATTAAACTTCTCTTCTTTGTAAATTACCCAGTCTCGGGCATGCAAGAGCAGCATGCAAATGGACTAACACAAGTACTTACCATTTTGTTACAATTGCCTACAGTATTCAGTACACTAACACACTGGACAGGTTTGTAGCCTAGGAGCAATAGGCTATGCCATATAGCTTAAGTGTGTAGTAGACTATACCATCTATATTTGTGTAAGTACACCACATCACATTTGCACAATGACAAAATAACCTAAGGACCCATTTTTCAGAACTTGCCCCCTGTCATTAAGCTAAGCCATGCATGACAGTAGTTGAGGGCTTTAAAAGATAGGGTACCTGATACTTGGGAAACAAGTGAGATCTTAATGTGTGGGTTTTGTGTCTTGATCTGGAGAACAGATTCACCACCTGGACTGTCGTTTGCAGGTTGAGGTTAAGGAAAATATCATTAATCTTGGGTCTTGACAAAAGTCTTGAAAGGACTTTTGACTGATGAAAGAAACAAAACAGGTGTGTGTTTTCAGCTCTGCCAAGATTTCCAACTGCAGAGTTAGCTAAATGCTATGTATGCTAAACTCATTATTTTCAATTTACTACTTCAAATTCTATTAATTGCACTGAAGGACAAAAGTAGGCACTTCTTTTTTGTAATTTTATGGTTTGGACATAGCCTCTTGAGAGCCACTTTGTCATCACAAGGTGGCTCTGGGTTTGATACATTCAGGAGTTTTGAACATGGCTTTAGATTTCAGAGATAGAAATGGTAAAATGATAGATTTTATAATAAAGAAACACATAAGGGTAGATGTTCTTATAATAAAGGTAATATTCTGTTGTTTGGTTTAAGTTATGAAATAATTCAGTGAAATTATTGTAAACAATGCTAAGAAGGGAAAACCAAGAAAGCAAGCAAGAAAGCTAATTTGTGCCTGGAAGAGCCTGATTCTGAGAATCAAGATTATCAAGGTAATTAAATCAAGTGAGAACTGAAATGATTTGTTTAGTCTTACTATCAGAAAAGAAAAAAATAGAATAATGAAAATAGAACACAATAAAAAGAAACATTTTAATCAATAAACCTGACAGTGATTATAATGAAAAAGATGTCTAAATCAGGATACATATTAATAAAAGATAAAAGGGAGTGCTACCAAGTGCTTGATCTTAAAAACAGCATTCAAAAAGAGAAAAATATTTTCAATATGCCAGAAATGGTGACTGGATTCAGTAGAATCAAAGATAGGATGAGAATCCAGATTTTGAGAGCAGATTAGAATGACTCCTCCACAGGACACAATGAATTAGGAAATGATACATTTTAGGTAGAGTCCAGAATAAAGCAATGAGGGAAAATCCCATACACCTCCAGGATGTCTTTACCAAATTTGCAAAGACTTGCAAGGGGAAAACTTTGAAAAATCAATGTAAAATTCATAATTGCTAGGTGTAGTTATAAATCAGGTAGATACTTGAGATGAAGTAGCATACTAGATTAACATATGTAAGGCTGTAAGAACAGATAAAAATAAAGATGAGTAAATTAATTTCCTATTGATGTATCACATACTACTACAATCTTAATGGCCAAAAATAACACCCATATATTACACCAAAGTTTCAGTCTGTCTGGATCAAAGTTCATGGTAGTTGAGTCATTTGTTTAGGTCTCCTGAGGCTGCAATCAATGTGTCATGCAGACTGGAGTTCTTATGAGTCTTTTTCTAATATTAGTCAGGCATTGGCACAATGTAATGCCTGTGGTTATACTAAGACTATCTGATGTTAGATTCTGTCATTCTCCACAAGCGGTTCGCTACATGCTACTTGCATCTTTCTTAAACTCAGTCAACTGACTGGGGAGCTTAATTACATCTGCAAAATGCCTTTTGCCACTTAACATAAGCTGATTATAGATGTGATATTCCATTATACACACAAACCTCATCCATATGTAAAGAGAGGTGATTATACCGGGCATGTACACTTGGGGACAGGAATCCTGAGAGTCACTTTAGACTTCTGCATACCAGAATGAGAATTATTAAAAAGGGCCAGTTAGTTTAATACTAGATTGAATCCTGGTTTATTAGAATATATTCAGAGAAACAGCACATTGAACAGATGAAGGAAATTTAAAATAAGAAACTAATTTCAAGTTTGGTGGCAGGAAAATTTTTAAAAGATGAGGCAAATACATTAGGAAGCTGTTATGCATTTTAGGGTTGGATGGGCAGAGCCCAATTAATAGGTCCGGTACCAACTGCTGCTCTGCAGGGTAATGAGACAGGAGGTAGTGCTGTGAAGAAGGGGTCATCTGGCTGTATCTGAAGCTAAGGGCCATGAATAAAGTACAGAAATTTGGAGCGTCAAAGAGGGCTACATAGCATTATTTCAGACCTCAGTGAGAAGAAGAAAATCCTTCGGACTCTTTTCCTGTTTCCTGCCAAATTGTCTTTGGTGATCTCCCTTGGCTGTACACAAGCAGAAGCCAGCACACAAGATTATCTGGTACCTGTAGAATGAGGAAGTCATCTCACTTAACAAAGAGTGAAAAGAAGAAGAAGTGAGGCAGGTTGGGATGTGTGCAGAATCTGCGAACAACAGGCAAATGACTGTTATACGAGCCTTAGATTAGACATGGGGCCATTGGGAAAATGCATTCTGGTTGAGATTATCCTCAATGAGGAAGGTGAAGAGGGGTAATAATTTTTTAATGACTGAGTTTAGTGGCTATTAAAATACTGACTCTGTGTGTGTGTGTGTGCGTGTGTGTGTGTGTGTGTGTGTATTCTCACATATAGAGGATTCCAACTATAAAAATTGGAAAAATAAATTAGAAAAACAGTATAATTCAGCTAGAGAGATATGAAAATGATGAAAGGATTTCCATTCCCACAAATAATGCTGGCCTTGTGTGCAGTGTGACTAAATTTCTGGATAGCCAGGGACAGTCATGGTTTGTACCTGCTGTCCCTATCACTCACAAAACTTAGAGAAGGAAGTAAACCAGCTTAAGGAGTAGAATAAGCTATTCAAAACTCAGCTACATCTTCCTCAAAGAAGTAGGAAAATAACAGATGGAAATGACATATTTGAGGCATATCTCACTACTGCAGAAGAAAATGCAACATAGAAAAATATATGTTACCCAAGACCTGAACAATGAAATATTGCAGACAGTGTTCTAATGATCATATAGCATGCGTATTATTCCTCTACAGGTTTACAGGGGTCCAGGCTCCACAAACATCCGCAACAGCTTCATTTCAGCAATCTGCTCAGATTGATTGTCCAGTGAGAGGGACTGCAGGCACTAAGGCTAATTTTTCCCTATAGGCAAGGTGTTCCAGGACTAAGCAATTCTAGAGAGACAGTAGAAACCCAAGAAACATATTTTTCCAAGAGAGTCTCGACTCTCACTACTGAGCAGTAGGATTCCAGGAACATAATGAAAGGAAATACAAACATTAAGAAGTTTTCATGTGTCTGTTGGCTGTATGAATGTCTTCTTTTGAGAAATGTCTGTTCATATCCTTTGCCCACTTTTTGATGGGGTTGTTTTTTTCTTGTAAATTTGTTTGAGTTCTTTGTAGGTTCTGGATATTAGCCCTTTGTCAGATGAGTAGATTGCAAAAATTTTCTCCCATTCTGTAGGTTGCCTGTTCATTCTGATGGTAGTTTCTTTTGCTGTGCGGAAGCTCTTTAGTTTAATTAGATCCCATTTGTCAATTTTGGCTTTTGCTGCTGTTGCTTTTGGTGTTTTAGACATGAAGTCTTTGCCCATGCCTATGTCCTGAATGGTACTACCTAGGTTTTCCTCTAGGATTTTTATGGTATTAGGTCTAACATTTAAGTCTCTAATCCATCTTGAATTAATTTTCGTATAAGGAGTAAGGAAAGGATCCAGTTTCAGCTTTCTACTTACGGCTAGCCAATTTTCCCAGCACCATTTATTAAATAGGGAATCCTTTCCCCATTTCTTGTTTCTCTCAGGTTTGTCAAAGATCAGATGGCTGTAGATGTGTGGTATTATTTCTGAGGACTCTGTTCGGTTCCATTGGTCTATATCTCTGTTTTGGTACCAGTACCATGCTGTTTTGGTTACTGTAGCCTTGTAGTATAGTTTGAAGTCAGGTAGCATGATGCCTCCAGCTTTGTTCTTTCGACTTAGGATTGTCTTGGAGATGCGGGCTCTTTTTTGGTTCCATATGAACTTTAAAGCAGTTTTTTCCAATTCTGTGAAGAAACTCGTTGGTAGCTTGATGGTGATGGCATTGAATCTATAAATTACCTTGGGCAGTATGGCCATTTTCACGATATTGATTCTTCCTATCCATGAGCATGGTATGTTCTTCCATTTGTTTGTGTCCTCTTTGATTTCACTGAGCAGTGGTTTGTAGTTCTCCTTGAAGAGTTCCTTTACATCCCTTGTCAGTTGGATTCCTAGGTATTTGATTCTCTTTGAAGCAATTGTGAATGGAAGTTCATTCCTGATTTGGCTCTCTGTTTGTCTGTTACTGGTGTATAAGAATGCTTGTGATTTTTGCACATTAATTTTGTATCCTGAGACTTTGCTGAAGTTGCTTATCATCACTGGCCATCAGAGAAATGAAAATCAAAACCACAATGAGATACCATCTCACACCAGTTAGAATGGCGATCATTAAAAAGTCAGGAAACAACAGGTGCTGGAGAGGATGTGGAGAAATAGGAACACTTTTACACTCTTGGTGGGATTGTAAACTAGTTCAACCATTATGGAAAACAGTATGGCGATTCCTCAAGGATCTAGAACTAGATGTACCATATGACCCAGCCATCCCATTACTGGGTATATACCCAAAGGATTATAAATTATGCTGCTATAAAGACACATGCACACGTATGTTTATTGCGGCACTATTCACAATAGCAAAGACTTGGAATCAACCCAAATGTCCATCAGTGACAGATTGGATTAAGAAAATGTGGCACATATACACCATGGAATACTATGCAGCCATAAAAAACGATGAGTTTGTGTCCTTTGTAGGGACATGGATGCAGCTGGAAACCATCATTCTTAGCAAACTATCACAAGAACAGAAAACCAAACACCGCATGTTCTCACTCATAGGTGGGAACTGAACAATGAGATCACTTGGACTCAGGAAGGGGAACATCACACACCGGGGCCTATCATGGGGGGGGGGAGGGGTTGCATTGGGAGTTATACCTGATGTAAATGACGAGTTGATGGGTGCAGCACACCAACAAGGCACAAGTATACATATGTAACAAACCTGCACGTTATGCACATGTACCCTACAACTTAAAGTATAATAATAATAAATAAATTTAAAAAAAAAAGAAGTTTTCAATATGCTACATGGAAAGGGAAAGTACCTTAAACATGATCCAGTGACTAGGGCTGTCATAATTGCAAACTATAAGAAATCATAAGATGTCAAGAATGGTTCCCAGTATAGGAAAACAGCCTGTTGCACGGCAAGAGTAACATCATCTCAAAGGATACATTCATAAAGAGAGATGTTTGACTCCTGTGTACCAAGGCAGTCCCGCGGCAAGGTCAAGAGACAATGCCTGTAGCATAAATATCTTCTCATAGAGAAACACAGATAACCCCTCATAAAGAGGTTTATCTACCCTGCCCAGTGGTTACAAGTTTTGTTAAATATAAAAAAAAAAAAAAGTGTGATGTGTAACCAGCTGCACAGGTTTTATCAAAAACTTGCTATATAAAGAAAACTTACTGGAGGGCTGGTGTGAGGATCCACCATCTCATGGCCACCAGAGACAGCTTCTGTTGGTAAGTCCCTATTAATGTTTCTTTCCGAGAAACTGGATTTGGCAGCCTCTTTCTTCAGCCTCAGCTCCATTAGCCTTTGAGGAGAGGTTTGTGTAGACCTGCTCACTGCTGAACACCGAGTGACTTTTCTTGTCCTCTGGTGTTTTCCAGCAATAACGTGTCTGTCCTTTGCTTGTAGACTCATCACTCCAATCTCTGCCTTCTTCACCACATATAATTTTTCTTATAAGCAAGTGACATTGGATTAGGGCTCCCCCTAATCATGTATGACCTTACCTTCACTTGCTTACATCTTCAAAGACCCTACTTTCCAAATAAGGTCACCATTACAAACACCCGAGGTTAGGACTTCAATATGTATGTTGGGGAGACGAAGTTTAATTTGCAAAAAAGCACATCAATTTTATTTTTCTCTTCAATACAATTGCAAAGTCAGAATCGTTCTGGAAGCCAACAAGAACTATTATAATATTGCTTGAGATGTATGGTGTTCTATAATTAAGAGTTATACAATTTTATAGTAATACATTCCATAAGAGCTTCTCCCTCACTAAAATGGCTGATGATATGTCAAAATTCAATTAGTGGAAATGTTAAGTTTTGAATCATTCTGTGTTAGGGACTGGAACGAAGTGGCCTGTTGCACATCAGAACTGTTTATTATAAGAAAGACATTTTTCTACTGTCTTGTAAAACAAAGACAGTTGATTTATCCTTTAACCAAAAAGTACTTTTGTGAGGAATCTTTCTCTTTACATGGGTAGTATATACAATTTAGTTAAATTAAAATATCTGCCACATATATTGAAGTATTTCCCATTATTGAAATGAACCAAATAAAAGCCTAATATTGTTCTCATGTTTCTTCACTTAATTTTCAGAAATATATATATATATATGCTATTAACATAACAAGCATGAGTAAACTTCAGGAAAGCAGCCAGATTGTTTCTGCCTGTGATATCAAAGTTGATGCAGTTCACAGCTGTTTGTTTCTTGACATCTCCTAATAAAAGAGATCTGTTATTCAATTTTCCTTTAATAACCATACAATTATACAATCAATTTGCATATTTTAAATGATAAACGAGTACTTCCATTATATATCAGTGGGAGAGTATCTTAAGTTTCATGCTGTCAGGAGCATTTTGAAATTTTGGTTGTTCTATTAGCTTATAGCTATTATGACATGATTCAATTAAAGCATTAGATACACTAAAATTATAACTGGGTAAAAATACATTTTTATCTTTAGAAACCCCATAGACAAAAATCTACATCCAAAACCAATGATGACTTCAGTCTAAGAAGTGGATCTCTGTATTTTATACATGTTCTTTCAAGCAGATAACTTTTTGTTAATGCTCACAATGTCTACAAAAACCAGACATGAATGCAATACTTCAGAGAACTTTATTTTTAAAGTAGATTTTATACAAATGGCTTGAAACTAAAGGAAATAGTATAGACAACATTCTAAATGCTGAATGTGTTACAGAAGTACATTTATTATTTCTTTATGCATGTTTTCTTTTTGTTGGCTTAAAAAGCAACTGATTTCACAATTAACATTATAGAAATATTACTGTAACCTAGCAATAAAAGCAGAAAATAGAATATGTTGATGTGGTATGTTGTTTATGATATTGTGCATGATAATTTCTAACTAGTAGTGAGAAATAAAGTTTTTTTGAAACTTTCAAAGAAATCCACAACAACAAAAATACCATTAGAGCTTAGCGGTATTCACAGTATTTTAAATTTATTTAAAATTTACCTTTCTCTTTTCTGTATATAACATGTGTACTATATTAATAATTCTAATTTATAAGAATTTTCTATTATAAAATAAATTTTTAAAAATTATTTTTAAAATTTATAGTTAACATATAATTGTACATAATGGTACTTGTGGAGTACAATGTGAGGTTTTAATGCATGTATACAGAGTAGAATCATCAAATTGGGGGAGTTAACATTCTCTATTTTTGCTCTTGTGAATAGTTCTAAATACGCACTGAAGTATAACTGTCTCTTCAGTATACCAATTTTCTTTCTTTCAGCTATATACCCAACGGTGGTGTTACTAGATTATATGGTAGTTCTATTTTTAGTTTTTTGAAGAACCTCCATACTGTTCTCCATCATGACTATACTAATTTACATTTCCATCAACAATGGTATGTAAAAGTTTCCTTTTCTGTACATCCTTGCCAGCATTTTTGTTTGTTTCTTTTGTGTTATCCCGTGTTTTTTTTTTTTTTTTCTTTTCAATTATAGCCATTCTAGCTGGGGTGAAGTAATATCTCATTGTAGTTTTGATTTTTTGATTTGTATTTCTCTGATGACTGGTGATGCTGAGCATTTGCCCTTATATCACTTGGCCATTTGTATGTCTAATCTGGAGAAAAGTCTAATCAGGTATTTTGTCCATTCTTTAATCAGAATGTTTGTTTTTTTGCTGAGTTGTTTCGGTTTCTTATACATCCTGGATATTAACTCTTTGTCAGGTGGATATTTTTTTGCATATATTTCCCATTTTTAGGTTGTCTCTTTATCTTATTGCTTGTTTCCTTTGTTGTGCAGAAATCTTTAGTTTGATGTAATTCCATTTTGCCTGTTTTTGCTTTTGATCCCTGTGCTTTTGAGCTCTTATTCAAAACATCCTTGCCTTGTCCAGTTTCATGAAGCATTTTCCCTATATTTTATTCTAGTAGTTTCATAGTTTCAGGCGTCATATTAAAGTTTTTAATTTGTTTAGAACTAATTTTTGTGTATGGTGAGAAATAAGAGTCTAGTTTCGTTCTTTTACATGTAGTTATCCAGGGTCCCCAGCACTACTGATGGAAGAGACTGCTCTTTCCTTGATGTGAATTATTCATGCCTTTGAAATGAAGAAAAGAAAAACATTTGGTAACTCGGAAAAGGTAAGTAGAAAAAGTAAAAGCAGTAAGATGTTGAAGAAACACACATGCATTACAGGAACTGAGTACTTGTATGATTGACCAAGTTTTGAAAAGAAAAGACAAATGCTTGAACCACAAGAAGTGGTAAGGAATAAGTGATTTGAAGAACTAGTCTCTATTATGGAAACTAAAATTATTCTCCAGGACCAAGAGAACTAGTTATAGCCCATTTGGAGTCCCAGCAAGAATGTCAATATGTGAAGTTCCTAAGATTAAAAATAATTTTAATAGGAAAGATGAAGCAAAGTCACTTCTTTGTGTATACAAGGAATATTTATTCATTTTTGTACTTGTAATTCTGTGAGTTTCCATAAGTGGGTTATTACTAGTATTGTGGCACAAACCGTTCTTGAAATATCATCTCCCAATCCTAATTCATAAGATAGAATCATAGCTCCCACACTGTAAAAATAATTATTTTTAGCTAGATTTACTTTAGAAAATAGCACTTGAAATGGCAAAAAGCCCATGGCTAATGCTGCAATTTTATAACTCTGATACTAATTAATACTATAATAGCAAATTAAATAAAGCTAAAATAATTTATTAGAAAGCAACATTTCATATTCAGGAATTTATTGCATTTAATATAACTTCATAATGATTTAGAATTTGAAATTAGCCAGAAGATTTTTCATAATGATAAATGTATTGCATTTTATTAAAATGAAGTTTGGATCCTTGCTGAGAATGACCATTATTTCTTATCCCATTGGGATCTTTGAAGCCAAAGCATGCTACAACACTAATTCTTTATTTTGCTAAAAATGGAATTTGATTTGGATTATTCCTCCTTATGTCCTCAGTGTAGAAGTTTATATACTTCATATATTGTTACACTGATCTTGATTGATTATCAGACGTATTATAAGAGTTACTGTTCCTTTAACTATCCTCTATTCAAACTGTTTATTTGCCACATTTAATTTTTAGATAGCTCATGCCACCTACTCTTTTATAGAGTCAAATATGTATTGAATTTTAGAGACAGTTAAGATTGGGGTATTAAATAAGTTGAAATGCATTATGCATAAGATAAACTCAGTACTAAACAAACACAATGGGCATTTTATATATACTCTTGGTGGTATTGTATAAAAAGCTCTTTTGAAGTTGTACAACTACATTATGAAATATATTTTATATTACTATGGTATATAAGACATGGCATTTTTAGCTGGTTTTTTTTTTTAGTAATTGCAACTTTTCACAGATACCATTGACTTGCTCAATACTTATTCTGAGTTGCTTTTCAATTCTCGTCCTCAATGACACATATAGAAAGACTAAAATCTGCACTTCCACAAAAAGAACAAAGGTGGAGGCATCACACTACCTGATTTCAAACTATACTACAAAGCTAAAATAATTAAAATAGCATGATACTGGATTCAAATAAACACATTAAACAAATGGAACAGCATTGAGATCACAGAAATGAACTCATGCATCTAAGGTCAATGGATTTTCAACAATGGTGCCAAGAGTATGCAATGGACAAAGGACAATCTCTTCAATAAATGGTGTTCGGAAAACTGGACATCCACATGTAAAAGAATGAAATGGGATCATCATCTCACATCACATAAGAAAATAAACTCACATGGATTAAAGACATAAACATAAAACCTGAAACTGTACAACTACTTAAAGAAAATATGGGAGAAAAACTACATGACATTGATCTTGGGCAATGATGTTTTTATGTTTGACCCCAAAAGTGAAGGCAGCAAAAGCAAATATAGACAGATTGAATTATATCAAAATAAAAAGCTTCTCCACAATAAAGGTAACAATTAACAGAATGAAGAAACAACCCCCACAGATTAAAAAAAAAATGTTTGTATGTTCTACATCTGATGAGGGATCTATATTCAAAATAAATAAGGAACTCAAACAACTCTAAAAAAATGAAACAAATAATCCAGTTAAGAAATAAGCAAAGAAGTGGAGAGACATTTTTCAAAAGAAGATATAAGTTGCTAACAGATGGTACATGAAAAAATTACTAATCATTATAACGATGTAGTTTAAAACCACAGTGTGATATCACCTCACACGTGATAGATGGCTATTATCAAAAAAACCAAAGACAAGTGTTGGCAAGGATGTGGAGAAGAGGAAACACTTTTACTCTTTTTGTGGGAATGTAAATTAGTACAGCCATTATAGAAAACTATACGGAGGTTTCTCAAAAAACTAAAAATAAAATTAACATACGATCCAGAAATGCCGCTTCTGGGTATTTACCCTCCAAATTTGAAATCATTATATCAAAGAGATGTGTGTACACCTATATGCACTGCAACACTATTCACAGTAGCCAAGTCATAGAATCTACCAACGTGACCATCAATAGATGAATGGATGAAGAGAAAATGTGGTATATATATATATGCACTTTTCTTTACAAAAGAAAAGAAAAAATATGTCAACTGTGATAACATAGAATTGGAGAACATTACACTATGTGAGGTAAGTTAAACAAAGAAAGGCAAATACTGCATATTTCCATTCAAATTTGAAATCTAAAACCAATTAATCTTATAGAAGCAGAGAGTAGAATGGTGGTTACCAGAGGCTGGGGCATGGGGAAAATGGCAGATAGTAATCAAAGGGTACAAAGCCTCAGTTAGACAGGAGGAATAAGTTTGATTTTGTGGGTGTGTGTGATCTATTGCACCATATGGTGAATATAGCTAAGAACTGATTACTATACTTCTAAATATTGCTAAAAGAGTAAATCTCAAAAGTTTTTAATCACAAAAAACTCAAATATTTGAGGCGATGGATGGGTTAATTACCTTGATTTTGTCATTGCACATTGTATTAGAAATCATCATGTCAATTCATACTCTATAAATATATACAAGTATAATTTGCCAATGCATAATAAAAAAAAGAGTATAAGGCAAGGCACATGTATAATGTTAATATTTATAGTAGCCACATTAAAAAGGTTAAAGGAAACAGGTGAAATTAATTTCAGTAACATATTTTATTTATCCTAATATAGCCCAAATAGTATCATTTCAATATTTAATCAATGTAAAGGCTAAGATATTTTATATTCTTTTTTCACATTGTCTTTGAAATGCTGTACGTATTTTATACTTATAGCACATCTCAATTTGAACCAGCCACATCTATTAATTTTTTAAATTAATAAGTAGTTGTTGTATGTATTTATGGAGTACAATGTGAAGTTTTGATACATGTATACATTATGAAATTATTAAATGAGTGGAGCAGCCACATTTTGAGTGCCAAATAGACATTGTGATGGGTGGCAGCCACATTGGAGAATGAACTTGCTGTGTCTGATTTTTCTGTCCTCATTATGCTGTGACGGAGTTTGGTAACTACCTCCAATTCATTTCCCCTACTAGTTTAATAACAGCCCTGATTTTTTAGCTTCTATTTATTTTAATCACCTGCATTTCAATGCGGCAATGACCAAGTTCAGGTCAAGGAGATATAAGTGGCAGCCCACCGTGTCACCAGGATATATCCTTGTGGGCCAAAAGGCACACGTTCTTTGTCAGTGCTACCCATGTTTAACATCTGATTTGGGTTGAAAAATCTTTTAAAAATAGGGAATATGGCCAGGCACAGTGACTCAGGCCTGTAATCCCAGCACTTTGTTAGGCCGAGGCAGGCGGATCACCTGAGGTCGGGAGTTCGAGGCCAGCCTGACCAACATGGATAAACTCTGTCTCTATTGAAAATGCAAAATTAGCCAGGTATGGTGGTGCATACCTGTAATCCCAGCTACTCGGGAGGCTGAGGCAGGGGAATCGCTTGAACCTGGGAGGCAGAGGTTGTGGGGAGCCGAGATCCCGCCATTGCACTCCAGCCTGGGCAAAAGCAGTGAAACTCGGTCTCAAAAAAAAAAAAAAAAAAAAAAAAGAGAATAACCTGAGTTATTTGGAGAAAAGCATTGTCTGCCTTCTTTCATCAGTTGTAATAAGCCATGAAATGCCGTCTTGGAGCTATGATAGCAGCCCAGTGGGCTGCTGGCTTCTGGACACCTACGGGAAAGTAATTAAACTTCTGCTTTATTACAAAATTTAAAAAACCTCTTGTTCTTCAGTCTTACTGGTTCTCAACTCTGTTTGCATCTGTACAAAGGATAATGATGCCCTATTAACATGATTTTGAGAATTTTTTGTATGTCATGCTGTGCCTTTGCAGATGCATATCTGTTTATGGATATATTTTTATACTTTATGCATAAACAGTCTAAGCATGTAACAAGCAAGGCAAAATATCCTATTGGTGAAAGAGCATGGTTCTGGACTCTACCACTTACTAACAATGTGATCTTGAGAAATGACTTTCTTTCCCTGTGTTTTGTGGTCCTTATTCGTATAATGGGGTTTATAATAATGACTACATCAAAATAAATATTGGAAACATTAATGCTCATAAAACAATTGAAAAATTCTAGCAGGTAGAAACTTTTAATTAAATGCTAACTGTGTTGTCATCATTATTATTGTAATGTGTGTTCTATTTTGAATAAGCAAACTTAGATCAAGGAAACCACTAGTTTTGAATTATGCCTAGCTAGTCAAATAGCCTCCTTTGAATTACATGACTAGGGAGTTATGGCCCTCAATGGTACGTGGCAATTCTTCTTCCCCCATCCGTATTTTTAGGCAGCTTCATCTTATTTACTCATTGCACAATTGCACCAATGCTGAAGAAACACATCCTCATTTATAGTTTAACTCTAAAACGGGGTGTCCAATCTTTAGGCTTCCCTGGGCCACATTGAAAGAAGAACTGTCTTGGGCCACACATAAAACACACTAACAATATCAATAGCTTACGGGCTAAAAATATCACAAAAAATTCTCTTAATGTTTTAAGAAAGTTTATGAATTTGTGTTGAGCCACATTCAATGCCATCCTGAGATGCATGCAGCCCGTGGGCCGCAGGTTGGACAAGCTTGCAAAAAAAGTTCACTAAATGAGTGTTTCTAAGAGACACGTTTCTTCCTACTATATATGCTGTTTTTAAGATCACTATTTGGAAATATTATATAGCTACAGAGAAGAATTAATTTAATACAACCCGGTTGGAAAGAGGCAAACTCATAAAAATGAAATACTAAAAGCTCCATTTTAAACCTTAATTTTAGTTAATTCAAAGCTCACCATATAGTATCAGTAATTTAGTAATTTTTTCTATTATTAAAACAAACGGTGACATGCTGTGAAGTCTATTAATGCTAAAGCTACTGAAAACAATTGGTATTTTTAACTGTTACAAGATGAAAACCATAAAAAAGAACAGTTTGTGTCTCAAATGGTCATGTTATGAAGTTTCCATGTAAATAAGAAAGCTAATTATCTATTTACTTAAGGCCTAAAGGCTCAAAAGCCCTGTCCATCAAGTTGTAGTTCTGAGGTGTGTGTTTCCTAGTTGAAGTGATTTTGCCCTGTGTGTATTCTCATCCCTAATCATAAGTCAGGGGCCTTTAGAGGCTGCCTCTACTCTTTCAGACAAGAAAGTGCTATTTAGTGCACTGAAGCAGTAACTTACTTAACACTATTCTGGTGACCTATAACAGCTGATGCAGTTTCCAAAGATAGTTAACTTTCAAATAGGCAGTATTTTACTGACTATTTAATGAGTACTGCTTCAATAGACTATATAATGATGACCTAAAAGATGTAACGCTCCTGCCAAAATTTTGGGAATCAATGGGAATACAGCAATGGTGTTTTTTCAACAAGTCATATTACGAACATGACAACCCACTGCTACCCTCTCCACAGCAACATAAATATAAAATGCTTTAAAGTAGAGTTTAAACTTATTTTTATGAATTAAAAGCATTATAAAATCAAAACTCTACCTTGGGCTTAGAAACAGCTAAATATGTGCTGATTAATTAAAAATGCAATCTACAACCTGCATCCCATTATAAGGATGAAGCTACAGACTTCAAGTCTCAAGTTCAGGGTAATTTTTATTTTCTAAATCCATCCTGTTTCCATGTCTGCATTACGTAATACATGCTTTCAAGTTGGTATCAGTAGCATTTAGTAACAGAAATAAATTTAAAATAACAGTTCTTGGAGAAGATTTTACTCGATTTTTTGATATTTAAACTAGCATCTAATGTATAGCAATTACCTTAGATTGGGATTACATGATATTAATGTGATTCAATCTAATTACATTAGATTTACATTAATGCTTGGAATAATTTTACAACTTTTTATCAAATAATTTTATAGTTTCTACAAATCAAATATAGTTAAGGCTGAGGCTAAGAACTAATGGTCAAACCCATCAAGTATTCTCTGTTAATTCCCACAACAAAGTATCAGATATTTACAATCAAACTACCACAAATCACCTGAACCACTCTCCTCACACCCAGACTTCGTTTGTCCATAAACATAGTCACAGTTTATTTGAGCTCTAAAGTCTTGTGGTTGCCAACATATTTAATAATCTTCCTTTATTCCATTCCTCGATGGCCACCACAGGCCTTCCAGTCATATGCATTCAAATGAAACTAAAAATGTATAACGATTAAATATATAGGTTTAATAATCACAGGTGTCAGTCTCTTTGGGTAACGGGCACTTTACATGCTTGCTTCCTTCAGACGCTGTCCATGAAGCTCTTGGAGCCCCAAAGTAAGGGAGTTTTGCTTACATTATTTAAATGTCATTCTCCACGGATTTTTCCAAGGGGTCTCCTCACACAGCTAGCTTATTCCCATTGAATAACATTACTGGAGGTTCCGTTGCAACAACAGGGTAACATACAGATAAATTTCCACAATAGATTGTTTTTTATACCAGTGCCTTTACAATAGAGTTGGATGAAGAACAGGGTATATTAAGGTATTATTAGAGACCGTGGACTCCCTCCCCATCAAAAAGGTAGAAATTAACTTACACACTATGGTTTGTAAACTATTTCAACTGATTTGTCAAAACCAATATACATGTATGAATATTCTAGATGCTCCTCACCCTTCATTTAACAAACCTGTCCTATTCCAGTCACATTCTTTAGTCTAGTGATTTAAATTTGATTAAAAGAAAGGCTGATCAAATATTTTAAATGGTTCAAAAGAAGAGATCAATTTTCACTTTCCTTTATCTATATTCACAAGGGTTTATAACAGCATGTCTTGCATCTTTTCACAGTTTCCCAAACCAAATATAAATTCAATTACTATTTTCTGAGTGAGAAACAAATAATTAAATAACAAAGCATCAAATTTATTGAAGAATAAAGACAAAAAGTATTTCATTTTATATTCATCTGATTTATTTTACATGGTTACATTAAATCAGATAAATTGTTATTACACTAAAATTTCCTAGCTTAAAGGAAGAAGTTGGGAATAACCAATAATTGATATATTTTAGGTTGGTGCGTTAAAAGTTATGTCAAAAACAGCAATTACTTTTGCACCAACCTAGTATTTATAAAATAAATCAGAAAAACTTGGTTCATTTGCTGCATAATAGTAACAATACTCTAAATAAATACTGGGTTCTTTGGTTAAAAGTTTCCTCCTAAACTATCTATATCAAAAGTGTATTAATAGCAGAAACAATCTATGATATCTTGCCACTTGTAGATTTAAAGCAGCATGAAATGATACCAAACTCTCAACATCAGATGAATCCTAGTATATATTTTTTATTGCAGTCACTGCTGATACCCTTCCAAAGTGCTATCAGCAATCTTAAACTAGGTCATATTTTTTCCTGTTACTGCATTGGACTTCACAAGAAATCTTTTGAGATTGAAGGATGATGATGACGATGATGATGATAATGATGACGTTGATTTTGTGTGTGTGTGTGTGTGTGTGTGTAACATTCAATTCTGCACCAAAAAATCTGTCTGAAGTATGTAGACAGTACAAACATTCTTCAGAGCTTATCACTCCAAGAGTATGTTTTGTAATATTGGAAGCAGCTGTAGTGTATCTTCCGCATGTGAACTTTTAAAATAAATATGCTGGCTTATCAACCTTAACACAGAAGCTGAGCAGTTTCCTGTTATTCACTCAGGTAATGAACCTACACAATAGGTAGTCTTCCCTGGGCAGAGCTAGGTTTGCATCTTGGCCTTTTTCTTCCTTAAATTTTAAAACATATTGTATCAGCTGCCATGCAGCAACATGAACGTCTAACATTTTCATAAATGAAATCTCCAGTTCAGCCTCTTTCAGTGGCAAATAAGCAGCCATAACATTTTGTAAATTCTCCCTCTGAAATCGCAGAGAAGAAACTCGATATACTCACCAATGACCCTTATCAAATAGCAACTTTGTGGAATGCTCTTTGCCTTCATAGCCTCTCTGGAGGTTACTAACTCTAATGGGAAGGCAATGTACCATTGGCTATTATTCTTACCAGCGGTGAAACTTGAAGAAACATGCATTCATTAATTCTGTGTTCTCATTGCAGTGTATGAAATCCCAGTGGGACTCTCTTTACTTCCCTTTGGAAATTAATTGTAGTTTTTGTTATCTGTTTATAGTAGTGGCTTAGATGCTGGCTCCCAGAACTTTTATGAATCTTAAACCATCAATGTGAATGACAGTTCATTTTATTTACTCTGAGTTATTCTCATAATATTATTTTGATGTAATTTTATAAAATAATAGAGGCCTTATTTACTTTTCCTGAAAAGACAAAGCAGTTTTTATACTGTTTCTGAAATCCCCATCTTTACCAGAAGGATTGTACTATGTTAAGAGGGAAGAAGACTTTTACAAAATAATGTTTTTGGTAATTGAAAATGATAAATACGTTAAACTTTTTTTTCCACTGAGGTAAATTAATTAATTAGGTAGTACATCTAATCGCAAATAATGCAGTCATAACTACACTGGACTAAACACAAAATGGTTTAGATAATTAATTAATCTGAAGCAGGTAGTTAGGGATAGTGATGATAGTAATTTGGATGTTGAAAAATATCAGGATTAAGATCTTTGAAGTTCTCTTGATTTTTTTTCTCATAAGATCAAAATAACTGCTATAATTCCAGTCATCACATTCCGTTTTAGACAAGAAGGAAAAGGAAGGGTAAAGAGCAAAAGGCTAATTTAGCCCCATGACTTTTACAACTAAGTGTGCATCTTCATTAAATGAAGAGAAATATATCACCAAGTCCTCACAAAAGGCAATTTCATTAAATAACATCATTGTTCAATGTAGATTTTATTTTCTAATGTCTGTGATTTAAATCGTAGATAGAAAAAAATGCATTCTACTATAATGACAGTAATTCTTAGCTATTTGAATTATGTTATTCAGTTATGTATAAGCACGTTGATTCACAAGAATCGTAACATCATCATGCATATCTTTGAATAAAAAGGGTTTATAGCTAAAATGTTTATTATTTATTTTTATTGTACTTCTATATTCACAGTTATGTTTATGTGTATGGTACTTTCCAGAATTTAAATGCTATTCCAAAGAGAGTGATTTATAAGCTGACATACACACTTCAGGGAAGGATTTTTTTTTCTTCTCATGCATTGAAAATACAGTAAAATATTATAATCTTTTCCAAAGTACTTTGAAAATAAATTGTAAGCAGAAATCATTATTAAATAGGAAAAATACATGTCTACACATTAGGTTGATCTGTTATCTTTCGTTTTAGTACCTTATAAACAGGTTTCATACTGTATCTGTATATCATGAATTATGAAGGTTGCATTCTTTGTGACAGGTATTTTAAAGTTAAATGTCTTATAAAAATTGCCTACACTTTCTATTATTATCCCCCATATATTTTCTTCCTAAAAAAGTATTTATTAAGGCTACTCATCGTCTCTTTGTAGATTCAGAAACTGCTGTACAGAGTACTCGAAAGTGTATGTCAGTTATTGGTGATGTGTCCTTTAAAATCCATTCACCTTTCTTGTGTTTTGGGTCATCTATTAAATGTTAATATCCATGTCTTCTTACTTATAGACAATGTTGAGTATCTATAAAAATAAATAGTAGGATAATTTGTTCATTCATTCATCCAACAATGTATTCAGCACTAATATTAAACATATATATTGCTAGTCAGTATAATACGGTTATGAAAAATTTGTCCAATGCCAAATTAAACCACATGCATACACAACTATCTTTAAAATGACAAAGAAGTTACAAGTAAGTTCAATGCAAGGAATCTTCTGAAGACATAAAATAGATACCTAATAGCTAAGTATTTGAAATCGTGCGACTGGTAAAGAGAATCCCCCTCAATGTTTCCTTTAGCTGAATACGTTTATAATTTTTATGTGATTACTCATGTAACTTGTTATCTGGATTCCCAGGGCACATCAGATCATAAACAAACACTTTCAAGAGCCTGGGTATATGGTATTTAATTTTAAATGATATATTTCATCCGGATGCTAGAGTCACAGTGAAGACGCACAAAATAACTAATATCTTGACAGTGAGGGAGGATTTAGGACTCAAAAGAAATACAGGCACAAGGTTAAAAACATCCCTGAAAGCAATTTCTGAAAGCAATTTAATGTAACAACGAATGTCACATTCAAATATAATAATAGTGCCAAAGACTATAAACATATATTTAGGGCTTGAGAGACTGATTGTGTGGCTCCCTATTCAAGTTATATAATACCTACTGACAGCAGAAGGAAATATGTATTTTGCTAAATACAAAATACATATTTACATTTTAAATAAATATTTATCATAATATTTAATATATCATTTGTTTTCAGCAGGTAGGTATGTGGAAAACATACTTTAACATATTTAAAATTTGTCAAAGCTTTAATAAAATAAATCATCAAAATAGCTAAGTAAATTTAATTAACTAACACTATATATTTATATATTATTGGGTTTTAAATTAAATTTTAACTTTGGATGACTACTTATTAGCAACTATTCTCATCTTCATTAGCACAACCTGTGTTTTCACAGTCATTCTGTCAAAAAATAATAATAATAATAACCTGAGAGTTTCTACCACCTGTGAAATCATCTTTCTTTTTGATGTGCTGTCTGAATCTGCAGGAATTTGAACAATGTACATTCAACAATTTGTATAGAAGTTTCTATGCGAAAACCACAGTTATCTGGCATCATAAATCCAATGTGTTTATAATAATATATTAGTGTCCCTTTTAAATTTAGTGTCCCTCTTAAATTAATGCCATGGGCATCTCCCTTGCTAGCCACCCTGTTAAACTGGCTCAACACAGAATGACTCAGGCAAGACAATGTCTCATAGCAATAAAACACATGAGGTGTATCTAGGCATAAATAAATCCAAAGAGAACCACTAGGTAACTTCATGACTCGCATCGGACAATTATAAGTAATTTATAACTAAAGGCTTCTTAAAAACCTTAATTGATAGAATGGAAATTTTTAATAGTACCCACTTTTCAGTTAATTTGTAAGTAGTATATCAGATGTAGATGTAGAGTACACTGTGCTCAAGAAAATAGTCAAACTGTTCTGTATTTTCTACGATTGAATTTGAGTTGGAATTATGATTTTTTAATATGCATTCTAGAATATATAATAGAATATTAAAAAAATATATTTCTGTCATTTTAGAAAATCTGACTTATACTCAAGGACATTTCTTTCATTAAGTCAGGATCTTAAATGAGCAATTAACTACTCAGTCCTTAAATGTTGAAAAGTAAAAACTATCCACTCATTAAAATATACATAGTACATAAGACTATTCTTTTAAATTTTAAATACAGAACTAAAAGTGGAAAAATACATATCATATTGTGTTTTGATGACTGAAAAAGGCTTTGAGAAGAAAATGGACTGTAAGTCAACTTCAGAAACAGAGAACCTGAACTTGAATACATAAAAGAATCAATAGCGAAGCTTGACATGAGTCAGGATTTCATATAAGTAGTTCCGGGTTATAAAGCAGAAATCTGAATTTTCTAAGAGCATTGCAGAACATTCTGCTGCAGATGAACTTCAGTCCACACTCTGGGAAACACTGCTTTAAAAGGTAAGTTAAACGCACATAAAATATACAATGTAGGATCCATGAAAGGCAGGCATAAAAAACGTGAAACATTTCAGTGCAATAGCAATTCAAAGTATGAGAAGGATTTTAATAGCTATTTCACAGATTAAGTTGATTAGATTAGATTCTGGTGTGTCTTGAATGCGCAGCTATGCATCCTAAATTTAATCTTATAGTTCCTGGAGAGCTATTTTATTTCTGCAAGAAAATTTTTATTCAGGATGTAATTTAAAATTAATTTATTAGTATCTCCCTGGTTGGGTATGGAAGAATACATGTGAAGTCAGAAAGATTAGTAAGAAAATCAGAGCAATAATAAATGAAGGGATGGAATCCTGATCATCACTGGTTTAAAGGTAATGAAAAATAAATACATCACTATGGTTGAAGAAGTGACCTAAGTTGGTAAGAGTTTATTCAGAGATAGAAAGCAAAAAAAAAAAAAAAAAAAAAAAAAAAAAAAAAAAAAAAAGAAGATAACTCACTTTAAAATATAGAGTCCATAAATTTAACGTGTTCCTTATTTTTAAAACAAACAAACAAAAAAAACTAGGTCCAGTTAAATGAAAAGAATGTCCATTTCAGACAGATTTTTACTTCCCAGAGGATAATCCAGAAGAATTGCATTACTATAGTTAGGAAAGTAATTGGGAGTAACTAAAGGGTTAAAAGTATTTTTCATAAAAATAAGAATCAAAACATCAAGATGAAGTGTTGGTTTTGAATGCATTAATTTACTTCTTCTTTATGTCTATTTTTTCTGCTTCAGATTAATCTTAAATCTTCCCTATGTAAACCAGCATATCTCTTAGTAAGAAAGAAGGAAGAAAAAAAGAAAGGGAGGGTATGGGGAAGAGGACTGGGAGAAAGGGAGAGGGCAAGAAAAGATGCATGTTGATTTTCCTCCACTCACTTCTAAGTTTTATGTTCCCTAAGAGCCTCGTTCCCATACCAGCACAACTCAGAATCCCCTAGACAGCCATGCAAATAACTGGATCACAGGTGGATATGGTAGTATATTCTGTTTATGAATTGTGCTGTTTATAAATTCTCAGTTTCCACTCACCCAACTTCTGAAACCAGCTCCCTATTTCTTTTGGAAGCCATCCTGCCCTCATATTCAGTCCATGGAACTTAAGTCCACCCTGTAACTCTGCTCAAGCTGTGCATACATAATCCATGCTGGACCAATTAATCCAAGTTACTTTTGAGTCACATTTACTAGTTCACAGATATGTTCACAGCCTAGCTAGTGTGACTATATTAGTTTCTCTTAACTGCTGCAAAAATACTAAAACCAACTTGGTCACTTAGAATAACAGAAATGCATTATCTCACAGTTCTAGAAGCCAGAAGTCCAAAATCAGCTGAAATCAAGGTTTCTGCTGGGCTATGCTTTCTCCTAAGACTTTAAGGGGAGAATTTGTTCTTTTCCTCTTACGGTTTTTTTTAGCTGTCTGTATTTGGTGGCTTCTGAAATCATCACTCTAACCTCTGTTTTCAAGACCTCATTACTTTCTCTTCTGTATTACAGTTCTCTCAACCCTCCCTCTTATAAGAATGTTTATGTTTGCATTTGGAGCCTATATAATAAACTACAATAATCTTTCCATCCCAAGGTCCTTAACTTAATCACACTTGCAAAGACTTTTCCATACAAAGTAAGAGTCACAAATTTCAGGAACTAGAATATGGACATCCATTATTCAGACCACCACAGTGACCATTTCTCAATATTTTACTTTAAAATATTTGGGTAGTTGTATCATTTTGGCGTTAAGTTGGAATGATTGGAAAACAGGATGGAGCCTCTACTGTTTCAATTAAATCAGTAACTGTTAGAAGAGAATCTGAATGGAAATTCAATCCAGATACTGAATGAGGGAAAGGAGAGAACAATTCTGAAATCTGGTAGTGTAATTTTAGCACCAATAGCCAGCCATGTCTGATGTCAACACTATCATTTTGATTTTTCAGAATGACAATTCCTAAATTCCTTGAATTGCTTTGTTACTCCTGCTTCTGCAATTATTTAAGCCACTTTGCAATTTAAATATAGATGTTTTACTATTCTGTCTGTGTTTTCAAACTTTCCTGAAGTTTTATATGCTGGGAACTGATGTATGTAACCTAGAATTAAGGTAATTCAGAAAGAATATTATATGTACATATACACTTCCAAAACATAAATAAAAGGATTGCTTTTCCCTTCCAATTTGCCTCTCTTTAGTCATCTGCCAACATATCTGGAAATGAAACAAATATAGCTCAATATATTTTTTATTATCTGCTAACTCCTATGCTCAGAAACAAAATAAGCAAATCAATACTGGCTCTTCACTAAATATAGAATGCATGAATCAATACTACCCAGTTCCAGACAATGCAAGCTGCTTAGCTTCATGACACTGTCATGCTGTCAAGAAAGAAACAATCCTACAAGAGGGTTTATCCTGCCTTTTCTATTGTACATATTAATCTGTTTAATTTTTGAGTTTTTTTCAACTCTCTGAAGAGTAAATCTCAGTATGACTACTATACTTGTTCTTGACAAACTGTTATAGCTAGAGTCTCTTGGTGCCTGTGCTAGCCAGAATAATGACTCCCAAAGAGGTTCATGTCCTAATCCCTGGTATCGGTGGCTATGTTATTTTACGTGACAAAAGGGATGCGTTATTCGTTTAAGTATTTTGAGATGAAGGATGGTATTGAATTACCCAAGTGGACTCAATATAGTTACTGAAAAAAGATTGCAATATACTACTCTGTTAGTGGTGAAGATGGAGGAGGCAGCTGTGAGTCATGGAATGCAGTCAGCTTCTAAAAACTGGAAAACACAAGGACTCCCAATGCCTGAAATATAGCTCGCTGAAACCCACATTTGGACTTCTTTCCTACAGAATAGTAAAATAATTAATGTATGTCATTTTAAGTCAATGAAATTTTAGTACTTTGTTACAAAACCAAAAGGAAACTAATACAGCACCCCACCCCAGATCACAGTGTAGGTTGGTGTCCCATCCCCTTGTGGTTGTTGGTGCAGTTAGATACTTAATGTCCCCATTGTGTAAACCTTTAGGGGGTGATATGGTTTGGCTGTGTCCCCATCCAAATTGCAACATGAATTTTATCTTCCAGAATTCCCACATGTTGTGGGAGGAGCTCAGGGGGAGGTAGTTGACTCATGGGGGCTGGTCTTTCCTGTGCTATTCTCATGATAGTGAATAAGTCTCATGAGATCTGACAGGTTTATCAGGGGTTTCTGCTTTTGCTTCCTCCTCATTTTCTTTTGCCACCACCATATAAGTGCCTTTTGCCTCCTGCTGTGATTCTGAGGCCTTCCCAGCCATGTGGAATTATTAGTCCAATTAAATCTTTTTTTTCTCAGTCTCAGGTCTGTCTTTATCAGCAGTGTAAAAATGGACTAATACAGTAAATTGGTACGAGTAGAGTGGGGCATTGCTAAAAACGTACCTGAAAATGTGGAAGCAGCTTTGGAACTGGGTGACAAGCAGAGGTTGGAACCATTTGGAGGGCTCAGAAGAAGACACGAAAATGTGGGAAAGTTTGGAACTTCCTAGAGACTTGTTGAATGGCTTTGCTCAAAATGATGATAATGATATGGACAATAAAATCCAGGCTGAGGTGGTCTCAGATGCAGACAAGGAATTTGTTGGGAACCGGAGAAAAGGTGACTCTTGTTACGTTTTAGCAAAGAGATTAGTGGCATTTTTGCCCTGCTTTAGAGATTTGTGGAACTTTGAACTTGAGGGAGATGATTTAGGGTATCTGGCGGGAGAAGTTTCTAAGCAGCAAAGCATTCAAGATGTCACTTGGGTGCTGTTAAAGGCATTCAGTTTTAGAGAGAAACAGAGCATAGAAGTTTGGAAAATCTGCAGCCTGACTATACATAGAAAAGAAAAACCTATTTTCTGGGGGGACATTCAAGCCAGCTGCAGATACATGAGTAACAAGGAGCCAAATGTTAATCCCTAGACAATGGGAAAATTTGAGGCAGGCTCTCCCATCACCGACCTGGAGGTCTAAGAGGAAAAAATGGTTTTGTTGGCAGGGTCCAGGGTCCCTGTGCTGTGTGCAGTCTAGGGACTTCGTGCCCTGCATCCCAGTTGCTTCAGCCATGGCTGAAAGGAGCCAACATAGAGCTTGAGCCATGACTTCCAAGGGTGCAGGCCTCACCCTTGGCAGCTTCCAATGGTGTTAAGCCTGTAGGTGCACAGAGTCAAGAACTGGGTTTGGGAACCTTCACCTAGATTTCACAGGATGTGTAGACATGCCTGAATGCCCAGACAGAAGTTTGCTGCAGGAGCAGAGCTCACATGGAGAACCTCTGCTAGGGCAGTGCAGAAGGGAAATGTGGGGTTGAAGCCCCTATGCAGAGACCCTACTGGGGCACCACCTAGTGGAGCTGTGAGAAGTCCACCATCCTCCAGACCCCAGAATGGTAGATCCACCTGCAGCTTGCACTGTGCACCTGGAAAGGCCACAGACACTCAATGCTAGTCTGTGAAAGCAGCCAGAAGGAGGCTGTACCCTGCAAAGCCACAGCAGTGGAGTTGCCCAAGACCACGGGAGCCCACCTCTTGCATCAGAATGACCAGGATTTGAGACATGCAGTCAAAGGAGATCATTTTGGAGCTTTACGATTTGACTGCCCCACTGGATTTTGAACTTGAATGGGGCCTGTATCCCCTTTGTTTTGGCCAATTTCTCCCACTTGGAATGGCTGTATTTACCCAATGCCTGTACCCCCATTGTATATAGGAAGTAACTAACTTGCTTTTGATTTTACAGGCTCATACATGGAAGCATTTTCCTAGTCTCAGATGAGACTTTGGACTGTGGAGTTTGAGGTTAATGTTGAAATGAATTAAGACTTTGGGAGACTGTTGGACAGGCATGATTGGTTGTAAAATGTGAGAACATGAGATTTGGAGGGGCCAGGGATGGAATGATGTGGTTTGGCTATGTCCCTACCCAAATGTCAACTTGAATTTTTCTCCCAGAATTCCCATGTATTGTGAGAGGGACCCAGGGGGAAGTAACTGAATCATGGGGGCCAGTCTTTCTCATGCTATTCTTATGATTGTGAGTAAGGGTTATGAGATCTCATGGACTCTATCAGGGGTTTCTGCTTTTGCTTCTTCCTCATTTTCTCTTGCCACCACCATGTAAGAAGTGCATTTCACCTCCTGCCATGATTCTGATGCCTCCCCAGCCATGTGGAACTGTAAGTCTGATTAAACCTCTTTTCCTTCCCAGTCTCAGGTATGTCTTTATCAGCAGTATAAAAACAGACTAATACAGGAAGATATCCTCTAATGATCAAAGCTGCCTAGCCCTGTGGTCCTGGCACTTACATTGCACCCCACCACACTAGTAGCAAAACTTTGCAGGCACTAACTCACTAGAGTGGAGATATATATGGCCCATTTCCCTGTCACAATTGTGAACCAAATCAACAGTTCAAATTGCATTCCAGATTTCCCCATGAAATCAGCTACCTCAAAATACATTTTCGCATGGCTGCTGTGCCTTCTGTATCCTGCTTCTCTCACTCTTTTACCTGTTCTCTAGGGAGCATTCATACAATAAATCACTAGCATCCAATTACCCAACTCAAGTTCTACTTTGGGAGAACCACCTAAAACAAATGCAAATTGCCCCCCCCCCTTTTTTTTTTGGTCTTATGTAGGTCAATGTCTCTTCACAGATACTCTTTCCTGTATTCTTAGAACACTCCAAAAGCTAGGTAAGGAAAGACATTATTATGCTTTCAACATTTTCACCAAATTCAAACAAAAGGCTAAATAGGTTTTGTAAGCTATTATTTTCCTTTTCTTTATATCTAACTAGGTAATTTTTTAGTCGATTACATTATCATTTATATACTTAATTTTACCAATGCTTGTTCAATCTCTGCTTAGAATAACTACACACTATACACTATATAACATTCAAATGTGGCAACTATGACTGTTGCTTTGGTGGTTCAGTGGTAGAATTCTCCAGTGTGACAACTTTTTACGTCAATTTTAAGAAAACATATGAATAAAATTTGTCAACACCACCTGATAACTTAAAACTGAAAATACTTAGCGTTCTTTAACAATGTGAGTTATGTTAAAACCACTTAGTAAGTCTCTTTTTCCTCTATTAGCATCAAAATTGCTTCATAGAAAAAAATTACCCACATATTCAGGCCTTATATTAGAACTGGTCATCTTAGCAGTCATGGAAACAAAAAATTGGTAGTTTTCAAAGACCAGTGAACTCATTTTCAGAAATTATATCCCTCACTCTTACAGAATTACTAAAATATAAATGCTTTAATACATATCAACTAACATTTTCAAAAAGTAAAACAAGCCAGGTGTGGT
The DNA here is from genome assembly GCF_043159975.1 of Macaca nemestrina. NCBI lineage: Eukaryota > Metazoa > Chordata > Mammalia > Primates > Cercopithecidae > Macaca > Macaca nemestrina. Next base: position 187,201,140 of record NC_092126.1, on the reverse strand, counting down.
GGCTCATTCCTGTAGTACCAGCAATTTGGGATGCCGAGGCAGACAGATCGCCTAAGGTCAGGGGTTCGAGACCAGACTGGCCAACATGGTGAAACCCCATCTCCACTAAAAACACAAAAAATAGGCCTGGCGTGATAGCACATGCCTGTAATCCCAGCTACTGGAGAGGCTGAGGCAAGGGAATCTCTTGATCCCAGGAGGCAGAGGTTGCAGGGAGCCAAGATTGTGCTACTGCACTCTAGCCTGGGCGACAGAGCAAGACTCTGTCTCAAAAACAAAAACAAACAAACAAAAAAGGAAAACAATACAGTGTACTGAAGAAGACTTGATTCAATAGAAAAAAATTTGCTCACCAAATATTAAGTGTAAAAATTAAAGAATATTAAAATGTCAGTTTTGGTTACTGGTGTTGTCTGAAAAATAATACCTGTGTTGCTAGTTATGGCAGTAAGCAAAAGGAATAGAAGAATACATTTAATTACTTGACCATTGTCACAAAAAATTTTGTGATAAGACTAGATTAAAAATCCTATTAAATGTTGAATTAAATTAGAAAATATTAGGCATGGAATAAAAAACTTCACATTTTTAATATTTTGCATTGGTGAACAAAGCAGAGGTGATCATATGCATAAAGTTTTAATCTGGGATTATTGACATGACTATATTGAAATTGGAAAGTACTAACCAAAATAAAATAAATTATTGTTAAGGGATATTATTGCATTCCTCTACACACAAGCAAGTTTTGGAGTTTGTGTACAATATTAAAAAAATATATCATAATTTATGTATTCAGAACAAAGTTAACTAAAGGAATAAAAAAGGAGAAAGTTTGTATTAGCTCAAAAAATTAAAAAACCAAATAAGATAATGTGACCCTATTACAAAGGTTTTAGTTGCAATTCCCAAGACATGGGAATAAACAGGAATTACAGGAATTATGTAGAAATTAACTCAATTTAGTCATGTTGTTTATATTCACAGATGCAAGCGATAGTAAATGTTGACAGTTCAGGGCTTTTTATTCTTTATTTTTATTTTTTTGTACTTCTTCCTTACTTTAATTTCTGCCTGCAACTCTCCTTTCTGTCTTCCTACTTTGAAACCCCAAAGGGGAGACAAAATACTGTCTCAAAGATAAAACGATTTCAAGATTACACATCACCTTTTATGAAAAAATAATTTGCATTAAAAACATTTAGGTGTTTTTAAAAATACAGCAAAGCAATACACAGAAATGTTGACATTCCTTGACAAATAGAAATGCTTCAAAGGATAGTGCTTAATAAACATTAAATTGATAAAGTCTGTTAATAACACTGATAATAACCAATTTGATATATTCTACCTATATATTTAGAATGTTAATTAGATAACAGAACCATGCTGGTATAGTGAGCTCTTTACCAGAAAATTATGATTTCTCTCAAGCAATTATTTTTAATAATAGATTCCTTGTTTCTCATTTTTTTATGTGTACTTAAGTACTTCTTTTATTGTTTTCCTGCTGGGGACTTGATTATGCTGGCAGCTTTATATATTTCTTTGTATTGTTAAAGCAGACACAATGCTTTATGCTTATATATGGAAATGACTCTGAATATAGGTTAAGAAGCTGTTTTAGTGCTGTCTTAGAACACACCAAAAACTAAGTAAGACATTATTGTGCCTTCAACCTTCAGCACTGGGGATGTGCTCTAATAAAATATTCTTTAAATACAACTTTTAAGGTTTATTTTCTCCTTTTATACTACTTAATTTCTCTTTACAATGAGAACCATTTGTTTTAATTTTCTATGACAAATAATAAAACTGTTTAGATTCCAGGTATTTTTTTTTTAATCAGAATATGACAAAATGGAATGCCTAATGTCCATTGAATATTCTCCAGTTAGTGTTCAGCTTGTCTGGAAGCCTTTGAATACAAATATTCTGTGGAAGATGGACAAAATTGTAAGTAGTGACAAAATATCCCTAGAATTTTTCCAGTGTTTCTATCTATGGAGAGTAGAGGGTGTTACTACAGGACTGCCAGTTTCATATGCCAACAGACCAATAAACTGTGAGCGGGATTGCAGCAGAGAAAGGGGTTGTTAATTACAAGGTGCCCAGTGAGGAAACGGGAGGAATTCTCAAGTCTCAAATCCATTTCATTGAGGGGTTCTGGGGAAGGGTTTTTAAGGGTGAAGGGCTGGAAAATTTGGGGTCATAAATTGGTCAGGTAGGGGGATGAAATTTTCAGAATGTGGTCATTGCTTCTCTCTGAGTTAGCTTTTTACTGGGCCCATTAGACCAGCTGGTGTCTGTCAGTATCCAGAACCTACAGAAGAAGCTCAAATAGAGGGTTTATTGTCCCACAATGTCTTAGATTTTACTTATAGAACCAAAACAAACAAACAAAAAACCAAGAGTTTTGTGACAAGGGCCACACATGATCCCGGAATAGTAAATAACAACAAGCAACAGGGAAGAGGACCAAAAAGGCAAGCTGGCTTAATGATTGCTGCTGTAAGCCTAGTGGATTTTTATTTTTTGTTTAATTGATTTTATAACATTTTCCTGAGGTGATTTCAAGAACAGTGTTAAAATGAACATTCATCAGATCTAAGTTGGTTTTTTGAAAGTTGGTTTGCAACCATAAAGGCATTGAAAAGCTTCCAACATTGTATAATTACAAAACTTTTGAAATAATGTTTTAAAAATAACAAAAATAAACTGAATGCTTTTGCTTTTTTTTTTATAAGAGTTATGTGCTCATTACCCAGGCTGGAGTGCAATGGCGTGGTCTCTGCTCGCCGCAACCTTTGCCCCCCGGATTCAAGTGATTCTCCTGCCTCAGCCTCATGCACCACCATGCCCGGCTAATTTTGTATTTTTAGTAAAGACAAGGTTACTCCATGTTGGTCAGGCTGGTCTCAAACTCCCGACCTCAGGTGATCTGCCCACCTTGGCCTCCCAAAGTGCTGGGATTACAGGCTTGAGCCACTGCACCCGGCCTTATTCTTACTCTTATGTTGCTTGTTCTTATGTTGGAACCTCTTTTAGTGAGCTCAGGCTACTATAACAAATGCCATAGATTCACTGGCTTAAACAACAAACATTTATTTCTCATTCATCTGGAGGCTGTACCTCTAAGGTCAGAGTTCCAATGCCTCTCCTTGCGGCTTGTAGGTGGCCACGTTCTCTCTGGGTCTTCACATGGTGAAGAGAGAGAAAGCATCTTTTGCGTGTCTCTTCTTGTAAGGGCACTAATGCCATTCACAAGGGTTCCACCCTCATCACCTAATTACCTCCCAAAGGCTCTACCTTCAAATACTATCACAGTGGAGATCAAGACTTCAATATATTAACTTAGGAGGACACAGATATTCAGTTCACAGCACAATATTTCCTTTATTCATACATTTTTTTATTAGTACAGTCTCACGAGGAACAAGAAATGAACCTGTTTCAACTATGCCATTTTAAATGTTTCATTTAATCAGCCAATGTTATGTCTACACAATGAAGAATATCTAAAGTACATGGCTTCTGTATCCTGGCAGTAGGAAAATGGATAAGCCAAAATTTAAATACCTGTACTACAAACCAGATAATACAAGGCAATCTGATGCCCTTAATTTTAACCTAGGTTTGAATCTTGCACATTTCTCTGGCTTATATTACAGAGAAACCTCAGAGTCTAGCCTCTGATTACCAAAATATTCCGGGCTTCTTAAGGGAGAATCGGCTCCCTTCTCTTCTGAATGTCTCTTGAAGTATTAAAATTACAAATTATTCTACACTGCTACATCATCCATTTCTCTCATCTTTTTCCATCTTCCAAAATTGTGTTGATATCTTCTCTTCAGTGCTGCCTCCATTGGAGATTTGAAGACAAGATGGAAAGAAAGACAAGCTTAACTAGAGGTCTATATTTTTAAACAATGGGCAAATTCAATACAGAATGTTGGATGGATTGAGATGAGCAAATTTTGATATTTATACCAAACTATATCCCTCTCACTAAGTTTTTTAAATTCTTTCACAAATTTAAAATACTTATGAAGAAGCATGAATTCAACTAAAGATATAAACTATGTCTATAATATGCACAGTTTGTTTTTTCAAGCCCAGAAACTTGAAAAATTTTTATTATAAACAAAGCACATATCTATTTAGTTTACACATAAACTACGTTTATGTATGTGTGTGTGTGTATATATATATATATAGAGAGAGAGAGAGAGAGAGACAACATATAAATATTTAGTATGCTACAATTCTTTAGGTAATATTATTTAGATAATATCACATAACTATTATTATTTAAATTATAAAATGATAATTACTTAGTATAATATCTGTATAGTTTTATTTTCACACTTTTCTCCAAATAATTACTTTGAAAATATAGTGTCAGTTTGACACTTATTCTTGGAATAGCTACAATAACAAAAGTAATTGTCAGCAGATTGTATTAAAGTAAAGAGGCATAACAGAAAACAGTGTATAAACATAGCATGTTTATAATTCCTTAATGATTCTCTATTTTTAGAAGGCACTCATCTCAGCTACAGTTGTTACATCCTTCATTTTTTCTGGACAATGTAGAAGACATTAGGTGTTATCTTTGTTTTCTTCACAGACCACAGCATCCCAGCTTTCCAAGAAAAACGTCTCTCCCGGCCGAGTGCCTTGGCTCACGCCTGTAATCCCAGCACTTTGGGAGGCCAAGGCATTTGGATCACGAGGTCAGAAGATTGAGACCACCCTGACCAACACGGTGAAACCCTGTCTCTACTAAAAATAAAATAAATAAATAAATAAATAAATAAAATTAGCTGAGCCTGGTGGCAGGTGGCTGTAATCCCAGCTACTCAGGAGGCTGAGGCAGGAGAATTGCTTGAATCCAGGAGGCGGAGGTTGCAGTGAGGCAAGATCGCGCCACTGCATGCTAGCCTGGGCGACAGAGTGAGATTCTGCCTCAAAGGAAAAAAACAAAACTAAACTAAACAAAAAACAAAATGTCTCACCTTTGAATTGATAGGAAAACTTTGGATCAAAATAATTAAAAGGCGTTGATAACTAGAAATCAAGAATTTACTTGAGTATCAATGCGGCACCCTTACATTGGTGACTGTTTTCCTATATGCTCCTGTTTTGAACTGCTGTGCCTTCCCTTTCCAGGAATGTGGTGTCTCCTCAGTAATGGCACTTGCCTTGTCAGCTCTTGATTATGGTCCACTGTTTAAAATAAGGTAAAGATAAGCTCTTTTTGTTGCTCTTGTTAAAGCAGTTTTAGTTTAATTTTCTTTTTCTATGACTTTGCCTGCTCATAAAAAACGACGCTGTGTGTTTCCATTGGCATCTTATTTTTACCCACAAATATTCTACATTTACTTTTTTCCTCATCCACTGACAACTAACTCTCAGATGAGAATTACATTATTTCAGTTTAACTACCTCACAGATGATCAAAGTTAATCTGACTAAATACTTGAATAGGTAAACAAAATATTTAAAAATTAATCAATTATTCAAAATCCCTCAAACAAATTTGAATATTTAAATACTGATGTTTGAATGTCTGAATGATTTTTAAATATTTTAACAATAAATTATAAATTTCATACTGATCAAAACATACATTAAGAGGGCTTTTTATTTTGATGTGATGAATGGCAAAGTGACTTCTGTATTAGAGAGATACAAAATGCTTATCATATTCCAATCAAAAGCTAACTTTTGTTAACAGTATTCTTTCTACCCTTCCAAATGATTCTGCAAGTGTTTACATTCTTGAAATATGCCATGTGTATGTTAGGTCTTAGATTATAGCCATAAATAAACCAATATGCTTGCTCTCATGAAGACCTGGTTCTGGTGTTAAATAATATTAATTTGAAAAAATGTAAGTAGTAGACTTTTTGTTAACATTTTTTGGTTGTGTCCATTTTTGCATGTAACCATGAAAAGTTATATCATGAAAATCCTGATCACTAGTAATTTTTAAGCACAAGTGAATCAAAATTAGAGTATATTTGATTTGGATTTCATATTTAAAGAAAACCTGAAATAAGCAGCGTTTTTATAAAAAAAATATTGATCACCTAGCAAAAAGAGAAGCTTTGCAACAATTCCTTTGCTAAAGATGCTTTTGACAAAGTAAAATTGGAGAAAAATTCTTTCATCGTGAAGAGCTTATTATTGATTTCCTTTGTCAGCCTTCTGAGTAGATTTTTCTCCAGCATCCACAAAGCAATTATTGATATCAAAGGGATTTCTTTTGATGCCAAAAGTCAGCTATCAAACATATGGCTTTGCCATGTAAATGTGTAATTAACTTTTTCCCTGAAGAGTCAAGAAAAATGTATCAGTAGCTACCGTATATTTTTAAGCTTTTATAAATGCTAGAATATTTTTTTAAAATACATCTGACAAATTATGCATTTCTATTAGTAGTGAGAGGTGAAGCCAGCTGGGCTTCTGGGTCTGGTGGGGACTTGGAGAACTTTCATGTCTAGCTAAATGATTGTAAATGCATCAATCAGTACTCTGTGTCTAGCTAAAGGATTGTAAATGCACCAATCAGCACTCTGTAAAATAGACCAATCAGCACTCGGTAAAATGGACCAATCAGTGCTCTGTACAGCAGGACATCCTGATCCTGGGACAGCCTGTAACCAGGTATTTCTCCCACCTCCTCAGTTGTAACTGGGAGAACAGCAGGATAAGCGACAGGCAGAGGCAGGGAAAGACCAGCGGAAAGGAAAGAAAGAAAGAGGAAGTCAGAAAGAGAGAAAGAGACAAGACGTCAAAAAGAAGAGAAAGAAAGAGAGCTGGAAGTAGTAAAGAAAAAACAGTGTACTCTATTCCTTTAAAAGCCAGGGTAAATGTAAAACCTATAATTGATAATTGAAGGTCTTCTCTGTGACCCTATAACACTCCAATACCACCTTGTTGTCAGTGTAAGCAAGGGCATAGCCAGAAAGCACTAAGGCCACTGACAACCGGTAGCCTTCCCATCAAAAGTCCTTAACCCAGCAGATATCCTAAAAGGGGATCTAAATCTTAATTAATTACCATACAAAGGTCCACCCAGATCTAGGAGGAACTCCCTTCAGGACAGGAGGATAGATGGTTCCTCCCAGGAGATTAAGGGGAAAAGATACAATGGGTATTCAATAAGTGATAAGGAAACTTTTGCAGAAGCAGTTAGGAAAATTGCCTAATAATTGGTCTGCTCAAAAGTGCGAGTTGTTTGCACTCAGCTAAACCTTAAAGTACTGACAGAATCAGGAAGGAGCCATCTATACCAATTCTAAGTTAATATGGATTGAACGAGGTCTTATTAATAGCAAAGAATAATTGAAATTCCAAGCTTACAAGGTTTTCAACAAAAGTAAAGTTTGCTAAAAGTTAACAGTGTAATATGTATTATCCTACTACTGTACACTCTCAAAGGATTTCTCAGACAGTTTTCAAGAAATAATGAAATCTATCCTTACTCTATAATCCCAAATAGACTCTTTGGCAGCAGTGCCTCTCCAAAACCACTGAGGCCTAGACCTCCTCACTGCTGAGAAAAAGAGGACTCTGCACCTTCTTAGGGGAAGAGTGTTGTTTTTACACTAACCAGTCAGGAATAGTACAAGATGCCACCCAGCATTTACAGGAAAAGGCTTCTGAAATTGGACAACGCCTTTCAAACCCTTATACCAACCTCTGGAGTTGGATAACATGGCTTCTCCCCTTTCTAGGTCCCGTGGCAGCCATCTTGCTATTAATCACCTTCAGGCCTTGTATTTTAACCTCTTGTCAAATTTGTTTCCTCTAGGATTGAGGCCATCAAGCTACAGATGATCTCACAAATGGAACCCCAAATGAGCTCAACTAACAGCTTCTACTGAGGACCCCCGGACCAACCCACTGGCCCTCTCACTGGCCTAAAGAGTTCCCCTCTGGAGGACACTACAACTGCAGGGCCCCTTCTTTGCTCCTATCCAGCAGGAAGTAATTAGAGCAGTCATTGCCCGATTCCCAACAGCAGTTGGAGTGTCCTGTTTAGAGGGATGATTGAGAGGTGAAGTCAGCTGGGCTTCTGGGTCAGGTGGGGACTTGGATAACTTTGGTATCTAGCTAAAGGATTGTAAATGCACCAATCACACCCTGTGTCTAGATAAAGGATTGTAAATGCACCAATCAGCACTCTGTAAAATCACACCAATCAGCACTCTGTGTCTAGCCAAAGGATTATAAATGCACCAATCAGCACTCTGTAAAATGGACCAATCAGCACTCTGTAAAATGGACCAATCAGCACTCTGTAAAATGGACCAATCAGCAGGACATGGGTGAGGCCAAATAAAGGAATAAAAGCTGCCCACCCCAGCCAGCTGTGGCAACTGCTCGGGTCCACTTCCATGCTGTGGAAGCTTTGTTCTTTCACTCTTCACAGTAAATCTTGCTGCTACTCACTCTGGGTCTGCACCACCTTTAAGAGCTGTAACACTCACCGCAAGAGTCTATGGCTTCAGTCCTGAAGTCAGCAAGACCACAAACCCACCAGAAGGAAGAAACTCCAGACATATCTGAACATCTGAAGGAACAAAGTCTGGACACACCATCTTTATGAGCTGTAACACTCACCGTGAGGGTCTTCAACTTTATTCTTGAAGCCGGCAAGACCAAGAACCCACTGGAAGGAATAAATTCTGGACATAGTAGGTCTCTTCATGTTCCAGTTATTTGAGTTATGAAGAGAAAGTCTTTATTGTAAAAGCTTCCATTACACTGCAATGGAAATATATTATAATAAAAAGGGTAAGTCCATATGCCATGAATTGGCAACATCTGTTCCACCTCCATTCTATGGGATATGAAGGAATAGTAAATGAAGAACCTTGATAAATAGTAAGATATTAAGGAATAGCATAACTCTACAAAAATCAAATTCTTTATAGTAACATAATTAAATGTGATGGCAGAATGACAAGATATTTAATCCACATATTATAATTATCTGAAAGTTAAAACTTCAATCAGTCTAATAGTAGTGTGTAAGTGTATATATTAAAACAACATCAATTTATTTGAGTTATTTTACTGAATTAGCAAGGTGTACCAAAATATCAATACAATCTTTGTAAAGGCATATGTTTGAAACTTAACATCGTCAATTAAAAAAAAAAAAAACCAACCTAGACTATACATAGGGACTTTATCATGTAATGCAATAGTTAAAATTGTATACTAATTAAACACAATACTACAGGGAATATAGAAAAATACATATTATACTTTTTTTAATGAAGTAGCTTTTTCCTGTTTCAACACAGTTTTCATTTACCTAATGGTAATTATAAAGTTGTATCAGTGATTAAAGGCACAAATTTGAAGACAGAAGCCAGGAATCAAATTCAAATTTTACCACTGACTAATTATATAACTTTGGGCAGGTAACTTAAACATTCTAAGCCAAAACTTAATCATCAATCCTAGATATGATTGCAAATTTATCATGCTAAGTGCTTATAAACACAACTAGTACACCACGAATAGTCGATAAATATTAACCATAATAGTTGCAGCTGTAGGGGACATGGGTTGAGTAAGAATGAACAAGATAATATCTTCTTTAGATTTTATGACAGCAAATTATAAAGATGTTTAGTATCAATTGTAGGAGTTTTGATTTTTTGTTAGATGACTAGTTATCATAGAATATTTTAGGTTAGGCAAATTTGACTCGATATTAGAAAAAAGTTCAGTGAATTGATAGGAAAATTTTGGATCAAAATAATTAAAAGGGACTGATAACTAGAAATCAAGAATTGCTTGAGTATTAAAATAATAAGTTAGAGGCAACAAGGACTTGCTTCAGGAAGAAAAGAGAATGAAAAGCAGTGAGGTTTGTCTGCATCAGAATGAACAAGATTTGATGACTGGAAGTAAATGAAAGAGCCAAATATGAGGACCTCAAGGTTCAGTAATTAGAAAAACAGTAACGTATTAACAGAATCAGAAATACCTGAAAAGAAAAAAAAAAAATAGAAGAAGAAAAGAAAAGAAAAAGAAAATGAAAATATGGGCTAAATGGAAATGAATAAAGATTTATGTTAAAATGTTGGTATCTTCTAACTTCCTTGATCCTATACCATCTAATAACTGTTCAAACGTATATTAAACACTGAGAAATGAAAAATGAAAAACAGAGAAAAAGGAAAAAAAGCAAGTTAAGAAATTTACTCTACAAAGTTAAATACTTTAAAAAGTTAAGGTGGAGAAGGATGGAGAAAATGTCATTGTATATGGATACTTAAAATGTGATGATTGAGATCCTTAAAGTGGTTTCAGTTGTCTAATAATGTTGAAACAATATTAAACAGAGAGGATGTGATGAAAAAGAAAAATTAGTGTTTATATTTTAAGGAACTATTTTTGATAATTAAAGTAATTTAAAAAATTGTTTAAAAAAAGTGGAAGAGAGGTCAGTTACAGTGTGAAGAAAAAAGACAAACAGATAAAATGGGAAGAAGTAAAAATGATATGGGTAGACACTGACACAGGGGAGACATTGGTACTTCAAAATAGGCTCAACTTTATTTTAAATAGAGAGTTTATGTTTTGAATACTTCTAATTAAAATATGAGTTAACTTATAAAAAAGAAAAATCAGGCACTATAGGTTTAGTAAACTAAAGTGTGTGCTAAAACAAATGGAAGAGATGGATATGTTGAAGAACATCGAACCAGAAAACCTGGGATCAATTTAGCACAAAGCTTTGTTCGAACATTTCTTCAACATCAAGTAAGAGGAAAATATATTACATTACAAAATGCTCATTTTCTTTTCTTTCTTTTTTTTTTTTTTTTTTCTCTTTTGAGACAGAGTCTCACTCTGTCACCCAGGCTGGAGAGCAGTGGTGCAATCTCAGCTCACTGCAACATCCGCCTCCCAGATTCAAGCAATTCCCCTGCCTCAGCCTCCCAAGTAGCTGGGATTATAGGCACTTGCCACCATGCCCAGCTAATTTTTGTATTTTTGGTAGAGACAGGGTTTTACCATGTTGGCCAGGATGGTCTCAATCTCTTGACCTCGTGATCCACCCGCCTCGGCCTCCCAAAGTGCTGGGATTACAGACATGTGCCGCTACACCCTGCCAAAATTCTCATTCGCTCATGAGAGGGCATTCCAGTTTTGCAGTGGGAAATATTGGCTTATTTCTTGCATTAATATCTCAGAGTAATTCATGATATTAATTGTTCTGCAAGGGGTTCTTTGAACAATATAGCTTTAATAAAATTCAATATCATCATAATAAATAAAAATTCTGTTAGGGTATTCTTACAAAGAATAAAATGTTCTCTTCCAGTTATAATGTGTCTACTGAATCTGTACTGAGAGCCAAGTAGTTCAAGTCATAAACTATCAATCTGTGGCTGGATTACTGAAACATGGATTCTCAAGATTTTATTTTATTTGAATGAAGCCTTGGTATTTGTCAGGGTTCTCTAGAGGGACAGAATTAATACAATAAATGTATATATAAAGGGGAGTTTATTAAGGAGTATTAACTCACATGGTCACAAGGTAAGGTCATCTGAAAGCTGAGCAAGGAAGCCAGTCTGAGTCCCAAAGCTGAAGAACTTGGAGTCTGATGTTCGAGGGCAGGAAGCAGCCAGCATGGGAGAAAAATGTAGGCTCAGAGGCTAAGCCAGTCTAGTGTTTTCTCCTTCTTCTGCCTGCTTTTATTCTGGCTGAGCTAGCAGCTGATTAGATTGTGCCCACTCAGATTGAGGGTGGGTTTGCCTTTCCCAGTCCACTGACTTAAATATTAATTTCCTTTGGCAACACACTCACAGACACACACAGGAAAAATACTTTGCATTCTTCAATCCAATCAAGTTGATGCTCAGTATTAACCATCACATCTTGTTTTTGACAGAAGATATAAGAGATCTGTGTGTGTGTGTTTTAGAAAATTAGAGGAAATGGACAAGAGAGCAGAGGTTTACTTAGCTGAGCCCCATAGCTAGTGCCTATGCCCCAAGGAGAAATTGATTTCAGTAGAGTTTCAGTAGCCATTTTCACAAACTTAAGAGTAAAATATGGGTACAAAAGCATGCTGACTACGTATTGAATTGACATAATATGACATGGAATAAAGAAGATAGGCATTTTGCTCACTTATTCATGAACTATTCCACATCCATTCTGATGTACTGGTACAAATACTTACCAGAGCAGCTGCAAAGAAGTTATTATGCTATAGCAGATGTTACGATGTAGCCAATGCCTGGAAGACATAGTAAAATCTGCTGGTTGCCCAGCATAGGCATGACAGTATTGGAGGGATAGGACTTGCTTTTGAGAAAATGAGTGGTACATTCTCAAAGAGCAATAATAGGAGGAAGAGAGGTTTTATACAAGGAGCACATACCAGAGAATTTTGATTTGGTCAACATGGCAAAAGCATTAATGGAACTTACTATCAAAATGTTGAATGCAAGAAGCCATAATTAAAGTGTGTACCCTGAAGATTTCATTTATATAAAGTTTAAAGTTAATAAAAATTAATTTATGCCAGTAGAATTAAGAAGAGTATTTACCCTCAGATCAGAGACCACCGATTGCAAGGACACATAAAAAAATTCAGGAGTGATAGATCTTTTTCTATTTCTTGATTTAGCAGTAAGATCAAGCCAAACACTTATTATTTGGGCCATTTTAGAAGTGCAATTCATATATTAACGAAGTAGTTATTAAAATTAAGGTGAAGACTTCATGAAGATGAGTTAATAAAAATTCACATGCACTAATATCAAATGAGCTTCGAACTCTCTAGCAATTCAACTGTATTTCCTGTTTATTCTTCAACTCTTCTTAGGGCTGTTTCATACTTATTAAATTTCTAGCACCTTCTCTTTTCCTCATCCTCCATTTCAGTCAATGATCTTGCTTTCTTTTTTATGGAGAGAAACTAAAAGAAGGCACCTGGAGATTATTTCCACATTCATCTTCTACCATGTCCACCAATGTAACTGCCTTTGTAACCATACCCTGAATTTATTCATTCATATATTCATTTATGCATTTACTCATTCAATGGAACAAATAGGCATTGGAACCTGGTATGTATCAGGAACTGTTTTGGATATAGAATAATATAGCAGAATCCAAAACATATGAGAATCTGAAATTGTGGAGATTATATTCTAGCAGGAGGATACAGAAAAAAAAAAAACCAAAATTTAAATGCTTGATTTTTCTATTTTTGAGATCTATTGTACTGTGTTGTAAATATAGTTAATAACTGAGCACTGTACATTTCATTGTCACCAAGAAAGTAAACTCAAATGTTCCATCACAAAAATTTCAAATATTTGTTGTGATGGATTTATTAGTTTGATTTAATTTTTTCACATTGTATTCAAAATCACAACATCACTTTGTGCCCCATGAATACATACAACTGTAATTTGTCAATCTAAAAGAATAAATAAATAGTTGCTATGAATGCCATTGAAAAATAAAATAAGCAAACCATTTACATAGAAGGTATAATTTCCAATAGGGTAGTCTTGGAATGCTTCATTTTGTTAACATGAAATAAAAACATACAGAGATGAATCTTTAGGCAAAGAGTTTATTTAAAACTCTGTTAGAACTGCAAATCAGGACACACAAGTCAGGTTAGCCCCTAGGTATGTCCAAAGGCAAAGAGAAAGACTGAAGTTTTAGTGGGGGAAAAGAAGACAGCTAATTAAGTTGTTTTGAACATTCATTGGTACTGGGCAAGGTCTTTCTGGGTGAGCCTGCTTTGCATGTTCTAGGAGGACAGTGAATGTAGTTGGAATAGGAATAACAGGGTACTAAGGGATGGGATAAGCAAAGTAATAGAATACCAAATTATGAACGCCCAACTTTCTTGTTCCTTAGATGAATTATTCACACTTCCATGCACAATCAATTACAACATTTTTACACTAAGTACTATCCCTTCTAATTTCCTCAAGAGCCTTGCACTCACATATCTTCCTTCTTTCCTGCATTATCATATTTCCTAATCCATAGGTCATTCCCACTGCCATCCATTTTGCTTATTTTATTGCCCAAACTGGTTTTGTGACATTCTGTAGGTTGTCTCTTTACTCTGTTAATTGTTTCCTTTGCTGTGCGGAAGCTTTCTAGCTTGATGTAATTTCATTTGTCTAATGTTGCTTTTGTTTCCTGTGCTTTTAGCTTCAAATCCAAAAAAATAATTGCTCAGTCCAGTGTCATGGAGCATTTACCCTATGTCTTCTACTAGCCCTTTTATAGATCAGGGTCGTATGTTTAAGTTCTTCATACATTTTGAGTTGGCTTTTGTACGTGATGTGAGATAAGGATTTAATTGTATTATTCTGTATTTGGATATCCAGTTTTCCCAACACCATTTATTGAAGAGATTCCAGATCTGAGATGCAATAAGGATGAATGAGTCTGATGTTATTAGATCTAAACAAAATTCAACTTGTAAGACAATACTACCACTGCCTTGAGGTACACAAAATGTGAGCAAAGTAAAGTATTTGTACTGTATTAAAACATCAAGAATATGATGATCAGTCTTCAAGTGTCCTGTCTTATTATGGAACATAATGAGAGTAGTTCCCTGGATATTGATAAATTAATTATGTATAAGGCTAAGGCTAATAACTAAAAAGATAGAAGTGTGTACGACCGTCAAGTGTTCATGGAAAAACATAAGAAATAAAATAAAACCAAAAGAATACAAGAATGGAAAGGAGAAAAAAAACCTAACAGAGTTGGGACAAACAAAAAAAATTTTAAATGGAGTGGTAACATAAATACACAGATTTCCAAAATTATTATAAATTTTACATAATATTAATAATATTTGGCTCAATGTTCCAGAGTGTTAAAATCTTGTGACACTGGGTCTAGTTTTTCATGCACCTCTATGCAATTTGTAAGAGACATATTTAAAATGTGACGGTAGTTTTAAATTACAGAAAAATATATTCTGGGTAAGTATTGTCTGAAAATAAGCTAACATAATTTACTAGCTTAGAACTTTAAAATATAACTTTTCTCAAGAACACATAACATATTTGTGGACATTGACTATATACTGAGTCATAGATTCAATCACAAGCATTACTATTATCATTGCAATCATATAAACGATATTCTCTGACAAAAACACAATAATGTGCAAATTTTTTTAAATATAAAACATCATGCTTTAAAATAAAAGGACAATGTCACAGTTTTCATTGGACAAGAAATAAATCAGAATGGCGACTTGAGACATACAAAATATTCATGAATTGGACACCTCATATCATCAACACGTCAATTCTCTTTTGATTAATCTTAGAAACATTTACATTTCCTAAGAGAGAGAACAAGGAGGAATGAAAAAGGAGAAGAAAGAGGGGGATAAAGGAGAAAAAGGAGAAGGTGAAATAGCAGGAGTAAAAGAAGATGAAGGAGGAGAAGGTAGAATTGAAGAAGATGGAACAGATGGAGATGAAGGGTGAGGGAGAAGAGAGTTGAAGAGAGGAATGGTGAAGAGGAAGGAGGGAAGAAGGTGGGGAAGGAAGAAAAGCTGGAAGGAATGAAGAAAGGAAGAATAGGGAGAAAAGGAAGAGAAAGGGGGGAAAAGGAGAAAGAAGAAAGGGAAAAAATAGCAGAAGTATGCTACAGACAGGTAATGTTTGTGTTCCCTCAAAATTACATGTTGCAACCAAATTTCCAAGGTGACAATATTTGGAGGTAAGGTTTTTTGGAAGAGGATTAGGTCATGAAGACATCCCTAATGAATGAGATTAGTGTTCTTTCAAAAGAGACCTTAGAGAACTGACTTGCCACTTCTGCCATGTAAGGACACATTGAGAAAACTATGAACCAGGAGGTGGGCCCTCCTCAGAAACTCACTGTGCCTGCTCCTTGATCTGGGACTTTCAAGCCTACAGAACTGTAAGAAATAAACTTCTCGTGTTTATAAGCCACAAGTCTGGGTATTTTGCTTGCTCCCAAAATGGATGAAGACAAAGTAGTGGTAGTAAGCTTGTTTTATTATATATGAAAATAGTATAAAGCTAACTAACTTAATATAATAGGTATTGGCATACGTTTTTAAAAATTGACCAATAGAGAATAGTAATTTTAAAATATATACATACATGTATGGAAACTTGATTTTGATATACTTAGTATTGGGTAAAATATTCTTTTTTCTTTTAGCATTGGGCAAAGTATTTTCTTTTTGGCAAATGTATCTGAGAGAACAGGTAATTAATTCCATTATAAAAAAAATTAAAAGTGGATCCCTAATTTAAACCATGTAAAAATTAAATTCCAGTGAATTTTAATTGAGAAAATAATGATAAAACATGAAAAATAAAACATGAGAATGTCTTTATAAGTGCAGAATAAAAGAATATTCTTCAATGAAATTAAAAATGTTCAAACCACACTCTCCTAAACTATGTACAAACTCAAAAAAATCCTATTGGCAGCTTCTTCAAAATATGGCATTTAATACATCTCACCACTCTATTATTAGATAGATAGATATTTTTAGATGGTAGCTCAAAGCTTGCATCATCTCTCCCTTTACTATAGTGACACTCTATTTCAAGGAAAAGTTTCCCTCTTCTTACAGATTTGAAGACACATATCTTTGTGAGACATCTTTGTCAATGTGAACAAGGCCAAACACTGCTTTAATGGAAGGGACATGGGTGCTTGGCACTTGGTTGACTATATAACTATACAAATCCTTATTTAATTAACTTGAGAAATTGCATAGCTGACATAAAAACATAGTATTCTATCCTATTTAATCCACAGTAATTTGGGATTATTTATTACAGCAACCTAACCTGTATTCTAGCTAATGCAAGGAAGCTGCTAGATGTACATATTAAGGAATACAATCTCTTGGTTCTTAATTATTAATACTTCTTAAAAAAAGTAAAACATTTAGAACCACTTAGTTATGTGAATTTACTTTTTAAACTGCCAATATCATGGAATCTAAATTCAAATTAAGTATATTCAAATAAAATTGGGCTATAAATATAAATTATTATGCACATTGATATTAAAATAATTTCTATAGAAAAACAAGGTAAAATATTTCTTAAATAATTTTACAATGTTTTTATCTTTAAAAATTATAATGTTTGGGACTTACTGCGTTAAATACATTATTAAAATCCAATTCATTGGTTTCATTTTATTTTTTATATGTTGCTACTAATAATTCAAAATTAGAATGTATTGGGGATTATATTTCTATTGAAAAATGCCGATCTAGAAATTTGATGCTATTTACGTTGGTGCTTTTTTTGCTTTTCATTGGAAACAACATGACTTCAGTTGTCTCTCTTTTTAAAGAATTACATTAGTAACTATTCATAATCATTGTCTATGTTAATGTTATCATTATGTATTACAAAACAATGATATTCTAATTCTAAAATGAATTATTTATGTTTTAACCAAAACAGTTATATAAAGCATTATTTGTACATTTGGCATTTATAGTACTATTTCATATCTACTTTTATATTTCAGATATATGTGGTTTGAGAAAATTATACATTTTTGGAATATTAGACATGATGCCTAATAAAATAATACAAATCAAAATATGCAATGTATATAATATTAAGCACAGAACTCAAAATGCATTTATTTAAATAAGCTACCCATTGGTGACTGAATTGAACTGATGAATACCGGCTTTTTAAAACTTGAGAAAATTGTAAAAATGCATTATGTAAGAACTTGATATGATTATTTAAAAAATCACAGTTTTTAAACCCCTGAAAAAATGTCTTCAAATAATATATGACTTTTTCGCTCCGAATACTCTCAAACAATTTGGAGCCATTTGTTACACATTTACAAACATTTTTCTTCTGAGAACTCCTTGGGAAATATTATACTTTGAATATAGTTTTACACTGTAATGCTTAAAAAGTGATGGAAATTTTTATAAATACTTAAAGGAATAGAAAAGTGTCCTGATCCAGAACTACTTATACTTTTTTTTGTTTAACAAATAATAACTGAAATTACAAACTTAAATAGCAATGAAATCAATTTCCTTCCCTTCTAACAACACAGCAAATGCGTCCTAGGAGGCTGATGATAAAAAAGAATATTTTCAGATTTAATTGTCACTATGAGACTCAGTTTCTGAAGGACAGAATATGTTACATTTATGTTATTTTTAACCTCTGGGTACTTCCTTAGAATCAAATACAAAAACTAGGGATTTAAATCATTTAATCTTAAAAAAGCATTCATTTGGTATGTAAATTAGATAGGGAAACAGAGATGTGAGAAGAGTTTTATTCTCTAAATCAATCCCCTAAGGCCATTAGACTGTTTCAGGTTTTATTGAACATTCCATCAATTGCCTACTAACCCTAATAATAAGCTACCTAATGATCCTTCGGAATGTAAATTCTTACTGAAGTTTTTCCTAGGTTTATTTCTCCCTATTGTACCCTTAATAAACTTAAATTCATCTGGTTGATTTTTGTAATGCAATCGTATTATTAATCTTTAAATAAATGGAACCTTGTGAGCAGCAAGGGCTTTTGAGAGTTCTTTTTCTCCCTTTTGCAGTACAGTCAAAATTACATGTAAAAACTCAGTTGAAGATAGCATTACCTCTCCGTATTTGCATATAGTTTCAACATCGGTTTTAGCAAAGATAAACACAGAGTCTAAGTTCTGTATTAATCTTTAAAGGCTCAAGATATATTTTGAACATTTGTAGATATTTTAATTGCAAGAGCATTCAACAAGCAAATTTCTGACAATAACATGCTTCTGAATACAGACAAAACATAAGACGTTAGGTAAAGGGGGGAAAAGCCTCACTTCTCTCTCACTTTCTCTCCATCTCACTCACAGAGATTTATCTGTATCTATAAATATAGGTGTAGATCTATGCATGTATGGAAAGAGAAATAAATATAATACACATATGCCAATATCTTTATGGCAATAAAAGCAACCTGCTTACCAAATATAAACGAGAGATTCTAACACTTATTTCCTAGTAACTAAAATTATTCTTTGATTTTTTTGTTTTTTTTTAAAGTTTTTCTTAAATTTTATACTATGCTAAAGTATATTTTTCCTGTATTTAATTTTACTGTCAAGAAGTTCATAATCTTTTCTGCTTATAGAGTCCCCATTCACCAGTAGCTATAAATGTATAGCTTTTCAACTGTGTCAGTTGCAGTGGGGACACTATGAGTTTATTAGCATTACTGTTAAATGGGCCAATAGCTGAATACTGTCATCAGTGACTTTCTGAAAAGGGTGATACTCAAGTCAGTAACAGATCTTTTAGCTTATTATAAAGGAATTTACTTTGTGGTACTAGTTTGTGGCATGAAGGAGGGTACAAAAAGAGAAGTATATTCACACTTCTTACCTGTTCTAGTGAAATCTATAGATAAGTAAAAAACATAGCTTCATAAATTTCCAGAAATTACTGATTTTCTACACACACACCACACACACACACACACACACCACACACACACACACATACAGACACATACACAGTTCTAAGCATTTACTCCATTGTCTAATCCCTACTGTTTTCTGCTAACATTCTCTATATCACATATCAAAGTGACTGCAATCACTGTGCACTAGGGTATTGAAATGAGGTCCCAATTTTGATATAACTTGCTCAAATTTCCAAAGAAAATATAAACTTTTTACTCTCCGTAGATAAATTATACTAACTTTTCTGTTTCTTCTATACTTGACCTTTTAGAGTAATTCCATCTCTTCCCTTTAAAACAATCTCTTCCAAGTTAGTTAAATTTAGGCAAATTCTTGGTCTCATAATGCCTCCCCCTTCTGATGCTGTGGTTATAAATAGTCTCTGGGCATATGAGCTAGAAGGACTGGTAAATGATGATTTGGTGATTTATGACTGTTAGCAACATGTGAGTTTTAACTCCTATGAATTCTTGCCAGTTTTTCCTGGGCCTTTTAAACTCCCAAAGTTAGAGATGTGTTTTAACTGTGTGTGTGTGCGTATGTGTGTGTGTGTGTATTGTTTTGTTGTTTTCTCTCTGGCTAGTTTTTAGATGCTTTTTGTGGTTGAATTGGATCAATCATTCTTGGTGCCGCAAACTGTTCTTGAACTTCGTCTATATTCTCCTCCTGGCTTCTTCCTACCCCTTCATATTTGTGATAGCACCACTTTGCCACTTGCCACAGAAGTCCCCACAGCAGGCTTCCTAGATGTCATAGTCTGTTTTGAGTAGCTACAACTGAATACCTGAGGCTGGGTAATTCATAAACAGCATAAATTTGTTTCCTACCAGTTCTGGAGGCTAGGAAGTTCAAGATCAAAGTACTGGGCATCTGATGAGGGCCTTCTTTTACATCCTCACATGGCAGAGGGCAGAAGAACAAAATAGGAACAAAATTCCCTACACGGCAGAAGAACAGAAAGAAAGAACCACTCCCATAAGCCCTTTTAATAGTGGCATTAAACCCATTTATGCCCGAGGTTGCAATTTTTTTGATTTTCACAATCAGATCTTGGTGAGGACCTTGAGAAGTAGGATATAAATAACTCCCACATGCTTAATGTTCCAAGAATGGAACACTAGGCATACATCAGTTTTAATCCATTCATAAAGGTGGAACCCTCATGACCGAAACCCTTTCCATTAGGCCCAACCTCCCAACACTGTTGCATTGGTGATTGCTTCCAACAATGAATTTTGAAGTGGACAAAAACATTCAAACCATAGCACTAGTTGTCCACTTACATCCCTCATAGAGTCTCTAGAAACTCCTGAATTCTTTCTACATTACGTGAGAATGAGGACACTTTGAAGTGCAGACTCAGTCCTTCCTTTCTCTCAGCAGTGCTCCCTTTGACAATGCATGCACCTCACACAGAGTCACCTTTGGCACTGTTTTTCCTTCAGTATCCAAACAGGGAGTGGGACATTCAAACTTCTCCATTGCCTGCCAGGATCTGAGTTCATTTGTCTGACAACAATTCTTCCATAAATTGATCCATATCTCTTGTCCCCAACTCACCTCATCAGTCCCTAACTTGTGTGAAGAAAAGGCTTAATGGAGTAAAGTCTGTGATGAAGGCATCATCGACTGAAAAAAAAATGCCTTCTTTATAAACTATGAAGCCTCTCTCTTACTTGAGCCACCAGGCTTTGCATTAGATGTGGGTCTTATTGAAAAACTAAAAGTTAGTGATGACAAAGCCATAAATATATTAATTTAATTTTCAAAAATTCAATCCCAGATACTAACATTTGCTGTCTATGTATAATTTCCAAATGAACTTTAAACTAAAATAGAAATTATGAAAAGGTATCAAAATTTATAAAGATCAGTATTATACAAGAATATAGAGCAGTTTCATCTTAACTGTGGGAGATTTTTCCTAAGATCCTCAGAGGGTGCCCGATACAATGGCTAATACCAAATCCAACATATACTGTTTAATTTAAAACTAGGCACACTAAGGGATTAATAATAACTAATAATAAATAAAACAATTATAAAATATAGTGTAATAAAAGTTACGTTAATGTAGTTTCTTTCTCTCTCTCTCAAAATACTGCAATATTTTAGGAACAAAGTTGAAGGCAGGTAACTGAAACCACAGAAAGAAAAAGCATAGATAAGGGGTGACTACTGTATTTAAATAATACTATGCTAACATTTATGCAAATTAAATGTATCTTATTCTTGTTCAAAATGGTATAATATTATGCCCTAATACTTTTCTTCCTGTAAAATTTTATCATTCAATGTATACTTAAGGTGTCCCTCTAATCTTATATTGCTGTGATTTTCAAGATAATAAAAATAAGTCCGTTCTTTATTTCAAAGCATACATTTATATAAGTAGATTATAAAATGAGATCTTTCTTGCTATCTGTTGCCCTAAGTAGGAGGTTTCAAATGTGTACTTCCTAAAATTAATCATTTCATAAATAGATGTTCTTGATTTTGTATGATAAAGCTGGAAAATTCTATAAATTTAAATTCGTATTGGCTTTAAAAATGATCTAGCCAAAGTGATACTATCTATATCTAGTTATTTTAAATAGTTTGCTGTCATTCATCCAGTGTTTGCCTTTTAAATAGCATATTTCACAACAGTCTTTGATTAACATTTTACTCTAAGCAAGTAAAATTATGTCAATTAGTTCTTGAACTATTTATTTTCTGCACTGAAACCTTATAAATTGCTTGTTTCCATGGATAACTGATGGGTAGCTAGTGTTATGCATATAGACTTCTAATATGAAGATTCTAGATAGTATTTTTGTCTAGTGTGATTACCCTCTTGATGTCTGCACTATCATATGTATCTATCTCTTTAGAAATAAAAAAATGAGAACAATTTTTTATGCAAATAGTTGCAAAATGGTATGAAGGCTCCGCATTTTCAATATCAATATAATCTAAGTTTTAGTAAGTGTTAAGCAATGCCAATATTTGTTATTTAGTGCTGTATCACCTGTGTAACTGTTTAGCTCTTCCACTTTAATATTTTGTTATATGTGGATGTCTTCTAATTCCTTCAGCCATTACTGCAATCACCCGAATATTACTAATACTTGCTTTGCTATCATTTAACTGATCTTAAATATGTGGCATTATCATAAGTTTGTGGATCTATATTCTCAATAAATTCATTTTATCACAAAGATAGGCATCCTTTATATATCATAACATTTACATATATAAACAATTTTATTAACAATCTCTTTGGGGGCATCTAGGAGGAGATAAGGATAGGATTAAATATGTCTGATATTTCAATTTAGAAGTATTTCACTTTGTCTATCCTACCTCTTCTAATTATGAAATAGTTGGATTGGGTGTGGATCGGTTGAAAAATCATTTTAGATTTTTAAAAATAAAGAAATCCAAATTATAATGTAAGGAAAACATCCGAGGAAGATATTGGACTTAAAAGTTATTCTTGTAAGAGGGGGTATGTCATTTTAAAACCAAAAACTATAGTCCACGTTGTTTGGGGTGAATTTCACTGGATGCTGCACTTTCCAAGTCATTCTGGGTTCTTTACAAACATGAAAAGCAATATTTCTTCATTGTTTTCTGTCTGCTATTTATAAATTCATGAAATACAAAATAATTCCTTTTCACAATATTACTTGCAAAGAAAATGTGGTTATAATCAAATGCATTCAATTATCTTCATGTATATTATTTTTTTTTAATTTATTTATTATTATTATACTTTAAGTTCTAGGGTACATGTGCATAACGTGCAGGTTTGTTACATATGTATACTTGTGCCATGTTGGTGTGCTGCACCCATCAACTCGTCAGCACCCATCAACTCGTCATTTATATCAGGTATAACTCCCAATGCAATCCCTCCCCCCTCCCCCCTCCCCATGATAGGCCCCGGTGTGTGATGTTCCCCTTTCCGAGTCCAAGTGATCTCATTGTTCAGTTCCCACCTATGTGTGAGAACATGCGGTGTTTGGTTTTCTGTTCTTGTGATAGTTTGCTAAGAATGATGGTTTCCAGCTGCATCCATGTCCCTACAAAGGACACAAACTCATCGTTTTTTATGGCTGCATAGTATTCCATGGTGTATATGTGCCACATTTTCTTAATCCAATCTGTCACTGATGGACATTTGGGTTGATTCCAAGTCTTTGCTATTGTGAATAGTGCCGCAATAAACATACATGTGCATGTGTCTTTATAGCAGCATGATTTATAATCCTTTGGGTATATACCCAGTAATGGGATGGCTGGGTCATATGGTACATCTAGTTCTAGATCCTTGAGGAATCACCATACTGTTTTCCATAATGGTTGAACTAGTTTACAATCCCACCGACAGTGTAAAAGTGTTCCTATTTCTCCACATCCTCTCCAGCACCTGTTGTTACCTGACTTTTTAATGATCGCCATTCTAACTGGTGTGAGATGGTATCTCATTGTGGTTTTGATTTGCATTTCTCTGATGGCCAGTGATGATGAGCATTTTGTCATGTGTCTGTTGGCTGTATGAATGTCTTCTTTTGAGAAATGTCT
This sequence comes from Macaca nemestrina, assembly GCF_043159975.1. Taxonomy (NCBI): domain Eukaryota; kingdom Metazoa; phylum Chordata; class Mammalia; order Primates; family Cercopithecidae; genus Macaca; species Macaca nemestrina. The sequence goes on along the minus strand of NC_092126.1, from coordinate 187,177,032 downwards.
GTTCATATCCTTTGCCCACTTTTTGATGGGGTTGTTTGTTTTTTTCTTGTAAATTTGTTTGAGTTCTTTGTAGGTTCTGGATATTAGCCCTTTGTCAGATGAGTAGATTGCAAAAATTTTCTCCCATTCTGTAGGTTGCCTGTTCACTCTGATGGTAGTTTCTTTTGCTGTGCAGAAGCTCTTTAGTTTAATTACATCCCATTTGTCAATTTTGGCTTTTGCTGCTGTTGCTTTTGGTGTTTTAGACATGAAGTCTTTGCCCATGCCTATGTCCTGAATGGTACTACCTAGGTTTTCCTCTAGGATTTTTATGGTATTAGGTCTAACATTTAAGTCTCTAATCCATCTTGAATTAATTTTCGTATAAGGAGTAAGGAAAGGATCCAGTTTCAGCTTTCTACTTATGGCTAGCCAATTTTGCCAGCACCATTTATTAAATAGGGAATCCTTTCCCCATTTCTTGTTTCTCTCAGGTTTGTCAAAGATCAGATGGCTGTAGATGTGTGGTATTATTTCTGAGGACTCTGTTCTGTTCCATTGGTCTATATCGCTGTTTTGGTACCAGTACCATGCTGTTTTGGTTACTGTAGCCTTGTAGTATAGTTTGAAGTCAGGTAGCATGATGCCTCCAGCTTTGTTCTTTTGACTTAGGATTGTCTTGGAGATGCGGGCTCTTTTTTGGTTCCATATGAACTTTAAAGCAGTTTTTTCCAATTCTGTGAAGAAACTCATTGGTAGCTTGATGGGGATGGCATTGAATCTATAAATTACCTTGGGCAGTATGGCCATTTTCACGATATTGATTCTTCCTATCCATGAGCATGGTATGTTCTTCCATTCGTTTGTGTCCTCTTTGATTTCACTGAGCAGTGGTTTGTAGTTCTCCTTGAAGAGGTCCTTTACATCCCTTGTAAGTTGGATTCCTAGGTATTTTATTCTCTTTGAAGCAATTGTGAATGGAAGTTCATTCCTGATTTGGCTCTCTGCTTGTCTGTTACTGGTGTATAAGAATGCTTGTGATTTTTGCACATTAATTTTGTATCCTGAGACTTTGCTGAAGTTGCTTATCAGCTTGAGGAGATTTTGGGCTGAGACAATGGGGTTTTCTAAATATACAATCATGTCATCTGCAAAGAGGGACAATTTGACTTCTTCTTTTCCTAACTGAATACCCTTGATTTCTTTCTCTTGCCTAATTGCCCTAGCCAGAACTTCCAACACTATGTTGAATAGGAGTGGTGAGAGAGGGCATCCCTGTCTTGTGCCAGTTTTCAAAGGGAATTTTTCCAGTTTTTGCCCATTCAGTATGATATTGGCTGTGGGTTTGTCATAAATAGCTCTTATTATTTTGAGGTACGTTCCATCAATACCGAATTTATTGAGCGTTTTTAGCGTGAAGGGCTGTTGAATTTTGTCAAAAGCCTTTTCTGCATCTATTGAGATAATCATGTGGTTCTTGTCTTTGGTTCTGTTTATATGCTGGATTATGTTTATTGATTTGGGAATGTTGAACCAGCCTTGCATCCCAGGGATGAAGCCCACTTGATCATGGTGGATAAGCTTTTTGATGTGTTGCTGAATCCGGTTTGCCAGTATTTTATTGAGGATTTTTGCATCGATGTTCATCAGGGATATTGGTCTAAAATTCTCTTTTTTTGTTGTGTCTCTGCCAGGCTTTGGTATCAGGATGATGTTGGCCTCATCAAATGAGTTAGGGAGGATTCCCTCTTTTTCTATTGATTGGAATAGTTTCAGAAGGAATGGTACCAACTCCTCCTTGTACCTCTGGTAGAATTCAGCTGTGAATCCATCTGGTCCTGGACTTTTTTTGGTTGGTAGGCTATTAATTATTGCCTCAATTTCAGAGCCTGCTATTGGTCTATTCAGGGATTCAACTTCTTCCTGGTTTAGTCTTGGAAGAGTGTAAGTGTCCAGGAAATTATCCATTTCTTCTAGATTTTCCAGTTTATTTGCATAGAGGTGTTTATAGTATTCTCTGATGGTAGTTTGTATTTCTTTGGGGTCGGTGGTGATATCCCCTTTATCATTTTTAATTGTGTCGATTTGATTCTTCTCTCTTTTCTTCTTTATTAGTCTTGCTAGTGGTCTGTCAATTTTGTTGATCTTTTCAAAAAACCAACTCCTGGATTCATTGATTTTTTGGAGGGTTTTTTGTGTCTCTATCTCCTTCAGTTCTGCTCTGATCTTAGTTGTTTCTTGCCTTCTGCTAGCTTTCGAATGTGTTTGCTCTTGCTTCTCTAGTTCTTTTAATTGTGATGTTAGAGTGTCAATTTTAGATCTTTCCTGCTTTCTCTTGTGGGCATTTAGTGCTATAAATTTCCCTCTACACACTGCTTTAAATGTGTCCCAGAGATTCTGGTATGTTGTATCTTTGTTCTCATTGGTTTCAAAGAACATCTTTATTTCTGCCTTCATTTCGTTATGTACCCAGAAGTCATTCAGGAGCAGGTTGTTCAGTTTCCATGTAGTTGAGCGGTTTTGATTGAGTTTCTTAGTCCTGAGTTCTAGTTTGATTGCACTGTGGTCTGAGATACAGTTGGTTATAATTTCTGTTCTCTTACATTTGCTGAGGAGTGCTTTACTTCCAACTACGTGGTCAATTTTGGAAGAAGTGCAATGTGGTGCTGAGAAGAATGTATATTCTGTTGATTTGGGGTGGAGAGTTCTATAGATGTCTATTAGGTCTGCTTGCTGCAGAGATGAGTTCAATTCCTGGATATCCTTGTTAACTTTCTGTCTCGTTGATCTGTCTAATGTTGACAGTGGAGTGTTGAAGTCTCCCATTATTATTGTATGGGAGTCTAAGTCTCTTTGTAAGTCTCTAAGGACTTGCTTTATGAATCTGGGTGCTCCTGTATTGGGTGCATATATATTTAGGATAGTTAGCTCTTCCTGTTGAATTGATCCCTTTACCATTTTGTAATGGCCTTCTTTGTCTCTTTTGATCTTTGATGGTTTAAAGTCTGTTTTATCAGAGACTAGTATTGCAACCCCTGCTTTTTTTTGGTCTCCATTTGATTGGTAAATCTCCTCCATCCCTTTATTTTGAGCCTAAGTATGTCTCTGCGTGTGAGATGGGTCTCCTGAATACAGCAGACTGATGGGTCTTGACTCTTTATCCAGTTTGCCAGACTGTGTCTTTTAATTGGAGCATTTAGTCCATTTACATTTAAGGTTAAGATTGTTATGTGTGAACTTGATCCTGCCATTATGATATTAACTGGTTATTTTGCTTGTTAGTTGATGCAGTTTCTTCCTAGCCTCAATGGTCTTTACATTTTGGCATGTTTTTGCAATGGCTGGTACCGGTTGTTCCTTTCCATGTTTAGTGCTTCCTTCAGGGTCTCTTGTAAGGCAGGCCTAGTGGTGACAAAATCTCTAAGCATTTGCTTATCTGTAAAGGATTTTATTTCTCCTTCACTTACGAAACTTAGTTTGGCTGGATATGAAATTCTGGGTTTAAAATTCTTTTCTTTAAGAATGTTGAATATTGGCCCCCACTCTCTTCTGGCTTGGAGAGTTTCTGCTGAGAGATCTGCTGTTAGTCTGGTGGGCTTCCCTTTGTGGGTAACCCGACCTTTCTCTCTGGCTGCCCTTAAGATTTTTTCCTTCATTTCAACTTTGGTGAATCTGGCAATTATGTGTCTTGGAGTTGCTCTTCTCGAGGAGTATCTTTGTGGCGTTCTCTGTATTTCCTGGATTTGAATGTTGGCCTGCCCTACTAGGTTGGGGAAGTTCTCCTGGATGATATCCTGCAGAGTGTTTTCCAACTTGGTTCCATCTTCTCCCTCACTTTCAGGCACCCCAATCAGACGTAGATTTGGTCTTTTTACATAATCCCATACTTCTTGCAGGCTTTGTTCATTTCTTTTTCTTCTTTTTTCTTTTGGTTTCTCTTCTCGCTTCATTTCATTCATTTGATCCTCAATCGCAGATACTCTTTCTTCCAGTTGATCGAGTCGGTTACTGAAGCTTGTGCATTAGTCACGTATTTCTCGTGTCATGGTTTTCATCTCTTTCATTTCGTTTATGACCTTCTCTGCATTAATTACTCTAGCCATCAATTCTTCCACTTTTTTTCAAGATTTTTAGTTTCTTTGCGCTGGGTACGTAATTCCTCCTTTAGCTCTGAGAAGTTTGATGGACTGAAGCCTTCTTCTCTCATCTCGTCAAAGTCATTCTCCGTCCAGCTTTGATCCGTTGCTGGCGATGAGCTGCGCTCCTTTGCCGGGGGAGATGCGCTCTTATTTTTGGAATTTCCAGCTTTTCTGCCCTGCTTTTTCCCCACCTTTGTGGTTTTATCTGCCTCTGGTCTTTGATGATGGTGATGTACTGATGGGGTTTTGGTATAGGTGTCCTTCCTGTTTGATAGTTTTCCTTCTAACAGTCAGGACCCTCAGCTGTAGGTCTGTTGGAGATTGCTTGAGGTCCACTCCAGACCCTGTTTGTCTGGGTATCAGAAGCAGAGGCTGCAGAAGATAGAATATTTCTGAACAGCGAGTGTACCTGTCTGATTCTTGCTTTGGAAGCTTCCTCTCAGGGGTGTACTCCACCCTGTGAGGTGTGGGGTGTCAGACTGCCCCTAGTGGAGGATGTCTCCCAGTTAGGCTACTCAGGGGTCAGGGACCCACTTGAGCAGGGAGTCTGTCCCTTCTCAGATCTCAACCTCCGTGTTGGGAGATCCACTGCTCTCTTCAAAGCTGTCAGACAGAGTCGTTTGCATCTGCAGAGGTTTCTGCTGTTTTTGTTATTTTTACTGTGCCCTGTCCCCAGAGGTGGAGTCTACAGAGACAGGCAGGTTTCCTTGAGCTGCTGTGAGCTCCACCCAGTTGGAGCTTCCCAGCAGCTTTGTTTACCTACTTAAGCCTCAGCAATGGCGGGCGCCCCTCCCCCAGCCTCGTTGCTGCCTTGCCGCGATATTGCAGACTGCTGTGCTAGCAATGAGGGAGGCTCCGTGGGCGTGGGACCCTCCCGGCCAGGTGTGGGATATGATCTCCTGGTGTGCCTGATTGCTTAAAGCGCAGTATTGGGGTGGGAGTTACCCGATTTTCCAGGTGTTGTGTGTCTCAGTTCCCCTGGCTAGGAAAAGGGATTCCCTTCCCCCTTGCGCTTCCCAGGTGAGGCGATGCCTCGCCCTGCTTCAGCTCTCGCTGGTCGGGCTGCAGCAGCTGACCAGCACCAATCGTCCGGCACTCCCCAGTGAGATGAACCCAGTACCTCAGTTGGAAATGCAGAAATCACCGGTCTTCTGTGTCGCTCGCGCTGGGAGTTGGAGACTGGAGCTGTTCCTATTCGGCCATCTTGCTCCGCCCCCCCATCTTCATGTATATTATTTATAGTAAATATCGAAATCAAATTTCGGTCATGTTAGTCAAAACACTGGCACATTACATTCTCAGAGATTTTATCATTATTTTTTAAGGCATGGTTTCCTTTATTATTAATGTTATTAATTTTATTTAATTTTTGTGAGTACATAGTTGGTGTATATACTTATAAAACACCAGAGATGTTTTGATACATACATGCAATGTGAAATAAGCACATCATGGAGATGGGGTGTTCATCCCCTCAAGCATTTATCCTTTGGGTTACAAACAATTTAGTTATATTCTTTAAGTTATTATAAAATGTACAATTAAGTTATTATTGACTATAGTCCCCTTGCTGTGCTATCAAATAGTAGGTCTCATTCATTCTTTCCATTTTGTTGTGTCCACTAACCATCCCCGCTTCCCCTAGATGCCCACTGCCCTTCCCAGCCTCTGGTAACCATCTTTTACTCTCCATGTTGATGAGTTCAATTGTTTTGATTTTCAGATCCCACAAATAAATGATAACGTAATATGTTTGTCTTTCTGTGTCTGGTTTATTTCACTTAACATAATGACCTCCAGTTCTATCCATATTGTTGCAATTAACTGAATTTCATTCTTTTCATGGCTTTATAGTATTCCATTGTGTATATGTATGATGTAGCCTGTCCAGTCATCCAGTGTCCAGTTGATGGACACTGAGGTTGTTTCTACATCTTAGCTATTGTAAAGAGTACTGCAACAAACATAGGAGCGCAGATATCATCTCTTTGATATACTGATTTCCTTTCTCTGGGGTATATACCCAACAGTGGGATTACTGGATCATATGGTAGCTCTATTTTTAGTTTTTTGAGGAACATTCAAACTGTTATCCACAGTGGTTGTACTAATTTACATTCCCACCAAGAGTGTACAGTTCATTTTTCTCCACCTCCTGGTCAGCATTTTTTATTCCCTGTAATTTGGATATAAGCCATTTTAACTGCAGAGAGATCATATCTCATGATAGTTTTGATTTGCATTTATCTGATGATCAATGATGTAGAGCATCTTCTCATATGCCTGTCTTCCATTTGCATGTCTTTTTTTTGAGAAACGTCTATTTAAATCTTTTGCCCAGTTTTTGATCAGTTTATTAGATTTTTTTTCCTATAGAGTTGTTTGAGTTCCTTATATATTCTGGTTATTAATCACTTGTCAGATGGTAGTTTGCAAATATTTTCTCCCATTTTGTGGGTTGTATTATCCCTTCGTTGATTGTACACTTGGTGGTGCAAAAGCATTTTAACTTGCTGCGGTCTCATTTGTGCATGTTTGCTTTGATTGCCTGGGTTTGTGGGGTATTTCTCAAGAAATTTTTTGCCCAGTCCAATGCACTGGAGATTTTTCCCAATGTTTACTTTTAGTAGTTTCGTAGTGTGAGGACTTAAGATTTAAGTCTTTAATCCATTTTGATTTGACTTTTGTATACAGTGAGAGATAGGGGGTTCGTTTTATTCTGCATGTGGATATCTAGTTTTCTCAGCACCATTTATTGAAGAGATTGTTTACCCTAGTATATGTTCTTGCCACCTTTGTCAAAAATGAATTCACTGTAGGTGTATGGATTTGTTTCTAGGTTCTCCACTCTGTTCCATTGGTTTATGTGTCTGTTTTATGCCAGTAGCATACCGTTTTAGTTACTATACCCTTGTAGCATAACTTGAAGTCAGGTGATGTGATTCCTTCAGTTTTGTTATTTTTGCTTTGGATGGCTTTGGCTATTCTGTGTCTTTTATGGTTCCATATAACTTTTAGAATTGTTTTCTTTTTCTATTTTGACCAATGTCATTGGTATTTTGATAGAGATTGCATTGAAACTGTAGATTGCTTTGGGTAGTAAGAACATTACAATATTGATTCTTCCAATCCATGAACATAATTTTAAAAATTTTTTTAGTGTCTTCTTCAGTTTCTTTCATCAGTGTTTTACATTTGTCCTTATAGAGATCATTCACTTTCTTGGTTAAATGCTAGGTGGTTAATTTTTGTGTGGCTATTTAAAATGGGAGTATTTTATTTTATTATTTTCAAATTGTTCACTGTTGGCATACAGAAAAACTACTGGTTTTTGCATGTTGATTTTGCATCCTGCAATTTTAATACATTTGTTGATAATTCCTGATAGTTTTCTTGTTGATTCTTTAGGTTTTTCCAAATATAAGATCATGTCATCTGCAAACAAGAATAATTTGGCTTCCTCCTTTCCAGAATGGATGCCTTTATATCTCTCTCTTGTCTGTTGCTCTAGCCAAGACTTTGAGTACTACCTTGAATAACAGTGGTGACAGTGGGCATCCTAGTCATGTTCCAAATCTTAGAGGAAAGACTTTCAGTTCTTCCCCGTTTAGTCTGTTACTAAATGTGGGTCTGTTGTATAACATGGTTTTTATTATGTTGAGGCATGTTTGTTCTATCCCCAGTTTGTTTTAGGGTTTTTATCATGAAGAGATGTTGAATTTTATCAACTTGCTTTTTCAGCATCAATTGAAATGATCATATGGTTTTTATCCTTCATTCTGCTGGTATGTTGTATCACATTATTGATTTATATGTGTTCAACCATCCTTGCATTCTAGGGATAAATTCCACTTGGTCATGATGAATGATCTTACTAATGTATTGTTGAATTTGGTTTGCTAGTATTTTCTTGAGGATTTGTTGTCAATATTCACCAGAGATATTGGCCTAGAGTTTGTTGTTGTTGTTGTTGTTGCTGCTTTTTTTTTCTTTCTTTTCATATGTCTTTGTCTGGTTTTGGTATCAGGGTAACATTGGCCTCTTAGAATGAGTTTTGTACTGTTTCATCTTCCTCTGTTTTAGAATAGTTTGTATATAACTGGTATTTCTTCTTCTTTAATGTCTGGTAACATTCAGCAATAAAACCATCAGGTCCTGGGCTTTTCTTTACTGGGAGACCTTTTATTATGGCTTCAAACTAGTTACTTTTTATTGCTCTGTTCACTTTTGGATTTCTTCTTGGTTCAATCTTGGTAGGTTGTATGTGTCTAGAAATTCGTTCATTTCTTCTAGTTTCTCTAATTTATTGGTATATAGTTGTTCATAGTAGGCTCTAAGGATCTTTTCAATTTTTGCGGTAATGTCTCCTTTTTCATTTATGGTTTCATTTACTTGTATTTTCTGTCTCTCTCTTTTTTAGTTAGTCTGGCTAAAGGTTTGTCAATTTTGTTGAACTTTTCAAAAAACCAACCTTTTAATTATCTTTCAATAAAAAAGCTCTTTCTAATTTTTCAGCAGACATCCTCTGGACTGAAACTGGAACATTACCTCTCCTGGGTCTCCAGCATTCTAGCCTATTCTGCAGACTTTGGATTTGCTAGACTTCATAATAATTACTTGAGTCCAAATTCTTATAATAAATCTAATAAAGATATTACATATATATGTGCATATATACATATACATAAATATGGTACATATGTGTACATATGTCATCTCACAGTATACAGAGAGGGAATTGGTTTCAGGATGCTGTGCATACCAAAATTTATACATACTCAAGCCCTAAAGTCAGTCCTGCAGAATGGGCTTACACAACATATCAGCCCTCCGTATACACATATTTTTTTTTTGCATCCCAAGAATCTTGAATTTTCAATCCACATATAAGGTGGAACTGTACATTTCAAACCCATGTTCCTCAAGGGTCAACTGTGTGTGTGTGCATGTGTGTGCTTGGGTGTGTGGGTGAGTGTGTGTGTGGGTGAGTTTGTGTGTGTATCCTATTGGTTCTGTTTCTCTGGAGAACTCTGACTAATACACTATCTTAGCTAGCATCTTTTGTGGAGACACAGTAATTTATTTTCAAAATACATGTTCTTTTCTAATTAGTAAGTGTAATTTATTTTCAAATTGCATGTTTTTTCTCATTATTAAGTCTAATTTATTTTCAAATTGTATGTTCTTTTCTCACTATTTAATTATTTAATTTTTGATTTTGTTAACTTACTTTCCTTAAATATAATGTGTTTCATTTTCTCCTTAAGTGTAATAAATTTTTATTTTCTTTAAGTTTCTATGTCATAACAATATTCATGTCAAAATTAAATATTTTTGTTCCTTCAGTTTTTTCTTTATTCAACTTACTAGCATTTTGATATAATTTGGTTTTATGCTGTCCTGTCCAAATCTCATATTGAAATGTAATCCCCGATGTTGGAGGTGCGGTCTGGTGAGAAGTGATTGGATCACAGCAGTGGATTTCTCATGAATGATTTAGCATCATCCCTCTTGGTACTGTCCTCAGGATAGTGAGTGAGTTCTTGTGAGATCTGATTGTTTAAAAGTGGAGCATGGGCAAGGACTTCATGTCTAAAACACCAAAAGCAATGGCAACAAAAGCCGAAATCGAGAAATGGTATCTAATTAAACTAAAGAGCTTCTGCACAGCAAAAGAAACTACCATCAGAGTGAACAGGCAACCTACAGAATGGGAGAAAATTTTTGCAATCTACCTGTCTGACAAAGGGCTAATATCCAGAATCTACAAAGAACTTAAACAAATTTACAAGAAAAAAAATTAAACAACTCCATCAAAAAGTGGCGAAGGATATGAGCAGACACTCCTCAAAAGAAGACATTTATGTAGCCAACAGACACATGAAAAAATGCTCATCATCACTGGCCATCAGAGAAATGCAAATCAAAACCACAATGAGATACCATCTCACACCAGTTAGAATGGTGATCATCAAAAAGTCAGGAAACAACAGGTTCTGGAGAGGATGTGGAGAAATAGGAACACTTTTATACTGTTGGTGGCACTGTAACTAGTTCCACCATTGTGGAAGACAGTGTGGTGATTCCTCAAGGATCTAGGACTAGAAATACCATTTGACCCAGCCATCCCATTACTGGGTATATACCCAAAGGATTATAAATCATGCTGCTATAAAGACATATGCACATGTATGTTTATTGTGGCACTACTCACAATAGCAAAGACTTGGAACCAACCCAAATGTCCATCAATGATAGACTAGATTAAGAAAATGTGGCACATATACACCATGGAATACTATGCAGCTGTAAACAAGGATGAGTTAGTGTCCTTTGTAGGGACATGGATGCAGCTGGAAACCATCATTCTCAGCAAACTATCGCAAAGACAGAAAACCAAACATCGCATGTTCTCACTTATAGGTGGGAATTGAACAATGTGAACACTTGGACACAAGAAGGGAACATCACACACTGGGGCCTGTTGTGGGATGGGGGGAGGGGGAGGGATAGCATTGGGAGATATACCTAATGTAAATGATGAGTTAGTGGGTGCAGCACACCAGCATGGCACATGTATACATATGTAAAAACCCTGCACATTGTGCACATGTACCCTAGAACTCAAAGTATAATTATTAAAAAAAAGAAAATAATAAAAATAAAAAAATGAATGTGTGTAGCCCCTCCCCTCTCGCTCTCTTGCTTCTGCTTTCACCATAAGACATGCAAGCTGCCACTTGGCTTTCAGCCATAATTGGAAGCTTCCAGAGTCCTTCTCAGAAGCAGATGCCATGAAGCTTCCTGTACAGCCTGCAGAACCATGAGGCAATTAAATCTCTTTTCTTACGAATTGCCCAGTCTCCGTTACTGCTTCATAGCAATGAAGCAAGAACAGCCTAATCCACATTTGTGTGCTGTTTTTCACACGTTAAAAACTAGCCCTTATTTATTTATCAATTGTACTGTTTTAGTAGTGCCTAATTAAATAATTTATGTTTATTTCTTTTCATTCATATCTTGGATATTTTTATCTTGTTTTAGGATTTTGCACTCAAATCATTTTTAATATTCCTTTGTTTTAAATAAGTCATTGAAATTCGAATTTTTTATTAGAACAAACACATCTCCATCTGACATTTTGTCACATAGTCTTGTCCTATCCTGATTTCAATGTAAGCTACTATTGTACTTATATTTAATCATTTAAGCAAGAAAGAATGTTTTAAAATCCCAAGTGAATTTCAGTTTGAAATACTAATACTAAAATCTGTGTTCATCAGCTTTGAAGGCAATTTTACTTTTGTAGTCTGGTGTGTATAATTTTTGTAAATTTTCTATGAACATTTAAAAATAAAATGTGTCCCTTATTTAATGGCAAAATGCTTGATATGTTTATTAAAAAATAATAATTTAATATTCAATTTAATGTATCTTTATCAGCACTTACTGTTATTTAGATCTTTCCATTGTTAGAGTATTGCTTTGGTTTCTGTATTTGATACTAAGATTTTGGCCTACTTCTAGTATTTACGTCTGTTTTTCTTGGAAACTTTATGCTATGTTATTTAGATTTGTGAACGGCGTGAAACCATTAAATTGAACTTTTATCAACATTAGCTGAAGCTTCTATCTCAAATAGGCTTTTCATTCTAATTTACTTGAGATTAATAGAGTCATCCTAGTTTGTTTTGTTTGGGTGGGTGTGAATATATTTATTTGGTACTTATTTTTACATCTCTCTATGTTTTTAGTTTTGAGAAAAAAATGCTATTTATAATTCTAGCAACTGGCTTTCAGTTTTTTTAGAACTATTTTAAATATTTTGTACTTATTTCAAAATATTCTAAAAGTTTATAACCTCTATGATGTGTGTTCTTGTTTTTCTATACACCTTTTGATGTAATCTTGCTTCTATATGCTCCTTTATTTTTTCTTAGCCTATTTATTTTGGGCTATTTAAAAAGTATGCAGATAATTTTAATTTAACAAGATATAGTCCTTAAATTATAGTTATTTATATATCTCCATATTTTTAAGGGTGTCACTAGCATATATTTGTAATGTGCTTCATTAAAAGTAACAGACAAATTAATTTACAGTGGTTTAAAGATCAAGGATTCTATTTCTCAAAAATAAGAAATTCAAAGAAAGCTCCCAGACTGGCTTAAATTGCTAAATTATCATCATCAGTGTATTGGTCTTTCTTATGCTCATAACTTCATGATTGCAGGATGGAGACTGTGCCTGATGGTACAACGGTCGAGTTCCAGCCAGACAGAAAAAGAAAGAATAAGTAAGCGAAATCTGAAAGTGCCATGAGAACCAAGTCAATCTGCTGTATCAGGAAAACAAAAACTAAAACGCCCAGGGGACTTCTGTTTTCTTCTCTTTTTTTCCCCAAAAGTCACTCCTAATGGAAAAGTGCTTAAGTAGAAAGGGACTGTTGATGGGCATTAAATCAACCAGTCAAAAGTGTTTACTAACATCTTTCTTACAGTGATTACATGATTTAAAAAATTAAAAAGATTGACCATGACATTTCTAGGGCAAAAGTGAAGATATAGAATAATTTTGTGTCCTAATTCATGCTATACACCCAAACACATCCCATCCATATTTCACAATATATGTGGAATAATCTACACTGTTAGATCCTGTGGCAGAAATTGATACATTCATATTCCAACAAGCCTCCACTCCTTTCTCGTTAGAAAATTCTCCTGACACTTTTCTGGGCATATGTCCACCAATTACCAAAAATAGAAAAAAAAATGTTCTTACCTCTTTTACAGCTAGGTATCCTCAGTGATATGTATACAAAAGTATCTCTGAAACTTCTGGACAGTGTTCTAACAGAGAAGGGGCTAACTATACTTACCAGCTTCCTAAATGGTCCCAGAAGTTCAGACATGATCGCTAAATCCCCCAAAAGACATCATAAAAAAAAGAAGGCATGAGAAAATTGTTGCAATCCATCCATCTGAAAAAGGTCTAATATCAGAGTCTACAAGGAACTTAAACAAATTTACAAGAAAAAAAACAAACAACCCCATTAAAAAGTGGGCAAAGGACAGGAACAGATCCTTCTCAAAAGAAGACATACATGTGACCAACAAACATATGAAAAAAAGCTCAACATCCCTGATTATTAGAGAAATGTGAATCAAAACCATAATGAGATACTATCTCACACCAGTCAGAATGGCTATTATTAAAAAGTCAAAAAACAACAGATGCTGGCAAAGTTGTGAAGAAAAAGGAAAATGCTTTTACGTTGTTGGTAGGAGTGTAAATTTGTTCAACCATTGTGGAAGACAGTGTGGCAATTCCTTAAAGACTTAGAGGCAGAAATACCATTTAACCCAGCAATCCCATTACTGAGTATATATCTAAAGTAATATAAATCATTCTGTTATAAAGATACATGCACATGTATGTTCATTTCAGCACTATTCAGAATAGCAAAGACATAGAATCAACCTAAATGGCCATCAATGATAGACTGGATAAAAAAATATGGTAGACATAAACCAGGGAATACTATGTAGCCATAAAAAGGAATGACATCATATCCTTTGCAGGAACATGGTTGGAATTGAAAGCCATTATCTTGCAACATATATCCCTGAACTTAAAATAAAAGTTGAAGAAAAAAAAAAAAGAAGGCATGGTTCACATTCCTTAAATGGGAGAGTACATAGCTCGATTTAGCCCACACCACTTACAAATGTAAAACCACCATGCTTTCCTATCTACGTCAGTGCTTTTTATATGGCAGAGGAATTAAATTATCTCTCTTGGGAATCATTGTTATTAGAGGTTATTTCTGGCATAGTAGGCCAAAATCAATACTAACTAATACAGATAAATGGAGGTATTAATACTTTCTATTTTATTCTGTATCACTGAATTTGTTTTAAAATTATATTGGCATTACTTTATAATGTAACCAAATATGAATAAAAACAAATATACATTTAAAAATTAACAAATACAAGTTTACTGTAAATCAGTGGTCAAATGTCAATATCCCAATAGATAAATGATATTGAATCAGTAGTTTTAAAAGGAATAAATTGCAATGGATAGAGATAATGAAAGATAATTTTAATAAATTAGTATTTAAAACAAGAAAAGATTAAATGAGGGCACATATGCCATGTTTTGGAAATGATTACTATCAGTGATGATTGGAATGTAGATCAGCACAATATTCCTCAAAAATACTTTAGTAATATATATATATTGAATCATTAAAACATGGGAAACATTTGAACCAGCAACTCAAGTTCATAATTCACTTTTTTAATAATTGAAGAATATTTCTTTCTTTCTTGGTATTTCACCTTCACGAGGTATGTTTATTATACAAGTATAACTAAAGTGTGAATTTATGTTTCCCTCACTCATAACTTAATGATTTATCAAAATACTTCTCTTTTGGATGAACTCGGCTGATCTTTCATTATTAATGGCAATGCTTGCTTTTATCCCTGCATGAGATGATTCTGTTGTGTAGTGTCCTTCTTCAATGTCTGTCAATTCTTTATCAGAAACTAAACAAGTACAACCTCTTTACCTTTACTGTCCCTTTATCTTTTTCGTAATTGTAACTCTTATTAGTCAAATGTATATCAGGGTTAGAAGAACAAAGTAAGGCTGGGCGCGGCGTCTCACGCTTGTCATCCCAGCACTTTGGCAGGCTGAGGCGGGCAGATCATTTGAGGTCAGGAGCTCAAGACCAGCCTGGCCGACATAGTAATAGCCTGTCTATATTAAAAATACACACACACACACACACACACACACAAAGTGAACTGGGCATGGTGGTATGTGCCTGTAATCCCAGCTACTCAGGAGGCTAAGGCTCAAGAATGGCTTGAACCCAGGAGGCAGAGGTTGCAGTGAGCTGAGATCACGCCACTGCACTCCAGCCTGGGTGACAGAGTGAGACCCTGTCTCAAGAAGAAGAAGGAGAAGGAGAAGAAGCTAATTAGAAATTATAAAGACAATAAATTTCAAATAGTAATCTTAATTTCTCTTCTTAATTGACACCCTCCTCTTTATCTTTCTGCCATGGGTAGAAATAAAATGATTTGGATTATTGTGTAATATGCTTATGAAAAAGAAACCATACTTGTTTACATACAGAAATATTTCCATCCATTGTGAAAACTCATGGAATATATGGTTTTATTCGTAGGTTCCTTGAAGTTAAAGAAAGACATAGACTACCATTGCTTTGTCTATATTGCTTAACTTTCTAATTGATAAATTGAAAATGTTTTCCTCTTTCAATACCAGGAGTGACCATATGCTTCTTTTCTAAGATGGAAGAAAAAAATTTTATGTCCTCTTTATCCTTGCCAACTTCAATAAAATTGAAAGTAGTCAACAAGTACTCACATGATAATGAATAACAACACCATGCATTTAATTATTATAGATTACAAAATAGGTAAAAAAAAAAACCACAATAGTTTCAACATTGCTATTTAATCTGATGCCAGAAATAAATAGCATATTACTGTGTTAAAACTGTAGAGCCTTGTCCATCTTAGGCGTTCACGAAAGATGTCGATACAGAACTGTCACTCTTTTTGACACACCACTGACAACAAGCCTATCCCACAGAATGATGGAAACCTAATGCAATCAGAATTTCTAATCTCCCAGTGATCACATATTCTTTTTTTGAAGCTCTGCCAGGAAATGTCTTCTCTGAGAAGGATGTTCAAACTTTTCATTACAGAACTTGAAACTACTTAAATTCACAACATTTTAGATACGCACATTTACACTAAACTCAAAAGATTGGAGTTAAACTCATATGGGGAGCTCTGAGGCTCACAAAGAAATTATATACTATTACCATTTTTTTTCTGTATTGAACATTAAATGCTTCATCGGTGTTGATCACTGGTTTTGTATCAAGTTTGATTCAGCTGTCTCAT
This sequence comes from Macaca nemestrina, assembly GCF_043159975.1. Taxonomy (NCBI): domain Eukaryota; kingdom Metazoa; phylum Chordata; class Mammalia; order Primates; family Cercopithecidae; genus Macaca; species Macaca nemestrina. The sequence goes on along the minus strand of NC_092126.1, from coordinate 187,160,957 downwards.
TTATTTTGGGATGCTGTGCTTTAGTGGGATGTAATGAATAACTGAGTAAGAAGCACTTGCTTGTGGTTCATGATTGATAGAGAAAACATGTGCAGGAGGATGTATGTGAAGGTGTGCGTGTGTGTCTGTCATTCTGTAGAAATTTATTTGCCCACTGTAATATAGGTATTGGGGCACAGGATTTATTGTCGTCTTTAAGTTCACTTGCATTGTATTCGGGGACAGTGTTGGGCTATAATAAACTATTGTGAAACAAACCCAACTTAACTAGTTTTAATGTATTTCTGCCTTCCCTGAAAATCACCATTGAAAATGAATTTTTGGACGTTACCAAGAAGAAATAACCTCTTTTTATAATTATTCTGCAATGCAAATAAACAACAAAACTCTATCCATTTCCTCAAAGACTCATTTAGACAGTTTTTTGCTTATGTTCCAGAGCAAGATTTTAAAGCAATGATTGGCACCCTTTTTCTATAAAAGGCCAGCTAGTAAATATTTCTAGGTTTTGTGGGTCAGATTGTCTGTGTTGCACCTACTCAGCTTTGCCATTGTAGCATGAAAGCAGGATGATTGTATTCCAATTAAACATGACTTATAAAACTGAAGTGGGTTGGATTTGGTCTGTGGGTTCTAGTTTGTGAGACCGTGTATTAAAATATGAATAAGTTTAAGGTGTCAAATCTAAATATTCTCCATGAATAAAACACTAAAATAAGCAGGCATAATTAATCTATTCTCATTCACAATTATGTACCTTCATATTAGAGCCTATTAATATGAAAATGACTCAAATATATAAATATTACTACTTGTTACATTAATTGGAAAACATTATTTGCAACAATATTTCCAAGTCATTTTTCAGAAATAACAAAAAGAGAATTAGGAGATTGATACAAAGGCAAAACGCATTGTTACATTATTTAGACTTGATTGTTTTTCTACTTCAATCTTACAAATGTGTTCAGTACTAAAATAAAATTCTCCAATGAGTTAAATATTAGCATTACATATATAGTATGTTTCTCTTTAAAAATGAAAGAGTAATATTTGTTAGGTATATGTTAATAGGAGATCAAACAGTATCATATAAATTTATATCAGAATATAAATTTTTTAAACTAGTTATGTTTTTTGACCAATACATAGAAAGAGAGGACAATTTGAGGGAAGGTAAGTGGGCATAACTGTGAACATATAAAATGGGACACTGTCTACATAAACTCACTCACTCTCCACCTTCCTCTTCTTATTGTGTGACCTCTAGAAATTCCAACAATTTTGCAAGCACCTAATCCTTTGTATTAAGTCACTTTCTGTCACTAATATCAAGAATAGTTTCTGCTTTTGGCACTGAACTCTAACCTTTGCTAACCTTGAATATGCAATTACAAAACATTTTCAGACTGTAACCTGTGATAGTTGACTTCATGTCAACAGACTCAACAGACATGTAACAATAGTTGAACTGGTTGGGAAAACTGTGAATATTGATTTGGTTGCACGTCGAATAGAGGTTTTAGCAAAGCCCTTCAAAAGAGATAAAGGTAGAGCAATTTAATGTGGCTCTGAAAAATAGCCTTTGCAGAAGATAAGGCTTCAAACCTTTCTCAAACACCTCTCATTAAGACATTTTGGCCAGACAAAGCATTAAAGATCAGACCTAAAGTGTTTCTATGGAAATCAACTTTCTTGTATCAAAGGACTTAAAGGTAGCCACAGTTAATTTGGGGGAGAGAGTGCTAAACCTAATAGTAGAATTAGGAAATAACTGACAGATTACTGATTTATGAACTGTACTTAACAAAGGCCTTTGCAATTACTTTCATGTGGAAACTGTATGCTAATAGATCAAAGGCTAAAATGTTTCCAAGGGAACTTGAACCATCAATTTGGTCTATAATGGCTGTGACTTTTAATCCTTAAAGCATCTCAAGAATATCAGGACTATAGCAAAAGAAGTGGACTCCAAACCTGTGCAGAAAATGCTTTAAGACACTCAGCTGAATAGAAGTTTTTCTGTTTATTATAGAATGAAAGGCTTTTCACAAATTCTTGCTGGCAGTGGCTGAAGTTTGTTCAAGAAAATTTTTGTCAATAGACACAAAGTACAGACGACACATTAAGCCCTCTGTTAAGTACTAAGGTATACAAAGGGGTGTGTGTGTATGTGTGTGTGTGTCTCTGTGTGTGTGTGTGTATGTGTCTGTATGCCTGTGCATGCATACATGTGCATGTGCTGTATGCTCCCTAAAACTTCCAATTCAATATGCTGAAAAATCTTTGAGTATCATTCGTGATCCAACTCCCCGCAGAAAGTCTCCTCTGTTACTGGAGTTGTATTTATTCAGAAACATGTAGAATGGATTTTTATAAAATTTCATCCTCTGTATCTTTACACTTGCTGCTCTTCTTTAATTTCATATTTACTTTCATTTATATTATTAGAGATTTCTCCTCTTATCATCATATTTCTTCCCATGTGTTTTCATAATATATTTAAAAATTTTAAATCAACTATTGAGTTATAATTTATATACAATTAACATACTCATTTGGACTACAGAGGTAAATTAATTTTGATGACAGTTTACCTTTTGATATCACTACAATAGTCATGATATAGAATATTTCCACCATCCCATAAAGTCCCAGTGACCTCTGCCAATCAGTCCTATCAATCCTCTCCCACGCTTCACTCAGGCTGTTATTAATTTGCTTTCTATCAATATGGTTAGGTTTGTGTATTCTATGGTATTTATAAGTGAGTAAAACAGAATATATTCTTTTATGAATTTTTTTTCATGAAGCATAATCTTTTAGAGTTTCAGCCAGTTGTTGTGTGCATCAATAGTGTGTTGCATTGTATAAGTATAATACACTTTGTCTTTCATTCACATCTTTAGTGAAATGCAGATTTACAGTAACTATTATGAATAAAGGTGCCATAAATATCTGTGTTCAAATATTTCTGTGAAAGATATACATATATACAGAAAGAAAGAGATTTTTATATCTATGGTCATATATATATATACAGTCTTTTTATTTATGGTAGCTATGTTCTATAAAGTCACCATGAGCCCTGAATTAGCGAATACTAAACATTACTCTTGGAGAAATACATGGTTAGGTCCCCACGAGGCTTTGGTCACATTTTCATTAATAATCAGTATATTATCTTGTTTTATGTATGTTATTGTTTAGGGACACCTTATTTAATATGTATTGTTGATTCAGTAACATTGGACTCACAACGAACAGTGCAATAAGTTAAGCCCGAATGAAGCTAACCTAATACATACATGAATTTTCTCCATCAGGCACATCAGTGCATTCTTGCATTTAGAAACACTAGACAGTAATTCAGCACTACATTTGAGAACCATTTTAAAAAGTGAAATCATCAACAAAAAGACTAACAATACAAAAAAACGTGGCACTAAATGAACCCTGAAACATACACTTGTTTACAGTATGAGAGCTGAAATCAGAAGGCAAATCACTGTCTTATTCATCCTCAACTGGAAAAATGCATGTTAAGCTGCTCAAAATTTCACTGCTCTGTACATGTCCATGAATGGCCATGAAAGTACTACAAGCATTGATTTTAGGGTTACAAACACATGTTAGTGAGTAGATAAATTTGCAAATAGAAAATTCACAAATAATGAAGATCGAGTGTGATGTGTGTGTTTGTATATCTGTGAGTGTATATTAGCTATATACTTATAAGAAGATTAAATTTTTGAATTGCTGAGTCCAGATAGTAAATACATATCTAATTTTTTATAACCTGCCAAACCTTTTTTTTTAAATTTCAGACTTCAATCAGTAAAGTATGAGAGGTCTATTTATTATGAATCTTACCCTACAGTTGATATTATCAGTTGTATGACCCTACTTTTTAAATTTTTTGTTATTCAGATGTGTGTATTTAAGTGTGTGTAGTTGTGGGGGGGTTATCTCATTATAAAATGTTCGTCTTACAAATGTATTTGCTGTGTAAAAAAGCTATACATGTTCAATGGATATAAATAAATCAACTTTATTGAAGCTTCATTTAAATATCATGAAATGCATCCATTTTACGTGTATACTTGAGTAAGTTTTCATAAATGTATGACTCCATGAAACCACCAGTATTGAAAGGACAGACTGTAAAGGGAAGAAAACGTTGTTGTTTTTTTTCTCTACTCTCATGCTTACCAAAGAACAATTCTATGATCAGATGTGTGGGGACTTTTCTTCACAAACCAAATAATTCTCTAACAGACAACAATTGAGTGTCCTATAATTCAATTCATTTCTGATACTGTCTACACGAAGATGTTATCAGATCCCACAGGTTAAAAGCTCAGTCTCATAGCTTCCCCCACCAATTTCAGATGCCAATTTCAAATGCCAGGTTGTGACCTGTGCTTCTGACAGTCCAACTATAAATTTGAACTCCCACAAATTCCCTCCCGGGATTCAATACTTTGCTAAAGCTGTTCCCAAAATTCAGGGGAACACTCCACATACATTTACTGGATTAACTTAAGGGACTGTATAAAGGATATAGACGAAGAACCAGATAAAGAGATGAACATGGCAAAGTACGGTGGGAAAGGGGGGGACAATCCCAGAGCTTCCATGTCCTTCTTATTGGCACCACCCCTCCAGCAACCTACATTGTTTAGCAACCTGAGAATTCATCAAATCTTTTCGTTCAAAGGTTTTCAAATAGCTCAATTTTCACCCCTACCCTTTCCTATATGATGGCAGGTGGAGTTAAAAGTTCCAACCCTCCAATTGTCTAATAATAATAATTTTTTCTTTCCGGTGAATGGCCACAACCTGTGGCTATCTAGAGGCCTTGCCCCAGGTCATCTCATTAGCATAAGCTCAGGTGTTATAAAGGGACTTGTGAATAACAAAAGACATTCCTATCACTAGGGGGTTTTAGGAGTTCTGTGACAGAAACCTAGGACAAAGAACAAATATATTTTATATTTCATATTGTACCACGCAGACATTTCTGTCACCCCCAGCAGTCTGCGTATTTCCCTTTGCTCACTTACCCTCAATTCCTTGTAAATGGGTCATGATGTGTCCTGCTTCTTGTAGAAATGTGATATTTTCTAGATGTTTTTAAATTTTTGTCTTTATGTTAATAGTGATGTGTTTATAGTGAAGTAAAGGTCAACATTTAATTTTTTTTTCCATATTGGTAGCTATTGTTCTTGCAACATCTTGTTGAAAAGACTAGCCTTTGTCCTGGGTATTTTATCAAAACTCAGTTCTGTATGTTTAATTTTTTACTCCAATTGTCTTTAAAAATCTGGTTGTCTATCATTACACATTACACCAATACCACGTAGTTATGAAAAATTAAGTGTTATATTGTTATAGGTAGTTAGGCATGAGCAGGGCCGGAGAGGGCTCTCCCTCACCCGCTGGAAATGTAGGGTGACGGTTTGCCAATTATTACATTGCCTCTCTAAAAGTGATAAATTGGCAGCTGGCACCAGGGAAAGGCCATTTTCTGATGGTCCTCACTTGTTGTACAAAAGTGTTAATTGAATGCAGGTGACAAGGAGAAGTAACGTCTTGGGCATACACATTAAGAGACAAAATGGTGGAGTATGACCTTCTGGGGACACACCAGTGGAAAAGGGAAGAAAGCCTCAGATGGACACTTGTAAAACTTCCTAAACACACTGCACATGCTCACGTCCCAAGGTTAAGGAAGGCACTGCCCATGCGGGGAGCCCATCCTAAGGGAAGAATCATGGGAAAGGGATCAGCCTGTAGAGCCCTAGGATCAAGGTTAAACATCACACTTGACCTTCACGTGCCCACTTGGGTTTCTTCCAAGTGTACTTGCCTGGTTTTTTTTCCTGTTATAAAAACTTTTTAAATAAACTTTCACTCCAGCTCTGAAACTTGCCTTGGTCTATTTTTCTGTCTTATGCCTCTCAGTCGAATTCTTTCTTCTGAGGAGGTAACAACTGAGTTTGCTGCAGACCCATACAACTGGTCACTAGTAACTCAGATACCTGCCACTGGTAACATATGTGGTGCTGTGAGGCTCAGATATTTGCCACCCCTAACAATAGTAAGATTGAACTCAAAGAATATGAGGCCGGGTGTGGTGGCTCACACCTGTAATCCCAGCACTTTGGGAGGTCTTGAGGTCAGGAGTTCCAGACCCGCCTGGTAAACATGGTGAAACCCTGTCTCTACTAGAAATAATAAAAATTAGACAGGTGTGGTGGTGGGCACCTGTAATTCCAGCTACTTGGGAGGTTGAGGCAGGAGAATCACTTGAACCTGGGAGACGGATGTTGCAGTGAGCTGAGATCATGCCGCTGCACTCCAGTCTGGATGACAGAGAGACTCTATCTCAAAAAAAGAATATGAGACTCACATTAATATCAAACATGTTTGGTTCTTTCTAAGCCTAAAATCATATGATTTCATTATTTCATTAATTCAACTAAAATTATGGAATGTTTACTTTGTATCAGTTACTTTGTTCCGAAACGAAAATGAAAACAAGAAAATTGATTTTTCAAGACTTCAAAGTCTAAATATAAAACTACAAACTGTTAAAATAGAAATGAATACCAAATATTATGTAACAGAAAATAGAAAATGTAGGAATTAAATTTGCCTGTGTAAGTCAGAATGGCTTAAAAGACTACTCTTATAGTGGGATTTTCTTTCTCTTTCAGAGACAGAAGAAAGACGGGACTCAGCCCCTCCCTATACCCCACCAAGGACTTCTACTGCAGGCTAATTTGGTGGGGAGGAGGGGGCATGGCCAGCAGGGACCCCACCAGACCATCAAGACCTTGCACCGTAAACCTTACTCAAGGTACCTAATTCACTAATTGTGACACCATAAGGAGGCTAAAATTAGCAGCTTCTGCCATAAATCTTACTAAAGGGAATTGAAATGTGGAGACCCATTGTAAATTTTACCTGCTGAAGATAACCCTATTACCCACAGGCTCAGAAGATCAAAATAATGATCAGTCTTTGCCCTTTGCCTCATTATAACATCAGAAATCACAGCCGGGGTGGAGATTTAACATGCTAATGAGACATGCAATACAGAAGAAGCATGTTATCAGACTGCACAGACACCAGAAGTTCTCCACTTCTAAATGCTTACATGTCACTTCCTTCCCTCTTTAGCTTATTGAAAATTATTCTCCTGACTCTTCAGAGAGGCAGCAGAGCATTTTTTCTCTCTTATCCCTGGGCATAAGGTCAAATAAAGAATTGCTGGGAAAACGCCTTTGGCCTTGTATCAATTTCTATTGCATTGACAGCACAAGAATCTGTGTTTGATAGTATATTAATTGGGGCTCATATGAGACCATGGGACATGGAGCGCTCTTTCTCTCATGATGGGAGAGATTTGCGGACTAAAAGGACTGCTGGACAAGATCACTACACAGCTAGTGAGCTGCCGCCTGAACCTTTGATTCAGTGTCACCACACTGGTGAGTCTTTCTTCAACCTCCAGAGCTCCTTGCCACCTCCACTAAACAATGCTCTTTTCCCTTCCCTTCCTCTCTCTCTTTACTCTCTTTTCCCTTTCCTATCTTTTCTGCCACTCAGAGTGCCCCTCCTCTCTTCCTCACTTCTTAACATGGAAAGTTGGATCTAAATGGACATCCATATGAGACAAGTTGAAACAGTCAGCTCAGTTTTACCAGTCTGGGACACTTGACTATGTATTTATAAAGGACAGATTGAAACAGTTGATCTGGGTATAATCAATCCGGTTGCCAGTGAGATGGTTTTCACTTCATCCTTCACATTAGTTGGTTTGGGTTTGAGTCCCAAGAAATACATCTTTCTCTCTCTCCCCCTTTTTTTCCTTCTCCTTATATACCCAGGTTTTGATTTTGTATCTTTGTGTAAAACTCCTCATTAATACTTTGCTTCTCTTTGCCACACTTCTGGCCTTCAGGAAGGCACCAGGCACACCTGAGTGTGACAGTAATTATTGGTTTTCTGCACAATTAAAAAAAAGTTCAGAATCCTAATAATCTACAACTACAGAGTTAAGTCTTCTAACATTCTCTATCTCCCCCTATTTCTTTTCTGCCTGCTTTGAATCTGCTGTTGTTAAGCTGCTGGTGCTGAAATAAGACTCAATATTTATGGTTTAACTGAAATGTAAACATTTAAAACTTGTTTCAAACTAAAGAAAAAAGGGGTAAAAGAGAATTTTAAAACCAAACTACCATACAGACTACTTTATCCAAATTGTGGTACACAGCTTTCCTTAGATTATCTATCAGGACAGGCAAAGTTTAGCCATATGAACAGGTTACAATTTAGTTAGAAAAATAATTTGAATCCAACTATCTATTATACAATGGTGAGTTCATATTGACATATTTTATAAAATGGCTAGAATTCCAAGGTACAAGCCATTGAATCTTTGTTTATGAGTGTGTCTACATGTTTAGATGTGTTTACATACATGTATTACGATACATGTTTTGTCTAGCAGAATACCAAATTGGCTTATAAGTAAATGAGTGAGTTCTCACAGCTTAAATCCATTGCTCTTTTGTTTCATATGACTTCAACTATTGTTGATAAATACAGACAATTTTAAAGATCCTTGGGAAAATAAAATTAAAAACATCTTCAGTATTTAATCTTGGTCTAAATTAAGCAGGTCAGAGACTTTGTTCACAAGATGCTTTAAGGTCATAAACTGATTCTATGGCATATTTGATCATTGTTTCCCTTGTCAGTTTTACAGCCATTGGAATCTAGGTAAGGCCTGGAGACGTGTGAAGTTAGCCATGTACCCTGGCTAGGCTGGGGAGACTCAGATACTGTCTGCAGCTCTGTCCTTGTTCTGGGCTCTGCAATCCGATACATGATTAAAATTTTTACTAACCAAGCTTTTCACTAAAAGTAAAAATTTAAGAGTTAACATCGTAACATTTCTAAGTGAGACTACTGGAAAAACAGTTTCACATGCAAAGTTTGTAAAGTAAAATGTGTTTTTAATAAAAAGTCATAAGCAGGTATGGAAATACAGCTTTTGTTATAGGAAAAATAATTTTCTTGAATTTAGAGACTTATAAGGATCATCCTAAATTCAAAGAAGAATACTGCAGAACTAAAGTTCTATCAGGTTATAAAAGATTTATAAAAGAATAATCTTATAAGGAATGTTAAGTGTGGAAGAAAGCTAGCCAAAATTTGAAGGTGATTTTTCAGGTTATTTTGTTCTGTCTTTATTAGGTCTTGTTATTTGGAAAGCCGAGTCAACCTTGTATAAATAACTAAAGGATTTTACTTTTTTGAAATTTTTGAGTTAGCACTTTGGCTAAATAAATAACCTGAGATCTTATTTTGTGATATTGAGTGTTTTAAACCTTTGATATTTGACAAAATTTCTAAAATCAAGTCAAAAAAGAGACATTTGGCTTATATGACATAGTAAAATTATACAAGAAGCATTGTCAAATGTAAAACAGTGTTTGGCTTTGTTGGAGGAATGTTTGAATAAATGCATTATTAATATATGTTCCAGAATTCCACAGGACTCTGTTCTTTTGGGTATGTCTCAATTATAGTATTTTCAGTAATAATTATGTTTATGTTAAATTGTTGTACACCATAACATAACCAAATTTTATTTTCAGTTGTGTCATTAACCGTGGTTGTTCTGAGATTTTTGTCATCTCCAATTGTTGTTTACTTTCTGATCTTTCTCAAAAAGTGGTTTTAAAATCAGCTGTAGGTCTGACAGTTGCTCTTGAACGCAGATTTCTAATAACTAGAGACTGGGCCATTAGGATAGAGCAAAAAAACTTCAAAGTCTCTCTTGGAGCACTAATATGTTCTTAAATATGGAGTAAAACAAGAGTTACCTGCATAAACCGAACTAATAGAAGATTTTAAAAAATCTTCTTATGACTTTGTTTTCTCTAATTGCCATTGCTTTTTCGTTTTATTTTGTTTTGTTTTGTTTTTCAGAGCCAAAACATTTCTTTGGAGTTTTTACGGCTTTCAACAATAGAGAAAAATATACTCCTAGAAGCAAAATTTAGAACATACTTCTTTATCTCTACTGAATTTCTCCAGAATATAAAAACTATTTTTGTGTATTCTTATGTCAATACAGTTTTTTGCATAAGTGAAATAAGAATCTCTTTTCTTTTCTAACAAGACACATTTACAGAATTTTTTTTTTTCTTAAACCAAAGCTTTAACTGCAATGACATGCTTTATAAATAGAAGTTGACTTACATTGCTGATAAAAACCCTTTGGAGAAACTGGCCTCACACCTTGTGTATATAGTCCTTGTACAGAATTTCTCACCTGTGGTAAGTAAAGAATGGCACTTTCTAACAGGTCTAGAACCCCAAGTTATATTGGGACCTCAACAGGACAGGCATTCACCGAATTCATGCAGGTACTTGCAGGCACAGATAAATCTATGGCTTGGCTCAAGGCTTGAAAACGTCTAATCTGAGACTCCTTATGAAACAGTTTCAGCAAAGCGAAGTTGAAAAAAAAAAACAAAACAGAAAGACTATAAATCTATATATCAAATAATTTTTCTTGGTACACTTTATGCAACTAAGCAAGACAAGTATAATAATATTAAAACTTATTTTGCAAACAAATTGGTCCTATCATTGTTTATCTTTAGTTTTGTCTAAAAGTTGGAAACTGGAGAGAGAAAAATTATGTTTCAAAAAACACTATAATACAACCGTTATTAGATTTCAGTCTTTTCCATTGTTTTTGAGCTTTTAATTTTTTTTTTTTAATAATTTAGACTACCTCTCAAATTATTTCTGGGCTACCAGTCTCCTAACTTACGTTTTCAAGGTTTTCTGCAGGCCAAAATAGCACTAAAGGCTGAAGCTTATTTCTTATAATACAGATGAACCCACAGAGGACCTCAAGTATCTGTTCAAGAAGGCCAGTTTACAGATAAATGTGGTAGGTGTCTCTAAGTCTGATGATTTTCCTCATGATATTGTCTTGCTGATATTTTGTGACTTTGCTTAGCCCACTCCCCTGAACAAAAATCTCCTTTCTCCTTGTTGAGTATAGGGAAATAGACCATGCTGCTCAGCAAGGCTATAATCCCCTTCCTTCTCTTGACTGTTAGAAGGGAAAAAGACAGCAGTTTAATGCCTTGATCCCAACAATACTGGCAGTGATTGGGTTGTGGTATACAGCACACCACCCCACCAAAAAAACAAAGTACTCTCCAATAACCCTGATAGCATTTATCGGCCAAAAAGAAAGTCAAAGCAAGCAATAGGTATTCTAATTGACAAAATAGTAACCTTAATTGATTCTTTGATAGGACTAGCCAGGGAAATAGTTTACAACAATACTGTCACACAAAATGTTACAGTCATTATGTCCACAGTGGCAGCTGCAATGGGACAGAATTTTAAACTCATACATAAGTCGTTAGATTTCCCTGGCTTCAATGATCCTAGACCATCAATTAACCTTGGATTACTTACTGACTAAACAAAGAGCATTATATGCTAACATAAATACATCCTATTATTTCTACATTGATGTTACTGGGGAAATAGAACAAAGGACGGGACTCATCCTCCAACAGGCTACATGACTATTGTTATGGTTTGGCTGTGCCTCCACCCAAATCTCATCTTGAATTGTAGCTTCCATAATTCCCACATGTTGTGGGAGGGACCCAGTGGGAGACAACTGAATCATGGGGACAGTTTCTTTGCTGCTGTTCTCTTGGTAGTGAATAAGTCTCAGGAGATCTGAAGGTTTTATAAGGGGAAACCCCTTTCACTTGGTTCTCATTCTCTCTGGTCTGGCACCATGGAAGACATGCCTTTACCTTCCACCGTGATCGTGAGGCCTCCCCAGCCACGTGGAACTGTGAGTCCCTTAAACCTCTTTTTGTTTATAAATTACCCAGTCTTGTGTATACCTTTATCAGCAGCGTGAAGATGAACTAATACAGTAAATTGGTACCAATAGAGTAGAGCACTGCTGTTAAGACACCTGAAAATGTGAAAGTGGCTTTGGAACTGGGTAAAAGGCAGAGGTTGGAGCAGTTTGGAGGGCTCATAAGAAGACAGAAAAATGAGGGAAAGTTTGGAATTTCCTAGAGACTTGTTGAATGCCTTGATCAAAATACTGATAACAGTATGGACAATGAAAACAAGTCCAAGGTGGTCTCAGATAGAGATGAGGAACTTGTGGGGAACTAGAATAAAGTTGACTCTTGTTATGTTTTAGCAAAGTGACTGGTAGTATTTTGCTCCTGCTCTAGAAATTTTTAGAACTTCGACTTGGGAGATGATTTATCTGGTTATCTGGCAGAAGACATTTCTAAATTTCAAAATTTCTAAGCAGCAAAACATTCAAGGGGTGTCTTTGGTGTTGTTAAAAGCATTCAGTTTTAAAAGGCAAACAGCATAAAGGTTTGGAAAATTTGCAGCCTGATGATGCCATTGAAAAGAAAAACCGATTTTCTGGGGAGAAACTGAAGCTGGCAACAGAAATGTGCAAAATAAAGAGGAGCCAAAAGTTAATCACCAAGACAATGGGAACAAATGTCCCCAAGACATGTCAGAGACCTTTGTGGCAGCTCTTCCCATCACAGGCTAAGAGACCAAGGAGAAAAAAATGGTTTTGTGGGCCAGGTCCAGGGCCTCGCTGCTGTGTGCAGCCTAGGGATTTGGTGCCCTGCATCCCAGTCACTCTAGCCATGGTCTGTGCCTTCAGAGGGCTCAAGCCCCAAGCCTTGAAAGTTTCCAAATGGTGTTGAGCCTGTGAGTGCATAGAAGTCAAGAACTGAGGTTTGGGATCCTCCACCTAGATTCCTGAGGATGTGTGGAAATACCTGGATGTCCAGGAAGACATTTGATGCAGGGACAGGGCCCTCATGGAGAACCTCTGACAGCCCAGTGCAGAAGGGAAATGTGGGGTTGGAGCCTCACACAGAGTCCCAACTGGGGCACTGCCTAGTGGAACTGTCAGAAGAGGGCCACCATCCTCCAGACCCCAGAATGGTAGATCCACCTACAGCTTGCACTGTGCACCTGGAAAAGCCACAGACACTCAATGTCAGTGCGAGAAAACAGCTAACATGAGGGCTGTACCCTGCAAGCTACAGAGGCGGAGCTGCCTAAGACCATAGGAACTCACTTCTTGCATCAGCATGACCTGGATGTGAGACATGGAGTCAAAGGAGATTCTTTTGGAGCTTTAAGATTTGACTGTCTGCTGCATTTTGGATTTGCATGGGGCCTGTAGCCCCTTTGTTTTGGCAAATTACTCCCATTCAGGATGGCTGTATTTACCAAATACTTGTACCTCCATTGTGTCTAGGAAGTAACTAACTTGTTTTTGATTTTACGAGCTCATAGGTAGAAAGGACTTGCCTTGTCTCAGATGGGACTTTGGACTGTGGACTTCTGAGTTAATGCTGAAATGAGTTAAGACTTTGGAGGACCGTTGGGAAAGCATGATTGGTTTTGAAATGTGAGGACATGAGATTTGGGAGGGGCCAGGGGTGGAATAATATGATTTGGCTATGTCCCCATCCAAATCTCATCATGAATTTCAGCTCCCATAATTCCCACGTGTTGTGGGAGGTAATTGAATCATGGGGGCAGTTTTCTCCCTACTGTTCTCTTGGTAGTGAATAGGTTTTATGAGATCTGATGGTTTTATAAGGAGAAACCCCTTTCACTTGGTTCTCATTCTGTCCTGTCTGGCACCATGTCCTCCTGAGACATGCCTTTCACCTTCCACCATGGTTGTGAGGTCTCCCCAGCCATGTGGAACTGTGAGTCCATTAAACCTCTTTTTGTTCATAAATTACCCAATCTTGGGTATGTCTTTACCTGCAGCATGAAAAAGGACTAATACAGGTATATAATTTTAATAACCCCTCTGCTAAAACCATCTGGGACTCTATTACAAAATCTACCAAGCATTAGTGGTTCCTGCCTTTTCTGAGACCAATGATAATCATTTTATTATTACTTTCTTTGGCCCCTGTCTTTTTACCTTTTGGTAAAGTTTATATCTTTCAAGCTTCAACAGTTCCACATGTAGCTGATGAAGGCAAAAGAATTTCAACTCATACCATCCCAAGGGGAGTCTAGTCACTATAAATCAATAGATCAGTCAGTAAGACATTTGCAGAACTTTCAAAGTTAGTCAAGGTCGATAATTTGGCTCACCAAGAAGCAACTCCAGAAAATGAAACTCTGATTCTTTTCCTTAAGAATAAAAGGCATAAAATCTCTCAGGGGGAAATGAGACAGATGAGGGATGGGACTCATTCCCCAACCCTTTGCCTTACTGAAGACTTCTAGTGCAAGCTGGTGGTCGGATGGAGCATGAGCGGCAGGGACCCCAACCAGACCATCCAGACCCTGCATCATAAATCTTAAGGCTCCTTACCCATTGATTGTAGGACCTTGAAGCGACTAAAATTAGCAGCTTCCACCATAAATCTTACTCAAGGGAGTTAAAAGGCAGAGTCCTACCACAAATTTTACCCAAGGGGGATAACTCTATCTGCCACGTGCACACAAGACCAGAAGAATTACTAGTATTTCCCTGTTGTTCATTATAATACTAACCCCCCCGCCCCGGGGTGCAGACATAACATACTAATGAGATATGCTATGCATGAAGAAGTATGGTACCAGACTATACATTTGCCAGAAATTCCCTGCCACTACATGCTTAAACGTTATTACCTACTTGCTTTAGCCTCTTTAAAATTACTCTGTTCTCTTTGGGTGGCCAGTCAGAGAATTGTCTCATGTACTGCCTTCCTTATGTCTGGACATAAGCTCCAATAAAGCTTTGGGAAAACTCTTTTGGTCTTGAGTCAATTTCTATTGCATTGAGAGCCCAAGAACCTGTGTCCCCACCGAAATCTCATCTCAAATTGCAATCATGGGTTGAGGGAGGGACCCAGTGGGAAGTGATTGGATCATGGGGGTGGTTTTTCCCATGCTGTTCTTGTGATAGTGAGATCTCATGAGAGCTGATGGTTTTAAAGTGCAGCACTTCTTCATGTGCTCTCTATCTCCCTCATCTGCCACCATGTGAGATGTGCTTTGCTTCCCCTCTCCCTTCTGCTATGATTGTAAATTTCCCGAGGCCTCCCCAGCCAGGCAAAACTGTGAGTCAATGGAAACTCTTTTATTTATAAGTTACCACGTCTCAGGGTAGTATTTTTATAGCAGTGTGAGAACTAACTAATGCAGTAACATTCCTGTCACCCAACTTAAATGCACAATAATGTAATCACCTTTGTTGGGCTGTCTGAATTCTGGTGTAGGAAGACCATGGAGCAAACATGTTTGTTTCAGTATTCCAATTAAGATGATTACAGGTCTAATTTAATTCAGAGCTGGTTTAATAAAAAATAACAAATACATTTGAAATTAATCTAGGTGGTAAAAATTAATAGAAGTTAATGCACTTTGGATAAGTATACTGCAATGGTGAAGAAGAGAAATTACCAAGGAAGATGAACTGGGTTGCCATAAACTTTGATTATAATATGAGAAGGAGGATGTATACCAATCGATACTTTAGAACATCATACAGTTGGGGTTCTGGTAGGTATTTATGGAACTGCCACTGGGTCATTGTAATTAAATGTTTGGGAGAGACAAGTAGCCTTTTAAATGCCACTGGGGCATCCCTAATCAACTGTTCCAGAAATTATCTCATTAAACAAGTGAGCTAGATCATAAATGTATTATGCCACACTAATAGCATTGTCTTTGAAAGATACATGAATATTTAGATAGATAGTATTTTAAAATTCTATCATTCATATGTTATCATTTAATTTGGGTGTAGATTTTGCAGTTTATTTAATCATGAACATGCTCTGGGACTGAGAACTCCACAGATTTGATTCAATTATAAGAATCCTATAAAGGTAGAAAATTGTTTCATGGTTGTTTGTAACACCATCTACTTCAAGGTCGACTTTTTCATCATTTGTGAGTTTTATCTCAAGAATTCAGTTAAGCAATTGTTTGAAAACATGCATGAATAAAAAATAACCTTATAATATTTTAACACTTTGAAGGTATCTATGTTTCCACTACTTATGAGTAAATAAAACAGTTTTTAGAACATGTATAATTTAGAGTCCTTGATTTTCATAAGGAAGCATTATTTAATTATTCTACTTGCCTGACACTCATAGCATATAAACATTACTTCAATGGAAAACATTAAATCTCTTTGGCTTAAATGCCTACAGGTAATATCAAGTATGATTTATCTCTCACAAGCCTATTATACATGTTTAGGAAAGACATTAAAAAAACAGTATTTCAAACAATTAATGCTGTAGTTGTGTTAAGCTGCATAACTGAATCAATCCATATCATCAATATGCTATGCTGCATAATTCTGTTATTTCAATGACTGTTTTAAAATTCTGCACCCTTGACATTCTAATCTGCCATTGTATTGGATTTTATTAATAATAAAAATAGTAAATATTTATTAAAAATTGTTGATGTGCCATGCGTTCAGCTTAACCTTGGTATTAATTAACTTGTGAGTCTTCAAAATAGGTTATTTAATCTCTAGAAGTACAGAAAGATTTCTTAAAAAATGTGTCTTGCATGTTGGAATATTTAATTTTAAATATTTCAATTTCCTTGTGTGCAACTTTCAAATGTAACATTCCCTAAAACTGATATTTCTTAAAATACCTATACTTGGCCAGGCGCAGTGGCTCATGCCTGTAATTTCAGCACTTTGGGAGGCAGAGGCAGGCAGATGACCCGAGCCCAGGAGTTTAAGACCAGCCTGGGCAACATGGTGAAACCCCGTCTCTTCCAAAAAAGAAAAATTATCTGGGTATTGTGAAGCATGCCTGTAGTCTCACTATTTTGGGAAGATGAGGTGAGAGGATCACCTGAGTCCAGGGAGGTTGAAGATTGCACCATAGCACTCCAACCTGGGGAACAGAGTAAGACCTTGTCAAAACAAAACAAAACAAAACAAAAACAAAAATAAAAAATCCCTATTACTTACTCATTCCCCTATTCTCTTTCCCTTTTATAATAGTTGTTTGCCATATTTGGAAACTAAAGGTAGAATTTGTCACTTTCCACAAATCATAAAATGGTTCACAAAAAGAATATTTCAAAATATTTGTTATATATTAAAAGTAATAATATGCACATTCAATATCTTATTTAACAAATAATTTTCACCAATTCAGATGGCCGACATTGTTTTCAAAAGTTTGTAGAGGAAGACTTGAATAATTGTCAGTTGATAGATTATTAAAAGTAATATTTGAGAGGTGGCAAGAGGATTTCTCCAACCACACACACACACACACACACGCACACACACACACAGCTGAATTTTCAACAAAATCATAAGTTTTCTGTAACTCATTAAAGAGTTAAAGTCACAATAAATAATGTATCCTGAAACTGAAATACAAATCCCGTCAAGGAGAGATTGTATACAAGCACTTACACATCTAAGGCAGTGCATTGGAGAAAAGAATGCCAAGTGCACATAAAATGTGGTAAGAACAATACAGTTAAATTGTTAACAAAATTACTAAATGCTGGCTTCGGGCTAGGACGAGAGTATAGAAAACTGAGCCACAGACAAAATGGAATTTATACTCACTCGAAGACTGTTCTCCAAAAACCTCACGATTGGCTCGCAAGAAACATTGGCTGACAGAGGGACAGAAAATCCCTCTTGCTGCAGACCTAGGAGAGGAAAGCATCAGGCCCTGGGAGAAAGAACAAACAAGCTCCACCCATAGTCTTCACTACAGAAGACTTAAACTACCAGGAAGCAAACTCTGTCACCCTAATGGCAGGTGGAGAAAATCTGTTGGAACAAAGAGGAGGGGAAATACAATGAAACACTTCTATTCCTAGGAAAGAGACAGGAAACACTTTTGGGGCCAAATCATTGGAGGTACCCAATCACTGTATAGAAGCAGGATCAATTAGAAAGTCCCATTGCCAAGATTCAGAGACATAGGCCCTGAATATAGGTAGATACAAGGCCTGATTAAATTTAGGCTGAGTGAAACAACAAAAAACACTCTGCTATCCCCACCCTATTTCAAAAAAGCTAGCAAGTTCTAGGAAACATACCACAGCAGCCTACCACTGAGTTAGACAAGAGAAGAAGAGCAAGTCTTTCTGAAAAATCAGGCTCATAGGAACAACCTAAAGCTAAGGGTGAAATGGGATCTTTATGTAGAACTCTTGAGCACCCAGCCCCTGACCAGGTAAAGCCAGAGGATTTGAAGCTAGTAATGCACTGAGGTTAATCATACGAAAACCTAAACCCACACAGAAAATCTCAGATTGTGGCATTCTCCACTTAAAAAGTCACTTAATAGTTGACATTTTTTTTTTCTTATTGCTTTTTCCACATGCTTGCTACTCAGAGCAATGTTGATCAGTTATCATTCTCTGATGTTTCCTCTCAAAGATCAGACCTGCATTATAGGTTATTAAAGAATTGCTAAGAAGAACATTGAGGAAAGGCTTCTGGCATAAGTTGAAAGGAAGATGGGGTGCATTGTATGGGTTCCTTGTACTATATGGCCTTGTCTGCTTGTGATAATGTAAAGTCTAGATTCAGAGATGAATATTCCTAGTTGCATAGGTCAACCCGTCACTAACTCAGAAGGGAGGATATAAAGAACCTGAGAATGACTGGATCTTTTTGCCGTTAAACCTCTAACTATAACATGCTTAAACTAGAAATTATTAATAGAATGATATTTAAAAGATATTTATATATTTAAATTAATATATATGTGTAATTAAATAATCAAAGAATATATGAGAGGCATATATTTTAATTGAATAAAAATGAAAGCAAAATATATTAAAATTGATGAGGTGCAATGAAATGATAGCACTGAATGCTTATTTAGAAGACAGTCCTCATATAGATGATCTAAGTTTGTTAAACAATCTAGAAGAAAAGAAGAGCAACTAAAACCCTAAAAAGGGCAAGAAAAGAAATATCAAAGAATAATTTATCTGTGAAATTTAAAAAAAAAGTCTAAAAGGAGAAGAAAAATCAAAGAAAGCAAAAACTGGTTCTTTGAAAATATCACTGAAATTGAAAAAATTCTCACCAGAGTCACCACAAAAAATCAAACATAAAACCCACAAATACTAGGAAGAAAAGAAGAGAAATTACCACACATCTTACCAATATTAAAAGACTAATAAGGCCAGGTGTGGTGGCTCACGCCTGTAATCCTAACAACACTTTAGGAGGCCAAAGGTGGGTAGATTGCTTGAGCTCAGGAGTTTAAGAACAGCCTGAACAACATGGTGAAATATCATATCCTCAAAAAATATCCCCCCTGAATTTAGCCGGGGGTGGTGGTGCATGCTTGTAGAACCAGCTGCTCAGGAAGCTGAAGTGAGAGGAACACTTGAGCCAAGGGAGGTCAAGGCTGCAGTGAGCCATGATAGCACCACTACATCCCAGCCTGGGCAACAGAGTGAGACCCCATCTCAAAAAAAAAAAAAAAAAAGAGACAATAAGAAAATATAAATATATTAATGCCTATTGACTAGAAAATTTCAAGGAGATGATATAATTCCTTAGAAGTTCAAAACTAGCAATTCTCATTCAAGAAGTAATCTGAATAGTTCTACATGATTTTAAATATCTACATGATAATGATATTAAATCTTTGCTCAAAAATATTTAAACTAAGGAAACCCCAGGCTATATGCCCTTCCTGGTGAATTCTATCACAAATTTAAAAAAGGAAAAGTATCAATCCTATATAAACTCTTCCAGAAAATGAAAAAGGATAAAATCTTTTCTAAATTATTTTAGAAGGCTATTCCTTCCTTCATTCAAAATTTAGACAAAATCCAATAAAAAATTACAGATTGATGTCCCTCATGGACATATATACAAAATTTTTAAATAAAATATAGCAATACATAAAATACAAAATTCAGTTACATGTAAAACGGATAATACAATACATTGTAACCAATCTTGGCTTATACCAGAAAGGCAAAGCTGGTTCAATATTTGAAAATCAAACAACAGAATTCACCATTAACAGACAAAAGATGAAAACACATATAATAGATGCAGCAACGTCCTCTAAGAAGACTCAACATTCATTTATAATAAAAAGTCAAAGCAAACTAAGAATAGAGAGGAATATCTTCAATCTGGTCAACAGCATCAAAAGCAATAAACAAACTACAGTTAACATCACTAAGACTGATTTTTCCCAAAGTTTGGAAAAAGGTAAGAATATATACTCTCACTAGTAAGTAAATACTTCTATGCAATATCATACTGGAGGTCATAGCTAGTGCATAGACAAAAAAATATAGATAAAAGGTATATGTACTGGAAGGGAAAAATTAAAATTGTCTCTTCACAGCTAACATTTTTTATGTAAAAAATTCCCAGGATTTACAAAAGAAAAGCTATTTGAATTAATAAGTAAATGTAAGGGCTTCACAACATGACAGCATGCAAAATCAATATGCAAAAATCAATGATACTTTTAAACACTAACAAATTAATTGAAAATTAAAAATTTTAACTACCACTTACATATCACCAAATATATGAAATAGTTATGTCTATCAAGATATGTAAAAAGATCTGTATGCTGGAAATGACAAAACATTGATGAAAGAAATCAAAAGAGCAATAGAGATACGTACTATTTTACATATTGGAAACCACAATTGTATCAATCTCCCCAGTCTGCATTATGAATACATTGCAATCTCAATAAAAATGAAGGCTGAAATTGTTTTTATAGAAATCAACAAATACCTTTGAAAGAAAGTAGAATATCCAAAATAAATTGAGAAAGAACTAAGTTGTCAGCCTTACACTGCACAATTTCTAGAGTTAATCTAACTTTATAGTAGACTAGATATAGTTTGTATTGGCAAAAGAATAAACAGATATCAACAGAACAAAATAAAAGGTCTGGAAATTGATCCATAAATGTAGTCAATTAATTTCAATAATTTTGTCAAATTCTGTTATGGATGCAGAGCAACTAGAATTCTTATAGCTTGACAGTGGAAATCCAAAATAATACAATCATTTTTGGAAACAATTTGACAGTTGATTATACAGTTAAACATCCACTTAACATGTGTAGCAACAGTTCTCCTTCTAAATATTAGCCAAGTGATATGAAAATTTATGACCATTTCAAAACCTGTATAAGAATGTTTACAGCAGCTTTAATAGCAATTACCAAAAACTGGAATCACTCCAAATGTCCTACAACTGCTTAATGGATAAGCCATTAAGGTACATCATAAAATGGAATTACTCAACATTAAAAATCACACACTACTGATACATGCAACATAATTGAACCACAAATATATTATGTGAAATGGCAGAAAGACTAAACATAGTTGTACACAGTATGATGCATTTCCATGACATTGAGGAAAAAGAAAACCTTTAAGAAAATAGATGGCTATTTGCCTGAGGCTGTGACTAAACAGCAGTTTTTCCAATGAACATCCACAGAAAGATTGAAGGGCAGAGACAATTGAGCTGTCCTAGATCTGGTCATGATTACATGACCGTATATGTTTTGGAAAACTTACAAAATTGAACACAAAACCAGTGACAGTTTACAACCTGTAAATTGAATCTCAATTAAAAATATAAAAAATGATATTCATTGATAAACTAATATGTGATTTTGGCTAAAATCTTGGAAGAAATTTAAAGAGTTTTTGATATTGCCATAATGAAATTCCTTTTATTTCTATATACTTATTTATTTGAACAATATTTTCTAGCTGCTTATACTGTAAAATTGAACTATAGAAATAGAATTTTAATTAAATTGATCTTATTGCACCATTAAGTGAAAATTTATCATGGATGCACAAATTAATTGTGAAATGCAAAAGCATAAATTTTTAAATGGCATTATAAATATTTTATTTATAATATTTATTATTTATTAATATTTATAGTATAATCTCATAATAGATGCATTTCCAAAGAAAACATTCACGTGTAATATTTGCCTATCACTAAAGTAATATATTGGTTTTGTCAGTTAATATATTAATATCAATGATGTAAAATATATAATTTATTTAACAAATTTGCTTAATACAATAGGTTGTATATAATTAATATATGATCATAATATAGTTATATTTAAATAACATATATGACATATAGACAAATATTTATATAATATGGAAATATATAACTTTTAATTATATTTTCACATATTATTTTCAAATGTATATATTAACATATACTATGTAATATACTAATCTATAAATATTAATGATGTTTTTATCATGAATTCATTAGAAAGGTATGCTACATTGATAAATAAAAATATTAATCATAAAATTTACATTAAGATAAAATTTTACCAAAAAGTGGAATGAAAGTACCAGCTTAATTTTCTCTCTTTTGTAGTTAAAACTAGAGAAAAAAAATCAAAACAACTACAGAATAATAGAAATATTAGTCAAATGGATCATTGTTAGTTGGCAACAGGCAATAATAGGGCTAATTGAATCTAACACTTATACCCATGTTCTCATTTTCTTCTTCAATATACTGGAATATTTTTCACAAAGGATCTATGTAGGAAAAAAGTATAAAATAAGGGGCTTTTGGGTTTTGTTGCTAATTTTTAGAAATCAATTGTATACTTTGCATTGTCTTTCAATTCACCTTATATAAGAAGGACTTCCACTGCTAATTAATTCAGAATTCTTGACCTGAATGAAATCTGCTAATCTTAATCATGTGTTGCAACTTCTCAGCTTCTTTTTTCCTTTGGATGCAATTGAAGTTACATAACCTTTAATTTTCGTTTTTGCCTTTTCCGGTAGAAAATTCAAAATAAAAGGTAAAGATAAATTGCTAAAGACTGCTTCAGCTTGAGTTGTACCTGTTTCTTCGTGTATAGATATTCAACACAAGTGTGTGTATGTGTGAGTGTCAAAATTTATCACAAAACATACATTGTATCATATTTCTTATTTAAGATATTTTAATTAGTTATCACAATAATCCTGCAAGGAAGGTATTTTAACAATAGGTAAATCTCAAAACGTTTTTTGATGTTCTTCTTTATGAAATGGCCTTTTAAGTTATATTACTAGGTTAGCCTTACACTGAAATTTACCCATAGACCACCTCAGATTTAAAGAGTAAGTTGAAAACAAATGAACAAGATTTAACTCTTTAAACTATAATCAAGATTTGAAGACTTGACAGTGAGATGAAGAGAAAAATAAATGTTTTTCAACAGTATTTTGTTTTGTTGTAAATACAATACACAGATTATAATATGCTATCATAAGAGGCTGAAATGAAATCTGCCTTTCCAGTTCAAACTTGAGTTTCAGAAATAGACTATTTTTTGACTGTTAGAAGTTGATGTAAAACAAATGTCAAAAAGTCTCTCTAAATGTCACACCTATTCTTTTCAAAGTAAAATTGAATTAGCTGATCTCATCAATAAGCTGATATATTTTGAACTGCAATGGTATGCATATATAAGGTATCTAAATATTCCTTTTTAGAAAGAAGTATAAAAAACATTTTCTGTCTTCATAAAGTGAATAATTCGTATGTATATCAATTGTTTCTTAACTGCTAATTTGAATAATAAAAAGTCCCTGATATGGTTTGGTTTGGCTCTCTATCGCCACCCAAATCTCATATTGAATTGTAATCCCCAGGGTTGGGGGAGGGATCCGGTGGGAGGTGATTGGTTCACGAGGGAGAGGGGGTAGGCAGATTTCCCCCTTGCTGTTCCCATGACAGTGAGTGAATTCTCATGAGATTTGGTTGTTTAAAAGTGTGTAGCACTTCCGCTTTCACTCTCCTATTACATGTGAAGACACGCTTGCTTCGCCTTTGATCTTCTGCCATGATTATAAGTTTCCTCTGGCTTTCCCAGTCATGCCTCCTGTACAGCCTGTGGAATTGTGAGTGAATTAAACCTTTTTCCTTTATAAACTACCCAGTCTCAGGTAGGTTTTTATAGCAGTGTGAGAACAGACTAATACAGTCCCCAAAGGCAAAATATTAATTGCCTTAAGGTTATATGCTATGCTCCTGAACATAAAATTTGAGAGTAAATGATTATTTAAACGCAAAATTTTAAAAAAGACTTTTAAATTTCTTGTTTTCATTTACTGTTGGAGATATTCTAGAATTAATATTTTTTATGTACTCAAAACATTCTAAGTTAATATGCTTTTAGTTTCTAACCATTTTAAAAATACATGTAAAGTAAAAGCTGTGTATATTAGTTAAATGCAGCATAGCTTATTTTCCCATTTGTACAGTTTTAGTAAAAATTATATATCACAGCTGCTTTAATTGGAAAGCTGAACAATTTTGACATAAACATTGTGCAAAACATCCCTGGGACTTAACATAATTTTATTTATTTAATTCTTTTTTATAAAATGTAGTTCATATTTTAGACATTTCTTTCTAGTGAGTTTGTTATTCTGGGGGGGAAACATGTTATACCAATATAATTTACAGTGTTTAGAAAGAAACACTTTTTATGTCTCCACAATTCAATCTAAAATTTATCGTTTCAAAAGCAGATATTTTTCTAAGCAAAGCATTTATAGAATGTATCTAATTGCCAAGGTAAGTTAATGACAATACAATAAAAAGTAAGAAAGTGACTTAAAGGTCATCCAGAACATCTCAAAGGAGCTAAAAACTTTACAGGCTCTTCCCCCTCCCAACTGAAATCAATCTCTAATCGATTCACACACTTGTGGGCAGTTGATAGGAAATAATCATTCCTATCTGTATTTTGTAAATGACAATCCTGTCCTTTTTTTGCTTTCATCATTCTGAACAAACTGTATGAGAATCCACTATATAATTTAGACCATAAGTTGCATTGTATTTTTATTTTAAATATGTACATTTACAGTGAGTAATTGTCCTATTCCCTGATTAAGAATTTTCCTATAGATAATTCTGGCTGAATTTGGTTTTGTTATTTTTTTACATCTTACATGCAACCTAAATGATTACCTTATTCGACTTCAACTTAATAATTTTAAAAAGAGAGTAAGTCTCAAAGGGACGTGGGTGCTGTCTACTGGAAAGGTCTTTCCCAAACCTTCTGCTCTCTACAGGAGGTCATTGGTAACTCTATTGTTTATCATGGCACTGACACAGAGACTAAAGTCCCATTAGGCTCAATGTCACTGCTTACACAAGAGTAAGTTGAAGAAGAAAAGACAGAGCATGCTACATGTCCTTTTATGACTATGTTTCTTACTTTGAGCATATAAGCTCATTCAAGTATTCAAATTTTACATGTAACACTTAGTTCGAAGGAGAAAGAGAATAAACAATATGTAATAAATGTAAGGTGTCATTGGGGAAAATATGTGAGGAGTCCACTCTACCATTATAGTTTAAGGTAAACACCCTCAAAGAGTAAAAATCTTACAAAAATTATTATACTGGGTCACTTCGTGGATTTTAACCTTCTAACCTGGTCCCAGACTCTGCAATTGTCTGCAAAGGTATGTTTTCCTTTAACCTAAGTGTTACATTCCATATTCATAAGCATTGGTCTTGATCTGAAATCTGTCATCTGGAAAGGTAGAGAGTAATTATTCCCAAAAAATGTGATCCAGATCTTCCAGGTGGAGTCCAAATATTCCACAAAAACAAGTTTGCCATCTCTAGAACAAATATCTCCAAAAACTGTTGGGAGAGTGAGGAAGAGGGAAGGAAACTGTGGCACTGCGTGTTCTGCAGAAGAGTTCCGACTGTGCCCTATGAGTCAGAGTGGATCCATGGTAACAGGAATTCCAAGATTTATTTCCTTTGGGCTCATTCCAGCAGGCTGATTTGTAGCTATATTTTCTATTGTTCAGTCAAGTAACTTTACACACACATACACACACATACAGACACACACTCACTTGTGCAGACATTCATGAGTCTCTCAGAAATATTACAGTTTAAACCAGAAGGAAAGCCATAAATGCTTTTTATAAATGAGTTATAACTTACCATACTCATGATGGAGTTAATTTTTCACATGGTATCCACACCAATAGATGTCTATTGATTAATTTTATGTCTTCCAACAACGGTTCAAAATCTTAGCATTTCTCTCTACCCAATTTTCTTCCTTCATACAACATAGTCATTACTAAAAATATAACTTGTGTTTGTTTAATGTTAACGTTAAAGTTGATGTTGTAAATTTATTTTTTTAAATTATAAATACTGATTGGTACAGTGGCTCATGCCTGTAATCCCCACACTTTGGGAGGCCAAGGCAGGCGGATCACAAGATCAGGAGTTTGGGACCAGTCTGGCCAAAATAGTGAAACGCTGTCTCTAGTAAAAATACAAAAATTAGCCGAGCGTGGTAGCTGGCACCTGTAGTCTCAGCCACTCAGGAGGCTAAGACAGGAGAATTGCTTGAACCCAGGAGGTGGAGGTTACAGTGAGCCAATATTGTGCCCCTGCACTCCAGCCTAGGTGACAGAGCAAAACACTGTCTCAAAAAAAAAAAAAAAAAAAGAAAAAAGAAAAAGAAAAAAAAATTATGTGTACTAACTTACAACAATAACTAAATTGATAAATGAAAAAGGTTTTGTTAATTTATTCAATAGTTACCTGCTTTACCAACAGGAAGGATATGTGTTCATTCTAACACAATGCTAGCATGTCTTCAGAGGCAAGCCATTGAGACTGGGTGGAGGGAAGAAACAGAGACTAGGCTGATGGGGGAAGAAGCTGGGAACCCTACATGGGGTTACCATGCACTGAGACTTGTTCCTGGCTTCCAGGGACTCTTACAGAGGGCATGAGTTGAACACACAAGGAGCAATTCATTCTCACCACAGGCCTCTGGAATCCCAAAAGGAGGAGACCCTTCAACCACTACGGACACTTGAGTTGGCAGGGAAAGCTACTTAGGGAAGGGGTAAGGGCAGAACTCCAGCCAGGTCACAACCCAGAGAATTTGGTGTGGGAGTGTCTGTGGTGGAGCACAGCCAGGGATGCCCATTCTTCTAGACTTGGTTTACTCCCATAGGAGACTTTATCCTTAGGGGAACTCTCAGACCTGAATTATTCAGGACAGTATTGCCCATCAGACAGCAACAATCTGATACAAGCACCCTTCAATCTACTGGTCTCCCTTGGGACCTCAGCCTGGCCATGTTATCTTGCAGTGAAGCCCCCAGGTACATCCTAGGGGCCTACATCATAGCTCCCATGCTGGTAGGCAGTACTTAATGGGCAGAGTACTTCACCAGAGTAGTCCCTGCGTGCACCAGCTGTCCTGTGCCTTTTCCTCAATGTAGCCTTCCTGATACTGACTTGCCTACAGGCACTCAGCCACCCCCAACTTTGCTTTGCTGGTGTGTGCTCAGGAAGATGTAGCCTTCCTTTCCCATGAATGTGTGTGTGCATGTGCACCCCACCTTGCCACTGCTGACAATGTGAGTACACCCCAACCCCTTGCCACACCACTATTGTTGTTGGAGCATTGATGGTCATGCAGCCCACCAGCCCCACACCCACCAGCACCCCATCCTTGCACTGGAGCTGCCTGCATAAAACTAAGGCGTGGAAGACAACGGACTCTCCCCCAGCCCTGGGTGGGCACTGCTGCCCGCATGAACATGCACGAAGGGTGCATAGAATCCTGTGCCCCACCAGCTCCCACCCCCTGTGCTAACACCACCACCAGTGCAAATGTATGCACTGTCACTGGTAGAGGTTCCCATGCTGCCAAGCGTTACTGCCATCGCCCCTGCTGCTAACACCCACACAGAGGCCAGCACCCTGGCACCCTCTAGTAACCTGCAGCAACAATGGAACCTGCACTGTGCTGTGCTGCCACTGCTGCCTTTGCTGTCACATGCAAATGAAAATGATCCTGCCACCAGTGCAGCAAGTGCTTTGGCTGGCACCACACATCGGAGTGTTGTGACCAGAGGTCTAGGAGCACCTTAGACCCTCCAGTGCAGCAGGTTTCTAAATTCAAGGAGCCAGAGATCAAAGCTAGGGGTGAATACCAGTTCCCCAGAGTTAGAGCAGGCAGTCAGGAGTACTGAGCGGAGACTTGGGCCCCCAAAATCTTCCAGAAATGACACCAGTTGAGTGAACACAGCTTATAGCACAATCAAACCCCCAAGATTATCAAATCGGATAAAAGAAAAAGAAAATCCAGAGGACAGCAGCTTCAAAGATTGAAGGGACATCAGCCAACAAAGATGAGAAAGAACCAGTGCAGGAACTCTGAGAATACAAAAAGCCAAAGTGTCTTCTTTCCTTCAGATGTTTGCCCTAGTTTTCCAGCAGGAGTTGTTAATCAGGTTAGGGTGACTGAAATGACAGAAATGTAATTCAGAATATGAATAGGAGCAAAAATCATTGAGGTTCAGAAAGATATTAAAATCCAATCTAAGGAAGCTAAAAATCACAATGAAAAAATACAGGGGCTGACAGACAAAATAGCAAGTACAGAAAAGAGTGTTACCAACCTGCTAGAGCTGAAAAACACTATTCAAGAATTTCATAATGCAATCACAACTACTAATGGCAGAAAAGACCAAGCTAAGGAGCAAATGTCAGAACTTGAAGACAGACTTTCTTAAATAAGACAGAGAAATTTAACAAAGAATGAAAGGGAATGAAAAAAACCTCTGATAAATATGGGATTATGTAAAGAGACTGAATCTATGACTCACTGGCATTCCTGAAAGATATGAGGAGAATAGGAAATGCAGAGAACCTCCCACAAAGTACTTCACAAGCAAATTATGCCAAGGACATAAAATAATAATCAGATCCTACAATGTCAAAATGAAAGAAAAATTGTAAAGAGCAGCTAAAGAGAAAGGACAAGTAATCTACAACAGGAAGACCATCAGACTAACAGTGAACCTCTCAGCAGAAACCCTAAGCCAGAAGAGATTGGCGGTGTATATTCAACATTCTCAAAGGAAAGAAATTGCAACCAAGAATTTCCTGTCTCGCCAAACTAAGCTTCATAAGTGAAGGAGAAATAAGATCCCTTTTAGACAAGCAAATGCTGAGGGATTTCATTACCCCCAGACCTGCCTTACAAGAGCTCCCAAAAGAAACACTAAAACTGGAGAGGAAAGACTTACCAGTCACTATAAAAACACACTTAAGTACACAGACCAATGACACTATAAAGCAACCACACAAAAAGTTGGCATAATAAATGGCTAACAACATAATGACAGGATCAAATCCACACATATCAATACTAATCTTGAATGTAAATGGGCTAAATGGCCCAACTAAAAGGCACAGAATACCAAACTGGATAAAGAACCAAGACCCAATGGTATTCCATCTTCAAGAGACCCATCTCATGTTCAATGACATGAAGAGGCTCAAAATAAATGGATGAATAAAAATCTACCAATCAAATGGAAAATAGAAAAAAGCAAGGGTTTCAATTCTAATTTCACACAAAACAGACTTTAAACCAAAAAAGATAAAAAAGACAAAGAAAGACATTATATAATGGTAAAGAGTTCAATTCAACAAGAGGACCTAATGATTATTAACATATATTCACTCAATATAGTGGCATCCAGATTTTACAAAGCAAGTTCTTAAAGACCTTCAAATAGACTTAGACTCCCACAAAATAATAGTGGGAGACTTCAACACCCCACTGACAGCATTCGACAATCATCAAGGCAGAATACTAACAAAGATATTCAAGACCTAATCTCAACACTGGATCAAATGGATCTGATAGACATCTACAGATTATTCCACCCAAAAGCAACAGAATATACATTCTTCTCATCTGCACAGGGCACATATTCTACAATCAACCACACGTTTAGACATAAAACAATCCTCAGGAAATTTTAAAACATGAAATTATACCACCCACACTCTTGGACCACAGCACAATAAAAACAGAATTCAATATTAAGAAAATCCCTCAAAACCATACATCTACATCGAAATTAAATGACCTTCCCCTGAATGACTTCTGGGCAAAGAATGGAATTAAGGCAGAAATCAAGAAGTTATTTGAAACTAGTGAGAACAAAGATACCACATACCAAGTTCTCTGGGACACAGCTAAGGAGTGTTAAGAGGGAAATGTCTAGTACTAAACACCCATGTCAAAATGTTAGAACGCAAATTAACAGTCCAATATCACAACTAAAAGAACAGGAGAAGTAAAACCAAGCCAACTCCAAAGCTAACAGAAGAAAAGATATAATAAAAATCAGAGCTGAACTGAAGGAGACTGAGACATGAAGAACCATTCAAAAGATCAATGAAGTCAGGAGCTGTTTTTTTTTTTTTAATTAATAAAATAGACTGCTAGTTAGACTAATAAAAAAGAAAAGAGAAAAAAACCCAAATAAACAAAATCAGAAATGACAAAGGGGGTATTTCTGACTGCACAGAAATAAAAATAATCATCAAAAATTATAATGAACACCTAAGATTTTTGCCAGAGCTTTTGTTCAGAATGGTATTTTCTAGGTTACATTCCAGTGTTTTTATAATTTTAGGATTTACATTTAAGTCTTTAATCTATCTTAAGTTGATTTTTGTGTATGGTGTAAGGAAGGGGTCCAGTTTCAATCTTCTGCACATGGTGAGCCAGTTATCCCAGCACATTCATTCAATAGGGAGTCCTTTCACCATTGCTTGTTTTTGACAGCTTTATCATAGATCAGACGGTTGTAGGTGTGTGGCCTAACTTCTGGCCTCTCTATTACGTTCCATTGGTCTATTTGTGTGTTTTTGTACCAGAACCACCCTGTTTTGCTTACTGTAGCCCTCTCGAAGTCAGGTAGCATGATGCCTCCAGCTTTATTCTTTTTGCTTAGGATTGTCTTCACTATTCTTGGTCTTTTTTTGTTCCATACGAATTTTAAAATAGATTTTTCTAGCTATGTAAATAACATTATTGGTAATTTGATAGGAATAGCATTAAATCTATAAATTGCTTTGGGCAGTATGGCCATTTCAACAGTATTGATTATTCCTATCCATGAGCATGGAATGTTTTTCCATTTGTTTGTGTCACCTCTGATTTCCTTGAGCAGTGTTTTGTAATTCTCATTGTAGAGAACTTTCACCTCCCTGGTTGGCTGTATTTCTTGGTATTTTATTCTTTTTGTGGCATTTGTGAATGGAATTACATTCCAGATTTGGCTCTTGGCTTGGCTATTTTTGGTGTATAGTAATGCTAGTGATTTTTGTATGTGGATTTTGTATTCTCAAATTTGATGAAGTTGTTTATCAGCTGAAGAAGCTTTTGGACCAAGACTACAGAGTTTTCCTAGATATAGAATTCTGTTGTCTGCAAACAGATACTTTGACTTCCTCTTACCTTACTTAGATGCCATTTATTTATTTCTCTTTCCTAATTGCTGTGTATAGAACTTCCAATACTATGTTGAATAGGAATGAGGTGGGAGGTCATCCTTGTCTTGTACCCATGTTCATGGGGAATGCTTCCAGCTTTTGTCCATTTAGTATGATGTTGGATTTGTCATAGATAGTTCTTATTATTTTGAGGTAGGTTCCCTCGAAATCTAGACTACCTGATCTTCAACAAGCCTGATAAAAACAAGTAACAAGGCAAGAATTCCCTATTCAATAAACAGTGTGGGAGAACTGGCTAGCCATATGCAGAAGATTGAAACTGGATCCTTTCCTTACACCATATGATAAACCAACTTAAGATGGATTAAAAACTTAAATGTAAATCCTAAAATTATAAAAACACTGGAAGATAACCTAGGAAATACCATTCTTGACAAAAGCTCCAGCAAAAATATTAGGATGATGATGCTAAAAGCAATTGCAATAAAAACAGAGATTGACAGATGAGACCTAATTAAACTAAAAAGCTTCTGCATATCTAAAGCTACTATCAACAGAATAAACAGAAAACCTACAGAATGAGAGAAATATTTGCAAACTACACATCTGACAAAGGTCTAATATCCAACATCTGCATGGGAGTTAAATAAATTTACAAGAGAAAAAAAAAACCATTAAAAAGTGAGCAAGGGACATGAACAGACATTTTCCAAAGAAGACACAAATGCAGTCAACTAAGCCTATGAAAAAAATGCTCAATATCACTGATCATTAGAGAAATGCAAATGAAAACTGTAAGATACCTTCCCACACCAGTCAAAATGGCTATTATCAAAGTCAAAAAAATAACAGATGCTGGCAAGATTGTGGAGAAAAGGGAATGGTCATATATCTTTGGTGGGAGTAAAAATTAGTTCAACCATTGTGGAAAGCAGTAAGGCAATTCGTCAAACAGCCAAAAACAGAACTAAGAACCGACAGCAAACTCATTACTGGATATATACCCAAAGGAATATAAATTATTCTATCATAAAGACACACACATATGTGTATGTTCATTGCAGTACTGTTCAGAATAGCAATGACATGGAATCAACCTAAATGCCTATCAATGGTAGACTGGACAAATAAAATGTTGTACATATACACCATGGAATACTGTGTAGCCATAAAAAGAATGAGATCATGTCCTTTGCAGGAACATGGATGGAGCTAGAGGCCATATCCTGAGCAAATTAATGCAGGAACAGAAAACCAAATATCACATTTCTTACTTATAAGCAGGATCTAAATAATGAGCATGAACACAAAGAGAGGAACAACAGACACTGAGGCCTACCAGAGGGTGGGAGGTGGGAGCAGGGAGAGGAACAGAGAAAATAACTATTGAGTACTAGGCTTCGTATCTGGTAATTAAATAATGTGTACAACAAACCCCTGTGACACAGTTTACCTATAAAACAAATCTGTATGGTACCCCAGAATCTAAAATAAAAATTTTTAAAAAGTAAAATAAAAATAAAAGTGTAAGTGCATATAAATCAGAATAGCATAGATTTAAATCCTGTTTTTCCAACTTACTATTCTGGTCAGATATCCCATGAAGCAGTGGGTGGGAGGACAGGAGAAACCTCATACCACCACTAGAAATACATGTGTGACTAGGTAACTTCATATTCCAAATTCATAGTTTACCAGTGAGAATTTGATTACTGAAATAGAATAAAGAGAAATAATACAAAATAAATTAACTATGGAGATGTTACCTTACAAAAATGTTGGGGCTAGTTGTGCAGATTATATGCAATCATTGATTCTTCTTCAGCTGCTGGAACTGAGGTTGGCAAAGCCAATGGTTATGAAGGAATGGTGAATGTAAAGTGAGACAAAGGGGGCAAAGAGAAATGGAACCTTCAAGGAGGAGCCAAAAATTGGGTCAGTCTCTCATTGCCTGCATGCCTTCATCCCCATGTTGTAGATGAACTTCAGGAGAAGCTTTTCTCACAGAGATAAGCACAGACTTGAACCAGGATCCAAAGAAACTCAAGGAAGGGATCCAACAAAACATGGAGAAACTGAGAGCCTGGCTACTGATGCCCCAGTGTTGCATGCTGTGGCCAAGGACTCAGAAAAGCTGAAGGAGTATAACCAGTCGGAACCGGAGGAGCACTAAGGTGAGTTGCTGTTTCATAACAACCCATAAGCCAGCAGATCAGTGACAATGTACACAAGCAGCAGAAGCATCACAGCACCCTGTTCCAACATTCCCAGTATATAAAAATATGGCTGTCCTTTATGTGCACATTTCAAATTATGCACAAAATTTCTTCTGTGGCTAATACTGTCTTGGAGCTATGCAGCACAGCTTACACCTAGAACATTTCACTACTAATTTAACTAAGTTGACTGTTTCTTTTTTTTTTTTTTTCTTTTTTTTTAAATCTTTTGGTTTTTGGTCTGCTTTCCGACCACAGCAATCATCAACACAGGAGAAGACTGCTGTTATAAAACCTAGGTGGGTGGGGTTCTCTTCACCACCAAGCAAGCAATAAATTCTGCAGTGAACATTAACTGGGTGTTCTACAATTCAATTCCAACACTACCTAGAGATAGGATCAGATCCCCCAGACTGAGAGTTCGGTCCCGATGTATGCCCCCCACTAGACATCCATTACAAGTCCTAGACTCCAGAACTTCTGATCAACCATCTTCAAGTCAAGGTTTCCATGACTCCCTCTTTGGCTTTCATTAATTTTCTGAAGCAGTTCAAAGAACCCAGGAAAACTCTTGCTTTTGTTTACCAGTTTATTTTAAAAGATATTACAAAAGATACAGGTGAAAAGATGCACAGGACAAGGTATGAGGGAAGGGGCACCTAGCTTCCCTAACCCATCCTTGGCGAGTCATCCTCCAGGAACCTCCACTTGTTCAGCTCTCCAGAAGTTCTTCAAACCCTGTTCTTTGGGGGTTTTATGGAGGCTTAATACGTAGGTGTGACTGACAACCATGTAGCCTTTTTGTCCAATCACATATAGAGGTGTCCGCAAATAGATGTGTGATTGCATCAAAAGGGCACATGGCTATTAGTATGATTTCATACTATATGTATGGGGCAGGACTACTCTGGAATAAGGATCTTTTAACCCACCAAAAGATTAGAGTCCTGTCTTGGCCAAATAAAAGGACAGGAGAATTTCAGAGAGAGAATTTCTGTTTCCTGAGGTCTGATCCTGACTCTAACAAAGGCTATGGGAGTCCAGGAACAGTGGACAGAAACCAACGCATGACACGACATTGACGCATTCCAAGCCCACCACAGTTCACACTCTTTCAACATGCTATCTCTATACTTTTTAAAACATGCTTAACTTCCAAACAAAGACAACAATCAAATCACACTTCTTAGTAACAAACGATTTGTTACAAATGTTACAAACGATTTGTTGTATGACTAAAACAAAGTAACTGTCTTCCCAAAATAATATGTTCAATTCCTTTAGATATCTTTGGTGGTGTTTATTAAACCAACCTCTCAAGAAAACTGAGCTTTTAAAACTTGCTCATAGTCTGGATCCACAAAAATGCAAGATTAGCTTGGAGAACAAGAAAGAAAGGAAGTGCTAAATATTCAAAGGGACTATGGCATGTTAAAGGGACCCAGGAGCCACCAGGAAAGAGCTGTCAATGTCCAGAACCATAATATTTGAACAACCCAATGAAAAATAAATTACGGGATTATTACCCAAAGTATACAAATAAATATGTATGTTTTCTTACTGTTATAAATGATTGAATGAATGAAGAAATAAATTAGAAAGAGGAAACTACTCTTTTTTAAAGAAGAATATTATTTCCTCTAGAAACTGAACTTTAAACTCACTTTGTTTGTGGTGGACTGGACATAAAGTGCAATATGGAAAGGGTAAAATAGTAACTTTACAGTGGGGAAATGTGACAAATGCCACCTTAAATAAATGATTAAGGTTAACATCACCAGTGATGTTATTCTAATATAATGTGCCCTCTAGTAGGACATAAAGACAAAGGCATATCATTTCTGCATCATTCTTTATAAAAACCCATAACTCCAGCATAGTCATGACAAAAACATCAGACAAACCCAAATTGAGAGAAATCCCGCAACATAACTGACAAGTACTCCTATGAGTGTCAAAGACATGAAACTTAAGAAAAACTCAGAAATTGTCACAGAACAAAAGAGACTAAGGAGACATGACAGCTAATTGCAGAATGGTGTCTTGTACCGGATACTGGAAGAGAAAGGGCATTAGGAGAAAAACTGGTACAATCTCAATAAGGCCTAGAATTAATTAATAGTAATGCTAATATTTGTTCCTTAGTTTTGAAAAATGTACCATAGTAACAAGACAACATTAACTAAATGTTATGTTCATTGAAACTCAAACTTAGTGAGAGATATATGGGAGTTCTCTGTGCTATCTTGGAATCCTTTAAATTTAACATGTTTCCAATAAAGAGATTATTTTTAAAAATAGCCACTTTCCAATTCTATTAGGCCAACTACTTTACAGTAACAGAGAACATAAAAAGGCCAATGAAACCAATAAGTAGAACCCCATAGCCACAATTTGTTTGCTATAAAATATGTTCTGTGGTCACTAGCAATAGTGTGTGAAACATCATGATTGTAAGAAGGACATTTTAGTGGTTTACAGGTGGTGCTTTGGAAAGAAGCATTGTGTATAAGAAAGGCAAATCTATGTCATATAATGGTCATTTCCATGACCTTCGAAATGTTTCTATGTAATTAATTTGCCACTAGGTTGCACCAGGAATATGCCATACAGATAGGTCACTGTTGGTCTTTCCTACTAACAGGTTTGACAATCAGCAGTGGATCTAACCATAGAGGCCTTAGTGATTGCAGGTCTATGCTGTTGAACCCAATGTGTACTATAACCCTGTTGAGTTGACAGCTTTTATTTCTAAACTTATTGAGCATAAACATGGTTGGCTGGGAAAAGAAGTCTTCTAATATCTACAGCACAGATTGTCCTATACACTTGATTATTAAGATCTTCATTGCTAAGATTTATTTTTAATGAATACAAATGTAAGACACAATTATCTGTATACTTTGTCCTCATTAGAAGAGTTTTATCCACATATCCACATATCTCTTTCCTCAGTTTTCTAATAATATTCTTTCCACATTCCTGACCATTCAGCCAAGCTCATAATCACTGTACGTGAGTCAATGTAAATCTGTACCTCTGGAGGTGTCATCCAGATGGCTGACCAGAGTCATCCAGCACTTGCC
Source organism: Macaca nemestrina (assembly GCF_043159975.1). Classification (NCBI taxonomy): domain Eukaryota; kingdom Metazoa; phylum Chordata; class Mammalia; order Primates; family Cercopithecidae; genus Macaca; species Macaca nemestrina. Next base: position 187,124,199 of record NC_092126.1, on the reverse strand, counting down.
TTCTCCAAACAGAAGGACCCAAACAGCAAGTAAATAACTACTTGTTGAATAGAGTATCTAAGAGGGAACATTGGAATTCAGAAAAGAAGTGACAAAAGCCCTTTAAACTGTAGAAACTCCAGATGATAACACAGAGAGGGAAGCACACCAGTCAGCCAGGATTGGTTTGGAGTCAAGAAAGACGCCCCATCGTGGAAAAAAGGTCAACAGAAAGCCCCAGTATTCTACACTTCCACCACAGAGGCCTGCAGTCCACATTATAGCAGAGTTTATCATCCTTCACAGGCCCTGAGCCCAGTATAAGGAGTTGCCTAGAGTCCATGAGACTGAAATGTTCTAAGGAAATAGCTCCACTGAAACCCCCCAGAAACACCCAAGTCCCCCAGCTGCTGCAGTACAGTGTCATTTTGAGAGTGAAGCTACCATCATACTACATTCTGCCCTGACTTGGGGCCTAACAGCCCCTGCATCTCCACATCCGTGAGGCTCCACCCATATCCCCCTACATCCAATCAGAAGGCTGCAGCATCATGACATCAGCTGGACACAAGGGTTTAACCATATCCATGGCAATGAGGCCTCCACGATGGCCTAGATCTCAAGGAACAGGTGGCCCAGCGCATCAGGGAGGCTGCCCTTAGGACATAGGAAGTCAAAGGATGTACTCTGCAAAGTCTGAGAGCCATTTGGTTCTGCTACTCTTTATGGTCATATCACTTGTCTAGTGGTGGATCCAACATGCATCCACAGGTGCCACCTCTAGGCCAGCAAACTGACCCATGCAGGTTCATGTGCACTGCCTGAGGACCTAAGGACTGGTCTCATGGGGGTCCAAGAAGCAGTTTGCCTGGGGTCTGCCACCAAGACGCACATGTGTACATGCTATAGCCATCACTTGAGCCTGCACACACCACCAAGGGACTGAAAAATTGCCAGGCCCTGGGCCCCACTGCTGCCAACACTGGTACCCATGCATACCATCTGAGGGCCCTGAACTGGCTCACACATGACATTTGGGGGCTCAAGGACTGCAGGTGCCTGTGCATGCCACCCAGGAGCCCAATAAATCACCCAACTGGGAACTACCATCACTATTGCCAGTGCCCACACAAACCACTCAGGGGCCTGAGGTCCACACCACCTGACACCGGCTGCCATTGCTGCCTGACCAACCCTCCACATCCAGCAGCACAACAAATAGGAGTCCCATAATTGGCCTCCGTGTGCCTCACTTTTACCACTGCTAGTGTCTGCACACACCCTGTAGAGGCGTGAGGATTATTCCACCCAAGTGTCCCTTTTCTCAGAAAAGGTACACCATGACCTTCACAAACAACCATAGCCTAAGCTGCTGAGGAACTTGCATACACAACCAATGTTAATTGTAGCCAAATAAAAAGAGACCACACACAGACAATACAAATAATAGAAAACCAAATTAGGAAATGAAGACAAATTTTTAAGTCACTCATTCAGACAAAAAAGGAAGAAAAAATAATAATAAATGATTTTAAAAGGCCACATGACATTGGAACACCAATAAGAGAACACATATTTAATTTTGGAAGTTCCATAGGGAGAAGAGGTGGGAAAAGTGATAGAAAACTTATAATGAAATAATAATTGAAAAATGTCCAAGTCTTGAGAAACATATCCAGATATAGGAAGCTAAAACATTTCCAAATAGATTCAGCCCAACAAGGACTTTTCCTGGAACATTATAGTTAAATTTTTAAACATCAAAGACCAAAAGATAATTCTAAAAACAGCATAAGAAAAGCATCAAATCACACATATAAGTAATACTCATCAAACTAACAGCAGATGTCTCAGCAGAAACCTTACAGGGCAGGAGTTAATGGGATAATATTTTCAAAGTACTGAAAGAAAAAAGAGAAGTCAACCAAAAAGACTTTACCCAGCAAAGCTATCCTTCAGAAATGAAGATGAGATAAAGTCTTTCCCTGGGGGGGGGGGGAACTGAGGGAATTCACTGCCATTACACCATCCCTTCAAGAACTGACTCAGGGAGTTCTACATCTTTATCCTAAAACAAAAGAATAATATCTACCATCATGAGAAACTAGAAGAGTATAAATCTCCCTGGGAAAGCAGATACAGTACTAGATACTCCTCTAGAGAAAGGAACCGAATGTTATTTCTACAGAAAACCACCATACTACAAAGATAAACAATACGAGAGGAAGAAAAGAACAAAGGAAACACAGCTCTTAAAACCTCAGAAACACAGCAAAAGCAGTGCTAAGAGGGAAGTTTTGGCAAAAAAGAAACCCTACATTTAAAAAAAATAGAAAGATTCAAATAAACAACCTAATGATGCACCTCAAGAAACTAATGAGGTAAGAAAAGTCGACCCCAAAATTAGTAGTAGCAAAATAAGAAAAATCAGAACAGAACTAAATGTAATAGATGTAAAAACACAATAGAAAAAAAATCAATGAATTCAAAAGTTAGTTGCTTGAAAAGATAAAGAAAATCAGCAAGCTGTGAGAGAGACTATGCAAAAAAAATAAAAAGAGAGAGAGAAAACCAAAATTAAAAAAAATCAGAAATGAAAAGAAAGATGTTACTACTGACCCCACAAAAGTACAAAAATTACTAGAGGATATTATAAAAAACCACATATCGAAAAATTGGGAAACACAGAGTAAACAAGTAAATTCTTAGTAAAAAATAACTTACTAAGATTGAGACAAGAAGAAATAGAAAATACAAACATACCAATAACAAATAACAATGTTGAATCTGTAATACAAATCTCCCAATAAAGAAAAGGTGAGGACCAGGTGACTTTACTGCTCTATCCTACCAAACATTTAAAGATCTAATAGAAATGTCTCAAAATGTTCAAAAAGCTTGAAGAGGAGGAAATTCTTCCTAACTTATTCTATGAGGTCAGTTTTACCTGGATATCAAAGTCAGACAGTCACAACAAAAAAGAAAAGTTACAGGCTAATATTCCTGATGAACATAAATTCAAAAATTCTCCATAAAATACTAACAAACTGAATCCAATAGCACAACAAAATGATAATATAGTATAATCAAGTGAAATTAATCCCAGTGATGCAAGGATGGTTCAACATATGCATATCAATAAATGTGATATGTCACATCAACAGAATGAAGAACAAAAACTTGTATAATCATCTGAATAAACACAGAAAAAAACATTTGTTAAAATCTAACAAAGTCCCAACAAATTAGCTACAGAGGAGCACACTTTAGCACAGTAAAGGTCACAGTTAACATCATATTCAATGAGGAAAAACTGAAAACATTTCTTCTGCAAACAGGAAGGAGACAAAGATGCCCACTTTCACCACTCTCATTCAACATAACACTGGAAGTCTTAGAAAAATTAATTCTACAAGAGAAAGAAATAAATGGCAGCCAAATTGGAAAAGAGGAAGTAAAATTGTATTCATAATATATGACATGATCATGTATAAACAAATATTTATAGGCTCCACCAAAAAATAATTAGGCCTGATAAATTAATTCAGTACAGCTGCAGGATACAAAGCCATCAGACAAAAATCAGTAGCATTTCTACACACAAATAATAGAGTAGCTGAAAAAATCAAGAAAGTAATCTCCTTGCAACAGATACCAAAAAATAAAATAACTAGATATAAATTTAACCAAAATTTCACCCTCTTGGTTAAATTTATATCTAGTTATTTTATTTTTTGGTATCTATTGTAAAAGAAATTATTTTCTCTACAATGAAAACCACAAAATTTTGATGAAAGAAAATAAAAACACAAAAAATGGAAAGACATTTCATGCTTATGGGTTGAAAGAGTTAATATGTTTAAAATATCATACTACCCAAAACATTGTACAGATCAAAACAATCCCTAACCAAATACCAATAATGTTTTTCACAGGAATAGAAAAAAAATTTCTGAAATATGTACGGAAGCTCAAAACATTTCAAATAGCCTAATCAATCATGAGCAAAAGTATCAAAGTTGGTGACATCACACTGCCTGGCTGTTAAAATATACTACAAAGTGACAGTAATCTAAACAGCATTGTATTGGTATATAAACAGACACATATACAAATAAAACAGAATAGAGATCCAAGTATTTACAGTCAACTAACTTTCAACAAAGGTGCCAAGAATGTTCATTGCAGAAGGAGACCTTCTTCAGTAATTGGTGCTTGGAAACTTGATACCCACATGTGGAAGAATGAAACTAATCACTTTGATCTCATGAACATCAACTCAAAATGGGCTATGGCCTTAAATGTAAGACAAAAACTATAAAACTACCTGAAGAAACATAGGACATATGCTTCAGGACATTGGTCTAGGAAAATATTTTACAGGTAAGACTACAAAGGAATAAGCAACAACAAAAAATAGACAAATGGGAATATAGTAAACTAAAATGGTTTTGCACAGTAAAGAACTGACAGAGTGAGTAGACAGTCATCAGGGTCTGAAATTTTATGTGTGTGAGACGTATTTTAAACATAAATTTAACTTCTTTAATAGATAGAGAGGTGTAGAGATTATCACGTTTTTCTCAAGTAAGCTTTAGTAGTCTGTATTTTAAGGAATTTTTTCCTTTAATCCAAATTGTTGAATTTATTTTAAGAATCAGCTAACCGCATGTTCTTATTATCATTTTAACACGTACAGAATTTGGAATGGTGTCTCCTCTTTCATTCCTAAGAATGGAAATCTGTATTCCCCCTAATGCTTCAATTTGGTTGGTCTGCCTCTTTACTGGTGACTCTTTCCATGGGTTTAGTTGCACATATGAGCCAATTTTTGCTTTCTTCTTCTACAATATTCTAGAATTCTAGTCAGTATGCATCTGCATCATCTTTAATATTTTGCTTCACAAATTTTAGCTTTCCTGTTTTTTTCCGAACTCTGATGTACGTCTTTTCAGTTCACCAAGATTGCCAGACTCACTTCCCTCTCCCTGTCCTGTGGCCTAGGAGTAAATTAGAAAGAAACTCATCTTATTGTTTTCCCTTATTTTGCACATCACTGTTTTGTACTATATATTGTCTTATGCATAAAAATACTGCTTTATGTATTTCTCTGTTTTTAGCTTATTTAAGGCAGTGGGGTGCGCCTAGTACTTTATGGCTAAAAGCAGAAACAAAATATAGTTCCTTAATCTGAATGACAGGTATTCAACAAAACTTATGTTAAACTTACAAGTGATTAAAATGTATTGTATGTAAAATAAGAAGCTGATTAAAAATGCACATTGCTTTCATTTAACTTTTAATTAGATGGCTCAGCAGTGTGGTGTGATAAGAAAAATAAACAATGGAATAAAGATGATAAAGAAATGCAAACATCTTAATTTTCAGATAACAAGGTTTCTTACATACATGTCTCATAAATTTACAAAGAAAGTAATCATAAATGGCAACTCAGTAGCCATGATGGATACATCATCAATATGAAAGTCATCATATTTCTATGCACTAACAACAGTTAGAATATATACTTCGGGAGCGAGTGAAAAAATGTGACTCATTCTATTTTTTAAGCTTTATTTTTTAATTTTTATTTTTTATTTCAACAAGTTTTGGGGGAACAGGTTCTGTTTGGTTACATGGATAAGTTCTTTAATGGTAATTTCTGAGATTTTGGTGCACCCAACACCCTAGCAGTGTACACTGTACCCACTGTGTAATCTGGTATCCCTCAACCCCCTCCCACCCTTTCCTCCAAGTATCCAAAGTCCATTGAATCATTCTTATTCCTTTGTGTCCTCACAGCTTAGCTCCCACTAATGAGTGAGAATATATGATGTTTGGTTTTCCATTCCTAAATTACTTCTCTTAGAAGTAATTCCATCCAGGTTGTTGCAAATACCATTATTTTGTTTCTTTTTATGGCTGAATAGTATTCCATGGTGTGTGTGTGTGTGTGTGTGTGTGTATATATATATATATATATATCACATTTTCTTTATCCACTTGTTGCTGATGGGCATTTAGGCTGGTTCCATATTTTTGCAATTGCGAATTATGCCACTATAAATATGTATGTGTAAGTATCATTTTCATTTAATGACTCCTTTACATACCCAGGAGTAGGACTGCTGGATGAAATGGTAGATCTACTTTCAATTCTTTAAGGAATCTTCACATTGTTTCAAGAGTGGTTATACTAGTTTACATTCCCACCTGCAATGTGAAAGTATTCCCTTTTTACTACATCCACACCAACATCTATTATTTTTTAATTTTTTTGATTATGGTCACTCTTGCAGGAGTAAGGTAGTATTGCATCGTGGTGTTGATTTGCATTTTCCTGATCATTAGTGATGTTGAGAACTTTTTCATATGTTTGTTGGCCATCTGTGTATCTTCATCTGACAGCTGTCTATTCATGTCCTTAGTCCAGTTTTTGATGAAATTGTTTTTCTTTTTGAGTTCCTTGTAGATTCCAGATATTAGTCCTTTGTTTGATGCATAGTTTGCGAAGATTTTCTCCTGCTCTATGGGTTGTCTGTTTACTCTGCTGATTATTTCTTTTACTGTGCAGAAAGTTTTTAGTTAATTTAAGTCCCATCTATTTATCTTTGTTTTTATTGCATTTGCTTTTGGGTTATTGGTCTTGGAGTCTTTGCCAAAACTAATAATTATAGATTCACTTACAGTTTTAATAAGTAATACAGACAGATTTACTCTATCTATTACCCATGATAACATTTTGCAAAACTGTAGCACACCAAAAACAGAAATTTGACATTTATGTAAAAACCCATATTATTTATATTTTCACAGTTATACTGATACTTATGTGCATGCATGTATGTGTGCTTAGCTTTATGCAATTTTATCAAATGTATAGACTGAATTATCCACCATTGCAGTCAAGATACAGAACAGTTACATCCCCATAAAGATTTCTCTTGATGTTGGCTTAGTATGTACTTTTAGAAAGATAATTTCTAATATCATTAAAAGTCACTCTAGTAATATGTGGAATACACTTTATGATTAAGAATATAACAATATATTGAGCAGTATTAACAGAGACCTGAGTAAAGGAAAGGATGTACCCTGAACCTGGAAATGAAGCTCACAGTTTTAAAGATTACAATTATCCTCACATCAGTCTAAGAATTCAGTGCAGGTCCAGCATTGTTTGTTTTGTACATAAAATGTGACAAAACTGATTCTATACCTAATATGGGAAAATGTTAAAACTAAGAAAAATAATATAATTTTGAAGAAATATAAGAACTGTTCAGGGTTTGCATTACTAGATAACAAAATTATTGAAACATATACTAAATTACCTCCAGTATTAAGAAACAGTGAAAACCATGGAAAGACCAAAGGGGCAGAGGTGAGGTTACAGAGCTATAGGTGGGCACATACAGTTCACTGATATTTAATGTTTCCTTGTAGATTTGTAGATGGTTCTGCATCAATTGAGTCTTCATCTGAAAAAATTAAATTGGACTCCTGTTATTCATGGCCTGAAATAGTTGCCAAATATATTACAAACTAAACGTGAAAAGCAAAATTCTACAATATTTTAAGAAAAACTGAGTTCTGCATATGGCTACGCAATTATCTCAGCATCATTGATTGCATAGCGGGTTCTTTACCCCCATATCTAAAATAAAAGAAGAATTTAAAAATATACTGGATATGGGGGAGCTAGTGACAGTATAAACAAGTTTGATCACAAATTGATAATTATTGAAACTTGGTAATAGGTATTTTGGGAGTTTGTTAAAAAATTCTACTTATTTTTGTATATGTTTAAAATTTTCAGTAATAAAATGGTTTAAAAAACTGCATTGACTTTATTATTAAACAATATATAAAAATTGAAACACTCAAGGAAAAGACTAGTAGGTGTAATTTTATAAATTTAAAATACCTGTTCCTCAAGACTACGCTGGAGTGAAACAAATGTCACAGAATATCAGGATATACTTCCCATGCATAAATATGTATGATATATATCATTTGAAGTGTTAATATTAATATATTAAGCTGAGTTTTGATTACACAAATGTTTAGTATGTGGTTTTTCCTACATTTCTGTATCAAAAATATTTCATAAGTTCATTTAAGTATTAGAAAATATTATGTTGGCTGTTATGTTGTAGTGTTTTCATTTCAATTTTTGTTAATGCCTTATTATAAATAGCAATAGATTATATCAAGTTCAGTTTTGACATCTATTAAAAGGTTATCAGATTTTATAATTGTATTTAAAATGTAGAATATTATATTAATACATTTTATAATCTTATACTTGCTTTGAATTCAAGAAATAAGTTTGATTTAATTATAGTGGGAAATTATTTTTAATGTACCCCAACTACAGCTTTTTATTTTAGTTAGTGTCTTTCCATAACAAGCAATATTGAACTATTTTTTACATCTGATTTTTTCTAACATCAGAGAAATTCTACATTCATAAACTGTATTCAGAAGTTTTACATGATATAAAAATAATATAACATGAAATACAATGCATCATTATTCTTTCATTATTTTCTTTTTAAATTCATTTTGGACAGTAATCTTTTTCACAGGCATTTATTTCAACCTACACAATTTTTTAGTGACATATAATCAAGTTTATAAACTTTGTTGCTTGAGATAGGGTATTTTTGGCATTAATAAGTTCTATAAATAACTATAAATTCAACTATATAATAACAGTCAACATTTCTACATATGAAGGTATTTGCTGTCTTTAATTTGCCAAACTGATTTCATGTAATGTTAAAATTTCCAGCATTGTCTATTTAGTGTTTACTTTGTCTTGATTTCTATATTTTACTCTGTTAGAGAGTGCTTAAGGAAGAAAATAATATTTACATAATTGACCTTTGTCTCAAAATAAATTGATCACATATTTGTGTTTAATGATTATTGCCCTGTATTCTGACCTTATCATAACATTATTTATTCATGTTGATGCATTTACCTGATAAATCTTTGTCCATGTTATTCTATTTGACCTTTCCTTTTATGATGTATTCTCTTGTAAAGTGCATATAGATAAAATTTTTAACCCAAGCTGGCAGTCATCATTTTAAAAAAGTTATTAATTACATTAATTCCAGATATCATCTTGCCTTATATGTTCAACAATCTTTCATATTGCTTCATACATTCAGATTTTTTGTCATCTTTGTTATCTGCTTAATATTAGAAGAAGTTATTTCATCTCATGTGCTGACGGTAATTATTTGCTTGTGGTTCCATGGAATGTTAGGTTGAGAAGGATTCTGAAGCAATTAATGGATAACTATCCTGAGATACTACATCAAGCAAATAAAGCAAACTATTTGACTCACTGGCTGAAAGGAGAAAAAGTCTAAAATGGATGGGAAAGAAAGAAAAGTATGAATATTAGTCAAGGCTATAGGACCAGTTGTAGTGTCTGGTAGATAAGGTAGTTCGGTTTGGTTATCTTCTCTAATGTCTTTCAAGAGTTCCGACAGGTCACTTCATTAAGTTTTGGGATTATACTTGCACTCTTGAGAAGAAAATGATGATGGCTGTTCTCATAGAGGATTCAGGTATCATAAGAAGGTACTAAGAGATGTGAGTGGTATAGGGGTAGTCTATAACAGGATCAATCTTTGCACCTCCCTAATTTGATCAGCTTTACCTGCCCCTGGGACTTGGCCACATGCTGTATGTCCTGACTGATGATCAGCTGTACAGTTGAAATCTTGGTCACCATTGCCATTGCCTCTTTTCCTGATGCCACTACAACATACCTGTCCTACTCTTTCAATGGCAAGAATCCAGCTTCAGTATAACTTTCACTTTTATAATTAAATCAGGTTACAAATACTCTAGCACCCAGGTCTGACCCAACCCAATTCACAGAGACTATATCTTTACGGAAGTCCTGAATAACATAATCCTGAATTTGAGGAACTCTCTCTGCTAGGAAGGGCTGCTTGATAGTCTAGATGTATGGTGAACTTAAATGCATTGGGTGAACATTTAACATTGAGAAAAAGGAGACTGGGAGAAGCCAGAAAATTATTTTCTCATTTTTTTGGGCCAGATGAATGATTCTTGAGTCTCCAGGGATTACTAATGTGGCTAAGAAACCAAGTAAGTTTCTCATGAGGCTGGGACAAGCTTCGTAATATATTACCTTCTACTTTGTCTACCTCCTAGCTTATTGTACTTCCTTCTGTCCATCATTCTTGCTTTAGTTGATTGTAAGCAGTAAAAAATATGTAAAGTATGCCAGTGTTTAAGGAACCCATGTTAAGAAGACAGTTTTCATTGTATTGTAAATTATAGTAATAACCACATATTTAACTACCAAATATGAGTAGTGCTATAACTTGTTATGCCTTATTAATGATATATAGTGTTATTTTCCTCTGCACCATCAATATTTTAATGTTTGCTTCAAAAATCAATATTTTTATTAAATGGTATTGCTTTTTTTAAAAAATTATTTTGCATTTTACTTTAAGTTCTGGGACACAAGTGCAGAATGTGTAGGTTTGTTACATAGATATACATGTGCCATGGTGATTTGGTGAACCTATCAACTCGTTGTCTAGGTTTTAAGCCCCACATACATCAGCTACTTGTCCTAATGCTCTCCCTCCCCTCACCCCCCAAGCCCACCTAGCTCTGGTGTGTGTTGTTCCCCTCCCTATGTCCATGTGTTCTCATTGTTCAACTCCTACTTATGAGTGAGAAGATGTAGTATTTGGTTTTCTATTCCTGTGTTAGTTTGCTGAGGAGGATGGCTTCCAGTTTCATCTGTGTCTCTGCAAAGGACATAATCTCATTAATTTTTATGTCTACATAATATTCCATGCTGTATATATACCACATTTTCTTTATCCAGTCTATCATTTATAGGCATTTGGGTTGAGTCCATGTTTTTGCTATTGTGAATAGTGCTGCAATAAACATATGTGTGCATGGGTCTTCATAGGAGAATGATTTATATTTCTTGGGGGTATATACCCAGTAATGAGATTGCTGGGTCAAATGGTATTTCTGGTTCTAGATCCTTGCGTAATCACCACACTGTCTTCCACAATGGTTGAACTAATTTACATTCCCACCAACAGCATAAAAGCATTCCTATTTCTCCACAGCCTCTCCAGTATCTATTGTTTCTTGATATTTTAATTGCCATTCTGACTGGCATGAGATGGTATCTCATTGTGGTTTTGATTTGCGTTTCTCTAATCATCATGATGTTGAGCTTTTTTTCATATGTTTCTTGGCCACATATATGTCTTCTTTTAAGAAGTGTCTGTTCACACCCTTTGACCACTTTTTCCATGGGTGTTTTTTTCTTGTAAATTTGCTTAAGTTCCTTGTAGATTCTGGATAATAGACCTTTGTCAGATGGGTAGATTGCAAAAATTTTCTCCCATTCTGTAGGTTGCCTGTTCATTCTGATGATAGTTTGTTTTGCTGTGCAGAAGCTCTTTAGTTTAATTAGATTCCATTTGTCAATTTTGGCTTTTGTTGCCATTGCTTTTTGCGTTTTTGTCATGAAGTCTTTGCTTATGCCTGTGTCCTGAATGGTATTGCCTAGGTTTTCTTCTAGGGTTTTTATGGTTTGGGGTTTCACATTTAAGTGTTTAATCCGTCTTGAGTTATCTTTTGTGTAAGGTATAAGGAAGGGGACCAGTTTCAGTTTTCTGCATATGGCTAGCCAGTTTTCCCAGCATCTTTAATTAAATAGGGAATCCTTTCCCCATCGCTTGTTTTTGTCAGGTTTGTTGAAGATCAGATGGTTGTAGATGTGTGGCGTCATTTCTGAGGTCCCTGTTCTGTTCTATTGGTCTATATGACTGTTTTGGTACCAATAACATGCTGTTTTGGTAACTGTAGCCTGATAGTATAGTTTGAACTCAGGTAGCGTGAGGCCTCCAGCTTTGTTCTTTTTGCCTCAGATTGTCTTGTCTATACAGGGTCTGTTTTGGTTCCACATGAAATTTAAAGTAGTTTTTCTAATTCTGTGAAGAATATCAATGTTAGTTTGATGGGAATAGCATTGAATCTATCCATTACTTTGGGCAGTATGACCATTTTCACGATACTGATTTTTTTCTATCCACGAGGATGGAATATTTTTCCATTTGTTTGTGTTCTCCCTTATTTCCTTGAGCAGTGGTTTGTAGTTCTCCTTGAAGAGGTCCTCCACATTTCTTGTTTGGTGTATTCCTAGGTATTTTCTGCTTTTTGTAGCAATTGTGAATGGGTGTTCATTCATGATTTGACTCTCTTCTTGTCTATTGTTGGTTTATAGGGATGATTGTGATTTTTCCACATTAATTTTGTATCCGGAGACTTTGCTGAAGTTGTTTATCAGCTTAAGGAGTTTTGGGGCTGAGATGATGGGGTTTTCTAAATATAAAATTATGTTATCTGCAAAAAGAGACAGTTTTGCTTCCTCTCTTTTTAATTGAATAACTGTTATTTCTTTCTCTTGCCTGATTGCCCTGGCCAGAACTTCGAATATTATGTTGAATAGGAGTGGTGAGAGAGGGCATACTTGTCTTGTGCCGATTTCCAAAGGGAATGCTTCCATCTTTAACCATTCAGTATAATGTTGTCTGGGGGTTTGTCATAAATAGCTCTTATTTTGAGATATGTTCCATCAATATCTAGTTTACCAGAGTTTTTAACGTGAAGGGATGTTGAATTTTATCAAAGGCCTTTTCTGTATCTATTAAGATAATCATGTGGTTATTGTCGTTGGTTCGTTTGATATGACGAATTATGTTTATCAATTGGCATGTGTTGAACGAGCCTTGCATCCCAGGAATAAAGCCAACTTGATCATGGTGGATAAGCTTCAGAATGTGCTGTTGGATTCGGTTTGCCAGTATGTTATTGAGGATTTTCGCAATGATGTTCATCAGGGATATTGGCCTGAAGTTTTCTTTCTTTGTTGTGTCTCTGCCAGGCTTTGGTATCAGGATGATGCTGGTCTCATAAAATGAGTTAGGGAGGAGTCCTTTCTTTTCAATTGTATAGGATAGTTTCAGAAGAAATTGTACAAGCTCATCTTTGTATCTCTGGTAGAATTCTGCTGTGAATCCATCTGGTCCTGGGCTTTTGCTGGTTGGTAGGCTGTTAATTCCTGCCTCAATTTCAGAATTTGCTATTGGTCTATTCAGGAATTCAACTTCCTCCTGGTTTAGTCTTGGGAGGGTGTATGTGTCCAAGAATTTATCCATTTCCTCTAGATGTTCTAGTTGATTTGTGTAGAGGTGTGTATAGTATTCTCTGATTGTAGTGTGTATTTCTGTGGGTCAATGGTGATATCCACTTTATCATTTTTTATTGCAACTATTTGATTCTTCTCTCGTTTCTTCTTTCTTGGTCTTGCTAGCAGTCTATCTATTTTGCTAATTTGGAAAAAAAAAAAACCAGTTCCTAGATTCATTGATTTTTTTGAAGGGTTTCACATGTCTGTATCTCCTCCAGTTCTGCTTTGATCATAGTTATTTCTTGTCTTCTGCTAGCTTTTGGATTTGTTTGCCCTTGCTTCTCTATCTTGTTTAATTGTGATGTTAGGGTGTCAATTTGAGATCTTTCTGGCTTTCTAATGTAGGTATTTAGTGCTATACATTTCCCTCTTAACACTGCTTTAACTGTGCACTAGAGATTCTTGTACATTGTCTCTTTTGCTCTCATTGGTTTCAAATAACTTCTTGATTTCTGCCTTAATTTCATTATTTACCCAGGAGTCATTCAGCAACACGTTTCTAAAGATAGCTTTGTGTAGTTGCTGTTGTTTTTGTTGTTGTTGTTGCTTTGATATAGAGTCTTATTCTGTTGCTACCAGGCTGGAGTACAGTGGCACGATCTCAGCTCACTGCAACTTCTGCCTCCCGGATTCAAGTAATTCTCATGCCTCAGCCTCCCAGGTAGCTGGGAATACAGACACGTGCCACCATGCCAGCTAATTTTTGGATTTTTAGTAGAGACAGGGTTTTGCCATATTGGCCAGGCTAGTCTTGAACTCCTGGCCTCAAGTTATCCACCCACCTCAGCCTCCCAAAGTGCTTTGATTACTGCATAAGCCACCGTGCCCAGCCCTAAAGATATCCCTTCTTATTTTCTGATGTGCTTCTGTTGCGTTTTGCTTATTTTTAATTAAATCCCACCATTTTAAAAAACATTTCCAAATTTGGCTGTATTGTGTCCTCAACAGACACATTGATCACACTTGCACTTATTTCTGAATTTGTAAGATGTTCTTATTGTTGCTCTAATGATCCATAGAAAAATGCAATCTCATTCGGATTGTATGAAGTTAAATGAGATATTATACTTAAGGCACTTCACGCAATCATGGCACACAGTCAGTATTGTGGCCATGATGCTGCCACAGAAGTCAAGGAATGATGGCAGCCACTAGAAGTTGCAAGAGGTCAGGAACAAATTTTCTTTTAAGGTCTGCAAAGGGAGGCCCTGCTGACACCTTGTTTCCAGCCTAGTGATACCAATTTCATACTTCAGGCTTCCAGATGGCGAGATAATAAATTGCTGGTCTTAAACCACCAAATGTGTTATCATTTATTATAGCAGTCATAGGAAATTAATACACCATTACAGTTATTACCATTTTAGGTGATAGGAAATACAGATATACCTCAGAGTTATTGCAGGATCAATTCCAGACCCCCAAAATAAAGGAAATCACAGTAAAGTGAGTCACATGAATTTTGGTTCCCCAGAGCATATAAAAGTTATGTTTACATTATACTGTAGTCTATGAAGTGCTTTCTCATGATTTTTGTGTTCACTGGATAAACACTTTTAATTTCTTTCAGGAACTCTTCCTTTGCATTTACAACTTTGGTGCAAGAAGCTTTGCTTTCAGCTTATCTCAGCTTTCAACATGACTTCCTCTCTAAGCTTAATCATATCTAGCTTTTGATTTAAAGTGAGAGATGTGCAAATCTTCATTACACTTGAACACATAGGGGCTATTGTAAGATTATTAATTGGACTAATTTCAATAGTTGTGCTTCAGGGAACAGGGAGACTCAAGGAAAGAGAGAAGGAGAGGGGAGTGGCTGATTGGCAGAGCAGTTGGGACGCGCACATTTATTCATTGCTTGCCATTTTATATGGGTGCAATTTATGGTGCTCCCAAGCAAGTAGAATAGTAGCATCATAGGTCACTGATCGCTGATCACCATAATAGATATAATAGTAACTAAAAAGTTTGAAATATTGAGAGAATTACCAAAATGCTACACAGAGACATGAAATGAACACATGCTGTTAAAAATAATGCCTTGTGAGCCGGTCGCGGTGGCTCAAGCCTGTAATCCCAGCACTTTGGGAGGCCGAGACGGGTGGATCATGAAGTTAGGAGATCGAGACCATCCTGGCTAACCCGGTGAAATCCCGTCTCTACTAAAAAATACAAAAAACTAGCCAGGCGAGGTGACGGGCGCCTGTAGTCCCAGCTATACCAGTTACTCGGGAGGCTGAGGCAGGAGAATGGCCTAAACTCGGGAGGCGGAGCTTGTAGTGAGCCAAGATCCGGCCACTGCACTCCAGCCTGGGCGACAGAGCGAGACTCCGTCTCAAAAAAAAAAAAAAAAAAAATTAATGCGTTGTCAGGCTTCCTCAACAGAGGGTCGTCACAAATCTTTAATTTGTAAGAAAAACGCAATATCTATGAGGCACAATAAGCAAAGCACAATGAAATAAAATATTCCTGTATCCAGTTTAAAATGTATTTCTGATAGAGACATTAAAATAGAATAATTGATGTACCATTTATAATTTAATATGCTAATATAAAAATTTTAACACAGGACATTTTCTTTATTTTATACAACTAAAAGATATTAAATAGTAATTGCTATTTTTTGGATGTCTGTAGCTTATTTATATGGAATTAAAGAAGACTGGATGTATTCAGTTTTTAAGCCATAGTTAGCGGTACTGACAGAAATGAAAACATCCTAAATTCATCGAGGTAATATTATCTGACTAACCCAGATACAGTCTCAGAATCCTTCTTAACATAACAGTCAAGAAAACTACTACCATGTGATAAGATTTACCATGTATATAAAACCAATGTACTACTTGAAGCAAAAATTGTGAAATGAAAAAAATAGAAGAAAGTAAATTTGCTTTTTTTAAAAATAAGTTTTTATTTCAATTTTATTCTTCCTTTACTACTTTACAGGCTGAGTTTTTATGTTCCTCTGAGTCATCAAGATTATAATTGTAAGAAATTTTTCCAGGAAAGATGCAGATTGATTCATTGTTTTGCTGAATATTTGACATTGTCCTTACGGTTTCTCGTCAATGATGTGTTTCTGAATATGCACTTCTAAGAGAATGATATTAAACCAAATACTCAGCTCATCACATAGATACATAAACATGTGAGTCTAAATCTGAATTATCATGAGCTCTACAGTGTTTGTGGTTGTATAAAACTGAACATTAAACACTTAAGAACTTTTTTTGGGTAAAATCTGATATGTTTTTGTCAAATAGCCATTGAGCCAAAACAGCATAATGAGTAACAACTGGAGCTAGATTTTTGCTTTTGGGGCCGCTTTTTTGCACTTGCAAATTGCTTCTCAATTTTGTCAACATTTATTATAATATCTAATATATATAAAACACCTATAATATTGTCTTAACATATAAGAAGTACTCAATAACTTTTATTGGCTTTATAATATTATAAATATATGTTATATATATTTATATATATATAACTGTGAATAGTAAAATATATTTCACTAAGCATAGGGAAAAATATAATTCTTCTAATGTGTAGGTATTTGGTAATAGATCTATTTCTAATATAATGATATGAAGTATATATTTAATAAACATATGTATTACCATTTCAGCCTATTTTGAAATAAAATCTTGATGTCAGATTTGTAAAATGTCTACATTGTGAGCCTTCCTTTCTACAAGTAGGTAGATATGCTTTTTTAGGGAATTTTCTAGGTACATCATCGCATTGATTTGGTGATAAATACACAGCACAGAATAATTCCTGAACTTAATACCTACTCATTTCTATTCAGCAGAAAATCGGTAGTGTCAATGATGATCTAAAATAAATATACTGTGAAAACAAAATGGTTTCCCTGTATTGGGTCTTAACTGTCTTTAGGGTTTTACATGTTTTGCTAAATTGAAATTTCATACACTAAGAATACCTCTGATAGCTCTGTAGCTTCCTAATCCCATGCTTTTTAGATAACGTCCTTTCTGGAACAAAAAGAAAAAAGAATGAGAAGCTAATTGCTTACACTCTGAATAATGCTTTTCTTTGAACTCGATGAAGCACAAAGATAAATAGTGTATCACTAAAGGGAATTTAGCTCTATTTACGACTGCTTGTAGTGTGAAATTGGTTGTTTGTGATCTTTAAAGTCTTGCTTTCTTTTCAAAACATTGTATGCCAGCTATGACTACAGAAAGAGATGGGAATGTAAAATGAATTTAGATTAAGGGAAACTCCTTTACCTAAACAATTTTTAAATCATTCTGTCTCATTTTTTGGTGTTGTGAATGTTATGAAAACCTTAACTGATGATTTCTCGAATAATAAAATACGTGGTGTATTTACATCAGGTCTTTTATTTATTTTTGCCATTCTTTCAGTTTCATCCATCACACTCATTTTATTTAATATCCATATATTGTCTTATAAATGTACCTTTATTGCTTTTTGTTTTGTTTCATCATGTTTATTTCTAATTTTTCCACTAGGAATATGAAAAATCTTTGAAATCAGTATTTGAGTTTACCATGTCCTTTCAGCCTAAATATAGTTCTTGACACAACTTACAACATAAAGTGTGTTTTTATATGTTTTTCATAATTCTCAAAAGTACATGTGTTTTATAAATAATATAGATATGTACACAACTGAAATATGTTTTGAAATATTTATTTCAATAGAAAACAAGAATTATCTTAATGAGAATACTGATGCAAATTTTATATGAATTTTAATATATTAGTAATACATCATGGAGACAAGAAGTCAAAAGACTACACGATTTTGAACATTAGGATATTGGTTTTCCATCAATAAAAGATTAGATGTAATTTCCACTAGGTTATGTTGCATTATTAACTACTTTGTAGTTATTTTTGTTTATCTCAAACTAATTATTGAAATAAATATAGTTCCACAAGGAGAGGAATTTGTCACTCTCCCTTGTTCCTCAACTTTTATTGTGAGAAAAGTTCAAATACATAAAACAGTTAAAGCATTTATACAAAGGTCAAATGACATGGATATATATACATACATACATATAATGAGTGTCAGTTTTATATTTGTAGATAGGTAGGTTGAACCATTTGAAAGTAAACTTCAGATACCATACAACATTGGCCACAAATATTGTACCATGTTAGTATTTATAACATATTCACATTTAATCCATTATTCCCCAAAATGGTCTTATAAATTTACCTTGAGGGCCAAGATTTAAATAATGTTTACATATTGTATTGGTTTTCTACATAATGCATGTATTTAAAACATTTCTAAACCTAAATATTTCACTCAATATTTTTCCCTACTATGATGATAATGTATTTTATGAGGTATGTAAATTGTCTTATGAAATGCCTCATTCTCAAGTGTTTGATTGCTTCATCATGGTGTTGTTTAACTTGTTCCACTATCGTCATTTGAAGTAAATTAGAAGGTATTTCCATAGTCATGTTGAGATGCCGTTTAGTATTTTTGACAATAATATTTTATAGATGATGCCATATATATCATGTTGCATTACTTCAGGTAGCTACAATTTAAGGTTTCTCTGATAAATGCCCATGATCGTGGACAGGAAGAATCCACATTGTTAAAATGGTCCTACTGTCCAAAGCAATTTACAGATTCAATGCTATTCCTATTAAACTAACAATGATATCCTTCACAGAATTAGTAAAAAAATATTTTAAAATCCATCTGGAACCAAAAAATAGCTTGAATAGCCAAGACTATCCTAAGCAAAAAGAATAAAGCTGGAGGCATTACGTTACCCAACTTCAAACTATACTACAAGGCTAAAACAGAATGGTACTGGAACAAAAACAGACATATAGACAATGGAACAGAATACAGAGTTCAGAAATAATGCCACACACCTACAACCATCTTCTCTTTGACAAAGTAAATAAAAACAAGCAATGGGGAAAGGACTCCCTATTGAATAAATGGTGTGGGGACAACTGGCTAGCCATACGCAGAAGATAGAAGCTGGACCTCTTCCTTACACCTACACAAAAATCAACTCAAAATGAATTAAATACTTAAGTGTAAAACCTAAAACTACAAAAATCTTGACAGATCACCTAGGAAATACCATTTTGGTTACAGAAGTTGCCAAAGATTCATGAGACCAAAATCAATTGCAACAAAATCAAAAATGACAAATGAGACCTAATTGAACTGATGAGCTTCTGCATAGCAAAAGAAACTATCAAGAGAGTAAATAGAAAACCTACAGGATAGGAGAATATATTTGTAAACTACACATCTGACAAAGGTATAATATCCAGAATCAATAAAGAACTGAAATCAACAAGCAAAAAACAAACAAGCCCATTAAAAAGTGGGACAGGACATGAACAGACACTTCAAAAGAAGACATACATGCAGCCAACTAGCATATGACAAAATGCTCAACATCACTAATCATTAGAGAAATGTAAATCAAAACCACAGTGAGATACCATTTGACCCCAGTCACAATGGCTACTACTAAAAAGTTGAAAAATAACAGATGCTGTCGAGGTTGCAGAAAACAGGGAACGCTTACACACATCTGATGGGAATGAAAATTCGTTCAGCCATTATGGAAAGCCATGTGGTGATTTCTCAAAGAACTCAAAGCAGAATTACCATGTGACCCAGCAATTATATTATTGGTGATATATTCAAAATAATGTAAATCATTCTACCGTAAAGACACATGCACATGTACGTTCATCACAGCACTATGTACAATATCAAAGACATGGAATCAACCTAAATTTGCATCAGTGGTAGACTAGATAAAGAAAATGTGGTACATAGACATCATGGAATACTATCAATTCATAAAAGAGAACAAGATCATATCCTTTACAGAAACGTGGATAGAGCTGGAGGCCATTGTCCTTAGGAAACTAATACAGAAACAGAAAATCAAATGCCACATGTTCTCACTTATAAGTGGAAGCTAAACATTGAATACATACGGACATGAAGAAAGGAACAACAGACACCAGGGTGTACTTGAGAGTAGAGGGAGGCAGGAGGGCAAGAATCAAAAAATGACCTATTAGGTATCATGCTGATTACATGGATGGAGAAATAATCTGCACACCAAACTCCCATGTCATGCAATTTACCTATATAACAAACCTGCACATATATCACTGAACCTAAAATAAAAGTTTAAAACAAAAAGTTCAAGTTTGATCACATATTTAACGTAATGAAAACCAGATTTCTCAGTTACAAAGATACAGTTTACTTTTTGAGATTTTAAAGGAAAATACTTTGGAAATGAGAGTGAAGTCTTTTTTCTAACAACCTTTTACCTGATAATTTTAACATCAATTAATATATTTTGTTGGAATCAAATAATATCTTGAAGTATTGCAGAAAAGGAATTTTTAATTTTATTATGTCTCCTATATGTATTAACTGGAATAATTCTTCTGTTTAAAAGACATATTCTTTGTCAACTGAGAATGTGGTGAAAATTTCTCATAAAAAGGCAAGGTAAATAAATGCTTATTTATTTCTTTACCAATTTTCTAAAAAGGAGTTAAGATAATCACTTGCCGTGTTCTTGCCATAATTTTTTAAAATGTTCACTCTCTCCTTCTCTCCCTCCCCCTCTTTCTTCCTACCTTTTGCTCTTTCTGGGTAGGCATCACCATAGACGCTATATATATTTTTTGTGATTACCATGTCCTAAATATGGGCAGTGGAAGCCTATTTAAGCTAACTTCATAAGCTTCAAACAGACAGCCATTGGACATTGGGTGTTTCTTTTTGTTTGTTTGTTTGACAGAGTTTTGCTCTGCACCAGGCTGGAGTGCAGTGGCGCGATCTTGACTCACAGCAACTTCCGTCTCCAGGTTCAAGTGATTCCCCTGTCTCGGCATCCCAAGTAACTGGGACTACAGGAGCGTGTGACCATGCCCAGCTAGCTTTTTGTATTTTAGTAGAGACGGGGTTTCACCATGTTGGAGAGTATGATCTCAATCTCCTGACCTCAAGGTGCACCCCCTTCAGCCTCCCAAAGTGCTGGTATTACAGGCATGAGCCACCACGCCCAGCCGGGTATTTCTTTTTAAAGAATTATTATTTGTATACATGTAAGGGGTACAAATGCAGTTTTGTTACATGAATACATTGTGTAGGTATAAAGTCTGACTGACCTTTTCATGTAAACATTACCCAAACAATGTACATTGCACTCATTGATTTCTCATCCCTCACCCTCCAACCAGCTTCCCACCCTTTCCAGTCTCCAGTGTCTGTTATTCCACACTCTATGTACATGTGTACACATTTTCAACTCCCACTTATAAATGAGAATATGTAGTAACGGATTTTCTGCTTCTGAGTTGCTCCACTTAGGATAACGGCCTCCAGTTCCATCCATGTTGCTGCAAAAATAAATAAACAAAAGATTTAATTCCTTTTTATGTCTGAATAGTATTCTATTTTATATATAACATGTCTTTATCCAATAATCCATCAATGGACACTTAGGTTGATTCTATATTCTTACTATTGTGAATAGTGCTGTGGTAATCATACAAGTGTGGGTATCATTTTGATATAATGATATCTTTAGGTTGATACTCAGTAGTGGGATTAATGGATTGACTTGCAGTTTTTTATTTATTTTATTTATTTTATTTATTTATTTATTTTTTCAGACAGGGTCTTGCTCTGTTGCCTGGGCTGGAGTGAGGTTGCACCTCACTGCAACCTCTGCCTCCTGGGTTCAAATTGAGAGGTGACAATGTGCTAGCAGCCCTCACTCCTGGGGCCTCCTTGGCCTCAGTGTCCATTTTGGTGGCGCTTGAGGAGCCCTTCAGTCCACCACTGCACTGTGGGAGCTCCTCTCTGGGCTGACCGAGGCCAAAGCCGGCTCCCTCTGCTTGCCGGGAGGTGTGGAGGGAGAGGCACGGGCGGGAACTGGGGCTGCGCGCGGCCCACACAGTCCAGCGCCAGTTCCAAGTGGTGTGGGCTGTGGGCCTGGGCTCGGCAGATCCCGCACTTGGAACGGCCCACTGGCACCGCCAGCCCAAGGCAGTGAGGTGCTTAGCACCTGGGCCAGCAGCTGCGGAGGTTGTCCCCGGTCCCCCAGCACTGCCCAACGCTCTCAAATTCAAAGCCTGCCATACCCGAACCACCCGCCACCCCGTGGTGGGCTCTGGCAAGGCTGGAGCCTCCCCAAGGAGCACCAACCCCTGCTCTGTGGCACTCCGTCCCATCAGCTGCCCTAGGCTGAGGAGCTCCCGCACACTCCACGGGGCTGGTGGGCAGCTTGGCCTGCAGCCCAGGTGCAGGATACTCTAGGTGAAGCCAGCTGAGCTCTTGTGTCTAGTAGGGACTAGCGGAACCTTTATGTCTAGCTAGGGGATTGTAAATGCACCAATCAGCACTCTGTGTCTAGCTCTGGGTTTGTAAACACACCAATTAGTACTCTGTGTTTAGCTCAAGGTTTGTAAATACACCAATTGGTACTCTGTATCTAGCTAACCTAGTGGGGACTTGGAGAACTTTTATTTCTAGCTAGAGGATTGTAAATGCACCAATCAGCACTCTGTGTCTAGCTCAGGGATTGTAAATGCACCAATCAGCACTCTGTCAAAACGGACCAATCAGCTCTCTGTAAAATGGACCAATCAGCAGGATGTGGGTGGGGCTAGATAAGGGAATAAAAGCAGGCTGCCAGCGCTAGCCTGTGGCAACCCCCTCAGGTCCCCTTCCCCATTGTGGGACGTAAATACTTTCGCCCTTTACAGTAAATGTTGCTGCTGCTCACTCTTTGGGTCCATGCTGCCTTTAAGAGCTGTAACACTCACCGTGAGGGTCTGCAGCTTCATTCTCGAAGTCAGCGAGACCAGGAACCCACCAATTCCAGACACAAAATGATTCTCCTTTCTGGGCCTCCTGAGCAGCTGGGACTACAGGTGCATGGCACCACACCCAGCTATTTTTTGTGTGTTTTTAGTAAAGCTGGGGTTTTACCCTGTTGGCAAGGCTGGTTTCTAACTGCTGACATCAAGTGTTCCACCCACCCTGTCCTCCCAAAGTTCTGAGATGCCAGGTGTGAGCCACCAGGCCTGGCCTGACTGGTAGGTCTATCTGTAGTTCTTTGAGAAATCTCCATTCTATTTTCCATAGGTGTCGTAACAATTTACATTCCCAGCAATGGTGTGAGAAAAGCGTTCCTTTTTCTCCACATTCTTGCCAATATCTGTGATTTTTTGACTTTTCAATAAAAGCCATTCTGACTGGTGTGAGATGATATGTCATTGTGATTTTAACTTACATTTCTCTGATCATTAGAGATGTTGAATATTTTTTCCTATGCTTGTTGACCATATGTGTGTCTTCCTTTGGGAAACATCTATTCTTTAGCTCACTTTTGAGAGGGGGTTATTTGCTTTTTGCTGCTATTGAGTTGTTTGAGCTCCTTCTAAATTCTGGATATCAGCTTCCTCTTAGATGCATACTTTGCAAATATTTTCTCCCATTCTATAGGTTGTCCCTTCACTCTGGTGATTATTTTCTTTGCTTTGCAGAAGCTTTTAAACTTAATTGAGTCTTATTGGTCTACTTTTGTATGTGTTGTTTTTCCATTTGAGGTCTTAATCAAGATATCTTTGCCTAGATCAATGTTCAGAAGAGGTTTCTCTAGGTTTTCTTCTAATATTTTCATAGTTTCAAGTCTTAAATTTAAGTCTTTCATCAATCTTGAATCAATTTTTGTACATGGTGAGAGACAGGGGTTTAGTTTCATTCTTCTGCATATGGCAATCCATTTTTTCCAGCATCACTTATTAAAAAGAGTGTCCTTACTCCAGTGTATGTTTTTGTCTACTTTGTCAAAGAGCAATTGGCTGTAGATACGTGACTTTATTTCTGTTTTCTAAATTCTGTTCCACTGATTTTTCTATCAGCACCATAGAAAAATGCTGTTTTGGTTACTATAGTCTTTTTTTTTTTTTTTTTTTTTTTTTTTTTTAAATAGGTTCTCACTCTGTTGCCCAGACTGGAGTGCAGTGGCATGATCTTAGCTCACTGCAACCTCCACCTCCCAGGCTTAAGCAATACTCTTACCTCAGCCTCCAGTGTAGCTGGGACTACAGGCATGAGTCATCGCCCCTGGTTATTTTTATTTTTATTTTTTCGTAGAGACAGGGTTTTGTCATGTTGCCCAGGCTGGTCTTGAACTACTGAGCTGAAGTGATCCACCTGCCTTTACCTCCCAAAGTCCTGGGATTAAAGGCATGATCCACCATGCCAGGCTGCTAACTAAAGTCTTATAGTATAACTTGAGGTCAAGTAATGTGAGGCTTACAGCTTTGTTATTTTTCCTTAGAATTGCTTTGGCTATTCAGTCTCATTTTTATTCCATAAAAATTTTAGGATTGATTTTTCTAATTCTGTGAAAAGTGAGATGGGTATTTTGATAAGGATTGCACTGAATCTGTGGATGACTTTGGGTAGTACAATCACCTTAACAATAATAATTATTTCGATCCATGAACAAGGGATGTTTTTCCATT
This sequence comes from Macaca nemestrina, assembly GCF_043159975.1. Taxonomy (NCBI): domain Eukaryota; kingdom Metazoa; phylum Chordata; class Mammalia; order Primates; family Cercopithecidae; genus Macaca; species Macaca nemestrina. The sequence goes on along the minus strand of NC_092126.1, from coordinate 187,099,377 downwards.
TGTTTGTGTCATCTACAATTTCTTTCATCAGTGTTTCATAGTTTTCCTTGTAGAGGTCTTTCACTTCCTTTCTTAAATATATTCTTAGATATTTTATTTTGTAGCTACTGTAAACGAGAGTGCCTTTTTGATTTGGTTCTCCATTTGATTGTTATTGGTGTGTAAAAAGGCTACCGTTTTTTGTATGTTAATTTTTGTATATTAAAACTTTACTGAATTAGCTGATCAAATCTAAGAGGGTTTTGGAACAATCTTTAGATTTTTCTAGGTGTAAGATGATAAAAGTAAACACAGATAATTTGACTTATTTTCCAATTTGAATGCCTTTTAGTTATTTCTCTTGCCTGATTGGTCTAGCAAAGACTTCAAAACCTATGTTGAATAGAAGTGGTGAAAGTGGGCAATCTTACCTTGTTCCAGTTTTTAGTGGAACTGCTTTTAACTTTTCCTCTTTCAATATGATATTGACTATAGGTTTGTTCTATATGGCCTTTATTATTTTGAGATATGTTTCTTCTATGTAATTGTGTTAAGAGTTTTTATCACGAAGGGATACTAAGTGTTTTCAAATCCTTTTTCTGCATCTGTTGTGATAATGACATTTTTTATCATGAAAAGGTATGCCCAGCTCACCTTGTTCTTTCTCTGTCCCAGTCTAAGTGTGGTATTTTTCTCCAAAGGGCCACAGATATCATTTCGGGGCCCTGGTATTTAATAACTAAGATTTGTTCATTAAGTTGACATAATTTCACTGTTACCATTTTTAGGCCCTTTCTGTGGATAGAGCTAAGAAACATATTACATATACAATAAGTTGACTTCTTTTCATAACTGAATAACTGGTATCTCCCACAAACAATATTTTATGTTAGGCAGAACACGGGAAAAGTACTGAAAACTAGTGATAAAGGGAGCGTCCTGAAAGTATCCAAAGTGGACAGACACATTACATACAGTAAACTTTGATACGAATAATGGATTATCACTTACAGAAGTCATAGTAACATCAAGACAATAAAACATCATCTTTAAAGAACTACAAAGAAAAGAATAAACCTATAATTTCATATTCAACGAAAACATCCTTCAAAATAAAAATTAAATAGACATTTTCAGGAAAAGAAAAATTGAGACTATATTGCCAATGAACCTGGGAAATCCTTTATAAGAAATCTTTGCCCTTCTCCCAATTAGAAAAATGTTTCATCTGTTGTATTCTAACAGTTTCTTAATTTTAGCTTTGGTCTTAGGCTTACAATCCAACTCAAATTAATTTTTTGGTAAGTGGCACGAGAAAGTACTTGTGAGTCATTTTTTTCATTATGGGTATGAAATTGTTTCAGACCTATAATTTGTAAGGGTTTTCATTTGCTTTTTGTTTTCTTTGGTGACTTTTTAAAATTTCAATTGACTATTTAAATCTAGGTTTATACAATTTAATTCTGTTGTGATCATAGAATATACTTTGTAAATTTTCTTTCCTTTACCAGTCTTTTTTTTTTTTTAATTTATTTAACTTTTACTTTAAGCTCAGGAGTGCATTGTCAGGTTTGTTATATAGGTAAACTTGTGTCATGGGGCTATGTTGTACAGATTATTTCATCAGACAGGCATTAAGCCTAGTGCCTGTTAGTTATTTTTCTTGATCCTCTCCCTCCTCCTCACCTCCACTTTCTGATATGCCTCAGTGTGTGTCGTTCCCCTCTATGTGTCCAGGTATTCTCATCATTTAACTCCCAACCTTCAGTGAGAACATGTGGTATTTGGTTTTCTGTTCCTGCATTAGTTTCCTAAGCATAATGGCCTCCAAGTCCATTCGTATTGCTGCAAAGAACATTATATGGTTCTGTTTTATGACTGCATAGCATTCCATGGTGTACATGTATCACATTTTCTTTATCCAGTCTATCATTGATGGGCATTTAGGTTCATTCCGTGTTTTAACTATTGTGAATAGTGCTGCAATGAACATACATGTGCATGTGTCTTTACAGTAGAACAATTTATATTTCTTTAGGTAAATATTCGGTAATGGAATTGCTGGGTTGAATGATATTTCTGTTTTTAGGTCTTTGTGGAATCACCACAATAGTTGAACTAATTTACACTCCCACCAACATTGTATAAGAATTCCTTTTGCCCCACAATCTTGCCAGCATCTTTGTTTTTTGACTTTTTATTAATAACCATTCTGACGGGTGTTAGATGTTATCTCATTGCGGTTTTGACTCCTATTACTTCTAATAATCACTGTCTGTTCATGTCCTTGGCCCTCTTTTTAATTTTTTTTTTTGTAAATTTGTTCAACTCCCTTATAGATGTTTGATACTAGACCTTTGTCAGACGCATAGTTTGCAAATATTTTCTCTCATTCTGCAGGTTGTCTGTTCACTCTATTGCTAGTTTCCTTTGCTGTGAAGAAGCTCTTTAGTTGAATTAAATCCCTTTTGTCAGTGTTTGCATTTGTTGCAATTGCTTTTGGTGTCGTCGTTATGAAATATTTGCCCATGTCTATTTCCAGAATGGTATTGTGTAGGTTGTCTTCCAGGGTTTTCATAGTTTTATATTTTGCACATAAGTCTTTAATCCATTTTGAGTTATTTTAGCATGTGGTGTAAGAAAGAAGACTAGTTTCAATCTTCTGCATATGGCTAGCCAGTTTTCCCAACACTATTTATTGAATAGAAGATCCTTTCCCAATTGCTTGTTTTTGTCAGGTTTAGTCAAAGATCAGATGATTATAGGTGTGTATCTTTATTTTTGTGTGTTCTATTCTGTTCCATTGATCTAGGTGTCTGTTTTTGTACCAGTACCACTCAGTTTTGGCTACTGCAGCCCTGTAGTATAGTTTAAAGTTGGGTAGCATGATGCCTCCAGGTTGAGTCTTTTAGATTATAGATTGCCTTGGCTATACAAACCCTTTTTGGCTCTATATCAATTTTTAAATACCTTTTTGTTTTTCTAGTTCTGTGAAGAATCTCAATAGCAGTTTAACAGAAATCTAATTGAATCCGTACTGCTTTAAATTGAATCTATACTGTGTTTAGCAGTATAGATGTTTTAACGATATTGCTTCTTCCTATCCATGGGCATGGAATGTTTTTCCATTTGTTTATATCATCTCTGATTTCTTTGACAAATGTTTTGTAGTTTTCCTTGCAGAGAACTTCTCTTTCTCTGGTTAGCGGTATTCCTAAGTATTTTATTCTTTTTGTGGCAATTGTGAATGGGATTGCATTTCTGACTTGGCTCTAAGCCTGACTCTTGGTGTATAGGAATGCTGGTAGCTTTTGTACATTAATTTTGTATCCTGAGACTTCGCTGAAGTTGTTTATCAGCTTAACTGCTTTTGGGTAGAAATCATGGAGTTTTCTAGATATAAGATCCTGTCTTCTGTCAACAGGCATAGTTTGAATTCCTCTCTTTTTATTTGGATGCATTTTATTTCTTTCTCTTGCCTGATTGCCCTGGCCAGGACTTCCAATACTATGTTGAATAGAAATGGTGAGAGAGGGTTTTCTTGAGCTGGTTTTTAAAGGGAAATGCTTCCAGCTTTTGGTCATTCTATAGATGTTGTCTGTGGGTGTGCCATAGGTGACTCATGTTTTGAGATACGTTCCTTTGATAACTACTTTACTACGTGTTTTTAACACGAAAGGGTGTTGAATTTTATTGAAAACCTTCTCTACATCTATTGAAATAATCATTTGGATGTGGTTTTGGTCTTTTGTTCTGTTTATGTCATGAATCACACTTATTGATTTGTGTGTGTTGAACGAACTTTGCATTTCAGGGATGAAACCTACTTGATTGTGGTGGTTTAGCTTTCTGATATGCTGCTGAATTCGATTTGCCAGTAATGTTTTGGGGATTTTTGCATTAATTTTCATCAAGGATATTGACCCAAAGATACCTTTTGTTGTTGTTGTCTCTGCCAGGTTCTTGTACCAGGATGATGCTGGACTCATAGAATGACTTAGGGAGGAGTCCCTCATCCTCAATTTTTTGGAATAGTTTCAGCAAGAATGGTACCCAATCTTCTTTGTACATATGGTAAGATTCATCTGTGAATCTGTCTGTCCTAGGCTTTTTCTGGTTCATAGGGTATTTATTATTGATTTAATTTCAGAGCTCATTATTTTTCTGTTCAGGAATCCAATTATTTCCTGGTTCAGACTTGGGAGGGTGTATGTGTCCAGGAATTTATTGATTTTTACGATATTTTCTAGTTCATGTGCATGGGAGTGTTCCCAATATTTTCTGGTGGTTATTTTTATTTTTTAGGGTCATTGGTAATATCACTTTGTTGTTTCTGATTGTGTTTATTTGAATCCTGTTTCCTTTTTCTTTATTAGTATAGCTAGCAGTCTATCCATTTTATTATTTTTAAAAAAACTCCTGAATGTGTTGATCTGTTTAATTTTTTGTTTGTTTGTTTGTTTTTCAATCACCTTCAGTTCAGCTCTGATTTTGGTTATATCTTGTCGTCTGCTAGCTTTGGGATTGGTTTGCTCTTGGTTCTCTAGTTCTCTTAGTTGTGATGTTAGGTTGTTAAATTTAGGTCTTTCTAACTTTTTGATGTGGGCATTTTGTACTGTAAATTTCCCTCTTAACTCTGGGGTTCTCATTAGTTTCAAAGAGCTTCTTGATTTGTGTCTTAATTTCATTATTTACCCATTTCATTTTCTTCTGCTTACAGTTTTTTTTTTAATTTTTATGGATACTTGGTAGTTATATATGTTTATAGAGTACATGTGATATTTTGATACAGCATACGAATGTGAAATAGTCTCATCAGGCTATCTATCATCAGGGGTAATTATCATCTCATCATTTATAATTTCTTTGTATTAGGAACATTCCAATTCCCATCCTTTAGTTATTTTTAAATGTACAATGGACTATATTTATATGTTTGACTATAACCACCCTGTTTTGCCATTGAAATACTAAGTCGTATTTGTTCTTTCTAAGTATATTCTTATACCCCTTAACCATTCCCACTTTTTTCCTCTCCTCCCCACTACCCTTCCCAGTGTCTGCTAACCACCACTCTGTGTCAGATACACTGTGGTTTTACATACATACAGCTCATCATTTTTATGATTGCAGCTCAATGAGTCTCGAGAAATATATGCAATTTTATAATCACCACAACAATTAGTATACATATTCTTCACTCCCTAAAGATTTTATCATTTCTCTTTGCAGTCAATTACTTTCCCTCACCCCTAGTCAATGACAATAATCTGAATTGGATTTCTGTAGCATGGACTCTTCCAGAGTATTGTATACATGGAGTCATACTATATGTAACTTTAGATTTATAAGCTTGTGTTTTAAACATATGATTTCCTTTCTCTTGGGTGAATAAGAGTAAAATAGCTGGATCATGTGGTATTTGTGTGGTTTTAAGAAAGTAGCAACCATTTTCCAGAGTGCTTATAATATTTTATATTCTCAGCAGCTATGCATGAGATTTCTAGTACCTACATTTATGTTTCCCTAATGACTGATCATGTAGAGCATCTTTTTATGTGTTTATTTGCCATCCACATGTCTTTAAAATGTCTGTTAAAATATTTTGCTCAATGTTTGTTAGGTTGTCTGTTGTTATATTATTGAGTTTTGACTGTATATATATATGTGAGTGTGTGTGTGTATATATATACACATACACTATATACACACATATACATATATATATACACACACACACACAAGTCGGGTATCAAATATATATTTGTCCTTATTGATGAGACAATAAGAGGCTTCTCATTTTCTTAAGTAACCTTCAAAGAATATAAAATTTTCATTATTTTTCTTATACAGTTCTTAATTTTGCATCCTCCCTAAGAAATAATTGCCTAACATTAGATGACAAAAGTTTTTTTACCCAGGTTCTCTTCCATAAGTTTTATAGTTTTGGCTATAAGTTATCTATAATACATATTTAGCATATTGGAGGTTCTTTTAAAAATTTTTTAACATCTATTTTTGCCATTGCTATCTCCAATATCTAGTTCATATCTAGCCTCTGTTAACGTTTTTCTTTCTTCGGATCAAATTTTTTTACTTTGTTTCTTGATTTTTGATTATATTCTAGCAATTTTGCTGAAAATATTTAGGGACTGAAGTAAAAATATTTTCTCAAGGAAAAGTCTTGCCCCTTTTGCCTTTCATCTAGCTAGTAAGAATGACAGTCAATCGAATGTTTACTCGAGTTAATCTAGGCTTTGTAATTGCCTCAGTTTAATTCAGCTCACCACTAACTTTCAATATTCTGAAGGCAGCATCAGGGCTTATCTGTCATAAGAGCATGAGATCTAAGCACAGTGAAGATTCTAGCATTTACTATATAATCTGCATCCAAGACATCAACTCTCCTAAGGATAGTAGAGCCCTCTGCTTTGCAATGTGGATACCAGAGTTCGTGGTTACTCCAGAGTTTTTGTTCTCTTCTCTTACCAATAGCCTTTCTATTCTTCTGAAGATCATTAACTTACTTCACTGATCCCTCCATAACCTGCCTTACACAGTGAGGGCCCGACTTTCTTACAGATTTCCCTAGCTTTTTTTCTCTGACTACTTCTTGTATCAGCCCATTGCCTTTCACTTGCAGAGAATGTGTTTAGGCTCTGAGGAAGCTCCTTCTCATCTTCCATGCTCTGATTCTAGTCATAGACCTACTATCTCTGTGCTTTATCTCTGTTCCAGTTAGAACATAGCAGTCATAATATTAAAAGTAAGAAACAAATTAGCAGACTGTTCCAAAGATAATTATGGATAAATATTTGGTTTAGGTCATTGCTTTCACAGGAATGTTTTTAACTTTTCATAAGGCCTAAAATCAACAGATGATATTGACCTAGCTTTCTAAGTCATAGTAATACTTTTTTCCCAAATACACTGTTAGTTAGACGAACGCCTAAGCTACATGTTGTAATTTTATTATCATTACTTCTATCCCAAAGAAATGTCAAATAACTTTTTATTAAACCTCTCTTTAAAAGATTTATTTATCTATTTTATATATATATTTATTTATTTATTTATTTATTTATTTATTTTTCGAGACAGAGTCTCACTCTGTCACCCAGGGTGGGGTGCAGTGGCACGATTTTGACTCACTGCAACCTCTGCCGCCTGGGTTCAAGCAATTCTCCTGACTCAGCCTCCCGAGTAGCTGGGATTACCAGCGCCTACACCACATCCAGCTAATTTTTGTATTTTTAGTAGAGACGGAGTTTCACTATCTTGGCCAGGCTGGTATTGAACCCCTGACCTCATGATCCACCCGACTTGGCCTCCCAAAGTGCTAGGATTACAGGAAAGATGTCCTTTTTATAATGAAAGTAAAGAAACAAGAGAGGCTAATGGTTGCTTCTACTGAGAAGGCTGGTTCCTTCTTTCTGTTCTTTCTTCTCTATTTCCTTTCTTTCCAAGATACTTTAAATAATTGTATATGTTTTAGTTTGCTAGGATAACAAACTAACATACCAAAGACCACGAACTGCATGGCCTAAACAACAGAAATTTATTTTCTTATAGTTTTGTAGGCTAAAGGTCCAGTATCAAGGTTGATTTCCTCTGATGCTTCTCTTTGGCTTGCAAACAGCAACCCTCTTGCTGCCACATCACATGGTCATCCCTGTGTGCATGCAGGCTTCTCATGTTTCTCTCTATGTTCTAATCTCCTGTTCTTATAAGGACACTGGTGACAGTTCACCCTAATGACCTCATTTTAACTTAGTTACTTCTTCAAAGGACTTACCTCAAGAGTAAGGTTGAGATGCTACTCAACCTACAATAGGGTTACATCCTGCTAAAGCCATTGTAAGTTGAAACCCTGTAATTAAAAAGAAGTATTTAATACCCCTATGTAGTGAACATCATAACTTAACTTACCTTATATGTACTCAGAACACTTACATTAGCCTACAGTTGGGAAAAATCATCTATAACTAAGCCTATTTTATATTAAAGTATTAAATGCCTCATGTAATTTATTGAATATTATACTGAAAGTATAAAGCAGTGTGGTTACATGGGTAATTGAAGTACAATTTTTATCAAATGCATATTTATTTAGTACCCTTGCAAAACTGAAAAAATTGTAAGTTAAACCATTATAAGCAATGGACTGTGTGTAGTCGACATTGTGAAGTACTGGGGTTAGGACTTCAACATATGGGTTTTGGGAGGGCACAATTCCATCCATAACAGCATTCCAACATGAGCTAACATGTGCTCTCTAATAACATGGAACTACTAATGATTAACAAAATGAAAATTAGTTTTCATTAAACTAATGACAAACTAAAGCTAGAGTTAAATCTGTATATACATTGTTTTCAACTTTAATCTTGCCAAAAACTAGATTAAGCTTTTAAAGATATGAATTTATATTGACCTTTATCAAGTATTTGATTATTATAATGCACACTTTCTCTAATGTGACTTCCTGAAACAAAAAAGAATTTCACTTATAAGGTGAGAAGAAAATGTAGGCTATTGTTAATCAGAAGTAGTCTTTACAGCTTTATATTTTACAATGTCAAGATGAGTACTCTGTAATTCCAGGAGATGTCAATATATTCACTATACAAAAGCTTTCTAGGTAAATGAGTTTGGAACAAACTTACTCAATTAAGATACTTATGCTCTACTGTGTATTTCATTATATCTGAATGTTAACTTTGAAGCTCAAACATGGAAGTTTTGTTATGACTATATTTTAGTACAGTACAAAGAGCATTTAGGAAGCAAGAAAAGGTTAGAATTTGTTCTAGCTTAGGCTATATGTAAAATTTAAAAACACCATCTGAATAAAATAATTAAGCAGTAAACATAAGCAAAACCACAAGGGTAATGCTAACAATAAAAGCAATTCTTTTGTGAATTTTCAGCCGGGTTTACTTAAATCACATTATATTTTTATATAACTTGTATTTATTTAATATTCATATATAGTATATAATTTGGGTCTCATCTAAAACCTATGAAGTGAGAAAAGTACATATTATAATTCACCTTTTAAACAGTGACTTCCAATAAAATTCAGGGCAAGATACCAAAAAACACACTGAGATCAGTTAGATGGGAAATCAAGTATTAGAAATTCAAATAAAGAACCATTTTATTTAAAAACCATTTTATTTGTTTAGATGTCATTTTATGTAAATAAATTAAGATAGCCACACTTACAGTAGAGCTAATATGAACAATAGATATTGAATTATGCTTATAATATTTAAAATTGCATACATTATCAACAGAAAACATAGTAGAATATACTTCAGTCTTCAGATTTGAATAACTTGAGAATTTTTTGCTTTCATGATATTTAATGTGAATATTAGTTTTACATATTAAATTGGTAAATAACAAATGCATACATAATTCAAATTTTAATTCTGCCTTTGTGGGTATGACATATTTATAAATTAGTAAGAGCCTACTTATTATTTTTAACACCCTAAGGTATCATTTTGTACTTAATTAGTACCACCTTTTCATTAATTAATTAAAACATTATATGATACATCTATAGGACTCTTTTTTCTTCTCCTGTGTCATACATAGTTATTAGAGTTCGTTAGCTTCATTTACTGAAGATGTATATTGAATCACTTTATTTTGTTTTATAAATAATTGTTCACTTTATGGTGGAAATGAAGTTCCAGAAATCAATTTATAAATTTTGGAGAAAATATGCAATAATACATATTTGTAGGCATTGAAATAAGACAGGTACATTGCTCTACTATGCAAGTCATCAATTTGAGTACATTTCCAACTGCAAGAATTCATTATATTGGCATACAGAAGGATCCATTCATATGTCAACTTCTCTTAAATTCAAAAGCTGAATAGCTCCTGAGAGATCTGACAGAAGTAGGTAAAAGAGAAAAACAGAATCAAACAAATGCACACTAAAAAGTCACAGTCAGGTAGCTTAAAAATATTATTGGAAAAAATCTAGGTCACTGAATAAGGATCTTTTCTTTAGGGATACTGAGAATTATTTAGAGTTATCAGTAATTGTCACAAATGACGGTGGTAAGGAATACGTGCAATACATACAGAGTACATTATTTTTCACAAATAGCAGATTAAGACATCAAATGTATTTGATTAAAGTGTAAATTACAGAAAAATGACTTAATTTCTAATCTTGAATGAGGTTGTGAAATCTAACAAAAATTAAAAATAACAATCTATAAAAAAGCAACCCCAGTTATACAATCAAGTATAATTCTATTTATTATCCTGACACTGTTAGAAGAAAAATATTTACTCAAGAATAAACAGATGTAGAAAGTCAACAACCTAGTGGGACCAGAAGTACTTAAGCTTCATGTACTAATATACTGGCAAAAATTCCAATAATTCCAAGGTATGTCTTATTTTTACCACAAGCAGTTAACTTTCTGAATCATGACATTTTTAAAAAACAAGAAAAGTCTTCCTCTGTTGTGCAGGCTGGAGTGCAGTGGCATGATGATCACAGCTTACTGCAGCCTTGAACTCCTGGGCTCAAGTGATCCTCTCACCTCAGCCCCTCAAGTAACTGGGACTACAAGTGCACACCAGCAAACCCAGCTAATTTTTTTCTTCTTTATTTGTAGAGACAAGATCTGACTATGATGCCCAGACTGGTCTCGAACTCCTGGCCTCAAACAATCCACCTGCCTCAACCCTGCAAAGTGCTGGGATTACAAGTGTGAGCCACTGTGCCCAGACTAACTTCTTTATTCTCATTAGCCAATTATTTCAACAATAAGATATGGAGGTTCCTTCAATGTAACTCAAATTTGTGAAAATATTTATAATGTCTGTAGAAAAGAATGACATATCTTTTGATTTTAAAAGATTTTTTAAAAAACAAACAAGACGACATAATCATGTCTGGTAGAAGTTCAAGAAATTTGTGCTATGAAAGAGCTAAGTTTAACTCAAGTAACCAATAAATGCATTTATACCTGCTATCATACTATGACACTGAGGGATGTAACTTAACTGGAGATTGAAATTAAGGAATGATAAATAGAGCCAAGCTGGGTTTTGAATCTGAACTATGCCTTCTTCATTATTGTATCTCGAAAAGAGATAAAAAAATTAAGTCATTTTAAGTTAAATATTAAATTCAAAACTGAACTGCTGGGGAAGAACATTTATTCCTTAACAGAGTGTTGTGTTTTGCCTACTCCAGAGATTTGAGGGCTCTGTGTGTGTGTGTGTGTGTGTTGCATGTGCAAGTGTGTAAATCCAACATCCATGCTGCAAATGTAGAAATAGAAACATATAGAAATTAAAGGAAGATGTAATTACCACAGGTGCAGACAAAAAAAAAATAGTTGAAAGCAGAATAAAAAGAAAGTCAAAAATCAAAGCTCAAAAAGGGAACTAGATATGGGGTAGAAAAATAGGCTAGAATTTTAACAGAAAAATAACTGAAACATTTGATGTAGTGTTCCACTACATAGATATATCTAGGATTTTGTATTGTTTCCTACTGCAAGTTACAAACTTGTAATATCCTAAGTGTTTTGACCACGAATTAAGTACATGCATTCTTTCTGTAACACTTCTGCTTTATATTTGAAAACCTCTAGTGATAAAACCTATCACTCTTTCTCCATTTCCATTAGGATGGGAAATGACTGTCTTCATAGATTGTCAACAATCAATTCATTTTCTTACATTGGAAATTCAAAACAATTGTACCAGCAGAAAGGTAGTGCCATCATGGAGAGAAATTTGAATCTTGAAGACAACAATTCAACAATTTTTGAAAATTACACACACAAAAGCTTCCACCTCCATCAATTTTTCACCTGTACTGTTAATGTAAGGTGTTCTCCAGAGAAACAAAAACAATAAGATGTGAATGTCTCTTGGTAGATGATAGATAGATAGATGATAGATAGATAGATAGATAGATAGATAGATAGATAGATAGATAGATAGACAGACAGACAGACAGGTAGGAATTAATCGAAAATGTGAAGCACCTTTCAGAAACATCCAGAACAATGTTTGGCCAAATATTTGAGCACCATGGCCCAGTCAAGTTGGCAGATAAAATTAGCCATTACGCTCATTCCACTTCTTAACTTTCAGAATCAGCATCAGTTATATTCACATGGGAGTTTGCTTTGTTATTTAGCATAATTAGTATATAATTGAGAATTACTCTTCTAAGATACCTTTTTCCAAGTGCTCAAGCCCTCAAAGCACATAAAAGTGGAAAATCAAAAGTGGTGCCTTAGTACCTGGGATCCTGTTTTCACGACAGAAAGGTAAACTAAGTGGAACAGGACAATTCTGGCCATCTTACTTTTCTCTGGATTACACTTTGACTTCCATTTGTCTTATCCTCCTCATGTAAGATAAACCAGGGAGATAAAGTAATGCTTTTCCATTCATAGTTAACCTTTTTATAAAGTTAGATATTTATTTTCTCTATATTTTAATATTCTATTCATAATTCAAGATTTTACCTCATAAACCAGCGATATCCAAGAGAGAAATTACAGTCATGGGTTCCTAGTTTCTGTTTCTGTTTTGTCCAATAAAGCCTCTTCATCTTTCATACAAAATAGAACAAACTACAAAATAAGGTGTGTTGTACAAGCTTGCCTTAAACTCTCTTACGTTGGTTTCCTTTAAAACAAAATAATGTATATTGTTTTTCCTTCATTTCAGATTAATTTTTAATATCATGTGACCCCTGCCTTCTCTACCTAATTTGTAAAGACTAAAGTGCCTTGGAGTTCAATCCTGACCCTCTTCTTACATATCACTTCTTTCATAAGAAATCTCACTTATTGGCTGGGCATGGTGGATCATGCCTGTAATCCCAGCACTTTGCAAGACCAAGGTGGGAAGATCAATTGAAGTCAGGAATTCAAGACCAGCCTAGTGAACGTGATAAAATCCCATCTCTACTAAAAATACAAAAATTAGCCAGGCATGGAGGTGGGCACCTGTAATCCCAGCTACCCGGAGGATGAGGCAGGATAATCCCTTGAACCTGGGAGGCAGAGCTTGCAGTGAGCCAAACTGGGAGACAGAACGAGACTCCATCTCAAAAAAATGTAAAAAAAATTTTTAAAAAGTAAATCTCATTTATTGACATAATTTAAATTCCATCTATGGAATAATAATCCCAACATTAATATGCTCAGAATTTTCTTTGCTTTTGTGTTCCACACCCACAAAGACAGCAGTGTGCTTGATTTCAAAATTGGTCATATCATTTATACCTCAGGTGACATGTCCACATGTTAAAAAATGCTTCTCATAGTCTCCCATACCTCAAACAGATACTATATTTATTAGCCACTAAGACTTTTTCTTGACACTTCTCTCCTTCATTCGCTACATTTGAACCAACAGCAACTTCCTTTGAGTGTCTATATTCGTTTCCTATTGCTATGTTAACAAATTACTAAAACTTAATGACTTAAAACAACACACATTTATTCTCTTACAGTTCTGGATGCCAAAAGTCTAAAAATCAAGGTGATGATAGGGTTAAATTCCTTCTGAAGACATTAAGATAGAACTTGTTTTCTTGCCCTTTTCAGCTTCTATAGGCTGCCTACATGCTTTGGTTTGTGATCCTTTTCTGCTTCTTCAAGACCTGCAGTGTAGCCTTCTTTCTCTCTCTCTCTCTCTCTCTCTCTCTCTCTCTGTGTGTGTGTGTATGTGTGTGTGTGTGTGTGTGTGTCTCCCCGACCCCGATCCTGTTCCCTCTCTCACCTGCTTCCTTCATCACATCTCTTCCTCGTCTCTTCCTGCTTCCTTCTTTTCCTTATAAAGACTGGGATGATTATATGGGGCCCAACCGGATAATGCAAGATACTCTCCGTCTCTCAAGATCCTACATTTAATCACATCTACAGAGTTTCTTTCACTAACGTACCATATTCACAGGTCCTGAGAAAGAAGATGCGACCATATTTTGGGGGAGAACTATTATTCAGCTTTCATAGTGTTTCTCCAAAACATTTTCTCAATCTCTCATTTTCTTTCCTTCTCACTTTCAGTTTTGAAGTCCAAGATACCATTATCCTTTCCTGGAATGACTAATTTCCTGACTGATTTCTGATGACCCTTCTGCACTTTTCCAGCACATTTGCCACTTAGTGACTACACTCCTCTTTAAAGTAAAAGTGTGATTATATCACTTCTCTGCCTAAAATACTTTAATAATTTTCCCTTGCATATAGGATAAAATTCAGGATTCTTACTGTGGATAATGTACTTCCTACATACAGTTGCATGCTTCATCTAATGCTCCTGTTCTCTTAATCACTACACAACAGCTATCTGCCCTTCCATCTAGCCAAACTCATCGTACATCTCTGCAAATGCTTTTATTCTGATTTCCTCCAACTCTTTATAATACAATACAGTAGTATGAGGTTTATATTATAAAATAATATAAAATTACAAGGTTTGTATTATCCATGGAATTTATACATACAACTATTGAAATACAAAGTATGGTAAAAAGACTTCCAAATGCTATCAATGTTTCTTCTTCCTTTAAGTTCATGAATTTATACAAATGTAAATCTTCTGTAGGAGTATTATGTCTTACCTCTTAATGGTATAGAGTTCATCTGCCTTTCCTTTGAGATACGTTCTCCTCCCTTTTCTGTCTGTGTTTTATGGAGCTAGGAAATAATTCTCCTGACTCCTTAGCAAACTAATTTCAGCTCTATTAAGACAGTGGAAAGTATTGGTGGATGATTGGAGGACAAGTGGGAGGAAGAAGCCAGGGTATACTTAAGGGATCAAGTAGGGTCAACAGAGATCAGCAGCAGGGACCACACAACTGAAGTGGGAAACTGGCTGGCAGTTAACCAATATTTAGATGAAGGTTCTAAATATTGAAAACTGGAACCATGAAGAAGCACCAGTCTTTACCAAACATGTTACTCAGTGTAGGGATGAAGATTGTGTGTGTGTGTGTGTGTGTGTAAAATAAACATTGGCTCATATGATTATGGAAACAGACACGTCCCAAGCTCTGCAGGATGAGTAGGCAAGTTGGATATCAAGAGGGCAATGGTATAGTTCTAGTCCAAAGACTGGAAAACTGGAAGCCCAGGAAGAGCTAATGTTTTAGTTCAAGTCTGAAGGCAGGAAAAGCTGATACCCAAATTTGAAGGCTGCCAGGCAGGAGAAATCTTACTCAGAAGAGGGTCAGCCTTATTGTTCTACTCAGGCCTTCAAAGGATTGGATGACATCCACCCACATTAGAGAGGGAATCTGCTTTACTTAGTCTACCAATTCAAATATTAATCTCCAAAAACACCCCAACAGAAACACACAGAATAATGTTTGACCAAATATATGAGCACCTCTGATCCAGCCAAGTTGACACGTGAAAGTGTCGGGGAGGCCGAGGTGTGAGAATTACTTGAACCTGGGAGGTGGAGGTTGCAGTGAGCCAAGATTGCACCATTGCACTCCAGCCTGGGTGGCAGAGGGAGTCTCTCTCTCTGTCTCTCCCTCTCTCTCTCTCGCTATACACAAACATATATACATATATGTATGATATATATGGACAGTGAATACATATATATTATATGTGTATTCATTGTCCTTTTGCTTCATTGTTTCTTGCTTCCAAAGGAACACTGTGTGTATTTCATTTTAAGACTTAAAAAACCTTATTGAACAATGTCCTCCCTTTTTTTCCAAGTGGTGTATTCCTCAGTTTATCATTTTCTTATCAAGACAATTATTTTATTAATGTAGAAATGTTGAGAAAGATAGCATATATTCATTGAATAAATTTATAAGTTCACACATCATACAAAGGCTCATAAAATTTTGTGGTGTTCTATAATCTATTGTTTTATTTCAATAAAGCATCCATAAATACAATTGAAATATGGTAAAAGCTAGAATATATAAATAACCCATTTTAAAATGACTCAGATATTGTTAAAATAGAAAAATGCTAATAATATGCTTTATGGAAAGAAAAAACAAACAAAAACTGCTACATGTTAATGACAGGTAGAGTGCAAGTTAGAACACTTAATGAAGAAATGTGATAGAGTTTGGCTTTGCTAGATAGCTTCCAATTTTCGATGACTGAAACCTTAGCTTTACTAGAATTTAACTTGTATCAAGAAGAAGTGACTTAAGATTGAAGTTCAACCTTGTTTGCAAAACTGCCTGAGTAGGACGGGAAGTAGAAGACTGGGATTTATCCGAAAACAATAAATCCTGACAGTTATCAGAGGAATCACCTGGAACTCTAATAGGAAAGCTCTTTGTAAATAAGATTCTATAGTAAACCTACTGATTCACTATTATCACACAACATTAACTCTCTGGATCACAATATCATCTGCCAGGCTTTATGTTTTACAGAATAAATTGTTCATTACAGATATCTAGGTCCAAAGAGGAAGCATAATACTTCCAGCTCTAAATGCCTTCTCCTTATATAAAAGGCTGAAAAACCCCTCAAATGTGAAATTCTTATAGTAGAAACCGGAGTGAAATCCCAGACCAAATCTATAAATATTTGAAAAGAAATAATTTTCTCCTTTTTCAATTGATAGGCTTAAAAAAATATGCAATTTGCAAAATAATGACATTTGAATGGATTAATTTTAATACTAGGAAGAAACTGTCTTTCAATATTCTCCAGTCCTATGATTGTGGTATGTTGAAGAAGTCTCAAAATAACTTACAACTTCATTGATAAAGTGTTGATTTCTGTAATACTGGAAAATCTTTTCTTATTTCTAACTTACAGATATAAGTAGCACAAATCTAAAATTGTCACTGTCTGGGCTAAAGACTTCAATAGCTCCCAATTATTTTAGAATATCTACTTATCCTATTAATAAATAAAAATATACATATATATGATATGATATAAATATATCCAAGAAGTTTATGTGTATATATGTTTATATATTAAATAATATTATATTAAATAATAAATCAGGGTATATATATATAATATATATAGAATCATGTGTTGCTTAGTCACAGGATATGCTCTGAGGAATGCATCATTAAGCACTTCTTTGAATTCTGTGAACATTATATAGTGTACTTACACAACCCTAGATGGTATAGTTTACTATACAACTAGGCTATATGATATAGCCTGTTACTCCTAGGTGACAAACGTTTACATTATGTTACTATGCTGACTACTGTAACAAAATGATATTTTATATATAAATATATCCAAACATAGAAAAGTTACAATAAAAAAATACTGTGTAAAGATAACAATTGTTACATCTTTTCCATGAGAACTTACCAAGAATGAAGCTTGCAGGACTGGAAGTTGCTCTTGATGAGTCAATCAGTAGTGAGTGAATGTGAAGGCCTAGAACAAGCTCGTCTAACCTGTGGCCCGAGGGCTACACGAGGACCAGGACGCCTTTGAATGTGGTCCAAAACAAATTCGTCAACTTTGTTAAAACATAATGAGACTCTTTTGCGATTTTTTTTTTTTAGCTCATCAGCTATTGTCAGTGGATTTTATGTGTAGCCCAAGACAATCCTTCTTCTTTCAATGTGGCCCAGGGAAGCCAGTTATGGCTGCATTGAAATGTGAAAATTAGTAAAAAAGAGACTTCTCATACTGTCCAAAGAAATCTGTAACTAGGAGTTGAGAAAATTGTCACATACATGAAAGTGATTTTACAATAATAGAAATGTGACTGCAAGTGTCATACTGTAGCCTATATGTCCTCAAGAAGTTCAAAAGAATTCAGAGAAAAAGGCAACAATTATCTCCTTTTTTTTCTCCAAAAGTAGCTCAAGATGTAGATTGACCCAGGGAATGAGTTCGGTTCTAAAGAAACTGTGTGTAGTGGAAGGGGGAAAAGCAGGAGGGAGAGGTGTACATTCACACACACAGTGTTAAAATAAAACTGGTAACCAGTTACCTGTCTAGTTACCTGCTTTTCTCCCAGGACACCCCTGGCCTAGAACATTAGCACTACTGTAGACATTATAAACATTGTATAGTTAGGCTACACTAAATTTATTATTTTAAAAAGTAATATTGATATTACAATGTTACAATGGTTACAATGTTTCAATGGTTATGATGTCATTAGACAATAGGAATTTTTCAGCTGCATTATAAACTTATGGGACTATGTTCATATACATAGTCCATCACTGACCAAAAAGTTGTTATGTAGCTCATGACTATATATAGCGTGAATATATACCGTGTACGCAAATGTTCTTCTTCCTCTGCCATCCCTGATGCAGGATCAACCTTTTCTCCTCTTCCTCAGCCTACTCAATGTGAAGATCACAAGGATGAAGACCTTTATGATGATTCACTTCCACTTACTGAATAGTAAATATACTTTATCTTCCTTATGATTGGCTGAATATTTTATTTTCTCTAGCTTACCTCATTATAATATTACACTATATAATACACATAACATACAAAATATGTGTTAATTGACTTTATGTTTTTGATAATGCTTTCAGTCAATAGTAGACTATTAATAATTAAGTTTTTGGAAAGTTAAATGTTATATGCAGAGTTTTGGACTGTGGTAGGTTAAGGGGCAGGATTCATACACACACACACACACACACACACACACACACGCACACACACACAGACCTACATATATATATTCAGAATGGCCTTCAACATTGTTCATTTGGTCGTAATTTTGATATTTTTATCCTCAAATTATTTTCTGCTTTTATCATGAATTCCAGCCACCATGCCCTTATTTATTTGTTTCTCATTGCATTAATTTTTTTTGTATGTAAGCACTTGAAAATATTGCAAAGAAAACATTTGCCACTCACAAATGTGCAGGTTGATTCATATGGCACCGCTTCTTACTGTGGTTCACCTGAGATAGTTCTCCTCCAGGGGTCTCTGCTTTTTGATGACTGCAGAAGCACAGGAGGGAAAGGTCCTTGCCACATGAATATTTCAAAATACTGCTTTATATCTTACCTGCCAACATTCCATAGGCCAAAGTAAGTCACACAGTCAAGCTTAACTTTAGTGACATTAAAAAACATACTCTACATCTATGATGGCATTTTTTCCTACAAATGGTAAATGCCTTAACTTACTGAAAATGCATAAATGAGTGTTCTTTATTTTTTCCTCATTTTCTGATCTCCTTGCAAGATGGCAGGAGTCGTAATTGAGCTGACTGCATTCAGTGATGGCTCTCCTTCTCTAGTTTTTTAAAATAAAGGTGATGCCTTTTAAGTACAATTGAGTGTTATTAGACATAATATTTTATTTATGGGGATTGTAAAGGAAGTAAGTTTCAATGCTTTTAGGTAAATTAGATCATCTTAGACACTCCTTTCAATTGTTTTTATAAGATACTTTATGAGAGACTAACAAGTGATTGGAATATCTATTTTTCTGACTATTGACTATAATTATTTGATATTAGTAAATTTGATTATTAATTAAATATATTACTATTAATTAAATATTTCCATTTCTCAACCAAGAATGAGATATTTTTAATTAGGCTTTTCATTTCTTATCAAGGACCATTTTCCCAAGCACATTTCCTGAGGTTTATTTAAGTACTTGCCGTTGTGGATGGATGCCTCTCTGAACTCACGTTATTTCTTACAATCAAGTTTTAGCAGGGAACAATTTTGTTCCATAATTCCTGTACTCCAAATACTAATTTTTAGTGATCATTGCCTTCAAAACAATTCTCCCCATTATATTGTTTTGTTTCATTCACAGTTTTGCTCATCCTTTATCTCTTTAACCTATTTGGAAGGAGGGATCTTGAAAAGATATATACTTTCTCCATAATTTCCCTCCGGCATAGTACCCAATATCTGCTAACTGTACCATCCTCAGAACTCATATCTTAACTCAGTTATGGCTGCAATGAAAGGTGAAAACTAGTAAATGAGAGCCTTCTCATACTGCCCAAAGAAATTTACAACTAGGAGATGAGAAAATTACCACATACATGAAAGCTATTTTAAAATAACAAAAATGTGACTGTAAGTGTGGTACTGTAGCCTATATGTCCTCAAGAAGTTCAAAACAGTTCAAAGAAAAAGACAACAATTACATTTTTTTCTCCCAAAGAAAATCAAGATGTAGATTAACCAAGGAAAGAAGTTCAGTTCAAAATATGGAAGAAACTATGTGTAAGGGAGGAAAAAAGAGTACAAGTGAGGGGTGTACATTCAAATACACAGTGTTAAAATATAACTGGTAACCACTCACCTATCTGGTTACCACTTTTCTCCCAGTATCCAAATGATTAAGTTGCATTTAACCAAACTTTGTTTTAGGTTTACATCTAGTACAAAAATCATTATCTAACAACTCACTTTGTGTAAAATATCCATACTATGAGTCTACTTTTGACTGGTTATTGAAAGCCAATTAGAAGATTCACTGTTGATACATAATATTATCAATTTGCTTTTCAAGTATTTAAAACAAAACTGGAGTTAATCTTGGGTTTGTTGATGATATGTTAGATAAAACACAAAAGGCACAATCTATGAAATAAATGCTTAATATGTTGGGTTTCAATAAGAGTATGAACTTCCGCTTTATAAAAGACACTCTCAATGGGAAAACAAGGCAAAACCTATTTGAATGGCTAAAATTCAAAACATTCACAGCATCAAATACCAGCCAGAGTGTGGAGCAACTATCGTTCTTTGCTGGTGGAAAATACAAATTGGAATAGCCGCCTTGGGAGACAGTTTGGCAGTTTCTTACAAAACTGAACATACTTATCATACATTTCAGTAATTGTGCTTCATGGTATTTTTACTCAAGTGAGATGGAAAATTGTGTCCACATATGCACCTGTAGGGTCAGGGGGTACAACAACTCTCTGTATTTTCCATGAATTTTGCCATGAATCTAAAACTTTTTAAAAAAACAATGTCTATTAAAAACACAGACCCAAACTAAGTGAATTACTATCTCATGTGATTTTCTAAATAATTGACTCTTGATAAAAAGTTCACAATAACTGAAGTATTCAATATATGATTTCTACCCAACCAAATGATGACTAATGTGTATGGTGGCAATATAAATACATTTTTACATACAAAAAGTCACTGTAGTAGACTGTCTTCACACTGTCATAAAGAAATAAAAGAGGCTAGGTAATTTATAAAGGAAAGAGATTTAATATACTCACAGTTCTGCATGGCTGGGGAGGCCTTAGTATGCTCACAATCATGGTGGAAGGGGAGGCAGGCACTTTCTTTACAAGGCAGCAGGACAGACAGCTTGCAAAGGAGGAAATGTCAAACACTCATAAACCCATCAGATCTCATGAGTACTCACTGTCATGCGAACAGCATGGGGGAAACCACCTCCATGTCCTAATCACCTCCCATCAGATCTACTCTCTCAATACCTGCAGATTACAATTCAAGATAAGATTTAGGTGGGGACACAGAGCATAACCATATAATTTTGCCCTGGTCCCTCTCAAATCTCATGTCTTTTCACATTTCAAAGCCAATCATATATTTCCAACACTCCCGCAAAGTCTAAACTTATTTCAGAATTAACTCAAAAGTCTACAGTCCAAAGTTTCATCTGAGACAAGGCAAGTCCCTTCCAACTATGAGCCTGTAAAATCAAAAACAGGTTAGCTACTTTCAAGATACAGTGAGGGTACAGGCATTGGATAAATGCTCTCATTCCAAATGGGGGAAGAGATTGCCCAAAACAAAGGGGCTACCAGTACTGTGCAAGACCAAAACCCAGCAGGGCAGTCATTAAATATTAATGCTCCAGAATGATATCCTTTTACTCCGTATCTCACATCCAGATGATGCTGATGTAAGAGGTGGGTTCCCACAGCCTTGGGCACCTCTGCCTCTGTGGCTTTGCAGAATACAGCCCCCATCCCAGCTCCTTTCACAGCTGGCATTGAGTGTTTGCAGCTTTTCCAGGTGCATGGTACAAGCTGTCAGTAGATCTACCATTCTGGGGTCTGGAGGACGATGGCCTTCTTCTCACAGTCCCACTATGCAGGGCCCTAGTGGAGACTTTGTGTGAGAGTTCTAACCTCATATTTCCCCTTTGAGCTACCCTAGCAGAGGTTCTTCATGTGGGCCCCACCCCTGAAGCAGACTTCTGCCTGAACATCTAGGTACTTCCATCCATTCTCTGAAATCAGGTAGAGGTTTCCAAACCTAAATACCTGTCTTCTGTGTAACTGCAGGCCCAACACCACATGTAATCCACCAAGACTTGGGGCTTGCACCCTCTGACGCCTCAGCCTGAGCTGTACCTTGGCCCTTATAACCCCTGCTAGTTGCAGGACACCAAGTCCTAAGGCTGCCTAGAGCAGTAGGGGCTCTTGGCCTGGCCCAGGAAACTAATTGTTCCTCCTAGGCATCTGGGAATGAGAGTCTGCCGGAAAGATTTCTACATGCCCTGGAGACATTTCTTCGCTGTCTTTGTGATTAACGTTCAGCTCCTTGCTTACTTATGCAAATCTCTGCAGCAGGCTAGAATTTTTCCCAAGAAAAATTTTTCTTTTCTATCACCTGGTCAGGCTGCAAATTTTTCAAACTTTTGCAATCTTTCATCTTTTGAATGCTTTGCTGCTTGGAAATTCCTCCACCAGACACCCTAAATCATCTCTCTCTGCTCCATGAAAATAAAATGAAATAATAATACATACAAGTCACCTATTTTACGTTTTATGAGGATAAATATAGAGCAAACTTTTTTATGTATGACAATGTTCTTATAGATAGAAGAGCTTTTTTTTTTTTTTTTTTAACATATTAAGATATCTGCCTACTTTGTATTTAGGTTATATTTAGATTAGGTTTATTTTAGTAACTTTTCTTTTGCAATATGGTTAATAATTTCTACAATATCTGCATTTATTGCTATTGGTTCATTATGTCAATAGAAAGCAAAACTAATTTTGACTCTCGCTTTCACAAGTACTTATTATCATTTTGTCCTGTCTCATCATTTTCATCATTTAGTCTTTTTCTCACAATTTGAATAAGCATATCTAAATTGTTCTGCAAATCTGTCTTTTCCTTCCTTCCTTTCTTCTTTTCTTTCTTTCCCTTCCCTTTTATTCCTCTCCTTCTCTTTTCTTCTTTCCTCCCATCCTTTCTTTCTTTTTTTCCTTCTGTCAATTCCCTATTACAATGGCCCAAGTACTTCTGTATTTCTGAATGAATTTATTATTCCTGTGTGGTTAATTTTTTGTTGTTGATTTTTAAACATTTATTAAAAATATAACTACTGAGTTTTACTCACAGATGTTGAAAATAAGTGTTAAAAATGTCATGCCTGTTTGATATCTGATAATTAGCATAGAAAAGATATTTCTTCTATTGTGGAAGAAATCAGAATTTTCCCATGGCCTCCACGGGTGGGAGGGAGAGGTAGCCTCCTTACTACTGAGTAGTGGTGAGGAGACCTCCAATAGACTCTCAGATATGACCACAGAGGGAGAGAGAACTATACCTCATTATTACCAGATGTAGGTAGAAATCCAGGCTCCCCACATGGTTGTTGCTAGTACCTTGGGGGCTTATTACAGCTTAGTGGGGATGAAAGTCCCATCTCTCTACTCCACCTTCAAGCAAAACCTCTACAGTAGGGGGATTGGGCTTCCTTATTACAGCCTGGCAAGTGTGGAAGTCTAAGCTATGTCCTTGGTCTTTTCTAGCTCCCCACATGGTCATTAGAGTCCTAAACGGGAAGATGACCGTTAAGCTACGGTATTATTGAACATAAATATTTTTAAAATTTTTAAATATGAAAATTATTATTGCAAATAGGCAATACGTTATATTGTACTTTATAAACAATTAGGGGTTTGCCTATTAGTCAGAAATAATGCAAATTTGAGTATCGAAAAGAAAGTGGATATGGTAAAAAATTACCATGAAATTTAATCATGGTGAGTTCAAAGTAAATAATTTAATGCTATTAAAATGGGATGGAGAATCAATTGTTATGCAGTTATTAAAAAAAATGAAAATCTATCAGTCTGAGATAAATGTTATTTCTTAAGGAAAGAACAAACATCGGATTGTAGAACTTAGTTTATTTGGACTTTGTAATTTCTCTGCAGAACCAAAAGTAATGGAAAAAACTTTAGTTTACATTGAAAAAGCCAAAAACCAATGCTTAGCATGAGAGGAACTGAACATAGTTGATAATTTACAGAGCAAATCCAGGCCAACAACATAGAATAAATGTACAAGTGTAAATGACAGCAGCACATTCACTTTGTTTTTCCTATTTTAAATTTGCTGTTGCAATGATAATATTCATTTATTTTCTGGGGAAAATACATTCAGCAAGAGAATAGTGATAAACATAACTTGCTTAACATTGTTAAGATAATATCGCAAAATGAAAGGAGAATATTTTTACTATGATATTATCTACTTGCCTATTCCATTTCCTGATTTTCCATTCAAGAATACCTGGTATGGCTTTAAATACACACACACATACATATATATATACACACATGTGCTAATAGACTCATTTATGAAACATTGTAACTGTGATGACGTTTTTCGTTCCTTTCCTCTTCTCTTTCAGTGGAGCAAAAGTGCAAAAAGAAGTCAATATTAATTTGTAGAAAATAAATAGTAGTGTAAGTTTAAAGCAGAGTAATCTTGGAATAGTGATTCTGGTTATAAAAGGAAAACAGAGTAGTGACACTATTTTTGTGTCAATACTGCAATATTCAACAGGATATGCCCTATGGTTTCTTGTTCAAACTGTTTTTTACATCCCTTTTCATGTCATGGTCAAGGGAATTGACTGGTATAGCTCAGAACAGCAGAAATACAAGTTGAAAACAACATTGTGCTCATCCTAAAAATCAAGCTTGCTCAGACAAGAAGATGTAAGGAGCCTCCTGAGAAGTAACTAGCCAGAAGGAAAAAATAGGTAGAATCTTACAAATTTGATTCATGTTCATTGTGTCAGCGTTGGAGAGAAGGATGATTCTAAATGGTGGAATGCGTTTACTGTTCTCAAGGTTGTCCTCCAGGTAAGTTCTGATGGGCACAATGTAAAAATATATATGAATAAAATAAAATATCCAATAAAATAAAATGGGAGGGAAAACAAATATTTGGCACATTGAGTGTTGATGTATCAACACTATTGGTGTTGACGTATTTGCCACCTGTGAAAGACAATTTACTATTCTGTTTCAGCATTCTCAACATCAAGAGAAAACAGCTGCATTGATACTTAAGTGGATATTTGTGGTCCTGCTGTCATTGTTAACTCAATATAAACAGCAGAAAATAAATATTATGCCCCAGTGGCTTCAGACAGGCAAGAGAAATAATGGCAGATATAACACGGCAAGAAAAAAAACTAGATCATGAAGCACAAGTGAGTGATAGCCACTAGTTCTTGGGGCATTTGTTTTGTTTGATGCTGTTCTTAACTTTTCTTTGGGGTTCAAGCATACATGGCCATGTTTGTTATATAGTTAAATTGACTATTGGGGTGTGGCATCAAATTATTTTGTAACCCAGAAAATATGCATACCACCTGGTAGTTTTTTGATCCTCTCTTTCCTCCCAACCTCCACCCTCAAGCAGGGCCTGGTGTTTGTTGTTCCCTTTTTGGTGTCCATACACACTCAATAGTTAGCTCCCACTTACAAGTGAAAACACATGGTATTTGGTTTTCTGTTTCTATGTTAGTTCACTTAGGAAAATATCCTCCTGCTTTATCCATGTTGTTGCAAAGGACAAGATCTCATTCTTTTTATAGCTGTGTAGTATTCCATGGTATATATGTACCACATTTTCTTTATTCAGTCTACCATTGATGGGCAGTTAGGTTTATTCTGTATCTTTGCTATTGTGAATAGTGCTGTGATAAACATACACATGCATGAGTCTTTATGGTGGAACAATTTAGATTCCTTTGGTTGTATACTCAATAATGGGAATGCCCAGTCAAATGGTAGTTCTGTTTTAACTTATTTGAGAAATTGCCACACAACTTTTCAAAATGGCTGAACTAATTTCCACCAGCAGTGTGTAAGACATCTTTTTACTCTGCAACCTCACCAGCATCTGTTATATTTCAACTTTTTAATAATAGCCATTCTTAGTGGCATGAGAAGGTATCTCATGGAGAAATGCAAGTTTTGATTTGCATTCTTAGTGGCATGAGACGGTATCTTACTTGAGAAATTCAAGTTTGGATTTGCATTTCTCTAATGATTAGTGATGTTGAGCATGTTTTCCTTGTTGACCACATGTATGTCTTTCTTTGAAAAGTATCAGCTGGGTGTGGTGGCTCACGCCTGTAATCCCAGCATTTTGGGAGGCTGAGGCGGGCAGATCACGAGGTAAGGAGACCAAGACCATCCTGGCTAACAAGGTGAACACCATCTCTACTAAAAATAAAAAAAATTAGTTGGACGTGGTGGCATGTGCTGGTAATCCCAGTCACTCAGGAGGCTGAGGGTGAGGCAGGAGAATCGCTTGATCCTGGGAGGCGGAAGTTACGGTAAGCTGAAACAGTGCCACTGCACTATAGCCTGGGCTACAGAGCGAGACCCCGTCTTAAAAAAAAGAAAAGTGTCTGTTCATGTCCTTTGTCACTCTGTAATGGGCTTGTTTTTGTCTATTAATTTAAGTTCCTAATAGATTCTGAATATTAGACCTTTGTTGGATATATGGTTTGCAAATATTATCTCCTATGCTGCAGGTCGTGTATTTACTCTGTTGATAGTTGCTTTCACTGTGCAGAGCTCTTTAGTTTAATTAGGTTCCATTTGTCAATGTTTCTTTTTGTTTCAATTGCTTTCAGCATCATCATCATGAGATTTTTGCTGGAGCCTTTGTCCAGAATGATATATGTTAGGTTATCTTCCAGTTGTTTTATAATTTTAGGATTTACATTTAAGTCTTAATCCATCTTGAGTTGATCTTTGTATATGGCATAAAGAAGGGGTCCAGCTTTAATCTTTTGCATATGCCTAGCCAGTTATCTCAGCGCCAATTATAGAATTGGGAGTCCTTTCTCTACTGCTTGTTTTTGTCTACTTTGTCAAATAGCAGATGATTGTAGGTGTGTGGCATTACTTCCAAGCTCTCTATTCTGTTCCATTGGTCTAGAAGTCTGCTTTTGTACCAGTGCCTTCTTTTGTTGGGTGTTCTGGTTCACAGGGCTCCTTCAGGCAGGGGTCACAGTTGGAAGACAGCCATATCTTTGCCATGTCTGCCCTATTCTGTTGTTCAAATTCTTTCCAAAGGAACACAGGGTTGTGCCTGCATGCAGAGCTCACGTAGAAACAGGTTCACTGGACTAGAAGCTCTAGTGGGTGTGGCCCGTCTAGCTAAAAGAGGTGGGGTGGTTGGAGCTTTCCACCCTGCCATCTGGGTGTTTCTAGGGAAATAGGAGGCTGCAGCCCTCAGCATATTCAGATAGAAATAGAACCCATTGGACTGGAGGTTCCACTAGGCATGGTTCACCTGTCTAAAGAGGCAGGGGTGGGTCAAGTCACCCACCCTGTCATCTATCTGATTCCTGGTGCAACAGGAGGCTTTTCCCACCTACTGCATTCACACTGAAGTAGGACCCCTTGGCAGAGGCTCTAGCAGGTGTTGCCTGCCTGGCTACTAGTGGCAGGGGTTGGTGGGGTTGCCTGACCTAACATCTAGGTGCTTCCTGGGATACTAGGAGGCTGCAGTCACTGGCTGAGTTCACACAAAAGTGAAATCACTGGGCTGGAAACTGGCGCTGAGTTTTGTCCGGTGAGTAGGGGGTAGAGCAATCTTGCTGCTTTCAGGCACTGTGGCTATGGCCTCTACTGGGGCTATGGCACCAATGATAGCTTGCTTTAGGGCCAGAGGCTCTTAGAGATACCGTTGGACTTAAAATTTGCCCCTGCAAAATGTCCACATGGCTCTTGGCCTCAGCCTTGAGTCTAGGTGAGGAGGTGCAGGGGGAAGGGGGATTCTCCCATTGCCAGTCTTGCATAGGTCCCTGGGGAGAGTAAGAATCCCCTAGAGGGCTCTCACTCACTCACCCCTTTCCATGTTGGAGAGCTTTTCCTGGCTCCCTGCTAAGCCCAGTCAGGCTGGTGCCCAGCTGTACTCCTGTCTGTTCTCTGTGTCCCCCTGCAAGAATTATTTGTATCAGTATCTCCTGATTGACACGTTCTGGGACAAAGGTTTCACTGTCATAATAAAAGAACATAGTACTGAAAATTTAGCGAGATCACGGCTTACTACTCCCTCACACTGGAGCGATATTGTCAGGAGTGTACCTGGTGCATTTTTCAGGGGAAACAAATAACAATTATAGTTAAAAAAAAACAACAACAGTTTTATGCTTATTTTCTTGAGGAAAAAACAAAAAAAAATATGTCTATGCTCTCACAGTATATTCAAATATCAGAAGAAAAACAGAAAGAAATAGAAATTATAAAGTGGTCAAGTTAATCTTAGAGGGGCTTTTGCTCAAATAAAATGATAGTGATATTTTCACAATTGATGTTGTTAATCAATTAAGAAGTGCTGTTATGTTTTTCCTCTTCTTTTCTCAAGGATAACAAATTGTGGGAGACAAAACATTTTAGAATCTTAGGGATGTAATAACAGAATAAAATGCTGATAACAGAGCATATAGAGAGATATTTCCAACAATGTCCTCATGTGAAACATTGTTCGAAGGAGGAATTTTATTGTTGGGGGAGGAATTTCAAAATCTGCTTAGTAGTGCACAGGTATAGACCTGACGTGTGTCACTGGTCTCAAAAATCTTTGAGTTATAATCATCAACTCTGTTTTCTTAACACAAGAAACAACCATGTTATGATTGTGATGTTTTAAGATTAAAACTAGCGGCCGGGCGCGGTGGCTCAAGCCTGTAATCCCAGCACTTTGGGAGGCCGAGGCGGGCGGATCACAAGGTCAGGAGATCGAGACCACAGTGAAACCCCGTCTCTACTAAAAATACAAAAAATTAGCCGGGCGCGGTGGCGGGCGCCTGTAGTCCCAGCTACTCAGGAGGCTGAGGCAGGAGAATGGCGGGAACCCGGGAGGCGGAGCTTGCAGTGAGCCGAGATCGCGCCACTGCACTCCAGCCTGGGCGACAGCGTGAGACTCCGTCTCAAAAAAAAAAAAAAAACAAACAACAACAACAAAAAAAAACTAGCTTTCACCCTACTTCATCCTCAATTTAGAACATATGTACAATAGAGTCTATTATTTATTAAATATTTCCCTACCGTGTTTACTGAGGAATTGCAAGTATGTTTCCTTCTTTCTTCCTTCTTTCCTTCCTTCCTTCCTTTTTCCTTCCTTCCTTCTTCTTGATGATGTTTCACTCTGTTGCCCAGATTGGAATGCCGTGGCACAATCCTGGCACACTATAGCCTCAAATTCCTTGGTTCAAGCAATCCTGTTACCCAAGCCTCCCAAGTAGCTAGGGACTACAGGCACCACCACCATGCCCAGGTAATTTTTTTTTTTTTTTTTTTTTTTTTTGAGACAGAGTCTCGCTCTGTCGCCAGGCTGGAGTGCAGTGGCCGGATCTCAGCTCACTGCAAGCTCCGCCTCCCGGGTTCCCGCCATTCTCCAGCCTCAGCCTGCCGAGTAGCTGGGACTATAGGCGCCGCCACCGAGCCCAGCTAATTTTTTTTTTTTTTTTTTTTTTTTTTTTTTTTTTTTTTTTTTTTTTTTGTATTTTTAGTAGAGACGGGGTTTCACCGTGTTAGCCAGGATGGTCTCGATCTCCTGACCTCCTGATCCGCCCGTCTCGGCCTCCCAAAGTGCTGGGATTACAGGCGTGAGCCACCGCGCCCGGCGTAATTTTATTTTTTTATACTTTTATAGAGACCAGGTGTCATTCTGTTGCCCAGGCTGGTCTCAAACTCCTTGCCTCAACATACTGGCATTAGAGGTGTGAGCCACCATAGCCAGCCCCTACATATCTTTCTAAATGACTACTGGTGAACTGATGAAGACAACAATAGGTTGAGCTACATATATTAGTATCATTCTTACCTGATCTTAATTATGTATCTCATTTAGAAAGTTTTCTTTTCCCACTGTCTCTGCTAATCATGTTGTTGTTTATGTTATTACTTATTGATTTTCCTTATACTATGTTGGTGAAATAACAAAATAACTGAGGAATGCAGGCATTTATTTATTTTTCTTCCAAAATAGAGTCGTGCAGTTTGAAGTTACAAGAAGAAAATTATTCTTTTCCCCTCAGGTATGTATAAAAATATGTGACAAAGACACATCTATTAGTTTTACTACCATAAATATACTCTGGAAAGGGATAAATTAGCAAGTATCTGTGGATATACTTTTTAACTTATATATTGTGTCTCATGTGTGATCTTCTTACTTATATCATTATTTGCAAGTAAATTTGAGAACATTTGCTCTTTGATTTGTACTTAGTCTCCAAGATCAAATGCAGAAAAACCACAAAGAGATTTATCCAGCATTGACACAAATTTATTATTTTGGATAAAAATATCTCAAATTTCATCTGAAATTTAAACTATGTTATAATGATATTTGTACTTTTAAAAAACATATATCTAACAAAAATCTCATACCCCCTTTCTTTACCTAATCATATTATGCCAACTGTTTTAAATGCCAGACTAAGTTACAATTAACCACATGAAAACAAAAGGCATTTTTTTTGAATTCTAATTCCAAGGAAAAGCCCTTAAAATGTGATTTTAGGGGCTTTCTCTCATTAATTTAATGAATGCTATGACACTTTGTTTCAGTTACTCTTCATAAATAACTCACACCCAGCTTAATCTTTCTTGGACTACCCTTCAATAATTTGCAGCAGTTAGTGGTCTTAAGTCGTCTTTCTGTCACTGATAATTACTGTGTACTGCTGAGCTTAGCAGATTAAGCAGTGATATATTCATGAATTACTAATTTAAGTCACAGCATATGCTAAAGGATAATTTTATTTTTGTATAGACTTCATTAGGTCAAAAAGTAAAAGTAATATATTTTAATATTTGAGTTTTGTGATTCTTATATATATATAGCATATAGAGTGAAAATATATATATTGCTATGTATATATAGCAGAAAGATGTCTGTTAGTGTGTTTTTTAATATCTTATGGGAAAATAGACAAAACAATTTCAAATGATTAATTTTAAAACTCTATCTTCTCTTATTTAAATCTGTCAGTAACACTTACCAAGAAAACATATTGTATTTTCATAATGTCCAAATTCAGTGTATTATATATTGTATTGGAAAAAGTCAAAATGTTCACACAATGCAAATATCATTTTTTTAAAAAATTGAAAGGTTTTTGGAACAAAGCTTTCAACAAATAGCCTTTGAATGCAATGACAGTTTTATATTTGTCATTTCTAATTTAATCAATAAGAGGATTAGAACCAGCACTTTATGCACTTTTATTTTGCAGAAATTGAATGTACAATAATAAATCGTATTGTCAGAAGATTTAAGGTGAGGTGACATGTGAAACAAAAATAAGGAACATCGAATGTAATAACTATGAGGAAGGAAAGGGTTTGGATATTGAAGGAAAGGAAATATATTTAGTCAGAGACTGGTAAGCAAGGGACAGAATGATAGATATTGGAGAGGCAGGTAGTTAAATCTAGTTGATAATGATAAGTAGTTTAGTTTTTCTTTTAGTTTAATAAGGTTCCAATGAACAGAATAGTGACATAACTTGATTTACTAAAATATAAATCATTGTATAATAATAAATTAGGACATCTTTGAATATAGTCCTTTTTT
The DNA here is from genome assembly GCF_043159975.1 of Macaca nemestrina. Taxonomy (NCBI): domain Eukaryota; kingdom Metazoa; phylum Chordata; class Mammalia; order Primates; family Cercopithecidae; genus Macaca; species Macaca nemestrina. Next base: position 187,067,561 of record NC_092126.1, on the reverse strand, counting down.
CCTGTAAATCCAAATATTTTATTTTAAAAGCAATTACTCTGGGAAACAGCCCATGGTTTGAACCAGAATGCAAGAAAAATGTTAAGACTGCCTGGATAGATTAGGCAGTTGGAGGTAACAGCAGGCGTGAGAACAGCAAAGAAAAAGTGGGATGACTACTACTGTACTTTAGAAAAGAAATGATGATCATTTGGACTACAATGGTGGCACTAAAAATGGATATAAATTGATAGGTTTAAAGTGTATTTTAGAAGTAATGCCAAAAGACTTGCTTGTGTGTTGAATGTGGAGATGAGGGGGAAAAAATTCAAGGATGACGCATAGATTTTTGTTATGAGCAATTTTTCAGTGACACTTATGAAATGTTCTTTCCATACATTATGAGTTCTGCCTAACATTAACTCTTACTGTTAAAAAAAGAAAAAAAAGTTTTACTTGACATTTCTTTAAATTAAAAAAAACAGAACAGAGAAAATAGAGTTTTGGGGAACCAATGAGTTTGGTTCATTTTACTTTTCTGAATTCTAAAATGATCAGAACTAGAACAATATGATGTAATACAGTGATACTTAGATTTGGGTTATCATCATATGGTTGGTTTAATCTGATCCAATTTTTATATTTGAATTAGCATATTTGAGTTCGCTAGAAAATACTTAAACATATTCACACACAAATGATTTAAATCTGTCTAGTTATTTCAGTCATACATTAAATTATTTTATACATGGCATCAACAATCAAGTGGTACTTCCAGTTAATTATTGGTATTTGTATTTTTCTTAAAGATTTGCATTTACTTTTATTATTTTTTTTCTTTTTTTAAGTTGGAGAAATTACAGCTGCCAAGAGGTATTTAATTGTAAGTGAAGAATCACAAGGGAGAAATGAGAGCTGCTAAGTTGGAAAAAGAAAAGAAGTCAATTATAAAGTTAAATGTTAATGCAGTAAAGTGGAGGAGATACAGAGGAGAGATTAGAGGCCAAAATCAGAGATGAGGAAGAAAATACAAGGATTTTTTTTTAAAGCATCGGAATGGACAGTTTGTAGCAAACAAGTTTCACACTGTAACAAAGATGTAGATTCCAATGATGTCATGTCAAAATGACAGGTGTGACAGGCCCAAATCAGTGATGGAGATATTCATAGAGATGTGTTACAGCTGTAGGCAAAATTTTGAAATAGGCCAGGTTTGTTTTCAGTGCTCTCTCACCTCCCTTCCAGCATCCCTAGATCCAACTTGGAATTCTCAGTGTCCTCGTCTTGACCCCTTGAAGTGTATGTTCTCTGTGCTCTAGCGTCCATGTAAATCAGCAAGTCTCTGTCAATGTTTCATAACTGATACAGTCCAGATAATTCTACCTGGCTTGTGTTAAATTTATTCAGACCTTGACTCCTCATGACCAACTAATTCAGGAATGTACACGCGTTGCTGCTGGTGGCTGAAAATGTTAACCAACTAAATGTTGTATTTATGTCTCACGTCACATATCCAGACACAAAACAATTGGATTTAAACAGTGATTATTAGAGCAGAAAATTGGGAAGGAATGTTAGTCTTGCGAGAGAGACTGGATGTAACAGGTTGCGTTTTTGGAAATACAGAAATTAGATCAGGTAGATGTTTGCTGAGTACATATATACGTATGAATTATCAACAAAACATCATCATGCTCCTCTCTGTGTCTGTCCAAAAGAGCGATTTGAGGGGAAAATTTGATTTATAGTTTCCACTCTTTATCAGTGGTGAGATGAATTATATGAGAAACATAGCAAGAGAAAAGACAAGTAGAAATTTTCTTAGAGAAATAATAAGAGTAGGTACACATTTTTAAAGAAAGCTTCATTTATACTAAATCAAATATATCATTTTAATAAAAATTGTATTTTACATGGAAACTTTTATTTAATGACATGTATTTACCAAGAATGTAATTCCAAGATTTTTTCAAACTGTTAAACAAAATACACTTGCACCAAGACACATGCAAATAATTGAAAAAATTAAAATTACATGTAGATGCCTTATAGATTAGCAACATTATGTTGTGCTGAGAACTATAAATATGTGATTTCTATGTAAATCAAAATATGATTTAGCTCTACCTTTAAAATGCATTTTAGATGTAATTTAATATAGTATTAAAGAAAGCAAATGTGATTTAAATAACTAAATAAAATTCTGATAGCAAAAAAGAATACATGTAAATAAAATAAATAAAATTATTATAAAATAAAAATTATCAAATAAAATATTTGATAAACTGTAACAACATCAACATGGCCATTATATGAATTAGATCTATAGTTATCAATAGAATTCTTATTTTCAAATCCTAATAGTTGGGTTTTGAAACTGAATTGTCCAAATAATTAACTTGAATTCCTTATTATTTCAGTGGTTCTACAAAATATAAAGCTATAGCGCATACTTACTCTCATTCCTTTTGAAACTATTTCTTATAAAATTTACCCTGTCCTCAGTCAGAAAAAGCATTTACGTAAGTCTCAGTGATCTACTCATAATGAATGGCAAAATCTCTAGGTGTTTGCCTCAAATCTCTAGATGTGACCTGACATAAAATAATAGAACATGTTATATATGGCCTCTGAATGATACATTCTCAAGACTTCAGTGATAATTGAAAGAGAGTGGTTCTTGGTTAAGTACATGCTTTATAAAATATGTCAAATATCTTTATTGTTAATAAAATACATTATAAAAATATTCACATACTTTATAGTTTATTAAAATATACCATGATATATTTTATTATATTTTATAAAATATTAAAATATATTTTATATAATAAATATAAATAGTAAACATATAAATAATTAAAATAAAATATTTATATATTTTATAATATATAATATATTTATATATAAGTATATATGGACTTATATATATATATATAAGTCCAGACCATATATATATATGAAAAATTCAGTCTATAGCAGATAGTGTGTGTGTATGTACATATATCTCTCACACACACACACACACACACACACACGCACACCATCTGCTATAGACTGAATGTTTAAGTCCCCCCAAAATTTATATGTTGAAACTTAATATCCAATGTAATGGTATTTGAAAGTGGGGCCTTTGAGATGTGATTAGGTCACAAAGGTGAAGTCCTTGTGAATGGGATTGTGCCAACGTAAAGGACATTAGAGAGCTCCATTGGCCGTTCTGTTATGTGTTGACTCATTGAGAAGATGGCTGTCTATATGAATCAGGAAGTTAGCCCTCGCCAGATACCAAATCTTCTGGCCTCTTGATCTTAAACTTTTCAGCCTCCAGAACTGTGAGAAATAAATTTCCATTGTTTATAAGCCATACAATCTATGGCATTCTGTTACAGCATCCCAAAGGGACTAAGATATTACCTCTTATGGTAACAATTAGCATAGAATATTGTTCAGAAAGTATCATTCTGACTATGTTTTCTCAAGTTTTTGAAACACCACTTTTAATCTAACTGGTGGTCTCAAAGCCACAGGTTATTTCCAAAATAACCATCAGTAACTTTCACCTTTTAATATTCACATCAGTGTAGAATCCTCTCTCACACTGCATAGGGCTACTCTGTGAGACCAACAGGATATCGTGGACGTGGTAATGGTGATTTTGTAGTCATTGGAAATGAGAAAGCAGAACTTGTGTAGTAGCAGAAAGTGTGTCTGTTACAATTTGGAAAGGAGAAAAAAAAATATGCTGTGTAGTCTAGATAAGGATATTTCCAGGCATGGTGTAAAAGGTGCCATGTGGTTTCTTCTTGATGCTTACAGTAAAATCAAGAGACTGATTTTTAAAAAGGAATAACTGAATATAAAAAAGTAATGACCTCCAGGGTTTGAAAATTCTCAGGCTCTTCAGATGGTAAAATATGTTTAATATTAAGTAATATCTTTTGGTCAAAGATAAATTGCAGGTATATTAGGGAAAATGGAGTTTTATTAGTTTCCTATTGCTGCTGTAACAAATTACTATGAACATGTAGGTGTTAAGCTACGCAAATTTATTACCTTAAAATTCTGGATGTCAGAAGTCCAAAATGGGACTTAAAGGGGTGAAACCAAGGTGTCAATACAGCCATGTATTTCTGGAGGCCGTAATGGAAAATCTGTTTCTTGCCTTTTTCTGCATCTGGAGGTTGTCCGCCTTCCTTGGGTCATGGCCGCAATACTCTGACCTCTGATGCTGTCATTACATCCCCTTCCCTGTCTCTGACTCTACTGGCTTTCTTGTAAAGATCCTTGTATTTACATTTGGCCGACCCAGGTAATCCAGGATAATTTCCCCTTTATAAGACCTTTCAGTTACTTATATTTGCAAAACTTCCTTTTACCATATATGGTAGCATATTCACAGGTTCAGGGATTAGGACAAGGACATATTTGTAGGTTAATATTCTGCCTACCACAAGTCTAGTAGTAAAATCAGGGTGTGACCATAAAATCATTTATTAAAATCTCATGAATATCTAGGGCAGTGCCTCAGAGATCTGATATGCCAATAACTTCTAAGAATACGAAGCAGTGTAAGCAGCCTAAGCCCAAGAAACACACATAGGGAAGGATTTAGCTCAAGGCATTTGCAGGTGTGTCTTTCATCTAGTGAAGCCCACCCCATAACAGTCCTAGGAGCCCTGAGAAGTGTTTTAAGAGAACTGTACTATACTGCCAACTTGAACTAAAAGGGACAATGACAGCACAAGATGAAAAAGATCTGATGTACACTAACAATTCCATAGGCAGTAAGCAGGTTGAGAAAGCCACTACCGAGCTGCAAATATGGGAAACCTATCATTAAAAAGGAGAAATTACTCAGAGGACAGATCCAAGAGCCACAGTACATTATTCTCAGACTTTGAGCCCTAATCAAGGAACTTGCAACATGTGCCGCTGTAGATTTCAGAAATGTTATGGAATAGTGACTACTGTGTCTCTGCCATTTTTCCCTATTATGAAAATGAAGGTCTGTGCCCGTTATTCTATGCCTGTTCCATGATTGTTTGCTGGGCCTGTGGGGATGACAAAAAGCAAGAGCTTGTGTCTTTTGTTTACAGGTCCTTATATTGAGAAGGCTTGCATTCTAAGCGCCACACTCGAGATGGCTTACCCCATCTGAACCTGATTTTGTAGAAAATATCCCGTATTTGAGCTGACAATGGAAATGAATGAGAATTTGGAGAGAAGATGTGGATTTTTTTATAAAGGAGTAGGTTTGAAGACATGAATCATTGAAGGTCAACAGGTGGACTGAGCTAATCAGTCACCTACTTGTATTTGCATGTGTGTGTACTTTCCTTCTACAATGAATAAAGTTGATTTGTGGACCAGTGAGATGCTGTGGACATGATCGTGTGTGACTTCAGAGGTTATGCCAAAAAAGACATTGAACCTTCCTCCCTTTTCTCTTATATTACTCCTCTGGGAGAAACCATCCAACATGCCATATGGACATTGAAGCATCTCTGTACAGATGCCCATTTGGAAAGAAACTGGGACTTCACACCAATAATCAATACCAACTACCAGCCAGGCATATGAGTTAACTTTGAAGCGGATCTTCTGGCTCCAGTAAGCCCTTCAGAAGACTGTGGCCCTGTGATGTCTGTTAGCAATGTCTCATGAGACTTAGTTCAAAACAGCCCAGCCAATATTTACAGTTACCTCAAATCACTAATTTCGAGATAATTTGTTATGCAGTGATAAATAATTGATACATGCAGTTTGTCTCCAGATGAAAAGAGATAATTTTATTTTCCATTATGGTTTTTGCTGAGGAGTCTTTGCATACAAACACAAGTAAGCAATTCTATCTTCTCCCCACCTAAAAGAAATATGATTTATACCAGAAAACTATCATATGTGACAGAACAATTTTTCGTGACTTCAGTGGTTCCAGTTCAACAAGTCCTTTATTTCAACATATAAGGTGATATGATGGCAAGTTTCACTTCCTGGGTGTATTCAAAGCTTCAATTTCAGAAAACATTCATTCCTGCTTTGCATTTCATTTAAGTTCCATTCTCCTCTACTCGAATAAAATATAACAATTCAAGTAGCCACATCCTTCACCATGTGACTCAATGAATTTTAATATGCATACCTCGTCGAAAGACAACTAGCCTCCACTAATGCTATAGTTAGATTTGTTAGGCTTGCACAAACGCATCAAGTATCTACAGAAGAAAAATAGAAAAAAGGCATTCAGCTGCAAACAAACATGGATTATATTTCTGAAAAAGGTGTTATTACTCAGAAAGCAGATACAAGAGCCACAGTATATCGTTCCCAGATTTTTACTCTAATCAAGGAATTAGCATTTTCTCAATACCATTTTCAGAAAAGCCTTTTCATCTGATCATTTTCATTGTTTTAGTATGCCTAAAATGAAATACACTCTCTCGTTTAAAAAATCTGAGCGTATGCTTCTAAACACATGATAGATACTTCACTGATGATGCTAGTAAGAAAGCTCTAACTTGTATAATTTCCAATTTTATCCATTGAATATATGTCTCAGAGAGAAGTTGGGGCAATACAAGTGTTGCTGCAATGATGTAGGATTGATGGACAGTTTGCTGTACATCAGATTTCAAGAAACTCCTTATTATTTGCTTCAAGATATAATATTTTTTAAACATTTATAACATGTTCATGTTATTTTCTTTGTAAGAAAATGCCAGGAATTAAAATGAGTACATTGAATTTTAACTTACCAAAGCAGAATTTTTAAAGGTGGTGGTGACATTTTAGTGAAAATTAATTTCTATTGTCTGTATATTGCACAAATGTCTATATAATATGCTATATAACATACTATAATGGTTTTCAAGACAATAAACTATGAATAGTGTCCATTTTCTTATCTTTTCGGAGGCTCAACTATCTCACACAAGACATAAAGAAAAAAATAGAATTTTCTTCTGCAGTTACTAGGAAATTAAATAAACTGATGCTTGTAACCTAATACCTAAAGTAGAATTTTAAGTAAGAAAGGTAAAACCCAGATAGCCAGATTCTCAGAAGCTTGAAATCCATTAGCAAGTATTTAACAGTTCAACGTTTTGCCCCAAGTCTTTTAGAGGCAGACTTTTCACACACACAAAGAATATGTTTCATTCCCTAGGGATTAATTCACTCAAAAATATTCTACATTGGTGTTTAGTCATATGCCATATTCAAGAGCTGCGAAGTTATAACTTCAAAGGATATCAGGGTGCAATTTTTCCTGCTAAAAAAAAAAATTCTCTTTTTAGGTTTCTTACATTAGCAGACATTTGGCAGACAAGAATTTGTTTGGGGAGAATAGAATCAGGTAGTAAATAATCTGAAATTTTAATATTAACAGGCTTACAAATTCTGAGGCATCCATCTAGAAAACAGGAATGTATTTGCCACAGTGAGTGAAGAGGTCAATTTCATAGGCCAGGACACAATGTTCTTGGCTCCAATTTCATATTGGCAAACTTGGTCTTTTTCTTCTGTGATGACTGAGTATGCAGTTGTGCTCATTTTGTGCACCCAATGTTGTACATAGTTAACAACAACAAAAAAAACATAAAATTTGTTTAAACCTCTAAATATTGATTGACACTTTCCTGACATTTAGTCTTTTTGAGATTAAATTGGAAAGCAATTTTGCATGTATTGGGGGAGGGTTGTTTTTGTAAGTAACCTGCGGTTTTTTATGGATACATGTTGATTCTTTTTTCCATTGTCACTGTAACTCAAAATATAATGCATGATTCTCTTTTATGAATTTTTTCTAGATTTAGTAAACACTTTGAGGATACCAATCCGGGTAATTTCTCCAATCTGGAAGTTCTTTGTTTTGTATTATGAATTTGATTATTTTTCCTTTCTTATATGTTAACGAATTAATAATATAAGTTTGTATCTTTGTTTCTTTATCCCTAATATCAACCATCTTATTCTTACAAAGTTTCTATTACTGGCCTTACACTTGTGATTCTAAAAGAACTTCTCAAAAATGTCCTGAGAATAATCATTGTAATTTTCCTGAGTGTGCTTTTCGTCCAGCCTGCAAAGTGAATGGATCATAATTTTGCTATTACATTTTCAATTACCTTTTAGTTTCCCTACCTCCATTTGAGTGCTTGTATCTCAATAGGATGTTATGAATCTTGGGTTTGCAATCATTCTTTCAGATGTGGCTTTATAGTCTCTCACTTTCATTTCACAGAGGTGATATTGTCTTGTACATTATTAAGAGCATAAATCTAATCTTTCCAAATATTTTTCCTTAAGTTGATCAATTTGAGGTAGCCCTTCCTACTACTAGTCTGTAAGATAATATTTCTCTTGTCTTATTTTTCAGAATATATTACATAATTTAGATTTAAAATATTTTTTTCTGCTTATTTACCTTTAGTGAAATAGATGCCCAAAGAGATGTAGTGTTTGCCAAGAAAGAAACTATGGGAGTATTTCTCTGCTGCTTCCACTGCTCACATAGGTGTTTGGAGCATCCTGCTTTCTGATCTACAGTCTGAGGTGGATGGATGCCTCTCTTAACATAAAGCCGGATGTCTGTGGTACCTTTACACGGTGCAACGTTCCTAGACTTGGTCCTCTTACTTTACAATATACCGCCTTTTAGATACTTTCATTTGAAAATATATTCCCCTATGGCTCCTTCTGATTTTGCTCTTGCCCATAAATGTTATGTGGTGGGGCTGTAACATGCAGATGAAAACTGTGGCCACCGGTTCCTACCCAGCATTCTGATAAATTGAATGTGACAGATGCAGTCTCAGAAAGTTTCTGGAAATATATTAATTGATAAAGATGAAGAGTAAAATTTATTTCTAGTTGCCCAGTTTTTAGGGTCGGTAAAAATAAAGCATCTCAAAAACCAGCAGACAGTAATCTGCTGGGAAGGCTTACATCTTCTTAGTTCCTAAGAAGCAAACCATGCTTTTCGGATGAATACAGTGGTGCGTCTACAAACCACCAATGATGTTTCCTGGTAAGCCTCCAGTTCTTTTAACCTAGGTGAAAATCTCACTTTTTAGAAATAAGTTGGTCATAACTCTTAGTTTTTGATTATTGAACTATACAATTGTTTAGTTTTGCTCTTTTTTCCTGTATTTTATTTTATTGAATAAATAAATGAATTTGATTTTACTGAATAAATAGATAAATACCCAATAAATCAGGTATTTAATTGGGACTTTGAGAGAGAATATACTGGAAACTCAGAAGAAGACCATGGAATCCACTATTAAGCTTTATTTTCTGGGAATTTTACTATGACCAGATTCTTTACACTATCTGAGACATAGTCCCTTTTTTATATTAGCTGACAAAATTTTGTTGATATTAACTCTCTAAAAGTAGGGAGCACCACAACATAATTCTGTGTTGATTACTGCACATTTCTAAATTCAGTGAATACTTTCCAGAGTGCAATCAAAAGGTAAAACCCCTATTTAAACACATTTGATCCCAGAGGTATTTATTCATCTAAAAATATGCATCTATAATGAACCAACTATCCATTTTTTAAAGCTGCACTTAAAATTGAAGTAGTCAGACAAATCAATTTATTGGAAATCACATCTATAATTTCTGATCAGCTTCTACTCAATATGTTTATGTACCATGACTATTTATATATATTAAACCACCATGGCTTCAAAAAGAGCATATTCTTCATGCTCTTTAAAAGACAGTAATGAATTGGACTCACTGTTTTTGTTCACTGATGTAGGTTCACAAACTAGAAAAGTACTCAATAAATATTTGGTGAAAGAATCATTTTATAGATAACATGGACTACATATCTAAATCATTAGGTCAGTGGTACACAAAGTGTTTGCTAACACCTAGGTGACTCCAAGTTTTTTTGATCAAAGAATGTAAAAACAGATCAACTCACTGGGCTGAATTGTATGCAGTTTTTCTTACAGTAATGAAAGAACTGAACAATAGTGGAAAGTCCCTGTGTTTGGGTTTTTCCTGACTCATGGGCAGTGACCAATGGCACGGCCATAGACTCAGGCAAAAGGACAATGGAAATCTGGCCTTTTAAAATATGCTTCCTATGGAGCATGGTCCCATGAAAATTTGAAGGGTGCTTCAAAGTATAACAAATCAATGCCCATCAGAAGAACTCCCTTCCAGATTCAGAAAGTGACTGGAATCAACAAACAGATATCCTCTGTTCCCTCGAAGTGGCCACATGGGTCCATGAAATGAGTGATATGGGCGTATTGCAGCAATGTAGAGATGGGTTCCATCTAGACATGTTTCTTTTGCGCCCTCTTAGGCACACAATGCCAGTATGAACTGTTCTGTTTGTCAGCAAGAGAGACAGAGACTGCCAATTGCTATGAAGCAGATTCACTGGTGGGAAGGCCCTGAATACAGTTGGAAAGGGAGACTGATGCTGGTAGCCCTGGAGGGCTACAATTGCGTCTTGACAGGAACAGACACTGGCTATGGATTGGGCCTTTGCTTACCCAGTGGAAGATGCAAATGCTTGGCGTGCCGGGAAAAAAAAAAAAAACCAGAACAGAACAGAAACTATTGTATGGATTTCAACATCTGACTGTTGCTTCTTCAGACCAAAGAACACACTGTACAGCCCATATTCCCCAGCAATGGGAGGAAGGGTATCATCCTCAGAGTGAGAGTTTGATAGAGAAGTAGAACGGGCAATTAAAACATTGCTTGCCTAAAACATGGGGACATAAAAGCAGGAAGGGCTAGCTTACATGCCATCATGAGTGTGTCTCACAGTCAGCGTCAGTGACACTAGCATATCACTGCTAGATTTTTCTGGTTTTCTGGTTGATCTGAGGCAGAGGGGTGGGGCAGATGCTGGTATGACTATGCAATTCTTGCCATGAGAAGAGTACAATGGCATAACCTTTACAACTTTTTCTTTCTTCCCCAGATCACCTTCAGAATTCTTTTTGTATTTTTCCTCCCCTACCTGGTATAGTGGTCCTAGGAACAGGTTACAACTGTAAGTGCAAAAAGCAGGAATGGTTTATAAACAAAAAACTGTAACTACGTTTTTAAACCTTATGTCAGAATTTTGAAGTGCATGATGGAAGTGGGTTGTGCCGTCACCCCATCTAGCAAAATTGAGTTTAAGAGTAAATGCAGCTGTATTTCCTGGTGGTTAAAATAGCTCACAACTCCTGGACCTATTAACTTTACCTTATCTGAATGGGAATGAAATGAGGAGCTGGTAATTGCTAGACTAGTATTTCTGCTTGCAATCTAGACCAGCACAGTGGTGATTCTAATGTCCCTTCCAAAAATGAAAAACGTTTGGATATTTATGAATGAAAAGACAAATAGTATCTGAGAGTAAAGAAATAAATAAATGGATTATTAATTGAAAGAAATTCAGTATTACATCAACAATGCAAAAGAGTCTCAGAGCAAGAAATGATATCATCTCTTAGCTTAATTATCCCAGATGCCTAAAAGTATGAAACTGTATATTTACCAAGACCACTCCTGCTTCCGAAACCTGACAAGATCGAGAGAAAACCTGCAAACTAGAGTGGCCTCACCATGGGACACTTTCATATAATATCATGGACTGATATTTCAGGTTGGTCAGCTGAAAGACCAAGGCAGGATTAGAGGGTGGAGACTTTCAGTCCCACTCCCCAATCTCCAGGGAGGGGAGAGCGGCTGAAAGTCAAGCTAACTACCAATGGTCAACGCTTTAATCAATTATGTATGTAATGAAGCCTCAATAAAAAACCCAAGAGGACAGAATTCAGAGTTTCCAGATAGCTAAACGGATGGAGGTTCCTGGTGGGTGGTGTGCCCAGGAAGAACATGGAAGGTCTAAGCCCCTTCTTCTACACCTCCACCTATATACCTATTTATCTGTATCCTTTGCAATATTCCTTATAATAAACCAGTAAACATATTTAAAAATTGGCAATAATATCAACATGTGACAACAATTAATGAAAATAAAAGAAAATCTAGAAGAATATCCCATTATAAAAAATAATATGGTGTATGCTAAAAATGAAATGTTATGTAAATCATGTTGAATATCTGGTAAACTATTTAAGGAAAGTAGAATGTTACATATATTTTATACATACCTGTATGAAATCAGAATGAATACAGATTGAAATGCAGAATTTAAAAATGGGCAAATTACATATGCTTTTTTGTTTATAGTATACAGGTGTCAGTCAATATAACTTTTGTCTAAGACAGCATAGAGATAAATATCTAAATGAAGGAATCGTGCTTTTCAAATTTGTCCCATACTAATAATCTGTGAAATATAGGACAGATTTTGTAAGTAACCTGCAGTTTTGTATGGATACATGTTGATTATTTTTTCCATTGTCACTGTCCAAATATACATAGGTAAAAAGCTATGTTAGGCTGTTCTTGCATTGCTATAAAGAAATACCTGAGACTGGGTAATTCATAAGAAAAGATGTTTAATTGCCTCATAGTTCTGCAGGCTATACAGGAAGTATAATGCCAGCATTTGCTTCTCGGGGAGGCCTCAGGAAGCTTTAACTCATGACAGAAGGTGAAGCAGGAGCAGGCACATTATATGGCAAAAGCAGGATCAAGAGAGAGCAATAGTGGGGGTTGGGGGATGTCACACACTTTTAATGACCAAATCTTTTGCAACTCATTATCACAAAGATATCACAAAGCCATGAGGTATCCAACCCAGGCATACCCATATCCAGCATTGATGACAATTCCACATGAGATTTGGGTGAGGAAAAATATCCAAACAATATCAGAAGGCACTTGTAAATAGCTTTGTAGTTTTGTAGTTACATAAAGTGGGAAACAATAGAAGGTCAATTTAAGCAGATAATTCTATATATCAAAATTATAGAGTATGAAGACTATTAAAATACATGCAGCCTAGAAAATGAAAATGTAGTTATGTGCTTCTTGATAGAGAAAGAATAATAAAAACATCTCATAGCAAATGAAGATTATAAAACAGAGTGTGTTGTAATGCCAGTAGTTTATCTATTAGGTTGGTACAAATCTAATTGCGATTTTGGCCATTTAAAAGGAATGACCAAAACCATGATTACTTTTGCACCAACTTAATATATAAACTCTTGGGGGAAAAAACTAAAAGTTCACACAAAAATATGAGTGCCTCACTTTTGTGACTGTATTTAGGGAGATTTTTTTTAACATCTGTGTTTTCTGAGTTATTTTTAATATATTGCATGACTATGTCTTGGATAATATGTATGTATATAAGGTGAATAGAATAAATGTTAAAAGTCTCAGTGTTACATCTCCTCAGTCTTATGAATCCTAGACAGTTGAGCAGAGGATGTAGAAGCAAACATTTTAGAGATTTTTTTTGATAGATCCTGATGCACTCACTGACAAACTCAGGTGAACTCTGGTTGGGGTGGGAGTGGGGGCCTGATTTTAAGTACATGACTATCTAATGCCTTAAATGGTAGAAACAATTTTCCTTCATTTTTTAGGAGAGTGATCATCAAATATATAAAAGAATGAAAGGATAGCTTCATAATGGGCAAATCAGATAATAAAATGTTAAGAGTTTTCTGAATGCTTAGAAAGTGTTCAGTAACTCAATGAAAACACTGGTCTTCTGAAATCCAAGAGGAAAAATGCCCTAAGGTTGCTGAAATTCCTTGTGTTGCTAACTATTCATCAGAACACAGTGTGCAAAGATGTCAAACTACTGCCCTTCCCTGATGAGCATTCTGTTTTAGGGGTAATGTGACCTGCAATGATTATTTTCCCCAAATTGTACATGGATGTATGAATACATTAAATAATACAATTTCTATCAGCTGCTAAGGTAGTCTCTATGACATCAGCCGTTACTTAGGAAAATGTATTCTTCTACAGAAAAACCATGCTGTTTAAGGAACATTTACTTAGATATACTGTCTCCTTTCTCTTAGGTGTTTACAGCTATGTTCCAAAAAAAGAAAAAAAATAATAAGGCAACCACTCAGCCAAGCATGTGAGTAGCAATTAAGGAGATAACTAGGTATTTATAGAAAAATATATTATCAATTTAAACTCAATTTGCTTTTTCAATGCCACTAACCATATTCACATAACATATGCTTTATAGTCACATGATTATATTTCTCAAACAAAATGATAAGCAAGACATTCAGATAGTGGAAAGCATAATTAAAATTGAGGCAGTCCCTTCACTGTACTTATGGCCAACCATCAAAATCCAGCTAACCTGAAAAAAAAATTTTCATCCTAGCTGCAGATGCTTTTTCAATAGTGCTTGAATTATATGGAAAAAAACAAAAAAAGTATATGGAAAAGGGGAATGCCCCAATACCTCTCCTCTGTCCTTTATTCCTTTAGAATTCAGTACAGAGTTGTTCAAATTACAACATATGTTTTTGACTTCAACATAGAAACTGTGCACACTGTGACTGTAATCTAGTTTGGGCAATGGTGAGTTAGCATGGGTCAGAAAGGTTAAGAGAGATAAGCACCATACACTTGTGGTAAGTTGTATATACTTTCTTAGCTAGAGGTTAGGAAAAGGCTGAATGACAAATAAAATGTTCAGGGATTTTGCGGACTATAACCTTCACATTCAAGAACTATTATGAGAGGCTTTCATATCCTGAGGGCTTGTTTTACTCAAGAAAAAGGTAGTGAGCAACAGATCAAAATATGAGTTCAGTTAATTAGGGTGGCAACCATTTTACTAATTAAGGAGCATATCTCAAGGGCAACAGATAGAGAAATGGTAATAGAAGAAAAGTGATTTTCCATACTTATTAGAAAATTTGTCATTTAAGAAAAATACATTCTTAAGAAACTTAAAACTAAAAAATTGTGGGGCAGATGCAATTACAATGTTTAAGAAATGAGTAAATTTTGTAAATAGCAATGCAAAACACTGGCTCTTCTTCAAATGATAAGGAGTTAGTACATGGTACAAGTTGACAAGGTGTAGAATAAGACAATTTTTTAAATACGATTTTCTAACGTAGTGAAGACAAGAGAGGCAGTAGTGAAAAGTGCATAAATCTGAGAGTTAAAAAACCAGTGTGCCATTATACTAAGCTGTGTTGCTAACTCATTCTGGGGATTCAGCCAGCAAATTTCATCTTTTCAAGACTGATTCCTACTCTATAGTATGAGATAATGGGATTAGATAACTTTTTTAACATTAGGAATTATTTTCTTTATGAATGCTTGTTGTTGCACTAAAACAAAAATGTATTTTCTTTTTTTTTTTTTTTGAGACGGAGTCTCGCTCTGTCACCCAGGCTGCAGTACAGTGGCCGGATCTCAGCTCACTGCAAGCTCCGCCTCCCGGGTTCCCGCCATTCTCCTGCCTCAGCCTCCCGAGTAGCTGGGACTACAGGCGCCCGCCACCTCGCCCAGCTAGCTTTTTGTATTTTTTAGTAGAGACGGGGTTTCACCGTGTTAGCCAGGATGGTCTCGATCTCCTGACGTCGTGATCCACCCGTCTCGGCCTCCCAAAGTGCTGGGATTACAGGCTTGAGCCACCGCGCCCGGCCTAAAAATGTATTTTCTTTAACCTGATGTTAATGAAAATCATTCTTGAACTTAATAAATAAAAAGTACTCTTAAAGTTGAGTAATTACAAGATGGACTCAACATTTAATGTAATATAATCTTTAAAATTTATAGCACTGTATTATTCCATGTTCATGCTCCTAATAAAGACATAGGCAAGACTGAGTAATTTATACAGGAAAAGGATTTATCAGACTTACAGTTCCCCGTGTCTGGGGAAGCCTCACAATCATGGTGGAAGGCAAAGAGGAGCAAGTCACATTTTATGTGGATGACAGCAGGCAAAGAGAGCCAAGCGAAAGGAGTTTCTCCTTATAAAACCATCAGATCTCATGAGACTTATTCTCTACCACAAGAACAGTATGGGAGAAACCACCCCCATGATTCAATTATCTCCCACTGCGTCTCTCCCACAACATGTGAGAATTATGGGAGTACAATTCATGATGAGATTTGGGTGGGAACACAGTGCCAAAACATATGATTTTGCCCCAGCCCCTCCCAAATCTTATGTCCTAACATTTCAAAACCAACCATGTCTTCCCAACAGTCCTCCAAAGTCTTAAGTAATTTAAACATTAACTCAAAAGTCCACAGTCTAAAGTCTCAACTGAAACAAGGCAAGTCCTTTCCACGGGTGAGCCTGTAAAACCAAAAGCAAGTTAGTTACTTGCTAGATACAATAGGGGTACAGGCATTGGGTAAAGACAGTCATTCTAAATGGGAGAAATTGGCCAAAATAAAGAAGCTACAGGCCCTGTTATGCCCAGACTGTTTGTTCCCCAAAGAAGACCACCAGAGTCCAGAGTCAAAGCCAAGCGGCAAGGATCTTTACTACAAGTTCGAACTTGGTCCCTCCTTTACACAGTATACAAGAGGATCCTGAACAATGCGAGCGTTTGCTTTTTATAGCCCGAAAGTTGTAGGGGAACAAAGAAATTCTTTTGGCTCCTGCGCTTTCAGTAACCTTGAACGGCTGTCCCCTTATCAGAGACTTTCCAGGTGGTGTTTATACTGGGCTCAGGGAGTTTGAGAGATATATGGTGGTGGGATGGGAGGATGGGATGTGTTTGTGCTAGGCTCAGGGAGTTTTGAGCCCGGGGCTGAGGAATGTGCCCAGCTCCTTTCATTCCCCCTTCTCTTCAGGTATCTTTAGAGCCAATCTTGGGTCTTATAAGTCTGATTCTGTTTCAGTGTTTATAGGTTGGTGTTGGGCTCTGAGGACCATGAGTTGTACAGTGTCAAATCTTTCCTTAACAAATTGTAAAATTGTGTTAACAACACAAGGTCCTACGGTAAGCAGAAATAGTAGACTTAGCAGGGGTCCAAGGAAGGGGGCTAACAGAGAAAACATAGAGGAATTCCACCATTGGTCTGCAGCTGAAGCAAACTGCCGTGTTTTTACTTCAGTGCTTAACTTGCGTAACTGTTGGACCCAGTCCTCTACAAGTCCTGATTCATTTATGTAGAAACAACAGTCTTCTTTTAGAAATATACATGTACTACCTTTTTCTGCAGTGAGTAGGTCTAGGGCTCTCCGGTTCTGCAAGGTTACCTGAGCTAGGGACGTGAGCTGCCGCTGAAGGGAGGCAAGGGACTCAGCCGACTCCTCCATAGCAACGGCAAATTGTTGGTATAACTTGTCACTTTCTATGAGGGTGTGACCTAGGGCTCCCCCCGCCAGTCCGGCCGCAATGAAGGATGCAGTGAGGGAGATTCCTGCAATGAGGGGGAGAAATATGGCTCGTGCAGGTCTTGGTCTAGGGTCTGGGTGAATAACAGCACTAGTCCAGTTACCGGTATACCTTAGGAACTCGCCAGCAGTTAGTAGAGTCAACCGGAGAACTAATGTGACAGGGAGACACAGTAGGTTATTAACAGAGGGACTAGGTAGGTTCTTAGATAAGGTTCCATTACACCAGAAGAATATGCCTGATGGAGCCCTTAAGGTGATATTAGGGGGCGTTGCAGTGATGCTGCAGAGGCTGGAATTGGTTTCTGAGAAACAGTAGGGAAACTTTTCCTGACTGGGGTTTAGGTATAGGGGCACGTTCAGGATATGAGCATACGAGAGGTTTCGGAGGTTGTTAGCTTGGGCAAAGGTAGAGGATCCCCATGGCGGAGGGACAGCGGTTAGCGGTGGACGCCCTAGAGTGGCGCACAGGAAGCAGCCAGACAGGCTATTTGAAAACCAGTAAAATTTAGTAGAATTGGGCTGTTGCACCTGAGGAAGGGCAATCAGCACTGGCCAAAAATTTTCTGGGCTTATGAGGTTGCCCAGGGTGGGTTCGGTTTTCATAAAGCCAGAATCTCCAGACAAAGGGATTATGAGCTGGTTTTGTGATTTCTCCAGCGGCCACTAGGGCGACTAACGTTAGGGTTAGACTACCTAACTGCATGTTTGCAGTGAGCTATGCTGCCGGCGCAGGGTGAGTTTTAAGGGGTTGTTCCTAGCTCTGTCCACAGTCCACTTGTCCGGTGCTTTAGCCGCTGCCGTGATTGGTCCCAGAAGATCGGAGGTTGGGTCCACTGGCTTGACGTGGGTGTAGTGGATCCACGATGCGATGCCTTCTATCTTTAGGGCAGTGGGTGTGGTTAGGAGTACCTGGAGTGGTCCTTTCCACCTGGGTTTTAGGGTCTCTTGTCGGTGTCGCTTGACCAGGACCCAGTCTCCCGGCTGGTACGGATGGGGTGTTGGCGGGGGACCGGTCTCATATAGTTCCTTCAGCTTGGGCCAGATTTCTTGATGAATTTTCTGCAAGGCTTGTAGGGAAAATAAGAGTTCAGAGACATTTTCTGTTTCGGACTTGAGCAGATCATCTTTTAGGCCGGGAACTAAGGGTGGGGGTTTGCCATACATAATTTTATAAGGAGTAAGGCCCAGTCTGTAAGGGGTATTATGGGCCTGGAACAGAGCATAGGGGAGAAGGACCACCTAATTAGCGCCAGTCTCCATAGTCAATTTAGTTAAGGTCTCTTTTAAGGTCTGATTCATTCTCTCTACCTGTCCTGAACTCTGGGGCCTGTAAGCGCAATGTAGTTTCCAATTTGCCCCAAGGATGGAAGCCAAATCCTGACTTACCTTAGTGACGAAGGCCAGCCTATTATCTGACCTTATCTGGACGGGGAAGCCATACCTGGGGAGGATATCTTCCAGGATTTTCTTTGCTACAACTTGAGCAGTTTCTTTCTTGGTGGGGAATGCTTCAGTCCACCCTGAAAAAGTATCTACAAAGACAAGTAAGTACCGATACCCGTATTTTCCTGGCTTTATCTCAGTAAAATCTACTTCCCAGTAGATACCGGGCCTGGTTCCCCTGAGCCTTGTTCCCGTTGCAGCCTGGGATTGGGGATAGGTGTTGTTAAGCTGGCAGACTTTGCAATTTGTCATGATGTTGCTGGCCATCTCGGCTGTATGTCTGAATTTGAGCTTAGAGCGTTTGATCAGGTCTATCATCCGCCGAGCACCCAGGTGGGTGGTTCGGTGGATGTGTTCTAACACTTGTTGTTCTAATTTTTCTGGTAGGATGGTTTGGTCATTAGTATCAGTCCACCACCTATTCTGGATCTGTTTCAGGGGAAGCTTGTCAATCCACTGGAGATCTTGTTCTGAATAATCAGGGAAATATGGCAAGTCCCGGGGGCCCGGGTCAGGGAGCTGGAGTGCAAGGAGTTGGCTGGGAGCCTTCGCTACCTTTCTTGCAGTTTGGTCCGCCAGAAAGTTGCCTTGAGCAGTTGGAGTAGTTAGTTTTTGATGCCCTGGGCAATGCACAATGGCTAACTTTTCTGGCCTCCATAGGGCTGTTAGCAGGGCTAGGATTTCTTGCTTGTTTTTTATCTCTTTTCCTTTAGCCGTCAGTAACCCCCGCTCCCTGTAAATGGCCCCATGTATATGCGCTGTTGCAAAAGCATATCGGCTGTCTGTATATACCGTCAGCTTTTTCCCCGCCCCTAAGGTAAGAGCTTGGGTGAGCGCTATCAATTCGGCCTTCTGGGCCGATGTCCCTGGGGGCAGGGGTTTCGCCCAGATTACCTCAGTTCTGAAGTCACTGCCGCTCCAGCGTACCTCTGGCCCTGATGCATGAAGCTGCTCCTATCAGTGAACCAGACGAGGTCGGCGTCAGGAAGTGGGCAATCCTGCAGGTCTTCTTGAACTCCGTGCACCTGAGCTAGTATCTCGGTGCAGTCGTGGAGTGGGGCGTCCAGGTCCGGGTTGGGCAGCAGCGAGGCAGGGTTTAAGGTCGTTGGGGGCAGGAAAGTTATCCCAGGTCTTCATGGAGGGCTTCATCGAACAGGGTAGGAGAGTTTTTGAATCCTTGTGGCAGTCTGGTCTATGTCAGTTGGCCACTTATGCCCTTATCAGGGTTATTTTACTCGAAGGCAAAGAGCTTTTGGCTCTGAGGGGCTAAAGGCAAACTGAAGAAAGCATCTTTTAAATCTAAAACAGTGTACCATTGATGTTTAGGGTTTAGGGTACTCAGGAGGGTATATGGGTTAGGCACAGTTGGATGTATGTCCACAACCTTCTTATTGATTTTTCTTAAGTCTTGTACAGGTCTGTATTCTTCACTATTAGGTTTTCGTACCGGCAACAATGGAGTATTCCAGGGTGAGTGACATGAGCGGAGGACCCCTTGGTCAAGGAGCCGGCGGATATGCGGGGCAATTCCTTTCTTGGCCTCTAGGGGCATCAGGTATTGGCGTACCCACACGGGGTCTGCCCCAGGTTGAAGTTTAACAAATAAAGCAGGACGGTGTTTTGCTAGTCTTAAGCCCCCCGTTTCCGCCCAAGCTTCTGGATATTGCTGGAGCCAGGTTGCTATGTCCTGGTCAGGGGCCGTTTGCTCCTGGTGGAGCCGGTACTTATCTTCTAGGGTTATAGTTAGGACGGACACGGGTTGATTGTGGGAGTTGGTCACGATGGGCCCCTTAGGGAGGAAATGGACCTGTGCTCCCGTATTGATCAAGAACTGGACCGGGGACCCTTCCACTTGCAAAGTTACCTTAGGTTCGGGGAGGGGATCCGAACCCCGTCTTCCCTAGTCTCCATTTTGAGTGACTAGTACAGGTGTAGACCTAGGGGGTCCCTGTCCTCGTTGTTTCTTTTTGGGGCAGTCTCTTACCCAGTGGCCAGCCTCCTTGCAGTAGGCACATTGGTCTTTTTTTTCAGATTATCATGCCTTGGGGGGCCACCTGGGTTGGGTGTACTCTGGCTGTAGATGCTCTTTCTGTACTACTGCTGCCAGGACCTTGGTCATTTTTTCAGTGGCCTTAAATTGCCTTTCTTCTGGAGTATCTCTGTTATTGTAAACCCGCTGGGCTATCTGAAGGAGGTCCTGAATCCGCTTTCCTTCCAAGTCTTCTAATTTTTGGAGTTTTCTTTTAATATCTGGGGCTGCCTGATTTACGAATGACATTACAACAGCTGTCTGACTTTCTGGAGCCTCTGGATCTATGGGGGTGTACTGTCTAAAAGCTTCCATTAATCTTTCTAAGTAGGTGGCTGGGCTCTCTGTCTTTTCTTGCCGAATAGAATATATTTTAGCCAAATTAGTGGGCTTGCGAGCAGCTGCCCGGAGACCTGCCATTAGAGTCTGGCGATAAAGGTGTAGCCGTCCCCTACCTTCTGCCGTGTTGTAGTCCTACGCCGGCCTGGTCAGAGGAAAGGTCGCGTTTATGAGGTCAGGGTTAGCAGTCGGTTGACCGTCGTCCCCCGGGACCAGCTTTCTAGCTTCTACCTGTATTCTCTCTCGCTCCTCCGTGGTAAACAAGATTCGGAGGAGCTGCTGACAATCGTCCCAAGTGGGCTGGTGGGTGAACATGACACTATCCAGTAAAGCCAGTAGATCTTTGGGGTTGTCTGAAAACCGAGCACTCTGAGTTTTCTAGTTATACAGATTACTGGTGGAGAATGGCCAGTACTGGAGCCTGGGGATTCCTGTGTCATCTGGGGGTCCTATTTCCCGGAGGGGTAAAGCCACCGTGGAGTCAGGCAGCTGGGGGGGGGGGCTAGTCCGCGAAGTACGCCTTTGCGTCCGCCCCGCCGGCCCCTCAAAGTTACTTTCCCTTTCAGCAGGCCTGTGAGTGCCGGCTGCCTCCCCTCCGCCTGCTCTCTCCTGCTCTTTCATTTGCGCGCGCTCTCTTTCTCTCTGTCATCCCGTGTCCTTTCTCCTTCACACTCAGTCTTTTTTTTCTTTCTGTCTCTCTCTCTGACTCTCCACGTCTGCCGTTTCCTCCCCTTTCTCTTTCCGATTTCCCTTCTCACTTTCTCCCTCTCCCCAGTCTCACTTTCTGTGTCTCTTTTTGTAAAGGAATGTGGGTTAGAATCCCTGTAAAGGAAATCTGCGCCGGAAGCCGGGAGCCCGGGGACCGGGGCCGGGAACGCGGCGCCGGAAGCCGGGAGCCCGGGGACCGGGGCCGCGAGCGCGGCGCCGGAAGCCGGGAGCCCGGGGACCGGGCCAGGAGCGCGGCGCCGGAAGCCGGGAGCCCGGGGACCGGGGCAATTCAGACAGCGAGCGCGCACCCGGGGACCGGGACAATTCAGACAGCAAGCGCGCACCCGGGGACCGGGGCAATTCAGACAGCGAGCGCGCACCCGGGGACCGGGGCAATTCAGACCGCGAGCGCGCACCCGGGGACCGGGGCAATTCAGACAGCGAGCGCGCACCCGGGGACCGGGGCAATTCAGACCGCGAGCGCGCACCCGGGGACCGGGGCAATTCAGACAGCGAGCGCGCACCCGGGGACCGGGGCAATTCAGACCGCGAGCGCGCACCTGGGGACCGGGGCAATTCAGACAGCGAGCGCGCACCCGGGGACCGGGGTCAGATTCAGCTGTTGCCCGGATCGCAAACGCGTTCCGGCAACTCAGATCGCAATTTAAATCAGAAGAGAGCCAGGGGACGTCTCCCACCGGTCTCCACTGGCTGTCCTATAGCGCGTCCGCCAGGACTGTGCCAGCTTCAGTTTCAGACCTCGCGAGTCACAGATTCAGATTCAGAACAGACACTCAGACACAGACAGACAAACGGAGATGAGCCAGCTCACCTATCAGTAGATCGATCTTAGCAGATCCGTTGACCAGGGGTCTGGTGGGCTTGGGGAATCCCGGACGGGCCCCCAGATGTTATGCCCAGACTGTTTGTTCCCCAAAGAAGACCACCAGAGTCCAGAGTCAAAGCCAAGCGGCAAGGATCTTTACTACAAGTTCGAACTTGGTCCCTCCTTTACACAGTATACAAGAGGGCCCTGAACAATGCGAGCGTTTGCTTTTTATAGCCTGAAAGTTGTAGGGGAACAAAGAAATTCTTTTGGCTCCTGCGCTTTCAGTAACCTTGAACGGCTGTCCCCTTATCGGAGACTTTCCAGGTGGTGTTTATACTGGGCTCAGGGAGTTTGAGAGATATATGGTGGTGGGATGGGAGGATGGGATGTGTTTGTGCTAGGCTCAGGGAGTTTTGAGCCCGGGGCTGAGGAATGTGCCCAGCTCCTTTCAGCCCCATGCAAATCAAAAATCAAGCAGGGCAGTCAAATCTTAAAGCTCCAGAATGATCTCCTTTGACTCTATGTCTCAAATCAGGTCACACTGATGCAAGAGGTGGGCCTCCATGGCCTTGGGCAGCTCTATTGCTGTGGCTTTGCAGGGTATAGCCTCCCTCCTTGCGGCTTTCATGGGCTGGTATTGAGTGTCTTCGGCTTTTCCAGGCAAAAGGTGCAAAGCTGTTGGAGGATTCACCATTCTGGGGTCTGGAGGATGTTAGGGGCTCTCCTATCACAGTTCCACTAGGCAGTGTCCTGGTAGGGACTCTATGGGGGGTGGAGCTCAACCCCACATTTCCCTTCTGTACTGCCCTATCAGAGGTTCTCTATGAGGGCCCCACCCCTGCAGCAAACTTCTGCTTGGGGATCTAGGCATTTCCATACAATTTCTGAAATCTAGGCAGAGGTTCCCAAACCTCAATTCTTTACTTCCATGGACATGCAGGCTCAACACCACATGCAAGCTGCCAAGGCTTGTGGCTTGCACCCTGTGAAGGTGCAAGCTGCACCATGGCCCAAGCTGTATATTGGCCCCTTTCAGCCATGGCTGGAGTGGCTGGGAGGCACATTAGCAAGTCCCTAGGCTGCATACAGCATGGGGACCCTGAGCCTGGCCGAGAAAACCTTTTTTTTTCCTAGCCCTCTGGGCCTGTGATGGGAGGAGTTGCTGTAAAGATCTCTGACATGCCCTGGAGACATTTTCCCCATTGTCTTAGGGATTAACATTCAACTCCTCATTACTTACGCAAATTTTTCCAGCTGGCTTGCTCAGAAAATGGAATTTTCTTCACATTGATGATGTTGCAAATTTACTGAACTTTTATGCTCTGCTTCCCTTATAAAACTGAATGCTTTTAACAGCACCCAAGTCATCTCCTGAATGCATTGCAGCTTAGAAATTTCTTCTACCAGATACCCCAAATCATCTCTCTCAAGTCCAAAGTTCCACAAATCTCTAGGCCACAGGCAAAATGCCTCTAGTCTCCCTGCTAAAACATAACAAGAGTCACCTTTGCTCCACTTCCCAACAAGCCCCATTATCCATCTGAGACCACCTCAGTCTGAATTTCATTGTCCTTATCATTATCAGCATTTTGCACAAAGTCATTCAACAAGTCTTTAGGGAGTTCCCAATTTTCCTATATTTTTCTGTCTTCTTCTGAGCTCTCCAAACTGTTCCAACCTCTGCCTGTTACCCAGTTCCAAAGTTGCTTCCACATTTTCAGGTATCTTTTCAGCAGCGACCCACTCTACTAGTAACAATTTACTGTATTAGTCTGTTTTCATGCTGTTGATAAAGACATACCTGAGACTGGGTAATTTATACAGGAAAAAAGGGTTTATTGGACTCAAAGTTCCATGTGGCTGGGGAAGCCTCACAATCATGGTGGAAGGCAAGGAACAAGTCACATCTTATGTGGATGGCATCAGGCAAAGAGAGCCAAGCAAAAGAGGTTTCTCCTTATAAAACCATCAGATCCCATGAGACTTATTCACTACCCCATAACAGTATGGGATAAACCCCCCTCATTATTCAATTATCTCCCACCAGGTTCTTCTTACAACATGAGGGAATTATGGGAGTATGATTCAAGATGAGATTTGGGTGGGGCCATAGAGCCAAACCATATCAGCACAGAACTACAGTATAAGATATTACAAACAGCTCAGAAAACAAGCAAATTTTGTAAAAGACCACTGTCCTGTCCCCTTAAACTTTTAAATTTAGTTTAGATTCTTACTCTTACAACTACTACAGATGGAAAGATGTGTTCTGTACTTAAACTTTTAACAGTCATCAAAGTGTAGGGCTAAAAGTAAATTACAAATACATTTACTTGACACATCACATCTCTATATGTTATATTAAAGAACAGTTTGGCAATTGTACTGTATTAGGAGATAAAAAGCTAAACAATAACTTTCTTTTAAATTTGAGTTTGTCAAATATCTTTAAAAATACATTAATTGAAAAGTGACCAACTACTCAAGTTATTAAAAGTATCTGACTTTCAGTTAATGAGTAAATAGTGTAACCTGAATAATTTTCTAAACAAAATTTACTTATTATATACTCTTCCATAACTTCCATAACTTATGTTAAAGTCATAACTACAAAGATTATTAATTTCAAATAATAAATATTTCCTAGTTTATTTGAAGCTAAATTTATCATTTTGTATACAAAGTTTACAAATTCAAATTTACAAATATTTTCATAAATATTTTAATTGTCATAAGTATGTTTTATGTGCACTAGATAATAAACAGAGAAGCAGAAGTTAATTCATTACAGTTGAGAAACACCTTAATGAGGCAGTTTCACATCATTGTTAAGAGTTGAGTCTCTGAAATCAGATTGTTAGGTTTAACCTCAGTTTTAATATTTACTACTATGTGACCTTAGATTATGTAACCCGTTTGCCACCACTTCTTCAAGATGATCGTAATATAGAGCTCTGTATTAGTTTGCTAGGGCTGTCATAGCAAAGTGGATGGCTTAGAACAACGTTAATTTATTGTTGTGACAAATTTATTGGCATAGTTCTGGAGACTGGAAGGTCAAAATCAAGGTGTCAAGAAGGCCATGCTTTCTCTGAAGGCACTGGAGAAGAATGTGTTCCTGGTCTGTCTTCTAGATCTTCACCTTGTATCAACATAGCTCCAGGCTTCACGTGGTGTTCTTTCTGTGTGCATGTCTGTCTCCAAATTTCCCCTTTTATATAAGGACACTGATCATATATAGGGCTCCCTGTATTCCAGTATGACCTCATCTTGAATAATTACAACTGCAATGACCCTATGTTAAAATAAGGTCACACTCTGAGGTACTGGGAATTAGGACTTCAACCTGTGAAGTTGAAAGAGGAGTACAATTCAATCCATAACAAACGAATAGGAATTTTATAAAGTAGTGCTATGTAAATATATATACTTACATACAAGAACACTGTCATAAGGTAAGCACCCAGCCATGAAAATATGAACAGACCTATGCTTTCCATAGAGAATCAGAAATCAAATTTTACTAAATCAAAGCAATAAAATGTAAGCCTAATTAAATATATTCTTGGAAGTAATCAACTATAACTGCTTATTTTCTTTGACATAAGGAAAATATAATGAATCTAATAGAAGTGTATTTTATAATTTTCTATAATTTTGTTAATATTAACTAAATAGCTTGGAATGGAGATGCTGCAAAATAATGGACAATATACAATTGAAGAAAGTTTACTTCTTCAGATAAAATTTGTTTAAAGAACATATGGAGAAACATAAAATATCAATTAAATATATGATTAATTATAAAAAGTCAAATGTGATATTAATAAAAACAGGGTGTTTGCCTGTTTATCGATCCACTTCCCCATTTTTCCATCTATTTTTCTACTTACCTATTCTTCTGTAGGCTATGTAATTAATATTCCATCTTTATTTCATGTCTGAAATTATAAACTTTTTTTTCACTTTATTTATTTATTTATTTTTATTATACGTTAAGCTCTAGGGTACATGTGCATAACGTGCAGGTTTGTTACATATGTATACTTGTGCCATGTTGGTGTGCTGCACCCATCAACTCATGAGCACCCATCAACTCGTCATTTACATCAGGTATAACTCCCAATGCAATCCCTCCCCCGTCCCCCCTCCACATGATAGGCTCCGGTGTGTGATGTTCCCCTTCCTGAGTCCAAGTGATCTCATTGTTCAGTTCCCACCTATGAGTGAGAACATGCGGTGTTTGGTTTTCTGTTCTTGCGATAGTTTGCTGAGAATGATGGTTTCCAGCTGCATCCATGTCCCTACAAAGGACACGAACTCATCCTTTTTTTATGGCTGCATAGTATTCCATGGTGTATATGTGCCACATTTTCTTAATCAATCTACTTCAAAATGTCACAGACTAATACAAATATTTATTGGTAAGAATGACAATAACATTGTAGTTTTAGCTAATAAAATGTTGGAAACAAATTAAATACCCAAAACATAAGGCAGAAAAATATAGTTTATCCATACAGCATAAAATGTTGCAGAATTTTTCAAATGG
Source organism: Macaca nemestrina (assembly GCF_043159975.1). Taxonomy (NCBI): domain Eukaryota; kingdom Metazoa; phylum Chordata; class Mammalia; order Primates; family Cercopithecidae; genus Macaca; species Macaca nemestrina. The sequence continues at coordinate 187,040,386 of NC_092126.1, read as the reverse complement.
AACCCCAGGACAAAGTTAAATACAAAAAAAAGATTCATTTTAAGGAAAGATATAGAGTCATCTTTATGGTATGATATTAGGGTGAAATGAAGAAATTAGAGGAAATAAAGCACAGGTCTGCGTGTGTGTGTGCGTGTGAGCGCATGTGTTTGCATGTGTGTTTGTGTGCGTGTGTGTGTGCATGTATGTGTGCGTGTGTGTGTGCATGTGTGTGTTAAATGAACCACATGCACATTTTTATCTAATACTTAATAAGACTTATTTATTGACAGTGAAAATATTAAGTCATTTTAGTTTTCACTGTGTTCTTTTTAAAAATCTAACTGAAGAACTACGAAATGCTGCACAGCCTACCCACCTTAATATTGGGATTTGTAGAAGAATCATGAACTCTTTTACAACCTTACATCATGTTTTCATGTATACCAATATGATTAGACATAGGTACATAATAATGTAAGTTAAACAAGCAATAAATATTTTATATCAACACTCATATAACAGTAATATAAACTTTGGGTAATCTCAATCTTCCAAAATTTAGTCCTCAGCCAAAAGTTTGTATCACAGATGGAAATCTCAGAAAATGTCCACATAACTTGTATGAGTGAAACAAGCAAGCTTGTGCAAAACTATACCTTTACAATCTAGAAATTATAAGTTTCTTACCTAAAACTACTTAACAAAAATAACTTTGAGGACCAAAAATGATCCCACTCACACATCTTATCTATCAGAACTGTTGAACTTATCTTCATAATTCATTTCTATCATATTTCTCTTAATCTCCATGAAAACTTATCCTAATCTGCATCATCACTATTTTTTACCTATACGACACATCTTGTTGCCTTTGTATTTTGACTCTTATTCATGTGGAGTTCCCTATACAAAAAGCAGTAAGAGTAATATTTTTAAAAACCTAAATCAAATCATGACTATTCCAGGATTTAAATTCATGCAATGCCTTCTGGCTACACAAGGAAGAATCAGGTTTCCTCTCATGTTCTATAGGGCCTTTATGAATTGGCCCTTACATTACATCTCCAACTTTTATTTCAGTTTTACTAAAGCAATATTGGTTTCATCTCTGTGACTTAGAAGTTTTCTTTATTTAAGTTGCAACTTCGCTCAAAAATTTTGTTCAGCTTTTGTGTGCCTGGCTCAACTCATATCTCAGCTAAAATGTCAAATCTAAAAAGCACTGTTTTTAAAATCATATGGACTAGTAATTAATATATAATTAATAAACAATACTGGCAATAGATGGCATTTATTGATCATTACTCTATGAACTCTTCATGTTCTATTTTAATTAAATTTCAGCACAACACTTTAGGTTACATTATATTGTTGCCATTTTACAGATGATGAAATTGAGATTTTATTAGTTACTAATCTCACCAAGTTCTATGGTACACTCTGCACGCAAACGCATACTTGTATGAAGCAAAGCTTGTGTTGTGTTAACAACTAGTGAATACTAATCATAGCTATAAGAAGGAAGACAGTTTGGCATTCTGTCATTTACAAAGATGCTATGAATTCTAAAACACTGACATAGAATTTGCAAGTTATAAAAATTTAGGGCCTTTAAATATAGGAGTAAATAATTTTATAGACTTTAGCAGTTTTAAAGTTATTTTATATAAAAGAATACAATAGCATCTATAATTATAACCCTTGGGCATCAAGAAGATGTTTACATTAGGAAATTATTTCTATAAATAAGTGCAATCAGTTTTAGAAGAATGACTATGTTATGATCAATACTAAATTTGGTGCTTAAAGAAAAGTGTTTCGGACTCTTGATGGTTACTGCATTCCCCGATGACAAAAGGACTGAAGAAAAACTTGCCAGTTCACCATCTAATTTGCTTTCTTAAGTGTGTTTTTCTCTAAAATGAATTGTTCACATCTTATAGCTCAGATAATAGCATCTTGTGAGAAATATGGATGTCAAAGAGAAAACCCATACCCAGACTTAATGTTGGTAATTCAAAGTAAAGCAAGTAAAAAAGGCATACTTGTAATTAACACTCAATTCTATTTATTGTTTGTAAAAGAATACACATCAAGATAACAATTTGTCGGAAATCTATAGTAAAGATAGATAGCTAATTATAATTGATAAAGAAATAGAATTTTAAAGTACTAATCAACTCAACTGTAGACAATATAGTGAAGAACATACTCTATGTTAGTGCAATAAGTACTTATTTCAAGACTTCACTTTTCCAAAAGACTATGCTTGAGTTCAAGGAGGCAGAGCTGATCTCACAGTATGCATTTTAACTATATCAAGGGCCTTTAAAATTTGTAGCTAGAGTCATATTGACACAACTGTTTAGCATTCCATAAACCCAACTCAACAATTTCATAGGAATATAAGGTAAGTGAGGAAGAATTCATTTATATTTGTTTTCCTTCTAATGAAATTATATTAATTAACTTATTTCAGAGCTTATTTTGTTATTCTTTAGAATATTAATTATTAAAGTATATTCATATTTTATTTTGCAGTATTTGTAAGCCACTGTCAAAATATGACACTGTCTAATGAATATAATTATTAGATGGGAGATTTGGTTCTATTGCAATTTTATTGTAACTTCCCTGCTAGACATAATTATAGCTTTGGATTTTCTGAAATATATATTTATTTTATTTTTGTTATTGTCATTTGATAGTTTTTGGGAAAGCTACAAAGCTCTTCTTGCCAATTAGGTGCTGATAATGCAAAGACAGATCTAAACTAATTCGGATTTCTTCTGTTATTGGCACAGTTGAAACAGAAATATGCTAGTTTCTCAATTGAAAGAATAGGGTTTTATGAATATATTTATGACCAGAGATTTTACTGCCAATTATATTTTCCCTTTATGCTTCTCAGAAACCTTATTGTAATAGTGTAATCGTGGCCTTTATTGAACGTTGTCACAGAGTTGAAGCTTGTGACAATTATTCTAATCTTTTAAAATGGGAATTTTCCCTTTTTGTTGAAAAGCTCCACGGGAAAATCATGAAAAACAAATGAAGTTTTGAAAACTATTTCAGGAATGAGATTTTAATGATAATGTCTGCTGTCTATTTGAAGGGAGTGAATCAGCATATCTACTCTGATTGTGAAAGTGGAAGGGAAAGAGCAGTGCAAGAGACGACCCTACGGCACATGGTTCAGCTTCCACTTCCAGAGGATATAAGAGGCGAAAAGAATGAGGCTGTACGTATACCACTGTCAAAATGGGAAATAAAATGACTTCCCCTTCATGGCACATAATGCCATCTTTAGATGGCAATAGTTGGGTTGTAAGACAAACTAAATTCTGAGAGATCTAAACTAAAACTTCTGCATTAAATAATCATGTATCAGTCACATTTAAAAATCTCAGATAGGTAACAGAATTCGATTACCTCTCATAGACATAGCAAGGAAAACTATCAAATGATAGTCCACCCATTCAGAACTAGAATACAGCTTTGTTCAACATTCACTCCTTTTTTATACCTGGAATTTAAGGAGGGAAATTTAGCTTCATAGTTAAATTTAATACATTTTATAATTAAAATTAATCAGTACCCCTTCTCACATGATGGCAAGATAAAGTTAATCAGAGAATAATTGTTGTCGCAAAAGTGATTTACTGGGGAAAATGTGCAACATGGGTGTTACAGTGGCAGATGCAAATTGTTTTAAACATTATTGCGTGATGTTGGCTATGTTTAGACAAAAAGTAGAATTTAATAAATGCAAAATCATTCATGGTTTTCTGTCAATGTCTTTGTTATCAATGTATACTTTAGAAAAGAAGAAAGACCTAGCTTATTGTCAAGTGGCAGCTTTATTTTCTGAGGCAAATCACTTTACCTCTTCAAACTCAAACATCCTTGTTTATAAAATGCAAGGGTTGTCTAGTTGCACTCTGTTCAGGTTGCTAAGGACTAAAAGGTAAGTACAGCAGATTTTGCCTTTATAATGTGCATAGCCTGGGGAATGGCAGAGATGTAAACTAACACTTGCAGTTCAGTGTATAGTCTAAGCTTAAACGAGTAAGCAAAGCGTCATGAGAGCAAAAAGGAAAAAGACATCTAACTTTGATGATCTGCAAAAGAATGAACAGAGAGGAGCGTCAGTGCTTCCAGATTACAAAAAGAACTGGTGATATTTTCCCCTCTAATAACACATTTGATTGCAAATTGGCTACACATTACAAAACACATGAAATGAAAATTTAAAATAACTCTTTTCAGCAATGATCATCTTAATTATACACTCTACTATTCTATATATGACTCTATTGCTACATCTTTACATGGATAGTATATATCATAGTACTATTTATTGAAGATTTGTTTAGTTCTATCTTAGTAAATAGTTATTACAACAGGGAGATTTAAACTACTATACAATTCGTTAATTAAAATACCTTCATTATTATCATAAAAGTATCAAGAATCATGGTTTTGTCAATTACTTTAGTTTTTAAAACCATATGGAATTTATCCATACTTTACAATTTAAAAACTGTTGAAAAGGGAATGAAAGTTAAGTCAATTCTTAAAAAATGGGCATGATTTAAGCTTGTAGGGGGGAAGTAAAATGTGATCCAAATGGGAATTGTGATGTGAGACTGGCAACAATGCAGATGGATGTAGAAAAGTGTGGATATTGTACCGGACCAATGGTTCTCAAGGAATTAGAAGTGACTCTTTGAAAGCTAGGCATGATCCCCCATAGAAATAATCTACCAAGTTATAATTAATCCAGGGCATATATTATAGTTGTGATTTAAAGTTATAAACAAAACAAAAATATACAAACATATGTCAAATATTTTATTTCATGGCCTCATAGACTTGATAGCTTCTATTAAAAGGTATGTTCTTCCCAGCATCACCAGCTTCAAAAACAAATTTGAATGTAAAGAATTAATATTGTGGTAGCCTTTAGTTTGCTGTAGGAAAAACATACCAGAAAATATCAACATTGAGTGCTAGTGTAAGCAGTAGATTTTTAAAATAACATTATTTTTTACCTGTTTGGAAATACTATAGACTATCATCCCAAATGGTTATACTGTTAATCTGATACATGCTTTTGTTTGTGGGGTTGTTTGTTTGTTTGTTTGTTTTGTTTTGTTTTTGAGACAGAGTCTCGCTCTGTGGCCAGTCTTGAATGCAGTGGTGTAATCTCAGCTCACTGCAACCTCTGCCTCCTGGGTTCAAGCGATTCTCCTGCCTCAGCCTCCTGAGTAGCTGGGACTACAGGTGTGCACCACCATGCCCAGCTAATTTTTGTGTTTTTAATAGAGACAGTTTCACCATGTTGGCCATCATGGTCTCAATCGCTTGACCTCGTGATCTGCCCTCCTCAGCCTCCCAAAGTGCTGGGATTACAGGCGTGAGCTACCGAGCCTGGTTTCTGATGTATGTTTTAAGAGGTGCCTACCCCTTGTCTAGATGGAAAAAAATGTTGTAAGTTAGACCTGAAGAACTAAGGATCTTCATCAGAAATACATGGTCAAGAATGCAAGTGCAAGCGTTCTCACTCTGATTAATTATTTTATCTCTTCATCTTCATTTAGTACCTCTCATTAAATGTGCTTTTAAAATAATCTTTGATGAAACAATGAAAAGATTTCCTTGAGAATAATCCCTGAAGAATTCTATTTAACATGCAATGCGGTGTGCCACTGGGAACAGAGGCAGTATATATTTGGCAAAAGAAGTCACATAGGCCATAGGATCCCAAATAAAGGTCCAAAGACAGAAAGTGTTTTGCAATTGGTAGAAGAGGTAAAACAGCAGAAAGGACAGGTACTTCAGAAAATAGAGGAGTCCACAAAGCAGCAATAAAGCCAGTATATGATAACCTCTTTCGGGGAGAGGGGTGGGCATAAAAGTTAAGAAAGCACCCTTTAGTTCCAATCAAGGCAGAAGAACCTGCTGCCAACTGCAGAATGGTACAATTTGACAAGCGTTTGGGGTCCTGCACAGATTTATTCAGCAGAACTTAGAAAAGAAAAACAGTGAATAGAAGAGCAGAGAATGGTGTGTACTGGTGCCGTAATTTTAGGACTGATCAATGCAAGTTAGAGACAGAGGAATAAAACACTTTTTGAAATACACATACCAGAACGCACTTAATCCAGTCTGAGACCTGGAAGTAAATAATTCAAATAAATATCAGTTTAATTCAAAATTAGAACAATTAAATGTAAGCCAGGGGCCTGCCGTGGTGGCTCACACCTGTAATCCCAGCACTGTGGGAGGCCGAGGCAGGCATTTAACTTGAGGACAGGAGTTCGAGACCAGCCTGGCTGACATTGTGAGCCCCCGTGTCTACTAAAAATGCAAAAAGTTAGCTGGACATGGTGGTGCATGCCTGTAGTCCCAGTACTCAGGAGGCTGAGGCAGGAGAATAGCTTGAATCTGGGAGGCGGAGGTTGCAGTGAGCTGAGATGGTGCCACTATACTCCAGCCTGGGGCACAGAAAGAAAATCTGTCTCAAAAAAAAAAAAAAAAAAAAAAAACAACGAAGAGGTGAACCAGGACAAAGAAACAACTACTTACTTTAAATCTATATCCTATAGGCCAGGCATTCTAATATTCTCTCTCCATATTCATCTATGTATTATACATACATGACCATATGTGTATGCATGTGTATGTGCATGTATACGCACACACAAATACACATACAATGACAACTGACAAATGCAAATAATTTTGTGACATACACCCCCACACCCACACATACACACTATACACACCAACATCCATGTGTATGTGTTCATGGTAGCTGTACTTATTCAGGATCAGAGAACCCAAAATACATATTTAAATACGGTCAACTTTTTTCTCAGACTCTCAAAACTGAAAAAATATTTTCTCTCATCTCTTAGCTTCATTGTCCCTCTCTCATTTAGCAAACTTTTCTTGTCACTGTGATTTGCAATTGCCTATGTGCTTCTTCTATTTCTCATAGGAAACTGTACATTCTTTGGGTATCACTTAATCTTACTCACCTCTGTATCCCACACTCCTTGCTTAGTTCCCTGGGAATCGTGGACTTTTGCAAATTATTCTTTTAGCCAAAGTTGTCCATAGTGTTGAAATACAAAAAGAACTTACATGTTGTATTAGTTTCCTAGGACTGGCCATAACAAAGTACCACAAAATAGTTGACTTATGACAACAGAAATATATTCTCCCTGGAGGCCAGAAGTCTGAAATCAAGGTGTCTGCAGGTCAGTCTCCCTCTGAGGGTTCCAAGAAAGAATTCTTCCTTGCCTCTTCCAGCTACTGTTGGCCCAGGCATTCCTTGGTTTGTGGCAGCATAGCTCCAGTCTCTGCTTCCATCTTCACATGCCTTCTTCTTCTTGTATCTGTTTTTTTACTCTTACAAAGACAACAGTTGTTGGATTGCATGCCCACCTGAAATCCAGGATGATTTCATCTCCAGATCCTTAACTAATTACATCTGCAAAGTCTGTATTTCCAAATAAGATTCCACTCTGAATTTCCAGGTGGATATAACTTTGGGGAGAACACTCAACCCACTATACCTGTACATCAGACTTTCCCATAAGACAGAAAATAAATGCATCAGCTCTTCATCCAATCAATATTTATTGAGCTTACTATGAATTAGGCAAAGGGAAATACCAGTGAACAAAACAGGTGAATTCAAGGTGTTCATGTTTTCATTAGAGGAGGGGTAAGAATAGCAAAATAAGTGCATGGATAATAAGTAGAAGGATGGATAAATAGATGTGTGTATATATATATAAACAAATAGAGATAGAGATACAGCTAGACATAGAGATAAGGAAAGCAGTGTAGAAATACAGAGCAAGATAAGGTAATGAGAGTGATATTATTAAATGTATACTTCCTTGGTGTTAGTAAAGTTTATATAAACCTCCAGGTTATATGTGGAATAAAGATCTATTTTACCTAGTATTATTATAACTTAAGTAGTCCCTCAAAAAGAATACTTCACATTCACAGAGTACTACTTTGTGCAATGAGTTAAGGTAAATGTTTATAGAGTTTTAACTTTTAATATTTATTGTTGACAAAACAAAGAATTCAGCATACTGTGAAAACAAATGTGTCCTCCATGAAAACAAACAAAACTTTTTTTCTAAAAAAAAAAAGAAAGGTAATTCGGGCAGGTGCAGTGTCTCAGGCCTGTAATCACAGCACTTTGGGAAGCCAAGGTGGGCAGATCACCTGAGGTTGGGAGTTTGAGACCAGCCTGACCAATATGGAGAAACTCCATCTCTACTAAAAATACAAAATTAGCTGGATGTGGTGGTGCATGCTTGCAATCCCAGCTACTCGGGGTTCTGAGGCAGGAGGATTGCTTGAACCCAGGAGGCGGAGGTTGCGGTGTGCTGAGATTGCGACACTGCACTCCAGCCTGGGCAACAAGAGCGAAACTCCATCTCAAAATAATAATAATAATAAAAAAAGGTAATTCAAAAAGAAAACAGTCATTAAGTGTGGTTGAGAACATTCACAGATTCTGCCATTTAATAACTATGTGATGCTGAGATTTAATTTCTTCCTTTTAAAATGGGAACAGAATGCATCCTTCTGTGCATATTTGTGAAGAGTAAATGAGAGAATATATGTGGGGAGTGGTAACCCAGCATGTTATCTGGAACATACTAGATTGGAAGCAAATGTTGAGTCTGAGTGCCCCTTTAATTATGCTTTCACCTAAAATTCATCAGAAAAATGTAATATTGTCCTTGTTATCATAGTATACATATTGACTCTTTGATTTTAATTGCATTGATGGTGTCACCTTAGGCCATAATGAGTTTTTATTCAGAAAGCCAAGAAAAGGTTAAAGTACAACGACATTCATTGTTAAGGAGTACTTAACAGCTCGCTTTTTAACTATTTTAACCTATGGATATAAATACTTCTTTTAACTCTCAAATTGTATTTTTTTAAGTTAAAGGTATTGCAAGGTAAATGATTTTAACACAGCAGACATGCTTTTATCATACCTCCAGGAAATTAATTTACCATACTAGGGTGATGGGTTTCCTCCTCTGATAGTGGCGAGCAAATGGATGTTGAATAAGATCCTCTGTAGTGCCCCCATGCTAAGAGAAGTAGTTTGTTTATAAATAATACGGATAATCAAAAAAGGCAATTGCATTAATTTGAGGATGTGGGATGATGTCACTCTACCTTGAAAATTGTGTCAGTATTTTATACGGAAAAATGCTTTCGATTAAATGTGCATATTTCTTTCTCATCTCATCTGCTTTTGCTCTAATCAAACCGATGCCAATCCTTGTATTTTTAATTCAAGTCTAGGTATTTCTGTACTTACTGTCAAGAGATTTAGATGAAGTATCTGTTCCTTTTGACAGAACAAACCTGTAAGAGTACTTGCCATAGTTTGTCATGCAGTATTTAATAATTCTCTCCTTGAATTTAGAATTTCTTGAAATGGGCTGAAATCTAAAAATATTTCTGGCAGAAGCAGTTATACCAGACATCTTAATTATTATGTTTCCAAGGAAATGACAGGCTGTGTAAGGGAAGCTGACAAGTCTCCCTGCAGCTATGTGCTTTTTATATTGGAACTTTAGGTTATTATAAATTACCTAGGCCTGAGACTGGCATGAGCACAATGCCTCAGATTTAAACCAGCTGCCACATAACGAAGCTGAAGATTAACCCTTCAGATTTCCCCTTTTTGCCTTGTGGTGCACTTCCCAAATATAACACAGCTAGGGCCTAGCTAAATGGGCGGTAAAAATATCTAGCTGTCTCATTCTCTTTACTGTCTCGAATCTTTGCTGTTTATTCCCTACTGTTGGGATTATGCCTAAAGATCAAATTGAACAGGAAGATGGTGTAAGCTGGAGGTGAAGAGGTCTGAGGAGTACAGGAAGCTGGCAGATTTTCTGTAGGGTGATGCTCTTGACAACCATTGTTTGATTTGAGCCCCTGCCTACTCTGCTGAATGCCATGTTCCCACATCAGGAAAGGAACTTGATCTTTGCACCTGCTGCCTCCTCCTTAGAGGGGCGGGAGAAGCACTGGGCGATCTTTGAGTTAAGCAGCTGACATAACAGCACCCCACAGTCAATTGTACAGAGTGAACGAGTTAAACTGTTTCTTGCCGGGAAGGTATTTTGAATTGTGCTGCCATACTCTTTAGCTTGCTTCCTGAATTCAGACCACTTTACTAAGTATTACTCCATTGCTAAAATCCTCAGCCATATCTAAGTCCTGCTGCTAACAACTGAAAAGGCAGTAATTAGTAAAACTGTCATTATTCAAATACAGGGAAGTATCAAGTAGGGCCCTCTTAGCTTTGTGTTATTAAACTTCTAGCATTATGTGACTGGCATATTTCATTCATAAAGAGAAACTAATGTAAGGAATTTTTTACAGATATATTTTTAAAATACTTTGTTATCTGTTAAAAAAAAATCACTGTAATATTATAAATGTTAGAAGACCTTAGGACTATCTGGAAACAGGCTAGAGTCTGGTTTTGGTTGAAGCACTTCCTTTCTACCTTACCTTAGATATGTTTGAATGTCTGTTTTCCATAAAAACATGGAACAAGGAAACAAAAAAGAAATCCATACATGGTATACCTTGCCAACTTCACAGTGCAGTTGCAAAGATTAAATGAGGGGGAAAAATGTGACAATGGTTGAAAGACTATACAGTGCTATAAAATATAAATTTGTATCACCGTCTCATGGGCTTCCTTTTATTGTTAGAAATTTCTCATCCTCTTCCGAAAACACAAATGAGCAGTGTGCAGATGAAATAGAGTAGTGTGATTTTGGTAAGTAGCCTACTTGATTAATCTAGTGGAGAAAAAGGACCTTCACCAACAATAGAGCATTTCGTCTGTCTTCTTGTTACAAATGAAATCCAGCAAAATCCATCAGGATACTGACAGAAGCTGTTAGTAGGGCCTCCTGTTTATAGACAGCTGAGCCTGATTGATGAGTATATAAAAGCTCAACCCCTGAACCACTTCTTCATTAGCTATTCCAGAAGATTTTCTTAAGAATGCATATTGAACCACAATTATATATATCTATAGTGTGTTATAGATAGCTTATATTAGCATAAAACTCAGACATAAGGGAATACCATGTTCAAATAATATTGTTAACAAAGAATATAAATAGGACACTATAATAAAAATATTCTTTCCTTGCATTCATATTAATTTTTTTTATTCTGTAGAATATTTGGTTTTGTACCCAAGATAGAAGATTTCAAGTGGCGGTATCACCAATGATTTAACCACTTAATAGTATTAAGTAAACATTATCTTATTACTAATTACAAAGGATGTAATAAATGATCTTGGATTATAAAAATAAAAGATTATTATGTAATACCATTTTAAAACATCTCTACTTCACTAGTCAGTTATTAAGAGAAAATAGAACATATTCTGTATAGATATTTTTATCTTTCTTTGATAAAATGAAATATCAACTACCTTGGTAAGTTGAAAGTTATGAAATTACGTGTTAATTTCAAAATTTTATTGTTCGCTTTGTCATAACTCACTTGTAGCAGGATTGCAAATCCCCTTTTCTGGGTCAGTACACCCAATCCCCAGCCGTAATGAGTGTTGACTGCTAATGGCTGAGAGATTCCTCCTTCTTTGGAGAATTGTCGTTGGGGAAACAGAAGTGGCCTCCTCAGAGAGGTTTTCTCCACCGAGGGGTAGCCTGCAGCTGATGACTGACTAAGAAGGGAACAGAAAATTCTGGTCCCTTTGCCTCAAGATAGGATCGACTTTGTGTTGCAATTCATGCAATTTAGACTCCAGTTGACACCACGTCTTTGTGTTGCTCCTTCACTGGATTTTTCTGTGATTTTTGTTTGTATGGTTGGTCAGTTGATTGTTTCATTGGTTTTTTAATGGAAACTGTTTCTCCTCACAGCAAATCCTCAATAGATCTTGTGTGCCCAAATTCTTGTCTCGGTCTCTGCTTCTAGGAAACCTAATCTAAGGCAGATGGTCCCAGAAACAGCCTTAAGAAGCAGATTCTAAGGATATTTGCATTTGATCACTTACCAGTGAATGAGAAATGAGAATCCCATATCTAAATAGTGGGCTATCCATGCTTCTTAGCATCAGTAGAATGTAATCACTAAGATTTTTACAGGTGGTGAACTTGGAGAGTAGAAGGAGACAGATTGGCTTATCTCTGACATTAGAGCGGTAACTGGCAAATAATAATTATAAGGACTGTAAATCAGGTGCCTATTGTTGCATACTATTGATGCTTCGAAAAGCAAATATTACTATTTTAAGTAATTAAATGCCAATTAAAAGACAGCAGACGGCCTGTAAAGGAAGCAATCTTCATATACTATAGCCTAAGTGCCGCCAATGTGTGGACCAGGCTCAGGATCCAATCCTAAGCGTGGCAGAAATTTAGAAAATAATAAAATCTCATTTTTAGCAAGTGTCCAATATCAGAACCTTGAAAAGGAAGGAATGGGAACCTCGCAATAGGAATATCTGGGTAATGTCTCTTGAGATTCTCCTGAAACTTTTGGGGTCAAACGGCCAAATCCTCCTATTTAGAAAAAAAATTAAAAAAAGGATCCTCTCATTTTGTAGATTATTTTAAACTGTTAAATGAGGCAGATGTCCTATGGAATGCTTGCCTGCGCAGGGTTTGGTTCCAGCTTCCCTCCCCTCTTGAGTAGGGAAGAGCCGGACCTGGTATGCAAGGGCATACTTCAGGTATGGCTAGTATGTACCATGAGCAATTAGGAGTGATGCCAAGGAGTGGATAATAAGGCCTCTGGAGTAAGAGTGGCATATTTTAAAACTGTATATATGAGAGTTTGTCAGTATGACTTTCTTCTGTAATGCATAATTTACCATTCTGCAAAGTGCTACTGAATTTAAATCCCTGGAATGCTCAAGTTTTTATTTTTGAGAATGTCACCCTGTATTTTCTTATCTACAATTTGAATCCATGCAACCCTCTAATACTTTCTTTATTTCTTTGCTTTGATCCTCCTTAACTTTAATATGACATCTCTGTGGCCTGTTTTGCCTTCTACATATGTGTAGAAGCTTTCTACATATGTAATAGCTTTCTGGACTGAATAACTCTCTTCTATTAGAAGGTATGTGTTCAAGAAAGCTGACTTTCATATGGTGAGAATAAATACAATGTTCATATGTATGAGCCAGGTATCCTAATGTCACACCGTAAGGACGGCCAATGGTTTAATGTCCACAGCTTATATAAGGTTCCCAAATTTGCTTTAGAAACTGCTTGGCAGATGCCATACGATCAGGGACCATTCGTGATGCTACCACTCCCATGTAGTCTGTTTATTACCCTCTGCTGAAGAAAGATTATTGCCTTATATTCTGAGCATGTGCCACGTCTTAACCATCTGATGATGTCTCTGGTTCTTAATTATAAACAATATTTTTAGTAGAGAGTTGCTTTCTTATTTGGACACTGACAGTAGCTCTCTAAGCTAAGTCTTAGCTAACATCATGAGCTTGAAGGGTTCTTCACGGTTTTGAGGTTATTGAATACTCAGTTTCACCCCTGCGTGCTACACTCAGAGCCAAGTACCTGAGAGAACGTGTGTCAAAAGAAAGAAGAGTAAAAAAGCCAAAAAAAAAAAAAAAAGTAAAATTTAAAAATGAGATATGAAGAACTATATGTAGGTGTTCTGGGGAGGCTAATAATTAGGTCTATTTTGACACAGAAATAATTTTTTTCAATATTATATGGAATGTTTTTGAGAATAAAAATAATATAAGTAAAAATTATATTGAGAAACAAATTTAATTGTGAACTGCCTTCTGATTAATTTATAGGCAATGTAAAGAAATAATAATACACTTCATACTTTTCTGTGATATTTGACTACTCCCTATTTTATGTGTCTGAATATGTATTTATTGCAATTGAAGTATTTTCAATTTATCTTTTTCTAGTTAAATAAAGAATTACTTTTGGGCCAATCACATAGCTCACTCCTGTGGTCCCTACACTTTGGGAGGCCAAAGTGGACAGATCGCTTGAGTTCAGAAGTTCCAGATAAGCCTGTGCAACACAGTGCAACCTCATCTCTACAAAAAATAGGAAAATTATCGGGCATGGTGGTGTGCACCTGTAGTTCCAGCCATCTGAGGGGATAAGACAGGAGGATCACTTGAGTCTGGGAGGTTGAGGCTGCAGTGAGCCATGTACATGCCACTGCACTCCTGCGTGGGGACAGAGTGAGACCCTGTCTCAAAAAAAAAAAAAAAAAAAAAAAGACTTCTAAATCTATATTTAAATGGTACTATATTTTAATACATTCCCTTGATTTTTTAGAAATTCATATACATAGTCACCTTAGGCAGATACATAGATATTCTACACAAACAGTAAGCTCTGAATTAACTGGCAGAAAAATGATAGAAAAGGGAATGGAAAACCCTGAGTCAATATTTATTTAATCCACAATTCTTTATGTGTCCAACTCAATTCTTTATTATAAATTTTTCCTATTGTTAAATATTTTATCAGAAAGTGTGATTTATTTCAAAAATAAAGATTACCCAAAAGTTTATTACTGATTTAGTAAGTACACTTTTGTTTACATATGCAAAAGAAATACACAGTAAATAAGAACTTAAGAAATCAGCATAAATGATCTAAGAGGAGGCTTATCCAGGTTGTTGTGTGTAGTAGTTCATTCATATTTGTTGCTGTATCACATTGTACTAATCTGCAGAATTTATGTATCTATTCTATGGTAGATAAATATTTGGATGGTTTTAATTTTGTCTATTACAGAATTCTGCATCTATGAATATTCCTCTACATAATTTTGATGGACATTTATACATATTATGATCATGCAAATATATAAAACTACACATAATTTAGAAAAAAAGAGTATACCAAGTTAAAATACATATATCTATTGCATTTCTATGTACTAGCAATAGAAAACTGAATTGTGAATATATTTAACAATCCATTCACAATAGCATCAAAACCAAAATAATCGAGAACAAATTTTCTTAAAGATATGCAATGTTTCTACACTAAATTAAAAAAGTATTACAAGGGGAAATTAAATAAGTCCTAAAATATGGAGAAATATGCCTATTCATACATTCAATATCATTAAACTGTCAATTCTTTGCAAAAATGTCTGTATATTAAAAGCAATCCAAAATGTAATCCCTGCAGGATTTTTTGTTGGAAATTTAAAATTGTGTTCTAAAATGTATGTAGACTACAAACAGAATAGACTATTAATAGGATTTTTAAAAAGAACATATTTTTAGGTCTTACAATACCTGACATCAAGGCATAATACAAAGCTATCATAACCAAGACAATTACTGGCATAGGACCAACCAAAAAAGAACCCAGAATTGAACTCAGGTTTATACAATCATTTTATTTTTGACAAAGGTATACAATTATTTGATTAGAAAAGTAAAGACTTATTGGCAAAAGTTCCAGAATAACTGACGAAAAAAGAGAAAATACGCTAGAGCACATCATAATCAAATTTCTGAGCACCAGTGATGAAAAAAAAAAAATCCAACAGCAGCCAGAATAAAGAGATATATTACATACAGAAAACCAACAATTGAAAAGACACTCAAATTTTTATCAGAAATTAAAAATAGATGAAAATGAAACACAACCCTTGAAGTACCAAAGGACAAATATTAAGGTGAAACTAAAATGTTCTACAGGGTTCAGAAATAAAATCAACTGGTAAATTTCAAAACATCTCTAAGCAAACATATCCAATACAAACTAAAACAAAGCAGACAGAGAGGACTTAAATAAATAACTACTCTTTCAATGCAAAGACTGTGATGTACATCCACTAGAAACAACAGCAAACAGAAAACCATGACCTCCAAAATGGACAAAACAAGGAACCAATGACTGACCTTAACAAGAAGGCAATACATAATCTTTCTGATCAATAATTCATAATAGCAGTTTTAAGGAAACTCAGTGATCTCCATAATACACAAAAGCAACTCAGAAATTTGGCAAAGAGATTGAAATAATAATAAAAAACCAGAAATCTTGAAACTGAGAAAGACATTTGGTGAACTGAAGAATACATTAGAAGCCTTAGCAGCAGAATGAATCAAGTAGAAGAAATAATCAGTGTACTTGATGATTGGCTATTTGAAAATAAGCAGAGAAGAAAAAATTTTTTAAAAATGGAAAGAAACACCCCAAAGATACAGAAAATTACCTCAAAAGACCAAAACTAAGAATTACCATTATTCAAGAGGGAGTTGAGAAAAATCAAAGGGTAGAATGTTTATTCAAAGAAATAATTACAGAGAACTTTCCAAAATTTTAGAAAGAAATAAATATCCAGGAACAGGAAGGTTAGAGAACAACAAATAGATTCAACTCAAATAAGACTACCCCAAGGCATGTAATAATTACATTTTCAAAAGTCAAGAACAAAAAGAGAATCCTAAAAGCATCAAGAAAAATGAAGCAAATAATATATAAAGGAGTTCCAATTCATTGGACAACAGACTTCTCAACGAAAACTATACACCCCAGGTGGAAATGTGATCACATTTTTAAAGTACTTAAAAAAAAAAAAAAAAAAAAAAACAATTGCCACCCAACAATACTGAATCCAGCTCATCTATCTAAGATAAAGTCTTTCTAAGCAAACAAAAGCTAAGAGAATTAACCACCATCAATCCATAGGCATCTTACAAAAAGGGCTAAAGAGAGTTCTTCAGTCTGAGAGAAAACCAAAAATATTAATATACAAAAATAAATCGTTTGATGATGTACAACCTGCGGGTAAAAATAAGTGCAGAGACAAACCCAGAATACTCTTAATATTGTAATTGTGGGGGGTAATCCACTCATAACTCTAGTACGAAGACTGAAAGAAAAATATATCAAAAACAATCATAGTTACAGCAACCTGTTAAGAGATAGACAATATAAAAATATTAAAGTTGAGGTAACATAAAGTTAAAATGTGGAAAGAGTTTGTTAAAATGTAGGGGTTTTGTTTTTTCATTTTTAATAGATTAAAATTTTTTTTTCTTTGTGATTAAGATAAGTTGTTCTCTGTAAAATAATTTGTTATGAGAGTTGTATAAGCCTTAGGTAATTCCAATGCAAAAACCTTTCATAGATTCACTAAAAATAAAAAGCAACAAATAGAACACACAACAAGAAAATACCATGTAACCACAAAGGAAGACAGGAAGAAAGGCAAAGAGGAAATACAAAACAACCAGAAAATAAGCAGCAAAATACAAAACAACCAGAAAATAAGCAGCAAAAATGGCAGTAGTAAGTCTTTACGTATCAACAATAAAACTGAATGTAAACAAACTCAGTTTTTCAGTTAAGGGGCATAAACTGAATGAATAAACAAAACTACACCCAACTATATGCCGCCTACAAGAAACCTACTTCATTCATCATGGTACATATAGACCGAAAGAGAATGGACGGAAAGATAAAAAATAATGAAACCCACTTCATTTGCAGGCACCTAGATAAAACTAAAGGTCATTATGTTAAGTAAAATAAGTCAACCATAGACAGACAAATATTACATGTTCCCACTCGTGTGGAGAAACTAAAAAAGTGGATTTCATGAAGATAGAGAATAGATTGGTGCTTATTAAAAACCAAAGAGAGTAGGAGAAAACAGAGTAAAGACAACTTGACTAACAGGTGCAAATATAGTTTGATAGAGGAAATAAGACTTAGTCTTTGATAGGTCAGTAAGGTGACTATAGTTAACAGTAATCTAGTGTATATTTCAAAATATCTAGAAGAGAATAATTTGAATGTTTCTAGTACAAAGAAAAGAAATATTTAATGTGATGGATATCCCAATTATACTGATTTGATCTTTAAAAATTATATTAATGTATTAAATTATCATATGTACCCCCAAAATATGTAAATTGTATATTTAAAAATAAAATTTAAAAGTGAATCAGCAAGAAATGTGATGAATATTATAAACATTTTAAGCAAACGATGTTAATTTATATCGAACAGCAAATGTTTGTACCTCAAAACCACCAACTAATTCTTAAAATATTTTTGTTTTAATTTTTAGTGTTTTAAAAATATTTTACATAAATTTGGAGACAAATTTCCCTAAAACTGTGATGAAAAAATAACAATCATTAAAGGGTAAATCTAATGATGTGTTATTATCAATAATGTCATTATTTTGGTTATGCTTTTGGGAGGGAAGATTGCTATTGCCTATGAATCAATTCATATCATTTCCTTCCCTTTGAGGTTCTGCAATAACTGATTCTATCTTACCTATATGATTACATTTTCTAATTACACAACACAAACCTTCTCTGTGGGTTGAATAAATCTCCATAGTGCTATCCATATCTATCAAGTTCATTTCAGGTATGTCTATGCTCTTTTTGCACCTAAATATCTTATTTCTTCTCTTCCAATAAAAATTTACCATTTCTTAAAGATTCAATTTCCACTTTCTCAATGTAGCATCTTCTCCAACCTGCAGGAAAAAAATACTTTTTTTCTTTCTCTGAATTCCTAGGAAATATACACTTTATTTTATGACTTGCTTGGGTCCTATGTTTTAATTTTTATTGGAAAATTCCTTTATGAATACTTATTTGTAAAGCAGAACTAAACCTCCCGAAGGATTTCCAAACCCTATCATTTTATATACCTCACAGAGTACAGAGCAGATTAGAAATACCTCATATCATATACATCACATTGGACAGAGCAGCGATTATATGCAAAAAAAAAAAAAAGGTGCATGGCCAGAAAATATATTTATGAAATTTTGAATGGTAGATTGTATTACTGTCCTTAATTATTCACTCCTTCTCTACAGGCAGATTATACAATTCTGCCCCATACCTTCAATTATTAATTCTCTTTGATTTTAAGTGATTATCTTGCTTTGGCCAACAGAATGTGAATGAAAGGAATATACACCACATCCAAACACACATTTTAGATGCACTGCAAGTTTTCATGGCCTTTTCTTTTCCTATGCCCTGTGCCTATGAGAAGGATATGTCCTACAAAGTTCTGTACATTGGGGTAACAAAATGTGAAGACATACGGTGCAGACCTAAACCTGGATGCAACCTAAAGCAAAGTCACAGCAGACAGAGAAATAGCAATTTGATGTCTAAGTCACCAAAAATTTTAGGTTATTTTGTTGCTACATTTCCTAGCAATGTCTGATAGATCCAACTCCAGCATTTAGTACTGAAAGTCCTTGGTGAAAACATGTAACGTTTTAAACCACTCTCTAGTCATCTGTACCTGTGGTCAAGTGAGCTCTACCATGACACAGACACTTAAGAATTATAATGGAAGGCATCAAATGCAATTTTTAAAAGTATAGAAAAACTTTTGGTTTAGTTTTGAAATAATGATTTAGTTTTGAAATATATAAACTCATGTAGAGTGGTGTGGTGTTTGGAATGAAGTGAATGTTTAATATGTTTTAAAAAGTAAATCTCATTAATTGTGGAATACTATATGTGTTTTATTTATTATTTAGATTGTATTGAGAACCCAATAACATTATGTCAATTTGACTTAAATTTCTGTTTGAAAGGTGAAGGAAATTTTGGATGGTAAATTCAATCTGATTTCTGATTTATTCATTTATGTAATTGACCTTATCTCTTCTATAGTGAAAAATTTGAAGCAGCCATATTAAATTGTTAGTGAGAGGAAATTTGAAGGAGCCATATTAAATTGTTAGTGAGAGGCAATCATGGTCATTGTGAATGACATCCTTGGTCACTTCTCTCTGACAGTCTGCCTAAGTGTCCTATAGAAAGATGTCCCAAATAATATAAATAACTATTAAGAGAATCTGAGATTTAATCATGCACTTATCAAACTAGGATGAAGGAAATTACAAGATTTATTAAATTCTATATCATAAATATTATAGTAGAGTAACAAATGAGAAATCTGTATAGTCAAAATTAAAATCTGTTTCTTAATGGCAGAAATATTTAAAGGTATGGTGGTGAACATATTGGTAACTTATTATTAATTTTTAGAGGTGCTTTCTTTTTTCAAGATTTAGATTTTTAATTACATATTAAATATGATTTGCAGGTTGTTAGCTGAGATTACACTAATGTCTTTGGTGCTATTTTCAAGAGATAACATATTATACATTTTGGTAAATAACCAGTTGATCCCTGTGATATTTTTTGATCTTAAACAGCTTAGAAATCTAAGGCCAAGAGGAAAGGGAAAACATTATTAAAACATTTTCACCTAGCAAAATAAGGATATCCATTGTCTTAACAAAAGAGAGGCTGTGTCACATTTTTCATCACGAGGTTGAGAGTCCAACGATCCGTAAGCAGTATAATAAAATCAATATATCAATTTATGTAACATTTAAAATTTTCTGAAGAAAGGGATTATATCTAATGTAGCTATTCATATTTTTTTTGCCAGCAAGAAATATATAACCCACTGAGTATATATTAAGTACAGATATTGCACTACAATGTAGAGTGAGCAATAAATACACCTCCATCACTATAGAAACAATTTAATTGGCCCTCTATTAATGAATCAAATTTTATTTGGAATCTCTTAAAATTAGTAAAGTTTTAGTAGTCTTAATCAGTAAGTAAGACTGGTACGTAACCTTTTAGTTTACTTTACTTGCATTTAGTTTCCATGACAACATTAAATTTTGATGAAACAAAATTTAATGCTCCTTTATACTTACACATATGAAGCATATGAAGTGTGTGTGTGTGTTTGTGTGTGTTTAGAGAGAATTAATTTCACATTAAAAACTCAAAATAACATTGTCTTGCACATTCCAAAAGAGAATAGATCTAAGTGATTCATCAATTCAATGACAAATATCACTTAGGCCCTTTCTACAGTGAGGTACTCCTCTAAGTATGTTACCTAGGAGCCGTCAATTAATGCAACTAATGAAAAGCTATTTGAAATAATATACCTCATGTAACTTTATCACTGGCAATTCTTCATAAAAGTATGGATTAAACTCACATCTTACACCTAGTATATCCTTATTTAATTTCAGGTCCCAAGAATTTAGATGATTCAAAGGTATAGTAAAGGTTCAGAAGCATTTTTGGCAATTCCTAATGCTCAGACATGACCCTTAAGAAAGTGGAAGAAAGAACCTGGACATCTACTTTTCAAATGACATCCTGGTGATATTACTACTGGTAATAATGGAATGCAGTGTGTTTGTGAGAGTGACAGTGTATGTTTATGAGGCTTACTTAGTGCAATAAAGATTTCTGTAAACTCCAAAAAGGATTGAATACCTCCTATCTACTTTATCTTTCTCCACCAGCTTTGCCTTTGCTATTACCATATCTTAACAAGACCACAAAATTCTAATAATTTGAAGTTAAAGAACCTTATTCAAATATTTAAGAGTTAGAGTCTTATTTTATTAGCAGACAAGTAGAAGTAATGCAGAACTATTGTGACCATAAATTTGGGTACAACACTTCAGTTACATTCTAGATAGAGAGCTGAGGCACAGGATCACTGTTCCTTTTTCAGCACTTTCTTGCTTATGGGCTGTGACTTAGAAGTTCTTCATAAAAGTCAATATCTATGGTGAATTTGCTGCTATAAACTGCCATGGAATATTAGAGATGATAATGATAATCTTACTTCAACTTCTTTATTTTAAAGATGATAAAAAATATGTATAGAGAGTGTAAATTATTCAAAGAGAAATAGCCTGATTCTTACATAATAAACATCCTACAATCTACTCAGAAAAAAAATATTTTTAATTTGGAAATAACTTTTGCCTTCTCCAAACCAGATTTTCTTCTTTTTCTATAATAATGATTCTAGATGTATTTGCAGTAACTATTCCTAATTACTATATCAGTTAATTTATATGTTCAAATATTTAATTGAGCATCTTTCCAGCAACCTGCATTCAGTAATGTGTATGAATCTTGTTTTTTAAGATTGCTCACTTGTTAGTTTTTTTTTTCTGTCTGTTAATCTTAGTTTTTTTTTAACTGTATGATTTAGTCCATAAACATTGTCTAATTACTTGTATATTTGTATTTGTTCGCTGTTTGACCAGGTTTTTTATCTTTACTCTTTCTTATCTTGTTTTATTTTAATTATTTTCACTATTCTATTTCTATATCCAGTTAGAAATTTTTATCAATCAGTATCTTAGAAGAAAATCAGGTTTCTAATTTTGAAAATACTGTAATTAAGGGATTAATTTTATTGTGTACCAGTTTCAGGGAACCAGAGAAGAACAATGGATTGCATGTAGCAAGAGAGGAATTAGAGCTGCTGGATCCTGCAGTCACTAAATAGGGCTGTCCAATGTGTAGCCTTAGCAGGATGTAACAACTGGCGGGAACAATGGGAACAGGGGTACATACTCATATTATATTCTCTTCACCTCAGATCTGTTGTCAGTTTCCTCCATTTAACAAAACCAACAAGAACGTAGAGGGCAAGAATGTCCATGTAAGGTCAGCTCTTTTGAGTGAAAAAACAAGACAAAGAAAGATAGAAAATGGATCTATCATGAATATGACAGAGAATAAACGGCACGGAACTTATAAATTCATAAGCCATTTTCTTATTTTTGTTTTTATTTTACTTCAAGTTCTGGGGTACGCAGAACATGCAGGTTTGTTACATAGGCATACACGTGCCATGGTGGTTTGCTGCACCTATCGACCAGTCTTATAGGTTTTAAGACCGCATGCATTAGGTGTTTGTCCTAACGCGTTCCCTCCCCTTGCCCCCGCCACCCGCCAACAGGCTGCGGTGTGTGATGCTCCCCTCCCTGCGTCCATGTGTTCTCATTGTTCAACTCCCACTTATGAGTGAGAGCAGGCGGTTGTTTTTTTCTGTTCCTGTGTTAGTTTGCTGAGAACGAAGGCATAAGCCATTGTTTTAATGGTTATTGTAGAGGTAAAGCCATGAATTTTAAATTTTGGTCTAATGTTATCCACAACTATTCTTCAAGGATAGTTGAAATAGCTACTTCCCGAAGTAAGATACTTCAGATACCTTTTCCAAGTTCTACGCACTATTCTCATCTATTTTAATTTGTTTTTGTCCTACTTCTAATCCAACCCAGTTTCACCTATCGTCAACCAGTCTTTCTTTTATTGTTTTTATTTCCCTGATTTTGTTTTATTTTTCTTGTGGGGCTTGCATACTAATTGCGGTATCCCAGACTTGAACCCTGGTGTTTCCTAGTCTTTTGTTTCAATGGGTTTTTAAATTCCATTTCTGGTCCACAAGGGGGCTTCCACCCAAACTTAACTGAATTCAAACACTGGCATAAGCCAGTTTATTCAGTCATCAAGCACTACCACATTGCTCCCCACAGTCCTCACTCTATAAAGGAAAGCATAGACGGTAGGCAGAGATAAGGCAAACAAAGAAAGCTGAGCAATTTTAAGTCAAACTATTTGCAAGCTATATAACGGGCAAAAAAAAAAAA
This sequence comes from Macaca nemestrina, assembly GCF_043159975.1. Taxonomy (NCBI): domain Eukaryota; kingdom Metazoa; phylum Chordata; class Mammalia; order Primates; family Cercopithecidae; genus Macaca; species Macaca nemestrina. The sequence goes on along the minus strand of NC_092126.1, from coordinate 187,016,827 downwards.
AAAAAAAAAAAAGGCACTATATTTACACTTTAGGAGCTAGGTGAGAAGTAAATGGAAAAAAAAACAACAACACAGTAATCAAATCATTTAGCACAGTGCCAGGCACATGATAAGTACTCAAATATTCATTTTTCCTGTCTGTGGAACGATGCCTTGTGCTGGGGAAGAATTCCCACTCATATTGGTTTGTTTATGCTGAGGTGCTCCCCTGACTAGCACCGGTATATTTTAGAAACTCTAAAATTGACCTAAAGCAATGAATATACTTTGAGATTCATCCAGGTAAATCTGTTTTAATAACTTTTAATTTATTTTAGTTATTAAGGTAACCTCAAATGAAGCAGAATCAAAGTAATTATCTGGCACAAATTACAATGCATAAATATGAATATATGTATCGCATATGTGTATATACTAACATACATGGATAACATTAACCTTCTCTTATTTTTGTCCACCTATGAGCTGTTGCTTCACATATATTATTATGCTGATATTCCTCATGCTTTTTAAGCTACTGAGAATTCCCTTGGTCACTGTCAGGTTGTATAATGATTGAACTTTTAATAGATATTTAATTTGGATTTCCAATAATAAGTCTTTAAAAATGTAAAATATCATGTGTATGAAGACTTACAAGGTATAAAATAGGTATGTCATTTAGATTTTATAATAACCTCTCCCGAGGATAAGGAAGTTCAGAAAAATTTTAATAATCAGGTTTTTGTCTTTAAAATTGACTTTTATTTCAAAGTATGTGGAGCACCTACTGTTTCTTTCACTTTATTACAGAACGTAGAGTACAGAAATACAACAGAGTACAAGGGAAACAGGGTCTGGTTTGTTATATACATATATATATATGTTGATTCTTCCATCATACAAACATACAAAGTCCACCTTCATGTTGATTTCTCTGTCCTTCAAATTAGACAATTCATTTCAAATTACTTCACCTATTTCAGATTGTGAGCTCTAATTCACAATTATCAACTCACTCAATGAATATAAAAAGTTGACTTGTAAATACCAATTTATGCATAAATACTGTCATGTATTAGAAAATAGCCCAAAATTCTTAAGTTGCCTATATAACAAATTAATTTCTGAGTATGAAACTGGAAAAATACATGAACATATTTCTTCACTAATATAAAATAGTAGTAAGAGAAGGATTATCTTTAGTTATACTGTCATCGATTCTTTGTAATTGATCACTAGTGGAAACTTCTTGACAATGCTTAGACATTTTGCTGTTTTACTGTCTTTATGTAGTGAGAGAAACATTGCTAAGAATTATTTTCCCAAAACTCAAATATTATTCCAACTGATGGCATATTTTGATGGAATCAATAAAATGGGGAAATAATACCCAGGTTTTTGTCCTAACTCTGTCACTCAATATGTTTGTCATTCTAGTCAAGTTATTATGAGTTTCAGTTTTTTTGACTTGTGAAATTATGTAATTATTTTTACATTACTAATTAATCTCATAACCTTTGTTTACATATCAAATGAAATAATGTATGCAAAATTACTGCATATAATAAAGTTATCTAATAATTTAGCTAATACTGTTGTGTCAGTAAATAAAGTTACAGATCAGTTTTTAAAACAAGGTGATCATTCTTAATACAGTTATAAAAATATTATCATTAATAAATGAACTGGTTTCTGTCTATTGAGGAAATCTATGACTAGTACTTACCTATTATTTCTCAGGCCCTTTTAGTTATCCTCTAAATCAGTGTTTAGAAAACTTGTTTGTTAGGAAAGTCCATATTTCTATATATTTTGAGATGAAAGACATTGAGACTCAGAGAACAAGTAAATTGCTCAAAGGGTACGACTAATAAGATCCAGTCTAGATTTAACTTCCTGTCTCTTTGATTTTGAACTGAAAAGTCTTGAGACGCCTGCTTTTGTCTCACTAACTTATTAATCAGTGTGAAATAAACAATCAGACAACCTACCAAAGGTAAATATTCTAATTTTGAAATTTATTCATGAATCAGGCACCATTCATATTTTAGGAACATCCATGTGTGTGCATTCTGTATACACGGAAAATTATCATTTGTTTGCAAAATATTCCCTCTTCAACGTGGAATTACCATTTTAAAGGAATGGTGTTGTTTGCCTGAATATAAAATCAGTATGCATAAATTTACTTGGGGAAAGTTACCATAGGTCAAGAAACCCAATAATAATTAATATTCACTCATTTCAGTAGTGGCAATAATAACTTATTAATTCCAACTAGCCTATGCCTACTAGCCTCTGTGTCAATAGCTTTCAACCCAACTGCTACATATATATTTATAATTATTAGGACATTTTGATATGTCCAATAAGTACTATCAAACATAAGAATGCTGCTTTTGGTTATTTTGCTTACTTTAAATCATGTAATGTATGCATGACACATGTTCTAATTCTCCCCCTTACCCCACTCTAGAACTATAATAATTCAGACTCATTCTATTCCTTGAATCAAAGCCCAGCTCTTCATTGTCTTATTTTTTAGCTGCACACAGACAATGGGTAAGGATACACTGTGACCAGGTTTACAGATGTATCTAGAGATCGGTAAATGTGGGATGTACTTCGAAGAAATAATGAAATCGCATCAGATGGCGTACAAGCCCCAGGAGAGTATTATAGTAAGGATTGAGGTGAAGATGTAGTAATGCTAATGATATTGCAGGATTACAAGATGCAATAAAGGTGTTGCTGAGTAACCTTCATGTAAATAAAAAATATTTCCTTTTAAGGAGTAAAAATGCCCTAGTGCTTATTTTAAAGCATGCATGTCAAGAATGATTCAAAATTCCTTATTTATAAAGCAATAATATACTTTTTTCATGATTAAGTAACAGTTTGAGAGTCACCTAACACTGAGTTTCCTCAAATATACCAGCCATTTTTACATTTAATTAGTTAATTCCTCATAATGACTTTAGTAAGCTAGTATTAATAATCCCACTTTGCAGATGACAAAGTAACATAGTGTAAAGTAGTGTAAAGTAATGCATTTTTAAAAGTGCCTGAACCAAGACTCATTACTCAATATCCAATATATCCTTGCGCTCCAGCTCTGAGGACATTTTCTATTATTAGTGAAATGTCCTGACTAACTTTAGTGGAAATGTGGATTTCACAGATGTAATACAGAATGCAGATGATTTCTGAAGTTCTTTTACTCTATCTGACTAGCAGCATCTCCCTGAGATTACCAGCTTTCCAGTGCCTCATATTCATGTTGCTGGGATAAATCATAAAATCCCATAAAAGCATACATACAAGCTAAATTATACTATCTTTGTACTCAAATGCCAAAATCCAGTCTAGTAATGCTTTAGCTACCTGGTTATGAATGACTCACCTTGTAAATTTTCTGTTACATGGTTACATCTTCTGGCTGGCTGCAGTAATATTCTCTTCTCTTGGTGGGTTCAGTGTTCACTGTTAAAAATCTTACTGCAATGTTACTTTCATCATTTACCTACCACATTTCCTTTAGTGAAGGTAACCCAGAGCAAGTTATATAGCAAACATGCACATAAATTGAAAATAAATCATGTCAGAGACATGAGTAACGGACAGAAAATAACATTAATTCAGAGAAACTTAGGACAGCAAGGGATATTAAGGGTTATATATTCTAAAACAAAAATCCTCTTCATGACCTCTCTGACAAGGAACCATTATAGGTTTTCCCTTTGAAGGATGTCTCTTTTGTTCCACAACAGGATAAGGCAATTTCAAATGTAAAAATCTATTAACTGAGCTAGAGAGCTTGACTTCTAAAAGATACAATCCCAGCTCTCTAAATTCTATGCCACTCCTGGCAGAAATGTGGCAAATATGGCTTTGTAGATTTCTGTGGGCAGCTTCCATTGAAGAGATTAAACCATTGTTCAACCATGACTATATAGCCTCTGAAAATGAACACATGCTTCTGAATTGATCTACAGTCAGTCATGTGCCTCTAGTTTCTCCTACCTAAAAAAAAAACATGACCTTTCCAGCATAGAGTAATGTATATTTCACATACCAAGTTATGTATTATAAGAAAAGTAGCCGTTCAGAACAGACTTTTAAATGTCTGAGAACTAAATCAGCTTATTCTTGTAAAATCTCTTTTCATTTTTAACTATCACAATTTAGTGTATATTTTATTTACATTCAAATAGGGATTGGAGAGTAACATGAAATTTTTGAGATTATATAAGATACTGCACTTTTGATAAATAATTTTATAGTGTAATATAAACTATAAAGAACATAATTTCTAGTTGAGAATACAATTGAAATTCAGCCACATTGTCCCCTGAGATGTAGATACGACCGTGTTTTATAAACTGGTGGACCCACCAGCCAAAAGCCTCTTGATAAACATTGGAAAGGCATGAAGGAGTTACAACACCCTCAGCATTAAAACGAAGGAGTTTCTGAGTGGAGCAGAGCTCGGCCTCTCACATCTGTTTGCTGTTCAACTTTTCAAGGACTGACGTGTTTTCTAGAGAGAGAGGCCTTTCAATAAAAGCCTAACACATTATATTTTCAGATGAAAATGCTGAAAAATTTATCCATATAAAAATACTAATTTTTCAATAAAATAAGACAAAACAAGAAATACAGTATTTCTCCACTTGTTTTCATATTTGGTGGACACCTTGATCAGTGGCATCTACAGGGGCTGTTATGTTTCATGGGGGTTGGCAGATCAGTTTCATAGATTAACATGGGTTACTCATAATGAATACTCAGAAGTATTGGAGGAAATGTTGTAAAGTGTTACATTGGTAAGGTCCTAAAGTAATAGGCAGGGACTAGATCCAGAGAAATATGTTACTTATGCTACAGAAAGTCAAGTTTTGCTAAAGGCTGCTGTGGTCTATGTTAACATACAAACATTTCAAAGAGCAATACTCCTTAAAATTTGTCCTTCTCCCAAAGATAGATATTTTCATATAATCTTGTAATTATTTTCTTATAATTGGTAATTTTATAAGATTATGCTATGTTCTTTGAATTGGTCTTACATTTATAGACTTAAGAAACAGTAGCTATTAATATAGAATATGAGGAGCTTGCATGTCATTTTAAGGACTTTAAGCAATAGAATCCTGATATATTTGAGATTTTAAAAATGAACACCATTACAACAATGAAGAAGTTGGATTGAGGAAAACAAGACAGGTGATAGGAAATCAGGTTTGAAGGTATTATAGTATTCAGGTAGAAAAGAATAATGAAATATGTATTATTATAGAACAATTAGGAAATTTAATCATTAGGACTTGTGGACAGTTATCATATTGAACACCATATGCCAAGGACGATCATATGTAATTTTCTCTCAAATTTTCTAGTCTAGCATGGAAAATATATCAATAGTCATAAATATGTGACATTATACAAAGTATCTTGGGGCAGTATAGCAGACACTGTTAATGTCATGATCTGTATCAGCTCAGCCCACCTGAATTCACCTGCATTTATGATCCAAAGTAACCAGTAGGCTGTTATCTTCACTGGAAACCCCTTGCCTGCATGTTTTTCATCACTTTGCAAGTTTGTTCCACCTACCACTATAGACTCAAGGTGGAAACTAAGGAAATTAACATACCCACATGAGAAGGAGCCCTCAACTACTAGCGGCTGGTATTTACAGAAAATGTCCCTAGCTTTCTGTTTTCTGGGGGGTAATTGTGATGTGTGTTCCATGCAGTTTCTCAGAGTGTTTCCACATGATCGAGTCCCTGTTTCCCACAGTGGTGAAATGCTCATTGGTGCACCCTTTTCCTTACTTCAGTGCCTCACTTTCCCCACTCACTCACGCTTCCTGGGATTGCCTCTCAAATGAACAAACTGTGTATCAGTTTTTGTCTCACCATTCTCTTCCTGGGATTGCCTCTCAAATGAACAAGCTGCATATCAGTTTTTGTCTCACCATTCTCTTCCCTTGGGAAGTCTGGCAGGATGGAGGAGTGAATGAATTGCAAGTTAAGAGAGTTACCAGAAGTGGCATGAGAGAACACTCCTTCAGAATGAGCTTTAAAAACTGTGTCAGATGTCAACAGGATCTTATTGTTGGTATAAATAGGATGGTGACAACTGCTGGCATGATGCTGATCTCTGGCATGATGTAGCTTCCCAATTATTAAGATGCTCTCCTGTGGTAGATAAATGGGAAAGGAACACAGGTACAAAGACTTTGGTTTAAACAAATGCTTCCATACTTGAAAGACACAAACCAATAATAATTAAAATAATTGTGTAGGCTTGCATTTGCCGCAAGAGACTTAACTCAGAAATAACAGACAGGCTATAAGCTAGCCTCCTGTTGGGGAAAGAGATCAATGAAGTTTTCTTGGAAGAAATGAATATGTATTAAGCTGTTAAATGGAGCTGACAAAAACGTTGCGTGTAGTAAAAGTGACACATCAGTGCATGTGGAGAAAGCTGTAAGCTAGAAAACTGTAGGCTAGAGTCAGGGGCTGCTGACAAATCTAGGCAAGCAAGCTGTCCAAGGCCAGGTCAGTGAGGCTTTTATATGCCACTTTAAGAAGCTTGTACTTATCCTATGGATAACATGGACTGATTTTTGCAGACTTTCTCAATTCCACTGAGTAAGAAAACGATTTGACTATTTTCTCAATTTTTAAAGGATAGTACATAAGTTGTATCATTCTAGATGCATAGAGAAGCACAAAATTTATTTTGTTTAGTGCATGTCTAAGGACATTAGGGCTTATTTCTCTGTAAGAATTGTATTTGAGAAAGGATGAAGGGTTTTATACTGGAGAGTACCACAGCTTTAGTTTTAAAATTGCCACTCTTTAGTTACACTTGTAGTCTATGAAATGAAAATCAAATTGAATGGGACAATATACTTCCCCTTCCCTCACATCCACAAAGTAAATCAAACCAGCTTACCTGAAACAAAATATTAGGCTTCTTGACAAAAATATCTTAAACATCTTAGGAATGATTACTGTACTGCTTGAAATAATAAGAGAGTTCCTCTCTGCTATTCCCTTTAAATTATGCATGTAATCTTCAAAGCACCAACTCATACAAAAATATGGTTTCATAAAATATGTTTAAATTCAGTACTGGAAAATCAAATGTTTGGTTCTGAATTGAAAAATTGGTAATAGTTTTCCTGATAATCTATGCAACATGTCTTAGTCTACTCAGCTTACTATAATAGAATACCATAGACCTGGTGATTTAAAAACAATGTCTTCCATTTCTGGAGGTTGAGAAGTCCGAGATTGAGGTACCAACCAATTCCATGTCCAGTGAGGGCCTGCTTCCTGGCTCCTAGACTGTTATTTTCTCCCTGTGTCCTCATATAGCAGAAGGGAGAACTTCAGTCCCTTCAGTTCCTTGTAAGGGAATCTAATCCCCTTCAAGAAGTCTCCCCTGTCAAGACTTGACCACTTCCCAGAAGCTTTACCTCCAAATACCATCACATTGACCTTTATATTTCAAACATAAATTTGGGGTGGAAACAAATATTTAGTCGATAGCATAATGTGAGAAATTTGGGTTTTTGTTTCGTTTCTGCTTTTGTAAATGTCTATGCAAATTGGTTAGCAAGAAACAGGATTTCTCATTGAATGAGAAATGGGATGACATTGTTATTGCTAAAAGAGTTTTTATTTTAGATGTGAATGTTGAAGATCCTATGACTGAATTTATAACCTATTACGGTAAGTCAACAAGTGAACGTTTTTTCTCTGTCTCCCTGGTTCTATGATAGTTAAACCTTATGCCAAAATAATACGTCAAATAAATTTGCAGCTACATGTAAAAGAAAATATATAAGCAACACACAGTTATTTGTAATTCAAAATTTAATTACATTTTCAAGGAATTTTTCTGCTTCACACTGAAATAAATTGGATATAATATAATATTTACATTAATATTATATGGTGAACATTTTTTCTGTGATTTCAGAAATTAAATGAAAAGAAAAAAGAAAATATAGAGCTCTAATTATTCCAAGTTGTGTTTATTATAATATGCTAGTTTTACTGCCAGAAATGTGTAGTAATCCAAAACTTCAATGTCTTAAATCAGGAAAGGTTTTTTTTTGTTTGTTTTTTGTTTTTTCCTCATCTACACTAAATGTTTAATGCAAAAGAGTTGGGCAATGGTAAGGAACAATGCTCCAAGTAGTTACTCATAAATTTAGATTTGCTGGGGCTCAACAATATTATTGCCATTTGCTGCAGCTCAGGAAGAGAATATGGTTAAGCCTCACCTAGTATTCTATAATTGCTCCTACAAATGACACCTACTAATTTTTTCCACAGTCTACTGGCTTGAAATAGTCACACATTCAAATCATGCTGCAAGAAAGCTTAGAATTTCAATATTCCATGTGCTCAGGAAAAAGAGAAATTCTGGAGAGCCTAAGTATTGGTAACATTGCATACATATTCTCAGTTCCTAAGGACTGTAATTCAATGATCCAATTTTAAGGTGGAAACAATAAATATCATGTCATTTTCATAATGAATTAAAGCAATTTATTGAAATCTTATGCTTGAAGAACTTTTATATAATAAATCTATTTTCTTATCTACTATTCACAGACTTCTTTCACAGAGGTGCTATTGGAACAAGCTGATCTTGTCACTAGCACCTTGAATTTATGTAAGCAGTTACCGTCAAGAAGCTGCAAAATACATTTCTTCAGACTGGTGAGTAACACATGGACTCAGATTTGCTTGAGATTTAGCAAAATATTCTGAATTGAAATACATAAGTCAAATCATTTTTACTAACTATAAAGTAATGAAATGCTTGGATTTTCAGAATAAATTTAGTCTTTATAACTCAACACCACCGGTCCAACTACTTGTTCTCTCCACTTCATCTATAGTTAGTATTCTCTAATTTTATATTTCACATTTATTATCTATTTAAGAAATACAATAAATAGAGCATGTTGAGAGGTCTGCACACATAATAATATGTGCTATAAATTCATTAACTAATGAATATACAATTTAAAAGTGTGACTCGATTGTGTAAGAATTTTCTCTGTACTCCTGATAGACAGAGTACACAAAGAAACAAATAAACGGATTAAGTTAATGCACCAAAAGTCAATAGCAACTGTCATTTCTGACTGGCAAGATTAAGGTATTTCTTATATTTTAGGAGGTTTTTCTGTATTTCCTTAATTAATTAATTAATTAATTGTGCTTTGAGACAGGGCCTCGCTCTGTCACTCAGGCTGGAGTGCAGTGGCGCCACGTTGCTTCACTGCAGCCTCCACCTTCCAGGTTCAAGGGATCCTCCTGGCCTAGCCCCCCAATAGCTGGGATTAAAAGTGTGCACCACCATACCTGGCTAATTTTTATATTTTTTGTAGAGACAGGGTTTTTCCATGTTGTCCAGGCTGGTCTCAAACTCCTGAGCTCAAGCAGTTCTCCCGCCTTGGTCTCCCAAAGTTCTGGGACTACAGGCATGAGCCACCACACCCGGCCTCACTTATTTTTTGACAATTAATGTATTTTTCTTAGTATGATCCCGGACAACATATAGACACATTGTGTAAAATCCAATGTGAAGTTATCAGAAATTCTAAATTTTAAAAAAGTAATGAAAAACTGTCTGCAGACAAACTGTGTCAGTACGTGCTCCACCATTTATTAATTGTTAAACTTTGAGAAATTACAATTTTTCAACTCTTGACTACATTCTCTTGAAATATATTTATAGACATGCTAGTTTTCCATCAATATCCAGATACTCCTTTCTCAGAAAGGATTTTTTGGATGTAAAATCTTTCAAAATGAAGACAATATTTTCTATTTTCCCTTCCCTTAGTTATGACTAATGCTGACAAATGCAAGCTGTCATGAGTCTGTGTCTGGAAAGCTACTGTTTTTTTCTTCCTCATCCTTTTCTTCACACCTTTCCTTCTCAACCGCAACCACACTACTCATCAGGAACTCAGTTCCTCACTGTGAAGCAGACAATTTGAAAGCGCCTCAACCTGTGAGGATTTTATGGAACGGAATGATCACATAAATTCTTGAATTATTTTTGAGAGAAATAAGCACCTGTCTGCATTAAGCTACTGTTACTTTAAGTTTTCTGTGAATTTGGGCTAACATATCTTAACTTGATGTATAATACCTCAAAAAAATTATTGTTGAAATTAAATAAGATCATATTTATTATGTGTTTAGCACAGTGACTCTATTTGATAAATATTTTGTACATTTTGTCTATTATTTCTTTTTTCATGGTTATTCAAAACTATTTCTGTATGTTCAAGAAAAAGAAGTCAATTCAATTCAATTCAATAAGTATTTGTTGACTAACCTCCCTTTCCAAGGTTTTGAAACAAAAATCAAAAAGCCAAACTTCTGTTGGGCTAGAGGTAAATATTGAAATAATAAGAAGAAAAATGAAAACATGTGCAACTTTGCACAAATCAGTTACAAGACTATGTATAACACCAATTAAAAAGTGATTTAGGAAGTCATTATTTCATAGAAAATCTGTTATGTAAAGTCTAGATCACCCATTTTACAATGAAGTACCTCATCAGATTTATATGCCCCCTTGGATTGATTCCAGAACTTGACATTTGGAAATATTTACTTCTAAACTTCAATTTCATTTTAATTACAAACTTTAAATTACCTGTAGCTGTCAAATTCAAATTCAATTATTAAAAATTCTTCTTAAAAAAACTTTATAACAATAAATTTACACAAATATTTTTCTTCTAAAAGATTGATTTAAAATGATTAAAACTTTGCTCATATAAATGTCCCAGGTCTGTTTGTAAAAATATATTGATCCTCAAAGTTCAAAGATGTAAATTTTAAGTGATTTTTGCTGAATGTTATTATATACTTGGTCTTTTATGGTCTTGCACTTTTAGAACTCCTATTGCCTACAAAAGTCAGAGAATGTAGTTTGAACATTGGTCTCATTTCTATTTAGCATGTTTTATTTATAGTAAATGCTCAATAAATATGTATTTATTATAGGACCACTAGTTGTTTTTCTTTAATTAAGCAAAGTGGGCCATGATTTGCTCCTAATTAAAATTCAAAATTTATGATATTCAGTCAATTAACATATTTATTGCATTTAAAATTATATATTTGTAAGCAAATATTTTAAAGTAACTGCCCAAGCAAAAGAAATTATCGGGTTAGATAAGACATTATACCTTTCTATTAACCCTTAACTAAACACATTGTAGCTAGTATTAACTTATATTTCAGACTACTTTTCAATTCAAATTTGAATATCAAGATTATTTTTCCAACTAAACCCTTTTAATGAAGTTATTAAAATTCATAAGGTGATAGATGCATAAGCTTTGTAATAATAAAAGTATGTAATCATAAAATACAATATGTATATTTTGACCTAAAAGACACTAAAAGTATTTGAGTTCTTTTTTTCTCTGCTAAGAATACTCATGTGCAAAGCAACAAAAAAATTATATGATACATATCCAAATAATGAAATATTCAATAATTTTAAATCAGTTTGTTCCAGTTAGTTTGGTGATTTTTATGAGTAAATTGAATTAAACATTTGTTAATTTCCTATCCAGCAAAGTACTTTGAAAGTTTATGAATCTTTCAAGGTTCTTCAGGCAATATTTAAGGATTAACATATTTTTTAAGTGTTGGAAAGAAGCATTATATCATTTCCTCTCAGAATTCTGAGACTGAAAAAATGCAAATACTAAAAAAAGTACACCAAAATGCATATTGATTATATATGTGCGTAATAAAAATTAACAAACTATATAGATATATATTCTTGTCAAATGCATCAGAAATTGTTATATCATATCTTCAACAAAATAAAAAATTTCACTACTTTTTTACTACTGATCCCTCTGACTGATATTTTGAGAGAGTTCAGAGACCAATTAAAAGGCTACTTCAATTTTTAGCTGGATTCTATATAACAGTGTATCAGAGTCACCACAAGTTTTTTTTTTTTCTTTTTCTTTCTTCTTTTTTTTTCGAGACAGAGCCTCGCTCTGTCCCTAGGCTGGAGTGCAGTGGCACAATCTCAGCTCACTGCGACCTCCGCCTCCTGAGTTCAAGCGACTGTCCTGCCTCAACCTCCTGAGTAGCCGGGACTACAGGCGCCCGCCACCACGCCCAGCTAATTTTTGTACTTTTCATAGAGACGGGGTTTCACCATAGTGGCCAGAATGGTCTCGATCTCTTGACCTTGTGATCCGCCCGCCTCGGCTTCCCAAAGTGCTAGGATTACAGGCGTGAGCCACCGCGCCCGGCCATCACAAGTTTTAACTCTGTTTACTGAACAAAAGACATGCTTCTTTCTTCCAAAATTCATAGGTTGCTGAGAATAAAGATAAATTTGGCATCTTATGATATTTAGAAATGTCCTATTACTATGAAGAGAAAAAAAATTAAATGAAAGGGGACTATGTTTCTATCTTAGACCATTTTATGCTTTCATAATAGAATGCCTAGGACAGGTGAAGTTATTTAAAAACAGAGATGTATTTCTCACAGTTCTGGATGCTGGGAAGTCCAAGATCTAGGAGCCTATATCTGGCAAGAGGTTTCTCCCTGCATCATCCCATGAGGGAAGGTGAAAGGGCAAGAGAGAATGTGTGACACAGAGAGGGAGCACGGCTTTCATGAGGAACCCACTCAGGATAACTCACCCACTTCCACCATGTCAGCATTAATCCATTCATGAGGGCAGAGCTCTCATGACCCAGTCACCTCTTAAATCTCACCTCTCAACACTGTTGCAGTGGGGATTAAGCTTCTAACATATAAACTTTGTGGGACACATTTAAACAGCAACAATTTCCAACTGCTTCTTTGAAAATATATTCAAAATAGCTGTGGGAAATAATTGTGAGATGTAAAGAAAAACATAAGTGATAATATATAGGTAACAAGAATATTTCTTCTAATCAAATAGAATAAAAAGAATGATTAATAAATATATTTTAATTTCATAGATATTATATTTCCCCAGTTTAAGATTATTTAAAAACTATTATAAAATTAATTAAATGGAAGGAGGAAGAAAGTCTCATTTATTGGATCCTATTCTAAGAAATGCATATATTATCCCTTCTATTCTTTTATAATAACCTCACATATAAGGAAAATGGGACTGCTAGCGTTTAGTATCCCTAAATTACACTCCCATTAACAATATTAAAGTATTCCCCTTCCTCCACAGTCTCACCAGCATCTATTGTTTCCTGACTTTTTAATAATCGCCATCCTGACTGGCGTGAGATGGTATCTCACTGTGGTTTTGATTTGCATTTCTCTAATGGCTAGTGATGACGCATCGAATTTTTAAAAGATGAAACAGTGCCAAAGGAGCTAACTGACTCATGTAAGTTTTTGAGATAAATAGTTGAGAAATTTTAAACCTGTTAGCCATGCTTCTCCCCGCTAGATGTGAGATTTTTCTTTTAGAGGTATAATGTAAATTAGAAGTAAACAAAAAGTATTTTTATATATCTTATTTCAGTATGTTTGCAAATAAGATGATTTCAAATATGTTTTTGCTAGAGGGCATTATCTTTTATTAGCCTCCAGTTGTGAAAAGGTCATGCATATTGATAAAATTATTACTAATAAATGAAAACATGATAATGTTCAAATGTTCCTTCCAATAACATTATCTTCCATTTATTGTAGTACAAAAATAATAATAAAATTTATTCCTTACAGATATTATTATAAATATCTTAGAAAAATATAAGCCTTTTTTTAAATAGGATAATTTTTACTGTTCCCTAATAAAAATGGAAAAAGCTGAAATTTGGAGCATAAATCCTTCAGAGTAACTCTTGATTCTTATTCACATCTATTTGAACTTTTTTATGTCAACTTTCCCTGTTTGTTTTATTTTATATGTTGCCTTAGATAGACTCAGTGTGTGATGAGAACTTTATTCTCTGTTTAAACTGGAAAGAAAAATGTTCCTTTATATAATAAATGATATCTACTGTTAAGTTATGTTTGCGATAATCTCGGGTATGACTAGAGCTTACCAGTTGATTGATGGTCTGGCTTGACTGATATATCATAGCCTAACTGTTAGAACACAGGTGAGGAAGAAATTATAAAAAATAACTTAGCTATGTTTTTATATAGGGCTACTTTATTTTAGCTAAAATTCTCCTCCTTCCTCTTAAATTAGACTGTATAATTTAAAATTTAATCTTTAACTCTAGAGGCAGCTCTTATAAGTAACAATATAAAATGATTCCCTCAGCATTAAGCATTCATTTTTATGTGTCCCCTTTAATTTTACTCATTCTTTTTGTAGGGATTTCTCTTATTCCTCTTCAATGGCTCATTTGTCTGTGTGACCAAGGAAAGTTCCCATAGTCACCTCAGCTCCACAGTGATCAAATTTACCTGTTACATTTTCTTTACCTTTGGAATGAATAACCTTTTTTGTTTTTTTGTGTTTTTTTTACTAATTTTTTTTACCTACTGTAGGGATACCCCCTGAAACTATTGCTATGGAATAAAAGATGAAATGCTCCTGATTATTGCAAATACAAAATTGCATGCAGGATTGTGTAAAGACAATGCCGTGTTGGACCGCCAGAATGAGCCAATAGCACGTGATGTGCTTCCCCCTGCAGAGAGCCTATGAATGGACGTGCAGTCAGGGAGGTTTCACATCACCAAGATTCCTATCCCAGAAAAGCAGATGTTCATAGCTCTGGGAATGGAATGCGACCCTGTGGAAAGCCTATAAACGGATGCATGAGGGGCGCCTGCCCATATGGATAAGATAGGGCTGTAAATATCCTCATCTTGCCATGGCTCTTCTAGGCCTCGTTAGGGTTAAGGCATACTCCCTTCAGAGAATTTCTGGTCTAACCAGTTGTCTAGCTTCACGTCCTGTTTGTATGGATTGTTTGTAACCAGCTTTTGCTGCAACTGTTCCTGCTGATTAGTATCTTGCTAATCACAGGTTATGGAAAGACTGTGTTCCTGTTTTAAGGGTCTGTTAGAAATTACTGATGCACACACTACATTGTAAATTCTTTTCTCTATATACTGTGCTTCTGCCTACAGATGTTATGTTAAAGAATCACTTCATCCCCATGTGACCATCTCACCTCATAATCAAATGACCCTAAATCCCTCACTAACCTACCCCCGCCCTCACTAAACTTAATAATAAATGCTGGTATATCCAGTGCATTGGTGGCACCGTGGGACCAGAAGGCGGTGACCCCCTGGACCCAGGTTTCACTATCTTGTGTGTGTCTATTATTTCTCGACCTGCCAATCCACCTGGAAAAAAAGAAAGAGCCTCATTGCATTGCGGGCTGCTGGCCAGATCCCACAATAACCTACACCTGTTTATATTAAGTTAGCTCATGGAATACGAAAAGTTTAAGAAAGAAAGTTAACAAGTCTGTAATACTACTGTACTAAGAAATCTACAACTAACATTTCAGTGACAAAAAATTCATATATATTTATGTATTACATATATACGTATATATATTATATATATGTATTTATATATTATATATATAATATATAAATTGTGTGTATGTGTGTGTGTGACAGAGTTTCACTCTTGTTGTCCAGGCTGGAGTGCACTGGTATGATCTCAGCTCACTGCAACCCCTGCCGCCCAGGTTCAAGTAATTTTCCTGGTTCAGCCTCCCAAGTAGCTGGGATTACAGGCGCTGGCCACCACACTGGGCTAATTTTTTGTATTTTCAGTAGAGACGGGGTTTCACCATGTTGGCCAGGCTGGTCTCGAACTCCTGACCTCAGGTGATCCACCCTCCTTGGCCTCCCAAGTGCTGGGATTACACTGCACCCGGTCCATATATTTTAATGTCTGTGAGCATGAGCATGTGCATGGTTGTGTGTTTAAATATTTAAATCTGAAGCAACTCTACTTATAATATTGTAGTAATATGGATATGCCTCTATGCATTTTTGTCACTTTTTACTTTACAAAAATAAGGTCATTTTTGCATTTTGGCACTATCCAGTCATTAGTGGCTGTATAATATTTTACTAAGTGAAAGAATCAGAATTTATTCAAGCATCTGTCAATGGGTAAACATTCACTGTGTTCCAGATTTTGCCTTGATCAATAAAACTGCAAGACTCATTTTTTATATACATTATTAAGTTTTATTGTTTATGAATATATGAAAGAGCTCATAAGTGTACTTTTTGGATCAAAAATGTAAGGATTTATAAGTTAATATATATTGTGCTAATAATGTAAAAATCTATTAATTTTTGTTATTCTATTCAACATTGTCATTTAATTTTGTTTAATTTTTGCACCAAATTTCTTAAATTTATAATTTTTGCTAATCTATTTAGTGAAAAATAACATCTCATTTTTTTCTTTAATGTGCAATTCCTTGAATATTGTTGATTTTACTGAAATGCTTATTGATATATTTTCCCATGTTTCTACTACTTATTGTCTTTTTCTAATTAATTTTTGTGGATTTGTTGTAAAGCATAGGTATTATCCCTTTATTTTTTATATTTTCTGAAAGTATTTTACATATTTTCTGAATAACTTCATAGTATATATTTACAAATAATTTTAATTTTCATCAAATTTTTCTTTCTAATTATCACTGCTAAAATGTCAAGACGTTTATTTTATACAAAATCATTTAATTAAATTCAAAAATTGAAAGTGTTTTTGTAAAATTTTAATTTTATTCATAGTTTATTGTAGAAGTGATTTCTTTCCCTGTAACTCGTCAGTAATTATGGCCCCATTTATTGCTAAACATACTTTACCCCGCTCAACTGAAATGCCAGTTTGGCCATGTATTAAACTCCTATTTATAAACAGGCCAAATAGTGGGCTCTTTTTACTATTCCTAGCTTATTTTTTCTCTCCATAAGGCAATACATTCATGTTTTCATTACAGCATATTTCATGTAATATATAATATTTGTAAACCTCCCACACTTCAACTTTTATATTAGGTTATTAGACGTCAGGTATTTCTCCTTCCATGTAAAATATAACATTTTATAAAAATGTAAAAGAAGTCATTTATTGTTTATTTTTTGAAATGAAATACAATTATTATATGTAATTTAGAAGTATTTGCAATTTGCTTGTCATTCAATCTAAAAATATTTATAGACTTTATTTATTTGGAAGTTCTATACAGAAAGTATATGGCTATTGTTACCATAAGTGAAGTGCTTTGTTTTGTTTGGTTTGGTTTGGTTTGGTTTTTTTTGAGATGGAGTCTCACTCAGTTGCCCAGACTGGAGCGCAGTGGCGCAATCTCCACTCACTGCAAGCTCCGCCTCCCGGGTTGACGTCATTCTCCTGCCTCCGCCTCCGGAGTAGCTGGGACTACAGGCGCCGCCACCACCACGCCCGGCTAATTTTTTGCATTTTTAGTAGAGACCGGGTTTCACTGTGTTAGCCAGCATAGTCTGGATCTCCTGACCTCGTGATCCAACCACCTGGGCCTCCCAAAGTGCTGGGATTACAGGTGCGAGCCACCTCGCCTGACCTATACGTGAAGTTTTTAGAGTACATACTCCTGAGTTCTATGGTGCAACTTCACATTGATACAACTTCTGAAAGCATCCACGGTTATGAGTCAGCTCAGCCCTGTGCAATGTGAATCACCAAGTTTCAAATATCACATGTTAGAAATATTCTAAAGATGGAAGAAACTGTTCCTCAAGAAACTGTGGGTCTGAAATGTGATACTGAATGATTCACTAATGGTAAAATAAAAGTCATCCCGTGTGTTCATGAATACATAGGTTGGCATCTATATAAAGTATTCTGAACGTTTTTACTAAGTAAATAAGCATTTCACTGGTAACTCCACTTAGAATTTCCATAAGAAAGGAGTTATTTTCTCAAATGTTTTGTGGGAATTATACTGAATTTATTTTAGTAGGTAGAATAAGAGATCTCATTCACGGTTTCTGCTGTATAATACAAATATTTTAGTCCAATATTTGTTGGATCATTGAAGCAAACACAGATCAGGATTGACTAAAAAGACTTTATATATTTTTAAACTTTCTCTGTGTCTCATTTGGATACAAATATTAGACTAGTTATTCGTTGACTAATTTTTTACACTTTGATAAACTATATTCATAGAAATATTCCCTTGATTCCCTACCCTAATATCTAAAGTTATTGGCAAGGTTTTAATTTTTTTTTTTCATTTCCTCCTCACTAAAAAACTGGTGAAAATCTTAAAACGTCACAAGGCTTGTGAAGACTCACTGGTCTAATCAGAATCCATATTTTTCTTCACTTTTATAATCCACATTTTGGAAAACATTCGTTTTTGTGCCCCATAAAATATTTATTACATTTATTACTTGACTTTAAAATGGTCTGGAATTTTTTTTATAAGAAGAACATTTCTGGATTAATGAATGCTCCATTTCATTGTGATTTAAGTTTATATTGACAAGTTAGTTTCTGAGATGTAAAAGGTATTTTTGAAAATTTTTTAATTTTAGGCTCAGGGGTACAAGTGCAGGTTTCTTATATAGGTAAATTGTATGTCACAGGGGTCTGGTGTACAGATTATTTTGTCCTCCAGGTGATAAGCATAGTAGCCACACACTTCTCCTACCCTCCACTGTCCACTAGACCCTGATGTCTGTTGTTCCCTTCTTTGTGTCCATGTGTATCCAGTGTTTAGCTCCCACTTACAAGTGAGGGCATCTGGTATTTGGTTTTCTGTTCCTGCATTACTTCACTTATTTAATGGACTCCAGCTCCACCCATGTTATAGAAAATGACATGATCTTATTATTTTTCATGGCTGTGTAATATCCCATGGTGTATATGTACTGCATTTATTTATCCAGTGTATTATTGATGGGCATTTAAGGTGATTCCACATCTTTGCTGTTGTAAATAGTACTGTGATGAACATACTTGTGTATGTGTCTTTATGACAGACCAATTTATATTCCTTTGGGTATATACCCAATACTAGGATTTCTGGGTTGAATGGTAGTTTTAAGTTCTTTGAGAAATTGCCACACTGCTTTCCACAGAAGCTGAACTAATGTATATTCCTACTTGCAGCATATAGGTATGTCTTTTTCTCCACAATCTAACCAGCCTCTGTCATTTTTTGACTATTAATTATAGACACTCTGACTGGTGTGAGATGTATCTCATTGTTGTTCTGATTTGTATTTCTCTAATGTTTAGTGATGTTGAGCTTTTTTAAATATGTTTGTTGGCCATACGCATGTTTTCTTTTGAAAAATGTCTGTTCATGTCCTTTCCCATTTTTAATGAGCTTGTTTGTTTTTTCCTTGTTCATTTGTTTAAGGTCTATATAGATTCTGGAAGTTAGATCTTTGTTGGATGTTTAAATTGCAAATATTTTCTCCCATTCTGTAGGTTGTTTGTTTAGTCTGTTAATAGTTTCTTTTGCTGTGCAGAAGCTCTTTAGTTTAATTAGATCTCATTTGTCAATTTTTTATTTTGTTGCAATTACTTTTGGCATCATTGTCACAAAATCTTTGCCAGGGTCTATGTTCAGAATGGAATTTCCTAGATTTTCTTCCAGGATTTTTTAGGTTTTACATTTAAGTATTTAATCCATATTGAGTTGATTTGTATATGGTGTAAGGAAGGCATTCAGTTTCAATCTTCTGTATATGGCTAACCAGTTATCTCAGCACCATATATTGAATAGGGAATCCTTTCCCCATTGTTCGTTTTTGCTGATATTGTCAAAGCTCAGATGGTTGTAGATGTGTGGCTTAATTTCTTGGCTGTCTATTCTGTTTCATTGGATTATGTGTCTGGTTTTGTACTAGCACCATGCTGGTTTGATTATTGTAGCCTTGTAATGTAGTTTGAAGTAGGGTACTGTGATGCCTCCAGTTCTGTTCTTTTTGGTTAAGATTGCTTTGGCTATTTAGACTCTTTTATGGCTTCATATTAATTTTACAATAGTTTTTTTCTAGTTCTATGGAGAATATTATTGGTAGTTTCATAGGAATAGCATTGAATCTGTAAATTGCTTTGGGCAGTAGGGCCATTTTAATGATGCTGATTCTTCCTATCCATGAGCATGGAATGTTTTTCCATTTATTTGTGTTATCTCTGATTTTTCTGAGTGATATTTGGTAATTCTCATTGTAAAGATATTTCACCTCCATGGTTAGCTACATTTCTAGATATTTTACTCCCTTTGTGGCCATTGTGAATAGGATTGTGCTCTTAATTTGGCTCTTATCTTGGATGTTATTGGTGTATGGAAACACTACTGATTCTTTATATTTATTTTGTATCCTGAAACTTTGCTGAAGTTGTATATCATATCTAGGAGCTTTAGGGCAGAGACTAGGGGATTTTCTAGATAAATAATTATATCATCTGCAAACAGGGATCGTTTGACTTCCTCTCTTTCTATTTGTATGCCTTTTATTCCTTTCTTTTCCTTGGTTTCTCTGGCTAGGGCTTTGAGTACTATTTTGAATAGGAATGGTGAAAGTGGGAATCCTTTTCTTGTTCCAGTTGTCAGGCGGAATGCTTCCACCTTTCATCCATTCAGTATGATATTGCATGTGGTTTTGTCAAAGACAGCTCCTGTTATTTTGAGGTATGTTCCTTCACTGCCTGGATTGTTCAGGGACTTTAACATGAAATAATATTGAATTTTATCTAAAGCATTTCATGCATCTATTGAGATTATCACGTGGTTTTTGTTTATGTGATTAATCACATATGTATTTATTTGTATATGTTTAACTACCTTTGCCTCTCAGGTATAAATCCTGCTAGATTGTAGTGGATTCTGCTGTTGGATTCTGTGTGATAGTATTTTGTTGATGATTTTTACCTCTGTGTTCATCAAAGATATTGGCCTAAAGTTTTCTTTTTTTGTTCTGTCTCTGCAGGGTTTGGGATCAGAATGATGCTGGCTGCTTACAATGGGTTAGGGAGGAGTCTCTCCTCCTCATTTTTGGGGAATAGTTTCAGTAGAAATGATACCAACTTTTTTATATACATCTTGCAGAATTTAATTGTGAGTCCATCTGGTCCAGTGCTTACTCTGATTGATAAGCTTTTTATTACTGATTCAATTTCAGAACTTATTATTGGTCTGTTCAGAGCTTCTGTTTCTTCCTGGTTCAATCACAGGAGGTTGTATGTTTCCAGGAATCTATTCATTTCTCGTAAGTTTTCTAGTTTGTGTGCATGGTGTGTTCATAATAGTCTCTGAGGATTTTTGTATCACTGTGGGGTCAATGGTAATGTCCCCTTTGTCATTTCTAATTGTGTTTATTTTGATCTTCTTTCTTTCTCTTTACTAGTCTACTTGGTGGTTTATCAATCTTATTTATTCTTTCCAGAAAACCCACTTCTGGTTTTATTCATCTTTTGTATGATTTTTATGTCTCAATTTCTTTTAGTTAAGTCTATTTTTGTTTTTTATTGTCTTTTGTTAGCTTTAGGGTTGATTTTGGTCTTGTTTTTCTAGTTCCCCTTGGTGCGATGTTAAGTTGTTAACTTGAAACCTTTCTAACTTTTTGATGTAGGTGTTCAGCACTATATACTTTCCTCTTAACACTTTAGCTGTTTCTCAGGGATCCTTCTGTTTTCTATCTTTGTGTTCATTAGTTTCAAAAAATTTCATGTTTCATTCTTTGATTTCATTGTTTACCCAAAAGTCATTCAGTACGAGGTTGTATAATTTTCATGTAATCACACCGTTTTGAGTGATATTCTTAGTACTAGCTTTTATTTTTATTGCACTGTGGTCTGACAGTGTGGTTGGTATGGTTTTGCTTTTTTTTAATTTGCTGAGAATTTTTTATGACTGATTGTGTGGTCAACTTTAGAGTATGTGCCTTGTGCAGATGAGAAGAATGTATATTCTATTGTTTTTGGGTGGAGAATTCTAGAGATGTCTGTTAGGTTAATTTGGTCAAGTGCCAAGTTCAGGTCCCAAATATCTTTGTTAGTTTTTACCTCAATGATCTGTCTCTTATTCTCAGTGGGGTGTTGAAACCTCTCAGTACTATTATGTGGTTATCTAAATCTCTTCTTTGGTCTCTAAGAACTTGTTTTATGAATATGGGTGCTCATGTGTTGGGTGCATATATATTTAGAATAGTTACATCTTCTTGATGAGTTGATCTCTTTACCATTATGCAATGCCCTTCTTTGTCTTTTGATCATTGTTTAAAGTCTGTTTTGTGTGAAATTGGAATAGCAACCTCTGTTTTTTTGTTTTGTTTTTGTTTTTGTTTTTCTGTTTTCCATTTGCTTGGTAGATATTTCTCCATCCCTTTACTTTGAGTCTATGGATGACATTGCATGTGCGATGGGTCTATTGAAGACAGCATAGCACTGGATCTGGCTCCTTTATCCAACTTTCCACTCTGTACCTTTTAATTGGAATCACTTAATTGGGATTATTTATCTTTTGGCTTTATATTGATATGTACAGATTTGAGTCTGTCATTGTGTTTTTAGCTAGTTATTATGCAGACTTGATGGTGTATCACTTGCTTTATAGTGTAAGTGATCTATA
The DNA here is from genome assembly GCF_043159975.1 of Macaca nemestrina. Taxonomy (NCBI): domain Eukaryota; kingdom Metazoa; phylum Chordata; class Mammalia; order Primates; family Cercopithecidae; genus Macaca; species Macaca nemestrina. Next base: position 186,994,227 of record NC_092126.1, on the reverse strand, counting down.
TATTTAAGTGTGTTGTTGTGGTGGCCAGTATCAGTCTTTCATTTCCATATTTAGCACTTCCTTAAAGACTTCTTGTAAGGCAGGTCTGGTGGTAACAAATTCCGTTAGCATTTGTGTGTCTAAAAGGGATCTTACTCTCCTTTGCTTGTAAGCTTAGTTTGGCTGAATATGAAGTTTTGTTTGGAATTTCTTTTCTTTAAGAATGCTGACAGCGCGAGACTCCGTCTCAAAAAAAAAAAAAAAAAAAAAAAAAAAAAAAAAAAAAAGAATGCTGAATCTCTTCTGGCTTATACTGTTTCTGCCAAAGATTCATCATTAGCCTGATGGGGTTCCTTTTGTTGGTAACCAACACCTTCTCTCTCTCTAATTGCCTTTAATATTTTTATCTCCTTTCAAACTTGGAGAATTCAATGACTATGTGTGTTGGGGATAGTCATTGGTATAGTATCTTGGAAGGGTTCATCACATTTTCTGAATTTGAATATTGGCCTTTCTAGTGACACTTGAGAAATTTTCATGGACAATATCCTCAAATGTTTTCCAAGTTGCTTGCTTGTTTTCCCTCTCTTTCAGGGATGCCAATGAGTCATAGTTTTGATCTCATTCCATAACTCTGTATTTCTCAGATTTTGTTTATTTTGTTCTCTATATTTGCCTAACTCAGAGAATTGGTTTTCAAACTCTGAGATTCTTTCCTCAGCTTTGCTATTCTGCTGTTAATACTTAAAATTGTATTATGAAATTCTTCTAGTGAATTTTTCAGCTTTATCAGATCAGTTTGATTCTTTCTTAAAATGATCATGTTGTCTTTTAGCTCCTGTATCATTTTATTGTATTCTTTAGATCTTTGGATTAGGTTTTGACTCTTTCCTGAGTCTAGACAATGTTTGTTCCTACTCATATTCTGAACTATACTGTCATTTCAGCCATTTTAGGCTGGTTACGAAGCATTACTGGGGAAGTAGTGCAGTCGTTTGGATGTAAGAGGACACTCTGGCTTTTTGTGTTGCCAGAGGTCTTGCACTGGTTCTTTCTCATCTGTGTGGGCTGATGTTCTTTTCTTCTTTGAAATTGCTGTCCTTTGGGTGAGTTGTTTTGCTTTTATTTTCTTTGATGCCCTTGGGGGTTTGTTGTTTTGATCGACTGGCTTCATTTTTTTTTTAGGATTTTATGGAGCCAGTGCTCAGCTAAGCCCTCTTGGGCTGCATGCTCTATCTCTGGGGGGCTGGTACTGGGCCCCAAGCTTTATTCCCTAACTCCTCGAGGTCAGGAACTTGCTGCCCTGGAGGGCCAAAGTGTTTCCAGTCCACTGTCCATGACTGTCTGATGGGGGGTGCCAACTGAAGCACTTATTTGGAGTGGTGGCAGCAGGATCAGTGCTCACTTGTGTATGTCAGCAGCAGTAGTAGCACCACAAAGTGCACGCATGTTAGGCAGGGGCCACACCCACAGGAGCACGCTGCAGCATTTCTGAATGGGCTTCTGCAAGCAGTGTTCCTATTTATGGCTGTACCAATGGCAGTGGCACAGCAAGGTCAGCATGCTGGCAGGGGCAGGATTGCCATTGACCATGCTCACACTCATACCAGCAGTATCAGCATGACATGGCAAACATGTGTCAGCAAGGGTAGGGTGGCAGGGTACACTCATGCTGGCAGTGGTGGAATGGTGGGCTGCATGGGGGTGCACACACACACAACCTGACAGGGAAGGGGAGGCACGACCCACCCCCCATGTGTGCTCCAGCAAAGCGTGGCTGATGCCATGGGCAATAGCATGCTGGTAGAGCGGCAGGGTGACAGGTAGGATACTGCGATGGGGGAGGCTGCAGGTGGCCTGGTGCACATTGGTAGGGCCAGTCTGCTGGACCTCTAACAGTCAGGCATGGTTGGCCAGCAAAGAAGCTATGAAGAGGTCCCCTAAGAATTACTCTGATTGGGCATTGGAGGTGACATTGCAAGTGGGTACAGCAAGGCTGGGGCCCAGGAGTGTCTGGAAGACAGGAGGCTCTCAGAGCCAACTGGTCCTGTATAATAGGCTAGACTGCCCTCCTCCACCTAGGTCTGTCAGTTACCCAAATGCTAAAGCCTTTTGGAGGAGCATGGCAAAGCCTTGGGGCATAGGTGTGTCTGGCTGCGCTCCACTACAGCCATTTCCACGTCAAATCCTCTGGGCTCTGCAGTCTGAAGTTCAGTCCCTGCTCTAAGTGGCTCTCCCTGCCAGCTCAAGTGCCTTTGGGAATCTGGAGTCTCATACCTCCAGATTCTGGAGGTCCCTGGTAAGAGCAGGCCACTCCTCACTTTTTAAACTCACCCCTTTTCCAGTAGTCACTGGGAACGAGAATACAGTCTTGTGCTCAGCAGCCCCATACAAGTTTCCCAGCTCCTTCCTCCTTCAGCCCCACCTCTGTGTCCCCCATCTGTTTATTCTCAATGCCTTCCTTCCAAAGATCTGTTCAGAGTGTAACAGTCTTTCTGATATCCTAGTCTCTCCGTGACAGATCTTCCTCTTGGCTGAGTCTAGTTGGCCATATTGGCTCAGAATCCTGAGACATAAATTTTAAAGCCACAATTAAAGAAAATCCAAAAATTGTCCATTTGTGAGAGATTGTGCTCTGAAGCTAGACTGGGTTCTAGTTCATGCTCCTCAGGTTACAAGCCATTTGCCAGCAGGCAAATTAATTACACTTGGAGCCTTTGGTTTCTATCAAACTCACTATGTTGTTATGATGATTAAATGAATTAACCTTAAATGAATAAGGTAAATTCCTTATAAGAGTATCAAGTGAATGCTCAAAATGTCAGTTATCACTATTTTTTATGACTTGGCAATTTCTAATAGTTAATTTTGGGTTGCACTTACAAATACACTTATATATAGGCACAGTGATACATATCCATCCAGTCATTTTATATTATCAAAACAGTTTTTCTTGTTTTTTTCCTCCATTTCAATTTCATACACTCTGCTACAGACAAGTTTTGTTTGTTTATGTGATATACTTAAAATACAGAAGGAAAAAGTTCAAGCTCTTAAGAATATCAGGTTGAGGGTGTAGCTATGAGTTGTAATAAAAAAATACAATTTCATCCTGATTTAACTCACTCTCCTCTGGTTCTCTTCCTGTACCCACATATTTGAAAATCACTGGGAAAAATATGATCACGTTGACACATCACACTTCAAAGCTATGATGTAAACCTCAAGTAGACCTTAAATGATACTGGGCCACTGGATTACATTAGTCTAATCCATCTACCCTCTACCTCTTCCTATCTTGCAACATGACCTATTATTTTATACACTCCTTTCTCTTCAAACTTCAATCATCTCCTCCCCGTACTCAATCTATGGAGGCAGGACCTTGTATGCTATTTTCTTTTGGCTTGATTTTCTCAGTAAAATCTTAAACAATTCTACTGAGGCCAGGCGCGGTGGCTCACACCTGTAATCCCAGCACTTTGGGAGGCCGAGGCAGGTGGATCACGAGGTCAGGAAATCAAGACCATCCTGGCCAATATGGTGCACCTCTGTCTCTACTAAAAATACAAAAATTAGCCCGGCGTGGTGGCATGTGCCTGTAGTCCCAGCTACTTGGGAGGCTGAGGCAGGAGAATGGCGTGAACCTGGGAGGCGGAGCTTGCAGTGAGCTGAGATGGCGCCACTGCACTCCAGCCTGGGCGACAGAGCAAGACTCCGTCTCAAAAAAAAAAAAAGAAAAAAATATTCATTCTACTGAGATTGTTCTTAATGTCACCAGTAACCTTTTTCCCCTAAATCCAATGTCCAAATCTCAATCATCACCTTATTTCAAGCAACAATGTTTAAGAAAACTGGTCACTTTTTCTTCCTCGAAATACTTTCTTCACTTGGATTCTCCCAGAGACTTCTTTTTCATATCCCTTGTTAATCTTCACTTTATTCCTAAACTTTTAAAGCATTTAGATCCTAGAACTTTTCTCTTCTCTTTTAGACCCACTTCATTACAGACCTCATTAATTTAAAATATCTCTACAGTCTGATAGCCCTCAAATATTTACCCCTAACCCTGGTTCTTTAGACTCACACATGCAAATGGCTTCTCTACTGCTACATTTGGATGCCTAAATAGAAATCCCTTACCCAATACTGTTAAATTTTAGCATGAAATCCTTCCACAAAACTGCTACATCATCAGTCTTCCTATTCTTTGATAAAAAGAACTCCATCTTCCAATTATTCAAGACAAACATCTCCGAATCACCCTTGACTTGTTTCTTGCTCCTATACTCTGCAAAACATCCGTTAAGCTATTGTATTAGCTCAAACTTCAAAAAATATTAAGAATTCAATTGCTCACATCTGTTCTACTGCTGTCACCTTAATCAAATCTCTTGCTTGGATTACAGCAATACATAATTTCCTATTCGTTCTGCCTTCTTTTTACAATTTATTCTCAATATAACTTCCAGACTGTTCCTTTAAAAATGAAATTTGGATCAAGTGCTGATGTGCTTAAACCCCCAAAGAATTTTCATTTTTTTCCATTCACAGTAAAAGCCGTGAAAAGCCTCGTCCCTACAGATCCCCATGATTTGGACTTTGTTGCATCTTTGACCTTGTTTCATATGACTTACTTTTTTTCTCACTCTGCTCTCGTTACACTGACCGTGGCTCTGCTGTTTGAACAGGTCAGTTATCCTTCCATTTATAAGCCTTTGCATTTACTGTATCATCTACCTGTAATTCTCTGTCCTCAGATATAAGTCTGGTAGGCTTTCTAACCTACTTCAATTCCTAAACGTCACCTTTTCATTGAGACCGAGCTCACAGTTCTAATTAAAATTTTACCCCTTAGGCCAATTCTTTTCTTCACCCAGCTTTAAAATTCTTCATGGAACTTACTGCTATATGATACAATAACAAAAACTGTTATCATTTACTGCCTTTCTTCTCCAAATTGAATCTATTTTTTAACCTCTATGTTACTTCCATATCATTAAGCCTGAAACATAATAATGCTTAAATGATTTCTTGGATTAATTAATAATTGCTATTTGTTAACAATGTGTCCATTGTAAATATATTGTGAATAATTATCATGCTTGCTGCTCTCTGAGCTTACTGGATCTATATTTTAGTGTCTGCCATTTATGTTGGAAAGTTCTTAGCCATTATTTCTTAAAATATTTTTTCTGCTTATTATTTATTTCTTCTATGTTGTTTCAGTTACACATAGATTGTACCTTATGAAAGAGCACCACAGTTCTTGTATATTCTGTTCCTTTTTTAAATTCATATTTATGCTTTCAGTTTCGGAAGTGTCTACTATCTACTTACACATCTTCAAGTTCACTGATTCTTTCCTTGGCCATGTCTAGTCTACTGATAAGCAAATATGTTCTTCATTTCTTTCTCAGTGTTTTTATTTTTAGTATCTTTTTAAATACTTTATTAGAGTTTCTCTGTTTGCATTACCTGTTATTATGTCTATTTTTTCCTTTTAGACCCCTTAACACCATATCATAGTCATTTTAGAATTTCCTGATAATTCCAGTGCTTGCATTATATCTGTGTCTGGTTTTATGCTTGCTTCATCTGTTTAAAATCAATCTATCTATCTATCTATCTATCTATCTATCTATCTATCTCTCTATCTATCTATCTATCTCTCTATCTATCTATCGTCTTTTAGCACACCTTGTAACTTTTTTGTAACTTTTCGTAGTTGCCTTGTAACTTTTTGTTGAAAGTTAGATGTGTTGTACCAGGTAATAGGAACTGAGGTCAACAGGCATTTAGTGTGAGGTTTGATATCAATCTGGCTAGGAGTTGTGCTGTGTTTAATATTTGCTGTAGTAGTAGAGAGCAGAGGCTTCAAATTCTTATGTTCTTCTTTCTCTCTTCCCCCTTGTTTGGGGGCTCCTGTAGGATCTCCTCCCAAGAGACAGTCTGTGTCTTGCAGTCTTCTGGCTGTAGTGCTGTCATACAGGAGCACTGTTGTAGTGGGAAGGTATGTAAAATAAAGTTTCTTTTGTAGTTTTCTGATTAAATCTCAGTCATTCAAGGGGCCTGTATCACAGGGCTGTGATTTTTACAAGTGTTTCTCCAGTAGTAGAGATTTGCTGTGTATCTTTACATGTTACAGAAATACTAAAGTATATGAATGTGAGGCATGCCCTTCTTCATTTGGGATAAAAGTCTGGTAAAATCTTATTTCCTAGAGAATGGACCTTTATTGTGAATACTCTGGGCTTATTTCAAAACAATTACATTTTGTTTACCATCACAAGAGCCATGAAAGAATTTTCCTTGCATACTCACTGTAAGAATATGATGAGTTTCAGAAAGTAAAATACATGGAAGTTTGGGCTTCCCTCGAGACTATTTCCCCAGGATTTTTTCACTGTCAAGCTATTCCATCTTCAGCCTCCAGAAATTGACCAAAATTACTGGTTTATAGATCCAGCGACTTGTGTTCCAGGTAACCAAATATTGGCTGTGACTCTCTCAATGTGCTTCTCTCTCCAGATTTTGGGGGAGGGGAGTTGGAGGAAGAAATGTTTGCCCTGAAATTTCAGTTCTCTGATAATTCCAAGAAAAGTAATTGATTTTCAGGTTTCCCAGCTTTCTGTTGTTGTAAGAATGGACATGACAACATCGCAGTGGTTTTTTTTGTTGTTGTTGTTCTTGTTTGTTTGTTTCATGTTGGAATGAAAACCAGAAGCAACACAATTGATCCTTATCACTTAATTACTACCTCTCTTTTCCACAGTTGATCCTTATCACTTAATTACTACCTCTCTTTTCCATCTCATGGCCCAGTCAAGTTGATACATAAAATTAGTCATCACAATGGTCTTGGTGAAAAATTATGTTATGATAAATGCATAATTGGAGATTATTTTAACTAACTACCTTTAGCTAAAATAGCATGTAAAAGTTATATCTATGTATTTTTGTATTTTTATTAGTACTTGCCCAGTCTGGAGGTAATTCTAAATTAGCAGGAGAAAAAAAATGTGTATTTTCTGAGCTGGATAGGTCAATATTTTATGATATAGAAAGACCAGGAGATCATAGCTCATTTATTTATTATATTTTGAAATATTCATATACAATAATAAATTTTTTTTTTATTTAAGTCACAATCCATAGTCTCAAAATTGAGTAAATTTATACTTCTCATAAAAAGTTTTTGGCTGGGCACAGTGGCTCACACCTATAATTGCAGAACTTTGGGAGGCCGAGACAAACAGAGCACCTGAGGCCAAGAGTTTGAGACTGGCCTGATCAAGATGGTGAAACCCCTTCTCTACTAAAAATACAAAAATTAGCTGGGTGTGGTGGTGGGCTCCTCTAATCCCAGCTACTCAAGAGTCTAAGGTAGGAGAATCACTTGAACCTGGGAGCTGAAGGCTGCAGTGAGCCAAGATGGCACCACTGCACTCCAGCCTGGGTGATAGAATGAGACTCTGTGTCAAAAAAAAAAAAAAAGTTGTTATGAGTGTGATTAGTTGCTGAGGTCTTTCTCACATCTGCTCACCTTTGAATCTGGGTTACCAGTGGAAGTGATTGTTTAGCCATAATACTGTATGAAAAGTTTCCAAAGTGCTTTGAAAAGAAAATTGATTTTGTTGCCTTTAAACCTGATTTAGAATCTTGGCTCTGCCCCTGACTGTTTGAATAACTGCAAACAAATTTTGATTATACCTACACATTTTAATCTTCTGCACTAGTAGAAAGAACACAGGTTGAACAATTCTAATCAAAAAATCTGAAATTCAAAATGCATCAATGTCTGAAACTTTTTGAACACTGACATAACACCACAAGTAGAAATTTTACGCAGGTGACCTTCATATGATGGGTTATGTTCAAGACACAGGTGCACAACATACAGTTAATTCAGTGTCCCCAAGAGAAAAGGGCCCTCCCGCCCCAGTTCATCTGTGATATATCTTTTCCATGCACACCCATATTCCCCCAGGTAAGTATATCTAAAAAGGGTAATAGAATGGCCTGTGTCCAGGTTGAATAAACCAGCAGCAGTTTTCTCACCATGCTCCATCTGGGACCATGAACAATGTGCATTATTCTCCATGGTTTTCGCTTATTCTCTGCTTTGTGGTTCAAAGATTTTACTGAAAAATGTCCAAAAAGACCTGCAGATTCCCCTATGAATAACAGTGATAAGAAAACAAGTAAGCACTTACGTTTATCTGCAGTATAGAAAGTCAACTTGGAGAAAATGGACAGCAGTGTAAATGTGAAATGTCTTATGTAAGAGTAAGACGTTTGGAGTAAACTAAGATGGTTGAAATTACCACCATGTATCATCTGAAGAAACAGAGGATAAATTGTTGAAGCACTATGCTGAAAGTGATTAACAGAAGTTAGTGAAAATTTTTTAAATGGTGTATAAAACTAAAAAATGAAGATTTCAATTATGTACTGAAAGAGTGGATCCGTCAACATCACAAGTGAATACATGCTACTTAATGGTATGCCGATTATGAAACAAGCAAAGAGTTATCATGATGAACTGAAAATGGAAGGGAACTGTGAATATTCAACAGACTTTTTGTAGTAATTTAAGAAAATACCCATAACGTTACATTTTTAAAGATTTGTGGTGACAAAGCATCAGCTGATTATGAAGCAGTGGAGAAGTTCTTTGATGAGTTTGCCAAGGTCATCGCTAATGAAAATCGGATGCCAGAACAAACCTATAATTCCAATGAATGAAACATCACTCTTTTGGCATTGTTTCCCCAGCAAGACTCTCATGAGACAGAGCTTACAGGAATTAAGGATGTCAAGGACAGGATAACTGTGCTGAGATGTGCTAATGCAGCAGACACACATAAGTGTAAACTTTTTGTGATAAGTAAAAGCTTGAGTCCTCATTGTTTTCAGAGTGAATTTCTTACCAGTTAATTATTATGCTAACAAAAAATATAGTTCATCAGGGACATCTTTTCCTGATTGGTCTCTTAAACATTTTGTCCCAACAGATCGTGCTCACTGCAGGGAAGCTGGAGTGGATGACAACTGCAAGATTTTCTTATTCCTTGACAACTGTTCTGCTCCTTCTCCAGCTGAAATTCTCATCAGAAATAATGTTTATGCCATGTACTTTTCCCTAAGTGTGATTTCATTAATTCAGCATGTGACCAGAATATCCTTAGATAAACAAAGAGTAAATATAGAGACACTTTTTTGAACATCATGCTAGCAGCAGGGAACAGAGTCATGAGTATGGAAGGTTTTCAAAAGGAGTTTAGTATGAAAGATGTCATACATGCTGTTACCAACACTTGGAACACAATGACTAAAGACGCAGTTGTGAATGCCTGGACCCAACATCTGGTCTACAACTATGTTCAGTGATGATGATGAACAAGGTGCTGACTTTGAAGGAGGTCAAGTGTGTGATGGGCTTCTTGGAGGGTTACAGCAGTGTGCATTCACAACAGAGCAAGAAATCAGGTAAGTTTATAAAGTCGAAAAGACTTCCAAGAAAGAAAAAAGCACATTGTTGATTAGGCAGATGCCTAGGAGCAACATTTTTAAAAGCCATGCAGTGGAACGCTTCCTCTTCCCTAGAGGACTCACTTCCTGGTCTTTCAATTGCTTGTGATGTTTCAACTCACCTAAAAAATATGCTAACCAAAACACAGCCTTTTAGGTGAAGACTGAAAGCCTGCTGTTGCTTGTTGTTGCTATTGTTTAACAGCTGATATAGGTATTCTGTTGATGCTATTGTACTTAATTACCCTGAACACATTATTTTTCTTTCACTGTATTTACTATATTGTAATATTTTTTCCTGTTGTGTACTTATGTGTGAATAAGTGTAAGAAAATGATTATCAGTAGCGTATAAATTCAGAGTAAGAAATAAGGGTGATGTCAAACAACTAGATTGTCCACATGGGGGCCTTAAATTGTGACAACAACACCTTTTCTTTCTGATATCTCAGTGTACACAAACTGTGTTTTATTAACAAAAGTATTTGAAATATTGTGTAAAATTGCATTGAGTCTGTGTGTATAAGGTATATACAGAACATAAATGAATTTTGTATCTTTACTTGGGTTCTATCCCCAAGATATCTCATTATGTATATGCAAATATTCCAAAATAAAAATATATCTGAAATCCAAAACACCTCTAGTCCCAATCATTTCAGATAAGGGATACTAAATTTGTAGCAATATTTGCCTTACGTGTTGGTTGCGAGTAATGTCTGGTACACAGTAGGTGCTCGATACTATATAGTATTTATACAATTTTTTCTCTTGATGGTAGCACATGATGCTTATTTACATCTTAGCCAGCTGTGTTTTGGAGAGGTTTTGTAGTGTTTCATTTTTTGTTTTGTTTTGTTTTGTTTTTGTGGGGAGAAAAACTGTTTACTCTGTCTTGGCTTTAAAAAGGGTTTGCTGCAATTCCATAAATGTAACTTTAATTTGGTATCCAGTTCCGAAATGTAATTTTATTAAATGATTCTGTTTCATCATTGAATACTATTCTCAAGAGATAAAACAGAATCATAGAAAAGTGTACTGTTAAACAAAATTGTAATTTACTAGTTTACTATGACAAACCAAAATAGGTTACCCTAGAACTAAAGTGTTCAAGGATGAGAAGTAAAGTCATAATCAGAAGATTTATTGTTGATCTTATAATAAATTCAAAAAAGTTGATTATGTCTCTATCTCCATTTCAGCTATAAATGTGGACTAACTTCCTAGGTGCTCTAGCTCTTTGAGCAGAGCTTGGGAAAACTTTTTATGTTACTCTTTTTCTTGACTCTAAACTAACTAGCTACATTTAGAAAACTTACTTGGTTTTGCAAATATTGCTCACTAAAGTTTAGAGGAGTGTCTTTTCTTTTCCTTTTTTCAGATACAGGTCTCCCTGTGTTGCCCAGGCTGGAATGCAATAGTGTGATCATGGCCTTGACCTCCTGAGTTCAAGAAATCCTCCTGCCTCAGCCACTCGAGTAGCTGGGACTACAGGCCCGTGCCACCACACCTGCTAACTTTGTTTTATTTTTGGTAGAGATAGGGTCTCGCTATGTCGCTCTGTTACCCAGGCTGGTCTAAAACTCCTGGCCTCAAGTAATCCTCCTGCCTTAGCCTACCACAGTACCAAAAGTGGGAAGCCACCACTCACAGCTGGTTGTCACTTTTAAGTTCATTGTCATTTAGAGGAAATACAAAGCTACAATATTGCAAATCATTGCTTTAGGCTCAGTTATGCATACAAATGAGCAGTTTTTTTAATCACATGCAGTTTAAAATAACTTCACAGGCGATGAAAATCACAACTCTAATATCTAGAATTGAACCATGGACACCCTAGGTCTTCATTTGATTATGTGTACTTATGCATACTACAATGATTAATTTAAGAAACTTTTCGTTGGGAAACATGCTGGGACCAATAATTTAGGCAATGACTATTCTTTATAGAAAAGATTTTTTAAAAATTTAAATCCATTATATATTATACATTATTTCATGTTAAGCATTGTTTCTGTGTATACATTTCAAGTGTGCTGTTTTGGTCCCTTACAGTGTATTTACTCTCAATTCTTTCCAGGCACTCACTCTTTGATTCCATCCAATTAGTAGCCTCAAAATTATTTCTGTTATCATTCTCTGGTCGTTAGCTTCACTCTCCTGCCTTCATTCAGTCTCACATTAATCTTTCATAAGGGCAATTTTAACATCATCCTAATTAATTTATTTTACTCATTTTTATAATAATTTGTTCACATAGTATTGGAGTCATCATTTTGAAACCCAAAAATCTCCATTATTCATTTTAAACTACCATTTGGCTGATTTGCAGCTCCAAGTAAGAACCATGCATTTTCAGAATCATGTAACATTCTTCCACCTAGTATTCTTCCATTTTAATCTTAAATAATGTAAGGTCCAGTTCAAGTGTTACTTCCAAATAGAAGCCTCTCTGATTCTCAGGCAGACTTTTTCCCACTGCCATAGAGTGTAGTGATTTGACTGAACTTAGTCAATTTACTTAAACTCTTGACTTGAGTTCCTCTCTCTGAAGAAAAATATGTAATATATGTAGATATGTTACACAGTGTCTGAAACTTCGGAAGAACTATATAATACTAGCTATTATTATTATTATTACTCTAACATAGTTTTGTTAATATGTATTTCCCACTGAACTGAAATATTCATCAGGGAAATAATATAAGAAATCCTTTTCACCTGCAAAACCAATCACAATACCTGCATTCATTCAGTAGGTGTCCATAAATATGTGAACATTAGTAAAGAAAAAAATAATGGGCTAACGCCTACTAAGAAGTTATACAGGGAGGAACTTGGAGAAAGCTGAGTGAAAGATTTCAATCAGTGATTCGGTTTCACACTTCAAAACTTGGAGAAATTGCTTAAAGGAGGGGGAAGTGGTGAAAGGAGGACTGTGATTTTGAATATGGACTCAGTACAATTGGATGAATTCACATTGAGTGCTGCACAGTCTAGCTATCACCAAGAGAATTGCTCTTGCTAAGGAAGTAAACTCTTGAGGTCTCCTTTGTGCAGTTCAATGCCACACTTATGTTCAGTGCTTACTATAATGGTAGTATTGTTGATAGACAGTTACTGGGATATATTAGAATTATTGTTGGCAAAATCTCTCAAGTTTTTTCCTCATTGGTCAAATAGAATTCTATTTGAGTAGAAAGCACATGGGAGAAGCATAGACTAACAGTAATAATATATTGACTTAATGCAACCAATCTACTCAGCCTGTTTTGCATTAAAGCCAAATGATTATGGTGTAGAGGAAATCCATGTCACTAGAGTAACGAGTCTTAGTAGTTAGAAAGTGACTTTCAGTTAAGGAAAGCCTGTATGTACCAGTAGCTTCAGCATAACACAAAACACAGATTTTGAGAGCAGAAGAAAGGAAAATTAGGAGAGAAAATCAGCGAGGTAACACGAGTTAATATTTTTGTCACAGAAATACAGAATTCTGTACGCCATTTGAAACAAGCAGAATGTATAATTATATGGCAACTAGACAGCATAGAAAATCGAGGAAATAGGCAGAAACAAGGAACAAGTGTCCTAAACACAGTGCTCATTTAAAAGTAAATAATAATTATTAAATGCTAGGTCTGTAATGTAACAGAAATGTAATCTAAATATCCTATATAGGTTGCACTATAACCAATGTATAACCAAATATTTCCAGAAGGCAATGAGAGTGCCAAAAACTGTCCATTTCTTTTTATGTATTTATTTTTAATTTTACTTTAAGTTCTAGGGTACAAGTGCACAACATACAAGTTTATTACATATGTATACATGTGTCATGTTGGTGTGCTGCACCCATTAACTCTTCATTTTCAAATAGATCTTTTAGCATACACTTCAAATAGCCTTTATTTTCCTAGGTGACTTTGAAACTGGGTTTGCATTTGCTTATAAAACCATTTTTAAAAGCTTTAAAAGCCAAATGCTTTATTGCTCCTATTTTGTCATCATTATCATCTGCCAAGCACCAGTGACTTACAATCTTTCTTCCACACCCCTTTCTAGTACTCCATCTAAAGTTTTAAACTTTTTCTAAAAATTCAGGCTATCTCATTTGAGCAAATCATTTTTCTTTCAGTTCTCTTATTTCAAAGACAATGTGAAATGGTGAGAAGTTCACAGCCTTTGAATCCTTAACTACACACTGTTATTTAATTTATTATTGTAGTTCTATGATATTCTGTTTTTTGGCTATAGGTACAAAAAACCCTCAATCCCCAATTTCACCCAGTGTTTCAAAAACCTAATTAGATCCTTTATGTGTTCAAACTGCAGAAAATTCAAGCCTCTCTCCCTCTTCAGGATATTACTTCTTTATTTGGCGAAAGTCATCCAGGTGTTTATCTAAACGACAAATGCCATTTACTTCTGTCTCATTATTTGAGCCAGGTTTTTGAAAAATCCCTCCTGAAAATTTGCAAGTTCATGACTACTTCTGGAAGTAGGTGGCTCCGAGTATCATGCTGCATTGCTTGATATAGTCACAAAGCTGGAGGTATCCAGAATGTTCACCATATGGAGAAATTCTTCCCAAGCGCCGCCATTGTCATTACTCGGGTGGGATGAGGTCATCCAGAATGCTCCTGCCCAAGAGCCAGCACTGGCTGCTTCTGCTATAGCATAGGAGTGAGAACTTAGCTCTGTCCCTTTCCTGCTGGTAGACTCCTCAACTACAAATAAATTCTTTATGCTGCTGTGGCTGTTACAAAAGGCAGTAATGCTGAAAATGGGGTATTTGGATGAGATTTTTCATTTTACGTTGATGGTTTTGAGCAATGAATAAGTTGCCTTCACTGATACCGGTTTCCTATACAGACCTCATTATAGCTCAACTTAAATAAGTGTTCCATATTAAAATTTACTTAGACTTTCAGAGTTTTAATTCTTTGTCCTCACTTTGAATTATTTCCCCAAAGCACATTCCTACTCAGAGAAGAGGCTGATCAGGCAACGCTTGGAAGTCACTTAATTCCCGTGTGAATTTGTCTGGTGGTCATTTGGTTTCACATATATAGTTTCGTTCCTCTGTCTTTGCTCTAACTGAAAGATTTCTATAACTATACATTTCAGAAAGTAGTGATTATATACTAAGACCATTCCTGCTCACAGATTACTTGCAGGGTTTATGGAATTTTTATTATTTTTCTCCAAAAAGCTGGAAAATTAGTATGCTTAAAGTTTCTTAAAATTTTCTTGCTTCAACAGTCTAATTATCATCTTTAGATTTTTTATCATCACCTTTATCAACAGCAGCCATAGTAGCAGCTCTCAACTATGTTAGCAAGTGGTTAAAATGGATATGTTTATGATTGCTTTTAACTCTAACAGTCTACAAACTTTGTCCAAGACTTCAATATTATTATATTCATCAAAGAATGGACTTTCTAATATGAAATTACTAAAAATGAATTAAATAATTACTAATGAATCATAAATTATTTTATTTTTTACCTGCATTTTAATTCATCTAACATTCACTTTTAATTCATGCTTTCAATATTATTTCCCTTCTAATTGTTTCATTTATATAGTTTTTTTTAATTTTTATTTTTAGTTCTGGGGTACCTGTGTATGATGTGCAAGTTTCTTACATAGGTAAACATGTGCCATCACGGTTTTGCTCCACCTATCAACCCATCACCTAGGCAGTGGTTTCTTCTTCATTGTAGTTGTGGTTCAACAACTCACATATTGACATAATAATAATATTATGCCAGTAAACAAGATATAAGGCCTTTTACTCATGTCGCAGAGTACCATACGGATCTCTTATATGTATATGTATATGTATATGTGTATATAAAGGGGATAAAAATTTGTATAAACTTCCTGTGCATTTTAGAAATTATTTTAGCAATCATTATTCAAGGTTTTAAAAGGTTTCTTTTTGTTGATCTTGTATAATTTCTAGAAAAAAATAGTTTTTTCCCCAATATGTTGTTGGTGACTGATCTTTTCAAGTACTCTAATGTAATAGACAATGGAATTACTTAAAAGCATAAATAATAAATTTTTGGGGTTTCTGGCTTTTATTTTCTCTTCACATCAAATGGCTTTTGGAAGTCAAGGCCTTTAAAAGTAGATGAAAATATCCTGTTAGAAAAAAATATGATAGTAACCTGTTTCTACTTCTAACAATATAATGTGTATAAAAAGACACTATCAATTGTCATTTTTTCTTACAAAACTATAAAAAAATTATAGGTAAGCCATCTATAGATGCTAATATGGCAGGGAATTCAAACAGTTTTCTCTCTACAAATATTTTAGTTCATTTCTTGTATTTAAAAATACGTAGTCTTGCATAAATACACCTTGTGCATATCATAAAATTAACTCTTTTATTGGTTGTGAAAGATTTATCTCATTGTGTGAAGGAGAGCTCTGCTAAGTGAGGCTTTCCATTTTAGAGAGGACACATATGAATTTTGGAAATATACTAAATACACTAAATTGTACCTGTGCACATTTTACGAAACAAAGGAGATGCATTCTGTAATGAGTTAATGTGTGCTCCAGCTGCTATAAAGCTATGAGAAAGAAAAATTATTGTGATTTTTTTCCCATCGATGTATAGTGTAAATAATTCATTCTCAACATGCAGAAATGCTTCAGTCCCATAAACAGTGTCATTTTTCTGGGTTAAATGCTTAAAAGAAGAATATACATTCTATTTTATTTTTGAAATCTTGTTTAGATTTCTTGGATTCCCTCTCATATGCTCAGTAATACATAATAAGAGGGAACAGTAAGAAAGTAAGCTTCTCACGAAAGCATTTAAATTTTGATGTATGATTTTTTTTTAAGATTCCAGACTTTTTGAGAATATGATTAAAAATCTATTAACATCTCTACATTAAAAAATGCACTTAATTCCACAAGTTTAACATTCTACGTGTTTAATTGAAGTATACATAGTGCTTATTTATTTGGGTGGAACATATATTTTAAACATACATATCTCCCACAATAATTTTATTGTGTGAAAAGTCAAGGCCAACTATCTGAAAATGAATTAAGAAGAATATAAGTTTGGCAAAAAAGTCTATTTCTTTTCGAATGTTCAACTTGAAGGCTACTTTGGATATGAACTGAAAACTAGAATGCTCAAGGAGATCTTTGACATGTAAATACCCATACTATATTTCACATCTAATTAATTTTTAACATTTTTAGTAATGCTTTAAATTCACATTAGGAGTATAAATTATATCAAAGTTCCCAAATCACCATATGACAGTTGTTATAGGAATGGCCTATAATGATAAAGAAAAGATTTTTCCAAAGCTGAGTTAAGTTCATATAACTTTACTTCGTTTTGCTTGTGTAGATTAAATTATCTTTAGGAAAATATGGATTACTGACCCAGATTATGTCAGCAAGGAAAGGATTTTCAAACAACATTTAAATAACGCCATATCATTTCTCATTGTTTCCAAGACTGTGCAGTTATTCTTGCAAATAAATTGACCAGAATTCCTTATTTCTAACTGATTGCTCTAGAAATTATTCTTCTGTCGTTCTTACATCTACATCCAGATTCCTTTGCCAAAATCATGACTTGGCTAAAGAATACAGAGTTTTTAAACCATATCAGAAACAGTCATTGCAAGACTTGTAGTTAAAAGATTTGTCTCATTGATGTCTAAAAATACCTGAAACTTAAACAAAGTTATAAATATCTTTGTTTTCAAATGATGTGAGATTCTTTTGCTGTTCAAAAACAAAACTCTTTATAATATAATCAAATAAATAAAGACCAAACATCTAGAAAGCCAGTACATAATATAGCTTTCGTGGAATAATAGTACAGTTAGCCTCCACTTCATGACAAATGTTCTTGAAAAAGTAGTGATGATTTTGAAATTATGAAAAAGGAGATGAAGTAAGACAATATGCAAGATTTTGTTGAGAATTTTTGTATTATTTTGTTGTCAACCCCAATTTTGAAAGCCCTGGAATATTATTGCATAGGAAGCTCCTTTCAATACCAAAGGGGGAAAATAAAACATATCTATTGTCCAAAATAAAAAAAAAAAACCTCTCCACCTCTGCAGAGAAACCCAGAGTATTTTCTTCTATATTTTTTGTTTGTTTTACTAACAGGTAAAACTTTATTTCTTGTCACCATTTCAAAGACTTGAAGATGCCAAATTTTTAAAAAAATCCTACCACCACCAAGCAATCTATCTTTTCTGTATTACAAACAGAACAGCTCAGAAAATTGTAAAAAGAACCAAACTGAATTAAATCAAGAAACAATTAAACAATTAAAATGTGATTACTGGTTAATATGGTCTGGCTCCTTGTCCTTAGTGAAATCTTATCTTGAATTGTAATCCAAATTGTAATCCCCATGTGTTGGGGGGGAAATCTTGTGGGGGATGATTTGATCATGGGGGTGATTCACCTATGTTGTTCTTGTGATAGTGAGCAATTTCTCACAATATCTAATGGTTTCATAAGGGACTTTCTCCGCTTTGCTCTGCACTCATTCTTCTCCTGCTCCCCTGTGAAGAGATTCCTTCCGTGATAACTGTAAGTTTCCTGAGGCTGCCTCCCCAGCCATGCAGAACTGAGTCAATTAAACATCTTTTCTTTAGAAATTACCCGGTCTCAGGTATTTCTTCACAGCAGCATGAGAGCAGACTAATACATTGGTCATATGAAATTTCCTATTTAAAGAATAACTATTTTAGGCTGGGCGTGGTGGCTTATGCCCTGTGATCCCAGCACTTTGAGAGGCCAAGGTGGGCAGATCATCTGACGTCAGGAGTTCAAGACCAGCCTAGCCAACATGGCAAAACCCCATCTCTACTAAAAAATAAAAAAATTAGCAAGGCATAGTGGCACATGCCTATAGTCCCAGCTGCTTGGGAGTCTGAGGCACAAGAATTGCTTGAACCTGGGAGGCAGAGAATGCAGTGAGCAGAGATTATTCCACTGTACTCCAACCTGGGCGACAAAGTGAGACTCCATCGCAAAAAAAAATAAAAAATAAAAAATAAAACTGAAAGAATTATCTTTAGATTTTTACTTTTTGACATTGCAATCACATATATAGGTACAGAATCTTATAAAATTTATTTTTAAATTTAACACTAAAACTCCCAATAAAAAATAGATTACTATAAGTATTTGCCTGCACAATACTTATTTATTGCTCAATCTCCATGCCAGATGCAAGCTGTCAGTTTCAGTAACCTAGGCAAACCTGTGGCCTGTTCAGTTTGTCAAATAAGATCAATAGTTGGGACCCCAGGTACCCCTAAAGCAAGAAAGTGAATTTGGCTAAAATTGTTCTGATCCACTTTCACTATTCCCTGACCTACTAAATGTCCTCCCTCTTTCACCAAAACCATACAAGTTCTTACACTTATAATAATCTTAAACATGGTATAAATAAACTGCCAAGCATGCACTGACTGGCTCTGTATTAATTAGGATTAGACTTAATTTTTAGTACTAAGATCTCAAAATAACAAAATCTCCTTTAAAACGCTGGAAATGTATTTAACTCTCACATTCATGTAGGCACTCTCGAGTCTACACGTAAAGTTCTGTACTGTCAGGCACATAGGCTTTTTCTGACTTGGTTCTCTATATTCATATCCTATTCGTCCACCTGTTCCAAAAGGATCCTTTGGTTCTAGCTATTACTACATTGGCATTCCAGACAATGGGAAAATCATAAACAAGACTAGGGCACAACCCATTACTTTATAGAAAACATTATAGAATTGGCACACACCACCTCTGTTTGTAACCCACACACGTGAAGTTAGTCTCTGTGATGGTTAATATTAAGGGTCAACTTGATTTGATTGAAGGATCCAATGTGTTGCCTAAGGAGAGTAACATTTGCATCAGTGGACTGGGAAAGGCAGACCCACCCTCAATCTGGGTGGGCACAATCTAGTCAACTGCCAGCATGGCCAGAATAAAAGCAGGCAGAAGAAGGTGAAAAGACTAGACTGGAGTAGTCTTCCAGTCTACATCTTTCTCCCATGATGGATGCTTTCTGCCATCCAACATCAGACTCCAAGTTCTTCAGCTTTGGGACTGGGACTGGCTTCCTTGCTCCTCAACTTGCAGACAGCCTACGGTAGGACCTCACCTTGTGACTGTGTGAGACAATACTTCTTAATAAATTGCCTTTTATATATACATCTATCCTATTAATTCTGTTCCTCTAGAGAACCCTAACAGTCACTGAGCCACAACTATGCATAACAGACATTAAGAAATGTAGTCTTTAGTCAAGACGGCCAAGTATCAATATAAAAATCAAGGATCCTACTAGATTATTTCATTTACTATAATTTTCCATTTATTTCCCAATTGAGTAAACTTCATCTTCTGCAAGATTCTTCTGTACAAGTTGGAGAACATCATAATTCCTGTGCTCTTGCTTGTGAAAAAACTAATCTTCTGAGGATTTGCTGATTGAAGATATCTTACATGGGTAATAAATTGTTGACTTACATTTTCTTTCCTTGAGTTTCTTGAAAATGCATCTCCAGTTTGTCCAGTCTTATATTTTGCTTTCAAAGTTCTGATGCCATCCTAATTTACTTTACCATTAAAGTTTCTAAAACTTTGTGCTGTGAAACCCACAGGATTAAAGTTTTACCTTTAAGTCCCAAAGGTTTTACTTTTATATCTTGAAGCAGACTATCCCAGGTCAAATTTCCCAGGTACAAGAAGGGTTGTTATAAAAACCCAGATTCAGATCTTCTAAGTGTCTCAAAATTTTTCTTATACCTTACCTTGAAAATTAGAATCTTTAAAATCTTGTTTTAATTCTTCACAAACTCCAAGATACACATGTTGAATATTCTTATGTTGTCACTATATCTACAATTTTCTCTGAGCCATTTTACCTCCCAAATATTTAAAATTTCTAATCTGCTAGCTATTTTTATTAATTTTCTCAATTCTTCTAATTAATTTTTCAATAAATTCTATTTTCACTTGGTTATATCGACATTTAGTATTCAATTTTAAATTATTTTGTCTTTTTCATCCATTCAGTTCTTTAAGTTCAGTCAACTATCATTTCATATCTTCCTGCTTTTGTTACATTTGTGGTGAGTTTTCCACATGAGATTTGTTTAGGCTTTTGATTTAAGTATGAATGTTTGTTTGAGGATATTTGATTCATGTTTCGACATTGTTGTTTTGTTTTTTAAAAAAAGAGTTTTTCTCTATTTTGAGTATTTTTTGGAATTTTAGTTGCCAAAGTGTTTTGATTGTTTTTCTAAATAAAGGGGTTTGGGCTAAGTGGAATGTGGGTGAAAATAATCAATAAACTTCCTGGTGAGGCTTTTAAAATTATTTTGTTTCCTCCTCCTTTCTAACTTCCTTCTCTTGTCTTCCAGCAAAATGAAAGGATTCTTCTGAGATCCAGAAACCCTGGGATGGTAAAGCCTCCAGATTAAAGGACTGAAGTGAATATATGGTGGAAAAAAAAAAAAAAAAACACTTCTTCTGCCTTATAAATCAATAGTAAACCTGATTCAAACCTGATTCCCAGTCTCTTTCTTATTCCCTAACTCTTCCCTGGGTTTTAAATTTAACAAACAGATACAGTGTTTACTATGCACTGGCAGGTACTTTGAAAGCTCAAATAATAACTAATTATAAGACACAGTTGGTTAAATAGATATCATATAGCTGGAAGTGTTGGCACCAGCCAAGTTTGGCCATACTGATTTGCTTTCAAACATGATAGCTGTACTGGCTCTCCACTGAACTCTTTTCTCCAGAGCTTCCGTATCTTTTATATTATTATATTGCATATTAATATGTGTGAGGAAACAGACATTTAATTTTGCATTGTAAATTTTCAATCAAAAAAGACTCAATATTACTTTGAGAATTTATGATGCTTCCTTCAATTTTAATAACCCATTTCCATCTTTTATTCAGGTATAAACTTACTAAGATCTATCACTTATCTGTGATTTCATATACAATTTTAATAGAATGCATAATGTGCACTTGAACAATGTATGTAACTAATAAGGAAAAATTTTGATCCCTATAAAGTATAATTATGACCTTATTTGGAACATTATAAAAATAGTTTGTAGATAAGAAGTAACTGAAATAAGCTGTACTGTGAAAATATATTTTTATTTTCAGGTAAAAAATCTTTACCATTTGGAGTTTTTTTGTTTTGTTTTCTTGGGGCTTTCTGGTTTTGTTTGTTTGTTTTGAAGGAAAGTGAGACATTTTGATCTTCAAAGTTGAGGGTGGAGCAAGATAGAGAAATAGAAAGCTCCACCAATTATCTCTCTGGCAAGGACATCAAGTTAATAAATATCTATACAGAAAAACAATTTCAAAAGAACCAAAAATTAGGTGAGCACTCACAGTACCTGGCTTTAATTTTATATCTCTGAGAGAGGCACTGAAGAAATAAGGAAAAGAGTCCTGAATCTCAGATACCACCACTCCCCTATCCCCAGCTGCAACTGCCTAGTACAGAGAGCTTCTCTGAATACTGCAGGAGGAAGAGCGCAGCAATTGTGAGGCACTGAACTCAGTGCTGCTCTGTTAAATCAGAATAGAAAACCAGACTAAACTCAGCTCATGTCCACCCACGGAGGGGGCGTTTAAGCTAGCCCTAGCCAGAAGGGAATTGCCAGTCCCAGTTGTTAGAGTGCTTGCAAACCTCAGCACCGATGGGCACAGCACTCTGCATCTTCAAGTAAACTTGAAAAGCAGTCTAGGCCATAAGGACTATAACTCTTAGCAAAGTCCCAGTACTGAACTAGGCCCAAGGGCAATGGATTGAGGGGCACTGAACATACAGCTGGCGCAACCAAGAAAGTGTTGGAATCACCCTTCCCCTAATACCAGGCTGCACAGCTCAAGGATCCACTGTTTCCTTCTGCTTGAGGAGAGTGAAGAGTGGGGGCGGACTTTGTCTTGTGTGTAGGATACCAGTTCAGCCACAGCAGAATAGGGCACATGTCAGAGTCTTGAGACTCCTATTCCAGGTCCAACTCCCAGATGATATTTCTAGACACACCCTGGTCCAGAAAGGAACCCACTGCCTTAAAGGAAAGGACCCAGTCCTGACAGCATTCATCAACTGCTAACTGAAGAGCTTTGGGGGCAGGAATAACCAGCAGTGATACCCAGTTACTACCCTAAGGGCCCTGATTGAGTCTCTGGGACTCGCTGGCCTCAGGTGAGACTCAGCTTCATCAGCTGTTGTGGTCATGGGTCAAAACTCCTCTTGCTTGACAAAAGCAGGGTGAAAAGTCAAGGGGGCTTTGTGTTGCACCTTAAGTACCAGCACAGCCACAAGGGGATAGAGTACCAAGTGGGTTCTTGGGGTCCCCAATTCCAGGACTTGAATCTTGGATGGCATTTCTGGACCTGCTCTGTGCCAGAGGGGGAGTTTATTGCCCTGAAGGGTGAGTCTCAGGCCAGGTAGCTTTCATGACAAGCTGACTTAAGAGACCTTGGGCCTTAGTGGAAGATCAGAGGTAGCCTGGCAGGAGGCTATAGGGTGAGGCTCCTCTGACTTTGAAAACAGGAGGGAAGACTGGGATGTTGTGTGTTTAGTTTATGTGTTTGAGCACCAGATTGTTTGCTAGATCCTGCAAATGTGCTATGTTTTTATTTTTTTCGTTTGTCTCTTTTGACTGTGTTTTTTCAAGTAATCTGTCTTCAAGCTCACTAATTATTTCTTCTGCTCAATCCATTCTGCTATTAAGGGCTCTGATGCATTCTTCAGTATGCCAATTGCATTTTTCAGCTCCAGAACTTCTGCTTGTTTCTTTTTAATTCATTCAATATTTTTGTTAAATTTCACTGGCAGATTTCTGAATTCCTTTTATGTGTTATCTTGAATTTCTTTGAGTTTCTTCAACACAGTATGGATCAATCAATGGAATAAAACTACAAATTAATACAAGGGGAATTTTAGAAACTATTCAAATACATGGAAGTTAAACAGTATGCTCCTGAATGGCCAGTAGATAAATGAAGCAACTAAGAAGGAAATTGAAAATTTTTTGAAACAAATGATAATGGAAACACAATGTACCAAAACCTAAGGGATATAGCAAAAGCAGTACTAAGAAGGAAGTTTATAGCTATAAGTGCCTACATCAAAAAAAGAGAAAATACTTCAAGCAGACAATCTAATGATGCATCTTAAAGAACTAGAAAAGCAAGAGCAAACCAAACTCAAAATTAGAGGAAGAATATATAACAAATATAAGAAAATAAATAAATAAAATTGAATTAAAAATATATAAAAGATCAACAAAACAAAAAGTTGTTGTTTTGAAAAGTTAAGCAAAATTGACAAACATTAGCCAGATGAATTAAGAGAAAAGAGAGAAGATTCTAATAAATAAAATCAGAAATGAAAAAGGAAACATTATAACTGATACTGCGGAAATTAAAAGAATCATTAGTGGCCAGTATTAAAGGCCAATAAGTTCAAAAGTCTAGAAAAAAATGGACAAATTCCTAGATTTATACAACCTATCAAGATTGAACCACAAATAAATCCAAAACCTGAACAGACTAATAACAAGTAACAAGATCAAAGCTGTAATAAAAAGTCTCCCACTAAAGAAAAGCCAGGCACCTGATGGTTTCACTGCTGAATTTTGCCAAATATTTAAAGAAGAATTAATACCAATTCTCCTCAAACTATTCTGAAAAATAGAGAAGGAAGAAATACTTCCAGTCATTCCGCAAGGCCAATATTATCCTGATACCCAAACAAGACAAAAACACATCAAAAAAAGAAAGAAAACTACAGGCTAATATCTCTAATGAATATTTATGTAAAAATCCTCAATGAAATACTAGCAAACAGAATTCAACAATACATTAGAAAGATCACCCATCATGACCAAGTGGGATTTACCCTCGGGATGCAAAAATGGTTCAACATGCACAAATCAATGAATGTGATATATCATATAAACAAAATGAAGGATAAAAACTATATATTCATTTCAATTGAGGTGATATGCATTTGATAAAATTCAACATCCCTTCATGATAAAAATTCTCAAAACCTGGGGATAGGAGGAACATACTTTAACATAATAAGAGCCATATATGACAAACCAATGGCTAGTATCATACTGAATGGGGGAAAACCTGAAAGCCTTTTTATCTAAGATCTAGAACACAACAAAGATGTCCACCACCACCATAATACTGGAAGTTCTAGCTAGAGGCATCAGAAAATAAAAAGATATAAAGGGCATACAGTTTGAAAAGGAAGAAGTCAAAGTATCCTTGTTTACTAATGATATGAGATTACATTTCTAAAACCCTAAAGACTCCACAGGAAAACTATTAGAACTGATAAACAAGTTCAGTAAAGTTGCAGGATGCAATATCAACATACAAAAATCAGCAGCACTTTTATATGCCAACAGTAAACAATTTGAAAAATAAATTTAAAAAGTAATCCCATTTACAAAAGCCACACATGAAATTCAATACCTCAGAATTAACTTAACCAGAGAAGTGATATAATGAAAACTATAAAATACTGACGAAAGCAATTTAAAAGGACACCAAAAAATGGAAAAATAATCCATGTTCATGAATTGGAAGAATCAGTATTGTTGAAATGTCCATACTACCCAAAGCAACCTACTGACTCAGTGCAACCCCTATCACAATACCAATGACATTCTGCATAGAAATAGAAAAAAAAAATCCTAAAATATATCTGGAACCACAAAAAACTCAGAATAGCCAAAGCTACCCTAAATGAAAATAACAAAACTAGAGGAGTCACATTACTTGACTTTATACTACAGAGCTATAGTAACTAAAACAGTATGGTACTGGCATAAAAACAGACACACAGACTAATGAAACATAGTAAAAATAACCGAGAAATAAATCCACATACATACAGTGAATTCTTTTTTTTACAAAGGTGGCAAGAACATACATTGGGGAAAGGACAGTCTCTTGAAGAAATGGTGCTGAGAAAACTGGATATCCATATGCAGAAGAATGAAACTGGACCCCTATCACTCACCATATATAAAAATCAAATTGAATTGGATTACAGGCAAATCTAAGACCTTAATCTATTAAACTACTACAAAAAACACTGGGGAAAAACTCCAGCACATTTGTCTGAGTAAAAATTTCTTGAGCGATACCCCGCAAGCACAGGCAACCAAAGCAAACATGCACAAATGGCATCACATCAAGTTAAAACACTTCTATACAGCAAACAACAAATGAAGAGACAAATCACAGAATAGGAGAAAATATCTGCAAACTACCCATCTGACAAGAGATTAGTAACCAGAATATATAAGTAGCTCAAACAACTCTTTAGGAACACGTCTAATAATCTGAACCAAAAATGGGCAAAGTATTTAAGTAGATATTTCTCAAAAGAAGACATAGAAATGACAACCAGGCATATGAAAAGGTGCTCAACATCACTGACCATCAGAGAAATGCAAATTAAAATTATAATGAGATATCATCTCACCCCAGTTAAAATGACTTTTATTTAAAGATAGGCAATAACAAATGCTGGTGAGGAGATGGAGTAAAGGGAACTCTTGTACACTGTTGGTTGCAACTTAAATTAGTAAAACCACTATGGAGAGCAATTTGGAGGTTTGTCAAACACTAAAAATTGAGCTACAATATGATCCATCAATTGTACTGCTGGATATATACCCAAATGAAAGGAAATCAGTATATTGAAGAGATATCTACACTCCTATGTTTGTTGCTGCACTGTTTGCAATAGCTAAGATTTGTCATCAACAGATGAATGGATAAATAAAATGTGGTACACATACATAGTGTACTATTCAGCCATAAAAAGAATGAGATTCAGTCATTTGTAGCAACATGGATGGAACTGGAGGTCATTATGTATATGCACAGAAAGATAAACATTTGTATCTTCTCACTCATTTGTGGGATCTAACAATTAAAACAATTGCACTCATGGACACAGAGAGTAGAAGACTAGTTACCAGAGGCTGGAAAAGTTAGTGTGGGCCTGGGATTTTGGTGGGGATGGTATAAAAGACAAATTAGGAAGAATGAGTAAGACCTGCTATCTGGTAGTACAGTAGGGTGGTTATAGTCAATAATAACTTGATTGTGCATTTTAGAATAACTTAGGAAGTGTAATTGGATCGTTTGTAACAAAACAGATAAATGCTTGAAGGAATGGGTACCTCATTTCCATGATGTGCTTATTTCACATTACATGCCTGTATTAAAACATCTCATGTACTCCATAAATATATATACTTACTATGTACTCAGAAAAAATAAAACATTAAAGAAACAATTGAAAACTGAAAAACATTTTAATCTTCTTTTCTCTTTGTTTGTTTGTTTGCTTGACACAGGGTCTGCCCTGGGCCACTGCATCTGACCTGATTTCTTTTTAATGTGAATTGTATTAATTTTCATATAATTTTATTTTGTAGAATTTATAAATGTTTTGTCATTTTTTATAATTTATTCCCCACTGTATGTATATTTTGTTTTAGAAATCTGCTGTTAGCAGATTGATGTGACTCTGAAACATATTCAACTATCCAAAAATTGACGTATTGCTTTGATTCTTTTTCAAAAAGCCTTATTCAACCTAATACAGAATACTGTGTGTTAAATAAATATGAAATCATCATTTATATATTAAGAATAATGTTACTATTTACAGTCTTCCAGAGGTATTCCTCTTGTGGAAATGTCTTTGGATGAATTTCTTTAAATGAGCCTCTCTCAACTTTAAAGCATACCAATATACCACATGGATCCCTGCTTAACCTTTTGATCTGCTGCAGTCATGTTCTTAAGAGGCTTCAATTTATTGGACTCACCAAAATATCTCTAGACTACATTTAATTATCTACTTGGCATAGATATGACAAATGATATATAAGCCAGTTCAGGTCTAAAGTTTATCTGTCAAGTTGTCTAGATTTCTTGCAACAAATATGTTTATTTAAATTTAGGTATTTTTCCCAAATGACTAGTAATACCAATAGAACATGAGAAGAAATTTATACATGCTCTTAGCATTTCCCATAATTATTTTTTTCTTTCCCTCTTCTTTTAGCACCCAGACATGCATAGGATCTATTGAAGGACTTCGAAGAGTTTCAAATGAAAAGGGCCAGGACCATTTAGCCACTACTAGGTGAAGACATGCCAGGAGAACTTATGCAATGGACTGTGCATGAATGAAAATCAGCTTTTATTCTTTTTTAAATTTCAACTTTTATTAAAGGGTACATGTCATGCAGGTTTGTTACATGGGTAAACTGTGTGACACTGAGGCTTGCGCTCCCAACAATCCCATCACCCATGACATAAGCATAGTGTGCACCTGGTGGTTACGCAGCCCATGCCCCACTCCCTGCCTCCCCTGTCTAGTGATCCTCAGTGTCTATTGTTCCCCTCTTTACACTCATGTGACTCAATGTTTGTCTCCCACTTATAAGTGAAAGCCAACATGCAGTATTTGATATTCTGTTCCTGTGTAAGGTCACTTAAGATAATGGCCTTCCGCTCCATCCATACTGCTGCTAAAGGCATGATTTCATTTTTTGATGCCTGCATAGTATTCCATGGTGTATATGTATGATATTTTCTTTATCCAATCCACTGTTAATGGGCATTTACATTGATTTCATGTCCTTGCTGTTGTGAATAGAACTGTAATGAACATACAGGTGCATGTGTCTTTATAATTGAATGAATTATTTTCCTTTGGGTACATACCCAGTAGTGGGATTGATTTTAGTGGAAGTGTCTTTGGATTTCACCAACATCTGTTGTTTTTTGTCTTTTGAATAACAGCCATTCTTACTGGTGTGAGATGGTATCTTATTGTGGTTTTGATTTGCATTTCTCTGATAATTAATGATGCTGAGCATTTTTTCATATGTTTGTGCCCACTTGAATGTCTTCTTTTGAAACGTGTCTCTTCATGTCCTTTGCCCATTTTTTAAATCGTTTGTTTTTTGCTTGTTGATTTGTTCAAATTACTTGTAGATTCTGGATATTATACCTTAGTCAGATGCATAGTATGCAAGTATTTTCTCCCATTCTGTAGATTGATAACTGTGTTGGTAATTTATTTTGCTGTGAAGAAGCTCTTTAGATTAATTATGTCTCACTTGATAATTTTTGTTTTTCTTGCAATTAATTTTGGGGACTTAGCCACAAATTCTCAGCCACAGTCTTTGTTGAGAAGTGTATTTCTAGGTTTTCTTCTAAGATTTTTAGAGCCTGAGGCCTTACCTTTAAATCTATTATTCATCTTTAGTTAATTCACAAATATAGTGAGAGGTCCAGATTCATTATTCTACATATGGGTAGCTAGTTATCCCAACACCATTTATTGAATACAGAGTTCTTTCCCCAATTCATTGCATATATTTGTTGATTTTGTTGAAGATCATAAGGTTGTAGAGGAGCAGCTTTATTTCTGGTTTCTCTCTTCTGTTGCACCGATCTATCTGTCTGTTTTTGTACAAGTACCATGCTGTTTTGATTACTGCAGCCTTACAGTATAGTTTAAAGTCAGGCAATGTGAAGCCTCTGATTTTGTAATTTTTGCTTAGAATACTTTTTCTACGTGGGCTCAGTTTTGGTTCCAAATAAATTTTAGAATAAATGTTTCTAATTCTGTAAAAAATGACATAGATATTTTGATAGGAATAATGTTGAATTTGTAATTGCTTTTGACAGTATAACCATTTTATCCATATTGATTCTTTCAATCAGTGAGCATAGATTATTTTTCCATTTGTTTTGTCATCTCTAACTTTTTTCAGCAGTGCTTTGGAGATTTCCTTGTAGAAATATCCCCTTCCCTGTTTAGATTGATTTCTAGGTATTTCATTTTCTTTGTGGCTATTATAAACAATATTGTGTTCTTAATTTGGTTCTCAGCTAGAACATGATTGGTATATAAACATGCCTTAGTTTAGAAGTGTGGGTAGGCGGTGTCAGGAGCATTATCCCATTCCCTCACTTGTCCAGGTCTCTGTGGAGAGTGTGAATACTCCAAGGGGCTCTCACAAATGCACCCTTTCCCTGTGTTAGGGAGCTTCTTCTGCCTTCACTCTGTTCCCAGATGAGCTGCTGCCCAGCTTTGCTCCTCTGCTTTCTGTGTGCCCTTACTGCACTGATGAATTTGACATGATTGCTTAAATAATTGACTAGAAGGCCGGGCACAGTGGCTCACACCTGTAATCCCAGCACTTTGGGAGGTGGAGGCGGGTGGATCACGAGGTCAGGAGATCAAGACCATCCTGGCAAACACAGTGAAACCTCATCTCTACTAAAAATACAAAAAATTAGCCGGGCGTGGTGGCAGGCGCCTGCGGTCCCCGCTACTCGGGAGGCAGAGGCAGGAGAATAGCGTGAACCCGGGAGGTGGAGCTTGCAGTGAGCCGAGATCGTGCCACTGCACTCCAGCCTAGGTGACGGGTGAGACTCCGTCTCAAAAAATAAATAAATAAATAAATACAAAATAATTGGCTTGCAGAGTCAGTGCTCACTGGCTATTTTGTTTTCTCTCTATGAAAACAGTACACATTTGTTGCTTCTAGTCTGCCATCTTGACCCAACTTCATCCAATTGTTTTCTTAAGCTATTACAAAAAATATAAAGAAGAAGAAAAGAAAAATAAAAATGTCAGAGAAAACCTTCAGAAGACAGGCAAAGCTCCCTACCTGTACAGGTGTGTAGGTGTAAAGCTCCCTACCTGTACAGGTGTGTAGGTGTAGTTACCTCTTGACACTCTTATGATAACTCTTGCGATGAAAACAACTATACCACCCTGTACAAAAGAAAATGTAAGCAAATCTCCTTTTATTCTTTTAGCACACTATATTTGAGTTTAATTTTGTTAAGGATATATTAACCTATCTTGACTCATACCAAAATTGACTATCATTCCTCAATGTCATGGGGGATTTGTTCTAAGACCTCTTTATCCATAAATGGCATGATTGTATCCATAGAAAATCCTAAAGGCTAAGGACTTGTAGAATGGTGGAGTAAGGAGCTTAGCAAAATGTCTCCCCAGAGGAATATCTACTCAATTGATAAAAATAATAAATATAAACTCTCTAGAATTTTTTAAAGGAAATATAGCAAATGAAGAAATCCGTAGTCAAGAAAATAAACTAAATCTCAGAAGAACGTGAGTCAAGGGTACTTGAGCTACAACACATTCCTATATGCTAACCCCCACATATTCCTTTGCAGCCCAGTGTGATTGAAGCTTTATCTTAGGTGGGTGCAGCCAAGAAGACAGAGTTTCCTCTTTTTCAAGCTCACAATAAAGAGCTATGGTGTATCCTGTAAAGGATGACAACCAGTACTTCTCAGTCTCCTCTCAGCTCTGAGATGTGGAAACTCTATTACAGACATGAGCAGGCAGAAGACTGGGGTTCCCTTCATTTACCCAGTTCCCACCTATAGGGCAGGAGCTATATACAAAGCATGGCAGAATGACAGTATGGGCTCTAACCATCTCCACTTCAGGTTGCTTGTAAGACAGAGGTTCCTCACTAAAGAAGCAAACCAAGACCAGGAGAGTGAGCCAGACTGTAGTCTTCTTTACTCAAATTGTAGACTCTTGTTAGCAGGGGAATCATGACACAAAGATTCTTCCACTGGAAAAAGCAGGAATTCATAACATGGAGTTTCATGGCTCCATCTAAGAGCTCTGAATTAATTCAGCTTAGTGAAGTTTATGTCCTAAGAGCATTGTTAAAAACAGTGAAAATATACAGGTGAGAAACTGAGAAGATGCTAGTAGTTCCAAGATATTAATAACAGCAAGAAAAATGATAGACCAGCTAGAAATTTAACAAAGAAAACCAGGAATGAGACAATCAAGAAGGAAAGTCTTGGTGTTGGTGATAGAAAGCCTCAAACTGGCAACACCCTGTCCCTGAAAAGGGGCCTAAAGGTTCCATTCTAAGATGGCTGAATAGAAACAGCTCCAGTCTGCAGCTTCCAGAGTGATCGATGCAGAGGATGGCTGATTTCTGCATTTCCAACTGAGGTCCCTGGTTCATCTCATTGGGACTGGTTGGACAGTGGGTGCAGCCCATGGAGGGCAAGCTGAAGAGGGGCAGGGAGTCACCTCACCTGGGAAGCACAAGGGGTTGGGGGATTTCACAGCCAAGGAAAGCTGTGACAGACTGTACTCTAAAATGGGACACTTCCGCCCAAATACTGCACTTTTCACAACATCATAGCAACTGACAGACAAGGAGACTCTGTCCCGTGCCTGGCTTGGTGGGTGCCACACCCATAGAGCCTTGCTCACTCCTAGCGCAGCAGTCTGAGATCAAACTGCGAGGTAGCAAACTGGCTGGGGGAGGAGCGTCTGGCATTGCTGAGACTTGAGTAGGTAAACAAAGCAGCTGGGAAGCTCAAACCAGGCGAAGCCCACCACAGTTCAGCAAGGCCTACTGCCTCCATAGACTCTACCTCTGTGGGCAGGACATAGTTGAACAAAAGGCAGCAAACAACTTCTGCAGACTTAAACGTCCCTGTCTGCCAGCACTGAAGAGAGCAGAGGTTCTCCCAGCATGACGTTTGACCTCTGAGAATGGACAGACTGCCTCCTCAAGTGGGTCCCTGACTCCTGTGTAGCTGAACTGGGAGACACCTCCCAGTAGAGGCTGACAGACGCCTCATACAGGCAAACGCACCTCTGGGACAAAGCTTCCAGAGGAAGGACCAAGCAGCAATATTTGCTGTTATGCAATATTTGCTGTTCTGCAGCCTTTGCTGGTGATACCCAGGCAAACAAGGTCTGGAGTGGACCTCCAGCAAACTCCAACAGACCTGCAGTTGAAGGACCTGACTGTTAGAAGGAAAACTAACAAACAGAAAAGAATAGCATCAACATCATCAAAAAGGACATCTACACCAAAACCCCATCTGTAGGTCACCAACATCAAAGACCAAAGGTAGATAGAAGCACAAAGATGGGGAGAAACCAGAAGAGAAAAGCTGAAAATTCTAAAAACTGGAGTGCCTCTTCTCCTCCAAAGGATTGCAGTTCTTCACTGGCAATGGAACAAAGCTGGACAGAGAATGACTTTGACAAGTTGACAGAAGTAGGCTTCAAAAGGTCAGTAATAACAAACTTCTCTGAGCTAAAGGAGCATGTTCTAATCCATCGCAAGGAAGCTAAAAACCTTGAAAAAAGGTTAGGGGAATAGCTAACTAGAATAAACAGTGTAGAGAAGACTTTAAATGACCAGATGGAGCTGAAAACCAAGGCACAAGAACTTTGTGATGCATGCCCAAGCTTCAATAGCTGATTCAATCAAGTGAAAGAAAGGGTATCAGTAATTGAAGATCAAATTAATGAAATAAAGTAAGAAGACAAGGTTAGAGAACAAATAATAAAAACAAATGAAGAAAGCCTCCAAAAAATATGAGACTATGTGAAAAGACCAAATCCACATTTTTTTTTTTTTTTTTTTTTTTTTTGGGGGGGGATGGAGTCTCGCTGTCACCCAGGCTGGAGTGCAGTGGTGCGATCTTGGCTCACTGCAAGCTCCGCCTCCCAGATTCACACCATTCTCCTACCTCAGCCTCCCGAGTAGATGGGACTACAGGCGCCTGCCACCACACCCGGCTAATTTTTTTTTTTTGTACCAAATCCACATTTGATTGGTATACATGAAAGTGATGAGGAGCATGGAACCAAGCTGGAAAACACTCTTCAGGATATTATCCAGGAGAACTTCCCCAACCTCGCAAGGTAGGCCAACATTCAAATTCTGGAAATATAGAGAATACAAGAGCAACCCCAAGACACATAACTGTCAGATTCACCAAGGTTGAAATGAAGGAAAAAATATTAAGGGCAGCCAGAGAGAAAGGTCGGGTTACCCACAAAGGAAAGCCAATCAGACTAACAGCAGATCTCTTGGCAGGAACCCTATAAGCCAGAAGAGAGTGGGGGCCAATATTCAACATTCTTAAAGAAAAGAATTTTCAACGCAGAATTTCATATCCAGCCAAGCAAAACTTCATAAGTGAAGGAGAAATAAAATCCTTTACAGACAAGCAAATGTTGAGAGATTTTGTCACCACCAGGCCTGCCTTACAAGAGTTCCTGAAGGAAGCACTAAACATGGAAAGGAACAACTGGTACCAGACACTGCAAAAAACATGCCAAATTGTAAAGAACATCAATGCTATGAAGAAACTGCATCAATTAATGGACAAAATAACCAGCTAACATGATAATGACAGGATCAAATTCACACATAACAATATTATCCTTAAATGTAAATGGGCTAAATGGCCCAATTAAAAGACACAGACTGGCAAACTGTATAAAGAGTCAAGACCCATCAGTCTGCTGTATTCAGGAGACCCATCTCACATGCAGAGACATACATACGCTCAAAATAAAGGGATGGAGGAAGATCTACCAAGCAAATGGAGAACAAAAAAAAAAGCAGGGGTTGCAATACTAGTCTCTGATAAAACAAACTTTAAACCAGGTTTAACTAAGATCAAAACAAAGAAGGCCATTACAGAATGGTGAAGGGAACAATTCAACAAGAACAGCTAACCATCCTAAATATATATGCACCCAATACAGGAGCACCCAGCTTCATAAAGCAAGTACTTAGAGAGCTACAAAGAGGCTTAGAATCTCACACAATAATAATGGGAGACTTTAACCCCCACTGTCAATATTAGAGAGATCAACAAGCCAGAATGTTAACAAAGATATCCAGGACATGAACTCAGCTCTGCACCAACCAGACCTAATAGATATCTACAGAACTCTCCACCCCAAATCAACAAAATATACATTCTTCTCAGCACCACATTGCACTTATTCTAAAATTGACCACATAATTGGAAGTAAAGTGCTCCTCAGCAAATGTAAAACAGCAGAAATCACAACAAACAGTCTCTCAGACCACAGTGCAATCAAACTAGAACTCAGGATTAAGAAACTCACTCAAAACTGCACAACTACATGGAGACCGAACAACCTGCTCCTGAATAACTACTGGGTAAATAACAAAATGAAGGCAGAAATAAGATGTTATTTGAAACCAATGAGAATGAAGACACAACGTATCAGAATCTCTCGGACACATTTAAAGCAGTGTGTGGAGGGAAATTTATAGCACTAAATGCCCACAAGAGAAAGCAGGAAAAATCTAAAATCAATACCCTAACACCACAATTTTAAAAAACTAGAGAACCAAGAGCAAACAAATTCAAAAGCTGGCAGAAGGCAAGAAATAACCAAGATCAGAGCAGAACTGAAGGGGACAGAGACACAAAAAAACTTCCAAAAATCAATGAATCCAGGAGCTGGTTTTTCGAAAAGATCAACAAAATTGATAGACTACTAGCAGAACTAATAAAGAAGAAAAGAGAAAAGAATCCAATAGACACAATAAAAAATGATAAAGGGGATATCACCATTGATCCCATAGAAATACAAACTACCATCAGAGAATACTATAAACACCTCTACACAAATAAACTAGAAAATCTAGAAGAAATGGATAAATTCCTGGACACATATACTCTCCCAAGACAAAACCAGGGATAAGTTGAGTCTCTGAATAAACCAATAACAGGCTCTGAAATTGAGGCAGTAATTAATAGCCTATCAACCAAAAAAAGTCCAGGCCCAGATGGATTCACAGCCGAATTCTACAAGAGGTACAAAGAGGAGCTGGTATCATTCCTTCTGAAACTATTTTAATCAATAGAAAAAGAGGGAATCCTCCCTAACTCATTTTATGAGGCCAGCATCATCCTGATACCAAAGCCTGGCAAAGACACAACAAAAAAAGAGAATTTTAGACCGATATCCCTGATGAACATCGATGCAAAAATTCTCAATAAAATACTTACGAACTGAATCCAGCAGCACATCAAAAAGCTTATCCACCACGATTAAGTTGGCTACATCCCTGGGATGCAAGGCTGGTTCAACATACGCAAATCAATAAACATAATCCATCACATTAACAGAACCAAAGACAAAACCACATGATTATCTCAATAGATGCAGAAAAGGCCTTTGACAAAATTCAACAGCCTTTCATGCTAAAAACTCTCCATAAACTAGGTACTGATAGAATGTATCTCAAAATAATAAAAACTATTTATGACAAACCCACAGCCAATATCATACTGAATAGGCAAAAACTGAAAGCATTCCCTTTGAAAACTGGCACAAGAAAAGGATGCCCTCTTTCACCACTCCTATTCAATATAGTGTTGGAAGTCCTGGCCAGGGCAATCAGGCAAGAGAAAGGAATAAAGGGTATTCAATGAGGAAAAGAGGAAGTCAGATTGTCCCTGTTTGCAGATGACATGATTGTATATTTAGAAAACCCCATCATCTCAGCCCAAAATCTCCTTAAGCTGATAAGCAGCTTCAGCAAAGTCTCAGGATACAAAATCAATGTGCAAAAATCACAAGCATTCTTATACACCAGTAACAGACAAACAAAGAGTCAAATCATGAGTGAACTCCCATTGACAATAGCTACAAAGATAATAAGACATGTAGGAATCCAACAAATGAAGGTCCTCTTCAGGAGAACTACAAACCATTCCTCAACAAAATAAAAGAGGACACAAATAAATGGAAGAACATTCCATCCTCATCAGTAGGAAGAATCAATATCATGAAAATGGCCATCCAGCCCATGGTAATTTATAGATTAAATGCCATCCCCATCAAGCTACCACTGACTTTCGTCACAGAATCAGGGAAAAAAAAAAAAAAAAAAAAAAAAAAACTACTTTAAAGTTCATATGGAACAAGAAAAGCGCCCACATTGCCAAGACAATCCTAAGCAAAAAGAACAAAGCTGGAGGCATCACACTACCTGAATTCAAACTATACTATAAGGCTACAGTAACCCAAACAGCAGGTACTGGTACCAAAACTGATATATAGACCAATGGAACAGAACAGAGGCTTCAGAAATAACACCATACATCTACAACCATGTGATCTTTGATACACCTGAAAAACAAATTAAAAAAAAAAAAACAAAAAAAACAAGAAATGGGAAAAGGATTCCCTATTTAATAAATGGTGCTAGGAAAACTGGCTAGCCATATGTAGAAAGCTGAAACTGGATCCCTTCCTTACTCCTTATACAAAAATTAATTCAAGAAGGATTAAAGACTTAAATGTTAGACCTAAAACCATAAAAACCCTAGAAAAAAACCTAGACAATACCATTCAGTACATAGGTATGGACAAGCACTTCATGACTGAAACACCACAAGCAATGGCAACAAGAGCCAAAATTGACAAATGAGATCTAATTAAACTAAAGAACTTCTGCACAGCAAAAGAAACTACCATTAGAGTGAATAGGCAACCTAGAGAATGGAAGAAAATTTTGCAATCTACCCATCTGACAAAGGGCTAATATCCAGAATCAACAAAGAACTTAAACAAATTTACAAGAAAAAAACAAAAAAACCCATGAAAAAGTGGGCAGTGGATATGAACAGACACCTCTCAAAAGAAGACATTTATGCAACTAACAGACACATGAAAAAATGCTCATCATCACTGGTCATCAGAGAAATGCAAATCAAAACCAAAATGAGATACCACCCCCCACCAGTTAGAATGGCGATCATTAAAAAGTCAGGAAACAACAGATGCTGGAGAGGATGTGGAGAAACAGAAACGCTTTTACACTGTTGGTCGGATGTAAATTAGTTCAACCATTATGGAAGACAGTGTGGTGATTCCTCAAGGATCTAGAACTAGACATACTATTTGACCCAGCCATCCCATTACTGGGTATATACCCAAAGGATTATAAATCATGCTACTATAAAGACACATGCACATGTATGTTTACGGTGGCACTATTCACAATAGCAAAGACTTGGAAACAACCCAAATGTCCATCAATGATAGACTGGATAAAGAAAATGTGGCACATATACACCATGGAATACTATGCAGCCATAAAAATGGATGAGTTCATGTCCTTTGGAGGGACATGGATGAAGCTGGAACTATCATTCTCAGGAAACTATCACAATGACAGAAAACCAAACACTGCATGTTCTCACTCATAGGTGGGAATTGAACAATGAGAACACTTGGACACAGGGCAGAGAACATCACACACTGGGGCCTGTTGGTGGGGCTTGGGGAGCTGGGGGAGGGATAGCATTAGGAGAAATAACTAATGTAAATGACGACTTGATGGGTGCAGCAAACCAACATGGCACATGTACAACTATGTAACAAACCTGCACGTTGTGCACATGTACCCTAGAACTGAAAGTATAATAAAAAAATTAAAATTAAAATAAGAAAAGGGGCCTAACTTTAATCAGACTGTGTAGCAATTAATGTACAAGGCATTTGCAGAAACATAGATCAATTAGCTAGCAATTAGTGGAGGCTAACAGCTGAGTGTGATACCAGTCAAGGTAGATTATGTAGAAACTTAATAGAGAGATCAGGGAAAGACAGTCAAAGAGAGCATGACCACAATCACACTGATGCTGGTATTCAACAATAGTGTGTGTTGCCTGATGCTGTACCATCTAAGGAGTGACAACATAGACTACACTCTGCAGAAAAAAAAAATCAACTTTATTGAAGGAGTTAAGACAAATTATAAAGAAAAAAATAAACAGGCATACATCATCAATCATAACAAGCCCTAGACTGGGGTTGGGAGTAAGTCTCCTAAATTTCTACAATATATTGTAAAATGTACAGTTTTCAACAATAATAAAAACAATCTCATAAGACATACAAGGCAAAAGAAAGTTTGACCCATTCATAGAAAAGCAAGTAGACAACAGAAACTGCCTTTGAAGGAGCCCAGATATTGGACTTAGCCAAGACTTCAAAGTATCTATGATAAATATCTTCAAAGAACTAAAACTACCATGTTTAAAGACCTAGAGGAAAGTGTGATGATAATAACTTGTCAAATAAGTAATATCAATAAAATGATAGGTGGAGGGGCAAAGGAGAAAAAGAAAATCCTTGAGTTGCAAAGTACATTCATCAAAATTTATATAACAATAACAACCATAAGGCAATGAAGCAGAAGTAGAAAAAAACTGAAAATCTAGAAAACCTTTGCACAACCACTTTCGGTATAATAGTCTGATGCATATTTGGAGTGGATAAACATATTTGAGGTGCACAGGGTAGTTGAATTGCTATGTGGGCACATCTTTAGATATAAGGGAAGTGAGATGGATTTTTTTTTACTTACGCATACATATACATACATTTGTTGTGTGTATTAAAAAGATAGAAAAACAGGGCCAGGCGCAGTGGCTCACACCATAATCCCAACATTTTGGGAGGCCAAGGCAGGTGGATCACTTTAGGTCAAGAGTTCAAGACCAGCCTGACCAACAGGGTGAAACTCTATCTCTACTAAATATATAAAATTAGCTGGACATGGTGGCGCACATTTGTAATCCCAGCTACTCGGGAGGCTGAGGGAGGAGAATCACTTGAACCTGGGAGGCAGAGGTTGCAGTGAGCCGAGATCTCACCATTGCACTCCATCCTGGGCAACAAGAAAGAAACACCATCAAGAAGGAAGGAAGGAAGGAAGGAAGGAAGGAAGGAAGGAAGGAAGGAAGGAAGGAAGGAAGGAAGGAAGGGAGGGAGGGAGGGAGGGAGGGAGGGAGGGAGGGAGGGAGGGAGGGAGGGAGGGAGGGAGGGAGGGAGGGAGGGAGGGAGGGAGGGAGGGAAGGAGGGAGGGGAGGGAGGGAAAGAAAGGCCAAAAAATTTGGAATGGGTTTTTAGACCACAATATTTCTAAATTTGTTAAAGAAATTATATCAATATTAATTAATTTCCAAAACAGTAAGCCTCATACCCAGATGGTTTAACTGATGAATTCTACCAAATATTTAAGAAAGGAATGATACCAGTCCTCCACAACATTTTCTACAAAACAGAAGTAGAAGGAAAATTTTCAAATAATTCGATGAGAGCGACATATCATAATACCAAGATAAAGATATTATAAGAAAAGAACACTGAAATCCAGTATCTCCCATGAATTCAGATGCAAAATCCACAACAAAATATTAGTAAATCACATCTGAATATGTGTAAAAAGTATTATATACCACAAATATAAAATTTACTCAACATATACAAGGTGGTTGAACATTCAAAAGTCAATTAGTGTAATCCACTGCATTAATAGTCTAAAGAAAAAATATATGGTCATATCAGTTAATTCAGGCAAAATTACTTGACAATATCTAACATCCATTCATAAGACTGTAAGCAAATCAGGATTTGAGGAAAAGTTCAACAACTTGATAAAGAACATCTATGATAAACCTAGGGCTAATATATTTAATGATAAGAAACTCAACACTGTCTCATTAAGATCCAGAACAAGGCGAGAATTTCATTTAACATTCCTTTTCATCATTGCAATGGAAGTTTGAACTACTGTAATAAGAGAAGAAAAGGATATAAAAATATACAAATTTGGAAGGAGAAAATAAAATCATCCCTGTTCTCTGATGACATAATTATCTATGTAGAAAACCCCCATGATGGTAAAGCTTCTGGAAATAAAAGGTGATAACAGCAACGTCTTAGTATGCAAAGATAATATACAAATATCAATTGCATCTTACATACAAACAGTGGAATCAAATTTTGAGAAAGTTGAAAAAACACTGCCATTTACAAGATTAACTCCCAAAATGAAATTCTTAAGGATAATTTGCACAAAATATGTACAGAACCTATTTGCAGAGAATTACAAAATTTTGATGAAAGAATTCAAATATGTAAATAGATATTCCATGATCATAGATTGGAAGATTCAATACTGTTAAGATGACCATTCTTGCCCACTTGATCAATAGATTTAGTGTAATCCCAAACAAAATACCTCAAAGTATTTTGTAGATATTGAAAAATTGATTCTAAAATGTATGCAGAAAAGCAAAAGACTTAGGATAACCAAAATAATACCAAAGAATAACAGTATTGTAGGTCTCACACTATTAGACCTCAAGACCTATTATAAGCCTTATAAATACAGATGGCGTTGCTGAAGGATGGACACATAAATCACTTGATCAGAATAGAAATCCCAGAAATAAACCCACATAAATATAGTCAAGTGATCTTTAATAAAGGAACAAAAGCAATTCAACAGAGAAAGCATAATTCTTTCAACAAATGATGCTGCAAAAAATTGCTTAGCCATGCTACATGCCAAAAATAAATCTAAACACAGGCTTTATCCTTTTTATAAAATCCACTCAAATTAATTAAAGACCTCAGTGTAAGATGCAAAATATATTCTCCTAGAATATATAGAAAATAGAGGATCTTAGTTTTGATAATAAGTTTTTTTATTCAGCATGAAAAACACAAGTCATTTTTTAAAATTTGAAAGTTTGATTTTATTAAAACATTTCCTCTGCAAAACATACTGGAGTTGCAGAGTACATTTCTCAAAATTTATATAACAATAACAACCATAAAGGAATGAAGCAGAAGTAGAAAAAAATAATTGAAAACCTAGGTTTAGAAAACGTTGGCGCAACTACTTTGGGTTAAGAGAATGAAAAGACAAGCTAATGACCCAGGAAAAATGTTTGTAAAACACATCTCTCATAAATATATATAAAATATAAAATATAAAAATAACTCTTTAAACTCAACAGTAAGAAGATAATCCAATTTTTTAATGGGCAGATTATTTTAATAGTTGCAAAAAAATAATTTATGGCAAAGAGAATATGGAAAGACACAACAGTATTTGTTATTAGGTAATTACAAACTGAAACAATGTGATAACGCTACACTACTATTAGGACGACTGAAATAAATGTTTTAAAGCCTGAAAATAAAACAAAATGTTTCTTAGAATGACAGGAGCTCTTATTCATTGCTCATAAAATGGAGCCAGTTTGGAAGACAGTTTCAAAGTTTCTCCTACAGCTCAACTTAGTCTTACTAAATGATCCAGCAATAACCCTCCTAGGTATTTATCCCATTGAGTTGAAAACTTATATCCACACAAACGTAAATGTGACTGCTTGTGTTTATAGCAACATTATTCATAATTGCCAATGGGTGGAAGCAGCTAAGTTGTCTTTCAGTAATTGAATGAATAAATAAATTAAAGTCTGTTCATATAATGAAATTTTATTCAGCAATAAAAACAAATGAACTATCAAGCCATGAAACACATGGGTGAATCTTAAATGCACATTCTACCTAAAAAAGCCAGCCAGAAAAGACAACATACCATATGATTCCAATTATGTTATATTATGGGAAATGCAAAAATGCAGATAGAATTAAAAGTCAGCAGTTGCCAGGGTGCTGAAGAGATGAAATACAGGGAAATTTAGGGTGTGAAACTACACTGTATAATATTGTAATAGTGGATTCATGACACTATGCATTTATCAAAACCCATAGAACTTTATCACACACAAAATAAAACTTCAGTTCCACAATAATTTATGAAATTCTGGGATCCCAGGATGGAATGTAGCCTGTTACATAACAATCTAAGGGTAATACAAATATATAAAATAACCTCATTGAAGAGGTATAGAAAGTGGGGGAATGAGCTAACCTAAACAACTTTCAGAACTAGTGGAAAGCGTAAAAACTAAAGGGAAAAGGAACCGTAAATAAGCACTGCACTCTAGTTGATAAGATTATTCCCATAGGGAAACAAACCTTGTACTCATGCATTTACATTGCAATTGAACAAATAAGTAAATGTATGCGAAATAGAATAAACCATATTTGCACTGTTAAAGTGGGAATTTATAGAAAAGTAAGTGGATGAGATTAGAATGATCAAGTGGTAAATGATTATACTTGTAGCCATTAGTATGAACTCATTTTTAGATTAATATAGATGATAGAAACATTCATAGGTATGTATATACACATTATTATATACACATATATTTTTATTGTTTTATCAGTTGAGATCAATGGCTTATTCTAAGCTTAAGAAATATACACAATGAGACTGGAGCATCTTATTGAGCTAGGATAAGGAGACCAAAAGTAAATAAATAAACCCTACCTTTACATGGCATGCAAAAGACACATCTGCCAATAGAAAGATCTCCTGATGGCCAAAAGCTGGAACTAATCGTGACAGGAGACAGATAAATACCCAGACAGACAGGCAGTAAAAAAGGCACTAGGTACCACTGCCTCCTGGTAGCCGAGCTATCGGTGGTAGGCGGTAGGAATAAAAAAGCTGTAACCCTCCCTCCCACTTGCTGAACAGGAGAGAAGAAGCCACTGAGTGCCACTCCCTCCCCTTGTTGAGCTAAGGGAGTAAAGAAGCAAAGCCTCTGCCTCCAGGCGCCACTCCCTCCTGCTCACCAAACTACAGGAACAAAAAGGCCGCAACAGAACCATTTGAGTAATGAATTAAACATCAGACAGGGAGATGGGTGTAACTATACAGTGGAGAAATCTGACAAACACTACCTCAACCAGGTCATCAAGCTGAAGATGTACCTAAATCATGTTGATAGTGTGCACACTTGATATGGTGTGATGAAAATCTTACTTCTGTGACGAAATTTTACTTCTGTCATATTTTTCTCCAAACCTCCTAACCCTAATATAAACATGAAAAAAAGCACAAAACAAATTCCAATAGAGGGTCATATTACAAAATATTCAACCAGTACCCCTCAAAATTGTCAAAAAATTGTTTAAATTGTTAAAAAACAAGGATGTTCCCCTTCCCTCATCC
The DNA here is from genome assembly GCF_043159975.1 of Macaca nemestrina. Taxonomy (NCBI): domain Eukaryota; kingdom Metazoa; phylum Chordata; class Mammalia; order Primates; family Cercopithecidae; genus Macaca; species Macaca nemestrina. Next base: position 186,950,837 of record NC_092126.1, on the reverse strand, counting down.
TTCCAAATAAATAGAAAAAGGAAAGTCCGAGAAACTGTCACAGCCCAGAGGACCCTAAAGAAACATGGTAACTATATGTAATGTAATATCCTGAATGTGACCCTGGAACAGAAAAAGGAACATTAAGTAAAAACTAAGATAATCTGAAAAAAGTATCAATTTTCATTAATGGTAATGTATCAAAATTGGTTCATTTATTGTAACAAATAGAGTATATTAATGTAAAATAATAATATGAAAAACTAGGTTCAGGATATATAGAAACTCTCTGTACTATCTTCTCATTTTTTCTGTAAATCTAAAAGTTCTAAAATTTGTTTAAAGTAAATTTAAAAATGAGAAAGATACCTTGCAAACATGAATTTTTAAAAAGCAAGAGTGACTATACTATATTACAGAAGGTCAAATTTAATTTCTTTGAATCATTAACATTTATGAATAAAGTTCAAGAAAACTAAAACATAAGAATATTATAATTTGAGTTTCACGGTATATATTCACTAGGATTTCTTTTATACATACTAACTTGAAATCAACAAATTATCTCTGTTACTGTATTAAGTTGAAATTCTAAAGCTTAAATTTTATGATGAAATATGCATTTCTCCATGTATTTATCTTTTATGTTCTTGTAAATTTGCTAAGAAAAATGCCTAAGGCTCACTCATTTACAGAAAATAGGAAGAGAAATTCTGGGCATTTGGAGCAAAATTGGTTATTATATTTGAAAAGATAAAAAATAAATTTTCCATTTGCAACAAGATATTTCTTATATTCAAACTCAAGAAAAGGGAATTAATTTAGAAGGCATAGAAAATAATAAGGCAAACATTTATTTTAAATGTAATCTGTTCACATATAAAACTACTATTTTACAATACTTCTCACATTAAATATCACTGTGCTAAAGGTTATTTCTACTGCCAGTCAAGAGTTAATTCAAATCAGTATATTACATTCCTGTGCCTACTGTAACATTACTGTACATTTCCTTTCACAAATTACTGGAAAAATTATTTCACCATCATTTTGTTTAATGACTAGTAGTTATTGAAAGGTCTGTATTCCATAAAATAAGTAGAAACAAAAGTAAAATAAATTTTCTATAATTTACTAGATTTAACATTTCCATCAACAAAGAATGTTTTTAGAAATCAGTATCAATGTCATCAAGCTTAACTCAACACAATTTGTATAATCTCATTCAAAATATCATTGCTTCACAAATTATTGATACTTAATCAATGAAATTTGAATATCCGTAAAAAGTGGAAATTGTTTTTATATTAACTTCTAGTTCATTTGATTTCTTTTTATATTTAGGAACTCAGTATAAAAGAAGCCAACTATTTCCATAGTTTTGAGCATTAGGCTGATGTATAAAATTTATGTTAATCATATTCCTTAGAAATAGAACATATTTCACAATTATGTTTCTGGGAACTTTTAAAATTTCTATTTACCTATATATCTGTGGAAACACAGACTACTTAAAAATGACATACATGAAATACCTTAAAAATTAACCCAAAATTTATAAGACGCCCTTGATCTCTGCACTACCTCTATGAACTCCAAGATTTCCTATCTGATGGCAGCAGAAGGCAAAGAACACAATGTAAAATTATGAGAACCTAATTTATTTGCAGAAGCATAGAACATATCAATGAAAGGAACAAGAGTTCTCCTGCACCCCTAAATATTCAAAGTCACAAAGTTGATATGATCCCAATTATCTATAACTCACATCTGTTTCCATTGGATTTCATCATTTTTATTTTTCAATGAAAAAGCAAGGATATATCTCACCTATCCAAAATCTGCCCAATGTAAGGGTAGCTGCCACCAATTCCTGTTTAATTTTTTTGAGTAAGAAGTTTTGCTCATTATAATATCACTAATATGAGGAGAAAACTTATGATGAGTCTATTTTGGTTGACTTTTTCATTCTACTTTGCAAACTATAACAATATTCTTGTTTTATCACTCATGAGCTCTCAACTATGTAAACACTGAAGCCTCCCAACCACTTACTCTCACCCATTTCACATATCCTCTTACAAATCCCAGTTTTCCTAAACGCAACCATTTAATAAATAAATAGTATGTTTTATTTATAATAACACCACTATGAAAAGAGGTAAGAATGAAATAAACTAAAAATGTGAATATGTACATGGAAGAAGATTATAAAAACCCACTGGGATGCATAAACGAGGTTTAAAGGGGTTTATAAGTTATCTCAAAAGTGGAAATGCATAAATTCCAAAGAAATTAATGTTGAAATCCGCTGTGATTTTCATCAGATATTGCTTTCTTTTTTCCTTTTGCTTACTTTAATGTAACTTTTCTCAATGCTTTTGTTGATTTTGGAAACTTAACAAATGAGTATAAATTTGATATAGTAAAACAAATATTTGTAAATAGCTAGCAAATTTTTTTTTATTGTTGTGAAGGTGATCATACTATAGCAGATACTAAAAAGTGATATAAAATTCCAGTAATTAAAACTGAATGGTAATGGTTTATGATGAGACAGATTCAACTGAAATAACAATCAGTAATTAATCTAAAGTATAAATATGCACTTGTTACATACTAAATACTATATCAGTGAGCCACTTTACAGTTCCAAATGACTGGAACCAAAATGACTTAAGTACAGTGGAAAAAGGATTCACTATTCAATAAATGGTACTAGGATGGCTGGCTAGCCCTATGCAGAAGAATGAAACTGGACCACTACCTTTCACCATACATAAAAATTAACTCAAGATGGATTAAAGATTTCGATGTAAGACTTCAAACTGTATGCTAGAAGAAAACCTATGAAATACCAGTCTGGATATGTGCTTTGGGAAAGAATTTTTGACTAACACCTCAAAACCAATTGCAACAAAAACAAAAATGTACAAGTAGGACATAATTAAAGTAAGCATTTGCACAGCAAAAGACTATTATCATCAGAGTAAACACACAACCCACAAAATGGGAGAAAATATTTACACACTAGGCATCCAACAAAAGTCTAACAGCCAGAATCTATAAGGAACTTACACAATTGAACAAGCAGAAAACAAATAGCCTCATTTAAAAAAATGAGCAAAATACATGAACAGACACTTCCAAAAAGAAGACTTACAAGCTACCAACGAACATATGAAAAATGCTCAGCATCACTACTCAGTAGAGAAATGCCAATCAAAACCACAATGAGATACTATCTCACACCAGTCAGATTGGTTATAATTAAAAAGTCAAAAAACAGCAGATGTTGGTAAGGCTGTGGAAAAATGGAAATGCTTATACATTGATAGTGGGAATGTAAATTAGTTCATCCACTGTGGAAAGCAGTTTGGAAATTTCTCAAAGACCTTAAAACATAAGTACCATTCAACCCAGCAATTCCATTACTGGATACATATCCAAAAGAATAAAAATTGTTCTACCAAAATAACACATGCGGCTGGACATGGTGGCTCATGCCTGTAATCCCAACACTTTGGGAGGCCAAGGTGGATGGATCACCTGAGATCAGGAGTTCAAGACCAGCTTGATCAACATGGTGAAACCCTGTCTCTAATAAAAATACAACAAAAATTAGTCAGGGGTGGTGGCGCATGCCTCTAATCCCAGCTACTCGGGAGGCTGAGGCAGAAGAATCAGTTGAACCCAGGAGGCAGAGGTTATAGTCAGCTGAGACTGCTCCGTTGTACTCCATCCTGAGCAACAAGAACCAAACTCCATCTCAAAAAAAAAAAAAAAAGACACATGCACTTGCATGTTCATCACAACACTATTCACAATAGAAAGGTCATGCCATCAACCTAGGTTTCTATCATCAGTGGATTGAATAAAGAAATGTGGTACTTATATGCCATGGAATACTAGGTAGCCATACAACAAATGAAATCATGTCCTTCGCAGCAATATGGATGCAGCTGGAGGCCATTCTCCTAAGTGAATTAATGCAGGAATGGGAAACCAAATACTGCATGTTCTCACCTATAGGTGTGAGTTAAACTTTGAGTACTTATGAACATAAAGATGGTAATAATAGATGCTGGGGACTATTAGATGGTGGAGGAAAGGAGGAGGAAAAAGGTTAAAAAAACTAACTGTTGCATACTATGCTCAGTACCTGGGTAAAGGAATTATTCATACCTTAAACCTCAGGCTCACACAATACACCCATGTAACAAACCTGCACATATAACCCATGAGTCTAAAATAAAAGTTGAAAGGAAAAAAAAGACTTAACCAAAAGATTTTGGTTGACTTAGCAGGGTTTAAAAGGTGCTCACATTATGTCTATGTCATCAGATTTTCTCTTTCTCATTTCCTTTCTCCTCTCCAAAGTTTTTATTTTCAGCCAGATTTCCACTCAAGCTTTCAAGATAGATATATAGCATAAGGTCCTACCTACATCCTCTCTCATTTAAATTTTGTTGGAAAATCACAAAAAGACTTTTCAAAAATCCTAGTTTTTTTGTGTGTGTCTGAAATGGCAATACTGAAACTAATCGATGTGCTAATTGAAGCCTGAGTCATTTTCTCTATAGAGACAGTTTGGAGATAGAGCTTCACTCATTAGTTATATATATATATGTTGAATTTCATTCATAAGTTATATATAATATACATAAGTATTCCCTATAATGCTGTTGTCTAAAGAAATTTCTACATCTGCAAATATGTCTGGCCTTCAATTTCACACATTCTAATTTTCAACTTTTATTATTTAATGGTTAAATATTAAAAATATGAATATCTATGAATGAGAGACTGTTTTAGAACCATGTGATGTAAATCAAGAAGAAATGACATACAAAATGAAGGTGAATATATTTGTTTTGAATAAAGGAAAGAAACATTTCTTCTACTGATTATAGGGCAATCGGCAAATATGGAGTAAAGTTGGTGGTTGGTAGCAGAAGGGAATATTGCCTAATGACCTAAACAGCAAGAAGGTTTACATAAGGGAAGTAAAGAGGAAATTATGAGGTTAAACCCTGAATGAAAAAGTAAAAAGTATTGAGAAACTAGGGCAATAGAGGATGGAGCTAATAGTCCACTTAAAATTAGAGAACAAAAATTTTACTTGCATAAAAGTAAAGACACACAGTTGTATTGTTTCATCCAAAAGTGACTTAAATGTACTACCTTGGAATAAAGATGCATCATAATTGTTTGACTGGGGATTGCAGAACAGCTGCAACACAAAGGATAGAAAGTGCAATAAAACTGAGTATAACAATAAGAGATTGATTGATGATGAGATCTGGGCTGGATAGAAAAGAAAAAGAAAACTGCAGTGTAATAAGAAATAGAAAAGAAGTTGGAGATCTTGACGAAACAGAAAGATGGCTATTGACATTGGAGAGTGATAGAGCAGCAAAAATCAGAGCATGTATCCAAAGAGTGTAAGACTAATTTCAAAGTCGAAGAGATTTTAGAAAATGAGTTCTGGGTTGTGATCCTGGGAATGAGGTTACTAAAGTGGCAGATGAATAAAGGTTATTCAAATTTAGCTGGGATTCATGCAATTTTTAATGTGTCTTCTCGACTAATCCAAGTTTAACCCAATGTTGTGATAGAATGGTTCTGTGAGTGGTCTGAAGAATCTGATTTAGTTCTAGATTCTGCACACTCTGTTTCCAAAATAGATATAGAAATATGGAAGTTACCATTGATGACAACAAGATCCCTAAATAGTGTTTAAAGTTTCATTTATGTATGTGACAATTCACCTATTCCTTCTTCAAAAAATGTTTTGAAGAAGCTCAATTTGTCAAACTGAGCTATATACATGAGGATATAAATAATAATATGACATGATCTCTGCTTCAAAAAAACAAAATATATACTAGAGATATTAACATGGAAGAAGACAAAGAATACAGGGCAGAAAAAATTGAAGAGTGGAAGCCAGGAAAGAAATAACAGAGGAGAGTTTCTTATTATCTAAAGTAACTGGAGGAAAGGAAAGGAAGGAAGGAAAATAGATGTTTTACTCCTGAGAAATTTTTTAAGGTTAGATTACTAAACTACCAATTAAGAGTAAACCCATAATCTTCTTAATCAAAGAGGAAAAGAATGCTTGGATTATCTAAAAACTACCCTAATCAGAAAAATTACTAGAACTTGTTTCATTAATATCATGTTTGAATGATTATTAGCAAGAAGCAATGCAGTGCATTAATACAAAATTTTAAAATATTAAATTCAATATATTCTCAAATTCTCACAAATGAATAAGGAAAATTATAAGGCTTAAATCTGGGAACATAAAATTTACTCAAACTGAAATGCTTAATACATACTATAAAAACTACTAGTAAAATAATTCTAAGACATATATGTCATACTTCATTTGTAGTGCTTTCCATCTCTTGTGTTATTCACAGAATGATGGAAAAATGTTTTAGGTTATACAATCCAAGAAAGCGTGTATACTTTAACTTCCAATTTCTAATTTCACATGGGCTAAGAAGACCTTCAAAATCTAATTTATAATGTATTCACATATTTCATTTACCAATGTTCACAACTATAAATCAGCTTTTCTTTGTGATGCTAGGATGAAAACTGGCACCCAGGCTCTGTTTGCTGCTGAGATACAGACATTTTGGGCACATCTAAATAATTCCTAGGACGGATCTATATATACAGGGATATTGGGTAGGAGAAGGCAGGCACAACAAACTTGAAGTAATATTAAGTCTTATTTTTCTGAGTTAAAGAAAAATGTGGGCAATACAGCAACTATCATACGGATTTAACTTTTGGCTTAAACCTCAATGTATTAATCTCTCAGTCCTATGGTAGACAGGAAACAGGAATTAAAAGCTGAAAAAGGTATGGCACTAAATTTATTAAAACCTTTGGGCACCCAGAGAACTCTTTTGAGATCTTTCTAAGAATGTAATATAAAAGAAAAAGAATGCTTTTCCATATATTTGTCAAGATAAATTAAGCTATGCTATGTAATGGATAAACACAGAAATCAATCTGATGTGAGTTGGCAAGTATTTCTCCAGCTAGTCTCTCTCCAGCTAGAACATTTCAATCACATCATATCTCTAAGGTCACAATATTAAAGGAAAAGAAGAAAGCTAAGGAAGGCATACTAGCTCTTACCTGCCGTGGCCCAGAAGTGCCTTATGGCATTTCCACTCATAATTCAATCCATTATTCAATCACAATGTTTCACCTAACTGCAGGAAAGTTTGCAAAATCAAGTGTTCCCAAGAGCTCAGAAAAAAAAAAAAAAAAAAAAAAAAAAATGCAAGCCAGCAGGATGTGGTGCAACCTAGCATTTTATCTTTCTCACATCAGCCTGTCACTTGGATGCTGATCAATGTCTACTCAGGGTGCAAACAATGTTTCCCAGAGGGCAGTGGGTATTAGATTAGTAGGGGGTAATTTGGGAAGGGAGTGGGAAAGAATAAAATACAAAGTTGAACTCCTTTAGAGTGGGTATTAGATTAGCAGGGGGTAATTTGGGAAGGGAGTGGGAAAGAATAAAGTACAAAGTTGAACTCCATTAGAGTAACAGCTGGTCCATACAACAGGAGCAGCCATATTTACAGGAGGAAAGGAAACTTCCCTATGATAAGCAGAGTGGCCCACAGAAGGAAAACTCTAGTGCCTGGGCTGTGATCCATGCTAACCAGTACAAGTTAGTTGATGAAACTTGTTAATGAAAAAAATGCTGATGAGGAACGAAGAAACTAAAGTTACTCATGTTTATTTCATGTTTTCTCTAATTTCTACTTTTGTTCAATTTGTTAACAGGCCTGCTTCTGAATGTCTTGTGCAATTCAATAAAATTATTGGTGCCCTGAAGTGTTTATCGGTGAACTCAAGGTGAATTGGATTTAAGTAGTATGTCTTTGAATTTCCATCTTAGAATGTTCTTATTCTATTCTATTCTGGAAATATTTGTTGCTTCTTTTACATGTAAAACATTACTAGAGGTAATAAGGGAAATAGAGAGTTGAGTAAATGTCTCTTTTCCCAACAAACATTCAGAAAAAGAAATAGTGAGTTACATTCAAAAATAATTATGGGACAAAACAAACACTGGTATGTCTAGTAAATGGGGTACAAAATAATATAGGAAATCAACAAAAGACAACAGGTCAGGTCTAGTTAACAAATAAAGAAAAGCTGAAAAAATATATTTTCTGAAAAAAAATCTTCTCTTTAAATTTATACCCAAAAATGCTCATGAATTAACACATAAGCTTTGATGGAATTGACAGATCAATTCCTGATTTGTCCAAACCCCAGAATATAATTTCCATCTTCCTGTTGAACATATCTAATATATTAATAGCCCCTTCTTCCTGACTGCCACTGGTTCTACTGTTTTTCCAGCCAAACTGACTTAGAAGAAATGTGTTAACTTTCCTTTATGAATCATTTTCTATATTTGATCAGTTAAGATTCATTTTCCCCCTATTCACACTCTACTTTATCAAAATTGGATATTATTTCTCTGTTATATCTTATAATATTTCTCCCCATATGCTCTATCTATACTTTACTTATTTAATACAGTCTATTGATGCATCCTATATCATTGCATTCAGCTGTCTGCCTTTCAAAGCCCTGTCCTAACACAAATACCACACTAGAAAATTAGTCCTAGTCCTCTTAGACAAATGGAATAAATTATTCAGAATTTATTTGGTTAATAACTCTTTATTGTAGTCAACATTACACAGTTTTGTTTGCTTGTTTTATTATTAGCCCCCTCCCCAATCCCCCAGTATTTACCTGCTTGAAGACAGGAAACATGAACAACTATATTTTGAGCTTATTAGGTTCTTAATACTACATATTTTGAGTTAAAGTGAACTCTATACCACTTGAAATGGAAGAAGAAGCCACAAATCCAGCAGCAAGAGACAGTAAAATACTTTTAAAATAGTCTCTTCAATACTCTATAGTGTATAATTTAAACCATGATAATTAGAGAATTGATTGTATAATAGTATATGTTCAATTTTTCAGTACAGGTATTTATTATTTATAGTCCTTTATAATACTACTATAATTTACTAACATAATGACAGTTTTGCTTTCCCAAAACAAGAACATTGTCTACTTACAGCCAATATTTTCTTCTGGCCCCAACAAATATAAAAGTTTTAGATACAGAAAAAAAGTGCTCCTATTTACCACTATCCAACAATGAAATGTTGCAACATTATTAACTCTAGTACAGCTTGCCAAGTCCCACTGGACCTTGCAGGAAAAGGTCAAAAATATTTATACATTATTTTATGTTCCAATATTAGTAATAGGTTAAGGGAAAGCAACAATTTAAGGAAAAAAATGGACCTTTTAAACATCTGAAGTAGAAGTACTGTCACAGAAAAAAATTATGGGATCATACAACTCTAGTAAAAACGTCACCTTGCCTGTTTCAGTGTTTTATACATTGGTTAGTAATAGTGCCAAGATATTGTCTCACAATGGAAAATAATAAATTATGCCACCATTATCTGAAATATATGGGCCCCAACAGAGAATGCTTTTCTGTATAGATCCTGGTGCACTGTGGCCTCACTTCAGCTCGTAAAACATGGGCCTGTCAAAACACCTTATGATTAGTAGAGAAGTGTATTTTGAGTGTTTCACAGGGAGGAGTTGGTTTATCATTCAGAATACAGATTATATTTCAAGAGAAAATGTCTCACACTAGAAACGATAGAATTATGATTGTATAATGGTTCTGCCATTGTCTTTTGGCAGAAAATGAGCTCATTCATTAAAGTAAGATACTTAATTCTTTTTAAATATACTTAAAATTTTATAAGACTATTATAGCAATAGAAAACATACAAGTCTAAATTACAAAAATTTTCAGTTGGTAAAAAAACAAAATCTATTGATATCCTTTGCCGAAGTTATGAGGGGATTGTTTGTTTTTTCTTGTAAATTTAAGTTCTTGTAGATTCTGGATATTAGCCCTTTGTCAGATGGATTGATTGCAAAAATTTTCTTCCATTCTGTAGGTTGCCTGTTCCCTCCCTCTGATGATACTTTCTTTTGCTGTGCAGAAGTTCTGTAGTTTAATTAGATCCCATTTGTCAATTTTGGCTTTTGATGTCAATTTTGGTGTTTTAGTCATGAAGTCTTTGCCCATGCTTATTTCCTGAATGGTATTGCCGAGGTTTACATCTACAGTTTTTATGGTTTGAGGCCATGGTTTGAGGTTCAGTCTTTAATCCATCTCAAGTTAATTTTTGTAGATGGCATAAGAAAGATGTCCAGATTCAGTTTTCTGCATATGGTGGGCCAGTTTTTCCAAAACCATTTATTAAGTGGGGAATCCTTTCCCCATTGCTTGTTCTTCTCAGGTCTGTCAAAGATCAGATGGTCGTAGATGTGTGGCATTATTTCTGAGGCCTCTATTCTGTTCCATTGGTCTATATATCTGTTTTGGTAACAGTACCATGCTGTTTTGGTTACTGTAGCCTTGTAGTATAGTTTGAATTCAGGTAGCGTGATGCCTCTAGCTTTATTCTTTTTGCTTAGAATTGTTCTTTTTGCTTTGTTACTTTTGCTTAGGACTCCTTTTGGGTTCCATATGAAATTTAAAGTAGTTTTTCCCAATTTTGTGAAGAAAGTCAAGGGTAGCTTGATTGGGATAGCATTGAATCTATAAATTTTCAAAAGAAGACATTTATGTGGCCAATAAACATATGGAAAAAAAAGCTCATCATCCCTGGTCATTAGAGAAATGCAAATCAAAACCACAATGAGATACCATCTCACACCAGTTAGGATGGCCATTATTAAGAAGTCAGGAAACAATAGATGCTGAAGAGGATGTGCAGAAATAGGAATGCTTTTAAACTGTTGGTGGGACTGTAAATTAGTTCAACCATTGTGGAAGACAGTGTGGTGATTCCTCAAGGATCTAGAACCAGAAATACCATTTAACCCAGCAATCCCATTACTGGGTATATACCCAAAGGATTATAAATCATTCTACTATAAATACTCATGCACATGTATGTTTATTGCAGCACTATTCACAATAGCAAAGACTTGGAACCAACCCAAATGCCCATCAATGATAGGCTGGATAAAGTAAATGTGGCACGTATACAACATGGAATACCATGCAGCCATAGAAAAGGATGAGTTCATGTCCTTTGCAGGGACTTGGATGAAGGTGGAAACCATCATTCTCAGCAAACTAACACAGGAACAGAAAACCAAACACTACATGTTCTCACTCATAAGTAGGAGTTGAACAATGAGAACACATCAACACAGGGAGGAGAACATCACACACCAGGGCCTGTTGGGTGGTAGAGCACAAGGGGAGGGATAGCATTAGGAGAAATACCTAACGTAGATGACAGGTTGATGGGTGCAGCAAACCAGCATGGCACAAGTATACCTATGTAACAAACCTGCACATTTGGCACATGCATCCCAGAACTTAAACTATAATAAATAAATAGAATCTAGAAAATTTCTTTTTCTGGACTCATGATCTTAACTATTTTAAGACACTATAAGAATATTATAATAGTTCACATATGCAAAAAAAAAAAATCATCATTCAGTCTTTTTTTGTTTTTTTAAGGCAAGGTTTTATTCCTGTTTCCCAGGCTGGAGTCCAATGGTGTGCTCAGAGGCAACCTCTGCCTCCCTGGCTCAAGCGATCTTCCCACGTCAGCCTCCTGAGCAGTTGGGACCACATGTGCCTGCCACCACACCTGGCTAATTTTATATTTATTGTAGAGATTGGGTTTCACCCTCTTGGTTAGGCTGGTCTCAAAGTCCTGGGCTCAAGCAATCAGGCCGCCTCAGCTTCCCAAAACTGTTGGGATTACAGGCTCGAGACACTATGCCTGGCCTATTCAGTTATTCTTACCCAGGTATCTTAGGTAAAATGGTGGGAGGCTGAATAGGACTTAACACGTACCTAAAGATGAGATAGAAGATAATTTTATCTTCCTTTATGGAAAAAGATAGTGTATGAAGCAGAGACTCACTTGTAGGTAGAAATCTATACAGGTAAGAACTCTACCCTGAACAATGGACAGAATCCCGGCATAAAGAGCTGACATGAAAGAGATCCATGGGTCCCATACATTCCTTAATCTAGAGGTATTTATTGACTACCTGCTAGGTACATTTCACTTTTCAAAGTAGTAGGGAAAGAAATAGTGAATAAAACAAAGAAACAAACAAAAGCATTTTCTCATGAGGCTTACATGATACTGAAGAAAAAGTAGACAAAATTATAAATATATAATTATTTGGCAACAATACTGTAAATAAATAAATAAATACAATTGGCTAAGGGAATAGCTGGCTTCTGTTAGTCTGTATGAATTGGGAATGCTGGAGAGGACTGGAAAGCTACGGAAGGAAGGAGTGGTGCTGTTTCCTTCCTGTTTCCAATAGAGTCATCTCAGCACTGGGTTTTCCTCCTGACAGTGACAGTTGAAACCATCTGTAGTAGTTGATCCCAATTTGTTGTCTTTCCAACAATCCTAGAAATAGTCTCACTGGGTCCCCTCAGAGAAAACATAACCAACTTCCAGCATCTTCTACATGCTCCTATCCCCACATAACTCCCTCCTTCCTACTCCCGACTTCAGAACACTAGGAAGAGCCAAGCAGTGTTCTCTCTTCCTGTCTGTGACTCAGCTCCAAGGTGTCCTCTCCCAGTTTTTAATTTTCAGTAATTCAGCTTTTTCTTTTAGTTCCACAAGACATAGGAGAGAAACCTGCTTCCTGCAGTGACTACTTCTATGATGCATCAACATTCCATTATTATTATTTTGTTCAGTTCTTCAGTTCCTAGTTAATAATTCTTCATTTTATATTCTTGGTGTTAAAATAACTTGTATTATTTATGTTTCCTACTATAACCCTTCATTGATGCACTCCTAGAATACAAAACTGTAATTCCTTTCCTCAGTCATTAATCCCATGCATGTAAACACACTCTCTCTCTCTCTCTCTCACACACACACACACACACACTCCTGTGATGCTGCCTCTTCCAGCACTCGGTATCTCAGTTCGTATTACCATCACACACTTCACTTTACAAGACAGAAACCCCAAGAAAAGTTCTCAAAAACTTTACCCCTTCCCCACATTCCAATCATCTCATGAAAATTCAGTTATTTTTTCTTCTTAAGTATCTCTCCAACTCATCCTCTTGTCTTGTATTTCTCTGCCACTTCCCTGATGAATGCCTCCCATTATACATCCTCCTCATTGTCTTTTCCTGGTCTGTAGGTAAAATAATGGTGAACTACTGAGATATTTTCTGTAGATTTATTCTTTAGTATACTGAAACCATTTAACTATTTGAAATGGGTCATCTCCCCCTCCTCAACCCTCAGCCCCTTCCTTAAAGTACAAACCGAAATCTTTGCCATCTCCTATAAAGTCTTCCCGCATCTGTCCCTTGTGTGTTACTGCTGGTTCATCTTTCATTGTGTGCCACCTACATTTTGTACTTCATCACACATTATTCTTGTAGCTCTTTGGTTGTTACAGGTATCTTCCAAGGCTTTTGTATATGCTCATTCTTCTGTCTGAAATGTACTTCTATCCACAAACTCCCAACTAGTTATCCGTGATATAACCTGTATAGCTCAGCTCAAATGTCCCTTTCACAGTGAAGCCTTTCCTGATTGCCCGTATTACATTCAGTCTTTCCTTTTTACAGCTCTCATAGCATTGGTATATTTCTTCAGCATCCACCTCATTGCTCTGTAATAACCACTCATACAATATGTGTAAACAAGAATAAATTCCATTTAGTGTCAATGAAATATGAAGCCTTAAAATACAAAGTAAATTTTATACTGTGAGAGACTACCTGACCAGTCGTTAATGCATGGATTTGTCTGCCCCTAAGTCAAAATTTTCAAAGAGATTTTCAAGGTTTTCAATTATCATGTTCACTGGATTAATACTGTTTCAAATGATTTACTAAAATATCATTCTGAAAAAAAGGAATATTAATAATGTAAGGCTCATTCAGTTAAATGAAATTAATGTTTGGACCTCTCAAAACATTTCATCTTTTAATAATGATTCTAAAGATGATATATTAATAAATTTTATAAATATAAAATAATATTCAGTATTTTTAAAATATCTTTTGTAAGGCAGTAGGATTTCTCCTAATGTTTAGGATGTATTTCTTAGAAAACACACATACTGTACTGAGGTTTACATCTGCCTTTTATGGTTTTTTGTGAGTACTGTAATTTTGAAATATAATGATTCATATATTCTAATGTTGTATAAAAACCATAAGTCATACTAAATAAAATAATTCATTTCTAAATTATATGAAAAATCTGGGGTTTAATTTTAAACTTTTAATAAATCACTCAGAAAAATTTATTAATTTAAACCAGTTGGGTGAATGAATGCAATTCTCATCAGCTCTTGATATTTCTTAATTTTTTTGGTTCTGGCACCATTCTTTCTCTTTTTGGTTATTTTTGCAATATAGGTTTTTTATTCCACTATCATCACAATCAGTTTTTATCAGGTACTTATATTAGGTAATAGGTGAAGTGTTTACAAAATATTTAATAAAATGTGGGAAATCAATTTTGTTTTTTAAAATATTTTCAGAGTTCCTTATAATTCAATTAAAAGTTTTATTCTATTATGTAACAATACTTGAATATTAAATATATCAAATTTAGCAGTAATGGCTAGAAAAAATTTAAATTAATATATATTTAAATATTTTCTTTTACTTTTTACTGAAACAATATATTCTGCTTAAAAGTAAAATAGTTATAAAAAATATAATGCTATCAGTATTACAAAGGAAAAATTAGTACTATTTAATAAATTTCTTCTTATTTATTTCTTAGGAGGAAGATAATTTTTCAATAGCTTAACTGCTTCTCCTAATATTTATTTACATATGTCTAAATTATATGCTAGAATGATGTCTGGATATTTCAATTTTATTCACAGACATTATACTAGATTAAAATTTTGCTACTTTACACTATTATTTTACCTTCTGCATTCTTCTAATGTCAATAACAAATCAATACAATGATTATGTAAAGATTATTCACTGCTAACGTAATTAAATCTGTCTGATTGTTTACCTTGTCATGTACAGTCTGGAGTCTCTTGGAGATTATTTTCTCAATTTTACATGCATACGTTTTAAAAATTTTCTTTCAATTTTTCCCATTTTTCAAACAAATCTGTCATTTGTCTATTCTCATTTGAAATTTGTAAATATATGAAATATTCTATGAAGTCTTCCTTCTCTTTTAATTTGCTACTATCTTTCTCCCAGATATTCTCCTATTCTAATATAAAGCAAATGATCTCTAGGTGGTTGAAATACTGTCATACATAAAATTCTCTCCACAGCATTTCTGAGTTTAATACACCATTTAGTTCATCCCATATGTTTCTATTTCTAGTTTTACTACACTGTTCTATTGGCAAATAACAATGGATAAAAGATGATGATTTAGTACATAGGTCATAAATTCTTGAGTCATATCAGATTTAAACAAATCTTCATGCTCCCCTTCCATGTAATACATAATTTGATTGGGCATAGCATTCAAGATTTAAAAGAAATTTTTTCAGTATTTAAAAAAGAATTTTCCATCCGTCCTAACATCATGTATCACTGTTGATCTTTTCAATATCATTTTGATCTCCCTTTCTTTGTGTTTGACTTAATTTTTTCTTATTAGCTTAATTATCTTTTTCTTTTCTGAAAGTACTGTTAAATTTTGATCATACTGGTTTTGTCTCTATCATTTTTTTAAAAATCTCTCATGGGTTTAAAACACTCACTTGTTCTATACTCTGAAATAATTGTTTAGATTTTTATTTAAATATTTCTCTTTTGTAATATATCAGCAGTAATAATTTGTTTGCAAAACAAATTACTCTTGTCTTCTGAGTTTCTCATAGCATCATACATCTTTCTGAGAATATCAAGTAGAGAAATTTGAGGTTATTTATATCTTCTAATTTCTCTCTTTTTCCAGTCCTCCCCACCCCCTTTTTTTGCTAGTTTATTTTGGTGACTCTATCAATAGAACCCTGCCCATATCCTCTCCGCATTCATTGTACTCTTCTTCTCCAGTAGTTTCTGGTTGTAAACACCTGGAAGTGTCTTGCTTGTCAACAATCGTAGTTTCTGGTTGTAAACACCTGGAAGTGTCTTGCTTGTCAACAATTTCTGGACCTGAGTCCTTACTCTACAAATGGGGCAGTTGTAGCTGAAATGCCAGGAAATTAATGCCTCAGCAAACATCCCCAACAATAACTGATGGGAGTAAATTATAAATATGTAGCTATTTTGCTCTTGGTTAGGGCAACTCATATTTTTAAACCTCCCAGAAATCCTCAGCAAAAATGAATAAATATTGCTCATAATTAGAACCTGTTCTGTTACTCAATTGTTAAAGTCTTCTTTCCCTTCTTTTTCTTACTCCTCCATTCAAATATCAGAATTTCCTGTGATCTCTTCCCAAATAACTGCTTGTATTCACATCTCTTTCTGAAATTTGCTTCAGGGAGAACTCAAGTTAAGGTATTATTTATTGTGAGGTTTTTGCTCGAATGTCAGGTGATTGTTGGTAGATAGTTCATATTAAAATTAATCCCACAAAAATTAACAGAAATTTATATGTGTATGAAGACTTACATGAAGAAGAAGTGGTGAGTTGGGGATGATTTTGCCTCTGCCTCCCAGGGACACTTGGCAATATTTGGCAACAATTTGTATTGTTACCATAAGATGGAGAGCTACTGACATTTACTGAGTAGAAGTGAGGGATGCTGCCAAACATCTTATATTGCATAAGTTTGCCCCCAAACCCCGTACAAAACAAAGACATCCTGTTCAAAAATCAATACTGTTGAGAATCCCTGATTTCAAGTAATATGGCTGGGAGTCAGTAGCATTGCTGTGGTATTTATAATTGTATAGCTTTAAAATTAGTGTATTACTAGGAATGCAGCTAACAAGGGAAGTAAAGGACCTCGTCAAGGAAAACTGCAAACCACTGCTCAAAGAAATCAGAGAAGACACAACAAATGGAAAAACATTACTTTCTCATGGATAGGAAGGATCGATATCATGAAAATGGCCATACTGTCCAAAGTAACATATGGGTTCAATACTATTCCCATTTAATTAAATTGTTTTTGGACATTCTTCACAGCATTAGAAAAAAAACTATCTTAAAATTCAAATAGAACCAAAAAAGAGCCCAAATGGCCAAGACAATCTTAAGCTGGAGGCATCACCCTACATGACTTCAAAATACACTACAAGGCTACAGTAATGGAAACAGCATGGCACTGGTACAAGAACAGACACATCAATCAGGGGAACAGAATAGAGAACTCAGAAATAAGAGCACCCACCTACAATGATCTGATCTTCAGCAAACCTGACAAAAACAAGAAATATGGAAAGAACTCCCTGTTTAATTAATGGTACTGGTAGAACAGGCTAACCATATGCAGAAAATTGGAACTGGGCCCTTTCCTTGAATGAACTCAAGATGGCTTAAAGGCTTAAATGTAAAATCAAAACCTATATAAACCCTATAAGAAAATACAGGCAATACCATTTAGGACATAGGCCCAGGCAAATATTTCTGCACAAAAATGCCAAAAGCAATTGCAACAAAAGCAAAACTTTACATTTGGGATCTAATTAAACTAAAGAGCTTCTGCACAGCAAAAGAAACTGTCATCAGAATGAACAGACAACCTACAGAAGGGGAGAAAATGTTTGCAATCTATCCATCTGACAAAGGTCTAATATCTAGCAACCATATATAACTTAAACAAATTCACATGAAAAAAGAACAAACAACCTTATTAAACAGCGGGCAAAGGACATAAACAGACACTTCTCAAAAGAAGAAATACATGTGGCCAACAAACATGAAAAAGAGTTCAACATCACTGATCATTAGAGAAATGCAAATCAAAACCACAATGAGATACCATCTCACTCCAGTCCGAATGGCTATTAAAATGTCAAGAAACAACAGATGCTGGCAAGGTTGTGGAGAAAAAAGACCACCTTTACACAGTTTTGGGAGTGTAAATTAAGTCTATCATTGTGGAAGGCAGTGTGGCAATTTTGCAAGGACCTGGAGGCAGAAATATCATTTGAACCAGCAATCCCATTACTAGGCATGTACCCGAAGGAATATAAATCATTCTATTATGAAGATACATGCATATGTATGTTTATTGCAGCACTATTCACAACAGCAAAGACATGGAATCAACCTAAATGCCCATCAATGATAGACTGGATAAAGGAAATGTGGTACATATATACCATGGAATAGTATGCAGCCATAAAAAGGAACAAGATCATATCCTTTGCAGGGACATGGATGGAGCTGGAAGCCATTACCTTCAGCAAACTGAACAGACTAACTTCAGCAAACTAACACAGGAACAGAAAACCAAACACCACATGCTCTCACTTATAAGTGGGAGCTGAATGATGAAACACATGGACACATGGTGGGGAACAACACACACTGGGGCCTGTCAGTTCAGGGCTTGGGGGAGGAAGAGAATCAGAAGAATAGCTAATGAATTCTGGGTTTAATACTTAGGTGATGGGACAATCCGTGCAGCAAACCACCATGGTGCACGTTGACCTATGTAATAAACCTGATAGCACATGTACCCTTGAACTTCAAATAAAAGATGAAGGAATAAAATAAATAATTAAAATAAAATTATTGTGTTAGAGAAGAAGAAAGGTCTATTATCAAATACCTGAATCTCTTCTTCAGAAGAGATTTTGTTAAATAATTAAGACAAAAGTATATTTGAAATTCATAGAACAAAGAAAATAATAAAAAAACTAAAATGATTAAAACAGAAACAGACATATAATAGCTGACATTAAAGCCAAATTTTATTTTTTTAAGAAGTATCAACAAAATCTATAACTATCTATACTGATTAAGAGAAAAAGAGAGACACCACAAGTTAGCAATATCAATAATAAAATCTGGACAATGACTACACATCCTTTTGATATTAAAAAGATAGTAAGTGAATATTATTTTAAAAAACTAGATTCCCCCAAAGGGTTTGACTACTTAAATCAAATAGAAAATACTCTTACAGATGTAACTTATAAAAACTGATACATGATGAAATATAAAATCTGAGTATCCCAGTTTCTATTCAAGAAATTGAATTCACTGTAAGGCATAGTCACATAGAGAAAACTTCAGGCCCACATGATTTCACTGGTGAATTATAACAAACATTATTTGAATATTGTATTAGTCTCTTCTCATGCTGCTAATAAAACATATGTGAGAGTAGATAATTTATAAAGAAAAAAAGTTTTAATGGACTCACAGTTCCACGTGACTGGAGAGGCCTCACAATCATGACTGAAGGTAAATGAGGAGTCATGTCTTACATGGCAGCAGGAAAGAGAATTTGTGCAGGGGAATTCCCATATATAAAACCATCAGATCTTGTGAGAGTTATTCACTACCATGAGAACAGTATGAGGGAAATCACACCTGTGATTCAATTTTCTCCACTTGGCCCCACCCTTGGCATGTGGACATTATTACAATTCAAGGTGATATTTGGGTGGGGACACCACCAAACCATATCAAGTATATATCAATAGTAGTACAGAGATTCTTCTGAGGATGTAAAATAAAGAAATACCTCCAAATGCATTATACAAGACTGACATAACTTGAAACCAAACTCTAACAGATATTAAAATAAGAGAAAATTTCAGACCAATACCCCTTATGAATGTAGATGAAAAAATACTTAACACGTTAGCCAATATATCCAATAAAACATTGTAAAGACAATAAACTATTAATGCAAAGCTAGTTTAAAATTTGAAAATCTGTTCTCATAAGGCACATATTATCAGAATTAAAAGAAAGAAGCATAAGGCCATTTTAATAAATCTAGAAAAAGAATTTGTTAAGATGCAATCCATACCTGTGATACCTCAGACAGTTGCAAATACATAAAGGATTCCTTCAACTGATAAAGACATACATGAAAAATGTATAGCCAACATAATAATTAATAGATACCTCATAAAGGAAACATAAAAGTTGTCAATAAACATTAGAAAATTATTCAACATTATTTTTTATGAGGCAAATAAAAAATAAACCCACAATGAGAGCTCACACCTATCAGAAAGACAGATAAGAAAAACAGGCTAACATCACCAAGTATTGGCAACAGTGTGCAGCAATTGGGACTCTCACACATCATTGGTGAGATTATAAAATAGTAAACCATGTTTGGCAAATGTGTGGCCGTTTCTTGTAAAACTTGAAAACTAACTAAAGCAAAACAAATAAACAAAATATTTTATTCCACATCACAGTCATTCCACCTGTAGGCATTTAACCAATATAATTTGAAACATCTATCCTCAAAAAAATTTTTACAAGAATGTTCCTAACATCTTTACTCAAAATATAAACAAACCTTGAGACACTTCAGGTGGCCATTAACAGAAGCATGGCTAAACAACTATGAAACATTCTTACGTTGGAATACTATCACGAATAGAAAAGAACTATTGATATATGCAACAAGCAAGATCAATTTGAAAAATTGTTGGGATAAGTGCTCTATTACTAAACTAAAACTGTGAGGTGCTGGCATATGAATAGGCAAGAAGATCACTGGAATAGAATAAACGTCCAGAAGTAGACCCAAGTATATATAGAAATTTATTATATAGTGCATGATAAAGGTGGCATTTCAAATTGCCAAGGCAACAAAGGACATCTTAATAAATGGTTCAGGGACAATTGGTTAACCATCTGGAAAAAGATAAAATTAGGCCCATACTTCACTACCATACTCAAGAACTTAACTCTAAATGGATTATAGATCTAAATGTAGAAAAAAATGTAGCCATACAAGTTGTAGAAGAAAACACCTGTTAATTCCTCCTTAATCTCAGTATAAAAGAAATACTTCCTAGTTAAATTTCAAAAGTCAGATAAATAAAATATCAGTAACTTTACCTAAAAAACGACAGCAAATTTTATGGCTAAAAAACACCATATACTCAAAAGACAACTGCAACACTTGAGAAGAATATTTGCAATATGTGCCACAAACAAAGGGCTAATGTTCCTAATAATATAAAGAACTTTTAAAAAATAGTGACACTAGGCAAAAAATTGAACATTAAGAGAAAGACACACACAGAAAACACATTAAAGGTATGTAACTGGGCTCTTAAACACATGTAAGAATATTTATCCTCACTTAGAGAAGTGCAAATTAAAACATCATTAAGGTAACACTTCTCACCTACCATATTGGTGAAAATGAAAAAGAATGACCTCACGTTCTTCTAGCAAGGCTATGAGGAACCTGGCACTAGACTACGTTGCTACTGGCAAGACAAAGCTGGAACCATTCTGCAGGAAAAATTTTCAATACATTAATTCAATTAATTTATTAGTTATTTATAAAACCCAATTGTGTTGGTTTTTATATCTAATATGTCAATTATATTCTGTCAGTTTTATGCATTTGGCTGAATGTTTAATGAAGATAATTTTCAAAGATGTTTAAATTTTACTTCCTATTTGATCAAGTTTTTAAAAGGTTATATTTTTAGCATAAGAAGATGCACCTCTAGGAGATTACAATATGCATGCATATTTATTTCATAAATTCCTTCATTCTTAGGTCAATAATAAACTCCACTTGTGAAAGGATATACCCATTCTTAGTAAATCACCTGGCTTTACATGCATGCTATAAGAACATGTAGTTAAAATATTTGTTTAAGTTCTTTAACTTGGTTTTAAATCCACTCCCGTGAATAAAAACCCCTTTGTATGTGAGCAGTCACTTGACAACTAAGATTACTTTTATGGGCATTTCATTTTTAACTAAGCCTTACACATCTGTTCTACCCACACATTACAATTTCAAAATGATCACAATTCAGAATTTGGCCATAAAAAAGTAAGATTGAGTGACTTAAATGCATCAGTATAATCTTTGCTCAATGCAGCATATATTTATAAGGCTTCCTCAGGTTTAAGGTATAAATTGTAAAATATATTCTCTTTATTTGTAAATTAGCCTCATAAGAAAAGAGTTTATGATTATACATATTTATGATCACCGAGACATCAATGTAAGATTAAATTTAAGTTCAAATTTATTAAAAGTGAACTACTAAAAAAATGCAGAAAAATGAAGCATTTCATAATCTATCTTTCTGTAACATCATAAGAAAGGACTAATTCACATCTCCAAGGGGAAAAATACAATTGAGATGACAATCATGCTTTAGCCAATAGGACTTCAGTCTTTGATGGCACTTACATAAGTTGAAGTGTACTAAAATTTAATTTGTAGTGTAATGATTGCTGAGAAATGAACACTTCATTTAAGCTATATTAATTGACTACAGAATTTTGCTGGTAACCAACTGAATGAATGAGTTGTAAAGAAATTCGTATTTTTTTCATGTATAAAGCTGTTTCTACAAACTTCTAAAGGTAGATATTTCTAAATATTCTCTGCTCCCTAGGAAGAATTTAATCAAATATTATAGCACAAACCACTTAAATAACAGAATTTTCTTCATTATTTAGTCTTCACCTGTAACAAACATCTGTTCAATTAAAATTTCACTCACATACATACTAGATATTTTTCTCACAAGTATAAAGTTAGCAAAATACCATTTAATATTTACAGTTAGTATAACAAACCGTGCAGTATATTAAAATCATTAAAATGCATTAAATGTGTTTCATATCTAAGGATAAGCCATGATGTATATGATCAGTTCAACTATATTTTAAATATCAGATAATCTTACTAAAATAATTATGTTGTGTGTACGTGTATGTATTTTTAATTAATAGCTGTAAAATGTTTAAAAACTTAATTTTTGTGGATGGTTTTATTGATGGGTAGGTGGGTAGATGGATATCCAGACTTAATTTAGTTCATCTTTGCACATAGAAAACAGTCATTTCATGCACATATGACTTTAGAAATATAGGAATAGGAGGATGAATTAAATAGCCATTTCTGAGCTGTAGAAGGAAACTCTAGAACATCTGATATAATTCCCAATTTAAAGTTTCCACCCACTCCAGAATATCTCCAACTAGTGTTTAAGAAGCCTGTTTATGAACTTGCATTATTAATCCCTATCTTTCTAGCCAGTCAGAGCAGTATTATTGCATAAAATTGAATTTTTTAAAGCACTGATATAGAATCACAAATCTTAGTCATACAATATGTAAATGCATGCTGAATTGACTGAATATGTTTTATTATAAAGTGGTGAATATATTTAACACTATGGTTATTATTCAGAATCCAAGAAAATATGACAGGTCCAAATAACTACAAAAATAATTGGATACAGTCCACTTACAGTTATAAGCCACTGAATGAATAATTCATTGTGAAAATGGATATTCAAGGTGTCATTTTATTTCATAACAATAACAACAATAAAAATAATGTGACTCTGGGGAGATATATACTACTATGGGCAGAATTATGTTCCCTCCAAATTCATAGGCTGAAGCTCTAACCCCTAGTACCTCAGCATATGATTGCATTTGGAGATAGAGACTTTAGAGAGGTAATTAGTTAAAACGAGGTCATTAGGGAGGGGTCTAATCAAATATGACTAGTGTCTTTATAAGAAGAGTAAACTTGGACACAGATAGAGAAGATGACATGAAGACACAGAAGATGGTTATTTACAAGTGAAGGAGAGAGGCCTCGGAAGAAATCAACATTGCCAACATCTTGATCTTACATTTTAGCCTCCAGAATTGTGAGAAAATAAATTTATGTTGTTTCAGACACCCGGTCTGTAACACTTTGTTATGGCAACTCTAGAAAACACAGTCATCCTGGAAATCCTCTCTCAGGAGGTAACATTTTAATAGAAAGCGGCCAAGTTCAATGGCTTTGTGACAGTACAACTAGAGACCTTTAGAGCCGAATTAATTTGAGCAGAAGAGTAGGAGGAAATTAGATGGAGGATATAGGCTGAGGACAAATAATATTAGTGCCTAAAAGTCACTTTCCCAGGGTCAGTGATGAAAGGAATGCATATTTATTATTCATAATTTCCTATCTCTTTTAGCAGAGCACTAATCTGAAAAAAAAAAATTTAACAACTAAAAACTAACATACCAGAATTTCTAGGCTCTGAAATCTAATTACAACCAGTGCAGTAGAGATTGAAGTCCCAGTCATTGTTGGTTAGAATTTGATCAAGTAGTCAATTTGACACAGTAGTCCCATCTCTAAGCATCTTCTCCAAAACTGAAGACATAAATATTGAAGGATACAAGCACAGTGATATTTGTTATACCACTAGTTACAGGAAAAAAAAGTTGAAAAATAGTGACTAAAAATAAAACACATTATAATACAAAGTTTACAAGAACATATACAAGCTAACTATCCAACAGAAAGAACACCTACTTAGAAATAATTCGGTTTTTTTCTTTCTCCTCCGAGTATAATATTTAAATCCTGCTGTATATGATACATTATAAATTGGAATGTGAGCCTTTATAGCTTTCAAACTTTTTTTCTAGATAATTTTATATATTGATGACCAAAACACTGAGAAATAGATATTATCTGTTGTAAAAACAACAAAACACAGTAAGATTGAGAATGGTAAAATAGGTGATTTCAAAACTAGTGAGGAGTTTTTAAAATCACCAGTTCCCAGGTAGCTTGGAAGATGGAAGGAGTTCTGAGATGATCACCACATGAAGAGTTCACTAACCTTTGATGAGTAAGAAATAAACTGTTGGATGCAAACATGAAGTTTTGGCTTCTCCATTTATAGCACTTTTGCCTTCTCTAGTACAAATAGTACGAAGAGAATTTTATGGTTTAAAATTTAAAACTACACTTCTGGTCTGTTCCTTTTGAAAGATTGGAACGTTCAAAAGTTACAGATAACATCATAATGTAAAGCATTAAATATTCAGTTCTAAATGAAAAGGAGATTCTACAAAAATTTGACATATGAAGCAAGAGATACTTAGAGTATAATAGCTGTAATACTCACATTAGAAAAAAAGGAAAGATATAAAGTTCATAAGCTAAGTATTCAATTCATGAACAACATAAAATCCAAGAAAGAAGGGAGAAAATTAAACATAAAAGCAGAAACAGATGAAATGAAAAGCAAAGAAATAATAGATCCTATTAACAAAATCATATGCTGCTTCCTTGAGAAGACTAAAAACTTGAATATGGAACATTAGTAAAAAATCTATTCACAAAAATAACACCATGACCACATGATATAGTTTAAGGTTGATATATATTGGAATTTTAAAGAAATGGATAAATTCTCTCATATGTAAAATGTTGATTAAATATTTTAAAAGACAAAAAATTACAGGTATTTTTACCTATCTCATTTAATATAATAGTAATAGAGAAGGGCATTTGTGATGGTTACTTTCATAACTTGAGTGGGCCATAGGTTGCCCAGGTATTTAGTCAAACATTATTCTGGGTGTTTCTGTGAGGATGAGTTTTAAATAAAATTAATATTTAAATTGGTAGAATGAATAAATCAGATTATCCAACCTAATATCAGTGGTTCAGTATTGTAAGCAAAGAAAATTGTGGGGCAATTGCTTTTATAAAGATAAACACAAAACCATAAAGAAAACAATAGAATACCAGTGAAATAAATGCATATATGTTTACGTACACACACACATATGCACACACACCATGATCAAGTGGAATTATGCCTAGGAATGCAAACAGATCTAATAAATTTTGATACATGAATACATTTAAAGTGATTTTGGTGGTAGTTAAAATCAAAGATTTCGGTAAAATTTAAAGCTCATGTATGAAACACATACAGAATTATAAGAAAAACTATTCTATAGAACAAAAGCTACTTATCAAAAAATCTGTAGCAAATATCAGTGTGATAAAATAATTATAAAAATATTATCTAAAAGTAAGAAACAAAACAAAACTACCCGCTAATGTGGATTCTATTCAACAGGATATTTACCAGAAGTCCTATGTAGCCCAGTAAAAGAAGAAAAAGGAATAAATCATACAGAAATAGCAAAGGAATTATTTTAAATGTTTTCATAATTTTCTACAATTATTGTCAATACAGAAAATTCAATAGAATCTAAAGATAAAATAAAGCCAAATAAGCAAAATTAAAATACATAAAATCAATATAAAAATCAATACTTTAATATTTAGCAAGACTGTTTTCAAAATAAAAATTTTAAAAACCGAACATACAGAAACAGCAGCCCAAGTGACATATAGGAATAAGTCAAATTAAATATATTCAAGATCTTTATAGATAAAATAATTTTTAAAAAATAACTAATGCATTTAAAAAAGACCTAATAAATAAATGGAATGATAAACCAGATTAACATACAGGAAGAGTCAATATCAAAAAGATAACAATATATTTTGTGATGAGTTTCAAAAACCTGATAAATACAAATTAGCACAGTAAAGAAACGTAAACGGCACAGAGTCCTCTCCTTTATTCACATATTTATTTATTGTGTTAATTATTTTCCTTTCTGGAGAAATGGCATAACCTTTTGAAATGTCTAGGTTAAGGTTTGTATGACAAGAAATTCTTTAAGTGTAGAGGATCTCTGAAGTTATTCAGAAGTTTTTAAGGCATATTTGATAATAATTGCTTAAAGATACATGTGTAGTTTTATTTAAGTTGGATTCTGGCAAGGAATGCTCTATTCCAAAGTTTAATATTCACTTAGATAAATGTAGTGAAATTAGTAAAAATGTAGGGCATTATAAGCTGGCACATTTTCCATCATAAAAAGTAACCAAACATATATATTGAATAAAGGAAATTTAGTATGGTAATCTTTTTATTACTTATTAGCCTATTCAATGTAATGCATTTTTATTTTTAATTTAACTTAATAAAGAAATCTAGTATGATTCCTAGGACTGTACTTACAATGATGTAAATTTTCTGCTTTAATGCCTTATTAACTAGTTGGATATTTTAAGCTTCTATTTCTCTTGTTACTAGCACCAATTAAGAGTTGTGAATATAATTTATACATCCTTATTAGCCTTTATATATAATCCACAGCCTGCCCGTCCCACAATTCTCAACCCCAGGATTTCTCTGGCTCACCTGCCTGCCATGGCCAACAAGGAAGCAGCCTTTGACAACACAGTAGAAGAACATGTGATCAAGGAGGAGTACAAAATATGGAAAAATAACACCTCTTTTCCTTATGATTTGGTGATGACGCAGGCTCTGGAGTGGCTCAGCCTAACTGCACAGTGGCTTCCAGATGTAACTAGACCAGAAGGGAAAGATTTCAGCATTCATCGACTTGTCCTGGGTACACACACATCAGTTGAACAAAACCACCTTGTGCAGCTTCCTAATGATGATGCTCAGCTTGACGCATCACACTACGACAGCGAGAAAGGAGAATGTGGAGGTTGAGGTTGGGTTAGTGGGAAAATTGAAATAGAAATCAACACCAAGCTGAAGAAGTAAACAGGGCCTGATATATTCCCCAATACCCTTGTATCATCACAACAAAGACTCCATCCAGTGATGTTCTTGTCTCTGACTACACAAAACATCCTTGGAAACCAGACCTTCTGAAGATTGCAACCCAGACTTCATCTCCGTGAACATCAGAGGGAAGGCTGTGGGCTTTTAAGGAACCCAAATCTCAGTGGGCACTTACTTATTGCTTCAGATGACCACACTATCTGCCTACGGGACATCAGTGCTGTTTCAAAGGAAGGAAAAGTGTTGGCTGTAAAGATCATCTTTACAGGGCATACAGCAGTATTTGGAGATAGAGATGCTTCCAGTCATCTTTATCATAGTAATATTCCATTTAGATCTTTACTATGGTAAAGATGCTTCCAGGCATCTGTTCCATGAGTCTCTGTTTGGAAGTATTGTTTGAACAAGTATCCCTCTATAATAGATGCCACTAGTCATGCTGTTAGCCCAAACACTGGGTGTTTCCTAAATATTAATGGGTGGACTTGATTCAGAAAACCCACAGTCTTACATTGAAATTTTCTTCAAGAATTTTCTAGTTAAAAAAAAAAAAAAAACCCAGGTCTAAAGGAGCTATAGAAAGGGAAATATTATTTCCGATTATTTTTCTTCTTATGCTATATCCCCAAGTTTTTCAGGCTCAAGTTGAAAAGAGTGAGTCAATAACTTGTATTTGTTTTTAAAATTGAATTAATCCTTGATAAGAGTGACTATTATTTTAGAAGTTAGTCCTTAACCACTAGTTTGATGCTATCTCCATTTGGGGTGACCTGTTTCACCAGCCGGCCTGTTACTCTTCATGACTAACTGTGAAAATGCTTAAAATGGAATAAATTGCTTTTTCAATTGATAAAACAAAAACCATATATATGTGTATATATTTATTTATGTGTGAGAGAGAGAGAGAGAGAGTGTGTGTGTGTGTGTGTGTGTGGTGTGTGTATAACTTATTGAATGTATGTCTGGAAGTTAATGCTGCAGAAGGCCTTCTGTAGTAAAGAAAGTTTCTGAATCATTGTGTATACACTTTGAGAATGTCTGAGAAACATCATCAAAGAAGAACTTTGATGCTTCTGACTTTATGCTGTTTCCAAAAGATTTTTTAAAGTCACACAGCATTGCAATATAATTTAGTGTATTTCTTCCAAAGTTATGACTTCTGAATATTTCAAATTAAATTAGGATGCAAAAAGGTTTTTAAGTCATCCGGCTTATGGTGAGCAAGAAGGAGCCCATTACAGCTCTCCACTTGACACAGCAAATCTTCTGGATCATCAAGCATCCTACATGAAATACTACAATTATATTAAAATATAATGATTCTCAGCTTCATAAATAAGCTTAGAAAACAAATCCCCAAATCCACAGATACCACAAACACTTTAGAGCCTGACTCTCTTTATCCTGTGCAAATGCTATTTCCAAGATGTCTTTGGAAATACCTTATTAACTGATGAAAAATTATCTTTTTATCTCAGAATCCATGGATACAATAATACCACAAAACTTTAGAACCTGAATTTCTTTATCCTGTGCAATCGTTATTTCTAAGAGGTCTTTGAAAAGAATACCTTATTATTAACTGATGATAGATTGTCTTTTCAAATAAGCAAAATGGAAGACTGTGAGGTATTAATAGAAGTATTTAACTCACCTGAGAAATCTAAGTATTCCTCTTTTCGCAGTTAAAGTCTCATACTATTATTTGAACTAAAAGTTCAAGTATTTCACTTTTCTTATGAATGCATAGTTTCTTGTTTTACATTAGAGCAAAAATTTTAATGTTCTATTGTAAATAGTGATTTCTGTTCACGGAGTATGTGTCTGAGATACAGGATAGAGGACAGGAGGGACCAGGAGGAATCATTTAACTACTTTTCTATTCATTCAAAATATTAATAGAATTCTTCTGTGTTCTTGTCACTCTGATTGCTACAGTGGTTTTAGGAAGGTATGAAAAAGAGAGTTGGATATACCTAAATGAGTTTCTTAGTATCACTCACATAGAGCTAGGTACCATCATTAAAAAGCAAATTCAGAATTTTTAATAATTTCGTTCTTTACTATGATCTTCATTATGTAGCAGAGTATGAGTTTACACAGCTCATTACATATTAAATGTTTCTAAAAATCAGTTTTTAATCATTTTCTTTTCCCAGTATTTCCAATATAGCAACTATTAAAATTGCTATCTCTCTTCCACTAGTATAGTTCATGCATCGTGACATTGCTATAAATCCAGGCTTTCCTTCCTCCTGACTCTTGGCATATACATCCAAACCTGACAAATACTTCCTGTCATGTATAGCTCTCTAGAAACATGGATTTCCTTCCCCTCTACTGGTTTTCTTAGACATCTCTGCCACCATAATTTCTACATTGACTACAATATCTAGAAAATAAAATTCTCCATTTAATAAAAATTCTTTTAGTGATGTTTGATGGGGCAGTTAGCACGTGGGATGTTGATAGTTCTATGCAGCAAACATGAGCTCCAGTGGCCTCCCATGTATATGTCTGGCCTCTGCTCCTTTACTGGTAGGAGAAAAAACAACCGCACAATTCTACGTGCTCTGAAGTGAAAAAGAGACCACAGTGCTATAATGTACTGCTCCCTCTCTGGCTTCCATTTCCCCACTAGCAAGATGGAAGGCAGGGTCCTGGGATTCCATTTGCTTTCAGTAAAATTGCTATTACCTGACTCCATTCTTACAGCAGCAATGGTAAACAGGGGTATGAGAGGCCTACGTTTACCTGGCAGCCTCTTTCCTTTCCTTCCACCCACAACCACTACTACAGCCTCATATCCACCACTCACCTTGTGCTCATGGGAATCTTTCTCATTATGCTCATTAGCCTAATCAGTGACTCCTAAGGAACCTGGTCCATACAGTTCTGACTCCCAACCCCACCTCTCCCAAACTTCTCTTTCCTGTCATTCTTCCTTCTGCAACTGCAATCCTTCATCACCCAGAATCACCTCCATTCTCAACTGCTTTGATATTATCTTAACCCTCGCGCTTACTTTCAGCCAAGAACTGGCTCTGTCTTATGAATCCCTGGGAAACTATCAAGTTAAATTATCTTGAAAGAAGAGTCATACCTGTACCTCATTACTATATCAAAATCATTCTCACTGCCTCCCCCTCAAAACTTAAAATTCTTTTTTCTTACTATTATACTTTAAGTGTTCCGGTACATGTGCAGAACGTGCAGTTTTGTTACATAGGTATACACGTGCCATGGTGGTTTGCTGCACCCATCAACCTGTCACCTACATTAGGTATTTCTCCTAATGTAATCCCTCCCCTAGCTCCCCACCCCCCAACATACCTCAGTGTGTGATGTTCCCCTCCCTATGTCCATGTGTTCTCATTGTTCAACTCCCACTTATGAGTGAGAACATGCGGTGTTTGGTTTTCTATTCTTGTGACAGTTTGCTGAGAATGATGGTTTCCAGCTTCATCCATGTTCCTGCAAAGGACATTAACTCATCCTTTTTTATGGCTGCACAGTATTCCATGGTATATATGTGCCACATTTTCTTTATCCAGTCTATTACTGATGACATTTGCGTTGGTTCCAAGTCTTTGCTATTGTGAATAGTGCCACAATAAACATACATGTGCAGCTGTCTTTATGGTAGAAAGATTTATAATCCTTTGAGTATATACCCAGTAATGGGATTGTTGGGTCAAATGGTATTTCTAGTTCTAGATCCTTGAGGAATCACCACACTGTCTTCTACAAATGTTGAACTAATTTACACTCCCACCAACAGTGTAAAAGTGTTCCTATTTCTCCACATCCTCTCCAGCATCTGTTGTTTCCTGACTTCTTAATGATCGCCATTCTAACTGGTATGAGATGGTATTTCATTGTGGTTTTGATTTGCATTTCTCTAATGACCAGTGATGATGAGCATTTTTTCATATGTCTGTTGGCTGCATAAATGTCTTCTATTGAGAAGTGTCTGTTCATATACTTTGCCCATTTTTTGATAGAGTTGTTTTTTTCTTGTAAATTTGTTTAAGTTCTTTGTAGATTCTGGATATTAACCCTTTGTCAGATAGATTGCAAAAATTTCCTCCCATTCTGTAGGTTGCCTGTACACTCTGACGATAGATTCTTTTGCTGTGCAGAAGCTCTTTAGTTTAATTAGATCCCATTTGTCAATTTTTGCTTTTGTTGCTATTCCTTTTGGTGTTTTAGACATGAAGTATTGGCCCATGCCTACGTCCTGAATGGTATTTCCCAAGTTTTCTTCTAGGATTTTTATGGTCCTAGGTCTTAGGTTTAAGTCTTTGATCCATCTTGAGTTGATTTTTGTATAAGGTGTAAGGAAGGGGTTCAGTTTCAGTTTTCTGCATATGGCTAGCCAGTTTTCCCAACAACATTTATTAAATAGGGAATCTTTTCCCCATTGCTTATGTCAGGTTTGTCAAAGATCAGATGATTGTAGAAGTGTGGAGTCATTTCTGAGGCCTCTGTTCTAATCCATTGTTCTATATATCTGTTTTGGTGCCAGTACAACGCTGTTTTGGTTACTATAGCCTTGTAGTATAGTTTGAAGTCAGGTAGCATGATGCCTCCAGCTTTGTTCTTCTTGCCTAGGATTGTCTTGGCTATGCGAGCTCTTTTTGGTTACATATGTAGTTTAAAGTAGTTTTTTCCAGTTCTGTGAAGAAAGTCAGTGGTAGTTTAATGGTGTAGCACTGAATCTATAAATTACTTTGGGCAGTATTGTCATTTTCACAATATTGATTTTTCCTATCCATGAGCATGGAATGTTTTTTGATTTATTTGTGTCCTATTTCCTTGAGCAATAGTTTGTAGTTCTCCTTGAAGAGGTCCTTTATATCCTTTGTAAGTTCTATTCCTAGGTATATTATTCTCTTAGTAGCAATTGTGAATGAGAGTTCACTCATGATTTGGCTCTGTTTGTCTGTTATTGGTGTATAGGAATGCTTGTGATTTTTGCACATTGATTTTGTATCCTGAGACTTTGCTGAAATTACTTATCAGCTTAAGGAGATTTTGGGCTGAGACGATGGGGTTTTGTAATATACAATCACGTCATCTGCAAACAGAGACAATTTGACTTCCTCTCCTCCTATTCCTTTATTTCTTTCTCTTGCCTTATTGCCCTGCTCAGAACTTCCAATACTATGCTGAATAGGAGTGGCGAGAGAGGGCATCCTTATCTTCTGTCAGTTTTCAAAGAGAATGGTTCCAGTTTTTGACCATTTAGTATGATATTGGCTGTGGGTTTGTCATAAATAGCTCTTATTCCTTTGAGATACATTCCACTGATGCCCAGTTTATTGAGAGTTTTTATCATGAAAGGGTGTTGAATTTTGTTGAAGTCCTTATCTGCATCTAGTGAGATACTCATGTGGTTTTTGTGATTGGTTCCGTTTATGTGATGGATCACGTTTATTGATTTGTGTATGTTGAATCAGCCTTGCATCACAGGGATGAAGCCAACTTGATCGTGGTGGATAAGCTTTTTGATGTGCTGCTGGATTCAGTTTGCCAGTATTGTATTGAGGATTTTTGTATCAATGTTCATCAAGGATATTGGCCTGAAATTTTCATTTTTGTTGTCTTTTCCCAGTTTTGGCATCAGGATGATGCTGGCCTCATAAAATGAGTTAGGGAGGATTCCCTCTTTTTCTATTATTTGGAATAGTTTCAGAAGGAATGGTACCAGCTCCTCTTTGTACCTCTTGTAGAATTCAGCTGTGAATCCATCTGCTCCTAGACTTTTTTTGGTTGGTAGGCTATTAATTACAGCCTCAATTTCAACTTGTTATTGATTTATTTAGGGATTTGACTTCTTCCTGATTTAGTTTTGGGAGTGTGTATATGTCCAAGAATTTA
This sequence comes from Macaca nemestrina, assembly GCF_043159975.1. Lineage (NCBI taxonomy): Eukaryota > Metazoa > Chordata > Mammalia > Primates > Cercopithecidae > Macaca > Macaca nemestrina. The sequence goes on along the minus strand of NC_092126.1, from coordinate 186,917,302 downwards.
TCCATTGCTTCTAGATTTTCTAGTTTATTTGCATAGAGGTGTTTATAGTATTCCCTGATGGTAGTTTGTATTTCTGTGGGATTAGTGGTGATAACCCCATATTATTTGTTATTGAGTCTATTTGATTCTTCTCTCATTTATTCTATATTATTCTGGCTAACGGTCTATGTAGTTTGCTGATCTTTTCAAAAAACCAGCTCCTGGATTCATTGATTTTTTTTGAAGGGTTTTTCGTGTCTCTATCTCCTTCAGTTCAGCTCTGATCTTAGTTATTTATTGTCTTCTGCTAGCTTTTGAATTTGTTTGCTGTTGCTTCTCTAGTTCTTTTAATTGTGATGGTAGGGTGTCAATTTTAGATCTTTCCAGCTTTCTTTTGTGACCATTTAGTACTACAAATTTCCCTCTACACTTTCCTTTAAATGTGTCCCAGAGATTCTGGTACGTTGTGTCTTCATTCTCACTGGTTTCAAATAACATCTTTACTTCTGCCTTCATTTCGTTATTTACCCAGTAGTCACTCAGGAACAGGTTGTTCACTTTCCATGTATTTGTGTGGTTTTGAGTGAGTTTCTTAATCCTGAGTTCTAGTTTGATTGCACTGTGGTCTGAGAGACTGTTATGATTTTTGTTCTTTTGCATTTGCTAAGGAGAGTTTTACTTCCATTTATGTGGTCAATTTTATAATAAGTGCAATGAGGTGCTGAGAAAAACATATATTCTGTTGATTTAGGGTGGATAATTCTGTAGATGTCTACTAGGTCCTCTTGGTCCAGAGCTGAGTTCAAGTCCTGAATATCCTCGTTAATTTTCTGTCTTGTTGACCTAATATTGACAGTGGGGTGTTAAAGTATCCCATTATTATTGTGTGGGAGTCTAAGTCTCTTTGTAGGTTTCTAAGAACTTGCTTTATGAATCTGGGCGCTCCTATATTGGGTGGATATATATTTAGGATAGTTAGCTCTTCTTGCTGCATTGATCCCTTTACCACTATGTAATGCCCTTTTTAATCTCTTTTGATCCTTGTTGGTTTAAAGTCTGTTTTATCATAGATTAGGATTGCAACTCCTGCCTTTTTTTTTTTTTTTTTTTTTTTTTTTGCTTTCGATTTGCTTGGTAAATATTCCTCCATTCCTTTATTTTAAGCCTATGTGTGTTTTGCTCATGAGATGGTTCTCATGAATACAGCACACTGATGGGTCTTGACTCTATCCGATTTTCCAATCTGTGTCTTTTAATTGGGCCATTTAGCCCATTTACATTTAAGGTTAATATTGTTATGTTTGAATTTGATTGTGTCATTATGATCCTAGCTGTTTGTTTTGCCCTTTAGTTGATGCAGTATGTTGATAGTGTCGATGTTCTTTACATTTTGGTATGTTTTTGCAGAGGCAGTTGTTCCTTTTCATGTTTTGTGTTTCTTTCAGTATCTGAACAGATCAGTATCTGTTCCTTCAGGAGCTCTTGTAAGGCAGGCCTGGTGGTGACAAAATCTCTCAGCATTAGCTTGTCAGTAAAGGATCTTATTTTTCCTTCCTTATTTTTCCTTATGAAACTGGATACAAAATTCTGGGTTGAAAATTCCTTTCTTTAAGACTGTTGAATATTGGCCCCCACTCTGTTCTGGCTTGTAGGATTTCTGTTGAGAGATCCTCTGTTAGTCTGATGGGCTTCCCTTTGTGGCTGACCCGACCTTTCTCTCTGGCTACCCTTAACATTTTTTCCTTCATTTCAACCTTGGTGAATCTGAAGATTACGTGTCTTCTGGTTGTTCTTCTTGAGGAGTAACTCTGTGGTGTTCTCTGTATTTCCTGAATTTGAATTTGGCCTGCCTTGCTAGGTTGGGGAAGTTCTCCTGGACAATATCCTGAAGAGCATTTTCCAATTTGGTTCCATTCTCCTTGTTACTTTCAGGTACGCTAATCAAACATAGATTTAGTCTTTTCATATAGTCCCATATTTCTTGGAAGCTTTGTTCATTCCTTTGTATTCTTTTTTCTCTAATCTTGTCTTCCCTCTTTATTCCATTAAGTTGATCTGCAATCACTGATATCCCTTTTTCCGCTTGATCGATTCATCTATTGAAACTTGTGTATGCTTCATGAAGCTGTGGTTTTCAGCGCCATCGGGCCATTTATGTTCTTCTGTACACTGGTTATTCTAGTTAGCAACTCGTTTAACCTTTTTTCAAAGTTCTTAGCTTTCTTCCATTGGGTTAGAACATGCTCCTTTAGCTCAGAGGAGTTTGTTATGACCCACCTTCTGAAGCCTACTTCTGTAAGTTCATCAAACTCATTCTCTGTCCAGTTTTGTTCCCTTGCTGCTGAGGAGCTGTGATTCTTTGCAGGAGAAGAAGCTTTCTGGTTTTTGGAATTTTCAGCCTTTGTGTGCTGGTTTCTCCTCATCTTTGTGAATTTATCTGCCTTTGGTATTTGATGTTGGTGACCTTCAGATGGAGTCTTTGAGTGGACATGCTATTCCTTTCTGATTGTTAATTTTCCTTCTGACAGTCAGGGCCCTCTGCTACCTGTCTGCTAGAGTTTGCTGGAGGTCCACTCCAGACCCTGTTTGCCTGGGTGTCACCAGCAGAGGCTGCAGAACAGCAAAGATTGTTGCCTGTTCTGTCCTCTGGAAGTTTTGTCCCAGAGGGGCACCTGCCAGATGCCAGCCAGAGCTCTCCTGTGTGAGGTGTCTGTCAGCCCCTACCGGGAGGTATCTCCCAGTCAAGGTAGATGGGGGTCAGGGACCCATTGGAGGAGGCAGTCTGGCCCTTAGCAGAACTCAAATTCTGTGCTGGGAGGTCCGCTCCTCTCTTCAGAGCCATCAGGCAGGGACATTTTAGTCTGCTGAAGCTGTGCCCACAGCCGTGCCTTTCCCCAGGTGCTCTGTCCCAGGGAGATGGGGGTTTTATCTATAAGTCCCTGACTGGGGTTGCTGCCTTTTTTTCAGAGATGCCCTGCCCAGAGAGGAGAAATCTGGCAGTCTGGCCACAGCAGCCTTGCTGAGCTGCAGTGGGCTCCACCCAGTTTGAACTTCTCAGCAACTTTGTTTACACTGTGAGCATTAAAACCACCTACTCAATCCTCAGCAATGGCAGATGGCTCTCCCTCCACCAAGCTGGAGAGTCCCAGGTCGATCTCAGACTTCTGCTTGCAGCAAGAATTTCAGGCCAGTGGATCTTAGTTTGCTGGGCTCTGTGGGTCTGGGACCTGCTGAGCCAGACCACTTGGCTCCCTGGCTTCAGCACCACTTTCTAGGGGAGTGAATGGTTTTGTCTCGCTGACGTTCCAGGCACCACTGTGGTATGGAAAAAAAGAACTCCTGCAGCTAGTTTGATGTCTGCCCAAATGGTCACCCAGTTTTGTGCTTGAAACCCAGGGCCCTGGTAGGGTAGGCACCAGTGGGAATCTCCTGGTTTGTGGGTAGTGAAGACCGTGGGACAAGCACAGTATCTGTGCCAGAGTTCCTCAGGCTCAGTCCCTCACAGTTTCCCTCGGGTAGGGGAGAAAATTCCCCAACCCCTTGCACTTCCCTGGTGAGGCGATGCCCCACCCTGCTTCGGCTCACCCTCTGTGGGCTGTACCCACTGTCCAACCAGTCCCAGTGAGATGAACTGGGTACCTCAGTACCTTAGTTGGAAATGCAGAAATCTCGCCTTCTGCATCGATCTCGCTGGGAGCTGCAAACGGGAGCTCTTCCTATTCATCCATCAAGCCAACAATCTCCCAAAACTTAAATTTCAAATTAAATGTCAAAATGTTTACCTGAGTCATAACATTTAGTTATAATAATATCTACATAGATGACTCTTTCAATACTCGGGCACATTTCCAAGAACATTTAATACTCAAAAAACCCTATGAGGTAAATACTATTAATAACACATTACAGCAAAATCGCTTGAAAGCACTGTCTCTATTGTGAGTTTTCAATTACTGTCCTTCACTTCATTAAATCAATTCCAAGAGATCTTCCTCTCCTGCCATGACGTGATGTTGACAAATGTGTATCTCTAACTAGACCCTTAACTCTCAAATGTAATGACTATGTACAAGTGAATATCTAACACCCTTACAGACATCTCAAGTTCACCACGACTAAAATTCTCACACCCTTCTGTTCTTCATGTGACACCATGTCTCAATAAATGGGAAACTTATACATTCAGTTTCTCAGGAAAAAAATCCAGAGGTCATTTTTGACCCACTTCTCCCTCTCAGTCTTTACCCAAAGCATCAGCTCATCCTTTTGGTATCACCTTCCGAATATATACAGATTACAACCAGTTCTTACCACCTCCAACACCACCATCCTACTGTACATAAGGCCACCATAAAGTCATTCCCAGTGGCACATTTTCAGGAATGCTACGTAAGCAATTATTTGCCATATAAACAGCTTCAAACTGAGACTCCAGGCAGAGCAAAACGTGGTCACCCTAGATCAAACTAACATCAAATTCTAGCCATGGGCTTCTAAATGATAATCTATGCTGCCCCTGCACTTAGTTAGCAACTAACACTCACAGTGATCACATCTCTGTAAAAACTTTATATAATCCAATGGTTCCCCATGTTCATCAGATTTTAATCCAAACTTCCCATAATTACCTAAAGATCCAGGTGAAGGTAGTCAACACTACATTCCCCACCCCCATGACCTCTTTGGCCTCACCTTGTTTGCTTGTTTTATATGATTGTAGCCATTCTTTCACCTAGCTAATGATAAAACATGTCAGGTTATTGTACTTACTGCTCTGACTGCCTGAAATGCTTTCTCCAGGTAGTCCCTGACTTCCTCCATCACTGTTGTACATTCTCTGCACAAATATTACCTTAATGCAACTACTTAAAATAGCAACGCAACACTCACTATTCTTGTTCTCTGATTTATATTCTCCTTAGCACTTAGAACTATGTGGCATACTATATTATACTTACATATTTGTTGTCTGTAATACCCACCATTATGTAAATTCCATGCATGAGCATTTATAAAAACAATAGACTTATAAATTCTTGAAGATTGTCTAGCAAATATTAGAGATTCAATAAATATTTGTTAAATAATTGAATAGATAAACGAGACTCAGTGAAAATTTGATTCAAGAAAAATGGTAAATATTTCTTCAAATAGTTTTATATTCAATATGTTTAGTATTCATGAAGTTAGATGCATCTCTTATAAATGCACAGATTCTAGCAGGTAATTTCTTCTCAAGGAACTATAAGTGCAAAAACATTAAAATTGATATTTTTAATTTCATTTAGAAAAAGTCATTATCATAGTATAGACAAACCTCCATCCAGAATGATTATGAATAATTTTAGTAGATACTATTTTCAAGGAGGTAGAACATAATTCTTCACTTCTTAAACACAAGCTGTGCACAGTAACTTCTTTTCAAAGAGTACCAAAAGGAAAAGGGGAAAAAGGTGAGTTTTGCAGTAAAGAAACTTGACCCACATTACCTCAACCAGGTGATCAAGATTAACATCAACAGTAATAGACAATTTTAGAGGAATGTAACCTTAAGATACTTACTTCTGAACTGATTCAAAAGTGATGATTAAGTCTAAAAATTCTTCTGTATTCTACAATGTTACATATCTAATCAATGTAAAACTTACAAAAGAAAAAATCAAATAAATATCAAATTATGCTTTCAGCAAGCAAGAGGAATAAATAAGAATCAAACTTTAATATGTATGTGAAGGTCATTTAATATTTCCAGCTCTCAATAAGTGCACCACATAGTTGAATACAAATCAGAGATAAACAGGGCAACTGCTTACTAAAAAGAACTTCAAATTATAAGAAGGACATATTTGAAATTAGGGAGCACATATATTTATTAGGGGGCAGAGAGAGGGAGAAATGGGGAGAAAAAGTTCTTGTAAAATATATAACCCTGGAAGCTATATAACCCTGTAAAAAAATAAATACTATAAGAGTGAAATAACAGAACTACATAATAAAATTACATAAAATTACTTCACAATGGGAACACAGTGTTTCCAAGAGCTATGATTGTTATTGCAATTCTAATTTAGGGTGATTTATTTAAAAGTTCACAGCATTTTCAAAGATATGACAAATTACAGAAGGGTGATCTTTCTTTACATCTCTCTTCCAGTGCATACTTAAATTTTTAGTAGTCCATACCAGAAAACAGATAAAATGCAAAGGTGCTTTCTATGGTTCTATCTACATTAGGCAAAGGTTACTATTATACTCAAACAAAAATCATCACTTCTTTTCATAAGGAATTTGAATAAACGAGCCCTGAAGAATAGTTTCTGAGTGAACTTTATTAAAGATTAGTTTTCTAGTGATTCTTCCTTATTACCGGATCTCTCTAGTGTTTGCTCTTCTGACAGTTTTCCCTGTCTGAAATTTTCAAGAAAAAACTAATATATTCTCAGTTCAAAATATCATAACTTTCTAACTCTCTCCTGTGGTTAAAACATATTATTCACTTAAGGTCAGCATTACGAACATAATCAAAAATACGAGATCTGGGGAGGATGATGTGAACCAAATACAAAAATACATCAAAGCAAAAATACGCATGTTCATCTCCTAGTAAATTCAGTTTTTATGACAAGATTACCTCCAGAAATACCAGAATATTTTTCTTCCTTTAGGAAACCACTGCTGTTTCTATTATTTGTGGACATCCTATCATTTAATAAAAGCAATCACTAGGTATTTTTGCCTGGGAACAAATCTAATTTCAATGAATCAGTGTTTTTGCCATTAGCTTCAAGAAAGTGTATATTTATGTTTAAACAAGAATTATTCCAACAATAAGGTTACCGTGATTCTCTTATAACTCTCCAGTATTTTATAGTCACAAAAGTGTAAGCATAATTTAAACACACATTTTGCTAGTTATTATTGATAGATTTTCAATTAGTATGGAGCATAAGACAATCTCACTGTATAATTATTAATTCAATAAAGTTTAAACTGTATTTCATGTATATTTGCTCTAATTCAAATTGTAGCATTCCAGGATAGCAGGGGAAAAATTAGGCTAAATCACGGTAATTATGTTTTCATCTTTACTAATTTAAATTGACATTTAGTATGACTAATTTAAAAAGCAAAACATCAATAATAGAAACACTACAAATAAAAGAAATAAGCAACATGCAAATTATTCCACTCGAAGACAAAATGTATTGCACTCTGCATACCAACCTTGCTATTACTTTTAAACTCAAAATAATGTTCTATGGCAAAGAAATTTACTTAAAATTGGCCAAATTACATCTATTCCATCAATGATAGATTCAAACTAACATCTCTCCAAATTAGTATAACTTAGAGAAGTTTTCCAGAATCATCTTCAGAAATCTCCTAGGGTACTGAATTCTGGAGATAATAAAAGTATTTAACCAATAGCATAATTACTGATCCCAAAAAAAAAAAGAAAAATCAAGACAAGCCACAGAGCTAGAACAGGGTCTTAGAGGTCACTGAAATTAACTATTTAATTGCTGAAAAAAAAGGGAGGCCCTCTCACAGAGGGACAACATGGCTTTGAGTTAGTACTGAAATACTTCAATATTTTAACAATTACTGCAATGTTTAATGTTTTGTCAACTTGATTGGATTGAAGGATGCAAAGTATTGTTCCTGGGTGTGTCTGTGAGGGTGTTGCCTAAGGAGATGAACATTGGAGTCAGTGGACTGGGAGAGGCAGGCCCACCATCAGTCTGGGTGGGCACCATCCAATCAGTTGCCAGCACAGCTAGAATAAAGCAGGCAGAAGATGGAACGACTAGACTCACTGAATCTTCCAGCCTCCATCTTTCTCCCATAGTGGATGTTTCTTGCGCTCAAACATCAGACTCTAAATTCTTCAGATTTTGGACTCGTGGACTTACACCAGTGATTTTCCAGGAGCTCTCAGGCCTTCAGTCACAGACTGAAGGCTGCACTGTCGTCTTCTCTACTTTTGAGTCTGGGGACTTGGACTGGCTTTCTTGCTCCTCAGCTTGCAGATGGCCTATTGTGGGACTTCACCTTGTGATCATGTGGGTCAATACTCCTTAATAAACTCCCCTTCATATATACATTTATCATATTAGTTCTGTCCCTCTAGAGAACCCTAATTAATACAATTACTAAGGCTGAACAAGCGCATACAACCTGAATGTAAGTTCTGTTTCTAACACACCCTTGCTTTAAGGATGTGACTTCTCCAAACCTGAATCTATCAAATGGTTCCCCTCCCAGGGGTCGCTACAGATGCTAAAGACCATGGGTATTGACAGTTGAAACCTCCCAAGTTGTATCTCTCTCATGTTCATGGAGTCTCTGGACAAGGGCTTTTTGAACTGCCCATTTTTAATTTCCTTCAGGACAGTGGTTTGTAGAGATTCTTCTTAAATTACTATATCTTGTATGTAACTGTATTTAATTCTCCAAAGTTTGCATACTTCAATTAAGTATTGAGCTTATTTTATCCACTATTACAGGAATTTGTGTCCTGTGTTTTGAATGTGTTCATAACACTGCGTGGATCCTCTAGAATGTTGATGATTTACCTGGACTTTGTACAGTTTAGGGCTTCTTTTCTACCCCTATTCCCTTCCAAGAGTTTACTGATACCCTTCTTTCCTTCTGTCAGGAAATACAGTTAAAGTGGTAAGAGGATAAAACCAAACTTACTGACCATTCCATACTATATTATGGCAGTAATCTAATGAATTTGAATACTCTTAAGGAAGTACTGGAGGTATAAAAAATAAATAAATAAAATGCAGCTGACTTACTCTGATAGACAGAGATAAAAGGCATTGGTCAAATAAATCTCCCAATGTAACTGAGACTCTCATTCTACTATAATGATCATTTCAAATGATCATTAATGGAGGAATGGTACTCTTGGAGAGACCATATGAAATGACAATAATTATTTCAAAGACATAGCAATCAGAGAAACCACCTTTTATAGACTTCTATAACTCACAGCCTAACCTCAAGATATCGTTAAGATACTTCAGAGTGCATTGTGAGAAAAAACCGGGTTTTGTAAGAGTATTTTGTGTTTACCAGGACATAATTCTCACATCTTCATGATTAGCAAAAAGATATTTTTATCACATCCTGTTAAATGTAGTATTTTTCTGGAATTAGAGAACCTCTAGTGACTTCCAATATACTCTTTCCTCCCATGTTTATCTAACCTTTAAATTTATGGCCCTTATCCATAACATTCTTTACTCCTCCAACTGTGAAGCCACAGTCAGTGTAGTCCAAATTTGATTTCTCTTCTACTTCATGTCCCTGTCTAAAATCACCACTAAATACTCCTGACTTGATGTACTGTGGTGATGTTACTGAAAGCTACAAAGGTCAATTATAATTTGGCTCCTATTTTCTAATAGTCCCTGAAACATTGCTTGCTCACCCAATCTCAAAACTTTGAAGCTAGATACAGGTTTTAAGACCGTGCACATGGGCCTCTCTTTTATTCCCTCAGTTTTTATTAACTTTTCCTAATTACAGCTTATATGGCTCATTATTCCATGTTTTAACAACCAAAACCATTGGTCCTTTTTACTAAAAACTTGTTTTCTTTTTTTTTATGAGTTGTATTCCCTGCTAACAATTTAATAATTCAAGCTTTTTGTCTCTCCTTTATAACCCTACATGTTATTATTCCTTCCTAATCCTAAAAATGTCTTCCTAGTCTCCGCTTTTGCAAGCCTTGTCATTTCATTTACCTATTGCTGTGTAACAACCTATTTCATTACTTCATAAATGAATGGCTTAAAACAACAACCACTTTATTACGTTTCATAATATTTGGAGTCCAGGAATTTAAGCATACAGTGACTGGATTATTCCACATATTTACATGGTATTGACTAGTTAGTTACCTGGTGTATTCAGATGAGCTGGTGTTTGACGGGGATGGTTGGAACACTGGTCTCAAGTGGGCCTGCATCCATCCACATGTAGTCTCAGACTCCTTCCAAGTTGTCTCTCCATCTGGGCAGCAGGACTTCTTAGGTGGTGGCTCAGAACTTCAAGAGGAAGTGTTAAGAAGACACAGGAAGTGTGGAAGCTGCCCATCTCTCATGACTTGGGACCAGAAACTGACAGATCATCACCTCCAGCATGTTCAAAGCAGTGTCAAAGCCTGCCAGCTTAAAGGAAAGGAAATATTCATCCAACCTCTTCACTGGAGTAGTATATCAAAAAAAAAAAAGTGTAGCCATCTATAATCTGCCACACAGGTATTGTTTCTGAATGAATACCTACTCAGTCATTACTCAGGTGATATGCAGTGTTTGTAAAATCAGGCCAAAATTGGAGCATCAGGAAGTGAGATTGCCAGACCCAGTACTTTCATAAGTGATGCCTAGTTCTTTCATAAGTTTTTCACCACCATCCCCACACCCCTAAGTAAAATATTACTGGATTTTTAAGGGCATTATTAATGGTTCATATTTGGTATATCTAAGTCAAGGAGATTCCAGGAAAATCATGTTGACACATGACAAAATGTAATTGATTTTATAGCAGCAATGTGTTAGAGTGTCTTAAAGAGCGTATCTCCTATGAGGGGTACTTTCTCAATCCCATTTTTCCATATTTTTGTAGACCACATAGAAAGAGACTTGCAGAATTGATATGGCTTTTTCTAGAGGCCATTCCATAACTTATCAGTGATAGCAACAATCTGGCCCACAAATTCAAGACATGCTTTTTTATTACTAGGTCTCCCAAAAATAGCCACCAATTGAGGAAGAGTAAGTCACTATCCTTGAAGACCCAAACGAGGGGTATACTCTTCCCACTTTGAAGATGTAAGTAAGTATCACTCCCACAGGGGAAAAAGAAAATAAATTTCTTCTTTCCCTGAGTTTTCCAATATTTTGTCCTCCTTTCCCCCAAAACATCTGCCTGAATGGCTCCCACCTGCATCTATCTGAAGGAAGCAGAAGGAAAAGTTGTTCACCTATTATGATCATTGACTGTTCTTTTGGCATCTCTATTCCTTGAAAATTAGACTGTTGTTCATTTCCTTCTGTAAACTTTATAAAATGAGATAGGCAAAATCCAGAAAACTTTGCGATGTGTCTTTATCTTCCTATCCTTTCCCTTTACTTTCTTTTCATTCCTACAAGTTGTTCCCCAACAGTTCATCTGGGCAATTATAGTTCATCCATGGAACTTCTATATTCTTTGGCACAGCTCTTGTGCCAAAGAATATTTCAGTGGTTTAACACAATACAGATTTGTTTATCACTTAAAGTATCTTTCCCAGTCTGTCACTCAGTGATCCAAGCTAAAAGAAACTCCACAAATTTAGAGCTCTAGAATTTGAAATGGGTAGATTCTTTGGTTGCTGCAATGGAGGAAAGGTACTCTTGGAGATATTACACTTTGTGTGGGCCAGATGTGATATTTTTGACTTCCACTACAGTCCGTAGTCTAGAATGAGTTCATAGCCCTGATTCCTGATTACTGAAGGGTGAGTAGAAAGTGTAGTTTCTCTGAGTCAAGAAGAAAAGGAAAACTGGATACAGCTGAGTATTCATAATACCAACCACGAGTTATGTGACAAAAAATTTATTCTTTTAGTCTTGACAGCAAATTTGGAGATAAAGTCAAAATTTGTGGCTTTATATGAATATAAGGGTTCATATAGCTTCCTTGGCTATAATTTTAGGCCCTGGGAAATGGGGACAAAAATGAAAAATTCTGTTATTGATTCAATGATTGTGCACCCACTGAAAATGTATATATTGAAACCAAATCCCCAATGTGATGGTAAGGACTTTGAAGGTAGGGCCTTTGGAAGGTAATTAAGTCACGAGGGCAGATCCCTCATTATCAGAATTAGTGCTCTTATAAAAAGGACTCCGAAGAACTTCTTTCCCCTTTCTGCAATTCAAGGACTCAAAAACAAGACAGCCGTCTATGAATCAAGAAGCAAACCCTCACCCAAACTCCAAAACTGCATACCTTAATTTTGAACTTCCCAGCCTCCAGAACCATGAGAAATAAACTTCTGTTATGTGTGAGCCACACATTTCATGGTAACTTGTAATAGCATCCCAATTGGACTAACACAAATGGATTATTTTTGAGCAATAAAAAACAAATAACTTCTATCTGTATCACATTTCATTTAGGGAATTTTTTCAATCAAAGCATCAGAAATGTATAAAATAATTATAAAAAATTACTAGATGTCATTGTTTTAAAACATCTTTATCATAATACCACAGTGACTTCCCTATTTTATTTAGAGCATTGCTTAAATGTAACCTCCTTAGAAGTTAAACCTTTTGTGATAAATCTTTTCAAAGTTATATTTGTATTGCACTTCTTTCTCCATTCCTTATGCCTTCACACTATGTTGTGTAATGTGATCATATGATATATTGATGATACTTTCCAAAGAAACAGTACATTATACATGTGTGCTATACCTGTTCGCTGTTTGTCTTTTTACCCAGAATGTAAGTTCACCGAGGGAAGACACTTCTCTTTCATTCTAATCAACTAGAACAATATCTGACAAATAGGTAACCAATATATATTTTGTTGAATGAAAACAACTTCAGAAGAATCAATCTACTACAAAATAGCTTCCAGGCCAGCCTTTCATTAAAACTGTATTCTCAGTGATATACCACAAGCTCCTTTATAAATCAGGAGATAACCAATCATCAAAAGAAGAGAGACTTCCTCTTGGTCCTACGCCTACTTCTTGTCTTTGCAAAAAAAAATACCACTTTCTTCTTTAAATTTCTTACCTCTTTGATTCTGTGATGTAATTTCTCTCCCTTTACATTATTTTTACTCTCTTCTTGAGAATTTTTAATGTCTTCTCTTCCTCTTCTTGGTAAGTCATAAATGATCAGCTAAATTCTCTTTCATTAATAATCTCTTCAATAATTATGCTTCATTTAATTTCTTTGGCTTGCATTACTCTGAGACCCAAGATTGATGGGTCTAAACTGATGATCATTCCAAAAGTACTTATTAGACTTATGGACTTAAAGGCCTTTCATTTAAACTCAATATATCCAGTTTACAATTTGGGGACTTCCAGATCAAATGGCAGACTGAGCAGACATGAGAAATAGTACTACGAGCACACATATCGAACACATATACTACATATTTACATGCTTCATACATACATATTCCAGTACTATAAATCTTATAAATTAGTAGGTAGAAGATTTTTAATAATACCTAGTTGAGTTTGAAAGCAAAAAAAAAAAAAAAAAAAATCTACCCATCTCAGGAATGAATGAAGATATTCCTTACCCAACGCAACTGGAAGCTGAAGCTGTACAGCTCAAAGGTATACCAGGATAGGAAATATGCTTCAAAGCCTAGAGTCTTATGTATTGTTTAATGTAGTGAAAATGTGGTTCTCCATGTAAACCCAAGAACTTGGGTAATACTATTATATCTCTAAAGAGATTTTTTTAAAAAGACAGCATACATCAAATAATTGAATATCATTACATAAAACAAAATGTGTCAGATAAAATTTATAGGTTGAATAAAGGACATCATTTAAGAGGGAAGTACAAATAGTTACTAACCATGAGGAAAGCAACACCTGAATATGAACAATAGATGAGAAGAAACTCTGGAAGCTAGACATACAACTCATAGATTTCTCAGAGGAGAAGAATAGAAGGGGTAAATGGAAGTAAATGTTTTAAAAAATGATAACAGAGTTTTCCAGAATTAAAAAATACACGGTTCTCAAACAGAAAAAGCACTAACACTCAAAATAGGATAAAACAGCCTAAAATTTACTTTAACAGTTGAGTGTGGTAATAAAAAAATAATTTTTTCATTAATAGGAAGAAATACATTTTCAAAGTTAATGTTATTAGTGGTCAAAATTCTACACAGTATTATTAAATACTATAGACAACTAATAATTAGATTTGATTAGCCTATCTAATGGTTTAGCTCTCCACTTCTGGTGTCTACAATGGATTCACATCTCCACTCCATCATTTACCAATTGTGTAACTGTGAGATTACCATTTAAACTTTCACAGCCTCGGTTATATCAACTGTAAAATGGGAATATTCATAACATCTGCCTAATAAGGATACTATACAGATAAAATTATAAGATATAAGATTAAATTATATAATTTCTATAGTACAGTATCATGGATAAGATAGATTCATAAGAGATATTAACAACTCATATTAAGATGAGATATTGAATTTTATCTATAAGAAATAAAGTATATTTTTCACCAGCCAATAACTTACAAATTATGTATAAAATATAGTATTTATAGCTGTTTTAAATTAACTTTTTAATAATCAGGGTGGCTAGGTAATGCATCATCCAATAATAAGTATATAAAGTACTCAAATTGGGACTTTTGAGAGCAAAGGGAGGCTTTATTAATGATTACACCAGTTCAATCTTAACATAATCCTGCACTTTCCAAAGTAAAGCAAGTTGTGTGATCATTCAATCCATAATGTAATTGGTTTTCACTCATGAATTTTGCACAGCTAAATTGAATCATGTAATTACATTGAAATTGGTACCTCTGAAACAGATGAGCATACCCCACAGGTACCATATATGAATCTTCCACTAAATTGAAGTCAATAAAGAGATAAAAATTTATATTCTTCTTCAACCCAAAACATATAGTGCTATGTCTGCATATTTCCAGTCTTGCTAAAATTATAGGATTATTTAACATAATGAAAATACTTTTCACAAATGCATAGTGTATTGTTTACCATTTAAGAACCACCCCTATATCTCAGACTTGTTCATTGGTTAGTGTTAATTTGGAAGAAAGATGCAGCAGAGGGTGAATTGAAAACTTCTTGAAAAAAAGTTACTATCTAATTGAAGTGGAACCACTCAAAATCTTTTTCATTAGAAATAATCACTGAGAATGTGCCTTTTTTAATGATATCAAACTCCTCAAACTTGAAATGTTAAAAAGAAAACCCTGATATTTTATGTTGATGAGTTTTTAAAGTTGATGAGTTGAAGAGTTTTTAAAGAAATTTTGGACAATAAACTGCTACATGGATTCACTTTCTCACAATAAAGATATGACATTTATTTTCCAATGATTCTAAGTGAAACAAATTTAGCAATGTATTTTGCTCCTTAAATAATACAAATAAAGATTTGTAAATCTTGGCAAATCACTGAAAACAATTTAACTGGATTAGTTGTACTAAAAATCAACTTTGGTTCTAGACACTGACTTTTACTATAATCAAGTTAATTAAATTGATATAGTGTTGCTTTTTGCTTTCTTAATAATTAGCAAAGCACAATATTAGGGAATGCATTTTAAAAATTATTTTAATATTTGTAAGTGCTAAAGCAATCATATAATTGAATCATCTAATTTATTCAACAAATATGCAGTTATCATCTTCTAAAACTTAAAGAAATTGCAATATGATGCATGCCTTTCTTCTACATTGAATCAAATGAGTTTATAACAGCATGTGGTTAAGGGAATTACTTGTCCATAGAAGAGTGGGTCGGAATGAACTCATGACACTAAAATTTCAAGTGTATACATATGTATATGGAAGGACAATTGTTTTTCTCTATCAGAAAGTACTAATACTAAAATGTACTAAATGAATTAATCTGTCAGCATGTCAAGCACCAAAATTTATATATGTGAACTGATAGAATGAAGGGGGTATGGTAAATCAGGTCTCTTAGAAGAAAGGCTAATATTGTGTGTTATTCTAATATGAGAGAGGCTAATGTGCTATCAGTCCAAAAGTATCAGGTTTTGAGAATAAAGTTTCTTCATGCCCATTTAGTGGCTAGTGAGTAGAACTTGACAGGGCAGAAGAGCCCCTTGTGAATCCTTCAATCAATGCAAACTGTATATAACTTGAAATTAAAATCAACTTTTATTTTGCAAAACATATTACTTTCCGTATAACTAGTCAGCTGGCATTAACAGTTTTGGTTGTTCTTTATAACGGAATGTTCTTCCTTGCTATTCAATGTCAGAGGCATAACGAGAGGTTGCTCAGGTCATTTACAGTTAGGATTCCATTTGAATACCCATACTTAATTAGGGAATTCAAAAATTAAGGAGGGGGATGGAAGAAAGAAAATGCTGGGAAGGACAATCTTAATGCAACAGGAACTGGGCACATGCTTATCAAATTCATTTTGTATTCTTTCTGGACACAACTAGAGTGCATTTCACACCCTCCTTTGCAATTAAGTGTAGCTAAAGGCTAAGTTCTAGTCAAGAAAATATAAGTGGAAGTAATGGATACCATTTACACACAGTATTTCTTTGCATTTCCAGCAGCTTTATACAGGTGAGTAGAGTGACCTTGTATCCATGCATTGAAAATGGCATAACCACAAGATAGAAAATGACTGAGTTCTTGGGTCATGATTTACACCAAGTAAGAACACTCATTTTGGACTTCACAATAATAACAAATTAACTGCCACTATGATCTTCAAACCATTGTGTAGATTCAGGTTTGTTTAGTACTGCAGCAAGTGGTGCCCTAACTTATACTAAGGTTGTTTATAGAAGTTGAGTGCTTTATCCCATTTTTCTTAGTCTTCCTCCTCTTTAAAAATAGGCTATTGGATCTGATCATTAGGTAGTCATGCGTGAACTGTAAGAAAACAATTTTAGCAAAGTATTAAGGATGAACCACAAAAGTGTTGAGGAATTAAAAGTTGGTGTCAAGTGGTGGGGGAATTTCTTCCAAAGCTTTCTGCAGCCTAGAAACATAACTAAGATCTTAAGCAGACAGCAAAGCAAAAACAAAAACTTTATCTTTGCTTGTAAGATTCAAAGTGGCTTAAAAGTCTATATAAATATGGACTATGAAAATAGAGAAATATATAGATAAAGTAAATGTACGTGGGAAAGAAGGATATAACTGATGAAACAATAAGTCAGATAATGAAAAAAGTGGTAGATTTCAGATAATTAGTAGCAGTATCAAATATGGAAAGGACAAACAAAGGAAGCAAATGAGAGTAGATATATATGCACATATGTACATATAAATACATATACTATATATATTCACACCTACATATAATGTAGGAATATGCTGTGAGTTATATTCTTGAAGATACATTAAGACTAGACAATAAGGACTATAGAAGAAATAGAATAGGAAAATCTCAATATATTTGATGACCTAAACAATATCACGAAACATAATTTTGCAATGGACGTTTCCAGGTTAAAAAAAGTAACTACTAAGTTATCAAGGTTTTGTTTTTCTTTATAAAAATACATTGTTGAGTATATGATTAGTCTTCTGCCAAATACTATATACATTATATCATCAGAGAAGCAAACAGCCATCAAAAATGGCAGATTATATAGCATAGAATTTATGCCAAATTTATCTCACCGTATTCTAACTCTAAAAATTCATAATGTATGTATTGTACTGTATCTCTAAGATAACCAAAATAATTCCAATTTTTTATTCTATGTAAACAAGATTTTAACTCTGTATTAAAATGCAGAACTACGTAATTCAAAAGTCGATGAAAATGTCAATTATTTTAGAACAAGCTTGAGAAATTTAGAATTGCCTCAAGGACTTTAAAATTGTAGACATATTCTGGGAAACCCACTTGAAACTCCTTCATTTAAAATTGTTCATGTCTTTAAGATCCAGACTAATTCACCTAGACAGTAAAATTGAATGGATAGCTTTCAAGAATTAGATCAAATACCTTAATGCTTACACCATAACCTAAAGGCCAATATTTTCATTAAAATGTTCATAAACTCACAACATGTATTTTGTTGTTTCCTATTTTTTTCTATATAATTGTTTGGGAAACTGTGCTTTTCTTACAGAAAACCTCCATAATCATGCCATTAATCATTATGTATGCCCTCTGCAAAATATTCATGTAGTTAATTTTTCCTAGAATTTTTCACTAACTTCCTAAACCTCTCAAAATAATCTAGAAACTCAGTTACCTCATGAGAGTATAAAATACATATATGGAACAACATTTAGAATTTGTCACACAGATTATGTTTTATCACACAAATACTTATTCTCCTACTTAGAAAGTGCAATTCCTTTCTAGTCATTTTTGTCTAACTTCAGGGAAATAGCAAATTTTTCCTCAGCTATCTCTGAGGCATATAGCCTCTTATTCATCTACATAAAAAATGAGGTTATAAAGATATTAAATAAAAATCCCAATTTCTTAGATATGAATACAGTGTTTAAGTGTCTGGATTTTTATTCGGCTATAGCTGCATATTGGAAAATGTTTTAAAAGGGAACACATTTTGAATGCATATATGAATCTGAGCAGCAGTATCTCAGAATGGAATGTTTTTCTCTAGAGAAATATGTTAGGAATATGCTTCTTCCAAATTTTTCTCTTTGATTATATAGAGTTCTTCTCTCCAAAATATTGGTTTTCTCTTATCTAACCAATAGAGTGGTCTGCCTTTTCTCTCAAATTAATGGCACAGAGACATGAAAAAGAAAGGTGAAAAATGAGAAAAAGTATGTGGTATATTTATATCAGAAGGCGACCCAGAAAACACCTGAGCAATTGTCCTAAACACACATTCCAAACAAAGCCTCACAACCCACTATTAATTGCAATAAAAGTAGTTGCCCTCTATCCTAAACAGTGAAGAGACTATTCAAATATGACCTAAGCAGTTGAATAGGAATACCTTGTAGGCTAATAGCCAGATGGGAAAAAGTAAAGGATTCTTAATAGTTTTACACAGAACTCTGTGTGAATATGGCTACCACATTATTCTGTTGAGCATAGACAAGACAGATGGGAAAACTTCTTTACAAAAATCTTACATCACTGAGACTATTTTCTGCTCTTTGTGCACATTTTATATATATAAACTATTATGTAAATTTAACATCGACAATCCTATATGTTATCATAAAACAGGCAAAGTTTATTACGAACAGTTGCTAGGTTTTAGAATAAGCAGACATAAATCCTGTTTTTTGGTACTTGATAATTATGTAACTTATCTTCAGTTTCTTTACTGATAAGTTGCAATATTCATATAAATAAGTTTTAAATGAAACATTTAATTTGGTAAAATATGTTAGTTGCAGATATTTTCAAAGATTCCACATATTAGACAATTTACTGCAATTCCTTCACTTGAAGAGTTAAAAAATTACTTATAACATTGTGTAAGTGTCTTTATTTGAATGACAAGAACCTTTAAGAAGGTAAGAACTTCTTGTATTGTAACTTAATTTACTATTAATTCTAATTTATTCTCTTACATGAGCTAAGCAAATGGCTAGAAAATGCATGTGTTTGTGTATATCAAAACATTTTCCTTTACCAAAGACCCCCTACTATTGTTATTTAATGATTTCCAGGCAGATTTTCAAAATGCATTCTAAAACTTCTAACACGTTTTGTATTTATTTTATCAAATATTCATTAATCTAACATTCATTAGAGTCAATAATGGGACTGTTTCTCCTTTCCATTTTTCCAATTGAATGCCTAGTGTACTTAAACCAACGTCTATTCCTAAAAGGGAAGAGAAACATAACAGTGTTTATCTGGATACTTTAATCTCAGAAGAATTTGACCACAATATTCAATGCTGTGTCCTGTTTTTGTTGTTGTTGTTGTTGTTGTTTGGTTTTATTTTCTGCCTTTTCTAGTCTTCTTAGCAGTCAGTGTCCACATGTAGCATACCCCTGTGGATACAGCAATATCCACTATTTAGACAACTCTGTTTAAGCAGGATGGTAAAGGCAGCCTTACACACACCAACCTTGTGGTTTACAATTTAAGTATGTAAGTACAATTTCAATTAAGTATTTAAGTACAAGTTAAGTACATTCGCTAGAACCAAGAGCTAGGAAGTTAGCTATGAGTCCAAAACACTTGGGTGGCTGCAAAAATCGACCTCTATGCCACACTGTGGATTCATCTCCAGCCATATCCACTATGTGTTTTGTTCAAAGTGAGCTCTAGCCCCTAGCTCGGTATCCCAACAGCAGCACCCCCAACTCTCTTATCCATATCATTCATCTTGTGAATTATAATGTTATCCTGCTTCCCTACCCTATTGACAATCTGGTTATTCCGCCCAGTAGTCCAATCACTTTCCAGATGGAAGGCTAATGCACCCACAACTACTTGCCATTAGTCTTCCTCCCTAGGTGTTTCTGTTTTGTCTTTGAATCCCTGCTTCTGCCTCTGGACTTGTTTCTGACAAATAAGTCTATCCGAAATCACTTTCTCTTCATACATTGATTCAAGTGATGATCAACAGAGGATTTGCCTTTGCTCTTCTCTGCCTCATTTTAGGCTATCCATCCCAATTCTAGGGATAGCTCTTTGTATTCTGTGCCTTTAGATGTTCTACTTCATCTGTCATGCCTGTACTTCTGCTGCTGGATTTTAATCTCCTTATTTTCTAATGCTGCTAATGATCCACCATAGCTGTGCCACCTTCTTTTGCTTTAACGCCAAGAAAAATTCTATCTGATTTGCAATATGTATTTGCAGTTACCTTGATTTATGCTTACACTGCAATCGAGTCTTTAACATTCTAAATTATGTTCCTGAAGAATGTATATCAGAATAAAATACATATCCCTAAAAAGTATTGTAATCCAGTTTCCTACATTTATAAAAAGGGTAATACTGTCTTTAATGTGGCTAGATTCATGGGCATACAACCTGTGCAGTCACATGGGACCCCATGCTGAGAAAGGTTCCATGCCTGCTTTATGCTCTCCTGTCATCATCTCAACATTCTCAATACTTTCATCTTTTATCTTGTGTTTTGAAGTGAATTGCAAGGACACAACAGAGCATGTGCATGAGTGGAGAAATTTGTTTACAATATATGTGTCTGCTGTTTCTTGCCACCCTATTCATGTATAGTATCCAAAGTCCCTATAGCACAAAATTCCAGTGGAACCAACGATGGATGGGAGTTTAGTGATATTCTAAGGGAGAGTGAGATATGCTTTTTTTTGTCTGCAGCTGAGTAAGCAGAGGTCTTAACAATCTAGAGTGGCCGAACTTTCCATTAGAATGAGAAATTGCTTCAAATGTAGAAAAACAATGACGGTATGAGAAGAATGAATAATAAAGGAAGCTTTTTCATATTTTTTCTTATTTCTGTTACTTCCCTGTGTTAGCCCACCCCTTATGCTGAAAATGAAGAAATAGAAGGAAACGAAAAAATAGGGCAACCCTACAGTTCTTTTTCCTTTCAGTCCTTCCTTACTTATCAGTAAGCTAAAGATAGAGGTTTTTAGTAAAATGTGTGTGTATCAAGTGAAAACAAGCAAAAGCAAAAACAAAACAGGTCAGTTAGACTTTCCACTATTGTGTGGCACTTTCGCTGTCCTGCAAGAAAGAAATACATATGCACAAGCTATGAAATATAAATTGTGAAATTTCAGTAATTCTTTGTGTGAGTTAAATGGTATAATATTTGCATTTGAAATTGGCATTGCCACTATAATGGTAAAATTCCTACAAATAATGCGTGTAGATTTTTAATTTAGAAATTAAATAGGAAATTAAAATGCTAATACAGGTTGAGAGAGAGATGGTGGAGTACATGTAATGACACATTTTCCTGCTTTTAAAACAAGGGGCCCTGCACTTTCATTTTATACACCAACCCTCAAATTATGTAGCCAGCCTTAATCTTTAGTCACGTATTTGAATGGGCTACTCAGTCTGTCGCTGATTAACCTTCTTTTATTTTTAGTGGTCACAATGTATTGATTAAAGAGAAAGTTTACTTTGCTTCTTCTCTCGGGATGGCTATGGTTGACAAAAACATACATTTTGGCTTCTGCCCTATCTTTTATTTTTATTTCTCCCTTGGTAAAGTACTATATAAAAACTTAGCAGTGTTTCTCCTTGATCAATGAGATGTCTCCCTTTTCCAACAACAGCTTCTATATCAGACTCAGTACTCCAGGGACTTAAGCACATAGATGCTTCTATTCCGCTATTTTTCTTCATTTAGTATCTCATCCTTAGAGAGCACAAGAGGATAAATAGATTGTTTACCCAGGTGTGTTTTAGTGTTGTACACACACAACATGCTGACTCTCTGTACCCTTCTGACACTCGGTAGGATAAAATTAAAAATATCCTAATATATATTTTTCTGCTGTTTCTCTCCAAAGTGCTTTATTGTTGTCTTTTCCTCTAGCTGTATGAAGAACCTCACAGATATCCCAATGTTTAGAGTACAAATTAGGATCTAGAATGGACTCCTTATCTGGTGGCCTCTATTTCGCCTTCCTGATCCTGATCCTGGGAAGGTCCACCACAGAGAATAAGTCACGCCGTTGAAATGTAATTTTTAAAATAAAACTAATTTGCCCTAATATTCACCAGTTTAATTTCAGCATTTGAAATGACAATAACTAGGTATTTTGCAAAGTTTTTTAAAATATCTATCATGTGCTCTTTGTAGGTTATGTTTTTACATTTATATTAAGGCAACATTTATATTAAAGCAAAATTTATAACATCTGTCTAAAAATCAGTTAAACACGTACATTTATAATATGTAAAATTAAAAAGAAAGGAAAGAATATTAAATGGAAAATAAAATTTCTACACTATGTCTTACTTATTACTTTAAAAATAAAATTAGTATATGAAATTTATATATTCCTCAATTGTATTAAATTTTAGAGTGACCTCTAGAGTATCCAGTAGATAATGCAGTTAGCCCTAAAGAAGCAGTGAAACAAACTTCTGGAATGTTTTTAAATTTAAAAAGAAAATCAGTATATTACTGCGTAAAACAAATTCTACAGTATTTCTTCAGAATGTATGAACTATTTGGAAAATAATGTAAACTGTCAACTTTTCCAGTGTAACATAAAAGACAGCATTATGTGGTAGGATGTAAGATGCAGATCCTAGATAGTTTACCTGGCTAGGTTGTAATCTAAGCACCAGCACTTTCCTGATATGCAAATTAAGTATTTAATTATCTGTGCCTCAGCTTTCTCATTAGAAAATGAGGATACTAGAACTGACTTTATGCATGTTACAGTAGTTATCTAAGTTGATGTTTGTTTAAGGCTTAGAACAATTACAACCATATTATAATTGCTATATATCTTTGCATATATGAAATTTAAGATTAATATACTTTTATGGTGTTGATACTACTTATGATGCCTAAATGTGCAATCATACATAAGCCGACTTAAATGACTCCAAAAACTGGCAAGCTTTCAAGAAAATGACATTCGGTACTATGTCTGGTGATATCAAAATGATATTTGTAAATATATTACAAGTATATTCAATATTCTATTGGCTTGCTTTTTAAATTCCAAAACATTCCAGTTTATTTCACTGATTCTTTGGGGCAAACTGCACTAAAATTATTGCATTGAAAGGTGCTCTGCAGAATTGTAGCTAATATCTAAATGTACAGTTTAGGTTACAACATATGTGAACTAAACACGCTCTCTTAGATCAACAAAAATATTAAATTCAAGTGTAATTCAATTACCTATGTATGTGATACAAAGAATCATAATGCCAAAGAGGCCTATGGTAATCTTAGCCAAGTCATAATAATCATATGACCTACACATTGCAAGTAATGATATTAAAATATAAACCAGTCAAATCTTGACATAGCTAATTATTTTTTGCCTAATTACCTCATTTCTAAATAATTTAAGATTTATCATATCAAGTATTGACTCAGTTGGTATAACACTCATATACTCATTTCAACAGCAGAAAACATTACTGAAGATGTTAATTTCAGGGTTTCAAGTACCTCTCTTCAATCCTCTGTCAAATTTAACAGTGCTGAAAGAAATAATATTTTGTCACCTCCATACCAAAAGCTAAAAGTGAGCAGGATTGATATAGCTAGGAAAGGAGCAAGAACAAATGAAATCAAATTAAATCTGGTTCTTTTTCTTAAATCAGCCATGTCTGAATTCAGGGTAAATCAGAGCTCTTTATATCCAAGACTGTGGCAATAGCCTTCCAGCACTGGCTGAAGAGAAACTAATCCATTATAAAAATTAAGATAAATGGAATGTTCTAGAGCTGATTACCAAAGCTACATAAAACCGTATACCACCTAATTGCTTTTGTTTTTATTTCTTTTCAATTGTATGCACTATTCTCTAAATCTACAGTGTAAATGAAGGGAACCATTTTAGAATGAACGACTTGTATTACTGATTGGTATTACTAAGACTAATTGAAAATACATAATTTTTAAATTATTAGTCGAGAAATCAGAGGGGAATTGAATGGAATTTCCTCCACTACTAAAATCCTAATAAATAAGCTTCTACTGGGCATTTTGAACTCCAGCCATTCTCAATAATTTTTGAAATTTAATATACACACAATGTCAGGCATTTATTATTTTACTTAAATTGTTATGGAATATCTTCTATTCGAATTCAAATTAAAGCTTAATATAGATTATGTCTCTTGTCTAAAGTCATCACTTACCTAATTCTCAAAATGAAGCATTCTCTAAGTTATATTGCCTCTTCAATTTTTCAACTTTTAAACAAATGTTTTTGTCTCATGTAAGAGCTTTCCCATCATAGAGATCAGAACTTAGTCTTCATTCTTTGAAGCTATAGAAGAAAATCTAAATCTCCTAAATATATTCTAAACTTTTCCTCAAATACTTCAGTGTTTTTTTTTATGTAGGTTTTATATTTGTTGCAGTTGAGATAAAATTTTAATTTTTCTCTTAATGGGTTATCAATTGTCCTGATTTTACTTATCAAATACATCATATCTCTCAATCTGGAAGCCACTCACTATATATTGTTAATCTATTAGCGTTTATTTCTTGATTTTTCATAAGCTGCACTGCTTGATTTTTATATTAGTTCTGATATTATATTATTTTCATTACAATCATTTAAAAACATTTTGATAGCTGGGAAGACCAAACCCTGCCTCTCCATCTTCCTACCCTTGCATTTTCTTTCCTCTAAAGTATATCTGGCCCTTACTTGCAGAATTACAATCCTATCTATGAATGTAAGATATATTCAAGTCTTCCTTCAATTAAAAAAAATCTATTGGAAATTTTATTGGGAGAGTAAGAAATTTCTTGAAGATAACTGGTATCTTTAAAATATAAAGTTTTGGCCGGGCACGGTGGCTCAAGCCTGTAATCCCAGCACTTTGGGAGGCCGAGACGGGCGGATCACGAGGTCAGGAGATCGAGACCATCCTGGCTAACACGGTGAAACCCCGCCTCTACTAAAAAATACAAAAAACGAGCCGGGCGTGGTGGCGGCGCCTGTGGTCCCAGCTACTCAGGAGGATGAGGCCGGAGAATGGCCTAAACCCGGGAGGCGGAGCTTGCAGTGAGCTGATCTGGCCACTGCACTCCAGCCTGGGCGACAAAGCGAGAATCTATCTCAAAAAAAATTTTTTTAAATAAAATAAAATAAAATATAAAGTTTTATATCTACAAACGTGGATTATGATTCTATTCTCCTATGACAGCTTTTACTCCTTTAGTAGCGTTTTGTAAATTTTTCCAATAAACCCTTATACATTTCTTATTAGGCACATGAGTAGGCACTTTATAATTTTTCACAATTGTTTTGGGAACTCTAGCATATTTTCTAATTGAATATTCTTTTTGTATAGGAATATTATTGATTTTCTTATTTTGCCCTTGTTTCTGGCCACTCTGCTGACCTATTTTGTCACATTGTTAGTTCATATTATTGAGTTTTCTGTGAAGAGAAGCACATTGTATGAACAAAAGGAGAATGTTAACTCTCTCCAATATTTATACTTCACATTTCTTTTTCTAAATACATCAATTAGGAGCTCCTGTATCATCCTCAATATTGTTAAAAATTATGACTTTTTTCTTATCTCTTACTTTAACTGGAATGATTCCAATATTTGACAAATATACTATTTGATGTAAATTTTTCTAAATACCTTTTCTCAAAATTGAGGCACTTCATTCACATTTCTTGTTTCTTAGCGCACTTGCTATCAATGCATGTTTAGATTTGTTAATACTTTGGATGCAGCTTATCACATATTTATTCTTTTAATAAATGTAGTAGATTATATATATATAAGACTTTCTAATGTTGATTAATCTTGCATTTCCAGATCAAATCATACTTCTGGATACGGTCTTCTTTCAGAGAATACCTGAGGTGAATTTGAGGACATTTTATTTGGGAATATTGAATCTATGTACATAAATTAATTTGACCAATAATTTATCTTTTGTTATCTTTGTAGTGTTTTGATTTGAGTTATTCTAGCTTGTACTTATCCCCGCCTATATCCTAATTTATACCGAAAGAAATATAAATTATTCTATTATAAAGACATATGCACGTGTATGTTCATTGCAGCACTATTCACAATAGCAAGGCATGGGATCAACCTAAATGACCATCAGTGATAGGCTGGATAAGGAAAGTGGGGTACATATACACTATGGAATACTATGTAGCCATAAAAAAGAATAAAATCATGTTCTTTGCAGGGACATGGATAGAACTGGAGGCCATTATCCTTAACAACCTAATGCAGAAACAGAAAAACAAATACAGCACGCTCTCCCTTGTAAGTGAGAACGATATGATGAGAACTGGTGGACACATAGAGGGGATCAACATACAATGGGGCCTATTAAAGGGTGGAGGATAGGAGGAGGGAGAAGATCAGGAAAAATAAATAATGGGTACTAAATTTAATATCTGGATGATAAAATCATCCGTACAACACAGCCCCATGACACAAGTTTACCTACGAAACAAACCTTCACCTGTACCCCTGAACTTAAAAGTAAAAATAAAAAACAAAAGCAGCAAGAGTAGCTTTTAAAAAAGAAAAATAGTCAATTAATTTTTCAATGTTTCCATGTTTTGAAATAGTTTTACATAGTGAAATACCTTTCTTTAAAAGTAATCTGGACATTTACACGTTTATAAGTCTTATTTTTAGACTATGTTTTACTATATTTTTATTTTTTCTGAATTATTAATTTATAACTATTGATCACTTCTAAAAAGTCTGGATTGTATATTTTCTTATAAAAGTATTTTTCTTTCGTCTTATTTAATTCAAAATTTGTACAAAGGAGAAACCTTCTAAATTTTAAGTTCTGGATACTTGTTTTTTTGTTTTAATATTTTCATTGAAGGGTACCTTTTCTCTGCTTCTCTTTCTCAATAACATTTATCAAGAATTTGTCTGTGCTATATTTTCCCAGATCTTTTTTAAACATTTCCCACCAGGGTAGTATATTTGTTACAATTGATGAGCCTACATTGACACATCATAATCACCCAAAGTTCATAGTTTACATTAGGGTTAATTCTTAATGTTGTCTATTTTATGGGTTTGAAACAAGGTATGATGACATGTACCCAAAATTATAGTTATCATATGGAGCAGTTTCACTATCCTAAAAATCTTCTGCGCTCTGTCTATTACTCCTCACTCCCTACTAAACTAAGCTTTTTACTGTCAACTACTAAGCTTTTTACTGTCTCCATAGTCTTGGCTTTTCGAGAATGTCATATACCTGGCATTACACAGTATGGAGCCTTCTCAGATTGGCTTCTTTCATCTAGTAATAGACATTTAAGTTTCCCTCGTATCTTTTCATGGCTTGAGAGCTCATATATTTTAACATTTAATAGTATTTCCTTGTCATTGGATGACAATGATGTGCCACAGTGTATCCATTCACCTACTGAAGGACATGTTGGTTGCCTCCAAGTTTTGATGATTTTGTGTAAAGCTGTTACAAACTTCCACATTTTTGTATGGACATACATTTTCAACTACTTTGGGTAAACAGCTAGGGGCAAAATTTCTAGATCATATGCTAGGAGTATGTTTAATTTCATAAGAAATTACCAAATTGTCCTGTAAAGTGGCTGTACCATTTTGTATTTCCATTAGCAATGAGTAAGAGTTTCTGTTGCTGCACATTCTTGTCAATAGTTGGAGTTTTTGGTGCTCTGGATTTTGGACACTCTACACAAGTCTTTTCAAATACATATTTTTAAGGCTTTATTGATTATTTGTTTATATTTATATTTTCTTAACTATTTGAAAATATAATTATAATTCCTTTCAATTGATACTAATTAAAAATAGTTCATATTGCCAAAATTTATGGAAATTTACAATAAAGTTAATAAATAAGCAGATCTTTTTTAAAAATAAAATGCAGTGCTATTTCTCCAATAGCTGGTAAGTAACCATGGCAGGTTTCCAGACACCTATTAGATTTTCCAAGAAAATAAGTTACCATAGCAACTCTAAAAGCATATTATATGGTTTTAGACCATTACTACTCACTGATACTTCTTCAAATATGAATACATGTGTGAATATATCAACTCATAAACACATTGATTCATAATAAATTAGTTTACGGCATTTACAACATTGCTGCATTTTAAAATAAATATCATACAATGATCCAAATACTTTTTTTAATTTTTAATGGAACACTTCACGAATTTTCATGTCATCCTTGCACAGGGGCCATGCTAATCTTCTCTGTATCATTCCAATTTTAGTATATATGCTGCCGAAGTGAGCACTGATCCAAAATACTTTTGATCATTTCAAATGCAGGAACAGGTATCTAGAAAGCTAGCTGTGTGATGGATCTCCAACTCCTAACATTATACAGAAACTCCACTGATCATACTATTTCCATGTCAGATATTGAAAGAAGCTCTGGAAGGTCAAGAAAGAGATCAAATGGGAATCCTTAATAAGTATTTGAGAACACTGGTCCCAATTCCCACCTCTCATTCTTTAATGGAAAAGAAGAGTTGCAACAAGTGTAAATGCAGGCAAAGAAGCAAACCCGATAGCTTAATTCTAAGCATCCCTTTCCTTAATAAAGAGGAGTTGAAAAGTGAATGGCTTAGAATACTCAGGTCTAGACTTAGTGATTTCAGAATTATCCTGGAAAGCTCTTAGCTGAACGAAGGGCCTTCAGAAGGTTTAAAACTGCATATTGAACTATTGAGACTGTCTCTCAGCCATTTTTATTGTTGGCAACAGTCCCCAACCCCACTCTCACACTGTTGTGGGGGTTGTTAGCCTGAAAATTCCATCATGTCACTCCCACGTTTCAAAATCGTTTATACTTGCCCACT
The DNA here is from genome assembly GCF_043159975.1 of Macaca nemestrina. Taxonomy (NCBI): domain Eukaryota; kingdom Metazoa; phylum Chordata; class Mammalia; order Primates; family Cercopithecidae; genus Macaca; species Macaca nemestrina. Next base: position 186,888,097 of record NC_092126.1, on the reverse strand, counting down.
GTCTACATCATGATGTCTATACTGCTTTTACCATGGTGAGGAGTCCAGCTTCTGGTAAAAAAAAACTTCAGGTAATTTCCAGGTCCAGTCTGGTGATTATAAACCCTTCACCTGGAAGGCTTAGGAGAAAGCTGCCTTCCCCACAGCAGATGTGGAGAACAGTTAGAGCACTGCAGTCTCTGAAGGGAGCAGCAGGCAACGATTCTGGCCCCATCTGGTCAGTCATGCTCTTTGCATCTTTGCATGTCTGGCCCCAGCAGGATACCTCCATTCCTAGGTCATTTCATCTGAGGGCCCCCAGGCTGAGGTCTCTCTCAGGTACCCCTGCCAAAGCCTCCTTAAAGCAGTGGCAGGCTGGGTAGAGGAGGTTGTGGAGACTCTGACTCAATGCCCAGAACATTTCCATGTTTAGGCCTTCTCCCTCATCCTCTCCACTGCTTTAAGGTCCGTAAAACTGCTAGAGATTTTCTTGGGGACTCCCTCAATAGTAAGATGCCTCTCACATCTGCTCTGACCTGTGCTCCGTTTTATAGGGCAAAATGCAACAGAAGGTTCATGCTTTCTCTGATTTTATCCTTTTGCTTATACCATCATAAAAGAGTAAAGCCTAACTTCTTGTATATTTTTGGCTTCTTGCTTTAATTGGCTACTCAGACACCTCACAGCTCACCTTTCTCACTCCCAGTTTATCTGAACTCTTGTCATATGACACTCAGGCCCTGTTAGAGTTTGCAGAAATGTGTCTTCAGGACCTCTTCTCACCATAGCTTTCTGAGCAACCTTGTACTTGCATCAGTCTCGACACTCCTTTTATTTACTCAGTGATTTCAAGCAATTCTTTTCCTAGAACGCTCCCTTCCTCCTTGACAATGAATAATAGAAAAAGCAATCACTAAAGAACAACATAGACATGACTTTCTCTCAAAGATCTTCTCATCTTATGCAGGGGCATCCCCATGTTCCCCAAATCTTTTAAGTGCTTTACCACAGTTTTGTACATACAAAATTACATTGCAAATTATATGTCCACATTTTTTTTCTTTTTGACACTAATCGAGCATGTGGAAATCCAGAACTGTATGTCATTTTTATCTATATCCCTGGTCCCTAACCTAGGGCTTAGCTCACGGACGATGCTTAATAAAAAGCCTAGATCCCTAAAGAAGATTCTTAGATTTCAGCATAAAAGTGAATTAAATGTTTTGTTTAATAATAAAATAAAAGCATTATATAAAGGAGGAACACTTGATTTTGACCATTTAAAACATTTGTGTGAAACGTATCTGAAATTGAATTTAGTTTTGCTCAAAATTGTTACATAAAATTATAATTTTAACATTCTTATGAATGTATATAATAGCTACACGATGAAAAATTCTTCCTCGATACCCTAAAGAATGTCTATAACGTATATGACATCCAATGGTAAACGAGTAAATGTTTGAGTTTTACACATTGTTATGAATATTGCTAAAATAAAGCATGCTATTCATAAGACTTGATCACCGCCTAAAACAATAACGCTTTTATTATTATGTGCATAGAATAATTAACATTGTCACTTTTTTCTTAAAAATAAATTTTAGTTTTATGTAAAGCCAAGAATTACGTAAATAGAAATGTAATCAGCTCTACTTTACATTTTATTTTTAAATAGGAGAAATACAGACATTTACCCTTTATTTATTCTGCTGTTTGGTTCCCCTCCGCCCTTCTTTTGTGCTCAATATACACTCGGTCACTTTCTGGAAAGTTACATGTGGTCATAGAAAGTGATATTTTTATGTAAAAATGCTTGTTATTGCAATGGCTTTTTAAGGCAGCGTGATAACAAATTTCCTGTCACAATCTGAAATATATTCTCTTTCACATTTGCCACTGCCTGTGACTTCAACATTTATTCTTCACTTAGCTAATTGTTACTCATCATTCAATGTGAAGCAAGAATGTTGTTTAAAAAACAAAAACAAAACACTGTTTCGAAAAGTTTCAAGTTTAGGCATTTAAATCAATGTCTGAAAATATTTGCTACAACCATAATAATCAGGATACAAGAAAGAAGGACCTCAGCACCCAAGCCACCCCAAGGCCTCACCAAATATTACCACCTCCCAGGTCCCAGACCCCGAACTAAGTGTTAAGGATCCAGTGGTGAACAGAAGCAACATGGGTTCCGCAGGTTGAGAGAAAAGACTCAGCTGGTGGGATGGGAGATAAAAAGGGAAAGAAATAAGATGGAGGGAAGGAAATGTTCAAAGTTGTGTAGCTGTGAGAAAGTATGGTATATATGGAAAACAGAAAGTTCTGGGTTTTGTGTGTGCGTTCAGTTTGTTTCATGTTGGCTTCTTTTCTGGCAGTGGGGGACTCAGAATAGGGTGGAAACACTAGGTGCTGGGTGAAAAAAAATTACTAGCGTATCATTCACTAGACTGTCCTTAAAGAGGTTTCTATAGACTGAAGGGAATAACTTTTATTACAGGTAGAGTCTAAGATTTGGATTCCCTATACAAATTCAGTAAGCAAGGTTAAAGAGGGAAGGGTTCAGCAGGCAATATTGGACAGTTAGGGTGTTAGAGAAGCACATTTCATAGTTCCTATGTGTTCCCCTGGTCCATATCAACTTCAGCAGCAGTATGATATTCAACAATTACAAGAAAGTGTTAAAAAATACTTTAAATAATAAAATTAAATGATTAATCTGATTTTTTGCCTGAATGGGTAAAACTGGCATTTTCAAATTGATTTGAAATATTTTGTCTTAGAGTATGTCAGCTCAGTTCAGTGTTTTGCCCATCTAATGATTCATGGTTCATTCTTTTTTTTTTTTTTTTTTGAGACAAAGTCTCACTCTTGTCCCTCAGGCTGGAGTGCAATGGTGTGATCTCAGCTCACTGCAACCTCTGCCTCCTGGGTTCAAGCGATTCTCCTGCCTCAGCTTCTGGAGTAGCTGGGATTACAGCTGGGATTACAAGCGCCTGCCACCACACCCGGCTAAATTTTGTATTTTTAGTAGAGACAGGGTTTCACCATGTTGGCCAGGCTGGTCTCGAACTCCTGACCTCAGGTGATCCACACACCTCGGCCTCCCAAAGTGCTGGGATTACAGGCGTGAGCCACCATTCCCAGCCAATGGTTCATTCTTTAGATCACTCAATAAATAAATATTTATTGAGTTATTTCTATATGACTTTTTGTTTTCCATGTCTAGTCTCCAGCCACCATAAGAAAAAAACATATTATGTATATGAAATGAGAAATAAAAATAAAATCCTAAGCTGCCAACCAAAATAATGGACCCCCTGTTAGACAAACCTTGTAAACTGAGTTCCTGGCCATGACCAGATGGGACGCTGGACATGCCTCTTTATACCTCCTCCCCTGCTAACCACCATTAGACTTAATTTTTTCCTAAAGGGTTAGACAGAAACTAACCCTTTGGAAAGACTTCCTCCACCACTGATTTGAACCATCTTTGTGACTGCTCCTCCCTTTGGTGATTGTGATAAAACAACCAACCAGCATTCCTTCCTGTTAACAGACCACCAAGCATGGAGTGGTTCTGGCCAATATATGGAGGATGTGCAGTGAGGCTTTTCATGTCCTCAGCTTCAAGATGTCAAGGGGCAGAAAACTCCACTCCTGAATCATGCTAACACTGCCACTTTTTGAACAAGGACCCTTGGGAAAGCATGAAGATCATCTGCAAATGCACATGTTTCACCCTCACAAATATTTGTAACTCTTCTTATAGCTTATTAAATATATATACGTGTGTGTGTGTGTATGTGTATATATTCACCTTCTGTGTTCAGCATAAATTCCTATATTATTCTTCCCACCCTAGAAGTGCCTGTTTATGGCTTCTGGACTGATGGCCACCCTGCAGGCTGCAACCCTTTTTGGGAAATAAAGCTCTCCTTTCCCAATTTATGGACCTCATTATTCTTCAGTTGACAGGAAGTAAGATACGTAAGAAGTATATAGTGTACCAGACATTGATGTTTTCTAAGAATAAAAAGTGAAACAGGAAGAGAGATGGAAACTCTATTCAGGTAGAGATGGCCAGAGAAGGCATCGCTGAAGGGATATTTTAAAACTTGAAGGAAAAGAGGGAATTGAGATATGTGGATATTGGGGAGAAGCACATCCCAGGCAGTTCAAAGGGCAAAGAGCAAATGTCCTACAGTGTGATCATGTTTGGCATGTATGAAAGAACAGTAAGGAGGTCAACCAGGAGGAGGACAGCAGAAGAGGAACACGGTAGAGAGGAGGGGGCCAATTTTACCCTAAGTGACATGCAAACTCACTGTGGAGTTTTGAGCAGGAATGACAACATCTTCCTTGACAGGATTAGTTTAGAAATGGTTTGCATATCGTCTAAAAGCAAACTGGGAGGAAGTAGGAAGAAGAAGTAGGAGGCTGTTACAATATGAATACAGGCAAAAAAATGATAGTAGTTTAGACTAAGGTTAAAGATGTGAAAATAATAAGTAAGGATTACAGTTTATTATTATAGGTAGCCAACACGAATAATAAAGTCCAAAAATCCACTTGTGCCAACACTGACACAATTCAAGAAATAACCATGAGTTCCATGTCACATTTCATGAATACATACTCTACAATATTTACCCCCTCATTCAGAAATTATATAGGAGTTAGGCTGCAGTTGGTGAAATGATAAAAGTTCTTCTCCTTTGTTTGTTTCACTAACAAATACAAATGGAAAGTTGACTTATGAAAAGATTTGTTTGAGTTCCAAAGTTATAAGCAAGGAATTTACCCCAGGATCATAGAAATATCTTTGTCTGGCCAGGCGTGGTGGCTCATGCCTGTAATCCCAGCACTTTGGGAGGCCGAGGAGGGCGGATCACGAGGTTAGGAGATCGAGACCATCCTGGCTAACACGGTGAAACCCCGTCTCTACTAACAATATAAAAAATTAGCCGGGCGTGGTGCCGGACGCCTGTAGTCCCAGCTACTTGGGAGGCTGAGGCAAGAGAATGGTGTGAACCCGGGAGGCGGAGCTTGCAGTGAGCTGAGACGGCGCCACTGCACTCCAGCCTGGGAGACAGAGCGAGACTCCGTCTCAAAAAAAAAAAAAAGAAAGAAAAAGAAAAAAACATCTTTGTCTTAGGTCACAGGCTGTGCAGTGCAGGGACTCTAGGCTCCATCACTCATTAGCCGTATGACTTTAGGAAAGTTACATAACATGTTCTTTAAGATGGGACATAACTATGACCCACAGCATAGGACGAGTGGTGTTTATTTTAAAGTTACTATTATAGCAATGTCTAGCTTATGGAAACAGCTTTTAATATTCAAATGTTAGAAATTTATCTTTCCTGAAGCTAAAGAGGAAAGGACTCTCCCCATTGTTTAATGCATTATTTTCTTCCAGAATTCAACCTATATTAGACCTCAGGATGACAGTGCTATCATTAATGCAGAAGTTGATGTAGCAAAGGAGGAATACAGGATTAGAAGTCAAATATTGCTTGAACTCAAAAACCTCATTAGACCAAACTATAACACAGAATTCATAAAATTTCCAAAGTATATGAAAATGAGAGTAATTAATAAATGCATTTTAGACTAGTATGTGACACATAATAGATACTCCATAAGTACTTGTACAGTGAATTAGTTTTCAATTTATGTATTTTATTTTTTACATACCTACCATAGACCATTAGACATTGACTTAAACTCATTCTGCTCTCTTAGATTCTCAAATGATCTACTATAGCTTTTCTTCTCTTAAAAGTTGTAACTATGGAAAATGATTTTATCAAGTTTTAAAAAAACTGCTAATTTAATACAGTCTCACCAAGTATGACTGACATCATACTTCTATTGGGTTTCAAAATGAAATATTCTTAATGTGTTTATTGATTTTGAATGAAAAATTAGGTTTTAATATTAGAGAAGTTGAAAATAAAATCTGTTATTAGCTGTCAAACACATTTGGTTCATGCTGACTTATCATTGACTGTGTATTGACAATTGTTTAGGACTAAAATGGGAAAATATCTGTTTAAATTCCATGTAGTTTGTATTTTTATCTTAACTGTCATGTATTTTTTTCCATTTCTTAGCAATAAAGCAACATGTTGGTTCATTACTTAGAAGATAGAATGTAAATTGGAAAACTATTTGGTACTTGCATGTGTGTACACGCACACACATTTAAAATAAAATTATTTGATACTTGTACATGTATATATAAAACATTTTTCATATATATCTATCCCTTCCAGTTTGCTAACAGCAATATGTATTAGCTATATGCTAATAGCTCCTTTTAAGGGGGAAATGTATTATTTTAATTAATCATTTTAATTATTGATTAAAATAATATATTTTAATTAAATAATTTAAATATTTAAATATTTAAATAATGTAATGTTTTAATTATTTTTCTAGAATCCTAGCCTTCTACTTTTTTGAGAAAAACTTGCTCAGTTATATGTTAGTTGTATGAATGAATAGTAAGCATCTCGTGGGGAGCGACATTTTTTTAAGACTTTCATAATAATGTCACTTAGGTAATATTGGTAAACTTAAATGAGATTATATAAATAAGATGCCTTATAAACTGCAAAATCTATATGTTCACTTATTTTGAATACGAATTTCTTATGCAGTAGTCATTTGGTTTTCAAATGAAAATTAACTAGAATAGAAAAATTACTTTTTCACTTTACGAGTAGAATTGTGTATTACATGTTTATGTTAGCTGTCTAAATATGGCTGGCCGGGCACGGTGGCTCACGCCTATAATCCCAGCACTTCAGGAGGCGGAGGCAGGCAGATCACTTGAGATCAGGAGTTGGAGACAAGCCTGGTCAACACGGTGAAACCCCCTCTCTACTGAAAATACAAAAATTAGGGGGCCATGGTGGCGCATGCCTATAGTCCCAGCTACCCGGTAGGTCCAGGCACAAGAATCTCCTGAACCTGGCAGGCAGAGGTTGCAAAGAACGGAGATTGCGCCACTGCACTCCAGCCTGGGCGACAGTGCGAGACTCTGTCTCAAAATAATAATAATAATAATAAATAATAATAATAAAATAAATAAAATATGGCTAAGACACTGATTAGAATAAATTTATAACTAGAAAATTGTAAGAAAATCAGATCTTATTGTTCTCTTGAATTTTTTTTTAGAAATTACTCAGTTTTTGGGTTTTTCTTTTTATTCAAAAGAGGAGACTCTCGACATTTAACAGAATAGATTTAACATCTGTGTAAAAACACATTTTTCCCTTTTGCGGGCGGCGGGGAGCGCGGAGAGAAGCCATGAAGGCCTCGGGCACACTACGAGAGTACGAGGTGGTGGGTCGCTGCCTGCCTGCCCCCAAATGCCACACACCGACCCTCTACCGCATGCGAATCTTTGCGCTTAATCATATCGTTGCCAAGTCCCCCTTCTGGTACTTCGTATCTCAGTTAAAGAAGATGAAGAAGTCTTCAGGGGAGATTGTCTACTGTGGGCAGGTGATTGAGAAGTCCTTCCTGAGGGTGAAGAACTTCGGCATCTGGCTGTGCTATGACTCCCGGAGCGGCACCCACAACATGTACCGGGAATACCGGGACCTGACCACCGCGGGCGCTGTCACCCAGTGCTACCGAGACAAGGCGCCCGGGCCCACTCTATCCAAACATGAAGATGGAGGAGATCGCAGCCAGCAAGTGCCGCCGGCCGGCGGTCAAGCAGTTCCAAGACTCCAAGATCAAGTTCCTGCGGCCCCACCGGGTCCTGCGCCGTCAGCACAAGCCACGCTTCGCCGCCAAGAGGCCCAGCATCTTCTAGATTAAGGGCCCTCGCCCGGGTTTGCCCCAAATAGACTCATGAAAAATATATATATATATTATATATATAATATATTATATGTATTTTATATATATTTTATATATAAAAGATATATATACACACACATTCCCCCCCTAAATTCTTAATCTGACTTTAAATAATTTATTCTGGTGATTGTACTTCAGTATTATAGGTATCACAGTTAAAGATAAAAAGTTGGCAGAAGTTTAGAGAAAAAAAATCTAATTTATACCTAATGCACTTGTTTTACATATTATCATTTAAGATAAATTTTTATTTTAAATTTATTTATTCTACCTTAGTCATTATTTGTCAAAAATATTACAGGATATTTCGATTTCCACAAATAGGTTGAAATTTGCATACTTATATTTATAATCGGATATTCCAGCTCTATTTATATTTTTATGTATTTTCACTTGCACTGAGAGCATAAAAGTATATCTAAGTTAACAAATTACATCATTCACACCACAAATATATGCAAAACTCTAGTTCATTAGAGGGATTTTCTTTTAACCTCTAATCAAATTATTATTTCTCATTTCACTTTAGCCCTGTATACAAATAAACAGAAAGAAGGAACCAGCTTCTTGCTTAATAGTGTGAGGAGTTCTGTTGGTTGATCTGCTCCCTAATGAAAGTAAAGAAACTTACAACAACAACATTACAACTACTTAAAGCAACTGGAAATGGTCTTAGGGGCAGTAGCAAATGAAGCAGTATCTATTTAATAACATCCATGAAAATTTTAAAGAAAGGCAGGAATTCGTGGTATTTGAACCAAGAGCATTCACTCTCCCACCTCTCCCAACTCCGTAAGCCAGACCCCACTTCAGACTGTTGCAACCAAGAATACAGGTTTCCTCTCTTCCCAGTGCCCAGATAGAGGGCTTTCTATTGGGAGGAGCTGGATGCCAGGATTCCTTATCCTGCCCCCAGCTATCTGTTGCTAAGACTAAGTCCTAGGCAAGTGGGATTGTGAAGTGGAACACTTGTGTAGAACAGAGGGTCTCATTTATTTGTGTGTGGTATGGTGAAAATCCTGGGGCTGTATCACCTGTGCTGGCCTCATGGCTTCCTTGTTTCATGCCAGAGAGGCAAGACAAGGGAAACTGGGCTCTTGTTCCAGTCCCATTGCTAAGCTCCAGCAGCTGTGTCACTCAGAGAGAAGCTTGCCATTGTTCCCTAGTTCCAGAGCTATAGCTCAGACATTTTTACCTGTAGGGAGAGACAGAACACAAAACAGACTGCTCTTAAGCTCCTCCCCAGGAAAATTAAAAAAAAAAAAAAAAGTGACTGTATTTGCAACAGAGAATGGAGAAGTTCAAGCCTAAAGGTACTCTCAAGAACAGTGGAGGCCAGTCATGGTGGCTCACACCTGTAATCCCACCACTTCAGGAAGCTAAGATTGGAGGATTGGTTGAACCCAACATTTCAAATCAATTTCCATAATTGCACCACTGCACACCAACCTGGGAAAAAGAGTGAGACCCCGTTTCTAAAAACAAACAACAACAAAAACAGAGGGTTGTGGAGTTGTGGTAAAAGGCAACTTTGAGGAGATTCAAAATACAGGCTAAACTGTAGGTAGGCAAGTTGTAGGAGAGAGCCAAGTAATGACATCTGAGAGGAGTCCTCCTTGAGTCAGACCAAAAATCAAACACTGACTTCAGAAACTATCTCTTCAAAGGAACCAGAATTAAATGAATTAGTGTGCAGAGCAATTTATGCCCAAGAACATTGTCAAAAGCAATGTGGCAATCAGCCAGCAATTAGTGGACTTTAATGGCGTGGTACGTTCAGAGAAAAATTCAGTCCTGCCAATGCCACTGTCGCTCCCGTGTGCATCTTCCTGAGAAACAACAGCAGAAGCTGAACACCGGGGTGGGAGGTGGAGAAGTCAGGATGAATTTCACTAAAATAATCCATTCAGTCACTAAACAAATAGATAAGCAAATCAATAACCCAGAGGAGGAGGGGGATACCAGTACCCAGAGTTGCTGTAATGTACTATCTAAAATGTCCAGCTCCCAACAAAAAATTCTAAGACATGTAAAGACCCGTACACTGAAAAAAAAAAAAAAAAAAAAAAAAATGCAGCCAACAAAACTGCCTGTGAAAAAGACCAGATGTCAATTTTATCAGGAAAAGACTATAAAGTAGCCATTATAAACATGTTCAGAGAACTAAAGGAAACCATGATTAATGAAGAAAAGAAAGATATGAGAACAATGTGGCATCCAATAAAGACTACCAATCAAGAGTAAGAATTATAGAAGACTACCAGAAGTGATAACAATGAAAATTTAAAATGTACTAGGGGGGCTATTCAGTAAATTTGAATTTACAGAAGAAAAAAATAAGCAAATTTAAAGATAGAGTAATAGAGATTTGGCAACCCAAGAAAGAAACGAGAGCCTCAGAGTAACGTGGGACACAATTAAGCACAACAACAAACTCATAATGGGACCACCAGAATGAGGAAAAGAGTAGCAAAAATAATCTCGAAAGAATAATGGCTGAGAAATCCCCAAATTTAGTGAAAAACCATTATGTTCACATATAGGAAGCTTGAAAAACTTCAAACAGGGTAAACATAAGGAGATCCACAAACCTATATGCCACAGTAAAAATGCTGAGAGTCAAAAACAAAAAGAAAATCTTGAAACACTACAGATAATTTATTCATAAAACCATTTTTGCTTTGGAAATGATCAAAAGAGCTTAGGAATCAAAAGTTCTAAATTCAAGTCTAGGTCTGTCATTTATTAATTAGATGAGCTTCAGCAATTTTTTGACATTTCTGAATTCTAATTTCCTAACCTGAAAAATAAAGTTAATATTTCAAACAAACATGAAATTCTCCTTACACTCAATATGGTAATATAGGTAAAAGCCTTTAGAAAACAATGTGTCCTAAACAAATACAAAATGCTTTTAAAATTTTTAAGTGAAGGCCAGGCACGGTGGCTCACGCCTGTAATCCCAGCACTTTGGGAGGCCGAGACGGGTGGATCACGAGGTCAGGAAATCGAGACCATCCTGGCTAACACGGTGAAACCCCGTCTCTACTAAAAAATACAAAAAACTAGCCGGGCCCAGTGGCGGGTGCCTGCAGTCCCAGCTACTCAGGAGGCTGAGGCAGGAGAATGGCGGGAACCCGGGAGGCGCAGCTTGCAGTGAGCTGAGATCCGGCCACTGCACTTCAGCCCGGGCGACAGAGCGAGACTCCGTCTCAAAAAAAAAAAAAAAATTTTAAGTGAAAATGTTTTGGGAGCTCAAACTAAGAACCCAGATTTTTCTGGTTTATCCTTTGCTTTACTACAAAGCCAGCCTAATCCAGACAAGTGGCAGAAATAAAGGAGGCTGTTTTCTGTATCGTAAACAATATTATTCTTTTCAAAAAGACACAATTTGTACATCACTATAGGCAAAGAAAATAATGATATTTGAAGAAGCACTAGATCAATAAGCTCTATATCAAGCATTTGTGGATGGACTCAGTATTTTAATATAACCAATGCAATTACATATTATGCCAGGGGCAACTAAAAAGTAGTGCTTATATTCATGTTGATCAATTTCTCTAGAAGAGAAATACATATCTATTTTATTCCATAAAACTAGTAAGAAAAAGAAATAGTATTTTCAATGAATATAATTTATATTGATATTTTAGTATTAACTTGCTATTATCTATATAATAATGACCATTACTTATATACTACATACATTATATATATATGAAAATTTGCAATAAAACTGAAATCCCCAAGGAAGACATTGATTCATGGAAATCAAACTAGTTACATTTCTTAGAAATCAGTGAAAATCACGATTCTGTTTCAGCAAATAGCCAAATGCTTACAGAGAGAGTTTTAATTTTGATTGTTCCTGAGAACAGTGTTTGCATTACCAATGTTTGTGGATAAAAGTGACAGAGATTTAAACAAGGTGGGAGGAGATGTATTTTTTGTCACTCGAAAAGAAAGTCAGAGGTAGGCTTTACTGAGCATTCATTCAGCTATTAAAAATATCATCAGGAGTCCAGGTTTTTCTCTGTCTTTGTTTCCAAAGTTTTCATTCGATGGTTGCAAGTAGACTTCAGATCCTACCATCATGACTAATGAAGACATTCAGAGGCAGCAGTAAACAGTGACCAGAAGTAAACAGGGCTTTTTCTCCAGAAATGTTATTTTTATGAATAAGAGAGAAAAATAACCATAAAGTCTCAAGCAGACTTCTTAATTTATCTAGCCTGCTATGACCAATCTTAGGTGCAACTCAGATGGAAATATATTTAATCTATTATCTTTTATTAATATTTCAAGATTGGCAATTAAGAAGGTATTGGGAACAGCTCACTCTTAGGTCATCTAACCAATGATGTCTGTCACAAGTACGATGAAAGAAGAAAAGATTGCATAATTTCAAAGCTTATATAACTGTAAATATATAAAAAAGATCCACTAATGATTAATAAGTTTTAGTATTTCCACAAATTAGATAAGCTTTGGATACACTTTTCAATCCACAATTAACTGTACAAAACTCCTAACTTATTATATTTCCTGATGATTTTAAATAGTCATATTACCACAAAAAAATTAAAGTCTAAATTTGGTGCTAATCTATAAAACTATGTGACTTAAATTATTTTCTAAGGTAGGATTATTTCTAAACAACAATTGCAACTATTGTTTTTAACAAAAACAATAGTTTAAGTTTGAGCTGCCAACTCAAATACCATATAATAATTTTTGGTCTGTTCAAAACGTCCAGTTCTCTTATTCCAAGAACGTATTATAATTGTACTTTTCTACTTATTTGGTTTCAAAGCATAAATGTGTATTTTAGCCCATTTTCTGTTGCTATAGCAGAATACCGGAGACTGGGTAGTTTATAAAGATGAGAAGTTTATCTAACTTACAGTTCTGGACACTAGTACGTTCAAGATTGTGCAGTCACCTCTGGAAAGGACCACATGCTGTGTTATACGGCAGATGGCATCACATCGGTGGCAGCACTTGCAAGAGCAGCAAATGAGTGCCTGCAAAAGAGACAGGGACAAAGGAGGCCTACTCACTTTAAAACAACCTTCTCTCACAAAAGCCTCAAGAGTACTAACCCAGTCTCATGAGAAAGACGTCAATCTTAACAAGCTAATCACCTCTTAAAGGCCTCACCTCCCAACACCATTAGATTGGCAACTAAATTTCTACATGAGTGTTGGTGGGGACAAACCATATGCAAACCATAGCACCATGAGAGGCTTTTTTGGCTTGTAATGGTAGAATTAGTTGCACACAGTGAATAGGGCCTGACTCAACACATGGTCAAAAGTTGTAAGAGTCATTACATAATCTGGTTTGTTTCTCTTTTTATCTGTATGAATAAATACATGAAACACAAAGTAGCTTACATACTAAATACCAGCAAAAAAATTAGACTACCTTTTCAAATATTAAATAAGCAAACGCTTAAGACTACATGTGATCGTTATAACAGTCACTAATTGTCACATGACTCTGCTGTGCTCTGTGGTGGCATCTCCATCTGGTTGAGCCTGTGAAATATACATCTACACATTTTTTACAGACAGAACATGTAATATTGATGGTCAGCAAGACCACGTAGCCATCCATCCCAGATCCCTCTCTCAGGCTGGACAAAGTCTTCTAAGTTTGGTGGGTGGTGAAAATGGTGGAGAGTCATTGAGTCCTGTGCCTGAACCCTATAAGATGATGATTCTGGGATAATCAGGCATTTGAAGTATTTATCCAGCCCATCATCATGGGTCTGAATTAAGTCTTATTTCAACTGGTAATTTGGCCTCACGTTGGCCATAATGGAGGCAGAGAGTAAACTAAGTGAAGTAAGTAATTCTAGGAAACTGCATATCTTATTACACTCAGAGGCATCATGATCCTAATTGAGGTGTTGGCAGAAATCCTAGGATTAAAAAAAGCAGTACAAATAATTAACTGTGTTATTTGAATGCAGGCCTGTTTAGAGGCATTGGGCTATATCAGATGACCTCCTAATTAATGAAATACTGTAAACTATTTGATTTACTGGAGTCAGTACCTCAAAATCTGCTCATATTCTCAATGCTTAGCTCGGTAAAATTTAAGCATTCCTGCAATGATGGGCTTCTAAATTATTATGAAGGTATTACTGGTTTCCCGAGGAATATATGTGTATCTTCCTTGGGAAATTAATGTATCTTCCTTGGGAAATTATATTTCTGGTTTTTGTTGTTGTTGTTGTTTTGTTTTGACAGAGTTTCACTCTTGTCGCCCAGGCTGGAGTGGAATGGCATGATCTCAACTCACTGCAACCTCCACCCGCCATGTTCAAGAGATTCTCCTGCCTCAGCCTCCCGAGTAGCTGGGATTACAAGTATGCATCACCATGCCCCACTAATTTTTGTATTTTTGATATAAATGGGGTTTCATCATGTTGGCCCGGCTGGTCTCAAACTCCTGACTTCAGGTGATCCGCCTGTCTTGGCCTCCCAAAATTCTGGGATTACAGGCACGAGCCACCATCCCAACCGGGAAATTATATTTCAATATGTCTTAGGAAATTCTATTAATTCACTTATGAATGTTGATTAATATCAAGATTAAGATATATATATATACACCATATTTTTTAAAAAGCAGTTGCAAACATTTTTAAAATATAAATATTTATAAGAATATTAAAAGTAAAAAGGAAACTAATTAACATAAATTTGAAAGTAACAATAACCAAAAAACCTTGTTTTAGATTTTGATGAGTTGATCAGATGTATATAATATGCTCAAATGAACTACACATAATTTGACAAAGATATGCTTTGTGAAGTCTTGGCTAACTAAAACTAGTCTGCATAGCAAGTATAGTTGTAGAAAGGTTGAGTAAAAATGATCTATCCAGAGTAGATCCTTATGGAAATCACATGTATCAAGAAGTAAGAGCCAACTTTTTTTTTCTATTACAAGGACATTTTCCATTTCAAGTTATTCAATCACAATAAATTTGAAGTTATATATATATATAATTGCATGGTTTATTTAAAGCAGTGTCTTTTATTTTGTGGGAAAATAATTGTCTGTGAGGTTTGATGAAACTTCAAGAATATTTATCACTGTGATAGTCTTATTCACCCCATATTCTATGGTCGAAATGTTCATGTCCCCATAAAATATATGTTTTGAAACCTAATCCTCAATGCGATGACATTAGGAGGTGGTGCCTTTGAGAGTTGCTTAAGTGATATGAGGGGAGACTTCGTGAATGAGATTAGTGCCCATATAAGTGAGGCCCCAGAGAACTGCCTTGCCCCTTCTACCACGTGAGGAAAGACATAGATCGTGATGAACAAAGAGGCAGGCTCTCACCTAGACACCAAATCTGCTGGATCCTTGACCTTGGACTTCCTAGCCGCCAGAACTGTGAGAAATAAATTTCTGTTGTTTATAAGGCAGTCAGCTTATGGTGCTTTGTTATAGTCCAAACATACGAAGACAGTGTGCCTCTTTTGTTTCCCATTTACATTTAAATATGCAACATCTTAGACTGTTCTGTTAGTTCTCATTGAATTAGACAATTTTGCCAATGGAATCATAAAGATGATTATAAAAGTAACCATTATAGCATATGTCTAACCTCAGAATTGAGTTTAATGAGATGCTTCTGATTTGTATCATTTCTTTACTTGTCTTTAAAAAATAAGAGGTTTTTTTGGTAGTTTTGATGAGTTACAAATTTTTAGCATTTTATTATGGAAAAAACCTTTGCTTCACATATAGTTCATTATATTCTAAAATTTGTCTAGGGAACAATAGATTGAAGATTAAGAATATAATATATAGGTTTGGGGAAGAGAAGAAGATCAAAATAAGTCTCATTTATAACAAAAGAAAATAATGTATGAAAGTATGCTGAAATCAATAACTAATTGTAATATATTCATCCTATAATGAAGTAAATATAATACCTTACTATAGCAACAATTCACCTGTGTACCATTATAAATTAGTTACCACCATAAATCCAGTAATTTCATGGTTCTTATTGATTTAACTTACTGATAGATTTACAACCTGACTGTAATCTATTTATAGGCACAGATTCAGTATTCAAGTCAAATTCTTATTTAATGCAAACGTTGTTTTATTACCTAAAACTTGAAAATAGAAAGAAATTTTTGTTACCTTCACGGAAAATTCAATAGAATAAAATGATGTAAAAATAATGAATAACCTTAAAATATTTCACGTACTCCTTAATGCCAGTACTGCTAATGAGGCTCTTTGGAAGCTTGGTTACTTTTTTAAAAAACACTTTCATGTGAGTGTGGAGTTTTTGAGGCATGAGACTAAATTATGTCTTAAAATAATAAAATAAAACCCACTGTACATAAGCACATGGCATACAAATTTAATAGTGTTTTTTTTTTCCATTAATCTAACTAGTTACTCACCTTAGTTATAGGCCAGGTTGATTACCTCACTGATAAATGTAATTGCACCACATCTCACTTTCATCTCTTATCTCCAGTATCATAGATGAAATCGTCTTCCCAAAGGAAACCAATAAAGTACAGTTCTCTGTTTTAACAAATGTGTAATAAAATTTCTAAATATCATAATGTTTCACAGCTTCTCTCTGAGTTTGTTTGTTTTTGCATTTTATTTTGAATGTCAAATGCATGTGATTGTTTTCTGGCCATCTTAGCCTTAATAAAGTTTAGAGATAAGTAAGAAGAGTTGGAATTATCTTATTAAGTAATGAATTTCAGGATGTAGTTTCAAGGTCAGCTTCAGCAATTCTCTCTCTCTCTGTATTTTAACATGTGTTTCCGTTCAGCAGCCTATCTCTATCTGGACAGCTTCCGTAATTACAAAACCTCTCTTTTTGCATCTGTACAAAGTGCCCTCTTCTTAGAGATTGATCTATCAATTTCAAGACAAGCTTACAGCCGCTAATGCACACTTTTTTAAAAAATAAATTTTACTGTGTATATCTGAAGTTTACAAAACAATGTTATAGAATACATAGAAATAGTAAAATAGTTACTATAGCGAAGCAAATTAAAATAATTTATCGTCTCACATAGTTACTATTTTGTGTGTATGACAAGAACAGCTAAAATCTATGTATTTAACAACAAAATAAATCCCTAATAAAATAAAATCGTATCACTTATAGTCTTCATGTGGTATATTAGATCTCTAGATTTGATCATTCTTTATGACTGCTACTTTGTATCTTTTGACCTTCCTCTCCCCATTTCCTCACCACCCCTGATGACTAATGTTTTATTATCCATCTCTGTATATTCTCTATCTCTGTATATTTGGCCTTTTCTTTCCTTAAAAGTCATACAGAATAATATGATTAATTTGGGTCTTACAGTAGAAAAAATACAAAATAGTTCCTATTTTTCCTGTTACCTCCTTATCCATAATGATTTTGATATCTCACAGATCTGACCAGAAATCCATCCATTCAAACAGAAGGAGTTAAATTTTTCTAGTCTTGCAGCAGTTTTTGATGGATATATCATAGGTTCAACAAAGGGACTATCTAGCCCCTAAACTAAAGGATCCCCTGTTTTCTCTGTGAATGAGTCAGGTACATGAACAAGAAAAGGTTTTCTACATTTAAAATGATTTAATAAAACATCTGTCAAAGAAGAATGTATAAAGTGCTATCTATGGTAGCACAGTAAGAGGAGAAATTGTCTACTTGAAAAGGGTAGTTTCACAGATGTTATTTAACTGCATATTGAATGATGACTGCAAAGGTAGCAATGAAACATTATTGGGGCAAATGAAACAGCAAATGCAAAGAAACTGAGGTATAAAAGTGCATAGAATCTGGGATAGATGGAAACATTGACCAGATTCTTCGTCCCTCCCTAACGTATATGCTTGCTATGGCCTCATCTTTGGCAGCAGGTGGTTCTCTAATCTGTGACCATGGGCATAACCATGCAACTTGATTTAACTAACAAAATACAGGATAAAACAATACCTTATGGCAAAAGATAAATCATATATTTTTATCACTGTCATAAGCTTCTACCCTTTCCATGAGAAGAATGACTCTGGCTAGCCCATTGGCTGAAAGAAGATGGAGAGAGGCAGAGCAGACCTAGATTTAAAAAGGTATAGCCTAGGGTAGAGATGCCAAGTCAACCCACAAATTCAAATGTTAGAAATAAAAAATAAATATTTACAGTTATAGTTTACCGAAGGTTGAGTTTTATGCAACAAAACAGAATTATTAAAGTGCAAAGAACCATTGGAAAGCAGCTCCGAAAACAATAGATAAATAAAACTGCAGTGCCAGGTTTCTATTTGTTGGAGAGCATATGTACAAGATGAACTCACAGTTACACAATAATCAAATTACAAAAGCTTTTGAATGGTCATATTAGGTCTCACTTCTTAAGCACTGGGAAGCAGTAAAAGACTTTTACTGTAGTAAAAATCCAATCAAACTTAAAATATTACTCCAACAGAATAGTAGTAAATAAATTAAGGAGTGTAAAAACTAGGGACAAAGATTGGGAATGTTGTTGTTGAAAGTGTTCATTGAAAGAGTTTGAGATAAGAACTAAAGCATGAGGATGTGGGAAGAGATAAGTTTAAATAAATAAAGGGAGAAGATTTCACAGAATGATTGAATAAATAGATGTAGTTATACAAGAAAACACCCGCTCGGTCAGAAATCCAGTTACTACATTTTCTGTTTTTACTTTCTAACTTTTATTTTGTAGTTCAAGGAATACACATGCAGGTTTGTTAAAGGGGGCTTTGATGTGCAGATAATTTTGTCACCCAAGTAAACAGCATAATACCTACTAGGTATGTTTTCAATCCTCACCCTTCTCTCACCCTCCACCATTGTGTAGGCCCTGGTGTCTATTGTTCTGTTCTTTGTGCCCATGTGCACTCAATGTTTATATTCCACTTATAATAGAGAACATGCAACATTTGATTTTCTGTTCCTGTTTTAATCTACTTAGGATATTGACCTTCAGCTTCATCTTTGTTGCTGCAAGGGACATGATCTTGTTCTTTCTTATGACTGCATACTATTCCATAAAATAAAAGGCATCCGAATACAAAGAGAAGAAGTCAAACTATCTAGCTTCACAGACTATATGATTCTATAACTAGAAAACCCCATAGTCTCTGCCCAGTAGCTCACAGATCTGATAAACAACTTCAGCAAAGTTTCAGGAGACAAAATCAATGTACAAAAATCAGTAGCAGTTATATACATCAATAATATCCAACCTCAAAGCCAAATCACGAATGCAATCTCATTCACAATGGCCACACAAAAAATACTTAGGAATATAGCTAACCAGAGAGGTGAAAAGATCTCTACAATGAGAATTACAAAACACTACTAAAAGAAATTAGAGATGACACCAAAAAAAAATAGAAAAACACTCCATGCTCTCGGATAGGTAGAATCAATGTTGTTAAAATGGCCATACTGTCCAAAGCAATATATAAATCCAATGCTACTCCTATCAAACTACCAATGACATTTTTCAAATAATTAGAAAAAAATTCTAAAATTCTTTAGAGTCAAAAAAGAGCCTGAATAGCCAAAACAATCCTGAGCAAAAAGAACAAAGCTGAAGTCAGCACACTATTTGATGTCAAAATACACTACAAGGCTACAATAACTAAAACAGCATGGTACTGGTACAAAATCAGAAACATAGACCAATGGAACAGGTTACAGAACCCAGAAATAAGCTCCACACCTTCAACCATCTGATCTCCCATAAAGCCAACAATAGCAAACAATGGGGAAATGAACGCCTATTCAATAATCAGTGCTGTGATAACTGGTTAGCCATATGCAGAAAACTGAACACTTACCTTTCACCATATGTAAAAATCAACTCAAGATAGATAAAATATTTGAATTTAAAACCTAAACAATGAAAAAACCTTGAAGAAAAACTAGCAAATTCCATTCTGGACATTGGCCCTGGCAAAGATTTCATGACAAAAACCCCAAAAGCAATTGCACCAAAAGCAAAACTTAACAAGTGGAACCTAATTAAACTAACGGCTTCTGCACAGTAAAAGAAACAACCAACAGAGTAAACAGACAACCTACAGAATAGGAAAAATGACTGCAAACTATGAATCTGACAATGGTCTAATATTCTGAATCTATAAGGAACTTAAATTACCAAGCAAAAAGCAAAAACCCCATTGGAAAACGGGGAAAGGACATGAATAGACACTTTTCAAAAGAAGAAATACATGCAGCCAACAAACATATTTTACAAATGTTCAATATCACTGATCCTTTGGGAAACGTAAATCAAAACCACAGTGTGATACCATCTCACACCAGTCACAATGGATATTATTTTAAAAAAAAAATAAAAAAAAAAAAACAGGTACTGCCAGAGAAAACAAAACACTTATACACTGATGGTAGGAATGTAAAGTAGTTTAGCCACTGTGGAAACCAGTCTGGAGATTTCTCAAATAACTTAAAATGGAACTGTCTCTCCCCAGCAATTTCATTATTGTTGTATACCCAAAGGAAAATAAATCATTCTACCAAAAACACACATACAAGCATATGTTCATTGCAGCACTATTTACAATAGAAAACACATGAAATCAACTTAAATGCCCATCAGCAGTGAGTTAGATAAAGAAAATATGGTACATACACATCATGGAATATATATACACCATGGAATTGTTACATGTTTGGTTTATGTTAAGACATAACAACTGTGTTACTGGCATTCCATCAGATTAGGCAGAGAATGAGGTGGACAGTCAAGTGCCAAATCCCTCAATGAATGAAAATAAGTGATTTTGAAATTAGGAGGTAGAGAGAGAGGGGTATAATGGTAACTTGTTAACCTGCGAATTGGGGTATTTTATAAAGGAAAAATAAAACAGGTGGGAAAGTTTTGTAAAAGACCAGAAGGCTAGTTTTAATATGTTTCATTCAGGATATGAGGACACAGAGCAGAATTCTCCATTCTAGGGTGTAGAGAGATCTTCAAACATGACAAGTAGCTGGAGAGTATAAATAATATAGGAAAAGTTTAAGTTAGGATATTTATTGACATCTGAATAGATTTATTAAATGTATAAGTTAAAGAAACAGACACTAATTCAGAAGGTGGGTAAAAGTTTACAGCAGTGGTTCTCAAGTGGGTTAATTCTGCCAAATGTCTCATTAGTCCATATGGAAATGTCTCAAGGAAATTTGGTTTGTCACAGCTCGGGCAAAGTACAGGAGGCATGCTGCAGCCATCCAGCAGATAGACATCAGGGATGTTGATAAACATCCTATGATGTGCGGGGCATTCTCCAACAATAAACCACTATATAGCATATTCAAAGTATGCATACTGCTAAAATTGAGAAAACTTGGGTTAAGGACCAGTCTGAACGTTGTTGATGAAAATGGAAATAGGAAGACGTGATTCAAGAAACTGAAGTAAAGACAAAATAAAATTAAAATACCTAAAAGAACTGTTGTTTCTTTGGCCCTTGTTTACTTCACCTTAAATGCTAATTTATATTGTTTTTCTGAAACACACGTAAAAACTTTATGTGTTGTAAGTTTCTAATAAGTGTTTTAAAGATAAAAATGATCCCATTCTAACGGAGAGTGAGCATGACTCCCCACTCCATGTGTGTCGTCCGTAGTAACTTCCTTCCACAGAGGAAGTACAGTACAGAGAGAGGCGACATAGAGTCACTGCAGAGCAAAGAAACCTGACAAACACTACTTCAAACGCCTGGTCAAGGTTAACATGGACAGTGGATGGTGATAAATCGTGTTGATAGTATGTACTATCGATGATGTGATTAAAATGACAATGTATTAAATATCTCTGTGCTCTTCCTCCTACCAACCAATAACCCCAGTCTAATCACGAGAAAAACATAAAATAAATTCCAGTGGAAGGACATGTTACAATATACCTGGCCTCCACTCTCAAAACTGTCAGGGTTATTAAAAACCAGGAAAGTCTGAGAAATTGTCATAGCCAAGAGGCGCCTAAGGACACATGACAACTAAATTCAGTATGGTAACCTGAATGAAATCCTGGAATAGAAAAAGAACATTAAATAAGGCAATCTGAATAAATGATATATGTTAGCTAATGTTATTAATATATCAATACTGGTTTATTATTTGTAACAAATAACTTGTTACAAATCAATTATTTAAAAGAAATATTATATAGGATGTTTATAATGGGGAGAACTGCAGGGGGAGGGGCATATAGGAACTCTGTATGAGTTGTTTCATTTTTCTAGAAATCTAAAACTTATAAAAATGAAGAGTTTTTATCTGCTAATAAAGATCTTTTGAATAAACGAAGAGTTTTTACCAAAAACATGATAATGATAAATGTAGTCTATGCTAACATTTGATAAATTGAAAACTGATAAATGTTCCCTGCAAGTTTTTTGGGAACTTACTTACAAATAACAGTAAAAAATTAGATAATTTATTTTTATCACTTTTCCATATGTTCATTAGATAAAAACTGCTTGCGCCTAAGTTGCAAAAATATATTAAAGATATTTATACATATGATACCAGTGTAATTTCCTGAGATGTTGAAGTATGAAACATTAGTCTACTAGACTGTAGTCTATAAAATTTTTTGCTTAGATGGTATCTTTAAACCTAACACGGAAAATAAAATGTTTAATTCAAAAGATGAGTTATAATTGACCTTAAGAAAGTCATTGTAATTTCTGTTTTCCACTAAGATATGCATGTGAATTTTAATTTTTACCACATGATAACTTGGAATATACAAAATGTTAGCTACAGCTTTATCTAATTATTTTTTTAAAAAATAATGGTAGGCCAGGCGCGGTGGCTCACGCCTGTAATCCCAGCACTTTGGGAGGCTGAGGCAGGCAAATCACCTGAGGTTGGGAGTTCAAGACCAGCCGAAGCAACTTGGAGAAACCCTGTCTCTACTAAAAAATACAAAAAAAATTAGCCGGGCATGGTGGCGTGCACCTGTAATCCCAGCTACTTGAGAGACTGAGGCAGAAGAATTGCTTGAACCTGGGTGGCAGAGGTTGCGGTAAGCCAAAATTGCGCCATGGCACTCCAGCCTGGGCAACAAGAACGAAACTCCGTCTCTAAATAAATAAATGAATGAATGTAACCAGACCATTCAATTTGAAGACAAAGGGCAAGAATTAACATTTATTGTGGTTTGCAACCTTAAAATGTGTCTTCCCGTTTATTTGCACAGAATTTGACAGAAAATAAAACAGACTGAGAAAGTTTAAGTCTTATTAGTTCTTCCATGAAGTTAGTAAATGTTGGGGTGCTGAAATGTTGACTCAAATCCAACTAAGACACCTATGCTCTTTTACACTGCAACCTTTAAGTGTGTTAACATATTCCTCCAAACATAAAAAGCAGATTGATATGTTAAAATGATGGCAATCCTTGTATAGCTATTGAATGATATAGATTTGAAAGGGCAAATATATCCTTGAGCAAACAGGTTTCATCTTAAGGACTAATATAGCTTTGGAAAATATTCTGTAAAAAGAGTTTGGCTTAATAAAAAAGTGTTGCCATATGGTAGTGAAAGAGCTACTAAACAGAAGGACATGGTTTCCTTTCCCATTGTATTTGTCTTTGCAGCCCTCAAGTACTCAATTTTATTTATGTTGAACATCTCAAAGCATAAAGTTGATCTGAAGTTCTGAAGAGGCTTACATTTAGCATTAACACCAAAAAAGATTCTGCAACTCCATAAATACCTGTATGCACATACACATATGTGTGCACACACTCATACACTGCTTCCCAGAGAATCTCATTTTTTCTACTTTCCCCTACCTATTATTTGTAGTTATTTATTTTATTTTTTTCTCATATCCCAGTCTCAGTCCTTCCTTTCTCTACATAAGCAAAGACTCTAATAGTTTAATAAGTATCTTCTGGCTTGTATGTGTTCTCACAAAATATGTGTTGTAGTTTGAGCATAAAATTGAACTTACATAAATAATAATGTGTTATGCATCTGATTCTTTTTCTTGCTGTTTTAATTAAAGCCTATATGTCTTTCTTTCTGTACAATCAGTGTAATACTTAATCGGTTATTTTAAACCTCTGAATAATACTCTAAGCCTCGAAAACAGTACATTTTTCCACTCAGGGTTATGCAGGTTGCCTTTTAACTTGCTAAAACTACAAATAATAGAACCGTGAACATTCTCACATGTGCCCACTTACAGGACTGTGTTAGACTTTCCATTGCATAATACCTGGGAGTAGAACTGTTAAGTCCTAATGAAGATAGGCAAAAGTCAATTTTACTTAGTTTGCCAGAGTTTGCTTCAGAATGGGATGCAACTTGCAGTACCAGGGAATATTTATCACACCATATCCCCACACATTTGGCATTCTCTAACCTTTTTATTTTTCAGACTTGGTAAAGTTATATTTCATGACTGTTTTAATGATTATTTCCCTTATTACACTGAAAAGTTTGAGATCCCACTTTTATGTATTCTGCATATAACTTTTGACAATTTTTCTATTGTAGCTGCTGACTTTTCTAATTTGTAAGAATTTCATTTACATTACAGATATTAATCCCTTGACAGTTTGGGGCAATATAAGTATCTACTTTTCATCATCTATTAACATTTTCCATGATGAGTATGATGCACTTTGTTAAATAAAAATTTGTAACTGTAAATAAATCAATTCCAATTTGCTTATGGTTTGAACTGCTTGTTAGGAAATCCATTGAAGTATAAAATGCATACAGATGAAACAATAGTATTTTCAATAAATGATGCTGGGAAGAATGGAAGTCGATATGGAAAAAAATGAACCTCATATCTAACACAAAAGTTAAATTAATATGTATCACTTACCTAAAAGTTAAATGCAAAACTACAAAACATCAAGGAGAATACATAGGAGAAAATCTGTGTGGCCTTGTGTTTGGTGATGACTATGTAGACATAACATAGAAAGCATAATCTATGAAATTGAAAATTGGTAAATTAGACTTTTTTGAAATTAAAAATATTTAAACTGGAAAAGGCATCATTAAGAGAATAAAACGACAAGACACAGACTTGTAGAAAATATTTGCAAACTGTGTACCTGAAAATAAAAACTGTATTCAAAATAAAGAACTTTAAAAAATCAACAATAAGAAAACAACCCAATTAAAAATGGACAAAAGATCAGAATAAATATCTAATTAAAGAAGCTATACAAGTGCCAAATAAGCAACATAAAAAGATGCTGAATATCATCTGTCATTAGAGAAATTTAAAGTAAAACAATGGTATACCACTACAAACCTATTTGAATAGCTAAAACTCCAAAAGTGACAATATCAATTGCTGGTGAGAATTAGAAGCAACAGAAACTGTTCTTCATTGCTGGTGAAAGGCAAATGGCACAGCCACATTGGAAGACAGTTTGGAGGTTCTTATAAATTTAAACATAATCTTATATGATCCAGCAATTGCACTCCTGGGTAAGTCTCTAACTCATTTGAAGATTTATGCCCACACCAAAACCTGCAACTGACTGAAGCTTTATTCATAACCACCAAAACCTGTAAGCAACAAAAATATCTTTCAACAGGTAAATTGATAAACAGACTTGTACTATTCAGCAATAAAAAAGAATTAGCTATCAACCCATGCAACATACTAGATTAATCTTAAATTTACATTGCTAAGTTTAAGATCCCTATCTGAAAGGGCTATATATTGTATGATTCCAATTATCTGACATTCTGAAAAAGGCAAAATTGTAGTGACTGTAAATAGATCAGTGATTTCAGGAGTGCAGGGGGGAGGGCGCTTACAGTGGTGAAACAATTCTGTAGAATATTGTAATCGTGGATACATGACCCTATGCATTTGTCAAAACCCACAGGACTTCACAGCACAAAGAGTGAACCTTAATGTATGCTATGAAATAAACAGTAAAATAAGACCTCAACCTTTCCAGATGAGATAGACTCCCTGTGGCTAATAGAAATGCTCTAAATTTGAAAGCAGAACCAGGCAGCCATAGCAGGGTGAGAAACAGCAGTTACATCCTGGGGTCTTGGGGAAAGCAGCTCTTGACAAGCATCCTGCTTTACATCCCTGCACTAGAACAGTCCCTACGAACAGAATCTAGGCGGCTATATTCTGAACAGAATTGGGGTCTGCAGCGGGAACCCCCAACCCACCACCAGCCATTGGAAAGAACCATCTGACGGAGACCTTTGGTTTTGAGCTTGGAAACCACCCAAGCAAGGCTTGACTATTTTGACCCATCAGAACTGAACAAGTTTGAATCTTTCGTTTGCAGAAATGAACCTGATTGAAAACCTGAGTGACAACTGTCCTTGTTTAATTAAGGCAGACGTTCCTTTGATTCTTCAGAGTACACTTTTGTTTTGCACCCAGGGCTGCATCTCCTTAATCTGCAAATTGCTTTTTTAGAAAATAAAGTGCTCCTTTGCCTCTGCAGAGCTCATTGATCTTTGGTTAGCAATGCAAATTATTCTAAAAATCATTTAAGAGATCAAGAAATCCCAAGACCACCACAAGAACTCACCTTGTACTTCATTTTTGTCAATATTTCTAAATCCTTTAGAATATTCAGTTTTGCTTCGTAATTCCACATTTTATTTCTGAGATTCACTTTACTGTTACTAGTTATAAATCATTAATTTTCATCTCAGTACAATATTTCATAGTGATATATACCACAGTCTATTTATTCACGCTATTTTAAATGGGTATTTGTTAAATTCCATTATGATAGAGAATATTGCTGCTATAAACATTCTAACATATGAAAGATGGTCGACATAAGGACACATTTTTGTTGTGTATCTGTGCTAATTGTGTATACATACACATAGATTTAGTGAATAATGCCAAATATATTTCCAAAATAGATACACCAATTTTTACTCCTATCTGCAGTGTATGAGATTTTCAGTTGCTCCATGTCGTCTCCAACACTTGGAATCTGTCTCCATTATTTTAACGATTATGCTGAATGTACAGTCCTATCTCAATGTGGCATGCTTGGCATTTCCCTGATAACTAATCATAAGTACCGTTTATAATGTTGAATAGCCATTCGTATATTCTTTTGTGTAATGTTTTTGTTTAAGATTCTATCCCCCATTTTTATTATTCAGTTTTTGTTTTCTTGTCGATTTGTAGAAATTCTTTATATATTCTATTAAAAGACTTTTATCAGATACAGGAATTAGGAATGCTTTATCCCATGTGGGTGTTAATTTTTTAATTTTTGTTTTTCAAAGATGGCTAGAAGAGATGGGGTCTGGATACTCATTTTTCTCTTTCTGTATTTCTGCCTTTTATGCAACCTCTCCATGTCGCTAGTTTGCTCGTCTCTGAATGTTTGCCTCAAGGAATTTGCAGTACCTATGCAGTTGCTGTCTTCTCCCAGAGCACGTGTGCTCCATGTGATGTGGAAGTTGCTAGTTCTCTTAAAAGCTATGCTTGGACTAGGCAAAGCATCTCTTCTGACATAGTCCACTTGATACAAAGTTCCAAGACGAGGCCATTATCAAGGAGAGGAATAAAAAATTTTACAATGCAATAAGGTGAGTGAAAAAGAATTGTCAGTTGTCTTTAACCCACCACACACTGGTTCCATTGTTCTGTTGGGAAGTCACCTTTTTTTTTAAATTTATCATCACTTAACCACAATCAAAAGTTACAAATATGATGTTTTGACATATGTACGCACCAATGAAAATATCACAATAAAATAGTGACAATATCTACTACTCCCAAGTTTTCTTTGTGGCCCTTTGTAGCTTTCTCCAGTCAATTGTCTATGCATCTTTGTCAAAACCAGTCATTTATAAGTGTGTCCAGAATTGATGGGTTCTCGGTCTCACTGACTTCAAGAATGAAGCTGCAGACCCTAGCGGTGTTACAGTTCTTAAAGATGGTGTGTCCGGAGTCTGTTCCTTCCGATGTTCAGATATGTTTGGAGTTTCTTCCTTCCGGTGGGTTCATGGTCTTGCTTGCTTCAGGAGTGAAGCGGCAGACCTTCACGGTGAGTGCTACAGCTCTTAAGGCAGCACGTCTGGAGTGGTTCGTTCCTCCTGTCTGGAGTTGTTCATTCCTCCCAGTGGGTTTGTGGTCTCGCTGGCCTCAGAAGTGAAGCCACAGATCTTCGCAGTGAGTGTTACAGCTCATAAAGACTACCTGGACCCAAAGAGTGAGCAGCAGTAAGATTTACTTCAAAGAGCAAAAGAACAAAGATTCCACACTATATAAGGTGACCCAAGCTGGTTGCCATGGCTAGCTCAGGCAGCCTGCTTTCATTCCCTTATCTGACCCCACCCACATTCTGCTGATTGGTCCGTTTTACAGAGAGCTGATTGGCCTGTTTTACAGAGAGCTGATTGGTCCATTTTGACAGAGTACTGATTGATGCCTTTACAATCCCTGAGTTAGACACAGAGTGCTGATTGGTGCGTTAACAATCCTTTAGCTAGACACAGAGTGCTAGACAGAAAAGTTCTCTATGTTATCTAGATACAGAGTACTGATTGGTGCATTTACAAACCTTGAGCTAGACACAGAGTACTGATTGCTCTATTTACAATCCCTTAGCTAGACATAAAGGTTCTCCAAGTCCCACTAGACCCAGGAGCCCAGCGGGCTTCCCCTAGTGGATCGCACACCTGGGCCACGGGCAGAGCTGACTGCCACAGTCCCGTGACATGAGCCCACACTCCTCAGCCCTTGGGCGGTGGATGGGACCAGGCATCATTCATAGGGGAGGCTCAGGCTGCACAGGAGCCCACACTGGGGGGAGGGGGGGGGGCAGGCGGGAAGCTCCAGGCTTGGGCATGGAGGGCTGCAGGTCCTGAGCCCTGCCCCATGGGGAGGGAGCTGAGGCCGGGAGAGAATTTGTGCACAGCCCAGGCAAGCTGGCACTGTTTGGGGACCCAGCCCACCCTCTGCAGCTGCTGGCCCAGGTGCTAAGCCCCTCACTGCCCAGGGCCAGTGGTGCCAGCTGGCCACTCTGAGTGTGGGGTCCCCCAAGCCCACATCCACCAGGAACTTGCTCTGGCCCTTGAGCACCACACACAGCCCAGGTTCCCACCCACGCCTCTCCCTCCACACCTCCCTGCAAGCAGAAGGAGCGGGCTCTGGCCTCAGCCAGCCCAGAGAGGGGCTCCCACAGTACTGTTGTGGGCTGAAGGGCTCCTCAAGCTCCACCAGAGTGGATGCCAAGGTCGAGGAGGCGCAGAGAGCGAGCAAGGGCCGCCAGCACATTGTCACCCCTCATAAGTGTGTGTGTCTATTTCTGGAATCTCTATTCTGTTCCATTAATCTATTTGGCCATCCTGATTGCAGTAAACACTCTTGATTATAGTAGCCTTATGATAGATAGAAAAGTTGTTACTGGTTGTAAGGTGTCCAGGTTCTTAGTGTCTTGAACAAAGAAGTGGACAAATCACACAAACAAAGCAAGGAAAGAATGAAGCAACAAAAGCAGAGATTTATTTTATTTATTTAAAACAAAAGTACACTCCACAGGGTGGGAGGGGGGCCCAAGCATAGAGGCGTAGGAGCCCCGTTACAAAATTTTCTGAGGTTTAAATACCCTCTAGAAGATTCTATTGGTTACCTGGTCTATGCCATATGCAAATGAAAAGGATGAAGTTAAATTACAAAGTTATTTACTTGGTGTATGCCCTATGTAAATGGAGAGGCTATTTCCTGTCATAGCTTAAGTGTTTCCATTTAATTTAGTCCTAGGAAGTCAGCATGAATGAGATTTATATTCCAGACCCTAGTCTCCTGCCTCAAAGTCAGACAGGGTTAATCTTTCATAATAGTCCTTTTTAAAAAATAAAAGTAGTTTTGGCTATTGTAGGTTTTTTGCATTTCCATACAAATTTTTTAATCACTTTTCAATTTCTCAAAACATTTTTTAACCAAAAGCGTCCTGGAATTTTGACTGAGATTGTATTGAATCTAGAGATCAATTTAGGAGGAACTGGTATCTTAAAAACACTGAAACTTTTAACCCCTTTAAGTCTGATTTTCTCTTAGAAATGTTTTATAGGTTTGAATGTGCAGGACTTCCACATTCTTTGTCAGGTTTATCCCTAAGTACTTAATCTTTTATGCTAAGTATCACTATGGTGAAAGCTCACAAATTTTGATTATGCTGTGTTTTCATTTTCATTGATTTAAAATGACTTACTAATGGTCCTTTTGAGTTTTCTTTGGCCCTAGGTTGTTTACAAGTATATTACTTGAATTCTAAATATTTGAGAAATTCCAGATATCTGATAGTGATTTCTAATTTAATTCCGTGATATTCAGAGAACGTACTTTATATGACTTGAATACATTTAAATGTATTGATACTTGATTTATGGGCAAGAAATTCTATGGCAAGAAGTTGTAATATTCACTTCAAGTATTTCTATTATTAAGTGCATGTTTAGAATTATTATGTCCTCTTCATGGATCTGTTACTAAAGCTCTTTTAAATCCCTGATAATAGCCTTTGTGTTAAAATCTACTCTATTATCACAATCCTTCCAACTTGTTTTTCATTAGTGTTTGGGTGATATGACTTTATCCATCCATTTACATCTAATGTGTTTGTATCTTTATATTTAAAGTGCAGGTCTTATAATTGAGATCTTTAGAACATTTATATTTTATTTGTTTTCTATTTGTCCCATCTGTTTTCCTTTTTTTTTTTTTTGAATTTTTTTAATGATCACATTTTATCTCCTTTGTTGGTTTATTAGCTACATGTCATTGTTTTGTCATTTTATTGACTGCTTTAGGGTTTATTGCATTTATCTTTTACTCACCATGGTCTATATCAATGTACTATTATACTGTTTTACATACAGTATGAAAACCTTATAAAACTTAATTTCCACTTTTCCCTATCAGTCTTTATGATGTTGATATCATGCATTATGCATGTTATAAGCCCCACAATATATTTTTATTGCTATTATCTTTTTAAAATACTTAAGTAATTTGAAAAATTCTTATATATTCTCCCACGTAGTTACCATAGGCAGTGCACTTCAATTGTTTTTATACAGCCATATTTCCATCGGAGATTATTTTCCTTCTGCCTGAGGGATTGTCTCAACGTTTATTGTAGGGCAAAACTATTGGTGGTGAATTTTTTCAGTTTTTGTGGTCTTTATTTCACCTTTGTTTTTGAAAAATAATTTTGCTCTGTAGAATATGTGGCTGTAAGTTTTTCTTCTTTCAGAATTTTAAATAAGTATCTTCTGACTTGCATTTTTATGAGAAATCACTGCCATTTTTATTCTCTTTGTATAACATGCCTCTTTTCTCTAGTTTTAAGTTTTTTTTTTTTTATCATGGATTTTAAGCAACTTGATTAAGATGTGTCTTATGTAGCTTGATTCCATTTCTTGTACTTGACTTCATTAGTTTCTTAGCTCAATGGATTTATAGTTCTCACCACTTTGGAAATATTTAAGTATTATTTATTTAAACATTTTTTTCTATTCCCTCCTATCACTCTCTTCTCTCCCAATTAAACAAATATTAAGTTAGTCAAAGCTCACTAAAGGTCTTCATTTTTAAAAACTCTGCTTTTCTCTACATATTTAATCTTGGATATGTAACATATATAACATAGTAACATATTCTGTTACTATGTCTTCAACTCTACTAATCTTTTATGGTATGGTATCATATCTGTCATTAATTCTATCCAGTGTATTTTCATCTCACACATTGATTTTTCATCTCTAGAGGATAGAGTTTGGTTTCAGTCTTCCCTAGATCTACTTAACTTTGTGAATATATAGAATGCGATTATGTTAAGTTCAAATGTCCTTGTCTGCTACTTCTAATATCTTCAGTTCTGCATTGGTTTCAACTGATTTAGGGCTGATTATGTGTTGTATTTTATTGCTGCTTTGTATTTCTGATAATTTTCATTGGATACAATAGACAGAATCTTACCTTGTTGTCTATAGCATATTTTTGAATTCCTTTAAATATCCTTGAGATTTTTTTCTGGGTTGTAAATAAGTTATTTGAAATCATTTTTATCTATCTGGGTCTTGCTTTTAAGATTTGTTAATCAGGACCTAAACAGGATGTACGTGAGTGCTAGCTATTCGCCACTACTGAAGCCAGATTATTCTGAATGATACAGGAGTTAAAGGAAATTCTTTCGGCAGTTAGTGAGGGTAACAGAGTCCTCAGTAAAGCTTCCCTTTTACCAAAAAGCAGCCTCTAAATTATTTCTTTTCTATCAAAGACCAGCTTGTAAAATCGAGCTGCAGACATAAATAAGCAAGCTGGAAGCTTGCCTAGGTAAATGGTGGCATCTGTGCCATTGGGAAAAGGCTAGCTGGGGCCAAATATGCTCAACATGGAGGGAATCCCTCTTCTCTTTTTACTGTCGCTATGTGTGCATTAAAAAAGCAGGCAACATGGCACCAGCCAGATAGGGATGTCATTAGCATAATAAAAGATTAGGGTGGGATGGCCAGCCTCTTCATGCACTATGTAAATAACACACCTGGCCCAACCAATCTTCTGAGCCCTATGTAAATCACATATCACTTCCTCAAGCTCATCTGTAAAAACTTCTCTGCTTCACCAGGGACCAGAAGACCCACTCAGGAGCCTCTCTCTCTCTGCAGGAAAGAGAATTTTCTCGTTTCTCTCACCTGTTAAACCTTTGCTTTTAAACTCACTCCTTGGGTGTCTGCATCCTTGATTTCCTTGGCAGGAAGCAACAATCCTCGAGTATTACCCCCAGACAAATGATGCTGCTTCATAAATACTTGACTAAACTGCCTATAACTTATGAGGTTTCAAGATTGGTATTATTTCTTGCTAAAATATTAGGGACGATTCATAGGGGAATCTATCTAGGCCTGTATTTTATTCTTGCATTAGTTTATTCGGAGTTTTAATTATGGATTTAATCAAATGGATTTAATTACTAATTTATTTAAAACATACAGGACTATTCAGATTTTTTGATTTGTTACATATAAATTTTAGCCATTTCTGATTTCATGATAAAAAATTCCATAACATACAAGAAGGCATAAGCCACTATAAGCAGAAGATACCAGAATAAAAATAAAAAGCAGAAATAGGTTTGTGTTAACATCAAAGACTGAATCAAAGCAGACTGTAGTCAAAGCAGACTACACTAATCATAGATTTTACCCAATGCCTAACTTTACAAAAAACTCAGTACAGGTAAGAACTGGGTACAGCCAGAACTCCTTTTTGAAGGAACATTAAACTGTTAGATGCAGTTTCCACAAATGTACTCTTCCTCCTGAATTAGATTGTATTTTGATTTTAGATTAACAGGCAATTTTGAAAAATATATCTGAGAAATTATCTCAAATGAAGCCATTTTGGTTTGGAGCCTCCTTTGTTTTACTCTTTATCTGATATACAATTAATAATTTGACTATTCACAACCCCAAAATCCATACATCTTTATTTTAATGATAATAAAAAATACAGATCAAATACATACTGCTAATATAATCTACTAGATAGGAATTCCCCATATTATTTCAGCTAATAAATATTATTAAATTGCTTTTCAAAATTTCTAGACAAAATCATGGGCAATTTTTAAGATCGTTTGGTCAATGCCATTCATTCCCCTGTGTACACCCAAGTAGGAAAGGACTGAATTTGGTCTGTTATGAATGCTTTCCTTCTAAAACAAATTCAGATTTTAGATTTTGGAATATAAAATATAACCACACAGGTAAAAACTTAATAACAATGTCTCAAATTAAACATATGTTGTACAATTGAATATATACTTCACAATCCTGACAATTTCACTCCATAAATGAAACTACCATTGCAAAATCATAACTGAGACAATGAAAGAGATCTGATCTAGCCAACTCCATTTTGCTTCTAACCTCCAAGTTGTCCTTGTTCATTCCTGGGCATAGATCAAACTAACTTTGGAAGGAACTTAGTTTATAGTCTAAAACGAAAACAATAACAGCCCTTTCCCAAAACAAACCCCCTTCTTCCCTGGGGACTAGACTTCCTTTGTAGAACTAACAAATTAGCCAAAAGATGAGAACAGATGATTTAGGAGTCATGAAGCTCAAGGCCACAAGATTCTGACCCTCCCCAAATTGCTCCTGGGGAAAACATCATTATTGTAAAACCTAAGATGAGTGTTTGAGATATTTTGCAGACCCTGCACTTAGTGGGTCAGCTGGCACCACCCAGATCAATAAACTAGCTCATCTCACCTGGATTGCCAGCCATTATTCCGGAAGTCACAAGATGTGCAACTTCCCCAATTTCTCCTGCATATAGGATCACCATTGTAGAACCTAAGATTGACCTTTTGAGATGTCTTTTCAGGCTTCTGCCTTTCTGAGGACCGGATGGCCCCACCTAGACCAGCGACTCCCCTGTGGTCCCCACCCAGGAACTGACTCAGCACAAGAGGACAGATTTACTCCCCATGATTTCATCTCCAATCCACCCAGTCGCACTCTCACTGGCACCACACCCACCAAATTGTCTTTAGAAACTCTGTCCCCAAATTCTCAGGGAGACTGATTTGAGTAATACTAAAACTCCAGTCTCCCACACAGCCAGCTTTGCATGAATTACTCTTTCTCTATTGCAATTCTGCTGTCTTGATAAATCGACTCTGTCTAGGCAGCAGGCAAGATGAACTTGTTGGGTGGTTACATAAACGTATACAAGGAGATATGTGCAAGAGTATTAGAGCAGCACTGTTTGTAAATAGCAAAATAATATATGTATACACAAAAAATAAAAGGATAAAGAAGCTTAAAGTTACAGTTTATCAAGAGGAGTTAAACACATTTTAGTATATATATGCTACATAATACTATACAGTAGTAAAAGCCAATGAACTAGAACTATACATATAAACAAATAAATCTGACAAGTATAATATTGTGCTAATAGCAAATGGAAGAAAAATGCATCAGTATATTCCATTTATATAAAATATATTTAATTTTGCATAATGATTAAGAAATCCATACCTATATAGAAAACTATTGAAACCATCTTTGCAAAAATCCTAACAGTGAGAAGATTATGACAGTGTAAGACATCAGATCCAACCAACTCCATCTTGCCTTTAACCTCCAAACTACTTTTCGTCATTCCTAGATGCAGGTCAAGCTAATTTTAAGACGAATTTATTGTAAAATTAATGAAAGACCACAAGTTTAGGAGGATGAGAGGAGCCTGAATACATAGTTAAACAATTGCCAGCCATTATTATAGAAGTCACAAAATTTGGAACTTCCCCAGTTACTCCTGCAAATAACATTACTATTATAGAATAGAACTTAAGATTGACCTTTTGAACGCCACTGCACTCTAACCTGGGGGACAGAGCAATACTACATCTCAAAAAAAAAAAAAAAAAAGCCTTTTGAGATATCTTTTCTGGCTTTTGCATGCATTTCTGAAAACCAGATGACCCCAACTAGACCAGCGACTCCTCAGTGGTCTCCACCTAGAAGCCGACTAAGCACAGGAGGACCATTTTCCACATCCTTATGACAGCATCCCCAACCAATCAGCAGCTCCCTAGTCCCCTGCCCGCCAAACTGTCTTTGAAAAATCCTAGCCTCCACATTTTTCAGGACGCTGATTTAAGTCATAATAAAACTCCAGGTCTCCCCTTTAGCCAGTTCTATGCATATTAAGCTCTTTGGACAGTTCTATGCGTATTAAGCTCTTTCTCTATTCTCTGTGAGTATTAAGCTCTTTCTCTATTTCCCTGTATTAATAAATCAGTTCTATCTGTGCAGTGAGCAAGTGTAACCTATTGGGCACTTATACTATGAAGAAGTGAATATGAATTAAAAACACCAAATCTATGATCTTAGCTATCTCTGTGTGAGAGAGAAGCAAATGTGTTCCGGAATGGATACAGAAGCACTAAACTGTGATTGAAAATTGTATTACTAAGAAAAAAGATGGACATATTCCTCTATAATATAAACAATCCACACTTAAATTTAAAATGTAAATATTATAATATTGTATATAAACTGAAAAAGAAAGAACTTGTCTATTGGAAGGCATAACCATCAAAAAGCAAACACTGTGATGCATTCCACTAAATTATTACAAGTGGTATGGAAAACAAAAGTCCTGTAATTGCTTAAAGAATAAAATAATTTATAATCCAGTCAGAATAGGGGAATTGTGTGGTAGGAGCTATTAAGAAATTATTTTAGAGGACGGGTGTGGTGACTCACGCGTGTAATTCCAACACTTTGGGAGGCCAAGGTGGGCAGATCACCAGGTCAGGAGATCGAGATCATCCTGGCTAACACAGTGAAAACCCATGTCTACTAAAAATACAAAAAATTAGCTGGGTTTGGTGGCCAGGGCGCCTGTAGTCCCAGCTATTTGGGAGGCTGAGGCAGGAGAATGGCATAAACCCGGGAGGCGGAGCTTGCAGTGAGCTGAGATAGCGCCACTGCACTCCAGCCTGGGCCACAGAGAGAGACTCCATCTCAAAAAAAAAAAAAAAAGAAAGAAAGAGAAGAAAAGAAAAACAGAAATTATTTTAGAGAGAGAGGAAAAGAGGTCTTCGAAAGGTTCTTTTTCACAGCTCCAAAAACATTTCTTGTCTAGCACGAAAGTCCTGGCTCTTACACCCAGACTGGCAACCTGTGATATGCAAATGCTGACCATTAGAAACTGGGTCCACCCAACACGGAGATTCCCACGGTTGTTCTCTTGCCCTTGTCCCAACATATGCCTGACAGCATGGTCACGCCCACATATCCCCACGTGTGTAGAACATTATGGCGCCCTGCATCTACATATTAAAGGACCTGGGTGGGAAAGCCAGTTTTTTCACAGCCTACCTAAATGACATGCCTGGTCAAACCAATCCCTTGAGCCATGGAACTGAAATCAGACACCGCCTCCTCTAGCCATCACGTAAAACTAGCTAGTATCCTCCAAATGCAGTCTCCTCTTTCGGCTTTGGAGCCCCACTCCGGGTCTGTCCCGGGAGCTTCTTCCTTCTGTCTTTTTGCTTCTTTCTTGCCTATTAAACTTTCCCCTCCTTAAAAAAACCACTCCACTAGTGTCCATGTTGTTTTATCTAATTCAACGTGAGACAAGAGCTCTGGTGTTCCTCTGCTCATCAGAGGCATATTACTTGTAAATTCACAAAAGTAAATAAAGAATATATGATAAATGCTTTTGTTAAGTACAGATTATTACAGTTACAAAAATGAGGGATTTTTCATCTAACTTGATAGACTAAAGAAATCAAAAGGGAAGCAAATGCCTGTGTTAGACAATTGCTTGCACATTGCTGGTCAAATAGCGTCAAGACTAGAAAGAAAAACAAAAATAGACTGCATATAGCAAAAATAATTCACTTACTTGAAGCTAGATATAGATTTCATTAATTTCTTACTAAGGCTTGTTTTTAACTTGATTACAGCCTTAGTACCCTGGCACAGTATAATATTAACAAAACAAAAATTAGACATTGTTCTCCATCTACTTTGAATCACCAATCATTCTCGACTATTTTTTAATGTAGAAATTTCCAATTAAAGTAGTATCTTCAAATAGTATGTTTATATTTCTGAACTCGTTGATTAGAACTGACAACTGAAGTCAAAATACTGGTACTTAAGAGTGGGCAGACCAAATAATGAAGTAAGTTTTGATAGTTAAAGCAGTATTTCCCAGACTGTAATGGATGCCTCTCCAATTGCTAATTGCTATGCATATCTTTAACAATGTTTTCTGGTCACACGCATTTTGGAATCTTGGGTTAAACAATTTAGATAGGCTTCGGGTCCATATGAACTCTCAAAGCCTTTTACATACTCATGTGCCTTATTAAGCATTGGGTGGAGGACACATTGACAAGATTATGTTTATTTCCCAAACTTATTTGATAATGGAGACTTTATTTTCATTAACATCTGAATTATGTCCCCACAAAGCTTACTTCTAATTGGGTATGGACATGCAAAAACATGCCTAATATTTTAAAAGTTTAAGAAATTATGAAGTAATTGACCTTCATAGCCATTAAGATATTTCAGCTTTCATTCAATTTAACATTTCAGTTTTCATTCTAATATTTTAAAAGAAAGGGAATACTTATTCGATCTACCTAACATTATTATTTATCTGACTTATGCTTAACTTAAACTTATAAAGAAATGTGAGAAGGTATGAAGAACTTTTGAAAAGTAGAACAACAGAATAGGCCGCACCGAGAAAGGTTCCTGAACATTTTTCTAACAGTATTATTGCATTAAGTAACCCCTAGATACATCCAATGTCTTGTTTGCCATAGGTAACAAGGGTTCATGGAGAAATTTGATAACCGCTTCCTTAATAGGTGTCTAAGTTAGGAAATGATTGGAAGCAATACAGTTAGACGATCATTGAATCTTTTCTTAACATGAATGTTTCTGCAAAAATCTACCTCAGTATTTGCACTACATAGTAATGATATGAATCTGACGTGGCTACAGGCTTTGGAATGCTTTAAATGTATTTGAATTCCAGACATAGATGTTTTACTGGTAGCTAAATAAATATCAAATATGACTAAATCATTCATTCCGAAGTTGCTTAAGAAATGCTTAGACGTTCATACTGTATTCATATTCAGTGTTTTATACGATCTTTGAGAAATACCCTTACATTTCTGGAAAGATAATGGAATTTTAAAAGTATACTATACAGACTTTAGGAGCAAATATTTTAATATAGTCTATGTCTGGAAGTAGTAATGATTTAAAGGATTAAGTCTGTAAGTGTGTTACCCTTAAAGATAGTCTCATGGAAATGAAAGCTGCATTTGCTTCCACCGCTAAACCAAGGAAAGTTGTTACTGTGGTAAAGGTAAACTGCAGCTCAATCTTTGCTGAAGTGTTTGCCACAGCTCTTTATTCCCAAATCTACTTAGCTCACTAACCCCACTCTAAAAGAAAAAGACATATAGAAATAATATAGGCTTCTTTTGAATCTTAGTTACTAGAAAAATCTTGTTGACCACATCATACTCACCCCATTTTGCTTTATTATATTTAAGCTTCAGAAGTATTCCTATCATTACATTTACATTACATTTACATTAAACTTTTTATAATTTTTCTTCTAATACAAATAGATTACTTCTGAATAGTATTGAGAGGTGACACTGTGCTAGCAGCCCTCACTCTCAGCACCTCCTCGGCCTAGGCATCCACTCTGGCAGTGCTTGAGGAGCCCTTCAGCCTGCCATGGCACTGTGGAAGCCCCTCTCTGGGCTGGCCAAGGCCAGAGCTGGCTCCCTCTGCTTGCGGGGAGGTGTGGAGGGAGAGGAGTGGGCGAGAACTGGGGCTGCCTGCTGTGCTCACAAGCAAATGAGAGTCCCTGCAGGTGCGGGTGTGGGCTCGGTGGGCCCCGCACTCGGAGCAGCTGGCCGGTGCCACCGGCCCAGGGTAGTGAGGGCCAGCAGCTGTGGAGGTTGCACTGGGTCCTCCAGCACTGCCAGTCCACCTGCACCACGCTCAAATTCTCCCCGGGCATCAGCCACCTCCCTGTGAGGCAGGGCTCGGGACCTGCAGCCTGCCATGTCTGAGCCCCCACCCTCCGTGGTGGGCTCCCATGCAGCTTGAGCCTCCCTGATGGGAGCCACTCCCTGCTCCGTGGCGCCCAGTCCCGTCGACCGCCCATGGGTTGAGGAGGGCAGGCACAGCTCGGGACTGGCAGGCAGCTCCACCTGCAGCCGGGGTGTGGGAACCACTACGGGAAGCCATCTGGGCTCCTGAGTCTAGTGGGGACTTGGAGAACTTTTATGTCTAGCTAAGCAATTGTAACTATACCAGTCAGCACCCTGTGTCTAGCTCAAGGTTTGTAAATACACCAATCGGTAATCTGTATCTAGCTAACCTAGTGGGGACTTGGAGAACTTTTCTGTCTAGCACTGTGTGGCTACCTAAAGGATTGTAAAGGTACCAATCATACTCTGTGTCTAGCTCAGGAATTGTAAATGCACCAATCAGTATCCTGTCAAAATGGTCCAATCAGCTCTCTGTAAAATGGAACAATCAGCAGGATGTGGGTGGGGCCAGATGAGGGAATAAAAGCAGGCTGGGGGAGCCAGCGAGCGACAACCCACTCAGGTCCCCTTCCACTCTGTGGAAGCTTTATTCTTTTGCTCTTTATGATAAATCTTGCTGCTGCACACCCTTTGGGTCCACGCTGCCTTTAAGAGCTGTAACACTCACCACAGAAGGTCTGCAGCTTCACTCCTGACAGTGAGACCACGAACCCACCAGAAAGAAGAAGATCCGGTCACATCTGAACGTCTAAAGGAACAAACTCCGGACACACCATCTTTAAGAACTGTAACACTCACCGCGAGGATCCGCAGCTTCGTTCTTGAAGTCAGTGAGACCAAGAACCCACCAATTCCGGACACAGTATTAGTCAACACAGTGAACTATCCAGAGAGCCTGAGGCATGGTGTTTAAGCAGGGATTTTGAAAGCAAACAGTCTAACTTCTCTACTTACCCACCTCACTGAATTATTGTGAGACTTCAACCCAGTAAAATGCTTAAAATAATGGCATATTGTAAATACTCAATAAATGTTGTTGTTTCATTACTAACAAAGAGGATTAGTTAGGGCTAACAGTTCACAGTTCTCCAATGGTTCACCTTAATTTAATAATATTGTTGCTTGATGCCAAAACTCCAGATGGTAACAAAATATTAATTTTACTTTCATGTTATTTTCTAGTAATTTCCATATGCATATATTTATCGATTCATTGTATGTCTTCTTCTAATATAATGCATATTTTATAAAAGCAGAGACTTCTGATCATTGTTATATCTCCAATATTTCTGACCATTTCTGCATTTATTAAATCATTGATAAACATTTCATTAAATAACAGATAATAATTTTCCTTAGGACATATGCATGTAAAATGGGTGGAAAGGCCAAGAAGAAATTAAAGGAATTCTTGAGTATTTAAAAGGAAATGGGCATTCCTAATTTTTCCTTACAAAATTGTATTACAAAAAAGTAGTAACATTCCAACCACAACCTGACGGCCAGATAGGTAAAGATATCTAAATATTTTCTAAAATTTAACCAATGTGTCACATTTTTTTATCTTTTGGTGTAGTGATACTTTTATAGTTTCTACAAGGGGCAAATATTACCTTTACAATAAGAAAAAATGTACTCTAATAAATTAAAAGACAAAAAAAGCATGATTTAATTATTTAACACAATCTAAAAATTTTAAAATGAAACATTGGATACCATAAAAATGTGTTACTATATTTTTTGGTGTCAAACAACTAAAATTGAGATGAACTGAGATAATATCTGGTACCTAAGATACCAAGACATTCAATTAGTCCACAATTACAGGTGGAAAAGTCTATGCCTAAACGGTAATGTATCACAGTCTAGCAAAGGGTATTTTTCCCCCAAAGTCATTGATATTATTTCTAGAATATTCGTGGAACATCTTTTGCCAAGACCAAATGTGACTGATTATAACCTACCCTTTCTACCCAGGTCCACATTCATTACTTCACAAATGACAAAGTTATGTGAGAAAAAGGAAAAGTAGTGTGAGGGAAAATAAAGCAAATGTGACACAAAGAATCTTTCTCTACCATTTTGCCAAGACTACTACTTCAAATGTCTTAAGTTAAAAACTCTAATACTAGATTATTTATAGGTACAATAAGATTTTTCAGATAGCTTATAAAAATCTATATAATTGAATTAGTGATTTAATAATAAAAATAAAAAAAGGAACTATCTGAAGAGATGTTTAAATATTCTAATTGGATTAACAAGCATAGTAATATGATTATTCACAGGTGTTTATATATTAATTTAATACAAATAAAAATTATTTATATTATTACTAAATGCTGCAATGTATTGACCTTAAAATTCAGGTCGATCTATGTTTTCAATTATCTATTTTCATTCAAAATAGAAAAAATAAATGAGTTTGGCATTTTGGTATGTTTACTAATAGAAAACAAAAATGGCAACACGATCAATGAATGATTCAGTTAAATGTAGGGTTTGTTCCAATTTTTTGAATATATTAGACACACCAGATTTAAATTCAATCTAAAACCGTATATAAGTTTTAGATGACTTATTATATAGGCATTTTATAATTGCTTTTGAGCAACCTATAACCAAAGGTGTTTGCAGACTAGGCCTTAGATTTACACAGTCCCAGCTTCATTTTCATTCTTTAATAATATTAGTAGAACAAAATATTATTTAGAGTAATATTAAACAGTAATACCAAACTAAATGCCTTAGCAGAATATAGACTTTTATTTTTTGCAAAAACAAATAGCATTGAATTCTGGTTTTAGCTACAACATGTAAAGATATTGGTAGTCATCACTCCCCTCTTACATCAAGGGAAAGGCTGAACAAACAAAATCAGCCACTTAAATTGGACTCATCGGGGAACTGAGATCACAGGGTAAACCCCAACCCAGCACCTTTAGAGATAGACAAATACAGTGAATCACAGCTTAAATCAGCTTATAAGAACCAGAAGCCATCAGAACCATAAATTGGTAGAAACACTTAAACAGTAACGTTGACAAATTGCTAGAGGCATGTGGAGACTTGTGTGAGAATGAGAATGAGAATCCCCCGGGGTTCACATCCTTAGGGAGCCCCCACATTTTAATAATTTTAACATCCAGGAACCCCACTGCGTTCTTACAGTAAAGAGGCAAAAAAATCCCTTTTTTGTTGGGGCAAGGATGAGAAAAGAAACCCATTTTGAAATATGCCCAGAGTATCGGTCATAACAAAGGCCTCCCCAGCAAGAGGAGAAATTTACCAGAGCCTTAGCTGACATGGGGGAAAGGAAATTAGCCAACTATAACCACTCTAGAATGTCCTCAATTACCTAAGGGGAGGGGAAATCAAGCTGTGAAACAGCTGTAAGGTCAGAGACCCACTAAACGAGTCTTAATCAGATAATTCTAGACTTCGTCTTCTCCCCCTACACCTTACCATCACAACAACACGGACCCAGTATAATATCAGTAGATTATAGCTGAAAGAGCCAGAAGGCTCACACTCCAAGAGAATCTCAAAAAAGTTACAAGAGAAATTAAGAAAACAAAAAAGTCACTTGAGGAAATTGAGACCTCTGATACCTAAAACCACAGCAACCATTAAAACAGCCCACCCTCTAGCAAAATTAACATAAAACCTGACACTGAATACCTATTTGCCACAGTTCCTATTACCTGATGTATCATAATCGGCTTTCAACAAAAAACTACAGAGCATGCTATAGGCAAGGAAAAAAAAAATGTGAAGGGGCAAAGCAAAAATCAAAAGTAGATTTATATATGGCAAAGATATTAGCTCTATCAAATCTGACATTTAAAATAAGTATGATTAAATGCTAAGGACTCTAATGGAAAAAATCAGACAACTTGCAAGAACAGGTGAATTACAAAGGTTGAGAAAGGAAAATGCTAAGAAAGAATCAGAAGTGAAACTAGAAATCAAAAACACAGTAACAAATAAAGAATGCTCTTGATGAGTTCACCAGAAAAGTACCATTGAGCTTGAAGAGAGATGAACAGAAACTTCCCAAACTAAAATATAAAGAAAAAAAAATACAAGAACTATGGAACAATTTCAAAATGTGTACTACAAATAATTGGAGTACCAGAAGACAGAGACAATGAAAATGAAAAATATATATATATATATATATTTGAAGTAACAGCTTCCACCTGAGCTCACCTTGCTCTGCTCATATCCATGGCCCAGGTAGGAAGGCAGTTTAATCGACAACGTGTTCTTCCTAAACTTGTACAGAGCCTGAAGTTGGTCTGTGCCTGACTCAGGTTCAGTTCCGCTCTGGACCAAGGCTTTCTACTGAACCATTTTACGGCCTCTGCAACGGAGTCACCTCACTCTTTGCCGTGGAAGACCTAAAGAACAGCTTGCAGACATCTAAGTTTACTCCCTTCTCACACTTAACAACACTCCAGAGAAATTAGGTAACATTAAACTCCTTTCCTCTCCCTGCCGACCCCATGGTTCAAAGCCAAAACATTTGGTGCAGACACTACTTAGGTTGAATTGGGGTAAGAGATATTGGCAGGGAGACCCAAAATGCCGTATCTTCCAAGAGTCTGAAATGTGAATAAGGGTAAAGTCACCTGACATGTTCCCCTCAAATTACTTAATACATATGTCTGAAGCCTTCATTTCTTTTCTGTGACATCTTTCTTCTCCCCACAGTGTATTAGAATAAAAGGGGTAAGTTTTTCTCCTTGACTTCAGCTTTATACCTAAAGTTTAATGGCAGGAAAGCACGGAAGAGAAAGAACAGCACAAGCTTATCTATAAAGGCACCCAAAGTCAGTGGTTTTTAAAAACATATTATCAATTATCATTAATATTAACACTAATATTATTAATATTGTTCATTATTAATATGATTAAGATTAATTTGGTCCAGATATCTATTTTTATGATGTAAATCTTAGTCTAAGGCCTAACAAATGATCTTATGCCTCTTGGTTCATCTGCTGACCCCACTATTCCCTATTCCAAGATTCCACTATTCCCTATTCCAACCCAGGATTACAATTGGGTTGGTGCAAAAGTAATTGTGGTTTTTGCCACTGAATGTAATGGGAAAAACCGCAACTACTTTTGCACCAACCTAATATTCATAGTAAAACACACGCACACACACAAGTCACTACATACAATATTATATTCTTTCAGAAATAATTGTGAGTTTTTGAATGCATGGAGTAGAGGTGGTTTTCTTGCAACTAAATGCCAAAAATAATTTTCACTGATGAATTA
Organism: Macaca nemestrina; assembly: GCF_043159975.1. NCBI lineage: Eukaryota > Metazoa > Chordata > Mammalia > Primates > Cercopithecidae > Macaca > Macaca nemestrina. Next base: position 186,843,264 of record NC_092126.1, on the reverse strand, counting down.
AAGCTGCCACAATGTAAATAATAGCACATCTTATGGTTAAAGCAATCAGTAGAGGAAACATCAAAATTTGCAAGAAATATTTTTTCTCAAAAATTGCTAATTTGCTGGCAAGGAACTCCGCTCCTGGTTATATCATTAACAGAAATTAAAAGAATGTTATTTTCTTTACTTCATTCATCTCCTCCTACCATTGAGAAGCTCCAGAATATATTTTATAACTGAAATTAAGGGAAATAGCAGTTAAAGTAGCATATATTATCTATTTGTCCCAGTGAATTCCACATACTTGCCATTTCATTCTCCTTCATAAGGAACAGCTTTAGTCAAGGGAAGGAGTTTTCCAAATGTGACTTTTCAGAAGCGATTCAGGCGATGTCACAGGACATTTTGAGGCTCCTCACTCTGAAAACAGCCCTCTCCCTTTCAACCCAAACCAGTATAATTTTACTTGTTTTTAAATGTGATCTCCCTAGAAAGAACAACAACAAAAAAAAGTTTGAAAGCTTCTGGTATGGAAGAGTGAGTCCTGGAAAAACCCAGGAGTTCTGGCATTTAGTAGCAGTTTTGTCATTAAATTTAGAGAAATTTCTCAGTAAATCCTACTGGGTGTTTCAGATCATGCTGGATTACATGCTCTCAAAAGTCACCAGCAGATATCACTTTTAGTAATTTCAGTACTCTGCTGAAATCCATTTCTTATTAACTTCATTAGAATAATGTAGTTATAGGATCTACTTGTAACCGAATTCTGCTTTGAGTAAATCAGAAGACACTACAATTGAAAGGACAAGACATATGCCCAATTGATATTTACATATTTTCAAGTATCTAATAGTGTTTTTAATGGAGTTTAGCTAAATATTTAATACATTTAAACAATAGTGAGAGAAAAAATACACACATATAATATGTAAATGTTTTAACATCAAACTGAAACTCAGAGTTATAAATTAATGCAGCATAAACTAAAAACAGGTTATGTTTTTCTTCTTTTTCCAATTAAAAAATAAACCGGCCGGGCGCGGTGGCTCAAGCCTGTAATCCCAGCACTTTGGGAGGCCGAGACGGGCGGATCACTAGGTCAGGAGATCGAGACCATCCTGGCTAACACGGTGAAACCCCGTCTCTACTAAAAAATACAAAAAACTAGCCGGGCGAGGTGGCGGGCGCCTGTAGTCCCAGCTACTCAGGAGGCTGAGACAGGAGAACGGCCCGAACCCGGGAGGCGGAGCTTGCAGTGAGCTGAGTCCGGCCACTGCACTCCAGCCTGGGCGACAGAGCGAGACTCCGTCTCAAAAAAATAAATAAATAAATAAATAAATAAATAAATAAACCTTTTCCTTTCTGCCTTATGAGAAAAAAACATGGCCTAGTCATTGTTCTTCTTAAACCAATGCTCATAAGCTCTGTTGACATTAACATCCAATTTTAGTCCTGAGAACTACTTTGGTAGTTTTCTGCTCATTTAACATGTATTTTGCATTTTCTAATTGCCAGACCTGGGTGTAAGTTTCTGAGGTCCAAAGATAAATAAATTAAACCTTCCCACATTTGTAAGATTAAAAGTTTGATAGAGGAAGCAGAAATCTACAAAACTAATTACTGTGCACACTAAGTGCACATAGTGTGGTTGTGAATAGTAAGTGAGGGAACAAATGCAGGAGCACAGTGCCCTGCGCACAGGGATCACTAGGCACCAGATCTTTTTAGAAGCACCTATTGCTTTATTTCTAACAATTCCCCAACCACCATTCATGCTATGGTAAATACTGTCCTAAGGACAAGTTGGCATAGTAGACCAAGCAAAGGCATCACATTATTGGACTGCAACGTAAACTAATAAAATCACAACCTGGTATCAGACAGGTTTGGAAGAATGCTTACTGTACCAGTATATCTCACCTGAGAGAGAGTTTCTTACATTGAGATTGAGTAGGAAAAGAATTTGTAGGGCAAGCAAAGTGTCAGTGGTCAACTAAAGTCTTTAGAAAGCTGAGTTTAAAGGGAATGAGTGCCTGCTTCACCTCTGGACGTTTGGGACGCAGCAGTTTCGCTGTGGTCCCAGTGTTATCATCACAGGAAGCAGCAAAGCAAAGTGCCTCCTGGAAAAGCTGCTTGGAAGGCTGGGGACAGGAGGAGGAGGGGTTCTCCCACGGAACACCCTGGGGGCACAGAGTAGTTTTAGAGAACAAACTTCCCCGATTTTTGTAGGAAAGTATGGGAAGTAAGTTAAAAGGGAGAAAGTGCCTATAGCCTAGAGGCATCTCACAATTATGGCAAGGGAAACAACCAAGTCCATCTGGGCCATATACCCAGAGGCCGGTAGTGAACAGAAGTATCTCAATGCATGCTAACTGGAGCTGTATGAATGGCTAATAATTAAACTTCTTACCAGCATAATGGCATAAAGCTATCTTAGACCAACAGACCTTAAAAACCTGTCTGGGTGTAGGCACTAAAGGAAACACAATATAAATCTGAAATGACCAAGTTTACCCAGAATTGACTAAAATTAGGTAGTTTCCCTAAAAACACTAAGTCACTTTTTTTCCATGCCTGGCATTTTTGGCCTGTGATTTTGAATCTAGGACTCTAAATTATAGTTATTATTCTTCTTATTAATTAATAGTCATGTCGGAAGTCCAACAGTCATGTCGGAAGTCCAACAAAGCTTGTTTTTAAAGCAGAAGCAGAAATTTTCACAAGGATCCTATTTAGATACAACAACATGGCTATTAAGAAAGCCTGTAGTCTTAGCTACTCAGCAGGCTGAGGCAGGAGAATGGCGGGAACCCGGGAGGCGGAGCTTGCAGTGAGCCGAGATTGCGCCACTGCACTCCAGCCTGGGCGAGAGTGAGGCTCCGTCAAGAAATAAATAAATAAATAAATAAATAAATAATAAAAATTTTTAAAAAAAGAGGGAGAAAAGCAGAGATGAAGAAATGAAGGAGGGGAAGGGTGTCCCCAGGTCTGAAGCCCCAACAGTACCTTTCAAGAAGGGGACTGGAGTGGTGGCCTTGGCCCCTTCTATCTGTAATTCCCGCAGCTCTGGTCAGGGCAGAAATCTCCGTGGCTCTATGAAAGATTGTCTTGGGGCAATTAGTTTGGTACGCACATCGTTGGCATATGGAACTGTACAGTGGACGCACCTGACGGCGATGCATACCCCGAATCTGCCCTGAGAATGACCCTGTATGGCAGACGCAGCTGAATGCAGTTCCGAGCTACGGAATCCAGGAGGGGCCAACCCAGAGTCATTCCTTATTTAGGAGGAACGTCTGAGCCCCTGGCCCTTCCTGTGGAACGCGTACAGGAAACTGAGGCTCTTCGTTTTGGCGTAAATGAAGGTTGCCAGGTGGAGATTGTTAGGGGGCGGGTACTAAGTGAAAATACTGTGTGAACTACATGCCTTTTGCAAACAATTGCGGTTCTCCTGTCCAGCCTGCCACTACTGGACTCTTTCCTCTGTATGTAAGCCCTTAGTAAAACCCCATGTGTCCTTAAAAAAAAAAAAAGAAAAAGAAAAAGAAAAGAAAGCAATCTAACATCACATTATTTAGCACTATGATTAAGTAACAAAGCACTGATTGGTCCCTGCAATAATATACAGGCATAGGCTGTGTCAGGATTAAAAAATTATATTTTCGATCATAGCAAAGGTAAGATGATTTACACCAAAATATAGCGACAGCTTCTTATAACATAAAATTAATTAACTTGAAAAGATCTGTGATTACAGTTGATACATTTAAATTATTTTGTTTCCCTTCATGTAAGTCTTATAACGAAAAATATTTTTAATTAAAAAAAAACTAAGAAAATACATAAACTACTAAAATAAATAAACTCTATATTTAATTTTCTCATTTGCCTTTGGCAATTATGCTAATTATAAGTACAGGTTGAGTATTTCTTATATAAAATAGAGATCAGATTCTAGATTTTGCATTTTTTTCAGATTCTGAAATATTTGCATATACAGTCCATAATGCGATATCTTGGGGATGAAATCCAAGTCCAAAAACAAAACCCATTTATTTATCATATATATTTTAGATATAATCCATCGCCCGAAGGTAATTTTATACAATATCTTAAGTAATTTTGTTCATGAAACAAATTTTTGACTGCATTTTGACTGTGACAGTCACAAGAGGGCAGGTATGAATTTTTCCACTTGCGATGTCATATCAATGTTCAAAAAGTTTCAGACTTGAGGACTCTGAATTTCAGATTTTCTGATTTAGAGATGCTCACCTGTACTACATTCAAATTCCATCTTAATGATTTGTGAACTAGACAAATTTATCATCAGTTAAAATGTCGGAAGCAGAAGTGTATGATGAAGAATGTATAATACCTGCAATACATTTAAAAGGTTAACTCTGCAAGACATGAACTCAATCTACTAAATATTAAGGAAAAATAGTATGTTGCTTCAATGACTGAATAACTAGTAACACATCAAATTATATCACAAAAATTATGTACTAGTTGCCTCACAGGGATTAGACAATTGGAAAAAATTTATTTTCAATTATTAATCTTTTCTAATAATAAATTATATTTAACAATGTATATCTGTAACCAGCTGACATTTTGTGAACTTTCACCAAAAACTTTTGTGGGTACATAGTAGGAGTATATATTTATGGGGTACATGGGATGCTTTGAGACAGACGTGCAATGTGAAATAAGCATGTCATGCAGAATGGGGTATCCATCCCCTCAAGCATTGATCCTTTGAGTTACAAACAATCCAATTTATCTTTAAGTTATTTTAAAATGTACAATTAAGTTATTATTGACTATAGTCACCCTATTGTGCTATCAAATAGTAGATCTTATTCCTTATTTCTAACTGCCAATATGTTTTTTTACCCATTACCATCCCCACCACCACTCTAGGCCTCCCCACCTACTATCCTTCCCAGGCTCTGGTAACCATAACTTTTACTCTCTATGTCCATGATTTCAGTTCTTTTGATTTTTAGATCTCACAAATAAGTGAGAACAGATATTTGTCTTTCTGGGCCTGGCTTATTTCACTTAACATAATGATCTCCAGTTCCATCCATGTTGTTGCAAATAACAGAGTCTTACTCAGTTTTATTGCTGAATAGTACTCCATTGTGTATGTGTAGCACATTTTCTTTATCCGTTCATCTGTTGATGGATACTGAGGTTGCTTCCAAATCTTAGCTATTGAAAACAGTGCTGCAACAAACATGAGAGTGCAGATATCTCTTTGATATACTCATTTCCTTTCTTTCGGGTATATACCCAGCAGTGAGATTGCTAAATCACATGATAGCTCGATTTTCAGTTTTCTGAGGAATCCTTGCTGTCTGGAAGAACAGCCCTTGTTCACTGTCTTCCACGGCCATCCAGAGCTGGGATAGGCATAGGCAAGATGTCTTTCTGGAACAGGATCAATTTAGTAATTCTCCTGTTGAGACAGTTCTGGAGTCCAAGGGACTGAATGATCATCCAGTTTCTATCATTTCTACTTGAAGATATGTTAGCAATGTTGTCTCCGATGTTAGACAAAATTATTTTTCCCATTTATTTACTGCTTTTTTTCTCCACGCCCTGTGTCATATTATTTTGCATTTCTTCCTACAAGAGGTAGCACATTTGGTATTGTCATATGACTTGCTTGGCCAATGGCATGACAGTAGACGTGATTTGGCAGAGGACTGAAATGTGCTTGTGTATTTGAGCTTGTGTTCAGTGTGTGTGCCACCATCATGACAGGATCATGCCCCAGAAAGTCCATTGGTCACCAAAGAATAATTAAGACGGAAACCCACGGCCTAGAGCCAACCAAGCTGAGCTTAACTTACACATTTATATCCTAACCAAACCACAGAGATGTAAGTGAGAAATAAAAGACTCTTATTGGATGCTACTGAGCTTTGTAGTGTTTTTTTACAAGGCACTATGAGGAATGCAGACGTCAGTGACAACATTAGTATCCAGAGGTGGGGTATTGTCACAGCAAAAATTTAAAATATGTAACATTGAATCTAAGGTTAGTAGGGGACAAAGCAACTGTTATAGGAGATCAAAAATTTAGATTAAACCTTATTAAAGGATATTGAAAAAAACAGAGACATGTCTTATGTAATGGTCAAACATTTGTTAAAAGTGTTGCCTATAATAAACCGGGAAATAGGAAATATGCCAAATGATCTTGTTGAACGCATCAGCTGGCTCCTACTAGCTGCATTTGATAAAGAATGATTTTTAATATTTTTTTAAAAGGACAAACTCAGAGGAAAACAGAAAATTTGTTTTGTAAACAAAAATTGGAAGATAATATAGAAAGCTCAGAAAAATCTAGAACTTGGTTGGAAAATAAAAGTGCTCTCCAACTTCAATAAAAGATTCAATTTAATACAAGTACTGTGGGCCAAACAAGTCAAAGGCATGTCCAATAAATGCAATCAGAGGCATAGATCAAATCAAAGGTGGTATGGCCATCACCTCTAAAAGAATCAAGGTGATGCTTCTTGGATCTGATTCTCCCAGAAGCAGACTAAGAGTCAAGCATTTAGGTTTAAGTGATATATGAAGGAAGTGCTTCTGGGAGGGAGCAGCAAGGGAATGTAGGAAGTAGGATAAGAAAATAGATAAAACTGAGCACAGTGCAATTTTAAGCCTCAGAATCAGCCTGAAGCCATGGGGAACTTTTTGTGTATAAATCAGCATTTCAAAGTTTGTCTTCTTCAGGCAAGAAATTTGGTGGATTTTTGTGTGCCACATAAATTTGGGGCACTCTGTGACACCACATTATTTTAGATAAAGCTGACTGATATATTTACTTCAAAATTTGGTAGAATTAGATATCAATTCTGTCCCAGTATGCCCTAACCAAACCCAAAGCTCATATAATATATAGGTTCTAAATATCCTAGTAGCAAATTTCAGCATTTTCATAATCTCTCTTAACACTCATTTTAACCTATGTTGAAAATTGTAAGAGAAAGTGCAATCATTTGGATAGGTGTAGAAGGTTGTACCCTACCCCAAATTATAACTTTGGCCACTTCTCTGTCTCCATGCTTTTACTTCCATTTATCTGTTTGGGGCAGAGACTTAAGCTGGTCCAACTCTATATTCAACTGTGGAGTTCTGGGCTTGCAGCCATTGGTGATTGCAGTCCTCAGAGAGTACTCTCTTAGTGATGTTACAAAATACTGTTTTCTTGTTTTTGTTTTTGTTTCGTGTGTATGTGTGTGTGAAGCTAAATATATCTCTTCATTTAGCACTTCACTGAAGTCTGAATACAGTTGCCTCGAACCCTAATATTCTGATTCTGAGAGTCCCGCTCAGTATAGGATTACATGCTTTATAAAACACACTGATCATATTTTTCACATCCTACTAATAGCCACTGTTATATATATGCATAACCCCATCAAAGATAGTATTCAAAATAGCTTTTAGACACATTTGGTCTTTTATTTGTACAACATCAAGATTTTTTAAACCACATGGTAATTTTTGAATACAATTCAAACAATAAATGCCAGTGACAGGTAGTAGAATTGTAGGAGTGTTAGCGCTGAATGGTGTGATTGTGGATTTATTTTGAACAGAATGTAGACAGGGTATAAAGGATTAATGGTTAGGTATGAAAGAAAAGGAGCCAAGGATGTATATAAAGGAGCCAAGGATGTATATCCAGGAGCCAACTAGAAGAAGTGAGTTTCCATATACTGAGATGAGAAAGATTACAGGAGGAACAGGTTTGGTGGAGAAAATAAGTAGTTTGGTTCTGGACATGTTCTGTTTGAGAAATTTGATGCACTTGGTAAAGTACAAGTAAAGATGATGAGCGCATAGTTGGATCTGAAGAGAGAGATCCTGGTGAAAACAAACATTTTGAGATAACATGCTTTTAAGGTGATATTTAACATTATGGAACTAAATACGATAATATTTGCAATTATTTTAGAGTTTAAGCTTTATCCTGCTGGGTGAATATTTATACTTGTAATCCTGAAGCATTCTAAGATTTCACCCCAGTTATGGGTCAAATGACCACAAAAGGTGGTTGCTTTTAAGAAAAATATGCATTCTCTTTCTAAGATACTGCCTGAGTTGAAGTTACTATAAGGTCTTCAACAAGGAAGGATTAGTATCCTCAAAGCACTGCTATAAACAATATTTGGTGAATTTATAAAGTATCTCTGAAATAAAATAAAATCAGTACCTGTGAAACAGCAGGTCTACCAAAATTGATAGTTGTGAGATCTCTTTAATACATAATATCATTCATAAACTGAGCTTCAAGAAATCATTGATTTTACCTTAAAATGTTTTTATGTCCTATTTATAAATTGTAAGCTCAGTGACTGTTTTTTGAGTAGACAAAATATTAATAATTTATGTTGTCACATTATCACAACTTTCTTTTGTATTTTAATGATTTGACATTTTATATTCTGAAAAATGTGATCCTTCTATAATTTTTTAAACTTGATCCAAATACCTCACACTTTATTATATTTTCATATAGTGAAGAGTAAAAATCAATCTTAAAATTATATTATTAAAACTCAAAATTATGATTCTAACCAGATCCGGTACTTAACAAATCAATAATATTAAAGTAAATTTATGATAACAATATATCCCTGGTATCAAACATCTGAACCAAAATTCTCTGTGGATTCCATAGGCTATTGCTTGTGAAACTCTGAAACAGTATTTAGAAAAATGGTGGAAAATGAAGGGAGAGATTATTTCTTTATTGCAGTAGTTCTCAATGTCTTCAATATGGTAATGTTCTTTGTGAACCTGACCTTTATTTTGAGATTTATTTGCATGCTATTTTTAGCACACACTTCAGGTGAAAAAAACTTCTCTAGATGTATACTGTTGCTTGTATGTATTGTGTAAGCACATTACTAAAGCAAAATTGCAATAACTGATGAACAAGAGGAAGTTAATATCAAATATTTACCTATAGGCCATACCAATACTCAACTATAATAATTACAAAATCAAAGTATAGAGAGATAGATTAGATAGCTAGAGATACATATAGATATTGATATAGAAACATAGATATGCTGATTTTTAAAACAATTTTGAATAGATGATACATTGATTATTAATACCATGGAGTTCACGTTTATGGATGATAAAGAAATATATATCAGTACAACTTGTAATATAAAATGTATTCTGTAAATTTATATTTTGAAAATCCTGCATAACTTGATCTATAGTATGAATGAACTTCTATATAAATTGGGTTGTGAATATTGAAACATAATTTTGGGAAACCTTTTTGAAATTCAGCAATGATCCTTATAATATCCCTAACATATGATTAAACATACTCTTTATCATAACAATAAATTACATTAAGCATATATGAATATACTTAAGTGCATTTTTAATAAGCAGATCTAAGCTTAAATTTCATATACATTGTGGAACTATCAGTTTCCTTAGTCTAATGTAAATAATAGTATCTAACTTATAGGATTTTTTTAAGGAGCAAAGAGCAAACAACAGAAGGTTCAGAGGTTTACACAAAGTTTTACATAAATGTAATATTATTAGGACTGGTATTCGCATTTCAAAAAAATATTAAGGCTCTATATATAGGGTTTTTGACAATCTGCCCAACTCTAAAATTAAATTTAAAAAACAACGAATACATAAAAACAGAGGTAGCTAACATCATTCATTTATAGTTTTATGCCATATCCAAAGGAGTTTGTGCATACTAACTCATTTAATTATTACATAATTTAGGTATTATTGTCACCCCGTTTATCCATGAGACAACTGAGGCCCAGAGATACTGTCAAATTTCAAACAGCTAGTAAATGGCAGACCTGGGAATTGAACCAGAAGAAATTAGGCTCCAAGATATCTGATCTTTATTTTCTTTTCGTTTTTTCCTGTTTAAATTTTGTGGCTACATACTAGGTGTATATGTTTATTGGGTACAGGAGATATTTTGATACAGGAATGGAATGTGTAATAATCCCAACATGGAAAATTGAGTATCAATTCCTGCAAGCATTTATCCTTTGTGTTACAAGCAATACAATTATACTCCTTAAGTTGTTTTTAATGTACGATTAAATTATTATTGACTGTAGTCCCCCTATGATGCTATCAAATACTAGGTCTTATTCATTCTTTCTAACTATGTTTTTGCACCCATTAACCATTCCCACCTTCCCCATACTCCACACTACCCTTCTCAGCCTCTGGTAACCGTTCTTCTATTCTCTATCTCCATGAGTTCAATTGTTTTGATTTTTAGAGCTCACAAATAAAGAAGAACATGTAATATTTGTTTGTCTTTCTGTGCCTGGCTTATTTCATTTAATATAAGGATCTGCAGTTCTATTTATGTTGTTGCAGATGACAGAATCTTATTTTTTTTTTTTTAGGACTGAATAATATTCCATAGCGTATGTGTACCATATTGTCTTTATCCATTTATCTGTTGATGGACACTTAGGTTGCTTCCAAATCTTGGATATTGTAGTGCTACAACAAAGATGGGAATGCAGGTATCTCCTAGATATACCGATTTCCTTTCTTTGGAGTATGTACACAGTCATGTGATTGCTGGATCATATGATAGCTCTATTTTCAATGTGCTGAAGAACCTTCAACTATTCTCCATAGTACTTGTACTAATTTACATTCCCATCAACAGTGTAGGAGTGTTCTCTTTTCTCCACTTCCTCACCAGCATTTGTTATTGCCTGACTTTTGAATAAAAGCCATTTTAAATGGGATAAGATAACATCTCACTGTAGTTTTGATTTGCATTTCTTTGGTGATCAATAATGTTAAGCACTTTTTTATATGCCTGTTTGCAATTTGTATATCTTCTTTTGAGAAATGTCTATTTAAATTTTTTCCCATTTTAAATTGGATTATTACTTTTTTTTCCTATAGAGTTGTTTGAACTTCTTACATATTCTGGTTATTAATCTCTTGTCAGAGAAGTAGTTTGCAAATATTTTCTCCCATCCTATGGGTTGTCTCTTCACTTTGTTGACTGTTTCTTTTCCTGAGCAGAAGCTTTATAACTTAATTTGATCCCATTTGTCTGTTTTTGCTCTGGTTACCTGTGCCTGTGGGGTATTATTCAAGAAATTTTTTGCTCAGACCAGTGCCCTAGAGAATTTCATATTTTTTGTAGTAATTTTATAGTTTGAGTTCTTTAAATTAAGTCTTTAATTAATTTTGATTCGATTTTTATATATGATAAAGTGAGCGATAAAGTTTCATTCTTCTGTATATGGAAATCCAGTTTTCTCAGCATCATTTATTGAAGGACTGTCCTTTCCTCAATGTATTTTCTTGGCATCTTTGATGAGAATGAGTTCACTGTAGGTGTTCAGATTTGTTTCTGGGTTCTGTATTCTGCTCCAATGGTCTATGTGTCCATTTTAATACCAGTACCATGCTGTTTTGGTTACTATAGCTCTATAGTCTAATTTAAAGTCAAGTAATGTGATTCCTTTAGTTTTGTTTCCTTTGTTTCTGCAAAATATGTAATTGATATTTTGATAAGGATTGCATTGAATCTGTAGATTGCTTTTGATACTATGGGCATTTTAATCAATCAACAGGAAATTTCTTTTTTCTTTTTTTTTTTTTTTTTTAGTGTCCTCTTCAATTTCTTTCATCAGTCTTTCATAGTTTTCATTGCAGAGGTCTTTTACTTCTTTGGTTAATTCCTAGGAAATTAATTTTATCTGTGGCTATTGTAAATGTGATTACTTTCTTGATTTCATTTTTAGATTGGGTGTTCTTGGCATAGAGAAATGTTACTGATTTTTGTATATTGATTTTGTATCCTACAACTTTACTGAATTTGTTTATTAGTTCTAATAGATTTTTGGTGTAGTCTTTAGGTTTTTCCAAATAAAAGATCATATCATCTACAGACAAGGATAATTTGACTTCTTCTTCTCCATTTTGGATGTCCTTTATTTTCTTCTCTTGTCTGATTGCTCTAGCTAAGACTACTAGTACTATGTTGAGTAACAGCAGTGAAAGGGGGGGATCCTTGTCATATTCCAGATCTTAGAGGAAAGGCCTTCAGTTTTTCCCCATTCAGTGTTATATTATCTGTGACTCTGTCATATATGGCTTTTATTATGTCTAAATATATTCCTTCTATACCCAGTTTTTTTAGAGGTTCTATCATGAAGAGATATTGAACTTCACCATATGCTTTCTCTGAATCACTTGAAATGATCATATGGTTTTTGTCCTTTGTTATGTTGACAAGATGTATCACATTGTTTGATTTGCATATGCTTACCATACTTGCATCACTGGGCTAAATCCCATTTGGATATAATAAGTAATCTTTTTAATGTATTGTTAAATTCATTTGGCTACTGTTTTATTGAGGATCTTTACATCAGTATTCATCAGAGACATGGGCCTGGAGTTTTCTTTTTTTTTTTTTTTTTTTTGGTATGTCTTCGTCTGGTCTTAATGGAATGAGTTTGCAAGTATTCCCTCATCTCTATTTTTTGGAAATGTGAGTAGGATTGGTATTGTTTTTCTTAAATGTTTAGTAGAATTCAGCAGTGAAGCCATTGGGTTCAGGGCTTTTCATTACTGGAAAACTTTTTATTACAGTTTCAATTGCATTACTTGTTATTGGTGTGTTCAGATTTTGGATTTCATCATGATTCAAACTGGATAGGTTGTTTGTGTCTAGGAATTTATCCATTTCTTTTAGATTTTCCAATTTGTTAGCATATGTTTGTTCATAGTAGTCACTCATTATCCTTTTAACTTCTGTGGTATTATTTGTCTGTATTTTAATCTCTGATTTTATTTATTCTGGTCTTCTCTCTTTTTTTCTCTGTTAGTCTGGCTAAAGGTTTGTCAATTTTGTTTATCATTTCAAAAAATAAACTTTTTGTTTCATTGATCTTTTGTATTTTGTTTTCATTTCAATTTTGTTTATTTCTTCTCTGATCTTTATTTATTTGCTTCTACTAATTTTTGGTACAGTTTGCTCTTGCTTTTGTAATTCTTTAAGATGCATTGTTAGGTTGTTTATTTGAAGTTTTTCTTCTTTTTTTGAAGTAGACAGTTATATCTGTAAGGAAATTTCCCTCTGAGTACTGCTTTTGCTGTATCCCATAGGTTTTGGTATGTTGTGTTTCCATTATCATTTGTTTCAAGACATTTTTTTAGTATCCTTCTTAATTTCTTCATTGGCTCACTGGTCATTTAGGAGCATATTGTTTAATTTCTATATATTTGTATAGTTCTGAAAATCCCTCTTTTATTAATTTCTAGTTTTATTTTGGTGTATTCAGAGAAGATGCTTGATACTATTTCACATTTTTTCAATATTTTAGGACTTGTTCTGTGACCTAACATATGGTCTATCCTTAAGAATGATTCATGCACTGAGGAAGAAAATGTGTATTCTGCAGTCATTGGATGAAATGTTCTGCAAATATCCAATTGGTCCATTTGTTCTATAGTGTACATTAAGTCCAATGTTTTCTTTGTTTATTTTCTGTTTGGGAGGTCTGTCCAATGCTGAAAGTGGGGTGTTGAAATCTCCAGTTATTATCTTATTGGGGTCCTCCTCTCTCTAGCTCTAATAATATTTGCTTATATATCTGATTGCTCCAGCGTTGAATGTATATATATTTACAATTGTTATGTCCTTTATATGGTCTGGCTGTGTCCTCACTCAAATCTCACCTTAAATTGTAATCCAAATTGTAATCTCCACATGTTGGGGGAGGGACCTCATGAGAGGTAATTAGATCATGGAGGCAGTCCTTCCATGCTGTGTCTCATGATAGTGACCTATCACAAGATCTGATGGTTTTCATAAGGGGCTTCTGCCGTTTGCTTGGCACTTCTCCTTCCTGCCACCATGTGAAGAAGATCGTGTTTGCTTCCCCTTCCACCATGATTGTAAGTTTCCTAAGTCCTCACCAGCAATGCTGAACTATGAGTCAATTAAACCCCTTTCCTTTATAAATCTCCCAGTCTTGGGTATGTCTTTATTAGCAGTGTGAGAACAGACTAATATAATCCTCTTGCTGAATTGACCCCTTTATCATTAGGTAATGACCTTATTTTTCTTCTACTACAGTTTTTGCCTTGACATTGATTTTGTCTAATATAAGTGTAGCAACTCTTGCTTTTATTCATTGGCATGGAATATCTTTTTTCATTTCTTTATTTTCAGTCTATACATATATTACATGTGATGTGTGTTTCTTTTTTCTTTTTTCTTTTTTCTTTTTTTTTTTTTTTGAGACAGAGTCTTGCTCTGTCGCCCAGGCTGGAGTGCAGTGATGCACTCTCGGCTCACTGCAAGCTCTGCCCCCTGGGTTCAAACCATTCTCCTGCCTCAGCCTCCTGAGTAGTTGAGACTACAGGCGCCTGCCACCACGCCTGGCTAATTTTTTTTGTATTTTTATTAGAGACAGGGTTTCATTGTGTTAGCCAGGATGGTCTCGATCTCCTGACCTCGTGATCCACCCACCTTGGCCTTCAAAAGTGCGGGAATTACAAGCATGAGCCACCATGGCCAGATGTGTGTTTCTTGTACACAACAGATCACTGGATTTTATTTTTCATCCGTTCAGACACTATGTCTTTTGATTGGAGAGTTTAGTCTATTTACATTCAATGTTTTTATAGAAAAGTAGGGACTTACTCTTGTCACTTTCTTATTTGTTTTCTGGTTGCTTTTCAGTCTTTTCTTCCTTTTTTCCTTATTTCCTGTCTTTCTTTTAGTGATGGTGATTTTCATTGGTGATATGCTTTAATTTCTCGCATTTTATTTTTTGTGTATGCATTGTATCTTTCTTGAATTGAGGTTATCATGAGGCTTGCCAATACCATCTTATTTTAAACAGACAACAAATTAAAAGTGATTGCATAACATCACAATTACAGTACTGCATTATTCTGTGTTTTTCTGTGTACTTACTATTATCAGTGAGTTTTGCACCTTCAGATGATTGCTTTTTGCTCATTAACATCCTTCTCATTCAAATTGAAGAACTCCTTTTAGCATTTCTTATTGGACAGATCTGGTACTGATGAAAGCTGAAAGATTTCTCCTTTGTTTCTTCATTTCTTTATAAGTCTTTATTTATCCTTCATACTTAAAAGATGTTTTCAGCAGATATGGTATTCAAGGGTAATTTTTTTCCAGCCCTTTGCACATGTCATGCCACTCTCTTCTGGTCTGTAAAGTTCCCACTGAAAAATCTGATGCCAGACATATTGGAGTTCCATTATATGTTATTTGATTTTTTTTCTCTTGCTTCTTTTAGGATTCTTTCTTTATCGTTGACCTTTGGGAATTTAGTTATTATATGCCTTGAGGTAGTCTTCTTTGGGTTAATAACTGCTTGGTGCTCTATAACCTCCTTGAACTTGAATGTGGATATCTTTGTCTACATTTGGGAAGTTCTCTGATTTTATCCATTTGAATAAAATTTTTACCCCTATCTCTTTCTCTGCCTCCTCTGGAAGGCCAATAACTCTCAGAATTTCCCCTTTGAGTTTATTTTCTAGATCTTCTAGGTATCCTTCATTGTTTTAAATTCTTGCTTCTTTTGACTCCTCTGCTTGTGAGTTTTCAAGTAAGCTGTCTTCAAGCTCAATAGTTCTTTCTTCTGCTTGATACATTCTACTATTAAGAGCCCCTTAAGCATTCTGCAGCATGTCAATTGCATCTCTCAATTCTGTAATTTCTTTTTAGTTGTTTCATTCTCTTTGTTACATTTATCTAGTAGATAAATTTATCTGAATTCTTTCTCTATTATCTTAAATTTCTTTAACACAACATAACTATTTTGAATTACTTGTTTCTCCAGGATTAGTCCCTGGTGTTGTATACAGTTCATTTGGTGAGGCTAGGTTTTCTTGGAGGATGTTGATGCTTATAGATGTTTGTCAGTATCTGAGTATCGAAGACATAAGTGTTTATTGTAGTCTTCACAATCTGGGCTTGTTTGTGCCTGTCCTTCTTGGGAAGGCTTTCCAGGTATTCAAAGGGACTTGGGCCCCAACCTTAATACTGCAGTGATTTTTGCAGACTCATTGGTGGTTTTAGATAAGATCCAGAAGAATTCTCTATATTACCAGGCAGAGAGTTTTGTTATTTTCCCTTTCTTTCTCCCAAATGTAGAGTGTCTCTCTCTATGCTAACCTGCCTCAAAGTGGGGGGGGGGTGTGGTGATGCAAGCACCCCTTGGGGCTGCCACCAATGGGACTGCACTGGGTCAGACCTGTAGCTTGCAGAGCACTGAGCCTCGGCCAAGGCCCTTTCTCTCATGGTAATGAGTTCCCTCAGGCCCTGGACATATCCAGAGATGCTGTCTGGGATCCAGGGCTTGAAATAAAAATATAAAATAAATTTTAAAAATAAGTAGCAATTTACCTGTTGTTCTATTCACTAAGGCTAAGATGGCACTTGAGCCACAATACAAAGTCCCTACCAATCTTCTCTCCTCTTTCCACAGGCAGAGAAACCGTTCCCTGTAGCCACTACCACCAATACCGTGGGGTATTCTGTCAAACTGATACGGGAGTGGGGCAGGGAAGTACTGGGTAGAGAAAAGTGTGGTCTCTTGCTAGGGCTCCACTCCTACAGATCTAGGTGAGGACAAGCACGCCTGACTTTGCACCCAAATGTTGCATTTTCCAAGACCGCCCTGGCCACCACAACGCCATCCTGGGCCGACAAAAACCCAAGACCCTAGCGAGCAGACATACAGTTGGCCAGATGTTGAGATGACCACATCAGCGGAAGAAGACACAAGCGACTGAACAGCAAGAGGACATCAAGGAAGCACACTAGTAGAAAAGTACACCAACAGACATTGGCACACCAGCAGTTCATCAACCCGCGGGATGAGGCAGAGTTTGGCCATGGCACTCAGAGGAGAGCTGGGGCCACCGAGCCGTGCAACTCCGGCGGAAAACCATATTCCTTCTGACTCCCCATCTGCTGAGAGGTAGTTCCACTCAATAAAACTTTGCACTCATTATCCAAGCCCACATGTGATCTGATTCTTCTGGTACAACAAGGCAAGAACCTGAGATACAGAAAGCCCTTGGTCCTTGTGATAAGGTAGAGGGTCTAATTGGTTAACACAAGCTGCCTATAGATGGCAAACTAAGAGAACACCCTGTAACACACGTCCACTGGGGCTTCAGGAGCTGTAAACATTCACCCATAGACACTGTTGTGGAGTTGGAGCCCCACAGCCAGCCCGTCTTTATGCTCCCCTCGAGGTTTGAGCATCAGGGAACTGAAGATGCAAGCCACACCCCCATAGCATGTCCCGCGAGGGTGACAAGGGGACTTACCCCATTTCAACTGGGGGCTCATCAGGGATCCTGGAAGGTGAATGTGAACAAATGTAAAACTGTCAGGTATGTCTCCCTTCTGAAACCCTGCCACCTGTCTCTCTTTCCTGTGGGTAAGAGGCTCTGTTTCCCTTCAAAAGTTCTGTCTTAACCTGCCAGTAAAACGCCCCAGACTTTGTCTCTTTTCTCTCTCACACACAGTTCAAAATGGCTCTTATCTCTTCCTTAACAATGTTAAGAGTTTTGCTACATGCTGCGGCAATGTTACTAAGTCAAACGAGCATTAGGCTCAGCTGCCAAAGGTGCAAATCAGACCAATTGTTCCTAGAGGTGCCCCTCCCAGCCCGGGTACCTGGGTGTGCCTGCAGCAGGCAAAGGCCAAGCCCAACAGCCATGAGTGCGGGCAGCAGAAAGTTGCAGTTGTGGCCAGGACCCCACAGGGCCAAAGGATGGGCACTTCCTGCCTGTGCATCAGTGAACCCTTTCATTCCCAGGCTAAGGAATTCAATCTGGTGTGAACTGGGGTAAAGATATAAGGATTAGAAAGGCCCAGTTGCACTAAGCAAGGATTCTTCCTCCAGAATCTTCCCCTTTTTCCCCTTAAACTGTTTTTCTGTTTTTTCCTTTTCTAAGTCAGAGGGCTCCCACTGCCCACGCTGTTTCTCATAGGGAAGTTAACTGAGGAGCGACCCCTGCTGGCTGATAACTGCAAATTCCACAGGGCACATTTGAAACACTCTTAAGCAGACACAAACAACCTCAAAAATGCTTTTTCAGTACCAAACTTGATTCCAAGCTTCAAACAGAGGCCCTAAAAGGAAAAACCAAGTTTGAGGGATCCAAAGTCAGGCAACAGGCCCAATGTAAATAAGCAAGACCAATTCCTGCTGACTAAACCTCCCACCTCATGGAAAGAGGCCATGCTGCAAGGCATAAACCGGCCAAGAGAACTCAAAGTTTGCCAACAATAGGGAGAAATGGAGGTGCAGCTGAGGGCGGTTAATTACTATTCTCAGGTATTCCTTGCTGCGTGGGTATATACCGCACCGGTACCCATGGCCAGCACCTGCCAAGGTCACCAGGGCTCAGGGATAAGGGGTAGAGAGTGAAAGAAGGATGTCTGTTTTCTCTCTCCATCACACCCTGAGTTTTCATTGAAAGAAGGAAGGGATGAGGGACACCTCTATTCCCTCTCTTTCAGAATAGGCAACCAGCTCTTTTTACCACTCCCAGCTTATACTTCTTTGGAGTGTATCCTGAACCACTGGGACTACTTTGACCCTCAGAATCTGGAGGAAATATGCCTCATAGCCCTCTGCACAAAGGTTTGGCCAAATTGTGATTTGCATGAGGGACTGAGTTGGCCCCAGAAGGAACCATTCATTTTGATACTATCCGGTCCGGCAGTTGGAACTTTTCTGTAAATGTGAGGACAGATGGTCTGAGGCCCCATACGTGCAGGCTTTCTATACCTTGCAAGGCAATCCAGACCTTTGCCGACAATGTATGATTGAAACAGCTCTCCTGTTTGCCATCTCAGGGAAGGCTGCACGGGGCAAGGCCAGGGAATTAAAGATACGAGTCCCAGAGACACCCTCAGCAGAGGAGCCAGCTCCCTCTAGTCCTGCTTCTCCGGGTCAACCCTGACCTCCCTGTCCAGTTTCCGCCTCTTACTTGCCCCCTACTAGAAATCTTCACTCCAAATAAGCCCCAGTATCACTCTTCCCCCTCCAACAGATGCCCAGTGAATTTGGGCCCAGTAAGGTCCAGGTTCCCTTCTGCCTACAGGACTTAAAACAAATTAAGGGGGATCTTGGCAAGCTCTCAGATGACTCTGACAGCTATATACATATGTATATATACATACACACACACACACATAGACTTTCCGGAATTTCTCCCAAATATTTGAACTCTCCTTGAGAGACATTATGTTACTTTTGAATCAGACCCTGACAGACACTGAGAAACAGGCTGCTCCACAAGCAGCACAGAGATTTGGGGATGAGGTTTGTATCACATATAGCATCAGGGATGGGGGCAAATATCATCCAACCAGAAGAGAAGCAACACCAATGGATGGCCCTAAATGGGATCCCAGTGATGAGGTGGAAGACTAGAAAAGGAGATACTTTTAGTTGTGCATAATGGAGGGCTTACATAGGACTAAGACCAAGCCAAGCCTCTCAATTGTACTAAGTTGTCTGTGATGGACAAGGGATTTGATGAAAATCCCACTGCCTTCCTTGAAAGGCTGAGAGGACTTGGTAAAGCACAACTCTCTTTCTCCTGATTCAGATGAGGGACAACTAACTCCAAAGGATCAATTTATTAATCAGCCTTCTCTTGATATCAGGAGGAAGTTGCAGAAATGGGCCCTGGGACTAGAAAGTACATTAGAGGACCTCCTGAAAGTGGCTCCCTCAGTCTTTTATAATAGAGACAGGGAGGACTGGGAAAGAGAGAGGAAATACAGGTATTCCCAGTGTGCACCTGTTAACTGCTAAAGATATGGCAAGAACAGTTATTGCTCTTGTACAGTTTATCCGCTCCCATACAAGGTTTAATTTCTTTCACCAGGGTGAAACAGCTTGGGGTACAATGTTGTCATTAGTATATTTCACTTCTTATCTCTGTAATCTTTGGCACTAAATTCTTTTTTTGTTGTTGTTTTGTTTTGAGAGGGAGTCTCACTCTGTCACCCAGGCTGGGGTGCAGTGTTGAGATCTTGGCTCACTGCAAGCTCCGCCTCCCGGGTTCACGCCATTCTCCTGCCCCAGCCTCCCCAGTAGCTGGGACTACAGGCGCCCGCCACCACGCCCGGCTAATTTTTTGTATTTTTAGTAGAGACAGGGTTTCACTGTGTTAGCCAGGATGGTCTTGATCTCCTGACCTCATGATCCACCTGCCTCGGCCTCCCAGAGTGCTGGGATTACAGGCGTGAGCTACAGCGCCCGGTCTTTGTGTGTGTGTGTGTGTGTGTGTGTGTGTGTGTGTGTGTGTGTAATACACGTTTAACTCATGCATACTTAACCTTATAAAACTTGTTTTTTTCTCTCACGGCCTAGAAGCCATCAAACTCCAAGTGGCCAGGCTACCAGAGCTTCAGACGATGGCACCCCTTTGCTAAGAACATTTAGATAGACCTCTGAGAGGAGTCTGACTGCCGTTTTCTCCAAAACAATGACCCTTGTCAGCAGGAAGCAGCTAAGACCAGTCATCGTTCCTATTCTAATGGGAGTTAGATATACCTCTTCAGAGTGGGGAATGATACAGGAGGGGGTCAAGGAAGTGCTGGGTAGAGAAAGTCATAGTTCCTTGCTAGGGCTTCACCTCCACGGACATATAAAACCCCGAGACCCTAGGGGGAAACACGTAGGCGCGCAGACATGGAGAGGAGTGGAAGGAGACACAAGTGGCTGAAGGGAGAGAGGACGTAGAGGGAGCACGCTGGTGGGGGGCACACTTACAGACCTCTGCCTGCCGGAAGCCCATCAACCAGCGGTACAAGGTGGAGTTTGGCCAGGGCAGTCAGTGAAGAACCAGGGCCACAGAGGGGCCCACTCCGTGGGGGAAACCATCTCCCTTCAGGTTCCCCCATTAGCGGAGAGCAGCTTCCACTTAATAAACCTTTGCACTCTTTCTCCAAGCCCACATGTGACCCAATTCTTCCGGTACAACAAGGCAAGAACCTGGGATACAGAAAGCCCTCTGTCCTTGTGACAAGGTAGAGGGTCTGATTGAGCTGGTTAATACAACTGCCTACAGACGGCAAACTAAGAGAGCAGCCTGTAACGCACCCCCACTGGGGCTTCAGAGGTTGTAAATATTCACCCCTAGACACTGTAGTGGGGTCAAAGCCCCACAGGCTGCCCGTCTGTATGCTCCTCTGGAGGTTTCAGCAACAGGGAGCTGAAAAAGCGAGCCACACCCTCATCACATGCCCTGCGAGGGAGACAAGGAAACCTTTCCCATTTCAAAATGACCTCTGATGTTTGCTTAAAGCCCAAGGCTCTTCCATCTGCTTTTGGTGAATCCTGCCAGGCCTTGTACTAACCCTTCAGTGCAGTGGGCTCCCCTCTGGCCCAGGGCAGCTTCCATAAATGCTGTTCAAGGGCCTAGACCTGGACTCGGGGATCCCAAGAGCCTGCCTGTTGCTCTACGCCCTGTGGCCGAGATTGTTCCTGATTTTGGGTTCTTGCGACAGTTCTTTTCTGTGTGCAGGTAGATGTTAAAATTTGGTGTTCCAGCCAGGGGGATGAATGGTATCAGCTTCTGTTCTGCCATCTTGCCCCAGCTGTGCTCTTTACTTCTATCACATGCTGCCTCTCTAACTATAGATCAATAACATATAGATTCAATAGATTATTTAAAAATAGATGAAAAAGAGTCAGCTGAAATACATGACAGAAAGACACAGAAAGAGGTGCTGCTTCAACAACATGTGAGTGTGAGACTAGTCTAGTAGAAAGCAATAGTAACCTTAAACAAAGATTTTATCAACAGAAGGGGAAATTGGTAAATAAGGAAGGAGCAGGGGGTGAGGACATAATCAGAGGAAAGATTTATAATTAGTTCTCAGAATTTCACAGTGGGGCAGATTTCATGGCTTTTAGACTCTACCTGCCATATGGTTCTTTAATGGAGCATAACTCTGGGTTATCACAAGATACTAATAAATATTTGAATCACGTAATTCCTTCTCTTGGCTCTAATTCCATTTATTCATTAATTTAATATTCAATACCTATTAATCCAGGCGCTGCTGTATGTGCTTGAAACATAGTGAAGACCTAGGCAGACAAATTAATTCTCCAAAATATTCTATTGTTCATGGAATGATTGGAAAACGTCTGTCCCTGTGCCATTGAGCTCATGGTAAACATCAAATAAAAACTTAAAGATATTCATCCAGATTCAAAAAAGACACACTTCTGATCACATTTCTGAATCTGAGTTAAGTAGTGAGTAAGAACCTGAGGGGTAGTACTAGAAATCATAGAAGTGTGCTGAAAGCTCAAAAGAGACTGAGTTCTTATTCATACTCCCTTTGGAAATAAGGGATTATAACATAAAAATTGTCATATTTCTCTGATGACTGTTGACAAAGGGCCAATTCCCATAGAGTGGGTATGAGACCAGCAAAGAGGAAATAAATGAGAGCCATCCTACAACTAACTCATTTATAATGCCCACATATTTCTGGGGAAGGTTTTAGATACACACACACACACACACACACACACACACACACGACTCATCCCATATTAAAGAGATAGTATACATCTTCTGTTAAAAGACTATTCAACCGCATATTATTCTCCAAAAGATTTGCTATATATTCAGCAGAAAATATTTTAAACCTGCAAAGAGTTTATAACAGAGCAAGAGTATAATCTTTATATGGATAAAGTTTGAACTGTTTCCCTGATTGATGCAGACACAAATCGAAAAGTAAGAACAGTGGATCGGCGTAAAACTCTTTGTGTTTTCACTTTAATGACAGGAAAAAAAAAAACAACTAGGTGTGGTCACAACCCTGCACTGAGAACTAGTAACTGGGGAAAAAGAGATGAGTAGTTATGATGCCCATTTCACGTCTGGCACAAGAGTAAAAACAATTTATACCCAGTGTAATCGACACTAAGCAGGCAGGAATCATACAGTGAACCTTCTGATCTTAGAGCAGTGTGCTATGAGTTTAGCCAAAATCAAAACACCAATGTTGATAGCAGCAGCATGAGAGATAGTGTCCAGACCACAGCTATAATCATCTCTTGTACAAATCTCTAAGGCTAGTGCTGTGGAATCATCTGCTAAGTATTTATTAAAATATTCTGGTAAGGAACCCTTTAGTGACATTTTTATAGCACTCACATAGCTAAAAAATAAGGCCTGTAATATTTACCTAGTACAATTTATAAATATATTTTTTATTATCCCAGAAGTTGAGAAGCTTGGCATCTTGTAAGCACAATCTGAGAAAGCCCATTTTTCTAAGAAATACTTTTAATCATTGAAAATGCATGCAATTTCATAAATTTGGACTGCTTATCTAAATCATCTGAACATTTTGCAAGGGAGTATGAGTTTCCCTGAGTATGAAATATTCTTCACAACGTTTCTTCACCTTCTCTTATTATAGTAACTGGATAAGTTTTATTTTATAAGAACACTCACTTTGTCTGTACCATCTCCACAAAATTGTCTAAAATTGATTCCTGTCTGAGTTTATAACATGTTTTGCATTCCATGTAATTTACAGAGATTTAACAATCATAACCCCCATTCATATTTTGCACTCAATAGAACTTGCATAAACAGAGTTAAAAGTTTTGCAATCTTGTTAGGTCTCGAATCTAGATGACAGATGTTGATTATAAAGTGGGCTTGGCTAATCTCAAAAGTAGAAATGCCTTAAACAAGATAAGTAGGTTTAGCTGCCATCACTATTGAAATATGACCAGATATCTAACAATGATTTTACAAACAATTTTAAAATCTGAAATGAATGATTCATTCTTATTAAACACACAACATATTTATCATTCATCTGTGCATTCAAGTTTTCATGCATACATTCAATTAAAACATTTATTGAGTAAAGTACTAGGTATTTCACTATGCCCTAGGTTTAAAAAAAAAGAAAGAGGTGAAAAATAGACAGCAATTGTTCTTCTGAACTTGATGTGGAAGACAAAGAAATATAACACTTGGGTTAAAATCCTGTGGTGTATCATTTCATACTAACCTGGAATCATTGGAGCAAGAAAAACTTCTGTTCAAATCCTGACCTAGACATTTCTTAATTATGTAGTTCTAGTTAAGTTACTTGAACATCTAAACTCTAGCTCTCTCTTCCAATAAATGAGCATCCTCTGGACCAGGTATGGTGGCTGACACCTGTAATCCCAGTACTTTGGGGGGCCGAGGCTGGTGGATCATCTGAAGTCAGGAGTTCAAGACCAGCCTGACCAACATGGTGAAACCCCGTCTCTACTAAAAATACAAAACTAGCTGGATGTGGTAGCGCATATCTGTAATCCCAGCTACTCAGGGGGCTGAGGCAGGAGAATCTCTTGGACCATTACACTCCAGCCTGGGCGACAGAGCAAAAACTCCATATCAAAAAAAAAAAAAAAAATTAGCATCCTTTGCTTTTAAACAGCTATGATATCATTTAACATATAGGGTTTGAGGATTAGATGAAATAAGTATAGATTACAACAACACTAGTCTAACACTTTTATGTTTTCAATAATTCATACAAAATAAGAATCCAGAAATACAGTGGCTAATTCCAATATAATGATTACTCTGATCCTCCATACTGCCATTAATTTGTAATAAAATATACAAATTTACTGCTACTTTATAGTTTTAAATTTCCATACTACGAAAAGGTAAAAGATTGGTAAGCATTTAAACTAAAATTAAAGTAGGAGCTAACCAAAAAAGTAATACATTTTATCTGTGAAACATTAGACAATATGAAATAGGAAGCCGTGTTCTTATCTGAGATAGCACAAAGTATTTTTGACTAATATTGCTCATTACTGCATATGGCTTTGGAATCTTTTCACATCACACCCCTTTTAATTTATTCTAATCTTATAATAATGCTCAAACATAGCAGGTCCCATAATTGAAAAAAGATTAAATATGAACCCACAAAATATTTTTACATCCTTTTATTATAAGAATAATATTAAAAATAGTCCCACTTGTACAACTGGTATTTCATTTTCTTTTTTAAAAAATTTTCAACATAAGAGGATTATATTTGAGTTTATTTCTATTTCTTCACATGTTCATTTTACACATGCTAATTTATCACCTAAGATTTAAAATATGTTAAATCTGATGTCATGAAACTTATTCTGCAAGTCGAAAATATCTCTTATTTCAAACTATTTTTCAATGAAATTTCAAGGTCTACTTTTTAACATCATGTAAGATATATAAAATAGAAGACTCCTATAAGAGAAGTGAGATGGGAACAAAGAAAGGACAAGAACAGCACTGTCATTTTTCTGAGAAGAAATATAGCAGAATGTAAAGGCACATGAATACTTGTCTAGAGAGCCCTTCTCTCTCAGGAGATGGTATCTGAGAGCACATTAGAGGAGCATCACCACTGTTAAAGGAAACACACATCATGCAAAGAGAGCTAAGATTTCCTACGCATCACAAAACATTGACTTTGGTCTTAATATGTTCATCTTAATTTAGTTGTAAGTCACCCAAACCAAGTAATTAATGCGAGATGACAAAGGAAACTCCCGGAAGGAAATAATGCACAAACCAAGCTTCAACACCTTTCTCTTTTAGATACTCTGTTCAAAATTTCTAATTACCAGGGAAGAATCTGAAGGAGGTTGTGGCAGGAGTTACCTACTGGGTCATTTTGTTATAAATCAGGGACTGAGTCACATTAACACATGTATCTGCAAGAGGAACTATCAATGTTTATCAAGGGAAGAAAAAGCACTTATAAAACCCTAAGAAGTTATCCTAAATGGCAGTGAAAATTGTGGTGGCCAATTAACTGATCAATTTTTCCATATTCAGACCAAAAGCAATAATTTAAAAAGATAGCGCTTACAGACAAAGAATATCCTTTCTATAGACCTCAGATCTGAAGAATTCCAAGAAGGTATGCCTATGAGGTTCTACCCAAGTGCTGAAGTAAAGTTATGGTCAAATATTTGGTACATACATTAGGATATTGGTTAAGCTGCTTTAAACAGAGGTGATATACTAGTTGTTTAAACTAAATAGAAGTTTAATTCTTTCCTATGTTAAAGCCTAGCAATAAATGGCCCAGGCATAGTAAAGGGGCACTGTCATGCTTGAACATGCGATTTCCTTGTTGGGGTCCAAGTAAGCTATGCCTTTTAATATAACCTGCCAGAGAGGGAGAAGAAAGGAATTAAGAAGCGCATGCTCATTCCTTTTAAAGAAAGGACCTAATGATGGCTCAAAGCACTTCTGTTGCTTTCTAGTGATAATAACTTAATCAAATAGCCATATCCAGATGCATGGGAGACTCAGAAATGAAGTGTTTAGGCAACAGTGTGGTCAATTACAAGTGTTATCATGGAAAAAAAGAAGACTGAATATTGATGGACTACAGCAATCTGTCACAAAGCATTTCAGAAGCTGAGAAATGAGGCCAGCAAAATAAAGAATGGAAAATTTAATAGGGACATAGAAAAACCAGAGTTATGAATACCACTAATTCTCAAATAATCAAAAAGGCATAAAATTTTTTAAAAACAGAACAAGAAATCAAATGTTTGTTGTAGTCCAAAGTTCTAAAGTGAATTCAAAATGCTCTCAACTTTCTTTTGTCTCTGAAAAATAGTAGAAAAAGTACAATTTTGACCTGGCTGTGACAATCACGGCAAAAGCAATTCAAAATTTGAATTCAAAAGTTGCAAATATAGATCCAGTTTTCTGAAATTACTTTTCTCAAATTTTGATTTTAAATGAGAATATTTCCTAAAGCTTATTTCATACTAACCTTCAATCATAAAGCTTATGATTACAGGGGTTTAATTTATTTTTAAAGTATGAGATAATGATGCATTTAAACTTTGTTTTTTAAGTGAATGCCTCATTTATTTTCAATTCAGTAAACCTAATTTAAATTGAAGTGAACTTAAAAATGAAAAGTTCAACTATTTTAATTTTTTTGAAGTAACATGATTCATTTTTAGAAATAAATATTAAATATAGTGTTCACTTGCTTACATTTCAAGACTATAATTTGTTTATATATAATATATATTTTACAATATGCATTATATATGTATTATGTATATGTATATATAGCGAGAGAGACCTTATACATTTATTGCATCTCAACTTCACCATCCATTGTTAGTTTGTGTTTTCAAATGAGCAAGTGAAAGAATCAGTATAAACTGATTACAGAATGTATTTCTGTTTTACTCGAATAATCTAGGGCATGGTAAAAAGAAACCTGAAGCCTGTGTACAAATATGTCCCAGATGTTTAACAAAATATAATATGTCCCATATATTTAACAAAATGTATTGAAAATATAAATTCAGTTTTCTTTTATAACTGTAAACCCATAAATACCTTACAGTTTCACTGTGGTTCCTGACAAAGATGTGTGGAAACTCCACTAAAAGGGCTCCCATTACTGTTTACGTGCTTTGTAAGATGGGGACCAAAGGCCAGGGACAATTACATAGGAAGAAACCATTCCCCTTCTGCAGGGAGGTTGCTCTAAGTGACTACAGAATTATTACCCTAATTCTAGGTTTTCCTGTTTTTCCATCTTGGGAATCAGGCTTAGAATTAGGGAGAATGAAAAGCGCGGTGGCTCAAGCCTGTAATCCCAGCACTTTGGGAGGCCAGGCCGAGATGGGCGGATCACGAGGTCAGGAGATCGAGACCATCCTGGCTAACACGGTGAAACCCCATCTCTACTAAGAAATACAAAAAATAGCCGGGCGAGGTGGCAGCGCCTGTAGTCCCAGCTACTCGGGAGGCTGAGGCCGGAGAATGGCGTGAACCTGGGAGGCGGAGCTTGCAGTGAGCTGAGATCCGGCCACTGCACTCCAGCCTGGGCTACAGAGCGAGACTCCGTCTCAAAAAAAAAAAAAAAAGAAAAGCGCTACCTAGCGCTGATAAGCGGGGTTATATTGCTGATCTCAGTCCTTTTCCTCTGTAGAAAAAGGGGGAACTCAGGATT
The DNA here is from genome assembly GCF_043159975.1 of Macaca nemestrina. Lineage (NCBI taxonomy): Eukaryota > Metazoa > Chordata > Mammalia > Primates > Cercopithecidae > Macaca > Macaca nemestrina. Next base: position 186,815,159 of record NC_092126.1, on the reverse strand, counting down.
TCAAAGTGAATGAGGTTTGAGACTTAGTCCTTGCTTCATTGACTATCCAAACAAAACTAAAAAATACTGAACAGAATCCAAATGTGTGCTGTTGAAGAAGATTTGCTCTGCTTTTTTGTTTTTTCCTGTTTGGTGGTTGTTTCAGTATGCCTGTTAGAATCATATGTATAGAAAGAGAGAGAGAAAGAGCAGCTAAAGAAATGGTATAGAGAACAGAGTGGTATCAGTAAAAGCGCTAGAACAAGACAATTTTCAGAGGGCAGCAAAAATTGCTATCATTTGTATTCATCCCTTAATTATATTTTGCCACTAAAGTTTGTGTTACAGAACACATGGAAAAATATTACCAAGTGCATACATTTGTTGCCCTTGTTTATGAAAGCTCATCAGTGTTTTCAAACTGTGTAAGTAAAAGCAAATTATTCAACCAGAATATGTTGGGAAACAGCAAGGATAAAAAGAACGTAATTATGTTTTGTTTATTGTATTCTACAAGGTAAAGCCTAGTAATTTGTTTCACTACTTGCAATACATAGGGGTATTAATAATAGGTTTTCTTCAAGATATTTATTTGTCAATCTCCAGCTCATTAACATCAGCTATTAATATTTGATTTGAAAGCAAAAGCCTTAATTTGTAATATAATATAAACTTGACATTAACCAATATTTATAGATTATAAAAGTACAAGCAGTCATCACTGTAAACAGTAATGCAGTATCGTAAAAATTACTGTTTAAGTAAACAGTGCCCAGTGATCTTACTAAAACGTGGTAAACGTTATAAATGAGACATGGCCCATGAAAATATCTGTCAAAATATTGAAAACTCTCTTATCTATAGATATATTAAAAAATGGAAACAAATAGTAAAGTTAATATTTATTTTATACTCTGTAATTTAAAACATTAGAAACTTTAAGAATAAAAGTAGGTTTTTTTGTAAAATGTATGTAAAGACTAGTGTAAACAGAGTTTGCCTTCTCATGGTGTAACTAACAATATGGAGTATTTCTCTGTTTTGGAAAATTGTTATACTACTAAGTTTTGATCAGCTTCCAACATTTTATCCTTTTCACTTTCAATGTCAGGAAATATCTCCAAAGTTCCCTTAAAGTGAAGGGTTTTTGCCAGCATCAATTTTTCTGAGGCATTTTCATCCTTTCACCACAACCACCATTCTAATTTAGGTCAATCAGTTTGCCGTGACTCAGCTCCTCTAGAGTCCTTTAAACTATTTCTAATAGAACTCAATTTACATAAGATTCTAATTCTATATCCAGCATGATCACTTTTTGTTTCTTTGCTGCATTTTCATCTTTATTGGTCAATTCCCTCTTTTGACTATCTATCTTTGTAAAATAGCTCCTGAATTTACCAGGGGAGAGAAGGAGGCAGTAGTACAATGCTAGCATTGCTTTTTGAGTGTAAAGTGAATAACAAATGCATAGTGGCCAATCACCAACAGATTTTGAAAGAAGTGACAAGATTCATCACTGATTATAATGTGTGTCTGTTTTTTACATGGTGATTTATGGACTGAAGAAGTAGCAAGTTTGTGCATTATGCAATTTCTCACAGTAAATATAAGGGGGTATTGAAATTTGAGCTGTGGTTTTAGAGGGCTAGGGTAAGTTAACTAAATTATGGTAAATAAAATCTGTTCATATCAGAACTGTGCAAAGAAAGGACTGTCTTGTATGTTGTAACAAGAATTAGCCTAGATGTTAAATTTAGTTGGCAATAAATGTTTTCTTCATTGACCAATCAGGTACCTCAGCATGATTAACAAGGAAGAATAACCTACTGAAGATTTAGCTTCTGCCATAGGCTTCATAAGAACCCCCAAACATATACCAGCATCCAAGTAAATATAGACAATAAATAAAAGTAGCATACTTCCTGTAAACTGAGCTTCAAGACCAGTGTCCCACTTGTCCCAATCAGGTTGATACACATAAGCCTCTTTTATACAGAAATTCTGAATTCCCCACTACTTTTTAAATGCTATATTATATTAGATTTTGCCATCAGCAAGAGAGCCCAACACAGAAAAAAATAACTTTATAGAGACCAGCATTCAACTGGAAATTTGAGTTCATTAAACTCTCAATAAATATTAGCCAAACTGTGTTTTTACCTTCTCCCTACAAAACAGTTAGACTATGACTCTACCACTTTATGTCCATTAATATTGTCAATATCCATAATTACTGAGCATGACAAATATCTATTCCATCATACCATCTTGCAGTTTTAGTCCTATAGAAATCACACTCATTCCTCCTACAAAAAAGTCTTTCTTACCTAATACCTTTCCATTCTGCCATACGGGTTCTCTATTTTAAAATTCTAATGATTTTCTCAAATTTTATGTGAGTATTATGTTCACATTATATGCAACCATACTTCATGTGCATTTTGTTTCTCAATGCATTTTCCTTCCGTGGAGAAAAAAATAAATGATTTGAGAGAACTGAAAATGTTCACATTAAAATAATACATTAAAAGAATCATTCACCATCACCAAGTGGGATTTATCTCTGGGATGCAAGGATAGTTCAAAATATGCAAATCAATAATTATGATACACCACATTAACAAAATGAACATAATTCAGCACTGCTTCCTGATAAGAATTCTCAACAGATAAAGTATAGAAGGAATGTTTCTCAACACAATAAAGGGTATATATGACAAACCTGTAGCCAGCATCAGCTTCAAAGATGAAAAGTTGAAAGCTTTTCCTCTAATATCAGGGATAAAACAAGAATGTCCACTCTCACCACTTCTTTTCAACATAGTGCCAGAAGTCCTGGCCAGAGTAATTAGGCAAGAAAAAGAAATAAAATACATTTTAATACGAAAGGAAGAAGTTACATTGTCTCCATCTGGTGACAACATGAGCTTATATACAGAAAACTTGAAGACTACCAAAAAACTGTTGGAACTGATAAATGAATTCAGTGAAGTCATAGAGTATAAAATCAACATACAAAATAAGTGGGGTTTCTATATTCTAATAATAAATTATTCAAAAGGGAAATTAAGAAATCAATCCCATTTACAATAGCAGCAGCAACAACAAAATGACAATGCCAAAGTATAAATTTAACCAACAAGCTAAAAGAGGCCAGGCGCGGTGGCTCATGCCTGTAATCCCAGCACTTTGGGAGGCCGAGGTGGGCGGATCACGAGGTCAGGAGATTGAGATCATCCTGGCTAACACGGTGAAACCCCGTATCTACTAAAAAAAGTAATAATACAAAAAATTAGCCAGGCATGGTGGCAAGCACCTGTAGAGAATTGCATACAGAAAACTATAACATTCTGATGAAAGAAAATGAAGAAACAAATAATTAATATTTTAAAAACATCCATACTATTAAAAATGATCTACAAATTCAATGCAATCCCTATCAAAATTCCAATTTTGTTTTTCATAAAAATAAAAAAATCCTTAAATATGTATGAAATTACAAAAGACTCTGAATAGTCAAAATATCTGTGGAAAAAGAAAAAAGGTAGAGGCATCACATTCACTGATTTCAAAACATATTCAAAAGTGATTAGAATAAAAACAATATAGTATTGGCATAAACAGACACATTGGCCAGTAGAACAGGACATATAACCCAAAAATAAACCCACACATTTATAGTCAATTGAGTTTTGACAAGGGTAAGAGCACACAATGTGAAAAGGACAGTCTTTCAATAAATCCTTTTGGGAAAACTGGCTATCCACATGCAGATGCCATAAATTGGATCCTTATCTCACACCATACACAAAATCAAATCAAAATGGTTTAAAGACTTATACATAAAACCTGAAACCATAAAACTACTAAAACAAAATATATGGAAAAATGCCAGAATATGGGTCTGAGAAAAAATTTTTTGGATATGACACCAAAAGCACAGGCCACAAAAGCAAAAACAGACTAAAGGAATGACATTAAACTGAAACGCTTCTGCGCAGCAAAAGACACAACAAAGTGAAAAGACAACACACAGAATGGGAGAAAATGTTTGCATATCATACATTTGATAAGGGTTAATATCTAAGTTATATAAGGAATTCAAATAACTCACTATCAAGGAAACAAACTGATTTAAAAATGGGCAAAGAACTTGAGCAGACATTTTTCAAAAGAAAACATACAAATGGCTAACAGGTATATAAAAAGAAAGCTCAGCATCAGTAATCATTAGAGAAATGCAAATTAAAACCATAAGAATATATTATCTTACACCTGTTAGAATGACTATTTTCAAAAAAAGATGAAAGCCTTGTGTTGGCAAGGATGCAGAGAAAATGGAACACTTGTACATTGTTAATGATAACATAAATTGGTATAGTCATTATGGAAAACAATATTCAGATGCTCAAAAAAGTATAAATAGAACAACCATATGATTCAGTAATTCCACTTCTAGGTATATATCCAAAGGAATTGAAATAAATATATCCAAGTAATATCTACACTCCCATATTTATGATAGCATCATTCACAATACTCAAGCTATGGAATCAACCTAAGTGTCCATCAAAGGATAAAGAGATAAAGAAAATGTAATAAATATACGCAATTTGTTACAAAATAGATGGACCTGGAGGACATGATGCAAGTGAAAGAATCCAAGCACAGAAAGAGAAATACCACATGATCTCACTTTTATGTGGAATCTAAAACAGTAGAACTCATAAAAGTAGCAAGTAAAATGATGGCTTCCAGAAGAGAGAGAAAATGGGAAATTGTTGATCAAAGGGTACAAAGTTTCAGATAGACAAGAGGAATAACTTTTGAGATATATTGTACTGAAGGGTGACTATAGTCAAACAACAGTGTACTGTATACTTCAAAATAAGAGAATAAGAGAGTGAATTTTAAATGTCTCCCTATAAAATGATGACAGGTAAGCAAGGGGGTGGATATGTTAATTAGCTTGATTTAATCATTCTACATTGTATTCACATTTCAAAATATCACATTGTATCCCATTAATATATAAAATTGTTGTCAATTTAAAATAATATTAATAAAAGTAATTGAATAAAGCAATTCTTCAAACAAATAAAGAAAACTATCCAAATGAATTCAGTGTTGTATGTGTCTGATTGCACATTAAAAGCATGAGTAAAAGCCACCTGAATGTATATGCTGAATTTACAAAGGATAAGAGAATGTTCTTAAGAAGAAATAAAACTTTTAATGGGAGAAAAGATATTCCCAAAACCATGGATATCTTAAGTGTCTCTTTTTTCTTAGAAACAAGATACCAAAATTTTGTAGTTATGCTCTATGAGAAAAGAAAGCCCTAAAATACTTAATCTCAGTAGTTGGGATCTAATGCTAAATTCTTTTATCTGACATTACTAGAGTTCAAAGATTTTTGTAAATGTCAGCAATCAAATCTACAAAGGACGTCTCTGAGGATGGGATTATGAAGCAAATACATTCGGAAATCAACAGTTAACATCAAATTATATCGTTCTATACAGTGGGAAAACATCAAGGAGATTAGAACCAAGAAAATGAAAACACTAAAAGTTGATTGCACTTCCATTTATTGTCTTCTGTAGATATTTTGATTTTTACAAATTGAGGATTTTTGACAACCCTGCACTAAGCAAGTCTATCAGCGCCATTTTTCCAACCGCTGTGCTCACTTGTGTCTGTGTGTCACCTTTTGGTAATTCTCACAATATTTCTAAACATTTTCATTATTAGCACCTTATATGTTATGGTGATATGTGATATGTGATCATTGATATTACTATTATAATTGTTTTGGGGCACAATGTACTGTGCCTATATGAGACAGTAAACTTAATCTACAAATGTTGAAGGTATTCCGACTGTTCCACTGGCTGGCCATTCCTCTGTTTCTCCCTGTCCTCAGGCCTTCTTATTTCCAGGGTTACAATATTGAAATTAGGCCAATTACCACCTCACAGTGGCCTCTAAGTGTTCAAGTAAATGGAAGAGTCACTCATCTCTTACTTAAAACCCAAAGCTAGAAATGTTTAATCTTAGTGAGGAAGGCATGTCAAAAGCCAAGATAGGTTGAAAGTTCAGTCTTTTATGCCAAATAGTTAGTCAAGATGTGCATGCAAAGGAAAGCCATTGAAGAAAATTAAAAGCGATACTCCAGTGAACACACAATGATAAACTGCAAACCAGCCTTATTGCTTATGTAAACTAAATTGGAGTGGTCTGATAGAAGGCCAAATCAGCCACAACATCCCCATAAGCCCAAGCCTAATCCTGGATGAGGACCTAAGATGAGAGAGGTGAGAAAGCTGCAGAAGAAAAGTCTGAAGCTAATAGAGACTGGCTCATGAGGTTTAAGGAGAGAGGTCGTCTCTATAACATAAAAGTGCACAATGAAGTGGCAAGTGCTGATGTAGAAGCTGAAGCAAGTTGTATAGTTGATCAAGATAAGATCATTGATGATGGTGGCTACACTAAACAACAGTATAGGGAAAACACAGCCTTATGTTGGAAGAAGATCCCATCTAAGACTTTCACAGCTGGAAATAAAAAAAAATCATTGCCTGGCTTCAAGGCATCAAACTACAGACTGACTCTCTTGTTAGGGTCGAATGCAGTTAGTGACATTAAGTTGAAACCAGTGCTCATTTACCATTCCAAAAATTTTAGGGTTCTTAAGTACTATGTTAAATCTACTGTGCTTATGCTCCAGTGGCACAACAAAGCATGGATGACAGCACATCTGTTATAGTATGGTTTATGGAATATTTTAAGTCCACTGTTGAGAACTTCTCCTCAGAATATCACTGCTCAGTGACAATACATCTGGTAACCCAGCTCTGATGAAGATATGCAAGGAGATTAATGTTTTCATGGCTGCTAATGCAATCTTCATTTTGCAGCTCAGAGATAAAGGAGAATTTTAACTTTCAAGTCTTATTATTTAAGAAACACTTACAGTAAGGCTATAGCTACCATGGATAGATATTCCTCCAAATGTATCTGGGCAAAATAAATTGAAAATCTTCTGTAAAAGATTTACTATTCTAGATAACATTAAGAGCATTTGTGATTTTTGAAAGGACGTCAAAATATCAACATTAACAGGAGTTTGAAAGATGTTAATTCCAACTCTCAACCTTTGAGACTTTAAGATGTTCAAGACTTCAGTGAAGGAAGTTGTGGAAATATCAAAATCAGAATTAGAAGTGGAGCCTAAATATGTGACTGAAGATTGCTGCAATCTCAGGATAAACCTTTAATGGATGAGGAATTGCTTCTTATGGATGGGCAAAGAAAGTGGTTTCCTGAGATGGAAAATAGCCATGATGCAGATACTGTGAACATCACTGAAATCATAAATAGGATTTAGAATATAACATGAACTTAGTTGAGAAAGCAGTGGCAGAGTTCAAGAGGATTGACTTCAATTCTGAAAGGAGTTCAACCCTGCATAAAATGCTATCCAGCGCATCACGTGCTACAGAGAAATATTTTGTGAAAGGACAAATCAATCAATGTGGCAAGCTTTACTGTTGTTACCAGGTGTTTCTTTTACTAAAGGAGTTTAAACTATTGAGTAAGAGTGAGCTTTTTTTTAAGGTTTATGAGAGTTATATCTGTGCCAAGATGGTTGTCTCCAGGAAATCCTCAGACCAAGTTGCATCATACTGCTAAGTGACACGTAGCGTCAGCCCTGCAAGATATTCGTGTGGACCTTATGGCTATCCTTAATCCTGTAGACATGTATGCCTCTTATAATACACTTACAGATATGAAGTTGGGAGAGAAGCAACTAGGTTATAAAAGACAGGAATCAGGAAGTGGATCAGAGCATCACTTTCAAGATAAGATCAGAGTGAGAAATTATATCTCAGTTCACAACCAGATGGAAACAGGCAAAGTTTAGAACAACATGAATCAACTGGAGTAAATAACTTTCAGTTAAAATGCTAAACCATACAATCTGAGGACAAGAAAGCAAAGCATCGTGACCAAAGCTTAGGTCTTGAGCAATTAGACCAAGCTACAATGTTAGAAGTCCTAGAGCATGTATGTTTCCACGGCAGGACTCTTCTGAAGGCCTAGGTTTTATACCATTTGGCTTACTCTTTCCTAAGTTAAAAACATATTATAAAATATAGCATACAAAAATAAATGTATGCTGTGGTTACCAACTGCTTTGGTAACACTTTGACCTAGAGAGGTGCAATATTTGATGTTCAAGGACAATGTCTCCATAGTTTGGAGATTCTGAAGTGGACATCTGGATCTAAAAATTATTTGGTTTTCTAAATTCTTGAGCATTAGGAATTTAACAAGGCCTAAATATTTTATTCTACTGGCCATAGTGAGTTTACACTTCATGTAAGTGATACAGATGTTTGTCTTACCTTCACTCCTCTATTAAAAGACAATTATTGATGACCTACAATGTGACAAGAGCTTTATCTTCTTTTTATTAGGAATGCAAGTATGAGTAAGAAAGAATTCCTGGTTTTAAGAGCTTAAATGCTGTGAAATCTTGAGAGATGGAGAAAGGTAGGAGCAGAAGATTCTATGATCAATTTTTTAGTATACTGAGCTACAGGCTTAAGCATTTAATTGTCTTTCTGTCATTGGTCAATGTGCCTAACCTTGAACAAGCAGATGTATTTTGCAAATTATGCCAATCAGTATGTAAGAATATTAGGGATGGGGCTAGTAGAAAAGAATGGTCAAAATATTATAGATTGGTCAAAATATTAAATCTCATACATTTTGATATAGGTAGATATTGATCTTCACCATGGCAGTAAATGGTAATGATATTGTGTAGTATCTGGGGTGATATCTACCTTTGTATTTATATTTGTTTTCATTTTTATTTTGTACTTATTTAATATATATATAGTATATATTTTTGTCCTTATATGTATAAATGTTTTTATTGTATGTTTTTATCTTTATATGTGTAAATGTTTTCATGTTTGTGTGCATTATTTTTATATTTTATAATGTGCTTTATTTACCTAATTTATATTTCTTGTAATCAATTTATGTAGTGGGTAAAAGTTTTGCAGTGTCATATAGAGCACAGGAATGGTTTCTAGTTTTATCTTTTGTTATCTATATTCCTATTGATAGAACAGTGCCTGCAACATAATAGGTGCATAATAACTATTTGTTGACTCTTGTGTCATATGAAGGCAGATGTAGGGCTCTATTATCAGATTAGTCTTAACCTCCCTGGCTACAATGGACTGAATGTTTATATCCCTTCAAAATTCATATGTTGATATCTTAACCCCCAAGGCAATGTTATCGAGAGATGGGACACTTGGGAGGCATTTTTTTTAAATTATGACATAAATCTTTATTAAAATGTGTCTCTTGGTAATATGTTTAGCATTCAATATACACACATGCATATCTACACTTTTTGACACACCTCATGGATTGCCACCGTCAGTTTAACCAATAAATTAAAACTAAAAAGAGGGAGGGGAGGGGGACTAACGACAAACTTTTCATGTTTTATCTGGTTAGAAATTGTGTATGTCTCAGAATTTCCCTGGGGAATACCTGTGGCTAGAGAATGTTTGAAATAAAATATGTAAATCCCTACCCCTTGCATATATATATATACACACACACACACACACATATATACACACACACACATATATACACACACACACACACATATATACACATATATATATATATATATTCCAAAAGACGCAGTTACAACAAGTGTGCTTCCCAGAACAGGAGCATTCATTTCACTTCATACTCTGGTTTCTGCACCTTCTGGGTTCAAGACAGTTTGCTCCTTAGCTACAGCAGAGAGGTTCATATGGGCACTTGGGCTCGGTGCACCCTGGGATGTGCCCTTACGAATGGGATTTGTTTTCCCCTGCCTTATGAAGACACAGAGAGACAGATCCACCTGTGAAGAAGCAGTCTCTCACCAAACTGAATCTACAAGCCTTTTGACCTTGGACTTCCCAGCTTCTAGAAGTTTGAGAAATAAATTTTCTGGTTTATAAGCTACTCACTTCATGGTCTTTTGTTATAGTAGCCTGAATGTACTGAAACACTGGCAATGCTGTGTTCAGAGAAATGCATCATTGAAGTATAAAATCAAAATTAATGTCTGTGATTTAACACCACTTATTTTGTTAGTCCATGGAAAATTACATCTCTAGCAGCCTGTGAGCTAAAAGCCTGAAAGGAAATGCACCATTTTAGCTTATGGTTAAAAACTCACCATGTCATTATTGCCTGGTAATGAAGGTTACCTGTTAAAGTGTTTTCTACAAGGAGGGACATGGGCATACAATTGACATGCGTGAAATAACATTAAAACACACAGTCAAAAATTATTCAAGCATATTCCAAACTTCTGATTAAATCAAAGATAATAGCAATATGCTGTTATTATGCATTTTACATGCCACTAATACCTGCTAATCTGATTTTGTGAAAGACAAAGAAGGCTTTGTTATTAGCACCTTCGTTAGAAAACAGTATTTAGCTCAAATTTTAAAACCTGACCTTGCTTTCATTTATGCACAGTTATTGTCTATTTATTGTGATAATGTTTTTTAATACAAAATTTTCAAAATAATATGTATCTTAAAATTTTGATTGAATCAAAGCTGAACAGTCTTATAGGAAATGCCTGGACATGTACAAAACTATAAAAGTGGTATGAAAGAGAATAAAATTTGAGAAATTCTATTTAAAATCCAAGGAGATAAAGTTGTTCATTATTTGTCATGACACATAATGCAGATATCAAACCTAGAGCTTGGCAAGACTGCCTTAGGATCAAGGGCTTATTCATAATGGTATATGAAGACCACAAAGAGAGATTATCCTAGAAGAAATTTCTATTCTTCTTTCTCATCTTCATAGCTCCATACTGCTTATGCAAATAACAAATTCATTGGCTTCACTTTTTTTTTTTTTTTAAGATTTTCTAATCCTGATTGGCAGTCCAGTTTTGCCTGCCTGTCCGCTTTTTGCTTTCAGTTGTTGCGCTGGTTTTTATCCTCTTTCAGTACTGACCCTCGGACCAGTACACTCTAATTTGCTACTGAACTTTAGCTTTATCATAATTTTTCTATGTCTTTGTTTTCCTTGGATTAATTTTCTCACAAGACTAATATAGGTCTTGTTTTTCCAAACATACCTCATTCTCCCCAGATGAGGTTCCTGACTACATCTGTGAAGTTGCAACCCAGGGGGACAATTCTAATATAATTCTACTCAAAAAGCAATTTACCCTGACAATAATAAAGTATTATTGAAAAAGGAATTGTTCAAGGCCATGTACCTAATTATATTGCATAATTTTGTATTCCTTTTCTATAAGAGAGCTCACAAAATTATATAACTTTGGGCCCCATAGTATGGGGTCAAAGCCAGCTTCAACTATAACGATAATCCAGTCATAGCAAGAAAATAATGAAATGTTTGTAAATAAATGGTAGGTACAATTATAGCTTGAGCACTGAGGATTTAAACCGTCTACTCTTTCAAATAGTTATTTTCTAAATAAAATAATTTTATTTCATTGCCTCCATTAATATAACTCTACTATTCTGAAAACCTCTTGCCCAAGCAAACAAACTAGTAAGTTCTTTAAGAAACTTCATGAAAGATGCCAATGCATCACCTCTTCGGTATAAAGCATCAACAGTTTACATCCTAAGACTCTTTGATCCCCTAGCCCCAAAGCCTTGCTTTGTTGTTTCTACCAGTCCCCAAGTGCTCCATCATGATTATTGCCTGATTCTAATTGATCTTCCTCACTTCCAACAATGAAATACCCACATTACATCAAACTGCCACTTCTCAATAAAAACAAATCCTGCCCATCCCCTAGGAGACACTTCCAAAGTTCTGTTGTGGTGGTCTTCTCTCTTACTGTGATAAATAATAAACTCAAATCCGTCTTATGGACAGATTATGTTAGTGATATATGGGGAGCCAAAATTCAACAGTTTACAAGCCCTTTTATGTATTCGTATACCTTCAAGGAATAATTTTGGCAGAAAACTAAACTATACCCATGCTCAATGGTTAAGAGGATATAACTTGTTGATACATGGACAGATGAGACCAATCAGCTGATATCCATGGTTTCCTTCATTAATTTTCACCTTCTTTTGAAAGATAAAAATCAGAATTTTAATGTTTCAACACTGAATAAGAATCTTCCACAATTTTTCATTTCTTCTGAATATATGCAGACTTTTAAAAACTAGTGCCTCGTTGTTTTTCATGGGAAAAAAGTAGAGCATAGCGAATTTTTGGAACTGATTAAATGTGATTAATGTAAGATTCTCTTTGCTTCCTTCAAATTTCAATAGTAAGAATATTAAACCACTAAGTTTTAATTTCAAAGATAAGAGAAATAGAGACTCAAGTAAAGAATGCTTTGATCCCCCTTTTCAATATATTCAATCCAGTTCATAAATATTCGCAACACTTCTCCTTGTTTCCCTATCAAATGCAACGCCGGAACAAGAAGCAAGAGGAACGGCGACTCAAGTCAGGATTAAAAGGAAAGACAGTATGATGATACTAAAAAAAAAATTATTGATTATTTTGAAATATGTAACCATCTTCATTGCCACAGAGGGAAAGCAGACAGCCTTCACACCTTTTCATCCCTGCAGCCGCAATATCCTGCTTCTTTCTTTCTCCAGTCTTGTTAGTTCTGATATTCATTCAAAACGATTACACTCATGAAACAAAGTGTGTGATAATAAACTAGGGAGATAAAAAAGAGGATGAATGAAAATCAAGAACACACAGAACAGGCACCCTCCATTCCTCTGTAATAGCCAGTGATAGTAGTAAGTTTGGTAAGAACTCATATTTGTGGAATTTGCTTTCAAGATTAGATGTAATGTATTGCCTGGGAGGTAGAAAGACAAAGATAAGGGGTAAGGATTAATTTGTTGGGGGAAAAATGAGGGATATGAAGGTTCTTAGGTCAAGTCAAGAAACATATCCTCAATCTTTTATCAGCAGCTGTTTTTGACATAACCATTTAATTTTGACCCTTCCTAAAAAGAGAAATATAATCTTTGTTTAAAGAAACTGTTGCTATCAAAATTCCAAAATAAAACAAAACCAAAAGTAAAACAGATTATATTGCCAAATAAGGAAACAGTATACAGAAAAAATGATTTTTCTAGATTATTTTCAAAGGAAGTGAGAAGGTATTCACTCATGTAAGTATTCTAATATTAAACAGTTAAAAATAATTCCTGTGAAACACCAACTGAAAGTGGCATAAATAGAAACGTTATCGTCTGCTAATATGTTAATATTTTCATAATTCTAAAACCTAAACTCTTTTTTATCTATTTATACTATCTTAGTTATCTGATTAAGATTGTAAATTCTAAGAAGTCAAGATCTTCGATTTTGAGTCCCTTAAATTTTCAGTCTGTTCAAAGCATATTATAATTTTGAAAACCTGTGACAGTTGTGTGAGTTAACATATTCATTCTCAAAGATATCCATCCCCAAATTGGCACTTATAGAAAGTTGTGTCCCACAAATACAGTGTCTTTACCTCCATATGTGCTTCATGTTGAGTTAGACATTTAAAGTTCCAAATTTAGTTCTTTACCTCATTTTATTGCCAAAATTAAGAGACATTTATTAGTATGATTGCCAGTCCAACATAAGGAAAAAACGTTTTTTAGACCAAGTAAATTTCTTGGAGTGATCTATAAGTCATATTCCAAATGCTTAAAACTCTTTCCCCACATATGCAGAGCATCATTGCATGGCATTGTTACCCTGCTATTTACCCTACTAAGGAAAAAAAAAACCCTGGTTTACGGTGACAAAATAGATACTTGTTCACTATCCCAACAAAAGGTGAAATCATGAAATAATTGTTTTCTAAGAATGTTTTTCCTCATAGTGTTTATCTCTCAGAACTGTGTCTACTATCAACCTCTTCCTTCTTCTGGAAGATTGGCCAGCAGATGATTTCATCACTGCTCCACTCTTGGCTTGTTAACATGTAGAGGATAAAATGTAGCTCATTTTGAAAATCATCCGGGTGGTAGACTTTCTATTTGCATAGAAATTGTTGGAGCTACCAGCATCTAAGACTATGGATTTGGGTTTCAACTTACAATTAGAGAATGATTTATCTCCTGATTCTACTAGAGATGCCAGATGTCAGACCACAGAAAGCCGTGAAACGGTGCTGAAAAAGGAAGAACTCCATAGGCCTGGTCTGCTGAGGCCAACAAAAACAATAACACGATGTATTTACCGACATGTAAAGTGATTTTTGCTGAAGCAAGATCTTTTCCATTAAAAAAATAACAATTCTTTCTTTTTTAAGTGACAAGTTTAGAATCAGTACTTTGCTTTTAGGAAATCCATGAAAGGGGAAAACACGTCCCTGTGTCCTGGAGCAGAGGCAAGGAGTCAAATAAGAAATGCCACCCTAGGGATAACATCAATGTTTTCAGTTACATACATCAATATCATTCTCTCAATGTCTCATTTGGAAAGGATCAACTGTAGGAGGACTCTTGCTAAATGTCAGTAAGTCACTTAGGATGAAATTTTTAACCTGGATTTTCTGCCAAATCTTCACGCTATGTAAACAAGGAAAAAATCCTGACACACTGATGTGTCCAGCCACAACACAAATGGAACAGTGTGCACATTGAGAAGGGGCCAAAGTTATTAGTCCACCACTGATACATACCGAACCCTGAAATGACTTCAACACTGCCCCCTCATCCCCACTGCCTCTTGTTCAAAGTAGATGAATGTTCCCTAGAGACATGGCTTGGTGAGCAGTGGGCATAGATGTTAGCCTTTGCTAGTTCCCTCAGCAAGTTTCCTTTGTACCGTAAACAAACTGCACAACCATATGTGATAGCCTTGTGCACCACCTGTGCTGATGGAACTATTGCTGTATGTGTTTGATCTCAGCCCACTGCACCACAGGATTGTGCAAAATGTATGCTTATTAATTAGGTGCAGAATGAATGGCTTATATTTCTATATAGACAAACTTCAAATATCATGGTAACTTGGTACTTTTGTAATTCTCTCTATAAACAATTTTATTAATGTAAATCTAGATGTAAACCATCACTGCAATACCTCTCTTATTAAGAAGTATATATGGGTTAATAATTTAATATTGACTCATAAGATTTAAATATCCACAAGAGTATTATTAGTTATTAAGTCAAAACCAATAGTCCTTATAAAAATAGAAAATACAATTAAGTGGTAAACCATTATGCTTATTTATAAAGGTATGCCTTATAAGTAAACATGTAATATAATTTTATAAGTGAGCATATGTGGTTATACCTTATAAAGGTATGTTTTATAAGTAACCACACCTTTACAAGTATAACCAGATATGCTCACTTGCAAAATTATATTATTTTTATAAATTATCACTGTTTTTTGTTTCAATATCCAGATAAGTAATCAGACCTCATGAACATAACCAGCTGTTGTGTGCCACCAACACAAACGGTATTTAGTATAAAGAAGACACTTCTAGACATATATAAAATGGCGGCATTCAGAACACAACATAAATAATCTTGAATTACTTAGATTGTACAATCCCCTTTTATATGTATCCCCAGATACATCGGAAATCAAGGGAACCTCTGTTATTTGCATGCCATCTCAGCGCAGGCTTTGAAAAGATTTGATGGTGCTAAAATTCTTCTAGCCAGGTATTCCATCTTCCCACTTTGTGACAGCCAAAACATTGTGAGGCCATTTAGATACACCTCCCTGGAGTTTACATACTGAAGAAATAATGCAAAGGCAAAAGATATGGCTAAAGAATGACTCAGTGTGGTGGTCATGGCAGGAGTCTGGCTGTAGTGTGGTTGAGAGTTCAGCAGTATTGGCTGACCAGCTAAACATCCTAAACACACGTTTCCTTGGCTGGTTGTAAAGACTAGATTCTTAGATCCTGGTGGTTTTCAGAGCCTAATTATTTTGCCTTTCCATTGATTACTTGAACTACTTAATATCCCTTCAATAAATTTATTTTTGTTTAATTGAGACAGAATTGGTTTCTATTGTTCTCAACTAAGAACTCTAAATGAAACAAGCACATTGAAGGAATGATCATTATATTAGCAAGACATTTTTATTTCCTAGGATATATTTGCAATGTGGCTCTAATAGCTATACAGCTTTATAACAATGTCTTGAATAGTCATAATAAAATTTTAGAGGGGGGAAATATGCTAATGGTCAATATTTGCTGAAATGCTGAAAGATTTCTCCAAGGGATGCTTCTGCCTCTTCAATCCTAAAAGCCTAATTGCATTTCTAATTTGAATTCACTCTCTGACAACTACACAAAAGTATGGTATGTTTAAGGTATACCATGCCCCCATGTATTATTTTGCATAATTTTATTCAAAACGTTGCTATTCATTTTATGTCTGTAGCTTAACCAGGCTTGATTGGTTAAGTTACATGGACAAATGACAAATGGTGCATTTTTTCCAATCATATAACAAATATCATTATTTACCGTTAATTTATAACGTCTGGCTTAAGCAAAATAATAATGCACGTATGTGTATAGGTTAAATGTGAATTCAAATCACTGTAATTATCATGAAGCGTGCTTTACGTTGAGTGATGCCCAAAATTCTACACTATATTAAAACACTCACTAGACCAAAGGTCCACATTATCTATGTGAGTAATGTTAACTCTGAACATTATGCACAAGAAAGTAAAACATCAGTCCAAACCTTGCAGAGCATGTAGATTGCTTGGCAACCTAACTCCTAGAAAAAAAAAATACCTGTGGGTCATTAGAAGGAGAGGAGAGCACAGATTGGCTAAAAAAATACTGTACTTTGTTGGAATTGCTTCATCCTAGAACACAGATATGTCTGTAAAATATGGCCACAATGACTTTTTAATGATTTAATACTGACCCATTAGGAGAGTAAAGATAATTAATCACAATCATGTAGATGTACTCATGATATAGCTACTGTATTTTAAAGAAGTGTGATATGACACAACCCATAGTGAGGAGAAGTAATTTACACATTTTTTTAAAAGCTAAACATTTTAAGTTAAGTATCCCAAACCTACAGCAACAACACTGGAATTTTATAAAACATACTACCATTCCCTCTTTTAAAATTATTTCAATATAATTTAATAAAGCAAAGACAATGTTGCTCAAAAATAGTAATAATGATAATAGAGTCATACATGCGTGGAGAGATAAAACATACAAAATGCTACTGTAGGGTGGGCGTGGTGCTAAGTATTTTACAGGCATTTAATTCTGAAAATAATCACACGTGAATTCGAGCTATTTCCTTCCTTTCTTGAAAAAAGGAAACTGAGACTTAGAAATAATAAGTAACTCGCCCTGGCAAGATAGCACAGTTGTGAAGGGAGCAATACACAACATCATTTACCCTGCTTCCTCCACTTCTCAAGTTCTATATTGCAGACGATGCCATTGTTACCATACCTTTTAGTTATTACTAGTACATAATTCTTATTATCATTATCATTAATAGCCATCGTCAATGGTTCATTGCCCATATTTTGATCTAGAGCAACCAGCCTTCCACACAGATGTGAATAAAACTATGTTCTAGCCTACTTAAAAGGCTGAGTCACATATTCTGAGCATTTATTGTAGAGCCTTGCTTCTTTTCTTTCCCTCCCCTAGGAACAAGGCAGAGCAGTAGTCTCAAATTCTAGCTATCAGGAACACAGCACTATATAATGACTGTGGATTCAAAGTATATACTACACCTTGAAAACTTGCACTCTAAATTCATAGGAGGCCATGCCCAAAAAGGCCTCGGGGTGACACCTTTAAAAGTGCCATTTCAACTTTTTTATCAGGCTGGCAGTTTCTGGGTGATGATGTGGTGCACTATAAGACTATGGGAGCCCGCTTTTATGTGCCCTTCATCATCTAATGGCATTCCTGTTTTGAAGTGATGTTGTACAATACCCCATTAGGTAAATAAGACATTCTGTGAACTCTCAGATAGTGGTCCAGGCTGAGGCAGTAGGCAGAAAAGGACAATCCTTATCAGAAATATGTATCAATTACAGTAAGGGTGAAATTCTGTCGTTTCAGGGTATAGGGGATGTAAAGTATTCAACTTGCCAATCTATGACTTATTGGTCTTTCCAGGGTTTGTATCACATTGAGGAATCAGCTTCTGTCTTTGCTACTGTCAGTTTAAACATCTGTCATTGGCAATAACTAAACCATCCTTGTGAGAAGGATCTCATGTAACTGTATCCATTTATAGCTTCTATATCTGCCACCATGATGTGGGTCATTCTGCAAGCATCAAATGGCCAAGGACAGAGACTGGCTGATGTACAAGGGACAAATTACCCTATTCATCAGTCAGTTTGGTTTATTTCCTTCAGTGAATGTGCTCCACAGGACATTGACTGGAGACACAAACACTTATACTCTTCCTATTCTCTGCCATAGGTTCAATCATATGCTTCTTCTTAAGACCTTCTTTCTTTGATCTTCCCATGATAATCATTCCAGGCTCCTGAGCAACTGTCCAAGTCAATTACCATTGCCCAATGATCTGGAAATACTTGTCTACAAACAGTTCTCCCTTTTGGCACAATTGATGGCCAAGTATCCTGCTCAAAGATCTGCAAACTTGAAGAGTTTTTCTCTCACTACCATATCCCGGGACTAATTCTGATTGAAGTGTAGCGCAGCAGAAATCCATGTTTATCTTTCAACAGCAAATAGCATGGACACACCTACAAATCAACTTGATTTTGTTTGTTTTCACCTATATCATGTGGTCATAGGGAAGGTCTTATAATGCCCGTATATAATGAGAAAAATGCACTAGTGCAATAAATTTGTGTGATATTGGGTGCAGGCCATCTGTTACTGTACCTTCTTTTAAACCCTGTACTTACTGATGTCCCAGCATAATGTACCATTGCAGAAAATGTATTGCTGTTGTGCCACAAAACCATATGACTTGGTGGAGCTGACAATACTTCTGAATGCACAGCTCTGATAACACGCCACTTCATATCCCACATTCAGGCATCCAATCTCTACTAGGCAATATAATGAAACAAAAGCTGATTTGTTAATTTGTATTTGTGAATAATTCTCTGCTACGGATGGCATTGTCTTCCTTCACAACCCAGAGTATCTGCACTGCTATTCTCCTATTGGAGCTTGCTAGAGATTTCATATGGCATCTTTACCTACATTATATTTAGCAGGTCTTCTGACTCAGGCACTGCTTAAACCTACCACAGATTTCTTTCATGTTCTGGGCCCCACTCAAAAACTGCTAACTTTCTAAAATACTCAATAAAAGAAGCAGAGCAGTATTTTCAATTACAGCATATGCTATACCCCCGTGCACACAGACATACAAAAGTAAAAGATACCTTTCTTTTCCTTAAGTAGAATACCAAAGACACCTTTTTTAAAGTAGTATAAGGTATGTGATGCCATAATTTCTTTACTTTGGAGAGTGTGGTATAAATTGTTTAGCAAATACTTATTTCCTCTCTTCAACTTCCACTGGAGGAGTAGACCCCAGCACCCCTTCCTCTACCCCAATGATAATGGGCGTATCCATATGACTTGCTTTGGTCAATGGAATATAGGTGGAGATTACAGTGTGCCATATCAAAGACTTAAATGGCATAGGTTATTTCTGCTCACCTCATTTGGAATCTCCAAACTCTGAAAAGAAAAGAAAATACCCAGATACTATTTTTTCCTTCAGCTTTGGACACACCAAGTAAGATAAAAAGAGTAAAATAAGGCCAACTCAACCAAATAATAGCATGAAGTAGAACTTCCCCAGCTAGGACAAAAAGAATATTTTCTCATGTCCAGATAATTGAACTATAAAACTTTTCTAATATGTCAAGCCCTGGAATCTGATTAGGGATTACACCTCCCCTCTGGCATGCCTGTAATGTGTCAGGCCACCTGAAGTATTTGCCATTTCCTGCTCTATAGGTCCAATTAAAGTGCTGTTACCAATATGGTATACCTGCATGATGTTCTCTAAAGAGTCGAGATAATCATATTTACCTTAAATAAGATGCTGTTCTTTTAGGGTGTAAGGAATATAAAGTATTCAACTTTACCTAAAGTAAATAATCTATTCTACCTGTTTGCCTATTATGCTGAGAAATAAGGGCAGAGCATAGTCTTAGAGGGTATGTGTTGACTGTGCATTGCTATCCTTCTAAAGTAAATATAAATGTTTTGGCTCTTCCTTGACTGAAATCAAAAGGAATACATTATGCAGATCAACAGAGCAAACCAAGTACCAGAGTTTGTGCTGGTCTGCTCTAATAAAGATACTCCCTTTACACAGAAGCTGTGACTGGGCTGCATGTGATGCAGTTTCTGATAGTCCATTAGCAACAGCCATAGTCTTTCTGGTTTTTATAAGAGTCATAACAATGAATTGGAATTTTTAAAGACTCTACATTTTTAAATCACAGAGGGAAGCCTCTGAATTCTTCAAATATTTGAGCGTGTCATATATTTTTCTGCTTCTACTTGGGTTGGAGTGTTGTTTATTATTTACTAACCTGTCCAGTGGTGATAGTTTCATATGTTCCCTCTAGGACTTTTCTTCTGTAATGGCTCAAACTCCATATGGCAGGCAGCCAAAATGAGTACCTTTCCAGCCAATAATTATCTTCATCCTGATTTTGTACTCATGAACCAGGAAAATGACCACAATATAAACCTATGGGCCTACTAAACCCACCATGAGATGAACGGAGGCCGTGTTGCCATTTATTATTGTACAAACTCACTTTTAACAAGGGACTATGATGGCATTTTGTGTTCTTTGGTGTCAATGTCAGTTAACAGCCAGTATCCAAAGGCTCTGAAATGATACTGGTATTTCTCTTTTCCCCACTGTGTATTTTTTGGAAATATATTTGGTCCATTTAGCAAAACATTGGATGAATAGTTATTGAATATGTTTGTACTGCATGTCAGGCTTTTACCACAATGGTCATGGTTTTCCTTTCAATTAGTGGTTTTTATGTCTGTGAATTGAATTAGGTCTGAAAACTGAGAAGGGCTGTGATTCTCCATTGTGATATCTGACATCAGCTTTCTGCTTGCATGCTCTTGATTATTTGGGGTTATACAAGTCAAGCAATGTAATTCTTGGCAGCTCATCGGTTTTGTCCTTAGGAACACTGTCGTCTATTCATTATTGTCATACGTCTATTAGCTACTGTCGAAGTATTTCTGATCTTATGGTCTATTATACATTTATGTTCACCTTGCCACTGAATTAAATGCTGCCCTCTGCCCTCTGCTGTTATAATCCACAATGACAATGGAGAGACCAGTTTCATAATAGCATTCCCTATCATTGGATGTGGCCCACAGAAGAAACCACTGACCTACACAGTGATGCAAATGTTCCCCCTTCAATTAGCACATTCTTTATCATTTCAGCCAGAGGAGTGTTCTCTGCACAGTCTCAGGAAACAAACTTAGTCAACTGGCTTATTATTTGGTTGTATGTAATCAATCAATGCTAACAAATCTACCTTCTGACCTTTTGAGCTCTTCTTCAATATTGTTCCAAAGCAGTTCTGGCAAGTCTAACTCTTTTACCATAGGCCTTCATTTTCTCACTTCAAATTTTCAATTGCCTCACTTCAAATAGCTTATAAACAGGCATGTTCCTTTGCCAGAGTTATAAGAGAGTATTTAAATTTACAAGATATCTTTCTTATCCAGTCATGTATTCTTGCCTCCCTGGTCAAGCATCCGTAAGCCATATTCCCAAACATGGTATGTTAGTTATTTCCATTGTGTGTTAGCCAGAGGCAATGGCTCTTTCACTGCACAATCACTTTCTTTCTGCAGCAAGGATAGGCATTTCCTCTTTAGGCCTTACAAAGATTTAACCTGCTTATTATACTGAAAGCAATGAAGACAGTTTGAGGAAAATTATGAGGAGTGTAAGCATCATCACATAAGGCATCAACTTCTTGTGAAGATTTTGATTGACATTTAATCAATGAGCAGCATATTTTCTCTAACAAGCAAAGATTTGTGATCCCACCCCTTAGGCAGCATTAAACTTCCATTCATTCCTCTTATACATATCCCAGGTTGTACTGGTCTCAGAGGAATTAGACACACATGGAACAGACATGAAGCCAACTGACAGCTTGAAGCTGAGCTAGTCAAGCCTAGATTATAACAGATGAAACCAACTCACAGAGTCCTGTGTGGAAAATTAAATGGTTATTATTCAAATCCTCTGAGTTTTGGAATAGCTAGTCATGCAGGAATATTGTTACAAGAGCTGACTGCTACAGAATAGTATTCATTTTAGAAAATGAACCATAAAATTAGCGTATATAATTTCACAATTTTTTCCCAAGAGTCTTGTGATGTTCTTTTCTAATATTTGTCAAACTAATGCACCTGTACATCCTGAACACAATATGTGTATTCATTGTTTACAAGTATTAGCAACACAAAAATTAATGTTAGCTCAACTACCATGTATTTCAAAGGGATGAGAGTTCAGTAATCCTTTTTCCTAAATTTCTTTAGATTATGACCAAATAACAAACCAAATAACCAAACAAATAGTTAATAAGCATACAAGTAGATGGCTAGCTAAACATATAAACTGACTTGAAAAGAACTTCAGTTTTTTACAGACTTGCTTTCAGATGTTTGATCTACAGCTGTCCAGTTTTGTTCATTGTGGCAGACTGTGTAACTCACTAAGACATATCAACTTCTGAAGAGCTCGTGTGAAGATATAATAAAATCATATAAGTGAATTTGCTTATCATATTACATAGTGCAGGTTCTGAAAGAAACAGATATTCAATCGATGTTACTATTCTGTTATTTTTTCTTTCTCTTACTCCCTCATCACTATGTTTAAAGACACATAACACTGGAAATTGATATTTGTATTATAACTACTTCTGTAAACTGTGTTCCTATTAGAAGAGAGACAACATACCTACTTGTTTTGATACCTGTAGCTTACTTTTTGTTACACTTGTTCAGATTTATTTTAGGCATGGTTATGCTGGATTGTTTTTTATGTTTGAATAATTTCGGAAATCAAGATCCTTAAAATATAAGAACACCATCCTTGTATTTAAATGCCAACATGACAGCATTGCAGAAATGCACATATGGGTGTTTATTTTGAAGTTTTGTGTTTTTCTGGCACTTTAAATTGTGAAATGTTCATTCATTTTTAATGTTTTAAAATACGTTTTGAGTAAACGATGAATATAAAATTGAAGTGAAAATTCTAGCTAGGGGTCTAGAAGTACACTAAAAAAGTGGTTATCCATTAATTTAACTTTTTTTAGTGTTGAAAGATAAAATAAAATTTAAAATACAAGCAAGATGCTGGGATGGACAATTGTTAGTTCTTCCCTGATATCGGCTTCTCTTCTGTCCCATCCTTGATATTCACATTTCCTATTGACAAATTCACTCCTCTTCAGTTCTCACCCAGAAAGTTTGAATGAGATTGTCTCCACCCTCAGCTCTAGAGATGGGTGGGAAGGAAGGGCTTAAGCCTATCAGCAGGTCACAGTACAACTGCAGCAAAGGATATCCTTAGTGTTGCTTCCAGGAGAGAAAAAGTGCCTTCCTCTTCTGAGAAAGCCATTGGAATAGACATTCATTTCATAGGAAACAGCCTGGGGCCTGGACTATCCCTTTTTGATCCCAGGAAAAACCTGCCTGAAAATGGAACTAAGAGACAACAGAGCCAAGAACTGGAGAGCAAACATCTGAGGCCCAGTCATATTTCTTCAGTCTGAATTTAAAAGCTTTACCTAAAGTCAGAGGTCTTCCTAGATTTTTAAGTAACCTGAGTCAATAAATCTGAGTCTTGTTTTTCATGCCTTGACATATAAAGCACACTGATTTTTAAAATACAAGTAAGAAGTTACTTAGATATTTCTCACATATTTAAGCTTTTAGTAGTTATCTTTAGAGACTTAACATAGCACATAAGATCTCAGTCTCCGGAATCTGGGTATAAATTCTGCTTTTGGCATTTAGTGGTTGACCTTCGGTAAATAAAGTAATATGTGTGTGCCTCGGCTTCCCCATGTATATGATCAGGGTAATGGTACCTACCTCACAGGGTAGAGTTAAATGAGATGGTATGTGTAAAGTATTAACAGGGCCCGGTATATAGCATGCTCAATAAATGTTAGCTATTACGATTTTTATTGTTTTTGATTAATTAGAAATAAAATTTTCACATCAGATATATGTTAGAATATTTTATTTGTACTTCTACACATCGGGAGCATAAGATACTTCTTTTATTCATTCAATTAAAAAATGCTAAAATAGATGTCAATTCAATTATTCCAAAATTTCAACTATAATAAAATTTAGTGAACCACTAAAGAAATGTAATACAGTAACGTTTTCATTAGCTTGACTACCATATCATCAATAATACAATGATATATTACTAATAATTAGAAGAAGTGCTGTACTTCACATAACAGTCTCAATAGAAGGAAAAAAAATGAACTCTCAAAAAGGTATTAGTTATTCTGTACTTGCATTGACTTACATGTTAGGGCAGGATGAGGTATATTGTAGCTTGAAACAATCTCAAAATCTCATTAGTTAAAATGACCAGAAACTAAATTCTTGAGTTTTCAACAAGTTTTTACTAGTCCAGACAACTCTCTAGGTCGATTATACTCTATGACTCCAAGACTTAGTTTGTTTTTATTTAATAGCTGCAGCATTTCAACATGAGACCGGCACACTAATCAGAATGAGGAAAGAGAAAAATTGGAGAAGTGTCACTTCTGCTTTTATTCTGTTGCCCATAATTAGGCACACAATCCTATCTAATAGCAAGGTACTGAGGAAATGCAGGCTCCCAACATGCCAGGGAAAGGAAGGATAATGGGCTGGTTTCAAGCAGTAGTAACACTGTGTTAGGCCATTCTTGTATTGCTATAAAGAAATACCTGAGGCTGGGTAATTTATAAAGAAAAGAGGTTTAAGTGGCTCGTGGTTCTGCAGGCTCTACCAGCATAGCTCCAGCATCTGCGTCAGTGAGGGCTTCAGGAATCTTACAATCATGGGGGAAAGCAAGGGGATGTGCCATCTGCTGTATGTGGCAAGAGTGAGAGCAAGAGAGAGAGGGGAGGTGCCACACACTTTTAAACAACCAGATCTCATGAAAATTCACTTCCTATCACAAGGACAGCACTAAGGCCCTCATGAGGGATCTGCCCTCATGACCCAAACACCTCCCGCTAGGCCCCACCTCCAACATTGGGGATTATATTTCAACATGAGATTTGGAGGGGACAGGCATCCAAACTATATAAAGCAGCTATCATAATTTTAAAAAGGTAAAGGCAATTTTTTGTAATCTCAAAGGAGAATCCAACATTATATGTTAAAATAAAAAGCTTATAGCTTAAAAATTATATATCAAACATGATTAAAATAAATATGAATAAATAATAGTTTATCTGAAAATATCACAATTTGCCATGAAGGAGGTCTGAGCTTAGCTATCTAGATGGTAATCACGATTATTTAGAAATTTGCTATTATTTCTTCCCCCCTTGAAAGCTTTTGGATTACATTTTTAAAATTGCTTTATAGTCTCTCAATTCTCCTATTTCTTGCACAAACACATTTTCTTCAAAACCTCAAAGCTTATAATATGTGATAAAATTTTATCTTTTATTAGAAAATCTCTAGGAAGTGATCAACACCACAAATTAAATCAGTTAAGTCCAAGATATGGTAAGGATGATTGGTATGTATTATAACTGAGATACAGGAATAAGCAGTACCTGAAAAGGCCAGGAGAAAAAGTCCTTGGCATCTCCTTGGCATCTAAGTCCTTAGGGGATAATTAGTAACTATTCTATCTGTTGATCTCAAATATGCACTTAGCAACAACCATGATTGAGGAAGTATTTCTTCTGAGTACAGTTCCCCCGTAATTGTTCTGCAGCAGTAGACAAGAAGACTAAAGACTCAAGAAGCTTCCATTTCAATGTTATATTCATTGTTTATTCAGAATATCTTTTAAAAAGTTTTCCAAGTCCCAAAGTGATTTGAGGACAGAGTTACCAAAAAAATTCCTTTAACCTCAGTTGTAGGCAACACATTTAAAATTTACTTTCCCATTTACATGTTTAACAATAATGCTATACATGTTACTTTATAATAGTTACAACATCATTAATGCCACTTTAATTTAAGAAATAAAAATTACACTAGAATAATATCATTGATTTTCAACACCTGAAGAAAAAATATTTTTAGTATCACATGCTTCTGAAACAGTTATGACACAATTTTTTTCTTTTTAATTTCTTATTTAAATATAAGAATTAGTATATAGTCTAAATTTATTTCTAAAGAAAGATAGGACAGGATCAATGTATGACTGATGAAACAACCTCACTTCATCAATTAACCATGGAACTCCGCAACTTGATTAATTGCTTCGGGTTAAGAACTAAAATAAAAATAGGAACATAACTTTGTATAGTTACTTTAACTTTGGAATGAGAGGACAGTATTAGATATAGTGAATATGTGTGTATGTATGTGTGTGTGTATTTGAATGAGTGTTTATATGTGTGTATTTGATACAGTGTATATGTATGCATATAGATACACATATATGTATATATGTGTATATTTTTAAAATATATATGTATATACGTATGTGTGTGTATATATACATATATATATATGTATTCTCTATGCTTATATTGAAAAGAATAGAGTGCTTGAAATTTCCCAAAAAGATAGAGGTTTGAGTTTAACATGAATGAGCTATCTTCCCTCTCAATTTCCTCTGTAACATAAAATAACAGCCAGGGCAGGAAAACTAATAAAACAGGAAGGCTTTTAATAAAAAAAAAAAGATTACAAGTGACAGAAAACTGAACATTTTAAAAGTCTGTAACGAAAATACCAGTGTTGGCAAATATGTGGAAGA
The DNA here is from genome assembly GCF_043159975.1 of Macaca nemestrina. Lineage (NCBI taxonomy): Eukaryota > Metazoa > Chordata > Mammalia > Primates > Cercopithecidae > Macaca > Macaca nemestrina. The sequence goes on along the minus strand of NC_092126.1, from coordinate 186,788,091 downwards.
AACAGAACTCTCATATATTGCTGGTAAGAGCGTGAATTCTCATAAATGTTATGGAAAATTGTCAGCATACTCTAAAGCTGAAAATGTGCCTACCCTTTGACCTGGTAGTTACACGATCATGTATACACCAACAGCAATGCATACATATGTTCACTAAAAAAAAGCTTATCAGCAGAAAAATGAATAAACTGTGTTACATTTACAAATGGAATCCATTATATCAATAAGAATAAATAAGCTGTAACTACACATGACAACATTAATGCATTGCAAAAACAAGATATTGAACTAAAGAATTCAGAACAAAAAGGTCACATATTCCATTCATATATAATTCACAAATGGCAAAACTAATGTATAGTGTTAAACAACAGGACAGTGGTTTCCCTTGAATGTCACTGATTGACTGGAAGGGAGCTTCTGAGGTGATGGTAATGTTCTCTTTCTTGGTATACATTTGAGTTATGCAAGTTTATTCAGATTATAAAAATTCATTACTTACGATATTTCAAAAATTAGTTTTTAAACTTCTTAGCAAAGAGATACATTTATTTTTTCACATAACTGAAAAATTCAGATTACGTACAAGGCTTCAGGCAACCTGCTTCTCAGGAACATAAACTCTGCCTGTGTTTCAGCTCTTTTCTCCTCTGTGCTGATTTACAAAGCTATGTGTAGTGCAAAGAGGACTTCCAGGCATTGCAGATCTTTCCTCTCAAATATAAATTCAAAAGAGAGTAAATTTCTCCTTCTGTAAATGTCTTCTTCCTCAACAGACTATACTCAGCTTGGTGACCATTATTTGCGTCAATCAACAGAGCCACCTAGAACAGAATGTGCTGATGACTATGGATTCAGTCAAACACCCTCGCATGAAAGTTGGTGTGGGGTCATTTTCTTCCAGACTACATAGACTCAGAAGTGGAAAGAATATTTTCTATTAAAAAAAAAGAGAGAGAGAGACAGCCAACAAGCAAAAGAACATGGGTTCTTATTAGAAATAGGATGAATGCTATGTATTGCAGGTCAAGACACCTCTCAAGCAATCTAGAATAGGTTTGATTTGACCTTTAGGGCCTGCACTTTTCTTATATTATTAAACTAATTGGGAATTTTGAGTGTCACAAGGGAAGTTTCCAACTGACTTGCTACCATGAGTGAGATGCTTAAAAATCCTGGCGAGTCATCAGTGTTATCTGCCATGGTGGGCTCAGTTGCTCCCAGTTCCTGTAGTGTCCAACGTGTCCTAGCAGGAATTATTATTGCATGTGATATTGTGTTTGAAAGCATGAGCAATCGAAGGAAGCCAGAAGACGCAAAAACAGAGAAGTAAACAAAGAAGAGCAATTTCACAAGAAGTAGAACTTATGGAAATGTCAGATGAGATAAAGAAAGAAATATGATCTGTCAAGTATATCATGAATAAAACAATTTGTGGAACAAAAACAAGAAAAAAACTTTTCAACTTAAATGTTTCCATAGTTAAACTAAAAATAATAGTTATGATTAAAAGTTAAGTTGACCAGGAAGATCTATTGAAACAATTCCAAAACATGTAGACACAGCATAAATGACGACAATCACCAGTGAAAAGATGAGCTACTGAAAGCAAAGATAGGAGAGTTTTAATGTGTATAAAAGGAAATCCTGAAATAAAATAAAAAAGTGATAGAGAGAGGTAATATTTAAACAAATAAAGAAAATTTCTTTGTTTAAAGAAAGATGTATGCCTGAAGATTAAAAAGGTTCCCTGAGTCCCTGAGAGGATTAATAAAAAAGGTCATTTATTTAGACATATCCTGGTGAATATTTTGAATTCCAACAGTAAATAGAAAGTCTTATAAGCTTCTATAAGGAAGTAATTTTCAAAGGAAAGTGAATCTGGCTCATATCTGTCTTACTTATAATATTAAAACTTAGCCAGTTAATGAAATATTATCTACTGAGACAAAAGGAGACAGATTCAAGTCACTATTCACCCATCAGAGTAAAGGAATGACATTTTCAGAAATACACGGATTCAGAAACTATATCAGCAATGTGTTCTGAGGAGAATAATCATGAAAATACAATAACCAAACAACAATTAAATCAGAACTGAGATATTGTAAAAGATAAAAATCATAGTGGAGAAATGGTGGTAGTGTCTCTGCAATTTATATAATTGACTCTAAATGGATAATGCTATTATGATTGGGAAATTGTCACAGTGCTTTAAAATAAAGTTTCTTTAAAAGTTAGACAAACTCAGGAAAAGCTCAAAAACAGGTTTCAGTGAAATCCAGGGTCTTGAAACTATGAGGAATGGAAAAGGAGTAAAAGCATTTTAGCTTTCACATCTAGGAGAAGGGGATGCAGCAGAAAGTGTAATTACCCAATACTCATATTATTTCTCTTCCTCAGTAGTAGAAATTCAATTTTATTCATACCAGCAATGCATTCAAACAAAAGTGACATTCTCTGTTATGTCTTGCAGACAGAAGAGCTGTGTGATCACATGCTAAGCAATCCGTATATATGGAAGTTTTCTATCTGATGGCTGGAAGGCTACTAAAATGGTTTCTGACCAAGCTGGTAGGTGTGCCTATTTTGCCTTCTCCCTTTCTCCTTGCTGATGCCTGGAATGAAAATTTAATGGCAGGAAGTCAATGCACTAAAATAAATGAAAAAGAAAGAAGTTAAACCAAAAATAAGAAGAGGAAATTAATAATGATGGAATTAACTAAATGAAAAAATCTAGAAAGAGAAACTAAATACATATTTTAATATTACCAATATAATAAATAACCAAGTGTAGATTGATTAGAGGATAAAAAGATAGTCAAATTAAAAATATACAGGCACACGCCTGGGCGCGGTGGCTCACTCTTGTAATCCCAGCACTTTGGGAGACCAAGGCAGGTGGATCACGAGGTCAAGCGTTGAAGACCAGCCTGGCCAAGATGGTGAAACTCCATCTCTAAAAATACAAAAAACTTTGCCGGACATGGGGGCGGGCACTTGTAATCCCAGCTACTCTGGAGGCTGAGGCAGAGAGTTGCTTGAACCCGGGAGGCGGAGGTTCCAGTGAGCTGAGATCACGCCACTGCACTCCAGCCTGGGCGACAGAGTGAGACTGTGTCACATGCACACACACACACAGAAACACACACACACACAAATAGATAGATACAGATTATAGATATAGATATAGATATAGATATAGATATAGATATGCAGGCATAAGAATGCAAACTCATTTACTTATGTATGTATGTGTGTGTAGAAAGAGAAAGGAAATATTGCTAGAAACCTGATAAAGGAGCTTTTAAAAATAATGAAAGACTAATAACTATCATTCTCAATTTAAAAATAGAGAAAATCCAGGTGATATTTATCATGTATGGGGAAAGTACAAATTATGAAAACTAGCTAAGAAATAAAAATATTGAATATACCATAAAAATACAGATAATTAAAAGTTTAAAGATAAAATCAATGTATTGTTTTACAACTGAGTTTTATTAGGTAATTTTAGTAGCTTTCAAAAAATAATGTCTTATATATCCATTTACAGAAAAATGGTTGGTTGAACTGTAGAGCATTCATGATATAAAGTATTATTCAACTATGGAACAAAATGACAGATTTCTCTCTATTGATGAGATAAGACTTACGTGATGCAGATATTTTTGAACATATTATGAAAACTCATTTTAACACATTAGTGTTACTATGTTTCTGAGGGATTTGATTAGAGAATTATTTTATTCTGCCTTATCTTTCAAGAGGTTTTACTCTTATATAATAGTTAAGATATCCTTAAAAATGTTTAAGTGGCAATGTTATTTTACCATCTTTCACTTCAAAAATAGTCTATTTATATGCTAAGTAATATTATACAAAAGCTATTTTAATTTCACAGAAAAGTAATTATACATGACAAAACATTTAAGCAACATATATAGCCCCAAAATGGTTCAATGTGTAAGACATCAATATTAAGTTAAATGTTTCATTTGTCTTGATAACACCATGTATTTAGAAAATTATTATCCATAATATCCATGATATATTATTATGTGAGGAAAGTAGTTTACAGAATTATACTAGGGAAGTAACTAATTTACTTCATTTTGTTGTGTAATATCAAATAGCAATACTCTGCTTAATAATAGAAACACTGGGTTTTCATTACATTCATTACATTACATTTCATTTCATTGTAATTTCATTAGATTGAATCCAAACAATGGACAAGAGATCTAGGGATAAAATAGAGATATCAAGGAACAACACTTAAGAGGCTACTGTATTAGTTTTCTATTGCTACAATGACAATGCACTATAAAGTTATTGTTTTAAAACAATACAAATGTTTTCATTTACATTACTGGAGATCAGAAGTCTAAAATCACAGTTACATTCCTTCTAGTCTGCAGGCTATTTTCTGCTTCTAGAGGCCCCTTGCATCCTTTGGCTCATAGCCCCTTCCTCCATTTTGAAAGTGTATCACTCCAACCTCTGTTTCTGAGTCATACAACATCATACTTTAATCCTCCTGTCTCACTTTAATAACCCTTGTGTTTACACTGGGCCCACCCATATAATCCAGAATAATCTCCACTTCTCAAGGTCCTTAACTAAATCACAACTGCAAAGTACCTTTTGCCACAGAAGTTAATACATTCAAAGGATCCAAACATATGGACGCAAACATCTTTGGAGGGCTAGTGGCTATTTACTGCAGTTATTAACCACCACATCGCATCAATACTATAATGTCCATTGGCTGAAAATTCTTGATAAATCTACTAACATTTTCCTACTAAACTGTAAATATGAATATTTTGTACTCAAGATACAGATGAGTCGAGATACAGAGTTAGGGCAATGTTTTCAGCTCCAAAACAACAAAGAGCATCTAGTAGTAACTTAAAAAAACTAATATATTTATACAATTTCAAAAAATGAAGAGGAAAAGAAACTAGTTCAGAATGTTTTCTGATTATTGTATGTAATTTTAAAAAAACTACGACAAATCTAAATTAAGTATAAAATCTCCACTCTAAATTATGAATAACACTGAAAGCCACCTTAACCATGTGAATTATATGCCTAAGTATAATTTGATTGAATATATTATAAATCATACAACTTTAAATGTACCTAAGACTTTTCCTTTTGGGGAAATGAAAAGATTCATTTTTACTTAACACATCAACTAAAATTTGTAATTGTCATTATATGTTAGAATTCCATTAATGGCTAAGCAAATAAATATTTTAATCAAAAAATTTAAAATAATAATTAAATCGTGATAAAATATAAAGTTAACTATAGAATGTTTTAACAAAACAAAAAATTATCTCATGAAGCACTTTGCTGTTGATTGTCCTGCTATTGATCTCTAGAATTTCAGAGTTTTGTTATTGGAAAGAGATTGGCAGTTGTTCAAGTAAATGGGTTGTCTTTACAAATCAGCAGAATAAAGTAGAATAATTCAGTGATTTATACAAGGTCATATCACTAATTAATGTAAAGTAATATCTCTAAATATATAGTCTTATAAAGCAGACTTTTTTTAAACACATTGTGAAAACTCATTTTAACACATTAGTGCTACTTTGTGTCTAAAGGGTTTGATTAGAGAATTATTTTACTCTGTGTTATTTTTTCCAAGAGGTTTTACTCACATAATAGTTAACTTATATCCTAACAAATGCTGACATGGCAAGTTTAGTTCACTATCTTTCAGTTCAAAAACAATTATATTTACATGCTAAGAAATATTAAATTTTACAAGTTATTTTAATTTCATAGAAAATTAAATATAGATGACAAAACATTTAAACAACATATATATCCCAAAATTGGTTCGATGTGTAATATCAATGTTAAGTTAAGCATTGCATTTGTCTTGATAACATCATGTATTTAGAAAATGAGTATTCATGAGTAAATGTATATTCCATATAAAATGTCTACAGTATTTATTAATTCTTTATGCTTAATGAAATGTCTTATTTCCTAGATTAAAATGTCATTTCATTGACTTGTTTTATATTTCACTATGGCAGAATAAAAATGTAAACATTTAAGTAACAAATGCTTTTGAAGGAATGCTAAACCCACTGGAAGAAAATTGCTGTAAACAATTAAATATCCTCATAACAGGTACATTCAACATTATATTTATAATATTTTTGGAATGTTAAAATATATATATGTTTAATAAATATAACTGAAAGTTATATTTGGTGGTCAATTTTAAATAATATAAAGTTGATTGTGATACTTTTGTGCAAACCTTAAAGCATCTGGACCATTAAAAAATTTAATCTTCCAAAATGTCATCTCCCAAAAGTGATGAATATTGGAGTTTGTTTTAACGTCATGTTATTTTACTGGCCACATTGGTGTAGTCAGAAATGTCCAAATATTTGAATTGGTTTTACTTTTGTGTTAATTTTATTGGCTACATTGTTTAGTATAGTCAGAAAGTCCTGAGATATCATTAAAGAGATTCTTTATTAGAAATAAATGTATATGCTAAAACTTAAATAAACATATTACTTTACTTTTTATAATACAGTATACTTTGAAAAATTTTAGAAATAAATTTAAACAATTAATTACATAATGCCTTACTACTGAGTGTTACATTTGGAGTTATATACATGCTGAGACTCTATCTATAGAATATAAGGACCAAACAATAAAACCAATCTGAGAGAAGGCTTAGATGAAGTTATGGCATGATAAGACTAGTGTTGTTATGAGAAGACGAAGAAACCAGTACTCTCTCTCCCTATCTGCCATATGAGGACACAGAGAGAAGGCAGCCATCTACAAGCCAGGTAAGAGACTCCAGCAGACACTGAAAGTGCCAGTGTCTTGATCTTAGGCTTCCTGACCTCTAGAAGTGAGAGAGAAATATTTGTTATTTAAGCCACCCAGTCTATAGCATTTTGCTATAGCAGCCCAAGAAGACTAAAACACAAAGGGAGAGGGGAGGGGCAAAAGAGGAGGAGGAAGAGGAGGAAAAGAAAGAAAATCTTGGTAAAATTCACTGTTCGACTGTAGGTTGAGATAAATTGATTAACTGATATTTTTGCTTTTCAACTGATGATATCAGTATTGTGTCAAGAAAGTCAAAATCAGTTTCCATCAAATCATCTGTACATATAATACTGCTGTTTAACAGATAATAATAATTGTTTATATAATATAAAGTACACTATTTGTTCATTTATAATTCAGTACATTATGTACTGTTGACAACTCTTATTCTACAGATATAATGCACAATAAGATGAGTGAACAATGATGTAGCAACATATCTCTGTCAATGGCAGAATGCACACACTGAAATGTATTGGTCAAAAGTCTGCCCCTGAGGTAAATGCACATGTAACTGTAATTCTTATAAACATCCTTATGATCTGAGAAGTGAATCTATACTGTCTTGTCTTATGGACCTCTCACATATTCCTAATGTTAATCAATGATTCCTGATTACTGTGATCCCCAAAACTGCAACTTCCTTTATCTCTAAAAGAGGGTTAATATTCACTATTTCATAGGATTTTTAAGGGTTAAATATGTCTTGCATATAAGGCACTTAGCATGATGTCTAACACCAAGTAAACACTCCCTATATGACAGAAATTTATTATTTAGCTATTTCCATATTTAATGTCTAAAATGGATTTAGCTGTACATTTTCTAAGGTATTAGGTGTTTGAAATCTCATTAGTCAGTGTAATGAAGCGAAAAACATAACCAATGTAAACAAGGAATAAGCATATTTTAAACCCATAGCTAGATGTTTGATGGATAGAGTTGTACTTTGTTTAATACACTGTTACATTTCTTGTGAACCTTAGAGATGCCCTATCAAACATAGAAATAGTATCAGGAACTCAGCATTCATTGATGAATTATAACTCCTCTTAAGATTTATAATCAAATGCTTATTTTGTTTTATTATTCTAATTCAGCCTTTTAATGAACAATTTTTAATTTCCCTATAGTAAAATTTTATAATGAACTCCGTAAGACAGGAGAGTACATACGGAAAATTCATTTACACTTAGCTTGTTAACAGTTCAAGTATGAAAGAGGGATTCATATATTTGAATTTATTTTCTAAGGGAATCTCTTTCAATTCAAGTATATTTCCATAAATCTGTTATGTTAGTCCTCTCATAAGAATGCCTTACAAAAGTATGTCTGCGTAATTTTAATCATTGGCATTGACTTTCTTCTAGCAACGCAATGGTAAAATGATTCTCTACTAATTTTCTCAGATTCCAGACAATTCAATACAATTAAATTGTAACTTATCTTTTAGAACTCTAAATCTTAAAAGACTAAACCCAATTTCCAAAAGTTTTTAACTTAATATCACAGTAAGCATTGGAAGAAAATGTTGTATTATTGAAGTTTCAAAGCTGGTCAATTTGTTTTTCATATTTTTAAATATTAGAACAGTTTTAGATTGTAAAAAAAATGTTGTAACAATTTTCCGTATTATAAACAACTTATATTAGTGTAGTACATTTATTACAATTAAGAAACCAACTTTGTTCCATTATTATTAAAGTCTATACATTATTCAGGTATTCTTAGTTTTTACCTACTGTCTTTTTTCTATTCCAGGATCCCATCCAGGATGCCTTCATTACATTGAGTTGTTTTTTCTCTTCAGGTTCCTCTTGGCTATAACAGTTCGTATTTAATATTTTTGACTGATTTTCCAGTAGTTTTTTTTTTAATTTATTCCTTAAATTAGTCTTTCCTTTGGAATATTAAAGTTTATAGTAGTAGAGATACATTAGTATTCTTAGGAGGACTGGTGGACTCAGATCTATATTGATCTTGTCTTTGAAGATCAAACCTATCAAATTTCAAATTTGTTTTGTACTAGAGCATTCTTCACACAAACACTTGTGTCACTGAGAATTAATTGATCTTCTTACTATTAAATGCAAGTTAGCTCAGATATTGTGCATGCAAATAATTTGTTCTTATAACTTTTGCTATCTCTGGCAAATAAATAAACTAGAATTTATTTCTAAATTATCCATGAGTATAGATACAACATTCTCTTAAAATGCACTGGTACTTGTATTGGAATCTTAATATGACTAAACATATAATAACATCCTATTGAATCTGTTGCAGTTCTTAGTGGTGAAAACTGAGGAATGAAAACGTTTATTTTTTTTAAAGGCCAGCCAAGAATATGCCCTATCATTGAATTTGTTCTGCAGAGCAGATATCAGAAAGAGGGTTTAAATTTAAATGAGTGGCATAAAAATTCACCATGAAATTATTTTTGCAAATATGTACATCAATAGAAAACCACAAATCTGTTAAAAGTAGTTTTATATGGAACTTTCTAATAAAATATGAGGGTATTTAATAAAAAAAATTCTCTAATGGCTGAAAGAATCAAGGAAGTACTCAAAACTGCCTAAATTTTTCCCTTAATTAAGATAGTACACTGAAAATTTTAGCTTAAAGTTTGATAGAAAAATAAAATCAGAAATTACTGTGAAACAGCATCACACCCAAGAAGGTCCAACATCTAGAGGAAAAAAAAATCCATTAGGATCATATCAAATATAATGACAATAAAATAAAACTATTGAAAAGATAGAGATACTTGAACAAAAATTTAACAGTAATTTTTAAGAAGATTAAAGTACAAAACACACACAGACAGAAATTCAAACTTCATTTTAAAAAAGAAAGTTTTAATTGTTGATATCTCTCTAAACTTCTGTAACAAATATCTCTATATTATTTTAAATACTGATGGCAATGGTGGCTCCAGACGGCCTGCTGCTGCCATCACAGCAGGTGCAGCAGGGAGGCCAGGGCTGCATGCCCCATGGAACCAGCAGGAGCTGGGGACAAGCAGGAGCCCCACCTCTTCCAAGGTGGGGTAGAAGCAGCTCCCCAGGTGCTAGGTGCTGCCACAGCCACCCAAACCCTGGCTACACATCTAGGCCTCACAATCCACAGAGCAGGCAGAAGCCCCACCCTTCTGAGCAGGGCTACAGCCACCCAAGTTGTGGCTGCAGATCCAAACCTCCCAGTGCTACTGGGGGACCAAGAGCAGGCAGAACCCTTCCCTCATTGGGCAGCTGCAGTCACACAAACCATAGCTGCAGACTTGAGCTTCTTGCTCCACAGAGCAGACAGGAGCCAGGGCTGACCCTCTCACCCCTGCTTTTGCAGGCTCAGAAGTGCTTGCTCAAGGGCATGCTCTAATCTAGGAGCAAAGTCTGGTGAACCTTGGCACTATAAAGGCAGCAGGAAGCAGATTCCTAGGCAGAAGGGGGAGGGTCCCCAGTGAGGCCCCACTTTCAGGCCAAGGAGGGTCTGAAGGCTGGGGGCAGGCTGCTAGTCCCACAACCAGAGTGGGAAATTGCGGTGCCTTTGCCACCAGTCCATTGCCTTCCATGGACCAATCGGATGCACTTCCTCCCATCAGAGGCCCTTAAAAGCCCTAGGCTCAGCCAGAGCTCAGCAGATGACAGGAGGACCAGCTACAGAGAGGAGCTACCCTCCCTCCTGAGATAAAAAAAATTCTCTAATGGCTGAAATGATCTGCAGAGATGTCAGGACTACTGGCTACAGAGAAGAGCAACCCACTCCAGGGCCTCCTCTCTGCTAGAAGCTGGGAAGGCATTGGAATGATCAGCAGCAGAGAGGAGCCACCCTCTCCAGAGCTTCCTCTCTGTTGAGACCTGCAAACATCTGGACAACCTGACTGCAGAAAAGAGCCACCCTCTCCAGGCCTCCTCTCTGCTGAGAGCTGCAGATGTCAAGATGACCTGCCTACAGAGAAGAGCTAACTACTGTGGGTCTCCTCCTAGCTCTTCTAACACTCAATAAATCTTCTCTTTATCTTGCTCACCCTCCACTTGTCTGCATATCTCATTTTTCCTGGATGCAGGACAAGAACTTGGGCAGAGGTGCCACTGGCCACAGAGGTTTGTGGCCGGAAAAGTGACACCCCAAAGATTCCATTATAATAGCACTTTTTTTTTCTTTCTTTCTTTCCTTTTTTTTTGTTTTTGTTTTTGTTTTTTTTTTAAGATGGAGTCTCACTCTGTCACCCAGGAGGCTGGAGAGCAATGCTGCAATCTTGGCTCACTGCAATCTCTGCATCCTAGGTTCAAGTGATTCTCCTGCCTCAGCCTTCCAAGTAACTGGGATTATAGGTGCCCACCACCATGCCCAGCTAATTTTTGTATTTTTAGTAGAGACGGCTTCACTATGTTGGCAAGGCTGGTCTCGAACTCCTGACCTCAGGTGATCTGCCCACCTCAGCCTCCCAAAGTGCTGGGATTACATGCGTGAGAACAATATCACTTTAATAAGCCAATATTATTTTAATTCCAAACTAGTATGACTCCAATTACAAAACTAAATTATAATGGTATAAAAATAAAACTACTAATCTCATCAGTTAGCCAAATATCAAGTATTAGTAAATATTAGTAAACTGAATATAGTAATTTATGAAAATAATATCTTTCTAAAACTCTCACAGACAATTGTCATAGCAGTAGCAGCCAACTCCTTTGGCACACTTGTCTTCTATTCTGGTAACTTCACGCAGTCAATAGCTCAAATCTCCACTTAGAACGCAGAGCTTTTCTACCAGACTCCCTGGCTTCCACCTTTAGGAATCTTTGATTCATAAGAGAAGGCGTAAGCATACAAATTTCACTTTGTTGTAGGAGAAGGAGAAAGAGACTTCAAGATGTAAAACCTAAAGTGGCTAAACTCCTGAAAGAAAGTCTCTTTGTTCAGTGTCATCAGAATATTGTTTATTTTCTTCCATATCTGTGCCCAGCTTCATTGGACTCACACCTGCAAGCAGAATGTTGATGAAATTTGTGCATTTTTCAATCTGAAAGGCTCTGAACTCCACTGAAGACTTACTGAATTGCTAATACAATACAATAAGTTTATTTTCTTTCTGCTTAAACTTTTCAAAAGTGGATCTGCTATTTGCAAGGAAGAATTGTGACTGAGATGAGCTGTTTATAATAGTAATTCAAACATCTTAAAATGGTAGACAATTTATCAATAGATTTATTTCATCAACAAATTAAGAGAAAACACATATGATAACATTGACGATACCAAAATGACAGTTGATTATGCTGAAAATATGTGTAGTAAACACCTAAGCAAGATAGCAGTAGACTTTTTCACCAAGAGGTTAATGACAATCCTGTTCAAACTCTCTATATATTATATAAATGGAAACTACTATATAGCTGTAAAACCAGCAGTACATCTGGATATATATGTAAAGACATAGAGAGTAGAATTTTTCATACTGACAAAAATTGCAAAGTGAATGTCCTTCAATGAGAGAATGGTTAAATAAACAATGACATATCTCAAAAATGCAACATTATTAAGCCATTTAAATGAATGATTATTCCAAATGATTGGTAGTAATTCTATCAGGTGTTATTGAGTGAAAATAGAAAAATACAGGGTACAGTGTGAAATATCTTGTTTTAAAAAAATCAAAATATGACCAAAATATTCCATATATATGTATACCATATAAATACATACAAACGTGTAGAGAGTTACATAACTCAAAAGAAGAAAAGGAAGGAACAAACCTTGGTTCTTTAGCATGGGTTAGAGCTTGGTCATGGGCTGGGGAGAAGCTAAGGAGGGAAGGACAGGGGTTTTTGTTGGAGTAGGTGGAAGATTTTGGGGGAGGTAAGACAAAAATTTTTAAGGGAAAGAAAGAAACAGATACAGAAAATACAAAAATAAAAGAAAGATGACATCAATACGTAAAGCAGCGTGTATATAATTCCTTTCACGTAATTTGCAAGCATTGTATATGTAGGTTTCTTCAAAGCATAAATACATGGAGGTAAATATTGTGAGCAGCTCCCTAAGTGATGACTATGTGCCTTTGGGATGGAACATGATAGGAGAGCATGATCAGATCATTACTGTTTGTTTTTACTGTTATTTTCCTTGTTAGCCTTTAGTGTTGTTTGACATTTTAAATTACAGATATTCTTTTGAGAAAATTAATACAAAATAGTTTAGATTTCTCCCTCCAGCCATGACCGTATCCAGGAAGAAGGCCAGGGCTGCAGCCTGGCAGGAGCCTCCCTCGGGCAACAGCTCTGCCTGCGTTGGGCCCAGGAAATGAAGCAGGCCCCTCCAGCAGGAGGTGCAAGCGGCGGAAGCACTGCAACAGCAGCGGCGTAAGGACAGCAGCAAAGACCTTAAGGACAGTCTGGAGCTCCACTGGGCCCCCGGTGGGGACGGGATCAGGCCTGCAGCAAGACCAGCAACGGCGGGCAAGGCGGGACAGTGTGACCGTGGTCATTACTCAGCCTAAGTACACCAAGAAACACGTCAAACTTGAAGGGTCGAAGTACAACGGGCAAATTTTGATTTGGAGGGCAGCCAACTGGGACTTGATTGGTTGAAAGGAAGTTCCTAAACAGCAAAAGTTGCTTACGGCAATCTCGGTCAGAATTTGTGAGGGGCCTCAGACATATGGGTGGCTGGTAGGGTCCAGGTGTGGGCAGTGGTTTTTGATTAGTTGCTGCTCATAGCCTCCTCATTACCATACAAGAGAAGCCGTGGAGCTGCCGTGGACAAGAGAAGGGGCATCTGGGACATGACAACACCAAGAGAGTGGAAGCCCCCAGACTCATCAAAGGTTTCAGTCACGAAGTGATCCTGCCAGCAGCATGTGGGCAGAACCACACACTGACCTTGACAGAAACTAGCTCCTTGTTCACATTTGGGGAGAACAAGATGGCGTAGCTGGGCCTTGGCAACCAGACAGATGCTGTCCACAGCTCGGTACAGACAAGGTACAAAGGCCAGCCGATTACCAAAATGGCCTGTGGAGCTGAACTCAGTTTGATAATGGACTGCAAAGGAAACCTCTGTTCCTTTGGATGCCCTGAATATGGCCAGCTGGGACACAATTGGACGGGAAGTTCATCACCCTGATGCAGCCATTAGAGTATTACTGCAAACTGGTGCCCCTGTGATTGGCTGTCTTCATCCAGAAAGCAAAAGATGGGCAGATTCTGCCTGTAGGAAACGGTTGAATGAGACACAGCCTGTGGCACTAACCACACGCTGGTTCTGGAGTCCCAGAAGCAACCCTTCTCAGGGCTTCATTGGCTATGGCTGGCTGGGCCATGTAGAGCAGAAAATTGAGAATGTTGCCCCTGCCAGGTGAAGCTGTTTGACTTCCCTGGGCGTGGGGTGCCCCAGATCTATGCTGGTTATGATGGCTACACCTGCTCCTTTGCTGACAGTGAAATGGGTGGTCTGTTTTTCTGAGGGGCCAACACCTCTTGTGAGTCTACCATGTACCCAAAAGCAGGGCAGAACCTCTGTGTCTGGAAAATCTGGAGCTGGCTTGTCAGAAGAGCAGCATCATTGCTTAACAGCATCACTAGCTGGGCTTTGTTGCCAACATTCGGGCAATTGGCCTACAGGGACCAGAAACCAAAGTCTTTATAGTCCTCTGTCCAGCCAGAGCCTGTCACAGCAGTTGCCAGTTAGACACTGATCAGCCAGCCGTCAAGTGCATTCTCTGGTCCTTACAAGAAAGATCAGCCCTTTATCTAACAGCCTTTATTGCCTTTAAGCTTCAGTCTTTCTTTCTCTCCCCCGACCCAGACACTGACTAGTACTGGCCAGCCTCTTTCTGAGACTGGGAGTAGTGCTCTTCACTCAGCTGTCTTTAGTCTCCTTTGCTTGGCTGTGGTACCACATAGTTGGGATTATTGAAGAGTCCCCTTCCTCACTTGTCAGCACTGATGCTGTGACCACTACCTGTGTCCCAGTCAAGTGCCCTGTGCTGGAGCTTGGCACAGTGTGTGCTGTGCAGCATTAGTTACAAGGGGCCCTTTCCAGAACCCTCCACTCACTTGAGCTCAAGAGAGGCAACAGCTCTGGCTGGAGGGTCCTTGTTTCCAGAGGATTTGGACTCGTTTGGGTGCTTTACAATAATTAATTAGCTCAGTGGTGCTTTTCGGGGAGATGGGAATAGAAATTAAGTGTGAGACTTGGGTGGATGGGCAAGTTAAATATTGGTCTTTTCAAGTTATTTATTGCTTTTTTGTTACCACTTGTCATTGTCTTCATGTTAAAATGCCTAAAACGACTTGGTGGTTGCTTTTTTCCCTATTTTCCACCCAGTCACTCATTATGGTGACTTCTTCCCTTGCGGGGGACTTAGCAGTATCTGTCTGGGCCAGTCCCAAGGCCTTGTGGCAGGAGACCAGCCTGCATCTCTCCAAGACTTAATCTGACTTTGTACTCATCTCTATTGTCCTGTGTTCAATCAGGAGTCCATGGCAGAAGCTTCTGCAACTTCAGAGCTTTGCTAAACTAACCTAATTTGTCCGAATCACTGCAAAACCACCATCTCTGACTCAAACTTCCATGTGAAGGCCAATTGGTTTCCCTGAACATATCTCTTTCCTGCAACGTGGCTCAGGGATCTGTGTTTCTTGTACCCCGGAGGTCTCCTTTGTTGTGTGGTCACCAAGAAAGTTGAGGAGGCAGCACCAAGCACCCAGCCTTTGCAGGAGCTGCCCCTGGGTGGGGCTGGGCTTAGAGCTTCCAGTGGACTCATGGAAAGCTGGCAGCTAGCCTTTTCTGTAACCCTTGCCCAGGACTGGACAGGAAAAGGACATTTCAAGTGAAGGCCGACTTGCCCCCGTCCCACTCCTTTTGGCTGATATTTCCAAATGAACTTCGTAATGTGTTAAATCCTTTAGAACAAGGAGTTGGGGGTGGGGGTGGGGGAAGGGGTGGCATGCACTCTTAAAGAAAGATATACAGTGGCTCTGCTGGGAATATGGCATGGTGCTGACCCCATGAGCATTTGACTGATCTTCTAGTCAGGAAAGAGAATTTGAAAGAGGCTTGGAGTGAAGGGGAATTGAAGACAGGGTTGTGATTTGGTCTAAGGCACCGGGTTTAATGGTGTAATTTTCATATATATGTATTTTTTTCTTGGAGTAAACTTTTGAATAAACATTATTTAAAAAAACAAAAATAGTTTAAAAGGAAAATCAAACACTCTTCATGTGGGCCCTATGACTTATTTTAATGTCCTTTCTCTTTTTGTGTCTGTTACTACACAAAAACACAAATTGAAAAAGAAATTATCAAAAAAATTAAGTTCATGATAGTAAGATTATTTTAGTTTTTCCCTTTTTAATTACATTGAAAAAGTAAAACACATACACACACACACATTTTTGTAGAAAACATGTAATAAGCCCAGCTGTTTTCTCACTCCAAAATATTTTCCCAACAAACAAAACTATATTTTTTACATCACTTCTGTTTGTTCTGAACAATTTATACCTTACCACTCAGCTGTCTCACATGCCATGCCATTTCTTCAAGTTTTCTTAGCTCTTCCAAATACATAATTGATTTTCTTAAAAATCTAAACTCTCATATAAAGTTACTTACACCTATGCTTAGAATGAAAAATATTGTTTTGTACAGCAGTTTGGTCTTGATTTCCTTGCCTAACACTTTCTCTTTGTCCCTGTGGTTTCACCGATCTCTGTACTGAAACTTTCCATCAGTGAGCTCCCTCATGGGGAGTGCTGGCAGGTAAGAAAAGAAAAGAAAGGGCCGGGCGCGGTGGCTCAAGCCTGTAATCCCAGTACTTTGGGAGGCCGAGACGGGCGGATCACGAGGTCAGAAGATCGAGACCATCCTGGCTAACACGGTGAAACCCCGTCTCTACTAAAAAATACAAAAAGCTAGCCGGGCGAGGTGGCGGGCGCCTGTAGTCCCAGCTACTCGGGAGGCTGAGGCAGGAGAATGGCGTGAACCCGGGAGGCGGAGCTTGTAGTGAGCGGAGATCTGGCCACTGCACTCCAGCCTGGGCGACAGAGCGAGACTCCGTCTCAAAAAAAAAAAAAAAAAAAAAAAAAAGAAAAAGAAAAAAGAAAAGAAAGCGAAGTAAGGTATTTGTCCTCCTAGTTTCTGCCATATGAGGTCATCTCAGGTTGACTGTCTTCTTTGACCTGAGGTCACTGCTGCTCTCCAGACAGTCCCCTCCATAAGCCTCTACCAAAACTTTCTGCAGTTACTTCCTTTATTCCTCACTGTAATCTTGAGTTACTCACTCGGAGATTCCCCTGTATTAGCCCACTACTTTCTAATAAGCAGCTTTGTGAATTAAACATTAGTTTATCCTAATTTGAGTGTGTCATCTCCTTCTTGTGTCCCAAGTGATATGCTTATGTAGGAAATTGTCATTTTTATAATAACACAGACCATATCTTATGCCTCTCCTCATCTTTGTATCTAGAGCAGAGTCCCTTCAATGTAGTAGATGCTTAATAAATATGTGATCAATTGCATTGGATAACAACTTGAGATCAAAGTATTACTGGGAATGCCATGCATTAAATGTAATTTTAAGAGAGCTGCTGATTTAGTCTTCATTTAAGCAACTGTGCAAACATGTGAAGAGTTTATTTTGACAATGCAATGCCACAAAACTGACAAAATAAGGCAAAGCTACCTGAGATACTTTAAAGAGTTCCTTTTGTAACAACACAAACACAAACTATTGAAATATTATTTCTTAATACATTCTCTTTTCCAGCTTTTTAGAGGCATAATTAACAAATAAAAATTATATATATTTAAGGTGTAAAATGTGATGTTTTGATCTGTATATACATTGTGAAATGATTACTACCAGAAAGCCAATTAACATATCCTTCACTTCTCATTGTTAACTCCATGTGTGGGTGATGAGAATACTTGAGATCTATTCTCTTTGTATATTCCAAGTGTGCATTATTAACTAAAGGCACCATGCTGTATATTAGGTCTCCAGAACTTATTTTATGACCAAAAGTTTGTTCATTTGAATAACATCTTCTCATTCCACCACCCCCACCTCCAACCCAAAACTCCCAGCCCCTTATATTCACCCTTCTACTCTCTGTTTCTATTAAGATAACTTTTTTAGATTCCACATATAAGTGAGATCAGGCCGTATTTGTCTTTCTGTGTCTGACTTTTTTTCACTTAGCATAACATCTTCCAGCTTCATTCATATCATCCCAAATGGTAGGATTTTCTTCTTTTGAAGTCTGTGGAATATTCCATTGTGTGTATATACCATTTTTTCTTTATCCACTTATCCATTGATGGACACTTAGATTGATTCCACACCTTTACCACTGTAAATAATGCTGCAATGAACACAGGAGTGAAATTATCTCTTAACATACTGATTTCATATCCTTTTGATATATACCCCATAGTGGGATTGCTAGATCATATATGTGGTGTTTCTATTTTTAGTTTTTTGAAGGACCTCCATAATGCTTTCTATAATGGCTGTATTAATTTACATTCCCACCAACATGGATGAGCATTACCTTTTCTCCTCATCCACACCAACACTTATTTTTCATTCTACTGATAATAGCCTTCCTTACAGGTGTAAGCTGATATCTCGTTGTGGTTTAAATTTGCACTTCAATGATAATTAGTGATGTTGAATAGCTTTTCATATGCCTACTGGTCCTCTGTATGTTTTCATTAGAAAAATTTCTTTTTGGGTCATTTGCACATTATTTAATTGGAATTTTTTAGTTACTTGCTGTTGAGTTGTATGAGTTTCCTACATATTTTAGTGAACCTTTATGAGATAAATTATTTGAAAATATTTTCTCCCATTCCATAGACTGCCTTTTCATTTTGTTAGTTGTTTCCTTTATTGGGTAGAATATATTGGGTTGTTTCCTTTATTGGGTAGATATATTCTCATTGGTTTATTTTTACTTTTGTTGCTTGTGTTTTTGGTGTCATGTCCAAAAAAGCATTATTTTTAATGGCTTAAAATTTAGCGAAAAATATTTTACTCAATAACACTATTTACTGTGAAATAAAGTATTTAAAAAGTGAAATAAATTAATGCAGAAAAATAGTTTCATTTTTCATAACATGTTGAAATCTTAAATATAGAAATCACTATCTGGCATTTCCACTTTAATAAATTTTCCTCTACATTTTCAACTGATGCTTCTGAAAGACACTTCTGATAATACAAGTCCCTCTAGTGGCATCTGATACGAACATTGTAATACAGATAAAAAGTGGTTTTTTAGTGCTTAGAAAACACATCAAGACATTTTAAAATTTATTAAATTTAGAAACGAGAGTACCATCAGTCATTAATTTGTTGCAATATTTATTCACTCTGATATGTAACATATATTTATTGTGTTAAATTAATTTTAAAATTGATAAATAAGAATATTACGTTTTTGTGTTAAATTAATTTTAAAATTGATAAATAAGAATATTACATTTTCTTACTTAAAAGGGACAGTTTGATAGAGGGAAATGTATTTGTTGAGCACCTAGTGTGTGCTATGTGCTTTATCCATTAATTCATTAAATTTGATCAACAACCAGGTTATAGAGCAGATTTTGTCATTTCCACTTTAAAGAAAATAAAACTCAGAAAATAATAAAACTCTATGTCATCTGTCTAATTAGTGACAGAGTAAAGAGCTCATGTGCAGATTTGTCTGAGCCATTTTTTACTCCACATTTCACTTAAAATGTAACTGTTTAAAAATGAAAATAAAGACTGGCATATAACCAGAACAATTTGACAGCTAATTCTAAACCGACAAGTAGAAGGGCAATACTAAGCTGTAAGAAGGTGAATGGGTCAAAAAGAGGTTTTTAAATCTCAGGAATTTTGATGTAACTAAATTAGCTATCTCTCACTCTCTGACACATTTTTCTTCTTAACCAAACTATATCTTACTGAAAGGTAAATGGGTAAGTATTTTGTTTCATTTTTAAATAAAATTCTGAATTTTATCAGCTAGTTTACTGTACTTACATTATTCACACTCTGATTTCAGTTGAAATGATGTAAGTGATACTTCATGGTAAGCAATATCGCTCCATGTCCAGATGCAAATACAATATACAAAATTTGTTTAACAGGGCATTTCTTATCATAATCTTGATTTTTAGTTTAAGAAGCCAACAAAAAGAAGTATCGCTGCATGGGAGATGTGAAACACCAATTTTGAAAAATTTTCCCCAATTTTCCTAGAAAGAACTATAAAATATCAAATTATTTACAATTGTATTTTATTTATATTTTATTTAAGGTGTAACCTCTGAATTATTATTTTTTATTCACATTACTAGGTCTGAGTAATATTTTAGTATCATGTTCTTTTAAAAGTAGATTTAATATTTGTTCATTGCCAAGTTCATTAACAATATGCCCCAAAACTGACAGTCCTTGAAGCAATGAAAAAACAATATTTTCATAGTGTTGCTTATTTTTAATATTTTCATAGTATCACTTACTTTAAAACTATCCTTGTGATGCCAGATCTTTCTCTGTGCTGAGAGGTAAAATCTCTGTAAAGCAAAAATAAAATTCTAAACCCCCAATTCACTAAATGGACCCTCTCATCAGCCAAGGGAGCCCAACTAAACCTGAGAAAGCAGTTCTGGCCATAAGGTGAAGGAGGGATGAGACATGCTCATAAACTCTCCTCCCTTTGGGAGTTCAGGCGCATAATTAACCAGCATTAACTTTACAACAGAGATCCCATGACTGGTAGAACAGACTCTTTGTAGCAATAAGATATTAAATTCCAACGTGGCTACAGTATAGCATCACATGACAGACAGCAGGGTCCTTAAGGAAATAAAAAATATTTTACCAGAAAATATGTTTCTTTGACATATTTAAAAATGATTCTGCAAAGCTGACTCTTGTGGGGGAAGTTTACATTCTACATAATCCCTTCCCTTTCCAGGTCTCTTTCTGATCCTGAGAAAGATTGGCTGAGAGTCTAGCACATTTTGCCTCTGGGAGTGACCATCTATGAGACTTCATCAAAATAACAAGAACTTTGGTCTCCACAACCCCTTATCTTAACCCAGACACTCCTTTCTATTGATTCCAGGTCTTTAGGTAATAACTTAACTTTTTCATCCAATTGCCAGTCACAAAAGCTTTGAATCCACTTAAGACCTAAAAGCCTCTATTTGGAGTTGTCCTGCCTTTCTGGACCAAACCAATGTATACTTCACATGTATTGATTGATGTTTTATGTCTCCCTAAAACATATAAAAACAAGCTATAATCCAACCACATTGGGCACATGTTCTCAGAACCTCCTGAGGCTGTGCCACGGGTCATGATTCATAACCTTGGCAAAACACAATTCCAAATTGATTGAGACTTGTCTCAGATACTTTTTGGTTTACATCACAAATAAGATCTGGAGTTAGCTGCCAGTCACAAAAACATTCTCAGTTGATGGGAATAGGTCTGGGGTACATTGTCCCTGGATGTGGCAGATGTTTAAAGCTGACCATTTTCCTTTTATTTACATGAGTACTACATATGAAATGTTCTTGATCTGGTATACATCTTCGCTGGCTGTTTGCAAACAATCCCTTTGGACTTTGAGCATGATAACTCCAACCTGTTTCAGCAGTCATTTCTCAGACCATCCAGGTGGTCATTTTAAATAAAATCTAAGACAAAATTTGGTAGTTTTTGTCTCCTTAACCCACGTTTTATCTACAGAAAATACTCATAGTTAGCCGCTAAGAGTACAGAAATTTTCAATCTCAGCCTGGACTGTAATGACTCTGGATGCTTCAGTAAACCTCCCAGCCTAAAGACACCAAGGTATTGTTTCCAACAAGATCATCAAATTTCTCCATTTTTGAAGCCAATTCTAATTTGCTTGAAAGAGAGAGAAAGAATACATTCAACAGAATGCAATAATGAAAACCCTTACTATTTTCTCCTTTTACTCCCCAAACTGCATGTGTTAAAAGCCCTTACTTGTATTTGTTGGTAATGGCTAGGAATTGTAGAAACTGAATAAGTAAAAACTCTCTCTCTCTAACCTCAGCCCAAGGTAGGGGAAAAAAAGAACATTACATAAATTTCAAAGATTTTGAAAATCATTCAGAGCTTATCATTCACACATATATCTTCTCAGAAACATCTGTTCAAATGTTTTTTCACATTTTATTATTGTATTGTCTTCTTATTACTGAGTTCTTCATATATTATGAATGCAGTTCGCTTGTCTTATACATGATTCAAATATGATTGCAAATATTTTATCTCACTTTTTCATTTGCCTTGTTATTTCTTGAGGATGGATTTCAAAGAACAGTGGGTTCTTTGAAGTTTTTTTTTGTTTTGTTTTGTTTGTTTGTTTGTTTGTTTTTACGATTAGGCTTCCTTTATTTATATTGTTTTCTTCTTCCTTTTCTTTATTCTCTGACATCCTACTCTTATTCTTCCTTTCATTTGATTTTTTTCACTGAGGGAATTTTTCCCCTGGGAAGATACAATTTATGATTTATATAGTTTGACTGTATCCCAACGCAAATCACATCTTGAATTATAATTCCCATAATTTCCATGTGTTGTGGGAGGGGATCCTTTGGGAAGTAATTGAATCACGGAGGCAGTTACCTCTAGGCTGGTCTCATGATAGTGAGTGAGTTCTAATGAGATCTGATGGTTTTATAAAGGGCTTTTCCCCCTTTTCTCAGCACTTCTCTTTCTTGATGCCATGTGAAGAAGGATGTGTTTGCTTCCCCTCCCACCATGATTGTAAGTTTCCTGAGGCCTCCCCAGCCATGAAGAACTGTGAGTCAATTAAACCTCTTTTCTTTACAAATTACCCAGTCTCAGAAACGTCTTTATTAGCAGCATGAGAATGAACTGATACAGTAAATTGGTACCAAGGGAAAGGGGCACTAGCATAAGGATACCTGAAAATGTGAAAGTGACTTTGGAACTGAGTAACAGGCAGAGGTTGGAACAGTTTGTAGGGTTCGAAAGACAGGAAAATGTGGGAAAGTTTGGAACTTCCCAGAAATTTGTTGAATGGCTTTGACCAAAATGCTGATAGTGATCTGGACAATAAAGTCCAGGCTGAGGTGGTCTCAGATGGAGAAGAGGAACTTCTTGGAAACTGGAGCAAAGGTGACTCTTGCTATGCTTTAGCAAAGAGACTGGTGGCATTTTGCCCCTGCCTTAGAGATCTATGGAACTCTGACCTCGAGAGGGATAATTTAGGGTATCTGATGGAAGAAATTTCTAAGTAGTAAAGCATTCAAGAGGTGACAGAGCATAAAAAGTTTGGCAAATTCACAGCCTGAAGATGCCGTAGAAAAGAAAAACACATTTTCTGGGAAGCAAATCAAGCTGGCTGTAGAAATTTGCATAAGTAATGAGGAGTCAAATGTTAATCACCAAGACAATGGGGAAAATGTCTCTAGGACATGTCAGAGAACTTCCTGGCAGCTCTTCCTACCCCAGGCCAGGAAAAATGGTTTCCCGAAACATGCCCCAGGCCCTCCTGTTCTGTGCAACCTCAGGACCTGGTGGCCTGAGTCCCAATTGCTTTATCTCTAGCAATAGTTAAAAGGGGCCAAGGTACAGCTCAGGCCATAGCTTCAGAGGGTGCAAGCCTCAAGCCTTGGCATCTTCCACTTGGTGTTGAGCCTGTGGGTACACAGAAGTCAAGAACTGGGGTTTGAAAAACTCCACGTACGTTTCAGCGGAGTATGGAAATGCCTGAATGTCCAGGCAGAAGTTTGCTACAGGGGTTGAGATCTCATGGAGAACTGCTGCTAGAGGAGTGCAGAAGGGAAATGTGGTGTTGGAATCCCCACACAGACTCCCCACTAGGGCACTACTAGTGTAGTTGTGAGAAGAGGGCCACCATCCTCCAGACCCCAGAATCGTAGATCCATCAACAGCTTGCGGCATGAGCCTTGGAAAGTTGCAGACACTCAACGTGAGCCAATGAAAGCAGTGGGAGGGGGGCTGTACCCTGCAAAGCCACAGGATTGGAGCTGCTCAAGGCCATGGGAGCCTACCTCTCACATCAGCATTACTTGGAAGTGAGACGTGGAGCCAAAGGAGATCATTTTGGAACTTTAAGTTTTAATGACTGCCCTACTGGATTTCAGACTAGCATGGGGCCTATAGCCCCTTTGTTTTGGCCAATTTCTCCCATTTGGAATGGCTGTATTTACTCAAAGCCTGTACCCCCATTGTATCTAGAAAGTAACTAACTTGCTGTTGATTTTAGACTCATAGATGGAAGGGACTTGCCTTGTCTCAGATGAAACTTTGTACTTAAGACTTTTGGGTTAATGCTGGAATGAGCTAGGATTTTGAGGGACCATTGGAAAGGCATGATTGTGTTTTCAAATGTGAGGACATGAGATTTGAGAGGGTCTGGAGTTAGAATGATACGGTTTGACTGTGTCCCCCACAAATCTCATCTGGAATTGTAGTTTCCATAATCCCCACATGTCATGGGAGGGACCCAGTGGGAGGTAACTGAATCATGCGATGTTTACCCCCATACTGTTCTGTTGATAGTGAATTCATTCTCATGAGGTCTGATGGTTTTATAAGAAGCTTTCTCCCCTTTGCTCAGCACTTCTCCTTACAGCCACCATGTGAAGAAGGACATGTTTGCTTCCCCTTCTGCCATGATTGTAAGTTTCCTGAGGCTTCCCCAGCCATGCAGAACTGTGAGTCAATTAAACTTATTTTCTTTATAAATTACCCAGTCGCAGATGTGTCTTTATTATCAGTATGAGAACAAACTAATACAATGATCATCATCAACTTGTTTCTAATTTTCATTTCAAATTTATGTTCAGGGACATCACTTCATAAGTGAGTTTTTTAATGATGTCCAACTTATCAGTCTTTTTGTCTTTTATACTATTGCTTGTTGTGCTCTCAACAAAAATATTTAACTTTTAAAATCATTATGGTGTCCCCAGACATCTAATCTTTATGATATCTAGAAGTTTTATAGGTTTAGATTTTATTTTTACAACTATAATCTTTTGAGTTAATTTTTATATATAAAGTAAAGCACAAGGTTTATTTATTTTCATATAAGTATTCTCCCATTGTTCAGCACTATTATTTTTGAAAAGAACAAAACTATCTTTTCTTATTAATTTACCTTGATACCTTTGTCAAAATTCAATTGACCATATGGTTATGAGTCTATTTCCTGTCTCTATATTTTGCTCCATTGATCTTTGTCTATATATATCAATATTCCACTCTTTTGGCTTATGGTATGTCTTAAAAATCACTCTTTAAGAAGGGAGCCACTGCTCCTGCCCAAAGCTCCAGAGCAGTAGCATGGAAATTTTGCATAGTGAGAAAGACGTACCATAATAATGGAGCTTAAATGTCTCCCCAAGGGAACTGGCTTTATTTGGAACAAGCTGTGAGGGAAATTCAAGCCTAACGGCACTGTAGAAATCAAAGGATATTGTGGTAGTAAGCAATAAAGAAGAAGCTACTAGCTCCATAAGAGCAACAAGCTATACTGTAGGCCAGCTACTTTGTAAGAAAGACTCAGAGAAAGAGACAACTAAGAAAATTTCTCCTGGTGTCAAAACAAACCCCAAAATCTTGCTTTCAGAACTACCCCCCACAATGTGTCCCATATTTAATTGCATCACACTTCAGAAAATTATATGTACCAGAACATTGTTGAAAATGATAAATCAATCAAAACCAATTAATGTAACCTAACAGCAAGAGTGAATACCAACCGAGGCAGAGAGCTTAAGAGAGAGATCAGAGAAAGGAACAAAGAGAGCACTACTAAAACCACTGTCATCTCAGTGTGACTTGCTACATACTCAAGGATGGGACCCTATGAGAAGTAATACCAGAAGTTTCACACTGAACAAAAAAAGACTTCAATGAATATTGCAGCCAAGTTACCAGAAAAAAAAAGCCATGAAGTAGGGGAATCAGTAACTGGAGCTGCTAAAATATATTATCTAAAATGTTCATGTTTTAGCAAATATGTTATAAAATAAGAAAAGACATAGACAAGCATGTGACTCATATACAGGAAAAACATAGGCAAAAGAAACTGCCTGAGAAAGGGAGAAAGATAAAGTTAGGTGAAAACAACTTCAAAGCAAGCTAATAAAATTATGGTAAAAAATTAAAGAAAACCATGCTTACAGAATAAAGGATATGATGACACTATCTCATTAAACAGAGAGTAAACATAAGAAGACAGAAATTTTAAAAAGGAACCAAATTAAAATTCCACTGTTGAAAAGTAAAACAATTTAAATAAAATTCACTAGAATGGTCAACAATGGATTTGAATTCTAAGAAAAGAATCACTGATGTGCAAATAGATTTGTTACCAGAGACAGCAGGTGTCCCAGTTCCTGTCTTGACTTGGAAGAAAGATTTCAACCAAGAGACAGAACAAAGATAGCAGAGAGAACTTTATTGAAAGGAAATACAGTGTAAAGAGCTTATTGTAAAAATAGGTATGCCTCAAGGGAGGATCCGGCTGATCCTACAGCAAAACTGCCCCAACGGTGTCTGCACAGAGTTTTATCATGTTGGACTTCTTCAAACTCCTGCCTCGTCTCAAGTCTCTGCCTTATTTCTTTGTATAGTTTTTCCAGCTCCTGTCTTAAGTCCCTACCTTTTCCCCCACCTAGGCTTGTGGGACCCTCCTTTACTGTTGGTTAATGCACATGCAAGGGCCAGTGATCAAGATGAATTCTGCCTGATGGTGATCCAGCTCATTATCGCCACCCCAGGAAGGTTGTATAGTGGTTAAATCTCTATCTATTGCACACACAGATTTCTTCAGAATTTCCTTCTCTGACTTAATCTGTACTTATGGTGCCAGGTTTTTCTTAGGAAGGTCCCTTTTGTCCTTCTTATCAGCAAAAGCATGTAGCTGACAAGATTCTGACATCTTAATTGCAGAGTGAACAAGGTGTTCTGGGTTATTTCTTTCTGCATAGGTACCTCCTCTCCTTTCTACCCACATTTGACTGAGTGCCCACCCACTCTAGCATTAGAGATGCTAGTAATATGCACATTTTTGGTGGTCCCTTGGTGTGAGCCTTCACAGACTTTTCCTTTCTCACAGGCTTCTTTCTCCTGCTCACGTCTGGTTATCTGCTTACTCGAACAGATTGATAGAGATTAAGAACAGAAAAAAAAGAATGAAGAAAAATGAAGAGAGCCATAAAGATATGTAGAAAACCATTACGTGTGCCAACACACCCCTAATGAAAGCATCAGAGGAGAGAAGAGAGAAAAATGAGCAGAAAAGAGCTAAAAAAAAATTCAAAGAAATAATGACCAATACATCTTAAGTTTTATGAAAATCATTAACCTGTATATCCAGGAAACACAATGAACTCCAAGTAAAATCAACACCCAGAACTACAAATAGAGCCACATCCAGAAACATTGTAGTAGAAATGTTGGAAGACAAAGAGAAAAACCTTGAAAGTGCCAAGAGAAAAACAATTCAATACAAACAAGAGAATCACAATAAGATCAACAGTTGACTTCTGATCACAAATAGTGGTGACCAGAGGCAGTAGGATGACATGAAAATGCTAAAAGTAAAACAGTCAACTAAAATTATTACATGTAGTAAAACTATTTTTCAAAAAATGGAGGTAAAATAGACATTTAGATTAATACAAGCTTAGACTTTTTATTACTAGAAAACATTCTTTTCAAGAAATATTGGCCGGGTGCGGTGGCTCGTGCCTGTAATCCCAGGCCTCCTTTGGGAGGCCGAGGCGGGCAGATCACGAGGTCAGGAGATTGAGACCATCCTGGCCAACATGGTGAAACCCCGTCTCTACTGAAAAAAATACAAAAAATTAGCTGGGCGTGGTGGCGGGCACCTGTAATCCCAGCTACTCGGGAGGCTGAGGCAGGAGAATGGGGTAAACCTGGGAAACAGAGCTTGCAGTGAGCCGAGATCATGCCACTGCACTCCAGTCTGGGAGACAGAGCAAGACTGTCAAAAAAAAAAAAAAAAAGAAGAAGAAGAAAGAAAGAAAAGAAATATTAAAGAAAATTCTTCACAAAGTGAGTGATGCCAGACAGAATTTGCATCCACACACCAAATAACAAAGAACACCTCTAAAAGTAATTAGGTAATTATGTAGGTGATATTAATATATATTTATTCTCCTTTCTTCACTCAATTGATTTAAAGTGCAATTATATAAATCATTATGAGCACTTGAGCACTACTGGGACTATAACACATAGAAATGTGATAAATTTGACAATAATAACACAAAGGAGGCAGGTGTAAGCAAAGCTATAACAGGATGATGAAATGATACCAGATTATAATTTGAATATACAGGAACAAATGAAGAGATCCAGAAAAGATTACTGAGACTACTAAATCAATAAATTCTATAAATAAGTATTTTTCTCCTATTATCATCAGCTATTTTTTAAAATGATACCATGTAATGGCTATAGCAATATATTGTGGATTTTTAACATACATAGGCATAATATTCATAAAATAATAGCATAAAAAGTATAAAAGTAGTATATATGACAATAATG
This sequence comes from Macaca nemestrina, assembly GCF_043159975.1. NCBI lineage: Eukaryota > Metazoa > Chordata > Mammalia > Primates > Cercopithecidae > Macaca > Macaca nemestrina. Next base: position 186,759,581 of record NC_092126.1, on the reverse strand, counting down.
ATTCTGTATCTAATTGAATTAAGTTATAAATCTAGTAGATTCTAGTAAGTTAATACATATATTGTGAGCCCTACAGTAACAACTAAAAAAAACTTAGAAACATTTCAAAAAACTATTAAGGAAATAAAAATGTTACACCAGAATACATTCAATTCATGCCAAAGAAGGCAGTAAAAGAGCAACAGAGGAACAAAAAGGAAAGATATAAGATATATAGAAAACATTAAGTAAAATGTTTGATGTAAAGCCAACAATATCAATAATAACATTACATGTGAAGGAATTAAACAATCCGATAAAATTTAGAGATTGTCAAACTGGATTTAAAAAAGAAAGATTCAGCTAATGCTGTCTACAAGAGAGGCATTTTAGATTTAAAGCTAAAAATAGTTGTAAGTAAAAAGTTAGGAAAGATGTATCATGCAAACAATAATCACAACAAAGCCAAAGTGGTTATACTAATATCAGACAAAATAGACTCTAAGTGAAAAAGTGCTACCAGAAATTAAAAAAAAAAAAAAAATGACATCTCACAATGTCAACAGTATCATTCTATCAGGAATCCATAACAATGATAAACATATATGTACCTAATAACAGAGTCCCAAAATACATGAAGCAAGAGTCAAAAACTGACAGTAATGTAGAAGGATATAGACAATCCAACAATAACTGTTGGAGACTCCAGTGCCCCACTTTAAATAATGAACAGTAAAACTGCATCTGGTTAAGAAGAAAATAGAATCTAATTTGAAAATCCCTATAAACTAACTAGACCTAACAGACATCTAATAACAACCAAAGCTGACTATACATTATTCTCAAGTAAAAAGAACATTTTCCAGGCTAGACAATATTCTGGGCCATAAAATATGCCTTAATAAGTGTAAAAGAATTGAACGCACATAAAATATGCTGTCTAACCACAATATGACTAAGTAAAAAAAAAATCAGTAACAGAAAAATATTAGGGAATTTTTAAATATCTCAAAATTAAACACACTCCAAAAATAACCAATGTGTCCAAGATGAATTCAAAAGGGTCTTTAGAAAATGCACTGATATGATGGCTGGGGACAGTGGCTCATGCCTGTAATCCCAGTACTTTGGGAGGCCAAGGTGGGCAGATCATCTGAGATCAAGAGCTTGAGACCAGTCTGCCAAACATGGCAAAACCCTGTCTCTACTAAAAATATAAAAATTAGCCAGGTATGGTGGCAGGCGCCTGTAATCCCAGCTACTCAGGAGGCTGAGGCAGGATAATCACTTGAACCCGGGAGGCAGAGGTTGCAGTGAGCCAAGATCACACCACTGCACTCCAGCCTGGGTGACACAGCAAGACTGTGTCTCAAAAAAAAAAAAAAAAAAAAAAAAAAGAAAAGAAAAAAAAGAAAATGCCCTGAGATGAATAATAATCTATACAACACATCAAAATTTATGAGACATGGATAGCACAGTGCTTAGAGAGAAAATTGTAGCTGAAGCCCTCCTATTAAATAAGAACAACAAAAAATTTCCCATTAAACACACTGAAAAAATAAGAGCAAACTAAACCTGAAACAAGAAGATAGAAGGAAATAATAAAAATTAGAGCAGATATTAATGAAATCAAGAATAGAAAATCACATATAAAAAGTATAAAAACAAAAGTTCATTGTTTTCAAAGATCAACATAATTAACAAACCTTTATCTAGATTGGGCAAGAAAAAAGAAATAATATTCACTTTTTTTAAGGCAGGGATGAACATTGGGATCAAGCTTATAGAAATGCAAAGCATGATAAGGAAATAATATAAACTACTGTATGCCAACAAATTAATTATCATGGATGAAATGGGCAAGTTACCAGAAAGACACAAACTACATAAACTGACACAAAAAGAAATAAACAATCTGAATAGGGTATAATAAAAGAAGGGATAAAATAAGTAGCTTAATAGGCTATACAAAAAGAAGAGATAAAATAAATGACCTTAAAACTTCCCAGGAAGAGAAGCCCAAGAACAGATGATTTTGCTGGTGAACTCTACCAAACATTTAAAGAAGAATTAATAATGTTTCTGAAATGACATCATCAAGATTTTGGAATAGAAGATTCTCCGGCATGACTTTCCCCACAAAAACACAACTAGAAATGATTCAAAGACAGGAACACTACTCTGAATTCAGATGGACTCACGAGAGTAATGGAGAAATCTTCTGGGCTCACAGAATCAAGAGAAGCAATGATCCTTCAGAGAAACTGTACTTTCAGGCTGTGTTACTTCCTCCCTCAAGCTGGCATATGCCATTAACAGAATTTTGCTAGATCCAGTGTTCTGAGATGAGAGGAGAGAATTAAAGGTGGAGGTTTACCTTCCTACTAGGATGAGAATTTTCACAGGAATACCACACTAGTTGCATCCCATGGGAACCACTGGAAGGGATGGAAGGGCTGAACTACCTGAAGTATATTGGGGACACAGTGACTGGCATGTGGGTCTTGGCAGCTGCTCTGCACTTCAATCAGCAGGGACACCACGTGGAAGAGACAACAGGAAAGCTCAAATCCCTGGCCGAATTTTCCACAAAACCCAGGGGTTTGTTTGGAGTGTTCCTTTGGTCTGTAGAAAACTAAATAGTTAGGATTAAGTTCCAGTGCCCACTTGAGTGTTCCCCAGACCAGAAAACAATGGAAGGGCAGCAACTGAGTTTTAATGCAGCATTTATTTTCCAGTGCTCACTATAAGTCTTTCTGACACTGATGAAAAAAAAAAAAATGGCAGGGCAGTGATGTAGCTCCAGAGCAGTGTTGAAGTTCCAATATTCACTGTAGGTGATGGGAAACAATGGCAAGGCAGATGGGGAAACAATGGCAAGACAATTAGTTAGCTCTAGTGTAGGGTTTTATCTCCAGAATTCATTGTAGGTGGCCCCCACTTCACCTCCGAATGACTATGACAATGAAACTAGGCCTCATAAAACTTAGAAACTAGGCCTCATATAGAAAAAATTAACACCAGGTGGCTCTGGATAGGGTCCCACCCTGCCTCGATAGGGACCCACCCTGATAGGGTCCCACCCTGCCAATTCCGGGAAACAACCTCATGGGGTCCCACCCTGCCAATTCCGGGGGTCCCACCCTGCCTCGAAGTTCCCGGAATCAACAACTCCAGGAAAAAAAACCTCATAAGGTCCTGCTCTAACCAATTAGCATAAGACACCTTGCTCAGGCCATAGCTAGACCCAATCATTTTGTGCCTTAAGCTTTGTTTGAATTTCGCGCCATAAGCTGTGTTTGAACTTGTGCTTGCCTATATAAACAGCCTGTAACAAGCAGTCGGGGTCCCAGGGCCAACTTAGAGCTTGGGACCCTAGCGCGCTAGTAATAAATAACTCTCTGCTGTGAATCTCGTGTCGGTGATCCTTTGCGGCGACCCCTGCCCAGGAGGGAATCAACAGTTCGGTTCCAACATTTGGTGCATTGGCCGGGAAGTGGGGTCGCCCGAGGACCCCCGACCCATCCGGCGGAGACCCATCTGGCCCGGGCCACGGACTGCTGACTGAACGGACCCACCAGGTACTTTCGTTTTGTTCTGTCTGTCTTGCCGGCTAACTCTGAACTCTGGGGAGTACTCCTTCTGAATTAAGTGGGGAAGGGGGACAGATGTGTCCGGCACCTTCCCACTTATGCCCCGGGGGACGCCCTGGCGGTAGTCTGGGAGAAGGCTGACGACTCAGTCAGCCTCCTCAAATCTGTAGGCAGGTCGCCCCTGCCGTCTGAATATTTTGTGATCTTGTGGCTCCACTCTCTGGCCGCGCGGCTTCTCCTTACTTGTCTGGTCTTTATTTTTGTTACTTTCGTTTTGTCCTTGTTATACATGGACGAAATGGGACAGACGTTGATGACTCCTTTGTCTCTAACCCTGACTCACTTCCCTGACGTCCGGGCTCGAGCCCACCACCTCTCTGTAGAAGTCCATAAGGGACGATGGAAAACATTCTGCTCGTCCGAATGGCCAACCCTCCATGGGGAGTGGCCCCGGGACGGAACATTTAACCTCTCAATTATCTTGCAGGTTAAAGCAAAAGTGATGGATCCTGGGCCACTCGGACACCAGGACCAGGTGGCCTACATAATTATTTGGGAGGATCTGGTCCGAAATCCTCCCTCTTGAGTGAAACCCTTCCTCCATTCCCCTTCGCCATCCCAATCTACCCTCCTTGCCTTAGAAGCCCCAAAGAATCGGAATCCGGACCCGCCTAAGCCAGTCCTCCCAGATGAACCCCAGAGGGATCTCCTCCTTCTTGACCCCCTGCCTCCTCCACCTCAGAACCCCCTTCTGGGACCTCCACCTTACGCTTCACCCTTGCCCCCTGTCTTGTCCCCAGCTCTTTCCTCTACCGCCTCAGCCCCTACCCTTTCTCCAACTTCTCCCTCGGCCCCTACCCTTTCTCCAACTTCTCCCTCGGCCCCTCCCTCCACCCCGTCTCCTTCTCCAGCCCCGCCCAAGCTCACCCCTCGGACGCCACCGCCAACACCTCCACGTCTCCGCTTGCGGCGGACTGAGGACCCAGATGGCCCTTCCACTTGGCAATCCTCCTGGCGGACTAAGGACCCAGATGGCCCTTCCACTTGGCAATCCTCCCTTTTTCCCCTCTGTACTGTCAATTGCACGGTCCAGTACTGGCCCTTCTCTGCCTCTGACCTCTACAACTGGAAAACCCATAACCCTTCCTTTTCCCAAGACCCCCAGGCCCTAACCTCATTGATAGAATCCATTCTCCTCACTCACCAGCCCACTTGGGATGATTGCCAGCAACTCTTGCAGGTCCTCCTAACCACTGAAGAAAGGCAGCGAGTCCTCCTGGAGGCCCGGAAAAATGTGCCAGGACCAGGAGGCCTCCCAACCCAACTTCCCAATGAAATAGACGAGGGATTTCCCCTCACCCGCCCAGACTGGGACTATGAAATGGCACCAAGTAGGGAGAGTCTCCGAATCTATCGCCAGGCTCTGTTGGCGGGTCTCAAAGGGGCAGGAAAGCGCCCCACAAATTTGGCCAAGGTAAGGACCATAACTCAGGAAAGGGACGAAAGCCCGGCAGCCTTCATGGAAAGGCTTCTGGAAGGGCTCCGACTGTATACCCCATTCAATCCAGAGGCCCTAGAACATAAGGCTACCGTAGCTATGGCATTCATAGACCAAGCTGCATTAGATATCAAAGGAAAACTCCAAAGGCTAGATGGAATCCAAACCTATGGATTACAGGAATTGGTTAGGGAGGCAGAAAAAGTGTATAATAAGAGAGAAACCCCTGAGGAAAAGGAAGCCAGGTTAGCGAAGGAACAGATGGAGCGAGAGGATCGTAGGGACCGAGTGAGGGATAAGCATTTAACAAAAATCCTGGCGGCAGTTGTGAGAGAGAAAGGACCTGGGATAGAGGGAGAGAAGCGGAGGCGGCCAAAAGTGGAAAAAGACCAGTGTGCCTACTGCAAAGAACGGGGACATTGGATTAAAGATTGCCCCAAGCGTCCTAAAGACCAAAAGAAACCTGCCGCTGTCCTCACCCTAGGTGAAGATAGCGAATAGGGGTGTCAAGGCTCTGGAGCCCCCCCCGAGCCCCGGCTAACTCTCTCTGTAGGGGGGCATCCCACCACCTTCTTGGTGGACACAGGGGCCCAACATTCAGTTTTGACAAAGGCAGACGGGCCCCTGTCTTCCCGCACATCCTGGGTCCAGGGGGCAACAGGGGGAAAATTGCACAAGTGGACTAACCACCGGACAGTTAATCTTGGACAAGGCATGGTGACACATTCCTTCTTGGTGGTACCTGAATGCCCCTACCCCCTCCTAGGGCGAGATCTTCTGACCAAGCTCGGAGCCCAAATCCACTTCTCCGAGACTGGGGCCCAAGTATTAGATCGGGACGGTCAGCCCATCCAAATTTTAACTGTGTCTCTGCAAGATGAGCATCGGCTTTTCGACGCTCCGGTCATCGCTAGCCTCCCCGATGTTTGGTTGCAACTTTCCCCAAGCTTGGGCGGAAACGGGAGGACTCGGGCTAGCTAAGTATCAAGCCCCAATCATAATTGATTTAAAGCCCACGGCGGTGCCCGTGTCTATCAAGCAATATCCCATGAGCCGAGAGGCTCATATAGGAATTCGGCAGCACATTAACAAATTTCTAGAACTCGGAGTGTTGCGATCTTGTCGCTCGCCCTGGAACACTCCTCTTCTGCCAGTAAAAAAGCCTGGTACTCAGGATTACAGGCCTGTCCAAGACTTGAGAGAAATTAACAAAAGAACCATGGACATCCATCCCACGGTCCCCAATCCTTACAACTTACTCAGCACCTTAAAACCAGGCTATAACTGGTATACAGTATTAGCTTTAAAAGATGCTTTCTTCTGTTTACCTCTGGCCCCCCAAAGCCAAGAACTCTTTTCCTTTGAGTGTAAAGATCCTGAGAAAGGAATTTCGGGCCAATTGACCTAGACCCGGCTTCCCCAAGGATTCAAGAACTCTCCCACTCTCTTCGATGAGGCTCTTCATCGAGACCTGACCGACTTCCGGACCCAAAATCCAGAAGTGACTCTACTCCAGTATGTGGATGACCTCCTCTTGGCTGCTCCTACAAAGGAAATCTGTATACAAGGTACCAGGCATCTACTCCAGGCACTAGGTGAAAAAGGATACCGGGCATCCGCCAAGAAGGCACAGCTCTGTCAGACCAAGGTAACATATCTGGGGTATATCCTGAGTGAAGGGAAAAGGTGGCTCACCCCTGGGCGCATAGAGACAGTGGCTCGCCTTCCACCACCACGAAATCCCAGGGAGGTACGTGAATTCTTGGGAACTGCTGGGTTCTGTCGCTTGTGGATACCCGGTTTTGCTGAACTGGCCGCCCCCCTTTATGCACTCACCAAGGAGAGCACCCCTTTCACCTGGCAGACAGAGCATCAATTGGCTTTTGAGGCACTAAAACAAGCACTCTTGTCTGCCCCGGCCCTTGGGTTACCGGACACCTCAAAGCCCTTTACCCTCTTCCTGGACGAGAGGCAAGGGATTGCCAAAGGGGTCTTGACCCAAAAATTAGGGCCTTGGAAAAGACCGGTAGCATACCTGTCTAAAAAGCTGGACCCTGTGGCGGCCAGCTGGCCCCCGTGTCTTTGTATCATGGCAGCCACCGCTATGCTGGTCAAGGACTCTGCTAAGTTAACCCTTGGGCAGCCACTGACTGTTATTACCCCACATGCTCTAGAGGCCATAGTGCGGCAGCCCCCGGACCGGTGGATAACCAACGCACGCCTAACCCACTACCAGGCCCTCCTACTGGACACGGACCGCGTCCAGTTTGGCCCTCCGGTCACCCTAAACCCTGCTACACTGCTGCCGGTACCAGAAGACCAACCAAGCCCACACGATTGTCGGCAAGTACTGGCTGAGACCCATGGAACACGGGAAGACCTTAAAGACCAAGAACTCCCAGACGCGGATCACACCTGGTACACTGACGGCAGCAGTTACCTTGACTCAGGTACCCGGAGGGCGGGAGCGGTGGTAGTAGATGGCCACAACACCATTTGGGCACAATCACTACCTCCTGGCACGTCTGCACAGAAGACTGAGTTAATAGCACTAACCAAGGCCCTAGAGCTGTCCAAGGGAAAGAAAGCTAACATTTATACTGATAGCCGGTATGCCTTTGCAACGGCTCATACTCATGGAAGTATCTATGAAAGAAGAGGTCTCCTAACCTCAGAAGGAAAGGAAATTAAGAACAAAGTTGAAATAATTGCCTTATTAAAAGCCCTTTTTCTTCCTCAAGAAGTGGCTATAATTCACTGCCCCGGGCATCAGAAAGGAGAGGATCCAGTCGCAGTAGGAAACAGACAGGCTGACCAAGTGGCCAGGCAAGCCGCCATGGTGGAAGTACTGACCCTAGCCACAGAACCTGACGAAACCAGCCACATAACTATTGAACATACTTATACCCCAGAAGACCAGGAAGAAGCAAAAGCCATAGGGGCTATAGAAAACAAAGACACTAAAAACTGGGAAAAAGGAGGAAAAATAGTCCTTCCCCAAAAGGAGGCCCTGGCAATGATCCAGCAAATGCATGCCTGGACACACTTGAGTAATCGAAAGCTAAAATTACTGATTGAAAAAACTGACTTTCTAATCCCAAAGGCAAGTACCCTTGTAGAACAAGTGACATCTGCCTGTAAGGTCTGTCAGCAGGTAAACGCTGGGGCTACCCGAGTGCCAGAAGGGAAACGAACTCGTGGTAACCACCCAGGAGTCTATTGGGAAATAGACTTCACTGAAGTAAAACCTCACTATGCTGGATATAAGTACTTACTGGTGTTTGTAGATACCTTTTTAGGATGGGTAGAAGCCTACCCCACCCGGCAAGAAACGGCACACATAGTAGCTAAGAAAATTTTGGAAGAAATCTTTCCTAGATTCGGACTTCCCAAGGTAATTGGGTCAGATAACGGGCCGGCCTTCGTTTCTCAGGTAAGTCAGGGGCTCGCCAGGATATTGGGGATTAATTGGAAATTACATTGTGCCTATAGACCCCAGAGCTCAGGACAGGTAGAAAGAATGAATAGAACAATAAAAGAGACCCTTACTAAATTGACCTTAGAGACTGGTTTGAAAGATTGGAGACGCCTCCTATCCTTAGCTCTGTTAAGGGCCTGAAATACGCCTAACCGTTTTGGGCTCACTCCATATGAAATCCTCTACGGAGGACCTCCCCCTTTGTCAACCTTGCTTAATTCCTTCTCCCCCTCCTATCCTAAGACTGACCTACAGGCCCGGCTAAAAGGACTCCAAGCAGTACAGGCCCAAATCTGGGCCCCCTTGGCAGAACTGTACCAACCAGGACATCCACAGACCAGTCACCCCTTCCAGGTGGGAGACTCTGTCTACGTTAGACAGCATCGCACTCAAGGACTAGAGCCTCGGTGGAAAGGACCCTACATTGTTCTCCTGACCACGCCCACAGCCATAAAGGTTGACGGAATCTCCACTTGGATCCACGCATCCCACGCCAAGGCTGCTCCAGAGACGCCCGGACCAACACCACCTAAGACATGGAGACTCCGACGCTCCGAGGACCCGCTCAAGATAAGACTCTCTCGTATCTAGCCCCTTGCTTATTACTAGCCCTCCTTCCCTGCGTCGCTGGCAGTAATAACCCCCACCGGCCATATAACCTGACCTGGCAGGTAATTGATTTTAGTACTCATGAGGTCTTAGATAAAACCTCAAAAATTGCTCCTATGGGGACTTGGTTCCCTGACCTCTATTTCAACCTAGACAAAATAGCAAAGATAGATGACATGGAAGGGGGAGAATGGAGAAAACAGGCTAGAAGGGTGTCCGTAAGCCGGAACGGGTTCTATGCCTGTCCCGGATTCAGGACAGGAGAAATGAGAAAAACGTGTGGAGAAATAGATGCCCTGTTTTGCGCTAGTTGGTCCTGTATAACTACTAATGATGGAGAATGGAAATGGGCCACGAAACCCTGGTACATAACCATGTCCTTTGTCCAGCGCTGCACCAGAACCCGATATTCAAAAACTTGCAATCTGGTCTGTATCAAGTTTGAAGATGCAGCAAAATCTGATAACCGTTGGATATCCGGGTTAATATGGGGCCTACATTTATACCAAAAGCCACTGTATGGAATCCCTGTCCAAATCAAATTAATAGTCAACCCTATCACAGCCCCTGTCGCAGTAGGACCAAACCAAGTTTTATCAGAAACAAGGAAGCCCCTGGTTCCTGCACCAAGACAGCCCCAACCAAGAGCTCCTAAAAGCACTTCCCCGCCTTTAATCTCCACCTCCTCTAAATACACACCCTCAGCCCAAAACGTCACCCGCGGGCCCCTTGACCTGGGAATAGGTGACAGGCTCCTAAATCTCATTAAGGGCTCCTATTTCGCTTTAAACCAGACAAAGCCAGAATTTACCTCCTCTTGCTGGCTATGTCTGGCAACAGGACCCCCTTACTATGAAGGCATTGCCTCCACTAATAATTTCACTAATTCCGCCAATCCTACTGGATGCGCATGGGAACAACAAAGAAAACTAACCCTGGCTGAAGTTTCTGGGTCGGGAACCTGCAGAGGCCAAGTGCCCCCTAGTCATCAGCATCTTTGTAATGTAACCTTGACAGTACCCAGCTCCAATCACTATTTGGTCCCCTCCGAGACGGACTGGTGGGCTTGCAACACTGGGTTCACGCCCTGTGTATCCACAGCCGTTTTTAGCAGTGGCACCCACTATTGCGTGTTGGTACAAGTTGTTCCCCGAGTATACTATCACTCTGGAGACTCCTTTGATCTCCGGTATGAGCAAAAAACTCATACTAGACCAAAGAGAGAACCTATCTCCCTCACCCTCGCCGTCATGTTAGGAATTGGGGTAGCGGCTGGAGTTGGGACCGGGACAGCAGCCCTAGTGCATGGTAACCATCATCTGCAACAACTTAGAGTAGACATAGATGAAGACCTTAGAGCCATAGAACAATCTATCACAAAACTTGAAGAGTCCTTGACTTCTCTGTCTGAAGTTGTATTACAAAACCGACGAGGACTAGAAATTGTCTTTCTGAAAGAGGGCGGGCTCTGTGCAGCCCTGAAAGAGCAATGTTGTTTTTATGCAGATCATTCAGGAGTAGTTAAAGATTCTATGGCAAAACTAAGAGAGAGATTAGACAAGAGAAAAAAAGAGAGAGAATCTCAGCAAAATTGGTTTGAAAATTGGTACAACCAATCCCCTTGGCTTAGCACCCTAATCTCCACCATCTTAGGACCCCTCATCCTGCTCACGCTCATCCTGACTTTCGGGCCATGCATACTCAACCGCTTACTCACCTTTATTAGAAATAGATTAAACATAGTACATGCTATGGTTCTGACCCAACAATACCAGACCCTCAGGACTGAAGAAGAGGCTCAAGATTGAGCCTCTGACACAAAAAGAGGAGGGAATGAAACTAGGCCTCATAAAACTTAGAAACTAGGCCTCATATAGAAAAAATTAACACCAGGTGGCTCTGGATAGGGTCCCACCCTGCCTCGATAGGGACCCACCCTGATAGGGTCCCACCCTGCCAATTCCGGGAAACAACCTCATGGGGTCCCACCCTGCCAATTCCAGGGGTCCCACCCTGCCTCAAAGTTCCCGGAATCAACAACTCCAGGGAAAAAAACCTCATAAGGTCCTGCTCTAACCAATTAGCATAAGACACCTTGCTCAGGCCATAGCTAGACCCAATCATTTTGTGCCTTAAGCTTTGTTTGAATTTCGCGCCATAAGCTGTGTTTGAACTTGTGTTTGCCTATATAAACAGCCTGTAACAAGCAGTCGGGGTCCCAGGGCCAACTTAGAGCTTGGGACCCTAGCGCGCTAGTAATAAATAACTCTCTGCTGTGAATCTCGTGTCGGTGATCCTTCGCGGCGACCCCTGCCCAGGAGGGAATCGACAGTTCGGTTCCAGCAACAACAGGCTAGCATTTAACTTGCAGCACTAAGTAGTAAAGTTCTAGGATGACCCAAAATGCCTACAAAACCTGAAAAATGTGGCTGTCTTCTCAAATGTAGTGGCATAAATGTAAAAACACAAGGATTGTGAAAACTTGAAAATATGGCACCACCAATAGAAATTAATAAAACTCCAGCAATACGCCCAGAAGAGTTGAGGACCCATACAATTTCTGACACAGTTTAGAGTAATTCTCTTAAAAATTCAGAGAAATGCAAGAAAATACAAATAAAAATCTAAAAATTTGGAGAACAACCCAGGAACAAAATGACAAATTTGATGAAGAAATTGAATTTTTTAAAAACAGAAATTGCATTAATAAACAATACAATTAGCAAACTGAACAAAACTCATGAGAAAACTTTGACAGCAGGCATAATCAAACAGAGAAAAGCCAGCTTCAAAACAGAACAAATGAAATTAACCAACCAGAGGATCAAAAAGGAAAAAGAACTTAAAAGGATGAAAAATATCTGTGAGAATTATGGGACACCATCAAGCAAACTAACTTCAGCACAATAGCGATTCCCAAAGGAACCAATAAGAGAGTAAAAGGCTTGGAAAGCATATTTTTTAAAAATTATATTGGATAATTTCTAAAAACTGGGGAAAAACAACAGCATCCAGATATAGGAAGCTCAGAGACCACCTATCAAATTCAACTCAAAGAGAGATTTCCTAAAGCATATCATAATTCAATTAGCAAAAATCAAAGACAAAAAAAGAATACTTGAAGCAGAGAAAGGAAGAAATACATCACATTCAAAAGAGCCTCGAGATGGCTTTCAGCTGGTTTCTCAGCAGAAACACTGCACGTTAGGATGTTACGTTCAAAATGCTGAAGAAAAAAAAAAAGGCTGTCCACCAATAATACTGTATCTAGCAAAGTTTTCTTTCAAACAGAAGAGACAAAGACTTGTTCAAAAATAATTTTTTTCTTTTTTTTTTTTTGAGACATAGTCTCGCTCTGTCGCCCAGGCTGGAGTGCAGTGGCGCGATCTCGGCTTACTGCAAGCTCTGCCTCCCGGGTTCACGCCATTCTCCTGCCTCTGCCTCCTGAGTAGCTGGGACTACAGGTGCCCACCACCACACCCAGCAATGTTTTTTTGTATTTTTAGTAGAGACGGGGTTTCACCGTGTTAGCCAGGATGGTCTCGATCTCCTGACCTCGTGGTCCGCCTGTCTCGGCCTCCCAAAGTACTGGGATTAGAGGCATGAGCCACTGCGCCCAGCCCAAAATTTTTTTAAAACTGAAGGAATACATCGTGTACCCAGAAAATCTGAGACAGGTCTCAGTAAATGTGGAAAGTTTGTTTTACTAAGGTTGAGGACACACCTGTGACACAGCCTCAGGAAGCCCTGATGACATGTGTCAAAGGTGGTCAGGGCACAGCTTGGTTTTGTATATTTTAGGGAGGCATGAGACATTAATCAATATATGTAAAAAGTACATTGGTTTGGTCTGGAAAGCTGGGACAACTTGAAGCAAAGGCAGGAAGACTCCAAGTGGGAGGGAGCTTCCAGGTCAAAGATAGGTAAGACACAAACAGTTGCATTCTTTTGAGTTTCTTGTTAGCCTTTCCAAGGAGGCAATCAGACATGCATTTATCCCAGTGAGTAGAGGGATAAATTTGAATAGAACGGAAGGCAGATTTGCCTTAAGCAGTTTCCAACTTGAGTTCTTCTCAGTGATTTTGGGCCCCAAGATATTTTCCTTTCACAACATCAACATCAAACCTGCATCATAAAAAATGCCAAAGGTAATTCTTCAACCCCCTCACACAAAAAGAATGCTAACATGTAACAACAAAGACAAAATCTAGAGATATTAAATTTACTGGTAAAAGAAAGAAAATATACAAATTTAGAATATTTTAATAATGTAAATAGGGTAAGTAAACCACTTACATCTTAAATATGAAGAGTAAAATACAAAACTATTGAAACAAAAATCATTACAAAAATTGAATAAGAAGAGTTAGGCAAAATAAAAAGATATAGATGAAAACATCAAAAAGTCAAAGTGGGGAGGTGGTGTCAATGTATATAGTTTGTGTATTTTACTTTTTTTCTTTGCAATTAAAGTTGAGTTATGATCTGTTTAAGTTGTTAAAACAATGAGATGATAATGTAAACCTCATGATACCCACAAAGCAAAAATCTAAAACAGATACACGAAAAATAAATAGTGCAAAATCAAATCATACCACCAGAGAAAATTATTTAATCACAAAGGAAAATAGTAAGACAAAAAGAAAGGATCTGCAAAATAACCAAAAAACATGTAAAAAATGGCAGTAGTAAACAATCACCTATCAATAATAACCTTGAATGTAAATATATTAAATTTTCTCATTTAATGACATAGAGTGGTGGAATTGATTTCAAAAAAAAGAACTATATGCAGTCAACAAGAAACCCATTTCATCTATAAAGATATGCACAGACTAAAACAGGATAAATTTAAAAAGCTATTTCATGCAAATAGAAATTTTAAAAACAACAGGAGTAGCTCCACTTATATCAGATAAAATAGACTTCAATAAGGAATGGTAATTAGAACAAAGAGGCCGTTATAGAATGAAAAAGGAAACAATGGTGTAAGAGGGCATAACAACTGTAAATAAATTTGCATCTAACACTGGAGCATCCAAATATATAAAACAAATACTCATAGACCTAAGGAGACAGACTGGCTACAATATAATAACATTAGGGGACTTCAACATCCCACTTTCAGCAATGAACAGATCACCTAAGCAGAAAATCAACAAATTTTGGAGTTAAACTGCACGCTAGACCAAATGAACATAACCGAAATTTATAGAGCATTTCATCCAACAGCTCCAGAATACACATTTTCTCATCAGCACATGGAATATTCTCCAAAACAGGCCATATGTTATGCTACAAAACAAGTCAACAATTTTTTTAAAAGACTAAATCATGTCTAGCATCTTTTCTGACCACAACAGAATAAACTAGAAATCAATAACAAAATGAATGTTGGAAACTGTACAAATTTATGAAAATTAAGCAACATGTTCTTGAACAGTAAATGGATCAATGAAGAAATTACACAGGGAATTTAAAAATACATTGAGACAAACAAAAAGGAAATTGCAATATACCAAACCTATGGGATACAGTAAAAACAGTTGTAAGAGGGAAATGTATAGCAATAAATGCCTACATCAAAAAGTAGAAAGACTTCCTATCCATACACCTCAAGGAACTAGAAAAGCAAAAACCAACCAAGCCTAAATTAGCATAAGGAAAGAAATAGTAAAAATAAGAGCAGGACTAGATGAAATTGAGACTTAAATAATGACACAAAATAAAAAACCAAAGATTTAGTTTTTTAAAAAGCTAACAAAATGACAATTCTTGAGCTCAACATAAAAAGAGAGAAGAACCAACTAAATAAAATCAAAGACGAGAAAGGAGACATTAAAAATGAAATACGAATGATCATTAGAGGCTAATGCGCAGGACTATACCCCAACAAATAGGAAAACCTAGAACATAAATTTCTGGACACATAGAAACTACCAAAATTTAACCATGAAGAAACAGAAAATCTGAACAAATCATAAATGAGTAATAAGACTGAAATAGGGGTCTGGTGTGGTGGCTTATGCCTGTAATCCTGACACTTGGAAGGCCAAGGCAGGAAGATGGCTTGAGGCCAACAGTTTAAGACCAGCATGGGCAACATAGCAAAGCCCTGTCTCTACAAAAAATAAAAAATTAGCTGTGCATGGTGGCACATGCCTGTAATCCCAGCGACTCAGAAGGCTGAGGAAAGAAGACTTTATAATCCCAGGAGTTCAAGGCTGTAGTGAACTATGATTATGCCATGTACTCCAGCACGGGCAGCAGAGCAAGGTCCTGTCAAAAAAATGAAAATAATAATAACAATAATAATAATGAAAGCCTGAAACAAGAATAAAAGGCCTCCAATCAAAGCAAATCCCAGGACCTGATGGCTTTACTGCTGGATGATACTAAAAACTTACAGAAGAGATAGTATCAATTCTACTCAAACTCTTCCAAAAATTGAAGAGGAGTTAATACTTCCAAACTCATTCTGCAAGACCAGCATGACTGTGATATCAAAAGCAGACAAGTAAACAACAACAATGACAACAAAAGAAAACTACAGGTCCTAAAGCCTGATGAACATAGGTGCAAAAAATTCTCAGCAAAATACTAGCAAATTGAATTCACCGATACATTAAAAAAAAATCATTCACCATGAACAAGTGGGATTCATCCCAGGGATGCAATAATAGTTGAATATGTACATACCAATACACATACATTGCATTAACAGAACTGATATGGTTTGGCTGTGTCCCCACCTGTATGAGTCCGTTTTCATAAAGACATACTGCCGGCTGGGAAATTTACAAAAGAAAGAGGTTTAATTGAACTTACAGTTCCATGTGGCTGGGGAAGCCTCACAATCATGGTGGAAGGCAAGGAGGAGCAAATCACATCTTACATAGACGGCAGCAGGCAAAGAGAGAGAACTTGTGCAGAGGAACTCCTCTCTTCTTTTGTTTTTTCCATATATTTACTTTTTATCAAATTTGTTAATGTTAGAGAGTTCTTGTACTGCCAAACCATGCCTGAGAATACAAACAAATGGTACAATGGACAGCCTCATCTACCTATCATACAGGATATTAAAACTCGATTCATGTACATTTTGATATTTTCACAATCTTTTAAAAAGTTGTGACAAGAGTTGGAGTTTAAATCTGCTGCAAGTCTTCAGATTTCGAGTACAGTATTGCCTTTACATAAGACCTCCACTTATTCATCTCTGTTCATTCTTCAGTAACATAACCCCCAACAAAATTTTGCTGGGAAAAAATGCATACTTTTCATGGAAAATACGCAGTTCAACAATGAAGAGACTATTTTGTAAGGTTTTAGTTCCCAAATAAAGTGTTCAGGTTACCAAGAATTCCATTTCTGATTTAATCATTCAACCTCCCCTTGGTTGGCTCACCCAAACACACTAGAAGGCAGGCATCATGCCTGCCACTTCAAATATCAATATTATTTCCTAGATGTGGGTGGCAAGTCCCATCAGGACATACTGTAACCCTCCTTGGAGTCCAATTCCTGCACGACACTTTCATCAAGACTAAACTCCTATCTGAAAATGCTCCCACATCAAAATAGTTTTACTCACCCACTTGCTTCACTCTTGCCAGTAGCAAGTCTGCAACTCATGCATTTGGCAAAGGGACTTATTATAGAGAAACCCAGACTCTGCATCAAGTGGTCACATTACCACTTTCAGATATTTCTATTAAACGGAAGATACAAAACTAGGAAACTGCCAGACTATCTCATTAGGTGGAAACTCTTCTGTAATCCTGGGTAGCTTCCTCGAGTCCCTTTAAAGGACCCAAAACTACTGTAAATAGGTATTTTAAGCTGTAATCACTAAAACCAGAAGTGCTACATCACCTGTCTTTCGCCCTGACTTTCCAATGAACATAAAGACAGCCAAAAGGTTGAAAACAAAGCCAAGCTTGCTGGGACAATCACTACATCTATAGAACAGCCAATACTTTGAAAATCTGGGCACAAGTATATAAGGAATTCTTAAACATCATCCACAATCCATGACACTTAAATGAGTTTTAGCTGGGGTTTTGCTCATGTTGCTCTGAATTTGTAAGGATAGATCAGTGAACCCCTTAGCCTCACCAGAAAGCATATTCTTCCCACTGCAGTTTACTATACAATTAGACCTAATTAGATGAGGCATTAGCAGCACCTGATGTAGAGCCTCCAGCATCCACTACCGTTTACATCAAAGGCTTTTTGGTTCCACCCTGAGGATTGGCAAACTCACGACATTTCACAATCCTAAGGCATACTTCAGGTTACTTACTTAACCAGGCAATATGCTCTGTCAAAGAACTTATTTAAGGTTAAAGCAAAAAGGCCTTAATGTAGAACAAAAATCGCTAGCCAGCACACAGAGGGAGCCGCCCGCCCCGCCGCGCACTCCGCGGAGACCCCGCGGGGCTGAGGCGTCGCGGCTGCCCGCAGCGTGAGCGCAGAGCCGGCCTCCACCCGAGCTAGGAGCCCCGCGGGCCGAGCCCGCCACCGGCTCCACCCATCCGGGTCCAGGAGGCCGAGGCCACGGCCGCGATAGACGAGCGGAGCCTGCACAACTTCTTTGCCAACTGGGACAAGGAGAAGAAGAAGGAGCGGAGCAACCAGGCGGCGAGTTCCGAGGGCGCCGCCGGCAGGGCGGCGGGAGCAGTGGAGCCGCCGGGGGTGTAGCGGACGGCGGGAGTGAGCGGGAACCCGGCTGGGCCAAGGCAGCACAGCGACCGCGGGGGCTGTGGACCCAGGGGCCGCCACCAAGGCTGTGAAGAAGGACGAAGATGAATGGAAAGGATTGGAGCAAAAAGGTTGATTACAGCGGCCGCAGGGTTCAGGCAATGCAAATAAGTGAAAAGGAAGAAGATAATGAAGAGACAAGGTCCAGGTGATAACTGGAAAGAAGGTGGAGATGGTGGTGGTATAGAAAAATCTTCAGGTCCCTGGAATAAAACAGCTCCAGTACAAGCACCTCCTGCTCCAGTAATTGTTACAGAAACCCCAGAACTGGCAATGACTACTGTTGTGTGTAGGCCCCCTAGAGCCAGGTTAACCACAACAAGGAAAACACCACAAGGACCACCAGAAATTTGCAGTGATACACAGTTCCCATCCCTGCAGTCAACAGCCAAGCATATAGAAAGCCGGAAGGATAAAGAAATGGATTTGAAGTAATAAGACAAAAATAGAGGTAAGGATGAGGTTTCAAAAAACCAGGTCCTTAAACTTCAGCTAGAGGGCCACTATGCTGTGCCTGAAAATCAGAAAAGGAGCCACTCACAATACAATTAAGGAATGGCCTTTGCTAACCCTTCTGGGATAACTAGAGTACACCTAACCACCATGAACAGCCATTCAAAGTCTGATCTCTGCTGGATCTATATACAGAGATGCAGATCAGTCGATTTCACGACTGGCCCTATTTCACTGTGGAAGTTAAAGTGTCATGGCTGCGTTATGCATATTGGATTTAGGAGAATTTTCATTGTTATATAAATATGTGAACTAGTTTCAACAGTGTTCCTTCATATTTACTCTGCAAATACCAAACCAAACCTGCAGCCAATGGTCATTTCAAAACCATTTTATGTGCAGATACTAGCCTTCGTAAGGGTTGACTACCTCAGATTTGCTGCACTCATTGTGGACTTCATGTGGATCACAACTTCTTGTTAAGAAGGTTACAATTATTAAGTGTCGATGTGAACCTTGAAACCAGCTCTTCTGGATTCTTATCAGAAGTCCTGCATAAAAAGTCAGCCATCTAGGTTCTGATCTGCTATAAAAGATGAAGATTTAAGTGACCTTAATTAACCCGTCCTGTACCCTACCCTTAAGGAATACTCTGTAGTAGGCTGTGGCTATATTAGACTTCCTGGAACACACTGCTGAAAAGAACTGATGTGTTCAGATCACCTGTGGAGGACTATGATTTGTAATTTAAACTTTTATTTGTATTCTGAGGTAACCACAAAATAAATTCAACTATAAACTGTGGTCCACCAAGTGGGGGAAGGGGTGAGGGAGAGAGTAATCTTGTTTAGTTTGGGGTTTTTTTTTGGTTAATTTTTTGTTTGAATAGTGCTTTTTTGTTTTGTTTCTGGAACTCCGCTTTTTAAAATCATCAGATCTTGTGAGACTCACCCACCATCATGAGAACAGCATGGGAAAGACTTGCCCCCATGATTCAATTACCTCCCACTGGGTCCCTCCCACAACATGTGGAAATTTAACATGAGATTTGGGTGGGGACACAGCCAAACCATATCACTACCAAAATCTCATCTTGAAATGTAACTCCCACAATTCCCATGGGTCATGGGAGGAACCTGGTGGGAGGTGATTGAATCTTGGGGGTAAGTCTTTCCTGTACTGTTCTCATGATAGTAAGTCTCATGAGATCTGATGGTTTTTAAAACAGGAGTTTCCCTGCACAAGCTCTCTTCTTCTGTCTACCACCATGTAAGACGTGCTTTTCACATTCCGCCATGATTTTGAGGCCTCCCCAGCCACGTGGAACTGTGAGTCCATTAAATGTCTTTATTCTGTAAATTGCCAACTTGCAGGTATGTCTTTATCAGCAGCATGAAAGTGGACTAATACAGTAAATTGGTACCCACTGAATGGGATGCTGCTGTAAATACCCAAAAATATGGAAGTGACTTTGGAATTGGGTAACAGGCAGGGGTTGCAACAGTGTGGAGACCTCGGAAGAAGACAGGAAGATGTCGGAAAGTTTGGAACTTCCTAGAGACTTATTGAATGGCTTTGCCCGAAATGCTGATAGCAATATGGACAATAAAGTCCAGTCTGAAGTGGTGTTCAGATGGAAATGAGAAATTTGTTGGGAACTGGAACAAAGGTGGCTCTTGTTATGTTTTAGCAAAGAGACTGGCAGCATTTTGCCCCTGCCCTAGACATTTGTGGAACTTTGAACCTGAGAGAGATGATTGAAGGTATCTGGCAGAAATTTCTAAGCAGCAGTATTCAAGAGGGGACATGGGTGCTGTTAAAGGCTTTCAGTTTTATAAGGGAAGCAGAGCATAACAGTTCAGAGCATTTGCAGCCTGAGAATGTGACAGAAAAGAAAATCCCATTTTCTGAGGAGAAATTCAAGCCAGCTGCAGAAATTTGCATAACTAATGAGGAGTTGAATGTTAATCCCTGAAACAATGGGGAAAATGTCTCCAGGGCATGTCAGAGGTCTTCATGGCAGCCCCTCCCATCGCAGGCCTGGAGGCCTAGGGGAAAAAGGTGGCTGGGCCCAGGTCTCCATGCTCTGTGCAGCCTAGGAATTTGGGCCCTGTGTCCCAGCTGCTCCAGCCATGGCTGAAAGGGGTCAACATAGAGTTTGGGCTGTGACTTCAGAGCCATGGCAGCTTCCACATGGTGTTGAGCCTGCGTGTGCACAGACATCAAGAATTGAGGTTTGGGAACCTCCACCTAGATTTCAGAGGATGTATGGAAACACCTGGATGTCCAGCCAGAAGTTTACTACGGGTTGGGGGGCTCTGGTGGAGAGCCTCTGCTAGGGCAGTGCAGAAGGGAAATGTGGGATTGGAGCCTCTACACAGAGTCCCTACTGGGGCGCCACCTAGTGGAACTGTGAGAAGAGAGCCACTGTCCTCCAAACCCCAGAACTGCAGATCCACTGACAGCTTGCACCACGTGCCTGGAAAAGTCGCAACACTCAATGACAGCCCTTGAAAGCAGCCAGCTGAAAAGCCACAGGGCAGAGTGGCCCAAGACCATGGAAACCCACCTCTTGCATCAACGTGACCTAAATGTGAGACATGGAGTCAATGGAAATCATTTTGAAGCTTTAAGATTAGACTGCCCCACTGGATTTCAGACTTGCATGGGGCTTGTAGCCCGTTTGTTTTGGCCAATTTCTCTCATTTAGAATGGATGGTATTTACCCAATGCCTGTAGCCACATTGCATCTTGGAAGTAACTAATTTGTTTTTGATTTTACAGGCTCATAGGTGGAAGGGACTTGCTTTGTCTGAGATGAGACTTTGGATTGTGGACTTTTGACTTAAGGCTGAAATGAGTTAAGACTTTGGGGGACTGTTGGGAAGGCATGGTTGGTTTTGAAATTTGAGGACATGACATTTGGAAGCGGCCATGGGCAAAAAGATTGGTTTGGCTGTGTCACCATCCAAATCTCATTTTTAATTTTGACTCCCACAATTTCCATGTGTCCTGGGAAGAACCTGGTGAGAGGTGATTGAATCATGGGGGTGGGTCTTTCCTGTGCTGTTCTAGTGACAGTGAATAAGTCTTATGAAATCTGATGGTTTTAAAAACAGGGATTTCCCTGCAAAATATCTCTTCTCTTGTCTGTCATCATGTGAGACACACCTTTCACCTTCCGCTGTGATTGCAAAGCCTCCCCAGCCACATCGAACTGTAAGTCCGTTAAATCTCTTTCTTCTGTAAATTGCCCAGTCTCAGGTGTATTTTTATTAGCAGCATGAAAACGGACTAATACAAGAACCAAGAACAAAAACCATATGATCGGCCGGATGTGGTGGCTTATGCCTGTAATCCTAGCACTTTGGGAGGCCGAGGTGGGCAGATCATGAGTTCAGGAGTTCGAGACCAGCCTGCCCAACATGGTGAAACCCCGCCTCTACTGAAAATACAAAAATTAGCTGGGCATGGTGGCACGCACCTGTAATCCCAGCTACTCGGGAGGCTGAGGCAAGAGAGTTGCTTGAACCCAGGAGGCGGAAGTTGCCATGAGCCAAGATCATGCCACTGCACTCTGGCGTGGGCAAGAATCTGTCTCAGAAACAAAACAAAACAAAACAACATTCTTTTGAGAGATGCTGAAAAAGCATTTGATAAAAGTCAACATTGCCTTATGAGAAAAAGCCTCAGCAAACTGGGCATAGAAGAAACATACCTCAACATCATAAAGACCACATAAGACAAACCCATAGCAAGCACTGGACTGAACAGGGAAAATTTGAAAGCTTTTCCTCTAATATCTGAAATAAGACAAGGATGCCCCACTTTCACCACTTTTATCCAACATAACACTGAAAGTCCTGGCCAGAGCAATTCAGTAAGAGAAAGAAATAAAAGGCATCCAAATTAGAAAGGAAGAAGTCAGATTAGCCTCAATTACAGATATCATGATCTTTTTCTAAGAAAAACCTAGACTAACAAAAAAAACTGTTAGAACTGATAAATGAATTCAGTACATTGTAAAATACAAATTTAACATATAAACATCAGTAGTATTTCCACACATGAACAGTGAATCATCCGAAAAAGAAGTCAAGATAAAAGTATTTTGTGACAAAACTGTAGTAACCAAGACAACATTATACTGGTAAAACCAAAACAAAACAAAAAAACAGATATACCAATGCCACACATAAATCCACACGTTTATAGCCAACCCAACTCATTTTGACGAAGGTACAAATAACATACATTGGGAAAAGGACTGTCTCTTCCATAAAGAAACCTGGATGTCTACATGCAGAATCGATATCCGTATCCATTTTATATGGTGGGAGATAGGAGATACCCCTATTTCCCACCATATAATCAAATCAAATCAAAATTGATTACTGATTTAAATATAAGACCTGAAACTATGAAAGTCCTAGAAGAAAACACTGAGGAAATGCTTGACGACATTGGTCTGGGCAAATATACTTTGAATGATACCTCAAAAGCACAGACAATAAAAGCAAAACTAGAAAAACTGCATTACATCAAGCTAAAACGCTTCTGTAAAGCAAAAGAGATGATCAACAAAGGGAGGAAATGACCTGCAGAATGAGCGAAAATATTTCAAAGTATTCATCCAACAAAGAATCAATAACCAGAATACGTAAGAAAGTCAAACAACTCAGTAGCAAAAAAAGAAAAGAAAAAAAAATTCACAAATGAGCAAAAGCTTTGAATAGGTATTTCTCAAAAGAAGACGATAGCGTTTTCCACAAAGACATAATATAGTTGAACTCAAAATTCTTGATGATATATATAATTTCACCTTTAGAACTCAATAATGCTAGTTCTTTAGTACTATTTTAAAGAAAGTGATGAGCTGGAGGAATTTTCTTTGTGATCTTTTTTTTTCCATTTGCAATAAATGTCACTTGCTTACAGAATTTAAAATACTATATTAGGAGCTTATAATAAAAAAGCAGTATGTTTCACTCTTTCCTGTCCCTTGTCTTTTATCAGACATTTTAAACTGTTTCTCTTCTTCGTTCTTCTATTGTTTATTTCCACATCTCTGAAACATATGCTTATAATGCTATTTTTTATCATGAACTTCTGATTTTTGGTGGTATATCTTCTTTCATTTAAACTATGCATTTCTTACCCTCTTCTCCCACCCACGTTTCATTTTTCATATTTTAAACTTAATCAGATTAATATTTTATTTCCTTTGATGCATAATTCTCTATGATACACTTAAATAATATAAGATTACTATTTGTAATTCCATCAACTAGAAAATATATCTTGATCCTTGACATTTTCTTTCACATTTTATCTCTGCCTTTTCAACCTTACATTCTCTTTTATCTGTAAAGTTATTTTACTTTTTCAAGTATGACAAAATTTACATCTTATTTCAGTCACAATTAAGACTTCTATATTTGTGTATGTATGTGTGTGTGTGTATGTATGTGTGTGTGTGTGTATATATATATATATAGAGAGAGAGAGAGAGATTGAGAGAGAGAGAGAGAGAGAGAGGGAGAGAGATGGAGTCTCACTCTGTCACCTAGGCTGGAGTGCAGTGGTGCAATCTCGGCTCACTGCAACCTCCGTCTCCTGGGCTCAAGCAATTCTCCTGCCTCAGCCTCCCAAGCAGCTGGGATTACAGGCATGCGCCACTGCACCCACCTTATTTTTGTATTTGCAGTAGAGATGGGCTTCTGCCATGTTGGCCAGGTTAGTCTCAAACTCCTGACCTCAGGTGATCCGCCCACTCAAAGTGCTCCCAAAATGTAATCCGCCACCCAAAGTGCTGGGATTACAGGTTTGAGACACCATGTCTGGCTGTATATAGTACAATTTTTAAAGTGCAAAATTTTAAAAAATTGTATTTTCATGATATAAATGTAACCAATGTTAAATAAATTCTTCTCATGCAATGCAAACTCATTTTCTTATTTCATCATCATATAATTTTTTACATATATACATTTTTTATTTTTATATTACAGTTTTATTGAAATAAAACACATCATACAATGTATCCACTTATATTATGCAATTCAGTAGTTTTCCATATATACTCAGAGCTCTATAACCATTACCACAATCAATTTTAAAACATTTTCTTAAATTTTGTTTATATAAAATACCTGTACATATTTTGGGGGTACATGTGACATTTCGATGTATGTATACAGTGTATAATGATCAAACCAGTGTAATTGGGATATCTGTTGATTCAAACATTGATCTATTATTAGTGTTGGGAACGTTAAAATTCTTCTAGCTATTTTGAAATATACAATAAACTACTGTTAACTATAATTTTCCTACTGTACCATTGGAATACTAGAACTTACTCATTTTAACTATATTTTTGTACCCATTTGCCGACTTCTTTTCATCCCGTCTCCTCCCTTTCCTTCCCAGCCCCTGGTAATTCTACTTTCTACCGCCATAAGTTCCACATTTCTAGCTTCCACACATTAGTGAGAATATGTGACATTTGTCTTTCTGTACCTGTCTTATTTCATTTAACATAATGATTTCCTGTTCCTTCCACATTGCTGGAAATGACAAAATTTCATTCTTTTATGAAGGAATTATATTTTATTATGTATCTATACCACATTTTAAAATCACTCATTCATTAATGGATACTTAGGTTGATTTTATGAATTGACTATAGTGAATAGTGCTGCAATAAACATGTAGAGATATACTAATACTAATTTCTTTTCTTTTGGATATATACCCAGGAGTGGGATTGCTGGATCATATGGTAGTTCTATTTTTAGTTTTTTGAGGACCCTCCATATTTTTTTCCATAATGGCTTTACTATTTTGCATTCCCACCAATCGATTTGGGATACAAGCATTCCCCTTTCTCTACATCTTTGCCAACACTTGTTATTTTCAGTCTTTTTGATAATAGCCATTTTAACTGTAATGAGATGATATCTTAATGTGTTTTTCATTTGCATTTCCTTGATGATTAATGATGTTGAACATTTTTATATGCCTGTTGGTCTTCTTGTTCAACAACATACATATATTCTCAGTAAGGAAGGTCTTAGGAAGTGTACAACCCAAGTTCTTTTCTTATGAAAGGTTAAGTTTGCTAAGATCTAATTTATATGAATGTTTGCCATAAGATTATTGGTAAATAAAAATTAAGAACTTATACAAATGTTCTTCAAAAGGCAAAGGGTTAATTAAATGAGTTTATATCTGTGTCTTAGAATAATGTGAAATCATTAAAAATGCTATTTCCCAGTATTTCCTGACCTAAATATGTGCCCATGTTATATTAAGAGAAAAAATACAGGCCATAAAATATACATTCTGAATTTTGAAATAAAATACAAGAAAGGCCAGACATGGTGGCTCAGACCTGTAATCCCAGCACTTAGGGAGACCAACGCAGGTGGCTGCTCGAGCCCAACAATTCAAGAACAGCCCAGGCAACATGATAAATAAAACCCCCGTCTCTACAAAAAATGCAAAAAGTAGCCATGTATTGTCGTTTATGCCTGTAGTTCTGCTACTAGGGAGATTGACGTGGGAGGAACACCTGAACTTGAAAAGCCAAGGCTGCAGAGAGATGTGATCACATCATTGCAGTCCAGCCCTCCAGTTTGGGAGACAGAGTGAGACCTTATCTCTAATAAGAAAATAAATAATGCATAATATACATATTTATTTATTTATGAGACTATATATATATTTCCTATATATATTTTTCCTATATATATATTTCCCATACACACACACACACACACACACACATACACACGAAACATTTACACAGAAAAAGCAACCCAGGGAGAGCCTGTTGAGTCTCCAAAATAACCAGGTAACAGTATATTTACTTTTATAGTGAGAAAATATGTTGGAATACTTGTATAAACTGTTGATTCCTTTGTTTCATTCTTTGTTGACTATTTGTATACCAACTCCACCCCTCATACATTCAAACTCCTCTATCTCTGCTTACTGCTTTGGAAATTAATATGACATAAACATAAAAATGAGCCTGGTTTTGGTTTTGTGTTTCAAACCTCATGGAGAAAACGTCCTCAGATCCTAGAGATTTATACCCATATATAATAAATAGTAAGAGTATAAAATGTTATATCTATTATGTTTCTTACTTTTCTAGAAAAATAGTCTCTTAGAATGTGGCAAAAATAACACGGGGAAAACGATAAGCTTCTAAAAGCAAATAGGGTCCTGAAAAGAGCCCAGTTTTGTGTATAGCCCCCGAGGCTTAGTAATAGGGTTAAAGGATGGGAAGTATCGAGTCTCCCAGATGGTTTGAGTTGCAAGGGCAAAGGAAATCTGAATGCAGGGCCACTGCTACCACATGTCAACTTCATGTGAATGAGAAAACTGCTTTCTCTAGGAATATGAAGACAGCTATCTTCGGGTAAACACAATGCCTTTCTAAAAAGTAAAAGGGACATCTTCCCGTGTGCCATAAAGGCTTGCCAAGTAGACTGCTCAGGATGAATTTCAGCATCCATCCACTCTCTTGACTGGGCATTTTTGAATAACGCAAAAGCTACACAAAACTATAAAGCTATCTCACCTGTAGTCTGACTGGAGACCTAGCCAAATTGAAAGGACCCAACAGATGCAACAGATACATTTTCTTAGACATTCATAAAGTTTTTCATGTCCCAGAGCGGACTTGGAGTAGACGAATGAGTTCCATGCAACCAGGAGTAATAGGGACAAAGCTTAGAGAGTCATCATACCTTTATAAGGAATAAAGGATGGATTGGTTGTAATGAGAATGAATGGACTATTGAAGTCAAGATGAAATACGTCTCTGCTGAAGCTGGTGTTAACAGACAGCATTGAGACCAGATCTCCCTGACCACAACACTGAGATTAAATATCCCTAACATCACCTCCACCATCACCACCAACAACAAAATCTTATTACAAGCAGAGCCATAACCCTGGAGAAGAGTGGGGGCATGGCTGAAATTCAAAAGAAGATAATATTTCTGGCAAAATAGAAACCTGAAATCAAAATTGAGTTTTAAAAAATATATTTCCTGCATGTCAGTTTGTGGAATGAAAGATACATATTTACTGACTTTGAATAGCAAATATCATTGTCACCTTTAATAACAACCACGCCCTGACAGGAATTCTAGAATCTCTTGGAAATCACTCTGCTTATTTTACATTTCTACCTCCTAACAAAGGAATACTTGAAGTATGAAATATAGTTGCACACAATAGTTAAGACTATATTGTAGAGCTTTGTAAGGATAAACAGCATAGCACTGGTATCAACCAGGACAAATTTTGAAAAAAGAAATAGTGAGTGACTTGATAGATTTTAACTTTAGTCCAAAGCATTTTGAAATTTATTGACAATTTAACCTTCAAGACTTCACAATTTGCAGGACTATTCTATTAAACTTTTACTTGATTACCCAATGATGAGTGTTTACTTTTCTCTATGAAAATTAAAGAACTAACATTGACAGTAGTTGCTTTCCTCTCAGTGAGGTTTATCTTAACACCTTCTCCCTCATGCATCCCAATGCCTCCTAATGCAGTCTGTTGTTAATTATCACCTCATCTGCTTCTAATGTCACCATTTACGAATCATCATCAGTTTCTTCATCTCTGTGGCATCCAATCCGGTGGTACACAATTTTTCAAGTGTAATATAAAGGCTCCATTTTTTTTTTTATCTCTATTAGAAGAACAACTAATCTCAATCATTATCTTTATAAGTTAAGCTTGCCCTACCCAGCAATATTAATAAGAAATCACTGTTAGATCACACAACCTAAGGAATCAAGAGAAACTATTGTATTTTATGATTCTGAGGGGTTTATTTTTTACTAAACTTATCAAAAGTCAAGCGCCTTTCCTAGAACTCAGAACAATGGTAAACCCAGAGTAAAAAATCACCCAAGCTTCTAAAATTCCATTAATGCTTTCACAAGCTCTATCTATAAAACTAATTCTCTATAATAATAACTTTTCTATGTATAAGAGTTAATATATTATTTATATCCCACCTTTCAGAAATTAGGGCCAAACATAAAGGTAATTATACTAATTTTAGTTATTATTAAAAGTCAAAATCTAAAATATTTGCCTTAAATAATGAAGACATATATTTCTCAAGCATTAAGAAACTTGCTGAAAAATCTTCCTGGTTATATATTCTATACCATTATCTATAAGAGAGTTGTTTATTCCACTAATGAGCACAGAAAGTCAGCAGATGTCTAGAACCAATTTGGCAGCTGCTAAACTTTATATCCATAATCCAAGAAGCCATTAGTTGAAAATAATTTTTAGAAACTTAAATGTCAGAATTCTGCCAATGCTTCATCCTTAGGAAACCTAGAATTGGAAGATCATATTGCTGCACAATGTTTCTCCCAAAAAATCAGCTTAAGATATTGGTTAAGCGCTACCTGAAATATTCACATAGAATCATCAGTATCATAGTTAAACATATTTAAATTTTGCCAACATTCTTAAAGTTAATATATCAAATTTTAAATGTGTGTATCAGCTCTTTTAGAGACTGGAGCTGTGAGAGGCAGAGAATAAATTTTGCAGATTACAGCTTTGTAGGCCTTATCATAATCAGGTTTTCTATAGAAGCCACAGTTTATCAAGCTATGGCCAATTGATGCCATCGACCCTGAATTTTCTGCTTTTTATCCAAACTTAACCTGTAATTTATTTGACTGCTTTGGAAGACGTTTTTGTTGTTTTAATTCATAATATTTTACATATTTATGGGTTATGTGTGAGTATTTGTTACAAGCATAGAATGTGTGATGATCAAGTTAGGGTATTTGGAGTATCTCTCACTCTGAATATTTATTATTTAAGTGTATTGGTTACATTTTAAGTCTTCTCTTTTACCTGCTTTGAAATATACAATATATTGTTACCAACTATAGTCACTCTAGTCTGCCATCAATTTTCAGAACTTATTTCTTCTATCTAACTGTATGTTGTACTCATTAAACAATCTCTCTTCATCCCCCTCTTATCCACACCACCTTTCCACCCTCTGGTATCTATCATTCTATTCTCCATCTCCATGAGATCAAGTACTTTATCTCCTACTAAAAGTGAGAACATGCAGCATTTTATTTTTCTTGCCTTTTTGTGTCTGGCTTGTTTAACTTAATATAATGATGTCCAGTTCCATCCATGTTGCTACAAATGACATAATTGTATTCTTTGTTATGGCCAAATAGTATTCCATGGTGTATATATTCTACATTTTTTTTTCATTCATTCATTGATAGACATATTGGTTGATTTCATCATCGCCATTGTGAATAGTGCTGCTAATGATAAACCAATGATAAACATGGTAGTGCATTTATCCTTTGATACACTGATTTATTTTCCTTTGGGCAAATTCCAGTAGTGGGATTGCTGGATTGTATAATAATTCTATTTTACACTTTTGGGAAAATCTCCATAGTGGTTTACATAATGGTTGGACAAATTTACATTCCCACCCATAGTATACAAGGGAGACATTTTTTCCACACCCTCGCCAGCATCAGTTACTTTTGCCTTTTTAATAATTGCCATTCTAACTGCAGTGAGATGATATTTCATCATGATTTTGATTTCTGTTTCTCTGATGATTAGTAATATTGAGCATTTTTTCATATATCTGTTGCCCATTTATACAACTTTTTTGGAGAAATGTCTTTTTATATCCTTCACCTACATTTATACAACTTTTTTGGAGAAATGTCTCTTTATATCCTTCGCCTACTTTTAAATGAGATTATTTGCTTTTTTACCATTGAGTTGATTAAGTTTCTTGTTTTTATATATATATATTAGTACCTTGTTGGAAGAATGGTATGCAAATGTTTACTACCATTTGACAGGTCATCTCTTCACTCTGTTGATTATTTCCTTTGCTAAGCAGAACCTTTTTAGCTTAATGCAGGCCTTATATGTAGGTCTTATTCATGAAATTTTTGTCCAAATCAATATCCTGGATTGTTTTTCCTATGTTTTCTCCCAGTGGTTTTATACTTACAGGTCTTATGTTGAAGTCTTTAACCTATCTTACATTGATGTTTATAAACGGCGAGAGACAGAGATCTCGTTTCATTCTTCTGCATGTGGGAATCTAATTTTTCCAGCACTATTTATTTAAGACTGTGTCTTTTCTGCAGTGCATTTTTTTTTGGCATCTTTGTGAAAATCAGTTTGCTGTAAATACATGAATTTATTTCTGGACTCTACATTTTTTTCCAATGGTCTATATATCTATTTTTATATTAATATCATGCTGTTGGCCGAGCACAATGGCTCACGCCTGTAATCCCAGCAATTTGGGAGGCCGAGGCAGGTGGATCACGAGGTCAGGAGTTGGAGACCAGCTTGACCAACATGGTGAAAACCCATCTCTACTAAAAGTACAATAATTAGCTGGGTGTGGTGGCGGGTGACTGTAATTCCAGCTAGTTAGGAGGCTGAGACAGGAGAATCACTTGAACCTGGGAGACAGAGGTTGTAGTGAGCCAAGATCATGTCATTGCACTTCAGACTGAGTGACAAGAGCAAGACTCTGTCTCCAAAAAAAAACCAAGTAAATAAATTAAATAAAGAAATATATGTATATATTTATATATGTATATATGATATATATTTATATATGTATATATGATATATATATTATATATGTATATATATGATATTTATATGATATATATATATCTATCTCTCATGCGCTTTTGGTTGCCATAGCCATTTAATATATTTTGGAGTCAGATAGTGTGGTATTTCCAGTTTTACTTTATTTGCTCAAAATTGCTTTGGCTATTTGGACTCATTTTGGTTCCATTTAAATTTGAGGATTGATTTTTCTAATTCCATGAAAAATGACATTGGTATTTTGATAGGGATTGAATTGAATCTGAATATTGCTTTGAGCAGTATGGTCATTTTAACAATATTAATTATTTTGATTCATGTGCATGAGATGTCTTTCCCATGCTCATGGATTGAAAGAATGAATGTCAGAATGGGATGTCTTTCCATTTGTTTCAGTCCTCTTCAATTTCTTCCAACAGTATTTGTAGTTTTCTTTGCAGAAATCTTTTATGTCCATGATTAAATTTATTCCTAGGCATTTTTTTTTTTTTTTTTTTTGGTGGCTGTTGTAAATGTGATTGCCTTCTTGATTTCTTTCTCAACCAGTTCATTGTTGGTATATAAAAATGCTACTGAATTTATCAGATCTAACTTTTTTTTTTTTGGTGGAGTCCTTAGGTGGTTCTAAAAGAATGTTGTATAATCAGCAAAGAGAGACAATTTGACTTCCTGTTTTCCAATTTGGATGCCTTTTCTTTCTTTCTCTTGCCTGATTGCTCTCGGTAGGACTCCTAGTACTGTGATATACCACAGTGATACATCACGTGATAGATCATGTTTATTGATTTACATAGTTGAACGGTATTTGTATCCCTGGGATTAATCCCACTTAATCATGGCGTATATTTTTTAAATATGCTGTTAGATTTGGTTTGCTATTATTTTGTTGAGAATTTTTGTGAATTTATGTGTCTAGGTTTATCAGTGATATTGGTGTGTAGTTTTCTTTTTGTGTTGTATCCTTGTCTGGTTGTGATATTAGGCTAATGCTGGGCTCATATAATATCTGAGGAAACGCCTCTATTTTTTTTTTAAGAAAACATTGAGGAAAACTGATGTTAGTTATTCTTTGAAAATTTGGTAGTATTTGGCAGTAAAGTCACCCAGTCCTCTCTTCTCTGTCAGGAAACTTTTTAAAAATTTCTTTCATCTCATTATTTGTTCTTGGTCTTTTCAGGTTTTCTATTTCTTCCTGATTCAATCTAGGTAGGTTGTATAGAAATAGATAAATGTTCAAAAATTTATCTATTTCCTCTAGGTTTTCCAATTAGTTGATGCATAGTTGCTCACAATAGTCTTTAGTGATCTTTTTAAAATCTGTGGTATCAGTTATAATGTCTTCTTTCTTGTCTTTGATTTTATCTATTTGGTTCTTTTCTATTTTTTTCTTAGTCTAGCTCAAAGATTGTCAGTTTTGTTTGTTTTCTCAAAAACATAACTTTTTATCTTTTTTTAAATCTTTATCTTTTCTCTTGTATTTTTTCAGTCTCACTTTCATTTAGTTCTGCTCTGATCTTTAGTATTCATTTCCTTCTGCTAATTTTTGGTTTGTTTTTTTCTTGATAGTATAGTCCCTTAATGTATTGTTAGATTTTGTACATTATGTTTTTTTGTTTTTTTAAGACAGGGTTTCACTCTGTCACCCAGGCTGGAGTGCAGTGGTACGATCTCGGCTCACTGCAACCTCCGCCTCCCAGGTTCAAGCGATTCTCGTGCCTCTGCCACCCTAGTAGTTGGGATTACAGGCACGCAGCACCATGCCTGGCTAATTTTTGTAATTTTAGTAGAGACACGGTTTCGCCATGTTGGCCAGACTGGTCTCAAACTCCTGGCCTCATGTGATCCACCCACCTTGGCTGGCCTCTCAAAGTGCTGGGATTACAGGCATGAGCCACTGCTCACAGCAGTATATTACGTTTTGATTTTCATTTGTTTCAAGAAATTTTGTGATTTCCTTCTTAGTATTTTTCTTGACCCAAAGGTCACTTAGAAGCATGTTCAATTTTCCCGTATTTCTAGTTTTAAAAGTTTCTCTTATTATTTATTTCTAGTTTTATTTCACCATGGCCCAAGAGGATACTTGATATAATTTTGATTTTTAAAAATTTTTTGAGATTTATGTGTCCTGACATATGGTCTATCCTGGAAAATGTCCCATGTTCCAATGAAAAAATTGTGTATTTTTTAGCTATTGGATGAAATGTTATGTAAATGCCTGTTAGGTCCATTTGGTCTCAATATATAAATTCAATGTTTCTTTGTTAATTTTCGGTCTCAATGATATGTCTAGTGCTGAGATTGGAGTGTTGAAGTCACCAGCTATTATTGTATGGAAGCCTATCTCTCCCTTTAAATCTAAAAACATTTGCTTTATGTATCTCAGTACTCTGGTGTTGGATGCATATATGTTTAGGATTGTTAAATCCTCTTGTTGAATTGATCCCTTTATCATCACATAATGATCTTCTTTGTCTTTTTTTTTTTTTTTTTTTACTATTTTTGATAGAAGTTATATAGTGTTTTCTGATATAAGTATAGCTGCTTCTGCTCCCATTTGGGTTTGTTTTTTTTTTTTTTTTTTTTTTTTTTATGGACTATCTTGTTCCATTCCTATACTTTCAGTCTATGTGTGTCTTTACAGGTGAGATGAGATTCTTGTAGGCATCCTATAGTTGGGTCATTTTTCTCATACATTCAATCAGCATAT
The DNA here is from genome assembly GCF_043159975.1 of Macaca nemestrina. NCBI lineage: Eukaryota > Metazoa > Chordata > Mammalia > Primates > Cercopithecidae > Macaca > Macaca nemestrina. The sequence continues at coordinate 186,725,814 of NC_092126.1, read as the reverse complement.
ATCTTTCAAGTGCAAAGTTTAATCCATTTACATTCAAAGTTATTATTGATATGTGAAGGTGTATTCCTGTTATTTTATTAAGTTATTTTTTATTAGTTTATATGTCCTTTGTTCCTTCATTTCTCTCTTATTGTTTATCATTATTGTTTGGTGGTTTTCTGTCATGGTAACTCTTGTGTCTTTACTCTTTCTTGTGTGTTTTCTCTAGCAGTGGTTTTTATATTTTCCTTTGTTTTCATGGTAGTAAATATCATTCTTTCACTTTCAGGTATGGCACTCCCTTAAGTATAGCTCAACTAGAATGATGACTTCCCTTGGCTATTGCTTGTCCAGGAAAGACTTTATTTTTCTTTCATTTATGAATGATAATGTTGCTGGATATAGTACCCTTGGTTAGTAGGGTTTTGTTTATCTTTTATCACTTTGAATGTGTTATTCCATTCTTTCCTGGCCTGTAAGGTTTCTGCTGAAAAGTCTGTTGTTAGTGTGATGAGGGATCCTTTATAGGTGACTAGATGCTTTTCTCTTGATGTTTTTGTGTCTTACTTTTGGCAGTTTAAGTATAATGTACTATAGGGAGCCCTTTTTGTATTGAATCTGTTTGGGAATCACTGAGGATCCTGTATATGGATTTCTAAATCTCTTGCTAGACTTGGGAAGTTTTAACTTATTATCTTGTTAAATAGGTTTTCTAAATGTTTCACTTTCTCTTTGCCTTCTGGGATACTGAAAATTTGATATTTGGTACTTTATGGTATCCAATGTGTCATGTAGACTTTGGTCATTTTTTGTTTTCATTTTTCTCTATTTTTGTCTGACTGAGTTATTTCAAAAGAACTGTCTTCAAGTACAGAGATTCTTCTACTTGATTCAGTCTATTGTTGAAGCTTTCAAATGTGTTTTGAATTTCATTTAAATTATTAATTTCCTGAAGTGTGTTTGGTTCTTTGTTGTGATAGCTGTTTGGCAAATTTCTCATTCATATGCTGAATTGTTTTTCTGATTTCTTTGTATTGTTTTTCAGTATTCTCTTGTATTTTGCTGAGTTTATTTAAAATTAGCACTTCGAATTCTTTTTCTGGGATCTTACAAATTTGTTTTTGATTGAGATCTGTTGCTAGAGAACTAATGCATTCCTTTGTAGGTGTCATATATTTTCTTGCTTTTGGATGTTTCCCTTATACTTATGTTGATATCTGCACATCTGCTGTAATAGTCACTTCTTCTATTTTTTTGTTTTGTTTTGTTTTGTTTTTTGAGTTTGCTTTCATAAGGAAGTATTTTCTCCTGAAGATGTATCTATGTTATTGTTTGGGTAGGGCACTTTGGATTTGAATCTGAGTACATGGCACAATGTCTGTGTGATTTCTTTGGCTGTAAACAATGTCCGTGGTATCTGTGATTTCCTAGGTGGCTTAGGCTTTAGTTATTAATGGATGCTGTGGTGAAGTGTTCCTGGGGACTAGGATGCTGGATGAGTCAGTCTTAAGGCCTCAGTGACAGTGGAAGTGGGTAGAGTGTGGCTATTCTTGTGCTCCAGCATGGTATACACTCGCACTAGTGTTAGCAGGTCCAGGCAGGCTGATTCTTGGACCTCTACATAGCTTGCTTGAATGCCAGTAGTGGCAAAGTTGGGCTTAGCAAGTAGATAGGTTCTCCATCCCCTGTACAGCCAACATGGTATAGGCAATGGCAATAGCATTAGCAGGACAACTGTCTGTGTCCTGAGAAGTGTGTGCTGGTATTGGTAGTGGCTGTGATGGACTGGGTGGGCCAGTTTCCAGGCTTGCAGGTGGCATGTGCAGGTAGGTGCCAGCCATGGTGGTGGTGGCAGTGGGTAGGCCCAAACTCAGGCCTCTGAGAGAAGTACTTAGGTGTCAACAGTGATGGACTGCACTGGCCAGTCCCCAGTTCACCAAACTGTATGCTCTGGCACAACAGCAGTGAGGGACAAAGCTGGGATGGTAGGCTTGTCCTCAGGCTCCCCTAAAATAGGCAGGTGCCAGCCATGGTAGGCAGGGGCAGGGCAATTCACAGGCATGCAGTGGAATGTTTGGGTAAGGGCTATAGCAGCCCTGCTACAACCCTACCAAAGGAGAGGGTGGGCCCATCTTCAGTGGTGGCTGCATAGACCAGCATGTGGGGAACGCTTGCCATACTTGTGCCTCAGCACAGCAGGGGTAGCCCGTGCCTCACTTGTGCTTTAGTCCATGTAGCAGCATCAGCCCGTACTTTGCTCATGTCTTAGCCCTGGCACTGCTGGACCCCATGACGGTGAGCATCTGTTTGGGGCTGGGCTCTAAAATGGTACCTTTCTGTAGCTGCTTAGGTCTTAGGGAATGTGTTGGACCACATGCAAGCTCTTTCCTTCCAGCAGTGCCATCACACGGTTTCCTAGTAACTCCCAATGTTAGTCTCAGGGCCCCTGAGGGCTGACGGGCTCTCCTATGACTAGGATTTCAGGAGTCCACAGATGGAATGTGGACGGCTGGGGATCTCTCCCTTACTCTTTGTATGCCCTTGGGAGTTTCTCCCAGCTGCCATCCAAAAGGCTGCCTCACTTCACTGTCCTTCCTTGCCTTAGATGTTCGCTGTCACTTTTCTTTTAAATTCCAGTGTTCTCTCTTGGATGAGCTATTCAAGGTGCACTTATCTATTCATTACTTTTGTTCTTCTTAGTGGAGGAGGTAAATAACAGATGCATCTAGTCAGCCGTGTTGAAGCCCATCCCTTTGAATGATTCTTGGAAAAGTTTTAAACAATTTTCTGAGAGAAAAAAATCTTGCTTCAAGAATCCTTTTGATCCACCCTGATAAAGAATAAGACAAGCCTTCACTTGAGAGATAACATATGTCAGAATTGCAAATTGCCATGGAAGATGTTAACTCTACCATCTAATTTTAAATCATAGTGATAGTCAACAATGTAAAATATGGGACTCCAGTTACTACTGTCAATTATAATATTGAATCTACTGAAAACTGAAAACTGGTACTTGTCATACACTCCAATGAGATATTTATTATTGGGAAAATGCTCTTTAAGGGTCTTTTTTTCTTCTTTTTTTGCATTTTGTTAGAATTTTTATACGTATACTTAATCAAGGCAACACAAAGCTGCTTAGCTGACTGTATTAGAGTTAGACAGCCATATCTTTCCTAAATTATAAAGTAACTCTATGTCTTTGTTATCATTCAATTAACTATATCAGAAATACCCATTTGAAGATGGATTCTGTACTTTTTTTTTTTTTTTCCAACCATGATCTCACTCTGTCATCCAGGCTTTGAGTGCAGTGATACAATCACAACAGCTAGCTACAGCCTTGAACTCCTGGACTAACGTGATCCTTCTACCTCCACCTCCTGCATAACTAAGACTACAGGCACATCTCATTATGCCTGGATAATTTTTCAACTGCTTGTAGAGACAGAGTCTCGCTATGTTGCCTAAGCTTGTCTATAACTTCTGGTCTCAAGCCATCCTCCCACCTTGGCCTCCCAAAGTGCTGGCACTACAGGAGTGAACCACCATGCCAGCTATGCCTCTTTATTCTGAAAAAGTTGATGAGGGCCTGTTGAATAGCCCATACACTGCAGAGGTGCTAGGAATAAGAAAATGAAAAAGACGAGATCAGTTACCCCTATACAGCTTCAGTATATTCTATAAAGAGACATATACATTTTTAAATATATAAATATATGTTCTGCTATATTCATAGTTGTGGAATGTATGTCCCTGATACTGTAGAAGTACAAAGAAGGTTTACTTTTAATACCATAACTGAAAACAGTTTCAATTATGTTACCAGATATTCCTCATATGTACATGGCAATTATGTCTATTTCTCCTAGGAGTCATTGAATAGAAATTTATTTCATAGAGAAACTTTATGCTTTCTTTTACTGTATTATAAGAACTATGTAGCCTAAAGTAATTTGTCTTTTCATTCTGATGTTAGTTCATTGGGGTAGCTCATAATAAGTGCCTGATCCATTGTTATATCACCTCCAAATTGGTTTCTGGTGTTTACCTTGTAACTGCCTTGTTTTCCACCTGTTTTTGAAATTGCATAATTTAAAAGCAGCAAGTGCTAGAAAAATAATCTATTTTAATCCTCTAAAGTTTCAGAGGAATTAATTTAGGACTCAATATTGTAAGCGATCTGGCCAAGATGAAGTTACTTACAGAATTTAGATTAGAAATCAAGTCATCTGACTCTCAATACTGTGCTTCACTTACCCCACCTTACTAAAAGATGAAATGGAAAGAGTGACAAATCAAAAAAACAAATGAAGAAACGGAGGCAAAAAGGAAACAAAAGGAAGGGGAAATAAACAAGGTAGAAAATTAGGAAGGGTTCCAAATTTTACTTTTCCAAAACTTAGATATAAATTTTTAAGGAATGCCATGGTAAAATCCTCACCTTAAAGTGAAAATACTATTCTCTTGGCAATGGGGAAATAAATAAACATAACCCCAAATGCATATAAAATGTTAAATGCAACAGAACATGCATCTTTCTTCAGGATCATTGGCAATAATTGTGTTTTAAGTTGTAAACATGAACAAGTCTATTTGTTCAGACACTTGAAAAATAATGAAGAAAATAATTCTTGCCTCTTTTGTTATGTTTCCTGCATTAGTCCGTTCTCATGCTGTTATAAAACACTGCCTGAGGTTGGGTAATCTATAAAGGTAAGAGGTTTACTTGGCTTATAGTGCTGCGTGGCTGGAGAGGCTTCAGGTAACTTACAATCACGGCAGAAGGCACCCCTTCACAGGGATGCAGGAGAGAGAATGAGTGCAAGCAGGAGAAACGCCAGATGCTTATAAAACCATCAGATCTCATGAGACTCACTCATTACCACAAGAACAGCATGTGGGAAACTGCCCACCTGATCCAGTTGTCTCTACCTGGTCCCACCCTTGACACATGGGGATCATCGGGATTCCAATTCAAGGTGAGATTTGGGTGGGGACACAGAACCAAACCATATCATTTCCAAAATAGATTGATGTTTTAAGATGTAAATGCTAACCTTACAGCTGAGGCCTATACACTAGTAGCCCTATTAACAGCTAACTCAGAAGGTTCTTAATTTATGAGGAGAAACAATTTATTAATAAATATAATTTTAATTCCTCCCTAAAATATGAATAAACTTATAAACATATTATTGTATTTTTGTGCCTATAATTTGTAAAGTTAGGGAAGCAGCATCATCAGCTTAAAATTAACTAATGTTAAACCTGCTACATATGTCATATTTGTTTGACCAACATAGACTATCTCAATGTTATATCTGTTAGTGTTTGGAGGAAAAATTCTATGTGTTGGATACCAAACGATGCTCATCGAGAATTGTTGCAGTTTTCTAATGCTGCACAGCAAACCATTAAGAAATTAGAAACTTGAAGCAACAGTTTCTTATTCTTTCAAATTATTGAAATAACAGTTTGTTATTACCTATGATTCTATGGGTTGAGTGGACTGTATTGGATAATTTGTTCTAGGGCCTCTCATGTGGCTGAGGCTGGAATCAGATCAACTGACTGATCAACTAATATGGCTCACTCACATGGCTGTTGGTCAATGCTGTTAGCTCAGAGCTCACCTGTAGCTGTCAACCAGCATACCTACAATGGCCTCCCCATGTGGCTTGACCTTCTTATAGCATGGTGACCATGTTCCAACAGGCAGAATCCTAAGCAGTCCAAGAGACCCAGGAAGAACCTGAAAAACTTCTTATCACCTTAGGTTTTGATGTCCCGGAATATCCTTTCCACAGAATTCTGATAGTCCAAGCAAGTGCTAATGCCAGTCTAGATTCAAGGGGATGAGGAATTAAACTCCACTTTGTGATGTGAGGAAAATCATGTGTATTCCAGGAAGAAGAAATTAATGGCATATTTCAGTAGATACTATGTTCTAAAAGGTCTACCCATATTCTCACAAAGATAAAAACTAATCCCACAACTCATGGATATGGGCTAAGGGGGACACATCAAACTAACACATTCTTAAATAAGTAATTCTGGGTCTGCTGAAGTTTGCAAATAAAGTTGTAACTTAGATTCATCACCACTAATAAGTTTCTTTCTATAGAATGCAGTAACGATGCATTTACCCTTTATATTTTGAAAATGAATTGTTACAATCTGTTTACTTTTACTTTAAAGAACCTTGATATTGTTTTTATTTAACTATAGAATTGAAACAAATCAATCAATTATTATGATTTTTAAAAATTTCCAACTTTTATGTTAAGTTCAAGAGTACATATGCAGGATGTGCAGATTTGTTACACAGGTAAACGTGTGCCACGGTGGTTTGCTGCACAGATCATCCCATCTCCCAGCCCAGCACCCATTAGCTATTATTCCTGACGATCTTCCTCCTTCCACCCTCCAACAGGCCCCAGTGTGTGTTGTTTTACCCCATGTGTCTTTGTGTTCTCATCATTCACCTCCCACTTATAAATGAGAAAATGTAGTATTTGGTTTTCTGTTCCTGCATTAGTTTCCTAAGGATAATGGCCTCCGGCTCCATCCATGTCCCTGCAAAGGACTTGATGTGGCTCTGTTTTACGGCTGCCTAGTATTCTGTGTATATGTACCATATTTTCTTTATCCAGTCTTCCATTGATGGGCATTTAGGTTGATTCCAAGTTTTTACCATTGTGAACAGTGCTGCGATTAACGTATGTGTGCAGGTGTCTTTATAGTAGAATGATTTATATTCCTTTAGTCATATATTCAGTAATGGGATTGCTGGGTCTAATGATATTTCTGTTTATAAGACTTTGAGGAATTGTCATACTATATTCCACAATGGTTGAACGAATTTTCACTCCCACCAGCAGTGTCTAAGCATTCTATTTTCTCTGCAACCGCATCCACATCTGTTATTTTTTGACTTTTTAGTCATAGCTATTCTGAATGATGTGAGATGGTATCTCTTTGTGGTTTTAATTTGCATTTATCTAATAATCAGTGATATAGTGCTTTTTATCATACGCTTGTTGACTGCATGCATGTTTTCCTTTGAGAAGTATCCATTCACATCCTTTCCCCACTTTTTAATGGGATTGTTTGTTGATTTCTGGAAGCTTGTTTAAGTTCCTTAGAAATACTGGATATTAGACCTTTGTGAGATGAAGAGATTGCAAAATTTTTCTACCATTCTGTAGGTTGTCTGTTTACTCTGTTGATTGCTTCTTTTGCTTTGCAGAAGCTCTTTAGTTTAATTGGATCCCATTTATCCATTTTTGCTTTTGGTGCAATTTCTATTGATGTCTTCATCATGAAATCTTTGCCCATGACTATGTCCTGAATGGTATTGCCTAGGTTTTCTTCTAGGGCTTTTATAGTTTTGGGTTTTCATTTAAATCTTTAATCCATATTGAGTTGATTTTTGTATATGGTATAAGAAAGTGGTGCAGTTTCAATGTTCTGCATATGCCTAGTCAGTTGTCCCAGCACCATTTATTAAATAGGGAATTATTTCCTTTGCTGGAGAGGTGTTGCAATCATTTGGAGGAAAAGGAGCACACTGGTTTTTTGAATTTTCAGCGTTTTTGCACTGATTCATTCTCATCTTTGTGGGCTTATCTACGTTTAATGTTTAAGGTTGCTTCTATTTGGATGGGTTTCTTGTGGGTTTTGTTGTTGTTATTTTCTGTTTTTTTTTTTTTTTTTTTTTTTTCTTTTAATAGTCTGGCCTTTCTTCTGAAGGGCTACTGCGTTTTGCTGGGAGTTCACTCCAGACCCTAGTTGCTTTGGTTTTTCCCGTACCTGGAGGTATCACCAGCGAAGTCTGCAAAACTGCAAAGATGGCAGCCTTGTCCACCCTCCGGAAGCTCCATTCTAGGTGGATACCGACCTGTTGCTGGCCTGAATGCACCTGTAGGAGGTGGTTGGAGACACCAATTTGCAGATCTCACCCATTGGGGAAGAATGGGACCAGGGACCCGCTTTAAGAAGCACTGTGGCTGCTTTATGGTAGAGTAGCTGTGCTTCTTGGAGATCCCTTCAGCCCTTTAAGGGTTTGGGCTCTCCGAGGCTCACGGATTGAACTGGCTGAGACACCTGAACAGCCAAGAGGGCAGCCTGTCCCGCCTCCTAAGTGGACGCTCCATTCAGGGAGAAATTAGAACTCTGCTGGCTGTAGAACAGGGGCAGGGGTGGCTGGAGGCCTTGGCTGGGAGGTCCTGCCCAGTGAGCAGGAATGGATTGGGGTCCCACTTAAAGAAGTAGTCTAGTCACATTCTGGTAAAGCAGCAGTGCTGTGCTGGGGAACCCCTTCCACGTCCCAACCATTTGGACTCTCCAAATTCCAAGCAAGTGGGTCTTATCTTGTGAGGTGTGGTGGAAGTGAGCCCCACAGACTGATGCTGCCCAGCTCTCTGGATTCAGTCCCCTTCCTGCACAGACCTCCTGCCTTGCCTAAGCTGCAGACACCCTTGCCGGGGATCCCGGGACGGAGTATGTAAAACTCCTGGGTCTCTGTGCCTGCCTGAGCAGCTGCTCTGCCAAGATGATGCACAGCTCTGTGTGTTTCACCCAAGGCTCTAGGAAGTGGACCCATGAGGGGACTTCCCGATCTGCAGGTTGCAAAGATCCATCGGAGAAGCCTGGCTTCCCTGGGTTGCACAATCACTCACTGCTTCCCTTAGCTGGGAGTGGGGTTTCCCTTGGCTCCATGTTTCTCCCAGGAGGGCCACCACCCCACCCTGCTTTTCTGCATTCTCTGCGGGTCCAGTTGTTTCCCTGATCAGTCCCAGTGCGAGTACCTGGATATTTCAGTGGAAGGTGGTATATTCACTCGCCCCTTTCATTCCTCTCTGTGAGGGCCTCAAACAGCAGCTGTTTCTAATCGGCCATCTTGGCCCAATTCCCATTATGATGTTCTTTGTCATGGTTTTCTCAACTACCTTGTTATTTTAACCATTGACCAATTACTTTCAATTAAAACAAGATTATCAAGATAATTATTAGTTAACATAAAATTTTCATTAAATAAACGTATTTTAAGCATTTATTCTATACATATAGATACTAAAAACATAGATGAATATCCCTTTCTGCATATATGGCTCTTATTCACCATATTCTGATAAGTTTATTCCAGTGCTTTCTCTTGTAGAAAGCTAAAAATAACATGAAAAATAGTTATGTTGTTTTATCTCAGAGAATTTTTGTTCCATTAGTATTTTAAGAACAACTCCATCACATTTCATACAGCGCCCCAGCATGCAGCAATACCCTCAGTCATATCAATACTTCCTTTGCCTAGTTATCTTGAAGATCTGCTGTTCATATTAATGTTTTTATCTTTCAAACACTGATAGAAAATCACAATAACTTATGGCTCACATTATTTCAGTCCAAGGGTCTTATCAGTTATTATTAAGAATAGTGAAAGTCTATGTGAAATTTTTTTTTTAAATAGGCAATGCTATTAAAGTTCCTTTTCAAGTATATTTTCAACATGCTTACTATGTCCCTTACCTACAAATATTCTGTTATTCACGCTAATATCGTTTCTCTTGCTAAATATCAACAAATTTATCTACCCTTAAAATGCAAATTAGCACTGCAATTACAACTTGTTTATAGGATTATTAAGTTAATATTTTATCTTAGTATTTTGTTGGTATAATATTAATAGAGTTTTTGTTTTTTACTATTAAATGCAAAGCATTCCCACAATGCTAAACAGCTCACTTCAGCAGTTAGAAAGTTTCATTTGTCAAACCTGTTGAGTGACTCTCCAGAAAGTGATAACTTTTAGATTGCTTTGTATATGCTTCTAATGCTTCTATTGTTGTCAAGTTATTACCTGTTGAATACTGTTCCAGTGCTTCAGGGTAATGTCAGACCTGTGAACATGTAATTTGAACAGCAGTGCAAAGGTCAAATAGCCTCAGTTGAAGTGACAAGAGCTTATTGTTTTGTATTGCTGGGGTTCCTTAGCCCATAGTTCATTCTATATTTCCTAAATCAACTCTAGTATGAAGTGATGTCTTAAATACATGTGAACCAGTTATCACATAGAATGAGTTACTTTTGTCCTAAAAGGAATTACCTTATTTGGAAGGAGATAGGCAAGGAAAAATTTCAAAAGAAAATCAGTAGGATGGTAACAGAAATCTTATTTTTAAAAAAGAAATTATAACAACTTGAAACAAAAATGGTTGGCAAATCTGGTGCTCAATATTCAATACCAGACTTACTGTAGATTTTCCTTTGTCTGGGATTTAGATTCCATGGAAAATTCCTGTTTTCTCTCCTTGCTAGTAGTAAAACATAAAAGTGTGCAATTTAACAGCAGTACCAGAGTCAGGCCATTTGCTGGATAGGAATATGGATGGATTTCTGGAAGACGGATTCATAGAACAGAACAAACTAAGCCACACATTACTGGTGTCTTAAACATATGACTCAAGGAACATCATGTAAACAAAAAATCTATTTTGATTTCCTCCTACCCCTTTAGTAAGCAAATCTTCTCCAGCACTAAGTATAAATTTGTACATATCCTGCCGGGCACAGCGACTCATGCCTGTAATCCCAGCACTTTGGGAGCCCGAGGAAGGCAGATCACGAGGTGAGGAGTTTGAGACCAGCCTGACCCAACATGGTGAAACCCCACCTCTACTAAGACTACAAAAATTAGCCAGGCATGGTGGTGTACCTGTAATCCCAGCTACTCAGGAGGCTGAGGCAGGAGAATCACTTGAACCCAGGAGATGGAGATTGCAATGAGCCGAGATCGCATCACTGCACTCCAGACTATGTGACAGAGCGAGACACAATTTAAAAAAAAAAAATCATGCATATCGCAGGAGTACACTGGTTTAGACAATGGATAATCACTTAGCCTAATAGTCACAGACTCAATTTAGAATAAAGAATGTCCATCAAATATTAATTAAACATTAATTATTTCAAAGGTATGGGTTCCTAAAACTTTATTTCCTCCTCCAACTCAACTTTCATGGTTAATCCTGAAGAAAAGGAAATTTTACGTGGATGTTGGTTTCTCTATTTCTGGTTCTGGGGTTTATCAATCACCTTTTTCTTTCTCATAAGCTCTTATGGTAACTTTTCAGAGATTTTGATCACCGTCAGTTTTTCTCATGCAGTTATTTCCTTCGAGCTGAGAAGATACATCTTCATTTCAATCGGACCTTAATAACTTGCTTCACATTCCCTACAGACTGATGTTTTTGTCCTGTTTTGTATTGCTGGGATTCCTTAGCCCATGAGTATCCCTGTTAAACTGAATTCAAGATGACCTGATGGAATATTCTCTCTCATGTGTCTCCCTCACTTCTTGCCCAACAGATGGAGGTTCTGGCTGCTTTCATTATAGACACACCTAGCTTATTTTCACAGACTTAGGCTTTCTCAGACATGATGGGTTATATTTTCCAAAATTGCCGTGAAAAGAGCTTCCATCACATATACTCTTCTTACAACATGATATTTATATTCCTCCCATTGAGATGTGGGTCATATGTTCTCCAAGGAAACCCAGACGACATGGAGAAATCTGGTGTGGAAATTCTGATTGGAATTCCCAGCTGAGGTCATAGCCAGTGTCAATTTACAAACACCTAAGTGGAGATGCTTGAGTTTTCCACAGCCCTTGAGTTTTCTAAGCAGATATTGTAGATGAGAGACAAGCTTTGTTTTCTTCTGTGCCCTCTCAGAATTCCTACCCCACAGAGACCTTGATTATAATGAAATTCTGGTTTTATGCCACTACATTACAGGCAATTAAAAAAAAAACCCACGTGAATAGGTAATGATAAATATAATTACTTAGAAAGTATTTGTTGTCAGTTAAAAATCAGATTAAATGCAAAGAGTATAAGCAAATGCTGAGACATTTACTGCCCATTTGATTTTCGGCAGTTTATTCTTCAAGCTTCACATTTTCAAATGTATATTGTTACTATTGTTATTCTATTGTAAGCAATTGATGAAACAGTGCTCTCTAAAATGGCATGGCTTCAATTACATTCATTTCATATATCATTTGATAATTCCTTTACATTTTTTTATAAGAAAAACACAGATAAAATTGGATTATCAGATTGTGTAACTAAAAGGAGGAATGGTACACAAAGGAAATATTTAAAGACAAAGTAAAAGAAAGGCATTGGCTTAAATTATTTTGCAATTTTGTATATAATATACAATTCAGGGAATTATCCTCTTATTCTTGTAGTTGCATGTTAAGACTCTTTCTTTAAGAAAAGCATTGCATTGTCTTTTTCCCACATGAGATAATATTATAAAAACTTTTTGTAAAAAAATAGCAACAACAGCAAAACTCATTTCAACACTTTGAAATTCTGAATTGATGCTATCATATATGTTTATAGTATCAAATAGTTTTCTGAAAATTATAAGAATTATAAAAATCCTACTTAATTTATCAAATTTGCATCATCATCCTCACATAGCAATGCCTCTCTTTACTAGCTGTTTTCATATCACTTTACCAAATGTATATATAATATACATAAATAAATAAATCCATATATAAATAAATCCACAATGCTTTAAAATCAAGTAGCTAGTGGAGAAATAGAAATGCAATATATATTTGAATGCATGATATAGTTTCAACCACCTTGACTATATATTAGGTAGGGACAGGTTATGAAGTCTGAAATAAAATACACTAAAACAGTAAGAGTAATCATATTAGAGTAGTACAATAAAAAGGTGTTATTTTTCTTTTCAATTTTCCACATATTTTACGATATTGTCACATGACTTTTACAATGTAAACAAGTAATTTAAAGAGAAAAATATATTCTCAATTTGCAACAAAGGATATCAACCTACTAAAACATTCTTTAGATTTTTGGTATAAAAGTGTTATCATTTTCATAATGGCAAGGAAGTAAATACGGATAGGTGCTATAGCCTTGAGTTTTTCTTTTCTTAAAAGCTTCTCTGTCACATATAGTATATTTGTGAAACAGTCTTTACCCTCATGAACAGAAAGTCGGAATCCCAATAAATTCCGATAATCTCTCTGATTATATTTACCTGTATTACAATGAGAAGACAGAGACTTTTTATAACCTAAGAATAACTGCTTTTCCTCTAATTAGCATATACTGTATATACTTTGGCTTCATTATTTATAAAATGGGTACAATAACAACATCTATCTTATAGGGCTGTAAATATTAAATGTGCTAGGATGTTTAATGCACATAGAACAATGTGAGTCACATGGTAAGCACTGAATGTATATTAACCCTAGAATGTAGATCCTGTGCGAGCAAGCCTTTATCTGTTTTATTCATCACTTTAATACTCAGTGCCTTGCAAAGACGCTCCAGATGGAGCACAAAACATAATAGCTGAATAAATACGAGCCAGTAGCTTTGGAGACAGGTGTCATTTAAGAGAAATATATTTAAGAAAAGAGAAAGAGGATCTTGCAAGAGTCAGAAGTGTGCAAAATATTGGGCAATAAGAAAAAAAGAATGTGGTCATTTGGGAACTTCATCACAATTGGAAAGCAGATTCACTGATAATATTTCGTGATTTGAGCTTAATTTTAAGGAATTAGATAAAATTTATATGAATGAATACACAGATACAAGCAAACTATAAATGTGCATGCTTGTGTATATTTGGGTGAACATTCAGGGATACAAGTGAAGCAGCATAGTGATAAAAAGCACAGCTTCTGGAGCCAGACTGCCTGGGCTCCCATCCATCCCTGTTTTACCACTTGACTGGCTGGGAGACGGCAGGAAAGTTCTGTGCTTCAGTTTTCTAATCTATAAAATGAGGATAATAATAGCACCTACTTTAGAGTGTTGTTTTGAGGATTAATTGAATTCATATTTGTAATTAGTATTTGTAACTATTAGCTGAAGTTAATATTTGTACTTGGGATGGTGTAAATCCATGTTAAGTGTTTGCTAAGTAGCATAAATATTGAAAGTTTTTCTTTAATCATATTTCAAGATTTCTGTAGGAGATAATGTATTTATTAGATTTGTTTTTTACTTTGGTGTTTGTGATAAACTAAAGCTGCAGAAGGATACCATCAAGTGACAGTTTAAGATAATATAAAAGGAACAGTGGTGAATAGGTTCTCTAGCTTTCAAGTGTATCCTTATATTTAAAAAAAAAAAAATCTATGGACACGAAAAAGGGTTCCTGACAATGTTTTTACATGTAAATCAAAAAGTCAAAAAGGGGAAAAACGAAACAAAACAAGAAACAGAACAAAATACAAACGCAAATGCTAGCATCTAAATGGAAAAATCCTGCTGCCTTTTCGTCGAGTATCTAGGAAACAGTATTAATTTTGGAACCTCCACTACTGTTATTGAGCTCCTTATGTCACTATAATTTTGTGAGACCCAGGACAGTGTAGCAGACATAGTGGGCAGAGCTAAGATGACAAATGGCTCCAAACCATTTTTTAAATAGTAGCATCCAAAATTAGACACATTAGGCAAATAATTCTATTGATAATTGAATTAATTCTTAAAGATATATGAGTTTCTCTATCAATGCCTATTTAATGCCTTCTGACAAGCTCAGGGTAATATGCAAAAAGCATGTCAAATCAGGTTAGTTTTGAAAACAGTGTAAACACATGTCGTAAGAGAGTTATTGTCCACGGTGAGCTTCATTTTTGTTGATGATAAACAAGACTGCTAAACATGACTGTGTAACGTAAAATTTCTATATTATCAATGTGAAGGTATTGAAAAGTGGTGATATGTGCTCACCAATGCAGTAGTCACTGCCAAATGTGGCTATTTAAATGTAAATTTATTAAAATTAACTCATACTCAAAATTCAGTTTCTCAGTTATGCTAGAAACATTCAAACCCTCAAAAGTTACATACAGCTAGTGGCTACTATATCAGCAGAGATACAGGCTATGTCTAACCTTGCAAAAAGTTCTATTAGACAGAGTTAATATATGAGTAGCATTTATTTTAGATAAATAATTTGAAATATTTTTAAAAATTCTACGTATTTTCAATGAGTAAGGAGCTTTCTTATTTTTTCACATTGGATAAAATTCAAAAATAAACATGGGTATACTTGTCATTACTTACATATTTTAAGTCATGATGCAAAATAACTCAGGAGCAATTAAATGTAAACTAGGATTGACCATAAATTAATACCAATCTAAGTCAACCTAGTGTTTGCTTTCCTGCTTTTTTCATTAATTTAGAATTTTTTTAGCCCATAAAAATAGCAAAGATATCACAATCTAATTCCAAGTACTATGAATTTCAGTATACTTCTAATACTATAGACCATATATTGAATTTAACACTGAAATATCCACAGAGTGTCGCATGGACTCCATAGCAGGTTTAGTTCCCACGTAGCCAAAGACCATTTTCATAACAACTCTGCATAGGTTCAATATGCATGCAACATACATACATGTAATAATATATGTGATTCACATATAATTATAAAATTAGGCTGGGCGCGGTGGCTCAAGCCTGTAATCCCAGCACTTTGGGAGGCCGAGACGGGCGGATCACGAGGTCAGGAGATCGAGACCATCCTGGCTAACACGGTGAAACCCCGTCTCTACTAAAAAGTACAAAAAAACTAGCCGGGCGAGGTGGCGGGCGCCTGTAGTCCCAGCTACTCAGGAGGCTGAGGCAGGAGAATGGCGGGAACCCGGGAGACGGAGCTTGTAGTGAGCTGAGATCTGGCCACTGCACCCCAGCCTGGGCGACAGAGCGAGACTCCGTCTCAAAAAAAAAAATAAAAATAAAAATAAAATAAAATAAAATAAAATTATATCGACTCAAATATTAGCAATATAAAGATGTAATGACCTTAAACAAAAGGGGAAATTAGGTACTTTTCACAGTTGATTAGGTATTAAATTATTCTTTATGAAAAAAATTAATGAAGATGGAAAATTTTGACCAAAAATTTAAATATAAATATTAAATACATAATTATTTAGTAAATACTTTTTGTAGAGATGTAAAGGAGACATTCTCTATTCTTTGAAGACTTTTCAGGGTCCTCAAAAATATTAGATATGTGTATCAAAGTTAGGCAAGTAGATGAATAACAATATGCTAATTGTCAAATGATTGGTATGTGTTCCATATATTTATTAATAATTATCAAATTAGAAGATGATATTAAAATATTTATATTTCATGAAAACATTTTAATAGGCACAGCAAAAAAAAAAAAAAAACACAAAACACTGTGAGTATAATGATATAGAACTCCTTACATAAAATGTAAACATTGGGCATATTAAGTTTTTATTGGATTGTCATTCTCTCAAAACTTGTCCTTCAATTTTTTTAACTTAAAAATACAAAACTGGAAGTTCAAAAATGCCAATGTGGTACGTGTTTGCAAACTGAACTGAAATAATGTAAAAAACACTTTCATGAAAAAACTTCACCCGTAAAGTCCAGCTTAAGAGATGCATTAAGGAATCACTTATCTTCATCTGCTACTTTTAATTTACCCCAGTTTGAATGCAGTAAAAAAAGCATGTTTTGTATTGTTGGTATCAAAATAATTGAAATGTTTAGTGCATAATTGCTATTCATATGGATAATATTATTAGTAAATTTAACATTTAAGTATTTGACATGCCCAACTGTCTTCTTGTTTTACTGAAACAGGGCACAAAGTGTCATAATGAAGGAATAATTCAAGATAAAATACAAAATATATTTGGAGTAGATTTTATTTTGAATATTTGAATGAAATTAATAGTAATATTCCTGTGGTATTTGTTATGATGGACATAATCACACATATTTCAATATTTATAGGGCTTTTTAGAGCCAGTTTTACTTCCATCATCAGTTGTTACCTACTTGATATTTAGAACATGCTCTTTAATGGTATTTATTATAAATCAATGAAAACAGCTGTTTTGACCCAGCTGGTCATTTTGAGAAATGAAAGATAAACTAATATACAACTTGTAAAATTGAAATAAATTTAAATTTATAAGTTTAAAAATCTCTACATAATTTAGTAAAATTACTTTTGTGGACACCTGATGCCACACAGACTGTTAAGTCAACTACATTATATTGCAAGTGTTTTGAATCTAGTTAAATTATTAGGTCATTGTGCATAACCTTCAACATTGTTTTAAATGTTCGTAAAAGTTCTTGTACTATCTTCTAGAAAGAGTGAATTTAACTCAAGAAAAAGTAGTAACTATAAGAAATCCATGCCTTAGAAGGTGATGGTATGATTCTTTCCCTCTTACATAACTATAATAATTTGGAACTCCACTGTAGGAACACAGAGATTGACTTTAATTAGAATAGCTTTATTATTTGTTTGTTTTTGTACTGTAATATAATATAAACTTCTGAGAGGTAAGAACTAAATCCAAGTAATCTTTATACTTTCTTTACAATGCTTAGAACAAATGGATATGAAAATCTTGCTTGGCAAATGGTTACTGAATTAGAAAAGTACTAGAGAGAATGTTTTTACTGAATTTCATGCACACACATAAGTAATATGATATGTATACGACATATGTGCATATATATTTTTTTCGCTGTAGGTAACACAAGAACCAAAATTCAATTATCACAGAAGAATCGACTATAGTACATTTTATGTAACTTCAAGTTGCTTTTTTTTTTCTGTAAGGTTTTTAAGATATGATATGCTAAGAAAAAAGTAAAATTCACTGCTTTGAATGTTCTTTTTCAGAAAAGTATTTTCTACTTCCTAACACCAAAGCAAAATTTCTGAAGTAAACAATGTGTATGTTTTCTCCTAATTTCATAATTTCTAAAAGCAAAGAGACTCAAATTAACTATATTTAACTTTGTGGATTTTATTTTTACTTTAGATGTTTCAATGCTGAAACACATAGAATACAATCTTGTAACTAACTTATAAAGTTGATGGTATGAATATAATAATATTATTGCCTACAGCATGTCTTTACATTTTATATTAACAAAAAGATTTATGCAATTCATTCTTTTCAAAGTACATACCTAATCTTTTAAGACCTGATATTTTGGCATATTTGAGGATCAACATTCTTTTTATTTATGTTTCTTCTACCTTGACCTTAGAGAATGCAAATTGCTGCTGTGAATGGATTAATTTACTCTTCTATCAGAATAATATCCTTAAGACTTTCTCAAGTCTTGAAACATGCTGAGTATTAAACATTATAATCCTTCTTCTTTCTTTCTCAAAGGAAGTAATTGCAGGTCAAGTCTCTCCTCTTTTAATCATTTTATAAAACAAATAATATTTATGAATACTATTCTTTCTATATAAATAAAAGCATACTAGTTTTTAATGTCATATATCCTTTATTTAGTAAAAAATTTCATCATTTTTTACCTGAATCCAGACCACATATATCATGAAGAACAATAGTCTGAGAGAATACAAAAGAATTCTGAACAATATAGTTCTGAAAAATGAGACATGAATGCTTTTCTGAGTATTGGTATGATTCAAACAGACAAGTGCAGATAAATCTACATGAATATTGCATGTGGTTCATTGAGTAGCTTATAATTTTGAAACTGTCACATGTCAGTAAATATATCAACACTGCTAGAAAATCAAAAAGGAAGTACATTTCTAAGTGCAATTGCATCTAGCTTACATAGATAACCATGACTATATTTTAAATGTTAGCTTTATAAGAGAAATTATTGTTACGCAAAGTAGTTTACCATTAACTCTTCCCTGAGTGAAGAGAATTGAGCACATAAAAGAACTAAACAAATATTTTAGAGAGACATGCACATACACATTTGTGCATTGTGCATCTGTGTGTGTCACACACATACATACACACACACACATATATATAAAAAACATAAATGGTCTTTTTTACCATCATGTTTTAACGTTAATAATCATGTGAAACTCATGGAATCTAGCTATTGTCAAAGACAGTGATCGTATTTTAACTCATTTTTTAGATGAGTTTTTACTTAAGATGTCATTATCTTCTAGACATGCAATAGACAGCATCCAAACATACGTAAACATGTGAAGTATGTTTTAATACTGGGAAAAATCTTGTAATTTTTTTTCTTGAAAGCCAAGACAAGAATATGACTCTCAATTATCTGACCAGGTATATATATATATATACATATATTATATATATATATATATACATATATTATGTCAAGCTTGACTTGGGCTCATTTAAACAGATACAAATTATGAACTGTAGCTGAACTGTAAGTACAGTGCAGGGGGGACTAGAAATTCAGGTTAATCAAGCGCATTATTGATACTTTGAAGTAACAGTTTCAGGCACTGTGCCACGATTTCTAACTGAGCGAGAGTCCTAGAAACGAATCTAAGTTTTCCTCTCTATTTATTTCTCCTCCTTTTTTTTCTGCCTTTTCCCCTTCCTTCCACTAAAAGTACTGCCTTCTAGTCTAATTTTAAGTGAAGCATCTTGGTGTTTTATAGGATATTCTCTAAAATGTAACACTCAAGTAAAACATCAGAACTTGATTTTAAACTTTGATTTTAAAATATTTTATGTTAGGAATTATACTGAAATAACTTCCTTTTGGTGATGTTCCATTAAAAATTTTTCCTTTGCAAGTCTAGTTAATTTCAAAAGTAAAAGTATAGAAATAGATTCACATGGTTGATATTTTTAAGATGATAAGATTATACATTCCTTCAATTTATAACGAGTGTCTTCTTGAACGATTTTTCTTTTAGTGAATTATTAATGAAGTTTATAGATTTACTGTAAGCCAACATTTAAAAATGAAAATTTAATTATAAAAGGTCATGGAAATATATGTTTGACAGTATATAAAAACACTTTGAATAAAATTATCAGATAATGAATCATTAAACATTTCTCAGAACATTATTTAGACACAATGATTTATATCATAATGGTCATAATGTAGCCTTTTTATTTGACAACTGAGTTTATAAACTCTAAAATGAGTTTGCAAGTGCCCATGTGGTCAATGAATATCAGTAAGAGTGGCAAAATGAGTATCAAAATCAGATTTTACTCTTTTAAGTGCCAATATATAAACTCCACACATGGTATCTTTTTAGAAATGATCTGCATGTATTTAAGTTGGTGTGGACACCTTCAAAGAGAGGCAGAGGTGTATGAATTCCTAATGAGGATGAGTACAGTCACCAATCAGAACCCTTCCTCACATTCTCGAAATCGCTTGTATTTCGCATTTCTCTCCACGCAGCAGAATTTTTGACGTGGGACATTTCTTGCTCTCCTCTCTTTCCTTCCAATTTACCGTAAGGCATTAAGTGAAACGTCTTCAGCTACGGTGTGTGGCACAAAAACATCGCAGCGGAGAAAGGCATGGAATGGAAGGGTCCTTTCCCTTCCAAAACTCTGTAAGCGTCAAACGCCAACCCTCGCCTCCTTCATCTCCTGCTCCTCTGACTTGTCAGTGTGCCATTTCCCTCCTGTGCCTTCTGCCCAACTGGAAAATACCGTCTATCCTTTACAATCCGCTACTTTCTCTCCTCTGTTCACATTTCTCCATTGCCATCAACATTTTTTCAAAACATTCCGACGGGTTTTGAAGTGGGGTTTTCAACCTCCCTCGACTGTGATAGCCGAAGTCCCCTTAAGAAAGAAAAATGATGTTGGAAATAATAGTAACGAATAAAGTATCACAGAAATCCCCACCCAAGCGATACGGTTTCCTTGACGCGCCCTTAACCAACCCGTTAAGTTTAGCCTGACAGCATCCCTCCCCTCCTTTGGGTTCCTCGCCTGAGGAGCCGCCTCCACCTGCGAGCGGTGCAGGCATTTTCGTTGTCGACTAACCCCCTCTAGCGCCGAACTGGCGGCATCCGAACCGCGGCTGCCAGGCCGGGAGCAGGCTGGGCTTGGCCGGGCTCTGCAGCGCTCCCGGCTCCGTCCCTGCTCTGGGCGCCCGCCTCGGCCGCGGGGCGAGGTGGTGGGGACCGCGGACGCCGAGGGTCCTCGCAGTCAGCACGCCGTGTTACCCCGGCCCTGGGGCTGGGGCCGCGGAGTCCTACCAAGTGGCCCGCACCGCAGCTTCCGGGCGACCCGAGCGCGGGGAGGGAGTGGGTGCCGCGAGGGGGCGGCTCGTGCAGGGAGAGCCGTCCGCCCACGGCGCCCCTGCGCTGCTGTGGATGTGGCCACGCGCCACTCGGCCCTTGGACTGCTAGGAAAGCGCGGCCCGACGCCACCACGCCGTGGACGCTTGGGGACCCCTGAATCCCAGCGTCAAGGCTGCGACGATGCTCGTGACCTCCACCGCGAAGTCACCTCCGCAAGGCGACGCAAAGACCTCGGCGAGCCCGGGCGCCGTGCACCCGCCACTTTCCAGACTGATGTGACCCCCTTTTGCTGCTTCCTCCCCGCGTTTTGCTTTTCTAGAACTGGAAGCCTCGGATGCGGCTACTGCCCTGAGGCGCTCGCTCTGGTGGTCAAGTTTGGGCGACCCGCGTGGAGGAGGGTCGGGCTGACCGCCGCCGGCGAGCTCTCCCCGGACGGGAGCGCCTGTCCGCGGCACTCATCCCCTCCAGCGGTGGAAATGGGGAGAAGTAAGTGGGAGGCGGTGTCTGGAGCTGACTCCTCTTAAAACGGTCGGCGCCGCTGCTATGAAATGGGCGGCTAAGTGCTTGTGGGACTAAGGGCGGCCTCGGAGATGCCCGGCAAGCGGCTGCCACGGCCAGAGCGCGGCGCAGACGCGGCCGAGTCGGAGGTGTGCGCGGCACGAGCCGCTGCCCACGCCGCTCAGGCCAGGGGCTGAGGGCTCAGTCCGCACCTTGCTCCAACCACTCGCAGCTCCGTTGAGCCGCCTCGTCCGCCTGGCTCTCCTCGCACTGGCCAGAGGAAAGTTCCCGCGACCCCCACGCCTCTTCACAGCTGCTGCGCCTCCCCTGCTTTTGGCTCCGCAAGTGCTCACTTGAGTCGGGAGAGGTCCTCGGGCCGCCCCAACTGCCCGCCCCACCTGGCAGTCCCTCCCCGCCCCCGTCCTCGCGGTGAGGCGCTCCCCGCCCCCTCACTCCCCTCCCCCAAACCACAGCCCGAGCTCGCTCCTGCGCGCGCGCTCTCTCGGGCCCAAGTGAATAGTCCTCGCGCGAGCGGGACACTGTGGTGGATGCAATTCCCCTCGCCTCCAGCCGCGAGGAGCTCCCCGGCACCTCAGGCAGCGTCTTCCTCCGAAGCAGCTGCACCTGCACCTGGGCAGCCTGGACCCTCGTGCCTTGTCCCCGGGACCTCGCGCGGGGGGCGCCCCGGGACACCCCCTGCGGGCCGGGTGGAGGAGGAAGAGGAGGAGGAGGAGGAAGAAGAGGTGGACAAGGACCCCCATCCTACCCAGAACACCTGCCTGCGCTGCCGCCACTTCTCTTTAAGGGAGAGGAGAAGAGAGCCGAGGAGAACCATGGGGGGCTGCGAAGTCCGGGAATTTCTTTTGCAATTTGGTTTCTTCTTGCCTCTCCTGACAGCATGGCCAGGCGACTGCAGTCACGTCTCCAACAACCAAGGTAAGGGACGGGGCGGAGGAGCGGGAGTGGGTGGGAGGAGGAGGGTGTTTGAAGAACCAGGGCACTGGTTGCCTCCGGCAGGTAACTTTGTCCAGGGGTCAGCGTCTCCTGGCTCGCCACACGAGGGGGCTGAGGATGTCCCCTTACCATAGCGCCCTGTCTACACCGCCCGGGACGGTGACCCCACGGGCCAGGATACCTTGTGCTTCTAAATGTCTTTAAATGGTAGCGTGAGCATATCAGCTGCATTTGCGTCCCACCGCTGTCGCCCGTGGGACCGCTCCCCGCTGCTCTGTCTCCACCGGAGGTCAGGCTCTGTGGCACAGACTTAATAGAGACTTCTGGCTCTTGGTGGTCGCTCATCTCAGGGGAACGTGTGGTTCTCCCACATGCCTTCTTGAAAGGCAGGGTGCTCCCGCTGTGCCCCGTGACCAGTTATCAGCCCTTCCCCTCCCCTCCGGTGAGTCTGCCGCCCTCGCCCAGCCTCAGTCCCCAGGCTTCATCTACCATCCGGGCCACCGAAGTAGACTTATTCGAAATTCTTCCTAGACCAGATGCCCCAGATCTGTGTTGGGGTTTCATATTCTTGCAGGCGGGGAGTAGAAAAGCATTTAGGGTGAATTTCCAAGTTGTGAATATCCTATTCATGAAGTCAAGTCACTGACAGATTTCTTGGAGGACTTTGTTTCGGTGGGTAAAGTGGTAAAGTGGAGGTAAACAATGTGTAAAAAGTGATGGAAAACCCTTAGAATATTTGAGCATTTTCCGTTTTTCTATTCATACAGCCTTCATGAAATATATCTCATTGTATTTTTGCTGTGAATAAAGATCTATAAGAATTACCACCTGCATATTCTAAGTCCTTTCAGACTAAGCATGAAACAACCATAAAAGTTTTCCAGCGTGTACCTGGCTAGATGTTCTCTCATTCGTGCTCTAATGACCCACCGATGTGTCCCTTCAAGTATTGTGTGTGGTGGTCAGTTACAGTTATCATTTAACGTATAAGGCATATGTTTCAGAGTCTCGAAGTAATTTGCAGGTATGAAAATGGAGGTCAGATGGCTTGAAAGTGTTCACTTTTTGTGTGACAAGGAAAAGGTTAAGGGAGAAAACAACACAGCATTCTTTTTTGTCATCAACATATATGGCCATTTATTATTCAGAATCAGAATAAAATATAATTATTAAGTTGTCATTTATACAGTGATACTTTGGCATATTTTCCTAATTATTACAGTTATTTTAAACTGACAGAATGCAATCACAAATGTGTAAGTGAATTTGGAAACCATACATAACCCTCATGACTTTGAAGATAGATCACATAATAGATACCAGTTACAGTGTCGTGTTTTGCTGTGGTGGTATATACCATCACACTACATCCTCATTTGTTTTCGAAGACTATTGGTATAAAATATTGAATAGATAGTTACTTCATTTCTGTGAAGATAGAAGATTGTTAAAAAAAAAAGTGTAACGATTACCCTTTTTTGTTATAAGGAGAGAAAACAATTTTTAATAATTGGAAAGTCAGACATTGATATTGTACTTTATAATAGTAAATAGGGATACTAGAGATGAATACTTTGAGAGTCGAGTGTACTAGAAGTTTATAACAGTTGTTCGCATGCAATAATTTCCCCAAACAACGTTTATTTATTTAAATACCAGTGATACATCAGTAACTACCGTAGGCCCCGGGGATACTAACATAAATAAAACAGGTATCTGCATCTACAAATGACCCTAAAGTGCCATTCTGCTAAAATGTGTCCTGTTAAAGCATGAACTTTCAGACATTCATAGTAAATTTAAAAGCATTGAGGTGTTATTTATTAACCTCTTCTAGTAATTTGTATTTGCATATCCATTTTAATGACTTTCTCATAGTATTTACAGAAGTTTGACCTAGAATATATGCCAAACATATGTAATTTATTTATTTTTATTAATTAGCTAAACTTAGTGACTGAGTATTATCCAATTTTCCCATCAGTTAAATAGAAGCATTAAAGATTGTCTACTTAAACTCTTAATTTGAATTTGTGTTGATACACTGATAGCACAGGTTGTGCATAAGAGTACAGTGGGCAAAATAGTACCTGAAGGTTAAATTGGATAAAATTTAGGTGACTTCTTCAAAAGAACATTATAAAGTATAGTCAGAATTTTTATCAGACAAAAATGATTATTTATAAAGTGATGCTTTTACAGTCTAAAGTTATAGTGAATAGAAATTTTTCCTGATGAGATAACTTTCAAATATTGAAATCATCACACTAATGGTTAATAAAATGCTATGTTTCTAAATGTTATTCTTAAAAGCATTTTAGGGATATTTTCCTTATTTATAGTTTCATAATAGGTACAATAAATCAAAGCATGTTTTTAAACCTGGAAAACATGAGACGTTATAGAATTATATGTACTCAACTTGGAAAGATTAATGTTAAATATAAATTTGATTTATTATACACATAAAAATAAACAGTAATATAATTCATATTTAGTTTTGAGAAGATAGTTTTAATTGTCCAATAATTTTCACTTTAAAGGCTAATGGAATGTTTTAATTTTGAAATTTGTTATTTTATAGAGGATAAAGTTACATTTATGTGTAACTTCTTCCTGATTAAAGATATTCACAAAGTAAAATTTTAATGTTATATATCTGTTTTACCAAATTATATGACATCTTTCATGGCTGAAAAGAATGGATTCACCTTTCCCACAACCCCCACCCCAATCCCCATTTTTCCGTTATAAGCAAGGTAAAATGATGATGATAATGACAAAAAAGTAAACTATCTCATTCTTTTAACATGGTGCTGACAGTAACTTGACTGTGGAAAGGATCTCTTCTCTTGTCTTTTAACTGTGTGAAGCTGACTGTAAAGATGAAATAAATCAATTTGACTCTCTCTTCCTATTAACCAAACCTCCTTGAATCGATCAGAAAGTCCAGGTGCTTCCTAGATCACTTCATCTGATTGAATAAGTGGAAACATAAATTGTGTTTAAATCTCTCTCATAGTCCATTAATTTTCCCTGTATTTAAAACCACAGTATTAATTAAGTGTTGGTAATTTTTATTTTAAAAAGATTTTATCTTTTCAAGGAATATAGCCTCTCATTTCTGTACTAGACACTTACATGAATATAAAACACAGTCTTGCTTCGTGTATAAGCTCACCATTTATCGTATATCACAGTGGCCAGTAGACACCAGGGATCCATGTTTTCCAAGATTATTCTGCAGCAAATACAACTTTATAGCCTAAATGAGTTGATGCATATCTAAGGGTGTGGCCCATGCTTTTAAAAAATAATCAATTGCATACTCAAATAATTCAATTAAGTCAAAATATGGTTTGGGTAAATGAGTCTAGTGAACTTATTTTATTACCAATACTTTGTGAGTCGATTTTCCCCCCAGGCAATTCAATGACAAACAAAATAAACAAGCAAAACAATAGTGTGGTTGATTTCATTAAATTTATTAATTTGAGTGAATCAACTGCATAATCCACTGAGTTGTATATAAATACAAGTAAATATAAGCAGAAAAACATCTGTTTAACAAAATTCATGGCCTAAAATTAGTTTTATCCATAAGTTTTATTCACAAACTCTGAATATTGTTCTTATATTTATAGAAATGGAGACATTGAGGAAGTTTTTAAAGAATGTCCAAAAGTGAACATTAAAATACTGAAAATATTAACAATTTTGTTAAATTAGGAACACTGGATTACTTAGAAAGAATGTTTCTGAAAGACCATTTAGAAGAAATTAGTTTTTGAGGATAAACTATGTATAGATGTAGGGGTTCCGGAAATTGTTATCAGATCACTTCTTGTTAGTCATAAGTATAAATACAACTTAGAATATAATTTTACTCTACATTTACAATATAAAGTAATTGTATAATTAATCATTATTGATTAGCATCCACAGTACAGAGATAAAATGTTTTCATGCAGCTCCAGCAGTGATCATCTAAGTGTTGTTTGTTCTGGTCCTGGGATAATACTATATCTAGAAAAAATTTTCTTGCACAGAAATTATACATAATCCTTAAGGAACTCTTCTTCAAACAAAAAATGACATAGATGAATATAGTTAAAGTTAATATAATATTCTTGAGTATAGCACTTCTATATGAATTTCCTAAGGGAAATGTATATATCTTTTGGTACAGGGTAAATTAATGATTAAATTACATCCTTTTACTTCTTTGTTACTTTTACATCACAAAATAAGTGTTAAAAAATATTAGAGTAGAAAGCCTTATGTTTGTTTCTTCACTAATCATTGCTACTATAAACGACTAGTCTAAGTGACTTAAGTACAAAAGATACAAATTTCCCTCTACCAACCCTCTTTCCCTATCACCATTTCAGTAACACTCTCTCTCTCTTTTCCTCTCCTACCTCTCACACACAACTGCTTCTGACTACATGCTTCATTTGTTCTAAATGGTGAAAGAATAGATCCCACTTCACGCTGTTCATCAACCAGGGCCCAACAGGAATAGAAATTTTTTCATTGTACCCTTGACTCACCATCTTGGGATTACAAACATGCTGGAAATCAATATATGTAGTTAAGTGATCAAAATAGGTTGACTTTGTCTAACATACATTGTCAATCATGTAACCAAACAAAATTAATACAGGATCAAATTGCATACCTCTACAGAGTTCTATTCAACTTGTAATTTAATCAGACTGACATTTAAACAAACTGAAGATATATTCTGTTCTTGCATTATTTTATTGAGTATTGTTTTCTGCAATCTAAAATTTAGATTATGGATTTAAAAGAAAAGATAAATAAGGCACGTGCTCTCATGGAATTTGGGTAAATAAAACAGTAAAGGTTGTAAGAATTATGTATGGATGAAGCAACAAAGGCATTAAGAAATAACAAGGGAGATGTGCTATTTGAAATGGGACAGTTGGAAAGACTTTGAAGGTGACATTGAAACCTCATTCTCAGGAAAGAGAAGTCATTCTGCAGAGTGGGAAGAAGTGCATAACACGTAGTGGAAACTGCCTGAGCAAGGGTCTTGAAGAGAAATGAGCTTGACA
Source organism: Macaca nemestrina (assembly GCF_043159975.1). Taxonomy (NCBI): domain Eukaryota; kingdom Metazoa; phylum Chordata; class Mammalia; order Primates; family Cercopithecidae; genus Macaca; species Macaca nemestrina. Next base: position 186,698,164 of record NC_092126.1, on the reverse strand, counting down.
CACTTGAAAAACTGAGTCCGGGGTGACTGAAACTTACTTTGCAAGGAAGAGAGTTGCAGAAAGTGAGGTCTGAAAGATAGTCAGGAACCAGAGTCCTCAGAGTAGAATAAGATCCATGTTAAGAAGCTGAGTTTTTATATTATCCCAGGTAAAACATGAATCTATAGGGAGGTTTTGACCAACTGAGTAAAATGAACCAATTTACCTTTTAATAGCACCATGACTAGTGAACGAAAGCTTAATTGGGAGATGACAAGAGTAGAATTGGGAGTCAGTTGCAGTTTTCCGGACGAGGTGTATGGTGGCCTGGCCTAGAGTGGTGGCAGTGGAGACGGAGAGAAGAAGATGGGTTTGAAATATGTTTTGTAAATAGAATTCATGGGAACATCTTGTCTTTATAGAGAAATACACGCAAGAAGCCCAGATAAATTTTTCATTGTTTCCCCATTAAAATTACCTTACTAAACATTGATAATTGTCAAGGGATAGGGAGGATGAAGTAGAACAAAACCATGTAGCAAGGCTGAGATGTGTATTTTCCACTTTATTCAGTTCAAACAGTAATTTAAAACATAATTTTAATAGGGCAGTTTTGTTATTTCAAACCATTGTACATAAGGTAAACTCATTTGGATCAACAAATGCAATTTGATTCATTTCTGACATGGTAACTTTTTATATGTAGTTATTTTTTGTCGGTGGATGACTGCATAAGTATGTAGGGACATCTTCATTAGGCAATATAGTAAGCCAACAGAGTCTAGGTTTTGGCTAATAAAGAGCAATATTTGAGGATTTGACATATGTACCAGTTTTATTCATCTCTGTTATGATCAAATTACTGTTATTGAAAACACAAATTCTAAGTGATCCTGGATATAGAATGATGTGTTTTCAGATCCTTTCAATTATACTTATCTCTCTATTTTGTTTAAATGAAGGAGTGTTCAGCAAGACCTAGGAAATGAGATTTCAGGGTATGTGATATTTTTGGGGATGGAGTGAGGGAAGAAACTGTTATACTTTTAAGTAAACAGTAGTAAATTTTATGCAATTAAAAATTTTATCTGAGCAATTAATTATTATTTTGAGTTACCTTTTAATACTACTACATGAAAATAATTATTAAATATAGAGAACATAAAAATTCTTAACACTGTTATACACTATTTTTTAGAAAATTCATATTCTGGAGATACTTCATTTAAATGTTTCTGAATGTATTTAAATATATATCCAAATGCAATAAATCTTACATTTTACTTTAGTGCTTTAAAATGTTCTAGAAAATACTATTCTTATAGTTATTTCCTTTAAATAAACTGTATAACTTCTTATAGGCTATACAGTTTCAGTTTTCAACTATAAATTCTCTAAAACAAAATGATTAATTATTTAAGCAGATATTTATTGCCTGCTATATGGCTAGGCAGTGTATTTGCCATACATAAAGGTTCAAAGAGAACTTTTTTTCGCAGAATATATGATCCAGTAAAGAGTTTACAGTCTGTTTCCAGATCTGATAGGAAGAATTTCTGTTTCCTCAAAATCAAATTCAATGAAGTATAAAAGTTTTAAAAACATATTTGTTATATGACAGTATTTACCAATTAGCCCAAATAATAAAGATTTATATACCGTTTATTTAAAAATATCTATTATTTTATTACATTTTATTTTAAAGTTAAGATAATAAGTCACTCAGCAACCATGGATTTAATACCAGGCGTTATGCTAAGTATTGAGGTTACACAAAGATTATCCTCACATTCTGTGGTCTTGAATCTCAGTTAGCATACTGGCATTTTATATTTTGAGTGATCGATATTTATTTTTCAATTACTTGATGGTTTCTATAAGATGAAGAATTTTGTAGTAAATGATGTCGCATGGGAGAAAGGGAAGAGAGTAAAGAATTACTGTGTACCGTTTGTGTTTTATTTGTAAATTGCTTCACAAGACTCTTCTGATGTTAGTTGTATGATTTGACAGATATTCTACTTAATTACATAAAAATGTATAAATATGCATTTTTACAAACATGTTCATATGTACAAAAGATAAATATTTCACACATTTAATGACTTACCATGGACTGATGTGTGAGTTGAGCTTTTGTTCAAAATATGTTAGACTGGCATTTTTTATATATTTTGGTGTGCTTGTTTTTCATGGGTTAGTTACTAAAAAGTGTAATTCATGTTGAAGATGCTAAGTTTCCTATTTCAAATAGTAGCAATTGTATGTTTTAACTGAGCTTTGTGAGAATTGGGATGAAAGTGTGTATTTTCACTCCAGGTCCTGAAAAATATATTGAGCTAGTTTCCCAGGATTCTGAGTCCTCCAGCTTTTGGCCTATTTGGTGACCTGTGCTTGATAGGTGTAATGGACAACTCATTGTGCTTCTTACTATTTCACTTTGTAACTTCAAGTGTAAAAGGCATACTTTTTGATCAGAGGAAATATGAAACAACATTGCCTTAGAAAATGGATATTAAGGAGATAGAAGTATTTAGTCTATTATTTTACTCTTGTGATGTTAGATATCTTTTAGATATCTGGATAAAAAGTAAGATACTTTTATATATAATTTAAAAGTATATTTTAAATAATTTTTATGTAATTTATTATGTTAATTCATTAATCACAGTAAATTATATGTTCTCTCAGGTGACTGTACTATCATATGATACTTGTATTTTGAGCTACACGAGTGTTGCAAAGAGAAGCACATTCTTCGTACGTAGAGTATAACATCTAGAAATAGTAAAAGCACTTACTTTTAATATTTACAAAGATCCATAACTTTTTAAAAGTATAGAAACTTGCCTACTTGTGGTAATTATATTTAGATACATTAAAGCAAGTTAATAAAGATAAATGTTGTGTACTAGGAAATAAAAAAATTGCATTAATATATATTCTAAGTAAAAATTATCTAAGAATAATTGATGTGATTGACCCCGAATTTGAGTGGAATTAGTCTTGGTAGCACCCTAATTTTTATTCTTAAAGAGAGACATATTGTTCCATATGTTTCTATAAAATGACACTAATATTGCAAAACATAATTGAAATTAAATGAGTAAATAGAGAATTTAAGTATGTAGAGGCCAATAAATCAGTTATTCTGAGAACTGATATCTCATACAACTAAAATTGATTTTTAAATACAATGCATAAGGTAAGTGGCTATAAACATACCAACGATTAAAGAAAAAGAGAGTGAGGAGAAAAGCTGATTCGTGGCTCTGTTGTTTAATGATACTATTCATTAAGGATTCTCTCTGGCTGTATATATTGAACCATACTCTGGCCTAGGTCCCTTGATATTATTCTAATATCAATTCATTGATGACAAACAATTTTAGCCAAAACTTTTTTTTAATATTAAAAATCTCTTCTTTCTCTTGAGTTAAAATGTACTTAAATAATATTTATCTCGTGAAGGCAAGTGAAAATAATTAGTAGTTGCCATGAAGTGTGATAAGAAATAGTCGAGCATCAGATTCCATTGTACAAAGTCGTAAAAGAATTTTATCAACTTTTAAAATAAAATGAAATCTATGTATTGGTCCACTTGTTAGCAATCAGCATAATGCCTCATCAAAAAATAAAGTCTGGAATATCTTGAAAAATTGTAGAATACTAGAACATTTAATGAGAGAAGTTCATTGTCACCTAGGCTATTTTGTATGTTAAATTTAATGACGGAACAATCAGACATCTTCATTTTTATCTGAAAAAGAAACAGAACAACTTTGGAAGTATATACTGTTGGTGTAGCACATTTCTTTACATGGTTAGAAAAGAAGTAGAAATTAGCATGCTCCAATTTTATTGTTATTTTTACGATGCCATAGTAGAGCAAAAAGGTACTTATAGTATGATAACTTGTTGTCTTATTGTGCTATGGTATAATAACTTCATTTTATAGGTTAGAAAAAAATGTAGTTCACCTAGGTTATTAAAATAACAGCTTGCTAGTTTGTTTAATAAAAATTACACATGTAAGAACCTTTATAATATTCACTACTTTACGACCAGCAATCTATTTATTTTGTTTATTTTCTTAGATTTTTCAAGAACCCTATTAACCAGAAATGTGGAATTAAATGTAGTAATTTATTTTAATGTTAGTAATCTAAAGTTTTAATAGGTTTATTAAAGCTAAATGGTATATATATATTTTAAATGCTACCAAGCCTTAAAATCAGATAAAATTTTAAACATTTCTGTTTTAAATTTCTCAAATACTTCTTCATTGCAATATATCAGTAGTTATCTTTGGGTTTTTAAAATTTATTTATTTTAGTTTTTTTTTCCTTTTATATAAATATTTAGGTTCTTAATCTCATAGGTTTTATATATAATATACTTTTTTTAGAATTCTCAAACTAGTTCGACAATAAGCAAATATTCATTCAATTTTTAAATGAAATATTTTGACACCTGTTATGTTTGATGTGTTGAGAAACAGGAGACACAAAGGCGGACCACTGCCCCAACTTGTGAGAGCTTACAGTTTAGCTAATGAGGTCAGTAAATATTTAAACAATTTTTAAATATCAAAGTTAACATGTATTCAGCTGTACAGTTGGTGAATTACCATCTACAAACTATTGTTTAGAGAAATGAAAAGTACTGTTCTCAAGGATCTAGGAACTAATATACAGAGACGTTGAGAGTAAATATTCATTCAGTATAGTGGTCATGACCATATGTTAGCCATGATTTGTGTGACTCCTTAAAATGAAATAAGATCTGCCAGCTCCCTCGCCCCTGCCCTCCCACAGAGGACAGTGTGATAAAATTGAAGAGGTATAGCCGAAATTAAAATACAATATAAGATGGATAAAATGAAGAGAAATGATATAAACTTTACATACAAATAAGCTTGAGAACTTGAGAAGCTTGAGTTACACATGGGAAATGAAAATGAATCTCACATTTATCAGGATTTATCATCATGAATATATGAAAATAATTAGAGAATTAAGATGAATGACTCCTCCAGAGACCTCCATTTTTAAGTAACTGAATTAGTTTTTATGCGTTTAAAGATTAAAACTTCTGCATTTAAGGATAAAATATTAATATCCAAGTGAATGTTTTAGATTGAGCATAGAACTTTTAAGTAAGTGATGTGACTTGGCTTTTTTTTAATAAAAGCTTTATCTTACTCTTTAAAAATGTTTTATTTAGTGATGAGAGCTTTCTTTAAAATATAACAACACAAAATCTAAATTTTACTAGATTCTGTATGCCTTTGTTTATTGATTATTTTACCTTTAGATGAACATAAAATTGACAATACATGTATGGTTATGATATATCCAATTTAGAATATTTCTTCAAATACCTGTAGTTACTTGTCATCCCCTATCATGTTAAATGTTTTTATTGTAATTCTCTCTTTCCTAACTGTATTAAATATTTGTTTTTAGCAGTATTGCAGAACTTTGGAATTGCTTGTATTCTTTAATATTTATCTTTAGAAATTAGGTAAATTGCTGTTTGGTAGAGCCTGTATTTTTATATTTGAGAAGCACATAGAATTAGAAATTGCTGCCAGAACTTGGTGTTTCTAAACAGAGAAAAATCAATAGCAGATTACCCATGATTAGCTGTTGACATTTAGATTTGTACTTTTAGAATGTCAAAAAGCAGTGAAAACTATCAATCTAGTTTCTGTATTATAATTATACTCCTATTTTTAAATTAAACATTTTATGACCCTTCTTCCCATATATGTGATATAGCCTTTTGGAAATAATTATAATAATTAAATATGTTGATAAAAATGATGACCTTTAATAATTATTTAAAAAATTAGAGGTCTACTGATAACGCTAGTAGATTATTCCTCATTTTGAATACATCTAGGTTTTTTGGTTATAATTACAGCACTCTAGTGCAGGCATCATTTTTAAATTATGAAAATAAGTATTTTTATAAGGTTAGAGTAACATATTTCTCCTATAATCTTTATACAGTATCTAGCATGTGGTTATTTATTGCTGTCATAAAAGTTATTTTAATTCTGTGCCAGATTATATATCATAAGTCTTTGATGTGTTTTCTCTGATAGTAGATTATTTACTTAGGCTGTCAGAATCCGACTTATAACCAGACTTTACTGAATCGAACGTATTTCCAAAGTCTTCATACCTTAATTCTAAAATATTTTAGATAGACCGTAATACACACATAAGACACTTGTGATATAGATCCCATTTTTTCAAATGCATCTCTAGTTTGGTTGGAAATTCCACTCTAGATGTGGCACTGGAATATAAGAGACTTAAATGGTACCTGTAAAAAAAAAAACCCACCAGTTTCATTTTTAGTATTTTAGTCAATGATCCATTTACTCTCCAAGTCCAAGATTATCCTGTTCAGTGCAGTTGCTTTCAACTTCTGGTTTAAAATATGAACTTGCTCTATTCCAATGCAAAGATAGAGAATATTTTATGTGCATTGGCTATTTTCCGTGTCTTTCCATTAGCTGTTCTTAAATTGGAATGATTATAGTTTATGCTTTTATGTCTTAAGTTCTTTATATAGTCCTTATATATCTCATGTTATTTCCAAATATTTTTCCCAAGCTGTCTTTTAATTATGTTTATTACAGTTTCAAAAACAAAATGGGCTTCAGCCCTCAAGTTTTTTCACTTTTCCTTCTGAGATTTGCTTCTGAAGACTCATGCACACATTGGTCAGTAGGCGATTGTGAAATAAAATATCCATTTACCAATCACTGAATAAGTACTTCATATACTAGTGATAAGCTCCCTGACAAGAGGTTAGTTGTACAATTACAACTAATGTAACTTATTCCTAAATGGGGTTCCTTATCTTCCAATTTAAATCAGCCTAAATCCAGTCACCTAATATACATATGAAGAACAGTGTTTGACACCTGCCTGGGTATAGGTGGATGCCAGAGGGTGGGGAAGGTAAACTCAGGCTTAGGAGGAGCATTTACATGAATGGAAGCTGACACAAAAGCATGGGCATCTGGCTTTACTGCATGTGTGCACTGATCTTAAAGCCTCACACACATATGTAGTCTTCTCATTTGTCCAGCTCTGAGAAAGTTTTTCTTGAGTGGGAAAAGCTGGAAAGCAGTTGAAAGAAAGTTGAGAATTTGAGTAAGAACTAGGATGACTCTCCATGTGAAAGCAAAGAAGTTTTCTTTTCCAGTCCTCATTCCTTAACATTGAATATTTTTGGAGTTTATGATTTTTATGGAACAATATGTATTAGTCTTTTTTGTTAATTTTTTGAGTTAAAAGATGTGTAGAGAACACTTGCCTATCCTATTTGACTTCATTTTCTAGATATGTTATGGCTTCAGGTTAATATATCATGCCTCAGAGGATGTTATGATGGCAAGTATTTCTTTTGAAGATATAAAGTGTGCCGGAAAGCAATTATACAGAATAGTGAAAACTGTTCATATACTTGGATCAATTAATTCCACTTTTATGAATTTAAATTCAAGGGAAATGACAAGGAAAAGGCAGGCCAAGAATTCTATACAAGGATTTTTCATCTCAGCCTTATTTATGAAATGGGAGAATTGGAATCAAAATAAAGGTCCCAAAATAGGAAAATATTTTCACAGAGATAACTTTATTTATTTGAAAAAAGACTCTTCAACAAGGGCATGTGCATCAACAGGAGTCCCAGATTCCTTTGCATGAATTACATGGGTAGACTTATTGGGCTGCTAAGAGAGAACATAAGAGAGGTGACAGGAGAATAAGGAAAGAAGGCTTGCAAGAACAGTCTAATGGAGTTTCAGGGGTTACTTTAGAGTGGCTAAGAAGACAGTTAAAAATTCATGATTATTATTCTATTTTGGGTTGTCTTTGTGGCTAGGATGTTTACTCTGTCTTCCCCCCAACATCTTTACTTTGAAAATTTTGCCAATCTGTTACACTCTGGAAAAATAAGAATATAGAAGAGAGTAATAAAAGTTCTCTGAGAAAAGAAAATCAGTTGCCCCCATCCCTGCGAAAAGAAACAAACAAACAAAAAACAAAAACAAAAAAACACAAAAAACAAAACAAAAAAAACCCTCCTAAACATACCAGAGTTTAGTTAAGTGGGGTTCTACTAAACTTTTGCCCTATCCATTTAGGCTGTTCAGAACAACAGCTGGGCTAGGAATTTTATTCCCATCTGATACTAAAATGAGTTCCTAATTCCTTCAGAGGAGATAACATGTACCTATTTAACATGACGGCATTCCCACAGAATTTACAAAGAGCAAAGGAATGAAAGAAAACGAAAAAAAGCTACCTATGTGTCCACGATGTGTGCTCTTTTATCAGGAAACTCAAGTCAAGAGTTTGAGAGGTGGTGTTTAGGGATACAAAAGAAATCTTAAAGGTAACCTTAAGGATATGGAATCCACTTTCATATGCTTTAGACACACCCAGCTCCCCTTCGTTTTTATGAGTGCTTAAGAGTGGCTTGTCCGCCTGTCCTTGGTTCCTGGAAATAAACCCTGGAATCAGATATTTGACCAGGGTTTCTGGCCAGATTAAAATGGTGAAGTATTTTAGCAAAAGTGAGAGAGATAGGCTGTGTCTGTCTCCATCTGTGTTTTCCTGGATGATCAACACTGTTTCATTCCCGAACACCTCCACAGCTCCATCATTCTGAGCTTCCTAATCTGTTTTGGTGGTTTTGCACAGCCACCAGTCTAGACTGTCCTTGCTGCCTGATATCCAGCCAAGAGCTGACTACACATTCTTCTTGATTTTTGGCAACCAGAGGGTTAATTTTTATCACATACTCTTACTGACAAATGAGTTTCCATTTTTGAATGGCAACACTTGCAGATCTAGAGATAATGCAAAAAATAGTGACTTATACAAAGTTGGGGTGCCTAGGGTCAGGAAATAGATTTCTACGTATAGACGAAGCTCTAGACTCACATTTATTGGCTGTGTTTTGGAGGTTGGAAGCTGTCTCAGCCCAACTTTATAATGGTTGTGAAAGGGTGCACTGAGGTATGAAGAACAAGCACCTCACATTTTATCTTAGACTAAGGATCATCTGTTTATCAAGAACTTTGCTTAAAATATATGAAAGTTCCTTTTTAAAAAGAAATTTCATGGGAGTAGAGGAGAATCATTCATTTTATGTTTGGAAACTTAAAAGGGAAAATATTACCCCACATAGTCCAGAAGGTAAGGAGTACAGTTAAATATATAATCATCTCATTTTACAGATGAGGAGACTGAAGCCTAGGGAGAATGAATAATTACTCTGGGGTCACATAACTAGAAGCAGATCCAGAATTTGAACTCCAGACAGTTTAATTCCTGTCAAAAAATATGTGCTCTCCCTCACTACAGGATGCTCCTTTTCCAGTAAGATTATACTAGAAATAGCTGGATTAGGAGGAATATGTGCCCTTCGTAAGTACCCAGAGGAAAAGAGGTGTGGTCATTTGCTTGCCCTCCTCTTCTTGGGAATTACTGATAATTTTAAAACATTTTGGTATTCAACAATTAGTGCTTTATTTATGCAGCAATTTATGGCTGTATGGGAGCTCTCTTCCAGTCTCAAGTGGAAATAGATGTAGTATTAGATGTAGTATCTGCTGCCTGTCACCTTGTTCCTTTCCACATTCTGACTTGAAGATTGAAATTCTGTGTTAAATGCTGATGAGTATCACATTAATACATAGGAAATGGAAATATATTTGAAATAAATATTGTATGTTATGTCCGAGTTACTGAATTTTGCTTAAAATTTCAAAATAGCTTACCTAGCTATTACTGTAGTTCTTATAACCTTTCAGGCAGTTACTTATACCCTGATCTAATACTGTCCGTATACACATACACGCGGATGCACGCGTGGGCGTGCACACACACACACACAAATGGTATGCTGTTTGCTCCGTAAACAAGTTCTCTTTCACTGGAGTGCAGTGGTTCACATAATCCTAAGTATCTCACTTTAGTGCTGTAATGAAAATAACTATAAATTTAAAGTATGTGTACGTTTTTATTTTTTCTGCTATAAGTCAGGTCATATTACATTAAGTATTCTGAATATAACTTGCTTGAGACTAGTTATTAGGAATATCAATTCTAATTTAGGTTCAGAACAAATGGATAACATCAGGTCTTTGTGCTTACAGAGGCTGTTTCCCTGAAAAACTTGAACATATTTTAAATTCAGCAGTCTTTCTCACTAATGCGCATATAAAAATGTATTGTATCTCCACTTGATAGAGGATTTGACATACCAGAAAAAAAAGAAAATACCAAATACTTTTCAACTGTGTATATTAACTTAATTCTACCACTTCTTCATTTTTATTCCACCTCTCTAAAGTAACTAAGTAGCATAAATTACTGTACTTATTTTACTAATGGAATTTATATGAACGTTAAGTTACTTGGCAAAGCTGATAAGGCAAATTAGTAACCACAAAGGAAAAATAAAGCAGGTTTTAGGCCTGTCTGATCCATGTACTTTCTATTAATGAATGGGAAAGAGAATTTCAGGAAAACTTCTAGAATATTAAAATGTAAATATATTACATGTAAATATTATTTATCTTTAAGTCTTGAAAATATTTAAACACATTGAATCTATATCTTTTGTAAATAATCTGTTTTAAAAGTAATAGAAAGATTATTTGGAGAACAATTCTTAGGGGCAAGGGGAAATAGGGGGACATTGATCACAGGATATGTAGTTACAGTTAGAAAAGTGAAGTAAATTCAAGAGATCTGCTGTACAGCATGGTGAGCATAGTTAATGATGATAAAGTAGATGTTACGTGTTCTCACTGCACAAGTGATAACTATGAAGGTAATGCATTTGTTAATTAGCTACATTTAACCATTCCATATTTTATATATATATGTACACACACACGCACACACATATATATGCTTCAAAAAATCATGTTGTACATGATAAATACAATTTTATCTGCCGATTTAAGAAAAATAATTGCTTTCCCTGTATTTTATATTCCCTGAATATTTTTAAAATCAGAAGCTAATAATTATGATTTTAAGTAATATTGTTATTTTTACTCTCATTTTATTTATGTATATTAGTTTTATGGGTATAAGACCATTTACTACGTGCTTTTGCTTCTTTGTTTATCACCTGCTTATTAATTTGTCCTGTATGTTTAAACTGTATGCTAAACACTATATAAGCTGTCTTGATTAATGAGCAGTAATGAAAACTTAAGTACCTACTGAGAAGCCACACAGTTTGAATCATCAGCCCCTGATCCTCCCCCATGTGGGCTACTTTTGATTTTCTTCCAATTTGGATGTATTACAGCACCTGTCAAGTCTTAGTGTCTGTAAGAATTGTTGCAGAACTTGTTCTCCTGAGCCCACTCCAATGAGTTGGATTTAGTGTCTATGAGACAGTGTTTGTGATTGTTCTTTTTTTTTTTTGTCAATTGGCATTTTTATTAAGAATAAAGATCATCCATTCCTGTAATGTATGTTATTATTATTATTATACTTTAAGCTCTAGGGTACCTCTGCACAATGTGCAGGCTTGTTACATAGGTATATTCATTTTTAATAGGCATCCTTGTATGATTTATTTGCAGATGGTTTGAGAAACCCTGACTTGGGCATCCTTGTGTGTATCATTCAAGTTCTTTGCAAGCAATAGGAATTGAAGCTAGCTAACATAAACAGAAAATAAATTACTTGTAAGATATTAGATACAAGTCCACAGAATCAAAGAATATCTTAGAAAACAACTTTAGCAAATGATGTCAACCAGTGCAACACCTGAAATGTAGGCATCAAGAATTACTCATCAGTCCCCTTGGGTTGAATTGATTTCAACTCTGCTTCCACTCCTTGCGTAACTCAGCTGAAAACTCTCAATGCTGCAAGAGGAAATCTGATTGGCCTTGACTGGGTCGAGCCCCTACATCATAGAAAGAGTAGAGTCTTTTGATTGACGACCTTACCATGGCTGGATGCTATGTGGGAAAAGTAATTCCTTAAAAATGCTGTCACTAAAACAAGTGGAATGGGTAATGGATGGCCAAAACTCACCATATATCTAATCACTTCACTGCTCATGTAATTATCCAAATAACTTCTTTCAGATTTTAGCCCTCATTTTAAGAACTCGATTTGGAAGTGAATATGACTTTAACTAAGAGTCTATAGAGTTTAACAGTTCAGCCTAGGATGCCTATGTATAATTTTACTACTACCATCGATAGAATATTAACAATATAGAATGCATATTATGATAGAATCATGAAGCTAAAAGCTAAAGTCCCAGTAGGTTAGCATATATTTTCTTTTCCCCAAGTGTAATTTGAAACATTCTTTGTCCTGATAAAGAGACGGAGTCTCGCTCTGTTGCCCAGGCTGGGGTGCAGTGGCACAATCTCGGCTCACTGCAAGCTTCGCCTCCCGGGTTCACGCCATTCTCCTGCCTCAGCATCCCAAGTGGCTGGGACTACAGGCACCTGCCACCACACCCGGCTAATTTTTTGTATTTTTAGTGGAGACGGGGTTTCACCATGTTAGCCAGGTTGGTCTCTATCTCCTGAACTTGTGATCCACCTGCCTCGGCCTCCCAAAGTGCTGGGATTACTGGCCTGTGCCACCGCACCTGGCCTGTCCTAATAAAACTCTTATTCTGCAGTATAGACGATAAGGAAATATGTAGGTGACCTGAACTTCTAACTTTTCTTTTACAAGAAATTTGACTTTTAGCAAATGGCTTATGCTAAGTCCACAGTTTCAGTACATTCAAATTATTGTATAATATTTTGGCTGTTGCTGTTGGCCTGGTTAATATGAGAAAATTTGTGCCACACAATATCGTGCCCAATATTGATTTGGCTTCCATGTACAATTATTATGCTTTTAAAAATAAATTGATTCCTAAACTTTACAACAAAATCAATATACTTCTAAGTCTAGTATTTTTTATATAACCAGTAACTGACATTTTAAGGAACTTGGATTTTAAGACTGCCAATGTTTCATCTAAGAAAAATTTGAGGAGAAGATTACTTTTCCATGGGCTGCCTTCCTGCGTGCAACAGTATAAACTATGAGTTTTTGAGTGCTTACTCTTTGTTGGATACTACACCAGGTAGTTTAGTATACTTATGTAATCCTCACAACAACCCTTTAAAGTAATATTATTATTATATTCATTTTATAGGTGTGAAAATTGGAACACAGAATAAGTAACTTGGCCCAGTGTTAAAGACTGTCAGTTACAATATCTTCTGCGTTGAATTATGTCCTATCAAAATTCATATGTTGAATTCCTAACTCCTAGTACCTTAGAATGTGACCTTCTTTGTAAATAGTGTTATTGCAGATGTAAATGGTTAAGATGTGGTCATACTGTTTTAGGGTGGACCCCTAAGCTAGTATAACTGGTGTCTTTATAAAGGGGGAAATTTGTTCACAGACATGTACCCAAGTGGAATGACCTGTGAAGATGAAGACAGGTATTGGTGTTATGCATTTACAAGCTAAGGAATACACAAATTGCCAGAAAGCCCCCAAAAAACTAGGAAAAAGGCATGGAATGGATTCTTCCTCATAGCCTTCAGAAGAAACCAACTCTGTGAAACCTCAACCTCAGACTTCTCACCTTTAGAGCTGTAAGACAATAAAAGTCTGTTCTATGCCACCCAGTTTGTGGTACTTTGCCATAGCAGCTCTAGCAAACTAGTTTACAGAGTAAGGATTTGTAGCTAGACATTATGGCTCCAAAGCTTGCATTCTTAAGGAGTAAACTATGCTGTCTGTGTAATGGTAAGAGATGGAGTGAATATATCGTCTCTTAGAATATAAAAGAGATCTAGCTGAAGAAAGCTAAACCAGAGTGAGAGAGCTAATAATGTTTTCCTGAAGCTGGAAGTGCTCATTGTAAGAGTGTTGTGTGAAAAAGGAGCCTAAGGTACTGCTTTCCTTCAAAACTAACTGCATTTATCATTTTGTTGCATTAAGAACATTGCAATTCCACTGTTAGTTATTTTAAAATACACAATGTTATTGTTAGCTATAGTCATCCTATTGTGCTACAAAATACTAGATCTTATTTATTCTAATTCATAAATATATACAAGTATTATGTACCCATAATAAAATTTAAAAAAAAATTTCCCAAAGTTAACTGACCACAACAAAAGAAACAGGAATAACTATGACTAAATATTCTTGGAAAAATAATCTAAGATTTTAAGGATCAATTATACATTTGTATAAATTAATCTGAGTTGATTTAAATGTCAAAACACAAAAGCATCTCCCTTGATAAATTTCTGGAAGAAGACAAAAAGAAAACCATCAGGAAGATTTTGGCAGCTCCTGTGTGGATGATGACCATTTACATATACCTCAGTTTGCAGAGTATGTAATGTTTGCATAAACCCAGGCTTTGAGTACCAGTGCATTAAACAGAAAAAAAAAAATGAAATGAAAATATGATTCTCATTGCATAGTGACCATAATGGAGAATCTGCATGTTCTGCCCATGCCTCTTCTCACTAAAATAAGTAGCTAGAGAATAAAGGAAAAGTCATGTGTAACCTAGGTTTTCATGTAAAAAAAAAAAAAGAATGGAATAAAAGGCACAATGCGAAAGAAGAATTAGAAGTAAGTAGGAAGTATTTTGAAGGTGTATTGATACCACAACTCTGAAATATTAGCAGTAATGAAAAGCTCAAGACATTGGAGTTGCTCTGAATTTCTAAGGGTAGAGAGAGAAAATCCTGGAAACCCTGTTGTGTTTTTTTTTTCCTTCCAACTCTAAGAAGTGATTAAAAATGAGTTAGCGGGAGTTTTCTTGGATTCAAAAGAGGAGATAGTGATTTATAAGGCAGAGATAGCTTACTGTCAGTTTGGTCAGTAAGGTACTTGATTTGTATCTGCTTATATTTCTTTAATTTTTTACTCTATTCAAAGCTACATAATCAAATAGGCCTGGAACTGAGTTTCAGTTCTGTGCCTTATTAACAATGAATTTATTGGAAAATGGCTTAATATCTTGGCTTTCCTCTAATTATCTATCGAATGGCAAAAAAGACACTATTTTTGTTTTAAAGATTTATAGATGGAATTTATGAGCAGGTGTCCAGCCACACAACAATTGTAATAATAATGGTGTAATAGCCAACCTTAAGTTATTACTATATTTTAAGCAATTTAGTCTTTATTCCATTCAGTCATCACATCTGAACTAAGAAATAGTTCATGTTATTTTAAGTCAACAGCACTTAAGAAATTAAGACATAATGAGTTTGAGTAATTTGCTCAAGGTCAAAAGATAGTAAGTTGTAGATTTCGAAATTAAACTAGATCCCTACCTTTGGAATTCATGAACACAACCAGCAATTAATAAATATATAACTATTGGCCCTGTATTGGAGATACAAATATGAGTAAATTTAGTCTTAGTCCTCTGTGAATTTAACATTTAATACAAAGAGACAGTCGAATGTGTAGAAACAAGTGTTATAGGTGTGGTGATGAAAGTATGGATGGCTTATCAAAGGCTTCAGAGGAAGTGGTGGTCATACCTGCTTTCAAATTTCAAGAAAGACTTTGTATAGGAAGTGAAGCTTGACATACAAGTTGAAACATGAGTGGGTGCTCATCAAATAATTAGTACTTACAAATCATTCCAGGCAGAGGGAGTATCAAGTTCAAGGGGATGGAAAATACATATGGGACAGGGGGAGAGGTGACTGGAACATAGTTGGGAATAGATAAAGACTGTGAGGGGGAATGAGGCAAACAATGAAGGAAAATACATACACATTGTTGAGGATAGCAAGAGCCTTGAATGCTATGCTAAGTGGTTTGTTCTTTATTGAGAAGCCAAAAGTTCTTAACCCTGGCTACATATCAAAATCATTATGGGGATTTTTGGAAAAAATACCCATATTTGGGTCCCACCCAGATTCATGTCTGTAAACAAGACTTGCAATTAATTTCGAATACCTTTCTTCTTTCTCTTGTGAAGACTCTTAACTATGAAGCATGTAGTAGACCCACATATGTATTGGTTATTTCCTTAACAAATGTGGTGGAATAAATCTTGTCATTTCTTTTTTTTTTTTTTTTTTTTTTTTGAGACAGAGTCTTGCTCTGTCGCCCAGGCTGGAGTGCAGTGGCCGGATCTCAGCTCACTGCAAGCTCCGCCTCCCGGGTTCACGCCATTCTCCTGCCTCAGCCTCCCGAGTAGCTGGGACTACAGGCATCCGCCACCTCGCAATCTTGTCATTTCTAAATGGAGATGCATAGTAAACTTTGGCAAGAAAAATTACACAAAAATATTGCCAAGAATTTCACAGTATTAACGGGAAGTTAAGCATTGGTGATGATTATTTTTCATATTACTTGTATAAAATTCATCTTAGGTTCTATTTGGTTTATGTAGGAAGAAACTCTGAAATATAATCTAGAGACAATACTTTGCCACTTCATGAGGTATGCAGCACTTGACAAGTAGCTCTCATCTCTGTGAATTTTTTCATAAACGGTATTTTCTTTTCTCCCTCAAATCATGAAATCACTTTTCTTGGCATCATACTAGTGCATGAATAACTATCAGGCAAAATCATTTAGGCCATTAATACTTAACCTGAAGTTTGCTAATTTATTGCTATCATGGGGAAACATATGGAGAAGCTTTAAAAAATAATAACCTTTTTCCTAGGTTGGCACCAGACAGATTAACTAGGTTGACTAGCTAACACTGGTCTTTTTGTGGCCTTAGGCAAGTATTTTAATCTCTTTCCATCACAGTCTCCTCCTTGGTAAAGTGCTGATAATCCTTGAAGGTTTTTGTTTTACAGGGTCGTTGTAGCAATGGTATATTGTTTGTCAAAACGTTTTGAAAATTGTGAAGTGTTCGACAATTGTATTCTTTCACATACTGTTTTACAGCAATGCTGACATCTTTAAACATTGCCGATCAAGTCATTTAACCATTCATTCCACATTTACTGAACAAACATTAATTGAATTCCAGAAACTGTGATTCATGTTGGCATTAAACAGATGAGCCATTCTACCTCCCTTTTGAGTCAAAAAGAAGAGAACAGTAAAAGGAAGGGCAGACAAACCAATTGTATCCAAGTGTCACCATGATTGTGCCTGTGCACACTTCAGCCCTGCGGCAGCATCTGACAGTGTGCCGACATAAATAGTCTTGTCTTGGGTTATTAGATTGAAATAGGGCAAAAAGGGGAAAGTAAATCTACCATTCTGCATAGATAAACACACTTAATCTTCCTTTCACCCTTAGGAGGTAGATACCATTATTATTCCCCTTTTTATAAATGAGCAAAGTGAGACACACAGAGATTAAGTAACTTACCCAAAAACACTCAGATAGGATGAGAACATAAAAAGAAAAAGGCACTATGTGAGGGCATCTAGACTGAGTGATAAGATAGGGAGGCCAAGGGGAATTCCTTGATACAGAGGTTGGGAGGTGGAGGTGACTTTTCATATTGGCTATTGGATAGCAAATAGAAGTGTGCCCTGCATTCTCAAGTTATATCCTAGAAACAGATGGACATAGCTTCTGTGACTAAAAAGCTTAGATGTCATGAGCACAGAGTACAGAAATACATAAACTAGTTATCATAATTCTGTGTGGCAATTGCTATCTGGTAATAATGTGCACAGAATTTCCTGGGGGATGAGGAAGTGTGGTGTGACTTACTCTGCATAGAAGTCAACAAAGGCTTCTCACAGGACATAATGTTTGTTCAGAGTATTGAACGACGTTGTTTCTGATGAGGGAGAATCAGCAGTAAAGGGCATTTTTAAAACGTGGAAGAGATCATTCAAAGACAAGGAAGGAATTTTGTATGTCTGTGAAAGTGCAACTAATTTGGTATAGATGTCATTTAGAGGGCCAGGGCGGACTGGAGATGGGAGCAATTGAAAAATGAGGCAATCTGAAACTTTTTCAGGTCAACATGTTTCAATAATATCTTACTTTTGGGCCATTTTCACTACAATATCTTTAATACCTTTAAATAATAGCTCATTTAATCATTTTTGGTGTAATATGACAACTTTGGGCAGAGGCATTTTGATTATATTATTAATAAGTATAACAAAATTAAAAGTAAAATGTAAGACAATATTTCATCTTTCTATTTGAGAATTCATGCATACTTTCAAATTAAATAATTTTTCTTTTCAAGTTTTTTGTTTTACTTAATGTATCTTGGAGTTTTTTATTTTAATTTCCAAATTTTACTTTAAGTTCAAGGGTACATATGCAGGGTGTGCAGGTTTGTTACATAGGTAAACGTGCCATACTGTTTTGCTGCACAGACCATCGCATCACCCAGGTGTTAAGCCCAGCATCCATTAGCTCATTCTTCCTGATCCTTTACCTCCTTCCACCTATGGCCCTCCGACAGGCCCCAGTGTGTGTTGTTCTGCGGCCCCCCACAATGTTTACATATGTTCACATCATTCAGTTCCCACTTATGAGTGAGAACATGCAGTGTTTGATTTTCTTTTCCTATGTTACTTTGCTGAGGATAATGGCTTCCTGCTCTATTCTTGTCCATGCAAACAACATTAATCTCCTTCCTTTTTATGGCTGCATAGTATTCCATGGTGTATATGTACTATATTTTCTTTGTCCAGTCTATCACTGATGGACATTTAGGTCTTTGCTATTGTGAATAGTGCTTCAGTGAACATATGCATGCATCTGTGTTTATAATAGAATGATTTGTATTCCTTCGGGCGTTTACCCAGTAATGGGGTTGCTGGGTTGAATAGTATTTCTGCCTGTAGAGGAATCACCACATTGTCTTCTAGAATGGTTGAACTAATTTACGTTCCCACCAACAGTGTAAAAGTGTTTCTTGTTCTCCATAACATCGACAGCATCTGTTGTTGTTTGACTTTTGAATAGTAGCCAGAATAATTATAATTTTCTATAATTCAAATGTATATTTTAATATATCAATTAAAAGGCATCTGCTTAATATGGCATAAAACTCTTAGTATTTCGATATTTGAAATTAACAAATTTGCACTAAAATCCTTAGTGGTTCATTTATATAGTAGTCATATCCTAGTTCTAAATAATGAAATAAAGAAGAGGTCACACTGCAGTTTCAGGTAGTTATATGTGAATGGTGCATTTTGTATGTGGAAAGCCCCTCCCCCAATAAATATAATGTTTACTATATTTTATGTTTTTATTGTAGCTCTACATCAGTATTTTTCTTGCTTTTCACTTTAACTAGTGGTCATTTCTGGGTAGATATTTAATACTACGTGACTTAGAATGAACAATTTTACCTAGCAAGTGGTTCCCAGCTGAGAAAGAGGCTGGTTGTTCACTTCATCTACACATATGTTCTACACAGTTGTTCACTTCAGATACACATTAGTCTGTATCTTTATGGCTTCCATTTTAAAGCAAAACTGTTTGAGTTTTTATGTAGTGGTTTAAAAACTATAAATTGGAAATCCAAAGTTAAAACTTTTCATTTGTACATTTAAACTTAGTATGCCCTAGAGCAGGGCTCTCCAGCCCCCTGGGCTGTGGACCTGTACTAGTTCATGGCATTTTAGGAACCAGGCTGCATAGCAGGAGGTGAGCATTGGGCGAACAAGCATTACTGCCTAAACTCTGCCTCCCCTTCGATCAATGGTGGCATTAGATTCTCAATAGGAGCATGAACCCTATTGTGAACTACACATGTGAGGGATCTAGGTTGTGCACTCTGTATGAGAATCCAGCTGATGCCTGATTATCTGAGGTGTAACAGTTTCATCCTGAAACCATCCCCCTGCTTCCAGCCCCACACCTGTCATCCATGGGAAAATTGTCTTTCATGAAACTGGTCCCTGGTGCCAAAAAGTTTGAGGACCACTGCCCTAAAGACCTAAGGGTTTTAGAAGACTTTAGTTGGGGACTATTATTGTAGTTGATTACAACCCATTAATAGGTATTAAGAAATGAGAAATAATACTAAGAAGAATTAATATTTTAGAATGCTTACTATCAGGAGAACCTGCTCCCGATATTTAACGTGGGTTCTTTTCTATTCCTAAGTGTCTCAGCTGGTTTGAGAAATAAAGAGCACAAGAGAGAGAAATTTAAAGCTGAGTGTCCGGGGGAGACGTCACATGTCAGCAGGATCCGTGATGTTCCCCGAACCGTAAAACCAGCAAGTTTTTATTAGCGATTTTTAAAAGGGGAGGGAGTGCACGAATAGGGTGTGGGTCACAGAGATCACCTGCTTCACAAGGTAATAAAATATCACAAAGCAAATGGAGGCAGGGCGAGATCACAGGACCAATTAAAATTGCTAATGAAGTTTCGGGCACCCATTGTCATTGATAACATCTTATCAGGAAACAGGGTTTGAGAGCAGACATCCTGTCTGACCAAAATTTATTAGGCGGGAATTTCCTCCTCCTAATAAGCCTGGGAGGGCTGCAGGAGACTGGGGCTTGTTTCATCCCTTGGCTTCGACCATAAAAGGCGGCACACCTTAAAGGGGCCATCTATAAGCCTACCTTCAGGGCGCATTCTCTTTCTCAGGGATGTTCCTTGCTGAGAAAAAGAATTCAGTGATATTTCTCCTATTTGCTTTTGAAAGAGGAGAATTATAGCTCTGTTCCATCCAGCTCACCTGCGGCCAGTTCAGAGTTACCTCTTTTGTTCCCTGAACATCGCTGTTATCCTGTTCTTTTTTTAAGATGCCCAGATTTCATATTGTTCAAACACACATGCTCAACAATTTGTGCAATTGACACAATCACAGGGTCCTGAAGCGACATTCTTCCTCCTCAGTTTATGAAGAAGATGGCGGGATTAAGAGATTAAAGTAAAGACAGGCATAGGAAATCACAAGGATATTGATTGGGGAAGTGATATCTGTCAACGAAATCTTCACAATTTATGTTCAGAGATTGCAGTAAATACCGGCAAAAGAAATTATAAAAGTGTTAATTTGGGGAACTAATAAATGTCCATGAAATCTTCACAATTTATGTCCCTCTGCTGCGGCTTCAGCCCGTCCCTCCGTTCAGGGTCCCTAACTTCCCGCAACAGCTTACCCTAGAAATGAGGAATGTTATGGAGACTAGAGCCAGAGGTGTCAGTTAAAAAATAGTTATGATAGACTAGGAATGTGAAAAAAGATTTCTTAGAAACCTTATAAGCTTTCTTAAAATTTAGTAGTTTGATCCTAATTGTTGGGCAGGTTGTTGATGTTATAGGCACTTACTAGACCTTTGTTAGCACAGTAGTAAAGCTGTTATATTATTAGTGTGTTTTAGGGTAAGTATGATTAAGTAATCCAGTTAAAAAAGTAATAATTCTGGCCCCAGGATGAACGGTGGTTGGAGAGGGCAGGAATTGGTCATGGGAGACCATTTAGAACACTGTTGTTATTGTTCAGGGAAGAAATTATCGCAGTTTAGACTAGAGTAGTGCCAATGAGTATTGAAAGAGTTCCGATGGGTTTCAGAGGATCCTGTGCTGGCCGATAACTGCTCCAGTTCACAGGTAATAAGTGACACTTAGCTCACAACTCATTGGCTACAGCTAATCATATTTCTGGTCCCAGTCACCAGGGTACAGGAAGTGCGGTTGTACCATGTACCTGAAAATTGGAGATTTTGTGAGCAACAATAGTGATTTTCTCAGTTTGTCCTTCTGGTAACCAGATACCTAACTCATTCTGCCTTCTTTTTTTTTTTTTTTTTGAGACGGAGTCTCGCTCTGTCGCCCAGGCTGGAGTGCAGTGGCCGGATCTCAGCTCACTGCAAGCTCCGCCTCCCGGGTTCACGCCATTCTCCTGCCTCAGCCTCCCGAGTAGCTGGGACTACAGGCGCCGCCACCTCGCCCGGCTAGTTTTTTTGTATTTTTTAGTAGAGACGGGGTTTCACCCTGTTAGCCGGGATCGTCTCTCGATCTCCTGGCCTCGTGATCCGCCCGTCTCGGCCTCCCAAAGTGCTGGGATTACAGGCTTGAGCCACCGCGCCCGGCCCATTCTGCCTTCTTTTGGCAAAATATACACACCTCTTGGGGGTGGGTTTGGGGTACCTCTTATTTATCTGCACTCTTGATTTATTCAGAATTATTTATTTTTCTCTTGACTCTTGATTTCTGTGAAGTCAAGAGAGATTTCACACAGGTGCTGTTGTTTTCATCTTTATTGACTCAGCAAGTCTGTCAGTAGTTCAGACCACTCTCACAGGACGTTTAAAATGCCTACATTATTCTGGACCTTGGGCCCACTGTCGTGAGCAAGAGTGATAGCAGCAGTTTTAGAGATCTGAGCAAAAGGTGAGGAGATGAATTACTTGCTGTCTGACCACTGCTTATGTATAGGATGTCAGTGTGATTTCTCTACCTAACTCAGAGCTGACACGCTGGGTGAAGGTACAGTTCTAGAGTGGGCAGGAACACTGCCAATTCAAACCAAAGAAGGTACTGATTACTGGCCAATGTCTTGAGGTGGAACAGAAATTTGAATTTAGTAAAGTTGAGTCATTAGAGTGACTGCTTAGAGGAAAAAGATGGAGATGTACTTCCTTTGGCTTTACTGTGGCAATGGAGTTGACAAAACTGAAATAAAAAAATCAATTCATTTTTGTTTTAAAGGTTCAAGGGAACCCACCAGAGCTTTAAAAGTAAAAACAAAAATTATGGTAGTAATTAATACTGTTTTTTGAACCCCCAAAATCTGAGACACAGGTCTCAGTTAATTTTGCCAAGGTTGAGGACATGTGCCCATGACACAGTCTCAGGAGGTCCTGATGACGTGTGCTCAAGGTGGTAGGTGCACGTTTGCTTTTATACATTTTAAGGAGATATGAGACATCAATCAATATGTGTAAGATGTACATTGACTCAGTCCAGAAAGGTGGGACAACTGGAGGTGAAGGCTGGATAACTTGAAGTGGAGAGGGAGCTTCCAGGTAATAGGTAGAAAGAGACAAATGGTTGCATTCTTTTGAGTTTCGGATTAGCCTTTCCAAATGAGGCAATCAGATATGCATTTATCTCAGTGAGCAGAGGAGTGACTTTGAACAGAATGGGAGGCAGGTTTGCCCTGGGCAGTTTCCCGCTTGACTTCTCCCTTTAGCTTAGTGGTGTTGGGGCCCCAAGATTAATTTTCCTTTCACAATTTGTATAATATTTCCATCTTTTGATTTCTAAACACCTGCTAAGATCAAGTTTTCTAGCTGGCTTTGTGGTTGGGAAAGGCCTTGCAACTAGTCTGTCCAATGAGTGTAGATTAGAAGAGGTGGGTGTGTTACACTAAGTGCCAGTGTGGCCCTCTCTAAAGGCTCGCTTTCCCTCTTCCTTGATGACCAGCAGCAATCTGATTGGTGGCTCCTCACTGAGTTTTGGTTTCTGAGTCACTACTTGTCAGCCCATAATGGAGATGTAGTTTGGGAGAGAAATCAAGATCTGTTGTTTTAAGCCTGTTGAATTTTTGTCTTTTTTTTTTTCTATAACATACCTAGCCTATTTTTATATATTTAACAAAAGTATACATAAAAATTTTTATCTTCCTAAAATGTTGAGTAAAAGTGATTTAAGCATCACAGTGTATTAATTTGCATTTATTTTAAGGAAGGTTTAGTACCAGATTCTGGCAGCACTGCCATGAAAACAGTAAAGCTGCTGCTCTTGCCACCACTGTTGAAATTAATTCTGTCTATTCTTCTTACCATCATTCACTCCAGATTAAAAGTCCCCGGATGGAACATTGTATTGAGTATTCTTATATCATGTACCTGTGTTGCAGCTGCCAAGAAGCTCTGCCCTTCTTCAGATCCTCTGGTGAGAGGCAGCCTCCCATCCATCTTGAGATTTCTTCCTTTTAGGAAGATCTGATTCAGGCAAGAGCAGTACTCTAGGTCTGAGTTCACCGGCATGAAAATGTCGTCTCTGAAAATCTTGGTCAAATCATAACAGAACTAGAAATGCTTTCTATCTTATACAATAACATGGAAAATCTCATCCCAGCCTTCAGCATGAATTAATAAGGTTTATACTTGGAAGAATCAAGATTGTTCCTACTAAAACAAGGATAGCTGTTAACTGCCCTTTACCTGTCTTTTAAATTCTCTAATTGGTGTGGAAGGGCAAGGGTTAGAGCTGTATTCTATGATGAAAGAAAAAAATACAAAGTAATGTTCCTCTCCGGGTTATATCGGAGAGGTTAAGTTCCTGCAAAGTATCACTTCCCTCTGTAACCTCTAATTGTTTCTTTAGCATTACATTTTAACTCTAATCTTTGTATTAATACCTTTAAGGGTTAATTATACTTTAACTGGTTTTAATTTCTCCCTTTAAGAACTCTTTAATTTTATTCAAGATCTACCTTCCTACTCTATCCATTT
Source organism: Macaca nemestrina (assembly GCF_043159975.1). Classification (NCBI taxonomy): domain Eukaryota; kingdom Metazoa; phylum Chordata; class Mammalia; order Primates; family Cercopithecidae; genus Macaca; species Macaca nemestrina. The sequence continues at coordinate 186,673,745 of NC_092126.1, read as the reverse complement.
TCTGTATAAGCAGGGAAAATTCCCCCAGAAAAATAAAATCAGCAGCATCACTTTGTCCAGATCAGAATGTTACAGCTCTAAAATCTATTAACACCTTAGATAGAGGGTATTTTGGTTTGCATGTGATGGCTGTTTACTCTTGATGTATATTTTTTAAATATCTATGCTAGCTTTTCTCCAAGCTGCAGTTTTCAACTCAGTGTCTTTAAAATTTGGTACAGTCAGAAAATTTAAAGTGGTACTCTATGATAACCACAATTTAAAAAAAAAGATAATATTTCTTCATAGCAGAATTCATACTTAATTTCTAATAATAAGCATCTGTGTCTGTGTGTAGGATTTCCTTTCTGCAAGTTGAAAACGTCATCTCTTGCTTTCAGCTTGTGGAAGTAAAGATATTTGTATGTGGGGTTATTTTACTTTTCTTATATATTTGTTAATAAAAGTACAGTGTGATGAGGTTGACTTGGATAGAATATTCTTGATCAAGCTGTTACTGTTTATCTATTAAACAAAGAGGTGTGTGTTTGTTTTGTTTTCATCTTGTAAGAGGAAGGACTCAGGGATTGGTTTTTGGCTAGAAGTGAAAATTAATGAAATTATTTTGGGACTTGATAGTTGAGGGAGTATGGAGTATCTGTATGATACGTGTTGTTTTAAATACATGTTTATTTAAATAAGACTCTTAAATTATAGATTTAGAACATTTATAGAACCTTTTCTTCAAGGAAGTAATATTTAGCTTAGGTTAGTTACGAAGAGCCTGTTTGTCAATTTTGTGGGAGCATTCTGTCAGTGAGGTGGCAGTGAACAGGTAGCAATAGTAGTAATGAAGTTGGATGTGAGCCTGCAGAGTTCTTTTTCCTAGCAAGAGAAATTTGGCTGCAGATATATAGAATAAAAGGATTGTGTTGGAGTGAGGAGCAAGGAATGCTGTAAGTACAATTATCACTTGAATTGGCAGCCAGCCAAAAATGAGCTAACTTAAGGGTATATGGATTATCACTGTGAATATATCATGGAACAGCCTTTGTTTATATGACGCCTTAAAGAAAAGTATGCTTTAACAAAGGCAATACTTAACAATAATAAGAAATACTCTTTTTTTAAACTATCCCCTTCTCTAACTTGTACTTTTTATTATTTGAAAAAACCAGTATTACTCAGTAGATATACTTTATTTGAATATATTTATATTTATGTAAAATGTACAAAGTATATTGGTACCATACAATTATTTCCCACTAAATCTTTCTTTCTTTGAACCTAGGCCCATTTGAGTCCCTTGTCTTGATACAATTCCCATCTAGGCTGGAGGAGAGGAGTAGGTTTACTTAGTAGAAAAGATCCTGGGGTGTATACTTTAAAACTGCCACAAGGAGTATCAGCTCACCTGTAGTTCTGGTGTTAGGTTAATCTTACCTGTTCATTCTCATCTTTAAGTGTCTTTGTCATTTTACTAAGAACAAATCCTAGTGATTTCCTCAAACTATGTGTCTGTCTATAAACTTGAACCTCAGTCACCTACCTGCTCTATTGAAGTTATTGTATACCTCAAATTTCAGTGATTGTGGTTTTTCCTGTGTACTTTTAGTTAAACTTACCCTGACTGACTCTGTGACAAAATACAAAAACGTATGTCATGCATTATTTCTTTGCCCTTCTAAGTTAGTCACATTTAAAATGAAAATAGCCTCTGGACATATGTTACTTTCTCTAATAATTATACTCTTTCACTGCTTCCTCCTCTCAAAAATAAGGGTCTTGCTGTATCTGGTTTACCTTATAGAGGTGTTAAATATGATAAGAGGGTAAATATGGAATATCTGAGTTATGATGAGGTGGTATAGATGTATAGCATGATTTTTATCAGAAAACAGTGAAATTATGATGAAATATAATTGTGCCAGAACATCTTGAATGAATACTGTCTGTAATAAATGGTTGGGTATCCATGATGATAATTCCAACCGAGCTTGACTTTTGAAAGAGTAAGAGAAAACTATATGATAGTAGTAGGAGGGAAGAGGTAGAAAGTGTGTGATCAAGACAGATGTCAAGAAAGGAAATACAGCTGAAATAAAAAGTCAACCAGGATGATCCCAGCAGGCATAATTGTATTCTAAAAGAAGCTGATCCTCAATTCATATAGTCTTTGTGAGAACAAATGATTAAATTATATATAAATTATCAAATTATTTAGACTAAGTTTGAACATGTATAGATAAAAGAAATAAAAATAAGATATCCTGTACATCCCATGAGAGTGTATTTATTTGTCATGTTCACTACTGTCTTCCAAGTACATACATATTAGTCCAAAGAGAAGATAAATATTTTTTGATTAATGAGTTCTTTTTTTAGATGAGGAAAGAATGACTTTAGGAAAGTAGCTTTTATGATCAAAGAAGAAAATTAATTTCCAGATTTTAATGGATTTCTTCTCTTTAGTTAGTATAATTAAGTGGCAGCATGTAAAAAATGTAAGTTGCATTTCTTCAAATACAATCAGTCTGTTAGAATTCAAGGTGGAGGCTTAAAGGAGACTTATTAATTTGGTGAGCAGTTGTGCTGGGGTTAGTCTCATGCTGTGCCCAATTAACTTTTATTCAGCAGTGTGGCTCATATGCTGTCATACAAAGACTTACTATCCTATCCAGCTAGAAATGCAATAAAGTCCTCACATCGGTAACTTTGATGATGCCTCGCTGCTGATGTTGGTCTCCATGTTTCGGTAATTGCTCTCCACGGATTACTGAGGTTTTTTTGGTTGGTTGGTTGGTTTTGTCTTAGTTCCTTGTTTGTTCTGCCTGTCTTAACTTTCCGACACCCATCAATGAATTTAAATGATATATTTTAAGTCTTTACTTGCTAGGAAAACTAATGTGTTAATTATATCATCATTTTATCAGGTTTTTCTTGATTTGAATTACTGAAAGAGGGGAACCTGACATGCTTCTGTATATCCTTGAAGGAATTTGTGGATATGAAGGGTAAGATTCCACTGGATTCACTGAATTGTGGAGCATCTGCTCCCGGGATTCAGAACTGGCTCAACTTTGCAATTATAGGTCCGGTATATATTGTGAAATCTAGGAATGGTAGCTAATCTTGTCATGAGCAGTGACGATGTATTAGAACATCTATTTGATGAATTTACTCATATTTTAGGATAGAGTTATAGAGATAGAAAGTTACAGATTTATGAATACTTGAAGAATGCAAAATCACAACACTTACATCTGTTAAACAGTGTTTTTCAATATGCCTGTTGTGAGCCAATGGGTTGCTGAATAAGATAAACACAAAAATAAAATGAGGGAATAGAAAATATAAAATTACATCAGAGGCAAATATTTTGTGAAATTTGCTTCTTTTCTGTATATGCTTGTCGTTAATGTAAACTGTATTTTGATTGTGAGTAGCTAGGAAGATTGAAAGCCACTGTCCCATAGCAATAATTCTCAAAATGTAGTAAATGAAGAATTCACCACATAATGCATAATAATTTCCTGAGAAACTTGTTTATAAATAAATAGATAAATAAGATAAAATGTATGAAACATGCAGATTACATGTCTCCACTATGTAAGATTCTGACCCAGTTGGATTGAGTTGAGTCCAATGAATATGCTTTATTAACAGATATCCCAAATGACACTAAAGAAGGTAATCTTTATGTTACATTTGAAAATTCATGTGCTTGTGAAAATAATGGAGACTCTCTATTCTAATTGTTATAATACACCAAACATACTTGGAAAAATAAGATAGAATTAAATCATTAAGTAATTTTGTATATTTGATATGTGGAATAGATGCGCAATAGCTTTTTTAATAGCTTGAAAAATTCCAATTAATTAATCCATGTAGACTTCCCACTTGGTTCAGTGAAAAAAAGAAAAAAAAAAAGAACTAAGAGAGGACTATTTACTGGCTGTATTTACTATTTACTGAAAACCCATAGTTTCCTAAGAAAGAAACTATGGGAGTAGCTCCAGTCACTCGTTACCCTATCTTGTCTTGAGAGATATTTATTGTTCCTTACCATTACTGTAGCTGGAAAGGAAAATAATCTTGATAACTTTTCTTAGACCATGTCCAGACTGCTGCTGGAGTCTCATGTTTGGTTGTTTGACTTTTAGTTATCAAGGTGTCAGTGGGAGTATATTGGGTTTTACTTCTCATCTTTATGATGGCAATTGTGACAGTATGTCTTTCTGGATGCTGGTTGAGCTCTATTAGGGTGGACCCCAGCCTTGGTGCCTGTCCATCAGAAAATACTAACCAATATGTTTTAGAAACCTGGTTTATTTCTCATTTTTCTTCTAAATCCTGTAGAGTGAAAGTCTATTCATTTTTGCTTCAATTATATTTAATAAGAAAACAGCATTTGCTACCATATAAAAATCAAAAATATAATTATAACTAGGTTCCATTAATAAAATATTATATATGATGCTTGGTAAAATTTTAACCAAAATGATTATTAATGAACCCTAAGTAGTTAGTAATTTCTTAACATTTCTCAGCCCTGCTCCTGAAGGAAGATACAATAATTGTTAAATAATTTTGGATACTTATCAAAACATAGACTGACAGATTCGTTTTTTTTTTTTCTATTCCAAAATGGCAGGATGATCCAAACAGAACTCTAAGGAATCCCCTACATGCACGCCATATTTTAACGTTTCTTCATTGCTGTTGTCAAAATAATGTTTTTCGTAAGAAGAAAGAAAATGTATTATTATAGAATCGATAGGGCATGCTATGCTTAAATGAACAGGTATATAGATATGAATTATAATTCATGAAATGAAGTATTTAAAGAGATTCTTGAGATTCTAGGGTTGTAATCTTTAAGAAGAGAATTATACAAGAAGTTATTTTTGCTAAATGGGGAATAAATTGTATGAAAAAATATTTATGTATTTTTGTATACTTCAGAACAGTTCAATTTTATAGGAAGCCAAAATTCAGTTTCCCCTCTAAAGGTGGGCAATAAAGTTATTGCAGATCACTTACAATTTGGGCAAGTAATCTAGGGGTAGGTAGAGTAGAAAGGATCGTGTTCATTCATTCAGTACACATTATCAGTAGCTTATTAATCATTGTACCAAAAGCCAATGTTAAGAAGATGGAAAAATTTGTTGGGACATGTTTTATAACATTCACAGTTTTGTTGGACATAGCAAGTAATAGTCACTTGCAGTACTGTTAGCTGTGGGAAATGTGTTCATTCATTCTACATAGGCTTGAAATTAAAAAAAGTTTCAAAATGGTTGTTTGCATGGGTATAAGTTGATAGTCTTATTTATACATATATTTCATTAAATGTATCTTACAAATTAGATTTTACTATTAATTTTAATATGCTTGTTTTACTTAGTGAAATTATACCAATGTATATTAAAGTTCTAAATGTGATAACAACCCTAGATTAAGTTTTTAATTATTTTTAATATTTCTACTTTAATAAAAATTTGGTCAAGTCCAAGTCTAAGAAAATGCAAGAAAATATGTTGAAATAAAGATTTGTGAAAATTATTAGTTACCAAATCAATTGTTATATAAACATTTACTGTAATCCCAGCACTTTGGGAGGCTGAGGCGGGTGGGTCACTTGAGGTCAGGAGTTTGAGAACAGCCAGACCACCACGGTGAAACCCCATCTATACTAAAAATATGGAAAGTAGCTGGGTGTGGTGGTGTGCCTTGAGAGACTGAAGCAAGAAAATTTCTTGAACCCAGGTGATGGAGATTACAGTGGGCTGAGAGCTCAACACTGCACCCCAGCTTGGGTGACAGAGTGAGACTCCGCCTATTAAAAAAAATAATAATAAATCTTAATATTTTAAAAGTTTATTTGAAAATTTAATAATATAATTTATTATGCTATAAAATGCTAAATAATTCAGGAGTGTTCTAGAATCCTATGAGACAGGGTACATGTGTCATGTTTATATGCTTAAAAAATAAATAAGATGTTTTTCATTCCAGACTAGAATTTACTCATTTTCCTTATTCTTAGGTCATCTGAATAGCTTTATGCTTATATTTCTTAAAAAATTTTCTAAGGTTTGTAATCTCATTTAAACATCTGAAAATGTTGAGGTTCCATGATTACACTCATACAAAATTACAGTCATAGCTGTAATTTGATTTTTTGGTCTACGTAACTTAACATAGTAACTGCTTTTTTTCCAGTACAATTTGAAAAAAGTGGAAATTTCCTGGGGGAAAATATATGCTTATCAAAAGTTAGAGCTGTCTTCTTGAGCAGCCTTCAAAGCTGAAGTAAATAAGACATGAAGTTTAGCTTCCCAGCAGGCTTTAATTTTGAAATTGCTGGCCGAATAAAAACGTCCATAGCCTTTTGTCATAAGATTTGTCCATTACTTTGGTCCTGTTGAGCTGATTAGGTGTTAAATATCATAAAACTCAAAGGTAATAGCATTAAAAAGTGCCGGTTTAAATATTTTATTGATCAATAGAAATGTGGATGATTCTGACTTGGTATTTATTCATTTCACACTGTGAGCAGTAAAATGGGACTCTTATAAAATCAGTTTAATTTAAAATCAAGTTTTACAGAATTTTATTTCTAGAATTCTACATAAATATAAAGATAATTATTTTTGGGCTTTGTGTCAGGAAAACTTCCATATAACATCGTGTTAACTTTTAAGTCTTGCTGTGTTAATTTTTTATAGTTGCTTGTTAGAATCCTTCAGTGGGAAACCAGGAGAGTGCAGGATCCCTTCCCAATGTCAAATATTAGAAATTACTTTTCTTTCTTTCAGTCTTCTAGCCCTATAAGCTGCTCTTACTTCCCTTATTCTTAAACTCTCCTATTCCTTTGTCATTCACAAGATCATAGAGGCCTTAGGTGTAGTGGTTAGGTACTTGGGCTTTAAGACCCAGCTGGCTGGACTTAAATTCAAATGGTCCTGCCTCTTACTGGCTGTGCTGCCTGGAGGTTCTTTCCTCTTCAGGACTTTGATTTCTCAACTGGTAAAGTGGGATTTGTAATAAGGCCATTGAAAAAATTAGAAATAAATAATAAACGAGGTAATGCACTTAGAGCATGCTTAGCAGAGTGCCTGACATACAGGAATCATTCAACAATTGCCAGCTAAAATAATTATATTACGCTACAGGATTTTAGAATGAGATGCATAAACTGAGCTGAAATTCCAAGCTCAAGAACAATATATGGGTGCCAGTACTTACAAATTCTAAAGTGAGTCACTAGACCGTTCCTGTACAGCTCATAGTTAAAAGATTTTTAAAACCTATCTTCCCAGCATTAGAAATGTCCAGTTTCAACTATTGTAAATAATTTATTTTGGGGAGATTGGAAGGAGCTGTGTTTTGGAGTAGAGAAGGGCTAATTTAGTGCAGGGGACATTAAGGGGATGAATTCAAGGATTAATTCGTGTTTGCTGTAATTTGAGGAGCATGAGGATGTAGGAGTTTGTGGATAGGTGGCCTGAGACAGGAAAGCAGAGTCAAAAGCCAGGCTGCACCAGGAGATAGCCCCATAATTAGTGCCTAGGGGTCAGAGATACATATTTCATGGCCATGAAGAAAGGAACTGTCCTAGAAGCCTTTAGAGAGGGTACTGTCTCAAATGTTCAAATGACTTCCTGGTGGCATGATGTGATCTAAGAAGTGAGGAAGAAGTTCAAAATAACTAATTGGAAGAGGCACAAAACTGGAATTTTCCAGCAGAATTTTCTTAAGATGGTCGCAGAAGAGAGAGTCAGTTTTGACCATTTTCCAGTTCACTCATCTCATTGGCTTGACTTTGGTGAGTGACAGATTATGAAAAGAATCTAAATACATTTTCTTTCACACTGCAAGCTTTCAGGTTTTAATGGAGAAAAGAAGTGCAGAGTTGTATGAATTTAGAATTTTGTTTTTTTCTATAGCCAAATAGTCTAAATTTTTGAAAGAGAACATTTTATGACTAAGAAGGCATGGAAAATTAATGTTACTATTTGAGATTTCATTGGAGGATGGGATAAAACTAGCTCACAGAGATTTTTGTAAGTAAAAGTGACAGAAAATAAAATTAAATAAAAATATACATAAATAAAACAAATGAAAATACAAAACATATTAAAATAATATTAAAATTCAACTATTTTAAAAATAATTATCACTTAGTATAATCAAATATGCCCTTAACAACTATGTGATATAGTTAGAGGAGATATATTCTATATCTTGTTTCCCCCTACCAGCATGAGTGCTAATTAAGAACATGGAATTATTATGCCATGGTGGGAAAGGCAGTATGCCTGGGGACAATTTAGCGGATTTTAATCTGGTGATAATGCTAATTACCTGTGGATCTTTAGTATGTTTCCTAATTTTTCCAGGGTTCCCTATTCCTCATCTTTAAAAGAAAGTTATTTTATATTCAGAAAGTAACAGTACAGATCTGAGTGACTATAAACTCCAATAATAAACAAATATAAAAGGAATATAAACAGATGTATGCAAAATTTCCAATTAGAAGTAAAACTAGACGTAAACAGGTTAAATTTATTTAGAGGATGAGAATTCGCTGTGGCCTTCATGAGTGAGTTAGTATAATTTTTTATGCCAAGGCTACCATCATTTCTCATCTGGACTCTTAGAATAACTTTCTGATAGGATACGATGCTAGGTTCTAGAAAAAAGTTAGTGAACAAAGTGACCAAGGTCCCTAAACGTATGAAACAGTCTTTTCTGGGAGATAAATCAATAGTTACAATAACATCATGCCTTTTGATGGTGGAATGTGCATTAGTTTAAGGAGACCCATTAAACTTGTCACTTCCCCACCTTTAGGTAAAGGATATCAGAAGATGCTTCTAACAGGCACTGCCATTTAAGCTGAGCCTGAGGCTGAGTAGGTAATCACTGAGAGGAGAAGATACTAGCTTATGGAAAGGCCCAAATAATCTGATGTTTTTCATAACTTGAAGTAAATTTAGTACGGCCTGGAGCACTGCACTTGAGGGATGGAACGGTGAGAAAAAACGCTTGAGGGATGAAAACCAAGATCTGCAGGGACACAGAAGCATCATGTTGGTCATACGAGAGTTGCTCAGAGTAGTTGTTGAATTTAGGTAATACTGGAGAAATATCATCTTTAAGACAAATGTAGGTAAAGAAAGACTTAATGGATACATACAAGTACATATTTGCAAATTGTGTTTTGTTTTTTGAATTGACCAGATGTTTTAGCTCAGTTGCATCATTATTAATGGTGATATGGTAGGACCATTTCAGTATAATGCGTGATATTTTGGAGTTGATCTGGAGCAAATGGAATTTTAAATTTCTAGAAAAAATGGAAATGTCAGTTTTTCTCAAGGTGAGTCCAGTGCTACATCAAGAGGGTATTTGGGCCAGGTGCAGTGGCTCATATCTATATTTTCAGCACTTTGGGAGGCTAACTTGGGTGGATCACTGAAGGCCAGGAGTTCAAGATTAGCCTGGCCAACATGGCAAAAGCCCAGAGGCTGAGGCATGAGAATCACTTGAGCCCAGGAGGCAGGGGTTGCAGTGAGCCAAGATGGCACCATTGCACTCCAGCCTGGGTGACAAAAGCGAGACTCTGTCTCGGAAAATAATAAAAAAAGTGAAGTTTAATCTTCTGGACAGGATAAGTTCAAAATTGTCTCCGTAAGTTCCTCCATAAGTTTAGATAAGTTTGCTAAGTGTTCTCAGTTACCTTGGTTTTCAGAATTTTACATAGTATAGTATCTTACTAAGTTTTTGAAGTATGTTATAAAAAAAATAACTTTCTGGTATAAAAATGACTTGCTCCCCTTCAACCTGTTGCCCTTCACTCCATATTTATTTGAGTGTCTCCTGCAGTTCTTGGATTTAGAGTACTTAACAGATGATTGACAAAGGCGATGAGGAGTTGCAGATGCAGATAACAACTGCATCTGTTGGTGTTTCTCACATAAGCAGCTTCCTCTCCTGGGATTGGGACCTTAGACAGAAGTATTCAGCTAATAAGATTTTCTTATAGTTGCTTTATACATTTTCTTTGGGCTCCCAAACTTTTTAAAGATAATATCATCCATTTCTTTGTAAATAATGTGACTAGGATATAATTGTCCTTATATTTGAGTGTATACCAGATAATTACTACTTACCGCATGGTCAGAGTAACCTATGTCTTGTTCATATCATTTTGACTTCCCCTTTCAGAAAAGAGAGGACTCTTCAGCCAGCAGTAATGTGCAGTCTTGGCCTACAGAGGCTTGCATACCTCCATATATTCACAGTTTGCTCCTCTAAAGCGTAAAGGCATATTATCAAAATGTATCATTACAGCTTGAGAGCAGTAATAGGTGTAAAGATTTTTCAATATATATTTTTTTATTTTCTGAGGTTTCAATATATCTAGTATCTAATAGAACAGAAACTTTACAGAAATATTGAATTTATATGAAAACCCAACCAAACAGGGGGTCTGTAGAAGGTATCGTTCTGGCCACTTCAAGATGAAAGTGTCAAATCAGTGGGATCCCTATATTTAACTTCAAAGATGTTATAGCCACATCTATAGCTCTTTTTAAATGCTTTTAAATGCCATTTGATGTTTTTTTTTCCCCTCATTCTCCAACCTCAGTGGCCATAATGCATTGACTGTTTCTGTGTAGAGAGCACCATCTGATTTGTTTTACTCTGAATAGATAGTGCTTCTTTTTCATAAGTTTTAAAAAAATAATTGAAATAGTCTTGAGTGGATTCTTTCAGATTAGTTATATGTAGGTATATATACATATATATAAAGAAAACTTTTCTGAATACATTAAATTCTAAAATTAATAAAATTTATTTTTGCTTTAGTTGTTTGAACTCCTGAATCATTATGATTTCCTTTTAATCGATATTTTTTTCTGTTCTTTTTCCTTCCCTTTATGATCAGGATTTCAAGACTGTTATTGTGGTTTTGTCAGTGCTTTGACCCTATACTAGTAGCTTCCTTTGACACAATATGATACAAAAGCATGAAGTTTATCTTACTGTTTATCGTTTTTAGAACACTGGATTTATAAAATCACAGGGACTTGCTATTCCTTCTGCAATGTACTCTTCTCAATATTTTGCAGCTACTTAAAGTATTCTGTGTTTTTTGTTTGTGTTTTCTCAGTTATGTGTATCTAGTTATAAATTCCTCACCTACTCATAATTGTGATATTTTATTTCCAATTCATTATTATATAATTTACATCATGAATCTAAAAAAAAAAAAAGATATATAGAATACTTCAACTCTGCTTGATCATGACTTTTTTTTTTTTTTTTTTTTTTTTTGAGATGGGGTCTCACTGTGTCTCCCAGGCTGGAGTGCAGTGGCCCAATCTTAGCTCACTGCAACCTCTGCCTCCTGGGTTCAAGTGATTCTCCTGCCTCAGTGTCCCGAGTAGCTGGGACTACAGGTGCATGTCACCACACCCAGCTAATTTTTGTATTTTTAGTAAAGATGAGTTTTCACCATGCTGGCCAGGATGGTCTCGATCTCTTGACTTCATTAAGAGATTTTTCTATGGGCCTGAAATCTAAATTAGACTTATAGCACTTCTCATAACATATAATTATGTATTTATTTTATACTTTCTGTTATTTTCTCTTTTTCACAGGAGATTGTAATCACCCTGAAGGTAGAGCCTATGTTTATTTTGATCCAACTTTATACACAGAACCTAGTGGATTGTTTATATATAAATATATATAAATATATGTGTGTGTATGTGTCTGTGTATGGAATAAATAAATACACATTCATAGCAAATATTTTAGGAGTATTGTAAATGAGAAGGAGAAATTTGAAGAGAAAATGAGTTTTGAACAGAAAATGGAGAAATCAAATTTTCATTTCAGATAGACCACTGAGGCTGCATTGAATTCAATGAAAGGAACAAGATAAAGAGATCCCGGTTGAGTTAGATGGAATTGGTAGGGGTTAGAAAGCCATATATTTGAAGGTGATTTAAAAACCTTACTGTATTTGTTCTCTATTACTGCTGTAACAAATTACTACATATTCAGTGGTTTAAATAACACACGTTTATTTGCACAGTTTTGTAGGTTAGAGGTCTGACATGGATATCCCTAGGCTAACATCAGGGTGTTAGTGCAACTGCATTCCATTCTGTAGGTTCTAGGAGATAATCCATTTTCTTGCCCTTTTTAATGTCTGGAGACCACCTATGTTCCTTGGCTGCGTTCCTCTCTCTTCAGAGCCAGCAATATTGCGTCTCTGCCTTTCTGGAGTCACATCTTCCTCTTGTTCTCTGGCTTTCTCTTCTACTTTAAGGACCTTTGTTATTACATTGGGCCCACACAAACAATATAAAATGTCTCCCTATTTTGAGGGAGATTAGCAACCTTAGCGGATTAGCAACCTTAATTCATCTGCAACCTTAATTTTCCTTTTCCATGTAACAACACATTCATAAGTTCCTAGAATCAGGATATGGACAACCTGGGAGACAGGCATATTATTCTGCTTACAACATCCAGTTTGCAAACTGATAGATTTGTTGTTAATATTGAGGGATGAGTTAAGGATAGGATATTGGTTCACAATTTGTGTACTTGGGCAGATGCTAGGTAAAAGTTACTGAAACAGAGAAATCAGGAGGTGGTGCCTATTTAATGAGAAAACAGTGAGTACAGATGTGAACATGTTACATTTGAGAGGCCTCTGAATTGTGTCTGAAGCATAGAGGAAATTTATGCTGGAGATACTGTTTTGGAGGTTGACAGCATTAAAATAATAGTTGAAATCCCTAAACTGATAAATTTTCTTTGAAAAGTGAAAAAACAGAGAAAATACAGAAGAGATTCCTGAAGAACATATAATTTTGCATTTTTCAAAATATGGCAGCTGTATGGAATATGATGAAATATGAACAACTGAAGTAGAATAAAAATATTAAGATAATTTACACAGAAACTATTTTCATTGATAAATCAATGGTTGTAAGTCTATACAACTCTTACTGTTCTTCATCAGTAAAAATTAGAACTGCAGTATATTTACCTCTGTTAAAGACAAGTTAAGGCTGGCCCTGGGTGGCTCTCACCTGTAATCACAGCCCTTTGGGAGGCCAGGGTTGCATAAGGTCAAGGCCAAGGTGGCTCAAGATCACTTGAGCCTAGGAGTTCAAAATTAGCCTGTGCAACATGGAGAAACCTCATCTGTAGAAAAAAGTACAAAAATGAGCCGAGCATGGTGGTGCACTTCTGTACTCCCAGCTACTTGGGAAACTGAGGCAGGAGAATCACTTGAGCAGGGGAGGTGGAGTTTGCAGTGAGCAGAGATCATGCTGCTGCACTTCAGCGGGAGTGACAGAGGAGACCTTGTCTCATAAATTAAAAAAAATAAAAAAAGGCAGTTTATGACAGAAGCAACCTGGCCAACTAATATTGGACTCTATACCTAAAATTTTAGCTTCTTCCCCAAATCATGAGTCATGGTCAGCAAATGTCATTGTCCTTATTTGAAAATAAAATCAATCTATAGAATCAGAATTTTACTCACATGTAAGAAACTTTGGGAAAAAATGTTGGTTTATAAATCAAGTGAATGTACAGGTAGAACTATTTTTCTTTCCAAAAAATTAAAACTTGGCTGGGCGCGGTGGCTCATGCCTGTAATCCCAGTACTTTGGGAGGCCGAGGCGGGTGGATCACGTCAGGAGATCGAGACCATCCTGGCTAACATGGTGAAACCCCGTCTCTACTAAAAATACAAAAGATTAGCCGGGCATGGTGGCGGGCGCCTGTAGTCTCAGCTACTTGGGAGGCTGAGGCTAGAGAATGGCGTGAACCCGGGAGGCAGAGCTTGCAGTGAGTGGAGATCACGCCACTGCACTCCAGCCTGGGCAACAGAGCAAGACTCCGTCTCAAAAAAAAAAATAAATAAATAAATAAAACTAGGCCTTCTAAAATTTAGCCAATAAAGGATAGACAATAACTATGGGAAGACAATAACTATGGGAATACAAAATATTACATATTTTGTAAATAGTGTCTGAAATACTAGTGTTATAGTTGGCAATACCTGTATTCGAAAAATAATTCCTGTAAATAAAAAATTTATCTGTGTTTCTTCAGCACTGTTCAAATTTAACAGCTTTAAAATGGGTAGGTACAATCATTCATTTATTAAGTGGAAATAGATCTAGAGGATTTTTAAAAAGTAAAACAGGGTCACTCCTTTCTAGTAATTTAGTACTCTCTAAGAAATCTTTATCTGTAATTTGGTCTTTTGAATGTATTTACCTGCAGGGAAGGACATTCCCTGGGGAATTAAATCATCAGTGAATAAATCAATCTCATTTATAAATGAGTCTCCTGTATGCCTGATTAACAAGAACCAGTCTCTTAAAATATGATCATGCCTCTTCGGAAAGATAAGTATTAATCTTTTCAGTCACAAAAGCTGAGGATAGAATTTTGAACCTGATTATTTCACTTAGTCATCAAAATATTAATAGTTTCTGAACATTATAGATTTCTTTGCCATAATCTATATCTTGGGTAGTCAGTAAGTTAAGAAAACTGATCAATGTCTTATGAAAGCCTACATTTGCTTTCTTATGCTTAATTATACTTGGGGAACCCATATTGAATAAAATATTTTCCATTTGCCTACATGTTAAAATGTCATTATCATTCCTTTTGCACTTACTTTATTGCAGAAAGTTCTGATGATAAACAATTTGACAATAGTACTTAATGATTTGCTTCCCTACAGGGTAATGATAATAATGCATTTATTGTATTTTATAGTTTATGCCAACCATAAAGCTTCCATCTGTCATTCTTTTCTCTATATTGAAGCCATGCTGCTCTTGGCATGGGTCACATTTGTAAATGTTTCATTTATGAACCATTCCTCCTCCTGACTCCTCTGCAATACAGAAATATGCCAAAAAAGATTAGCTGCCTTACAGTTCATATGTCTCTAAATTTGGCATCACATTCACTGTGACATTTCCTCAATAGTTTCCAGTAGGAACTTGTCCTACATAATTCTCATGATTTTATTTATCAAATAATTGTGCAAAAAGCTGTTTAATGTGTAAATGATATGACAACTGGTTGTCTTAATATTTTTTTTTAAAGTCTTCATGTTTTTCCTGCCCATTTCTCTCATTATAGACTACTCTGTTCTACAGTCAATGTTACTTACTAAACTACTACAATCCAATTTAGCTATACAGATGACAACACATAATTTTTAGGCAGTCAAAGATGTTGAAAACATGGTAAAATGATTAGAAAATAACGTTTTCATTTAAATTATTTTTTGTAGCATCTCCCCAGAATGTATATTATTGTATCTGGTTTAATGACCCAATAACCATGTTTTGTGAGCAGGTTACTGTGAAATCTGAATGTTTGTGAATAGAATTTAGTTAGCTGCTTGTAGAATATTGGCAGTTCAGCTCTGCCTTTTTTATCATCTAAAGGAACTAGAGTATAGATAATTCAGAAATCAGCTGGAGAAACGGGGTGGGGGAATCCAAGAAAAAAAACACCATTGTTCTTAGATTTCTCTTGAATACTCGTGAAGTGGATTAATTAACAAGAGAGATTCAAAAGTTGAAGAGGAGGCAATCATGACCCATGACACAGCAAGCAAACTTTTGTGTGTTACTCTTATTGTCATATATAGAGTAGCCATGCTACCCTAGTAGGGTGGCTAAGAAGATCATAGTTTATTGAGAGCTAGGGTTGATACTACGGTTAGAGGATTACATGGTTTAGGTTAGAGCAACACCCAACAATTAGTAGGATAAGAAATACAGCTTGGCCAAGCATACAGTATTAAAGCAAAGTAGAGAACCCACGAAGTAGATTCCTATCTACTATGTAACCTAAACAATGGTTAAATTTCTTGGGACATGATACAAGTTGGAGATTTAGGAAGTCTCTTCCAATATATTAATGTGAAAAATTGCTTGTGTGTCGTGATATTAGGTATGCCATGAAAAGTCCCAAGTCAGTGTTACCTGAAAGGTGCTATAATCAATTCAAATTTAACTTGGATAAATAAATAACGCAAAAGGGAAGAGAGGAAATGATATTTCATAAACACATTTGTATGCTATTTTAGTTAAATTGTTTTCTTCATATGATGGATGTTGGTTATCAGATAATAGGGGGGATAATTTGAACACTGTACACAGTCAGAGATGGGGATAGATGTCCAGGGTTTGGACTGAGAGTGAGCAGTGTGAGGGCAGTCAGTGCTTCAGGGTTTGGGGCCAACAGGGAACAGAGAAGATGATTCCAAAAGATACAAATGTGTGTCTTCTCAGAACTCATTCTGGGCTCAAAACAAATGCCCACTTTGATTTTATTTTTTTCCAGAGACCACTTTGCCTCTTAACTACATCTCAGAAAGATCATATGTAAATAGCCCTTGACTTTTGCCGTCACAAACCAAGTACAGTGGCCGTTTAAATTTCATCCGGCACCTGCCTTCCTGCTTATACTATACTGCTTTTCCAACAGTTGGTTAAGAATGTTCTTTTCTAAGACATGCATTTCCTGCTCATGCTCCCTTTCGATTACCTCATTTATTCATTTTCTTTGGAAGATACACACCCACAAACACCCCCCCCAACACACACACTCACACTCACACACATGTTAAAGTAATGGTTATAATTGTGCTGTCTTGATTTGGCTATAATTTCAATGGACAAAAGAATTCTGTCATTTTCAAGTTGTTTAATATGTATTTGTTTCAAAATTATGGCAACACAAAATTTTTATCTGATGATGTCTTATTTCTGATGACTAAAGGTTAGGTTACAAAAGTGTTTACCTCTGATAATGCTTAATTAATTAATTATTTATTTATTTTTGAGACAAGGTCTTGTTCTGTCATTCAGACTGGAGTGTAGTGGTGCAATAGTGGCTTGCTGCAGCCTAGAACTCCTGGGTTCAAGCAATAACTCTCATCTCAGCCTCCTGAATAATGGGGACTACAGGCACACACAGTCACACCTGGCTAATTTTGATTTTTTAATTTTTAATTTGTAGAGATAGGGTCTTGTTGGTATGTTGCCTACGCTTGTTTAATTTGTTTTTAAAACATCTCCCACTCTATGTAAAACATTATCTCTTTGGACAAATTTGGCAGACATTTCCTGTATTTGGGATTGTTTTGGAGAGTATCTACAGGTAGGAAATTATTTCCCTTTCTGTTGTCTACTGCGATGCATTTAGTCCTTGGCACATCTATGAAAAGTGCGATAAGTGGTACAATTACTGACAATTTTGATGGTGATTTTGAAGATGTGATATGGGATGTCTGACCTTTTAGAAGAGCAATTTAATTCTACACAGTCTACTAAATAGCTGCAGTCATTTTTTGTCTGCACCTTCTAAATGAGGGCATTTTAATCTGTTCTGCTATATATGTGTTTGAATAAACTATGGCATGTGAGTTGACACAAAAATCCTAGTAGCGAAAGTCGTAAAGTAGAAAACTGGTATACCTTGAAGGTAGGCATTGTAACTTACAGACTTTCTATATCCTATAGTTTCCAATATATAGAGTCTTAAATGTAACAGAGACTCAATAAATGTTTGTTGAAATAATGTCAAAATGTATAATGTAAAATCAGGTAACATTTCTTGACCGCTGAGGTCCTAGTTAGGGAAGTTAACATCTATTTTCATTATGTCCATGTAAGTGTAATGGAGAGAACAAACAAAACGGCAGGAAGAAAAATTTTTCCATCTTCAAGAAAAAAGACTAAATTTTAATTCTCAAATTTTCTTTCACAGATTTTTTTTTTCCTTTTCAACATAAAGCCACTGTTATTTTTTTTTAAAGTAAGGGTTTCAGTAGTTTCTTTTAGACCTTTCTTCCACTATATAGAAATGGTTTTGCATTGAGATGGCCATTATATTGTAGATATAACTTTCAAGTAAGTAGTTATAATCTCTTTTATCAGGACCGTTAAACCAATGATTTAAGTGTATTTCAGACCTTAAGTTTCATAATATTCTTCAAAAAATTGGAAAATGTCCAAAGCCCATAAAAGACAAGTGGGAACATAAGAAAGGTTAGAACTAGAAAGGCAAGACACATGTTTGATGCTGTGTAAGCAATGGGGAACATGTTCAATGGTTTCAGCTAAATGGGGCACTTCTTTGTGAGAGATGAGAGACTCACAACATTTATTAATACAAGACTAGAAAATCTAAGACTATAGCCAAATAGTATTTTCTACCTATTTAATCCCTGAGTAATTGAGACAAATGTAAATCATATAGGTCTCAACTGAATTTGCTTACAAAATGCTGAAGATGTCAAAATAGAGGAAGCATCTAATGCTGTTAATTAGGGACATGTCAAATTTTCTTTTACTCATTTTTAACCACAGAGATAACAGAGCAGTTTTATAGGAAAGCACGTCTTTTGAGATAACTCATTAATAAATCTCAATGACCTTGCTCAGGAGCCCAGGAGGGAACCTGTAGTTTGGTGACCTTGTGATAGATCACATCCACACCTGAGTTATCCTTTGGTCTCTGTGGTAAGTGCTGGTAATAGCAGGTTTTAGGAATGATGATAAGGCTGAAGCAAATATAGCTCTGTCAGTCAGGATAAGGATCTGGAGGTTCTTGGAGTGAGTGAAATATAGTTCTTGCTCTAGAGTATAACTTGCTTTCTAAGTAATAGCAAACTGCTTCACTTGATTTATCCTGAAAGTAATTTAATTAGGAAGAAAATTATATAGCTTCAGTGTTTTGTCCTTTTTTTTCCTATTCCAGATAACAGTGAAGAAAAATAATTTTTGATTTTTGTAGCTTATTTTAGATAACTAAGGGAATTATCTAGTTTTAAGAAGGGACAGACATATTTGAATGTTTTCTGAAAAACATACTCTCTAGCAGAGTAGAAAAATGAAAGGTGTAAGTTCAAAAGTTCTAAACTTGATTTTATTCTCTAATTAGAAAAAGTTAACCTCACTATTTTCACATTACCTTATACTTAAAAATCAAATTTTCAATTTCAGATGTAACTGAAGGGATAGATAAAATTAATAATGAATGCCCTCTATGTTAAAAACAAGGAAACAAGCAAAAACGTCAAAAAATAAGAATAACCACCACAACAAAACAAAATGTTGTAAGTACACCTAATGAACAAATAATTGATCTCAGGTTCTAGATAAAAGTAGCTTCGTTGTTTTTAAGAAAGTATGATCCTCTTTAGAAAATTTTTCCGTAAAATATTCCCAATACAGAGAGGACCATATCAGGAGTCAACATAATTCAGTGTCTATTTAAAGCAATCTATGTTCGTTTTTTTTTCAGATTTAAATATGGTTGCAACTCTATGTGAGGGTAGATCCCCATATTATGTATATCCGAAAGTAAAAATTTTTGGTTCTTACCTTTCAGAAATATGCAGTGATGTTAAAACTGGATTAATTTGATAATCTAAATATCAGTTTAAAGCATTTAAACATTATTATATTCAAATGGACTGCTTCTAAAGTGTAATGTAGAAAGGTACATGTTTGTTTATATATCTGTAATTTGAAGTATTCTCTGATTGTATCTGAAACTTTGTTTACTTGTGTTTTTTCAGATGGGAAAAAAACATCTAGTAGAGTGTTAACAGTTAGTGGAACATAGAACCATCATAAACCTCTGCTGATGTGTTGTTACTGAGTGACTTAGTAACTTAGAACCTTTAAGCTGGACCTTAAAGTTTCTAAATTGAATGATTCTAGGAAGAAACCCCTTACTTTATTTTTCATAAGGTTTGTTAGACAAAGTTCTGAAACATGTATTTATGATTGTCTGAACTTTAAAACATATTGATAAATCTTTGGACTCAATTTACATGACATTGACTTAAATTTTTACAACAAAATTATCCTAAAAGAATAGCTACTTTCTTAGTGGCTTGATTTATCTCGTCCTTGTTTAATTTTTCAAAGTGATTTATGAATAAAATCTCATCTTTTTCTTACTGTGCTGTTTGAATAAAGATGATCTTCTATGATATACTATAAATCAATATGCTGATTGTTTTTAAACTAATACCTTTTAGATTTACTAAAATAATGTAGTAAAGACTTGATAAAATATTTAAAGACAATAAATTAATATTTAGTTTTTTGTTCTTAGGTAATAATAACTTTCATATTTAATCCAGATATTTTCTTTTAAAACACAATGACATTTTCTTATAATTTTCAAAAGCATGAATAAAGGCAACTCTAATACACTAAAGGACACATTCAGAAAGAAATACAATATGCTGGAAGTTTTTTTCTAAAAGTTAATAGGAAAATTGTATGCAGTTATACAGACATGTCGTATGCATTATGTTGCTTACAAAACAAAACGTGTATTTTCAGAACTTTATTTTGATGACCCCA
Organism: Macaca nemestrina; assembly: GCF_043159975.1. NCBI lineage: Eukaryota > Metazoa > Chordata > Mammalia > Primates > Cercopithecidae > Macaca > Macaca nemestrina. The sequence continues at coordinate 186,653,298 of NC_092126.1, read as the reverse complement.
GGCTATTTTTTTTATTCAGTTTCTCATTTATTATGCTATGAACAAATAATTGTAGTTTCATTTATACTCTTTACATAAATAATAGGTGTTAATCTTCCTATTTAAACATAGCTATTATATTAAAAATGGAAAAGTATTGACTTTTTTACCGATGCTAATGCCGATGTAATTTTTTTTCCTCCTACTGAGTTTACAGTGATTTTGCTCTCTGGTAGGGTCTAGATAACTTTTGTTTGGAGCCAGCAGGAGGAGCTCTCACCTTGCTGGGTTCAATGTAATTAGTGTGCCTGAAAAACCTGAATTTGTGGGGGTTTTTTTGTATGTGAAACAAATGATAAAATTAAAATATTTATCACATATATCCAAAATTCTGAATTTTGTTTTGATATTAAAGTATCATTCACCTGTCTGAAATGCAAATTTGGAATCTTACTATTTTTAAGAATTTTTAAGAGGTATGATTGCAATTTAATGAAATAAAGCAGTTAGGTAAATCTTTTTTCTGGAAGATACTACGAAACAACAATAAAAAATGTTTCCTAAGCATTTGCACTGTAATAGGTACATTCATATTTTTCTTTTTTATTTGTGAATATACTTCACAGTTTACAATTATGAATACTGAGAACAAAGCAGCCTTAATATGTTTTAGAAACAATAATAATTAAATGAATTAACTTACTGGTCATAATTCCTATATAAAACTTATAAAAAGGAAATAGCTGTTTATCGATTTCAATACGCTTTAGAGATTTTTAGACACTTAGCTCCTTTGAACCCCTTGATTTGAATATTGTGATTTGTAGGCTGTACCAGTGAATTTTCTGCAGAACTCTTTGATGAGAAAATTAGAATTAAACTTACAAACATTTAAAAATCACCAAAAGAAATACTGATGTTTCTATCCATTTAGTGAAGTATATATTAAAACAATAATGAGATACTGTTGCATACCTGATAGAATGACTTTAAAAAACTGGACAAAATCAAGTCCTGGTATGTACAGGAATGGGAAAACCATACGTTTCCCTACTGAGAATCTAAAATTTCACAGCAGTTTTGGAATCCAGATGGATAGTCTATTTAAAAAACACACATTTTCTGTATAACCCACCAATCCTACTCCTAGTTATTAACCCTGGAGAAATAAAAGCATAGGTTCATACAAAAAATCTATATAGGAAAGCTTGGAGTGACCTATACATAATATTCTTAACTGGAAATAGCCCCACGTCCTTCAGCTAGGGAATTCCATACAGTGGAATTGTTTTCAGCAATAACAAGGAACAGTTGAAACAAGCAGTGACATAGATGTATCTCAAATGCATATGCGAAGTAGGGAAACCAGGCTCAAAAGGCTACATGCTATATGATTTCGTTTATTTGACACTCTGGAAAAGGCAAAGCTACAGGAAAGGAGATCAGATTAGTGGTTGCCAGAGGATAGGAAAGGGATTCCTTATAAAGGGCCACAAGAAATTTTGGAAGGGTAAAGGCCATATTCTCTAGCTTGATTGTAGACGTGGTTTCATGGCTGTAGGAGTTTGTCATGATTTACAGAAATGTACATTTGAAGAGGATGGATTTGTTGTAAGCCAAACAAATTTTAATAAATCTAACTGATAAAAAGTGGGGAAATTTATAGATTTAAAAAAAAACACTTAAACAGGAATGCCACCTAACTTATTAGCACTTACTTGAATCTGTTTCTTTTTCAAATAAATTGAGACAATAAAGAATATTGAACACTGTCTAGATATTTCATTGCATTAAGGAATTTTTTTATATTAATGAATTAAGGTATTATAGGTATATTAAAAGAGTATTTTACAAATACATGTTGAATTCTTATACAGGTGAAATGATATAATTCCTGAAATTTACTTCAAATAAATCTTGCAGTGGGGAAGTAGTTAAAAATGTATAGATGAGACAAGATTGGACATTAATTGCTAATTATTGAACCTGAGTGAAGAGTATGTGAGGGTTCATTGTGCTATTTTTTTCTACTTCAAAAGGTGTTTGAAAATTTTTCACAATAAAAATTAATTAAAAATTATGGCTTAGTTTTACAAATGTATGTTTAGTTAATAGATTTTAACAATACTAAAGGAATATTCTGCAATGAGTAAGCAGAGTTTAACCTAGGAATTTAAGGATACTTTCATATTTTAAAATGTATCAATAAAATTTATCACAGTGGTTCACCTAAGTAAAACTTCGGAATCCTTAGACACCAAATGGCAGATGCCAAATAACATACTCACAATTGCATTTTTTAAAATTATAAATGAGAAACCCTCAACTGGGTGCCTTGGCTCACGCCTGTAATCCCAGCACTTTGGGAGGCCAAGGTGGAAGGATCACTCGAGGCCAGGAATTTGAGACCTATCTGCATAGCATAGTAAGACCTTCTCTCTGCATCAAATGAAAAAATTAGCTGGGCACAGTGGTGCATGCCTGTAGTCCCAGCTACTCAGAAGGCTGCAGCAGGAGGATCGCCTTGAGCCTAGGAGTTCAAAGCTTCAATGATCTATGATTGTGCCGCTGAACTCCATCCTGAGCATCAGAACAAGACCTGTCTCTTAAAAAAAAAGGAAGAAAAAAAGAGGAAAAAGGTATTCCACTTCCTTGGCAAGATGAAAAACCAGAATTAATGATGAGATACCAAAGCATTGTTTCTCAGAGTTAGGTCCATATCCTGCTGACATCTGGAGGCCTAGGAGGTAGTAGTTAAAAGTAAATATCTGCTGAATCATGAGCTCTACACATTTACCTGTCAGAAACACTACAAAAACCCTCCTTGGTTGATCTCCATCTGTCTTTCCCCATCATTTCTATCACCTAACCTCCCCCAAATAGTCTCCACGCCTACAACTGCGAACTGATTTAGTCATATTTCAGTTAGTTTATAGAAAGTATTCTAAAATAAAACAAAAATCATATATCTGATTGAAACCCCCTCATCCTAGACCAGTTCAAATTGGATCCCCTTTGTGAAGTTCTTCCAGAACTGCCAACCCAACTTAGGCTAACTTAATTGCTAGGGTGTTAGTACAGTCTTCACTTTTATAATTTAACAGAAAATGTTATTATGTGTTTACGTGTCTGCTTTTTTGACCACATTATGGATTACCTTTGGTCAGGAAAAGAGATGGATGGTTTTTACATTTGGTTTCACACCCTTTAGCCATAAGTAAGCTACCTAGTATATATAATAATAATGCAGTCAATGCTTTAAAGATTGTAAGATTTTTCAAGATGATTTTTTATTATTTTACTGATTATAAGGACATTTAATAACACAAAAAGAGAATTTTTTACACATTTAAGTCTGCTTTAATACAGGATTTTCTTACTGAATGTGGTGTATAAAGACTGTATATGAAAGTAGGGGAAAAGCAAAGTAGTTATTTTATCAGTTTTAAACATCTGCTATTAAAAATGACTTAATTCTGTTTAATAATTTCATTTAGAATTGTTTAACAAAAATATACGTAGTTTAATTTCTAAATACTTTATGCATTTTATCATTACTTAATACTATTTTATATTATTTAATACATAAATAATTTCTGAAGTAAGATAACTCATTAAACTTAATTCAGTGAATAATAGTAAGCATAATTGACATTAATGATTTAAATAACTTTAATAATTTAATATATTTTTGCATTAGTTGAGAAATTCATGGAATTTTTATTTTCTATTTAATTCCAGTCGTGTTGCTTGATACAACAACTGTGCTGGGAGAACTAGGATGGAAAACATATCCATTAAATGGGGTAAGTTTAAATATCTTTGAAAAATCACCATCATTGTTAGATTTTTCAGATCTCCTAACAATTGATGGAACAGTGAAATTTGTGGCCTACTTGTTATGAATTTTGACATATAACAAATCCCATACAGAAGGTTGAAATACAGTTAGAACTGGTAATCAGTGGGAATGATATGTAAAGATCCTTCCTTTCTCTTAAATTAGTAATTATTCTTTAATGCTGTGTTTATACATAGTAACATTAGAATATCTCCCATATAAATATTTTCCTTAAATATAAATTTCTATGTATAAGTTTATGTATGTTATATTTATGTTACATTTGATACCCTCAATGAGTATTTGTGCATAAACTTTAAACTACCACAGTATAAATGGATTGTGCAAATATTAACAATTTGGTTTTTAATACAAAATACAAGTCTACTAAAATATTATGCATTTTTGAACTTGGTAAAAAGATACAAGGTGATTAGGTTTTTGTTAACTGAAATAGTTGTATTTAAATGCTTGTAAGGATGTGTAATTTGCAAAATATAGTGTTTCATGGACCAACATTTTAGCTATGGTTGTACTTGACTTTTTGTATATTTTTATATATTTTGCATCATTTTCACATTACAGTATATGTCTACTTGTTTTCATACTAAGCTAAAATAAAAGTGGTTTGTAAAGCATTTTGCTTTGATTTTTGTCTAGTTAATCAAAATATTGAATGATAGAGGCAGTCACATGTTTTCAGATACACTTGGGTTAGCTTTCCTTTTTTTCCTTAGAAATAGTAGTTTTATTAATCACATTCTTTGTTGACATTTTCACATTGCTTCTTCTATTATATCTTCACATTTAAGTCTCAAGGAAAAATTGATCCAAATATGTTTTATTCTTTTGGAATCTTTAACATATTGCTGTTTGAATTTGACATTTTACAACAACAGTTATTCACTAAGTGTGTATTTTCAACTAAAATATCCTATGAAGAGTTAAATCTTCCTCTCTAACAGCCCATTTGCTTCTTTAGATTAGTAAGTTTTATATACTGTGAGTTTATTTTTCTTAAATTTTTGTTTATTCTACTAGAGCTCTCATCAAACTTTCTGAGGTAAATATCTTAAACTAGGGTTATGCTTTTATGTTTATTCTCTTATTTCCATTAAAATGAACAAACATTAGTATTGTTGAGTATATTAAGTGGGTCATGTTTGTCACTGTCAAGAAATGAATGAAACTTTTCTAAAATACTTTTCATATATGTGTGTGTGTGTGTGTGACTGTGTGTGTGTGACTCTGTGTGTGTGTGTGTGTGTGTAATCTTATGAACAGTAGAATAGATTGATAGTATAAATAAGTTTTTAAAAATGTGCAATTATTTTTTTTCTTTTTTAATGAAGAGGATAGATTACTGGTAGTAATGGAGCTTTACTTAATGCTATTTATAGGTTAAAATAAGGAATTATTCAGTAAGGGTGAAGAACTTTTAAAAGAGGCTACTGAAAATATCAAGAATGAAAATAATCCAGATATCAATACAGGTTACAGTATTTAAAATCCACCAGAACCATTAATCAGTTTATAACATGTAAACTAGCATTTATATCCATACATTAAAATTGTAATTATATCTAATTGAAGTCATATAAAGTTTTCAGGTACTCAGTTTCACTGACCCATGCTAATTTGATTGACCATTTTAACAATTACATTTTTACATAGACACTAATTCAGTTGATTTTACAAATATGTCATGGGTGGAAGAGACATGTAGACAATATAATTGGCAATACACGATGTAAACTCTATTTGGTATTATAAATAATGTATTTCTAAGGAATAACTTTTTAATTGAAAAAAAAAGCTCTTCCTGTAAAGAATTTAAACATTTTGAAATTGTATAATGTGCTACATAAAATACAGGAAATTTAATCGTAGATTCCATAATTTTTTTTTTTACTTAAAATCATCTTTCCACTAGTAATATCATGCTTATATAGTTACAGAATTAGGCATTCAGAGTGTGCCTGTGAACAGACCAATAAATAGTCATTTCAGTAGGAAATTGAGCATCCCTGGTTAGTAATTATGGAAAAAGGATGAGTAGTCTGAACAAATAACGTTTTAGGCTTACAGAAATGAAAAGAGAATTATGAATTTTCTAAAACACTTATCAATTCGTTTGTGTCAACATATACTTTTTCTTTTAATCATTGTCCTGAATTCAATTTAACAAACTTCTGTTTTATGTTCCTCTATGCCAAATACCCTGTTGTTGTGCCTAAGACAGATTTTTCTACCCTCAAGGGGTATTTTGAAGCACAACGATAATTATACAGAATCACTAGACCGAAGAATGTGTCTTCAGGTTGTTCTGAGTAATGTTTTGTGAAATAATAATAAAAGGAGAGGTTAATTCTGGTCAGGGAAAATTGGGAATAAGAAGTTGCATGTCAGCTCTTTCAAAAAAAAAACTGTGAAGGAATCGCATATGGGCTTGAAAAAAAGGGAGAAGGCAACTTCTAGGTGAAGGGAGTGGCTTGAGCAAAGGTACAGAATTATTTCATGTATGTATCAAGTTTTAGGAATGTTGAGAATCATTTGGCCTGTAGGGATGCAGTGGAAATCATTTGACTGGAGTGGAGGTATATAGTGAGAAATAGGACCTGTAGTCATAGGCTAAACCATGTTTTGCAAGACTTAAGAATTTCACTAAGTTGAGGTAGATAGTGCATATCTCTGCATCAGTAAGATAACTTTTAAAACCTATGTTTAATGTGTACATGGTGGATGAGATCTTTGTTACATAGTTGTATTGGGCTCAGATATGGCCACTATAGTATATAAAATCAAATACCATTTTCAACAGTGGAGTACCTGTTACTTAAACATTAAGACAAAATTGAGTGTTAGGAAAACAAAAGTGCTGTTGGATATTACATCACATTTTATTTTAATGACAGTTGGAGAGTAGATAACTTTGTGTTTCTCTAATACTGAATATTGGTTTTGAATATCATATTTTATAGATAATTTTTGTGTGCTCTGACTTAGATGATCACTAGGGCTTCAGCAATGCAATGTAGTGCAAGATATGTGATCCTATCTGTTGGCCATAGTGAATTGGTATTAGGAAACTTACCCTGAAATACTTCATGTATTAGTCATGGTTCTTTAGAGAAAGAGAACCAATAGGAGATGTATCTGTATCTATTTTTCTACCTAATGAGAGAGACACTGAGATTTATTTTGGGAATTGGCTCACATGATTATGGAGGACATGAAGTTCCATGATCTACCAACTGAAGAACAAGGAAAGTTGGTGGCGTAATTTAGTCCTAGTCCAAAGGCCTGGGGAGTGGGTACTGATGTCAGTTCCCAAGTCAGAAGACCCAAGAACCAGGAGCTCTGATTTCTAAAGGCAGGAGAAGACGGATGTCCTGGCTTAAGAAGAGGGAGCAAATTTGTCCTTCCTACATCTTTTTCATTCTGTCTCCATTTCAGTGGATTGTATGAGGCCAAGTTACCTTAGTGAGGGAGGGCAGATACTCTTTAATTAATCTGTTGATTCAAATACTAAGCTCTTCCAGAAACATCTTTACTCACACACCTGGAAATAATGTTTTAACAGTTATCTGGAAATAACGTTATAGCAGTTATCTTTTGCCTAGCATGTTGATACATAAAATTAACCATCAGAGTTAGGAAAATAAGAAAACATGTTACTCATGTGTAAATAAAAGCTGTAAGTAAACCTAACAACTAATGATTTTTATTTTTATAATAGAAGAAGCATAGATTACAATTAAACTCTGTAGAAAGATACTTTATTCCATTAATCAGAGCCCGTCGTTTCGTAATATAATTTTTCCAAAGATGAAAATCAAAGATTGGATGTACTGTGATAGAGAATGGAGTATCTACCAATAAATGTTTGTTTTTATAATGCAGTTTAAGAAGGAATTCATCATGGTACAAGATTTCAGTATTACAATTTGATTCATCCTAAAATTGAAATTATCTAAAACTATACCGTATATATATTCAAATTCTGAAAACATAAATTTAGGTGATAATTTCTGTTGGTGACTATGGATTGTTATAGTTACTGTTTTCAAACTGATATTTAAATAATTTTTCTTCTTAGAAACTTCACAACATATATGGCAATGTTCTAGACACCCATCGTGTTAATTTCAATTATATTGTTACATATTTCAAAAAAAGGCATTAGGTTTTGTTAATTAATCAATTCTGTCAGTGGGTATTTCTTTAATATCCATGTTTGTAAGACATTTTATAACTGTAAGGTGTTAATTGCCATCCACATAAGGGAAAGGGCTTGATAATAGTACTCATATTGTTAGATTATTACAAGGATGAAATTATGTAATATATGTAAAGAAGTTACAACAATGTCAGGATCATAATAAACATTACATAAATATTATTGTTAGGAGTATTGCAAGAACCCCAAATATTTTAAAGAAATGAAAAATCCAGACTTCTATATAGAGCGTTTGTTTCTTTGCTTTTTCCAGAATCATGTTTTATCTTGTATCAAGTATTTTTTTCTTTTGAACCACAATTATATTTTTGTGCCTTTGTTTACTTAACAAATAAGACAAAAATATAGAATGAGTACTTTTTTCATTTAAATATAAATAAAATATGCATGTACACTCATTTATTTAATCTTTCACTGCACATTAACTATCTGAAAAATGCTATTTTGCGTACTGGAAGTGGTGGTGGACATGGTCAGTCATTACAAAAATATATGAACCCTCTTAGTATCTAGTAGTAGTTATGATCTTTAACTGTGAATAGTATATTCAGGTTTGCTTGATATATAATCAAAACGTATGTTATATTTTATTAAGTTAGCTTCATAACCAAGAATTGCCAGAGCAAAAATGTGCAGTAATAATAGAAAGATTGAAAGCAAATATGGGCAGTAATAATACAAAGACTTACTGACCCTAGAGTGAGATTCCAGTGTGGTAACTGCCTCTTAAAAGATGCTGAATTGAATTAACCAAATGAGATAGAATTTGAAGGCCAGTGTATTATTTCCTTGAAAGCATTTTTCTAGAAAAGAAAAGTAAACCTGGATACTCACTGGGAAGAGATAGATACATGAGACATAATTCTTACATTTCTTCCTTTGGTTTGATGAGTCAAATATTTTAAAAGAGCAGCCCGTAAATGAACAGCTTCCTGCACAGAATCTCATGTGATGGCTGAGCCTATTTGAAGACGGTCATGTTTAGTACCCAGACGTTCTCTTACAATCATTTGCAGTTGGAGGAACACAATCTGCAAAGCCAACATTTGTTTCTTGAGACCATTCCTTTCAGGGGCTTGTACCTGTTGAAGCACATGTCAGCACAGGTGAGCTCATGATTGCCTGGAGATCTCCTTGTGGCTCCTGGGACAAGCAGAAAGGAAAACATGGCATTGTAGGATAGAAGCCTCCTGTGTTTACGGGGGGTGGCTTCCAAAGTTGCTGTCTCCTCTCCTCTTCCTTGCTTTATGTAGATTTAAATTTCTGACCTATTTCATTTTTCTTCTCTCCAAAGAATGTCTTTTAACATTTCTTGTTCTTGCAAGATAGGTCTGATGGCAACACATTCTCTGAATTTTGTTTGATAAAGTCTTCATATCTTCTTCACTTTGGAAGGAAAATTTTACGAAGTACAGAATTCCAGGTTGGTGGGCTTTAACAAATATCTAAACACTTTAAATATTTCACTCCAGTCTTATTGCTTGCGTAGTTTCTGAGGATGAATTGTATGTAATTCTTATCCTTGTTCCTCTGTATTTAAGGTGTTTGAGTCTTCTGGCTTCTTTCAAAGTTGTTTCTTTATATTTGTTTTTTTTTTTATTTGATGTGAGAATATTTTTTGAAGTTTGAATATGGTATGTGTATTTTCTGGCATTTATCCTGCTTAGTGTTCTTTGAGCTTCCCGAATCTGTGGTTTGTAGCCTGAAAATAATTTGGAGAAATGTCTCTGTCATTATTGCTTTAAATATTCTCTTCCTTTCTCTTTTTTTCCCCATCTGATACTGCCATTACACATAATCTGTTGGGTTTCTGCTTCCTTAACTTATGATTCTCAGGCCAAGGTGGGTTGATCACCTGAGGTCAGGAGTTCGGGACCAACCTGGCCAACATGGTGAAACCCCATCTTCACTCAAAATACAAAAATTAGCTGGGCATGGTGGCGGGCACCTGTAATCCCAGCTACTCAGGAGGCTGAGGCTGGAGAATCGCTTGAATTGGGAGGTGGAGGTTGCAGTGAGACAAGATAATGCTCCGGCACTCCAGCCTGGAAGACAGAGCAAGACTTCATCTCAAAAAAAAAAAGTTATGATTTTCTGTATCCACCAGTCCATCTCTCCAATTCTGGGGCAGTGTTTTACTCACTGATCTAAGTGGGGTTGTTGATTTTTCAGTTTGTTCAGCTTTTTACTTGCTACAATGGAGAAGCTAATTCTAAACTACTTACTTGCTGGACCAGGCAAAATAATACATTTTCAACTGTCACAAACATTATATAATGGGTTGCAACATTTGCTTAAGCAGTTTTACAAATTATGATTCTAATTAATTTTCCTTAGCCTTCTATTTTCTTGCGATAAGCAGTCCTGAAATTTTCGCTTTCTCTTCGTATCAATCAGTATCAGTAGCAATTGGCTTTATTTTCAAGTTCATTCAATCTAAACAATAAATCAAGCTTTTATCCCTTTACATGACATTGTTGCTATTTTTCCTTACAAATCGGTAAAGGAAGATTTCAGAGCTTTCTTGTGATATGCACATCGAGCAGTAGATGATGAAACTCCCAGGAGCTCTTAGAGATTTAAATCTGTATGTCTTGACTTCATAGGAATAACCATGTACATTTCTGTCTCAGTATATTCAGATTATTAATGTGTCACGAGTCTATAAAAGAACTGCAATTCAGCATTTCAGCATTTTACATACTTTTTGTGATCTCAATAATATTTATGTGAAGTAAATAGTTTTATTATCACATTATATATGAAAAAACTGGACCTGAGAAAAGTTTCAGAACCTACCCATGGTTGTGATGACTAAAGAAGCTGATGTTAAAATTGGGGTCACGTCAATCCCAAAGCCAAGACTTTAGTCATTACGGTGTACCTATAACCACAAATTGATTTTCAACATTGTGATGACTGCAGTGAAGGGTGTAAAAGAACTCTCTAAGGCTGATCAAGTGCAGACTTAATCTAGTTACAGTGTTGTTAGAAAGATAGATTTTGTTTAAAAGGATACATAGTTATTGAAAAGTACTGTAAAGATTAATTCTTCTTTGAAGCTTAATTAATAATTAAACTAAGGATGCTTAATTATTCACAAATGCTTAGTTAAAAGCCTAAGAATATCTGGTGCATGTTTTAGATTGTTTTTATATTTAATTATCTTAGAAAGGAACTAAAGAAATACTCCTTTAGTGTGTCTCTTTTAGAGACATTGTTTTCATTTATTTGCACTTCAATAATTGTGTCTTTTACATGTCTGTTATTGACCGTAGGCTAATTAAGTGTAAAATATGGACTAGTCCAGTCCCAAAAAAACTTATAGAAATAATTATATTTGAAATGATAGAGTACTTGCCATTCTCAAAATATCTTCTAAAGTAAATTGTCCAGCCAAGGAGCTTGCTGAGGGATACCAGTTATAGTTAGTGACACAGTGCCCTACTCCCTCACCCATATGTTATTGAGACAAAGATTGACACATAATCTAAAGACAACCAGTTCATTGACTAACCAGCGCCTGTCACCTCTCGTGGGGATTTCCATAAATGACTAAGCCAATCAGACTCCTCTTTCAGGAATTTAGGATTTCTATGTTAAGAGTTCAGGAGAAATAGCAGCCAGAAACATCTGCTGTGAAGATACATTGAAAGATACATGCAGAAGGGTTAGAGTAGGGAGACTTGATGGCCTGAAGTCATGTGCAAGTAACAGTTCTAGGAGAGCAGGAAAAAGTCCAATAACTAAAGGGAGGCCATTCAGTAGTAGGAGGAGAACATAGAAGATGCAGAGAAAAAGCCACAAAGAAAGGAAAGATTAAGGTAGTTGGCACCTCTAGAGATGACCAAGTTTCTGCTGAATCTTTAGGTCCAGTTCTTAGTTTTTCTTAAATTCCTTTTATCTGGGCTTCCAGATTGTAAATATAGATTGTATTAATAATAATAATAGTAATAATAATATTAATGGTGAAACACCAACACCATTTGGAGACAGAACAGGAAACATGAAAGACCGTAGAAAGTAGAATTTCCTTGAGGAGAACTCAGGCACATGAATCATCCAAAGCTGATGGCTTTCTTTTATCAGCTCATGCATGGGTAAATGACCACCCCTGCATCCAGGTAGTATGGAGAAACAGGTGAAGGAATATGCATAGTTTATTATAGAGTCCATAAATTTTTAATTATTTAATACTCGAGCAACTATGATTTGTGTCACTTCTTTCTCCACTATCTCAGAATATTCCTTCCTGTACAGCAACCTCTGCAAAAGAAAATGGATTGCTGCCTTATTTTTCACTAGTTGAAAGAGCATGTTTTGGAGAATGATGAAATTAATTCTATAGTGAGGAAAAAAAGTAACAGAAAAGCAGGTAACAATGACTTAATAAATCAGATGTGAAGTATTTATTGATGTTCCTGAATATGTAATCACTCTTGTATTCTCTGGGCAGCTGAAAAATAAGTATGTATGGAATTCAATTTTCAGTATCCCTACTGTTCTTTAATGAATAGCCATGATGATGTCTTTCTGTAAAAACATGTAGGTATATGATACACATTATACACACACACACACACACACACACACACACACACACACCCCTTTAAAAGTATGGGTTTCATTAAGCCAAATCTTCTTGCCTTACATAATACAGTCTTTTGTTTATTTTTATTTATTTTTTCTTTATTTTTTGCATTGTTACTTACAAAGCTTTAACATCAGTCTTTACTTCCAAGATAAGTTTCTGGTTATTTCTTTTAAAATAAATTCCTATATTGTAAAATATAAACTAAGATTCTGATTTTATCAGCAAGTTCTAATTGTTTTATTTAGAGGCATTAAAATATTTATAAACTATTTTATTTATAAATAAAATAATCTGTATCTATATCCAGAGCAAGCACATACAAATGCTAAATTGTCTTAGGAAACCCTAAGATATTATTAATAAAATACAGATTTTCTTTTCTTTTTTTTTTTTTTTTGTGGAGATGGGTGGGGGGTCTTACTATGTTGTGCAGAGTGGTCTCAAACTCCTGGGCTCAAGTGATCCTCCATGAGCCACCATGCCTGGCCTAGACATTTTTATAAATTTAATTATTTTCTATTTTAAGTGATAAATTTACTCTTATTTTCTGCATTTTCTTATTTTCTACCAAATCTTATTGATTCAACCTTCAAAAGCTCTTTCAAATCAACCTGTGTCATCAGCTTCATCTATCACTCCATCATCAGTTTGACTCTTCATCATTTCCTCTCCAAGTTACCATAGTTGCATCCTAGATTGTTTACCTGCTTTGGGTCTTTCTCCTGCCCCTTCTTCCGACCTTTCCAGTCCATCCCGCATCCTGTTGCCAGAACTGATTTTCTAAACTGAAGATCTATTTATGTCCATATCCCTAATCTACTAATCTACTCCTCTCCTTTCCTACCATTTAACCTGTGGCCAACAGCTGCCTTTTCTGATCTTCATCTTTAACATTCCCTGACCTTCAGCCACCTCCACTTTCCAGCTTTTTCAAAAAAGACCTTTTTGGTCCTTTCTTCCATGTGACTTGCTTTCTCTTGTCTTGGATATAAGACCATGCTTTTGTCTATCTGTAATGTTCCCTTTTATCTCTCTTCGTTCCAACCCCCACTTTCTCTATCTCACTTTTTCCTATGGGTCTCTTAAGATAGAAATGTTCTGCCTTTTCTGGAAGACGTACGTTGCCAAAGGTTGAATTAAGAAACTCCTTTTCTGGGACCACCTGAAACTCAGTGTAAATCATAGCATTTATCTCACAATACTTAAATGTTTATCTTTTACCATACTGTGAACTCTTGTAGTAATGGATTGGGTGTTGTATCTCTGGGTCAGGTAGATGGCATAGTAAGTGCTATATGAGGAATGCTCAATAAAAGTTGGCTGGATAGCTAAGTAGATGTACATGTAACAAATTATTTTAAATAGCATATTGTTTAAAGACTGTATTTTGCAACTCTCATTGGATCTGGAATAATTTGATACTAACTTTGGGCAGAATCAGTTGTGGAAAAAAGACTAAATGGTTGTGAAAATTGGACTGTGTTCTTGTTCATCGTTGTTCTTAAGTACAGGTAGAAAGTTTATACATTTGGTCTCATTTTTGTATTTTAGACAATCCGTTATCTCACTATTGTCTCACTAAAATAGAAATTTAAAGGTGGAATGGAAAGATATTTACCTACAAAATAAAAGACCACAAAATAGCCATTAAGGTATTTAAGTAATACCTATCAAGACTTAATAATATACTTTCAAAGAATTAATGACCGGTTTAGAACAGTTGATGATCTGAATCACATCTGGGAATTATTAACCCCAGGTGGTTATTAATACTGCACCTTGTAATTAAGATGAGAATAAAAAATGGAACATATGGATTTTTAATGATTGATAGATGGACCACAAATTTTAGAGAATTAATACTAACCAGTGAAGCTTTCAAAAAACATAGGTCAGCGTTAAATGTTAAATAGGTTTTTGTAATCTGTATTCCATGCAATTAGTATTTTGAATTAATGTACCATAGTCAGCAAAATAGATTCTTAAAATGATTTGACTTGGTTTTATTTTAGCAAAGCAAAGCCTGTCGTGCTAATAAATATAATGCTTAACTTAGTCTTCTTCTTCCCCATAATTAGCAATGTATACACAATGTATACACAAGTACTTCAATGAGATTAAAGAAGTCTTTCATTAAAAGCATGGAATTAGAATTTGTTTGTGTATATAGTATGCATCTATGTATATATGTATTTTTTTTTCTTTTGAATGTTCATGCATCCTAAAGGCCATGTTTGGGAAGATAAAATGAAATTTGTTGTGTTGATTTAGAGAGTTTGATTTAATAATGTGATTCATTAAACAAATTGTATGTTTACATTAAATGCGATGCTTTCTGGTACACATTAGGAGGGATTTTTGTATGGTTACCAGTGAAAATACTCTAAGAAATTATCATATTCATTATAAATATCATAGTAATTAAATATGTACCATGTTATAAATAGGTACCATATTATAGTTAATTTGTATTCTTTCTATTGATAAGCATTATACTAATCGTTTGCATGACCATAAGCCCTAGTGGGAACAGAATTGGCAAGGCACATTAGAAGACATGAATGGAGGCCCATATGCCTGGAGAATGGAAAGAGAGAGGGAGAGTATGAGAGAGAGAGAGAGAGGGAGAGAGACAGAGAGAATGAGAAAGAGAGCAAGTGAAAGAAAGGAAGAAAGATGTTAAGGAAAAACAGATAACAGGGCCTTGTGAGTGATGCTAAGGCATGCCATTATTATGCTAATTTCAGTGTAAATTTATTAGACAGTAGTAAGCAAATTAACATTTTGAAAAGATTACTATAATTGAATGCAGACAGAATAGTTAGAAAAATTCAACCCAAGCACAAGGAACTTAATAGTCTGGCTTCAGAAGCTATTATGAGCTAATGTCATTAAATATTACCACATAGCCCCCAGCTATGTTATGTCTGTCTAGATATAAAATTTATATCATTCCAAAAAGGCCGTCTTTCTTACAAAATACTATTTATATGATGGTTTTGAATAGGTTTTTGAGACTTGAAATCTCTAAGTCTCCAATTTTAATTCTTTTACCATAGAGAAGGAATAAAATTTGAATTGTGAAAAACATATAAAAATGAATATTCACAAATATTGTCTGCATTTTTATTAATTTGTCCTCAGTATTTAACATTAATTGGTAGCAGTAAGTTTACCATCAATAAATATCACTTAAGTGAAAACTGAATGAATTGATTATTTTGAGTATTAGAATTATTACAGAAAAATATATTTCACACAATATACAGAACACTTAATATGGTATTCACATTCTGCCTAATTTAATTGACATATTGTCTATTATTGGGTTTAAGGCTTTGTAGGATTATGTTTTCATTATTTCACTGAAAATCTGAAAAGAAGATAAAACACCTTAGACGGAACCTATGAATGTTACTGTATCTCTTTCTTTCATTAAAGATCAATTTCCAGCATTTTGCCTTTGTTTATAAATGTAGTTTGGATAAAATTTGTGAACATAATGCTGGATACAAGGTCAATACATAAATTCAAATTTATTTCTATCTACTATAAACAAACAAAAAACAAAAATGTATAACATATCATTTTCAACACATCAAAAAACATAGGCTATTACTGCATGAACTCACCCATGTGCAGAGTCTAGAGAATTTGATCTCATAGAATTAGTGAGTAGAATAGCAGTAGGGGATAGGGAAGGTAGAGCAGAGGGAAAAAGAGACATTGGTCAGTGTTGACAAAGTTACAGTTAGGAGGAAAAAGTTCTGGTGTCTTATTACACAGTGGAGTGACTATGGTTACAATAATATTGTATATTTCAAAAGAACTGGAATTGCTTTGGCCAGTATGGTTATTTTCGTGATATTGGTTCTTCCGATCCATGAGCATGGAATGTTTTCCGTTTGTTTGTATCATCTGTGATTTATTTCATCAGCATTTCGTAGTTCTTCTTGTAGAGATCTTTCACCTCCTTTGTTAAGTATATCCTAGGAATTTTGTTTTATTTTTGTAGCTATTATAAAAGGGATTGAGTTCATGATTTGATTCTCAGCTTGGTCATTGTTGGTGCATAGCAGTGCTACCAATTTGTGTACTCGATTTTGTAACCTGAGACTACTGAATTCATTTATCAAATACAAGAGTCTTTTGCAGGAGTCTTTAGGGTTTTCTAGGTATAAGATGATATCATCAGAAGTGGGGAGGGTAGGAGGGGGCAGTGAAGGATGAAAAGCTACCTATTGGGTACAATGTACACTATTTGGGCGACCACGACACTAAAAGCCCAGACTTCACCACTGTACAGTTCATCCATGTAACCCATAACCACCTATACTCCTAAAGCTATTGTAATAAAAAATTTAAAAAAAACAGCTATAAGAGAATTTTGAATGTTCTCACCTCAAAGAAAAGATAAATGTTTGAGGTAATGGATTTGCTAAATGCCCTGATTTGATTATTACATAATGTGTACATGTATCAAAATATCATACTGTACCCTGCAAATGATGTGTAATTATGTGTCAATTTAAAACAAAGTTAATAAAAAACCCCACAAATACTTAAAGTATCACAAATTTAAGAAAAGATGTGCAGGAATATTGCACTGAAAACTACAAATAACCTTTGAAGAAAATAAAGACATATAGAAATTGAAAGATATACCTGTTCATGTATTGGAAGAATCAGTATCAAATACAAGTCAAATTTCTTAGTGCCCTGTAAATGTAATGAATGCAATCCAAGAAAACACCTCAGCTAGTATTTTCCCCCTTTTTCCAAAAATTGAGTTGAAATTAACGTATCACCAAATTGACCATTTTAAAGTGAACAATTCAATATCATTTAGTACGTTCACAGTATTGTACAACCACTACCTCTATCTAGAGTCAAAATATTTTATCACCCTATATCCATTAATCTGTTGCACCCCATTCTTCCCCTCCTCCCCACCTCACGTGCTGGCAAACACTAATCAGTTTTTTATTTCTGTGGATTCACCTGTTCTGTGTATTTCATATAAATTGAATCGAATGATACATGAGCTTTTTGTGTCTGGATTCTTTTACTTAGTGTGGTTTTGTGTTTCATTTGCATTGTGTAATGTGTCAGTACTTCCTTTTTATGGTTGAATAATATTATGTTGTATGTATATATCAGTTTGTTTATCCTTTTGTATATTAATGAACATTTGGGCTTTTTGCACATTTTGGTTACTGTTAATTGTATTGCTGTGAACATGTGTGTACATTATTTGTTTGAGTTCCTGCTTTCAGTTATTTTGGATATATACTTAGGAGAGGAATTTCTGGGTCATATCCCAATTCTGTGTTTAGCTTTCCATGGAACCACCAAACTGTTTTCCATAGTGGCTGAACCATTTTTATGTTCTCACCAGCAATGTGTGAGGGTTCCAGTTCCTCCCTATCCTCACCAATGCTTGTTATTTTCCATTTGGTTATTGTTTTTTAATGTATGTACAAATTGATAAGTCACTGTATTAGTCCATTTTTACACTGCTGATAAAGATATACCCAAGACTAGGAAGAAAAATAGGTTTATTGGAGTCACAGTTCCACTTGGCTGGGGAGGCCTCACAATCATAGTGGAAGACAAAAGGCACTTCTTACATGGTGGTGGCAACAGAGAATGAGAGAGAAACAAAAGCAGAAACCCCTTATAAAACTATCAGGTCTCCAGAGAATTATTCACTACTATGAGAACAGTATGGGGGAAACTAACCCCATGATTCAGTTATCTCCTACCAGGTCCCTCCCACAACACGTGGGAATTATGGGAGCACAATTCAATGAGATTTGGGTTGGGACAAAGAGCCAAACCATATGATTCTGCCCCTGGCCCCTGTCAAATCTCATGTCTTCACACTTCGAAACCAATCATGCCTTCCCAAAAGTCTTCCAAAGTCTTAACTCATTTCAGCGTTAACTCAAAAGTCCGGAGTCCAAAGTCTCATCCAAGACAAGGTAAATCCCTTCTGCCTATGTGCCTGTAAAATCAAAAACAAGTTAGTTACTTCCTGGTTACAGGCTTTGGGTAAATATAGTCATTCCAAATGGGAGAAATTGTCCAAAACAAAGGAGCTACAGGCCCCATGCAAATCTGAAATCCAGCAGGGCAGTCAAATCTTAAAGCTCCAAAATGATCTCCTTTGACTCCATGTCTCACATCCAGGTCATGTTTATGCAAGAGGTGTTTTCCCGTGGTCTTGGGCAGCTCTGCCCCTGTGGCTTTGCAGGGTACAGCCTCCCTCTTGACTGCTCTCATGGGCTGGCATTGAGTGTCTGCAGCTTTTCCAGGTGCATGGTGTACCTACTATGGATCTACCATTCTGGGGTCTGTAGGATGGTGGCCCTCTTCTCACAGCTCCATTAGGCAGTGCCTCTGTAGGGACTCTGTGTGGGGGCTCTGGCCCCACATTTCCCTTCTGTGCTTTAAGATTTGACTGCCCTGCTGGATTCCCTTCAACACTGCCTTAGCAGAAGTTCTCCATAAGAACCCTGCCCCTGCAACAAACTTCTGCCTGGACATCCATGTGTTTCCATACATCTTCTGAAATCTAGGCAGAGGTTCCCAAGTCCTCATTCCTTTTTTTTTTTTTTTTATTTTTCCATAAGTTATTGGGGTACAGGTGGTATTTGGTTACATACATGAATAAGTTCTTTAGTGGTGATTTGTGAGATTTTGGTGCACCCATCACCCGAGCAGTATACACTACACCATATTTGTTGTCTTTTATCCCTTCCCCGCCTCTCACCCCAAGTCCCCAAAATCCATTGTATCATTCTTATGCCTTTGTGTCCTCATAGCTTAGCTCCCATGTATCAGTGAGAACATACAATGTTTGGTTTCCCATTCCTGAGGTACTTCACTTAGAATAATAGTCTCCAATCTCATCCACGTCACTGATAATGCTGTTAATTCATTCCTTTTTATGAATGTGTAGTATTCCATTGTGTGTGTATATATATACACATACACACACACACACAATGTTTATATATGTATATAAGTCAATCATCAATGAGTAGATAAACTGTGATAGATATATGTATATCACAGTGGATATATATCATCATATTATATATATATATCTGTGATATATATATCACAGTTTCTTTATCCACTCGTTGATTGATGGGTATTTGGGTTGGTTCTGTGAGTTTGCAGTTGTGAATTGTGCTGCTATAAACATGCATGTGCAATAATGTTTTTTGAATAATGACTTCTTTTCCTCTGTAGATACCCAATAGTGGGATTGCTGGATCAAATGATAGTTCTGCATTTAGTTCTTAAAGAATCGCCACACTGTTTTCCATAACAACTGTACTAGTTTATATTCGCACCAGCAGTGTAGAGGTTTCCCTGTTCACTGCATCCATGGCAACGTCTATTGTTTTATGAGTTTTTGGTTATGGCCATTCTTGCAGGAGTAAGGTGGTATCACATTGTGGTTTTGCTTTGCATTTTCCTATGTTATGTTGAGCATTTTTTCATATGTTTGTTGGCCATTTGTATATCTTCTTTTGAGAATTGTCTGTTTATGTCCTTAGCCCACTTTTTGATGGGATTGTTTGTTTTTTTTTCTTACTGATTTAAGTTCGTTGTAGATTCTGGATATTAGTCCTTTGTTAGATGTATATATTGTGAAGATTTTCTTCTAGTCTGTAGGTTGTCTGTTTACTCTGCTGACTGTTCCTTTTGCCATGCAAAAGCTCTTTAGTTTAATTAGGTCCCAGCTATTTATCTTTGTTTTCATTGCATTTGCTTTTGGGTTCTTGGTTCATGAAATCCTTGCCTAAGCCAACATCTAGAAGGGTTTTTCTAGTGTTATCTTCTAGAATTTTTATAGTTTCAGGTCTTAGGTTTAAGTCCTTAATGCATATTGAGTTGATTTTTGTTTAAGGTGAGAGATGATGTAGTTTCATTCTCTTACATGTGGCTAGCCAGTTATCCCAGCACCATTTTGTTTTGTTTTGTTTGAGACAGAGTCTCACTCTGTCACCCAGGCTGGAGTAAAGTGGCGTGATCTTGACTCACTGCAACCTCCACCTCCTGGGTTCAAGTAATTCTGCCTGCCTCAGCCTCCTGAGTAGCTGAGATTACAGGCAGTCGCCACCATGCCTGGCTAATTTTTTTGGAATTTTTTTTTTTTTTTTTTTTTTTTTTAGTAGAGACAGGGTTTCACCATTTTGGCCAGGCTGGTCTTGAACTCCAGACTTCAGGTGATCCACCTGCCTTGTCCTCCCCTAAGTGCTAGGATTACTGGCCCAGCACCATTTGCGAAAAGGGTGTCCTTTCCCCACTTTATGTTTTTGTTTGCTTTTCAAAGATCAGTTGGCTTTAAGTATTTGGGTTTATTTCTGGGTTCTCTATTCTGTTCCATTGGTCTGTGTGCCTATTTTTGTGCCAGTACCATGCTGTTTTGGTGACTGTGGCCTTACAGTATAGTTTGAAATTAGGTAGTGTGATGCCTCTAGATTTGCTCTTTTTGATTAGTCTTGCTTTGGCTATGTGGGCTCTTTTTTGGTTCCATATGAATTTTAGAATTTTTTTTTCTAACGTTTTGAGGAATGGTGGTGGTATTTTGATGGGGATTGCATTGAATTTGTAGATTGCTTTTGGCAACATGGTCATTTTCATAATATTGATTCTATCCATCCATGAGCATGGGATATGTTTCCATTTGTTTGTGTCATCTGTGATGTTTTTCAACATCCTTTTATAGCTTTCCTTGTAGAGGTCTTTTGACTCCTTGGTTAGGTATATTCCTGAGAATTTTATTATTATTATTTTTTGCAGCTAATGTACAAAGATTGGAGTTCTTGATTTGATTCTCTGTTTAGTTCTGTTGGTGTGTGGAAGAGCTACTGGTTTGTGTACATTAAACTTTTATCCAGAAACTTTGCTGAATTATTTTATCAGTTCTTGGAGCTTTCTGGAGGAGTCCTTAGGGTTTTCAAGGTAAATGATCATACTGTCAGCAAACAGTGACAGTTTCACTTCTTTACCGATTTGGATGCCGTTTATTCCTTCCTTCTTGTCTGATTGCTGTGGCTAGGAGTTCCAGTACTATGTTGAAGAGGAGTGGTCAGAGTGGGCATCCTTATCTTGTTCCAGTTCTCAGAGGGAATGCTTTCAACTTTTCCCCATTCAGTATTATGTTGGCTGTGAGTTTGTCATAGATGGCTTTTATTATGTTAAGGTGTGTCGCATGTGTGCCAATTTTGCTGAAAGTTTTATGATAAAGGGATGCTGGATTTTATCTAATGCTTTGTCTGCTTCTATTGAAATGTTCATGTGATTTTTGTTTTTAATTGTTTATGTGGTGTATCACATTTATTGACTTGTGTACATTAAACCATCCTTCCACCCCTGGTATGAAACCCACATGATCATGGTGGATTATCTTTTTGATATGTTGTTGGATTTGGTTGGCTAGTAGTTTGTTAAGGATTTTAGCATCTATGTTCATGAAGGATATCAGTCTGTAGTTTTCTTTTTTGGTTTTGTCCTTTCCTGGTTTTGGTATTAGGGTGATGCTGGCTTCATAGAATGAATTAGGGAGGGTTGCTTCTCTCTCTATCTTGTCAAAGATAGTGTCAAAAGGATTGGTACCAATTCTTCTTTGAATGTCTGATGGAGTTCTGCTGTAAATTCCTTTTGTCCTGGACTTTTTTTTGTTGGTATTTTTAAAATTACCATTTCAATGTCACTGCTCATTATTGGTCTGTTCACGGTATCTAATTCTTCCTGATTTAAGCTAGGAGCACTGTATTTTTTTTTTTTTTTTTTTTTTTTTTTGAGATGGAGTCTCGCTCTGTCATCCAGGCTGGAGTGCAGTGGTACGGTCTTGGCTCACTGCAAGCTCCGCCTCCGAGGTTCATGCCATTCTCCTGCCTCAGCCTCCCGAGTAGCTGGGACTACAGGCACCCACCACCACACCTAGCTAATCTTTTGTATTTTTAGTAGAGATGGGGCTTCACCATGTTAGCCAGGATGGTCTCGATCTCCTGACTTCGCGATCCACCTGCCTTGGAGGAGGGTTGTATTTTTCCAGGAATTTATCCATCTCTTCTACGTTTTCTAGTTTATGTGTATAATGGTGTTCATAATAGCCTTGAATGATCTTTTGTATTTCTGTGGTGTCAGTTGTAATATCTCCTGTTGCATTTATTAGTGAGGTTATTTGGACTTTTTCTCCTTTTCTTGGCTAATCTTGCCAATGCTCTATCAATTTTATTTATCTTTACAAAGAACCAGCTTTTTGTTTCATTTATCTTTTGTAATTTTTTAAATTTCAATTTCGTTTAGTTCTGCTCTGATCTTTGTTATTTCACTTTTTCTGCTGGGTTTGGGTTTGGTTTGTTCTTGTTTCTCTAGTTCCTAGAGCTGTGACCTTGGAGTTCAGTTTGTGGTGTTTCGGTCTTTTTGATGTAGGCATTTAGGGCTATGAACTTTCCTCTTAGCACCACCTTGCTGTATCTCAGAGGTTTTGATAGGTTGTGTCATTATTGTTGTTCAGTTTGAAGAATTTTTAAATTTCCACCTTGATTTCTTTTTTGACCCAATAATCATTCAGGAGCGGGTTGTTTAATTTCTGTGTATTTGCATGTTTTTGATGGTTCCTTTTGGAGTTGATTTCCAGTTTTGTTCCACTGTGGCTTGAGAAAGTGCTTGATATAATTTCAATTTTCTTAAATTTATTGAGGCTCGTTTTATGACCTGTCATATTGTCTGTCTTGGAGGAAGTTCCATATGCTGTTGAATAGAATGTGTATTCTACAGCTGTTGGATGAAATGTTCTGTGTGTATCTGCTAAATCCATTTGTTCCAAAGCATAGTTTCAGTCCATTGTTTCTTTGTTGACTTTCTGTTTTGATGACCTGTCTAGCAGTGTCAATGGAGTATTGAAATCTCCCACTAGTATTGTGTTGCCCTCTCATTTCTTAGGTCTATTAGTAATTGTTTTATACATTTGGGAGCTCTAGTGTTAGGTGCATATATGTTTAAGATTGTGATATTTTCCTGTTGGACAAGGCCTTTTACCATTACATAATGTCCCTCTTTGTCTCTTTTAACTGCTGTTGCTTTAAAGTTTGTTTTGTCTGATACAAAAATACCTACCCTTGCTCGCCTCTGGTGTCCATTTGTATGAAATACCTTCTTCCACTCCTATGCTTTAAGTTTCTGTGAGTTCTTATTTGCTAGGTGAGTCTCTGGAAGGCAGCAGATAGTTGGCTGGTGAGTTCTTATTCGTTCTGCGGTTCTGTATCTTATAAATGGAGCATTTAGGCCATTTACATTCCATGTTAATATTGAGATGTGAGGATCTCTTGCATTCAGCATGCTCTTTGTTGCCTGTGCACTTTTTTCTTTGTTTATTTGTTTTGGCTTTTTAACTTGTATTTTTGTTTTATAGGTCCTGTGTGATTTATGCTTTAAAGACATTCTGTTTTGATGTGTTTTCAGGATTTGTTTCAAGATTTAGAGCTCTTTTTACCAGTTCTTGTAGTGGTGGCTTGCTAATAGTGAGTTCTTTCAGCATTTGTTTGAAAAAGATTGTATCTTTTCCTCATATATGATGCTTACTTTTGCTGGATACAAAATTCTTGGCTGATAATTGTTATGTTCGAGGTTGCTGAAGATAGTCCCAGTCCCTTCTAGCTTGTAGGGTTTCTGCTGAGAAATCTGCTGTTAAATCTGATAGGCTTTCCTTTCTAGGTTTCCTGGTGCTTCTGTCTTGTAGCTTTATTTTTATTTTTATTTATTTATTTATTTTTGACGGAGTCTTGCTCTTTGGACCAGGCTGGAGTACAGTGGCGTGATCTCAGCTCACTGCAAGCTTCGCCTCCCAGGTTCACGCCATTCTCCTGCATCAGCCTCCCTCAGTAGCTGGGACTATAGGTGCCTGCCATCACACTGGGCTAATTTTTTGTATTTTTAGTAGAGATGGGGTTTCACTGTGTTAGCCAGAATGGTCTCGATCTCCTGACCTTGTGATCCACCCACCTTGGCCTCCCAGTGTGCTGGGATTACAGGTGTGAGCCACCATGCCCAGCTCCTAGCTCTTAAGATTCTTTCCTTCATCTTATAACTTTGGATAACCTGATAATAGTGTGCCTAGGTGAAGATCTTTTTGCAGTGAATTTCCTGGGTGTTCTTTGTGCTTCTTGTATATGGATGTCTATATCTCTAGCAAGGCTGGGGAAGTGTTCTTTGATTATTCCCCCAAATATGTTTTCCAAGCTTTTAGAATTCTCTTCTTCCTCGGGAACACCAATTTTTGTTAGGTTTGGTCATTTAACAAAATCCCAGACTTCTTGGAGGGTTTGTTCATACTTTCTTCTTCTCTTTTCTTTGTCTTTGTTGGATTGGATTAGTTTGATGATCTTGTCTACAAGTGCTGAATTTCTTTTTCTTCTACTTGTCCAGTTCTATTGCTGAGACTTCCCAGAGCATTTTGCATTTCTAAAAGTGTGTCCAAAGTTTCCTGAATTTTTGTTTTTTCTTTAAGCTATCTATTTCCTTGAATATTTCTCCCTTAACTTCTTGTATCATATTTTGGATTTCATTGCATTGAGATTTGCCTTTCTGTGGTCCCTCTTGGATTAGTTTAATGACTAACCTCCTGAATTCTTTTTCAGGTAAATCAGGGATTTCTTCTTGGTTTGGATCCCTTGCTGCTGAACTAGTGTGATTTTGGTGGGGGTGTCAAAGAGCCTTGTTTTTTTCATATTACTGAGGTTGGTTTTCTGGTTCCTTCTCATTTGGGTAGACTCTGTCAGAGGGAGGGTCTAGGGCTGAAGGCTGTTGTTCAGATTATTTTTTCCTGTGGGGTGTTCCCTTGATGTAGTACTCTCCCCCTTTTCTATGGATGTGGTTTCCTGTGAGCTGATCTGCAGTGATTGTTGCTGTCTTCTGGGTCTAGCCACCCAGTGACTCTACCCGGCTTCAGGCTGGTAATGGTGTTGCTGGTACAGGGTCCTGTGATGTGAACCACTGATAGGTCTCTCAGGTGTGGATACGAGTGCCTGTTCCAGTGGAGGTGGCTGTGGAAGGCAGGTGCAGTGGGACTCTGTGAAGGTTCTTAGCTTTGGTGGTTTAATGTTCTATTTTTGTGCTGGTTGTCCTCCTGACAGGAGGTTATGCTCTCCAGAGAGCACCAGCTGTGGTGGTATGGGGAGGAACCAGGGGTGGGCAGGGCCCTAGAACTCCCAAGATTATATGCTCTTTGTCTTCTGCTACCAGGGTAGGTAGGGAAGGACCATCTGGTGGGGGTGGGGCTAGGTATATTGAGCTCAGACTCTCCTTGGGTGGGTCTTGCTGCAACTGCTGTTGGGGATGGGAGTGAGATTCCCAGGTCCCTGGAGTTGTTTAGCTAGGAGGATTATGGCTGCCTCTGCTGAGTCACGCAGGTTGTCAGGGAAGTGGGGAAAAGCCAGCAGTCACAAGCCTCACCCAGCTCCCACACAAATCAAAGGGCCCCAGTCTCACTCCCACTGTGCCCCGCAACAGCTCCCAGTCTGTTTCTAGGCAGAGAGTGATGTAGGCTTGAAAACCTGCCCCAGGCTACCTACCTCCCGCTGTGAAAGAAAAGGGTTTGACTCTTTCCCCACCTGTGGAGTCTGCACACTGGATTTGCACCCTCCCCCAAGTTCTGGCCAGGAGGCTTCTCACTGCATTCAGATTGCTAGAAAGTTCAGCTAGCGATTTCCTTCTCCCTGTGGAATTTTACCCCCAGCTCCTCTCCCATCGAATCCCTATGGTGCCAGGCAGGATTGGCCTGCTCGGGGTCCCAGTGAGCTCACAGGGCCTTTCTGCTGCTTCATCTACCACTGTATGTCATTCGGCTCTCCAAATTGACTCAGCTCCAGATAAAGTCAGAAACTTCTCCCGCAAACAGACCTTCAGCTTCACCAGTTGGGGTGTATGTTCGGGAGAGGAGAGTCTCACTTTTCCACTTCCACAGTTGGGTCACTTGGGTCCTGGAGAAGCAATCTGCTTCCTTTAGAGGGTCTGTGGGTCCTCTTGGGGTTGCTGGCCAAACCCGAATTCTTGACTTCTGTGCATTGGCAGGCTCAACACCACGTGGAAGCTGCCAAGGCTTGGGGCTTGCATCCTGTGAAGCCACTGCCTGAGCTCTAGGTTGGCCTCTTTCAGCCATTCCTGGAGTGGCTGGGACGCAGGTCACCAGGTCCCTAGGCTGCACACAGCACAGGGACCCTGGCCCTGGCCCAGGAAACCATTTTTTCCTTCTAGGCCTCTGGTCCGTGATAGGATGAGCTGCCGTAAAGACCTCTGACATAGTCTGAAGACATTTTCCCTGTTGTCTTGGGCATTAATATTCGGCTCCTTGTTACATATGCAAATTTCTACAGCTGGCTTGGATTTCTCCTCAGAAAATGGTATTTTCTTTTCTATCACATTGTCAGGCTAAAAAATTTTTGAACTTTCATGTTCTGTTTCCCATATAAAACTGAATGCCTTTAACAGCACCCAAGTTGCATATTGAATACTTTGCTGCTTGGAAATTTCTTCCTCCAGATATACTAAATCATCTCTCTCATGTTCAAAGTTCCACAAATCTCTACGGCAGGGGCAAAATGCAGTCAGTCTCTTTGCTAAAACATAACAAGAATCACCTTTGCTATAGTTGCCAACAAGTTCTTCATTTCCATCTGAGACCACCTCAGTCTGGACTTTATTGCCCATGTCGCTATCAGCATTTTGGACAAAGCCTTTCAACAAGTCTCTAGGAAGTTCCAAAGTTTCCCACATTTTCCTATCCTCTGAACCCTCCAAACTGTTCCAACCTATGCCTGTTACCCAGTTCCAAAGTTGCTTCCACATGTTCGGGTATCTCTTCAGCAGCACGCCACTCTACAGGTACCAATTTACTGTATTAGTCCATTTTCCCACTGCTGATAAAGACATATCCGAGACTGGGAAGAAAAAGAGGTTTATTGGAGTCACAGTTCCATGTGGCTCAGGAGGCCTCACAATCATGGTGGAAGGTGAAAGACACTTCTTACATGGTGGTGGCAAGAGTGAATGAGGGAAAAACCAAAGCAGAAACCCCTTATAAAACCATCAGATCTTGTGAGACTTATTCACTACCATGAGAACAGTACGGGGGAAACCACTCCCATGATTCAATTGTCTCCCACCAGGTTCCCTCCCACAACATGTAGGAATGATGGGAGTATAATTCAAGATGAGATTTGGGTGAGGACTCAGAGGCAAACAATATCAGTCACTTCCAAACTTTTATGCAAATTCAAAGGATAGCCAAGGAAATCTGAAAGAAGAAGGATACTGAGGTGTTTACACCACAGAATACAAAAACTTATTATAATGCAATAGTATATACTGCAGTACAATATTGGTGCAAGGACAGACAAATTTACTAGTAGGAAATACTAGAAAATGTAAAAACAGACCCACCATTTATTAGGTGACCTGATTTACAAAATGATATTGCAATAATATGAGAAAAATATTTTTCAGTAAATGAATCTGGGGCCTGTAGGATATTCACATTGGAATACATATGTATCTTGACCTCTTATACCTTATACATAATAGTCAATGCCAAATAAACTAGAGCTCTAAATGTGAAAGATGCCATTACAAAGCTAAAAAAAATTTCATGAGTTTTGAATGGTATTTATTAAACAGAACCCCCAAAAGAAAAATAAACATAAAAATATAAACAATATTACCTATTGAACTATATTAATACTAAAGGTTTTTATTCATTAAAAGAAACCAGTAAGAGTGGCAAAAGGCAACAGACAGATTGGAAGACTATATTTGCAGTACAGTTATTTTAAAAAGGATTTATATTCAGAATATATAAATAACTCCCACAAACCAACAAGAAGACAGATGAAGGTGACACAATAGAAAAAATTGACCCAGAGTCTTATGTGAGTATTTGAGAAGTGAGAATGGCCAAATAGTCAAGAGACATATGAAAAGGAGCTTCATCTTTAAAATGCATTAAAAGTAAAACTTGAAGATTAGAAGGATTGATAGATATGTGATTTAAAAATGTATAGTAGAATAGTATAATATTTATGTGGTACATATAATATTTATGTGGAACATTTAAGATTGTCATTGTAAAATTCTTTATTCTTTTTTTGGTTCGAAAATTATCACAAGTATATTGGAATAATATTCAGAACAGAATGAATTTTCAATATGCACATAAAAAATGGCTAAACTGAAAACAAAAGAAAATATTAATTTTCAAAGAGGATATGGAGCAAGTAGAGCTCTCATACACCACTAGTGAGTGTGAAAACTGGTATAACTACTTTGGGAAACTATTTGGCAATATCTATTAAATCTTCATACACACATTCCCAGTCAGATGTGGTGGGTCATGCCTATAATCCCAGCACTTTGGGATGCCAAGGCAGGTGGATCACTTGAGGTCGGAGTGCAAGGCCAGCCTGGCCAACATGGTGAAACCCTGTCTCTACTAAAAATACAAAAAATCAGACAGGCATGGTAGCACATGCCTATAATTCCAGTTACTTGAGAGGTTGAGGCAGGAGAATTGCTTATTCCTGGGATGTGGAGGTTGCAGTGAGCTGAGAACTTGTGTCACTGCACTCCAGCCTGGGCGACAGAGTGAAAGAGACTCCATCTCAAGGAAAGAAACAAACAGACAAACATTCCCTACAACCTAGTTATCCTGCCTCTAGATATATGCACAGTAGAAATGTGTACACATCTTTACGAAGAAACGTGGACATAACTGCCAATCAGCAGTAAAATATATAAGTAAATGGTTGTCTAGACATAAAAATACTATAAAGCAAAAAAACTGAAAAAAATTCTGTTTTTATACAGCACTGTAGATTAATGCCACAAATATTGTTGAACAAAAGAAACTGGAAACCAAAGAGCACATACTGTGTGATTCCATGTATGTAAAATTCAAAACAGGCAAAATTATCTGTAATCTTAGAGCTATCGTGATAGAGGTAACTGGAAGGGCCCAGAAATCAGACTTTTAAAATGCTGTTTAAAGCACTTTGGGAGGCTGAGATGGGCAGATCACATGAGGTCAGGAGTTGGAGACTAGCCTTCAACATGGTGAAACCCTGTCTCTACTAAAAATACAAAAATTAGCCAGGTGTGGTGGCGGGCGCCTGTAATCCCAGCTACTTGGGAGGCTGAGGCAAGAGAATTGCTTGAACCTGGAAGGCGGAGGTTGCAGTGAGCCAAGATCATGCCGCTGCACTCCAGCCTTGGCGACGAGAGTGAAACTTTGTCTCAAAAAATAAAAATAAAAATAAAAACAAATGCTGGTAATATGCTGTTTTGACATAGGTGATAGACATGGGTCTGCTCCATTTGAGAAAAATTTGTTGATCTGTACATTTAGCCATACACTTTGTTCTGTTCCCTGGGAGAAACTCCCTTTTGAATTGTGTCTGTGTCTTCTCGTTATGCTCTTGAAACATCATTTTTCTCATCCATAACCACAGCTGAAATGGTCCTTGGAGAGTTATTCTTGTGAGTTGAACAGGTTACATTGCCTATAGACAGTTGTAGAGTTGGAAAGACTTGCTCATTGCAGATATATGATAGATTTGGAAATAACATTTTCTTCAAAAGTTTGGTAGGCTTTGGTCAGTTTCATGTTTGACTTGAGAAACTACAGCCATTGACTTCATATGGAGAGATACCACATCATAGGAGGCAGAGAATACACACACCTCTCTCTGTGCTTCTGCCCAAAGATGAAACATTACTTGTTTTTTTGTTTGCTTCTTTGTTTTGAGACAGAGTCTTGCTCTGTCACCCAGGCTGGAGTACAGTGGTATGATCTCGGCTCACTGCAACCTCTGCCTCCTGGGTTCAAGTGATCCTCCTGCCTCAGCCTCCCGAGTAGCTGGGACTACAGGTGTCCACCACGACTCCTGAATAATTGTTTTGTACTTTTTGTAGAGATAGGGTTTTGCCATGTTGCCAGGCTGGTCTCAAACTCATGACTTCAAGTGATCCACCTGCCTCAGCCCCCAAAGTGCTGGGATTACAGACGTGAATCACTGCACCTGGCCAAAAGATCACTTTTTATTGTTGCATTGACCAGAACTAGTGATATCATTGGGAGTCAGATATGGAGGGAAATTCAAGGAATAATTGGTGAGTATTATTGTCTGTGTAATGACTCCCCAAATCTCAGAATCTACTTTTAATTTTACAGCCATTCCCTCTCTCATCACTCTTATTCAACATAGTGTTGGAAGTTCTGGCCAGGTCAATCAGGCAGGAGAAAGAAATAAAGGGTATTCAATTAGGAAAAGAGGAAGTCTAATTGTCCCTGTTTGCAGATGACATGATTGTACATTTGGAAAACCCCATTGTCTCAGCCCAAAATCTCCTTAAGCCAGTAAGCAACTTCAGCAAAGTCTCAGGATACAAAATCAGTGGGCAAAAATCACAAGCATTCTTGTACACCAATAACAGACAAACAAAAAGCCAAATCATGAGTGAACTCCCATTCACAATTGCTTCAAAAAGAATAAAATACCTAGGAATCCAATTTACAAGGGATGTGAAGGACCTCTTCAAGGAGAACTACAAACCACTGCGCAGCAAAATAAAAGAAGACACAAACAAATGGAAGAACTTTCCATGCTCATGGATAGGGAAAATCAATATCATGAAAATGGCCATATTGCTCAAGATAATTTACAGATTCAATGCTGTCTCCATCAAGCTACTAATGACTTTCTTCACAGAATTGGAAAAAAAACTACTTTAAAGTTCATATGGAACCAAAAAAGAACCCGTATTGCCAAGACAATCTTAAGCCCAAAGAACAAAGCTGGAGGCATCACTCTACCTGACTTCAAACTATACTACAAGGCTACAGTAACCAAAACAGAATGGTACTGGTACCAAAACAGAAATATAGACCAATGGAACAGAACAGAGCCCTCAGAAATAGTACCATACATCTACAACCATCTGATCTTTGACAAACTTGACAAAAACAAGAAATGAGGAAAGGATTCCCTATTTAATAAATGGTGCTGGGAAAACTGGCTAGCCATATGTAGAAAGCTGAAACTGGATCCCTTCCTTACACAAAAATTAATTCAAGATGGATTAGAGACTTAAATGTTACACCTAAAGCCATAAAAACCCTAGAAGAAAACCTAGGCAATACCATTCAGGACATAGGCATGGGCAAGGATGTCTAAAACACCAAAAGCAATGACAACAAAAGCCAAAATTGACAAATAAGATCTAATTAAACTAAAGAACTTCTGCACAGCAAAAGAAACTACCATCAGAGTGAACAGGCAACCTACAGAATGGGAGAAAATTTTGCAATGCACTAATCTGACAAAGAACCTACAAAGATCGCAAACAAATTTGCAAGAAAAAAACAACCCCATCAAAAAGTGGGCAAAGGATATGAACAAACATTTCTCAAAAGAATACATTTATGCAGCCAACAGACACATGAAAAAATGCTCATCATCACTGGCCATCAGAGAAATGCAAATCCAAACCACAATGAGATACCATCTCACACCAGTTAGAATGGCGATCATTAAAAAGCCAGGAAACAACAGGTGCTGGAGAGGATGTGGAGAAATAGGAACACTTTTACACTGTTGGTGGGACTGTAAACTAGTTCAACTATTCTGGAAGACAGTGTGGCGATTCCTCAAGGATCTAGAACTAGAAATGCCATTTGACCCAGCCATCCCATTACTGGGTATATACCCAAAGGATTGTAAATCATGCTGCTATAAAGACACATGCAAACGTATGTTTATTGCAGCACTATTCACAATAGCAAAGACTTGGAACCAACCCAACTGTCCGTCAATGACAGACTGAATTAAGAAAATGTGGCACATATACACCATGGAATACTATGCAGCCATAAAAAAGGATGAGTTCATGTCCTTTGTAGGGACATGGATGCAGCTGGAAGCCATCATTCTCAGCAAACTATTGCAAAAACAGGAAACCAGACACCACATGTTCTCCCTCATAGGTGGGAATTGAACAGTGAGAACACTTGGACACAGGAAGGGGAACATCACACACCAGGGCCTGTTGTGGGGTGGGGAAGTGGGGAGGGATAGCATTAGGAGATATACCTAATGTAAATAACGAGTTAGTGGGGCAGCACACCAACATGGCACATGTATACACATGTAACAAACCTGCACGTTGTGCATATGTACCCTAGAACTTAAAGTATAATAAAAAATTTTAAAAAATAAATAAAATAATTTTAGAACTCATGAGGTTTTCTTGGTGGTTGTTTTTTTTTTCTCTTCAAGAAAAGTCATAAATATTTTCTGCTTATATATTCCAGTCTCTCATGGGATGAGATAAAGTTTGAAACCTTTCACCCTGTTCCCTGCATTTCTTAAAAAGTCCTTCATAATTTTTAATTATTTTGTTTCTTGTAGGTAAATCAGGATAAATTATCAGTAACATATGTCAATGTATGTTCCAATTTATTAATCACTTTTTATCTAGTCTAGTGTTTAGCCTAGCCTGATTCCAACTTATATATATGTGTGTGTTCGTATGTATGTGTGTTTGTAAGTCATGTGCCACAAAACCACATGTATGTGATGATGGTCCTATAAGATTATAACTGAGCTGAAAAATTCCTTTTGCCTATGATGTTGTAGCTATTCTAATGTCATAGCATGATGCATCACTCCTGTATTTGTGGGGATGCTGATGTAAACAAACCTACTGCGCTGCTAGTCATGTAAAAGTATAGCACATATTATGTACAGTACATAATACTTGAACATTATAAATGACTGTGTTACTGGTTTATTTATTTACTATACTACACTTTTCATCATTATTTTTCATCAGTATTTCTACTTATAAAAAAAGTTTACTGTAAAACAGTGTATCATGTTATGTGGGCAGATGCCTTGCATCTCATGTTTATTGTGTCTCTTGATTACATCATTTTCTCTCATATCGATTTAATTTTGTGTTGTCTTGTTCATTATGACCCCTAACCATACAAAATCCAAAGATAATATTCTCAGTAAGAGGACATGTGGAATGACCAACCTGTAAACAAAATCAAAAGTGATTAAGGATGGTTTGGGTGAGAAATTAATGATGATTATTGCCCATCAGCCAGGCATGTCTCATTCCACCATAGCTATGATCTTGAATGACAAGAACAAAGTGATAGGAATTGTTTTTTTTTAATACTTTATGTTCTAGGGTACATGTGCACAATGTGCAGGTTTGTTACACATGTATACATGTACCATGTTAGTGTGCTGCACCCATTAACTCATCATTTATGTTAGGTATATCTCCTAATGCTATCCCTCCCCTCTACCCCTACCCCACAACAGGCCCTGGTGTGTGATGTTCCCCTTCCTTTGTCCAAGTGATCTCATTGTTCAATTCCCACCTATGAGTGAGGACATGTGGCGTTTGGGTTTTGTTAAAGTATCTGCTCATTGAAAGCAGCAAAACTAACAAAAATTGGAGAAGGGCCTGTATCAGATATGGAGAAACTTTCAGTGATCTAGCATGAAGACCAGACACAGAAGTCTAGCCTTCTCAGCACCATGACAGTTATGACTAAAGCAAGAAGGTTGTTTGCTTTGTTGAAAGCAAAGGCTTGACCCGTTTATGATGCTGAATTTACTGCCAGCTTTGGGTTGTTTAAATGATTCAAGAATTGTTTTTCATTGCATGATGTAAAAGTGAGGGGTAAGTCTGTGAATGCTGATGTGAAGACAGCTGAAGAATTTTTAGAAACTCTAGATAAAGCAGATTGTGGAGGAAAATTACTTGTCATAGAAAATCTCAAATGTGGATGAAACCTCTCTATTCTGGAAATAGATGCCTGGAAGGACTTTCATCCAAAATGAGGTCAAGTCGATGCTAAGTTTCAAGACTTTTAAAGACAGAACAACAGACTTGCTTATGGTCAGTGTTATAGGCTACAAATTGAATTCATTTGTGATCTGGCACAGAAAACACCTCAGGGTCTTCAAGTGTGTCAGTAAGAACACACCGCCAATGTGTTACAGGAACAGTAAGAAGTCATGGATGACCATCTTCTCTTTGAAGATGCTCTTCTGAGTTGCTGCTATGCCAGCGAAATGGAGAGGTACTGTTTGAAGAATAACATACTTTTAAATTTTGTGCTTGTTATTGATAATGCTCCAGCATATCCTCCTTTCATTGGTGGTCTTCATTTCAATAACAAAATCAAGTGTCTCCCTCCAAACAGCTTTTTGATCCAACCAATGGATCATGGATTATAGCAGCTTTTAAGGCCTGCAATTTGAGGAAGATCTTTGTTCATGCTGTTGCTACAACCATGTATGAATGGCATAGGGAGGAAGACACTCAAGAGTTTGTCCGTGATTTGAAAAGACATACTGAGAATGTAGATGATGCAAAAATCAACAAGGTTGTGGTTGAGATGGCAAACAACTTTAATGTGGGCGTGGATGAGGATGACACTGAGGACCTCTTATAGGTGGTTCCTGAGAAATTGCTTAAGGATGAGTGGAATAGGAATGCATAGATGAATAAGAAACAAAAGTAAAGGAAGGTGCAGGAAAAGAAAAAGAAGAACCCCCAGAAAATTCACAAGTGTTTACTAGAAGCTTTTGCAAACCTCAACAAGCTTCCTAAAAATTTGAAAACATGGACCCCAACACCAAAAGGTTTTCATTAATAGAGGAGAATGTTCATGGTGTATTATCTACCTACAAGCAAATCTATGATGAATGGAAGAAACAAACCAAGTAAACCACCATGGAAAATTTCTGAAAAGTGCGACACCTTCTCTGGAAGAGCCTCCGGAAGAGCCTCAGGCAGGTTCTTCAGAAAGTATTCCAGAAGGCATTGGTATAAAATATATGAAATGCCAACTCCATGCCTGCTTTTGCCCTCGAAGACCTTTCAGTGTAACAGGATTAGGAGGTGGAAGACAGTGATATTGATGATCCTGAATCTGTGCAGACCTAAGCTAGTCTTGTTTTTTTTTCTTAGTTCTTCACAAAAAATTAAAAAGTAAAAAAAAAAATAAAGGTTTTAGAATAAAGACGTAAAGAAAGAAGTATTTTTGAACAGCTGTACCATGTGTGTGTTTTTAAGTAGTATTTTTATAATAAGAGCCAACAGTTTAAAAATTAAAAGTTTGTAAATTAAAAACATTACAGTGAGCTAAAGTTAATTTATTATTGAAGGAAGAAAAAAATTAAAATAAATTTAGTAGAGCCTAAGTGTACAAAGTTATAAAGTCTATGGTACCTTCCAGGAATGTCCTAGGCCTTCACATTCACTCACCACTCAGTCACTGACTCGCTCAGAGCAACTTCCAGCTGTGCAAGCTCCCTTCATGGTAAGTGACCTATACAGGTGTCCCACTTTTTATCTTTTCTACTGTTTTTTTTTTTTTTGTTGTTGTACAGTTTCTATGTTTAGGTACAAAAATATTTACCATTGTGTTACAATAGCCTAAAGTATTAAAGCTTCTACTGTTTGCCTGTAATCCTGGGCATCCCTTGGTTTATCTCTACTTCGATCTGCCATCTCTACATGTCCATCTTTCCTCTGTGTATATCTATGTCTTCACACAGCCTTCTTTTAGGGACACTAATCATTGAATTTGAGCAGTCACCTAATTCATTATGATCTTATCTTACAGTAAGACCATGTACCTATTTGTAGCCTAGGTGCAATAAGCTGTACCATGTAACCTATGTGTGAAGTAGGCTTTACCATCCAGGTTTGTGTAAGTATACTCTATGATGTTTGCATAATGATGAAATCACCTGTCAATGCATTTCTCAGAACGTATCCCTGTTGTTAAGCAATGCATGACAGTATATATACATTTCTATTATTTTTTGCTATCCTCTCCTTTTTGCCTCATTTCACTCTGTTCCCCCACCTTTATTTTTATTCTTTTTATAAATGAGGTTTTCCATTCATTTATATCATTAACATCTTAAATACACTTGTGAACCCTTTTAGACTAGATAGGAATGTTATTTTCATTTATACTTACTTTCTGTTTCTGATGTTGGTTTTATCTGCTTACTTCCCTCACCTGGATTTCTTCAGCCTGTTCGATTCCTTATTGCCAAACTAAGTTTGCAGACTGCACAGCACCCTTCTTTGTTTACTTGTTTTTTAGCTTCATTTCATCTGTTAAAGTGGGCAGTGAAATGGTGTAAAAAGTCTGGATTCAAGCAGTAAGCCTGGTCCCTGTCTTCAGTCTCACATTAATGATTTTTAGTTCTTTGCCCTGCTGTAAGAGTTAAAACTACCAGCTACAAGTCTCAGCAAGCCTGTGGCATCAGGTCTCCATCACATTGCATTGGTGTTGCTTTTCTTCTAAGGAGTTCTTTTGTTGTTTTTATCCTGGCTAGGTAATTTTGATTTTTGAGTTCTACTACTTGTTATCATTTTCCTATCTTGGGAAAGAGGGGCCATCAAAGCAAGGAATTACGACATCACCTTAATGGGAAATTCAGCATAACAAAAGGAAGACTCTTCACTTACTTGTTGGATAGAGGGCCTTTTATGTGCCTGTTACATTTTTCAAATTTTTCATTTATCTATTCAAGTTGAATAGTGTAAACCATCTATTTAAATTTTTAGAAACTTCTGCCCTTAGTCCTTAAAAAAGTTACCACAAAATTAAAACAGCTATTTTCCTAAACATTATTATTTCAGGAAATAATAGTATTTCAGGAAAAATTATTATGAAAATATAGTTTAGCATTACTGTAATAAAAATAGTATGATCTTTAGAAATATATTTTATTATAATTTCCTGTTAAGGACTCTATAAATGCTAATGCATCTTTTAACAAAGTGTTTCTACAAACCTCAATTGGAATTTCATTCTAATTATCTTTTCATTTTATGTGTTTTATAGCTCTCTTCAGGTAGACACATATGCACATATGTATCTGTATATCTGTGTATATGTATACACACACACACATACTGTTTATCAAGGTTCCTCATGCTATATAGTGATCTTGCCATGTGTCTATTAGCAAACCAGATTTCTTCTTATGACAAGTATAACCCATTTTCTTATTTATTTGCAAGCAGATCTTGGTAGGTGCTAGCACCTGACCATACTGGATAAAGTCAGGAAGCAAGCTATACTTTTCTTCTGGCTTTTCAGGTTTACATTTAGGAAGAAGAGAGGATGTTATTGAATCATAAATGTATCTTTATGTATTCTCATTCCTAGGCCGAGTCGTCTGTTCAGAGACTCACTCTCTGTTTAGAAATGCAGTCTGCATCAAAATGTCCTCAAAATATGCTCTTTTGCAGCCTCTTCCTTCTGTATAAAACTAAATGTGTCATTTGTCCCAGAGCAGATGTTAACAAGTATAAACAGAAAGTTGAATGCAGCTACATATATAGAGAGAACAGCAAAATAAAGAGGGAGAGGTGCTAACTAAAATTAAAGGGCAATTTAGTGACTTTCTTTATGTAAAATGTTTTTTCTAGATGCATCGCAGAATTCGTAAACATCTGAGAATGTTGATGGACGATGTGAATGATGTCTGAACAGACATTTTCAGCACATCTTGGCCTATCAGGATATATGAATTTGGCAATGTCTTCCTTTGATTATGGAAAGTGTAAGGGAATGAAGTAGTCCTCACTGGTGAACTGGCTAATGCTGCTGCTTAGTGCCAGAGAGTTATCAAGGCAAAATATTTTATCCCTTATTGCATAATTTTAAATCTTAAAACAAAAGATTTTAAAACCTAGGAAGGAAACAAGAAAATATTGATTTTATAATATTTACTTTGGTTTTAAGAGATCAATGTTGTTGCAGTTGTCTCTTTTGTTACAAATATTACTGAACACGGAAAACACCTATTAAAACTGTGATGCATAGTTGAAAGTTAACCCTTAACTGAGACAATGTCTAGAAATGAAGGGCAACGTTTGCATATGTTGTCTCATTATCCAAACTATTTGAAAAATATTAAAGCAGTGAACTCTGCCTGTATAATTACTTTCTAGTATTTGTAGTGTGACTTAAATATTGTTTTGAGGAACCATGCTACAGATCAGAAATAGATTTTCATTGAAATGGGGAAAACAGTGAATAGAAGAAATATGTCTTAGCATAAACAATGGAGGAGGATAGTTTTACGACCTCAGCACTACCTTCCTGCCCTCATTCCCTTATTCCAGCTACCACTTGTCTGATCTGGGAGTCAGAGTTATCATTCAAAATTGTAAAAGATTCTTTTATTCTCAGTGCTTACCCATTCATAAATTACTTAAATAATATGTATGATTAATACATCTTTATGTATATATGCAAGAAATATAATTTGTAGATAATTTCAGTAACCCATTATGACTAGTTAAAAGTATAACCTAATCAGGAATTATTATATATCATATGTATTTTGTTACGTATTAGTATCCTAGGGCTGTCATGACAAATAATCACAGACTGATTGGCTTAAAATAACAGGAATTTATTGCTTCACAGTTCTAGAGGCCGGGAGTCTGAAACGAAGGTATTGGCAAGACGAAGCTCTCTTTGAAGGTTTAGGAAAGAATTTTTTCTTGCCCCTTTGAAGCTTCTAATGTTTGCCTGTAATCCTTGGCCTCCCTTGGTTTATAAGTACATCACTCTACATTCTGTCCATGTTTACATGTCCATCTTTCCCCTGTGTGTATCTGTGTCTTCACACAGCCTTCTTATAAGGACATCAGTCATTGGGCTTGGGGAGTACCCTAATTCATTATTATCTTAATTACATATGCAAACACTTTATTTCAAAATAAAGTCACATATTTTTTACCAGTTCTAGGGGGAACATGAAGTTTTGGGAAAAACTACTACAGGTCAACATATTAATTTTTATAATCATATAAAATTTCTACTTATGATTTATAGCAGAGCCATGTGACAATCAAATATGTAGACTAATTCAATATGAAGTCATTAATTTTGATCAGTGTGTGTCTCTTTCTTCAAGGTTAATACCTGACATCTGAATAAACTCATTCTCATCAAGAAGTATTTGGAAACTTAG
Organism: Macaca nemestrina; assembly: GCF_043159975.1. NCBI lineage: Eukaryota > Metazoa > Chordata > Mammalia > Primates > Cercopithecidae > Macaca > Macaca nemestrina. The sequence goes on along the minus strand of NC_092126.1, from coordinate 186,613,531 downwards.
GAGAGTTAAACACATAGCATTAGTAAAGAATATGTAATAATTATATATTGGTAAAACAATTAACTGTTTTGTCTTCTGTTTTTTAGTATTTCATTTATAAGCGGTAGTCCTGTTGCATGGCGGGTGCTGTCTTTAGTGAAATCTGAGGATGTGCTATTAAATGTAACACAGAGAAGAATAAAAACACAGGGATTTTGGAAATCTGTACACTTTTTTTTTCCCAACTTCAGGAAATAATCTTAATTCACACTTTAGATGTGACCTCTAACAGCCCTTATATAGATCTTGGAAAGTTTGTGAAGTGATGAAAACTTGTAATGATTTCTATGAATTTCTGGTGATTTTACAGAAACTCCCTACTGGGAGGCTTTGATTTATTCTGTACTATGAATCATGGGAAAGTAAAGTATTATCCAGGCTGTTTCCTTTTAAGGTTGAAATGAGAATTATTAGTAATTACCCTGGGACAATACGTGTAAAGTGGACACTTGAGCCTACTAGCTATTTATAAACCTACTGATCTTTTTATTGCTAATTTGAATAATTGTTTCTCTCACATGCTTCATCACGGAATAAAGTAATGATCAGACATGACTTCTCTTAGTCATGGTTAATGTTTCATAGCCATTTAACTAATGAGAAGAAAGGTACTAATGCAGTGGGATGACTATGCAAAATGGTGTTATCTGTTTTGTGAAATCCCACAGAGGGAGGAAACTACATATGTAATTTGGAAGAAAATGTAAAAGCTACTGTCTTTAATTTAAAATTCACATATAATGAATTAAACATTATTCTTGCATACATATCTTTTTTCCCAATTGCATGGATTACTGAAAATAAAATTAAGTGGTACTGAAAATCATCAGAATATCGTTGAAAATACTCTGACACCCATGGATAGCGAGGGCCAACTGTAAAGGAAATACTAAAGGAAACAGAGGGAGATTTGAGGAACAGAGAATATGGCTGTGACAGCAAGCATGGAAAGAGATGTTTGATTTTGGAAATCCCTTATTATCTACAGAATGTTACTGAATAAGAAGATTTACAGGCAGTGTTTTTGCCACAGAAATAGATTCTGGCATGTGCCAATGCGATTAAGCACCCTATTCATCTCTGTCAGTCATGGCCCTTCAAAGACTGATTTCAAAGAATTGCTTGTTAGGAGGAGGACAGGAGGAAACATTTGAAAGAACAAATGATTAATGGCATCGTTACTGAGTCTTGTAGTTATTATGCAAAATCTACAGTGTTTTGTATGAAAAATGGAAACAACTGGAATATCCATGGATTTCCTCATTCTGAATCTTTGACCTAAAATACATTAATCTAACAAGCCACATATTGAAACTAAACTTGATTGCATGGCTGGATAGGAAGTGGTGATCAGTGTTGGTTCTAGCTACACATTTTCCTGGGAATAGAAAAGAGCTAATATCATTTCTGTTACATAAATTATGACATTTGATCTTTGGGGGCAACCTGTTAATAGAGAGTAAAACTCATGGAGAATGGGGCCTTCAGTAATATACAATAGTTTTTTATCAATTTATGAGACTCTCATTAACCAAGAGATTTTGAAGCTCTGTGCCATGGGTACCTTAAATTAACATGGATAAATGAAAAACAATATATTTTGGACTATATGTATAAAATAACCTTATTTTGGAAACAGCCATACCTACAAAATGTTTGGCACTATACATGTATGTATAATATACATACAGTCATAGAAATACATTTTGTCAATGCCTTCCAACTGGTTATACTGTGGTAATCTATGACTTATTGGATTCAGGATTGGATTGAGAAAAGACGGGAAAATCTGGGAAAAGGTTTTTTTTTGTTTGTTTGTTTGTTTTTTAGTTGATATTCTTTAGAAAATGTTTGAACTTTCAGAAATGGAAAGAATTATTAAAATCTTACTTGTCATAACAGATAGGATAAAAAATAAAATTACATAATGTATAACATTCAAAATGAAGGAACAGCAGTCTTCTTTGTTGCCAAAAGGCTGAGAATGGTGTGTTGGTCGTTAGGTAAAAAAAAGGAAAGAGGGATGTGTAACAAAACTACTGTTGCTACAGAGAACAAAGAGGATCCCAGCTTCATTTTCTGTGTAAGACCCTGCAAGTATAATTATGTTTCTTAAGATTTTTCAGGTTGCCACTACTATCCTTCAATCAAGTCACAGAAATGATGTTATTATCAACTATTTGTAATGATTGATGTTATGCATTAATGTGCCAATTCTGTCAAACATCTATTAAATATGTGAGATATATAGTACCAATAGAAAGGTTAAATATTTTCCTGAAAGTACTTTTTAACTATTGTGCTTACAAATAAATCACAGGAACTTAAAGATATAATTCTGGCTTACTGCAGAGGATGGGGGTAATGATGCCAATTTCACAAAACTTATTACTAATCTACAGTGTCAGCCTGTTATGTTGCTAATAAGAAAGATAACGGAAAGGTGAGACAAGGCCATGGAAAGGACGAGGACGATGGATACTGCTTGGCATTATTTAACATCTTATGAAGTTGCTATATTATAAAGAGCAGTTACACTTGTTAAAAAGAGCAGATATTTGGCAGAAAATTAATTTTAAAGCAATGTATCATCAGTCTTATCTAGTCAGGACAACAGAAACATCCTAGTTCATTCAAAGAGAAGGTATTTAAAACATGAAATTTTTTCCAAAGTGTTAGAATGATACAGGAGTAAAAGGGGGAGAGAATACATATAATTATCACTTACCGCTGGAAACTACTATTACTTCCTTGGCTGGAGGGGCAAAAGGGAAAGCAGTGACCCAGAGCCCCATTATGGCATGCTGCTGTGGCCACTGCTGGTCTTCAAATTACTGACTTACCATTTTTCAGCAACCCTTGAGTCACACACCTCCTGATGCTGCAGGAACCTTGGAACCCATAGGCTGACTGAACCTCCTGTGCTCATCTAGGCTATTGATGGAATCCACATTTCAGTTGTTACTACTGCATTGCCTATTGTTGGAGCCGGAGCCAGTAAGCACTGTGCTGCTGAGTCTGCTGAACTAGCTCTGTTTCTGTTGCCAGAGCCAGAAGCAGAAGAGGGGAAAAATGCCTTTTCTCCTCTTCCTTTTAATTTCCTACCAGGATCTCTGATTGACAAGATCTACTGGAGGTCACACAGCATTGGATTCTTCAGAATTCCAGCTACAAATTGGATTAATTTATTCAACAAGCATGTATTGAGTATTTACAGTGTGCAGATATATTTTTAAGCACTGAAGACTCCAAAGTGAATAGACAGTACAAAAGTCTGCCTCTGTGGTGCTCACACGTTAGCGGAGTGAGCAAGAAAATAATTACGTATATGAACTACTATAATGTACTATGTCGATAAGGACTAAGAAGAAACAAATAAATAAAATACTGATATAAAAGTTACAGACTTATGTTGAAGTGGTGCCAGAGTTGAGGGAGTCTACGTGATAAAGTAATATTTGAGCAAACTTCTAAAGAAAATGGATTCGGAGCCATCTGGGTATCTGCAGAAGAGTGTTCTCGGGAGAGGTGTAACCTAGTACAAAGCCCTTCAAGCTCGGATGAATGGCAAGTATGCAACCAAAACGTGGAAGCCAGAATGGCTGGTGCAGAGAGGCCCAGGCAAGAGTTGTAGGAGTTGAGGAGAAAGAGGTGTCATTGTCCTTGCCCTGCTCTGGGAAGTAATTTGAATTTCTTATGTGCGATTTTGTCTACAGATCAGGGTTCATATGTTATGTTTTCTTGGAAAATCACCCTTAAAATGTGTAATTTTTATGTTAACAAACAAAATGAGGAGTGGGATTGTTGATATTAGTTTAAATGTCAGGGCCGGGCGTGGTGGCTGAAGCCTGTAATCCCAGCACTTTGGGAGGCCGAGACGGGCGGGTCACGAGGTCAGAAGATTGAGACCATCCTGGCTAACACAGTGAAACCCTGTCTCTACCAAAAAATACAAAAACTAGCCGGGCGAGGTGGCGGGCGCCTGTAGTCCCAGCTACTCGGGAGGCTGAGGCAGGAGAATGGCGTGAACCCGGGAGGCAGAGCTTGCAGTGAGCTGAGATCTCGCCACTGCACTCCAGCCTGGGCGACAGAGTGAGACTCCGTCTCAAAAAAAAAAAAAAAAAAAAAAAAAAAAAGTCACAAGACTATTTGTATTTTTATGGGACAGTTGAGTTTTTGTTACTTACAAACTTTAAAAATGCTCATTAAGAGGTTTTTACCCCAAATTATCATCATAGCTTCATAGTACTTTAATAATTTTTTAAAACAATTTTAGAGAAATTGTTTAGAAAACTCTTTGCAATAAACATTTTTGTTGAAGTTCATTTTATTGAAAATTCTCAAGGAGACTGCATTAATAACAATGAATTCTTTTGATTTAGGTAGTCCATGGACTTCTCTTTGAAAAACATTGTTCAAAGGGTACAGCAGATATGTGTAGATATTTGTCACAATTTTAACATTGGTAATATTTCTAAATTTGATGTACAGGATGATGATATGCATGAGCTTCTGGTAAATAAGAAAATTAGCTGTCAAATAAATTAAAACTATATTTCACCTGTCAAATTAAAATTGTAAATGGACGACTCTGATAAAGGACCTTGAAGCTAGTACCCTTGTTTATGCTGATATGCATTGTATGTACTGAAAAGCAAATACATTCCTGAAACCATAAAACCAACAATGGTAGCCATGTGTTCTTTTCTGGTATTAACTATTTATGAGACTTTTGCCAAAGAATGCGAAAGCAGTACATGTTACGTGTGCTTTAAAATGTTAATTGCCCAGTTATTTAAAATTTCTAAGAGAACAAAGAAAAATGACTTTAGAATTCAAAGTGCATTCTTCAGTGGATATACTTCTGCTCCTGCAAATAGAATTTCATCAAATTATAGATATTTTGTGATGACTTGGTTCTATTAAAAACCAAGTTCTTAAGTTCTTCTCTATAAAAAAGGTCTGAAATTATAGATTTTGTTTTAAAATTCTTCTTAATACAATATAAAATGTTACTTTTTTATTCTTTTTGTTCTTATAATTTTAATATTCAGAATTATTAGTCTTATTATGGAATTTTTCACTCCATGGCACTTGGCTTAATCACCTGGCATCCTGAATTCCTCTGATTATGAAAATACAGATTTTTAAAAATCATGTGGAATATTATGTGTTTATGCAAAGACAATCGATATGAAATTAAGCTAAAATTATAAATCTTATCTAGACCAAATTAAATGTCTCACAATTCTATAACACTGGATTCTAGAATAATAAATGTTTCTGAACTGAAATATCTCATGTGTTTTGTCACTTGTGGAAACGCTTGTAACTTGAAAAAGATTGAAAGCTATGGAGACTATTAATTATTCTCATTAGAGTTTTTTTAAAACTATTTTAGGAATCACCAAGAGTGACAATATCTGCAGATATAAGACAAATCGGTGTTAATATACCCTTTGTAGATCTTTTAACTATAGTAAACTTGTTGGCTATAAGAAAATGAATTTTATCATAGATTACCTACACTTTGAAGAATCTCATAATTTAAGATTTTTAAATGGAAATAACATTGTAAGTACATACATAAACAATGCGGGTATATGTATGTGCTTGTGCTCATGCGTACTCATGTATATGGATTCATATGTCAAATCTCAAAACTATGGCAACAACTTTTTCTCCAAAAATTGTGTTAAACCTATTAAATCTGAATATGATAAGTCTGCTGAGTACAGATAATATTGAGAAATCAGTGAGAAACCTAGTAAATTACTAAATATCTTATTTTTCTTTTCCTGTTTAAAAAACTGAATTATCCATATTCTTTTATCAATAAACTGCTAAGCAGATTGCAAGAGAGAGAAGTAGGAGACAAGGTAACTTCCATTCCCCCTACTTTCTCTCTCTCTCTCTCTTCTCTGTCTCTCTTTGTTTTTACTTTTCTTTCTGCAGATCCTGCAGTCTCAGATTTCCACTCTGTTCTGAGACCAACACTGTATGTGAAGTGCGTCAAGTGTCAGCCATCTTGGGTAAGTTCACCTAAGTTCAGGCTTTTGTCTTCCCTGGTTCTCAGCTTCTTTGCTCTTGGAACCCTATTCTTCATGCTCTAACACCTACTCTGCAATGCATCAAGATCCTCTTGTGTCACTTATTTACCAGTTGAGCATCTTGAACACTCTTCCAACAAGTGAACTCATCGTGTTACAGATACGGCAGATTCAGATATCCTGACATGTCATGTACCCTTGTGCTCTGTTGTATATTATTTAGAATATCTTTGTGTCTCTGCACCTTTGTCCACAATTTTCAACCACATCACTTGTTTTTTGTCATATTTTTCTGTGTTGCTCATTGTGGTCAATGGAACTACATAGCAGCAGCAGAATCCCATAGTAGGTGGCTTAGAACAGCCATTGGGTTAAGAGGTAGAGTTTTTAAGATCACCTTTTCTCTAGAAAGTTAAGTCTAGAGTTTGGGAAAGTAGTGCAGAATTTGGCCACTAGAGGTATAGGAGAAACCAGACCAAGGGTAGAGGGGAAGGATGAAGAGAGGACACAGGTTTCTGTAAGGATGTGATTATTGGGTTTAGGTTTGCAAAACACTGATTTCCAGATAAATGATCTCTGGAATTTCAGTGGGAGTGGAGAGTAATGGAGAAGGGAATTGGGTTCTAAGGAGATATTAATAGACAAAAATAGAGCCCCTAAATTGACATTTATAAAAGAGGACTTCAACCACTTGTCCTAATCTCCTGATGAACTATTATGGAACGTCATAGTGAAAGGATCTACAGAAATTAAAAAAACATATAAACAATGGGCATGTCTTTGGTTTCTGTTATATCACTTTTTAAGATGTGTTTAGCACTTTCTTGAAGATTTTACTTAAATGCAAATACATTATTTCCTTCAATATATTTTAAGAGTAGTCATTTATTTATTTATTAATATTTATTGTGTATTTATTATGTTCAAGGGGCTGTTAAAGGTGTCATTTATTATATACCCCACTGAAAAGAATGTCCATTTTTATTTCTTTTGACTATTCTGGTTATCTGTTCATTGTGGTTATAGAAAACTTGAAAACTAGGATTTCTTAACTTCTGGTGTCTTGCGGCTATTTCTAGACTTTTTCATATTGATGATTACAAGGAAAAAAACTTCATTTTGATATTTCTCTCCTGTTGTTATTTTATAATTGCCTTAGTTTTATTTTTATTTGCATTGATATTACATCTTTTCTATGCATCTTATGTTTGCATTGGTACTTTTAACTTCAAATATTTTTAATATTTAGTAAACTATGTCAATTTTTAGAAAAGATATAGGTGTATTTCATGTTTTTAAGTCAACCTTTAGTACTTAGTTATTATTTTATTATGGACTTTAAGCTATTTAATAGCATCTCCCCAAACTCATATATATATATATATGTTTTCTGTAATTTGAAAAACATAATTTACAATGTACCTTGAGTTATACAACCTTGGGAAATTGTCAGAGTTCATAGCACCCTTCAAATAAATAGGTTAAGATTAGCTTTTCTGTTCTTTCTGTATGAGTTCATATGTATGTTTATAATATACATTCATGCATTGCTTATGTTTTTAGAAATTTATCGTTAGCAATTTTGTTATTGTGCGAACACGATAGAGTGTACTTACACAGTAACGTAGATGGTATAGCTGGTACACATCTGGACTATATGATATATCTTTTTGCTTGTAGGCTGCAAACTTGTGTAGCATGTTACTGTTTGGAATATTATAGGCAGTTGTAACACAATGGTAAGTATTTGTGTATCTAAACATAAAAAGGGTACACTAAACCATGTGATATGCACAATGTGAAATGGTATACCTGTACAGGGAAGCTCCATTATAATAGGATGGGGACACCACTATACATGCAGTCAGTCATTAACTGAAACATCGTCATGTGGAGCATGATTGTAATTTCATTCCATGGTCCATTTATACTTACTTATACATTTAACTAACTACTAATTTTTTCTATATATATTATAGGAATAAAACCGAATAACCACAGAGCTTTGCAAAATGTTTTATATATTTTACCAGAGATTTGCCATGCCCTCTCACCAGTGATAGAACATGACGAAGTAATGATCTGTATAGCCTCTTTATAAGCTTGAATTTTATGTCATATACTTCTCATCTTTTTTTGTACTTGGATAGCTTATTATTAGTTCTCATTTGAGGTCAGTAGGGTAAAATTACATGTTTTCATATGTTCCCATGCCGATTTCATTCATTTTATCTTCCAGGATATGCTCTGTGTGCTGAACAATAGCCATTGTTAACTGAGTGGGTCAATTAATTGCAATGGAATTTAGGGGCAACTGAGTGAAGGAGTTGTTGGATGAGAGGGATTTTTTTTTAAAGAAGGGGAAGTAGGTATTTGCATCCCTCTTAAGCTGTTTCAATAAAGAAAACAATTTTCTCTGTGTCCCTATTAGTGTAAACTGTTGATGAGTTTGAAAGCCAAAGCTATCTGGATTTATTACGAGGCACTGTAAGATGAAAGGATCATCCTAATCTGGTTTTAAGGGAATAGCTTCATTGGAGTTAATCTGCTGTGAGCCAGAAATACAGTTTTCAGAGATTTGTAAAGTAGTTGAAGCAGCTGGGAAAGTTAGAGAACAGGAGCCAAAGGTTTCTTTTGCTTTATATTGATTCAATTAGTGAGAAATATAATCTTTAGGATTTTAATGATAGATATATAGAGATGTAGGCCAATAGATCCATATGATATTTTTCAGGTTAATTTAACTGGTTACTTTGGCTTTCTCCTTATATTAAAAATCATATAGTTTGGAAAAATTTTTAAAGATGAGCTAAGAGTCATATTAACTTCCTAGAGAATTTGTTTTTAAACTAATATACTAATTAGTGTAGATGAAGATTATTTGGGCATACCTCTTAGATAAGTGAGAAAACAATTGTGTTTTAATTTCTTAAGCTAATCCAGTAGATCCATCATCTTTGACATAGATTTTAAAAACATATACCAGCAAAAAATTCTGGCATAAATAAAGAAAAATATGTGAGTTACCTTTCATCAAAATCTTCTAATAGTAGTTTGATTTTTTAAATTTTCTAGTAATTCCTTATCATTGGCATTTGGGAATGACAATATTCACATATGGGATTTTTAAACTGACTATACAATGTATGCATGATTGTCATAAAAATAAGAGTTTATGTCTAGAGTTCAGTTAGTAAATTTATTTATACTTTACCTTTTTCCAAAAGGATACGGATGAACTGATCATTACACTGTGCTTTCTGTGTAAATATAGTCGTAACTTTGAAACTAAAGATATTCAAAATAGTACATCTTAGGAGGAAGCCTTATAGTGCCTTATGGTGTTCAATATATATTTGTTATATAAATGAGTGAGTGAAACCAAAAGATATATTAAGCGAACAAGTGGAACATCTTGGTCTAAAACCTCAACTTTCTTAACCAGAAATTCTGGACCAGAATTATAAATGTTGGCTCTGCATTTGACTTTATGCTTGACCTTAAGCAAGTTTCTCTGTATCTCTAAGCATATATTTCTTCAATTATACAATGTTGGAGTTGGCCTCGATGTAATCTAAGCTTCCGACTTTCTGTTTGGTAGTGTGACTGGCCGTTTGTGCTTGCACAGTCACATAAATAGCTTGTTAGTTACTGAGAATGCCCATTCTCTGGAAAACTCTCAATGCCAGTAAAGTCTTTCTTATATTGAGCTAAAAATTCTAAGGTGTACATTGTTCATACATGTGCTACGTGTGCCTTCAACATATTCATAGAAATTATTGATGGAAAATAGTATATAAGACAAGACAGGGCATTGTGTTATGGTTAATTTTTTTTTTAACAACAACAACAAAAATAATCCATCCAATTGCTGAGGCAGCAAATGTAGGAGTCAGTCTTGATCCCTTTCTACCATCAAATTTTGCTTCAATTTGACCACTTCCTAACAATCTAACCACAACTATTTTAGTCCTCGCTTGGCAGTTGCCTGATAGTTGATCTCTCTTCTACTTCTTACCCATTACTCCCAGTAGTAGCCATAATGATGCCTTAAAATTACTTTATATCACTGTATTGCTCAAAACCTGCAATAACTTTATTTATCTCTTGGATCAAAATTCAGAGGACTTACTATTTCTTGGAAGGTTCCAAGTGACTAAGCCCAGCCTACCTCTCTAACCCAGTCATCAGTTAAACCTACTCTGTTTTTCTCTTGGCTCCCAGCTGTTCTGGCTTTTTTCCTGTCTTTAAACTTGTTCTTCTCTTTTCTTTTCTTCAATCTTTTCTCAAATGCCATTTGAGTGAAGGATTGAATGGTGAGCAAAGGATTGAATGATATGCAAAGAGGCTTTACTCAACTTATCCAAAATAATCTTCCCAATTCATCATGTTATATCCCCTTAACCTCCATTCTTTTCTTACTAGCATTAGTTAGTTGTATGTTTCCCCATAACAGTGTAGGCTCCATGATGTCTATCGTGTTTACCACTGTATGTATAATTTCCGTCCCATAGTTAGGAGTACAATAATTGTTGCCAACTGAAAGACCATTGCTTTTCTCATAAATAATCTTTTATTCCTGTTGCATTTATATTTTGTGCTTCTGAATGCCTTATGAAATTGTTTACTTTGATATATTTGCTTGAAATATATTGGTGACATTTTGACTTTTGTATGAAAATCAAGCTGTATTTAGGGGGAAAATGCTGATGGCTATTATATTAAAATATTAGTCTTATAAGCATTCAACACACATAGTTGGAATTAATAATTATTGAGCTACAGTTTTACAAGTTTTTTTGTTTAATCTGATGAGCATATATTATAATCAGAAAAATTAAGGCATCAGGAATAAGTTAAATACTTTATTGAAAGCATATTTCATGAATATAGGTCAGAAAGTTGATTCTATTTCTATTCATTCAAATTAATTTTTTAATATTCAGGAACAGTAATGCCCCATCTTAATCTTTATCAAGTTAATCTCACTTTAATTTAATAATACAGTTATGTTTTTATTGTGGAAAGCTTTAACTTCTTAAGAACACTTATTTTAATAGAAAAAGTTTAGGTAGATATAGTAAAATATGAAAAATGCAGACAAACTTTAAGACAGCAGTTACTTTTGAGCATGCCCGTGGAATACAGTAGGGAATGTGACCTTTAGTGGTATTTGTAAAATTTTATTTTTTTAAAGCAAAAAAATATGAAATTAATAAAATCAGAGTTTAGCATTTGTTCATACATGGTGCTGGGCAAATTCTTGTCTGTCTCATATTATTCCTTATAACTTTTGATATATTTTAAATATTTTTAATAAAACTGAATATTTAAAAATAATAAAATTAGTAATACTTTGTCATTTAAATGAATCTATAGCCTAGTAATGGTTTGCTCTCTGTATAATTTGAATAAGATTTCTGTTAAAGATAGTACATTTTAAAAAACTTTAAATATATTTTAATCTACCTATTTCAGTGTATGTATTTAAGTGCTTTTCACACATTTTTGATACTATTTTTCTAAAATTATTTGCTTTTCTTTTTTTTTTACCTTCTATTACCTTTTCACAACTGAATACAGAATGTCTCACTTTAAGTGCCTAGAACTAGAAAAAACATGAAATCTGAAACAGAAAATATGCGTCTTACAGAAATTCAAATCATTTTGATTGGGATGGGGCATAAATAAATGAAATACACTTAATGAGAAAAAAGACAAGATTCACTTTTCAAAGTTTTTGTTCTTTTTAAATATGCCCTGTCAGTTGCATAAATCTTCTCTTTTTTTCTTGATTAAACTCTATATTTATAATCCTATTCAATTGGTCAATAAATAAATATAAATATAATATAACCCCTTTGTAATGCTGTAAATGTGGTCTGAATTTCAGTAGCCACCATAGAGAGTCCTGTCATGTTGAAGTGAATAAAATGACTGGGGTGAACATTCTGAGTAAGTCAGGAACTAATTGCCAATCAATAGTGAAACAACAAGTATGCCATCATGAAATGTATACCCTAGCAGGAGATATTGAAAATAAAATAGGAGATTTCAATATTGTGAGATAAATGCAGTGCTGTGAAAAATACTGAGACTGTGAAATAATAGAGGAGGCGCGTATCTCAAACATAGAGTTTAAGAAAGCTTTCTTAGGAGAATTAGCATCTAATTGGGGACCTAAAGGAAAGGTAGGATTTAGGCAAAAAGTGGAAAGGCACAGATGTTTTATTTTATTTTATTTTATTTTTGTTTTGAAAAAGGGGTTCACTCTGTCATCTAGGCTAGAGTAGACTGTCACGATCATAGATCATCCTAATCTTGAACTCCTGGGTTTAAGCAGTCTTACTGCCTCAGCCTTCCAAGTAGCTAGGACTACAGGTGTGTGCCACCATGCCCAGCTATTTTTTTAAAAAAAATTTATAGTAATGAGGTCTCACTATGTTGCACAGTCTGGTTTTCAACTTCTGAACTCAAGTTATCTTCCTGCCTTGGCCTTCCAAAATGTTGAGATTCCAGGCATGACCCTCTACCTGGCCTTCTGTAGACATATTCACAAGTCCATAAGCAAGAGAGAGAACATAATAACTTAAAAACTGAAATATTGTTTAATATGCTAGTGGCATGGTTTTTGAGGGGGAAGCAGTGTAAGATAGAATTAAAATAGTCTCCATTAAGGAATGTGGATTTTAAGGCAGGGTGTGGTGACTCATATCTGTAATCACAGTACTTTGGGAGGCCAAGGCAAGAGGATCACTTGAGGCCAGGAGTTCAAGACCAGGCTGGGTAACATAGTGAGACCCCATCTCCACACACACACACACATACACACACACAGGCATGGTGACACATGCCTGTAGTCCTAACTAGCTACTCAAGAGGCTATCGTGGGTGGATTGCTTGAGCTTGGGAGGTCAAGGATGCAGCAAACTATGATTGTGCCACTGTACTCCAGCTTCGGTGACAGAATGATACCTTCTCTCAAAAATAAATAAATAAATAAATAAATAAATAAATAAATAAATAAAGTGGATTTAATTCTAAGAGAATGACATAATCCAATCACATTTAAGAAAGATCTCTGTGGCTGCAAATGCTGCTTCATCTTACTTTGTGTTATTTATTTATTTTTTTCATAGAGAAAGTCTCTAATTTTCTAAACCTGGTCATATCCCCCTTATATAGATTTCCTAGCACTTTGACTCAACCTTCAGAGCGCATTTTTTAATTATAATGAAATAATAAATTGTGAGCCGAGATGCTCTGTGTCTGATTCTACCACCTGCATCATAACATGGTAGGATCAAAGTGTCTGGTTTGTTGCCATCTTTTATGTAGTAGTACTCAATCAGTATGTAATGAATGAGTAATCTTAGGGATCTAAGCACCATGAATAAGACAGTTTTCCAGATTAATAATTTAGCTAAAGATAACAAAAAATCACTATTGATTTTAAGCTCTTTTCTTTCTCATTCTTTCCTTCCTGAATGCATTTAATAAACATTTATTGAGGACTTGTCAAGTATTATGATTGAACCTAAGGAAGATAAGTGATGTGATATGTGAATAATAGTTAATTATAAAAATAATGTCTATATTTCAAGCAAGGTTTGTAATGGAGATATGATCAACAATATTAAATGTGCACCTAACGATATGAATTTCTCTTATTACAACTTAAGAAAAATGTTGTTCATCATGTATGGATCTCTTGTACCCCAGAAGCTGCATGTCAACTTTCAAATTATTTTCATGCCGCACAAAAGAATTGGATAAATACAGTTTTTTTAAAGTATAATTGGAGACCTGCTCTTTATAATTTGTTAACAATGATAAAACACTATCCAAAATATCAGGGGATATTGATGAATTGTAGATACCTACCTTTTTGCTTTTCTTAAATATCTACTTAATTGTCTTAATGACAAGTGAATGTTTATTTGGTAAAGTTTTAAGTCATGTGAAAATATTTTTAAGTTGAAAATATGATTTTGGACAACTGTTAGTAAATATTATCATTAAAAATACCATTCAATAGTACCCACAAATGTACATATAAAAAAGCACCTACATTCAAATAGAATCTACTTAGTATTTTGGTTTTCAAAAAGACAAAATTAATTCTAGCTCTTGAAGTTATAGTTTGTGTTTAAGAGACGAAGAGTTCCAGATAGCCCAACTTAGTTAAATTCCATAGGGTTTGAGAATACCACTTCATAATCTTTGGCAAGGGCAATGACAACATGGCAGAGTTTAGCAGAGAAAATCCTATTAAAGGAAATAAGGTATTATTAAGAAAGAAAAGAAAACCGAGAGAATCTTCTCGTTTGCTAGCAAAGTATGCAATGTATACATAATCTAGAGTAAAGTTGTATATTTTGATTTTTTCATACTCTTTCTGTTGCTGAAACAGAAATTAAAAGTGTGTTGAAGAAAATTACATTACTTTGTGAGAAAAGGAGAAAGTTGTGAGATAATAAAATCAAAATTTACTTTAGCAAAACGACATGTTCAGATTAGTTATTAAAATATGGGGAAAATGTTAGTGATAAAACCTTTTATACAGGTAAGTTCATTAAATGTTTTGTCAGTAGTATTTACATGTTAAATGCTACTTTGATATTATTATTTAATATTATTATTAAATGGTACCATGATTGAATCTACTAGTTTATTAAAATTATGGGCATATCAAGGGTTGGATTTTTAAAAGCTAAAATGGTGATGAAATAAGGGTATGTCATTTTAAAGGAAAACATGGGAAAACAAATTTAAAGTAAATGGCAAATAACATTTAAAATTCAATGTAAGGACAATTTCACAAATATTCAAATGTCTGTTTCTTTACTCTTAAGTTGTGCATTTCTTTATCTGTATTAACTATTTGTATTTTAATGTTAATAAGAGGGTTCATTTCTGTAAGTGGTACATAAAGTAGTTTAGGCTGTTTTTCTATACCTAAAGTAAAGCATTGTTCCCTAGTGGAAATTATTGAATTACTGGCATAGTGCACAGGAATGATTACAGATTGCTATTATTTGGCTTTAATGGCAGGTGTTGAGCAGAATAAATTCAAGGAACACATATTGTTTACCGACTATTTTACCTATATTTTCAAATTTAATTCTAAAAGTTCTGACAGTTTTTTATTGTTATTCTCCTTTTATAGATAAGGAAACTGAAGCTTACAAAGTATAAGACAGTATCTTCCATAACATCAATAGCTCTTTTTCAGTGAGTCAGGTTTAAATAAAAATATGCCTCATTCTAATACATGCCTTTCCCTTTATGCTATAGACCTCTCACATGAGGTTGATAATCATAGCAATTGCAGCAGCAGTAGTAATAATTATAGAGATAGCACATACTTACTGTGCTCATTATGTTTCAGGGATTGTTCCTAGCACTTTGTATAAATTAATTCTATTTAGTTTGAAAAATAACCCTATGAAATAGGTACTGTTTTATACCAGTTTTATACATGAGAAAAAAACAACTCTGAAGTAGGAGTAACCATCATTGAATGTGTCGTATAGGTGTGTGTGATTCTAGAGATGCAAAGTGGTAAAATGCAGGCCTTTGATAAACCAAAATGTTAGAGATGCTTTCCATTTCAATATGGTTGTTAACATATGTCATCCTTTTAATAATTTATTATTTAAAATGCTGTTCATCAAGTTCTGAAAATATTATGAAGTATTTAAGTCCTAAAGAAAGAGAAGATGGAGAATAGACCAATCCATATGTATGGATGAGTAAAGAATGTTGTGGAAATATTTGAGCTTCTTGGTTCCAGGGACACATAAGAGGAGTAATTAAATTTACCTTTTGATTTAGGATCTTGGGACAGAGCCTTTGGAAAGAGATCAACATTGTAACTACATGTCTAACTGGAGATACTGATCTATATAAAACAGAAAGAAGTAATAGCATAATTGACAGTTCTCATACTTATCTCCTTTGGGGAATGTCCTTTTTTTTTTTTTTTGGTAACATCTTTACTATTTTTGTTAATATTATACTATTGTTAGCATTAGCTGGCAGGTTAATAAAGATCCTGATGCACTTACTGAACATGTGGGGAAAAAATGCATGTCATATAGATTGGTGCAGAAGTTATTGTGGTTTTTGCCGTTACTTTCAATGTCAAAAGCTACAATTACTTTTGTGCCAGTCTAATAGTTTTGAAGAGACTCATAGAAAAAAACAAGGAGCCAGGGGGAAAACAAAGAGAAGACATAGGGCCCAGTGTGGAGTGAGTAATGAGTAGATTGAAAGAGCTGTCCTCAAAGGGTAGGAAGTAATTTGGGCCTAATATCATAAATTACGTAGAAGGTTATTCTTTTGATTAAAACGACTTATTAGCACTTGAGAATATCATTTTTATAGGTCTTCAGAACAGAGTGCCAATGAGTTCAAAATACTAGTCAATCAGGAAATATAAGAAGCCCAAGCAACTGGCAAAGACCTAATTTGAGTAACCAATAAAATTTGCAAAATGAGAAATCAAATCAAATGTTTTATTCATTGACTTGTGTAGTCTAATGCCTGGTAATCTCCAAAGTGTGAAAGATTTACTATTTGTGAATCATTGCTGTGCTTTCAGTAGGCTGTAGTTTTCTAATTGCCTCTAAAGAATTTGCTTTCCTACAGATCTCCATTAATTTTCCTGCATAGTATCTTCTAACATTTTTTTTCCATAGCCAGAATGTTGTTCATATTGCAACCCAGTATACACACAAACACACACACATTTTTTGTCCGGGCGTGGTGGCTCACACCTCTAATCCCAGCACTTTGAAAAACTGAGGCAGGTGGATCACCTGAGGTTAGGAGTTCGAGACCAGCCTGACCAACACGGTGAAACCCCATCTCTACTAAAAATGCACAAATTAGTCGGGCGTGGTGCCAGGCACTTGTAGTCCCAGCTACTCGGGAGACTGAGACTGGAATTGCTTGAACCCAGGAGGTGGAAGTTGCAGTGAGCCGAGATCATGCCACTACACTCCAGCCTGGGTAATGGAGCGAGACTCCATCTCAAAAAAAAAAACAGCTTTTTTTTTTTTTTCATTCTAGTTTTTATTTTTCTCTCCAATACAATTCCTAATGGAAGTGCACAACACTGTGGAAAAAGATAAGCTTCCTGAGTACCTCCACTTTCCCATCTCTGCAGAAGGCAGTGAGGCTGCTCCCATGCACAGTGCACCACTGCTACCACCTACAACCACCATTTGAGAAACAACACTGCACTAAGGCTATCTGTGACCAAGGAATTTGTACAGAGACTTGGACCCCTGAAAGCACCCAGAAGCAAAGCCAAAGAATCCACCCAACATTCGTTACACTCACACCCTGAAAGGGGGGAAAAATGTCTTACCAAACAAAAGTAAATTCAAAAATAAAAGTGACAGCCTTCCCAGGTGAGAAGAAACCAGTGTAAGAACTCTGGCTTCATGAAAAAATAGTATTATGACAGCCCCAAAGGATAACACAAGCTTCATAACAATGGATCCTAACCAAAATGAAAATTCTGAAGTGACAGATAAGGAATTCAAAAGATGAACTCTAAGGAAGCTCAGTAAAATCCAAGAGAAAGTTGAAAACCAGCAAGAAAACTTATGTCTAAAAAATCATGAAAACTTACTTATCCTTACTACTTTGTATTTTATATACTTTTAGTATCCTCTCTCTACCCCCATCCCACCTTGACAATCATGATGAACTAAATTATTTTAATAACCTAATCATGATTGAGATTTTCATTGCATAGAGATTGGAACACAAAAAAGGATTATAAACCATAGGTAGTAATAACTATATGTTCGAGATTTACTCATATGCTAGAGATTAAAGTTTTGAAGGGAACAAGCAACTAATGGCATATTTTCCAACTGGATGAAATTATATTCTAAGTTTACATATTAAACTTTTATAGTCTAATGTTATTAAAACATGAAAATGTATACTTTTAAAACCATTGCTTTATGATTTAAATAGTTGTGTTATATTAAGAGAAGTTGTACGGTCAGTGACAGTTAATATATAAAGGCATTATGTTTTGGATAAAATTTCTTTATATTATAGAATTCCTTGACCATTCAGTGATGGAAAGCAATGTGCGAGGCAGCAAAGGGATAAGAGTAAGGAATGCATTAGAAATCAAATACAGGAAATTTTATACTTTGGGACCTTACTTTTATAAGGCTTTCTGAAATTGAGTTTTAATAGTGTTTTATTTAAGGTAATTTATAGTTTTAATGTTATTTTATGAGAAAATATGCATTTCAAACTTGGGCTTTAAGTATGTACAAAACACATATGAAGGTATAACTATTTTTTTTAAACAGATGCTTGAGGTATGTTCTAGAAACTCTTTACAAAGGAATTTTGATACACAGCATTTTGTAGAGGCTCTCATAAAGAAAGTTAATGTTTGAACTTAAAAGTGAATGAGTAAGTGATCAGAAAAACTTACACAATTTCAGTTCTAACATAATAGAAAACTTAAATTACTTATTATGTCACTGACACTGTAATATTTTATATAATCTATAGCAGAGAAATTAGAAGGTTCATTATTTTGAAATCTTAAATTATAATTGAGTATTTTGTAGTTAAGCATGTGTTGTCACGGTTTCTTTAAGACAAATTTTGTAGTTAACATAAAATCAAATGTTAGTCCTTATTGACTACTGTATTATTCATACATAAAATATGGGCACCTGTGGAACATAGCCGCTGTTAATAAGTGTGTAATGGAAAAAAGCCTACTTTTTGCTACATTGAATGATATGTTGTATTTTTATGTTAATATCAAGAGTAATAATTAGATCATCTGTTAGTATACTACACTGAAAACCAGGGAAAATATAAAGTATCATGAACTTCAAAATTAGAAAACTTTTCAAGAATGACAAAATCACATATATATAAGTTTGAGAGCATGCATTAAATGTACACATGTATCCATAAAATGTAAAATAAAAGAAATTTTAGAAAGAATTCAATTAAAGTTTGTGACAGGGTAATAGATTCCATAGAAATTCATAAAAGTGCATGAATATCTACAAAGGAATGTTGTCTCTTGCTTAAAAATGACTCATTTACTTCATTTAATTTAGTTTTAGGGAATATTTTTTATATTTATGTCTATTTCAATAAGAAAAACCATCTTTTTTCAGTCTACTGAGGCAGGGATTATAATTGACTGTAATAACTTGTAGGTATTGGATACTATTTAAAGTTTCATAGACATGGAAATATATGCCTTTGGCCAAAGTAGAAATGTGTGTCCATCTCTAATAATACTTTTCTTAATATTTCTTCATTTGACAAATCACTTCGCTGCAAGCTTTTTGTGCTATTAAGTACAGCTGGATTTTTTTTCTTTATTATTTTTCATTCTGTTAGGTCCAAGTATTTAACTTTACAGGAGGAGAAAAGGAGTGCATAAAAGTCATAGTACATTTTTTAGAGCATGTCTCAAAAGACCAAAGTCCTCCTTTGCTAGTTACCCAGTTATTTTATTCAAATAATCAATTTAAAATAGTTGTAAGTATTAGAATAAAAACTAAAACCATATGCTTCTAGAACAAACAACAGGTAAGTAAATGACTTTGGAGTAGGCAGAGATTTCTTAAAGACTTCTGAAAATACTTGCATTACACATCATGTTAGGGATATAGGGGAAAAGGCAAGAGAAGTCAATTTTATGTTTTTCTTTTAATCATAATAAATGGTTAGTAAAGGAAAACATTAATAACCTTTAGTGAAGCTATTTTGTGCTTCTGTGAACTTTCATTTTTAGTGACCTCTCTTCCTACAACCAAAGATGTTTGAATTTAAACTTTAAGATCAAATTAATTGATAGAAAATGGGACTAATTATGCAAAAAGAAAAGGTACAGCAGATTTAAGGGCATAACATTCATCTGTCTGTTAGAAAACTGCCCTTATACTACAGTTTAGGGAAAGTAGCAAAAATATTAAAGAAAATGAAAACCTTCATTAATTTATTAAATGCACAATATATTTACTGAATGTTTACTTTAGTGCCAAAGACCCCCTCTTCAGGGGTTCTTAAAAGGTGATGTCAAAATTCTCTTGGTCAATTAAGTTCTGTTAACAAAAACAAATCAACCAGTAAACATATTCGTATTTAGATCCTTTTATTGATATGTAAGTCTGTCTTTCTTCATTTAATTACCTTTATTACGAAACCTGTAAGGATTGTGTGTGTGTGTATGTATACCTATAACTGATTATATTTTAATATGTATATACATTTTAGGATGTATATATGTCAATCGGTATATTTGTGTGTTTGGGGGAATTTCCCCGCTTATTTAAATAACTCCATTAAATGGCTTGAACTTAAAATTTCTTGTTCTCTGCAATGAAAATTTAAATAATTTGAATTCACAGACATCATAGAATAGAAATAATTTGTTCTACTTTTGAACAGAATTTGAAACACTAGTTTATATGACCTTTAAGAAGAACAAAATTTTGTTTAATCCAAAATTGTATGGATTATCAAAGAACACTGCAAGTTATCTTTGCCCAGAATTCTTTAAGACCGTTAATTACCTGTGTAAGAAAAGATTTCATGCTTATTCAGATATCTGATAATACTGCCTTTGTTTAGACCAATTATGTTATACTTTAAGACTAAGGACTATGCATATAACTATATCTCGAAAAATATTTAGGAAAATCCATATAGCAAAAACTCAATTATAGTAGTGGTATATGTGATTTTAATTTTCCTTCATGATAGGCAGTATAGTGTTACTTTCTGAAAGTCACTAAATGAAAATCGGTAAGTACTTATTTTTCTTTTTCAGATCATACATAAATAGAATAGCATATTAATTTGCTACATAACTCCTTTTACATTTTTAATTATGTTAATATTTTTCTAATATATGTTTGATAAAACATTTTTTAAAACTTTAAAAGTATCCGGAAAACTTAAACATAAACATTTAAATCATGCATTTTAAAGATGATTGCTTTTGTTCTAACATATGTTGTTAAAATATTCTTGATTATCATAAATTGGGAATGGCTAATCTCTCAGTGCCTTCATAAAACTCAATTCAACTTAAATGACTGAAGATTATGACATAAATTAATTTTCAGAGATAGTTTTGAATTTTTTTTTAAATACACAACTTGTTTTTCTTTTTTTCAAGACAGAGTTTTACTTTGTCATCCAGGCTGGAGTGCGGTTGTGTGATTCCAGCTCACTGCAGCCTCCGCCTCTGGGTTCAAGCAGTCCTCCCACCTCAGCCTCCCAACTAGCTGGTACTACAGGCACGTGCCACCATGCCTGGCTAATTTTTGTATTTTTAGTAGAGATGGGGTTTCACCATGTTGGCCAGGCTGATGTTGAACTCCTGACCTCAGGTGACCTGCCCGCCTTGGCCTCCCAAAATGCTGTGATGACAAGCATGAGCCACTGCACTCAGCCTAAAAAACATACCTTTTGATGCACTGTGTATGTATTTGTGATAACATAGAAGCCAGCTTGATGGGGCTGATGTGACAATTTAAATATCTAGAAGAATAATGTGAATCAGCTGAAGTTGATGGAAACACATTAATTATATTGAAATAAATGAGTCTACCTTAATGTCTAGAGAGAGAAAGAGAGAAAGAGAATGCCAAAACAGAAAGCCTTTTTAAGAAAAACCTTTTAAGAAAAATATTAGCTATTATACCAAATCCTGAAAATTTGTAATTAAAGAAAGAATTAAAAACATCTTTGTTCATTTTCTAGCAGGAACTCTATTTCTGGTTAACCAGATGGTTCCAGTCGATGAGAGACAGCATTCATTACAAAAAATGCCTCCTGCTAAATAAAGAAGCAATGATAGAATTAGAAACCACCGGTTTTCAAAACTTAAAATAATAATTAATTCAGCAAAGATTGTCAAAGAATGGTAAAATCACTAAGTGAAATGTTTGAGGAAAAGAACTGTTCAGAGGAAAAAGGAAGAAACATAACCAAATGTGAGATGTACACCTTGACTGAATAGGTAAATTTGAAAATAGACTACATTTTTCAGATAGCATTAAAGAATTGTCAATTTTATTACATGTGAAAATTTATATAAGAAACTGTATTTTTCAAAGAGTCTGATTAAAGTATTTAGAATTGAAATGTTATGGTATCTAAAATTTAACAGATGATAAAAATGTATGATATTTGTAATCATTAAAGCAATGCAATTCATTCAACTTTTTTTTTTTCCAACTTTTAAGTTCAGGGGTGTATGTGCAGGATGTGCAGGTTTGTTACATAGGTAAACGTGCTCCTTGGGGTTTGCTGCACAGATTATCCCATCACCTATATATTAAGCCCAGCATCCATTAGCTATTCTTCCTGATGCTCTCTCTCCTGCCAAGCCCCATCCCACAGGCCCCAGTATGTGTTGTTTCACCGCAAGTGTCCATGTGTTCCCATCATTCGTCTCCCTTTTGAGTAAGAACATGCAGTATTTAGTTTTCTTTTTGTGTGTTAGTTTGCTTCCAGTTCCATTCATGCCTTTGCAAAGGACATGATCTCATTCTTTTTTTATGGCTGCATAGTATTCCATGGTGAATATGTACCACATTTTCTTTATCCTGTCTATCATGTATGAGCATTTAGGTTGATTTCATGTCTTTGCTATTGTGAATAGTGCTGCAGTGCATGCATGTATCTTCATAATAGAATGACTTACATTCCCTTGGATATATACCCAGTAATGGGATTGCTGGATCAAATGGTATTACTGCCTCTAGATCTTTAAGGAATTGCTACACTGTCTTCCACAATGGTTGAACTAATTTACACTCCCACCAACAATGAAAAAACTTTTTTCTACACAACCTAACCAGCATCTGCTATTTTTTGACTTTTTACAAAATTGCCATTCTGACTGGCATGAATGGTATCTCATTGTGGTTTTGATTTGTATTTCCCTAATGATCATTGATGTTGAAGTTTTTTATGTGTAATTGTTGGCTGCATGCATGTCTTCTTTTTAGAAGTGTCTGTTCATGCCCTTTGCCCACTTTTTAATGTTTTTTCCCCCCTTTAATTTGTTTAAATACCTTGTAGATGCTGGATGTTAGACCTTTGTCAGATGGATAGATTGTGAAATTTTTCTCCCATTTTGTAGGTTGTGTGTTCATACTGCTAATAGTTTCTTTTGTCATGCAGAAGCTCTTAAGTTTAATTAGAGCTCGATTTTTCCTTCTGTTGCAGTTACTTTTGGCATCTTCATCATGAAATATTTACTAGAGCCTGTGTCCTGAATGGTATTGCCTAGATTTTCTTCTAGAGATTTTATAGTTTTGGTTTTCACATTTAAGCCTTTAATCCATCTTGAGTTGATTTTTGTATATGGTGTAAGGAAAGAGTCCAGTTTCAGTTTTCTGTATATGGCTAGCCAGTTCCCCCAACACCATTTATTAAATAAGGAATATTTCCCTGTTGCTTGTTTTAGTTAGGTTTTTTGAAGATTTGATGGCTTAGTTGTGTGATCTTATGTCTGAGTTCTCTATTCTGTGGGTTCTCTATTTGGTTACATTGGTCTATGTGTCTGTTCTTGTACCAGTACCATGCTGTTTTGGTTACTGTAGCCTAGTAGTATAGTTTGAAGTCAGGTAGTGTGATACCTCCAGATTTTTTCTTCTTGCTTGGGATTGCCTTGGCCATTTGGGCTCTTTTTAAAGTAGTTTTTAAAAATAGTTTTTAAATAGTTTTTCTAAATCTGTGAAGAATGTCAATGGTAGTTTAATGGAAGTAGCCTTGAATCTATAAATTGCTTTGGGAGGTATGGTCATTTTCACAATATTGTTTCTTCTTCTCCGTGAGCATGGAATGTTTTCCATTTGTTTGTGTCATCTCTGATTTCTTTGAGCAGTAGTTTGTAGTTCTCCCTGAAGAGGTCCTTCACTTCCTTTATTAGCTGCATTCCTAGTTTTTTTCATTTTTTGGCAGTTGTGAATGGGAGTTCTTTCATGATTTGGCTTTCTGTTTGCCTGTTGTTGGTGTATAGGAATGCTAGTGATTTTTGCACATTGATTTTGGATCCTGAGATTTTGCTGAAGTTGCTTATCAGCTTGAGAAGCTTTTTGGTTGACCAATGGGGTTTTCTGGATGTGGGATCATGCCATATGCAAACAAAGATAGTTTGACTTCCTCTCTGAATACCCTTTATTTTTTTCTCTTGCTTGATTGCCCAGGCCAGAACTTTCAGTACTATGTAGAATAGGAGTGGAGTGGTGAGAGAGGGCAGCCTTGTCTTGTGATGGTATTCAAGGGAAATGCTTCTAGCTTTTACCCATTCAGTATGATATTGGCTGTGAGCTTTTCATATATGGCTCTTATTATTTGCAATATGTTCCTTTAATACCTAGTTTATTGAGAGATTTTAACATGAAGGAATAATGAATTTTATCAAAGGCTTTTCTGCATCTATTGAGAGAATCATATGGTTTTTGTCTTTAGTTATGTTTATGTAACTATGTAACATATGCAAATCACATTTACTGATTTGCATATGTTGAACCAACCTTGCATCCCAGGATGAAGCCAACCTAATTGTGGTGAATAATTGTTTTGATGTGCTGCTTTAGATTCGGTTTGCCAGTTTTTTATTGAGGATTTTTGCATCAATGTTCATCAAGGATATTGGCCTGAAGTTTTCTTTTTTTGTTGTGTCTCTGACAGGTATATATGTTTTGGTATCAAGATGTATTGACCTCATAGGATGAGTCAGGGAGGAGTACCTCCTTTTTAATTTTTTGGAATAGTTTCATTAGAAATGTTACCAGCTTTTTTTTTTGTGCCTCTTGTTAAATTCAGCTGTGATTCTGTCTGATACTGGGCTTTTTTTGTTTGGTAGGCCATTTATTACTTTCTCTTTTGAAACTCACTATTGGTCTATTCAGGGATTCACTTTCTTCCTGATTCAGTCTTGGGAGAGTGTATGTGTCCAGGAATTTATCATTTCTTCTAGATTTTCTAGTTTATTTGCATAAGGATGTTTATAGTATTTTCTGATAGTTGTTTGCATTTCTGTGGGGTCAGTGGTGTTATTTCTTTTATTATTTCTGATTATATTTATTTGAATCTTCTCTTTATTCTTCTTTATTAGTCTAGCTAGTGGCCATTCAATTTTATCATTTTTTTTCAAAAAGCAAGCTCCTTGATTTGCTGATTTTTTTTTTTTCCCCCTGAGACGGAGTTTTGCTCTCGTTGTCCAAGATGGAGTGTAGTGACGTGATCTTGGCTCACTGCAACTTCAGCCTCCTGAGTTCAAGTGATTCTCCTGCCTCAGTATTCTGAGTAGCTGGAATTACAAGCACCTGCCACCATGCCTGACTAATTTTTGTAATTTTAGTAGAGCTGGGATTTCACCATGTTGGTCAGGTTGGTCTCAAACTCCTGACTTTAGGTGATCCACCCGCCTTGGCCTCCCACAATTCTGAGATTACAGTTGTGAGCCATTGTGCCCAGGCAATTTCTTGATTATTTGGAAGGGTTTTTCACATTTCTATCTCCTTCATTTCAGCTCTGACCTTGGTTATTTCTTGTTTTCTACCAGCTTTGGAGTTTGCTTGCTCTTGGTTCTTGTAGTAGTCCATTTTCACACTGCTATAAAAAATACTTCTTGAGATTAGGTAATTTATAAACAAAAGAGATTTAATTGACTCACACTTCCGCATGGGTAGGGAGGCCTCAGGAAGCTTATAGTCATGGCAAAAGGAGAAGCAAGCACGTCTTACATGGCAGCAGACAAGAGAGTGATTGTGTGAAGGAGGAACTGTCAAACACTTATAAAACCATGAGATCTTGTGAAAGTCACTATTACAAGACCAGGATGGTGAAACCAACCCCCTGATCCAGTCACCTCCCACCACGTCATTTCCTAGACACATGGGGATTACAATTAGAGATATATTTGTGTGGGGACACAGAACCAGACCATATCGTTCCATCCCTGCCACCCCCAAATCTCACATCTTTTTGCATTTCAAAACCAATCATGCATTCCCGACAGACTTCCAAAGCCTTAATTCATTTCAGCATTAACCTAATGTCCAAGTCCAAACTGTCATCTGAGAGAAGGCAAGTTCCTTCTGCTTAGGAGCTTGTAAAATTAAAAGCAGTTAGTTAATTTCAAGATACAGTGGGGGCACAGGCATTGGATAAATGCTCTTATTCTAAATGGGAGAAATTGGCCAAAACAAAGGGGCTACAGGCCCCATGCAAGGCCAAAAATTAAGATGGCAGTTACTAAATCTTAAAGCTCTGAAATGATCTTTGACTTTATGTCTTACATCCAGGACACGCTGATGCAAGGGGCAGGCTCCCATGGCCTTGGCTTTGTAGGATACAGTCCCCCAGCTGGTTTTATGGCTGGTATTGAGTGTCTGCAGCTTTTCCTGGTGCACCATGCAAACTGTTGGTGGATCTACCATTCTGGGGTCTGAAGAACAGTGGCCTTATTGTCATAGCTACACTAGGCAGTGCCCCAGTAGGGGCTCTGTGTGGGGGCTTCAACCCCACATTCTCCTACTGCACTACCCTAGCAAATGTACTCCATGAAGGCTTCAGCCCCTGCAGTAGACCTTATGCTGGACATCTGTGCATTTCCATACATCCTCTGAAATCTAGGTGGAGGTTCCCAAACCTTAATTCTTGACTTCTGTGCACCCATAGGCCCAACACCACATGTAAACTGGCAAGACTTGGGACTTGCACACA
Source organism: Macaca nemestrina (assembly GCF_043159975.1). Taxonomy (NCBI): domain Eukaryota; kingdom Metazoa; phylum Chordata; class Mammalia; order Primates; family Cercopithecidae; genus Macaca; species Macaca nemestrina. The sequence continues at coordinate 186,586,676 of NC_092126.1, read as the reverse complement.
CTGAAGCAACAGCCTGAGCTGTACCTTGGTCTCTTTTAGCCACAACTGGAGTTGGAGCAGTTAGGATGCAGGGCTCCAAGTCCCATAGCTGCACAAAGCAGCTGAGCCCTGGGCCTGGCCCATTAAACCATTTTTCCCTTCTAGGCCTCAGAGCCTGTGATGGGAGGGACTGCTGTGAAGGTCTCTGGCATGCCCTGGAGACATTTTCTCCATTGTCTTGGATATTAACATTCAGCTCCTTGTTACTTATGCAAATTTCTGCAGAAAATGGGTTTTTCTTTTCTACCACATTGTCAGGCTGCAAATTTTCTAAACTTTTTTACTCTTTTGGTTTAAACGTAAGTTCCAGTTTCAGATAATCTGAACTCCAGTTCAAAGTTCCATGGATCTCTGGGGTAGGGGCAAAATGCTGCCAGTCTCTTTGCTAAAGTGTAGTAAGAGTGACGTTTGCTCCAGTTCCCAATAATTTTCTCATCTCAATCTGAGACCACCTCAGCCTTGACTTCATTGTCCATGTCACTATCAGCATTTTGGTTAAAACCATTCAGTAAGTCTCTAGGAGGTTCCAAAATTTACCTCATCTCCCTGTTACCCTGTTCCAAAGTCACTTCCACATTTTCAGGTTGTCTTTATAGAAGTGCCCTACTCCTGGTGCCAATTTCCTGTATTCGTCCATTTTCACACTGCTATAAAGATACTACCTGAGACTGGGTAACTTATAAAGCAAGGAAGTTTCATTTACTCACAGTTCTGCAGGGTTTGGCAGGCCTCAGAAACATTTCACTCATGGCAGAAGGGGAAACAGGTATGTCTTACACAGTGGGAGGCAACAAAGTGAGTGTGTGAAGGAGGAACTATCAAACACTTACAAAACTATCAGATCCCATGAGAACTCAGTCACTATCAGGAGAACAGCATGGGGGGAACCACCCCCATGACCCGATCACCTCCCCCCAGGTCCTTCCCTGGACATGTGGAGATTATACAGATTATAATTCAGATGAGCTTTGCGTGGGGACACAGAGCCAGACCATATCAGTTCTCAAGTTCTTTTAGTTGTGATGTTAGGTTGTTAGCTTGAGATCTTTCTAGCTCTTTGATGTGAGCATTTAGTATTATAAGTTTACCACAACACTGCTTTAGCTGCATCCCAGAGATTCTGGTATATTAGCTGTTTGTTATCATTATTTCAAATAACTTGATTTTTGCCTTAATTATTTACCTGAAAGTCATTCAGGAAGCAGGTTGTTCAATTTCCATGTAGCTGTGTGGTTTTGAGTGAGTTTCTTAATATTTAGTTCTAATTTGATTACACTGTGGCCTGAGAGAGAGTTTGTTATGATTTTAGTTATTTTGCATTGGCTTTGGAGTGTTTTACTTCTGATTGTGTGTCAATTTTAGAGTAAGTGCCGTGTGATGATGAGAAGAATGTATGTTCTGTTATTTTGGGGTGGAGAGTTCTGTAGATATCTAACAGGTCCATTTGACTCAACTGAGTTCAGGTCCTGAATATTTTTGTTAATTTCCTGTCTTGATGACTTGTTTAATATTGTCAGTGGGGTATTAAAGTCTCCTACTATTATTGTGTGGGAGTCTAAGTCTCTTTGAAGGTTTCTAAGAACTTGCTTTATGAATCTAGGTGCTCCTCTATTGGATGCATATATATTTAGGATAGTTGGCACTTCTTGTCAGATTGAACTCTTTACCATTATATAATACCCTTCTTTGTCTTTTTTGGTCTTTGTTGGTTTAAAGTCTGATTTGCCAAAAACTAGGATTACAACACCTGCTTTTTTCTATTTTCCATTTGCTTGGTTTATTATCCTCAGTCTTAATATATTGAGCCTTTGTGTGTCTTTGCATGTGAGATGGGTCTCTTGAAGGCAACATACCAGTGGGTCTTGGCCTTTTACCCAACAGCCTGAGCTGTACTTTGACCTGTTTTAGCCATGACTGGAGCTGAAGTGGTTAGGATTTAGGATACCAAGTCCCACAGTCATTCTGTTTCTTTTAATTGGGACATTTAGCCCATTTACTTTTAAGATTAGTATTGTTATATATGGATTCCATACTGCCATCATGATGCTGGCTAGTTATTTTGCAGACTTGTTTATGTAGTTGCTTCAGTGTGTTGCTGCTTTGTGTACCTCAGTGTGTTTTAATAGTGGCTGCTAATGGTTTTTCCTTTCCATATTTAGTGCTTCCTTCAGGAGCCCTTGCAAGGCAGGTCTCACGAAAACAAATTAATTCCCTCAGCATTTGCTTATCTGAAAAGGATTGTATTTTTCCTTCACTTATGAAGCTTAGTTTGGACTGATATGAAATTCTGGGTTGGCATTTTTCTTTTTTAAATATTGGCCCCCAGTCTCTTCTGGCTTGTAGGGTTTCTGCCGAGAGGTCTGCTGTTAGTGTGTTGGGCTTCCCTTTGTAGGTGACCTGGCCTTTGTTTCTGGCTGCTCTTAACATTTTTTCTTTCATTTCAACCTTGGAGAATCTGATGAATATATGTCTTGGGATTGGTCTTCTTGTGGAGTATTTTACTTGGGTTCTCTCCATTTCCTGAACTTGAATGTTGGCCTCTCTTATTAGGTTGGGGAAGTTCTCCTGGATGATGTTCTGAAGTATGTTTTCCAAGTTGATTCCATTCTCCTTGTCTCTTTCAGGTACACCAAGCAGTCATAGGTTTGGTCTCTTTACATAATCCTGTATGTCTCAGAGGTTTTATTTATTCATTCTTTTTTCTCTGTTCTTGGCTGCTTCTCTTATTTTAGAAAGATATTCTCAGGCTGAGATGCTTTCCCCAGCTTAGCCATTTCTGCTTTTAATACTTTTGATTGCGTTGTGAAGTTCTTGTAGTGTTGTTTTTCAGGTCTAACAGGTTAATTATGCTTCTCTCTAAATTGGCTGTTTTGGCTGTCAGCTCCTGTATTGTTTTATCATCATTCTTAGCTGCTTTGCATTGGGTTACGATATGTTCCTTTAGCTCAGCAAAGTTTGTTATAACTATACCTTTGGAAGCCTATTTCTGTCATTTTAGCCATCTCAGCCTCAGCTCAGTTCTGAGCCCTTACTGGAGAGGTGTTGTAGCCATTTGGAGAAGGGGCACCTGTATATTTAAGTTTTAGCATTTTTGTGTTGATTTTTTTCCATCTTTGTGGGTTTATCCACCTTCAATCTTTAAGGTTGCTGACCTTTGAATGGGGTTTATGTGGGGTCTTTTGTGTTGATGTTGTTTTCTGTTTATTTGTTTTTCTTTTAACAGTCAGAACACCCTTCTATAGGGCTGCTGCAGTTATACCCAGGTTGCCTTAGATTTTCCAGTACCTGCAGGTATCACAATTGAAGGCTGTGCAACAGCAAACATTGCAGCCTCCTCCTTCTGGAAGCTCCATCCCAGGGGAGTACTGTTTCATTTTCAGCCTGAACATACCTGTAGGAGGTGACTGGAGACCCGTATTGGGAGGCCTCACCTAGTCAAGGGGAACAGTGTCGGTAACTTGCTTAAAATAAGCTGTCTAGCTGGGCAAGGTGACTCACGCCTGTAATCCCAGCACTTTGGGAGGCTAAGGTGGGCAGATCACCTAAGGTCAGGCGTTCTAGACCAGCCTGGCCAATATGGTGAAAACTCCTCTCTACTAAAAATACAAAAATTAGCCAGGCATGGTGGCATGTGCCTGTAATCCCAGCTGTTCAGTGTACTGAGACAGGAGAATCGCTTGAACCCGGGAGGTGGAGGTTGCGGTGAGCCAAGATCACGCCACAGCACTATGGCCTGGGTGACAGAATGAGACTCTGTCTCAAAAAAAAAAGCTGTCTGGCTGCTTTTCGGTAGAGCAAGTGTGCCATTTTGGGGATCCCTTCAGCCCTGATTGTTATGGGTTCTCCAGGGCCCACAGGCTGGACTGACTGAGGTGCCCGAACAACCAAGGTGGTGGCCTGCTCCACCTCCCAACCACTTTGTCTTAGATGGAAATTGGAGCTCTGTTCATAGAAAACTGAGTCCCAGCTGAAGCCCTGGCTGGGAGGCCCCACCCGGTGAGGAGGAATGGATCAGGGTCCTGCTCTAAGGAGCAGTGAGCTGCCATATGGCAAAGCAGCTGTGCTGAACGGGGGAACCCTTTCTTGTCTGGACTGTTTGGACTCTCAAAAGCCAGCAGGCTGAGATGACTGAGTCCACCTAACCACAGAGATGGTGGCCTCACCTCCCCCCAGGGACTCCATTTTAGGTAGAGATGAGAGCCCTGTCTGTAGAAAACTGGCTGGGGTGGCTGAAGTCTGGCTGGGAGCTCCCATTTAGTGAGGAGGAATAGATCAGTGTCCCACTTAGAGAAGCAGTCTGGCCATGGTGTAGCAAAGCAGCTATGCTGCACTAAGGGGACCCTTTCATCCAGACTGTTTGCACTCTCCAAAGACTGCAGGCTGGAATGGCTGAGTCAACTGAACTGCGAGATAGTAGCTCCCTTTCCCTCTGGTAGCTCCTTCCCCTCTAGACAGGCTCCACCCTGTCACCATTGGCTGCCTGGAATTTCAAACCAGTGAGGCTTATCTTGTGAGGTATCGTGGAAGTGGGGCCCTTAGAATACTGCTGCTTGGCTCCCTGGATTCAGCTCCCTTCCTAGGGGTATGCATGGACCTCTTGCCTTACCAGAGTTGCACACACCCTTGTTGAGGATCCTGGAGCCAGAATATGCAAAGCTCCTGGGTCTCTGTGCCTGAGCAGCTGCTCTGCTGGGACTCCACACAGCTCTGTGTGTTTTACCCTAGGCCCTGGTGGCATGGCTCATGAGGGGATCTTCTAATCTATGGGTTGCAAAGATCCATGGGAGGAGATTGATTTCCCGGGCAGAGTCACACAATCCTTCACTGCCTCCCTTGGTTGGGGGTGGGGGTTCCTTGGCTGTGTTCCAGGGTGGGCCATCACCCTACCCTGCTTTTCTTCATTCTCTGTGGATTGAGTTGTTTGCCTAATCAGTCCCAGTGTGAGAGCCTGGATATTACAGATGAAGGTGCTATATTCATTTGCCCCTTTCATTCCTCTGTGAGTGCTGTGGACTGCAGCTGCTTTTAATTGGCCATCTTGGCTCCTCCATGCAATTCATTTAACTTTATATCCTTTATTTATCCCTTACTCTTTTGGGAGAAAATCTTCAAAATAAATATTTAAAAAACACAGAATGTACTTCAGTTATTCAGCTTACCTTTTACATTTACTTTACCAAAATCCTTTAAAAAGAGAGAACTGGTTTTCTATTATTTAACATATATTCACATGACTTAAACCATACAAATTAGAAATAATGAAAAATAATTATGAGTGTTCAGTGGAACTTATCTGCAGGATTTAGAAGACATTAAATTGTCTTAGTATGTCCTCCTGTAACCAAACCCAGGTTCGGCTCCCACTGCGTGAAAGCCAGACAAGAGAGACAAGGGTTAGCGGGAAGGAAAGCAGGTTGATGTGGAAAGCCGGAGGGTTAGCAAACCGAGCAGATGGTGGACTGTAATCGCAGATTAGTTCACCACCATCTCTAAAATGCGTAATTGTAAAAACTGGTGTGTTTTTATTTTTTGGATGTTTTTAAAGTTTTAAAAATATTTTAATCAAATATATGTTTTTTAAAAATATTACTGTCATAGTAAAAACATGCAAATGAATTACTTGGTTAACATGTGCTTCTCTATGTGTGATCTAAATTTTTTTTTTTAATTTACTATAGGATTTTTAAAGAGAAACTTGATATGGGAAAGATACAGAAGTGGTACAGGGTGCAGAGTCTATGTATCTTTGTTCCAATGGCTTATCTTGGGTAATCATCCATCTGGATGCCAGGATGGCATTATTTTGACTTCCACCCCATGGTGGTAGACTAATTCTTTGCAACCCCCTTTAAGCAGGAGGATTCCTCAATCAGGGCTCCATTCCTGGCTTGTTTTGAGATTAGCCTCTGGAATTTCCTAAGGAAGGACACAACTGATAAGTACATATTGCCAGAAGGAAGTGTCTAGAGAGGGACAAAGGATGAAGGGGTGAAATGGTAGGGAAAGAAGAAGGAGAAAGTAGGTGATTAAAATATATTTTTAAAAATGAGGTTCTGGTTACATTCATTTTACTAACAATGTATTTAATTATTATATTTCCAAGATTCTAAAATTGTAGGTTTTTGTTATTTACCTAATTAACTTTTAGCTAAATATGTTTATAAAAATATTAGTTTAACTATTTTCATGATTTTGGAATGCATACTTTGACACAGGCAAATATATGGACAGCAAATAGTTAAATTTCTTAGAATTTTCCTAACTCTACCTTGATTTCCAGAGTTCTGCAAGTGAAATTAGTTATAACAGAATTCTCTTGTAATTGTACAGTTTCGTTAACACCTTATAAGAAGTGGGAAAGTAAGAAAGATTCATGATCAAATTGCAAATCGCTGTGAAAGTACAAGACAGTTGAGGATTTGAGAGTTTCTTAGAAGAATTTAGTTACAAATTTTAAGGACACAGAGTAAGTTTATTATTATACATTTTAAAGTGAAATAGGAAAGTTAAATGTGTGATACAAATAATTGTGAACTGAGGAATCAGAGAAGAGAGAGAGTATGGATATTTAATGTGTTTTGGGTACAATAAAGAACATGATGATTATCCTGTTGTGTAACAGGAAATGATCAGATGATAGTTGTCATTATTTGGAAGAAATGGCTTTGGTATTTTATGACTCAATTTTTATAACAATTGATGAAAAAGGCTCTGTAGTGATTTGAGGTGATATTGTTATTTAATGTACCAGATAAACAAATTTGATATTTATTACAACCAAAATAGTTGGTTCATATTGTTCATGCTAAAATAAGCTATCAATAGAGTTTCATTTAAAAATATGAAATACATTTTTCCGTTTTAATGGGTTTTATTCACAGGGGCAAGTAAACCTACACATAGTTAAGCCACAAAGAAGGGTGTTTGAAAATACAATACTTCACTTTGATTGAGTAGGCCATTTTATTTTAACTGAAATGTCCTGGGAGGTAGTATCAATTTCTATCAGATTTTTATTCCTTGCAGATTTAATCTTCATTTCTGTTTTTAGAGTTTATTCTTTATGATCCATTTTTAATTTTATCTTATACCATTATTATTAAATATATTAGCACATTTGGTATTTCTAATTTTAATTGTAAATTACCACTTCTATAAGTGATCATTTGTTTCTAGAACTATTTTTTTCTTCATACCTTATTTTATTAACCATGGTTTTAAAATAATCAAATACAAATTTCTAGAATTATTAGACAAAATATAGTAAGCAGAAATAGCTGTTTTTACTGGTTTTGTTGCATTAAACAAACTACCCATTGAGTATAATTTTACCCTATGTATAACTGTGTTATAATAATATGGTAATTAGGCACAGAAATGTTTGTAAAAATTACTTTATATTGTTTACATTATTTACAGTATTTTCAAATATTAATGGTTTATATAAAATTATAAATTAAGGGGAATAATTAGAAAGGTCAGTGAAATTTAAATAAATATTCACAAATTAAGTACCATAAAATAACCACATAATTCAAATGTCCTTTTCCTGAAGGACTATCAATCCTAAATATGAAAACAGAGGTTAGAAAAAACATCCTTTAGGTATAATAACTTTAAATATTATCTTCATTCCTAGCATTATAAAATTATCTTCTCCATTACTTGTTTTTAATATACTAACATCATAAAGAAATGGGGATGTGGTATCATTTATTTTTTTACTTTTTATATTAACTTTCAATCATAAAGATTCAAATATTGGTTCTCTAATGTCTACCCAACCCTTGCACAATTTTACATGATCCAGTAACACTAAGAGCATTTAGATGAATGGTTACTGTTTTAGCAACCTCTCTTCTTCAAATACTTAGCATGTTCATTTTCACTAAACCTGAAGACAATACTCACATTAACATTTTTATGTATTTTAGAAAACAACTATAACAATTATAAGTAGGTTAACTACCTGAGGAATAGTTCATACTGGGGAAAAATAAAATCAAAATATGTTTTTATTTTCCAATTAATTACTCTGATTATTTGAACAAATTAAGAATGATATGTAATTCCAGGATACAATATTATCTTTTCCATTTAAGGTTAGAAATATAACTTGTGATATTTTAATTTTGGTTAAACATTTACACATATTTTAGCTATTACATGAATATATGTATATGATACATAAAACTATTTTAGGTATTCTACATGGATGTACTTCCTATTACATAATTCATTTCATATATTCTATATTTTAAAAGACCATATTATATTTAAATATTTTTGAAAATATAATATATAAAGATAGCATAAAAATTTCCAGATTGTTGTGAAGCATCATATTTCATTTTATATAAAGGATACCATCCTAAATATTATATATATTTATAACAGTTCAACTTGCCTTAAACATTTTATATATATATATGTATGTGTAGTTCTAAGGATGTTTCTGATCTAATTCACACATGCATATTTTCAAATATATCCTAATTTGAGTTAATTCAATGTATTTTTATTTATATAAATACTCTTATTATTATTAATATGACATGAGATACTAGATATTATTAATATGACACGAGAGGACTCATTAGTGAAAATGAATATTTCGTGTCATACCATATAGCACCTTCATTGTGCAGAGTTGCTAAAACAGTATGAACAAACCTCCTAAGGAAAATTTGATATAGCTTTCCTATGCTTTTCCAGACCTATTTTCAACACTGCTAAAAGGGGGGAAAATTCAAGAAGGCACTGAAGAGACCACCTCACCAGAACCTGATGTTTCTTCTCCTCTGGATGTACATGCTGCAGCTCCATAGGAGCCAGGTTGGAAAAGTTTCTAGGAAAACAACATATGTATTTATAACATTTTTTTTAATGGAAAGATATTTTTGTATGGAAATATGTCATTTTAGGCCTCAGAGTTAAGTACATTAAAAAGTTCACATTTTAGTTTCAACTTAACATTTACTTCTTAAATTTTTTTAAATCAATAAAGAAACATTTGGCTTTTCAAAAATATGTTTGAAATGTAATGGTTTTAAACCATGCAAAATTAGGTAATTTAAAAAGTCATGTGTCTGCTTTACATAAACCTAAAAAAGAATGTCAAGCTGTTATGAATCCATTATAATGATAGAGTATGAAATTAAATTATAAAATTTATATCTAAATTTTCAAGCTCTTTAGTGTATATTATGTAACTGGCAGTGGATAATTTCTGTAATTCTTTTTTTTCTGTATTTCAAGCTCAAGGAAATGTATAATATTGCTCTTGGTTTTAAGTTCAAGTTTAAAAATAATAAGTATTCATATGTTCATTTCCTAAGCCTAGGAGAACTCTGGGATACAAACCAGGGTATTCCAAAATGACCTTGAAGGGATACTTTTTTTTAACGAAAACTAATTTCAGACCTAAATTTCATAGTCAACTTACTGTGCAATTGCACACCAGAACTTATTCCTCCTATCTAACTGTAACTTTGTATCCATTGCCCAGTCTCTCACTATCCACCCCCAGCCTCTGGTAACTACTGTTCTGTTCTCTACTTCTGTAAGATCAACTCTTGTACATTCCACATATGTGTGAGATCATGCAATATTTGTCTTTCTGTTCCTCACTTATTTCATGTCCTCCAGGTTCATCCGTGTTGCAGCAAATGACAGGATTTCATTCTTTTAATGTTTGAATAATATTCTTTTGTGTATATATATGTATTTTTTTCTTTATCCATTCATCTGTTAGCTGTTGTATTCTATATTTCAAAATAGCTGGAAGAGAGGATTTTGAATGTTCTCACCACAAAGAAATGATAAATTTTTGAAGTATATGCTGAATGCTCTGATTTGATTTTTATTTAGTATATATATACAAAACATTGCACTGTGCCCCAAAATATGTACAATTATGTGTCAATTAAAAACAAAACAAAAACAAAAAGATTTTTAAATCCTAAATTTCAGATTTTATATATTAAATGCTTTTGAAAGTGTAGTGACTCTATTCAGAATATTGAAATGTGCTAGGGCTGATAGCCATTCTGTGAATAGAAGATGCCCATAATGATTACAAGTGCAAATGATGTATTTAAAAACATAAGCAGTTAACACTATTAGTGAGACTAAACTGTCTAGTTATCAAAACTTATTCAAACATAAAGTAAATAATAATGTAGGGTTCTTTCCCTTTTATAATAAAAGCAAAGTTGACTTTTGTATGATAGAGTATGGTATTGATTACTGTGGTCCTGGCTACTCGGTAGGTTGAAGCTGGAGGATTGCTTGAGCCTGGGAGGTTGAGGCTGCAGTGAGGCTAGCGGCCTATGTTATGCTGAAAAATAAATTGAAAAAAGTATCTGTAAAATGAAATTTAAAGGGATAAGAAAGGAATGAACTTGATATTTCAGAAATTATTGACATGTAAGATGAGTTTTGCAATTTATGATATATATGCTATATCAATAATGTTAATAGATCATAAATTGTATTATATCCATCAGTGAATAAACATGTTGTAATATAGTTATCCCTTTTTAGCTGCTACATATTTTTCTATAAAATTCCTTGCAAAGTTACTTATATGTTGTCTCGATTAACTCTCCAAGAAAGAATGGTATGTACTCACCATCTGCTCTCACAAAACCATGCTAGTTAGACTTTTGTCCCACCACTCCACCAAAACAACTCGACGCCAGATCACTTATAATACTCACGTTGTCTACTTTAAAACTTAATGTTAAACCCTCATCTTACATAATTTATCAGCAGCCTTTATCATACATAATAGCTGCCTGGTTTTTAAAACAATTGTATCACTTCTATATTTCACTTTTTTTTTCTTTTTACCTTTTAAATTTCTCTGGCTGGTTTCTCTTCCATTGATCAGAAATTTGATTCAAATATTACCATATATGGTCTATATGGTCTTACTTAGTTTCAAGGCTTTAAATATGTCAATGGATCCTGAATTTGTATTTCAAGCCTTGACTTCTGCTCTGAACTCCAGCTTGTTCATTTAGTACTGTACCTATTCAACTGGCATGTCTATCAGGCATCTTATCCAACATACCTAAAACTGAACACCTTGGTCGGGCGCAGTGGCTCATGCCTGTAATCCCAGCACTTTGGGTGTCATAGCGGGTGGATCAAGACATATGTAGTTTTCTCATCTGTAAAATAACTCAATATTACTTATCTTTCTAGATTTTTGGGGGGGTTAAGTAAAATGAAAAGATAAGAGATCAAGAGATTGAGACCATCCTAGCCAACATGGTGAATCCCTGTCTCTATTAAAAATTCAAAAATTAGCTGAGCATGGTGGCATGTGCCTGTAGTCCCAGCTACTCAGGAGGCTGAGGCAGGAGACTCGCTTGCACCCAGGAGGCGGAGGTTGCAGTGAGCCAATATTGCACCACTCCGTTCCAGCCTGGGCGACAGAGTGAGACTCTGTCTCAAAAACAAACAAAAACAAAAACTGAACACTTTATCTCCCTACCTCGCTCTGTTTCTTCTACAGTTTTCATTGTTTTATATTTTCAGAATTTCAGTTATTCTAGATAAAAATTTGGAGTTCTACTTAATTTTACTTTTTTTCAAACTGTATTTTCAATTGAGCAACAGATATCTGATTTTACCTTAAAAATATATCCAGAGTTTGATTGACTTTTACCACCACTATTGAACCAGTCTGGTGCATGATACCACCATCTTTCCCCTAGATTAATAAAATCATATTCTAAGTGGATTTTCTGATTCCATACTCACCTCCATACCAATAGTCTGTTTTCCTGTATAGACCTGTGCTGTACAATACGGAACTCCAGAGTTGACCGATTCCTTGAAATGAAGTAGTCTGCACTCACCCTGTGTTGTCTGAACTGTAAAGCCAGGCAAATTCCATCATCAGCTGACTCATACATGATCAAGGCTAACGAAGGTTGTGTAAGCCATGCATTCGAGTTATAATTGATTACTGGCTTACTCAAATATGTTACATGTGTTACTAACCCTACAAAATAAACCTGTGTTTCTTTGGTCAGGTCACATAACAATTTCATATGTAGTTTTCTCATCTGTAAAATGACTCGATATTACCTACCTTTCTAGGGTTTTTGGAGGGTTAAGTAAAATGATAAATTTAAAGCATTTAGTTCAGCACATTAATTACAGATTTACATTTTAATTAAATAATGAAAAATATATGTATCTGTAAATACCAATATAATTAGTAGATTGAAGTTGTGAAAATTAAAGGCTATAGGAAAGTGAAAAAGAATAAATATATGATCTTGTTACAGGTGATAAGCCTACATTGGTACGTTGTTATCAACCAGAGTTCATCATTTACATTAGGATTCACTCTTTTTATTGTACATTCCAAGGATTCAGATAATTTTAAAATACCATGTGTCTACCATTATAGTATCATACAGAGTATATTCCTTGCCCTAAAAATTCTCCATGCTCTGCATGTTCATCCCTCACTACTACCTATCCCTTGGCAACCACTAATCTTTTTCTGTACCACAATTTTTCATTTTCCAGAATGCTGTGTAGTTTCATTCATACAAAATGTAGCCTAAGATTGGCTTATTTCATTTAGTTATGTGCTTTAAGTTTATTCCATGTCTTTTCCCTATGTGATAGCTCATTTCTTTCTAGTGCTGCATAATGTTCCATTGTGGATGTACCTGGGATTTTTGAAGATGGGATCCTGTACATATTTTAGATATTTTCCCCAACTATTTTAAAATAAGTATGCAGGCAAAAACTTTTTTTTATTGCACTTTGGCAAAGTTTATCTTTGCATGACTCTTAAAATGGATATAGTCATCTAAAATTTGGAGTGTCTTATAGATCAGTTGTTTTCATATATGCTTTACTTCTGTATATTCTATATGTTATTGACGACAATTTCTGTCCTTACTTGTCAGCTACCACATAAAGTTGATAGTGATTCTTTCACTCTCATTCTTTTATATTTCATATGTAACCTTGGCATAATTTTGGCTATTTTAAAACGTAGGAATCAGTACATTGTTTAAGCTGTATGAAGATGTCTTAGTAATTCTTATTGATGTACTTTTTCTTTCCCTGAAAGTCAGGAAAAGGAATATTAGATATGTTTTTGAATAGGCCAGCTTTATGGAAAAATGCTAAGTATTTAAAATGTAGTTACACTTTGATAAAAATAAATGAATAAAATCTTATATTATTATATAGATTCGTGGTAAAAGGAAAGTCCTTATATTTGATTAGTGATGTTTCCTCTATCTTCAGATATGCTTCCTTTCACCACAAACTCAAGACTCAAGAAATTTGTACATATATAGCAGATCTAAGATAAATGAAAATCTGGTCGCAGTTCTATTTATCAAACCAAACACCTATACCTTATTGTCAGGATTGTTTGCTAAGTAAAAATTAATCTGTATTGATGTACCAGAGAATTGGAATAAGGTACAAAAGACTAAAGGGCCCCAGAAAAGATGGATTGCTTGAATTGAGATTGGCTTTACTCATCCTGCATTGTGTCTTTTGGCTGCATGCATCTTAAGTTGTGAGTGACTGGGACATTTGGAGGTTATGCCGTGGAGTCCTGCTATGCTGTTGACCGTCACCATGTAGGGCGTTTTGTTGTATGCCCTATATCCCTTTTCATAATGCTCAATAAAATCGGTGTTAGGTGAATCCTATTGTCTGTTGCACTTGATTGCTAAATCAAACCCAAGAACATTGCTGCAGTTTTACAAGTGTATACCAGGTCCAAGGTAAATGAGAATCTGGCCCAGTTACTGATTGATAAATAGAGAAAAAAAAAAAAGTAAGTTTTTTTTTCACTTGTTTTGAATTTAATTCTAATAAAAATTTAACTTAAATTATAAAAACAAAAAATTATTACATAAAACAAAAATAGCTATTAGCAGCCAAAGGTGTGCAGCATATACAAAGGCAGTATAAAACTGGCTGTTAAAAGATGGGCTGTGAATTCAAAATTTTGCAGTATTATTTATTAACTGTGTGATTTGGGACATATTACCTAACCACTCTATGCCTTAGTTTCTTTATTTGTAATGTTAGGTTAATAATAATTAATGACATGATGGGACTTTTTGAGAATAGAGTGAGATTTTTATAAAAAGTGTATATAACATTGCTGTGTAAAGTTGTCTATTAGCACATGAAATCTCTGTACATAATAAGGATTGTAAGCAGATGATACAGGGTTCCAATGGGTAATAATTTAAATGACTAAGTAATATTAAAAGGTGGGAAATGTATGTGGGGAATGTATTTATTCCTTAAATACTTGACTAAATGCAAATACATTTAAAAATCACATTTATTTTATTTCTCTAACTTCTATTTAAATGTCAGTATTTTCACTACTTTCTCCTCTGCTTTTCCTCTACTACTTAAACTTACTCTCTCTAGGACATCTCATTTGTGACCTCCATGACCTTAGAAGGTTAAATACTTATCAAAATCTTTTCTATAACCCAGACTTTTTTTTCTGAGGACCAGCACCATTTTCCCAATTGACTACTAAAAATTAAAGTCTTAACATTAAACCTTTTGTGTTCACAAATTCAACATTCATAGCTTTGAAGTCTTTGTGTCGTTACTTTTCCTTAAAATTTATCCTTTCCGTGCAGTGTCCTCTAACAAAGTTCTGTTCAGGGAGACCTCACTTTTAAAACTTACATTAAGTTGTCATTATCTCAAGTTACTGTGTTTAGCAGACATTAAAGGATCTTGGAAACCTGGTGTGTGCCACTTTCCCAGGTTCATATTGCATCTTTCCTCATTAGCCTGATGTTCCAACCACAAGGCCCATCTTAGCATCTCGTAATCTCTCATGTGCTTCTGTATACCTATGAGAGGTTCTCTCATTCTCTAGTTCTTGGTTTGTCCAAGAGTACTCATGCACTAGTTCAAATACTAATGCCATTGCCTCACCTATTAAGTCTAGGACCTCTTAGGCAGAGTCTCTGGGCCCCTGTAACAACCTTTGCACAATCCTGGTATACTGGTGTAACCCTCATTGTCCTTGATTTTCTGAAGGATACTGAGTTGCATTTCTCTCTTTCATGAGGTTGCAGCTTTGTGAAGTCAGGTGCTGTTTCTTTTTCTCAGTTGTAATATATTAGTTCATGTAAAAATTACTGTGAGTATTGGATTTTTAAGGTTGAACCAATGAAACAATGAAACAATGGAAGTTGAAGAGAAATGAATCATCATTATTCATGGGTGGTAATCTTCCAAAGATACCTTTATGCTTAATATCTAATTATCTGTTATGAGCCTCCTGATTCTATAAAATTATATTTGAGTATTGATGTTTCGGTGTATATGTCCAAGTTCAACTTTATCCACTTTTCATTACTATATGTATTTATATTGCTATATACACATCATAATTGCCTTTTCCATGATGATATGCCAGTTTTTTACTAGTGTCTATTATGTCTATCTAGATCTTCATTATTAAACATTGAAATATTTTTATTGGAATTTGTTATTTAAGAGAATTTGTGATGGCTGATAATTTTCTTTTCATTTAACCCAACTTTTTCTTTTATTCTTTTTCTGTTTATTGTTTATGAATTACATATTAGTGTTGACTTCATTGCTTTTTTTTACTTAGTTAAGAATTGATATTCAGTGTTGGCAGTGGAATTATGATTGTAAAAAAAAATTCTTATTCCTTAGTTGCTTCACTGTTATGGATTTTATTTTCAAGAAAAAAATAATTGAGAAACTCTCCAGTAGAAAGCAGGTTTTCTCCTGCATGGTCAGTAATAGTCTGCCAACCAGATATTAGCCCATAGCCTATACTTTTTATACTGTAATACTTTTTACCTATTGATTTAATTCTTTGTTCTAACATACTTTATACCATATTAGTGACATAAAGAAATCAAAATGTGCCTTTAAGTTTTTTATTTTAGTATTAATTGAAGATAAAGTTATTTGATCAATCAGTAACATTTACAACATAATCATTACTATCAACTCAGTTATTAATGCCCCCTAGTAAAAAGCCATATAACTCTTTGCTAAGAGAATTCAAGTATTTCAGAAACAATCTCTGACAGCAAGATGCTTATTTTATATATTCTATTAAGAATATAAACTCTATAATAATCATCACCATCATAATTCTGGTTTACTAGTATCATTTTATAGTTTATTAATTATCTTCACTTGCAGAGATATGTCATAACATCTTAATAATAACCAGAGGGAGCCATATTGTGTCCTTTATGGTCCAATATAGACCTGAAAGTCAGGTAAGTTTAAGCAACTAATTTGATTTTTATTTGAATCAGAGTGCTGAGGCTGTGGATTAAATCATATATTTTGATTAAAATTTCCAAGTTATATTATGCAGTTTCTCCTTTATTTATAAAACCAGAGGACAATACACTATAGAGCATGTTATAAATGCAAACGGAGTATCATAGGTCATACATTATAGCAGTTGAGAGACAGAAGCCATCTCTGTGGCCTGCAGTAGTCATGAAAATCAGCGTGGTCTCCAGGAAGGAATAAAGACAGGAGTCAAGGAGATGACTTACTCTTTCTCAGCAACCTGGGAAACTATGGTGTACTTGGTTTGAGCTAAGGGCAGACAAGGTGGATATACATAATCTTGATAATTAAGATTCTTGGAAAATTCAATTATTTCTCATCACCCAGACTGGGTACTTGTCCTCTTGTTCTCCATTGTACTAGGAAGAGACCATCATCATTAAGCATTCCTCACTACACCCATCCAGACAAGAAGGTGAGCTAGATGTGGTCCGACACGTGTTGAATAGCTTGATAAGCACTGCCTAGTACAGTGCCCAGCACCAAATAGCTGTTTTCTAAACTTACTTTCTGCTATAGTTTGGATGTATCTTGTTCCCACTGAAACTCATGTTGAAATATAATTGCCAATGTAATGGTATTGTGAGGTGGCAGGGTTATTTAAGAGGTGTTTGGATCATGAAGGCTCTACCCTCATGAAGGGATTAGTGCAGTTCTCACAGGGCTAGGTTAGTTCTTGTGCCGAGTTAGTTCTTGTGAGAGTCAGTTGTTATAAAGAGGTTTGGCCCTCTTCGTTTCTCTTTTCCTTGTGCTTTTTGCCCTTCTGCCATGTTATAACTCAGTATTGAAGACTTCAAGAGAAGTTGTTTCCATGCTCCAAAATTGTGAGCAAAATACAGTTCTTTTTTATAAATTACCCTGTCTCAATATTGTTAATAGCAACTGAAAGTAGGTTTTCTATTACCCAATGTTAACAATATTTGACCTTTGTCAGATGCATGGTTTGCAAAAGTTTTCTCCCATTGTGTGTAGGTTGTCTATTTACTTGGTTGATAGTTTTTTTTTTTTGACAGAAAATCAAATACTGCATGTTGTCACTTACAATTGGGAGCAAAATGTTAAGAACACATGGACAGATAGAGGGGAACAACATGGTAGTATGCCACAGTGTCTGTCTGTGGAGGGTGGGAGGAGGGAGAGGATTAGGAAAAACAACTAAAGGGTACTGGGTTTAATACCTGGGTGATGAAATAATCTGTTCAACAAACCCCCGTGACATGAGTTTACTATGTAACAAACCTGGCACAAGTACCCCTAAACTTAAAAGATTTTTAAAAATTAAAACATTTAACATAAAGAAATAACCCAAAAAGAACAATATTTGAGTTAAAGATTTCCTGGGTTTTTCATAGACTATGTTTTTCTAGTATATCATGATGCTAAGTTAGATTTTCTATCCTGTATCGTAAGCTAACCAAAGAGTTTATTTTTTTAAAAAAATGAGAAGTTAATTAGGTAATTCAATTTAGTATTTATATTGCTAAAAAATAAAGATTAAAGATGCACATTTCTAATTATGTGATCGCTATCTATTGAGATGTTTTATTTGGAAATTCACTTAGCATTTGTATTATTGAAAGTGGCAAGTCAATTCCCAGAACCGTCACCTTTCCTTTTTCCAGGCTTTTAAAATTGTCTTAAAAATTACACAAATAGTACATGGTAGCACAAAAATACTCACATAATACCAAGATCTATGAAGTAAAGTGTTAAGTTTATGGCTCCTGCATACATTTATAGAAGAAACTTGACTTTTCTCTTTCCAAGTCTTCTTTTTAAACTAAAGCAAGCCAATTCTACACTCTTTTCTGTGTTAAAGTTTGTTATCTGTCTTTTAGGCCCTTTTTAAAAAATAAAAATGGTTTAATTAGATCCCATTTGTCAATTTTGGCTTTTGCTGCCGTTGCTTTTGGTGTTTTAGACATGAAGTCTTTGCCCATGCCTATGTCCTGAATGGTACTACCTAGGTTTTCCTCTAGGATTTTTATGGTATTAGGTCTAACATTTAAGTCTCTAATCCATCTTGAATTAATTTTCATATAAGGAGTAAGGAAAGGATCCAGTTTCAGCTTTCTACTTATGGCTAGCCAATTTTCCCAGCACCATTTATTAAATAGGGAATCCTTTCCCCATTTCTTGTTTCTCTCAGGTTTGTCAAAGATCAGATGGCTGTAGATGTGTGGTATTATTTCTGAGGACTCTGTTCTGTTCCATTGGTCTATATCTCTGTTTTGGTACCAGTACCATGCTGTTTTGGTTACTGTAGCCTTGTAGTATAGTTTGAAGTCAGGTAGCGTGATGCCTCCAGCTTTGTTCTTTTGACTTAGGATTGTCTTGGAGATGCGGGCTCTTTTTTGGTTCCAAGAGCTTCTGCACAGCAAAAGAAACTACCATCAGAGTGAACAGGCAACCTACAGAATGGGAGAAAATTTTTGCAATCTACTCATCTGACAAAGGGCTAATATCCAGAACCTACAAAGAACTCAAACAAATTTACAAGAAAAAAACAAACAACCCCATCAAAAAGTGGGCAAAGGATATGAACAGACAGTTCTCAAAAGAGGACATTCATACAGCCAACAGACACATGACAAAATGCTCATCATCACTGGCCATCAGAGAAATGCAAATCAAAACCACAATGAGATACCATCTCACACCAGTTAGAATGGCAATCGTTAAAAAGGCAGGAAACAACAGGTGCTGGAGAGGATGTGGAGAAATAGGAACACTTTTACACTGTTGGTGGGATTGTAAACTAGTTCAACCATTATGGAAAACAGTATGGCGATTCCTCAAGGATCTAGAACTAGATGTACCATATGACCCAGCCATCCCATTACTGGGTATATACCCAAAGGATTATAAATTATGCTGCTATAGAGACACATGCACACGTATGTTTATTGCGGCACTATTCACAATAGCAAAGACTTGGAATCAACCCAAATGTCCATCAGTGACAGATTGGATTAAGAAAATGTGGCACATATACACCATGGAATACTATGCAGCCATCAAAAAGGATGAGTTTGTGTCCTTTGTAGGGACATGGATGCATCTGGAAACCATCATTCTTAGCAAACTATCACAAGAACAGAAAACCAAATACCGCATGTTCTCACTCATAGGTGGGAACTGAACAATGAGATCACTTGGACTCGGGAAGGGGAACATCACACACCGGGGCCTATCATAGGGAGGGGGGAGGGGGGAGGGATTGCATTGGGAGTTATACCTGATGTAAATGACGAGTTGATGAGTGCTGACGAGTTGATGGGTGCAGCACAGCAACATGGCACAAGTATACATATGTAACAAACCTGCACGTTATGCACATGTACCCTAGAACTTAAAGTATAATAATAATAAATAAATTAAAAAATAAATAAATAAATAAATAAAAAAAATTAAAAAAAAATAAAAATGGGCCAGTTCTGCACAGTTTTCTGCATGTTGCTTTTATCTCACGTGAGAGACAACCATCTGTATCACCATATACTGATCTATCCATGTTTCACCTTCCTTCTTTCTCTTATACCCCATATTCAAACCATTAGCAAATCCTGTCCAGTGAATCTTAAAGCAGAGTCGTTATCTGTGTTGCTGCTCTTCTAATCCAGGCTTTGTCTCCTTTCCCCTGGACTGTTTCTATAGCACTTTTTGTTTTTTTGAGACGTGGTCTGACTCTGCCACGCAGGCTGAAGTGCAGTGGCACAATCTCAGCTCACTACCACCTCTGCCTCCTTCACTTAAGGGATCCTCCCACCTCAGCCTCCTGTGTAGCTGGGACTACAGGCATGTGCCACCACACCTGGCTTATTTTTTTTTTGTAAAGACGAAGTCTTGCTATGTGGCCTAGGCTGGTCTCAAACTCCTGGGCTCAAGTAATCCACCCGCCTCTGCCTCCCAAAGTGCTGGGATTACAGGCATGGTCCACCACACCCAGCCTTCAATAGCATCTTAACTGCTGTCCCTTCCTCACTTGCCTCAAGACAGCCAGCAGGATGACCCACCTAAATTGTAAGCCAGATCTTGCCATTCCTCGTGGCAAAAACTCTGCAGTGGTTCAACGTATTATTAAGAATAAAAGCCAAAATCTTCTCAAAAGCCTGCCACAGCTTTGGTGATCTTCCCCAATATCTCTTTGAACTCAGTTCTTAACCACTTCCTGTCTTACACACTGAGCCCTTGTCACACTGGCCCCTTGCTGTTTATCATATAAGCTGTGCTTGCTCCCAACTTGTGTTTTTTGATCTTACTCTTTCCTCTTCCTTTAATGCTCTTACCCCAGACTTTTTTGTGGCTTGCACAAAAGTTTCAAATATCACTACACAGGGAGAAGTGCTCCCTGATTATCTCACATAAAGAACACCTCCCTCATTCACTCATGGCTCCTTTACTGAACCTCACTTTCTATTTCTTTAGAGCACTTTTTACCAACGATATTTTTATAAGTTTTTAAAAATCCTTTTCTTTCCAAACAAATTATCACCAAATAAAAGTTTGTGAAAGCAGAAATTAGTCTTCAATTTTTACTGATGTACATTCTACGTCTAGAATGCTGTCTGGCACATAACAGGTTCTTAATATTTATCAAGTGAATTATTGAATGATTTGACTAATGAACTATATTAACATCTGTAATATATTTCAAAGTATAGATAAAACATAATTATCTATTCACTTATTGGAGATCTTTGTCTCTAATATTTTACTGAGCTTTACAGAGTTAGAACACTGCTCAGCGAACGTTCTTGTGATGTATTTATGTAGAACATGTTTCTGCTAGTAGAAATGCTGTATCAAAGAATATGAACATTTTAAATTTGATATGTGCTGACATGGTACCCTCCAAAAAGACACATCACATGTGTCTTTACTGAGTATTTTTTTTTGTCTATGGACATGTTATATCTCTTTTCATTTACTTGGATTTCCATATAGTTTAATATGAATTTTATTTGTATATGTGCATAGACTAGATATTTATTCATACTATAGCTTTTCAGTATCCATGCAAGGGATATTTATGGTTTTCATTAATGCATATCCTCCAAGGAAGCAGAGGGAAACAGTTTTTGGTGTGTGAAGAATTTCCACTAAAGTTACAGAAATTAGGTTTATTTCTGTTTAATATTTGTACTCCGAGTGTTTTCTTAATTCATTTTTGGTAAATCTCAAGACTAATGGCAAAAATGAATGTACAATACTAAAAAAAGATACTGTGCTGATGCATTTGTAAAAGCAGACAGAAATTTTAACATAAAGATTGAGGTTGGCACTGTTTATTGAATAATCTTTATTTTAACCTTCATGGATGGAATTCAGTGATTTAAAAATATATATAATGAACAAAAACTCATTATCCATGTCAGTAAGCCTAATATTTCCTACCTTCTAACACATTATGCTAATAACTTTTCAGATGAATGCGTTTTAATTAAAAACAGTTGTCAGTTGAAAAGCATTACTCACAAGTAGGAACAAATACAAAGTGTGCTTTTTGTGATATGAAAAATACTTTGAAGAAATCAACTGAGAATTCATTTGTTGGTAGCTCTGAGGGATAAAAAATGTTTAGAACACATCCTTTTTTATAGTTATGCGAATTTATATTCAGTATGAAATGGAATAAATATGCTCTCTGAATTCCTGAGTAAATATTTCAGCAGATTAGTGTCAAAAGGTTGCTTAATTGAAAAATATTCCATAGTATAAAAAGAACATGAGACAAAATTTTAGAGCATCATTTAATAAGTATGAATCTCTTCATATGTATATTCCTAAGCTTTCTGAAAAAGTAACAATCCATACACACAGAGAAGTGGTTCACAGATTGGTAATTAAAAGAAAATTCTCCCTTCATATTCTCCCCTCTTCCAGTAAGTTGTAGAGAAAGCACTCATAAGAGACACATAGGTCGTATTAACTAATCCTGATGGATGAATTAGAAAGTCTAAGTGTGCCCAGATAGCTATGATCCATTGAATTGACCAAGATACTGTTAGTCCAGCAGAATTCAAATGGAAACAGTAACACTCCTACCCCAAAGCTGGAATACAACTGTCAGGTTTTTGAGCTTTTGGGTGGAGAACTGATGGACTCAGCTGGCATTTTCATTCCATCTACTTAAAGGTATGACTTTGGAATAAAAAGACGATATGTGAAGTGAACACCATGCCACAGAGCTTCAGATTCGTTAAAGAGAGGCTCCTGACAAGCTGCGAGAGACATTTTACAAAGATCTGGAAGCATTTATTTGGCAAGAGAAGTTGATCAGAAAGGCATTAAAATAAAATTTAATACAAAGAGAAAACGTTGTCCCAATACACAAACCCTGAGACAGAAGAGAAAAATAAAATATATAAAAAATCGAGGCTGGGTGCGGTGGCTCATGCCTGTAAATCCCAGCACTTTGGGAGGCCGAGGCGGGTGGAACACGAGGAGTTCAAGACCAGCCTGGCCAAGATGGTGAAACCCCGTCTCTACTTAAAATACAAAAATTAGCCAGGTGTGGTGGTACGTGCCTGTAGTCCCAGCTACTCCAGAGGCTGAGGCAGGAGAATCACTTGAACCAGGGAGGCGGAAGTTGCAGTGAGCCGAGATTCCACCACTGCACTCCAGCCCTCCAGCCTGGGCCACAAGAGCGAAACTCTGTCTCAAATAAAAACAAAAACAAAAACAAAAAACATCTGAACCACAATGATGAAAAAAGTTAAAATTGGATGAAGTAAAATACAGACTTAACTGAAAGTATATTGAACAAAGCAGAAATGTGCTGGGTGATTCAGAAACTTTTAAAATAGGTATTTACAGGGAATCATTGAAGAAAATTTGGATAACAGCAATGTAATGGCATTAGTGAATCAAAATATGAGATCCAGAAAGGAGGAATATCTACAAAGTTGCTGAGAATTTCAAGATATAAAGGAGAAAAATAAGTGTTTACAATGTTGGATGGCTAAAAATATAACTATGCTAGACAGAGGTTCTCAATTTAATTTTGAAAATTTTGACAAAATAATAATACAAAATTGGACTTCTGATATCTGGAAACCTTTTTATATATGCAGAGGCAAGCTTTACTTAGTTTTAATAAAACTTTTCAATTTCATAATATAGATAATTTATAACTGGGAATATATCAGAGACTCAGAGAATCTTGTAACTGAAGTTTTGTATACTAGAAGTTACAAAATTTCAATCAACTGTTAATTTCTGTCAACTTAGCCCTGATTGGTGTTGTGAAAATAATGGAATCCTTCAGCATAAATAATCAAGTAACATGGGAGTTCTCAGAAGCTAAGAAAATAAGGGGGCTCGGAAAAGTAATGATTTAATTCTGTTAACTTTTAGCCTGAATAAAGAGAGGTATTCTAATGACCCATGACCCACATGTATTGAAAACATGTTGTTATATGTTTCTTTTTACTTATTTGGCATTACTTTTTATTGCCAAATACAATTCAATTGTGTGACTGTATTACATTTTATCTATGCATTCATCAGTTGATGACATTGGGTTTTTAAAATTACATGTGGAAATACCCCCATAACTGAAATATTTGACCAAAAGACATAGAGAAAATGTAGTAAAGTTGCTCCTCATAGCAACTAGCTTAAGAATTCCTAAAGTCTCAGCAGTGCGAGTTTATTGGACTATACTTTGTATTTTCCAAAAATGTGACTCAACTACTCATTGAATATTAGATTCTTTCTCCATGCTCTACTGTTGTGTCTTAACCAGCCTGGTCGACATGGTGAAACCCCATCTCTACTAAAAATACAAAATTAGCCAGGTGTGGTGGCACATGCCTGTAATCGCAGCTACTTGGGAGGCTGAGGCAGTAGAATCACTTGAACCTGGGAGGCGGAGGTTGCGGCGAGCTGCTATCCCGCCATTGCACTTCAGCCTGGAAGACAAAAGTGAAACTCTGTCTCTAAATTTAAAAACAAACAAAAAAACCAAAAAAACTTGCCTTTCAGTTCTGCCATTTGTTAATTCTCTGACTTTGGGATGTTAGATTCAACTTCCGTAAAACTCAGTCTCCTTATATGTAAAATGTGAATAATAATATTGCCTACCTCATAGGATTTTTGTGAGAACTAAAGGTTATATTGCAAAAGTCTCTAGTACTGTGATTTTATTCATTCAATAACTACTGTTAAACTATTGATTACAATAACATTCAATGATTTTCATTGACTTGCACTGGTTATTTGCATGGTATTCTTATTGTTAGAGCTTTTATATTACCCCACAGAAGCTCTGTACCCATTAACAGTCTTTCTTTCCTCCCATCTCAAGATCTAGGCAAATAGTAATCTACTTTCTGTTTTTATAGATTTGCCTATTCTTGGCATTTTGTATAAATGGAATCATATAATATATGTGGTCTTCTGAGTCTGGCTTCTTCCACTTAGCGTAATTATTTCAGGACTCACCCATGTTGTTGTGTGATCATTTTTACTTGTTTAGTATTCCTTTTTATTCTCAAATACTATTCAATTGTAAGACTATATCACATTTTTTTCTAGTATGAGTAAAGTCACTGTGAACATTCATGTACAAGTTTTTGTGAAGAGTATGTTTTAAATTCTCTTGAGTATATACCTAAGAATAGAATGCTGGGTCATTTGGTAACTCTATGTTCAACATTTTGAAAATTTTCCACTGTTTTCTAAAGTGACTGTGCCAGTTTACATTCCCACCAGAAATGCTTGAGTGTTCCAGTTGCTCCACATTTTCACCAATACTTGTTATTGTCTGGTGTTTGTTTGTAGGCATCTTAGTAAGTGTAGAGTGGTTTTACATTTTGGTTTTGATTTATGTTTCCCTAATGGCTAATGGTGTTGATAGCTCTTCATATGCTTATTATCCATTTGTCTATTTTCTTTAGAGAATAGCTATTCCAATTATTTGCCCATTTTAAAATTGGGTTATTTTTCTTTCTGTTGTCTAGCTGGCAGAATACTTATACATTCTGGATACAAGTCCTTTATCAGATGTGTGAATAACAATTTTTTTCTATTCAATGGGTTGTCACTTTCTTCATGGCATAATTTGAAGTGCAGATATTTTTAAAGTGAAATTAATCTCTTTTTATTATAGTATTTTCCTTTTGATGTCATATCTAAGAAATCATTGACTAATCCCAAGTGACAAAGATTTACTCCCATAAATTCTTTTAAGATTTTTGTAGTTTAGCTTTTATATTGAAATCTATGAACCATTTTTCATTAATTTTTGTGTATGTGTAAGAAAGGGGTCTGACTCATTTTTCTGCATGTGATATCCAGTTGTCCTGACTTGTTTTTCGGTAATAAATACATTGCTCAGGAAAGAGAAAAACAACAACAAAAAAATCAAAACAAAACATAGAAAAAGACAAAAAAGAGGACCACTTCTGCTTGGAGAGATTAGAGAAAATTTACTTAATATGTAGTATTTGAAGTATTTGAAAGTTTGCCAAAATGTGAATAGAATTTGAATGAGTAGAGAAAAATATTAGGCAAGAGAATTATATGCATAGCTGGAGAATAGAAAGTGCCAAAAAGTTAAAGTAACTATTTCATTTTGGCAATAATATACTTTATAGAGAATCTGGAACCTAACCATAAACACACCTTGAGAAAATGATGTAAGTACGAGTAATGTCTTTGAGAAGTGCCTCAAAGTTATTTTACCCGGGAGGCAAATGAGCTGGTGTATCTGTGAACCAGTTCTTCAGAGTACTTTGGTAAGGACTATTTTGAGATATGTGGCCTGCATTTAGTTCATGTGGTCGGGGTCTGAGACCTGATGCAGAGTGGAAAGTGGTCTTGGAGAATGATTTTTTCTTTATTGGAGGTGAGAACTATTAGTGAGTTTATAGTCAGTATCCTCATCTTCCCTCATCTTTTTTCTGGGCACATCATGGTCTGTTAGCCAGTTCCAGAGATCTCTGTGCCTCAGTACTCCCTGGTTGCCACCCAAGCTTGGCTTCCCATTTTGCCACTTTTGGCAATTGCATCAACCTTCCCTCTTAGAGTTAAGTGTTGCCATCTGGCCTCCGCTATTCTTAAACCTCATCATTTCTACTGAAACTAGGGAATGATTTCATAAGCAGATCCTACCCCAATCTTCAAATATAGTCTACAAAGTACAAAAAAGACTGAGTTTTCATGATGGAGTGTCCTCATTAGCACATTTCTCTTTTGCTTTAAGGAAGAGTTTGTCTTTAGGACCATCACAGGAACATAGCCAGCTGGTGGATTCTCTAGTGTTATTTAATAAATCCATGTCACTATGTCTTTGAATCTTTTGACCCCTTCATCAAAACTTTATACAGGTATTTTTAACTCCTTTATTCTAGGTCATTATTTTATCTACATACTTCCAAGAAGCATGCTAATAGCATTTCATAGCCGATTTCAGCTGCTGTTTAATTCTGAGTCATAGGTGAATAATCTCATATCAAACAACTCTGTCTTACCTGGCCTTCCATCGTTCTCTCCCTTTCCACTAGTCTTGAGATCCATTCCCAGACATGGTTTCACAGTTCTTGCCAGTTCATATTAGCCAGGCCTTGCAGGTCTTTTGATGAACAATCCCTTCCCTCACAATGAAGGGAGAAAACCTTTATAGCTGGATTAAACTGAGAATTGACTCTAATAGTTGGCCTAGAAGTCTTAAGAAGAGAGGGAAGGAAGAGCTTGAAGAAGGCAGGTTTCCTCTTGCCAGACATCTGAGGTAAGGCCTCTGAATGTCCCCCAGGCAAAGGGAGGCTGCTGTCCTCTAGCAAGAGTGATTGAGCCACTTTTGTAGGTCCACATGTTTTAGGGAAATCTGGGACTCAATATATATTAATATATATCCATCTCTATTCAATAACTTAGAACCTTATCCATCTGTCACTTACTTAAGAGATACAATGATACTGCAGATTCATTCTTCTTTGCAGTTTGCTTGATTGCACAGTCAGATCCTGATCTTGGTTTGCATTCCTATTTGTCTTTTGGGTCAGGAGAAAAGCGTCTTTATAGATGCTATTATGAAAGCTTTGTATTTCACACCATACTGTGACTTGGAGGTTGGCTAAATTGAGTGTGTCATTTTTTGCTTTGCTTAGTACATTGATGGCACTTAACAATAACCACTGTCTTTTAATTTCCTTTGCTATAGAAGAGTAACTTTCTCCAGTCCTAGATATTTTGCATAAACTAGCACAGCCTTTCTACCTGTGTGATATTTCAGTTTACCACAGGTAAGAATGTTGGCAATTGAGATAATTCAGGATGTTAGCCGTTATCACCATCCCACTTACCACCAGCGGCGGAGTCCTTGTTACCGTTTGGCCAGTGAGTAATACAAGCACTAGGATACCAGGTTCCTAGAATAATTTTCATACCAATTGTTTGAGTTGCAGTTTCCCCATAGCTGATGCTGAGATAGGAATTTTAAGTGCAGGTAGTTTGTTTGGGAGATTCGGGGAGCATGGGTTGGGGAGGGGAAGTGATACAGAAAAAGGATGGCTGCAATAAAGGGTGCTCTATTAAGCTACTTAACACCATTGATTAAGTGGAGTCTATTCCTACCAGGACATTTGAGGAAATCACATAAAACACGTCTCGTGTACTAAATTCCATTAATTATTTGCTGAGGGCTTTTCCTCTAGGGATGTTGATTCCTCAGCACTTTCTGACCTGATGTGTACACAGACAGAGAAGCCTTCTGCAGTTTTGATGGAGAAGAAAAACCCAGCCTTCACACGCAGAGCTGATGTTAGAGCATCCTGAAACGTCTAAGGAAATGGGCAGAGCTCTGACGGCATCTCCCACAGAACAGTGAAATTAAAGTTAATTGGTGTCAGACCATGAAAAGCATTGAATGCCATTCAAGGAAGTATTTAGACCTGATATTCTCTAAAGCAGCAAAGGAAGTATTTAGACCTGATATTCTCTAAAGCAGAAATGTAACACGATAAGAATTGTGCTTTAGGATAGTTACACCAAAGTAGTGTGTAGAATGGATTAGAGAACAGAAGCTGGAGTTGAGAGTGTCATGGAGGAGGAATAACAATGATGTTCTTCATCCTGTTTCCGGTGCTCACTGGGAATTGCTCCCGTTCTAATACTAAACCCACTTTTAGATGGCTTCGCCAGATAACATTCTGAGCCCACTCCAGCAAAAGAATTTCAGACAAAGAGATTCCATTTTCAAAAGAATTGAGAATTTAGTCAGAGAGTTAGAAAATTTGAACTGTCCCCTTTAAGCTTAAATATTTTTTTTGTTTTTGTTTTTTAGCTAAAACAAATTAGCCTTATATGCTCTGAAACAGCCTCATATAAGGAGAACCAACATTGACCTTGCCTGCACTTGCTATTTTACTGTACTTTTTTATTCACCTCTAAGTGCCCTTTGAATCCCATTTAGTAATTCATCATTCTCAGTGGCAGGTTAGCAAACACAAAGGAATAGAAATTAGATGAGTAAGAGAAAAACAAATGAAAAGGAGGGAGCATGCCAGATATGGTGGCTCAACATCTGTAATCTCAGCACCTTGGGAGTCCGAGGCCCGCGGATCCCTTGAGCCCAGGAGTTTGAGACCAGCATGGGAAACATGGTGAAACCCTGTCTCTACAAAAAATACAAAAAGTAGCTGGGCATGGTGGCATGTGCCTGTAGTCCCAGCTACTTGGGAGGCTGACATAGGAAGATTGGAGAATCACTTGAGCTCAGGATGCAGAGGTTGCAGTGAGCTGTGATAGTGCCATTGCACTCCAGCCTGGATGACAGAGTGAAACGCTACGTCAAGAAAAAAAAAAAAAAAAAAAAGACTGGACGGGGAACTAAAGAGAACACTTTTCTGAATAATCTCAAACAACCTAAAGGGGTAAAAGTTAAGCAAAGAAAACGTTTTCATTTGCTCAACACTAATCTAGCAATAGTGCATTAATTTGTCATTTTCTCATAGAACATCAATAAACCGAAACAAATTAGGCTAACTCGGATTTCCATACCCTCATGCACAAATTTAATTCCCTACAGATCTGTAGCCGCATTCAACTACTTCTGGGACTTACAGTCAAAACCCCTCTTCTTTTCATCTTTCCAATGTTGAGGACTTCGTTACTGGGTCAACTGTGAATAGCCTTTCTTCTTTATTTTGGAAAAATTCTCTATAAGTGTTTACTTTTTATTGTTACATAATTCAATGAAAAGACTTCTGTAGGGTTTAGCAGTTTACCACACATGGCTGGGTATTTCCATATCTATAGTGGAGGCAACTTGAGTCCATTTCCAGAAAACTCATCATCGGTCATGCAGTGGAACTCTGTTGTCTCCTGCTCCTTACACAAAAGTGAACAGATAGGGCCAGAATACAGATTGGTGGGAATAAATACTGTGGTTTCATTTGTGATCTCTGCTACACATGTTTATGTAAAGTAAATAACATCTGTGATCAGCTTTTATAAAACTCTGGCTTTGAGTAAAATAATATCATATTTCCAAGACACTTTAAATCTGTTCTTCAATTTGCCACAATGAGAAGGAAGCTCAGTCTTTTCATGTGCCTTTACCCAGACATCCAAGTCTCTAGAATGGTTTATTTATGTATAAAAAGTGAGATCCAATAGTCTTTTGAAAATTAAAAATACACATTTTTAATATTTGTGGGTCCTAGTAGGTTTATGTATTATAGGTACATCAGATACTTTGACACAGGTTTGTAATGCATAATAATCACATCATGGTCGATGGGATATCCATCCCCTCAGGCATTTGTCTTTTGTGTTTTAAGCAATCCAAGTATGCTTATTCATTATTTTAAGATGTACAATTATTATTGAAGATCCAGTAATCTTGTCACTCTGTGGAAAAGAGGTGGCCCCTGAGGCTGGAAGGTCCAATCACAGCAACCTGTTAAAACTGGTTATTTCAGTGCCACATTATCATCATCAGTCTATGCAAGTCCTCTCTTGCCTTTATTTATTATTCAATACTGTTTTCTACTCGCATTCCTCTTTGTTCATCTTAGACAACTGTTCTACTGTGTTTGAGGGGGAAACTTTAATTTGCATGTATTATTAAACAATGTGAATTATTTTGTGACTATGTTATTTTGGTTTTTATAAATGACATTGTACCGTAGATCTGATTTTGATCCTTACTGTTTTTTCATCATCACTTTGTTTTACGATCTGTGTTTGTTGCTAGGTGTACATTGACTCTTCTAACACTGATTGATGCAAATGTTTCACTGTTTAGATCCACTACATTTTATTTATCCCTAATGATTATCTCCAGTTTCCAGTTACTACAAAACATGCTCTGATGAATGTACTTACCTGTTTCCAGTTATAGACTTGACAATTCTTTCCCTGGAATATATGTATTTGTGAGTGTGTGTATGCATGTGCACGTTGTGGGGTATATGCATACTCAAGTGCTAGCAGATTGCTCTCTGTAATGGCTGCAAAAGTCTACTCACTTCATCAGTAGTATTGTCAAAAGAAAAACTTCAGCTGAATTAAATTTAAAGGAGTTTAATTGAGCAATGCACAATTCACGAATCGGGCAGCCCCCAGAATCACGGAAAATTCACAGACTTCAGGGATGTCTCATGGTCAGAAAAAAATTATAGACAAGTAAGAGAAATGATGTACAGAAATCGGAAGTGAGGTTCAGAAACAGCTAGATTGGTTACAGGTTGGCATTTACCTTATTTGAACACAGTTTGAACACTTAGCAGCCTCTGCGTGGTTGAAGTATGGACTCTGGGAGTGGCCTAGACTCAGTTACTGTTACAGGCGCATATTCGTAAGTTAGGTTTTCAATCTTGTCTGCCTATTAAGCTAGGTTACAGTTCATCCACAAGGACTCAAATATAGAAGTACAGTGTTTTTCTTAGGCCATATTTAGTTTGCTTTAACACTGTATAAGGCTTCTTACCTACGTCCCTAACGATACTTGAAAAAATTGCTTTTTCATTTTTTGCCTAATGAGCCTAAAATGTTATTCTAGCGCTGTTTCAGTATCTTTATGTTTTAATGAGTTTGTGAATCTTCTCATATACTTGTTGTTTTGACTTACTTCTGGAAAATGTCCTTATGACCTTTGAGTATTTTTAAAAATTGGAGAAGCTATCTTATTATCCATTTCAAGGATTGTTTATGTAGTCTATATTTTTTCTTACAGATATTAATGCTGCAAATAACATATATAAACCTGTCATCTATCGATTTTATCTATGGTATTGAGTAGAAATCCTTACTTTTTACATAATCAAATTTACCAATTTTTCTCTTTATATTTTGTACTTCAGATTTTTATTTAAGGAGTTTTATCCAGCCCTTGTTCAGCGACATTTGTTTATACTATGTATTAATGTATATTTAAATATGAAATGTATATTTCATATTTAAATCAATATTCTTTGAGGATCAGTCTTCTTATAAAGGGCTTATGTAGAGAGATAGTTTTATTTTTCTTCATATAGTAAGCCAGTTTGCTGCTGAACAGCCAGAATAGTTGCACTGATTTCGTATGCACACTTTATTTGATACTTACTTCTCATGTAAACATGGTCTCGTTTGAGCTCTGTCCTCTGTTTCATGATCTATTTCTCTGTTACTGTGTTAGTGCGCAACATTTTATTACTGTAGAATTATAGTATATTATATATCACTAAGACAATTATTACTCAAGGATCTTTTTATTGAATGAATTAGGTATTCTTGAAATGTTATTCTTTCTGTGAGTTTTACAGTAAGTTTACTGAGTTTTAAAAGAATGTAAAACTGGTATTTTGATTAGAATTGAATTGAATTTATAGATAAAACTGGAGGAAATTGTTATTTACAGCATTAAAATATCCCATCATTAATACGGATTACAGTCCAAGGGCATCAGGTGTGCTTTCATTTATTCAGGAAGCCTTGTAAGACCCTTATAAGGAGCCAGCTGGCAAAGCAGAAATGTGGGTTGACGGGGTTCAGTCCTACTGCCATAGAGCAGAGTACAGAAAAATGCCTCTGAAGCCGAGAGACGATGACTTAATGATTACTCAGATAGAAATTTACTGTTTCTTAAAAATTTGGTTGAATTTATTTAAGTTCACTTGCCTAGAAATTTGGTGTAATTACGTATCTGCTCCCAAATTAGTTGAAGCAGTGTTTTTGTTGTTATTGTTATTACTTTTTATAGGGGAGAGATTTGTGGATTTTTTGTAGTAACTAAGTTTGTTATGTATTTATTATCACAGTTGTATGAATTTTCTAGAACTGATTAAGGATACTTTAGTTTTCTATGCTTGGAAACTGTTTTTCTGATGAGATTTATGCTGACACAAGGAAAAGGACATATTTTTATGCTCACTCAAGGAAAATAACATTCTCTTTTACAATGGGATTTTTCTACTTTCTCAGGTGTATATAATTATTTATTTTTCCATTAACTTACAAACTGTTGCATTTGCTTTAAATTTTGTTCTGATATTTACTGTGTTAAGTATATGTTAGATTCTTTAAGTATACTGACTTCTAATGTAAGCTTCTTGCCTGTGGGAACCACATTTAATTATGTGTAGCATTTCGCTTAATTCTGTGTCATTTTAATTTTTAACCTCTTAGGAAAATAACGTTTTCCTGTGTATGCATAAAAATTATGAAAAATGTAAACATTAATAAGTCATGAAGAAGAAAGAAAATTCACTGATAATCCCCTCTTTGAAAAATAATCACTCTTGTTTCAGGTTTGGAAGAGAACTTTCCTCAGCTTTGTGAGTGTGCTTCTCTACTATGAATACACACACACCCCTCAACACGTTATGTAACACAGATTATATAATAAATTATATGATGCCTAATTTTCGATGATATATATTATATACAACTTAATGTATTATGTTTTATAATATATATGTTTTAAAAATTATTATAGTTTACTTATTGTTTTATAATTGCTTTTCTCATTATATTATGAATACTTTTCCAAGTCATTGAATGTCTTTTTCACACTGAAGTTTACTGACTGTATGATATTCAATCATTTTACTTTTCCACAATTATTTTTTAAACTTTATTATCTCATGATAAAATTCTAGAAGCAGAATTACTAGATCAGTGTCTTAAATAACTTCTTAGAATGTTTACATATGTTGCGAAGTTTTTCATGATTGATTATCATGTACCAATACCTTTTTCTAGAAATCCATTTTAACTGTTTTAGATTATTTTGTTTTAGTTGTTATCTTCTTAACAACATAGAATTGAGTAACAATTGTGTGTGTGTGTTTTAATTATTGGAAGTTCCTTTGTTATGCACTTTGATGGATTTTTGTGATCAAGTTTGGATGTAGGAGACTGATTGCTACTGAATACTCTGATTAGTAAAGGTGAACTTGATGTTCTTGAAGGAACTTTGGAAGGAGAATGGATCTGCAGCTGACACATAGACGTCAGTTGGAGTTTGTTATAAGATCTGAGAGTCTTTATCTTTTGAAAGTGGATATTTAGCAATTATTTTTTGATAATTGACATGTATCGTTTGTCTTCTGTAATGACGTATTGTATGCCTTTTATTTATATGCTTGTTTACTATTTTTTATCTTTATGACTCATTCTGTAATATTTTCTGTAGTTTACAATGCAGTTTTTCTATTTTATCAGGTGTATATAATTATTTTTCTGTTAACCTATAAACTATTACATTTAATTTTTGTTCTGATATTGGCTGTGTTAGGTATATGTTAGATCATTTAAGTGTACTGACTTTGGATGTAAACTTCTTGCCTGTGGTAACCATATCTAATTATGTGCAGCTTTTAGCTTAATTCTGTGTCCTTTTAATGCTTGACCACTTAGGAAATGTGCATTGCTTTGCTTATTGGATTTAACTATAAACTTTAAATTGGATTTAAATTGTAAACTTCCATAGAGAAAATGGTAAACACACACACACACACCCCCCTATGTATTTTGAGAGTAGCTTCAAAAAATATTTCATAAATATTTATTGATAAAATTATCATTTCTTTCTCTTAAGAATATTGGATTAATCAGAAGTATATATGAAGTTAATCATTTTTGTCGAGTACTTAATGAACCTAAGTACAAAAGTACCTAAGTACATTGGATCGATATAATGTATTTCAGAGCTGAAAGATTTATGTTCCCAATGTTACCTTAAAACTCTGTGTGATGCATCATAAGGTTCTTTACTGCTATGCTAACACCAATTTTAGTTTACTATTCTGTGGAATATGATGTGCAATATTCAGGGATAGATTTTTTCCTTAAAGTTTGCTAAGCGAATGACTATTAAGCATTGTTATTTAGTTGGCCTTGAATATTCTTTTTGTTTATTTTCTTTAAGAAAAGATTAATGAAACTTTTTCTAAAGGTTGTTTGAAATAATAGGGTAAGTTTATTACACTGTATTTGGCCTATTACACAGTAGTGATTGCACCAAATCTACATAAATGCATATGGTTCTTTATAAGCAGTTTTACAGAAAGAATGTAGTACATCTAAATTACACTCTGGGTAATTAATAATTTATGAGATTAAAAAATGGAATGTAGAAGAAATTCCCAACCTGGGTCAGCAGTTTAAAACAACTCTTCTAACTTCTACTAATTTGATATTCTAAGATAATTTTTCACAATTGGAAATCAGCACCATGGAATTATTATAAAAGAATAATGCCTCTGCTTTGAGAATTTTCCCTTTATATATGTACTTACATGCTGTGTTCAAGAATCACTAAATAGAAATATGCTATACAAAATTAAATAATGTAACCTATTGTAATTTTATTCAAGTCAGATTTTCATATCTGGCACCCTATAATTTCTACTGTTAAGTCAATTAATGCAGATAAACTTCATTTAAAGCCATTGGAATGGCCGATGATCATGGATATAATTTCACATGTAGGATTCTGATGTCAAGCAAGCTTTGACCTTCTAAGAACCGTTCCCATAGAACTGAAATCCTAAATAGAGCTGTAATTTTAATTGAAATATGAAGGTCTAATATATTTTGAAAAAGCAGGTCAAAACATATATCATTGTGAAGTATTAAAGCAACATTAACGATCCAAAATATAACCTAATAAGATATGTACAGAATCATAGTCTTAAATGGTTCTCTGCAAATTTTATTTCCATGTTGTGTATCTTTTTTTTTTTTTTTTTTTGAGACGGAGTCTTGCTCAGTCACCCAGACTGGAGTGCAGTGGCACGATCTCAGCTTGCTGCAAGTTCCGCCTCCCGGGTTCACGCCATTCTCCTGCCTCAGCCTCCCAAGTAGCTGGGACCACAGGCGCTGCTGCCACGCCCGGCTAATTTCTTGCATTTTTAGTAGAGGAGGGTTTCACTGTCTTAGCCAGGATGGTCTTGATCTCCTGACCTCGTGATCCACCCGCCTCGGCCTCCTAAAAGTGCTGAGATTACAGGCATGAGCCACCGCGCCCGGCCTCCGTGTTATATATCTTTAATAAGAAATCACTCTTCTCCAGATTTCTGTGTGAAGATTGTGCTTCTGTACAAACCAACACTCCACCAAATACTTTCTTGTCATGGTCACTGATAAATTTTCTATTAAAAATCTAGTATCCATTGAGTGGTCTTTATCTTAGTGCATCTTTCAGCGTCATTTAATATGCTAAATACTTTCTCCTTCGTTAGTAATTTCCTTCTGTAATGTGTGCAGGACATCGCACTCTCAGGAGTTTTGTCTATCAATGTACATGAACATATACAGTTTGAATATTCATTTATTTCATACATGATGTTTATATCAATTCATACATTAATACACAAATATTATACCTTTTAATTAAGTAGAATATTAATCAGAGTCAGGGCTATAGACTTTATTGTTAGTTACAGCAAAGGTAAGTGATTTTATTGGATCTGTAAATAGCCTGTTTTTATTAAAGTGCTTCTCCATTAAAGGATGCTTCCTCAGCAGCCTGGATATTACTTCACCTGTTCAGTTCACTGTCTCTCCTGACACAGACACATATTCTAAACACCAGTTTCCTCTTCTCTGCCTCTTCACACACACACACACACACACACACACACACACACACACACACGCACACAGAGGAAGTACCTCTTAGTTGTAAACCTGAGTTTTCATCCTAACTTATAATTATGTGCACTAGCATAATGTCCAGTGAGTCATGTGATGTTTGCAAGCTTCAGCTAAGTCATCTGATGTGTCTGTGTTCACCTGAGTCATGCTATGACTAGGTTTGGAGATTGCTAAAAGTTTACATATTTTCCATCTCATGTGATATATAGAATCATGACTTCAGCAGGAGTAGCTCTCCAATTAGTGGAAGCATTCAGAGTTGTTTTAGTTATAATTTAAGCTTTCTTATTATTAATTTGTATATTTAACAAATATAAAGAACCAACTGCAATCCCTGGTGTGGGAACATCCTATGGGACGCTTGTGTGGGAAGCTCTATGATGAAAAAGATAACGTCCTTGTCCTAATAGAGCTTACATTCTATGTAAATTTATCTTGATTCAAAGCCTTCATGTGGTCTAGCATAACTTTTCACATACTTTTGGTGTTGATTCTTCTGTTTTCTTTGTAAACTCAGATGAGTCAGTTCCCTCCTTTAAATCAGCTTCTTCATCCATAAATCAGGATAATATGCTTCATTCTCCATACAAGAATCAAATTAAATGTGGTTCGTGAGATTATTTTTCTGTGCTTGCTGTATTTGCAAGTCTTACATAACTAGCATGGTATTCGTATATTGTTGAATATAAGACAGGATAATTAAGATAAATATTTGCAATCCCTTTATTTAGAAATCCTATAAATCTTCAAAGATAATATTTGCAATATTTTATTTATTATTTAAGTAAGAATCTCAATTTTTTAAGCCATTTAAGGCCTTTTGGACATACAGAAGATGAACTGTTTAATAAATTTAATCTTCAGAATATGTGACAGTTTTATGGGATAATCTATTCCTTCTTAGTAGAAATTATCCTTATCCTTATTGCTATAGTATTTTAATCCTGTTAATAGGACAAATCCACCAAAAGTAAAAAAAATTAATTGTAAAACTTACTTAGACTCAGCAGTTGTCTTCTAGATATACCACTGAATTCTTACCTTTTTTATTAAATATCTTTGCAGTGTTAATAAAAAAGTTTTAAGTTTGCCCAGAGTGAAATAGAAATGTATCTGCACATGATGCATTTCACTTCTTGTTTTATTCGCCAAAACTAGTTATAATTTAAATGCAAAGCCTTCACTTTGCTGCTGCAAAAACAGATTTATGTTATTAACTACATGCCTAGCAGCAGAATTCAGGGCACTAATTTTCTAAGTTTATGTCAGTATATTGATACAAAGTGAATATTTAAGTGGTTCTGAGGAAAATATAATATTAGAATAAGAAGACCTCTTTCACAGGTTTTACTTTGATACAGAATATTAGATACATATGGTTTAAAAATTAAGCCACTGCAGAATTACACAATGAGATACCCCTGTACATTCAACAACTTTAGTTTATTTGGCTTATGCAAGGTAAGATGAAGAATGTTTGGAACAAATCACATATGTGCCATTTTGCAACTTTTCGTTCTCAGCCATTCTGCATTCTTAATCTTAGAATGAGGTTGAAGATTTTATTTCCCTTTTTGGCTGTCTTTCCCATTTAAATTTAGTTGATTTGGAGGAATGGTTATTGGCATATACTACAAAACATTGAGAACATATTATATAAAAAACCTGGCTAGAAATTATAGATTTGTTATGATTTTGTTGTTGTATGTTGTTTTAATCTATCTTTAAATTGTCTTTTACTTTTGGGAAAAAGATCTGAATAATAATATGCTGTATCATTTCCATATTAATCATCTACCAATGTAGTGCTAGCTAATTTAAAAACGCATTTGGTCTTTTGGATTCTGTATCTTTCAAATGGTCATTTGTTATATTCTATTTTCCATGACTATTCTCCCTTTATATATTTATTATAAATAAACATTCTGAAGAAAAATAAGAAAAATATTATCTCCACGTATTTATGTCCTTTTTAGTCTATAACTGGAATCTGTTAGAAATTGAGGTAGAAATAAATTTAGGCCTTAATAGTTTTAGTATTCGAGGACATGGTCTTGCAGAATAATCAATACAGAAAAGGAAAGAGAGGAAAGAGATTTCAGAAACACACACGCGCGCGCGCACACACACACACACACACACACACAGAGGAAGCACAGGTAAAGACGGAAATACGTTTCTCCAGCAGTCCCAGTCTTCCATGTTATTAGAATACTTCCTTTTCTGTTTCCTACTATCAGCATATTTAAGATTGGTTTTAACTGATATTTCATTTCCTTAAATCAGACCAGCCTTGCACCTGTTTAAGGTCCTAAGGCATCTAGGGTGTGACTTCCCCCTCCCTTTTCTCTCTGTGATACAGAGGTGAGCACATTGGTCTGACGGTCATTGCTCTTTTCTTTTGCTCTGTGTTTTGAGTATGTTATCAGGACTTACCCCTGCCTTTTGAAAATATAATTAGCTTTCCAGTAGTCCATTCTGTGCTAAGAAACAAACTATCTGCTCCTATTTTAAAATTTCAAAATTTATTTTGGAAATAAAAGTTTATATTTCTGTTGAATGCTAAAGGTTTTCAGAGGGAAGAACATATAAATTTGAGAGATTTATGTAAGAACTTTGGATGTATGTGTCCATTTGCGGGCATATTATCTGAATATTCTTTGCCTAAAAAGGCTGTTTGATTGCCTTATTTTGCTCTCCAAGAAAAGAAAGCC
Organism: Macaca nemestrina; assembly: GCF_043159975.1. NCBI lineage: Eukaryota > Metazoa > Chordata > Mammalia > Primates > Cercopithecidae > Macaca > Macaca nemestrina. Next base: position 186,547,449 of record NC_092126.1, on the reverse strand, counting down.
ATCTGATTCCTCAGTGACTGCCAGTTGCTTTAAGAATTAATTTCCTTGTTCTGACTTTCTGTACCCAAAAGGAATCCAGGTTTTTGGCCTAGTTTATTTAGCTTGCCATAGAAACAAAAATTCATATGTGGATGGAGAAGGGTTTCTAGAGAATCCTCAGGCATAAATATTAAATAGATTAATTATTGCTCATAGCTATTCACATTTCCTATCATTTCTAACAAGTATTCACTTCAAATGATACAGCCCCCAAAACACGAATCTTTGTGCGCACACTTTTGGCAACTTTAGTCCTCACCATGTATATCCAGGAAATAAAACTTTTTACCCTTTTTAAAACAAATATACATATAACTTACTCTTTAGCTGTGAAATATTTAGATGTACGTAAGTTTGGTAATTGTAGCTATTACAGGTTTAAAATAATTCAATCTGTCATTATTATAAATATCTGTATCATTATAAATGAATCTGTCATTAAATCTGTACTATTAAGAATCTCTATATTGCCGGGCAAGGTGGCTCACGCCTATAATCCCAGCACTTTGGGAGGCTGAGGGGGGCGGATTGCCTGAGGGGTCAGGAGTTTGAGACCAGTCTGGCCAATATAGTGAAACCCTGTCTCTACTCAAAATACAAAAAGATTAGACAAGCGTGGTGGCATGCACCTGTAATCCCAGCTACTTGGGAGGCTGAGGCAGGGGAACTGCCTGAACCAGGGTGTGGAGTCTGCAGTGAGCCAAGATCATACCACTGTACTCCAGTCTGGGTGACAGAGCAAGACTCCATCTCAAAAAAAAAAAAAAAAAAAAAGAATCTGTATATTATATAATATGTATTTTCCTGTATATTATACTATATAATATAGATTCTGTATATTATATAATATATAATATAACAGATTCTGTATATTATATAATATATAATATACTGTATATACATAAATATAGATAACATACACAATCTATATTATATATAATATACTGTGTATATTTTATAAAATATTTAAAATATATTTATTAATACAATAAATATATATTTATAATATAATTGTGTATTAGTATGATTATAATTATATAATGAAATTGTATTTATAATATAATAAAACTTTGTTATAAATAATAAAATTGTATTATAATACAAATAATATATTAAAATTATATTATTAATCATTGATATATTAGTAAATTATTATACCATAAAATTTTAAAACTTGGCTTTTTGACCTAGTTTATTTAGCTTTCTATGGAAATGAAAATTTATATGTTGATGGCAAAGGGTTTTTAGAGAACCCTAATATATAAGGATCTGTAAATTATATATGTCATTATAAATACTTTTGTGATTAAATCTGTACTAAGTTGGTCAGTTTGGTTAGGTGCTTGCTTTTACATAATAGGCACTGAACTAAAATATCCCAGTTCCTCTATCTAGTGTTTTTTTGTTAATTTATGTTTTTCATGTAATATTTAAAATATCAATATATAAAATAACTCACCAATATAGAAAGTAGAAAAGAGCTCAGTAAAGCAAGCATCGAATTATACGTGCTTCTACAGAATGGAATATCTTGCAAACTACATCTCTTCTTATGTCCTGGATAAATAGAACAGAGAGACTCATTTTGTCTTACGGTCATTTTATGAATCCTTTTTTTTGGATCAAGGAATGACTATATGAGGAAATTTTGCCAGAGTCTCTTGTTCAATGAAAGCTTTTGGTTAAGCAAGAATCAGCTGTCCTTCGACAGGATGCCAGGAGGATTGTCTTAAGATCTATATAACAGCTTATTCATTCTAAGATGTACATGTGGAATACAGTGTGATAAAGTCACTGTGGTCGTAGGAGGAAATGAGAACAAGGCTTGGAAAGAAGTTTATTTTACTCGTAAGTCCCAGAGAGGGGCCAGTGCATGCCATTCAGGGCCACAGGGGAGCCACTGTGTTTTGGTCAGGTGGTAGAAGACAGGAGTGAGGGGCAATCTAGGCTAGAGCCTTTTCTAGGGTTTCTGAGGGAAAGACAGGGTGGGGCAAAGTAAACACTTTGACGTTTGCTTAGTTTGAAAAATTCCTGTGGAATTTGGGCAATGGGGTGGTCTATAAGTGCCTGATACCTGCCCTATGATCGATCATCTAGGGCAGGGGAAATACTGGCTTGATGTGTGAGAGTAACACATCATAAGGAAAAATTTGGGGCTGTAGACTTGGGAGGGGCAGGCTTGCATATGAAGCCCGTGCTCCAGGCCCAGCTCTTTGCTGTCTCTAATAATTGGCTAGCAATGAGAGGTGCAGTCTCTCCACCCATACCATCTCCTCCCAGCAAGCTTTGTAAGAGGCCTTAACATCATAGAATACATAAAATAAAGGTGGAAGACCTAGTTCTAATTCTAGTCCATGAAACACTGGGTAATTAATTTTATTATTGAGTATTGGATTCCTTATTGTTATCATGAAAATAAAAATACCTGTCTTGTTTTATTGGACCGATGAAGACCACATCAGTTAGCATTTGTGAAAAGGTTTTGATGAATATAAATTCAGTATATAAATAGTGGCCTTAAAGATCATTACATCCAAGGTAACCTTGTACTATTTGAAAGAAAGAACTCCTTGGAGTACAACTGATTCTTGCTTAACCAAAACTTCTCGTTGAGCAGGACACTTAGTTACAAAACTTTTCCATCCATCTCTTTGTAATCCATCTGTCCACTCCTCGATCCAAAAAACAGCTCACTCATACAGTTCTTTGTTCTACTCATATAGGTCATGAAAACAGAAATAATTTGGAAGATTTTCTCCCCTGCAGAAACATGTATGATTTAATTTGCTTTATTTAGCTCTTTTCTACATTATATGTTAGTGTTTTATTGTAAGTCCTACATAAAATTTTTCTTAAAAAGCATACATGTGATTGAGGAGTTGTAATGTTTTGTGTTCATTACCTTTTATGTAAAAGCTAGCAGCTGACAGAAGTGACCAATAGCAAAATTAATAACTGGTTTGATAATATACTTTATCCTGTAATTTGTACATTTACCAGATTTATGTACATCTGAGTATTTCACAGTTGGATAATAAATTATATGTTTGTTTTAAATAGGGGTAGGAACTTTACGTGGGACAGAACTAGAGTTGTCCAAAAGTATATGCATATAGCTTAGTTTTATAAATTAATTTCTATTCACTTTCCTCCCTCTGGCTTATTGAATTTTGTAATTCTTTATGGTTCAAGTCCAGTGCATGCTTCTGGGCTGAGCCTTCCAAGCAACTCCAGTTCATAAGTGTTGCTGTCCTTTGAACACTTACTATATTTTACTATGTAAACTATTAGATTGTTACACTCAAACCTGTGCTATCAATTAGGTTTTTTAAATTTATTACCTTAAATGTATTATAAACAAGTCCAATGAGAGCAAACTTTATATCATCTTTCTTTACTTCCCTCATAGAACTTACAGATACTATAGATTCACTAAATATTGTTAATTGCTTATTAACACATGATGTGTAGAGTTGACAAAGTAATTTATGAAGTTTAAAAAAAAGGCTTTTAAAGTAAATGTTTACACTAACTACCTAATAATGAAGTGAAGCATAGGTTTTTGACTCTCTTTGGTATTAAAGAAAAATTCCAGTAATATTACAGTCCAAATTGGATTTTAAAAAGGATTATGATCCTCTTTAGACCCAGGAAGGGAAGCCTCTACTTCATGCTAGAGCTTTAGATGGTCTTGCCCGTTCACTCCTCTGGCTACACTCCTCTTCATGAAGATATGGCATTGAAGGATAAGAAGATATGCCACTTAGATCTTATGGTTTCTTTCCATACCATAGCACAGGTATTCAAGACCCTGGACTTTCTTGCTCAAATGGCCTCAAGTCTACTTTTAGGAGCTTCACAGATTCTTGCTGGGATTCATCCTCCAAAGGATGCTCTGTGACACTGGTGTGCTCAGCCTAAGTCGACTGGAGGACTAAAGTTGGCAGCTTTTTGAAACAGGGAAAAGACAGCTTGTGTATGAGATGCTCATATATGTGCATATGTGAAATCTCTCAGGATGTGAGATAGAGCTAGAGTCAGGTAAGGGCAGAGAAGTGGGATTAACTGAGGTTAAGAGCTGGCTCTCTAAAGGCCACCACATGCTGCCATGGGGTTCTTAGGAGTCCAAGTATTTTAAATATGAAACTGGACTGTCAGGTTGTTATGAAGTATCTTTACAAAGTAGACTGATACTATATATTTTAATATATAGTATTTGATCTAATTTAAATAATGGAACTGTAGGCTATTATCTTAAATGAAACACCTGAGACACAGAAAGACAAATACTGTATGTTCTCATTTATAAGTGGGAGCTAAATAATGTGTACATGTAGGTCTACACTGTGGAATAACAGACTGGAGGCTTGGAAAGGTGAAAGGGTAAAAGGGGGGTGGGTGATGAAAAATTACTTAATGGTGCAATGTACTTTATTCCAGCATGGGTACACTAAAGCCCTGACTTCACCAATATGCAATATATTAGTGTAACATGTAGTAGTAATTAATGTAATATGTATTATATATATTTATACAAGTAAAAAAAAAGATTTATCATTTAAAAATATTTAGGCATGTGTATGTGAGCTGCCATACTCATATTCTTACCTTGGGATCTCTACTTTTTAGAGACCCTATTTATTTTAACACTTGAAATTATAACTAAAAGGTTAAAATTGACCCCTTGAACAGCATGGGGATTGACCTATGTGTTATTGAAATCCATGTATAACATTTGACTATCCAGAAAATTTAACTGCTAGTAGTCTACTGTTGATCAGAAGCCTTACTGATAACATAAACAGTTGATTAACACATAGTTTGTATGTTATATATTATACATACTGTATTCTTAAAGTAAGCTAGAGAAAATGTTATTAAGAAAATCATAGCTGGGCATGCTGACTTATGCCTGTAATTCCAGAAATTTGAGAGGCCAAAGCAGGTGGATCACCTGAGCTCAGGAGTTTGAGAACAGCCTGGGCAACATGACAAAATCCCGTCTCTACCAAAAATACAAAAAATTAGCTGGGCGTGGTGGTGCACGCCTGTAGTCCCAGCTACTTTGGAAGCTGAGGTGAAAGAATTTCTTGAGCCTGGGACATGGAGGTTGCAGTGAGCTGAAATTGCACCACTTTGCTTCAACCTGGGTAACAGAGTGAGACCCTATCTCAGAAAAAGAAAAGAAAATCATAAGAGAAAATATATTTACTATTCATTAAATGGAAATGGACGATCATAAAGTGGCCTTCATCCTTGTTGTCTTTATGTTGAGTAGGCTGAGGAGTAGGGTCAAGTGGAAGGGTTGGTCTTGCTGTCTCAGAGGTGGCAGAGACTGAAGAAAATTCACTTGTAAGTGGACCTGCATAGCTTAAACCTGTGTTCAGGGGTCTTTATATATAAATGCAGTATTTCCAAAAGGAAAAGTATGCCTGAAATGTGATATGATTTCTATATCTACTGATGTTATATTTTATGGCAAATTTCATAGGCATTTAGATCTATATCAATCTTGAATTTGCATTCTTGTTTTAGGGAATCAGATCCAAATTTGTATATCTAATATATATTACTTTCTATATTCTTGAATAAGATGAAATTTACCAATTATGTCTGTTTTGACTGTTTTGGTACCTAAATCTAATTCTAATTTATTTTATTTTAAGTAAAAGAAGAAACATTATTTTTCATCAAACATCACAAACTTAGTGTAAAACAATATACATCATTTTGCTATGTATTTTTGTACTGTATTTGAGAAGAATCACATTTCCAAATATCTGTGTATATTTTGGTACTTCTATATTTCTTGGTTTATATCGGTTCTGATTAGAGAATACATATATTTTTTTCACTTCAGACCCTTCTCTCCTTCTGAACATCTCCTCAACTGAATGTATTTGTAAATAAGGAAATGTTCTAATTTCATAAATGATATTTTCAAAGTTTTTCATATTTGAGTTAAAGTTAATCTCATCTTTTCAGAGTTGATTTTTTGATGAACATGGTTAATGCTTTCTATTAATATGAAGCAATGTAGCCTGAAGATACTAATTAAAGCAGAATTTACTGGGAATATAGTTATTTACTCCTATATGGGAGAGTAAAGTATGTAGTATAGACATTAATAATAATGTATATGCAGTCCCTGATAAATGAAATCAACTCTTAATGTATTCAAAATAAAAATCATCATTGGATGAGTAGATGCTCTTCTATGGGTAAAATACTTAGATTTTTAGACGCTGATTTTGACAGTTTAAAAGTATATCATATTTTTTACTGTTATCTTGGTTCACAGTTACATTTAGAATGATTGTATTGTGGTTCCAATGAGCTGTGATAGTGCTGGTTTGCCTTTAAGTGTCCTCGGAGTAATGTAAGACCCATTATACATTAGGATGAAAGGCATTTAGATGGGAAATCTCATGTATATTCCCTTGAGATTATTGAATCACCCCTGATAAAAAACATGTGTATTTTGTAAAATTAAATATACAGTTGAAAGGAACTTCTTGTTTTCTCTGGAAAATGCCCTCTGGATTTCAAGCGAGGAACTTGCCAAAAATATTTTTTGGATAAATATTGTGTTTAAGTTTGCATGATGGATAATATAAATTATTCTAGAAATGCACAGTAGTTAATTAAAAGTACTTTGTGTCATAATGGTCCTATATACAGAGGAAAGAAGGCATTCTGTTAGAAAGTATACTAATGAAATTCAACTGGCCTTGATTTAGTAACTCTCTATAGCCAGTTAAAATGAGAAACTGCAAACAGAATGTGTTAAATAATCTTATTATAAATAACTGAAGTATGTTATCAACGAATAGAACCCTTATTCACCCTTGTTCACTATAGCAAACCGTTTGTCATTTTCAGTATACTCAAATAGAAATGATAAACTATGATGACTAGCATGTGCTCCCAAACATGCTATAAGGTTACCTGAATGTTTTTCATGTATTGAAAATGATCAATTATAACTATACAAATAAAATGGAGTTATAATCTAAATTTACAGTATAGAAGTATGCAACGTTAAATGAATAAATATTGATAATCGAAACTGCTTTCAGGGTACTCAGATATTTTTATTAAATCTCTTAAAAACAGACAAAGTCTTTCCATGCAATCAAGTCACAAACTGCTTGTACATAAACATACAGAAGTGAAAATAATCCAGTGATCTAGCTCAGAGTAAAAGCCAAAGGACTTCAAATGCTTAATAAAGACTTTTGGTTTGGCTGCTCTCTGACCCTCTGTTCTTAGTACTTAATGTGCTTTCAGTGCCCACTTAGGCTGTTCCTCAAATATACCTACACACTCCTGCCTCAGGTTATTTGTATTTACTGCTTCCTCTTTGCAAGTTTCACTGTCTCACGTCTAAGACAATGCTTAAATGTCACTACTTCAGTAAGCCTTTTCTAGACACCCACTTAAAATTATAACCCTCAATCTCCTTGCCCCATTTTTCCCCATTGCACTTTCTACCATATTATTTAGTTTTACTCATTTCTACTTTTTAATTGTCTCTCTTCCTTCTAAAGTAAGCTTTATAAAGGCAGACAGTTTTTGTTCAGCTTGTTAATTGCTGTATTTCCAGTGTCCAGGGTATGGGAGTGCCTGATACATATTGAATAAATCTAAGGCCTTATCTATGTCTGTTTTCTATTTAAATGGTCATGTAAATATTTAATTGAATATTGGCAAAGAAAACAGACCACAATTTGTGGCAAATTGTATATGAGGAAAGATGGGAAACCCAAAGTGCATTTTTTATGTATTTAGTTGTTTTGATAAGATAATGGATGCTATTTCATGTTCTTGTAATATGCCAGGAACTGTCTGAAGTGCTGTACTTGTATTTATCTAATTTATACCTTACAACAACCCTGTGAAACAGGTACTATTATCAGCTCCTTTACAGTTGAGGAAACTAGATATTAAATAAAGTTGTCATGCAATTCATGTGTAAGAAGACAAGACAGGACAGCTGATTCTAGAACCCATTCTTTTAACCAAAGGCTCACGGTTAAAATGCTGTCCCATTGTTGCTTTGAATAGCTTCATTTGTATCCTTTTAACTCTTTTTTATTTTGGTAAAACAAAAAAAACAATTGTAAGTAATCATTTCTGTGTAATCACTGTAGTTTAAAATCAATGACTTTTTCCCCTTTTTGCAGTGGGATGCCATCACTGAAATGGATGAACATAATAGACCCATTCACACATACCAGGTATGTAATGTAATGGAACCAAACCAAAACAACTGGCTTCGTACAAACTGGATCTCCCGTGATGCAGCGCAGAAAATTTACGTGGAAATGAAATTCACATTGAGGGATTGTAACAGCATCCCGTGGGTCTTGGGGACTTGCAAGGAAACATTTAATCTGTTTTATATGGAATCAGATGAGTCCCACGGAATTAAATTCAAGCCAAACCAGTATACAAAGATCGACACAATTGCTGCTGATGAGAGTTTTACCCAGATGGATTTGGGCGATCGCATCCTCAAACTCAACACTGAAATTCGTGAGGTGGGGCCTATAGAAAGGAAAGGATTTTATCTGGCTTTTCAAGACATTGGGGCATGCATTGCCCTGGTTTCAGTCCGTGTTTTCTACAAGAAGTGCCCCTTCACTGTTCGGAACTTGGCCATGTTTCCTGATACCATTCCAAGGGTTGATTCCTCCTCTTTGGTTGAAGTACGGGGTTCTTGTGTGAAGAGTGCTGAAGAGCGTGACACTCCTAAACTGTATTGTGGAGCTGATGGAGATTGGCTGGTTCCTCTTGGAAGGTGCATCTGCAGTACAGGATATGAAGAAATTGAGGGTTCTTGCCATGGTAAGAAACAAACATTTAAATAATTTATCTTGCATTTAAATGAGTTTTTAAAAGTTTTACTTTTTAAATTAACAAATAGTAATTGTACATATTCGTGGGTGTGTACTGTTTTGATACATATAATGTATACTGATCAAAGTAGTTAATATATCCATCATCTCACTGATCTTTTCAAAATGATGATTTATTAAAAGTAAATGTTATACATTTATTTCAAATAATACATTTTTGAGTGGTATACCTGATAATAAATTGCGAAAGAAATTGATTCATATTAACTGTAAGAAAATTGCTATCGTTTTTCTCCTGGAAAGGTATATGAAAGTGTGCCAAAATGCTTTCAGTAAAGTAGTTAAACAATATGAATTGCTGTAACCACCTAATCTTTATAAAGGAAAGCAGCATCAACAACAGCAACAAGAAGCAATTCAAAATAGTGATTTCCCTGGTGTTCACATTTTTATGGTTTATAGAAATATGACATTTAAAGACAGTTAGCAATAATTATTTCTATCATATTGAATTATAATACTTGAATTGTATTTAAATAGAATTATATTTAAATAAAAGGAGTTCATGTATATTTTATTTCAAAAATGTATAAGCTAGTTTATACGGGTGTTATGTATGATGTTTGGTGGTTGAATATTGACCTGATCAGAGCTTAATTAATCTTTTGGTATTATTACATAGAATTTTCCACCGTATAACACATTGGCTTTTCATTTTAATAGCAGTATTTGTGTAACATCTAATTGTCAGGAAATATTAACATCACACAATGCTAGTTAGGTTTAGAACTATTCCTTTCACATTGTTATAACAATGAAGTAACTATTATTTTCGAGATGAAACATTTTTCACTTTTTATGTAATTCATTTTATGAAGGCTTATTTACCTAATAAGTATATACATTCAAAATTTTTATATGCCCCCCAATAAAGAGCATACATTTGATTTTGTTTAGATTTAGGACTCATAATCAAAACACAGATATACAAATAAAATTATTTCATGGTAAATAGTAATATACTGGAGATATTTCCCTCTCAATGAAAACTTCTTAAGAGGGTATTTTCTATAGCACCAGCTTGAATTTATTGATTTCTTTGTTGATGTTATATTCACATTCATTAAAAAGGATGAGAATAAATAAGAAAAACATATCTGTATGCACGTAAGAGTTATAGATAATATATGTGAAGTTTTAAAGGTTTTATCTGTTTATAAAACACTTGGGTTCTTGACTCTTGAAAATTTCACTAGAGCTGCCAGTGATGATTATGTTTTGTAACTGGAGAATATTAATATTTGCATGAGAAGTCAATAGTATATGTTTTACAAAGCATGAATCAGCTTTCCTATGCTTTTAGTCATTAAACTATGTTTCATTCAAGTTTATTAATACAGATTATCATTATAGTTTATCAAAATTGTGTTCACTTATAACAAGGATTTATAACGGAGAAAAATTAAACCATAAATGATCCTGGAGGTAGGATCTAAAGATATTTTACATTGGAAAGTGCATGTATTAGTTTGTTACACTGCTATAAGAACTTTCTGAGACTGGTTATTTCTGAAGGAAAGAGGTTTAAATGGCTCACAGTTCTGCAGGCTTAACAGGAAGCACTACTGGAACACCTCAGGAAACTTACAATCATGACAGAAGGCGAAGGGGAAGCATGCATGCATTACCCTGGCAGAGGAAGAGAGAGAGAGAGAAAGGGGGAAATGCCACACACTTTCAAACAACCAGATCTCATGAGAACTCACTCTCACGAGAACAGCAAAAAGGAAGTCGACCCCCATGATTCAATCACTTCCCACTAGGCCCCTCCCCCAGAATTTCAAGATGAGATTTGGATGGGGACACAGAGTCAAACCGTATCAGTGCACTAAAGAAAAATTTATACATATGGATAATTATCCAGTTAAGTGGAGAAGACAATAAGATCTAAGGATAAAATGTATTGCACAGAGAAACCATGTCGTTTTTTTGATACAGGCATGCAATATATGTAATAATCACATCAGTTTTACCGTATTTTAAATTAGGTAGTGATTAGCCATTGATAAAAATAATCCAGTTTTACAGTTTTTTAAATATTCAAAGACTTATTTAATCTAAGAATTTGTGTGATTTGCTATTACTAAATATTTGTATTCCTTTACAGCATTTACCACAGAATTAAAGTAACCAACCATGATGTCTACATATTTTTTTACTTAATATGCTTGGTGTGAAATTTTATTCTTATTTGTATGCCTTAAAATTTCTTCTGTGATTTGATAAAGATAGTTTTGGACAAATGTTAAGCAGCATCTGTTTATCTAGAACTTCTACTTGTGTATATTTATGGCTTGTTATCTGTATTATCCTTTATCTGATTGCAGAAACATGAGGGAGTCAGTACAGAACAATTGTTCATCATCTTGTAGTGGATGGCAGAAATTGGAAGGATTAAGTTTGAATTCTATATCTATGGCTTACAAACCTCAAAATCAGGTGTTTTTTTAAATTTATAAAGTAGTGGTTATAGTCACCTAAAAATAAAATACATGTAAAACTATTAAAAACAAGCAACATGCCTGATTCTAGTTAAATATAATGAATTACTATTTACAAACAAAAGAAATGTCAGAGTGGATGTGGAGACTACATTATTTTAAAGATATATATAGTGCACTACCACCAGTGTTCATTTTAGAGTATACTTTTACATGTTCTTGATGTTGCATGTTGCCCCTTTCTTTCCTCTGATGAGAATTTTATCATTGCTTTTATTGCCATCTATTCATAACTTATCTCACAAAAAATCTCTGAATTACATGTAATCAAAAGGTCGAACTAATTCAAACTTATATGAGAAAAATGTAGTATTAGTAGAAATGTGACCACATATATAATAGGAAAAGAAAAAATGAGTGTATCATTATTTTTCTTCTCATCTATTCTGTGAAAACAATTAATTAATCTGCACTATTTTTTTTTTTTTTTTTTTTTTTTTTAGAAACAGGGCCTTATTCTGTCACCCAGGCTGGAGTGCAATGGTGCGACCATAGCTCATTGCAACCTTGAACTCCTAGGCTCGAGCAATTCTCCTGCCTTGGCCTCCCAAAGTGCTGTGATTGCAGGGGTGAGCCACTGCTTCCAGCCCCAAACTATTGATGTTTTTGAGCATTTATTATTTCTTAATCACTTTCTTAAGTGGTAGAGATAAATATAAATAAGGCATACGTTTCTGTTATCCATTGCTATGAGACAAAACAGCCCAAAATGTACTGGCTTAAAACCACAATGATTTATTATTTTTCAGGGCTCAGCTAGGTAGTTCTGCTTAATGTGCAATAAACAGCCATCACACATGTAGCTGAGTTCCACTGGGAGCTTTGACTTGAGTTGGAATGTCCAAGATAGCCCCTCATCTTCCAGGGCCTTTCTCTACGTGGCCTCTCCTCATTTAGTATCTGTCCCAAGCTTTCCCGGAGTGTAGTTGCTGGCTTCAGAGGGAGTTTATTCACATAACCATCTGTAAAACGAGTGTCTGAGGAGACAGCACAAGACTGAATAACTGAAAGTGTATTTATAGGGGACTGCCACCATGACAATATATTATTTTACAGTCTACTCTCTGGATTCTCCTGATTAATGTCCCTTCGGCAGGCACAAAACCCCACACCCTCCCAAAGGTTCATCCCATTAGGACATCATGTTGAAGTCCAAAATAGCATGTTGAAATCAGTTCCAGATTCAAATGAAGTTTCATTGCTAAAATCCCTGTTGATCTGCAGAGCTAAGAACCTAAAAGTAAGTTATTGTTCCCTACACACGCAACACACGTGGAACGGGGGCAGGATAATTGGAAAATAGTCTCCCGTTCCAAAAGGCAGGGAACACAACAGTCACTGGTCTATTGTGATTGTGAAGTGTAACTGGTGTTTTCAAGGTCCCTGACTACAGGGGCAGAGAATGTTTTCTGATTAGAGCCCAGTTCTGCTCCTTGTGATTGGTTCCCTGTGTCTTTTGGCTTTCTTACTAGTATCTTGCCCCTGCACTCTTAGTCATCCACTCTTTTTATAAGAATGGCCCATGTGCTAGTTGCTAGTTTCAACAGTAGTCTGGAAACCTCTTTAATTTGATCAACAACATTATGAAGTGCTTTTTCTCTCTTCCAAGCTATCACAGGCAGGATTATTGCCAATTGCTCATCACATAACATGTGTTGACCTTTTAGTATCTGTATTAACAATTTCCTTACTGATCTTCCAGCCTCTACTCACAGTCTCCATGCTATTCTTCAGCCTCTACCATCTGTTCAATCCCAAAGCAAATATCACAGGTTTTAACTTTTTGTTATGGCAACACCCATATCTTGTACAAATTATTTGCTTATAGTTTCTACAATCTGGAAATCCAGATTTGGTTTACTGGGTCATTCTTTTCCTGTCTTAGCTGAGGTCACTCATGCAACTGCAGTTATTTGGAGGTTTAACAGAGCTGCACGTCTAGGATGGCTTCACTCATGTATAATGCTTCATCTGTTATGTTTGAGGTGACGTTGTATACTGTCTAAATCCTGGTAACAATTTTAGTATGTTTTATTTCAGGAAATTATTCTAGTTTTTTTTTCTTTCTGATATATCAACTAGAAGGGGTTACTCACCTTAGCATTCAAGGAATTGTACATTTTGACCTTGTCCTGTTCTTTTGCAACCTCAGCAAATTCTGTCCACTATTCTGTTCTTTATAGCTTTTGAACAATCCGTGTGTTTTTGTGTCTCTTACCTTTTTTCATATTTTACCTAGCTGCTTCTGCACCCTTTTCTTCTTTTTCTGTGATGAAATTGTATTTATTCTTCAAGACCTAACACAAATGTCATCATGCCCCTGGGTCTTCACAAAGTTAATATCACCCTCCTCTGTGCTACAATTTGTGCTGATTATTCGTGTATCTGTTTCACTAGGGCTGTCACATAAAAGAAGCGTACTTAAAAATCACATGATGTGAATGGTCACGAAGCACTGAGGAGTTAAAAGTGCAGCCTGTTGGTGCTCCTGTGGAATGCTATGTTTCTTCTCATTTCTGTGAAATAGGTAAATTTTCTTGAGGGAGAGTTGTTGTATTTTAGATCTGGAAGGTCTTAGAAAATATGTTTATCCATCATTTTATGAATCAGGACACTAAATTACTAAGAATAGAATTTAATTTCCTGGGGCCACACAGTAGTAAGTAATGGTAGATTGAGAACAAAGCCCAGATATGTCTCAATCTGGCCTTTGTGTGTTTCCCTTCCACCTATCCCCCATTCCTTTGTGTGTTTTTTTTTTTTTTTTAAAAGACAGTCTCGCTCTGTCACCAGGCTGGAGTACAGTGGCACGATCTCGGCTCACTGCAACCTCTGCCTCCTGGGTTTAAGCGATTCTCGTGCCTCAGCCTCCCGAGTAACTGAGATTTGTTGGTCAGGATGGTCTCAATCTCCTGACCTCCTGATCCGCCTGCCTCGGCCTCCCAAAGCGCTGGGATTACAGGCATGAGCCACTGCTCCTGGCGCCCCCATTCTTTCTCACTCTTTCATTTCCTCATTCCAGACATCCATGCCCTCACTTTGATACTTTAATGTTTCCTGCCTGCCAGACCCAAAGCACAGGAGCCCTAAGTTTCTCATTATTAATTAGGCCTGCTCTGCCTTCTAGTTCTCTTCAGGAGTCCAATGTGGACACTGTTGGAGCAGGATTTAAGCATCACTTTTGAAATTCATGCTGCTGAGGATGATGAAAAGATATATAGATATGATTTCATCTGGAACTTTGCTTTTAGAGATGATAAACAGGAAAAATTACAGTGAGGCTTTAGGGATTTTCATAATTTGTTTGAATGAATTTGAGAACTCTTGGTCAACTATGCAACTAAGGCACAATAAGCTGATTTAAAATAGAATAAATCTGTATCTAGTCATACTCCATATCTAACGAATGATGTATATTTATTTGCATTTTAATAACTTGTTATGATATTTTATCCTAAAAGTTATACTACAGAATGTTTGAATTTTTGATTCTTTTTTGCATAATATTATTAAGGCATACCTATATCCAAATTCTAGAAGCACAAAAGAGAGTGGTAGACTCTTACTCTTGCTGTATGAACCAGGCTTAAATAGATAGAAAGATTATATTAACATGTTTGCTAAAATTTAAAAGCAAACACAAATAATTTGGGTTGCTTTATTATACATCATAAGTAGTATTTTAGTCTTCTTTCAAATCTCAACTGATATTTCATAACTGTTTTAATTTCATTTCATAGGTTCATAATTAAGACTGTCATATTGGGCATGTTGATATTAGAGATTTAACATTGTTTTAATTTATTCTACTTAATGTAAGACTTTTCTAAGGTTTTGAATTTAAAAATAACATTGATTTGCAAAGTGTTATGCTAATTTACATCAAATGGTCTTTCAGTTTATATGTCTAAGACTATTTTAGCACTGTGGAAGAAATAATTGGAAACAACGTGCAAAATTGAATGCAATTTTTGTTTAGTTATGTGAGTTCTAAAGTGGCATGAATTCCTAATAAGCTCCTCTTAAACATTAATTTAGGATAAATCTCATTAAGGTAGTGGTACTTGTGCTTAGAGATATTAGTTTGTGTTTAAAATTTTAGACCTGCTGAGAATATATATATAGCAATAATGCCTTCTTTACGCCTATAGGTATCACTCAGTATAACTTAACAAAATAATATTTGTCTATGGAAATGAAAATTGTGAAACACCAGGCATAATTAAAAACCTTTCTTCTGCCTAGAAATATGCTTAAAATTTTTTTTTTTCTAGTAGTGCATTAAAATTCAGAAGAAAAGGATGGTGGCAATTCTCGGACCATCGCATTCTTGTTCACAGAGGTGAATGGGATATACGGGGCCTTTTGTGACATTGATTGATCTCTTGAAGAGTGTTGTTATTAAGGCTTCATGGCATAGTCCTCTGCTGCAGTTCAGAAACATTTATGCTGTGTGTTTATGATCTTCTATCTAATCATGTTATCAGAGATGACTGTGCAAGCAGAGAGCATAAAGAAATTTGAGATACCAGGATTTGCTGGCATTAAATAAGGGGGTTTGAGGATATGATGAAAAGCTGAAAGGTAAGATTGGGATCAGAAAAAAAAAAGGCAGATTTATTGGCCCAGGTAGTATTTTCACTTTCTAAAGGTTCTCACACACTAAATATAAACTCTTATATTATAACCTTCAATTCCAAACAAAGCAGCTTTTTCATGAAGCAATTCCAGACATTCATCTATCTTGAGAAGAATAAAAAATCAAGAAGTCTGAGAAGTCTAAAAATAGAAGGTATTATTTCCAAGCAAGAAAGGGTAAAGTTGAATAATTACAGGCATACCTCAGACATATTTCAGGTTCAGTTCCAGACCACAGCAATAAAGCAATTATCGCAGTAATGCAAGTCACATGTATATTTTGATTTTCCAGTGAATATAAAAGTTATATTTACACTGTATTATTGTCTATTAGGTTTACAATAGCATTGTATCTAAAAACAATGTACATGCTTAATTTAAAAACACCGTATTGCTAAAAAATTGCTAACGATCATCTGAGCCTTCAGCAAGTCAATCATTTTGCTGGTGGAGAATCTTGCCTCGATATTGATGGTTGCTGACAGATTAGGGTGGCAGTTGCTGAAGGTTTTGGTACCTGTGGCAATTTCTTAAGATAACACAACATTGAAGTTAGCCACATCAGTTGACTCTTTCATGAAAGATGGCTCTGTAGCATGCTAGGTGCTTAATATCATTTTACCCAGAGTAGAACTTTCAAAATTGGAGTCAGTCCTCTCAAACCCTGCTGCTGCTTTGTCAACTAAGTTGAAATAACATTATAAACATTTTGCTGTCATTTCAGCAATGTGCACAGTGTCTTTACTGGGAATAGATTCTGTCTCAAGAAACCTCTTTCTTTGCTTGTCCATGAAGGGCAACTCCTGATGTTTTCAAGTTTTATCATGACATTGCAGCAATTCATTTGTATCTTGTCTCTGCTTCTGCTTTTTCTCTTGCTATATCCACAACATCTGCAGTTATTTTCTGCATTGAAGTCTTGTACCCCTCAACGTCATCCTTGAGGGTAGGTATTAATTTCTTCCAAACTCCTGTGATTGTTGATTTTGTTTTACCTCCTCCCATGAATCGTGGATGTTCTTAATGGTGTCTACAGTGTTGAGTTCTTTGCAGAGTATTTTCAGTTTACTTTGCCTGGATCCATTGGAGGAATCACTATGGCAGCTGTAGCCTTAGAAAATATATTTCTTAAGTCATAAGACTTGAAAGTTGACATTTCCCTATGATTGATGGACTGCAGAATGGATGTTGTGCTAACAGATGTGAAAACAACATTACTCTTCCTGTGTATCTCCATCAGAGCTTTTGGGTGACCAGGTGCCTCATCAGTGATCAGTGCTATTTTGAAAGCAATCTTACTTTCTGAGCAGTAGGTCTCAACAGCAGGCTTAAAATTCTCCATAAACCATGCTGTGGACAGATGTACTGTCATCAAACTTTGTTGTTCCATTTATAGAGCATGGGCAGAATAGATTTACCATAATTCTTACTGGATTTAGGATTTTCAGAATGTAAATGGGCATTGACTTCCACTTAAACTCACAAGCTGCATTAGGTCCTAACAAGAGATCCAGGCTATACTTTGAAGCTTTGATGCCAGGCAGTGACTTCCCCTTTCTAGTTACAAAAGTAATAGATGGCATCTTCTTCCACTATAGGATTGTTACATCTACATTGAAACCCTAAGTGTGGCCACCTTCATCAAAGATTTTAGCTAGGTCTTCTGGATAACTCACTGCAGCTTCTACATCATCAGCACTTGCTGCTTTACCTTGCATTATCTTATAAAGATGGTTTTGTCCTTAAACTTTGTGAACCAACCACTGTTGGCTTCCAATTTTTACTTTGCAGCTTCCTCCCCTCACTCAGCCTTCATGGAATTAAAGAGATTTAGGGTCTTATTCTGGATTAGGCTGTGGCTTAAGGGAATGTTATGACTGCTTTGACTTTCTGTCCAGATCACTGAAACTCCTTATCAACAATAAGGCTGCTTTGTTTTGTTATTCATGTGTTCACTGGAGTAGCACTTTTTATTCCTTGAATAACTTGTTATTTGCAATCACAACTTGGCTAACTCTGGTGCAAGAAGCTTAGTTTTCACCTATCTCAGCTTTCAAGGCCTTCCTCACTAAGTTTAATCATTTCTAGCTTTTGATTTTAAGTAAGAGAAGTGTATCTCTTCTTTTCACTTGACCATTTAGAGTTCATTGTAGGGTTATTGGCTTAATTTCAATATTGTTGTGTCTTAGAGACCCAAGGAAACAGAGAGAGAAGGGAGAATGGCCAGTGAGTGGAGCAGCTGAAACACACCATATTTTATTAAGTTTTCTGACTTATGTGAGTATGGTTTATGGTACACCCCCAAAAAAGGGTAGGGACACTGAAAATCACCAATCATACAAAAGTAACATAAAAAATCATTGATAATATCTGTTATGGCTACCTATGATATAAGATCTGCATTACATGTAGTAAGGATATAAAAGTTTGAAATATTGCTAGAATTACCAAAATTACCAAAATCTGATACGGAGACAGAAAATGAGCACACACTTTTGGAAAAATGGCACAATAGCCTTGCTTGATGCAAGGTTGCCACAGACCTTCTGTTTTTAGAAAATGCAGTATCTGCAAAGTTAGTAAAGTTCAATAAAACAAGACATGCCTATAATAGTTTGTTCTTTGTCATGATTTATAAAGGAGGTTAAAATGCAAACCTACTTGAAATTATAATTTTAGCAAATTATTTTACACATATTTAATATCAAGTTTAGTCCATATTTTATTCTGTTAATTTGAAGACTTTATATTCCTATAGGGCTGTCCTTAATTTAAAAAGTCAAATTTATGTAAATAAATTTACACACATTTCTATGGGAGCATAAATTTATTCACTATCTCTGTACTCTTTCCAGACATGACTTACCATGTTACCCACTGAAATGCCTCCTTTTCATGTGAATTCTGCCTAGAATTTTAATTCTACCTTTTAAACAAGTGAAATTAATATGTGTGTGTGTATATATATATTTTTTTCAATAGTTGGATACATCAATATATAGTAACAGTTTTTGTACCTTTCATTTTGTTTATCATTATCTCCTTTCTTTTGGGTTCAAAAGTATGTCTTTTGGTAGTTCTTTTGATAATGTTCTATGAGCAGTTAAGATTTTTATTTAATGGATATTTAAGAATAGCTTTTCTTTCTCTCCTTCTTCATTGATTGTTTATATGGATGTAGAATACAAGATGATGATGATTTTAATTCAACATTCTGAAGATGTTATTTTCCCATCTATGAGAATCTATTATTGCTAATGAATGCTGACAATTTAATTGTCATTTCTTGGGAGATTATGTATATAATCTATATTTTTGGTTTTTAGTTATATCTGATGTGTCTGGGTGTGGATTTTTTTACTGCTTTTCATTCTGTGTTTTTAACCTGAGAAAGAAAGACACAGAGAAAGAGAAATAGAAAGATAGAGAGAGATTGCTTTCTTTTATTCTGTATTTCTAGAATTTTTATTAAATGTGTTTGTTGGAAAGTTTCAATTTATCCTCTCTGTCTTTGAAATAATTTTTTGAATATTTAAATATTTGAATATTTAAATCTCAACAATAATTTCCAGGTTTAGAATTTTCACTTTGACTATGCCTAGTTAAGAGTTTACCTCATCTATTAAGATATCTTTATCTTCCCTAGTTTTAGTCGTTAATTTTTTCATTCTTTTTGTTTCATTTTTGCCTACTTTGTTACATAATTTTCTCCCTCCTTTATGGAAGTTATTTTATTCTTGATATATTTTAAAGTCCCATTCTAATTGATTTGGATCAAATTAATCTGAGTGTTTAGTGTGTTGCCTACATTTCTAAACATTTAGGTCTATCACGTACTTTGGAATTGTTGTAGGCTGACTTATCTGAAAATTTTATATTTTACTGTCTGATTTCTGTTACTGTGTCATTAGTTTTTTATTTGAAAAGTTTGTGATTATACCAACCCAGTTCCCTAGGCCTTAAATAGAGAAAATTTAAGGGGCCTAATAAATTTCCCAAAGAATTCAAGTTAGAATTCCTGGTTGACAGGTAGTTCTGCTTCATGCATTAAATCAGGGATCCAGACTTCTTGCCTTTAGTAAAGCAGACATCTCTTAAAGCCTTGTAGTTGTCTGTATCCAGCTCAGAGATTAGAGACTTACAACGATAACTCGTTACCAGAAGTTTGAAAGTATTTATGTAAAATACATGATTCCTCAAATAATGTATGAATTGTTATTGCAGAAGGTTTACCACAAATGTTCCCTGTTGCTATTTTTAGTTTCTATATGAAAATAATCACACTTTCTTCAAAATAGTTGAATACTATTTATTTCTATATAAAGAGAATAAGGTTTGAATTTATAAAAATAACTGTTTAATTTGGCATACTTAGTTCGGTTTATATCTGGTTTTATGAAACACACACATATATATACAAACACACATGCACATATATATATAAATACTTTCAAATTGTTTCTAAGATATCTTGTTGTCTTTTGTAAGAAAATCATCCCGGGGGTGGACATAAACTGTGATATACCTTATGGTGATATTGGAGGACATTCTTAATATTTTTTAGTCCTTTGAGACAATAACTTACAAAAATTTAAGAAATTACTGGTGTTCTCAGTTATTCATGTGATCTTTTTAGGAAATAATCCTTTTTGTACTCAGTTTTTTTTTCCTTTTGACATGTGCTACTATCAATTGAAAATTTGACTTTTATAAATAGTTCTCCATTATGATATTATGAAAACTTCTGGTAACGAGTTACTGTTTTCAATCTGAAATTACTACAAACTTTTTTTAGAATGAGTATCAATCAATCAATATTATTACTGGAAACAGTAGTCTCAGTTTTACATTGAACTGTAGAGTAATGGTAAATTTGAAGTGATGGAGATGTGCAGTTTCAAGTCACCGTATACGAGGATTATCAGCATGAAAAGAAGCATGCCGTACCAACAATAGATGGGAACTTTGGGGCCGCAAAAACAAGCTCTGCTTTTCTGCAGCCATAGACAGAAAAAAGCATGATTTATTCCCATTATTGGGCAGTGTCAAAAGTGACTGCCATAAAAAGTGATGAAAACCTCTGGAAAGATGGAAACACTGTTCTGTTGGACAGAGAAAAACAACTCTTGTCTTGGATAGAATTCTTTAACTAGGATTATAGTATCTTTGGTCTTTTTTAAAATAAATGACTCATATTCTAATTTCTCTGTTTTATTTCTATTCTTTTTTAAAAGTTAACTACTCTTCAGGACTGGTTATTTTCTACCCCTTCATAATTAAGGAGCCTATATTCTTTATCTCTATGTTTACAATTAAATATTTTTAATAAAATTAAATGTAAAAATTGTGTTAATTTGGAAAACATTGAAGATTCTCTATTAATTTAATAATTGAATTATGACCAGGAGGACTTTCCTCTAATTTTATGTGGGTGCATTTATATATAGATTGCTATTATGAACTAATTCACCATGGAGATGAAGTATTAATATTATATGTATATAATGTTTAAAATTACCCTATAAAATAAATAGCATACATTACTTATGTAAATATGTTTTATTCATGAGGGTTGTTTTTTCAGAAGTTCTCTTTCATCTATTGAGGTGACCATAAAATTTTTCTATTTATCTATTAATGAGATGTGTTATAATAGTATATTTCCTTAGATGACCTATCTATGGTTTAATAAAGTTAAGTTATTTGGCCTTGATTTTGGCCTTTATTAAAAATTGGGATGAGGAGATTCTGTCGAATGCTATGAAGTATAACTATGTTTTGAGTGACATAAAGAATATATGAGATACCATCTCACACCAGTTAGAATGGCGATCATTAAAAAGTCAGGAAACAACAGGTGCTGGAGAGGATGTGGAGAAATAGGAACACTTTTACACTGTTGGTGGGATTGTAAACTAGTTCAACCATTATGGAAAACAGTATGGCGATTCCTCAAGGATCTAGAACTAGATGTACCATATGACCCAGCCATCCCATTACTGGGTATATACCCAAAGGATTATAAATTATGCTGCTATAAAGACACATGCACACGTATGTTTATTGCGGCACTATTCACAATAGCAAAGACTTGGAATCAACCCAAATGTCCATCAGTGACAGATTGGATTAAGAAAATGTGGCACATATACACCATGGAATACTATGCAGCCATCAAAAAGGATGAGTTTGTGTCCTTTGTAGGGACATGGATGCATCTGGAAACCATCATTCTTAGCAAACTATCACAAGAACACAAAACCAAACACCGCATGTTCTCACTCATAGGTGGGAACTGAACAATGAGATCACTTGGACTCAGGAAGGGGGACATCACACACCGGGGCCTATCATGGGGAGGGGGGAGGGGGGAGGGATTGCATTGGGAGTTATACCTGATGTAAATGACGAGTTGATGAGTGCTGACGAGTTGATGGGTGCAGCACACCAACATGGCACAAGTATACATATGTAACAAACCTGCACGTTATGCACATGTACCCTAGAACTTAAAGTATAATAATAATAAATAAATTTAAAAAAAAAAGAATATAATAGTTATATGTACTGTGTTCTTGGATAGGAGTTGTAAACAAGTCAGACTCAAAATTCTTACTGTTTTTGCTACTTTGAATTTAGCAGAAATGGTACTCATTTTTGTATAAAATAACAAGTGCATTGCAATATAAAGGAGTATTTCAAAAGAACAATAAAGTAGAAGAATATTCCTGGCAGATATTAAAATGTATTTGAAGGAATATATTTAAAATGTATAGTATTAACTTCCAAAGATACATATTCATCAATGTTACCAAGAAAAGAGGTTAAAAATAGACTAAATTACATGAAGTAGTAAAACAATGGTGAAATTAAGATTATTAATTAATGGGAAGAATAGACAGATTGTTTAATGCCATGGTTATGTTGTAGGGGTTGACATTGGGGAGGAGAAGCAATACTAATTTGGGCATAGGGCAAGTATTGCAATTTCTTTCTTTTCTCTTCTCTTCTTTTCTTTTTTTTTGAGACAGAGTTTCACTCTTGTCTCCCAGGCTGGAGTGCAATGGTGAAATCTCGGTTCACTGCAACCTCTGCCTCCTGGGTTCAAGTGATTCTCCTGCCTCGGCCTCCCAAGTAGCTGGGATTACAGGCACACACCACCATGCCCAGCTAATTTTTATATTTTTAGTAGAGACGAGGTTTTGCCATGTTGGCCAGGCTGCTCTTGAACTCCTGACCTTAGGTGATCTGTCCACCTTGGCCTCCCAAAGTGCTGGGATTACAGACCAGTTTCTTAACTAAGCCCCAGAAGAGTCACCCTCACAATTAAATGTGAGTTGAATGTTGGAAATTAACATCCATTGTACCTTAGTGGAGAGATCTATTTGGGGAAAAGAGAATTCCCACAGAGTTTCTTGTTGCTTTAAAATGAAGCGTAAGGCGACGTTATAACAAAATGAGGCTTACTTGTAGGATACAAATTACGATTTTCATGAAAACTTGCAACTGTAATGAAGCAGTAACTTTTTAAAAATGATTTGCTTTCCTATTTCTTTTTTTCTTTATTTCTTAAAAAAAAAAGAGGGGGTATACATGTGCAGAAGTGCAGGTTTGTTACATAGGTATATTTGTGCCATGGTGGCTTGCTGCACCTATTGACCCATCCTCTAAATTCCTTCCCCTCACCCCACACCCCACAACAGGCCCCAGTGTGTGATGTTCCCCTCCTTGTGTCCATGTGTTCTCAATGTTCAACCCCCCACTTATGAGTGAGAACATGCAGTGCTTGGTTTTCTGTTTCTATGTTAGTTTGCTGAGGATGAGGGCTTCCAGCTTCATCCATGCCCCTGCAAAGGACATAATCTCATTTCTTTTTATGGCTGCATAATATTCTATGGTGTGTATATGTAGCACATTTCTTTTATCCTGTCTCTCATTGATGGGCATTTGGTTTGTTTCCATGTCTTCGTTATTGTAAATAGTGCTGCAGTAAACATATGCATGCATGTGTCTTTATAGTAGAATGATTTATATTCCCTTGGGTATATACCCAGTAATGGTATTACTGAGTCAAATGGTATTTCTGGTTCTAGATCCTTGAGGAATCACTATATGTCTTCCATAATGGTTGAATTAATTTACATTCACACCAACAGTGTAAAGGCATTCCTGTTTCTCCACAACATCACCAGCAACTATTGTTTCTTGACTTTTTAATAATCGCCATTCTGACTGGCATTAGAAGGTATCTCATTGTGGTTTTGATGTACATTTCTCTAATGATCAGTGCTGTTGAGTTTTTTTTCATATTGACCACATAAATTTCTTCTTTTGAGAAGTGTCTGTTTATGTCCTATGCCCACTTTTTGACGGGGTTGTTTGTCTTTTTCTTGTAAATATGTTTAAGTTCCTTGTAAATTCTGGATATTAGACATTTGTCAGATGGGTAAACTGCCAAAATTTTCTCCCATTCTGTAGGTTTCCCATTCACTCTGATGATAGTTTGTTTTGCTGTTCAGAAGCTCTTTAGATTAATTAGATCCCATTAATCAGTTCTGGATTTTGTTGCCATTGCTTTTGGCATTTTTGTCATGAAGTCTTTGCCAATGCCTATGTCCTGAATGGTATTGCCTAGGTTTTCTTATAGGTTTTTATGGTTTTTGGTTTTACCTTTAAGTCTTTAATCCATCTTGAGTTAATTTTTTATAAGGTGTAAGGAAGGAGTCCAGTTTCAGTTTTCTGCATATGACTACTCAGTTTTCCCAGCACTGTTTAATGAATAGGAGATCCTTTCTCCATTGCTTATTTTTGTCAGGTTTGTCAAAGATCAGATGAGTGTAGGTGTGTGGTGGTATTTCTGAGGTTTCTGTTCTGATCCACTGGTCTATATGTCTGTCTTGGCATCAGTACCATGCTGTTTTGGTTACTGTAGTCTTGTAGTACAGTTTGAAGTCAGGTAGTGTGATGCCTCCAGCTTTGTTCTTTTTGCTTAGGATTGTTTTGGCTATACCGGATCTTCTTTGATTCCATATGAAATTTAAGATAGTATTTTTTTCTAATTTTGTGAAGAATATCAATGGCAGTCTGATGGGAATAGTATTGAATCTATGAATTACTTTGGGCAGTATGGCCATTTTCACAATATTGAATCTTCCTATCCATGAGGATGGAATGTTTTCCCGTTTGTTTATGTTCTGTCTTATTTCCTTGAGCAGTGGTTTGTAGTTCACCTTGAAGAGGTCCTTCATATCCCTTATTAGCTGTATTCCTAGGTATATTATTCTCTTTGTAGTGATTGTGAATGGGAGTTAATTCATGATTTGACTCTCTGCTTGCCTATTGTTGATGTAAAGGAATGCTTGTGAGTTTTGCACATTGATTTTATATTCTGAGACTTTGCTGAAGTTGCTTATCAGTTCAAGAGGTTTTTGGACTGAGATGGGGTTTTCTAAAAGTGAAATCGTGTGGTCTACAAACAGAGACAACTTGACTTCCTCCCTTCTTATTTGAATACTCTTTATTTCTTTCCCTTGCCTGATTGCCCTGGCCAGAACTTCCAATACTATGTTGAATAGGTGTTGTGAGAGAGGGCATCCTTGTCTTGTGCTAGTTTTCAAAGGAATGCTTCTAGCTTTTGCCCATTCAATATGATATTGGCTATGAGTTCGTCATAAATAGCTCTTATTATTTTGACGTATGTTCCATCAATACATAGTTTTTTCAGAGTTTTTAACATGAAGGGCTGTTGAATTTTACCGAAGGCCTTTTCTGCATCTATTGAAATAATCATGTGGCTTTTGTCTTTGGTTCTGTTTATGTGATAGATTACATTTATTGATTTGTGTATGTTGAACCAGCCTTGCATCCCAGGGATGAAGCTGACCTGATCGTAGTGGATAGTTTGTTGATGTGCTGCTGGATTTGGTTTGCCAATATTTGATTGAGGATTTTTGCGTCAGTGTTCATCAGGGATATTGGCCTGAAGTTTTGTTTTTTTGTTGTGTCTCTTCCCCGTTTTGGTATCAGGATGATGTTGGCTTCATAAAATGAGTTGCGGAGGAGTTCCTCCTTTTCAATTGTTTTGAATAATTTCAGAAGGAATGGTCCCAGTTCCTCTTTGTATTTCTGGAAGGGTTCAGCTGTGAATCCGTCTGGTCCTGGGCTTTTTTTGGTTGGTAGACTATTAATTACTGCCTCAATTTAAGTGCTTCTTATTAGTCTTTTCAGGGATTCAACTTCTTCCTGGTTTAGTCTTGATAGGGTGTATACATCCAGGAAGTTATCCATTTCTACTAGATTTTCTAGTTTATTTACATAGAGATGCTTATAGTATTCTCCGATGGTGGTTTGTATTTCTGTGGGGTCAGTGGTGATATCCCCTGTATCATTTTTTATTGTGTCCATTTGATTCATCTCTGTCTTCTTCTTTGTTAGTCTGGCTAGCAGTCTATTTATTTTGTTAATTTTTTCAAAAAAACAGTCCTGGATTCGTTGATTTTTTTTGGAATGTTTTTCGTGTCTCTATTTCCATCAATTCTTCTCTGATCTTAGTTATTTTTTGTTTTCTGTTAGCTTTTGGATTAGTTTGCTCTTTTCTCTCTAGCGCTTTTAATTTTGATTTTAAGGTGTTGATTCAAGATCTTTCTAGCTTTCTGATGTGGGCATTTAGTGCTATAAATTTCCCTCTTAACCCTGCTGTAGCTGTGTCCCAGAAATTCTGGTATGTCATCTCTTTGTTCTCATTGGTTTCAAAGAACTTGATTTCTGCCTTAATTTTGTTATTTACCCAGGAGTCATTCAGGAGCATGTTGTTCAATTTCCATTTAATTAAGTGGTTTTGAGTGAGTTTCTTAATCCTGAGTTCTAATTTGATTGCACTTTGATCTGAGAGACTATTTGTTATGATTTCAGTTCTGCATTTGCTGAGGAGTGTTTTACTTCTAATTATGTGGTTGATTTTAGAATAAGTGCCAAGTGGCACTGAGAAGAATATATATTCTGTTGTTTTGGGGTGGTGAGTTCTGTAGATGTCTATTAGTTCCACTTGATCCAGAGCTGAGTTCAAGTCCTAAATATCCTTCTTAATTTTCTGTCTTGTTCATCTATCTAGTACCAACAGTGGTAAGTTTTCCGCCATTATTGTGTGGGAGTCTACGTGTCTTTGTAGGTGTCTAAGAACTTGTTTTATGAATCTGCGTCCTCCTGTATTGGCTGCATATATATATTCGGAACAGTTATCTCTTCTTGTTGAATTGTTGCCTTTACCATTATGTAATACCCTTCTTTGTCTTTTTTAATCTTTTTTGGTTTAAAGTCTGTTTTATCAGAGATTAGGATTGCGATCCCTGCTTTTTCTTTTTTCTTTTCTTTCTCTCTCTCTTTTTTTTTTTTTTGCTTTCCATTTGCTTCGTAAACTTTCCTCCATCCCTTTATTTAACCAAATCGCCAGTCTGTGTCTTAATTGGGGCATTTAGGCCATTTACATGTAAGGTTAGTATCATTATGTATGAATTTGATACTCTCATCATGATGCTATTTGGTTATTTTGCACACTAGTTGATGCAGTTTCTTCACAGTGTCAATGGTCTTTATATTTTGGTGTGTTTTTGCAGTGACTGGTACCGGTTTTTCCTTTCCATATTTAGTGCTTCTTTCAGGAGTTCTCACAGGGCAGACCTGGTGGTAACGAAATCCCTGAGCATTTGTTTGTCTGTAAAGGATTTTATTTCTCCTTTGCTTAAGAAACGTAGTTTGACTGGATATGAAGTTCTTGATTGAAAATTCTTTTCTTTAAGAATGTTGAATATAGGCCCCCCACTCTCTTCTTGCTTGTAGGGTTTCTGCTGAGAAGTCTACTGTCAGTCTGATGGGCTTCCCTTTGTAGGTGACCTGGCATTTCTCTCTGGCTTCCCTTAACAGTTTTTTCATCATATTGACCTTGGAGAATCTGATGATTATATGTCTTGCGGATTATCTTCTTGTGGAGTATCTTAATGGTGTTCTCTATATTTTCTGAATTTGCATGTTGGTCTGTCTTCCTAGGTTGAAGAAGTTCTCCTGGATAATATCCCGAAGTGTGTTTTCCAGCTCATCTCCATTCTCCCTGTCTCCTTCTGGTACTCCGATCAATCATAGGTTTGGTCTTTTTATGAAGTCGCATTTTTTTTGGAGGCTTCGTTCATTCTTTTTCATTCTTTTTTCTCTATTCTTGTCTGCATGTCTTATTTCAGTAAGGTGGTCTTCAAACTCTGATAACCTTTCTTCCGCTTGGTCAATTTGGCTGCTGATACTTGTGTGTGCTTCACATAGTTCTTGTGCTATGTTTTTCAGCCCCATCAGGTTGTTTTATGTTCAAGGTACATAAACTGGTTATTGTAGTTAGCAGTTCCTCTATCCTTTTATCAAGGTTCTTAGCTTCTTTGCATTGGGTTAGAACATGCTCTTTTAGCTCATCAAAGTTTTTTATTACCCATCTCCTGAAGCGCTACTTCTGTCAGTTTATCCATCTTATCCTCCATCCAGTTCTGTGCCCTTCGCGGAGAGATGCTGTAATCATTTGGTTGAGAAGAGACACTCTGGCCTTTTGGTTTTCAGCATTTTTGCATTGATTCTCAACTTCGTGAATTTGTGTAGTTTTGGTCTTTGAGGCTGCTGACCCTTGGATGGGTTTTTTTATGGGGGCCCTCTTGTTGTTATTATTGTTGATGATTATGCTCTTGTTGTCCCTTTCTGTTTGTTTTGTTTTCTTTCAATAGTCAGGTCCCTCTTCTGTAGGGCTATTGCAGTTTGCTGGGGGTTCACTTCATGCCTTATTCATCTCATTTGCTCCCCTGCCTGGAGATATCACTCAAGGAGTCTGGAGAGCAGCAAAGATGGGTGCCTTCTCCTTCTTTTGGCAGCTCTGACCTTGAGGGTCACCAACCTGATATCAGTAGGATCACTCCTGTATAGGGTATCTGACAACCCAGTTGGGTGGCATGGGGAGCAGGACTCATTTAATGAAGCACTTTGTACCTTGGTGGAGAAAGTGTGTTTTGCTGGAGGGAAACCCACTAGTCTGGGTCACCTGGATTCCTCAGAACTACCAAGAGGAAAGGTTAAGTCTGCTGGTCTGCAGAGACAGTGGCCACCTCTTCCCCTAGGGGCTCAGGCCCAGGGAGATCCAAATTCTGTCCCTGATCCTCTGGCTGGAGTCATTGGAGATCCTGCAGGGAAGTCCTGCCCACTGAGGAAGGATGGGTCCAGGTTAGACCTTAAGAGGCATTCTGGCTGCAGATTGCCACAGCCGGTGTGTTGGGCTGTGGGGACAAGTCTTGGGACCAAGCAGTCCAGCCTGCCTGACTCTAGCAGGGGAAAAAGCAGCCTGGAGCTATAGAAATGGGTGCTGCCCTTCCCCCATCCAGGGAGCTTAGTGTGGCAGGCAGTTGCCAGTCCCAGTGCTGGTTGCTGCGCCTCCATCAGGGAGCTCAAAGGGCTTAGACAGCAGGCAGCTGCAGATGGTGCTGGTCGCCCCTCCCTGCAGGAGTTTGGTAGGCTTAAGCAGATTCCAGCTGAGAGGCTGTAAGAATCTGCAGATTCCAGGATTGGGAGGCTAGGCCCTGGTGGCATGGTTTCATGAATGGGATCTGTTGATCCACGGGTTGCTCAGTTCCACAGAAAAAGCAGTTTCCCCGGCTGGGTAGCATGCTCACTCACCACCTCACTTGGCTGGAGGAAAGGGACTCCCCTTCCCCTTGTGGCTCTCAGGTAGGCGGCCGCACCCCTCTGCTCTTCCTTCTGTCCATGGATCATGCTAGCCTTCTAGTCAGTTTTGATGAGATAACCTGGATACCTTGGTTGCCGTTGAAGAATTCACATGCTGTCTTTTTTTTTTTTTTTTTTTTGATAGGAGCCTCCAAAGGCCACTGCTTCTAGTTGGCCATCTTGACCCGCCCCGAAACAGTAACTTTTGAAGAATAAAAGCAAAAGAGAAACATTACTAAAATGTTAAAGGATTACATTTACAGCCAAAATGTGTTTTGTTTTTGTTTGTGTGTGTGTTTTCATTAAGAAGGCATTGTGTTGGTGTGAAATATGGGTTCTGGTCAATCAAAGGGAAATTCTAGATTATTTGTAATATCATGTAATAACTTAGAGCAGGAATTGGCAGACCGTAGCCTGATTGCCAACCCCAACCCATTTTTGTAAATAAAGTGTCTTGGAATACAGCCAAATTCATTCATTTACATATTGCCTGTATCTGCTTTCAAGCTATAGTAGCAGGGTTGAGTAGCTGTGTCAGACACCATATGGCCTATAAAGCTTAAAATATTTACTATCTAGTCATTTACAGATAATATTTGCATACCTCTGCCCTATAGGCAAATTAATGCATAAATGGAAAATACAAAGTTATCAAACTTATTTTTTAGCCATATATTAGTGGGTAGCATTTTTGTAATTAAACGTAGAATAAAACCTCTACTGGAAATATTTTCCTCAAAAGGTAACCATCTTTTTATTCAGTCATTTATCTTTTAAAAAAAAAAAATTATTTCTTCTTTTTGAGGCAGAGTCTCGCTCTGCTGTCCAGGCTGGAGTGCGTTGGCGATCTCGGCTCACTGCAACCTCCACCTCCCGGGTTCAATCGATTCTCCTGCCTCAGCCTCTGAGTAGCTGGGATGACAGGCACGTGCCGCCAGGCTCAGTCATTTACCAAAGCATCTATGCTAAGGAATGTACATTCAAAAGCATTCAATAGAGGATTTCATATTGTTTCGTCTTAGGAAAGATTTGGTTTTTATTAAAATGCAGAAATAGAGAGGAGATTATGTTAGTAAAAAATGTAGGGATGTGTCTGTGGTACGTGTGCGTGTGCGTGTGCGTGTGTGTGTGTGTGTGTGTGTGTATTTTCATAAAGGAGTGTTAGGTGCTTGCTACTGACTTGTAACCAAAGTAAGGTTTGGCTGTATGCCACCTGAGAAGACAAACACATAAGAAGTAAGGTTTCGTGGAAGAAAGCAGCTTTATTCAAGTGTTGACATCTTGGGAGACGGCCAGACTCAAGCCTCAAAAAGCCATCTTAAATTCTCAGACTGCATAAGGGGATTTTCAGGGGGAAGGTTGCATGGAAACTGTACAGGAGTGTACATGGTGCAGGTCTGCTTCTTGTTTTCCACTGGCTAGTTTAAGTAACAGACTATCCAGAGGCCTGGTTGGCATCATCTCAGTAGGGGTCAGGTTAGGGATTAACTGCACAACTGTTTCATCTTGAAAGGGAGAAAATTGAAACTGCTATCTCTACCTCATGTCTGGATTGTTGTAAGATTAGCCTTTGGACATTTCAAGCAAACAGGTAGTTAGATATATGGGTATCAAGAAACAAACAAGGGAGGGATTATCTTTAGAGGAAGCTAGCAAACTGGCTATACTGGTTACATTAGGAGACATTTCTCAAGGACTCTTTAATACTAGTTAATTCTCTCATTTTGCATTTTGATTAATTACGATGACAGACACTAAAAATGTATTTGTGATTTGTTTAACTTCTATTTCTTTTTCAACTTTTATTTTAGATTTAAGGGATACATGTACAGGTTTGTTTCATGGGTATATTACGTGAAACTAAGGTTTGTGATATAAATGATCCCATCACCCAGGTAGTGAGCATAGTACTCAATAGTTAGTTTTTCAACCCTTATCCCCAACCCCACTCCTTCCTCCAGTAGTCTTCAGTGTCTATTGTTGCCATCTTTATATACATGAGTACCTAAGATTGAACTCCCACTTATAAGTGAGGACATATTTATAAGTATGGTTTTCTGTTTCTGCATTAATTTATTTGGGATAATGGCTTGCTGACTTTCTCTGTGTTGCAGCAAAGAACATTATTTCTTTCTCTTTTTTGTGGCTGCATAGTATTCCATGATACATATATACCATATCTTCTTTATCTGCTACACAGTTGGTGGGCACCTAGGTTGATTCAATGTGTTTGATACTGTGAATAATGCTGTGATGAACTTACAAGTGTATGTCTTTTTGGTAGAGTGATTGATTTAAAAAAAAAATTACCCAGTAATGGGATTGTTGGATCAAATAGTAGTTTTAAGTTCTTTGAGAAACCTACAAACTGCTTTCCACAGTGGCTGAACCAATTTACATTCCCGCAACAGTATATAAGTTTCCCCTTTTCTCTGCAGCCTCACCCAGCATCTGTTTTTTTTTTTTTTTTTTTTTTTTTTGGAGACAGGGTCTCATTCTGTCACCCAGGCTGGAGTGCAGTGGCATGATCACAGCTCCCAGTAGCCTTGACATCCCAACTCTGGGCTCAGATGAGCCTCTCATCTCAGCCTCCATGGTAACTGGAACTACAAGTGTGTGCCACCTGCCCAACTAATTATGTAATATATATATATAAATTATATATAAATTATATATATATTATATATATATATAACTAAAATATATATATAATTTATATATATATACACACACACACACACACACACACACACTTTTTTTTTTAAGAAACTGGGTTTTGTCGTGTTGCCCAGGCTTGTCTCAAACTCCTGGGCTTAAGCAATCTGCCCCCGTCGGCCTCTCAAATACTGGGATTACAGGCATGAGCCACCACTGGACTGTTGTTTTTTTCCTTTTTAATAATAGCCCTTCTGACTGATTTCAAATGGTATCTCGTTATTGTTTTGATTTGCATGTCTCTCATGATTAGTGATGTGGAACATTTTTCATATGTTTGTTGGCTACTTATATGTCTTTTGAGAAGTATCTGTTAGTATATTTGCCTACTTTATTTATTTATACTTGTTGAATTGTTTTAGTTCTTTACAGATTCTGAATATTAGACCTTTTTCAGATACCTAGTTTGCAAATATACTCTCCCATTCTGTAGGTTGTGTGTTTGCCCTATTGATAATTTCTTTTTGCTGTCTAGAAGCTCTTTAGTTTAATTATGCCTCACTTGTCAATTTTTGTTTTTGTTGCAATTGCTTTTGAGGACTTAGTCATAAATTCTTTCTCAAGCCCAGTATTCAGAATGGTATTTGTTTAGGTTTTCTTCTAGAATTGTTGTAGTTTGAGGTCTTATATAAATGCATTTGTTGAAAAAAGTGTGAGTTAGTGGTTTATATTCTTTGTGTAAAAGTATACACAGCATCAAATTATAAATAAAATTTAAATTATATTTTACTTAGAAATGATAAAAAAGGATTTTCTGTGAACCATAGACTAAATTTCCAGTAGGTTCTCATTTTTTCTCACTACATCTATATTATATGGTACTTTTAGCAATCCTAGATATCTGTTTGTTAAGGTGTTATGGAGGTATAATATTTACTGCGTACCCACTACATCCTGCGAAACCATGAATTGCCATTAACTATCACAGTCTCTGTCAAACAATACACAAGTCCTTGGAACACAGTATTATTTATAATTGTGCTGTTGCTTATATGAAGGGATGTACACTCACATGGAGGCCATAAGTATATATATACTTTGTATACTTAGCTTGTTATGAAATATGTTTAAAATGGGTGTTCTTTGAAATTTTCCCAAAATTGATAATCTTGAATAAGAGTTTTTTAATGAAGATATTTCTAAAATAAGGAATGTATCTTACCTGCTTAAGGTATAGATAAGAACCTTTGTTTTCAACCAAAATAATAGTTTTATTCAAATTATGAAGCATGTTTATGCATAGGAGTTTCATGTTTTTGTTTTTGGCATGGGTCTTCAGTAATGCCTCCTACAAACTCATCATTATTGTATATTGTCATTACCTTATTTTTGTACTTCTCTCTCTCTCTGTCCTCTCCACCACCCAATCTGTCTTATTTTTGCCCTTTAAAGAACTTAATTTATGCTGAATGGTTAATATTTTATCATTATGTTTATTTATATTTGAACTTTCTTATACAGTATACTTGATTAAACTTTCCTGTAAAATGTCACTATATTTTCCCATTTTATACCCCTTGTCTTTTAAGATAAACAGATAGAGAGATAAAAAGATAGATATTCAACACATTAATTCTAGTTCATCAAAAGTAAGAATTTGGAAAAATTATTTACCATTACATATTTAAATGATTTTTCAGAATTTTACTGTGGGCATTATTATCTGCTTCTTGAGGAGTATCAGTCTACTTCATGCTCTTCACTATTCAAATGGGGTCTTGTTCTCCAAGCAGAAGAGCTCCTTCATTCCTTCATTCATCCCTCTCTCCCTCCCTTCCTCCCTCCTCTCCTCTCCTCCCTCACTCCCTCCTTTCCCTTCCTTCCTTCCTCCCTCCCTCCTTCCCTCCCTCCCTCCCTCCTTCCCTTCCCTTCTCTTCCCTTCATTTCCTTCCTTCCTCCCTCCTTCCCTCCCTCCCTCCCTTCCTCCCTACCTCTCTCCCTCTCTCACTTCCTTCATTTCTCCCTTTTTCTTTCCTCTCTCCCTTCACCTACTTCATTCCCTCCCTTCACCTCCTCCCTTCCCTCCCTCCATCCTTCCTTCTCCCTTCCTTTCCCTTCCCTTCCCTTCCCTTCCCTTCCCTTCCCTTCCCTCCTCTCCCCTCCACTTTTCTTTCCCCTTCCCCTTCCCCCTTCCCCTTCCCCTTCCCTTTTCCCTTTCTGTTATGGTATAAATATGCAAAACTTGTTTGGAGGAAATGGAGAAAATTATTGCTTAATACATCTCTTCTTCCATTAAAGTTCTTTCTGTATATGTATACTTGACATTCTTAGGAAAGGACTGTGATGTTGAAACATAAATTAGCAATGCTTGCAGAATTTAATGATCTGCCTGTGAATGCAAAATATATCATGTAATAATTCTGTACCTACTAATGAAACATTGAAGAATTCAGCATTGCACGTGGAATGTTTCTTTAAATGAATATTACTTCAAAGGGATGATGATCAAAGTATTTAAG
The DNA here is from genome assembly GCF_043159975.1 of Macaca nemestrina. Taxonomy (NCBI): domain Eukaryota; kingdom Metazoa; phylum Chordata; class Mammalia; order Primates; family Cercopithecidae; genus Macaca; species Macaca nemestrina. Next base: position 186,512,433 of record NC_092126.1, on the reverse strand, counting down.
AATTCCTAAAGGATCAGAAATTCTTTTTTGAGATAATTTTCCTTAACATAACAATGCATGTTTATTTATTTGATGTCTGATGGCCATGGAGTAGTGGTATTTTATGAAAAAAAGTCTTAATTTTGCTGTGACAGCCTCTTTTCCCAGAAGATTAGCATACCAAGGTTTGTCTTCTATATATATGTAAGCTAGATAAAAGTGTTAATTCTAATTGAAATGGTTCCTTTAGTATATTTAATGAATGCTCCACAGACAAGTAGATTAAACTGAAAATTATTGACACAAGTTTTATCATTGCAGAAGAAAATAATCACCAAAATCATTGTCTCCTCTTGATCAAATTTAACTCCCTTGTCATAGAAAATTGTACATTGAAGTTAGGAGTAAAGGCCTGTGTGGAAAAAGAAGTAACATTATACAATAAAGTATTGTAGAAGAAAATCTTACTAGTTTATGAAACCTTATACTGAAAGAAAAAGCAAGGAAAATAGATGTTCAATTGGTAAAATCAGTATAAGGTAACAACTTAAAATGATTTTGTCCAGCTCTGTCATTAAGTAGGGCCTGTAAGCAGTAGGGGAACTTTACCCCAGAAACATATGTGTGTGTGTTTTCTTTTCCAGAAAGATCCAGGAGTGTTTGGGCTACAGCCAGTTTCATTTCTTAATACAGGAAAATTATGAGGCTGTATCCAGACTGTCTTTTCAATGTCAAACTAAATATGCTTTTAGAATAAAAGAATAAGTGTTGTTAGGGAAAAAACCCATTAAAACTACTCCCATCTCCAATTTTAGTGTTAAAAAGAATATATATACATAATTAATTAAAATAAATTATGTTTGGGAAAGGCCGTGAGCTCACAATGATAATCAAAAGGGACACATTAAAATACAAATACAACAGAATGGAAGGGGATCGGGAGAGGAGTGGACACTCCTGGTGAGGCCAGTGCTGGAGAGCATGATTCCTCATCCAGAAGACGCAGTTCCCCACATACTTGGCAAGGCTCCCAGCCTCTGAGACCATTATCAAGTTCACTGGGCTCACAGAAACAGATAATTTATTTAAAAATTAGACACAAAAACTTCACTAATAGCTGACGATCTCTGGGTAGTGACTTTTTTTAATTACGAGAAAACATTTAAGGAAAATCAGTGCTTTTACATTCCATTTCAGAATTGCTTAGGCTGTTTGTTTATTGTCTTTCCTTGTTTACTTGCACTATTTGGCTAACCTCTTCCATTGTTCATTCTTCCTGAAAAAACAAAAAACAAACAAACAAAAAAAACCCAACAGCTTCATTAATCTTAAAATATAAAAAGAAAATCCCAAAGTGGCAAATGAAACGTTAAAGATATGTGTCTTACTAAAGCAGCTTGCTGTAGGTGTTGGCTACGTTTTTTGTTTGAAACTTTGTATATTTAGATATTTATGTAGAAGTTAAATTCTACAAGCTTCTGGTAATTACTTTAAACAATTAATGTATCTTCCAACAATAAAATCAACACTTCTGATTTTGAATGAAAAAGATCTGGATTTTGGCAATGATTCAAAGCTTTTTCTCTGAATTTCAAAATTTTCAACAGAATCTCCACTTTAAATTCCCCCCCCCACTCTGTTAGATTTAACTATAATAATGTGAATGTTCCAATTTCAGAGACAAAGTAAATTAAGTATAAAAGTTCTAACAAGAAATAGTTTTTTACACTATAAAGTATTTATTTACTTTAAAATAAAATGCGTACAATTCAGTTAAAATCAAGAGACAAGATGTGACTTATTTATAATAGCTCTATTAAATATAATGACATAAAATAAACTGTACTTTAAAGTGTGCAACTTGGTGAGTTTTAACATATGTCTAGAGCCATGAACCCATTGTCACAATGAAGACAATAAGCATATCTATCACTCCCAAATTTCTTGTTATGCACCTATGTAATTCCTCTCTCCTTTCCTTTACTACAGCCAATAACTATGGCTCTATACACTTGTCTCTATATGTTGGTGAACATTTTCTAGAATTGTCAGAGGCATCTTCAGTATCCACTCTTTTGCCTGTTCTTTAATTCAATGTGATTATTTTGCCAATTATTCATGTAACTGGATGTATCAGTAGTTCATTACTTTTCATGCTGAGTAGTAGAACATTGTTTGGATATACTACTAGTTGTTTTATCCATTCATTTGCTGATGGAAATTTTGGTAGTATCTTGTTTGTGGCTGTTACAAATAAATTTGTTAAGAACATTTATGGAGGGGCAGAGCAAGATGGCCCAACATCCATCTCCAATCATCCCACCACCACAAGTCACCAATTTGACTACTATCTACCGAAAATAAGCACCTTCATAAGTACCAAAAATCAGGTGAGCATTCACAGTACCTAGACTTAATTTCATATCACTGAAAGAGGCACTGGAAGAAGGTAGGATTTAGTCTTGATTTACTGATGGCACTCCACTTCCATTCCCTGGAAGTGGCTGTGTGGTTCAGAGTGAGAATCTCTGTGCCTGGGAGAGGGACAGTGCAGCAACTGTGAGACATTGCACTGACCTCAGTAGTCCTTTGTAGTAGCCAAAAGCAAAACCAGGCTGAACACAGCTGATGTCAACCCTCAGAAGGAGTATTTAAATCAGCCTCAGCCAGAAGGGAATTGTCCATCCCGTCAGTCAAAAAATTGAGTTCTGGCAAGTCTCACCACCACATGCTAAAGTGCTTGGGGGCCCTAAATAAATGGGAAAGGCAGTCTAGGCCCCAATGACTGAAACTTCTAGGTGAATCTAGGGCTGAACTGAACTCACAGCCAGTGGACTTATGGGGCAAGTGACCTACTCAGACAGCATTTAGGTTAGTGAAGGGAATGCTCATGCTGCTAGATGTATTGGGCTCTATTGTATGTTGTTTCTTTTCTCTTGCTGCCTTTAGGATCCTTTGTCCTTGATCTTTGGGAGTTCAGTTATTAAATGCCTTTAGGTAGTCGTCTTTGGGTTAAATCTGCTTGGTGTTCTGTAACCTTATTGTATTTGGATATGGACATATTTTTCTAGGTTGCGGATGTTCTTTGTTGTTATCCCTTTGAATAATCTTTCTTTTTATTATTATACTTTAAGTTCTAGGGTACATGTGCACAACGTGCAGGTTTGTTACATATGTATACATGTGTCGTGTTGGTGTGCTGCACCCACTAACTCGTCAATTACATTAGGTATATCTCGTATGCCTGTCTTTTTCTCTACCTCGTCTTTAAGGCAAATAACTCTTAGATTTATTCTTCTGAGGCTATTTTCTAGATCCTGTAGGCATGCTTTACTGTTTTTTATTCTTTGTTTGTCTCCTCTGTGTATTTTCAAATAGCCTACCTTCAAGCTCACTGATCCTTCTTCTGCTTGATCAAGTCTGCTACTGAAAGACTCTGATGCATTCTTCATATGTCCATCACATTTTTCAGCTCCAAAATTTCTGCTTAATTCTTTTAAATTACTTCAATCTACTTGCTAAATTTACCTGATAGAATTCTGAATTTCTTGTCTATCTTTTTCTGTCTCCCATTTATTTTGGGGTCTTTATTTACATGCATTTTTACTGCTTTATGTTCTTTCAGAGTTTACTCATGCTCCGATCATTTTTCTTAGTGTTGATACAAGACTTTTCTAATCTTCTGGGTGCTTCTTTCTGTGGCCTTGGGTAATTTTCTCACATATATGTGCTAATCATCACTTGGTCAAGTATTTGAGGAGGCCCTCTACAAATTCAGTTTTTTTCTTTTGCCATCACTTGCCTCTCTAGTAATCTATCTCCTGTGAACTCTTTCAGTTCACAGCTGGAGCTGTGACTCCAGCTATGTTTTCTCAACACAAAAAGACTGTCTGTCTCTACCTTGCTTCCCCCTTACTGTGTTGTACCCTGGACACTTTCTTTAGGCATAAGTTGGAGCCATATTGAGGTTGACTTCATTTTATTCCTTTCTCTTGGGGATTATATGTTTTTCTCCTTTTTTAGTTGTTTCATCAGTACATATATATTTATTCTCTGGTATACCCCTGTGGCCAGATGTCCTGATAGAACAGATTTAATTTATCAGCTTTTCAATAAACTAGAGAACATGTATATACACATAGTATATATGTATGTGTTATGTATATATAAAACCATATGCATAATTATTATATTTTTGCTTTTCTTTGTAAGTTTGCATCTATTATGTTTAGTATGTGATATTTGTATATAGGTGTCATCATTTGAATCATTGGTCCCAGTTTTTCATTTCTCCTTGTATTCATGCTTTTTCCCATATAATTTTGAAGTTCTTTCCACTAAAGCACAAGTGCTTTTCCGGATTCCTTGACTTTGACCTTAGCAATAAGGTTTGTTTGGGCCAATGGAACATGAGTCTAAGTTGCAGTCTGCCAGTTCTGAGCCTATGCCTCAAGCCTATGCCTAGCTTGTTTTTGCTTGCTCTGTTATACCTCTATCAATACCACGAGGCTTTCCTAGTGTTTTCTGGTGCAGACTGAGCCCCAACTGCAGTGAATATCGAAGCCAGCCAAGATCCACAGACCGAAGCAGTTTCCTGCCATGTGCAGGCTAGATTAGATGACCTCAGCGAATCCCCAGAATAAATGATAGAGATGAAAATTATGTTGATTCACTGACAATAAGATGAATAATGCATGCAGAAATTTCATAGATCAGGTCACTGTAGCGAAATAATAGGATAACATGTCATGTAGCTCTGGACAAGTAAGAAAAATAGTATTTCTAGGGCAGTCCAGTTTACAAAATACTGAAATGGACCTGCAGATTACCTAAGTCTGTTGGAGCATAGATGAAGAGTCAAGAAAATGCAAGATGGAGAGACAGAGCTATAGCAATGCTAACAGTAATAGAACACTAAGAATTGTAGTTTTATGGTCAGCAATAGGGGTCATGATGTGATAAATGCTATTATCCAGACTAGAGCACAGTCTCTGTGAGTTAATCAAAAAAAGTTTCATAGGAAGAGATTCCTGCTGGTCCAGTACAATAACTTCTCCTGGCCATTTGGATAAAAATTTACTTGCTGAAGGAGATCTCAAAATATAGACCCACCTTTAGGTTTATTTTTTTTAATTGTTTTTGTATAATTTTCATATATTCCCCTTAAGAGTCTGTTCTCAACCCATTTACTATGCCTAGTGATCCATTATTGGAATGCTAAGCTTGTGGGAGTTATTTATATCCTACTGCTCAAAGTCATTGCTAGGGTTTAATTTTTTAAAAAAGGCAACATCTGGCATAAATGGGTTAAATCATTGTTGATGAAGTGTTTTCTTCATTTTAATAAATTACTACTTATTAAAAACATTCAGCATAGATATCTAAATATTGTGGCTCCTATATTACTCTTAGAATGAAAAGACTTGCAGCCAGAGTGGCCAAACAGGTAAGTGACACTACTTTCTCATAATTCATCAACAAGTTTAAATATACTGAAAATCTGTTCCGTCCGCTTGATCACTATTAATTTCATAGGCCAAACTTGGACTGTATAGCCTAACGAGTCCACATTTGTGCCCTAATTATTCATTTTCCAAGGAGCAGCTGGTCATTTCTTTTTCTTTTGCTTCATTTTATCTTTAAACTAATATCCAAACTCAGGGTCGTGGCTCAGGATGACCTCTTCTCCTTCCAGGGTCTAGCCTTTGCCTACCGCTACACCTTCATCTCCAACATTGGCCTCACTTCCTGTGACTACACTGTTACTCACATCACTCATTGTTTAGAACTCTCGAAATTTCTTCCTTTAGGGTCTTTGCATTTGTTGCTTCCTCTGTCTTAAGTATCTCCCCTTCTGTATGAGTCTTCTAGGGCTGCCCTAGCAGAATGCCACAAATTTACTTTTTCACATTTCTGGAGGTGGGAAGTCGAAGATCAGGGTTATGGCAGGGTTAGTTTCTGGTGAGGATGCTCTTCCTTACTTGCAGAAGGCCACATTCTTGCTGTTTCATCACATGGTTTTTCCTTTGTGCTTGTGCACTTGTCATGTCTCTTCTTCTCATCAGGACAACAATCCTATTGGTTTCAGGCCTGAGCCTTATAACTGTTTTCAATGTTAATAACCTTTATAAAAGCCCTATCTTGAAATATATCACACTGGGGGTTAGAGTTTCAACCCGTGCATTTTGGGGACACAGTTTAGTCTGTATTACCTTGCCTTATCCCTTCCCGCTCATCACATAGTCAATGCCTTTTCATTACTCAGGTGTTATTTCTAATATCATCACATAGTAAATGCCTTTTCATTACTCAGGTGTTATTTCTAATATCATTTCCTCAGAGAGTTCTCCCTCAACTATTGTTTAATCACAGTGTATTGTAACTCTACAGGCATGCCTGACCCTGTTCACTCATCACTGAAATTACTATATACAACCAGAATTGTGCTTGGCACATATGATAAAGCATTGAGAAAACATTTGTTGAATAAATATTTTCTTCTAATACTGGTTTATGGGCATAACTATTTCTGAATGTGTCATTTCTCAAAGGTAGACACCTGAGCTTTATGATCCATGGTGTTATCCTAAAAAACAGAACACAGTATTCTTATATTAAGTATACCACTGTATATAGCAATTGGTGTTCTGGGGAGTTACAACATGTCATTATTTAAATAGGTTATCATATTTTTTTCCAGTAATCTCCCCAGCTATATTAAAATGAAACTTCTCCCCTTTTTCTCGCTAAGTAGCATCTTCCTTGACTATTTCTTGGACAGATGCTATAACCTTTCAGTTACTTGAGCTATTAGTTTATTTCATTATTCATTTTAAAATGCCAATCTCAAATTATACTCAAAGGTTTTTCTACATTTCCCATCTGTGATGACAGCTCTTATAGCTTTAAGAGTACTAGGTTGTGGGTGGGCTTCACGACATCTCTTTTCACTCCCACTTCTAGATGCCAGCTCCATCTGTGATGTGACAAGAGCGGGTAAATATCTTCTTACTTGACTCAATCAGATTGCCGTCTTTTTTCCTTGGTTGTTGTTTCTTCTCAGGCTGACACTTACTCCAGATGTCCTCTGCGTGATTGGGCTCCTAATACCTGTACTTCTGAATGGTCTCCATGTACTTTCTTTTGAGAATTACCTGAGAGGTTTCTACTTCTTGTGTCACTGAAGAAGCTGGTCAAGATTCAAATCCACTTATTTAATCACTTTATTCTTCATTAAAATCCAACAAAGGCTGATCCTAGCATACCTTTTCTTTGTTTTCTGCCTGAATGAGTATTAGCAGGCCACCTTGAGCACAGCGGCATTATTTGCATCCATGATGTCTAAGAGTACTTCATATCCTTGCTTCGTCAAATAGGAGAACAAGTTACTTACCAGAGTTCCTTCTCTTAGCACCTCCATCTCTCTGGTGGTCATTGCTTTCATGCCTGGGCAACAATAAAGTATCTGTGGATCCAATGCCTCACTAACTGTTTAGAAGAGAGAATAGATTTGATTTAATAAATGAAGGGTACATTTTAGGCAAGCCCAAATTTACGAGGGATTCTTTTGACCAATCCTCACTTCACATTACTCCAAAGGCCATTTTCTCTTGTTGCTCAATTTACTGTGTTGCCTGGGGCCATTGAAACTGGCAAATCCCAGTAAAATAGTCCTTAAGTTAGACGGCCCCAGTTGTTAAACTTTGGGAATTAGGAGTTTAGATTTCTAGAAATAATTAAATTCAACTTGGACTTTTATTAAAATTGTTAGGCTATGGGAAAATTCCCATTCGACATTCAGTTTTGTCGCATTTTGCAGCCTAATAAGCAATATGGTAACTATCTCAACTAAAATGGAGATTTTATATGAAAACAAGATTTACCTTTTCTCTTTTCTCTTTTTATTTTACTGGTAGTTGGTCATTCATAGTCTCAAGTGTTGTGAGATTAAATTGTGTTGTAAGAGTGAAGTGTTTTATACTTTTCACAGTGTTTTATTTTCTAATTATTTTGAATATTTAAAAATGTTTTTATATGGAATAATTTAAAGTGTTTTAATTTACATTATAATTTCGTTTTGTCTTTTTTTGTTGTTGTTTTTTTTCGAGATGGAGTCTCACCCTGTCGCCCAGGCTGGAGTGCAGTGGCGCTATCTTGGCTCACTGAAAGCTCTGCCTCCTGGTTACAAGCATTTCTCCTGCCTCAGTCTCCTGGGTAGCTAGGACTACAGGTGCGTGCCACCATGCCTGGCTAATTTTTTTATATTTTTAGTAGAGACAGGGTTTCACTGAGTTAGCCAGGATGGTCTCAATCTCCTGACCTTGTCATCCGCCTGCTTTGGCCTCCCAAAGTACTGGGATTACAGGTGTGAGCCACCACTCTTGGCCCTTTGTTTTGTCTTTACATCTCTTTTTCAAATTTGAAATTATTTCTCATGAGAGATTGTCCCTAACCAGAATATTATTTCAATTTCAAATACTTTATTCTTATTCATTTTTATCTTTATAATTTGCCTTCTAAATTTTTTTCATGCTCTTATTTTGCTACTATATATATTTACTTAGTGATATGTTAGATATAATATTAGCAAACAAGACTAATATCTATTATCAGGGAAAATACATTTTCAACTTTATAGTGTATGACCTTTAGAAGTAAAATGTTAGTTTTTTTTTTTTTTTTTTTTTACTATTTTACAATGTTTCTTTTAAAACTATTTCTGATTTATATTCATTTAGATTAAAATCCTCCAATAAGGAAATAACTCATTTTCTCTGCTGAGGAGTTATAAAATTCAATTATACATAAAGGCAAATATCACCCTGAGTAAAGAATCATCTGAAAGATTAGCAGAATGAATCTGCTGCAACATTTACACTTCACACTCTGAAATTGATTTTTATGCATTTTAATGGAAGCAATATTTTGCATTTAAGTACATTACACAGGAAAGTAAAATGTCAAGGTTTATTCCTCAGAGTTCACAATCTCCGTTTCTGTTTCTGTATTTTTTTTTCCTTTTACTTAGAGGAATTGTTATGAGATGATCTGGTGGTCAGTTCATTTCTCATTCTTTTAGAACAATAACTTGCACATTAAAGTCCTAATAAAAGTAAATATACCCTATGTTCTCATCTGCTGTTCTTACTCTATTGAGACCTAGTATAAGAGTAGAGCGTAAATGGAATATAGTCTTACTTCTCAACTATATCTTTTTTTCAAATGGCAAAATACATAAATATTTCTCATATGTTTAAATTTTTACTTTTATTTGAAACCAATAATGCCCAAATAATACACTGATCTCAGTCATGGGAAGAGGTGGTAAGGTATGATTAATATGTCTTTATTGTAGCTTGCTGTGATTTCATATAAAGAACGTGCCATTTTATGACTCTCACTGGTGTAATGAATAAGTAAATTTTTAGCTTTATAATTAATGCACACACCTGACATTTTATATCTAATTGATCTGTAAGAAATTCTAAAGAGAGTTAAACACTTTAGATTCCCAAACATGAAGAATTTGAATAAAGCATGAAAGGAACCAGAGATATTTGTTGTTTACTTTATTCTTCAAGCAGCTAAAACTTAGAATCTAAAGCATAGAAGAAAATGTCCCAATTTTCAAAATCAAGAAATCAAGAATCATGTTTGCATGTTTTATTTAACTCACATTTTCTATGAGCCAAGTGTTGTATTTAAAGATATTGCATTGAACATATTGGTCACAGTTTCTTCCTGCAAAGAGTTAACATTTGCAAAGCTGTTCTCTTATTACTTCCTGCATATTTTTTCTTCCCATTTCAGTGTTAGATTATTTAAAGTGACTCTCGATTCTTATTTTATTATTTGAAAAAATATGGGAAAACAAAACAAAAACAAACTACCATTTAGTGACAAACTATCTGGTTTCCAAAATCCTGAAAAATTAAAATAGCTTTTGTATCATAATAAACCCATGTAAGAAGTTAGTTATGACTTAATTGGAAATGCTGCCTCTGTATATGTAATTTAAAGAGGGGGCAATGTAATTTATTGATGGGGCATGCAGGCTCTGGATTTCAGATTGACTGAGTTCTAAGCTCAGTTTTGCCACTCACAGAGCAAGCTGTTCAACCACTACAATATAGGAGAGAAAGCAATACCTATGTCATAAGATTTTTGTGAGGATTAAATGAGATAATGTACATAGAGGATTTAGTATAGCACCTCTCACTTTGTAAGCACTCATCATTATGATGCAACATTTCAAAATTTTTTTAATAAAAAGTAATTTTAAACTATTAGGAAAGAGAAAGGAAGAGAAAGGGAGAGAGAGAGAATGAGTTGGATTAATGAAAGAGCTGATTTTAAAAAGTCTCTGATATTAGTACTTTGGGTAGAAAAATTTTATGTTAGTCTTTTTCCAGATGCATAGTTAGTAAAATTTTCTCCCATTCTGTAGGTTGTCTGTGCATTCTGTTAACAGTTTCTTTTTTTGTGCAGAACCCCTTTAAATTAATTATATCTCAATTTTTGCTTTTGTTGCAATTGCTTTCAATGTCTTCATGAAAATTTGCCCATGCCTATATCCTGAATGGTATTTATGGTTTGGAGTTTTACATTTAAGTCTTTTTTGTGTGTGTAGGAGTCTCGCTCTTTCACCAGGCTGGAGTGCAGTGCCATATCTCCACTCACTGTAACCTCCGCCTCCCGGGTTCAAGCAATTTTTCTGCCTCATCCTCCAGAGTAGCTGGGACTACAGGTGTGCACCACCACATCCAGCTAATCTTTGTATTTTTAGTAGAGATGGGGTTTCACCATGTTGGCCAGAATGATCTCGATCTCCCTGACCTCGTGATCTTCCCGCCTCAGCCTCCCAAAGTGCTGGGATTACAGGTCTGAGCTACCGCACCTGACCTACTTTTAAATCTTTAATCCATCTTGAGTTAATTTTTGTATGTGGTGTAAGGTAGGGGTCCAGTTTCAGTCTTCTGCCTATGGCTAGCCAGTTCTCCCAGCACCATTTATTGAATAGGAAATCCTTGCCTTGTTGCTTTTCTTGTTTTTATCAGGTTTGTTGAAGTTCAGATAGTTGTAAGTGTGTGGTTTTATGAATGAGTTCTCTATTTTGTCCCATTGGTCTATGTGTCTGTTTTGTTTTTGTTTTTGTTTTTTGTTTCTGTTTTTTTTTTTTGTTTTTGTTTTTGTTTTTTAACCAGTACCATGCTGTTTTGGTTACTGGAGCACTGTAGTATAGTTTGAAGTAGGATAGTGTGATGCCCCTAGCTTTGTTCTTTTTGCTTCCGATTGCCTTGGCCAATCAGGCTCTTTTTTTGGTTCCATATGAATTTTAGAATCATTTTTTCTAGTTCTGTGAAGAATGTTAATGATAGTTTAATGGGAATAGCATTGAATCTATAAATTGCTTTGGGCAATATGGCCATTTTATCAATTGATTCCTCCTATCCATGAGCATTGAATGTTTGTGTCATCTCTGATTTCTTTGAGCAGTGGTTTGTAGTTCTCCTTGTAGAAATCTTTCACCTCTCTACTTAGCTGTATTCCTAAGTATTTTCATCTTTTTTGTGTGTGGCAGTTGTGAGTGGCAAATGTCTGTGACTTGGCTGTAAGTCTAATATCCAGCATCTGTAAATAACTTAAAGAAATTTACAAGAAAACAACCCCGTAAAAAAGTAGGCAAAGGACATGAATAGACACTTTTCAAAAGAAGACATACATGTGGCCAATACTCACATGAAAAAAAAATCAACGTTACCAGTAATTAGAGAAATGCAAATCAGAAGGAGATACCACCTAACACCAATCAGAATGGCTACTATTAAAAAGTCGAAAATAACAGATGCTAGCAAGGTTGTGGAGAAAAAGGAAATCTTATACACTGCTGGTGGGAGTGTAAATTAGTTCAACCATTGTGGAAGACAGTGTGGTGATTCTTCAAAGACCTAAAGACAGAAATACCATTCAACTCAGTAATCCCATTACTGGCTATATACACAAAGGAATGTAAATCATTCTATTATAAAGTCACATGAATGTGTATGTTCATTGCAGCACTGTTCACAATAGCAAAGACATGGAATCAATCTAAATGCCCGTCAGTGATAGACTGGATAAAGAAAATGTGGTACATGTACACCACAGAATACTAAGTAGCCATAAAAAGGAATGCAGTTATGGTCTTTGCAAGGATTTGGATGGAGCTGGAGGCCATTATCCTTAGCAAACTAACACAGGAACAGAAAACTAAATACCACATGTTCCTACTTGTAAGTGAGAGCTAAATTTTGAGAACACATAGACACAGGGGAACAACACACACTGGGGCCTGTCAGAGGGTGGAGGGTTAGAGGAGGGAGAGGATCAGGAAACACAAGTAATGGGTACTAGGCTTAATACCTGGGTGATGAAATAATCTGTACAACAAACCCCCATGACATAAGTTTACCTTTGTAATAAAACTGCAGCTGTAACCCTAAAATTAAAATGTTAAAAAAGAGTAGCCACTGGAAGATAAACCACCTCCGAGGAAAGAAATACCTCCAAGGGAAAAAAGGAAACAAAATCGACTTTTTCCGATAGATTGTGTTGATTCTTCTTGAAGAATACTAGTCTCAGTAGAATTTTAGCTATTTTTAGTCTGCCAAGAATTGGCATGAATAAACATTAACAGGTTAATGAAGTCTCTGTCTGAAAATAAGTGAATCTAGTTGCTTGTTTAATTTGTTTAATGTCCCGAACTCAAACTTCTAATGCTTTATAATGGTCTCAGCTCCTTTTGTAACTGTGAGGAAATAGTTTCTTTCCCAGAGGCATACTCCCTTTAAAAAAAAAAATGTCTATTTTTATTAACATCCCTTTGTGGCCATAACTACTATTAGGTGGTTGGAGTCAATTATCTTATTGATGACCTGTTTCTGTTTCTAATAGCTTTTAATCAAGAATGATATGCAATCGGGACACAGATTTTCTTCTTTCAGACTTACTCTTAATTCCCGTATCCTGGTCCCCAAGGTGGGATTGTGTGTCTAGAATTCCCTTTAAAACTGTCAATGGCCAAATATTCTTTTGTTACTGTCTGGCATTTTAAACAACTTTGGCATCATTTAAGAATTTTGATGTTTTATTTTGAAATTCCACAAGTGGAAAATAAAAGCATATGGAGGGTAGGATTAACAATACTTGATTGGACCATCTAGAATTGACTGAAGAAACTGGTTTTGTTTATATAGAGAGGAGAAACCCAAAGACTGATTTAGTAACTAGCTATATAGAGGGCAGAACTAAATTGCTGCTTTAATTTCCCTGGTGAATTTGTAGAATTTATTTAACCACTTTAAATAACAGTTTCCCCATTTGCAAGATGAAGATAATATTTCTGCTTTACAACTGTTTGGGGAGGATTAAGTGAGACAATATAGATTAAATATTGAATATAGTGAACTGGTAATAATAGGAGCTCAATAAAAGTGTCTTCCTTTCTTTCGTCTTCTTTAATAGGTGGTATGATCACTCTGGGTATCAAAATGGGAAGTTATAGTTGTGATACTTAAAACATTCAGAAACATTATCTGCTATAGTGGTCAGCTGTGGAATATCCTTTCTCTTTCTCTTTCCAAGGAAAAAAATGCAAAATTGATTTTTGAGGAACAAGTACAATGATCCTCACAATCAAAGATTATTTCTAAAAGAGTTTAAAAACTAATGGTGATGATTTTCCAGTTTATTAAAGCTGGAAAATCATTATTCACATGCTATTTATAAGATCCTAAAAAAAGATGCTGTAATTAAAAATGGTATAAGTGAAATATGATTTCTCATTAATGCAACTCATTAAAAATATTTATATTAAGGATCATAGTAAAATATAAACATTACGTCATTTGATAATTTTTGTTTAATTCTTGATCTGTTAAATGTTTTTAAGTCTAAACAAACCTTTTTGCTTAAAGATGAACATTCACCTCAGAGTTAATATATGTCTTCCTTTTTCTATTAATCCTTGGATATAACAGCTTCAAACATTTATAAATAAGAAGTAAATGAAATATTGGAATTTCATAAAATAAAAACAAAAGTTAGAACGTCGATTTAAGTATATAAAAATTGGAATTAACATTAACACTTCTTGCAAAATAACAAAATTCTAATATGCATGGAATAGCCTACTCCACATTTTGTTTAAATGTAGACACAAAAGTTAGTAAATATTATTTTCTTTGTTAAAATACTGAGTTATCTAGATATAAACAGAGTAATTTGGTAAAAATTATTTTCTAAATTCCATTTTTATTACAGCTTCTAGTAAGATTGTTATAAAAGTAAAAATTAGTATATAATTACATATAAATTACATAAAATTTTTAAAAGTTTAAATCCCCCATGATGTTTTTAATAAATTTATTTTAATAAAGACCATTTTTAAATTTATTTGAATTTAAATGAGGAAAAGGCCTAAAATAATTATGTAAGAGAAATACTAATTCTCAATAAGAATTATGCTGAAAGACAAAAGCTAGAAAAAAACACATACCAAAGCACAAAATAATATATACTGAATGATACATAAATATTTAGAAAATGTAAACTGTTCTATTCTGAGAAAGCAGACCAGTAGTCAACTGGAGCAGAGTATGTAGGGACGGATGATTTGCAAAGAGGCAAAGAAATTCATGGGGGTGATAGTAATATTTTGTAACTCTGTTATCATGGTGGTTTCATCAAAATTTATTAAATTGTGCCTTCATCAAATTGGCTGCATTTTGCAGCAATCATATCTCATCAAAGTTCATTTAAAGAACAAGAACAATAGTTTCACCTTTTTAATTTTGAAGTAAATAGAGAAAATATGAAGGCACTGTTTTTATTAACCAATGGATTAAAAAATACAATGAAAACAAACCAAAACATTAACAATACTGGTATTGAAATCTACTATGAAGATGGTAGCAGGATCAATTGGTCAGACTTTTGGATAAGCAATTTGGTACTGCATCTCCAGGTTCATCAAAAATATCCTTACCCTTTGACATACCAGTTTTGCTGTCATGAAATTGTCAGTAGAATGATCCAGAAGGATAAAGTGACATGCAAAAAGACTTTCTTTTCTGAGTGGGTTATTTTAGTAGTTTTGAATCTTAGTCCAGATATTCAGCTGTGCAAAAAATATCTTTCCTTTCTCCAAATCAGTTGAATCTATTTTTTTACCTATTTGCTGAGAAGGTAGAAATTTAACTTGAGTTATTATTATTGACTTCACCAAATTGTGCCAAGTTGCTGAAGGCTCACTTAATACTTATGAATCAGGGACACTTGTCAAATCATTTGCTATTAGTTCACACTGGACCCCATTCCAGCCTGTAGCGTTCAGAGATCTGCTATATTCCTACCACTCTCTGAGAAAGGCCATCTTTGGAGGGAATGAGGTACACTGTACCTAGAAGCTAGCTTATTTGGTTTTCCAGGTAGCAATTCCTTTGATGTCTTACCATCATCCAGTGTTGGAGCCACAGAGCAGGGCTTATATCCCCACTACTTCTGTAACCCCTTTAGTATCTAACTTTTTTCCTCCTTTTCCGTAGCCACTAAAGTTCTCCTAACCTCTCTTCCCCTTCCAGAATATCTAGCATAATCTTTTTAGTGAGCTTGTCTACTTCTTAGAACTTGGGTGTAGAGATGTGTGTGGTGCATAATTATTACCTCATAAATTACCCTGCTAAATTTTTTTTTAATGAGGAGTTTGTAAATGCAAGGAATAAATTAGAAACGTATCTAGTGGATGAAATATTATCACTAAAATTGAAGAATAGAAGCAGAATACAAATTTATATTAACTATGAATATGATGTCATAAGAATCATGTATACTGTTTGTTATGATGAGATAAATTATGAGAGCTTTTCCATCGCCATAAACTATGAAGTTGTGTGGGTGTGTGTGTAATTTCTTAGGAAAAGTACATGTGCATTATTTAACATACTAAAGTATGAGTTGGCCAATTTAAATTCAAAGAGTTAAAGAATACTGACTGATCGTAATTATGAGGTCATCCTTATTATATAAGTTATCCAGGGGAGGTGAGACTGAGAAACTTTGAAGAAAAGTTAAGAAGTTCTTAGAAGTGTACCAGCACCACAACCGAGGAATACAGGGAATCCTGAGCAATGAGTATTATGAGGAGGCTGCTGGAGACTCGGTACTCTTGGAAAGGTTGTTACGAGTTGGCTTAGGGTATAACAATTTAAGCTTTACTGTGTGTACCACTTTATTGAAATTGCATTTTTAATCACAATGATTGTAGTTAAAGCATTCTAAGTATGCACTGATGTTAATCAAATTATTCTAAGTTGTAAAAATCTTGTAGAAAATAATGTAGACAAAATTTAACCTAGGTAAATTTCCAAACTAATTTTAGTGATATAGGTGAGAAGCTGGTCAGTCGGTCAGCACCAGTAAGCAATAAGGTAACACTCTGAATTTATCACCACATATATCATGGATCTTTGAGAAAATTCAAGTAGAGATATTCAAAACAAATTCTTTAAAGATCACTAGTGAGCAAACAAACAAATTAAAACATTCTGGTTGTACTCATAAAAAGTGGTAGCTATATGATGGTGTTTGGCTGATAAGAGTATTAGAATGCTGAACATTATAGAAAATTGCACATATTCTTAACCTAATAACTGAACAAAAGATGGTGAGGAATGTCAACTCAGATTTAAAAAAGAATCCTTACTTCCTAAAGTGAGAGACAAAGAACAAATTAATGTTCATTCTATGGAAATAAAATTGAGATTCAAGTAGATACTGTATTTGATAAGAGCCCCAAATTAAAGCTGTATTGTTCAAGACTATAAAATGCTGTTCTGTCTAATCACCCCCCAAATTATAATACATCTTTTGTCAAATAATGAAAGCTTGATATAGAAAAGAATACATCAGGCCGTTGTGGTTTTAGAAATCAAACAATATTTTCTGAGAATTGTTCTGAACTAAAACAACAACAACAACAACGAAACCTCAGACTTTGGATTTGAAGGGGTTTACCTTAGTAGTCTGTTTAATTTATTTTTTAAACTTATTGCTGACCACAATCTGCCTATTTATGTCACATAATAAAATATATTCTAAGTCTACAGTCTAATTGGGAATATAACTTTAGGAACATGGGAGTTTTCGGAACAAAAAACTTTCTTGGCAAGATTGTATTTGAGCATTCTTTACTCAACTGACACAATCAAATTATTCTAACTGATAAAAATGAAAATATAGTAATTTTTGGATTAAAGTTTCATGTTTCTATGAGAAACAGTTTGATCATAGTGATGAATTTTGTACTTTCTGACCTCCAATGTGATGTTAATGTGAACAGATCTGAGCAAACTAAATTCTGCTTCTGTTCCTTGAGGAGAGTTTTACAGTCTGCAATTATCAGTGCCATGGCTGTACATTATCACAGCCTCAATGTTTTCAGTGTTATAGACTTAATATATAATTTTTTTATTGTCCATGAAAACACCAGTGTGAGCAGTTTGTTCATCTAATGAATCTCTTTCAATTTCTGTATGGTGAATGTGTTCTTTTGAAGGTTGTATCCCTTGCTTAAAGTCACATCCAGCAATAAATTATTTTTTAAAACATCGGGAATTCAGTTGTGTCTGAACAGATGGCTTTTTGGATTTTCCTTTACCTGATTGCTTATCGTCACCCAGGTTTAGGTATTGTTTTTAGCATATTGCCTATACCAGTTGTTTTCAAATTAGCATAAGCAGTCTACTGAAATGAATATGTGCACACACACACATACACATACAGAGTACTGTTTCTGTGTTCCAGATTGAATTGTTCATGGAACTGCAATACATAAATCAGTTAGACGGAGAGGTCCTCTTGTACTTCCTTTGGAATTTTTCTGAGACCTCTGAGCAATTAAGGTTCCTCACACAGCAGTTTGAAAACTTCCTTTATCATTATATTGTTTAAGTGGTAAAAATTCTTTTAAAAGAAATGAAATGGTAGCCATATTTTTGCATGCAATACTTCCAGAATATTCTGCCAAACTTCAAAGAATAATTTTATTATTATTATTATTATTATTATACTTTGAGTTCTAGGGTACGTGTGCATAACGTGCAGGTTTGTTACATATGTATACTTGTGCCATGTTGCTGTGCTGCAACCATCAATTCGTCAGCACCCATCAACTCGTCATTTACATCAGGTATAACTCCCAGTGCAATCCCTCTCCCCTCCCCCCTCCCCATGATAGGCCCCGGTGTGTGATGTTCCCCTTCCCGAGTCCAAGTGATCTCATTGTTCAGTTCCCACCTATGAGTGAGAACATGCGGTGTTTGGTTTTGTGTTCTTGTGATAGTTTGCTAAGAATGATGGTTTCCAGCTGCATCCATGTCCCTACAAAGGACACAAACTCATCCTTTTTGATGGCTGCATAGTATTCCATGGTGTATATGTGCCACATTTTCTTAATCCAGTCTGTCACTGATGGACATTTGAGTTGATTCCAAGTCTTTGCTATTGTGAATAGTGCTGCAATAAACATACGTGTGCATGTGTCTTTATAGCAGCATGATTTATAATCCTTTGGGTATATCCCCAGTAATGGGATGGCTGGGTCATATGCTACCTCTAGTTCTAGATCCTTGAGGAATCGCCACACTGTTTTCCATAATGGTTGAACTAATTTACAATCCCACCAACAGTGTAAAAATGTTCCTATTTCTCCACATCCTCTCCAGCACCTGTTGTTTCCTGACTTTTTAATGATCGCCATTCTAACTGGTGTGAGATGGTATCTCATTGTGGTTTTGATTTGCATTTCTCTGATGGCCAGTGATGATGAGCATTTTGTCATGAGTCTGTTGGCTGTATGAATGTCTTCTTTTGAGAAATGTCTGTTCATATCCTTTGCCCACTTTTTGATGGGGTTGTTTGTTTTTTTCTTGTAAATTTGTTTGAGTTCTTTGTAGGTTCTGGATATTAGCCCTTTGTCAGATGAGTAGATTGCAAAAATTTTCTCCCATTCTGTAGGTTGCCTGTTCACTCTGATGGTAGTTTCTTTTGCTGTGCAGAAGCTCTTTAGTTTAATGAGTTCCCATTTGTCAATTTTGGCTTTTGCTGCCGTTGCTTTTGGTGTTTTAGACATTAAGTCTTTGCCCATGCCTATGTCCTGAATGGTACTACCTAGGTTTTCCTCTAGGATTTTTATGGTATTAGGTCTAACATTTAAGTCTCTAATCCATCTTGAATTAATTTTCGTATAAGGAGTAAGGAAAGGATCCAGTTTCAGCTTTCTACTTATGGCTAGCCAATTTTCCCAGCACCATTTATTAAATAGGGAATCCTTTCCCCATTTCTTGTTTCTCTCAGGTTTGTCAAAGATCAGATGGCTGTAGATGTGTGGTATTATTTCTGAGGACTCTGTTCTGTTCCATTGGTCTATGTCTCTGTTTTGGTACCAGTACCATGCTGTTTTGGTTACTGTAGCCTCGTAGTATAGTTTGAAGTCAGGTAGCGTGATGCCTCCAGCTTAAAGTTGATTTAAATCCTATTCCTTCTTTTTAACACCCTGAGTTTGTTTTGCTCTCAATTATGATTTAGAGTTTCTCCAAAAATCCTTTTAGAAATAAGTGAAATCCTGTTAGAAGCATGTGAAATATTTATATAGGATCATTATTATAGGTCAAAACCACCCAGTTTTCCTGAAAAGTGCACAAACACTCTAGCAATTTCCATTGTTATTTTATCTAACTCCTCTCAGCTCCCTTTTCCTCTGTCTTCTTTTTTCTTGTGCTAAATTAAGTACCTTACCTTTTCTGCAAGTCTCTCACCAGGATGCTTTGCAGATAAAATTTCCCTTTCATGTAAAATGGGACAGATGAGTAGGTTTTGGTGGTACATACCTTTAATAGACACTAGCACTTTTTACATAGTGCCCTCTTATCATTCTTCTTTTTTTTCTATATCTCCTCAACTATATTTTGAAACAGTGATATGCTCCTTCTAGTATTGTAAGTATTGCTTGCTCTTTGATTCTTTGCTATTGAGTATTTCCTTAATGATAAAATTATTTCCTACTTATAGTTCTATTTTTGAGATTTTGGCCTTCAACATTATTAAATTTTTGTAGCATACTCCATGTTTGAAAATCATTTTCTTTATATTTTCAACTTCTTACCTGTAAAGATTGATGTTTCTTCATTTATTGTCAGAGATCTCTGCTTCTTGAGTTACCTTGACTTGATAATATATCTTGATATCTTAGTCATTTATAATGTATCTGAATGTTTCTTTGCTATGGTAAAATATATGATAGTGCTTTCATTTAATATTTATTGTATTAGGGTGTTGTGAACAGAATGTATTTCCCCAAAAATTAGGGTGTCGTGGACAGAATGTATTTCCCCAGAAATTCATATATGGAAACCAGATTCTCAGTGTGATGATATTTGGAGGTGGGCCTTTAATAGGTAATTAGCTCATGAAGAAATTAACTCTCCTGAATGGAATTAGTGCCCTCATAAAAGAGGCTCCGTAATGCTTCCTTGTCCCGTCTGCCTTGTGAGGATACAAGAACGTAGCTATTTATGAACAAGGAAGCAGGTCCTCACCAAATACCGAATATGCCAGTGCCTTGATCTTGTGCTTCTCAGCCTCCAGAACTGTGAAAAATACATTTTTGTTGTTTATAAGCCACCTAGCCTATGATATTGTTTTTATAACCCAAACAGACTAAGATAAACGGTGATTTGAAAACTAAAGTGTGAATTATGTCATTGATTCTTTAAATCAGTTTCTGTCTTGTTCCATTTTTGGCCCATTCCTATTTTATAGAAATAGTATTAGGCCAAAGGGAGGACTAAATATGAAAATGCTTTCAAAGATTTCAAAGAAAGGCATATAATAAACACCAAATAGTATAATAACTATTATTATCTCCATTATTAATATAGTTATTTTCTTCATGATGAGCAGAGCAAAATCATTATTAAAAACTGAGTTGTGAGTGTTTTTTGCATTTTAATCTTTCTGGCAATTTTCTTACCTAGCTTAAAAAGATGACATTGGCAACTAAGTCAATTGTTTTTTTTTTCTCCCAACTTGGACATTCTTCTGTTTGAGTCCCTTTGTATACACAAAGAAGGATTCAATTCAAAGGAGAAGAGTCCTGGTTTTAAAGTGACATTCTTGAGCTCTATTCTAGGCAATACCCTTTGCTGGAGTTTTCTCTTGAACTAATCACTTAACATTCTACATTTACTTTCATCACCATAAAATATGGTTAATAATCTTCCTAGATGATTGCAATAATCATTAAATGAAAAGGTATAGGTAATGGACACTTTAGATCATCTTCCTGTATTTCATTACTGAGCTATTGTACCCATCCCTCAGTGCTGATTGTTGGCTGCTAATAGCTCACAACTGCTCCCTTCTCTAAAAGTTGCCATTGTCTGGGAGCTACTAGGTCAGTTACGTGACCTGCCAACCCCTGGAAAATTCCATGGCCTTTGATGGACTAATACGAGAGGTTCAAAAGGTCAGACCCCTTCCTTTTCAGGTATACTAATGATGCAAAATATTTGTTTATTAAAAAAAATTAAAACTACTATTGACTTAAAAGTTGTATTTGAACAAACTAGAGAGTGGGTTTTCTTAACCAAATTTATTAAAGCACTTACTATGTGTCATATCTATGCTATTTGCTAAGAACAAAATGGTAATACATACATGGTCCCTGCTTTCAAGGACCTTATATTTCAATATGGGAAGTATACACATGCACACAAATACAAACATACACAAATCACATTAACTCTTGGAAATTTCTATGACTTATAAAACACGGGATAACTGGAGGTCTAAACTTAGGGTAGTCAAGAAAGACTTCTTTTAGTAGATGGCAGTTTGACTGAAACCTGAACAAATATGAAAGGGCTACAAATAAAGTACATCAGCAGAGGGAATATCATCATATGCAGTCTTTTAGGCAGGATATATTTGGATATATTTGACATTTGCAAGAGAATACTGATGTGTCAGCAGCATAGTGAGTAAAGGTGATTGAGGGAAGAGATAAAGTTGAAAAGAAAGGTAAGATCACACAAGATTAAATGCCATACTTGAGAGTTTGGGTTTTGCTCTACATGCAGTGGGAAAACATTAAAGGATCATAAATGCCGAGAGTGGAAGGTGATATAATTTGAAAAGAGGACAGCGGTTCATAAGAGGAAAGAAGGGAAACAGGAAACAAGTTAATCCATTGTCACATACTGGTTGACATGTCATGCTGGACAGAATAAAGGCAGTGACATACAAGAGGATATGTTTCTAAGGTAATATTTGCAGATGATTTAATGTGGTAATTCAGGGCATGGAAAATAATGTTCGCAGAAGGATTGAATGTTAGGTAAGAGGAGAAAGTGTGATAAAACAAGGATATGATGGCAAAAGATAGTGAAAAACTAGGAAAAAATGAGTTTCATTGTGAGAATGTTAAATGTGAAATTGTAGTGAGGCATTTATTTATTTATTTATTTATTTATTCATTTATTTATTGGGAGTGCCAAACATGTTTAAGGCTTGCAATTTTTTTATTGATAGATAATGTATATATTTTGAGAGTACATGAGATGTGTTTATACATTCATATAATGTACAAATATCAACTCAGGGTAATTGGGATATCTTTCATGTTAAATATTTATCTTTTCTTTATGCTAGGAACATTCAAATTATTCTCATCTAGCTATATTGAAATGCATAATACATTATTGTTAACTATAATAATCCTGCTGCTCTTTTGAATACTAAGTCTTATTTCTTTTATCATGGTATTTGTTATCATTGATTAATCAACCCCTCTTCATCCTCTCTCCCCCGGTTCTTCCTGGGCTGTGGTAACCACCAGTCCATTCTCTGTTTTCATTAAGTACAATTTTTACACTTCTAATTATTAGTGAGAACATGCAGTATTTGTCTGTCTGTACTTGGCTTATTTGATTAACGTAGTGATGTACAGTTCCATCCATGTTGCTGCAAATGACATGATTTTTTGGCTGAATAATAGTCTATTGTGTATATATGACACGTTTTCTTTATCCATTCTTTCACTGATGGGCAATGAGGTTGCTTCCATATCTGATTTAAAGAGCAGAGTTTTCAGGACTGAGGGTGGTAGTCCCATTATCCCCCTGTGTCTCTGGCTGTCCTCAGAAATATTTGCCTCTTCAGACACTTGCAGTGCTTCCTTTGGATTTAGGCAGGGAACAGACTTCTGTCAGGGAGCCCAATGGGGAACCTGGTTGTCTACTTCAGTCTTACTTTTTTTCCAGCGTGGAAGTTGTGAGTCGGGGGGAATTGTTCCACCTGCTAGATGTCAGGCAGATTGGAGGGAAGGGCATCGCAGATATGGAAGTCTCGTTTCTTTCCTGTGTTCAGAGTTGTTTCACTTTTCTGTAGCCCCAGGAACTCTCTTCTTTAAATTTGACTCTCAGATATTTCTGGTGGTCATCTAGGCACTGTACATTTGGTTTTGGTTTTCTGTTCTGGGGATTGAACCAACTTGCTTTCTTGATGCCATTTTGAAACTGAAAAATTCTGCAGTGAGACATTTAAATGAGTTGTACATAACAGCCTAAATGGGCTGGAAATGTTTATCTTATTATCAACAACATAGATAAACTATGGCAATGGATGTGCTCAGTTAGGGAGGGCAGGAAAACAAGAAGGCCTAAGACTCAACAAATAAGTTGGCAAACCATAAGCATTCAGGAAGAAGACGACTAGAAAGAAGGAGTTAGTAAAGGAGAGAAAATGATAATGTAGGAAGTACGAAGGGAGAAAAACAGTTTAAACATGTTTAACTACATAGAATGCTTCAAAAACATGAGTTAAAATGAAGTTTGAGAGTGGTTCATCGGAATTGCAATTTATAGAATTCAGATGACTTTAAAATACAATTTT
Organism: Macaca nemestrina; assembly: GCF_043159975.1. Lineage (NCBI taxonomy): Eukaryota > Metazoa > Chordata > Mammalia > Primates > Cercopithecidae > Macaca > Macaca nemestrina. The sequence continues at coordinate 186,488,466 of NC_092126.1, read as the reverse complement.
GAGAGTGGTAGACACAAGCCTGTTGGAGTAGATTAAAGAATGAATGAGAAATGAAGAAGTAAATTAGCATCCATAGAAAAATTATGCAGAAGAGATATAATTAGTTGGAATAGATTATGAGAGTCATGGAACTTTTTTTTTAATTGGGAGAAAGTGGAATATTATGGGCATATGAGTTTTGTTTGATTTTTAAAATCTCTTAATTTGGGGCATTTTACGTTTAGCTTGCAATTTCAAATATCTGGAGAAGTAAGAAGGTTTTTCAATGAGTGTTTTTGTAAAATTTACATGTATTTGGCAGTAAAGAGTTTGAAAACTGACAATTGTTTGCTACCAGTTTACAGCTTTTCATCCTGATGTTTTGTTGCAGCAAGGGGACACTTTGAAGTAAGTTGTTAGGCAGTAAGTCCTTGTAATATAATTGGACACTGAGCAAATTGTAGTCTCAGAGTGAGCCCTCGTAACCTTTATACTACTAAGTTCAATAAAAGTGCAGAAGATAATGAAGGAGAAACATGACTCAGAACTGATAATAACAACTGAACAACTTAAAACTGGACCTATCATCCTGTTGTTTGAAACACACTATTGACTCCAGTAAGAAGAATCGTAGTTAAAATGAGTGAGAACCATACCTGCTAATTATAATAATAATTATAAATCATATGATATAATAATGATAATTATTGATTAATTATAATAATGATAATTTTGCTATTTATTACAAATACATATATTTATCAGCACTCAATTCTTGATGTCCACTTGGAATCCTGGATTTAAGCATTCTTAACTCTTAATGCCTTTATTTTAAATTAATTTTAGATACTTTCCCTGTGTGTCTTAAGTCTCAAGTATGGAGAGACACTGAAATATATTCAGCATAAAAGAGTTAGTATTATAAAATGGATTTATCCTAAATATAGATCATGTTTCATAACATAAAACAACTTCTTTGTATCAGAGATTTCATATCAAAATGGGTTTTTAAAGTAAGAAACAAAAGATAATAGATCTTTATTAAGGTGTGCAAGCCATTTTCAATTTATCATGGCCTTTGCTCTTAAGGATAGAAAAGCTTATTATGAATTCTTCATGTTGTGGGAACTGAAATTCCTTGGAGTGTTTTCTGTATTATTATTTCAACTCTCTTTCTCTGATCGATCCAAATTGATTTTAACATAGCTATAACGATCCAAGCGTTCATATTCTCCCTAGAGATGATTCCTGAAATAAAATAGTTTTATTCTTTGGCTATGTCAAATTCTTAAGAGATAATTTGTTTCGTAATCTGCAACAGCAAAGCAATGATGCAGTTGTTTACCACAGAGTGAGGAAATTAACCATTTGCCCTCTCCTCTTACTATGTATACCCATAGATTCAAAATTTTACATATCAGTGGTGAAAATATTGTTAATTCTGATGTTTAAATTTAATACCGACACTTTTACAAGGAATGTAACACCAAAGGACCTATTTACTCAAAAATTATAATAATCTTTACCCTTATCCAGACAATTTTTCGTTTATTTTCTTTCTCCCTTGGTACTTATTTCTATTTTTGCTTGTTTATACGAGTTTGAGATGAATTAGCATACTGTTTGTAGTTTTTGTTTTTCTTTTGTTTTCTTTCCTCTGTACTAAGAGTCCTAGTCAAAAACAATGAAATCAATTATTCCCACTCGGTGGGGTCAGTTTTCTCAGTCTTCCTGTGCATTCTCACAGCATTACAGACACACCTTCTTTTAGAGCATTTATCCCCTATTTGTATGTAATTGCCACTTGACTATTTATTTATCACTTGAAATCAGATATCTTTCCTGGTTTTGGCAGTCCTTGTCCTTCTGATTTAAAGCCTGGAGTGTATAGATGGAACTGAAAATTTTGAGTCTATTGGACATTATTCCTGGAAGCACTGACTGCTCTCTTACAATGCTGTAAGGTGAATTGCGTCATTTAGGAGAATTTTGCCCTGTTATGGCTCAGATATAAACCTCCTATAAAAAGGTGTCCTTTCTGTGACTGCCGGCTTCAAAATCCACATATTTATGTTTGACTGTATTTCAATCCAGATGTTTGCCTTTTTTTTTTTTTTTTTTTTTTTTTTGACGAAGTCTGACTCTGTTGCCCAGGCTGGAGTGCAGTGGTGGGATCTTTGCTCACTGCAAGCTCCGCCTCCTGGGTTCATGCCATTCTCCTGCCTCAGCCTCCTGAGTAGCTGGGACTACAGGCACCCACCACCATGCCTGGCTAGTTTGCGTGTGTGTGTGTGTGTGTTTGTGTGTGTGTGTGTGTATTTTTAGTAGAGATGGAGTTTCACCGTGTTAGCCAGGATGGTCTCAATCTCCTGACCTCGTGATCTGCCCACCTCGGCCTCCCAAAGTACTGGGATTACAGGTGTGAGCCACCGCGCCTGGCCGATGTTTGCCTTTTTAATTACTGAGTTGGTACCTATACCAACTTGTAGTCCGTTCTCAGATCACTATTAAAAGACTACCTGAGACTGGGTAATTTATAAAGAAAAGAGGGTAATTTACTTACAGTTCCTCAGGAAGTATAGCTAGGAGGCCTTAGGAAACTTACAATCATGGCAGAAGGTGAAGGGGAAGCAGGCATGTCTTATGTGGCCAGATAAAAAGGGAGAGAGAGTGAAGGGAAAGAGCTACACACTTTTAAACAACCGGGTCTCCTGAGAACTCACTCACTATCATGAGAACAGCAAGGGAAAATCCTCCTGAATGATCTAATCACCTCCCCTTAGGCCCCTCCTCCAACACTACAAATTACAACTCAGCTTAAGATTTGGGTAGGGACACAAATCCAAACCATGTCAGTATCTGATACCTTAGTGAGACAAACCTTAGTGGCCCTGGTCCTAGAGATATGTCATAGTTATCCAAGGTATAATAGCAAAGATCTGGATCCCATTCCTGAAGTAGTGTGTGATAAAGTTTGCATATTTGTCTCCGCCCAAATCTTATGTTGAACTGTAATCCTCAGTGCTAGAACTGGGGCCTGGTAGGAGGTGATTGGGTCATGGGGGTGGATCCCTTATTAATGGCTTAATGTGTCTTCATGATAGTGCTCATGAGGTCTGGTCCTTTAAAAGTAGGTGGCACCCTCTCCCACTTGTGCTCTCTCCCTTTCTCCTGCTTTTGCTATGTTATGTGCCTGCTTCCCCTGCACCTTCTGCCATGATTTTAAGCTTCCAGAGGCCTCATCAGAAGCTGAGCAGATGCCCAGAATCATGCTTCTTGTACAGCCTGCAGAACTGTTAGCCAATTAAATTTATTTTCTTTATAAATTACCCAGTCTCAGGTATTTCTTTCTAGCAATGCAAAAATGCCCTAATATAGTGTGGTTCTTATCTCAGCCCAAATTATTGAAATTTTGAGCACCTAACTGTCACCATTGAAGAGGATTGTGCCTATCGCTAATATTTGTTACACATCTCCATGTCTCAGAACTCTCTTAGGACTCGAAATCAATGCTAGGTGCTTGCCTCCCTGTAGATCTAGCTGTGGTTCCAACCATTAGAGTATCCCCTGCTTTCCAGCAGGCAAGGGTACTCAGCAGGAGGGACTGTGGACTTCTTAAATCTCTCACTAGGCTGTGAGTAGAAAAGCATACACAGCGCCATCCATATTGGAGCAAGAAGATCAGACATACTGCCCCATGTATAAACCGTTCAAAATAAAATCGTGACCACCACCTAACCACTCACATTCTCTGCAGCAGGCAGTCTAGAGCCTGTTGTGGTGACTTGGCCTAGCACTGTAGCTCCCTGCCAGCTTGATCGCAGCAGGTGAGCCCTTAGAGCAGACTGGGTAGCAGAAAGGTAGCTTTAATAACACAGTGGCAAAGTGAAGCAACTCTTTTACTGCAAACCACTGACGCATATAAGTAATTCTCTGATCTTGTATTTTATCTCTTTTGTTTAATCCTATCATTCTTTTTTTCCCCCAGGAAAGAAAGTCTGAACTTTTGTGCTTTGTTTTTGAAATCCCTAAATATGTGGAATTGACCCAGTGGTCTTCCCTTCTGTATTTCGTGAACCAAAGGAAAGATAGCCAAGGCCTCAATCCTAATGTAGGACCAGACAGAAGATGTAATGTCTCAGTGGTAGCTCTACACACAGGCCAACTCTCCCTTGGTAGGGACAGGTAGTCAGCTGTGTGTATCCAAACCTGAGCTACCCATTCTCTCCTGGAACTTTATAAGGCCACGTGTCCCAGAAAGATACCTTAATCCTCTGAGCAGGAAAATAATGGACACTTGGAAAACATCAGTGGGTCACTTCATGTATCAGGAACCCGGGAAGACCTTGCCAAGAATAACAGCATTTTCTATGCTGATGCTCTTCAGGAAATACTAAGAGAACTCTAACTGGTCTTGTAGCAAACTGCAGAAGCTGCAGTGTTGTGGACCTTTTCAAAGCAGGCTCCACAGCTGGGTCACTTCACTTCTACCCTCCCACCCTGCGTGACCTGCGTAATCTTTAGTTAGGGCTTTTGCTTGTCTAACTCCTCAATGATCGTTGCCTTTTCTAATACCAGTCAAGATAGGAAGCATCTAAAATTTAGCAAGTATGAAAACCAAAATATTTATTTTAAGATCTATAGAGATGTTTCCCAGGCTTTTGAATATATTGTCATACAAAGAAATATATCTGTTCAGCACACTGAGATCTTCATGCCTATATTTATTGCTAGAAGTGGTTGACCCCAAGGGCTGCCCCAGACCCTGCCCAAAAGCCTTGATGGCTGAAGGCATTTATCCACACTGGTTGGAAATCCCAGATATATGCAGAACTAAATGTTTTAGCAGGGCACTTACGGTTCTTCATAGACTATTTTCCTACATCATCTCTCTCTATTTCTCCAATGTATGACCTTTCAGCCAATGGATGATCTCCATACAGTCAGTAGAGTTTTATCCTTCATAAATTTGCACATGCTGCTTTCTGAACCTAGAATACCTGCTCAGCCTTTCTACATGTGACAAAGTCCTTTTTATCTTTTAGGATTCAGCCAAATATTATAATCTATTTTTGCAGAAAAATTTAGGCATTCATTCTTTCTTCAGTGTTTCTTCAGTATCTTGTTTGTACCACAGCTTTATAATATTGCACACTTGATGTCATTATTTCTTCATTAATCAAACACTCTAAGGAAGAAAATGAAATTAACTTTTGATTAATCAACCTCTATATGCCAGTATTGGTACTTTGTGCTTTTACAGACATGATTGCATTTGACCCTCTATGTTGTGAAAGGCATGAAGTCTCAAAACCATTTTTGCATAAGAAAATAATAATTAGAATTATCATACAACTTTCTTAAGGTGAAACATCTGATAAGTGATGAGGAATGAATTGCTATTAATGTTCTCAGATTTTACCAACCGTGGCCTTCTTATTTGCCTAGTTCTTTAAAACCCAGCCTAACATAAAGATACCCATCACAATGTTTAACAAATAAAATGGGGAAGGAACAAAACAACAAAAGGAAGAAAGGAAACATTGAAGGAGAGGATAAAAAAGAAAGGAATCAATTAACCAAACAACTGCATTCTAGGAAAAAAAAAAATCTCTGGATTTGTATGCGGGATACAGACTCTGTTACCTTCTGACTTTCAAATAATTGTTGAACTGTACATTAGAATACCGAGATATAGTAAATGGAATGAAAAAAAGTGGAGGTAAACCATAAAAACTTGGTCACCTCAACTTTTTTTTAAACTTAAAATATATGCATCAAGATAAATACAAAGAACTTTGTCTAACTCAAATAAAAATCCATCTTTAGAAAGTCTAAGGAAAAGAACTCTTCTCATATGGATAAATTTGTAGAAGGAAACTTTATTGTGAAGTATTATATCAATTTGAATAAGTTTAAATTCAAATATGTAGTTATTGATATATTTTAATATCTAATATTCTATGAGGCACTTTGAACTTAGTAAATGTCGGTGCCAATATTTTAATAAACTGCTGTTTTTAAGACTTAGTGATATTTAGTGATCTAAAATATCATCTAGTGAAGATAAAATTCCATAATGCATTTTTAAAAAACATAGTTTCTCTTTCTCAAATCTAGCATTTTTAAGAAAATATCTAATACTGGTATTTTGTATCATTATATAGCTCAGTCAAGATTATCTCCCTGACAGATGGCTACATGCAAAGCTAATTGCAATATAATTAAGAAGGATTAGTATGTCACAAAAGGATAAAGTGCCATAAATAGCATAGAGCAAAAATCACATAATCAACACTTCTCTGATGTAGTCTCTTTGTGAAGTGTATAAAGCTCTAAACTGCTTTTCTCATTTCATTTTTTAATTTCCTTCCTCGGAAAGAAAGAAAATTGTTCTTTCTTTCAATAAAAAGAAAGAAACATTGATTGTTCTTCTTCTACATAAAAAGAAAGCTAGTTAGATACTCAAAAGTAATCATAAGTTACACAAAAATAGATAAATATCTGAAACCGAAATATCTAATTTCATTGCTTTGGAAATTTTATAAAATGTAGTGAAAACTACCAATTCCTCATAGTCCCATTACACAGAGACAACATACTTTGTACGTTTTTTGAAAAGTAGTGATTTAAAAATGATCATGTGTTTGTCAGCAATGTTTGACCACTCCCCTTTTGGAAATGGTGGGTACATATGCAAGTATGTGGGTACAAATGATGGCGAGCTTTGTGGCCATTCTTTTTTATTTCTTTCATTCTCACAATATAATAAGAAGCAAAGTAACATGCTGAGAGTGTTGGGAGGTGGAAATATTTAAGATTTGAAAACATAGCGTAAAACAGATAGCCGGGAGTCTGGAAATTAATGTTCTAGGGAAGTATTAAAGTCCTCAAGACACAGAAAATCTCTATTTTATGCAAATTCCTCCATTGATTAGAAAAAGAGAGATTCGGGCCGGGCGCGGTGGCTCAAGCCTGTAATCCCAGCACTTTGGGAGGCCGAGACGGGCGGATCACGAGGTCAGGAGATCGAGACCATCCTGGCTAACACGGTGAAACCCCGTCTCTACTAAAAAATACAAAAAACTAGCCGGGCGAGGTGGCGGGCGCCTGTAGTCCCAGCTACTCGGGAGGCTGAGGCAGGAGAATGGCGTAAACCCGGGAGGCGGAGCTTGCAGTGAGCCGAGATCGCGCCACTGCACTCCAGCCTGGGTGACAGAGCCAGACTCCGTCTCAAAAAAAAAAAAAAAAAAAAAAAGAAAAAGAGAGATTCTTCATAACTTATAAAGCTAATATAACCTTAACACCTAATCTGCACAAGGGTAGTATTAAAAGGACAAATCAAGCCATTTTTGTATTTGAACAAAGGCATCATAGTCCCAAAGAAAACAGAAGCCTAAGCACAATGATGTGCAAAAACTAATGCAGCATGACCTGTTTGGATTTATCCCACGGATTGAAGGATATTTTAACATAAAATCTTTTTATATAATTCATCACCTTAGCTGATTAAAGGAGAAATATGATCATCTCAATAGATGCAGAAAAATCCTTTGATAAATTTTAACACCTACTCATGGTAAAAACTGTTGGCAAAGTAAAAATAGAACACAATGTCCTTAAAACAGTAAAGGATATATTCAAAATACATTTCATTGTGAAAGTTTAGATGAATTGAAAGATGTGACAAGATGCCCACTGCCGCTACTTTGTTCAGCAATGTGTTTGATGCCCTCATTCTACAGATGGAAAACCTTTAAGAATGGATAGGAAATACAACTGTTATTTATACATGTTATTATCTGTATAGAAAATCCAAGATGAGCAATAAGCTATCCAAATCAATAATAGAATTCAGCATATCACTGAACACAATCAGTTTACAAAAGCCAATGGTAATTCTATCTACCAACAAGAAACAATTGAAAATTATAATTGAAAGAAAATTACATTTAATAATATTGTTAAAAAGCATAGGGGCCTAAGAAAAATGTCCTGCAAAAATTGTAGAAAATAATCACAAAACTTTATTAAAGGTCAAAAACTAATATTTAAATAAATTACTATTTGCATAGATGAGAAGCTTCAATACTAAAATAGATAAATATATATTATTAATAAAAAACTAATACATGAATTGTCTAAATGAATAATTCATTTTAAATTTTTTATTCATAATGTGTTTTTCTCAGTCTTGTTTAGGAAATCCATATGTACCCTATCATCATAGATAGTATATTCTTTTAAATGTTTTTAAGTGTTTGATTTTGATATTAGTATTTTATCAACCTGGATTTGAATTTGTATATGGTATAATGATAGGGTGTATATGGATTTCTGAAACAAGATCTGGCAAGATAAGCTATTAAAAAATACTAAACCTATTGATTTATTTAATACTAAATTTCTGTAAGATGTAAGAAACCAGAAGAAAAGTGGAAATACTGTCCACATCTTATATAAGGGATAGGTAGTTTATATTATGTGTCTGAAGTCTGGAAATAGAAAAACTTTGTACAGATTACCTTTTAAAAATGAAATCTACAGTGAAATTTGCTTGAAATCTAATATTTGTAAAATATTAATATTTGTAAAAGAGTAGTACAGAGTACTAAATAAGTGGGTTGTATAAGTTCAGTTGGAATGAAAGAATCAATGAGTATTGGGGTAATAATTGCACTAAAATCCATGTCAAGGCATGGATTATTTTCCTTCTGAAGGAAATACTGGAGAAATGCTGTAGTTGATGTTAATTTGAGCAAGACATTTGGCAGTCATTCACAATGGCATTATTGACAAATGAAGTTCCAGGATTGTTCAATAATGGATCAATGTCTACTTTAATAGGATTCTCAAATATATATTATAGAGCTCTCTTCATAGAAATATCATGTTTTAGTTTGATCAATACAGTTGATAAACATATAAAACAGTTTTGTTAAAATGAAGAAGAATTCAAATATGGAACATATAAATAATTATAAAACAAACATAATGTTTGCCCAAGATGAAGATTTATTTTGATGCTTCAGGTAAAGTGCTTGAAAACTAATAGAAAAGCTATGACAAGCATATCGAGTCATGCTAAGGCTGAATCTTTTGAGAAGATTATTTTTGACTGGGAGAATAATTCACTAAGAATATAGTAGTTGGGCTGTGGCTTGATGGAAGGGTAGGGTTTAGTAAACAGGGAGTAGAGTGAGAATGGTTGCAGGTAGAAGACACTGCATGTGAACAAAGGCATAGAGGTGAGAAATTGAGATACGTAGTCACAAATGGCTTAAATGTGACATCTAGGGATCAAATTAAAAGTATCTTGAATGCCATGTTACAGATTTGGGGCTTCATTTATTAAACAATTGAATTGTATGTAATCGAACATAAAGATTATTCTTGCAGGAGAATGTGTGATGTATTAGATTAGTGAGAGACATTGTAAGGAAGACAATAATTCCAAAAAAATATAATTTTATTCTGAGCTGTGACATTAGTGATGGGTGGGATTAATGTGAGAAAAACCACAGGGGTCATTAGAGCACTAATATTTGTACACAGAAAAGGTATTCATTTAACCAATATCCATTGATTGGCAAGTAATGGAGATAAAATAGTGAACAAAACTGTGCAAAAATCCCTGCTTTTAAAGACCTTATATATAATGAGGAAGAGAGAAAGATAAGTAACTAAACCCACAAATACAACTTATAATACATTAAAAAAAATAAATGCTACAGAAAAACATGAAGCAATGAAGAGAGAATACGAAGTGTGAGATTTCAGTGGCGGGGGGATGTGCAATTTTATGTAAAGTGATCGGAAAATGCCTCATTCTGAAGATGATGTTTGAGTAAAGACACGAAGGAGGTGAGAGAGTCCCCTGGGATATTTTGGAAATAGTCTTTCTTGTTTGAAGGAATGGCAAGAACAAATGCCTTGAGACAGAAGCAGCATGTTGGAAGAATGTCAGGGCCAGTGGGGCTTGGGGAATTGAGTGAGTGGGTGGCAAGGTCAGAGAGGTACTGCAGTGCACCTCCTGGGTAAGGCCAGTGAAATGTAAAGGCTTTGGGTTTTACTTCATGGCACATAAGATACATTGGAGAAATTTGATCAGATAAGTGTTATGGTCTGACTTGTTTGTTAACAGCATGTCTCTGGCTACTGTTTTGAAAATAGATTGAATGGAACAAAGAGGAAGCAGTGAGAACAGTTAGGACCTTACTAGAGGAAGCACCTGAGAACAGTGAACGTTATCCTGGCAATTTAATTTGGAAGAAGTATGGCTGTTAATTTGGTAAATCCCATAGAAATGTTAGGAAGAATAACAGATTTGTGGTCAAGATAATAGTGCTGGGGTTGGGTCGTGTTGAGTTGTAAGTGCCGATAGTGCAGATAGAGCTTTCAAGTGGATTTGATAATTTCGTTTTACAAGTCATCTTCACCAAGAGCTTACTGATCAGTACACAAATTATTTGGAAAATGTAAGTCTTAGTGAATTTTGGGTCACTATAAAGGAATGAATACGTGAGACTGGGTAATATAAAGAAAAAAATGGTTTATTTGGTTCAGGATTCTGATGGCTGGGAATTTCAAGACTGGACATCTGATGAGGGCCTCGGGCTATTTCCACTCATAATGCAAGGCACAGGGGAGCCGGGGAGATGCTAGGCTCTTTTTAACAAGCAGCTCTTTTGAGAACTGATAGAATAAGAACTCACTCACCCCTGAGGGGAGACATTATTCTGTTCATGACGGATGTACCTTCTTGGCTCAAATACCTTCCGTTAGGCCCACCATTGGGGATCAAATTTCAACATGAGTTTGGCAGAGACAAACATCCAAACTATAACAATGTGTTTAGTGAAAAACTGTTGAAACTTCAAAGAAAAGAGTGTTAATGGGTAAGAAAAATAACTGTTTTTAAACCATTCGAAAGCTGTCAGACAGAAGACAAGTTAAATATTTTCCTCTGCTAATCCCTCTTTCATTGACAGGTGATCTGAGACTCTGGACTCAGACAAGGTGGTGTGGTATTCAGACAGCCTTGGGTGGGTTAGGGTCACAGCATCTTTAAGTAGTTCATGGTAGGAACCCTCCAAATAAGCATTAGATCCAAATGAGATCAGGAAAGGAGAGACACTCTGGATACAAAGCAAATTGTGCCCAAGAGGGCTTGACTAGGGAGAAGGTTTGACGCAAGAGGTAAGAAGCAGACGTGCCAGAAATAATTCGTGTACCAATTAGCAGACAGAGTCAGTGGCTTTTTATAGACTCTTGAGCTACATGTGACTCAGGTTGGGATGTATGTCAGAAGGTTAAAAGGCACAGCCAGTAAGTAAGCTTAGAAGAGAATGTGAAAGATAAAATTTAAGTTGTATTTCAAGAATATGTTTCCCATAAATGGACTGTGTTGTTTTGGGGGCATTAAAAATACTGATAAACTAAAATGGAGGGCTGCCTATCAGAAATAATTTTTAAATGGATATTTCAACAGAGATAAGGAAATAGAGTTTATGATTTCTATATTATTCTCCAGTTCTAAAAATACATGACTGTGAGACTTCTGATTGCTTGTGATAGCTGCTGCCTTTTATGATTGTTTATTTTTTACTTTTTCATAGACTTAAACAGGAGAAAGTAAATAATTGCTGTTCTTTTGTTGAGTACTACTCATGTAGAGAAGTTATGAAATTATAAAATTTTATATTTCAGGCTGATTATTTAAGAATAAAGTAGAGATAAAAATGTGATTCTCAGCATAACCTTGGGATTCACTCACTAAACTTATATACTAATATAGGACCTGAATTTAGTTAGTCCTGGTATGAAGAATTATTTTGAATGAGGCTTCTATTGAATGAAAATATGGATGTTGTCAGAAAGAATAAGTTTACCCAGGAAACATGTCCAATAATAATATTTTAGACAGGCTTGTCAGGATCCTTAGAGAATTGTGAAAATTGAGAATGGCAATACATACTTGAGGCAATCTATGAAACAATTAATAAGCTATCCATCACTCATTTGTTTAACACTAAATAGTCTCAGTAGTTTTATCTGCTGACAAAATATCTTGAAAACAACCACTGGGACATTTAGGATTCGGAAAATGTCACCTTTTCCTCTAATAAATGAAACACAGAACTACTTATTAAATCTCCTCCGTAAGGAGATAGTAGTATGTATGTTTATGTGTGGCCCAGAATTTCTGGTGCTTAAGACTTGACTCCTGCTGTCTGGGAAATGGCTGTTTTGTAAAGAAGGTAAAAATGTACAAAATAATTACAAAACCAGACACCATATGCTCTGTGCCATATGATATACAGTGTTATGCAGTCTCATAGGCATGTCATCTACATCAGAATAACGTGGAATACTTTTTAAAAATAAATACCCTTGATGCTATTCAATCCACATCCATGGAACCAAAAACTCTGTGGAAATTAGGAATGTGTATTTTTAAAACTCATTTGATATTAGATATGTACCCTCAAAGTTACATGATAAGTGTTACAGTAGTTTTCAGGAGGAAGATTGCTTCTATTTAATTCTGTGGTTCTCAATCTTGGCCTCACACAGGAGTTAGTTGGAAAGCTTCAGTGATGTTTAGATCTCACCCTCAGAGATTCCAACATAATTGTTCCAGATTGCAGCCTGGACACTGATTATTCACAACCAAACATAGCAGATGATATATTCCAAATGGTATAGTCTGTGTATAAGACCATTCATGGTATCATACTTCTAATACTCCATCCCTTAGCCATATTGAACTACTTGAAGACTCCAAAGTCGTGATAATGATGACAATTAAAATAATAGTAATATTCAATGTGTGTTTTGTTATTATTATGTGCCAACTATAAATTTGTTTATCTTCATGAAAATTCTTTGATATGAATGCTATTATTATTACCATTTTACAGATGAGGAACAGAGACAAAATGACTTGGCTATGTCTGCATGGTTAATAGGTGACCAAACTGGGATTTGAAGCCGAGCAGTCTGGCTCTACAGTGCACACTGTTACATTATGCCACTCACGCATATGCTATATCTCCCCCATGCCTGCCTCATATGATTGAACCCTGTCATATGCGTTTATACTGCCTTGAGATGTCTTCCTCTAACTTCTTGCATGATGACTGTTTACCCATTTTCAGTTCATAGTTGAATGTCACCTCCCTACAGGAATTGTTCCCTATTTCCTGAGAAGTGATGCTTCTCTTGCAGTTAGTTGCCAAAGACTTATTTTTTTTTCTTTGTCTGTCCACATTACTGTAGAGTTCCTTGAAGAAAGAGACTATGCTACATATATTTTTGTAGCTGCCTTAACAATGTCTGCGTCGTAGTCGCCGCCACTCAATATTTGTTGACTAAGTGAACAATTTAATGGAAGAATGTATCATTGAGTGCATGGGAAAATAAAGGTGTGTTTTGGTCTTCTAAGTAAATTAATTGCATTAATTGATTAAGAAGTAAAGCCAAAAATGTTTCAGAAGCCATTACCAAGCTGTTTTAGTTCCTGACTGGGGTTTGGATTTCATTTTCAGATAGTAGGGAATTAATGAGGATTTTAAGTAAGGGAGTCAGATAATATATCCTGTTTCTACCAATAACACTTGATAAACCCAGGGGACCAGCTAGGAAATCCTGTAAACAAGCCTTAAACATCCCAAGCCGTCTTCGATACAATGCCATCTCTATCAGGGGGGCCTACCTCCATCTAACTAAATGCACATTGTGAACTATGGTGGTGGACAGAAATAAGGAAAATGTGAGAGATGAAGGAGTGGTGCTAAGCCCAGTTCCAAGAGTTGAGGTATATATAAAATAGTTGCAAATGGCCTGCAAAGCATAGCATATTATCTGACCCTTTACAGAAGTGTGACTGACTGGAAATGTTAAAAGCATAGGGATTAATTCGGAGACTTCTATAGGATATTACAATCTATATGAAGTAATGAATGTACGAATGAGGTAATAAAGGTAGTTTATCATGGAGCCTTTTTAAATTGAATCTATCAAAGTTAATGTCATGTCGGAATAAACGACTAGGAGTATGGAGCATAAAGAAGGGTGAAGGGTTATAGTAAGTAAGGGTAGAGGTTCTATAGAGAGTACTCACAGGGTTAGTCTGGTTTAGAGAAGGACGAGTAAGTTCAATTCGAGCAGAGCTGTGAGATCAGATGTAGTACATGGGAACATGTGCTGGTACTGAGATAGAACCAATGGATGACCCAGAATTGGAAAGAATTAAAGGAAACTATAGAAATTCCTCTCCTGACCACAGCAGACACTTAAAAATGATTACTAAATTAACTAGACTAGAACTGACAGAAGAATCAAGCAATCTTTAAATCCAGGCAAACTATGGAGAGTAAGGTCCCAAGAACCAAGAAATGTTATGCAAGAATGGACGCATCTCAAACAGCCTAGATTCATGGGAGTAGCCTCAGTCAGCCTTAATCTGAGCCACTGTGTCCTATACAGCTTGCATTTGTAAGACACTAAATGCACTTTCACATGTTATTTTATTTAGATTTCTTATACAAATCTGATAATGTAGTTTAAGCAGACATTTTGCCTTCCATTTTACATTTTACATTAATTGGAATGGGGGATCATGAGTATCTTCTCAGAGGCAGATTTACCATGTAGCTAACAAAGCTTAAGCTTCAGAGTACCTCATTTTCATGTGTCTCTTTGAAGGCCCTATATTTCTATCTTAGAGAAACCCTCAAATTATGTAATTTCAGGACAAACACAATCTTCATCTTCCCTGTGTTTCACCTAACCTAGATGGCATTGGGTGGGTCTGGAACATCCGAACCATGGTTCTTTCTGTTATACCACGGTGTCCACTGCCCTTGGCATCATTCATGGCTAGGTGGTAACCAACACCTAGAGGGCTTACTACATACGAGATGACAAAATTCAAAGCAGCCAGCAAGTGCGAAAAGCATGTTACAGGGAAAGCAGCGGATTCTGACATAACTATCTAACACACACACACACACAAACGGATTAAGAAAACTGCTTGAATCCCTAAAGAGAGATACTTCATCAAGACTTACAAATTTAATATTTCTTTCGAATGATTTAGTACATGAATGGCTAGAAATAGGTTTCATATTTGCTCTAGTATTCACAAACACCAGATTGCAATTCATAAACATGATTACTATGAGGTTACTGAAAATAAATATTAGTTATTAGAGAAAAGAAGGTGGGGTTGTAACTTGTGAAGAAGGGGCATTCCTCTACTACTTCCATTTATTTTCCCCTTTAGAAGACTTTAATAAGTGCACCATTACAGAATGGCATAAAATTTGACCAAAAAAAATCACTAAACTGATTTATGTAACTGCTTAAATAAGGAGAGGAATAAATGTCCACTTTGTAAGTCGTTATGTCATTATGCACTGAAATGAGAGAAGATCTTTGCATTTAGTTTTGAAAAACATCTTGAATATAACAATAATCAACAATGTGAAATAACTATTTCTTATAATTATTACTTCAAAAAGATATGCTGAGAAAAATAAATCCTTTCTAATTTTTACCTGATACTAAATTTTACTTAGCCTGTTTTATATATCAATTATGTATTTCTGTATGTATTTAAAGATTCTAGGTTTCACTGTAACTTTTTTTTCTTTATAAACCTTTCCAAGGGTAATGATAACCTTCACTTTCTCCCATTGCTCTCTCTACCATTTAAAATTTTTGTTACTTTCTTAAAAAGTTCCCCCCTTTGGGAAATAATGAGGATGATTCTGCTTAGCTGTGTTTTTGAAAAACTGAGTCTAAATTGTGTAGACTTTCCTGATTTGTAGTAGTGGAATGGGAACTGGGCCAACACATTTAATTTGCATTTCTCCTAGAAAATGTTGCAGACTAACTCTTTAAAAAGCACCAAATCAGAGATATATTTTAGGCAACTTGCAACAGAATGACCTGGGTTGCCTATTAAATATGAAAGTTACTGTGTTCTAGCCAAAAACCTATTGAACCTGACCCTTTGAGGATGTAGACTAGGGATATGTATTTTTAACAAACAAACTTCCCAAGTGATTCTTATTCACATTAAAATCTGAGAACAAAAGCTTATATATAGCCTACCTCATTTAAGTCCTAGGAGTGTTGCAAATGTATTATGATATAGTTGCAAAGAATAAAAGAATACCCCTCAGCCATAGGGGGAACTTGGGAAATTTTAGCTTATAAACCTCTACCAATTAAGATTCATGAGTAGAAATGGTTTGTTTATAGAAAGATTTTGCCTGGGTCATTAATTTTTAGGAAGGTTTATAATCTTTTAGGAGTTAGATTCATATGGAAATACACAAGGGTTTGCAGACTGACACTAAAATGAACAGCTGAGTGCTTGAGTGTGGTAGGAGACATTAAGAAAACAGAATGCTTGTTAGATAAAATGTAATGTTGAGGAAAAACTGTCCTCCAGGCATCTGTTTCCTTATAAAACACTTGAAAATGATTTTTCTAATGGCAAATCATGTATACAGTTTTTCAAGACTATAATTACATTAAATAGCATTTTCATATTTTTCCTTTAGCAGCACTCCTTTGATTTCTTTATTTTTAAGTAAAAATAATGTATTTCCTAGGGGATGACAATAATGAAAAGCTTAGTACCTAAAAAATATAGCAAAAGGCAAGAATAGGCACTTTAGAAACTCAATTTTGTGTTTTTAACTTGGGAAGGTTTTGATCTGACATAATAACATATGGTATTTTAATTTCCAAATGTATTTAATTTTTGTAAAACTTACATATTCTATACTTATGATTTGCCTAATATTATTAAAACTTTCTTCTGCAAATGATATTTAATATTACTATAACCAGAATACCATCATTCCAGTACCTTGACGATTTAGAGACAATCAAGATTAATGCTTTACACAGAATATTAGAACATGTTATTCATCTCATGATAACTGATATTATTGCTGGAGTAGACAATACAGCATCCCAAACCTACCTTGTGTCTATTTGTGCTACTGTATAATCTACTGTGTCTGAAAGTCGCAATTTACACTTGTTATGCCAACATACTTACTCATACTGCCTCCTTCACTCGGTAGTGTCTTGGTTTAGATAAATTATATGCTCACCCTAAATTTGACATTCTTACATACTTGGAATTACAAATCCCTTCTCCTATCTAAACATTTTCACAAATCTGTTCTCATATCAGCATCCCATGATAGGTAGCAAAATCACTGTCACAAGAGAAGGGAGGAAATTGGTCTTCTAGTTTGACTTTCTCCCTCAGTTTGGAAATGTTTGCACTCGTAAGTCTCATTACCTCTTGTTGGCTCTTGGCCTCTGTATTGTATAACACCCATGCATTGTATAACATCTCATGTAGAAAAAAGTCCAGATTCACTGGCGCTCCTGGCATCTTGGTGAAAGACGTATTGCTTGGATCTGGACCCAGACTTCATAGAGCCCCTTGTCAGTAGTGCATATGAATATAAAATGGCGGAAGTGTTTTAACATAGAGGTTGAGAACTTAGCCTCTGGAGTTAAACAGACCTGGGTTTGCAACCCAGCATCTTCATTTAAGCTTCCATTTCTCTGTAAAGTGGGAATATTAAAAGTACTTTCTTCATTTCTCATAGATCTGTTGTGAGATATTATTGAGATAGGAAATATTTCATAATACATTACACACAGTACCTATTATTTTGACTGCTACTACCACCACCACAATTATTGCTACCAAGACTTGCTCCTTCTAAATAAATTATACACTTCCTGTAAGAAAATTTGAGAAACAGTTTAAAAGGATATGTGTGATCATTATCCCTATCTGTTGCCTTGTCAAGATAAATTGCAGAGTTACATCATCCATTCTTCCATTCAGTCAGCAAATACATAGTGGTTAGGTCTAGAAAGAATATAAACAAAAGAATAGTGGTATGTGTGTGATTTTACTTTAAACTGGTTGCCGGGGATATTTCATCACAATGAATTTTAACCATCACCCACACACTTTCCCTATACATATCGATATTTATAATTGATAACTTTGATAACTAAACCTTATTCTATCCTGCCAAATGGAGTAGATATTATGAAAAATTACTTGTGTCAGCTATACACTGCTGGCCTGTTCCAGGCTTACTCATGTAGCTATGTACAGCACACAGGTTGCCTGGGGATTTGGCTTAGCTGAGGATGCCGTGATGATTAAGTCTCCCTCTTCATGTGGTTTTCTGTCCTCAAAAAGACACTTTGCTTGGTGATAGCAGTGTTTCCAGAGGGCAAGCCCCAGTATGAAAGGAAATTCGAACTTCTGCTTGGGTCACGTTTGATGATGTCAGGTCACCCAAAGCAAATCATGTGACCAAGTCCATAGTCATTGTGGAGGGGAACACACAGAGTGAAAGTATCAGGAGAGTTGTCTTATTGAGAGACATTAATACATGCAATTACCACAGCGCTAATAATCACAGTTATTATTTTTGATAGAAAGGATATGCTCCTAATATGTATATAAGAGTGGGATATTTTGACCAGGCTTTATAGCTGAGCCAGATATTAATTCTCCTTCTACTTCCGCATGAAAGAACTTCCTATCTTATTTCCAAGAACAGAGGGGAGAATTGAGCATTTTTGTAATGAAGCTTTAATTTAGACCCTGATCCTTTATCATGGGCAGGCACTACAGTTTCCATCTCTGTACAGAGAGTAAGATGAATTATCTGCTTTTATTCTGTTCTTGGGCTTATTATATGTTGCATTCTCATTTTTTTCCTAAATAATAATATTGACTTTTATATGGATTTTCTATTTTAATTTAAACAACATTTTCACCACAGTTTTTAGTTGTAAACAGTGAAAATAACTTATAGTATTTAAGAGCATTGCAGAAAGAAATAGGTAATCAATTTAACTATATTATTCTAAAATTTAATAATCTGTATTTGTTTTTATGAACCTTACCATGTTTACATATACAAAGGTATGCATGTTTATATATAAATATGTGAAAAAAAAATATGTATATATAAAGCTAACCAGTGCTTTTTACCTGAAACCTAGAGTAGCTAGTATAATCTAAGAGTAAGGAGTTTTTTTGTTGTTGTTTTTGAAACGAATTTTGCTCTTGTTACCCAGGCTGGAGTGCAATGGTGTGATCTCAGCCCACTGCAACCTCTGCCTCCCAGGTTCAAGAGATTCTCCTGCCTCAGCCTCTCAAGTATCTAGGACTACGGACAGGCACCGCCACCCCCAGCTAATTTTTGTATTTTTAGTAGAGATGGGGTTTCACCATGTTGGCCAGGCAGGTCCTCAACTCCTGACCTCAGGTGATCCATCCACCTTGGCCTCCCAAAGTGCTGGGATTACAGGCCATGCCTGGCCTAGAGTAAGGAGTTTTTAATCAAGTTCTTTTATTGTTAATTTCCATATAGGTATTCAAGTGATCAAGAAATGATTTTCAATTACTCAGTGCTTAAATTCTCTTATTAAAATGAATTTCTCCTTAATCACTTTTTGCCTACAAGTGGACTTTAAAAAATATTTAAAGATCTGTAAATCAATCCTATGGATTTAAAGTGTGTTCTAATAGAGGTAGCTTGAACAAGACTTCTTAGTGATTTATCTTGTGTCAGTAAGATTGTTTTTATATTTTTATATGCAAAGTGATTTATCAAAACCACAAAAGACTCAGATAAATCCTGGAGGGAAAATGTCTTTCTGATCTCAACTGAAAGTTAACCTCAAGAGCTTGGGTTATTCATTCTACAACTGAGGCAGCAGCGGAGGAGTAGGGGAACGCAGATTATCTCTTCCTGAACAGCGGAGTCGTTAGATCAAACACCAAAAATAGAAGAGGAGGAAAAAGACAAGCCTTAAGTAAAATATACAAAAGCAAAGCAGTGGGAGAATAAGAAAACTATTGTTTTCTTGGATGTAGGAGCAAAGAGAGGAACCCCAGAAGAGAGGAAAGCAAATATATGCCTCTTAGTATCTGATTTTCAGAGTCATTGAACTAGGTCTCGGAGAATCAAATTTTTCTTCTCAAATGATTTTTCTTTACAATAATAGCCTATGCAAAATAAAACCAGCTGTCTCAAAGGAAAACACACATCTTTCCTCGCATTCCGAATGCTTTGATTGGAAAGGAAATTTCAGACCCCTTAGGGCATTCCTGTCTCTTGGGGAAGATTATCATTTTATGATTTGGTAAGTGTAACACACATTGCAATTCCTGCAAGATATTTGACTGGTACAGAATTTCATGTTTTGAGTCATTAGAATGAATAAGTTATTTCAGATATATTATCATCAAAGGTATTGTAATGTGGGGACACAGGAAAGATTCACTTTTCACCTATGCATTCCTGAGAGCTAAAAAGCAAATTAGATCATCATAAATCAGCTCATATTTTCACCCACACAATTTTTGGTGTGAATTTTATTTTTATTCTGATTTATTTTATTACTGATCAAGAATTTAGCACCAGATTCATCCTAGACATACATAATAAATATAATAATAAGTGTAACTTTCAAAATAATTTATAATAAATACATATTCATAATTATTCAAATGTGTATCTCAAGTACAAATGTGTTGAGCATATCCATAGTAAAATAAGAGCTAATGGTCGGGTGCAGTGGCTCATACCTGTAATCCCAGCATTTAGGGATTAGAGGCCACGGTAGGCAGATCATGAGGTCAGGAGTTCAAGACCAGCCTGGCCAATATGGTGAAACCCCGTCTCTACTAAAAATACAAAAATTAGCCGGGTGTGGTGGCATTGGCCTGTAGTCCCAGCTACTTGGGAAGCTAAAGCAGAAGAATCACTTGAACCCAGGAGGCAGAGGTTGCAGTGAGCCGAGATTGCGCCACTGCACTCAAGCCTGGGTGACAGAGCAAGACTCTGTCTCAACCAACCAAAAAACAAAAAACAAAACAAAAGCTAATATTTATTGAGCACTTCCTATGTTTAAAACATTAAATCCAATACTTTCTTTTTATCATTTAATCCTCTGTTAGATAGTATGCTCTTACCATACAAAAGAAAACTGAAGTTAAATATCAATATGGTATAGAGAATAACATTTGAATTAATAATATTAAATGCCTTATTATACTCTGAGCTATAATTGAAGGAAACTAAGGTATTACAGAATACATATATAGAATAAAAAGTAATTTCATCATTTCATCAAATGAACATATATATTACGATGAGAACTTATTTTTGATTAACAACTGTGCTACTTCTCTGAAATTTAGAAACAATACTTTGTGGTTGATTTGGATGACCCAAATACCAGCTGAGAAAAGTGCCATGAATTTCTTGTTTTGTTTCCAAATTTTCTTCTAACAAACAAAGAATTACACTTTTAAAATGATTCATTAATTAATATGCTACATTATTAAAGAAAGTCAGCTAATGCTCAGCCCAAGAACCTAGTTAATAAACCCAAGGATAAAAAGCTTAGCATAGAGAAACAGGTAATGGTGGCTTGGGTAGTTCAGAAATGTCAGTAGAATAAAGACTTGCCGAATCTTGGTAACAGACATTACACAATTAGGTAAAGAAGTAGCAGCTAAAGATTTTCTTATAGGACCCAAACAGCAAGAAATGAGGTGACAGGAATTGTTTGTGGTATATAGATTTTATGAGAGGTGGAGTTACACCTGGAGGTGAACATGAATTATATGTTTAACAAGAACTAGGCAGGAATGAGAACTAGGAAAGTTTTCCTTTAAACTTAGAACTAAAGTCAGAATGTAGTTGAGACAGAGGTGCATATGGGGAAATGGGGCAACATTGAACTGGAGAGCCAGGTGAAGGTGTTACTACCAGAGAAAGTGGTCATATCCAAGTATACGAACAGCCAAGTTCTGTAGTTTGGGCCCAGAGCCTTTTTCCTCTTATTCTTTTACCTCAAGTAGACGTTGATCAGCTTAAGCAGTTGCAAGGATCAGCCCTGCCTGTATTTCTTCAAAAATTATAGAATTGGAAATCATAGAAAACAATGTTTGGTTTAAAATGTAAATAACACTACCACTATGTGTTTATGGTAAGATAAGATGGGAAAATAAACTCAGGGGAAATATAGAAGGATGAGAAGGTAAAAAGAAATAAGACTGTGCTTTGGATATCCTATCTCTGAAAGTGGCTATCTGAAAGTCACTTAAACAATGGTGCCCTGTAAGAAGCCAAGATAAGGCAGAGAATAAGAAAGAAGAGAGTTCATTCATTCATTCATTCATTCATTCATTCATTCATTCATGTATTTAACAATTGTTGAAATGTGTACTATAGTATGTGCTATTATACTATAGTATGTCCTGGGTGCTGGAAATACAGACATAAAAAGGCATACTATCTACCTTCAAGAGACTCCCAATTTAGTTGGGGAGGTAGATTTGTAAACAAAGAAAACAAAAATTATATTACAGACATATTTATAGTATGAATGTGAGAAGAAAGGAGACACTAGTTAAGCCTTAGTCCTTGGGCAGTAGAAGAGAGAAAAGAGGTAAAGATTCCCAGTGACTATGTAGCTTCGTTGTGTCTTGAAGAGTGAACAGGGATTACACAGTCATACAAGTGTATAATGGAGAATGGGGATTATAGGAAGACAGAGTGACACATTATGCAGCCTATAGTTGTGATGTAGTATAACATGTTTATGAATTGAAAGTATCACACTGATGGATGTATCAGTCAGGCTCTAATAAGGAGACAGAAACCACATAGTAAATTGGAGAGGAAATGTTTATATAAAAATTATTATAACAGGATTTCAGTGAGACGAGATTGGCTAATGAGAAGTAAAGAGAACTATAAAGGATGACTAAATAGCAGAAGGCAGAGCCACCACCCCTAAGGCTGAGATAGGGTTCCCGAGATAGAATGGGAAAAATGTTGCAATCTGAACATCTGACAAAGATCTAACACCCAGCATCTATAAGGCATTTAAACAAATTTACAAGAAAAAAAAAAAAAAACAATAGCCACATTAAAAAGTGGGCAAAGACACTGATATGGTTTGACTGTGTCCCCACCCAAATCTCATCTTGAATTGTAGCTCCTATAATTCCCATGTGTTGTGGGAGGGACCCAATAGGAGATAACTGAATCATGTGGGTGGTTCCCCCATACTGTTCTCATGGTGGTGAATAAGTCTCATGAGATCTGATGGTTTTATAAGGGGAAACCCCTCTTGCTTGGTTCTCGTTCTATCTTGCCTGCCACCATGTAAGGTGTGCCTTTCACCTTCTGCCATGATTGTGAGGTGTCCCCAGCCACATGGAACTGTGAGTCCATTAAACCTCTTTTTCTTTGTAAATTATGCAGTTTCAGGTATGTCTTTATCAGCAGCGTGAAAACAGACTAATACAGACATGAACAGACACTTCTCAAAAGAAGATATACATGTGGCCAAAAATTATATGAAAAAAGCCAAACATCACTGATCATTAGGGAAATGCAAATCCAAGCCACAATGAAATACCATCTCATACCAGTCAGAATGGCTATTACTGAAAAGTCAAAAAACAACAGATGCTGGCGAAGTTGTGGAGAAAAATGAATGCTTTACACTGTTGGTGGGAGTGTAAATTAGTTCAACCATTGTGGAAGACAGTGTGGCAATTCCTCAAAGACCTAGAGGCAGAAATATCATTTGACTCAGCAATCCCATTATTGAGTATATACTCAATGGAATATAAATCATTCTATTATAAAGATACATGCATGTGTATGTTCATTGCAGCACTATTCACAATAGCAAAGACATGCAATTAACCCAAATCCCCATCAATGATAGGCTGGATAAAGAAAATGTGGTACATATACACCATAGAATACTATACATCCATAAAAAGGAACAAGATAATGTCCTTTGCAGGAACATGGATGGAGCTGGAATCCGTTATCCCCAGCAGACAAATGCAGGAGCAGAAAACCAAACATTGCATGTTCTCACTTATAAGTGGGAGCTGAACAATGAGAAAATAGACACACACTTAGGCCTATGGTGGGGAAGTGGGGAGGGAGAGCATCAGGAGAAATAGTTAATGCATGCTGGGCTTAGTACCTAGGTGGTGGGTTGACAGGTGCAGCAAATCACCATGGCACACTTTTACCCATGAAACAAACTTTCACATTCTGTACATGTACTCTGGAACTTAAAATAAAATTTAAAAATATAAAAGAAAGGACAGGAGAAGGATAAAAAATAGTTAAATAATTAAAAAAAGAAAACCCTTCATCTTCTAGTGTCTCTCCAGCATACATTTCTGACTGAGCTTAAAATCATATCAGCTGATAAGTAAAAAAAAAAAAAAAAAAAAAAAAAAATTGAATGCCCAAGCTCAATTTTTACAAAACAAGCAATGAAGAATGATTTTGGAGTTCAGAGGCAATAAATTGGTAACTGGCACAATTGATTAAAAAATGCTTGGAGATACTACAATTGGTGTGGGAGAGAAGCCAAGTTCAGATGGTTGTGGACACATAGAAGAGACAAGGGCTTAGGAAATTTCATAGTCCACATTCTGTGATGTATGAGAGAATCTTGGTTCTGAATCCAGCATCTTATAAAAATAGGTATCTACGTGCTAAATTTTTGCATACACTCAGACTGTAGAGCTAAAGCTAAGGAAGAAAACTTGTGGACTGAATTTGTCATGGAGTTAGCTCCATTTTTCTTTAAGTCTCAGTTCATATAGAATCCTCAATTTATTAGAACCATGTGTGACAATATGAATATCAAATTTTATTATTTGAGCTAAATAATATAAAGTGATCCATGATTACACATGTGCTCCTGCCAAATTTTCAGAGAGGCTCACCCTCACCCCAAAATCCTAGCAAGATTATATTCTTGCAAAATGCTCTGAAGAGCCAACTTCTCTTTCTTCCTAATATTTACTTCAATTCACAATAACATATTAATGCACAATGTTTGATAAAGCCTGTACTCCTCACTAAACTGCAAGCTTCAAGAGATCAGAGACTATTTTTGTTCTCTGTGATTTTCTGAATGTCTGGCTCAGTGCCTGACACATAGTAGTATGTCAATAATATTCATTTCGTGAATGAATAACTGAACAAATCATTTTAGGTTTTGCTGAGATGATCTTGACAACCCAGAAAAACATTTCTTTTCTTATTAGTGCTGTTTAGAGGTAATGGCATTTACATTAATGTCCTTTAAGTCAGGAGTACTTCTGATACCAAGTGATACTGGTCAGTACTTTTCCTATTTATATGTGTTAATTACATATGAGCGTCCATTCCCCTTTTTCTCACAATTGCCGCCTTTGGAGAAAGCTCCTGCGCTGCACAGACCACATTTGCTTCATCATAACTGCTGCTTCAGGATTCTTCCTTCACTGACTGTTCTCAGAAAGCAAATAAATTGGAAGGAGAAAAGACTTGATTAAATTCTCAATTTTTTTCATGGTTGTTTACTACTCTAACCTATTTAAAATGTATATACTCATAATTTAGGTGAAGTATGTTTGGTTTTGAAAAATTTGCTGCCAATAGAAAATATATATCTGCTATGAAAATTAATACCTTAAGCTGTGACTGTCAAAATTCTTTGAACTAATGGGCCTTTAAAGAAAGTGCATTATTTAGAATCATTTAAAAGATGCAAACAATGCACGAGGAGATTCATAAAGCTATAAAATTATTCTAAGCCAGAACAGAATTTCCCTGATCTTTAAAGGGATTTAGCTATTAATTTTTAAATGCTGAACATAGTTGACATTTCAAATTGAATTGTTACTGAAGTAATCACATCGAATCTCTTGGTTAAATGTTCAAAGTAGAATCCATGAAATATGCATGTTACCAAATCAAGGCAAAGAGTCTTTCTTCAGAACACCTGATTTTTTATTTAGATAAAATATTAGATGCCTTTTATTTTAAAATAAAACTGTCTCTTAATAGGAAGATACACTTACTCTTCAAAGAAAACCTGTGTGTGGAACTCAAGGGTCTTGTGCAATGTTTATTCTATAATTCAACTCACTGCATATCCACTGTTTGTGAAAAAGTGAACTGAAAACTTGTAAGACTCTATTTCTGATGTCAAGATACTTAGACTCTGATAGTATTGGGAAAACACACTATTTCTAGGAAGTGTTACATATCACAAATATTTTCCAAGATCAAATTTCCCAAGTGTGGTATTTATACCTCTGTTGTCACATTAAATGAGTTTATGTCATACATGAGCAACATGTTATAATTGTAAATTATTTTTAATTTTGTATTGACTGTCTTCCAATGTGTTCAGATCATATGATACTATTTATTTTTAGTAACTGTATAAAGTTTAATTTTTAAAGAAATATTTGTAAAAGAAACTAGATTTTTAAAAAGTAGTAGTAAATAATAATACATATGGCATGCAGATGCTCACAACTATAAAATGATTAATCAATGGTGATTGAGAAACAGTTCTAACAACTCTTTGTAATACAAGTTTACTAGCACTCCTTTTAATATTAATAATACCTTCATGTCAGTGATTTTAGAAGATCATGATGGGTGTTCAATAAATATTTGTTGAATGAATAAATTAATGAATAATGTGTTTTTAGAAATTTATATTTCTAATAAAATCAAGGAGGGGGTACACCTAGTGCATTTAATTTTTAGTTCAATCTTGGTAATTTGTTTTGAAGTAAGAGTGTTTCTTCTACCATAGGCCTGATAGAACATTTGACAATGCCTGTTTTTCCAGGAACTTCTATGCCTATTCTCCCAATAGGATCTTCTCAACAGAAACTACACAGAATATAATAAAACATTTACAAAACAATAACAAAAGTAAAAATTTCTGTAATAAAAACTAGATATAGGGATTACACAACGTATTAATTAAAGGTACTTTTTATATATTTGAATATGAAAATGTCATTTATACTGTTGACTTCAGTTATTAAATAGGTCATATGTCCTGAGGTTTTAAGGTTTTAGGAAAGCTAGAGAAGAGAAAGGTTTCATAAAATATTTCCAGGCAAGTCCTGCAGAAGACACATCAGTGTTCCAAATGGGATGAGTTTCTGTTGATAAGACTCAAGAGAAGGAGAGGTTTATCTTATCAAAACAGATGTCAGTGGCTACTACCTTTTCATTATTTTGCAACAAGCAGCCTCACTGGGGTCTTCTCAGCACAGTAAACACTCAGTCAGCTATTTAGGAACTGTGGAGATTTCAGGACAGAGATTATTTACAGGTATCTGTTTTCATTTTCTTTGTTTCTTTGTTTGTTTTAATGAAGCTATCTCAAAAGTCAAATTTTATATACTTGAGCACTAAATGTTCCCTTGAGTATGCTCAAATGAGTTCTATAGCAGGCAGGACATATCCAGAGATAATTAAAAAGAAAATAATTATGATGATAAATCAAAATGATCTAACGGGAGACAGAATATAGAGGCAGACTCGAGTTGAACAATTTAATAGGTCAAGAGGGAAGTCTGTCTCTCTTTTTTTTTTTTTTAACCTGAGATCTCTCAGAATGGTATTTAATGTAATGTGGTTCACCAGATAGAAGACTTTTTTCTTCTTCTTAGTATATCTTTTATATGTAAGCCTTTTCCCTTTGTCCTCAGTTATTTTAAGTAAATAATGGTAAATTTCCCAAGTGTTCATTATTTAGTTATTGTTGCCTGCCAGTGTCCATCTGCCTTAGGCAAAAATTTAAATTGCATACTTTACGTCATAAATTCACATCCTGTAATCTTTTGAATATTAAATTTGTTTAATATATGTTGACCATGCACTGGATAATACTGTGTTATATCAGGAGTACATAGGTGAACAAAAGACAATCTGTGTTCTGGGATCTTCACATTTAGGAGAGAGAAACTAGTATTTTCAAACTTCTGTATTTTAATTTTGAAATGACAGATATATAAAGATTGTAATTGAAGAATGAAAGTTAGACATTTGGATCTGATGCTGAAAAGAGACGTGTGAAGTAAGTAGAATCTAGGTGATTACTGAATAAATGATTAAGAATGGAATTATCCAGGAAAATATATATATATCTCAAAGAGAAGCAATAGTGGGATCAAATAGGGAGCCAAAGAGAGAATGGAAGAGAACCCAAGCCAAGTGGCATAAGCAAACTCAGAGAAGATGGCATGTAGTAGCATTACAAGAAGAGTGACTTTCAAGAAGCAGAGGGGTAAAGTAGAATGAGGACCAAGAATAAGACATTGACAACTTGACCTGATTAAATTAACATTTGAGACAACCATTTCTATAATAAAGGGAATGGGTTGTGGGAAGAAGGCAGGCTGATTACTGAAATGTGTCAAGAAGAGAGACGTATGTAGCACTACTTCAATAAAGACTCAGGGATAGGCCAGGTGCAGTGGCTCATTCCTGTAATCCCAACACTTTGGGAGGCCAAGATGGGCAAGGATCACTTAAGGCAAGGAGTTCAAGACCAGCCTAGCCAACATGATGAAACTCCATCTCTAATAAAAATACAAAAATTAGCCGGGCATGATGGCACATGCCTGTAATCCCAGTTACTCAGGCGACTGAGGCAGAAAATTGCTTGAACCTGGGAGGTGGAGGCTTCAGTGAGCCGAGATCGTGACACTGCACTCCATCCTGGGTGACAGAGCGAGACTCCATCTAAAAAAAAAAAAAAAGGAGGTCAGGGATAAAGAATTGTTTTGGTTTTTGGTTTGTTTAATGGTGGAAAATTTTTACTCAAGTATTTTTATATGAGCTGATAGGCAGAAGCCAATTGAAACAAGAAAGTGGAAAATTCTAAAAGTAAAGGACGGAACAAGGATCAGGGAGGGTTGGGACAGGATCCAGAGTATAAGCAGAGGTGTTTGGTGTGAAAGGAAACTTGAGCACCTTTCTCTGAGATAGGACTATGATAATGGAGGCTTATAGGAAGAAGCTAAAGGGCTGAAATATAGCTGTAAGAAGAGAATAGTCAGCAAGCAACAGATGAATAATTGCCTTGTCCAGAGCACCTAGAACATGGATATATGAATTCCCACTGTTAATAGTTGCATATAAAAAGAAATACTTCTTGACTGAAAATAAAAGAGAGTTTTGAAGAACATGTACACACACACACACACACACACACGTTGACGTTGCAATGGACTGAACGTTGTACTCCTACCCCACATTTCATATGTTGAAACCCTAACACCAGTGTGATAGGAAAGGAGGCCTTGCAAGGGAATTAGGTCATGCGGGTGGAACACTCATGACGGGACTAGTGTCCTTGTAAAAGAGTAAGAGCCCCACTCTCTTTCTACCATGTGTGGACATAAGGAGAAATCTACAGTCCACAACCTGGAAAAGGACCCTCACCAGAACCTGACTACTGACACCCTGATTTCAGACTTCCAGCCTCCAGAAATGTGAGAAATAGATTTCTGTTGTTTATAAGCCACCCAGTATATGGTAATTTGTTACAGCAACCCACACTGAGTAAGGCGCACATGCATATACACACGTGCACACACACACGCACACATACACACACATTTATAGTTGACCCTTGAATGACACTGAGGTTAGGGGTGCTGTTCCCTGCACAGTTGAAAATTCACATGTAACTTTTGACTCCCCCCAAATTTAGCTACTAATAGTCTACTCTTGACCAAAAGCCTTACCAATAATATAAACAGTCGATTAACACATATTTTGTATGATAAATGTATCATATGCTATATTCTTACAGTAAAGTAAGCTAGAGAAAAGACAGTGTTATTAAGAAAAGCATAAGCAAACTAGATTTACTGTTCATTAAGCAGAAGTGGATCAGCATAAAGTTCCTCATCCTCATTGTTCTCCCTTGATTAGGCTGAGAAGGAGGAAGAAGAGGAAGGGTTGGTTTTTCTGTCTCAGAGGTGACAGGGTTGGAAGGAAATCTGCACATAAGTAGGCCTGCACAGTTCAAACCTGTATTGTTCAAGGGTCAACTGTATTCTTTACTGAAACCCTAAGGGTGTTGCATGTTGTTATTGAGATAAGTCATTACAATTCAAAAATGTGAGGAGAAATTTACTTCTAGAAATTTTACAACCTTGCGTAGGAAAGTAGTTCTAGCTCTTCATTAAGAAATAATTCCATTTAAAGATTCACCCAAACAGCATCTGTATGGCAGTCTAATGAAGTAGCGTAGAACAGCTGTAAACACAGTAAAGTATTTCTGGCAAAACAAACATGTATTTTGAATTAAATACAGTATCAAAAATGGTTTTTAATAAGTATGCTTATAGTAGATGCTCATTCTTAGAGTTTGAACATTTAAAGCAGTTACTATTAGGCTATGCTTTATGGTTATTAAATATTATAATTCAACATGTGATTAACTAAAAGAGAAAATAGGAAAAATAAAGTGCATATTACAAATACATTTTCTCTCTATATTAATAGCAAAGGTGTGTTTACGGAGTGGGACTGGCTTCTGTGTCTCTGACATCCCTGGCTCTTTGAAGCTGTGTGGTCTTGCTCTTCTGTTTGCTTTTCCTGGGAAGCTCTGCCATCGATGTGGCATGACTGATTCTGTTGTCATTCTTATCTCAGAGCACATGTCAGGAAAACCTTCCTCGACTCTCTGATCTAAAAGAGCTTTTCTCCCATTCAACTACTCAGTTGCTCAATAGTATCTCTTGGTTTTCTTCAGAGCTTTTGTTATTAACTAAGATTATCTTTGTCATCCATTTGTGTTTTGTTTGTTTGTTTATTATTTGTATTCCTAACCTATAATTCTGTAAGGGCAGGTACTGAGTGCCTGGAACATAGTCAGCCCTAAGTAAATATTGCTTGATTAATGAATGACCAAAATAAAATAACATATGTATTCTGTATTTTATAGTTGGCAATTATAAAAATATTTGTTTAGTTGGCTAAATGAATTAACATATGCAGATTTTCCCTATCACAGGGAATTGGAGATGGGAGGCCACGAGGGCTACTGATAGCACTCACATTCTCTGAAGCAGAATAACCGAACCTTGACATGTTGATATACTGGTTTGTGCACATCAGCTATAAGACATATTAAAAGCAATGTAGTTCTCATTATGCTCAGTAGTGATTTTCAGTTATGTAGTGTTCTTACCCTAAAAATTTTTCTTTTTACAATTTGTAAATAACTTGTACACATTTATGGCAGTGTTTTGTGCATGCTAGGAGCATCTTGTATATGTGCCAGTGTACAAAATATTTTGAGAGCTGGTGCTCAAAGTTACCTTTGTTTGTAGGAAAACAGGTGTTCTAGGTAGGCTGAATAACCAAAGCTATAATTTGTTGATGGAAGAGAAGATGATCAATGTGTCTTTATGTCCACAGTGCATTGTCAATACCTAATATAGTGAATCTGATCTCAAAATTTTCTATCAAATAATAGAATTAATTAATAAAGGAGACAAATGATATTATTTAAGTGGCCTAACAATGCCCTATGTAATGTTTGCCATTTATTCATATAATTAACTTTGGTAGTATAGATTTTTATAGGGTGATTATGGTGATTATTTTCCCCAAAGTATCCTATCAATAATTTAGGCATCTCCCACCGGAAAAATAAGACTAGATCCCTTGTTTGTCAGTAATTCCAAAAAAGTGAGGAGACTTTCTTAAGCCAATGTCATGATTTTTCACAACTTAGGCCATTCTTTGCAAACTTCACATATCTACCACTATTTCTTCTTCAGCTTGCTATACTCTTTGCTCTTGCCGTTCTTTCATCTTATGATAAAAATAACAGAATTAACGGATGTTGTTTGTAGGATATGTTTTTTACTTCTAACACATAAAGATTACATGGGTTGACTTGTGTTTACCATTAAGATGTTGAAGTCCTAATTCTTTTTTAAAAATTTAATTTAATTTAATTTTGCGTTAGTCTGTTTTCATGCTGCTGATAAAGACATACCATAGACTGGGAAGAAAAAGAGGTTTAATTGGACTTACAGTTCCACATGACCGGGGAGGTCTCAGAATCATGGCCAGAGGTGAAAGAAACTTCTTATATGCTGACGGCAAGAGAAAATGAGGAAGAAGCAAAAGCAGAAACCCCGATAAGCCCAGCAGATCTTGTGAGAATTATTTACTATCAGGAGAATAGCATGAGAAAGACTGGCCCCCATGATTCAATTACCTCTCCCTGGGTCCCTCCCACAACATGTGGGAATTCTGGGAGGTACAATTCAGATTGAGATTTGGGTGGGGACACAGCCAAACCATATCAGATTATATTTTTATTTCCATAGGTTTTAAGGGTAACAGGTGCTGTTTGTTTACGTAAGTTCTTTAATGATGAGATTTTGGTGCACCATCACCCGAGCTCTATACCTTGTACCCAGTTTTAGTCTTTTAGTCCTCACCCTTCCTGCATTTTTCCCCAAGTCCCCAATGTCCATTGTCTCATTCTTATGCCTTTATACCCTCATAGCTTAGTTCCCACTTATGAGTAAGAATATATGATGTTTGGTTTTCCATTCCTGAGTTATTTCACTTAAAATAATGGTCTCCAAATCCTTAAAGAACTAAAGGTAGAACTACCATTTGATTCAGCAATTCCACTACTGGCTCTCTACCCAGAGGAAAAGAAGTCATTATACAAAAAAGATACTTGCACATGCATGTTTGTAGCAGCACAATTTGCAGTTGCAAAAAATATGGAACCAGCTCAAATGCCCATCAATAGATAAGTGGATAAAGAAATATATATACCATGGGATAGCATTCTTTCCATAAAAAGGAATGAAATGATGGCATTTGAAGTCCTCATTTTTAGTACCTATGAATGTGAACTTATTTAAAAATAGGGTCTTTGATGATGATGAGGTTAAGATGAGGTTCCTAAGGTGGACCCCAATCCAGTATGACTGGGGTGTCCTTATGAAAGAGGAAAAGTTGGACATAGGCACAGATGCATTTTACAGGGAAGACAATGTGAAGACACATGGAGAACATCATCTATAACTAAGAAACTAGGAGGGAGGCACAGAACAGATTCTGTATCACAGTGCTTAGAAGGCACCAACCCTACCTACATCTTGATATTGGACTTCTAATTTCCAACTGTAAACTACTTAAACAAATTCATTGACTTACAGTGGATGATGGTCTATACAGCAGCCCTACAAAACTAATACAGGGAAAAAAAATAACTGAGAATCATGAGTTAGATAGTAATAACTGATTTGAGCCATTTAAACATGTCCAGTTGGTATTAGGGCTTCAAATAGAAAAGGATCTTCATTAAAGATTAATTTGCAAATCACTTATTTTTATGTAAATCACTATAGACAAAATTGAAAAGAATTTCAGGAAATATAATTCACCCATTGCCATAGTTTAACTTTTTGCCTGCATGTTGACTGTTGTCAGTTCCTTTTTAATCTAACCTTAGATTTTCCCATTGGGATGGTACCAGTCAGCACTTAAATATGAGTTTTTCTAAGTTTCAGGAGCTTACTGAGAGGTGTGTTTTGCTCACAGCATGTGGGTCTTCCACTCCAGGCCTCAGATTAACTTTGACATAACAAGTTCTATAACTGCTTGCAGCACAGCACAGCAAAGTGCCCTCTTCTATTTACCCTTTCTTCTGTTATCCTTTTTATGGCGAAAGACTGCTTTCTCCTTTACCTGTGGCACTCTACACCACATGTGACTTAGATTTACAGTCCAAATAAGAAATTATAGATGTGTGATGTATACATCTGCCTTATGAGATTTTTAAAAATCAATCAGGACAAGGAGTCAATGGTATCCAAATTGTGCATCTTTCATCAAACCCATTCCTTCATGCCACTCCTTGTTTCTTTCTGATCAATGCCATGTGAAATGGAAAGGATTTCCTTATTAAGCAATGTCATAACCTCCTTCCTAATTTTTATATAATCTGAATAAATATAATCTAAAGCAAGTGAGCCAAGAGAGACAGTATCCACTTCTTATTTCTATAAAGAAAATTTAGAGATTTTATCACATCATGGATTTTGCTTTAACTGCATTTACACAACTTGTTTTAGAATGATACTACTTAGACTGCACAGGGAAAGCTAAATCTAAGAATTTATGTTAATACTGTGGCAATCAGTTAAATTATTTAGAACTAAATTTGTTAAAACATTAATAACATACTCTTTTTATAAAACAAGATTCAAACAATTCAACAGGATATATTTTTTAAAAGTTTCTCTGCAATCTTCATATGACCGTAAAGCATATGATAAAAATTGGTAAGATATTTTTCTTTTTTTTTGCGGAATAATCTATGCATCTATAATTATATACAGTATATTAAAGATTATTTCTATTTATACCCCATTTATATTAAGTGTATTAGTCTCTCCTTTGTTAAAACTAAATTATTGGCCGGGCGCGGTGGCTCAAGCCTGTAATCCCAGCACTTTGGGAGGCCGAGACGGGCGGATCACAAGGTCAGGAGATCGAGACCATCCTGGCTAACACGGTGAAACCTCGTCTCTACTAAAAAAAAAATACAAAAAAAACTAGCCGGGCGAGGTGGCGGACGCCTGTGGTCCCAGCTACTCGGGAGGCTGAGGCAGGAGAATGGCGTGAACCCGGGAGGCGGAGCTTGCAGTGAGCTGAGATCCGGCCACAGCACTCCAGCCTGGGCGACAGAGCGAGACTCAGTCTCAAAAAAAAAAAAAAAAAAAAAAAAAAAACTAAATTATTGTTTTAAAACAAAACGTATGTGTGCTAGCTTCAACAGGGAAAAATCACTATCTCACTATTGGGAAAATCACTATCTCACTATTGGGATAATTTACATTTATCTGAATCCTAGAAAAGTTGTATATTTTTAACACGTTTATTGGCCATCTATTTTTTTAAATTTTATGAATTGCCTATTTATACCCTTTATTCATTTGCCTACTACTGATTGTATATGCTATTTCTGTGCAAATTGAAGCATACTAAAAATGTATACATTTTAAAGTTGGATACCCTTTCATATAGTTATATATGCCATGTTGCATTTATGGGTGTGCTATCAGTTATTTTGCCAGCCCCTCTCTTGATGTTCTCAATGGGCATTTAAATTGTTTCCTTTTTTAGTCTATTGCAAATAGAAAATCAACATACTTGCATTGACATTGACATATTTGTGTACATATTTGAGTACATATATAGAATGTTAATACAATTAAAATTAGTATGTCAATGAGCACACATATTTTAGATTTTTGATACATATTTTTAATTTACTCTTCAAAATTTGACAGCAGTTTACACTTGTACCAGCAGTGTAGAAGAGTTTTTCTTTTCCCATACCTTAAGCAACACTCAGGGAGTATTAAATATTTTATTCTTGGATAATCTGTTAATTTTTAAATGGTGGTTTAATTAGCAATGTTTTAATTTTTTAAGTATGAGTAAGGTTGATCTTGAGTTTTTTTTTTCTGTTGTTACTTTTAATGCAACAAAGATTCTCAAATTCCTCATTTGAAAAATGAATTCAATAGAAACAACAGGTTGATTTTAATTTTACACATAAAAACAAAACAAAATTCCAAGGATTTTTTTTTTGTTCTGACACTATTAAACACAGATAAATATTATTGCTAAGTCAACAAATAATGGAAACAATAAAGCAGAGTTGCAAACTTTTAGAAATTATTCTTTTCACAACTCTCATCATTGTTCTCTGAAGTCTGGATATCTAAAAACAGTTACTCATATCAAATGAAACTTCCAGTTACCTTTTAGTAAATGGAAACAGAACAGAGTTGTGCTTTCTCCTACATGTCTCCATGTTGGACTAGAGAGTAAAATTGATAACTTTGGGAAAGTTCTCAATGGTACCATGTTATCATAACTAGTTTTATGATGTAGAATAGTGTCTGCTTTTCTGCCATTGTAGGGAGAAAAATTGATTTTCTGGTACTTACTTTACCAGCAATTAGGACTACTTGCAGCTTCATGCAAAACAATGGAATTTTATTAGTTAGTAGAGAAAAAAAAGGGGGCGAAAGAAATTCTGAGAGGCTTAAGTTACACAGAGTAGAAAAGAGATGAGTAAAGGTGAATTTTAAGACATGGAAATTGACATATAGAATGTTTCATGTCTAGATTGTTTTTGTCAATTTGAATTTTTTACTCATTCAAAAATAAAGATAATGTTCATATCAATTAATGTATTAGGAAAAGTGGGTAACTAGATGTCACATGTTCCAGAATTTTTTCCAATTTTGTGTTTAAACTTTGACTTTTGTCCAGTTTTTACTACTGAAATAATTTGTTTTGCTATGGGGCTTCTAGGTGTTGTGCCATACTTTTATAGGCAATAAAGATATGTTTAGCTTCTAGAAAATCTAAAGCATTGTAACTTAAATTCTTCTGTTTCAGAGTAAATATTAAAGATTTTTCAGCTTGATATGTATCATTATGAGAAACATAGTTTACATGACACCATGTATAGAGGATACATGTATAATGGAAACATGGTGGATATTTCTCCCCTTTTTATTACAACAAGGTTATCTCATTTCATTGTGCTCACTTAATTTTGCTGCTCCGATACTGCAATTTTTTTTTTGTTTTGTTTTTTACAAATTGAAGGTCGTGGCAATCTTGCATGGAGCCAGTGCATTGCCTCGAATTTTCAATAGAATGTGTTTACTTGGTGTAATTCTTGCAGTGTTTAAAAGAATTATTATTATTATGTCTGTTAGGTGATCTGTGACCAGTGATCTTTGAAATTATATTGTAATTGTTTGGGGTGCTATGAACCATGTTCTTAAAAGATGGTGAACTTATTCCATAACTGTTGTGTGTATTCTGACTACTATCTGGCTGTTCCCTTTCTCTCTCCCTCTCTTTGGGCTGCCTGTTCCCTGAGACACAACACTATTGAAATTAGGCCAATTAATAACCCTACAGTGGCATTTAAGTGTTCAGGTGAAAGGAAGTGTCACATCTCTCACTTTAAATCAAAAGCTATAAATGATTAAGCTTAATGAGGAAGGCATGTCAAAAGCCAAAATAGGCTCAAAGCTAGTCTTCTTGTGCCAGATAGCCAAATTGTGGGTACAGAGGTAAAGTCCTTATAGAAAATTAAAAGTGCTACTCCATTAAACACACAAATGATAAGGAAGCAAAACAGCCTTGTTGCCGAGATGGAGACAGTTTTAATGGTCTGGATAAAAGATCAAACCAGCCACAACATTCCAATAAGCCAAAACCTAATTCAGAGAAAGACCCTAATTCTCTTCAATTCTGTGAAGGCTGAGAGAGGTAAGGAAGTGACAGAAGAAAAGTTGGAAGCTAACAGAGATTGGTTCATGAGTTTTAAGGATGAAAGCCATGTTCATAACAACATAATGCAAGGTGAAGCAGCAAGTGCTGATGTAGAAGCTGCAGCAAGTTATCCAGAAGATCTAGCTAATACGATGGATGAAGGTGGCTACACTAACAACGTATTTTAATTTTAGACAAAACAGCATTGTATTGGAAGAGGATGCTCTCTAGAACTTTTACAGCTAGAGAGAAGTCAATGCCTGATTTTGAAGCTTCAAAGGACAGACTGACTCTGCTGTTAGGGGCTAATGCAGCTTGTAATGTTAAGTGGGAGTCGATGCTCATTTATTATTCCAAAAATTCTAGGACCCTTAAGAATTATGGTAAATCTACTCTGCCCGTGCTCTGTAAATGGAACAACAAAGCCTTGATGGCAGCACATCTATTTATAGCATGGTTTACCAAACATTGTGGAGAGCTACTGCCCAGAAAACATGAGGCCTCTTAAAATGCTACTGCTCATTGACAATGTAACTAGTCACCCTAGAGTTCTGATGGAGATGTACAAGATGAATGTTGTTTTCATGTCTGCTGAATACAACATCTGTTCTATAGCCCATAGATCAAGGAGGGATTTCAACTTTTAATCTTATCATTTAAGAATACATTTTTTGCAAGGCTATTACTGCCCTGGATAGTGATTCTTCTGATGAATCTGGCAAAATAAATTGAAAACCTTCTGGAAAAAGCTCACCAATTTACATGACATTAGGAACATTTGTGATTTATGGAAGGTCAAAATATCAACTTTAACAGGAGTTGTAAGAAGTTAATTCCAACCCTCTTGGATGAGTTTGTGGAGTTCAGGACTTCAGTGGAGAAAGTAACTGCAGATGTTGTGGAAATAGCAAGAGAACTACAATTAAAGTAGAGCTTTAAAGTATAACTGAACAGATGCAATCTTTTTTTAATATACTTTAAGTTCTAGGGTACATGTGCACAGCGTGCAGTCTCATTACATAGGTATACATGTGCCATGCTGGCCCGCTGTACCCATCAACCCATCATTTACATTAAGTATTTCTCCTAATGCTATCACTGCCCCCGCCCCCTCCACCCCGCAACAGGCCCTGGTGTGTGATGTTCCCCATCCTTTGTCTGAGTGTTCTCATTTTTCATTTCCCACCTATGAGTGAGAACATGTGCTGTTTGGTTTTCTGTCCTTGTGATAGTTTGCTCAGAATGATGGTTTCCAGCTTCATCCAGGTCCCTGCAAAGGGCATGAATTCATCCCTTTTTATGGCTGCATAGTATTCCATGGTGTATATGTGCCACAGTTTCTTAATCTAGTCTGTCATTGATGGACATTTGGGTTGGTTCCAATTCTTTGCTATTGTGAATAGTGTCACAATAAACATACGTGTGCATGTTTCTTTATAGTAGCATGATTTATAATTCTTTAGGTATATACCCAGTAATGGGATCGCTGGGTCAAATGGTATTCCTAGCTCTAGATCCTTGAGGAATCTCCACACTGTCTTCCACAATGGTTGAACTAGTTTACACTCCCACCAACAGTGTAAAAGCGCTCCTATTTCTCCACATCCTCTCCAGCATGTGTTGTTTCCTGACATTGTAATGATCGCCATTCTAACTGGTGTGAGATGGTATCTCATTGTGGTTTTGATTTGCATTTCTCTGATGGCCAGTGATGATGAGCATTTTTCCACGTGTCTGCTCGCTGCATAAATGTCTTCTTTTGAGAAGTGTCTGTTAATATCCTTTGCACACTTTTTGATGGAGTTGTTTTTTTTTTCTTGTAAATTTTTTTAAGTTCTTTGTAGATTCTGGATATTAGCCCTTTGTCAGATGGGTAGATTGCAAACATGTTCTCCCATTCTATAGGTTGCCTGTTCACTCTGATGTTAGTTTCTTTTACTGTGTGGAAGGTCTTTAGTTTAATTAGATCCTATTTGTCTATTTTGGCTTTTGTTGCCATTGCTTTTGGTGTTTTAGACATGAAGTCCTTGCCCATGCCTATGTCCTGAATGGTATTTCCTAGGTTTTCTTCTCAGGTTTTTATGGTTTTAGGTCTGACATTTAAGTCTTTAATCCATCTTGAATTAATTTTTGTATAAGGTGTAAGGCGACAGTGTGGCGATTCCTCAAAGACATAAAGACAGGAACACGGTTGGAACCAGCAGTCCCATTACTGGGTATATACCCAAAGGAATCGAAATCATTCTATTACAAAGACACATGCGTGCATATGTTCATTGCAGCACTATTCACAATAACAAAGACAAGGAATCAACCTAAATTCCCATCAATGATAGACTGCATAAAGGCCATGTGGTAGATATACACCATGGGATACTGTACAGCCATAAAAAAGCCATGAAAAAGAATGAGATCATGTCTTTTGCAGGGACATGGATGGAGTGGGAGAACATTATCCTTAGCAAATTAACACAGGAATGGAAAACCAAATACCACATGTTCTCTCTTAAAAGTTAGAACTAAATGATGAGAACACACGGACACTTTGAGGGGAACAAAACACACTGGGGCCTTTCAGAAGGTGGAGGGTGGGAGGAGGAAGAGGAAAAACAACTAATCGATACTAGCTTTAATACCTGGGTGATGAAGTACCTATACAACAGACCCCTATGACACAAATTTACCTGTTTAACAATCCTGCACATGTACCCCTGAATTTAAATTAAAAGTTATTTATTTATTTATTTATTTATTTATTTATTTATTTTTTGTTTTTAATCAGCCACAGGGTTTGAGAGGGTTGACTCCAGTTTTGGATAAAGTTATACTGTGGGTAAAATGTTGTCGAATAACATTGCATGCTACAAAGAAATTTTTCTTGAGAGGAAAAGTCCATT
Organism: Macaca nemestrina; assembly: GCF_043159975.1. NCBI lineage: Eukaryota > Metazoa > Chordata > Mammalia > Primates > Cercopithecidae > Macaca > Macaca nemestrina. Next base: position 186,448,301 of record NC_092126.1, on the reverse strand, counting down.
GATGCAGCAAACTTTATTGTCTTATTTTAAGAAATTGCCACAGCCACCCCAACCTTCAGCAGCTACCATGCTGATCTGTCAGCAACCATCCACATTGAGGCAAGACTCTCCATCATCAAAAAAATTATGACTTGCTGAAGGCTCACATGATTTTTTTTTTTTGCAATACTTTAAAATTAAGGTATGTACATTGTTTTCAACATGATGCTATTGCACATTTAATAGAATGTACTACAGTGTAAACACAACGTTAATACGCACTTGGAAACCAAAGAGTCTGTGACTTTCTTTATTGTGAAATGCAGTTTATTGGGGTGGTTTGTCACTGAACCCACAATATCTCCATGGTATGCCTGTAATTTACCAATGCTTCTTATATACTACATTTTAAAAGACAATAACAATGATCCAATGAATATCTGTATTAGCACTGCACTTACTGAAATAATGTAACCTTCCCAGACCTGGTTATAAAATGGATTGTAAAATACTATGGTACTGGAAATAACTTTCAAATCAAGCTGCAACAGCTCAGTTTGAAAGTGTGGGGGAGGGAGTTAATGGCAGGATATGGCAACCATTTCGTATATTGGTTTTTGTCTTTGTAATGAAACTATTTTCCAAACAAAACTCACCTCAGAAATAAGTAGTTTTTCTCATCAAAAGCTGGAGAACTCTCCAAAACTGCTTATATCACATAATTAGCATTTTCTCTAACTATTTTTGCAGGAGGCATCTGGAAGAGAATATTCAAAGAGTATATAATGAACCTAAACTCAGGAATGTATAAAATTGTGTAACACTTATGAGAACAGAAATTACTGTATATGAAGAAATATAGTTGATGACTTCACAAATTAAACTACAAAAAAAGCAGCTTACAGTGAGAAATGAATATTCTCACAAACTGTCAGTTTAAGAACACAGTGCTTATAAATAAAGTATACATGTTTATGACACATAAGATGTTTCACATGTATGTTGTTTTTGCTTGTTTGAATTTCTTGTTCATTTAAAAATAAAGATAGCATACATATTGGTATGAATGTTAGCAAAACTGAGTAATTATACGTCACATGTTTCATTTTTTTTTTGGAATATATAGGCTTGATTTGAGCATTTGAGACCAAGCACATAGACATATGCTTACATACTTTAATAGTTGTATTTACACCATAAGGCGAGAAACAGACTTTAAAAAGTAATGACTCACTCTTTTATAAAAGCTAGAAGTGCTTTTGTATAGTTTTGCACCTACGGATTTTATTAAATGTGGAGGTGACTTGCTATAGTTTTCTTTAGTTTTGTATTCCTCAACATAATGCCATATTCATGTATGGAAAGAAAAAGATTTTTGTCAAATTGGCACTAAAAAGATGTAAGAAGCAGAATGCAGAATATTCTTGGTCTCAGGAGTTTAAACAGATAAGAACGCAGAATTAATGCGTCTATTGAAATTAGGCAGGGACTGATGAAAATTTTAAAATATCTTCCAAAATGTTCGGAAAAGCTACAAATAAATTATAACATTACAGATGAAGGCTTAAAGATTTTAACATGTAAAAGGTTTTTATAAATTATTTTAAAATGCTACTCTCTCAATAAAAAATCAAAGGACAAAAACAGCAGTTCAAACAAACATTTGTTAAAAACTACAGAAAGCTAATGTGCACCATGAAAGTGTTCAAAATCAAATCTAATTTAATACTCAAAGAGATGGCTGTTTATCTGTATTAAAGTAATACATCCTTTACGAATGATTATGTGTACTTTTTCTCTCCAGGTTAGATTGAAATTGACACACTTATAGATTCCTGGTGTAAGTATACATTGAAGTAATCATTTCAGGACAGAATTAGCCAGCATACTAGTAGGCCTTCAATGTCAATACACTTTAACCACGTGACTCCATTTCTATTCTAAGGATATATGCACACATAAAAATTAGAACTTGCATTTACTATAGTATTATTTAAAAATTAAAATGATCTAGATGTCCAAATATGAGATTATCAACATTATGATATACCATAACAATAATATAATTTTCATGCATCAATTAAAATAATATTTTAAATATTATAATATTTTACAAATAATGTTTTAAAAATAATGTTAGAAAATACTGGTTACATTTTATTGAAATAAAATTTGGGGAACAAAATTTATATACCAACTTAAATTTTTTTTTTAACTTGCATAAAAATTTTGAAAGAAAATTTATCCAAATATTATGTGTGAATCTTTGTAAATTGAGAAGCTTTTTTTGCAATTATAAAATGAGCATATATCATTTTAAAAATTGTCTTTATTAAATTTTGATTGAAAAGTAAAAATTATATATGTTTGTCATGTATAACTTTTTTTGAAATATGTATACATTGTAGAATGGCTACATTGAGCTACATTAGCATATGCATCACCTCACATTTATCATTTTTGTGGTAAGAACACTTAAAATCACTTTTGCAGTTGTGATTTATTTCACATTTTGTACTTTATTTGCAGTTTTCAAACATGAATATGTATTACTTTTAATGTTGGAAAAATATAAAACACTATTACAAAAATTGTTTATGAATCAGATACAGGATCCACACATGAAGAAAGCAGAAAAATGTGCTAAATAGCCTGTTATTTCATTTGATTTTTATTTTATATAAAATCAGAAATGTATAAACATATATGTTCACTTGATAATTTTTCATAAATATTTTAAATTACCCTTTATCTTTTAAAAAATTGTTTAGCATGTCACTGTCAGCTATGCTCAATTTTTCCCCTGCTTTTATTCATCCATATTATATGTTCTTTGGATTTTGCCCATGCATACACTCCCTTTAAAGCTTTCATTTAAAAAACTTTTAATCAGTTCGAGGGCAGTTTATTTATTGACTTTCACATTAGTATAAAATTCTACTATTTATGCTATTAATTTTATTTAGGATCTGCCAGCCACTTAGAAGAATCAGTGATATGCATGTAACACCTGTAAAGTAAAAATACCCATGAATATTGAGTCCTTTCTCTGACCTGTGGCACAATCAGTACTGTGTGTTTCTTTTTTCTTTTTATTTGATGAAACTGCCAGTAAATATGATTACATATATTCAGTATTGACCAACAACATTTTTCTTACTTTTTAAAATGTAAGCATTAAAGTTTACTATAATCATTTTGAAAGCAGTCTGACTAAATTTATAGCCTCACTTTTTTTTTTTCTCATGCTACAGATATTTCAATTAGAAAATGCTTTGGCTTTATGATATATAATAAAATATCTGTGAATCCCTAAATTTGTCCGTTGTAACTTAATATTCTATCTATAACTCAGATCTACCACATGAGAGCAAATTATGTAACCCCAACTAATTTGCCATAAGAATTAACAATTGGGCTTAATCTCCTTCAACTTACTTTAACAAGTGTCTTTTGTTAAGACAGATGCTGCCTCAAATTCACTTTCCTTGCCCCTGCCATCAATCTTTGTGAAACATGTTTCTACTTCCACTTCTCTGTCTCTGCCTGGCATTCCTAATTAATATCTTCATCATAAGTATTTTACAAAACCATTCTTTAGTGTGACAGTGATCTCATGGTTGATTCCAATATCCCTGTTTGTTTTAGGATTAAGACTACTTACTATTAATAATGAAAGATTATTGACCGCTCGTTCGCTTTGACGCTCTTTGGTGTTTGCTTTCTGGACAGTCCTCTCTTTTTTATATCACATGCTCATTGTGCTGATTGTCAACACCACTTCTGCAAAACCTCGCACATGTGGGAGACCAAGACTGATCCTGAGCTTCTTAGCTTTCTACTTCCACCTACCTTTCCCTATAGCGTTTTTATCAAACTATATTGAGAAATGATTCCCAGGTATTTTTTCTACTCCGAATCTTGTTTCTTCTACCGAAATCTGTACTTCTTGTATTCAGTAGTACCCACAAATGAATGTTTACCACTACTTCAAATCTGTCTTAAAATAATATAGATTTCCAGCATTTTCACTTTCAGAAATTTATTCAACACACAGATTGCACAAATTTGCAAGCATATATACACAAAGATAATCACTGGATCATTATTTTTAATAAGTAATGAAAAAATCTGAATCATTGTTTCAGGATACAAAATCAGTGTACAAAAATCAGTGACATTTATTTGCACCAATAACATTCAAACTGAGAGCCAAATCAAGAACACAATCCTATTTACAATAGCCACAAAAAGAATAAAATACCTGGAAATACAGCTAACTGAGGAGGTGAAGGATTTCTACCAAGATAGTTACTAAACACTGCTGAAAGATATCAGAGATGACAAAAACAAATAGAGAAACATCCCAGGCTCATGGATTGGAAGACTCAATATCACTAAAATGGCCGTACTGCCCAAAGGCGACAATAACCGAAACAGCATGGTACTGGTACAAAAACATTCTTATTTTAAAAATTTAGTTTTCTAAACATTCCCAAAACTACTTGTGAGTCAAGAATAATATTTTAAAAGGTCTTAGAATTTCTTAGCAAAATATTTATCACATAGTTTGACTAATTACACAGAAACACTTTCAGTACTTCAATATTATCTGAATAGTTGAAGTTTACCATTAAAATATTTTGATATCACAAGACACACGATTGCTTCAAAATATTCTACTTTGAAATTACATCAGATAACAATGTATAACTGGATACTGTGCTTAGCTTAATATCATCAGTTAAATAAAAATATTATAAGGAAATTTTTATTTGTTTTATCAGAAGGTACCTTATACAAGTTAGATGCACAGTCATAATGCAAAACTTAATTCTACCTTTAAACATCATTTCATGAACTCAATGTTAGGAAATATATATCCTCTTCTTGACAGCTCTAACTTTTTCTCTCAGAAAATCATGGCTTGAGTGAAGAGGTTGAAGAATTCTAACAACACTGAGTCATAATATCAAACTTGAAGTAACAATGCTGTAATAAACATAAAGTGACAGCACATGGCCAACATGCGCATGCACAAAGATTATCCTATGTAATGGCTGGATGTGACCTTAAACAAGTTACTTTGGGGGTACTGGAGAATATCCACTGTTCTGTCATATATGCTTTAGATATCACAGTAGCTTAATATATCCTAATATAGTACATTTCACAGATCCACCTTTAACTTATAGACCTTAAACATTTTATACAAAAGAATTTACTACAAGTACTCAGATAAAATAGAGTAATAGTATTAGGTAAATGTTGCTGCATAATTAGGTTTGTTGTTGTTTCATATACACTGTACTACTTATTTTAAGACTGAGAAATGAAATTGAGCTTTGGCTGGATTTTTGTTTTTACTTGTTAAACTACTTTTCATCTCTTTTCAGTTACTACCTGAGTATATTTTTCTAATGTCAGTAAAATAAATTAAGAAGTTGTTTCTTAGAAATTGATGAGATAAAATGGAAAATTCAGATTTGTGAGCTTTTATGTATATGATGTCTACATATATATATATATACTGAGATGGAGTCTCTTGTCACCCAGGCTGGAGTGCAGTGGTAGTTGGGATTACCCATCCCAGTCACTGTACCCGGCTCCTTTTTGTACTTTTAGTAGAGATGGGATTTAACCATGTTGGCCAGGCTGGTCTGGAACTCCTGACCTCAGGATGTCGCTATAAATTAATATTATTTTGACCCTTTCTGCAAATTATTGGACTAAGGCAATATCATTCATGTAACAGCTGTCAAAGTCTTGAGCTAACATATTGTCCTCTTGCTGAAATTTAAAACATTTGAGTCTAACAAAGACCTCATCTCCTTCAGTATTTACGTTTCATTATAGGTTAGATATGTACCGAGCAAGCATTCCTCAAATTATAGTTTGCCTTTATTGGACTTACTAAAAACTAATTTTAAAATTCATTAGTTTTATGAATTGTGGAAGTTTAAAACAGAAATATTACATATATTTCACATAACAAGTTTTTAATAAAGTTTTACCATATTAAAATTATTATTTTTCCACTTTGCAGTAATAAACTTAGCAAATGGAAAGGACATTAAGTTACATAGTTTTCAAGGAAATATAAATATAAATATGCCCATAAGCACATATACATACCTATATGCATACATGTTAAAAGTAATTTTTAACATTCATTGGTTACATTTTATTATTAAACATTTTGCACATCCTAAATGTTAAAATAGATATTTACATAACATTTATTGAATAAATTTATACCATAGGGAAAAAAATCAAAAGATTTCGTACATGGGGAATTTATTATTTAGATGAAGATATCAGAAGTATCAAGTTACATATCTAAAGAGTGTACTAATCTATAATTTATAGATTTTTAAAAGTTTCAATTTTTTCCCATTATTGAATTGCATATTAATAACATTATTTTGAGTAAGTAAATAATATGCAATTATCAGTGAAGGAATAAGATTCATTACTTTTAGTACCCTGCAATGCATGTTGAATATGGTCAGATGGAAAAACACGTAAGTTTTGTTTTCCTGTGGTCATGTCACGAAGCAGCCTTGCCTTCAGTCTGGACACTACTCCTGCCAGACAGAAGTTAAACTGCTTTTGTTCAAGAAAGCTAGCCCATGGGAAGGAAAAGACACGGATGGCCTAGAAGGGCAAGGATTGTGCTGCCCTCAGTGAAGTGGGTTCCTGGAATTTATAGACAGCTGTGGAGAAGCTTCTGTGCATGGAGCCTCCTCTGTTCTCCCAGACGGCAACAGTCACTAGAAGACCTTGATGGGGTGTTATGTCTAGACTTCTGATGGGGGTGTGCATCTGAAGACTGAACCTCAAGTTCAGTACCTTTGGAAGAGCAGCAAGGGTCCCATTGGCTAGATTTAGCATGGGCGAGTGGACATGATGATCAAACCAAAAAGACATGACTAATGAGAACCTTCCTTGAACTGAAAACTGATTTCTTTTTCCCAAGATTTCTGTAGTGCATAAGAAGCCAGAGGCACTTTTTGCCCTTAACAAAAGGGAAAAGGCCACTAGCTAGGCAGGTGGGTGTTCAGAACCCTATGAAACTGATTTAGAAAATGGAAAATACAAAAGGTGTACATTATTTTTCACCTGAGTCATGTAGAACAAGTTTCTCCTCATTGAAAGGGCCTTGTTAAGTGGAATGTGTTAGCAGCTTCCTCAGTGAGAGTGTCTTCTGAAATGACAGTAGTGGGTTACCGCTTTCCTCTGTCCATTCCTGAGACCACAGAGGAGATCTCACTGGCAGAATATCAGGGACTCTGCTAACGAAGTCTCCTTAGTGTTCAATGTGTTCATTACAACACAGTTCTCGTTTCTTCAGTACTGATCAGTCCAAAGCAATTTAAAATTATTTGTACCTTCATTTCACATTAAAACATTTTTGGCTGGTCACGGTAGCTCATGCCTGTAATCCCAGCACTTTGGGAGGCCGAGGCAGGCAGATCACAAGGTCAAGAGATAGAGACCATCCTGGCCAACATGGTGAAACCCCGTCTCTACTAAAAATACAAAAAGTAGCCAGGTGTGGTGGCACATGTCTGTAGTCCCACCTACTCAGGAGGCTGAGGCAGGAGAATTGCTTGAATCCAGGAAGCAGAGATTGCAGTGAGCCGAGATCGTGCCGCTGCACTCCAGCCTGGTGACAGAGGAAGACCCCATCTAAAAAAAAAAAAAAATCAGTTTAAGAAACATGTTACGGGAGGTTAAATCACTTGCTGAAGATACAGTATTAGTAAGCAGGCTCCCAGGAATTGAATGGAAGGGTTATGTGACTGTAATGTCTATACTGGAATTTCAATCATTATAAATTGATGGACAATTAATTTTATCAAATTTTTGGCAAATACTGAGCAAGGATTATTCATGTGAGAAGGTCAGTCTGCTTTCTAGGGACTCATTCTGTCTCCATTCTTAGATGCCTAGAGCTGTTTGGTCCCTGAGGTCTGTGGGTTCTCTGGAGAAGCATGCCTGAACTCCAGCTCATATAGCCAGAAGGACTTTCATGCTTCGTTTCTCTTAGTCTTGTTTCTCACCTTCCTGCACCTGAAGGCACACATTTCCTGAGGCATACTTTTGTGTTTGATGTTTTCATTTCCCCTGCCTCTACTTTGTTTCCACTGTCTTCTGTTCCTCCTCTTCTTCCGGATTATTCTCCACTTTAGATCTCAGTGCCTGCCTGGCAGAGGACTGGGTTTTCTTCATTCCTTTGTACTTTGATCCTCAGCCTCTATGATTTCCTCCCAGTGTCTGTGTCCCTTGATTCCCTCAAATGCTAATAAGCACTGGTCACTCTACCAGTGCTTGGTTGGCTTTACTGCTCAACATTCCATATGGAAAGGGTCCCAGCTAAAAGCAACATCTAGGTGTGATACTCGAGACACTAAGGTTTGGGAAAAGGATTGCCTGTGGTTTCAAAGAGCATCTTTCTAAGGGCAGCATTCAGTATGTTTTATCACCAGTGAGACACTAAATAGAAACTGGCTTTAGGGCCAGAGCAGAGTTCTTACCTTCTTCTATGCCAAGGTTATTTGCCAAATCTTCAAGGGGATAGGACAGAGAAAGCCAGGAGAGATACTAGTGTGGCAGAGTGGTCACTCAGGCAGTCTGGAAACCAGGTTTTACCAATTGGTAGAAAACTATGTCATACTTCAACAATTTGTGAAGCTGTACCAGTGAGAATTGAATATAAGGTCTAACTCTTACATGTCTGAAAAACAAAAATTTAAGACATTACTGTGGAAAAATAGTTAACTAATATCAAACTTGTTGATAAGATGCTGAATATTACATGACCTTTTCACAGTTTGCTTTTTTAACATTTGATGACATAACTTAAGTTTTAGAAATTAAGATCATACTTGAGTCAAAAGTCTATAGGCTTATTTTTGTTTATTCATTTTTTGTCCTGTAATCTTTCTGATGGTGATCTATCAACAATCTGAAATTAATGAAAATTAGCTTTCCCCTTGATGTTGCCCTCAAAATGCGGAGAATTCCAGAGTCTCAGAAATCTGTCATTTTCCAATGCCACATGTTATTTTCAAAAGGAGCTACCCAAACAAATAGAAATCAAAACGACCTATGCCTGTTCTCCACTAGATTTGTGTATCAGTAGCTTCAAATCCTATTATATGTAAATGATAATAAAATCTTAGGTTGCTATTCCCTTGGCTCCACAGCAGAGACAGTTTTCACTCTAGGAATCTCTAAAAGTAGGAAGTGACTTCTCTAGAGCATTTGGTAAGCCTGTCAAACCATAACCACTTTGAAAGTTGAGTAAGTCATTAGTTTTATGACCTATCTAGCTTAAAAACATGGAAAACTGATGTGATGCTGATTTAATTGAAAACACACAGGGAGATTATTTTCATCACTTCCTGAATAAGGGATAAAGCAATATAAATTATATTGAAATTTTGTCTGTATTTAATTGCTGAGTAGTGTACTGCAATTTATACTTTAAGTACCAATTATTTTAATGTAATTATATTTAATTATTATAATTGCTATTCATATCTTATGTTCTAATAGAGACATATCATATTGAGTGCCTTTTTCACAAAATTACTATATTCCCTTCATGCCAGAAAACAGAATAGGGAATTTACCTTAATTTAGTGGTAATAAGCTATTTGTTTCTTCATGTATTTCAAACTGTTTCAAAATGGATTAAGTTACTAATCTTTATCTTTTTTATTAGGTTATTTTGACCAGGATGTTTTATAACAATTCTGGCAACCCTTTGAAATTAAAAAACAGAAATAGCATGCTTTGTTTGTATATAAATTATGGCTTTATATATTTTATACATTTACGTGTAGATCACACTATAAATTCACATCTTTTTTTCTCCCGTGGGCATTACAGTATAAATAAAAGGGTGGTTAGACATTGTACATTTTTTGCTCTAAATTTATAATGCATTACAATATATTAAACTAAATAAGTTTGTAAATGATAGCACATATAATATTTGAAAATTCAAGAAATAGAAGGGAAAAGGCAATCTACAGTGACTAGAAAACAAATTCCAATTCATTGCCTCATATGACCTGAATTTAATTTGCTTACATTTTTCAAGAGAAACACCTATTTACCGTGTTCTTTTTGATATAGTACATATAAATCTGAAATACCGTGTTTCAGCTTGGGTAATGGAGTCATTACCTCAATTTTAAACATTCTGTAACCTGAAATTGGGATTTAAAATGGACTCATTGGCTGAGCAAAATTACCACAAGTAAAAACAATTTCTAGAAACTTAGAGTCGAGATTTATTTTTCAAATTGCTTTTTTAGATAGAATGAGGAATAATACTCAGGAAACTTTGAAAGCATGTACCTTTCGAACCAAGAAAAATTTACCAGTATACGTTGTAGTGAATAAAAGAGTTAGATGTTTTAACGCTTGTTTACACTAATAATTACAGTAATAATATTGAACATTTATAGTGTATTTAGCAGTTGCAGCCATTTACCAAAAATTCAATGTGTATTAATTTTCACAAAAGCCTACTTGTACTTAAGATACTACTCTTCCCTCTTCCATTTTCCTAGGACAACAGGCACAAACCAACACTGTCTCAAGAAAATTAGGTTATGTGATTTCCCAACCTGATCAATTTTCAGACAGTAAAGCATTTTGCAAATAGGTTTTCCTTTATGTTCCCTATATGATATGAAAAATTCCGTAGTCTCAGAAGTCTTTGCCATTTTCTATGCTGTAGGTTAACTCAGAAGGGATCCCCCAAAACTAACTGGAAACAATATTAAGACCTATGGATCAGAGTATCAACAGCCATAAAAACAAAAATATCTGGAGATCAATGTACACTGGATACTTGCTTTTTTTTTTTTTTTTTTTTGAGACGGACTCTCGCTGTGTCTCCCAGGCTGGAGTGCAGTGGCGTGATCTCGGCTCACTGCAAGCTCCGCCTCCCGGGTTCAGGTCATTCTCCTGCCTCAGCCTCCCGAGTAGCTGGGACTACAGGCGCCCGCCACCTCGCCCGGCTATTTTTTTTTTTTGTATTTTTAGTAGAGACGGGGTTTCACCATGTTAGCCAGATGGTCTCGATCTCCTGACCTCGGGATCCACCCGCCTCGGCCTCCCAAAGTGCTGGGATTACAGGCGTGAGCCCCCGCGCCCAGCCAGATCACTGTTTTTAAGAAGGGTACATTCCAAACAAATGTTTTCCTAAGAATTTGACTAAATTAGACTAAGTGGAACAACTGTTTATGTAAAACTATTTGTGGAGGTTTTTTGCATAGGAAGTGTATACGGAAGTTCAAAGGCATAGACTGTATCCAAGAGAAAAAAGTTGAATGTAGGGGTCATGATTTAATAACTTTGTGACCCTGAAAAATACACTTGATCTTTCAAACCTTCAGTTTTTTATTCTGTAAGATAATATTTTCTGTTCTGTAAGATTAGGCTAATACATATGTTAAATAATATTTGTGGTGATTAAAGGGAGAATGACCACATTGTATTTAGTGTGGAACACTATACACTCATTGAATGTTAGCTGTTTGTTATTACATGAATATATTTATTGTAAAGGCCATGTATTTTTGTTGCTGCGAAGATGACTCTCAGTCTGGTTGTTTCTTATCATTGTAGTGCTTTAAGAAAAATAAATTTGAACCTTTGAAAAAGAGAAATACTCAGTCTTCATGTCTGTATCTTCAAAGTTAGTGTTCTAGTATCTGGCCTGAACATCTGCTTCTTGGTAGGGAGATTGGTGTTGTGGAGGGTGATGAGGCCCACTTGCTTTCTGATGGGTTGAGAACCACTGTGATAGGGAACTTGGTGTACTGAATTATTCTCAATTAAAATGTTTTTTTTTTTAATGCTATATTTTGGGTTAACATTTTTTCTTTTTTTAAAGAAAAAAAGAAAAGAAAATAACATATTATCACCATATGTAACAAAATAAACAAAAGATAGAACATTTTCCCTGGGAAAGCATAGCTTTGATTTTACAAATTCTTACCACTTTTACTCTTTCTTTTATTTAACAGTGTGTGTGTACACCCAGATCTTATGCTGCACCTGTCATTGTGCTGAGCAATGGGGATATCACAGAGAAGGTTGGAACGAGAGTGACAACAGGAGAGACAGTTATAGACAAAATGTTAATCAAATAGAGATCACAGTTTTAGTCCTGTCAGTATATGGATACTCCCTTAACTCCAAATGCATGGCTTCTATAAATTGTCTTGGAGGACTAGGCTTAGGCCTGAGCAAAAATAAGGCGTTTGAGTTTTCCCTCGAATACCAATTTTGAGGTTGGTTTATTTCAATGAATGTGGAAGACAACAGTATATCTATAAATCTGGCTGAGTGAATTAACTCAGCAGGTCTATTACTATTATCATTACCATAATTCAATGAGTTACTAACATTCTTTTCTTAGGGTATAAAAAAGCTGGTTACCAATGGTATTGGTGCTTTTTTCAACTTGAAGTGTGACTCCTTGATGGAAGAAGCCATATTATAATATCGAACAATTCTATTTAGACCTATCCAGGTACATCAGGAGAACATATATGAACCAACATGGGTCAAAGAATGAGACAAACTTAGGTTTCTTCCATGTTTCACTATTTATTGGCTGTATTAGTGAGAGTTACACAACTGCAAAAAAAAAAAAAAAGAAGAAAATCCCAAATGTATCTATGACTTAACCAATAAAAATTCTAAGCAGCTCTCAAATACGGAGTGATTCAGGGAGCTAGGCTTCTGCCATCTCGTAGCTCCAGCCTTGTGTAGGGTCTCAAATCCACTTGGTGGGTAGAATAAGAGAACCTGGAGAAGGCTGACTAGCTTATTAAATATCTTTACCTGGAAGTGACACAGTCACCTTTATTATTGGTGAGAACCCACCAACAAACTTACTTGGATAGAAATCGGAGCTGAGAAATATAATCCTTGGTTATATAGCTACTTCCTTGATGTAAGTCTATAACTTTTGGTGGATATCTAGCCATCTTACCAAGCTAACTCTATGACTTTGAAAACTAAAATTCTATCATTCTGATTCCTGATTTAAAAGAGGAGTAAGACTGGATGCAGTGGCTCACTCCTGTAATCCCAGCACCATGGGAGGCTGAGGCGGGTGGATCGCTTGAGGTCAGGAGTTCGAGACCAGCCTGGCCAACATGGTGAAACCCCTTCTCTACCAAAAAATACAAAAATTAGCTGGTCATGGTGGCATGCGCCTATAATCCCAGCCACCCGGGAGGCTGAGACATGAGAATTGCTTGAACCCGGGAGGCAGAGTTACATGGGCTGAGATCATGTAACTACACTCCAGCCTGGGTGACACAGCAAGACTCCGTCTCAAAAAAAAAGTAAAAATAAAAAAAAAGCAATAATACCCCTGAATGATAGGTAATGAAGATTAACTGAAATAGTGTGCGTAATACTTGATATACAGTCTAATCGTAATATGAATTCTCAATATATGGTAACATGCTATAATTATTATAATCATGTGATCCATACTCTGTATAGGTGGAATGATCACTTCCTTCTCCATCTCTTTAGGGTGATGTAATAGTTTTATTCCATTCCTCCCGAATGCTGATTAATCTTATCATTTTATAATATTACAGCTATTTATGACCTTTTTAAATGAACATTCTTTCCCATAGGAGTAGTAATACCAAATACTTTCTTTTTGTATCTAGGACTTCTGTCAGGGAAGAATTTCAATTCTGAGATTGAAAGTGGCTTTTTTGGGTTAGTAACTATATCGCTTCAGACACAGCATGCATAGAGCAAGGGGGTTACCTCTGGGATTGGCTAAGTCATGGCCAGATGATCCTCCATGCTGCTGACCCTTACAGCATTAGAAAACCTATACTAGTCACAATATAAGGAGTTCTCTCTGCTATGTAGCATCAAACTCATATGACCTTTCAATAAAGTTCCTTTTATTCTGTGTCCTGAAATATATGGTTACTGTTAACGTGTCATGTTGATTGTTATATTTAGTTTCATATTTGTAAACTACATAGCTGTTTTTGTTTTCACATGGAAATTATGAAATGCTATAGCAAATCATCAGTTTCTGTTATTACACCCCTAACAGTAAATACTTCTAAACTATTAAAGAGTGACTTGAGTAGAATTTAATATTCTTGTCACGATATCAAAAGTAAACAGTAACTTTTAATCACTTTCTATTCTCATTATAGCTCCTGTCATAACAACTATTTTCTGAGTTTTTAAATGGAAGAACAAGCAAGCAACAATTTAACGTCACTTGTCATCGTGTCTTAAAGATTGCGTTGTCGCATTAGTTTAACTTCAAATCAAAGTTTAGAAATATTAGTGCTAGGCAGCTATTTATCTTGAGTTATTAACATTTCTTGGTTATTAAAATCTGGTTATTTCTTTGAGGTTTCAATGATTGAAATATAAACTAGAAAGAGGAAAATGTCAAGTGTATCTCATTCTGATTAGTATTATAATTGTAAAGTTGTTTTAGTCTTGCTACATAAGCTATTATTTTAGCCTTCACATTTTAAAAGGCTTCAACATTTTATTGGGAAACATCTGCAGGAAAACAATATTTTAGAGACAGGGAAAGAAAAGAGGAAAACTAAAGTGCTGCAGTGTTAAAGATAAAGAGTGTAGCCTTTATTAAATGAATGTGATGTACCAAAACGTGTACAGGACTTTGGGTAAGAAAACCTAGGTCTGACTCCCCGTACTAGCTGTATGAGATCTTGAGTAAGGTAACCTATAATTTGGAAGTTTTCATTTTCTTCTCTTTAAGATGGAGAGAAAAATTATTCCCATCCCCTATGATTAGTGTAAGATTTAAAAATTGAATAAGAGAAAAGGGCTGCCATTAAAACTAGTAAATACAGAAAACTAGCAGTCTGTTTTTAATCAAAACTATTTTCAACTAAAATAAAAATTTTAATGAAAGAAGCATAATATTGTTAAAAAGCATCCTGCTTTCTATAGTTGTGACCCTGCCTCCCACCTTCCTTTTCAGAATTACGTGGCACAGGCTGATAACGCTTACTATTATTCACACTCTCATGAGACTAATGAAATTCCTGATTTTTAGCTGGACTTATGGCTACTTAAAAATAATGACCACATTTCCTATCCTGCTTTTCAGTGATGTGTGGCCATATGACTAAGTATGTGAGGGCAAGTGGTGTGTGTAACTCTGGGATACATCCTTAGAACAGTGGTTCACAAAGTTTGTTGCTTATCATCATCACTTGAAGGATTTGTTTAAAAACAAAAACAAAAAAAAACAGATGGTTAAATTCCATCCTGGAGTTTTAGATCAGTAAGTCTGGAGAAGAGCTTGAGAATTTGCATTTCTAGTAAGTTCCTAAATGATGCTGATGCTGCAGCTTAAATGATATTGTACTTCAAAAACCTCTGCTTTCTTGTTTTGTTTTTCTTCCACTCTAATGCTCAGAACATGAATGTGATGGCTCAGGATGATTCTAGAACCAAAAGTTTAAGGACCCTATCCTAGGGATAGTAGATAAGACACATAGGACTGAGGACCTAATATGAAACTCATTAATAGTGATTAAGACTTTTTGAGCTGGAAGCAATGGGTTTTGATTTGATAATGCTGTTACTTTTAACTTTGGCCTAACAAAGCTATTTTATATGTATCCAAATATATGGAGGAAAATGTATTTGCAAAATGTGTATGTGTGTGTTGTAACCTAAGGAAATACACACACACACACACACACACACACACACATATACATGTCTATATCTATATCTGTATAGTTGAGCACTGAGTTTTTCATAGGAAATATGAGTAGTTTAAATATTTAGAGTAGCTTAAAAGTATATTATTGTATAAATTTATATTTTAAATCTATGAACATTTCACAGAACTACAAGGGTATATGATTAATAATGAGATTTACGGACTTCGTACATATTGAGAGTACTTGGCTTTCAACCTCATGCCTCATGACTTTTCTAAACTACTGAATGTAACTCAAAAGAAGAATATAACCTGTCATGGGTTATGCCAAAGTAGGCATTTAAAAAAATCTCAGTGAGACATCGGAGAAAAAAGTCAGTATATTCAGTTATCTTTTACTGAAAGCTAAAATCATTGGTAAACCTTTACCTATTTTATATGATTCTAAAATTTTCTTAAGTTTTGAATAATCAGGAGTGGTTTCAATAATAAAAATGTCAATTTTAATTAAAGTTAAAAACCAAAAGTTACTGCTTATTACAGTATAAGGGATGTAGTATAATCTTTTTTATATTCATATTTAGATCTATGGAGAGCAAAAGACATATGTCAAATAAAGTCTATCATCTGTTAACAAACTTTCTAAATTATAAGTAACTCAGTGTTAAATGGCCACACCTCCTAATGTTTCCTCCATTTTAGTTCCCTACGTAGTTTATGAGTTCATAAACATTTACTTAAGTAAAAATTTAAATTCCAAAAGAAAAAAATCCAATTTGGGGTCATTTCATTAATGTTTATCTTTAAAGCAGTTACTATGATATTATGAAAAAAAGAGAAAATACAGTTTAAGCTAAAAGAATTTGAATGTTCCAAACACAAAGAAATGATAAGTATTTAGTAGAGTATTAGCTGGTTTATAAAAATGACATATGCAATATCATTAATAAAAGAGAAATAAAAAATATGTAAATGGAAAATAGAAAAGTATTTTTTAAGAAATGACATAAAGAAAATTTTAAATAATTGAGCCATCAAGATTGACATCATTGCTATATTTTGTTTCCTCGCAGTCAAAGCTAACAGACATAATCAGTTATATAATTTATTCTTCCTTTTTTTCAGAGATAAAGGAAATATACTAACTTTTAAACAAAACAAAAGGTTTTACATTGAAAGCATTGAATTTTAAAAATGGGAAAAACATATTGTGAATCTGAAAATACAAGTTATAGCTGAATGACCCTTTCAGTGAAGATAAAATCACATTGGTTCTTTTTTTCAAAGAAATAATCATATGACACTTCTAATATATAGCTTTATATAAAAGATAGTTGATTAAAATTTATATCTTCACTGCCAGATTGGAAGACCTTTTGTATGGAAATGCATGCCATATCTGGTGTCATATATGTCATATGTCAAGCTTGTATCCGTAATAGGTAAAATAAATGTTTTTTTAGTAATTGATGAAATAACAAAATTTAATACTAAGAAATGTTTCCTGGTGTTTTAATCACATAGCAGATAAATCAGAAGAATGTATGTAGCTAATGTGTCCAAAAAGAGAAGTCAAGTAGGCAGTGGTTATTAAATCACATTTCTTGATGTGAGTATTGATGTGGGTGAGGATAATATGATTACCGATGCCACAGTTCTACTCCTATCAAATTAAAATTTTGCAAAAATAGTAGAAAATGAATCTTACGCTTAAGAATTTGAATTTAGAAAACTTAAGTTATGAGATAAACAAACAATAATGGCACTCACATAATATTTACAACATGCCAAGCACTCTTCCAGTGCATCGTATGTTGGAATTAACAAAGTTCTCACAATGACTTTCTGGGTGGTATCATTAACGCTCTCATGTTGTGAAACTCAAGCTCGTGTAGCTAGCAAGTGCTGGACCCAGGGATTGGATCAAGTCTGATTCATGAGTGTATGCTCTAATCAGACTTTTATTCTATACTTCTAAAACATCCAAACAATTTACTTTATTTTTTGTATCTGATTATTTTAAATTATTTGCATATTATTCAATTTCCAGGACTATTGGAAGTAGTAAATTTAATTTAACTTTTAATATGTGGAATTACTAAACTCTCCCTTTTTTATGTAAGCTTTCTTATGTGTTAGATCTGAATAGGCAACACAATTTATGGGAGAGCCAAAACCATTCTAGGGAAGATATGGAAAAATAAAACAGAAGGATTTGAGTGCATTTTAAATGTGAATGTGATGATGTTATGTGATTAACATTTATGAAATGTTAACTTATGCGATTATCTTTACCTAACTTTTGATGAAAAAGTAGTTGAACCTCTAGGACTTTTTCAAAAACCCTATGACAAAGAAGTCAGTAAAGTGGAAAAAAATAACACTTTTTGTTATGAATCTACAAAAATAGGGGTTTCTGGAACACTTTGTAGTCTATATTATAACACTACAATCCACTATGTCAATCAAGAAAAAGGGGATATAATTGATAGGCTGCTCTGTCCACAACTGATGAATATTTGTTGCTATTTGATGGTTGCTAACAAATTGGTGGCTTCTGCTGTCAGCAGTGCTATCAGAGTACAGTTCTATTATATTCTCATTAACATAATGATAAATTAACATTAAGAAAACACTTTCTGTAAGAATTTATGAGATTCTGTGCTATTAAGCATGTTACAATGTGGACAGAAAATTTGCAGAAGGCTGTATAATAATAAAAACTTTAAAAATATATTTGTAGAAGTAGTCAGTGACCTGAGAGTTTAGACTGTTGATGACTGGCTTGTTCATATGTTAATGTGAAGTAATTATTCCAGTGAATTGAAGCTGAAAGTCAACATGTATATTCATTAATTTAGTTTAAGCTTCCTTATTGTTAATCACAGTTGAGGTATCTATTTTCAGCAGACTGATCCATAACTTTCCCATCAAGGTTTGCCAACCATAAAATCTAAACATTTTTTTTCCTGCCAACTTTCTAATTTCTAATTAGGAAATACTTTGTGACTCTTTAAAATCTTAAATCCTTGTTTGTCTTTATGAACTGACTTTGTGGGTCAGAAATCTGTTAAATATTGCATATAATTTGTCTTTTGATATTCACTAATATTTCACAATATTTATAAGCATGTTCAGTTATTAAATGATTAGCTATTTCTTAATAAGTACCTCTTACTGATAGTGTGTTATGTCAGAAACAATATCATGTGTTTACGAAACCCTCCTTTTTTTCTTTGTGACTCATCCTAATGAAATTTCCCAGCATATCTTATAGCCGAGTGGGATCATGTGACTTGGTTCTGGCTACTGGAATGTTGATTAAAGTAGAATATGCCACTTTCAGGTCTTGCTCATTGAAAGGGCTTCCTTATTATCTACCAAGCTCGCTCCATCTTTCTTCTCACATCCTGATGATGAAAATCCAGTGGAGGACCCCAAAACCCTGAAGATATATTGAAGTGTAAGATGGAAGTAACCTAGATCCTGAATGATCATATGGAGCAAATTCCTACTGCTGACTACATTGGACTATGAAGTGAGTGAGAAATAAACCTGTAGTGTTTACACTAATGAGACTGTCCGAGTTTTTGTTATTGCTGTTAGTCTACCTTGACCAATATATTTGTGCCTAGCACAAAATTGGAAGTTGGAGAAAATTAAAAACAAAGGAGTGTCTCCACCATGTATGTGTATATTTTTGTAGATCGCAAGTTAAAAGTCACTATAAAAGGCCATAGTTATTTGGATACTATTGTATTGGGCAAAGCAACTCTACTATGAATGCAATAAGAAGTAGCAAAACAAAGCTAATAAAGAGAAGCTGTTCTTTTTTTTTTTTTTTTTTTTTTTTTTTTTTTTTTTTGAGACGGAGTCTCGCTGTGTCTCCCAGGCTGGAGTGCAGTGGCGCGATCTCGGCTCACTGCAAGCTCCGCCTCCCGGGTTCACGCCATTCTCCCGCCTCAGCCTCCCAAGTAGCTGAGACTACAGGCGCCCGCCACCACGCCCGGCTAGTTTTTTGTATTTTTAGTAGAGACGGGGTTTCACCGTGTTAGCCAGGATAGTCTCGATCTCCTGACCTCGTGATCCACCCGCCTCGGCCTCCCAAAGTGCTGGGATTACAGGCTTGAGCCACCGCGCCCAGCCGAGAAGCTGTTCTTCACTTCAAAATTGAATTTCATTTCTGTAATCATAATAGAATAAGAAATGCAGTCATCTAGAGATCAAAGCATACAATAAGTGTACTTTATATATATCTATATATTTTATATATATAGATATATGGAGCTTAACATTCTCTAAGCAGTTTTGATGACACAATAGTAAAGAGATCAGTTTTTAATGCAATACTATATATTTCTGATTATCAGGCAGACAAATTAACAAAGAGATATAATAACGACAATCATATTTTGAGTGCTTCTCAGATGCAACCATAATTTGGGACCCCATTATATACATTATCCTACTTAATGGCTACAAACTGATTTTGGAGATATTGAACAAAATCAGAGAGGCTAATTTGCCCATGTCATGTAGCTCTTGAGTACTAAGGGTAAGATTTATCCCTAGGCCCAGCCTCTTTCAGAGATAATACACTGTTCATTATGTGAGCAGAGACTGGAGTAGGTAAGTAGGAACCAGAAAGGATAACTGAGATAACTGAAAGTACATGTTCCAAATATTTTTCCTTTATTTTAAAAAGTTGAAATAAATTTCAGTTACTCTGAACCTTATTAAAGTGATATACCAAGTGTTTCCTATTATTTCCCATTTTCACTTGTTTGGGCTAAAGTGTCTATATATTTTAGACATTGTTGTTGTAATTTTTTTCTACATAATCTAACCTAATATTAACCACTCCCTGAATATTGTGTTGGAGAAGGTAATGAGATTTTAAAATAATCATAAATGGAAATAAGATAAATGATTAAAACATCATCTCTATTATAGAATAAAATAAAGATTATCAATAAAGTCTATAATTATTTGATAATGAAGTTTAGTATTGTGAATGTAAAACCATTTTATAATGTATTATGATGCAAATTTTCAACTTAGGGCACACTGTCTCTGATTTGTCATTTTTACTGTGGTGAGTAAATCATCATAACTGTATTTTTGATCAATTCAAGCTTTTACAGTAAATTTTGAACATATAAATTATTTAATACAGGAATAAGGAAAATGAATCCAATACTTAGAAAAAAAATGAATTAATTAGAACATATTAAAAGTGAGCTTTGCAGATATCTATTGTAACTACTTCATTTTACAAAGGAAGATTCAGAGACATTGAGTGGCTTTTCTAAAATGTCACTGATAGGATGAAATCGACTACAAAATCTAGTTCCTTTGTTCCCATGATATGTCCACTCTCTCCAGTTGTTGTTTGTCGGTCTGTGTGGCCACTGCATACCTTTTGAGTGACTTTATTTAATTTCCAAATAAGTTATAATTGAATATTTGACTGGGTGTCATGTTGTTCATGTGGGAATAATCCCAAAGGCCCAGTGTGTCTCCTCCAAATGCCCATTTGGAGTTCCTGTTCATCTCTCATTCATTTAAGCAGGTTTTTCTGTCTGGGACAGATTCTAGCCTCCAATGTCAGGGATACACCTGAGCACTGAGAAACTTCTTGAAGGTGTAACTTTACTTTTAGGTTTCTGTTAGTAAAATCTAAATAGGTATTTTATTTTTTGGAAATATGTGGATTATCAAACTTTAAAATTCTTTACAACATGACACCTTGATATTTACAAAATAAATCTTCCTGAGTTTAATGCAAAAGATTGATTAAATATCTTATTCTTATTTTAATTTTATTTTTCTTGATTTGTAGTTCTCTAATCAGACAGATCTGTATTCAGTTTCAGCTCTGCCACTTACTATTTTGACTATTCATTGACAAATAACTACTCTAAATTTCAGTTTCCTCCCAAATGATAAGGAAACATCTCCCTGTTGGAACTCTTTATCCAAATTGTTTGGCCTATCAACTTGCTCGATCAATAAAACGTGCCAGAGATGATATCTGGGACTTTGATGGCTAGGTCATCAGAAGCCTTTCCCCTTTTCTCTGGACTTCTTGGGACTCAGACTTTCTCTGGAGGCACTGAGCCACCATGTAAGAAACCCTCATAGCTTGTGATCTTCATGCTCGAGAGCTACATTTAGGTAATCTATCAGCAGTATCAAATAAGTCCTTTCTTCCAACCATCCTCAGGAAGACACCAAATGCATGAGTGAAGCAATCTTGGATTCTCTATCCCAGACTGTCCATATCAGACACAGAGTAATCTTAGTCAATACTACATGGAACAAAGCATTGTTCAACTGAGTCCTAACCAAACTCCTGACCTATAGAACTGTGAGATACAAAAAAATGATTGTTATTTTAAGCCATTAAATGTGGGTAGGGGGATGGTGTATGACCACAACATTTAGGTCAAAAAAATATTCCTAAGGCCCAATATATTGTAAATTTAATGAAGAGCTGTTAAAGGATACAGACGTATGCTTTGTACATAATTATACAATTATGTACAAATATGATTAAACTTCTATGCTTTTGCTGTTGTGAAGAGTGCTGCAATGAAAATATACATGCATATGCCTTCATAGTAGAATGATTTATGCTCTTTTGGGTATATACCCAGTAATGGGATTGCTGGGTTAAATGCTGGTTCTGTTTTTAGCTTTTTGAGGAATTGCCATGCCACTTTCCTCAATAGTTGAACTAATTTACACTCCCATCAGCAAAGTATAAGCATTTCCTTTTCTCCACAACCTCGCCAGCACCTGTTATTTTTTGACTTTTTAGTAATAGCCATTCTGACTGATGTGAGATGGTATTTCATTGTGGTTTTGGTTTGCATTTCTCTAATGATCCATGATATTGAGCTTTTTTTCATTTGCTTTTTGGCCACATGTATGTCTTACTTTGAAAAGTATCTGTTCGCGTATGTCCTTTGCCTAATTTTTAATAGGATATTTTTTTCTCGTAAATTTATTTAAGTTTCTTATAGATGCTAGATATTACATCTTTGTCAGATGCACAGTTTGCAGAAATTTTCTTCTATTCTTTAGGTTGTCTGTTTACTCTATTGATAGTTTCTTTTGCTGTGCAGAAGCTCCTTAGTTTAATTTGGTCCCATTTGTCAATCTTTGCTTTTTTGTGATTGCTTTTGGCATATTTGTCATTAAATCTTTGACCATTCCTATGATATTTACCATCCAGAATGGTATTTCCTAGGTTGTCTTTCACAGTTTTCATAGTTTGGGGTTTTACATTAAAGTCTTTAATCCATCTTCAGTTGATTTTTGTATATAGTATAAGGAGGGGATCTTGTTTCAATCTTATACCTGTGGCTAGCCAGTTATCCCAGCACCATTTATTGAATAGGGAGTTCTTTCCCCATTGCCTGTTTTTGTCACCTTTTTCAAGGACCAGATGATTGCATGTGGCATTATTTCTGGTTTGTTTATCCTGTTCCATTGGTCTATGTGTCTGTTGTTGTACCAGTACCATGCCGTTTTGGTTAATGTAGCCCTGTAGTATAATTTGAAGTCAGGTTATGTGATGCCTCCAGCTTTGTTCTTTAGCTTAGAATTTCCTTGACTATTTGGGCTCTTTTTTGGTTCCATATAAATATTAAAATAGTTTTTTTGTTGTTGTTGTTCTGTAAAAATGTCATTGGTAGTTTGATAGGAATTGCACTGAATCTGTAAATTGCTTTGGGCAGTATGGGCATTTTAACAATTTTGATTTCTCCTATACATGATCATGAAATGTTTCCCATTTGTTTGTTTCATCTCTGGTTTCTTTGAGCAGTGTTTTGTAGTTCTCCTTGTAGAGCTCTTTCACCTCCCTGGTTAGCTATATGCCTAGGTATTTTATTCTTTTGAGGGTAATTGTGAATGTGTTTGAATTCCTTGATATATAGGAATGCTTGTCACTTTAGTACATTGATCTTGTATCCTGAAACTTTGCTGAAGTTGTTTATCAGTTGAAGGAACTTTGGGGCCAAGGCTATGGGGTTTTCTAGTTACAGAATCATGTCATCTGCAAACAGGAATATTTTAACCTCCTCTCTTCCTATTTGGTTGCCCTTTATTTCTTTCTCTTGCCTGATTTCTCTAGCCAGGACTTGCAATACTGTGTTGAATAGGAGCAGTGAGAGAGGGCATCCCTGTCTTATGCCCTTTTCAAGGGTAATGCTTCCAGCATTTGCCCATTCCATAGAATGTTGATAAATGACTCTTAGTATTTCGTGATATGTTTCCTCAATATCTAGTTTACTGAGAGTTTTAACAAGAAGAGATGTTTAATTTTATCAAAAGCCTTTTCTGCATCTATTGAGATAATCATGTGTTTTTTTCTTTAGTTCTGTTTATATGATGAATCATATTTATTTATTTGCATATGTTGAACCAAAATTGCATCCCAGGGATGAAGCCTACTTGATCGTGGTGAATAAGCTTTTTGATGTGCTACTGGATTCAGTTTGCAAGTATTTAGTTAAGGATTTTTGCATCAATGTTTATCAAGGATACTGGCCTGAAGCTTTCTTTTCTCATAATGTCTCCGCTAGGTTTTGGTATTAGGATGATGCTGTCCTCATTGAATTACTTGAGAAATTATTCATTCTCAATTTTTTGTAATAATTTCAGTAGGAATGGTATCAGCTCTTCTTTGTACATTGGGTGGAATCCAGACCAATCTGTTTGGTCTTGGACTTTTTTTGGCTGGTAGCTATTTATTACTAATTCAGTTTCAGAGATCTGTTATTGATCTGTTCAGGGAATCAGTTGCTTCCTGGTTCAGTCTCCACAGGGTGCATGTGTCCAGGAATTCGTCTGTCTCATCTAGGTTTTCCTGTTTGTGTGCATAGACGTGTTGGTAGTAGTCTCTGATGCTTGCTCGTATTTCTGTGGGGTCAGTGTTAACATTCCCTTTGCCATTTCTAATTGTCTTTATATGGATCTTCCCTCTTTTATTCTTTACTAGTCTAGCTTGCAGCCTATTTATCTTATTAATTTTTAAAAACTCCTCGATTGGTTCTCCTTTGAATTTTTTTTTGTGTCTCAGTCTACAGTTCCACTCAGAGATTGTTTATTATCTTTTGCTCTCTTTAGATTTGGTTTGCTCTTGCTTCTCTAGTTCTTTTAGTGGTTATGCTAGGTTGTTAATTTGAGTTCTTTCTAACTCTTTGATGTGGGCATTTATTGCTATAAATTTTCCTCTTACCACTGTCTTAGCTGTGTCCCAGAGATTCTGGTATGTTGTATCTTTGTTCTCATTAGTCTCAAAGAGCTTCTTTATTTCTACTTCAATTTCATTATTTATCCAAATATCATTCAGGAGCAAGTTGTTTAATTTCCATGTAATTGCGTGGTTTTGAGCAATTTTTTAAGTCTTGATTTCTGTTTCTATTGGACAACAGTCCAATAGTGTGTTTGGTACAATTTCAGTTCTTTTGCATTTGCTGAGGATTATTTTCTGTCAGATTGTGTGATCAGTTTTAGAGTATGTGCCATGTGACAATGAGAAGAATGTGTATTCTTTTGGTTTTGGGTGGAGAGTTCTGTAGAGGTCCATCAGATCCATTTCATCCAATGTTGAGTTCAGATCCTGAATATCTTCATTAATTTTCTGCCGTGATGATCTGTCTAAATACTGTCAGTGGAATCTTGAAGTCTGTCACTATTACTGTATGGGAGTCGAAGTCACTTTGTAGGTCTCTAAGAACTTGTTTTATGAATCTGGGTGCTTCTGTGTTGGGTGCATATATATTTAGGATAGTTAAGTCTTGTTGAATTAGACCTTTTACCATTATGTGATGCCTTTCTTTGTCTCTTTTCATCTTTGTTAGTTTAAAGTCTGTTTTGTCTAAAATTAGGATTGCAACCCCTGCTTTTTTCTGATTTCCGTTTGCTTGGCAGATTTTCCATAATTCCTTTGTTTTGAGCCTAAGGGTGTTATTGCATTTGAGATGGGTCTTTTGAAGACAGCATACCATTGGGAACTAGGATTTTACTGAAGTGTGTATATTAAGAGCAAATTTTTGCCTGCAACAGATGTGGAAATGCTTGGAAATATTAATAGAAATGTTAATTTGTTTAGTCATAACTATTGTCATTGGCATGATGCTAACTGGCTTAGTATATTGAAGGTATACTACACTGTCTCAGTTTATCCAATGATTCTGAGGAAACTACTTCAGATTAAGGCAAACTCAAACTGATTCAACTTTTTTCCTACAGTTTCCAAACTCTCAGAATTTCCCCCAATCTCAATTCCAGGTTTACAGGCACATCCTTATATTAATATTGCCAATTTTATCATAATATCTCCAAAAATAATAGTGAACAAATATTGTATATGCCCAGTGAACTTCCTTGGTCACATTTTGTCTCTGATTTTTGCTTTTAAAGTCAAATCCACCTGGTTTCCACCTACCCCATAGCCTATATAAAAAATACAAAGGACAAATAACATAGCATGGGTTGCTGTATTAGTTCATTTTCACACTACTATAAAGAAATATCAGAGACTGGGTAATTCATAAAGGAAAAAAGTTTAATTGACTCGCAGTTCCACATAGCTGCGGAGGCCTCAGGAAACTTACAGTCATGGTGGGAGGCGAAGGAGAAGCAGGTACCTCCATCACAAGGCGACAGGAAAGAGAGAGAAGCAAAGGGGGAAGAGCCTTTTATAAAACCATCAAATCTCCTGAGAACTCATTCACTTTCATGAAAACAGCATGAGGAAAAAGACCCCCATAATCAGTTCACGTCCCACCACATCCCTCCCTCAACACGTGGGGATTATGAGGATTACAATTTGAGATGAGATTTGGGTGGGAACACAGTGCCAAACCGTATCAGTTGCCTATTTTCTCTAAAGTTAATGAACTATAATACTATAAAATACTCCATTTTGTCTGATAGTGTGTTTTAATTTATTGTTTTGTTTTTATTTTTAGTAAATCTACTATAAGATTTTGCATTGTGTTTACCATGAGGCTTACAAAACTCTTATAACATGTTATTTTGAAAAGATGACAAGTTATTTTAGATCACACAGAAGAGAAACAAACAAAAAATGAGCCAGGCATGGTGGCTCACACCTGTAATTCTAACCTTTTGGGAGGCCTAGGTGGGCAGATTGCCTAAGCTAAGGAGTTCAAGACCAGCCTTGGCAACATAGTGAAACTCCATCTCTACTAAAATACAAAAACTTAGCCGGGCATGGTGGTGTGTACCTATAGTCCCAGCTACTTGTATGGCTGAGGTGGGAGAATCACTTGAACCTGGGAGGTGGAGGTTGCAGTGAGCCAAGATCGTGCCACTGCGCTCCAGCCTGGGTGAGTGACAGAGCAAGACTCTGTCTCAAAAAAATAAAATAAAATAAAATAACAGAAAATGAAAAAAAATCCACACTTTAACTCCACACTCCAACATTTTGTCCTTTTGTTGTATCAATTTACATATTGTCATATTGCCTATCTTTTAAGTTGCTATAGCTATTATTGTTTTTGATAAATTTGTCTTTTGGCTTCATACTAGAGTTATAAGTGGATTGCACAGCACAATTACAATATTAGAGTATTCTGGATTTCTCAGTGACTTACTCTTCCTACTTGTGGGTTTTATACCTTCAAATGTTTTCTTTTTGCATGTTAGTTTTTTGTTTGTTTGTTCTGTTTTTTCATCTTTCAGATTGAAGAACTCCCCTTAGCATTTCTTATAAGACAGATCTGGTGATGATAAATTCTCTCCTTCATATTGGAAGAGAGATTTGCTGCATACAGTATTCTTGGATGGCAGGATTTTTCTCTTTAAGCATTTTTAAAATGTTCTCTTACTCCTACCTGGTCTGTATGGTTTCTTTTGGGAAGTCTGTTGACAGACGAATTGGAGTTCCTTTATTTTCTTTGCTTCTTTTGTGCTGCTGCTTTTAGGGTCATCTCTTTGTTTGTGACCTTTGATAATTTAATTATTGTATGCCTTGAAGTAGTCTTATTTGAGTCATATGAATTTGGTATTTTCTGACCTTCCTGTACCTAGATGTTTATGTCTTCCTCAAATTTTGGTAACTTTTCTAGTATTTATTTTATTTTTGAGATGGGGATCTCACTGTATCACCCAGGCTGGTCTTAAATTCCTGGCTTCAAGGAATTCCCCCACCTTAACTTCCTAAGTAGTTGGGATTACAGGCATGAGCCACTGTGCCAGTTCCCATTAGAAAATGCTTTATGGAGAAGCAGTTTTTCTCTTGGACAGCTTCAAAGGTTTCCCAAGGAGAAAAATAATAATAAAATTTATAAAATTGTGATATTTCATTGTCAGAGTAATTTCACTGAATTAGTTTAAGTGATCAACTGATGTCAGTAACTTAAAATTGGATCAAGACTTTGTTCCAGTTTAAGACATGGGAAACCCTTATTAATATAAGTAAGGGTGAATCCATACTCCCTGCCTTTTGATCTAACAATCTTTAAGAGTTACTTGAATATTCCTGCAGAAGCCCAAGTCACCCGATGATAGGTTTTAAATGGAGCATAAAAACTAAAGATCTTGGGGGTACAGAATGATTTCTTATGCAAAATGACAAGTGTTTTTCAGTGATAAAATTTTTAAATAAGAGAATTAGCCAAGGAAAGGCAATTCTCTGTGAATGAGAGCCTCATTGATACTTCAGATTCCATCTGGGTATCTGCCTTCTAAAAGAATTAGTTAACGTGCTTGACTATTCCTATCTGCAGTTCTCTCTGGTTGTGTGGTTAGGGACTCTCTCTGTCCTGCAGCTTCCTTTTGTATGCAACATGTTATAATCCCTCCTTTCACTTGCATAGATTCTCTACCTAAAGGCTCTCCTCTGTTAACTGAATGTCTTTCTCTGGTGTCCTACTGATGGCAGCTGTATCCTGTGTGACCACTGCTGTAGCCACAGGCTAGCCTGAATTCTTGTACCACTGTCTACGTCCCATCTATATACTAGGTTTTTCTCAGCATTTGGGTTAGAAAATATTTAACATAGAAGTTGACAGGTTTTTTCTTATTTTCCTCTCTAATTCTTTCAGCTTTCAAATGTAAGAGCTACCTCCAAAAAGATTCCTCTAAGTTAAATACCCAGGTATTTGTACATGTTAGCCTGTTCTTTATATCTTTTGCAGTCTTTGAGTGGGGTGGTTTTCCCAAAACAAGACATTAATTTTGCATTCAAAACTTCACACACACACACACACACACACACACACACACATACACACACACACATACACACACACACGGTTAGTATATGGAAAGGGCAGAATTCATAAAGGAAAAGGTAAAGTTTTCAGTAAAGGGTTAGAGACTACAAGGTCGCCACCTAAAAAGAAAATTCTGTTTGCATATCACACCTTCTATGAAGGAAAATTCCAGAAGGAACAAATTATAAAACAAATATAGGAAATTAAATCACAAAAAACTAGAAGAAATACAGAAAAAAAATATTTTTCTGTAAACTGAGATAGTGGAAGCCTTTCTGACAATGAAATAATAACCAGAAGCTATAAAACAAGAAAGTAAATTTGATGATATGCAATAATGTTTTAAAAATTTGATAAAGCCAACATAAGCAAAGTCAAGCAGAAAACTGGGAAAATATCTGATTAAGCTCATTTCAGATACAAAGGACCTATTTTCCAAATACACAGTTCCTGTATGTAAATAAAAAAGCAGCAGAACTCCAGGTGAAAAACAAGCAGAAATATTAACAGAGGATTCATAGGATATGAAACACAATTGAGTGGTAAAGATGGCAATACTCAAAATTATTCATAATCAGATAAATATACATTAAATCTCTATTCACATATAATTTCTTACCTATTAGTTTGTTAGAAAACAAAGTGTTTGGCAACTTACTAGATTTCCAAGAATGTGGAGAATCTGTACCATCCCAACATTGTTTGTGGGAGTACAAAGTGGTATACTGTAATGAAGGCTATTTGGTAATATATTTTGAAATATGAAATAAATATTCTTACATAAAATTTTACTCCCAGAAATTATTCTTTTACTTTACTTATACAGTAACAAAATAACTTAGATGCAAGGTAACATTATTACAGCATTGTTTGTAACAACGAAATATTATAAAATGAAACTATTTTTCATCAATAGGAAATTAGTATATCCATACAACAAATAAAGCATAACCATACATGTAAGTGTGGTATGTCCATGGAATCATTAATATGGAGTGTCCAGAATAGTCAAGTCTGTAGAGAAAGAATTTAGATTACTGCTTGTATAGGGCTGGAGAGAAAGGGGTATGGGGAGTGATTGCTAATGGATGCAAGGTTTCTTTTTGGGATTATGATAATGTTTGAAAATTTGATTATGTAGATGTTTCTACAACTCTAAATATGCTGTATGGAATATTGAATTGCACAGTTCATTGAGTGAACTTTATTGTGTATAAATTGTATCTCAAAGCCATTAAATAAATAAATTTAAAAGCTTCCTCATTGTTTACATTAAAAGCCATTTGTTCATTCAAAAAATATTTTAAGACAGATTCTGTGCCAAGCACTGTTTTGATTACTTAGGATACATCATGACTGAAACATGTTATCTGTCCTGAAAGAGACAACTGCCAAAATAGGAGGAAAACAGATGCACACATATTAAAAGTCTACAATAAAGGAACATGCATAATTCTTGGAAGCACAGAGTAAGTAAAACTTCACAGGGAAGCTGGGGAAGGCTCTATAAGAGGAGGTAACGTTAGAACTCCCCTTAATGTATCAGAAAAATCTCTCCAGGTATTGAGTAATGGTGAAACAATTTAAGGTAAAATCATGAAGACTTGAAAATCTGATAAAAGAATAGCTGTGTGGAACTGCAGTGCAAGCAGGGAGTTAGGGAGAGCTGTGGCAGATGAGGCCACAGCAGTAGATAGGAACAGATTGAGAAGGGCCTTATCTACTTTGCTGGGAAATCAATGTCTTATTTTGCATGGAATAGGATATCATGACTGGTTTTTAAAGGGAACCAGATGTTTCCTTTAGAAATCTCTTTCAGGTAGTATGAGGATTAGATTGGAAAGAAATGAAATTAAAGGTATGGGGATCATAGAATCTAGTTCATTATGCTCTTGGGAGAAACAGTGGGGATCTAATTAGGATAATGCAAAGGTGTTGCAGCAGTTAGATTTGGTCAACACTTTAACAGTAGAAAAAGACTTGCTAATGATAGGGAAGGGGGGGGCAGGGAAGTGCTGGGTAGAGAAGGGCGTGGTTCCTCTCAAGGGCTCCACCCTCAGGCCTGTGCCAATGGACCTAGGTGAAGACAAGCACTCCTACTTTTGCACTCCATATTGCATTTCCCAAGACCACCCTGGCATGTCATGCTCACATCCTGTGCCTATAAAAACACAGACCCTAGTGGGCAGAGACACAAGTGCCTGGACGTAAAGAGAAACACACCAGTAGATGAACACACAAGCAGCTCGACATCGAGAGGATGTCAAGAGGAGCACCCCAGTGCAAGAGCACACTGACAGATACCCACAGGCCAGCAGGCCATTGACTGGCTGAGCCACCCAGAGTTTGGTGGGGGCGGTTGGAAGAGATCCTGGGCCGCTGAACAGCCTGACTCCAGAGGAAAACAACCTTCCTACTCCATCCCCCTTCTGGCTTCCCCATCTACTGAGAGCTTTTACTCAATAAAACCTTGTACTCATTCTCCAAGCCCCTTTGTGATCCGATTCTCCTGGTATGCCAAGGCGAGAAACCCCAGGATACAGAAAGCCCTCTGTCCTTGTGATAAGGAAGGGGGTCTAATTGAGCTAAGACAAGCCATCTACTGACTGCTAAACTAAAACAGCACCCTGTAACACACGCTCACTGGGGCTTCAGGAGCTGTAAACATTCACCCCTAGACCCTGCCATGGGGTCGGAGCCCCAAATCCTGCCTGTGTGCCTCCACCCCCTAGGGGTTTTGAGCAGTGGGGCACTGAAGAAGCAAGCTACACCCCCATCGCATGCCCTGCAAGGGGGATAAGGAAATTTTTCTCGTTTCAATAACTTACCAAGTGTATAGAGAAGGGAACAACAACTATTCAGGTATTTGGGATCAGAGTGTTCCGGTTTGACTTGGTGATGGTGATGGTCCAGTTTGACTTGGTGATTCTTTCTTCCAAAGAAAATTCACCATCCTTGTATCTTCCAATCGACCAGGATCCTTGGTCATTATTAGGTGTTTAAAGGTTGAATGAATGATTGAATAAAGTCACTAGTCTCCTACTTTTACTACTTTGCAGGTTTCTCTATAGATTAATATTTTAATTTTATATATGGGTGTTTACAATAAGTGACATTTTTATTGAGTAGTATTTTATACTGGGAGAAAAATCTGCCTGAATATTCAAGAAGTAAATAGTATTGAGAAGAGCTGTTTGCATTTTCATCAGCCTTCTTAAACTAGCTTTATACCTGGGGTCCCTGCTTTTATTCTTACTCCCTTTCACAACCGAGTCATCCTGGATGATAACATCTGTTTATACTTTCGTTATACATCACTTTCCTCATTTCATTCCTTGGTTGAAGACCATATGTTGTTTTCCTATTGCTTACTGTACTGAGTCTGTACTTATCTACTTTTATTAAAAAGTCTTTCATAAGCTGAGCCTGTTTTCTCTCTCTTACTTCCATGAAGATAGTTATTTGTAACTGATTAATTTCTAATTTCTAACTAAGTTATTTCTAACTTCACGCTTGTCCCCAATAAAAATTGTTTTATCCCTTGTTTGTATATTTTTGATGTTGTTTCTATTTTTAATGCACATCTTCAATCTTTTTCAGAGTCTATTTCATGTACATGTCTTCTGTTAGAATTTACGTGATTCTGATGGATTAGGAAGGCTGAATTTCTAGAGAATAAATATAGCATGTGCCACATAATTTATCATTTTTTTAAATGTTACATTCTGTCATTCCTCATTGTTTTTCTGTATTGTATTTCCTCAACTAGATTTTTAAGTTATTTCAGCCTAAGGATTTCATTGTAGTTTTAGAGTGAAATTATGTGTTATATAGCTTAAATATTTTAAAGTATATATTCTCGGGTTTTCAAATGAAACTGCGTGATACTTTTCTAAGTGCTAGCATTGTTATTGTACATAAGGGACCTAAGTTACTCTCACTAAGTTTGGCCTCATTTGAAACATAGCAGGATACCTTTTCTTATCTCTGAAACCTTTATAATTCTAGCTGGTACTTTCCATATCATGCAGTGCAAACGTGGGTAAATTGCATGCTAGGTAAAAGCTGTCAGGGTGTTACCCACCACAGGAAGTAGTAGAGGAAGAGTGTTAGTGGAAAGTCAGTGGAAAGCTCAGTAAGAAAAGGAGCACATGAAAACAATATGCTGGTTCTTATCAATAGTTAAAACCAACTGGATCGCAAGTGTTCGCATTTAAAATCAATCAATGGATGCCAAAATAGCTTAGTCAGCATGAACCATTGATATTTGCAGATTTCATTCATTCCAACCCTGGTATGAGATTGGACAGAAAACAACACAGAAAGACCTGCAGCAAATGGCACAATCTTTATTACATTATACACCCTATATGCCTATTTCTTCAAAGTACAAGGCATTGCCAAGGAAAGTACACAAGAAAAGAACACAATGCTTAGGTCAAAATATATGTGTAATGCTTCATTATATGACATTATAGAGTCTTGAGATCTAAAAGATGAAGGGACGATTTTTCAGTGACCCACTCCATGTGCTTCTGGCAGAGGCTATTGCTTGAGAAGATACAGGCAGAAAATTCATCACCTTACAAGGTAGCCTATATCATTTTTAATAGCTTTATCCTGGTGGACAAGCTAAACATTAACAAGCTTGGGAATTTCTGGCACTGCTGTCATTCTCTTTGGGACCTTGACCTCACTTCCAAATACTTCCAGTTATTCCTGAGAATGTGTTCTAAGGATTCTGTTTTACAACTACAGTGTTGCATTCAACATTTTCCATTCTTGCTCCAGCTTTCCATGTAGACGTTCAAAGCTATGGTGGACATCAAATGTTGGAGCCATTCCGGTGGCACGTACAACACTCCAAGGACTGAGCAGAGGGCAGCCAGAGTGACAGACGGTAGCCCATACTCATAACCACCTCTGTATTCTATTGCACTTGCAACAATCTTTTGATATTATTGATTTATTGCCAAGTTTTTCCTGTTCATGTAAGATGCTTGAGAGCAAGAACCATGATTTATTTGATTTGGATTATAAATAATTTTAAATGAATGAGTGATTTTAAGCGTCCATCCATAGCCCAAATAATGCAATCGTCACTTTCCTTTTAGTGAGTTATTTTCCCAGAGAAGACTGCCTTGTAAAACGTATAAATGAACCTCTCACAGTCTAGCTTTTTATAGACATGCATGACCCAAATTTAGGGTGAAGACTGTTTAGGCTTAAGGTGGAATACACGCTGGATTCGTAAGTTAGTGTTAGTATGAAACACGACTGTCTCTCATGGGCCTAGTTCAGCCCAGTGGAACTAAATAGAATAAATCTTCTCCACTGGCATGGAAAAGAGAGCTGTGTTAGGGATTTACAACTTCATGAAGACTTTTAAGTTAAATTTTAAAGAAACTTGAATAAAGCAACTGTCAGTAACTCTATTGCTTGGAGTGAAAAGTGAAGATGCTAAGAGCTGCTACTTTTTCAGCTTTTTTAAAGTACAGAGTTGTTTTTGTGCTGGAAGCCTGAAGCTAGGAGCAGCATGGTGAGAAGAACAGAACTCAGAGATGGAGATGTCAAGATGTGCAGCATTCATTTATTCATTGCAGAATATTTATTGACCAACGACAAAGTACAGTGACAGATGCTGACAGCAGTAAACTAGATGGACAGAGGCTCCTGACCTTATGAAGATATGGTCTAGCACAGTAGAGACAGAAAGTTATACTTATTCAAATCACTAATGGTAATTGTGATAAGTACAGAAGTGATCATATGCTAACCTAACAGTTTCCACCAAAATGATCACCGGGATGGGAACAGCTGGGGTATATGGGAGGCATCATATCAAGAAGCATTTCATTTTCTATTGATTTAATAGAGAATGAAATTCCAAGAAATATTAAAGAACATTGAAATACTCTTTTCTACATTTCTTGCCACTTGGAGAATAAAAGGGTAAATTAACTTTTCAAAAAAATCTTCAACTATATGGTTTAGATACTTTGCATATTCATTGCATTTTAACACCATTCTGTGAAAAAGATGAAATTGTTTTCATTCATAGGGATAAAGTGACTAAAATACTTGTAGATGGGGGTGGATGATGGGCACAAATTACTTAAACATGGTAATGGTTGGGCCTCCATAATGGTAATTTACCATTTACATAACTCTCTTTTAGGAGAAATTCCAGGTACCAGCCCAGAGTCACACAGCTAAATGGCAGTCAGAAATCCAACTCAGCTCTGTTTGATTGTTGTGTCTGATTCACTTTCATTTTAAAAACTATTTTTCTTGCCAAATCACATTGTTCTAGATTTCATTTATTATGATTATTTTTGTTATTGTTTTAATTTAGAAACTCAGAAATGTTAGATTGCCGATATAACTCCTATATTATATTATATTATATTATATCACATTATATTATATTATGACAGAACCTCACTCTGTTGCCCAGGCTATAGTGCAGTGGTGCAGTCTTTGTTCACTGCAGCCTCTGTCTCCAGGGTTCAAGTGATCCTCCCTCTTCAGCCTCCCAGTAACTGGGATTACAAGCATGTGCCACCGTACCCATAAAATTTTTGTATTTCTTTAGTAAAGACAGGGTTTCACCATGTTGGCCAGGCCGGTCTCAAACTCCTCAGTTCAAGTGATCCACCTGCCTCCGTCTCCCAAAGTGTGGGGATTATAGGTGTGAGCCACCATGCCTGACCATCCTTCATTTTAAACAGGAAAAAAATGGAATTCAGAGAGATAATGTGACTTGCTCAGAATTTTACAGAAATTAGACCCAAGTTGTCATAATTTGCAGGAAGTACTACAAAATATATGATTATTAGCTATACTAATATTTAAATAGTTTATATCCTAGTGAAAAGCAATATTTTTCTTAGAATTTTTTTTTTTAACCATAGGGCTTTAGGAAAAAGTTTAAAAAAGCATATGAAAATAATACCACCTAGTGAGCATCCTCAACTCAGCAAAACTCCCCCAAACTCAGCCAGGGATTAAAGGCTCTGACTTACACACCTAGATGTTGTCGTCATGTACAGACTTAGAGGTTATTTTCAACAACAGTAATCCACTTACAAATGTGGAATTTTCTTATAAAAAATTGGTTTTTATTCATGAATTTCTTCACTACGTGTTATAAAATATATCCACTTAATTGAGTTTTTAAGATCTATTTTTGTGGTGTTCATTTATTGTGTGAATTTTTTTTTGAAATTGTGTTTGACATGTACCTGGTTAAGTACTTGTTTTCAGCTTTTAGCATAATAAGCAATATGTGCTATCATAGCTTCAATTTTCCTGCCAAGTAGAGAATGACAGCTGTGTGGCAATATTTAATGCATATTTTCATCTACAGATAAATTGGAAGGTAGGAAAAACAGCTTCTGGGTGGGCAGGTCACCATCATTTAAATGAATCGTTAAAATTATATTTTTCCCTGGAAACAAAATGTAATTGCTTTTCTGCTTAGATGCACACTTAAAGCCCTTATTTATATTATTGTAACGTATTTTCTCACAATTTACAACTTTCTCAAGATCCTTTGGATTTTTTTGTTGTTGTTGTTGCTTTTCTCCATTCAAGCAATGTACACTTACATCTTAGTAAAGCTTTGTGATATTTAGGTAAATTTATTCCTGAAGGACATTGTTCAGTACTCTTCCACATTCATTTGACTGGCACTGAAGGAATTAAAGCTCTAGATTGATTGCCACTTAAGGAACGTTCTCATGCTCACCTTGATTGCGGAAAGGTTACAGACTTGGGCTCAGTATTTTTAATGTGCAATATTTTTACTCAATTTCAGAAAGAAATAAGAAATATTATTTATCTATTTTTTCATTTTGTAATTTTAGATTTTACCAGTAATTGTTAAGACATTTGCCCATCTCCAAGATAGAATGAATGCATCACTGTGTTTCCAAATTGTGTTGCTGCCTGCAACTTAAAATTGTCTCAACAATGATTCATGTAGTTATACGAGGTTCATAAAGATATAGTATTCATTTAATGATTTGCATAAATAATACACAGAGACAAAATTTTCATCTCTTTTTCTTCAGCTCTCAATTTGCTTGTATATGAGTGGTAATTTGGTATTTTATGTGCTGGCATGCCTTTATTTTGAGACTTTCAAAAGGTTAGCATGAGATAGTAATTTATGTGAAAGCTGTCACTTATTAAAATGGTACAACTCTTCTGTGATACTCTGAGTAAATCTAATTCGACTTTAGACTTTGATGATGCCATTTGCAATTAAAAGATTCTATCTCTGGTGATTACTACTACAATATTTTGGCTTATCTGACCAATCACAAATTTGAGGACATTAGAGAGGGAAGAAAAGCCAAGTGCTATTTTTCTAGAGTTTACTTATGGTTTAAAAATTTTGTTGTTTCAAAGGTGATAGTTTCTGTTGTATCATAAGTGTATGAAGAAAGTTAACTTTGTATGTGACATTTAATCAGCATAGCCTAAGTTTATGGCTGAAATGATACACTATGAGTGTTGTTTTTTTTTTTTCCCTAGCACTGTATGATGATTTCATGAAAATTTTAAACAGTTTTTTGCCCAAGCAATATTTCATAGCTCTTTGTTCAGAAGATTCAGATATGGATCTGTGCCTATTTCTAATAGGCATGTTAATGTATGCTCCTTTTAGTTTTTTCCTCCTCTTGAACTTTGTACCATACAGCTAATATCACTGTCTCCCCTAAATCATTATTATTACCAGTAACTGATAGGATAGTCTGTAAATTTGCTTAATAACTCATGTATTTCCTTAATAACTCAGAATCATTGTTTTTCTATCAGGTCATGTTTGTGAACCTAAGAGTTCAACACCCACTTGTTTTTTTCTAGTTTATTGTCCTTTTACTTCTAGCATACTTGACCTGTTTTTAGTTATTCATTTCTCAAACTGGTATTACTTAGAGTTTCTGCTATGTGTCAGGCCCTCAACTCAACTGCTTCAGCTTCCCTCAGGCTCAACCATGTCCTATAGATAATGATTTCTCCGACTGGTCATATTTCTGAGCTATTAGATTCTGAAAATTACCTATATTACTGTTGTCTTGACTTTGATTTATACTGTTCTAGATCAGATTCCTTGGGAAATAGACCCTTAACCAGGATTTGCATTCAAGACACTTGAATCCTCTAGTGGATAACATCTGGGAGGGAGTAAAAGCCATGTAACTGAGCAGAGTGAGACATAGAATTGAGATGCAGTTGCAAAAAAAGACTTTCCCCAACCTCCACAGATTGCTCTGAAGCTAAACAGCAGTTGAGAAATGTTCCTAACTGAGGCAAGGAAGGAGCCTAACTGGCTCCTTTCATCGACAAGTCATAGTTGTGGGCTGTAGGCTCCAACTGTGTGAACAGTCCCCACTTTGGTCAAGGGCAAGGCCTAAGGAAATACTCAGCTGTGTTTCATCAGCAGACAACACTCTTTGTAGCTGAAATAATAAAGGCCTGCATCTCCAAAGGAAGAAATGGGTGGCATACCATAGCACCCACAAAAAAAATGTCTTTCTTGCTTTTTTCCTTTTTTCACCCAGAAGTAACATTTTTTTTCATTCTCTCTCCCTCCTTCTCTCTCTCTCTCTGCCTTCCTTCCCCATAAAGGCTATATTGATTACATTTCTCATTGTCATGTAAAGAGTTCTTTCATAAATTTCCTAGTAGCAAGAATGTCCCACAGACTTTTTCCTTATAACTCAACTATAAAGAAAAGAAAAATGAAAACAATATTTTATGCATGCCTAGTGTTAGGAGAGATATAATGAGGAATTTGATCACTTTTATAGATTAAGTCTAGTCATTTCCTGTCCTGAATTACAGCAGAAATATTACTAGCTTTGCTTGGGGTATCTTGGGACAGATTGCCAGTTCCTGATCACCATGAGGAGGTGGTTACTACCTCTACCATATATCTGCTGCTATTATGCTATTCATTCAGAATACAGAAGTAAAAATTGGATTTAGCTGAAGCAGTATTATCACAGAGGAGCCCGTTTGTGAACAAGACCTCTTCTTTATGCTTCCAGTCATACCCTTTTTAATCCTACCCACATTTAGGAGAGCTTTCCACGTGAAAGACTTCTAATAATATCTAAGTTTTATTTACGTAAAAATACATCTGCAAAATTTGATAGAAATTTAGTAACAACAAATTATTACTTTATAAACTGGTACAATTTCTTATATTTAAGGACTTTTAATTTCACCAGCAAATATGGCTAAATTTACTGTATCATTAGAGTTACTTGGTTAAGTTATACATTAGCATTACCTGATTAATATCTCTTCCCATAGTTATGCCACAACAAAATCTTATCACACTCAAGAACACCTGATCATATAATCATCAGTGCTTTTTTATTATTTCACAATTTCAGAATTTTATTTTGATGTTTCTAGATTTTATATAATTTTATTTTTAAATTATCTTTTTTCAGTAAATATAAAAGAAGATAATCAGTCTCCTAGAGCTTCCCATTTAAGATATATATAGAATTCTTACATAGAGCTGCATAGCTTATCATAATTTCCTTCATTAAGGTCATAGTAAGAGAAAAATGTACTTTTTGCTGTGAGTCCACTCATTCACTCAAAAACTATTTTGTAGCTTCTGTTGTGTACATAGGAGGGACAAAGATGTATAAGTTGCATTATTTTTTCTCGCAACATTCTCACAATTGTGGCCAATGATAATTATATGTAAGCTGATCTAATACAATTGTACAAATGTTCTCTAGTACTGTGAAGAGTGCTATTGGGAGTAGTAAAAACTGAACTAACTCTTAAGAGTGGATTACTGGAAAATAGAGTTAATGACAGAGTCATATTTGAGCTGATCCTTGATAGACGAGCCTGATTTCGTATCTGCATCAAGAGTGTACATGAAAAAGACTTCCAACATAGCTGGAAAATAGGCTATATGGTGTGTAGCAGACTGTGATAGGACAAAAATTAAAGTCAGCTATCAGAAGGCCTTAAAATAATTTTAGTCTGTATGTCATGGATGGCTATGTAAGGATTTTTGTTTTGTTCTGTTCTGTTTTTGAGAGAGAGGGTAACTTAAACACACCTTTATTTCAGAAAGGAAGTTTGAGTCATACTATGTAGAACAGATGATCAGTGGGAGCCTAAATTGGAGGGAATATAAACCAAATATGAGACTGTTGAATTAAGAAAGGTAAGGAAAACTATGAAATATAATTATTACCAGGTGAAAGAAAAAAAGTGTAGAAAAGGAGAGGTGGGGAATTACTGGACTGAATGGTGATAGCGTAACTAATAAGTTAGGTAACTAAGGTATGCAGGGGAAGGAACAGAGAGTGGTAGGAAATGTTAATTTACTTTAAAAATGTTGTCACTTTCTATTTGACTTTGGCACAACCAGATCTGTTTATTCTATATGAAGCTGGAAATTTGCATCTGTAACTCAGCATCATTGTGGAGACTTCAGCTCCAATAATTGAAACGGATGAGAATGTCCAGCGCCAGAGAGGGAGAGAATGAGAATAGAGAAAAAAAGAGTTGGGAATCCGTTATATGTTTTGTGGGTGTGTGTCCCTTTATGTAATTGCAGT
Organism: Macaca nemestrina; assembly: GCF_043159975.1. Classification (NCBI taxonomy): domain Eukaryota; kingdom Metazoa; phylum Chordata; class Mammalia; order Primates; family Cercopithecidae; genus Macaca; species Macaca nemestrina. Next base: position 186,407,718 of record NC_092126.1, on the reverse strand, counting down.
CATTGCATACACTCACTTAATATTATGCCCTAAATACTTTTCTCCATATTGTTATAGAATCAGAAGGCTTTTAGGATGTTGGAATTAAGAATATTGTGGGGCAAAATTACATATTTGATGTTATTGAAACATATCATCGTCAGATGAAAAGCACTTTTAAACACAATCACCGTTATATTGCCTAACTGCCTAAAAACAAATCATAGTACTTGCAGTGTAGTTTCAACAGGTGATAATTATATAAAGAGCTTTTGATTTTTGTCCCAAAGGCAAACTGAAGATAATTCAGCACTGAGACATTTCTTTTTAATTTCCTTTAATACCTAAGAAGATTTTCTTCTACAGTGAGAGCATGTATGATAAATGGAAACAAAAAATAGGAAGCAAATTATTTGCATGTATCTTCTTTTAAAACACTGGCTAATTCTAAATATTTTGTTTTCAATTAGAGTATCATAATCTTTGTTTTCTTCTTCCATCTTTATTGAGGTATAATTCACAAGTAAAATATGTGTATTTTTAATGGTATACAGTGTGATGTTTTGATATCAGTACACATTGTGAAATGATGACCACAGTAAAGATAATTAACATCTATAACTTCACATAGTTATATCTGTGTGTATATATGAAGGAACACTCTAAGGAATTTTCAGATACACAATACAGTATTGTTAACTATAGTCATCATTCTGTACAGTAGATCTCCAGAACTTATTCATCCTAATAGAAACTTCGTACTCTTTGTCTACACCTCCCTTTCTTCCACTACCACTAGGAACCACATTATATTCTCTGCTTCTATGCATTTAAAGAAATATTACACATATAAGTGAGATCATCATGCAGTTCTTGTTTTTCTGTGCCTACTTATTTTACTTAGCATAATGTCCTCCGGGTTCATTCATGTTGTGCAAATGACAAGATTTCCTTCTTTTTTTTTCCAGACTGAATATTTTCTCATTCTGTATATATACCATTTTTATACATTTATCCATCAATGAACACTTAGGTTGATTCCGTATCTTGGATATTGTGAATACTGCTGTGATGAACAAGGGAGTACAAATATCTCTTGGACATATTGATATTATTTCCTTTGGATATATACTTAGAAGTAGGATTGCTGGATCATGTGGTAGTTTTATTTTTAATATTTTGAAGAATTTCCATACCGTTTTTCATAATGATTTATTAATTTACACTTCTACCACAGTTTTCAACAGTTACTTTTTCTCCACATTCTTGTCAACACTTGTCTTTTGTCTTTTTGGTAATAGCCCTTTTAACCCCATGAAGTAATGTCTCACTATAGTTTTAATTGTGTTTTCCTGATGATCAGTGATGTTGCACGTGTTTCATACACCTGTTGGCCATTTGTATGTCTTCTTGGGAAAAATATCTTCTGAGGTCCTTTGCCCATTTTTAATTGAGTCGTTTGTTTCCTTACTATTGAGTTGTTTGAGTTCCTTAGATATTTTGGATATTAACCTCTTATAAGATGTATGGTTTGCAAATTTTTTCTCCCATTCTATAGGTTCCTTCTTCATTCTGTTGATTGCTTCCTTTGCAGTGTGCAAGATTATTAGTACGAGGTAATCCCATTTGTCTATTTTTGCTTTTGTCTCTTGTGTTTTTGAGGTCTTAGCTATAAAATATTTGCCTAAACCAATGTCCTAAAAAATTTCCCCGCTGTTTCCTTCTAGGAGTTTTAAAGTTTCAGTATGTTTACATCTTTATTTCATTTTGAGTTGATATTTGTATATTGAGTGAGATGAGGGACTAATTTCATTCTTCTGTATGTGAATTTTCAGATTTCCCAGCACCGTTTATTGGAGAGATTATCTTTTCCTCATTATGTGTTCTTGGCACCTTTGTCAAAGATTGATTGACTGTTAACGAATGGATTTATTTCTGAGCTTGCTGTTGTGTTCCATTGGTCTATGTGTCTGTTGTAATGCCAGTACCATGCTGTTTTGATTACTTTATCTTTGAATGAAGGTTGTGATCTTAGCTGTATTTGTTTGCAAGCAACTGTGCATCTAAATCTCACAAGATTTCTTACACTAGATATGAATTTGGTCATAACAAGAAACCAAGTATGAATGGTGCAGCATAATTATTTTATTCTTAAAAAACAAATCAAAATATATTTCTTATATGTGGTAGTTCATATACAAAGAACTCTGTATTATTTGTTGCTATATTCAATTCCTTTAGTGTTTGGCATGATGTAATAGTGCAATGAATATGTCTCTAAAATCATCCACTGAAAAGAGAATTATATTTTGTAAACTTCCTTTTGATCTTCAAATACTATTTGAAATAACTAGCTACTAAGAGTTGAAATTCATTAATTTGAATGAAATCATTAAATGATTATATTTCATTAAGATTTAATTTTTACTGAAGCCAGAGCAACTTTATATACAAAAGATTATTTCAAAGTCTTCTGGTGCTTTGGAACTTATTTCAGAGCATCTGCCAACTTCTGATTCAGAATGTTATATAATCTGTGTGCATATTACCAAGACATGTGATTGAATATTATTTGTCTTCTTTTTCCATACTTTTGCCTTCTGGTTCAGTTTTGGAGCCTTTCATTGATAAATATTCTATAATCAGAATTTATTTTATTTGAAAAACACCTTAAAAACTACCTATCTCGTCAACTGTCTAATGTGTACGGTATGTTTGACAAATGTTCATTCAAACTGTGCTTAAACTTTTGGAGACTGATAATTCCCACTTTTTTGAAATATCTCAATATAAAGATCTTACCTAACATACATCTTCTCTTGCCTAGTCTTAACACATTAGTTCCTTTTCTGTTTTTTTGCTAAATAGTTTCCAGTTTCCTCACCATATTCATTTCAGTTTGAATACCTACTAGGATCCATTTGCATAGGGTATAACCTGTATATTTGAGAATCACACAAACATGGCTTAAAGTCCTATTTCCAGCATAGTACCCGTGATCTTGGGAAAATTGCTTAACTTCCTGAATATTAATTTTTGCATCTGTAAATGCTACTAGCAGCAAATATAGAGGCTATTGTGAGGACTAAGTTAAAAAGTGTCCAAAATATTCTGTAAAATACTCTCGTAATTTAACATATTTTCATTTCCTTCTCTGATTTCCTATGTTTACTAACAGATCAATACCATCTCTTCAAATGTTCTAGATACTGCTAAGTAACACGAAGATTGCTTCAGCTTTCTGGCAGTCTTTTGGGCTATTTACTCACAAGATTCTATCAAGAAAAAATTAAATCATTTTTGTACAAGAAATGCTAGCCTTCCTATCAATACCATATATATATTTGGGCCCAGCTGGTTAAGCCATGTCTTAGAAATTTATTGAGTCAGCCAGTGTGTTACCCAGGCTCCCAATTTGTCTGTTGCCAACTTGATTATCACTTCCCATGAATCAGTGACAAAACACTGAAACAAAGTAGGACAGGAGCAGACTCAAACCAGGCTACTAAGAAACTATGCACTAAATCATTACTTGGCACACTTCATTCATACAACTGCTTCCAATTCATCTCACGTTACCAGGATCTAACGGATATTTCTCTAGTGTCAGATATTTCTCTAGCCGTCTGTGAGTTGCCTTACAGGAAGAGGGCTAAAATCCAAAGAGCAAATCAGTAGGTGAAAAAAAAAAAAAAAAATGGAATTGGAGATGATGAGACAGAAAAGCAGGAGGATTCTGAGTGATTACTATGAATGAAGAAATGGAAGTATTAATACTTTTGCTTTGCCTGTGTAAATGGAGTTGTCTGAACTTACGGAAAAGGCAGACACAGAATCAACATATAACATTTGCTCAGGTTTTTGTGTTATTTTAGTTTTTTACTTTAATCTGTCAAATAGTTTTTGGTAAACTCTGTTGGATGCTTGTTTTTCTTCTTCCTCTGCAGAAGCTCAAATATTCATATGTGCTATGCAATTTCATTCAGGATCAGTATTAACCCAGTTTTAAAAATTCACCTTTGCCCTCCTTTTGAATGCTGAGACTCATTTGCTGACTTCTGGAGTTGCAGCCTTGTCTCATTATTTCCCAAAAATCATTGATAATATCACATGCAATTTTCCTTATAACACTGGAATATAGTTTGTGTGAGAAAACTTGAACTAAAGAAGTTAGTTGTCTTCTTATGATTCCTTACTCATTTGGAGCTCAGATTTCTTGTAGGTCAATGTATCTCTTTGGTTCAAAAATTATTCTTTCTACTGATTAACCAAATATGAATTTAGATGCTTCACTTCTTTTTAATTTCATAAAAATTAGCACCTTAGTGGTGTGTGCCTACCCTATTTCAAATTTATCATCTGTATATTTTTAAGATAAATCATAACAAAATTATTACTCTTCTAGAAACAGTAATTCTTCTTAGAAACTCAGTACAAGTAAGTTTTATAAAACTTGTGCAATTTTTTTTTTAATTTAAAAGTTTTTAAAACTTTGTGTGGCTATTGATTGTACTTAGAGTAACCCATATTTGCATGATTAGGGAAGTACAAAAGCTTAAAAATTAACCACTTCACTGGTAACGTAGAAAAGCAAGTTGATAATGGACTGAGTCACTTCTTCTTGTAGGCAACTGCTAACATGAGGAATAGGTTTTTAAAAATTTAATTTCTGGGCCGGCGGCGGTGGCTCAAGCCTGTAATCCCAGCACTTTGGGAGGCCGAGACGGGCGGATCACGAGGTCAGGAGATCAGGACCATCCTGGCTAACACGGTGAAACCCCGTCTCTACTAAAAAATACAAAAAACTAGCCGGGCAAGGTGGTGGGCGCCTGTAGTCCCAGCTACTCGGGAGGCTGAGGCAGGAGAATGGCATGAACCCGGGAGGCGGAGCTTGCAGTGAGCTGAGATCCGGCCACTGCACTCCAGCCTGGGCGACAGAGTGAGACTCCGTCTCAAAAAATAATAATAATAATAATAAAAATAAAAATTTAATTTCTTAGTTAAAAAAATGGGTTACTTAAAAGAGTGTTACTTGTCATGTATATGTTTTTTAAAATTCCTAGTTCTCTTTTATGTTTTGTCTCATAACTTATCCTTAAGCTGACCAAAATAATTCAAATGTGTTGAAAAGAATGTTATTTTATAGATCATAACACCATGACTCTATGGTCTGGTGGGATATGTGAATACAATGATGAGTATATTTCTTTCCTTTTAACTAACCAAATAAGGTTTTTGGGAATTCATGCTATATTAAAAAGTATAAACATAAATAATGTTATAGTGTAAATAAAATAATGTTATAGTGTAAATAAAAATAAACACTGGCTTCTAAATAATATTTAATATATAGAAAAATTAATATTGAGATGATAAATGCTTTTTAGTATTTTTTGGTGAAACAGATTCAGGAATGTTATGTCCTGCCAAGATCACACAGCTATTGAGAGAAAGCAGAATTAAATAAAATCCATATCCTTTTCAATATAATTAAGTGCTTCAAATGGAAGATATACCAGTTTCTCTCTTCCCACTGTCTCCTAAAGTATGAAACCTGTCAATACCACCCAAACTCATATTATTTTAAGAAAGTGTTTCCAATTATTTTGATATTGGAATCCTTTAGACAATCTAGTTACAAAAACTGTGTACCCTTTCTTCAGAAAAATTTATGACTGCCCATTCACAAGCTGCATTTAAGTAGTAACCAGCTGGGTGGTTGTCTAAAATGCTAATGTAAGAGTGGCACTAAAATGACAGTAGAAATATGTTGAGATAGAAGAGATTGTCTTACAGGAATTTTTCTTAGAGATAATCTTATATATAACTGGAAGTTTTATTTTCAAAAGCCTCTTGGGATGGAAGAGGTGAACTAAAAAATTAGGGCTTCCTCTCACTCACATGTCACTTTGGTGTACATTCCTACTTTCAGGTGGATTCAGTTATTGGACTGCTTCAGACTCCAAATACAAACTGTTTTTACAAAACCACTTGTCGATTTGGCTGGGTTGGCTGGGTGCCATTGTTGCCATGTGATGGAGACCTTGCTCAAAGGCAGACACTCATGGAGCGCTATAGGGCTATATAACTGCTTTCCCAAGAGGTTGCATCCAGTTAACCGCAAGGTTTAATTTTTACTGAAAGAAGTATGTTAGTGTTGTAGGGCTGTAATCCAGAATAAAAGATAAAGGATGACTGTTGCTCCCAGTGTCCCCATTTCTTTACTTTTCCTAAAGCAAAGTGATCTGCTCCAGTTCTAAAAACAATGCTGGACAGATAAATTGAGAATATATTGAGGAACACCAAGTCACCAGCCTACTCTGCTTTTGAAACTGTATGGGATGCTTAGGTGTCTTGGTCTGGTCCCCCATATTCATCACATATCTTCCACACATTTTCAGGGAATTTATAACCACTTGATGCCTATAGATGTTATTGCCTATGTCTTCATTAATTATTTATTCAATGAGGACATACTTGATTTGTTTTATGCGACCACCAGAGCAGGCACCAGAGAAAAGACAAGTAGGCAAGGTAAAAAAGAAACTTTATTAGCTAGCCAATGTGAAGGAAGAAAGGGCGAAGTTCACCGGTCTCCGGCAGTGGAGGCCAAGGAAGTCGCTTCGGCGTTCTCGGGCGAGGTTCCTAGGTCCGCATATGAGGAGGGGCGGAGGAAGTTCGCGCTAGGCGCCTGCCGGGAGCGGCTTTTCTGTCTAAGGCTTGGGAGTGGGAGGGCAATAGGTGGGACACGGGCGTGTCGGGGGCGTTCCGTAGGTGCGGCCAGGTAAGTTTCGGCTTGCGCCATGTTGCGCCTGCGCAGTTGGTCTGTATTGTTCCCCGGCGCGGGCTGCATTTTCCCGTGCGCAGGTAAGTTGGTGATGAAGAACCCGGAAATGCGCCATCTTAGTCGTCTTTGTCCTCTTCCCCCGTCCAGACAATACTGTGCCAGAAATTAAACCTGTTTACATATGTGCCCTCAATAACAAGTACAGTGGAATGATTACCATATTTGATAATATTACATTTGGGTTAAAATCTAGAATACTATTAAAATTCACACAAAGCCATGATACATATTTTGAAAAAAAACACAAAGAATTAGAAACTTCAGTTTGGTTAGCTCTCATTTGAGCTAGTATCAGTTGCTTCTATGGTATCAACAATCATTGTGCTTGACAAGGACATCAGCTTGAATTTTGCATGTCTTTGTACGTTAACAATATCATCTCAATGACACACAATCATAAAATTAAATGCCTACAGTTTTCTATTGAATTACACACCTGTTGTTATACACCATGTTGCTTTGGTAAACATGGAAATCTATTGATTTTATATGTTCCATTTTTCTACTGAGTAGATGATCCTTTTATAAATCAAAATGTATTTTAATAGAAAGAAAAAAACACTACAAATATCTTTGGGCCTATAGAATTCTCTTGGTATCGGGGAAATTGAGTGATTCATTCTGAACTTGTACATATTTCATTGCTGAATACTTATCAATGATAAAAAGCTGAAAGATTACAAAAGATTGTATCATCCAGATAGAGAATGTGTTTTTGTCACCAAGAGCCTTAAAAGTCACTTCTGAAGAATGTTAATCATATGGAATTCTTTATATACAAGCCAGTGAAAGTAGAAAATCCATAACCTATTTATATGATTAAAATATTAAATATAAACATGTATGTGTATTAAATATATGTATGATATGTTGATAAGGCAAATCCTATTATTTTATGAAAAATAAAAGAGGTCATGAGGTTATTTAATGTTGGAATGTTTGAAAAAATATTTATAATAACACTTTTGTTTAGATCTCTTTGTATACAAAGTTTGTCCTTATATATATGCTTATTTCTTCTCAGAATATTATTTTATCTGATTTATATATAGTTATAACCTATGCTGCTTTTAGGTTTATCAAAGAGAATTCTAATATATGTGACTTTCATTTCATCACTTATCCAAGGGTAAATGAAAATCATAAATTAGATACAATCTATAATATTTTTGTCAGTTTAAAAATGTAAAATAATAGCACATGTAATGGTACTATTATTTGTGTTACACTTGAGTTGCACTGCAGCATTATTTTCTTTAAAAATTCAGTAATGTATTTAAAAATGTACATGTGCTGCCACAATATTTTTCCATGGTTAATTATTCATGTATACGATAGCGTAGTTTCTCGCCTTTTTTGTTCACTGTATATTAGTACTCCAAGTAAGGATTTTTTCTGCCTTAAGCAGCATTCCAGTTTGGTCCATATAATACTAGGATTATTGGTATCAACACCTGTCCTTCCCTTAAATTTAGGGAATTTAAGCCAATAAGCTACTCCCGTAGAAATGTGAAATTAGGAGCAAAGACACTTTGGTGATATATGTGTGGGTCCTGGAAATGTTAAATCATGTAGAGATGGAGCTGGAACAGCCCTTTTCAGGCATGCGTATAAATGTTAAGTTAATAGAGAAAACAGTCATCAAACAGAATCAAAAGGATAGTTTGAATTCATAGAGAGAAAGGGTCAATAGACTGTTGTGGACTAGAGAAACAATTGTACTGAAATCAGTTTGTTTCACTTTACAGAAACCAATTGCTAAATTTTCAGGAATTTTTGCATCTGGAGTGGCTTCAAGTGGTCAAGTGACTTGAAATCAGTCATAGTGATGTACTTACACCATGGAACTTAGAGGATGCTCCAAATCAGGGCCTCCTGTCCCTGAGAGTTGTTAAACATTGAGCAGCATACACTGCCAGAGAGGCAGAGAGAGACAGAGAGAGAGAGAGAGAGATCTCCTGAGTAGTTTCTCTGATCCTTGACAGATTCCCAGTTCCCAGCACTAAATCCGTGAGAACCAGCAATGCTTTATTTCTATGAAATTCATTTGTATCCTGTTAATAAACCAATATTTATGTTCTGCTCATTTAGTTCCCACAAAAAAATTAACCAATTGCTGCAATTCTAATCAATGTAATTGGACGCAAGAAAACAGGATTGTAACTTATCATATACATGTGAAGTGCTTTATATGTATATGCCGAAGTCTGTTTCTTTATTGACCCCATATAGTTTAGAATCAATCCCAAATAACATTTAATGTCAACTATGTTGACACCATAGCGAGACATCTTTTTCCATATGCATTTTAGTGTTGATCTGATCATCACCAAGAGGAAAATTAGGGAGGAAAAAAGACAATAAATTCAGTATCTTAAAAGATAAATTTAAGTATTTTATTAAGGATTTTGCATTTTTAAATATAGAGTTGTGATCAATTTTGGCCATCACAGGCATGCGGAAAAGTTTGCCCGGAATGATTAGAGAGGCATTCTGTTTAAAAATAAATAAATAAATAAATAAATAAATTTAAAAAGTAAGATGTTAACCTGGATTACCTTTCTCAATTTTTTCCTAGTCTTGCGTTCACCACTTACTCTAATATCTTTAAGATTAGAGCGAGGTTAATAAATACCTTGTCACAAATTACCTTAAGCAGACTCACTGGTGGATGTTATTTTGAAGACAGGCAGCCACTCTTCCTTGTGTCTATCCCATCCCAACCTCGTCGGAGCTTCTAGATATAGAAAAATGCAAAATTCAGTGATTCTGAGACAGTCCCACTCATCTTGGCAAGATAAATGCAGCAATGTGTGCTTAACCCTAAGAGTTACTAAAGCCTAGTAACAGCCACAGGGGATGCTTCTGCCCGTCATTATTGACCTCAGACATTTTAAGGTTAGTTATCAAATGCCAGCAAGGGGCATGAGCAATTCCAGATCTTTTTTTTGACTTGCTAGAAGCATAATTACTAAAATACAGTGACTGGCCCACTTTTTTTAAGGCCTCACAAATTTTAATTGGGAGCAGCTTGACCCCCCAAGTACCAAAGGAAGGATTTTATCTCATAGCAAAAAATCAAGCAATATTACTTAGAGAAATGCAGGATATCATAAAGGACTCTTACAAACATACATGCCTTTGGGCTATCAGATTTAAAGACAGAAGAAACTAATGCCCTGCTTGTTTTGTGTTTGTTTAGGAAATGCCACTAGAAGGCACATTGTTTTCCTCTTTGAACTAAATGTCTTAAGCTGTTTCAGGACAGGCATTAACCTTTAGCTAAGAAAGAATTTATTTAGGATATATATTGAAACACGCTTCTATTGATTGTTTCTGGCATATTGCATTAAGTACAGAATATTTTTATAGAAGAAGCTCACTCAGTTCAACAAGGCTTTTTTTTTCCAGTTATGCTAATATGAAATTGAAATATTCTACTACCATATTAATAAATAGAAATATTTCTATAAAATTTAAGATCACATCTGTCATCACTATATGTATTTTGGATTTCTTTTTCCCTGGAATGCAAGAATAAGTGCAGATATTCATTGAGAGGAAACATGGAGCTGTTTTGATTTGTCTCTGGCTTGTAACAATTAGAGCAAATTATTTTTTGGTATCTTAATTTTTCTAAATTTAGAATAGTTACCAGATTATTCTCTCCTGCTTCCAAGAGAAATAGAAAAATGACTAAAAATTCTTAGAATTATGTGGATAAATTTATAAATGATTGAAATAAAATAAATATTTTCAGACAATAATACTCAAACAGGTGTTTGATTATTAATTAAATTACAGGTTGCTGACTAAATAGCCCGGAAGATAGTCTCAAAAACACACACACCCTTCTTTCACTGAATTTCAAACCTAGTTTTAAATGCTTTCAGATTGTTTTAGAGTATTCCTTTTATTGTAAAAGGACAAAAGTAAAGACCATTGATGTAGTTTGTCTTTGTAGAAGACTGAGAAATGGCTTCAATCAGAGACACACATCCCACTGTGCTTTGGTTTAGTGAATAGATTACAAAATGAGACTTATTCAAGATCAAATGGCAAGGAGGCTAGCGTTCAAGTCTGTGATTACAAGACAAAAGCCTATCTTGATGCAGATATGCGATTTCCTACTACTTTAGAAGGCAATTTGTTAGCCTTCACAGCATTGCTGGGCTCTTAAACATTTGGAAAGTTACTGCAGTTTCTTTCCTTGACCTAGGCTTGGGACTTATCGATTTAGACCTACTGGCCGTATTAACAAGTTATTACCCCCACCCGATTCTAACGGCCAGGGGATTGTAGTTCTCTTGAATCAGAATCCACAACACGGAACTGGCAGCTTGGAGCACAGCCCAGGATAGCTAACTGCAGGTGTGAGGCTTCAGCCCGCATTCTCCCAGTGCAGAAGAAAACAGTAATTTTCCCACTTTTCTGAACAGCAGTTTCAATCCAACAAGCAAAATGAAAAAGTAAAATTTATCCAAGACTTCTTGGCATTTAGCACAAATGACAATATAACTCCACAAAACTACCTCCAAATAATCACATGAAGAAGCATAGTAAGAAACAATTTATAAATGTGTCACTACTAAATAGTTTTCTCCTAGGATTTTAGATATGCCACACCAAAAGATGACAAATTCATTCCCATTACACTCAAATAACTGCTACTAGGTTCTTATGAATGTTACATTTGTTCTCCTTTGTACTCTGCACTAAGGAATGATGGAAACTCAGAGACTTTACCTGTGTTAAAAAAAAAAAAGGATTTGAAGTAGTAATACAGGAGAACATAATTAAATTCATTTGAACTAAAACTAGCTTATTAATTCAGTTCTGCAGATGTTTAAATGATCAATATTAGTTTATTAAAAACCACTACAGTAAGAACATAAAGAGGATGGACCAATGGAAGGAGGCAAAGGGAGAAGGCAAAAAAAAAAAAAGAAAAAGAAAAAGGAAAACACTTAAATCTAATTGGGAAACGAAAGAAAAAATTAAAACTTAAGCATACGATAATAAACAAGGAAAAAGACTGCAGGGTAGGGAGAAATAACTTTTTCTCACCCATCCTAGATTCATGACTGAGGTCCCTAGAACAAAAAACAGATTAACAAGAGAAAAACATACAAATTCATTTAATAGGTTTTACATGACACAGAAGCCTTCTTAAGGAAATAAAGACCCAAGCAATAGTTAAACTTGTGTATTTTTATGTTAAGTTTGCTGAGAGTGGACAGCAGTCAGGGAGAAATGTAATTATACAAAGGGATATGATCTAATGGTAATAAACTGGGAGGGAACTTTGCAAGACCTTTACTCTGTACTTCTGTGTCTTCACTGATAAGGATGTTCCTTTCCTCCAGGTAGAGGGTGGGCACCTCTCAAATGAAGCTCTTATGATCTTCTTCAAGGGATGTTCAGGAAATTCTTCCAAGGTTTTATGACCTGCTTCATGGGAAAAGGGCTGGGGCAAGAGAATGAACTTCCTGGCTGGGCACGTTGGCTAACGCCTCTAATCTCAGCACTTTGGGAGGCCAAGGCGGTCAGATCATCTGAGGTCAGGAGTTCCGATACCAGCCTGGTCAACATGGCGAAACCCCGTCTCTACTAAAAATACAAAAATTAGCTGAGCGCGGTGGTGCATGCCTGTAGTTCCAGCTACTTAGGAGGCTGACACTGGAGAATCATTTGAACCTGGGAGGCAGAGGTGAGCCAAAATCGCCCCTCTGCACTCCAACCTGGGTGACAGAGCAAGACTCTGAAAAAAAAAAAAAAAAAGAATGAACTTCCTGCTTCTCCTGTTTTCTCAAATTCTTTAGCTTCCTGGGTGCCATATTTGGAAATAGTGTGTCCTGAATCCCATCAGGGCAATTCTGTGGTGATCTGGATGAAAGAGCTGTGAAATTCAATATTTAATTTTTTTCTTATTTTAGTAGCTTTAGGAGTACAAACGACTTTTAGTTACATAGATGTATAGACATGAAGTCTGGGATTTTAGTGCACCTATCACCTGAGTAGTGTACACTGTACCCAGTAGGTAGTTTTTCATCTCTCGTCCCCCTCTCAACCTCGCCCCTTCTGAGTCTCCAGTGTCCGTTATACCACTCTATATGTCTTTGCATACCCGTAGCTCAGCTCCTACTTACAAGTGAGAACATGCAGTATTTGGTTTCTGATTCCTGAGTTACTTCACCTAAAATAATGCTCTCCAGTACCATGCAAGTTGCTGCAAAAGGCGTGATTTTATTCTTTTTGTGGCTGAGTAGAATTCTATGGTATATATGTACCATATTTATCAATTGATGGGCAATTAGACTGAATCCATATATTTACACTTGTAAATTATGCTGTTATAAACACATGCATGCTAGTGTCTTTCTGACATTGTGACTTCTTTTCCTTTCGGTAGGGACCAGTAGTGGGATTGCTGGGTCGAATGTTGGATCTACTTTTAGCTTTTAGTTTTCTCTTAGGCCTATCTGTTCGATTATAATACTGGATATTTAGCTTTTTGGGCATAGAAACATTCTAAACTCTAGACACTGAAAAATGTACATTTTGGGTTTTTTTTTTTTTTTTTTTTTGGAGACAGTATCTCACTCTGTTGCCCTGTCACCTATACTGGAGTTCAGTAGCACGATCTCAGCTCACTGCAACCTCCACCTCCCGGGTTCAAGTGATTCTCATGTGTCAACCTCTTGAGTAGCTGGAACCGCAGGCACAGAGCCACCATGCCTGGCTAATTTTGGTATTTTTAGTAGAGAGAGGGTTTTGCTATGTATGTTAGCCAGGCTAGTCTTGAACTTCTGGCCTCAACTGATCTGCCCAACTGCCCAAAGTGGTAGGATTACAGGCCACCACCGGTGCCTGACCCTATTTTTAGGTATTTTTACACTTTTCTTTCTTCTACTACCTGAATTTTTATGTCTTTTGTGTTTTTTTGGGTTTTTTTTTTTTTTTGTGAGACAAGGTCTCCCTTTGTCACCCAGGCTGAAGTGCAGTGGTGTGACCTCAGCTCTCTGCATCCTTTGCCTCCTAGACTCTAATGATTCTCCCACCTCAGACTCCCAAATGGCTGGGACTACAGGTGTGCACCACCACACCCAGCTGATTAATGTATTTTTTGTAGAGATGGGATTTCATCATGTTGCCCAAGCTGGTTTAGAAGTGCCCATCTTGGCCTCTGAAAGTGCTGGGATTATAGGCGTGAGCCACCGTACCCAACCCAGTCCTCATTAGAATCACCTGTCTATAATAACAGAGACATCACTTCCTTTGTGTAAAAAGTACAGTAGTGGGGCCAGGCGCAGTGGCTCATGCTTGTAATCCCAGCACTTTGGGAGGCCGAGGCGGGCGGATCACAAGCTCAGGAGATCGAGACCATCCTGGCTAACGTGGTGAAACCCCGTCTCTACCAAGAACACATGAAAAAATTAGCCAGGCGTGGTGGTGGGCACCTGTAGTCCCAGCTACCTGGGAGGCTAGGGAGGAGAATGGCGTGAACCCAGGAGGCGGAGCTTGCAGTGAGGAAAAAAAAAAAAAGTAACAGTGGTAAATTCTGTGTTAATTATGTGCATTACTGTTAAAAACAATTTTTTCTAACACTTGTTAAAACAGTAAGGCAGACTTTATTCAGGATTATAGTAATAGGTGTAGGAATACTGCAGTGGAGTTTTGCAGTAGGGGAGAGAGACTGGGCTCAACTCTATAGACAAGAAATAAGGGAATTCTTAGCCAAGGGAGAGCAGGGTTGGGGAGTTGGTGGATGTAAAATTGCTAATCAAGTAGAGTAATTCTTGCTGAACTGACCTATCAGGATTTCCACAGAAGGCAGGTCAGGGTGATCAGATATTGCCTGAGAGACAGTGAGAGATGAGGGATTTGGGCAGATATTGAAGACTATCAGATATTGAGGGTGGGCCATTCTGGCTAAACTGATACAGCATTCTTGCTACAATTGGGTTCTTGAGAAAATGCCCTGGTGGAGCTCAAGGAGCTTAACTAGAGTTCGGTCAAGGAATAGTCTTTGTACAAACTAAAATGGAACTTCAAGGTCTCTCATATGATCAAAATAAATATTATTAAGTATCTGTCAAAGTGCATTTTGTTGGTAAAATTATTTCTTTTTTTCTCGGGTGGTGGTAGTGACAGTACATGGAACTATCACTCATTTCTGATATCGACCTTTGATATTTTCTCTCTTGGGTTATGCACATGTCTGCAGTATTCTGGGTACCCTTTCTACATCCTCTTACCATCTCAGGGTTGTTTTTTTGTCTTTTTCTTCATTTGTTCTCTAGTTACCATCTGCCAAACTGGATTTCACAATTCTTCTACATATGGTAGTTAAATTCAATTTGCTTTTATTGTAAATTGGTTTGGTCATAATTCAGGTTTAATCCAGTTTTTATAGGATCCTGTTAATGATTTTGTTTTTTTAATATCTATATTCTATTTAATTATACAAATATTTCTAATTGACACATTTTATGACTGTCCTGAATGCTATTTTTGTCATTTTTCTGCACCTGTTAAAATATATCCATTTCCTTAAACAGACTTTACAGCCTGAATTACAAAATTTCCACTTATACACATCCTAATTTGTTTGCTAGCCTATTGATACATCTTTCCAGTTAGACAGGTTCTTTAGCTATTCTCATGCCAATATGCACATTAATTCATTAGACATTAGGGGAATATTAAGGAATGTAGACTTGAATAATTGGATTATATAAAACTTCTAACAAGACTATGCTTATTCTAAGCTATGTGTACTTACCTAGATCTGTTAAAAGTGAAATACTTTTCACTTATTCTACCGTGATTCACCCTTATTATAAACAAACTATATTTCCATCCTAGTGAGAAGAGCTAAATTTGTATTTTGGATGATATGTTGCTGAAGAAATTATTATAGTTATAATTATTGTATTGTAACCATTCCTGTGCCATTTAATTGACACAAAGTGATCTTTAATCATTCAGCAGTTAATTCTTTCATTATTCCATCAGGAAAAATCAATAGTGCAGTTGATTTATAGCTGTAGAAACTCTGATTCTACAGTGGCAGATTAAAATTGCCATAGCAGAGAAGAAAAAGAACTCATATTTAGAACTCGTATTTAGAAAAGGGAAATTAATTCTGCAAATGCATGCTTTGCTTAATTTTTAGATATATAATGTAAAATATACAAAAGTCTACATTATATGAATGTATACAGTGGTATGTATGGAGATTTTTGAAATATAAATGGTAGTAATGTATGCATGGGTTCATATAGAAATAAATGGATGGATAGATGATAGAAGATAGAGAGACAGACAGATACCTAATACACCCTTGTCAATATCCCCCAAAGTACTGTATAAAAGATAGGAACAGATCAAGGCATACTTAGAATATTCCTTAGTCATAATAATAGTTAAATTGAACCAAAGCAGTAACAAATGTAAAACAATTGTAATAGGAGTTTTTTCGTGCCAGATTTGTTAGTAAAATAATAAGTAAGTATGAGGTATTGGAAAAATCTGTGAATTTTTATTATATTTATTTCTTGCATAATATTTATCACAGTTACTTCATTCTTCCAAGAAAGGATAATTATGTTCACAAGACCTTATTTACAAGTGGATGACTAAAAATGACCCGAACAGATGCCTTGTGTATTATCTAGGCAGTCTGCCAAGAAATTGGCCACAGCAGAAAGGATCAGAAAGTTCCCACTCAGTCCAGACATGTAGAGTAATACACATTTTCATCTTGCTGTACTGTTACTGCTAAAAATAATAAGCTGGAAACTTTTGATCTTGATCAAGCTGTTTGGCTGTCTGTTTATACATTATTATACAGGTTGTATGTTAGGAAGTCAGCCACAGCAGGCAAACAGCCTTTTATGGTTTCAATCATAACCTAAATGACCCGCCACGTTAAAAACAAAACCAAACCAAATCTATTATGTCTTCCACTAAGGATGAAAAAAACCAGATTAGGTAAAATTAAAGTGTAAAAACATGTAAGTTGTATATATGACACTAGAATAATGTAATATTACCCATGTGTGAAAAACCTGTGAATGTCATTGTACTATTCAAAGAAGCCAGCCCTCAGATTAGTTTGGTAATAAAGACAACAAATATATACACATATATTTTAAAATTGCAGCATTCAGATCCTTTGCTTTACAGAGCACTTATCTAGTTTAAAATCAATGCATATGTTTATTAATTCATAAAGCAGGTATTTAATGAGCACTTGCCATGTGTCAGGGACTGTTTCAAGGTCTTGTATACACATACTGTACTTTCCAGGAGAGGCACTGAGGGTTGATTAAAGTGTTGAATATCAAATGTTATTTTTAAAGTTCTTTTCATATTTGGACTATTTGATTTGGGTGGAATCCTAAATTATGGGAGGTGAAAAACTGTAAAATCATTCATTCAGCTTAGTCTTTTTAAATGTCTTACTCTACTCCTGTATTAAGAAGTCCTGTGTTAGTAAAGTAGATCGCTCCTTACATGATGATATTTAAGGAGTTATTGATATGTTTTCTTGCTCTTGGCTATTTTCCACATGCTTGTGTTCCTGCCTGAAAGGGCATTATGAAAAAATATCCTCTAACATCACAGCACACCTTTCAGGGCTTAACACATTAAGCTATTACCAGTTTACAATCCTAAAATATTAATTTATCTAATTACTTTACTCAATTGAGAATACAAAGCTGAACAAAGGGACAACTATAGAATATTCTACATCCCCTAAAGAGTGTGGCTTTGAGTAGAAGAATATTGTCCTATAGTGAAGTATATATGTAGGCAACCAAAGTAAATCTACAAAAACTAATCAAAGTATGCATTCACCTAGGGCTAAGCTTGCTACTAAATTCAATCCATATAAATTAATAAAATTGAGAAAACAGTGTTTGCCTTTGAAGATATGAACTCTAGCCACTCAAGGTAACATTTTACTCTCTTGTTACAGCATAACAGTGCTAAAAAATGTCATATGCATATATACAATTTTAAAATAGAATATTAAATGAGTCCCTAAATAATAGAATGGAAAGTAAAGGATAACTAGTGTTCTTAAGAGCTTCCAGTGGTTGGTAAAGGTTCAGAATTTTCTGACGAGATAGTAGACGTAGATCATAGGTGCATGACATCCTATGAGAGTGAGCAGCCAGAGTCATATGACTGAAATAGAGAGGCAGACAAAGTAGGAAAGGGATTTATGTTTGGCCTGAAATACTGGGTTAAGCCATCTATATTTGGTGCAGTCAATGTTTGACAAACAAAAGTTGCTCAAAGCTTAGGCAACAAGGTTTTTTAAGATATGTAAATCAATTAGAAACCATTGAAAGAGTAAGTTGATGTAAAAGACTTATAACCAGATTTTTCAAAAGTATTTTGTTCACATATGCTTTGTCTTGTTTTCCTACAAAAAAATTAATTCATCAGAATTTTCAACAAATATTTATTAGAATAGTGTGCAATTGACACAAACATTTAGAATGACTCTAGAGGCTATAAAAGCTTACTTTCAATTGTTAAGAGGTAGTGTTAAAATTGTCGTAAAATATCCCTATGCCTAATGCTAATGTGCAAACATAGTTACAATGTGTTTTGTAAAATATATCTGAATATATAGACCAGGAAATCAGAAATATCCTTCTCGATGTTTTCTATTTTGGAATGGCATAATGGTGCTCCCTTTTGTAACTAGTATGAAAGTATCTGTTTAATAATTGATATGTTAACAGTACAAAAGTGATGAGAATATCATATGAATCTCTATACCACCTAGGAGATCAAAGAAGTCAAAAGTGTCTTCTCCAGTAATGAGTTTAATTTGTTCTCAATAGGGGATTCTAAATTTTATCCTTTTAAGTTTATCAACATAATTCAAGCTATTGATTGCATAGTAGATTAATGATATGAGTATGATATGTAAAATTCTATTAGCAGCTCAGAGGGTGATTTTAGAAAAGTAAACATATTGGAACTAAAGGAAATTGTTTTTGCCACTGTTTGTTTTCATGAAATTAAAAAAGAAAAAAGAGCCTACATAAATGTAACATGCTGCAAAATATGACTGCAGAGTCAGAGGTCAGTTAAAAACAAATGAAGAGATTTGATGTGAGATTTATATTTCATATGCATTTTATTTAGTATCCAAATGAGATTCTCCCACTTAATAAAATATCAACATATGAAAATAGCAACTCTTTCGATATACTATTTCTGAAGCTATATATTTAGTTTCTTTCATTTTTTTAGCATAATTGTTTTAGAAACTTTAATAAGACAAATTAGTAGTTTCTACTTCTAGATAAATGTGAGAATCATATAGGGAGTCTTTAATGATATAGAGACCCACACTCAAGAGATTCAGAAGTAATTGATTTTATAAGTGTTGTGGCTACAGTATATTTGCACATCTGCCCAGGTGATCCTTGAGTGCAATCAGGGTTGAAAACAATTGAGAGAAATCAAGGGTCATCTATTCTGAAATATGAGAAAGTACTTTCAAGATCTTCATGTTGGATTTGATTTTGAAGAACTAACCAATTTAAAATCATGATTATTAAAATAATTCCCCTAAATAATACTATTATGCTTATGCTTTATTATTAAAGATGGAAGAAGCAGTAACTCTGTTAGATAAAAAACTTTTGCATGGTAAGAAAAATGCGTCATGTTATGATTTTTTTCTAATTTTCAAATTTACAGATTAAAAAAAAATCAACAAGTAGAATACTACCAAAATGAATGACGATAGAAATTTCAAATAATAGCATGGAACAAATTATTATGGTCCAAGCATCTAAATTTAGAGATGTTTATCTTAAAGTTTTCAACATAACTGAGCACATGAATCCAAATTTTAAAAAATTTGTATTTATTATTTTATAAATTGCCAATTTAAAATGTTTAACCAGACATATAAGAAAAAAATAAAAGTTGAATGACATTGTGTTTATTGACTTTTCCAAGTGTTTAGCATTGTATCATCACATATGAGATAAAAATGAGTATGTCAGTCTTTCTTGCTTTTAACTATGTCATCAAAATAGAAATGACTAATTCATTTTAATCTCATATGGACTAAGTTTAATTGGGCCAAAACATACATTTTTGAACTCTGTACAAAAATATAGGAAAAATAAATGTTGACTTTTGTTTTTGTGTTTAATTAGAAATTAGGAATAAAATTGGCAGTTTTTTTTTCTTTTTCCTTTTTTTTAAATTGCTTTTCCCTAAAGTCAGCAGAGTGCAGAGAGGTGATGGGCAGGAAAGACTTTCCCTCTATCCTCCTAGGTTTGAAATCTGGGTCTGTGAAAGAAACTGACAATAAGGGTGATCAACAAGAAAAATATAAAAATTTCTTAACTATTACTATGTGCAGAGGGGCATCACAGGAAACAGTGAATACCCAAAATGTGGTAAGATTTGAGATCTCATATTCATC
The DNA here is from genome assembly GCF_043159975.1 of Macaca nemestrina. Lineage (NCBI taxonomy): Eukaryota > Metazoa > Chordata > Mammalia > Primates > Cercopithecidae > Macaca > Macaca nemestrina. Next base: position 186,387,418 of record NC_092126.1, on the reverse strand, counting down.
CTAATAGAAAAAGGGGAAAGGAATGTAGGTCATCTAGGGGAGAGTAAGTGATTTTAAGAAAGATGATGGGCCCTTAGAAGAACAGATGGGAGATATGATAGCTTGTGACAAAGTTTGTCTACGTGTGGTGTCAACTTCCAGTTTTCTCTCCTCTGATAAGAGTCAATCTTCCCTTCTTGATGAAATTCCCCAGGAGGGGATTTATGACAATTGAGTTTCTTTCAAAGTGTCTGTCTTTAGGCAGACGGGGGGAATTCAGAAAAAGCCTCTCCCTGCATTTGCTATTTTTCAAGTACCTTCAGCTCAAAATAATCAGTATTCCAAAGTGGCATATTGAGACGGCATATTTTGTTTCCTTAAGAGATGATACCGAGATGGCACATCAAAACTTGAAAATACATGTATTTCAGTTGCGCCCAACAACTAGTGGGATGTGACGTGGTGGCACAACGCTGACTTTTAGAACTTGGCTTTTGAGTTACAAGCTACGTGAACTTGAGAAAAATCACTTAATTTCTGCAAGCTCATAAATTTCAGCTCCAGTTGAGCCTTCTAATTCTAGAGCCTTAAACCTTACTGACTGTATTTAAATATAGCTCCTCTTGTTTTTCTTTGAACCATCTCCATCTGAAAAATGGAAAAACTATTTTCACTTCAAAAAATTTTGTTGACACACAATGAAAAAATTGTACTGAAAGTAGAAATGACTACCAAGAATACGTTGCAAGAAGTCTACCCAAACCTCAATTTTTATTCAGACATTCTTAAAAAATTTAATACACATTGTAAGAGTCTATTAGAGCTATGACTTTCAAACTTTAAAGTGTATTCAAGTCACCCAGGAATCTTGTTAAAAGTGCAGAGTCTGATTCAGAATACTTTCTCTGTAACCTGTAATTCTACAGTGCAAACAAGTTTCCAGCTGATGCTCATACTGCTGGTTCCTGCTACTGCTGGTTCTTGCATCTTATTTAAGTGGCAAGATAAAAAATAAATAAATAAATAGAAAGAAAAAAGGAAGGAAGGAAGGGAGGGAGGGAGGAAGGAAGGAAGGAAGGAAGGAAGGAAGGAAAGAAAGAAGAAAAAAAAGAAAAAAAAAGCCCACAGATTTGTCTTTGTAAGTAAGCAAAGTAAGTAGATGCTCTTAAGGATAAAACTCAACTAGACACTGGATTAAATGCAAAACACACACACACACACACACACACACACACACACACACACACACCCCAGCAAGTTGAAACCACAGCAGCAAGCAAGCTATGACTGGTAAGAATAAAATGGTGTTGTCCTGAGATTGAAGCCAGTGTCTATGCTGCATTATATAGACAGAGCCTTGGACTTCTACTAAGGTAGTGGATCTAAACCTGAAAATTCTACATTGAAACAGGAACCCTCAAAGGAGGTTAAAGTGATCTCAATTTGAAAGTACTCCACAGAGAATCATTTGTGCATTCTCTTTCTAAGAAAGCATCCCCAATTATGCCTTTAGGACTCCCACAAATGACATGCAATGAAAGATGAGCTCCTAAACTACAAGTAACAAGAATTAATGGAACTAACCTATTATGAGTCAGCAAAAGCAAAAATCAGCAAATCTAGAGGTGCTAATACCTTAGATATTGTATAAAATATCCGAAGAACTAAATGAGAGATGTAATTTTAAAAAGCATGGTAGAGACTATCACAATAAGACAGTAAAATCCTTTTAAAAATAGAAAGATAAAAGTTAAATGCTATGTTAAATAGTGTCTTAGAAAAGGCTGAATAAAGAAGTGAAATGGGGCTAGGCATGGTGGCTCACACCTGTAATCCCAGCACTTTGGGAGACCAAGGTAGGAGGATTGCTTAAGCCTAGAAGTTGGAGAGCAGCCTAGGAAACACAGTGAGACCATGTCTCTACAAAAACAATTAAAAATAAAAAAATATTACTCAAGTGTGGTGGCATGTACCTGTACTCCCAGCAACTCAAGAGGTTGAGGTGGGAGGAATGTTTGAGCCTAGGAAATGGAGGCTACAGTGAAGCCATGATTACTATTGACGGAAAACTTCACAAAGTTTGAATGCAAGTCATACATGCATAGAATAGTGTCTTTAAAGTGCTAAGAGAAAATAACCGTCAATCTAGTATTTATTATCCAGCAAAACGATCTTTAAAGTGTGATGGTTAAAGATAATTTCATATAAAAATATAAATTTTAACACCAATATTTCTTCACTAACAAAATTTGTGATAGTGTTCTTCAAGAAGATGGTCTATCATATTGGAAAGAAGGACACCCTGAAAGAAAATAACATAAAAATATACAAATCTCAATCTCACTCATGATTTTATATACTAACCTACCATCAAAAGAATTTCTGCATCACCTGAAAAGAATCACATCCAGATTAGAAGATCCTTTAATATTAAAAAAAATTTAAAAACATAAAAATATTCATATGTAAAATTAAGTAAATGTTATATCTAATAATATACAAATCACATTTATAAATTCAGTGGGGGGACAGGTAGCAAAGACTTGCCATTTTACAAATTATTTGGATGCCTGCAATTTGAAATGCAATCCTCCCTGCCTATAGTGTGTGTTTAAAGAATTCCTGCATCTTATTCTCCTTGTTTGGACCTTAGAGTCTGCCAATTCTTGTACTCCTCCTGCCCCAGATTGCTTACCGCATGTTCCTTAGATTTTGATTTTACTTGCCAGGAGTATATGCTAGAGTCAAACTGCTTGGATTCAAGTCTAGATTTGAGCTTTGAGCTTGAGCAAATTACCTTGCCTTTATCTCAGTTAACAGACCTGTAAAATGGATATCATAATTGAGCCTACAAAACTGAAGCTTTTTTGAGGATTGAGGTAGTACATGCTAATCCTCGTAACAGGGCCTCATAACAACTATGACAAGTACTCAATATTATTTTCTTTAGACCATCAAGTAATATCTTTATGCCTTTAATACAAAGAAATTAAGTTAGCAAAATCTTTATTAAACTGTATTGCTATTTATTGTTTTGAAAAAGAATTACAGCATTTGCCAAATGTGAATAGAATAGATCTAGAAACTGGTTTAACCAACTTGCAGTCCTTTATCTATGTCTTCATTAATAGCTTAAATGTGGCACATGTATACATATGTAACAAACCTGCATGTTGTGCACAGGTACCCTTGAACTTAAAGTATAATAAAAATAAAAATAAATAAAAATAATTTTTAAAAAAAACTAGAAAAAAAATGTGAGAGAAAAGGTTCAAGGTGGCTGAGTAGTTGGAGCTATGACGTGCCTCTTCCACAGAGAGGAACCAAAATATCACATAAATCTACATAATCAAATAGATCTTCCAAGAGATAACACTGAAATTTAGCAGAGAGATGATGGGAGGCACTAGGAATGAAGAGGGAGGAAGCAGAGCTTCCTGCTTGGACACCAGGACCATTCTCTGGGCCCAGATCCAAGGAGTAGGTAAGTGAAGGAACCCCAGGACTTCATATTCTAGCTGCAGACTTCTATTCTAACTACAGAAGAGTTTTGTGACCACCCTAGACCTCTAGACTGTCTGAGGAAGCTGCTGGTGACCATGCAGAGCCACTGCTTGAACTCACATGGACCCCCAGTAGGCTTCCATGTGCTGAGCAACTGCAGCAAAGCACAGTTCTGGGAGCCCATCCCCCAGGGCTCTGCATTCTGCCCTAAGCTGCTGCTGCTATCTGCCAGGCTGAGGAGTGAGCAGAGGCACAACAGTCTCATGCACCTCAAAGACAGCTTCTACTCCCATAGATGCAGAACAAAGTGCATTAGAACCACATCACCCATGCTTGCCTATCCCTCCCAAGACTGCCTGTCTGGTCATTCCTGCAGTGGGGGACCCACAGCATAGCCACCATTGCTTCATCTGCATGTTTTAGTGGTGGCCTAGGAGTGATTCACCCCTCCCTATCACAGCCAAAGCTTAAGTCCAACAAGCCAGAGAACCAGTCTAGGGGCATGGAGATAAGATTTGAGATCTGATATCAAACCGAGGAGGAGCCTCCACTGTCAGAACACAGAAAACATCATGTTGTAGGTCCCTGTTGTGGCATGGGGGCTGGTTGCCCCTCCATTCACGAGAATGGACTGAGAGGGTGTGGCCTGATAGCCATGCTATCTATCACAGACAGAGAGTCTTGCAGCCTGGAACAGCTCAGGGATCAAAACATAGACTGCTTGGAAACTAGCCTAACTGCTCTGGCTACTGCCAGTGGCTGGATACAACAGGGAGACCCTCTGGATTTGGGGTGTGAGACCTGGGTGTGTCCCAGTGCCACCTGATATGCTGAAAACTCTGGGTCACTCCTCTTCTCTGAGTGGACTCTTGGTGCAAGACAGGTGCCTCTGCCCCTCCTTGGAGGGTAGCCCAAGTGGCCTGGCTGTTGTTCCTAACCCCACTGTAATCAACATTTGCATTCACCAGGTCACAACCTTGCCTGACCTAGCCCACTCAGCTTTGTCACCTTCAGGCATCTTGGTGGAACATTGGACAGGGACCTCAGAGAGCACCATGACCTTGCCCATTACCAGGGACACCCCAGAAATTCTCCTGATTAAAAAAGGGCAAGTACAAATTTCACTGCCACCAACACAGCTGCCTCTCTCCTAAAGTATCACCTACTGGTGGGGAGGCCAACCTGCACAACCCGTTACAACTTCTGACACCATTGTATAGCCCTAAGTCAGCTCTTACTCACGAGTACCACCTATGGGTTTGTAGAGTGAACTGCACAACCCATTGTAATTCCTGCTGACAGAATTGTACAGCACTGGGGAACAAGATAAGCCTCCCAAGACCTTCAGCTCCCCATCTCTTTCACAGAAAATGAGCCTACACGCACTCACAGTACACAAGTACTAAAACCTACAAACAACCAACATTTGAGAAAGCCACTACACTAAGGATATCTATAACCAAGGAATTCTTACAAAGACTTGGCCCACTAAAAGCACAAAGAGGCAAAGCCGAAGGACCCTACCCAGCATATGCAACAGTCCCACCCTCGGGGGAAACAAATCCCTCCCAAACAAAAGAAAATTCAAAAGTAAAAAGTGACAGCTTCTCCAGATGAGAAGAAAACAATATAAGAACTCTGGCACTTAGAAAAATCAGTATTGCAACACCCCCAAAGGATCATATTAGCTCTGTAGCAGTGGATCCTAACAAAAGTGCAATTCTAAAATGACAAAGAATTCTAAATATGAATTGTAAGGAAACTCAATAAGATCCAAGAAAACTAACACAAAGAAAAAAGAAAACTTTCCAAACCAACACAAAGAAATAAGAAAAAATGATTTAGGATATGAAAGATGTGATAGCTGTTAAAAAAAAGAGAGAGAGAGTTTCTGGAAATGAAAAATTCACTGAGGGAACTTCAACTTACTTTCATTGGAAGCTCTAATAATAAACTATAAAAGGTGAAAGAGTTTTTCAGAACTTGAAGGCAAATCTTTTGAATTAACCTAGTCATATAAAAATTTGAAAAAATGTATTTAAAAACACAACCTTCAAGAAATATGAGATTATGTAAAGCAACCAAACCTATGAATAATAAGAAATAAAAAACAAAAGTTTTGGAAAATGTATTTGAGGGAAAATTCAGGATAATTTCCCTGGTCTTGCCAGAGATGTAGAAATCCAGATACAAAAAGCTCAGAGAGCATATGGAAGATACTTTATAAGATGAACATCACCAAGGTGTATGGTTGTCAGACTATCCAAAGTCAACATGAGAGGAAAAATCTTAAAAATAGAGAAGCATCAAATCACCTATAATAGAAATCCCATCAGATTAGCAGCATATGTCTCAGGAGAAACCTTGTAAGCCAGAGATTGAGGCCTATCTTCAGGTTTCTTAAAGACAAGAAATGCCAGCCCAGAGCTTTATATTCTGCCAAAATGAGCTTCATAAATGGAAGAGAAATAAAGTATTTCCCAAACAAGCAAATGCTAAGGGAATTTGTCACTACTAGACTGGCCCTACAAGAAGAGCTCAAAGGAATTCTAAACATGGAAACAAAAAGACAATACTGGTCATGATAAAAGCACACATAAATACAAAGCTCACATCCTATGAAGCAGATACACAAATGAGACTACAAAGCAACTAGGTAACAACATTATGATAGGTATAAAACCTCACATATCAAAATTAACTTTGAAAATAAATTGCCTAGACTCCCCATTTAAAACATACAGACTGACAAATTGGATTAAAAACATAAGATCCATTCATTTCCTGCCTACAGGAGATCTACCTAACAGGTAAGGACACCCACAAATTCAAAGTAAAGGGATGGAAAAAGACATACCATGCAAGCAAAAAACGATGAGCAGGAGTAGCTATATGTATATCAGATAAAACAGACATTAAATCAACAGTAAAAAAGAAGACAGAGAATGATGGTCATTAAATAATGATAAAGGGTTCAATTCAACAAGAAGATATATCTATCCTAAGTATATATGTACGCAACACTGGAGCACACAGATTTAGAAAACAAGTACTAGACTTAAGAAAAGAGATATATAGCCATACAATAATAGTGGGGGATTTTTAACACCCCACTGACAGCACTAGAGAGATCCTTAAAGCAGAAAATCAACAAAGGAATTCTGGACTTAAACTGGACTATAGGCTAAGTGGACTTAATAGACATTTACAGAACATTCTACCTATCAGCCACAGAATATACATTTTTCTCACCTGTGCATGAACATTCTCCAAAATTGGCCATATGCTTAGTCATAAAAGAAGCCTCAATAAAATAAAAAAATAAAAATAATATCAAGTATCTTAAGATCTCAGACCATGGTTGAATAAAATTAGAAATCAACGCATGAGGAGAACACTCAAAACTACACAAAAACATGGAAACTAAGCAAATTGCTTCTGAATGACTTTTTGGTAAACGATGAAATTAAATAACAAAAACTTGAAGGAAAATAGAGATACAACATATCAAAACCTCTGGGGAATAGCAAAAGCAGAGTAAGAGGTTTATAGTGTAAAATACTTACATCAAAAAAGAAAATACAGAGAACTGAAATTTACAACCTAATATCATAGTTAAAGGAACTTGAAAAACAAGAACAAATCAAACCTGACACTAGCGGAAGAACAGAAATAACAAAGATCAGAGCACAAATAAATGAGATTGAGACAAATAAAAAATACAAAGGATTAACCCTTTTCTGATTTGCCCCACAAATACTTCCTGGTGGTGCTTGCAGCTGCGGTGTTTGCCCCAAGATAACATTGCCATGAAATATCTCACGTATATTATTTTTGCATCACTCCAGTATATTGACTTTGGAAACAGGACGTCATTCTATTTATAGTGTTCTGTTTTTAGTAGTGTTATTTCCAATTACAAAAGATAGTGATTCTTGATGGCTAAAAATGTCAAATCTGAGAAAACAGCATTCCTATCTGTGATGTTAATATCATTCTTGAACAGTTGTCGATCAAAGATTCATTGGATGAATCCAATTTTTCTGAAATAGATAATTCTGATAATTCATATGATTCTAATGTTAGTTCTGCTTAGAAATAACAAGAACAGTTTTTATATTTTATTTTCACATTAAAAATCCGTCAGATTTGCTTCAGGCTCAAAGAGTGTGTTTATGTAAAATTTAATGAGCACTGGCAGCAAGCTGTGCTTTTGGGTTAATGAAATAAAAGGTTGGCTCTTAGAAAACCATAAGCAAAATTGATAGACTGCTAGCTCAATTAACCAAGAAAATAAGAGAGATTTAAATAAGCGCAATCACAAATGATAAAAGTGACATTACACAGAAATAGAAAACATCAGAGACTACTACTGGTATGTCTTTGCATGCAAACTAGAAAACCTAGAGGAAATGGGTAAATTTCTGGAAAAATACGACTTCCTAAGGTTGAACCATGAAGAAATAGAAATCCTGAACAGACCAATAACAAGTAATGAAATTGAGTCAGTAATAAAACATCTTCCAACAAAAGAAAAGCCCCAGACTGAATGGATTCACAGCCAAATCTTACCAGACCATCTGATTATCTCAATAGACACAGAAAAAGCATCCAGTAAAATTCAAAATCTCTTTATGATAAAAACCCTTAACAAAGTAGACATTGAAGGAATAGCCTTCAAAATAATAAAAGCCATCTATGATGAACCCACAGCGAACATCATACTGAATTGAGAAAAGCTGAAATAATATCCTCTGAGAACTGGAAGAAGGCAAGGATACCCACTGTCACCACTCCTATTCAACATAGTACTGGATTCCTAGTTAGAGAAGTTAGGCAAGAGAAAGTAAGAAAAGGCAGCCAAATTGGAAAAGAGGAAGTCCAATTTTCTGTGCTCATCAGTTACATGAAAAATGACTTCAGTATCAATGTACAAAAATTAGTAAGATTTCCATACATCAATAATATTCAAGCTGAGAACCAAATCAAGAACACAATCTCATTAACAATAGTCACACACATACACCAAATACCTAGGAATATATTTAACAAAGGAAGTCAAAGATCTCTACAATGTTCACTGTTGGGGTGATGGGCATCTAGAACCCCAAGCCTCACCGTTATGTGATATATCCATGTAAGAAGACTGTGAGTACATCCCCGAATCTATAAAAATAATAATAGAAAACTGTATGCATTGTTATGTTCTCACAATTGTTAGTAACCATGTAATAACTTCCTTAAAAACATGAAATGCTGTATTTACAAAGTCAATTTTTACATACTGCCTAAAGCTGGTTATAGATTGTACCGTATCTGTAGTCTCTTATGGTGATCCAGCAACAGTGGAGGTTTTCCTTCTGTCATTTTCCAAATTTTGGTCAGAATCTAATATATCATCTGAAGAGGGTGTTATGAAAGCTTATAGAACTACCTCAATCTTGCTAAATGTGAGATAGTAAAGTAATTCTTTTAATAAGTTCACCAAAAACTGGTATAATCAAGAAGCAATATATAGTAGTATTGTGGTTCCCCAGGGTCAATGGCTTTCTTTATTTTGTATGATTCCAGAGTTTTCTTGTATCCTATCACCAATAAGTTTTATGGAACTGTCAACTAAATAACAAACAGAGGGGAGACTCTTTTTTAAGAGATAATGATTTTTGGGGGAAGAATAGTCATCACGGTGATAATATGAGCACCATTGTAAGCTATGTGTGTATTCAGGGAAGTAAAAGAAAACAAAGGTTTTTAAAGGAAAAATGAAGATTACATAATTGTTTTGAGATAATTCTCAACTCTCTAGAGAGTTGCTAGACAGATGTCCTGGCAGATGCATATTTTGTGTAAGGTTGTGATGACCTTTGTGCAAGGTTGTGGTTTTTGCAGTCTTTGTGATAGTTATTTTTATCAGGCATTTGTATATAACAACCTTTCCTTAATTTCATGGCCTTCCCTGGCTATGTTTGTGAGGATCTTTAACATAAGTGACTCAGTTTTGATTTTGACAACTTTCGCAGAACTTTCCGTTTTTGTCAGCAGGGTTAGTATAGGTATACTAATTATTGCTTTAATTTAAATTTCCTTCACCAACAAGAAGTTTGAGGATCTTTTCCTTTTGAAATTGTTTATATTTTCTCTTAATATAATTTACACATTTAAAATTTCTTTATATTTAAAACTTTAGAATTATATGCATCAATAGGATTTATAACAAAAAGAAAGAAATTCCTATGCACCCCACCTCATTTTTTACCATATTCCTCAGATGCAACTAGCTTATCTTTTTTAGCTTTTTTTTTTTCAGTTTTTCATCTGTTCATATCTAAATAAAATGTGTACACTGCAATCTTAATTGTAGATGTTATATATATTGGTAGATTAATATATTTAGCTCACTTCCGTGGCCTCTATTCAATATTTCTGTTACTACAACACTGTAAATATTGTTCACTGCTGGGAAATAAAATGCACAAGGATATAAAAATGTTTTTTCTTCTACAGTGATTTTATCTTGGAATTAATAATCTTCCTGATGTCTTTTTTTAGTGTGCTTAATTTTCTTTAAAACGTAAGAGTAACTTTTTCCATATATCCTATACTCTATATTTTAATAAAATTTTTCATACACCTAAATGTCTCATATTATTTGTATCTTCTTTTCCTCCTCTGGACACTTTTCTTCTGTGGTTTTCATCTTGTCTTTGGTTTTGTGTTTTTCTTAATGTCTGCTGCACAGTTTTTGTCCTGAGACTTCCTTTTGCTTATTCTTGAATTTCTTTTGCCTTTTTCTTATGCAAAATACCATTTCCAGACCTCATTTAATAATTATTTTCTATCAATGCTGTTCTATTTTACAGACTACATCTCCTCAAAGTTTCTTGAACTCTTCAGAAAAATGGTATAGAATATAAGCGTTTAGACTCTTTGCATATCCGTGAGTCTCTGTGTGTATACAGAATTGTATCTTTAATATAGAGTAAAAGAAATCCCTTTAACTTCATATTAAGGTAATTTTTTCCTTAAATTTTATTTTACTATATATATTAATTCTACATGGTAAATGAAATATAACTATATTGACAGACGTACAATGAAATATAACTCTTTCTAAATCTTTAACATAAGATAACTTACTCTCATTTTTCTACAGCACTTTAGATTATGGTCAATATTTTTTATATATTCTATACTTTCAGATTTGATTTTCTGCTTGACCCAAATGGGCTGTATTTTTCTTCCTTTAAATCAGGAATATTTTTGTATATCCAGAATGAATCTTTAAACTTTTTGGTTTCTTACTTTCCTCACATTTTTTAAAAAAATTTTTATTTCTCTTGATTTTCCTAGTTTAAATTTTAAAATAGCTTATTTAGCTTTAGGAAATGACAACAGTAAAAAATAAAAAAAATTTAATTCATTGTGCTAACGTCGTATTTCATGGTTATTTTACTACTTGTTCTTATTTTTACAACGGGAGAATGTTTTAAATCAATTGTCACTGGAAGAATTTGACAATTCTCAGTCAGTCTTGAAATTCTACTACATAGGTTTTTGATTTTGTGTCATACCACATTTATTGAAGGATTTATTTTTAAATATGAGGATTGTTTTTTATTACCTGAAATAAATAGAGAAAAATTATTTTGTATTTTTACAAAGTAGTGTTTTGGGTGCAACATGTAGTTTAAGAGATAGTAAAATGCATCATATAATGAGTTGGGCACTTTCCAACTTCAAGAATGTATTGCTGATAAAATTCTTGTTGCCAAACAAAATATCTAGTATTCATATTTACTCTATGAATTCATACTTCTTAAATATTTTTAAATTGGCCTATTCTCATATATTAGCAAATTTACCCTCAAACAATAGTGACTTACACACTGCCATATTTTTATTTGAAACTAAATGATTAGCATATTATTTGATTGCTCCTTTAAAATTATACAATATTGACATCCTGTGAAAAATTATTTTAGAGTAAAGTATTAATTTTAACTGACTTCTCTGTAGCTTTAGCAGTGTTGATCTTTCTCTAATTTTATAACCTCTGTCTTTGAATATTGAAGCCTGCATCCTAGTTTCCATGACAAAGTTTTCTTGGTTTTGTTCTATCTTTCCTTGCCATTCTTTCTTAATATACTTTTCTCTGTAGTTTACCTGCACTCATTAATTAAATGTGAATGTTTTCTGAGAGTTCCAAAAACAGCCTCTTTTCTCATTGTCTTTGCTGCTGGAGAATATCACTTAGTTTTATTATTTCCAATACTCTCTATATGATGATGTTTCCCAAACCATATCCCCAGCATCTCTCTCCTTAACTCTATTTCCAATAATCATAAGACTATTGGGCATCTCTACATTATTTCCTCAGACTCAGGCATCTCAACCCAAACTCTTCAAAACAGAAAGATTTTCACAGCTTCCAACCTTCTTAATCCACGACTCTTGTACTCTGTATATTAGGTAACTCACACCAATAGCTACCTTATCAACTAAGCAGAAATTTTAAAATGACGTCTCCTCTTCTTTTTAAAAAAAATTTCATGTTCAATTTTACGCATGTCCTTTAGATTCTACCTTTCTTTGAAAACTCTTCTTTATCTTTAGTTGATAGTCTTGTTATTTTGTCTTGATTATACTAACAGTTTTCTAATAAATTTCCTACTTCTAATTCCTTTTACCTCCAGTTCATTCTCTGCACTACTGCCAGAATACTCTTTAAAATGCAAAGATGTTTAAAAAGAAATGAGAAGAAAATAATTACAATGTGTGGAGTGATGTAAATTGCTCTTTTAATTAAAAAAATAAGTTTAAAAATGCAAATCTTATTTGTCATGCTGTTACTTGAAATCAATAGGGAAAATAATCCTCTTTTAACTTCCCATCCTCAATTCAAAAATTCAAAAGATGTTGGCAAAGCATGCTGGCATCATATGCTCAAACCACACTCTAGCATTTTCCTCCTTTACCTAAATTTCCCTTTGCCCACCTCTCCCCCGGTGAAAAATAACTCTTTCTACAAAATTTATCTTGGATATTACCTCTTCTGCCTGAACAGATATATTTTACACAGCTTTCTGATAGAATGAAATGCAGCTAATATTTATAAAAATAATGAGATTCTTTTGGGCACCTCTAATTTTGTATAGTCATGAATGTCAGCCTTTGGAGGCCTTATGGTCAAGACATGTCTCAGACATTAACACCCCATGCAGTTCCCTGTGCTCTGTGTGATAATTTTATGTTTACTTGACTTTTTTCCTTTCTTAAGTATGTCCTCCTGAGAGGAAATAAACCACGTATTTTTTATTCTACAAAGCACAATGCCAGTCACAAAATGGCACTACTTACTGATTTAATAAATGAATCTCATTTTGATTACTTTTCTTGTTATAAAGCTGTTTAGTGGATAAAATTGTATTAAGTCTTTTTGGAAGTACAACTTCCTCCTTTTAGTAAATAAATATAATGTTTATTTTTTTAATTGAGTGATTAGTGGTGCAACAGTTATACATAGGAAAAACTATAAAAATATGTGTTAAATTGGTAGTATTAGAAAGCAATTGTGCAAGCCCAGATTGGGAGATGTTCTACAGCATATCTTGTCAGTACTCCCTAAAACTGTCAAGGTCATAAAGATCAAGGAAAGACTGAGTAATTGTCACAGACTCAGGATGGTAACACCTAAAGCATTGTGGTACTCTACATTCAGTACTAGAAAAGAAACTTGAAAATTGGTGAAATGCAAATAAAGTTTAAAATTTAGATAATGGCAATGTGATAATATCCATTTTTTAGTTTTGACAAATGTAATATGATGATGTACGATGTTAACAATATGAGAAACTAGGTGAGGGGTATATAAGAACTCCAATGTTTGCCTATTTTTTCTATATCTAAAATTATTCAAATGTAAAGTTTATTTATAAAAATGCATTTATGACTTAACAAAAATTTTATTGTTAACACAGCACAGTATACAGGTTTTTTAAACCATATGCACCCAGTGACACTTGTAATGAAAGCATACTTCATATCTTTAAAATGCACATCTTAGGTTGGTCACATGGCTTATGCATGTAATCCCAGCACTTTGGGAGGCTGAGGCAGGAGAATTGCTTGAGGCCAGGAGTTCAAGACCAGCCTGGGCAACATAGCAAGGCTCCATTTCTACAAAATAAAAATTAAAAATTTGTTGGGTGTGGTGGCACGCACCTGTAGTCCTAGCTACTCAGGATGCTGAAGAGGGAGGATCATTGAGCCCAGGAATTCAAGGCTGCAGCTACAATTATGTATTCCAGTCTGGACAAGCAGAGTGAGACCTTGTCTTGAAAAAAATGCATATCTTTTTCAAAAATTTGAGGGAAAGTTAGAATAATTGTTTAAAAATGCACATTTCCTTTTAATATATGCTACTTGCTGTAATATTGATTTTGATTTGAGATGATGTGAATCCTTTTATGATCACACTACTGTGTTAATTCTCTATTTTATATCAAAATTTAAAGAAATTATATTTAAAATGATTTTGCCAAAAATGTTGCATAGAACTCTGACCTTGAAATCAATAGAAATTTAAACTCACTTTTGTCTGTCTGAATATTATGGACCATTTTCAATTTTTATATTTAAAAACCCCTCACAGCAACATATGTTCTAGCAATTGATCTTTTTATCTATTACAAAAATGAAACATTCCATTTCCTTATATCAGGGGACATATTTGAGGGGTGGGCAAGCATACATTTGTTTCTTCCTTTCATTAATGTTTTGCTGGAGGGCAAATGTCAGAGCAGCCACTTTCATATTTTGGCCCCTCTTGCTGAAACTCCTGTAGGGAAATTCTGCACATGGGTTTCTTTGATGGTTCTTTTCATTTTTATCTCATGCTGTGACTTTGACAGTCAGACTGGCAGTAGGATACAGAAATAAAAGAAGAAGGCTGAAAGAAATGTTATAGCTTCATGCTGTGAATTTAGAAGATGACAGGTTTTTTGGCTTACTTCCTCTGGCCCATGACTAAAAGAACTGTCACTAGGTTACAGTGCTAAGAGGAAGTAATGAGAACATATTTTCATGCAGATACCTAGAAGACTTTGATACACATGGCCTGCCCAAGTCAATCTGAAACTCTGAGACTAAAAATTGCTGTGGCAGGATCCAAAATCACATGGCTGAGAAGGATGCTTGGCAATTGTCTTTGTACAGTTTTACACAGTTGACATATAATAAGCATTTATTAATAATAATCACATGTAAATTTGCCTTTCATCCTATTGCAGCAAGAATCTATCATCTGTCAGTTTGTCTGTCTCCACTGTATAGTATATATAAAGAATATATTCCTTAAAGTAATGATAAATCAGTGTGCTGAATTTGACCTTATTATTTTTTTGTAGAAATGTGTCTCCAAGTCTTTGTTAGGCAGCAGGGGATTACATTTCCACTAATGAGAATCCTTAGGGCTATGCAATAGTTAGTAAGATTTCTAACTGGGAAACTCAAAAATTGCCTATGAAAAAATCTTTAAATGTGGAAATCTATATGTTTATAACAAATCTTAAGAAATATGTAAAAGTAAAATCACTTAGATTGGAAATAAGGAAGAATCAACCTGTGATGGTTGTAAGATAGTCAAATTTATTATCATTTTAAGTACAAACTTATTTTTAGGTATGATATGCCTAATTTTTAAAGAGTTCCATAATCATTATATGCATTTAAGATTAATGTGCTTTCTTTCAACTGACATTTGGTTAATTTTGTTAATTTTTTAACTAAAAAGTGAAAAAATATATTTGGAAAACATTGTAGAATTTCATGATATTCATATACATACATTCACATATATTTAAAGGTGTATTATAAAAATAAAATGGAATGTTGTCATTTACATATTATCATATGCAAATCAAAAAATGAAATTATAAAAATGTAAGATATGCACCACAAAAAGATAAAATATCTCCTGAATATAATTTTTTTTAAAGACCTGTGCAAAGTTAGAGGGAACACAACCTACACAACACCGCACTCACTCCTGATACCAGTTGCAAGTTGGAGATTTCCAAAGCCATTCTCAGGTTCATAGATTTACTAGAATTCACAGGATTCTCTGAAAGCTGTTATACTCATGGTTAAAGTTTATTACAGCTAAAGGATACATATTAAAATCAGACAAGAGAATAAATATATAAGATAGTCTTATGAAGTGAATATTTGTTCCCTACATAATCATATTTGAAATCCTAATTCCTGGTGTTATTTGGATGGTATTAGGATATGTGGCCTTTGGGAGATAATTAGGTCATAGGGTTAGAGTCCTCATGAATGGGATTATAAGTGTCTTTATAAAAGAAACCCCAGAGAGTTCTTTTGCTCTCTTCTCACCATGTAGGGGTGGAATGAGAAGATAGCCACCTGGAAACCAGCAAGAGTGCCCTCACCAGACATCAAATCTGCCAGCATCTTGATCTCATATTTCCCAGCCCCCAGAAGTGTGAGAAATATGTGTGTCTATGGTATTCTGTTATAGCAGCCTGAACTGACGAAGATGGGTAGAGTCCAGTAGAGGTCCAAATGTGGAGCTTCCACTTGTCTTCTCCCCATGGAGTTATGACAGCATAACTTTCCCAGCATCAGTGTGTGACAGCATACTCATGAGTATTGCCAACCAAGGGAGTTCCCCCAAGTTCAGTGTCCAGAGTTTTCACTGTGGCTCTATCACATAGGTGTGGTTGATTTTCCGTGTGACTGATCTTGGTCTCCAGCACTTCCAGGTGTATTGGTGACCCAAAGCCCACCCTAAATTACATTGTTAGTGTGGCTCAGAGCCCCTCTCCTAAATCACATTGTAAGTGTCTGGCTGATCCAAGACCACCAAATATATTCCTATCATGCATGACATTACAAGGACTGAGAGATTACCTCCTAGAAGCCAAGGGCATAGGTCACATTATATTTTGGGTAAGGTTAAATTCTTTACTACACAGGACCTTAGGAGTGTGTGACCAAGTTTTCTGTGTTTTGCTTTTTAAAAAGGTCAGTTAAATCTCAAATTATCTATGAAATAAGGAGAAAAGCTACTGTAGTATTCATAGCTCAGAACAAAAGACAACTCTGATATTTTAGTTTATTCATAGAATAAATTCATAGATTCATCCTTTTTTCTTCATATTTTAAATTCTGATATATATCATATATATATGAGATATATATTTTTTGTCAGGATACTAGAAACTCTGTAGAAAGGTTTTAAGCTCTATTAATTTAACTTACTGAGTTCTTTGAATTTAACTCCCATTCTTGAGAAAAATCCAGAAGTGTTAAATTCTGATTTACAGTTTATTCCTGTAGGAAGTCAACATTTCCCTCCTAAGTTATGATAAGCTTTGGTGTAGATGCAATAAAAGTAATTATTCTTTCTGTTTGTGTTGAGAAAATATAATAAAAAACCCTGTTCTAGTTTTAAAAAATTGATCTTTAGACTAAATTAAAGCACAGAAACTTGCCATGAATACAGTGATTATTTGAGTGGAATTTTCACTACCACCTCCTAGGTCAGGCCATCTCTATTGGGAGACAGTTCTCTATTGGTAATGTTTTGCATATCATGTAAGTTTCCTTTGTTTTGGGCTTTTTTGAAGATATTTTTATAGCTAACAGCCTTTTACAAAAGAGACAGTGTCTTCGTCTAAAGGACATGTTTGCTTACAGTACAGTGAAATAAAATTAATGTCTTGCTGTGCAGCAAAGTTTAGACTACCTTACCTTTTTAACCTAGCTTTGACCTGTAACAAACGATTCAAATTCCGCAAGCTCGTGATGCCTACTCTGTTCCTCAGTCCACTAAGTATGCACCTGTCTCTGTGGTAATTGGGACTTGGGAAAACAACATAGGTGCTGATACTCTAGTTACCTTTATAACTGTGAGTAATAAAGTTCTTTGTCTCTGATCAAGGGATCTCATGTCTTCTCCCAATGTTCATGAGACTACAGTAGGCTAATATGTAAGCTTGAAAGCACTATAAATCTCAGTTCCTTCACAGTGCTTGGTGCTTACCTCCCTTTTCCTTATTCATAGAAAGTGTTTTCTTTTTAGCCTCTCCTCCTCTAATTTCTAACCTCTTTAGTTATTGATAATATGCCACTGTCTGGTTATCCTTTCTAATGTTCACTTCTGAGCCAAATCTCATGACTACCAATTTTTTATTGGTTAAAGTTTAAGCTTTAATTAATTCACTAATTCACTCATTTATCAGATTTTTAAAAGTATTTACTATTTACCAAGTAGGCACTTGAGATAAATGGTGAAGAAGTTAGTCATGGAATACTACATGGAAGTTTCCAGTATTGGCTTTATGTACTTTCCTTGTCTCATCTTATACTATTATCTTCAAAGAAACTGTGCCCCAGCAAACTAGAGTGAGCTTCAAAGTAGGCCCTGTTATTCTCCAAGCCTGTACCTTTATCTATTCCTAAAATACTCTGCTTCTGGATCTCCGTCAATTAAAATTGAGTCTATGCATTATAGCTTCATTTTAATTACGATTTCTTTGTAATTTTTCCTTTTTAACTCCACTTAGAAGTGATCTTTTGTCTCCCTTCAAATGATACTTACGTATATTGTAATCACTGAATGCGTTCCTTAATCCTGTAACAATGGCAACTTGAAGAAATATAAAATATTTTGCATAATTTTTATGTTTTATAGTGCCTTATACATAGTAAGTACTCAATAAAACTGAAATAAGACAGTAAATACAGACATGAGAAGCACCCAAAGCCAAGCAAAGTCAAGCAAATGCAATTGATAGAGTTTCTTTCTTCCTTCAGAGCCGGCCATTTGAGCATCAGCACACACCACCAACATAAGGTCTGATGGTCTGAGTTTAACACTATCTGGGTCTTAGTGGCCCCATTTTTAATAACTAGGTAAAGATGATAATTATATTTTGTGCCTTATTGTGAGATGCTTCAGAGTTCCTGACAAACAATAAATAACCTGAAACATAAATCTAAACAATGAAATTATTATTACATGAAAATTTTATGCTAAAAATAAAATATTTTATTTTCACTTTAATTAATATAATAAATCTAACTTTGTGGCATCATTATGAAAATTTCTATAATTTATACTGGTAATAATATATGATTATTTTATATTATTTTCAATCAGTATTAAGTATGCATCATATAGTAATTATATCATACTTTTATATTATATAATCATATTTAGCATTTTTATTAATAAATGGAATTTATTGAGTGCTTATTATGTGTCATGCATTATGCTTAATGCTTTACATACAGTAACTTCAAGAGGTAGATGTTGTTATTTCTATGTGTGATGTGGGAAGAGAAAGTCCAGAAATGTTAAGTAACATGCCTGAGGACATAAGTAACCTTTAAAATTAATGGCCATAATGATTGAGAAACAGGATGCCAAGAATCAGGCTTTAGTTGGAGATTATACTCCTGTACAAAGTTTGTGTTTCACGATGTGCAATTTCTGACAAGGGAAGCAGAGAAAAGTTATACTAATACATTGTTTAGGGTTGTTTCTCCCAAGGATTTTAGAATTAGGGAATAAAAATAATAGAGTTTATATTAACAGGTGGAGATAAAATTCATTTCTGCAGCAGCTCTATCCCTTTAGCATTTTACAATACAAATTATTTATGTGAAAAAGTTGATTACAGTAAAACCATTGCAAGTAAAAACTAATATTCTTGATAAATAATATATATATTAAATATTTTATATTAGTAATTTTAGATACTTGAACAGAAAGGGAAAATATTACACAACTAACATTGAAATGCATAGAGGAGCAAAAATAAATTATTGTTATTATCTCTGGTTTCTACTAAGGGAAGATTCTATGTGTTCAGTAATGTGCAGAATTACTTTTCATCTTGCTTTGATCGAGGATTCAACATTTACTTAATACTTATTATCCTTTACTTCAGTTTGGCTGCACAATTAAAGGATTCTTAAAGCCAACAATGAGAATGGTCTTAATGATTACTTCTTTTCATTGCCTATTTTTGTCCCTCTACAGTAAGAGGGCAATTAGAAGGAAAGCCAACTCAGTGTCTTTTTCTTCGCATGTGAGACAAAGACAGGGAATTCTAGGATTGATAATTAAAACCATCCTTGAGCAGCATTTTCTTTTATTACTCTTATCCTGTGAATTCTCTTCTATTAAAACATCTGCCTTGTATTTCATGATGCTATCATGATGCTTTCCTGGTGACTTTAGAGATTGTACTAGTGAAAAGAGTCATTATCATCTAATAATCATTCTAAGAAACGCAATAGGCACAGGTAATAGTCACCTCTGTTATACCTAGTAAAAATTTTAAACTAATGAACTCTAGCATACAAAAAGAAAGACTATGGCCAGGCGCGGTGGCTCAAGCCTGTAATCCCAGCACTTTGGGAGGCCAAGACGGGTGGATCACGAGGTCAGGAGATTGAGACCATCCTGGCTAACACGGTGAAACCCCGTCTCTACTAAAAAATACAAAAAAAAAAAAACTAGCCGGGCGAGGTGGCGGGCGCCTGTAGTCCCAGCTACTTCGGAGGCTGAGGCAGGAGAATGGTGTAAACCCGGGAGGCGGAGCTTGCAGTGAGCGAAGATCCGGCCACTGCACTCCAGCCTGGGCGACAGAGACTCCGTCTCAAAAAAAAAAAAAAAAAAAGAAAGACTGAGTTTAATTAATATACTGCATATATTGTATACCTATAACTCTATCAGTCAGATAGCTGCTTTAAATATCTCTTATGTACACTATTCTTCATGAAAAGTCAATGCTTATAACTTCTGAAAAGATCAATATCAATATATAGCTTTGGTATATCACAGTTTTTTTCAAAGTGCTTGAGAAGCATTAAATAACTGATTAGAAATGGAATTCTGGTCCATCAAATTATGATTCGATAATAGTTTAACCAAAAAGAAAAAATCCATTCCTCCTATTTTACTCAGTATAATGAAATTACTCCTTGTCATTATTCAACCTGTATTTTCAAAACAGTTATTAATATAAAAGCAAAGAGATGCCATTGAAACGTTTACTGAACACAACATGAATCACTTTCTGAAAAATTACAATATGCATATTTTAAATAAGTAATCTACATTACTTTCAACCAACTTTCAAGCATAATTGGTATTTGATGAATGTTTGTTAAATACAAATCTCAGTAATAGAGCTCCAAGGAGTAAAAAAACATAGTTACCAAAAAAACATAGTTACCTAACATTTTTTTCCCTTAAAACTTCTGGGAATAATTGATATCTAATAAAATGGTATTTATTTATACCTAAATGTAATTGATTGTGCCATGTAGAATTTCATTAGATTCTGTGGACTCTTTCCACTACAAGAACAACTTTCATTTATGAGACAACACTGCATGTGATCAAGATTAATCTTCCACTCCTGGCCCCATCAGAAATTCCAATATGGCCAATTAAAGTAAACACTGATACTTCCTAAGAATATGGCAAACTTCGGCCTGGCGTTCAGTGGCTCACTCCCGTAATCCCAGCACTTTGGGAGGCTGAGGCGGGAGGATCACCTGATGTCAGGAGTTCGAAACCAGCCTGCCCAACATGGCAAATCCCCATCTTTACTAAAAATACACAAAATTAGCCAGGCATGGTGGTGGGCACCTGTAATCCTAACTATTCGGGAGACTGAGGCAGGAGAATCACTTGAACCTGGGAGGTGGAGGTTACAGTGAGCCGAGATTGTGCCACTGTACTCCAGCCTGGGCGACAAGAGCAAAACTCCTTCTCAAAAAAAAAAAAAAAAAAGCAAACTTCACCTAGTGAATTTTAATTTGGTGTGTCAGAAAGTTATACCATTGCTTTTTCTTTTAATAAAGCTTGTAAAATTAAACACTGAATGAAAAATTACATAAACCCATGATTTAAACATACTAACTTCAGGTATTATATACATATAAATCCTGAAATGTAATTGGAGTATTTTACTGTGAAAATTTCAAAAGTATAATGCCTGTATTCTCCTACAAAAGCTTTGCTTATTTCTTTTTAGAAGAAAAATACACATTATGAATAGGGAGTATGTTTCCATTTTGATATTTATTATTTCATTAAATTGATAAAGCTGTAGTTAAATGTAATGTACCAATATAACATGAAAAATATGGCTGGGCATGGTAGCTGATGCCTGTAATCCCAGCACTTTGGGAGGCTGAGGTGGGCAGATCACCTGACGTTGGGAGTTCAAGACCAGCCTGACCAACATGGAGAAATCCCTTCTCTACTGAAAATACAAAATTAGCCAAGTGTGGTGGCACCTACCTGTATTCCTAGGTATTCGGGGGGCTGAGACAGCAGAATCGCTCAAACCCAGTAGGCGGAGGTTGCGGTAAGCCGAGATCGTGCCATTGCACCCCAGCCTGGGCAACAAGAGCTAAACTGTCTCAAAAAAAAAAAAAAAAAAAAAAAAGATCAGGCTTTGGTGGAAACTATTAGGGCACTGATACATCTAAATTTTCTTATATTGGGAAGATATGTCTAGTCTTTTTCCTTAAACAATGATTAATGAATTTTTATTTTCATTTTCTTCCCCTGTGTATATTTCTATGTACCCTGTACAATTTTTAAATTTTATTTTTAAATTGGCAAATAATAATTATATATACTTGTGAGGTACAATGTGATGTTTTGGTATATTTCTACATTATGAAATGATTAAATCAAGTTCATTAACATATCCATCACCTCACATAATAAGCATATTTTTGTGATTCAAACATTTCAAATCTTTCTTGGAAATTTAAAAATATGCATTACGTTATTAGTAACTGTACTCACTGTGCTGTGTAAGAGATCTCAAAAATGTATTCCCTGTGTCTAACTGAAACTTTGTACCCTTTGTCCAGCATGTTCCCCTTCCCCCACCTTTAAAAACATTTTACTACTTGTATAATAAAACATTTATGGCACTACATTGACTACTATTATGCATCTGTTTAGTCAGATTTTGTGAACATTTAACTCACTGTATTTTTTTGAAATGACTGTTTACACCTTCAAAAACAACCCTCATTTGTGCCCTCTAGACTGTTCAAGACACAGTAATGAAATTATATCAGATGAAAGATGCCAGAACCATCTCAATTAGTTCAATTGACTAAAATATGCATACTTTATTTGTATTTTAGACCACATTCATCTGAATATATAAATTAGATGGTTATGCAAAGAAATCAACCTAGCTGTCTACATGATTTAGGTAAAATAAAGATTATATTTTATAACACATTTCTATACATTTTCTCAGGAATTCCAACACTTTGAAGCTTCTATATTATGTGGGTTTTTTTTTTTTTTGCAATAGCTAAGAGATAATTAGAGATCAATTTTTTTCTTATCTTAAAAATAGAGTATGTAACCATTAAGTAATTATTCCTTTAAAATGTCAAGAAAGGCAATATTGAGGAAAGAAAAGAAAATTCTAACCTCTAATGTTCTATGTTTACAATACTAAATCAGGTTCTCTTTTCTGTTATAGAGTGGAAGAACCTCAAACCAAAACTCCCCAAAAAATGGATTCTGTTCCTTTGCCGTAGCTGTACAGAATCTCCCAGAAGTCATTCAGCTTCTCTGAGACCCATCTTACTCACTGAAAAAGAGTACAGTTATGCTCTTCCCAAATACCTGAATGTTTGTCAGTAAACTTCATGACAAGTAATGAATATTGCTAAATACAAAAATATGGTAATTCTGTATATTAGTTTGTTACAGTTGCATAACAAATAATCACCAATTTAGCAACTTGAAATACAAATTTATTAGACGACAGTCTCTTTACCCCAGATCCAGGTTGACTTGACTGACATCATTGTTCTGAGTTTTATAAGGCTGAAACTTAGGTGTCATCTGTCTTGGTCTTACTAAGAAGTTCTGGGAAGAATCTGCTTCCAAGCTCATTTGAGTTGTTGGTAGAATTAGTTCCCTGTGGTTGTAGGACTGAGGTCCTGTGAACCTGCTGGCTGTCATCCAGGGACCAGTTTAGCTCCTCGAGGACTGCCAGGCCCTTGCATGTGGATTCCTACATCTCAGAGCCAGCAACACCACACATATCCTTTTCACACTTGCAGATTCTCAACTGCCCCTGCAGCCACCTCTCCCTTCGAGAGGCCACCTCTTCTACTCCATCTCTCTT
Organism: Macaca nemestrina; assembly: GCF_043159975.1. NCBI lineage: Eukaryota > Metazoa > Chordata > Mammalia > Primates > Cercopithecidae > Macaca > Macaca nemestrina. The sequence goes on along the minus strand of NC_092126.1, from coordinate 186,363,716 downwards.
CTGCTTCTGGTTAGAAACAGTTCTCTGCTCATAAGGGCTCGTGTGAATAGACTAGGCCAACTAAGCTGGATGATCCAGAATAATCTCTCTATATTAAGGTCTGTAACCTTAATTATATCTGCAAAGTCCCTTTTGCCATGTAAGGTAATGTTTTCACAGGTTCCAACCTCATACTGTAATACAAATGTGAAGTTATTTTATCAGCTCTGTAAATGGATATAGAAGAATGAGCTTGGGAAATTAAAGCAATACTGGTCAGAGTCAAGGGAGTGTTCATGTTAAGACTGGAGTTACTAAATAGTGTTTTTAATCAGATGTGGGTTTGATCCAGAATCTGATCAGAATGCAGGAAGGAAAGGGACCTGTGCGGTAAATGACCATACCTGAAGCAGATTTCATATTGAAGAATAATTATTAAAATTTTAGATACAAGTAAATATACTTAATAAAATTTCCCCAAAAATGTAATTTAATAAAATCAACGTTGGGCAGATTAATATGAACACGCTATATCTTATCTGTAATAATTTACCTTGATTAACAGAGCTATTGATCTCAATTTAAAACAACCCTGATTCGATTGGTTGGTAGATTGTTTAGTGCAGAATATCAGAGATACAATGAAAAAAATTTATTAATAAAATTTATTCATTAGCAGATAAATGTTATAGCTGAAACTACATTTATGCAGTTACGACAGAGGCAAATTTGCTTCCATATAGTTTTTAGTTACTCTGGCATTAACATAAATGCTGTATGCTTGATATTTTAAGTTATATGATGGAGAAAAGGTCATCTGCACTTTTTACAATTTAAGAACATTGCTTGTTTTACTCTTAACCTCTTTTTAATGCCAGTTTAATATTTTCTTCTATTTGAGAAAGGGACTAAATAGGGGGCAGTTTCAATATAGGTATTCCAGTGTTTGAAAATGTATCCCTATTCTCACACACATTTGAAATGTACTTTTTTGTTTAAAGGTGAAGAACTTATATTAAATGAAAACATTAGTAATTTAATTTAAGAAGAAAACCAACTCTGTGGTTAATATTTAGCACAGCAACTTTTAGAGGCACCACCATTCTTGCTTAAGAAGTACATTTTTCTATTGAAGAAGAGTAGAGCTTATTTTTGAGGTATAAAAAGTCATATATCTGTTGTAGGGGATCTGAAGGCCTCAGCATCGGTGAAGTAACCTTTAATTTAAAAAAAAGAATTAAGTTTTAGTGTTTTCATTAAGTGCTTCAATCTTAGTAAGTTTAACTTTATGTTGTCACAAACATGTCACCATGAAGATCAAGAAATTCATTTTATTGTTATCCTGAACATTTGTCTTTATGAAATAACTTATATTCTTACTAAAGTTTCCAAATGTTGGGAAATAATAAATTCTATTGCTTCCAGATATTATCTGTTTTAAGCACTATGGGTATATAATGAATTTCCAGAGGTTATTTTTGTGGTTATTGTTTTGTTTTGGTATAATTTACTGGAAGAGTCAATATATACCTGAAATAACATTACTACTCAGCAGTACACATAAATATTCAATTATGTATTTCAACCCCTGAGTTTCCTAAGTCCATGGTTAATATACCTTTTGTTGAGAGAGAGAGAGAGAGAGACAGAGACAGAGAGACATTATAAGATATTGATTGGCTCATGTAATTATGGAGGCTGAGAAATCTAAAATCTGCAGTCAGCAAGCTGGAGACCCAGGACAGCCTATATTGTAAATTCCAGTCTGAAAGCCAGCAGGCTCAAGCCCCAAGAAGAGCTGATATTTCAGTCTGAGCCCAAAGATGAGAAAAGACCAGTGTCCTAGCTCAATCAGTAAGGCAGGAGTAGTTTCTTCTTACTCAGACTTTTTGTTGGTTCAGATCTTCAACTGATTAGATCACCCCACCCATATTAGGGAGGGGGGATCTTTACTCGTCTACTGATTCAAATGTTTATTTCATTGAGAAATACCTTCACAAACACACCCAGACTAATATGTGGTCAAATGCCTAGGTATTCCATGGCTCAGTAAAGTGGACACATAAAATTAACCATCACAAATCTACCCTTTGTCAACTTGGCATCCATATGCATCTCCCTAAACCATACTTAATCTCCAAATAAAGACAATAACAAGGTCATGTTTCCTCCTAACATAATACAGTTACCCTGTGTACAACCAAAAACACACTAATATGTTAGAAGAGGGGATTAAGTCCTGGAATGATGTTAACTCTTCTCCTTGATGTTCTGTAACTTACACACTATGATGTAATATCAACACATCTTATTTTACATGATAAGAGAGTAATAGAGGGAAGAAAATGAAAATATTTGCTTTATCCATCTGTCTGTACACACACACACACACACAAATTTATTACAAAATAAGGTGAAAACACTCATGACAACTAGTTCTCATTTCTCTGTAACTGGCCACATGGCCGTAGCTGGTATTTACAACTACCTCCTTCTATTACATTTGTCTTTAGCAAGCACCTCAAGTGGTCATGGTTCTTTACATGTGTCAGTCGAGGAAAATTATGAGACAAATCTTAATCATTTTAGGAGATTTATTTGCCAAAATTAAGGATGGGCACCAGGGAGACAGGTCTGTGCCTTTTTCTGAAGATGATTTTTAAGGCTCCAAATTTAAAGGGGAAAGGTGGGTTATTGAGAAGTACACAATTTTCATGTAAGAGAGGGGTAGGGAAAAATAGTCATTCATGTCTTTGGCTCAGTGAATCTGCATTTTTTACATAAGATGACAAACGAATGGGGTAGAGGAAAATGCAGGGAATCTGCATTTTATATAAGATAACACAGACAAATTGAACCAGGGGAGCAATCAGATGTGCATTTGTGTCTAGTGGACTGGAGGCGACTGCACCTGTAAAGATAAGCTATCAATTTGCATTGCCATGGGGAAGCTTTAACAGCTCACTAGGAATTTCTTTGTGGGCAAAATACGGGGGAGGCATGTAGTTTTTTGTTATGTTGTAGCCACCTTATTTAGGAATTAAAAGGGGGAGGCATGTTTGTGTGACCCAATTCCCAGCTTGACTTTTCCTTTTGGCTAAATGAGTTTGGGGTCCCAAAATGTAATTTCCTTTGACACATGGTAGGGTGATAGAAACCTTCATTCATGAATGGTCTGAACCATTATTAGTCCTGCCTGGATTAGGTTAATGTTGTTTTCCACTGACCTTAATCACAGGGAATGGTAATACTAAGAGACACCCTAAAGGATCTCCTGTATTCCAGATATATGTTTCCTTACCTTCATTGTGGAGTATTGCTTCAGTTTTCTCTTGGTAGTCAGGATCAATCCCTCCAGCCAGCACAGTAGCTCACTTCCTTATTTAGTCAGAGGCATGAGAAGCACAAAGTGGCCAGGCGGTAGACTTCACTCTCATTTCAATGGAATCATCGTTAGGTATATTGGTGGAAGTATTCCTCTCTTTACAATGAAGACCCCTAGGCCAGAAGAACATAAGGTTGCAGGAACCAGAAACAAATATTTTCCTACTGGGTCACTGGGAAAATAGTGAGTGGTGCTACTTCTATTTTCATCCCTTGATTCCTAGGCCTGTGAATTATGGCTACTGGAGAAGCCATACCTTATATTGGATACTGATTCAGAATATATACAGCCTCTGGAAAACCTTCCCCAACCCTGTAAGATATTGCTACCTTGCTGGCACTATAACTGGATCTTCAATATGCCCTGCTACTATTCTGTCAAGCCAGCTACCCCTGGATGATGGGGAACATGTTAAGACCAGTGAATTTCCTGAGCATAGACCCATTGCCACACCTCCTTTGCTGAGTGAGTTTTGGTCAGAAGCAATGCTGTGTAGAATGCTATGACGGTGGATGAGGCATTCTGTCAATCCACAGAAGTTTTGGCAGAAGTATTGCATGTAAGGAATGCAAATATGTATCTACAGTGTGCTATTCCTGTGAGAACAAAAGTCTTCCTCTTCCATGATAGAAGTGATTCAATGTAATCAACCTGACACCAGGTAACTGGCTGATCACCCTGAGGAATGGTCCATATTGGGGACTCAGTGTTTATCTCAACTGCTGGAATACTGGGAACTCAAAGGTGACAATAGCCAAGTATGCCTTGGTGAATAGAAGTCCATGTTGCTGAGTCCATGTATAACCTCCATTCTGCCATCGTGGTCGCTTCGTTCTTGAGCTCATTGGGTAATGACAAGGTGGCTGGGGAAAAAGTCTGACTGGTGTCTACAGAACAGATCATCCTATCTACTTGATTATTAAAATCCTCCTCTGTGAAGGTCATTCTTTGGTGTGCATTCACCTAGGACACAAATATCTTCACTTTTTTTCTTTTTTTACGTGGAATCTCTCTGTGTCACCCAGTGCAGTGCAGCGGAGTGATCTTGGCTCACTACAAATTCTGCCTCACAGGTTCAAGCAATTCTCCAGCCTCAGCCTCCCAAGTAACTGGGACCCCCACCATGCCTGACTTTTTTTTTTTTTTGTATTTTTTGTAGAGACAGGGTTTCATCAGGTTGGCCAGGCTGGTTTCGAACTCCTGACCTCAAGCAATCTGCCTGCCTCCACCTCCCAAAGTGCTAGGATTATAGGCACAAGCCACCATGCCCGGCCTATCTTTACATATTTTTACCCATTCAGAGAGGTCTATCCATATGCATCTTCCTTAGATTTCCCTGTCACCAATTTCCCTATTATCTTCCTTCCAAGTTCCTAATCATCTAGCCACCATTGTCTGTAGCCCATGCATTGCAAGTCTGGTCATTTCTCCTTCCAAGCAACGTGAATAATGAGGTTCACTGCCCAAAGTTCTTCTCACTGGGAGGATTTCCCTTCACCAGTGTTTCAGGGATGTTTCAGAAGGGAGCTGTAGTTCTGTAGTTGTCTACTTTTGGGTGGTGCCTGCATACAGGACAGGACCATTTATAAATCAGGTACCAGGCTTTTCTTTTCTTTCAACCAAATGTAGGGACTCCCTGCCCATGAGGCCACAGGTGCAGACAGGAGAGAGAAGGCCATGGAGCAGGAGTGGGGATCATGGGTATTTGAGCCATTTCTTTATGGAACTTACTTATGCATTCAGGTTTTGCTTGGGCTGGATAATGTATTTACTACTTCCATTTGATGACGGAGTGTTGTTTGCATGCCCAGCTTTATGGCTTCATAGGTTAGTTAACTACCAAGTTTATTATGAGCATCTCAAATTGCATGTTAACATGGTGGCCTGTGTTTAAGTGTTCAGTCTCTACTAAGTCCCAATATTAGGCCAAGAGCTGTTTCTCAAAGGGGACTAATTATTTTTAGATGATGCAATGGTTTTACTCCAAAATCCAAAGGGCCTATACTACAGACCTGTAGGGACCTGTGCTATCCTTCACCTGTAGGAACTTGTCAAAGGCTCTAAACAGCTTCCACTACCACTACCACTGACACTTTAAGCACTATTGGATCTGCTTAATTGTATGGCTCATAGTGGAAGAGCAGCTTGCACAGCAATCTGGATCTGTTGTAGAGCCTTCTCTTATTCTAGGCTCCACCTAAAACTAGTGTTTTTCTGGTCACTTGGTAAATGGGCGAGAGTAACACAAATAGGAGTGTGTTTTCTTCCAAATCCAAAGAAGCCCACAAGACAGTAGGTTTCTTTTTTTTTTTTTTTTCTTGGTTGCAGGAGGGGTCAGATGTAACAATTTACCCTTCTCCTTAGAAGGGATATCTTGATATGCTCCAAACCACTGGCAGAAAAAAAGGTCCCTGAATTTTTGTCAGATTTATTTATCACTCTGACACAGAAATGTCTTACCAAGAAGTCTAAAGTAGTTGCTACTTCTTGCTCACTAGGGCCAATCAGCATAGTGTCATCAGTGTAATGGATCAATGTGATATGTTGTGAAAAGGAAAGGTGATTAAATCCTTGTGAACTAAATTATTACTTAAGGCTGAAGAGATGATATATCTCTGCAGTAGGACAGTGAAGGCATATTGCTAGCCTTGCCAGCTGAAAGCACATTGCTTCTGGTGGCCCATATTGATAGGGATTAAGACAAAGGCATTTGACAAATCAATAGCTGCATATCAGGTATAAAATGAAACCACATCTGCAGCAGCTGCAATTGGAGTCACTACCTCAATAAGCATACAATAATCTAATGTCATTCTCTAGGATCTGTCTGTCTCCTGCATAGGTCAAATAATCAAGTTAATTGCAGACATGGTTGGAATCACCATCCCTGCATCTTTCAAGTTCTCAGTGATGGCACCGACTGCTGCAGTCCCTCTGGGAATGTAGTATTGCTTCTGGTTTACAGTTTTCCTAGGTAAAGACAATTCTAGTAGCTTCCATTTGCCCTTTCCCACTATAATAGATCTCACTCAACAGATAAGGGAACTACTGGGATTCTGCCACCAGCTGAGTATATTTGTTGCAATTATGTATTCTTGAACTGGGGAAATAACCAAAGGATGGGATCAGGGATCCAGTGGACCAGCTATGGGACAAAATTGAGCAAGAACTCTATTTGCTGATATCCATAAACCCCTACTCTGACTGGTAGACCACAGCCATGTGGTCTCCTGGAATTAGTATCAATTCAAAGCCAGTATCCAGTAGTCCCTGGAAGATCTGATTATTCATTTTTCCCAATGCACTCTTACCCTGGTAAAAAGATAGAGATTCCTTTCAGGAAGGGTGACAGAAAGATTAACAGTGTAAATTTTTGGCAGTGTTTTGAGTTCCTTCCTCAAGGGTACCCACCCTCCCCTCATTTAAGGAGTTCTGGGTCTATTTACTGCCTCAAGTCTAGGAATTGATTGAGAGAGCATGACTCTCTGTTTTTATGATTCAGGCTTGACTTCTATTCACTTGAATTGGAACTTAGTTTTTTTATCTATTTTACTTTTAGAAACACTATCAACTAGCCAATGTCATAGCCCTTCTCGACTCAGCTTATTTTGATGGCTGCTTCAGCTCTGCTGTGCATTGTCATAACCCTTCCCACTTTGCCTTTGGTGGTTGAGTGCTGTGTATCAGCCCCTGCCATGCCGGGACTGGTTACTTCCATTGCATTTAGGTTTCCTAATTCAGTAGTCACAGTTTCCACTGTAAGGTCTGGCTTACGGATAAGTGAAATCAAAGAACTTTGAAGGATGCTGGAACTCCCCTCGCATATTTACTTTTCAGAGTATTTATGAAAGGTATGTCTTCCGGACTCTCCCGTTGTGGGTTCTACTTAAATGACATTAAGACTTTAATGACAAATTCACTCTAATATTGCAATTTCTCTAAGTTTTTAAATCCTCTTCTCTCCATTAAACCAAGGCAAGTCTGGCATCACCAATTAGCTCATGATGGATCGTCTTTTGATATATATTTCAACCAACTAAGCATACAAACTGTTAGAACCCTTTTCCAACTCCCCAAATTACAACATTTAGTACAAAATCTCTCCTTTTGAGCTCATACCAACACATTCAGCCTGACTTAACTTTATATTCAGAGTTACACTATACTCTTACTATCCATTCCCACACATGTTTCCAGGATTTCTGTCTGTATACATTTAGAAAACTCAAGTAGGTCTTTTGGAATATAGGACACCTCCTAAGGAGTCACAATTTGTACCTTGTCTAGTTATAGGTCTAGAAGTAAAGAGGGATAGTGGGGAAGTGTCCTGAGGAGGCTCGGCATCAACTTGCAAGGCAGTTGTCTCATAGGAGACCATTACAGTCTCCACAGGCAGTGTAGGGCTAATTCCCTCAGATGGGGATGGAGAGGCAGCTTTCATGGCAGGGAGGCCTCTGCCACTGGCAAAGAGGACTCATCAGAATTTAAGAACTCAGTAACCCTGGCTGCATCAGGCCATTCCCACATGACCCCAAATTTTACAAAATTCCATGTCTTCCCAATCAGTGCCCTCACTCTAACAGTAGACACCCTGAAAAAGCTGGGAGTACACTTGCATTATCATTAAGCCAGCTGAAGGAGGATATTCTGCATTTGATATTTAACGGTTTCAATTCTGCAGCTACTGGAAATAAAAGTCTTCTTGTGGGAACACACAGATGCCTTCAGGCTGTTTCCATGGTGCTTAAACCAGGAATTCCAATTCCTGAGCTTTTCTTTCTCTACTTTTTCCAGTGACAATAGGAGGTAACCAGCCAATCCCATTACAAATATAATTGTTCATATATATTTGACATAAGTGTCCAAAAATATCCTATACACTTTCACTCAGATACTTGCTTCTTATAAGTAGTGGACTAGGAGTAGCACAGAGAGAGATTTTACATATTTGTGTTGCCAGATCGTGCCAGGGACTATCTATCACTGCTCTCTTTGCTGTTAGAATCGTGTTATTAGCATCTTTAAACCTAATCTTATCAGATTCTGTGCCTCCACGTAACCACAGATGGCTAATTTGGTCATAAATTCAGGCATTAGTAAATGGTTAAAATAATAGTATCTCTTACATATCTCCTTTTATTTCTTACCTGTTTTATGTAGACTGTTAGATTTCTGAAAGTTTAAACCTCTCGTGTTGCTTATTTTTCTCTCCTCTGCTGCGTACGTTTTAGTGTTATTATGTCCTTTAAAACTGCAAAAATGAGTAGAGGCTTGGTTTAAATGTTACTTAAAATTGTGAATTGGAAATACTGAGTACTTGGTGTTATTTGAGGCTATATTATATTCACATGGCATGTATGGTTCCCAGTGGGCAAATGATATTTTGGGAGACAATCTTTTTTTTCATGATTAAGTCTTACTTTACTTTCTCTCTCTTCACAACCAATTAATTGTTTGCTTTTATTGGCTCTGTTTTCATGATGTCACTTACTTATCTTTATTCCTACCACCAGCATCCTATTTGAGGGTCTTATTAACTCTTTCTGGAACTTTTATTTAATGGACTCTTTCTCTTTAATCATTTCTGCCACTGATCCATTCTGAGGCCAATTTAATACTGTAAGAACAGAATTCTTATCAATAATCTTTATTTCTCACCACTGCCAACTAAGTTGAATATGAAACTCACAGTTTAATATGTAAGACCCTCCACATCAGGGCCTTGTGCTACCATTTCAAACATTTTTGTTACTAGTCTCCTACGTATAGAAGTAGAGAAAAACTGGTCACTTTATTGTTAGTGACCAGTTTTGTTTTGTTTTGTTTTTTCTTTTTTTGCATTTGCATTTGCATTCCTTTGCTTGTGCTGTCATCCCTGAATGGACTTCTTTACTCCTTTCCTGTAATCTCTTCCTTGGAGATACCACCTATACTCCAAGATTACATCAAATGTCTTCTCACTCTCGAACAAAATACAACCTTGCTGTTCTCTGAAATTGCACAAGAGTTTGCCTAAATTCCATTTCAGGGACTTGTAACATATATAATATTTTCAACATCAGATTATATATATTTTTCATAAATTATTATAAACAGTATACCTTCTGCAAAGTATAAATAATGACTTACACTTGCAATGTATATAATAAGCATTTTTAAAATTTTACTTAATTGATATCACTATTTGGTGAGTTGCAGGTGGCATTAAGATCATGGGGCAGTGGAAATCAGAGCAAATCTATCCACAGTGTCTGGTTCTAAGAGTGAAAATTGTCTGAGCCTGGTAAAGAGCAGAAAAGAGTCAGGGTGTGATGAGCAGAGAGAACTCTGGATTAACGTGGGACAGACTAGAAGTGATAGTTATTGCTTGGGCTCATTATCACTCTGACTCTACTGGTTAAGTTTTCTGCAGAAGGAAATAAAGATTTTGCTAGCATGAGTGAGCACCACTGTGTAGGACAAATTCTCTAGAAAGTAGAAGAGGTAAGGAGCTTCTCCATATTGGAAGTAGAAGTAAATAAATTCTTTTTATTGGAAGTTGAAATGGTATTATCTTTTGCTAATTAATGATTTCTTTGGAACGCTAGTGTTAAGTATTCAATAAAAAAATTTCATTGTGTCTTGTCCCTACAAATCAAGTTTGCAGTGCAGTCTGAAAAATACAGATACTTTTGGTTTCAATTTTACAAACAAGTACATGACTAGATTTCTGTGTATCTATGAAGATATGATAAATTATTTCATATTTTCATATCTCATTTGGAATAGGCTTAGGGACCACTATGTTTTTTTTAATATTGAATTTGGGTGATTGTTTTATTGTAGAAGCAATTACTCTCCCAAAGGAAGTTTTAAATTTAATGGAACAAGCATTCGGTAATCTGTTGTTATTATGTGCAAATATGTAAGTGCTGCTATGAAAGGCACTAGACATGGTTCTTAGTTCCATATACTTACACACTTTAAACAATTAGTTTGATATTAAAATAATTTTATAGTTTTTAAAAAGACCTTACAATAATTAACAAAACATCTGTGCTTTCATCCTTTGCAGTCAGGATAGAAAAGCTGAAAGTATGTACTTGTTTAAAAAAAAAATGACAAATTTGTGTATAATGGCTTCTGTGATATCGGGGGGTGGGGAGACCCTGCCTGTGATCTTATGTATCATGAGTAGATGATTTATTAAGTTAGATTGGAAAGTCAAATTAAAATAGAAATTAAAACAGTTTTCTCTCGTGGTTGACAAAAATCCATATTTATTCATGTTAGGCAGATATTTTAGTGTTTTTGAAGAATCTTTGGAAGAATGTTAAATGCAGTGCCTGGGCTACCATACACAGTTGTTTAGTTTGTGGACTGCATAACTTCAAAGGCCCCACATTCCTCAGGATGGGCCAGATAATTCTGCAGTGACAAATGCACCCTAAATCAGGGCAGATTATTGTAACAATATTTTGTTTCTTTCTCGTGCTGTATGAGTACTGCTGACCAGCCACTGCTCTGCTACATGTCACCTTCCTGCCAGGTTCTAGGCTAAAGAAATATCTCATGTTATCAATTTCTGGTGAGGGAAACAAGAAAAATGAAACAGGGAAACATAACCCGACTCCTAAGGCTTTTAACCAGAAATAATGTAAGAACTTCAGCTTGTATTTTATTGGACAAAGAAATTAAAATGACCAACATTCACCAAAGCATGGACATATAATCTGCCTACAGGATACACCATGGTATATTGGCAGACAATAATGTGATCTACCAGAGGCACCATTCGTATACAATAAGACACAAATGACATCATTCATGTATGATGTGTTGTGCCAGGAAGTATCTTTTCTGTTTGTTTATATTAAAGCATTATAATATATTATCTGTTTGAATTAAAAGGAAAGATAGAAAAATTCAGACAGATGGAAAATATGGGTTTGATAAGAAATCAAAAGCATGTATTCCCTTCTTTAATACTTCTGAGAATCATTTATCTTTTCACATACCACCAACCTAAAAGTAAAACACAAAGGGAAACAGACGCCTATGATGGTACCCAGCTTTCCCTCTACCTCAGAAATTCCACATTGTCCCAGCTTCCTCATAATTAAGTCTCAATGATTTCTGTTTCAACTTAGACCCTGAATTTCTATGTTTTCAGCCTCCATAAATATTTATGTTAGTTCTTTTTAACTCTACTGTATGTTTAGGTATGGATATTGATGTTTACTTTTATTTTAAAATAATTCCAATCTAAGTTACTTAAAGAATTGACTTAGACATTTCATTAATTTTGAAGTTCAAAACCCTGAGTGTCAATAACAAAGCTAACTAGCTGATAACTCTCTGTGCTTTAAGATAGAAGGTGTCATAAAAGATTATTTAGGTTCTTTTTAATATTATCAAACTCTAAACAATAGTGTTCATTGAGACACTTTGCATGAGGAACAGCCTAATTTATCCAAGTCATATTTTTATATAATCTATTTAAAATAAACAATATTCTGTAGTGTTGATCTAATGTATAATAGGTTGTCCAAACTAATATTTGGAAGCCAGAATCTTCTTAAAATAAATAGATAGCTCACCATTTTTATTATTGGTACCATAGCATCCATTTTAATGCTCTGAAGTTTTAATTACTTATTTCAATACTACATAAATTAAGATTTTAGACTTTACCTTTCTCTTTGATTCCATAACAAAGATTTAAAGTAATAAAGATTTCAATATAATTTCATTTTGGATGTATTTAGTAAAGAGAATCCACTTAAGACATTTTTCTTAAGAAAGTAAAGATTATTTCATCCTTTTCACATGATGGGATACATTTTTAAATAATTAATTTTGTTTATAATTTTGCTGACATAATGGAAAATATCAATTGTTATAAGGTTATTATAAAATAATTATTTTGTTTTACTGTGACTGAAAATGTTATTTGTAAATTCTGACACCTGCTTTTTTTGTTGCGGGAAGTCAGGGACCCTGAACAAAGGGACTGGCTGGAGCCGAGGCAGAAGAACATCAATTGCGAAGATTTCATGGACATTTATAAGTTCCCAAAATTAATACTTTTATAATTTCTTACACCTGTTTTTACTGTAGTCTCTGAACATAAATTATGAAGATTTCATGGACATTTACCACTTCTCTGTTAATACTCATAATTTCTTATGTGTGTCTTTAATCTCTTAATCCTGTTATCTTCGTAAGCTGAAAATGTACGTCACCTCAGGACCACTATTGTACAAATTGATTGTAAAATATGTGGATTTGAACAATGTGAAATCAGTGCACCCTGAAAAGAACAGAATAACAGTGATTTTCAGGGAACAAGGGAAGATAACCATAAGGTCTGACTGCCTGCAGGGTCGGACAGAATAGAGCCATGTTTTTCTTCTTGCAGAAAGCCTATAAACAGATGTGTGAGCAGAAGAAATATCGCTTAATTATTTTCCCAGCAAGGAATAGCCCTGGGGAAGGAATGTGTTCCTGGGGGTAGGTCTATAGACGGCCGCTCTGGGAGTGTCTGTCTTATGCAGTTAAGATAAGGACTGAAATGCACCCTGGTCTCCTGCAGTACCCTCAGGCTTACTGGGATTGGGAAATTCCAGCCTGGTAAATTCTAGTCGGACCAGTTCTCTGCTCTGGAACCCTGTTTCCTGTTAAGATGGTTATCAAGGTAATACGTACACAGCGGGACATAGACCCTCATCAGTAATTCTAATTTTGCCTTTATTGTGATCTATATTGCCCTTTGAAGCATGTGATACTTGTGACCTACTCCCTGTTCGTATAACCCTCCCTTTTTAAAATCTCTAATAAAAACTTGCTGGTTTTGCAGCTCAGGGTCGTCATCACAGTCCTACCAATATGTGATGTCACCCCTGGAGGCCCAGCTGTGAAATTCCTCTCTTTGTACTCTTTCTCTTTAGTTCTCAGACCAGCCGACACTTAGGGAAAATAGAAAAGAACCTACGTTAAAATACTGGGCGCTGGTTCCCCCTATACTTTTTAATTCTCAGCAAACATTCTAACTCTACTGTTATTTATTCTGTAACATTTTGATATGGTTTGGCTCTGTGTTCCCACCCAAATCTCATGTTGAATTATAATTCCCAATTTTGCAGGTGGGACCTGGTGGGAGGTGATTAGATCATGGGGGTGGTTTCTAATGGTGGAGGACCATCCCCCTAGTGATGTCTCATGATAGAGTTCTTGTGAGATCTGGTTGTTTAAAAGTGTATACCACCTTCCCCTTGCATGTGTCCATGCTCTCTGTTTCTCTCTGTGTGTTTCGCTTCCTCTGTGTTACTCTGTGTGTTTCTCTCTCTCTCTCTTTCTCTATCTTTTTCTCTCTCTTTATCTTTTTTCTCTTTCTCTTTCTTTTTCTCTCTCTCTCTCTCTCCTGCTGTCCATGTGCTTGCTTCCCCTTTGCCTTTCGCTATGATTGTAAGTTTCCTGAGGCCTCCCCAGAAGTAGAAGCCTGTACAGCCCCAAAGCAGGGTCAGCTCATTAAGACCCTTTTCATTATACCCAGTTTCAGGTAGTTCTCTATAGCAGTGGGAGAATGGGCTAATATGGAAAATTGGTACCAGGAGTGGGTTATTGCTATAAAGATACCTGAAAATATGGAAGCAACTTTGGACGTAAGTAATGGTCAGAGGTTGGAACAATTTGGAGGGATCAGACGAAGACAGGAAGATGAGGAAAAGTTTGGAACTAGAGAGTTATTTATAGCAGTGTGAGAACGGACTAATATACACTCTTTTTTTTTCTAGTACTTGTAGAGTGGCATCTTACATTGGTGAAGTGTTATTATACTTAGCAACACTTACGTGTCACGTTGGAGACTGTCTTATGCTCTCAGAATGTTCAACGTAGTCAGTTTTTCCTTCAGCATTGAAAGAGGTTGTTGTTTCTTCATTTGAGATCCAGGTGAAGTTGTTTGCCTGTGTTTAATGACCATTAAACCACTAGTTTAGTGCTTAGTTGAATTAAATGCACACGTTTTTAGGCACTCAAATCACATTCAATGTAGAATCACATGTGCTGAGGCAACATGTGTGAAGGACATGGTAGTTTAGCTAAGACACAAGATACAATGGCATTCTCTCCCCTTTGATTTCCTGTTCAATCTGGAATACACATTCATTCGGTGCAATGAATAATAGAATTACCTTCAATGCCTAAATAATCTTTTCTCTTTGTTCTCTTCTTACCCTTCTCCCTTCCTTATCATCTTCCTCTCCCTATCTAGTTAAACTATTATTAGTATCTTGTATGTATGGTGTGGTTCCATTGTAAACTTCTTTAGATGCTTATTAAAGCCTCTCTTCTACAGGTTCATTTTCTGATATGTCTTCCCATTTCATTTACAGATGAAAAGAATTATTGTCAAACTAATATAAATTCGTAGATACATACTTGTACAATGATGCTTCATAAAATGCAGCCACTTATTTATTAATTCTTGTCTTATTTTTCCTCTTTTTCTCATTTTACCTCACCTTAGTTTTGTCAACTGAATAAATGAATTGCTTTTCCCACTACTAAAAGTAAAATTTGTAAATATTTTAACTTTATATGTTTTTACCTTAAGTAGATTTCATATGCAATGCAAAATTTGGATGTGAACAAGGAGGCTATAAAAAAGCCAAAGTAATAAGTGGGAGTTGAACAATGAGAATTCATGGACACAGGGAGGGGAACACATCACATACTGGGGACTGTTGGGGGGTGGGAAAAAAAGGAGGGAGAGCATTAGGACAAATACCTAATGCATGTGGGGCTTAAAACCTAGATGACGGGTTGATAGATGCAGGAAACCGCCATGGCACATGTATGCCTATGTAACAAACCTGCACATTCAGCACACGTATCCCAGAACTTAAAGTGAAAAAAAAAAAAAAAAAAAGCCAAAGTAGAAGGAAACAATCATTGCTCTAAGAATAAGTGAAGGAGTTCTATATGGAAGGGAATTGAGGAGGGGAACTTAAATTTTAGGTTTTATGGTTGAAGGCAATGAGCAAGTGAAAATTGTTACTGTAAGTGCAACTTTATTTGTACAGAAAATTGAATCAAGAAATCCATGTCTTATGACTGAAAAACCACTGCTATGAAGCTGCTTTTAATACCTGCGGCATAATCTGCAGGAAGGAGCCCATGATGAATGTAAAAGACTGGATAAAGTTGGCAAGTTTAAGGCTTAGGCTGAAAAGAGATTAAGAAATATGGGGCCAGGCATGGTGGCTCACATCTGTAATCCCAGCACTTTGGGAGGCCGAGGTGGGCAGACCACCTGAGGTCAAGAACTTGAGACCAGCATGGCTACTGTGGCAAAACCCCGTCTCTATTAAAAATACAAAAATTACCCAGGCATCGTGGTGCATGCCTCTAGTCTCAGCTACTCAGGAGGCTGAGGCAGGAGAATTGCTTGAGCCCAGGAGGCTGAGGTTTCAGTGAGCTGAGATCTTACCACTGCCCGCCCGCCTGGGCGAAAGAGCGAGCCAATGTCTCAATAAAAGAAAAAGAAAAGAAAAAAAGAAATACAGGACCGGGTCTGAGAGGAGATAGAGAAATAAATTCCAAGGAGTTATACATATGCACTCTTCATATTGATGACTTAGAGACCTTAGAGACTATACTTTTTCTTTTTTGAGAATACAGGTGTTCCTCAAGTTAAGATGGGGTTGCATCCTGTAAACCTATCGTATGTTGAGGATATTATAGGCCAAAAGTGTATTTTTGCATGCTGAATGTATATCACTAGGAAGTCCAAACATGCATCACCATAAATTCAAAAAATGTAACTTGAACCACTATAAATAAGGGACTGAAAAGGAGTGATAAACTCACTGTTAAGTGTAGAAACTAACCAGAAAAAAATTGTCTTAGAGAAAATGAGACAATTAGAACAAAGATGGTTAGTACCAGCTACAGATTTATGAGAGATTGACAGCATTGATTTCACATGGAGTTGAGGCAAAACATGTTAAATCAGTGTTTTTCAAATGTTTAAGTAAATGAATGAATGAATGAATAAATGACATTAAGTATAAGCATTTATTCCAAATTCATAGAAAGAAATTAACTACTATCTAATGAATGAAAAGTGATAGAAGAAGATAAATTTAAATTTTTTTGAATCATGAAATAAGAAAATAGGAAAATTAATGTGTAGGAGAGCAGTGATATCAGTAGGTAGAATCTAGTGAGGAGGAAGATGAACAGGAATTCAATCACCTATACTTATTGGAAACAAGAAATAAAGAACATAGAATTAATAAGAATGGAGAGGAAGACAAAAATGCAACAGGTATTACAAAGATAGAACCAATATGTTCAAAGATAAAACCATCTTAGAAGTGATATGATTTCTGGGTAAGTTTGGAATCACAGCTAGCCCCAAGATTCACCTGTAAGTTATTGGGAGAATGATAGCACAATTACCAGAATTACCACAAACTAGAGGATGAACAGATTTAGGATGCAGTTAGTGCGGAGGAGGAAAGTGATTAGTTCAGTTCGAGACATAATAAGCTTAAATACCTGTCAATTAAGATGCCCAGAAGATAATTTGAAAAAAAAGCCTATGTCATTTGTGAAAGGCTGAAAACAGGAATCACCAAGAGCCAATCTGGAGTAGAATGAGTATAGGGATAATAAGAAAGCTTGGTAAACTATAGGTTAAAAATTATGGAGTAATTATTGAAGAAGAACAATAAAAAGCTATACTATCATACAAGTCAAAGCAGCAATATCAAGAAGGAAGTGCATTCAACTTTGCTCAATTCAGTACTGAGGTACGGTATTGAGAAAAGCAATTGGTATCTGGTTTACTGGTCACCTCTAAGAATATGGTTTTAATGTAATGATGAGGGGAAGCCAGGTTGTAATGGGCTAAAATGGTGGTGGGTGCTGTCTTGAACATGGCATGTATAGACTGATGTTTTGAAAGTTTACAGTGAGACATTGGTTTAAAAGAGTGTATAGTGACCTAAATGGGATTAGGATCCAGTGATGTGAAATATGTAGGATTAGTAACTATGTCTTACCTATTTTCTATCTCCTGTGGATATACAACTATTTTATATCTTATGTCAAGTTTTGCACAGTTTCTGACATACAAAGAAGTCTCTTAACAAATATTTGTTGAATTAATGCATAAATGAGCAAGAAGACCAGCTGGGAAGCTATTTACTTTTCTATCCAGAATGCTAAAACTCTCATCCCTTGCAACTATTTCAGGAATAGATAGTTCAAGCGAAACTATCTAATTGCACTGTGATTCTTACTCATTCTAAAATCTATTATTGGTACTTGTATATAGAGGAAATATGAAATGCTGAAACACAACTTTAAGCAAATGAAAACTAGTCATACATTTAGACACAATGCCAAATAGATTTTTTGGGGAGACTGAATTAGATTCCTTTTTAAGTGTCGCTTCTGGCCTATGAATATGTATCTGTAGGTTTGTGTACATCTGCTTTGATCATAACATTCCAAAATTGTCATATCCTAAAGTAAAAGAGTTGCTCTAAAACTTAGAGATGTACTTACTGTTGTATCCTATCAGTATTTCAACTGGCTTTCTTTGAATAATAGCATCATCAATCTACTTTTCTATTGCTCAAATGACCAGTTACAAAGCACAATGAAACCGTTGGAGTTTTAGGAAATCAAGAATATTTACATTTTTATTGAGCAAACAAAATGCTATTCATTGCTTTGACCATGAGTTACTGATGATCTGAAAAGTGATTGATGGTCAGCAACAACAGATTTATTTCAGGAGCTTATAGATTTCCATGGGATGTGATTTTTGCTTTAGTTGACTTGCCATGTTTTGTCATTTTTTTAGTTACCTTTCATGCCATATACTGTGTAAATATATTAAACATTTTGAGGTATCTTAGATGTTTTGCCTGGATCTCGGCTTACACTTGGACAAGTTAGATAACCTACTAACAGTAATAAATGTAAATGTAAAATGTCATAAAGTGCTTTTGAAATGTATTAAAACTTAAATGTCAAGTGGCATGCTAGCATACTTTGGAAATATGATTTACATTAAATGTTTTCAAATATTATTTTAAGACATTTAAACAAATGCGAGCTGAGGAACTACTGGAAATTTTTGTTCATACAAAACATTTCCCCATGCCAGACAAATGTGGAAAAAATATTTAAAATTTTATGAAATACGTATGTATTAAGTACATCATGGTCAGTAAATAAAGAGGCCACTGGACTTGTAACCAGGTCATTTAGATTCTGGTCCTAAAATATGCCAGGATAGCAGCAGAGTGGGAACATTTTTTGAAAACTATACTAATTACTATGTATCAGAAAACAGAACCTTAACTAGAGTCTTAATTCTACAAGTATTTTCAACAAGTTTCCTGTTGTACTTACCTTTATGAAATAATCAGTCTGCTTCTCTTTTAGGTAAGTGGAATCTGTAATGTATACAAGAGGTGAAAATAAAAGTACTATGATTTAAATGTATAGATTTATAATTATTAACTATCCTGCTAACGTAACAAATGACACATTTAAGTGCAAACATGTAAGAGGTAATATAGTTACAAAGTACACGAGATGTTTTGACACAGGGAAGCAATGTAAAATAAGCCCATCATGGAGAATGGGGTATCCATTTACTCAAGCATTTATCCTTTCAGTTACAAATAATCCAATTACATTATTTATTTTAAAATATTCAATTATTATTAACTACATTCAGCCTATTGTACTATCAAAAGTTATGTCTTATTCATTCTATTTTTTAATGCATTAACCGTCACCTTCTACTTTCCCCCAGCCCCCCACTACCCTTCCCAGACTCTGATAACCATCTTTCTACTCTGTATGTTCATGAGTTTAATTTTTTTTAATTTTTAGATCCCACAAATAAGTGAGAACATGTGATGTTTGTCTTTTGTCTTTATGTGCCTGGCTTATTTCACTTAACATAATGATCTCCAGTTTTATCCATGTTGTTGCAAAACCTTAGATCTCATTCTTTTTTATGGCTGAATAGTACTTCATTGTGTATATGTACTACATTTTATTCATCCATTCATCTGGTGATGGACATTTAGGTTGCTTCCAAATCTTAACAATGGTGAGCAGTGCTACAACAAACACAGGAGTGCAGGTATCTTTTTAATATACTGATTTCTTTTCTTTTGCATATATTCTTAGCATTACAATTGCTGGATCATGTGGTAGCTCAATTTTTAGATTTTTGGGGACCCTCTAAACTGTTCTCCATAGTGCCTGCACTAATTTACATTCCCACGCAGTATACAAGGGTTTCCTTTTCTCCACATCCTTGCCAACATTTCTTATTGCTTGTCTTTTAGATATAAGCCATTTTAACTGAGGTGAGATGATATCTCATAGTAGTTTCGATTTGCATTTCTGTAATGATCAGTGGCATTGAGCACCAGTGTCTATACCTGTTTGCCATTTGTATGTCTTCTTTTAAGGAATGTCTATTCAAATCTTTTGCCTATGTTTTGATCAGATTATTGTATTTTTTCCCATAGAGTTGTTTAAGCTCCTTATATATTCTGGTTATCAATTCCTTGTCAGATAGGTAGTTTGCAAATATTTTCTCCCATTCAGTGGGTTGTCTATTCACTTTGCTGATTGTATCTTTGCTGTGAAGAACCATTTCAATGTGATTTCATTTGTCCATTTTTGCTTTGGTTGCCTGCACCTGTGGGGTATTGCTCAAGATATTTTTGTCCAGACCAATATCCTGGAGAGTTTCCCCCAAAGTGTTCTTGTAGTGGTTTCATAGTTTGAGGTCTTAGATTTAAGTATTTAATTTGCTTTGTTTTAACTTTGGTATATGGTGAGAAATAGGGGTCTAGTTTCATTATTTTGCATGTGGATATTCAGTATTCCCAGCACCATTTTTTGAAGGACTGTATTTTCCCCAGTGTATGTTCTTAGCATCTTTGTCAAAAATGAGTTAAGTATAGGTGTGTAGATTTGTTTCTGGGTTCTCTATTATTTTCCATTGGTCTATATTTCCGTTTTCATGCCAGCACCATGCTGTTTTGGTTACTATAGCTCTGTAGCATAATTTGAAGTCAGGTAATGTGATTCTTCCAGATTTGTTCTTTATGCTTAGGATAGTTTTAGATTTTCTGGGTCTTTTGAGATTCCACAGAAATTTTAGGCTTACTTTTTCTGTCTCTGAAGGTCATTAGTAGTTTGATAGGAATTTTGTTGCATCTGTGGATCGCTTTGTGTAGTATGAACATTTTAACAATATTTGTTCTTCTAACCCATGAACATGGAATATTTTTCCATTTTTTGGTGTAGTGTTCATTTTCCTTCATCAGTGTTTTGTAGTTTTCATTATAGATCTCCTTCATTTCTTTGGTTAATGCCTATGTATTTATTGTATGTGTGACTATTGTAAATGTAATTACTTTTCAAAAATTTCTTCTTCACATTATTCACTGTTGACATATAGAAACGCTATTGATTTTTGTCTGTTGAATTTGTATCCTGCAACTTTACTTAATTTATCACTTCTAATAGTTTTCTTGTGTTTCTTTTCTAACAGTTTTTATATTAGGTTTTTCCAAAGGTTTAAAGACTTGTTTTGTGACCTAACATATGGTCTATCCTTGAGAAGGATTCATGTGCTGAGGAAAAGAATCTGTATCATACCAAATACAAGATCATATCATCAGCAAACAAGGATAATTTAATTTCTTTATTTTCACTTTAGATGCCCTTTATAACCTTCTCTTTTCTGATTGCTCTCGGTAGGCCTTCCAGTATATGCTGAATAATAGTGGTGACAGGAGGCATCCTTGCCGTGTTCCAGATCTTAGAGAAGAGGATTTCAGTTTCTGCCCATTCAGTATGATACTAATTTTGGGTCTGTCATATATGGCTTTTGTTATGAAGAGGTGTGTTCTTTCAATACCCACTTTTTTGAGGATTTTTTTCATTAAGTCATGTTGAATTTTATCAATTTTTTTCAGAATCAGTTGAAATGATTTTTATTTTTCGTTCTGCTGATATGATGTATCATGCTCATTTATTTGCATATATTGAACCACCTTTGCATTGCAGGGATAATCCCACTCGGTCATGATTAATGATCTTTCTAATATATAGTTGAATTCAGTTTGCTAGTGTTTAGTTGAGGATTTCTTCATCAATATTTGTCAGAGATGTTGGCCTGTAGTTTTCGTTTCTTGATGTGTCTTAGTCTGGTTTTGGTATTGGGGTAATACTGGGCTCATAGAATGAGTTTGGAGTTATTCCCTCCTTCTTTGCTCTTACAGAGTAGTTTGAGTAAGATTGGTATTAGTTTCCTCAAGATTGGTAGAGTTCAGCCATGGACTCATTGGGTCCCTGGCTTTTCTTTACTGGGAGACTTATTTAATGGCTTTGATTTTGTTACTTTTTATTGGTTTTGGATTTCTTCCTGGTTCAATCTTGGTAGGTTGCATGTATCTAGGAATTTGTTGATTTCTTCCAGTTTTTTCAGTTTGTTGGCATATAGTTGCTCATAGTAGCCACTAATTATCGATTGAATTTTTGCAGTCTTAGTTGTAATGTCTCCTTTTTCATTTCTGATTTTATTTATTTGGATCTTCCCTTTTTTTCTTAGAATGGCCAAAGGTTTGTCAATTTTGTTTAACTTTTCAAAAAAGAGCTTTCTGTTTCATTGATCTTTTGTATATTTTGTCATTTCATTTTCACTTATTTCAGCTGTGATCTTTATTGTTTCTTTTCTTCTACTAGTTTGGGTTTGGTTTGCCCTTGCTTTTCTGATTCGTTAAGATGCATCATTAGATTGTTTATTTGGAATTTTCCCTCTTTTTTGATGTAGGCACTTATAGCTATAAATTTTCCTCTGAGTACTGCTTTTGCTTCATCCCATAGGTATTTTTTTGTTTCCATTATCATTTGATAAAATAAATTTTTCAGTTTTCTTATTAATTTCTTCATTGACTCACTGTTCATTCAGGAGCATATAGTTTAATTTTCATATGTTTGTATAGTTTCCAAAATTCCTCTTGTATTAATTTTTAGTTTTCTTACATTGTGGTCAGAGAAGATGCTTGATATGATTTCAGTTTTTTGAAGGTTTAAAGACTTGTTTTGTGGCCTAACATATGGTCTATCCCTGAGAAGGATCTGTGTGCTGAGGAAAATAATCTGTATTCTGAAGCTCTTGGATGAAATGTTCTGTAAATATCTATTATGTGCATTTGATCTATAGAGCAGATTAAGTCTGATGTTTCTTTGTTGATCTTCTGTCCAGAAGATCTATCCAATCCTGAAAGTGAGGTGTTGAAGTCTGCAGTTATTATTATATTGGGGCCTATCTCTGTCTTTAGCTCTAATAATATTTCCTTTATATATATGCATGCTCCAGTGTTTGGTTCATATATATTTGCAATTATGATATCTTTTTGCTTAATTGACCCCTTTATCATCATATACGGACTGTCTCTTCTTATAGTTTTGTCTTGAAATCTATTTTTTCTGAGATAAGTATAGCTACTGTTGCTCCTTTTTGGTTTCCATTGGCATGGAATATCTCTTACCATCTCTTTATTATCAGTCTATATGTGTCTTTATAAGTGAAGTGTGTTTCTTGTAGACAACAGATCAATGGGTCTTATTTTTTCATCCATTTGGTCAGTCTGCATCTTTTGTTTGGAGAGTTTAGTCCATTAACATTCAATGTTATTATTGATAAGTAAGGACTTACTCCTGCCATTTTGTTATTTGTTTTCTGATTGTTTTGTCATCCTCTCTTCTTCATTTCTTTCCTTTCTGTCTTCCTCAAGTGAAGATGTTTTTTCTGCTGATATGACTTAGTTTTCTGCTTTTTATATTTTTGTTTTTATGTTTTTGTGTTTGAAGTTCTGATTAGGCTTGCAAATACTATCTCATAACCCATTATTTTAACCTGGTAACAACTTAATGCTATTTGCATAAACAAACACAAAGAAAACTAATAAAAATTCTATGCCTTTACTTTTATCACACTGCTTTTTAATTTTTTGTTGTTTCTATTTATATCGTACCGTATTCACTATGTGCTGAAAAGCTATAACAGTCATTGTTTTTGATTAGTTTATCATTTAGTCTTTCTACATAGGATAAGAGTAGTTTAGATACCACCATTGCGGTGTAACAACATTCTTTGCTTTTCTGTGTACTTAATATTACCAGTGAGTTTTGTACCTTCAGGTGATTATTTGTTGCTTATTGATGTCCTTTTCTTTCTAATTGCAGTGCTCCCTTTAGCATTTCTTGTAGGACAGGTCTATTGTTGATTAAATCCCTTAGCTTTTGTATGTCAAAGTCTTTATTTCTCCTTTATGTTTGAAGGATGTTTTCACTGGATATACTATTCTATGATTAAACTTTTTTCCTTCAGCACTCTACATATGTCATGCCACTCCCTTCTGTCCTCTGTGCTTTCCACAAAGAAGTCTGCTGCCAGACATATTGGAACTGCATTATGTGTTATTTGTTTCTTTTCTCTTGCTGCTTTTAGGAATCTTTCTTTATCTTTGATCTTTGAGAGTTTGATTATTAATTGCTGGAGGTAGCCTTCTTTGGGTTAAATCTGCTTTGTCTTCTATGATCTTCTTGTACTTGGATATTGATATCTTTCTCTAAAGTTTGGATGTTCTTTGTTATTATTCCTTTGAATAAACTTTCTACCCCTATCTCTTTTTTACCTCCTCTTTAAGGCCAATAACTCTTTGAATTGCTCTGTTTTAGATTCTGTAGAATCTAGAGGCTATTTTCTGGATTCTGTAGATGGTCTTCATGATTTGTTATTCTTTTTTTTCTTTTTTGTCTTCTCTGTGTATTTTCAAATAACCTGTGTCCAAGTTCACTGATTCTTTTGTCTGCTTGATCCATTCTTTTATTAAAGGACTCAGACACATTCTTCAGTATACCAATGACATTTTTCAGCTCCAGAATTTCTGCTTGATTTTTTAATTATTTCAATCTGTTTATTAAATTTATCTGATAGAATTCTGAATTCCTTCTCTGTGTTATGTTGTATTTTTTTGAGTTTCCTCAACACAGCTATTTTGAATTCTCTGTCTGAAAAGTAACATGTCTCTATTTCTCTCAGATGCCTTATTTGGTTCATTTGATGAGGTCATGATTTCCTGGTTGATGCTAATGCTAGTAGCTGTTCTTCAGTGTCTGGACACTGGATGGTTAGGTATTTATTGTGGTCTTCACTGTTTAGGCTTATTTGTAGTCAGTCTTTTGGGGAAGGCTTTCCAGATATTTGAAAAGACTTGGGTGTTATGATCTAACTAGTACCTGCTTTAGTGGGGACCCCAGGCCCAGTAATGCTGTGGTTCTTACAGACTTTTAGAGGTACTGCCCTGATGATCTTGGACAAGGTCCAGGAGAATTCTCTGGATTACCAGGCAGAGACTCTTATTCCCTTTTGCTTTCTACCAAACCTACAGAGTCTCTCTCTCTCTCTCTCTCTCTCTCTCTCTCTCTCTCTCTCTCTGTGTGTGTGCGCGCATGTGCGTGTGTGTGTGTGTGTGTCTCTCTGTGTGTGTGTGTGTGTGTGTCTGTCTGTCTCTGTCTCTTTCTCTCTCTCTCTCTCTCTCTCTCTCTCTGTCTCTCTCTTCTGAACCACTTAAAGCTGGAGGTGGGGTGTTACAATTGCTCCTATAGCCACCACCATTGTAACTGCACTGGGTCAGACTTGAAGCCAGCACAGCACTAGGTCTCACACAAGGCATGCTGTAACCACTCCTTGGCTACTGCATATGTTCACTCAAGACCCCGGAGCTTTATAATCAGCAGGTGACAAAGTCAGCCATGTTTGTTTCCTTCTCTTAAGGTTGACAAGGTCCCCCAAATTCTGGGTTGGTCCAGCTGTGCTGTCTTGGAATCAGGGACAAGAGCCAAAAACCTAAGAAGTCTACTTGGTGTTCTATAAGTGCATCTAAGCTGGCACTTAAATCACAAAATGCAATTCTTCCCACTCTTCCCTCCCATTTTCAAAGGCAGAAAAGCATCATTTTCTAGCCACCACCAGTTCAGGCCACAAGGAGTACCACCAGACTACACCAATGGTCCCTTAAGGCCCAAGGTCTCTTGCTTGTCATGAGCACTGCCTGGCCTGGTACTCACCCTTCAGGGCATTGGGTACTCCTCTGGCCCAGGGCATGTCCAGAAATACCATCCAATAATCAAGTCCTGGAATATGGGGCGCCAAGAAATCACTTGGTGCTATACCCTGCCATGGTCATCCTGGTACCTAAGGTACAAGGCAAAGACCCCTTTCGTTTTCTTTCTGCTTTCCCAGGCAGATAGAGTTTTGCCCTGTAGCCACCACCACTTGTTATATGCTCAGTCTGACCTGAAACCACCAAGTTTCAAAGGCTCACTGCTGGTTCTTCAGGGTCCAAGAGCCCTTCAGTTAGCAGGTGATGAATGCTGCCAGGACAGGGTGTTTTCCTTCAAGGTTTCCCTCTGACCTAGGGTGTGTCTAGAAATGTCATCTGGGAGCTAGGGCCTGGAATAGGGGACTCACAACTCTGACCAGTGCCCTATCCTGCTGTGGTTAAGTTGGAATCCTAGATACAAGATAAAGTCCTCTTTAAACTTCCCTCTCCTCTCCTTAAGCAGAAGGAAGGGGTCTCTTTTGGAACTGTGAGTTGTGCAGCCTGGGGTGAGGGGAGGCTTGATGCCAGCCCTCCCTTGGTTGTCCAAGCTAACATCTCAGTATACGAGGAGCCCTGCCCCCCAACCCCACCAGGCAACTGTCTCTGGACCTATTTCAGCACTAGGACTCACCTAAGGGTTGTAGTCCATGTAGCCTAGACTACTTTCAAGTTTACTTGGAGACACAGAGCGATGTAGCCCTCTGTGATGAGGTTTGCAGGCACTCAAGTTTAGACCACTGGGATCTGCGATTTCCCTCTGGCTGGGTTGGTTTAAATGATCATTTTGCAGGTGGGCACCAGGTGCGTTTGGTCTGGTTTTCCCTTCTGCCCTAACAAGATAGCACTGAGTTCATTGTCTCAGAATTGCTATGTCCTTTCTCTCCTGGTGTCCAGAGATGCTCTCTCAACCACGTTGCTGCTGCACGGGGTAGGGAAGGGTGACTTTGGCCATTCATAGCGGGTTTTGCATCTCTTCAGTGCCTCTTTCAGCAATATAAATTTAAAAGCAGGTACTATGAGTGGTCACCTGATTTTTCGTTCTTATGAAGGTGTTTTTTCTCTGTAGATAGTTGTTATCTTGGTGTTCTCATTGCGGGGAATGATTACTGGAGTTTTCTATTTCGCATCTTTCGCTGCCCTCCTCCCTTTCCTTGTTTATTGACGTTCCCTAGTATGCAAAGTAAATCATGCATGAACGGCGCCCATAATTCCTGTTTTGCTTTGATGCTTTAGTTCTAAAGGATATCAAATAGCAGAAGTGTATAAATATATATGTGTGTATATGTATATGTGTGTGTGTGTGTGTGTGTGTGTATATATATAAAACCAGGAAAACTTAAATTTAATCAATTTGAAGTTATCTGAAATAGCTTATTTATAATTATTAGAAGATTTGGTCAATTGATTTTCACATTGAGTTCAGCAGTAGACACACGCTGGTTGATGACCTTTTTTAAAAAAGCAAATGGGAAAACGAGGTTTATAGCATGGATATCAATTCTATTTAAGGCAAGCTGAAGCATTTTCCTTGTGTGTCACCTTCTTTTCCATAGCTCCACTGCACAGTGGGTACTCCAGGGACTGTCACTGTACTTTCTTGACCTTGACCTCCGAACATTATGATTCATCCAGGAGCAGACACTTGGCACAGCTGAGCCAATTAGATCCCATCTTCTTTAATTTAAACTTGGAATGGAGAAGTTTAACTGCCAAAGGTTGTTGCAGATGAATCATGCTGGTGGCCATATCCCAGAGAAAAGATGAACAAACTTGGTGCTTGCCCTTCCAGAAGCTTTTTATTATGTCCCACTGGTTTTTCAAAAAAGTATGCACTACATTTATTTTTCTCATTCTGTCAGTTTGGTTTCTATTTCCTATAACTAAAATAACATTAGCTTTTATTTCTAATTTGTACTCATAAAACAATAATTTTGAAAATTTCTGAGAAAAATAATTGTTTCCTGCTGACATTCCCTCAGAATGTTGACTTTTATCCACAAATTTATTATAATAATATTATATATAATTATATTAATCATAATAAATGTTTGTTTTGTAATATATTATTATACTAATACGCTTGCTTATTTAAAGGGGAACAGTATTGAAAACTTTAAGAAATGCACACAGAGTTTTTACTTTTACAAAAGACAGTCTTTACAGATTGGTTCTTTGCAATTGACTCCAGAAACTATAAATTTTTTATTGTTAGCATATCATAGTTTTTCAACTGGAACATAAGCAGTATTTTGTCTTTAAGGAGAATTAATGAAGGTGACAGAACTGCATCCTAGTCTTGTGGGAAAACATCGAGAAATCAGTCTAGTTTCAATCAGTCCTGATGATTTTGTGCAGAATAAAGTGGCTCCAGGAAGTCTCTTCAGAGAAAGTGAATACCTCTAAGACAGATGATGTTTTCTTCATTGATATTTTGAAAAATGTCTTCACACATAGTTTCATAAGAGAAAGTAGTGTAGAACTAGTTCAGTATGTTTTAAATAAGAAAACTGGAATTATGTGAGTGGTAAACATAAGGCCACAGCCTATGTTTGACTGAAAAGTAGGTGGTTGCCTGGAACTCTAAAACCAAGAATAGATAAAGACAAAAATTTGTAATAAAAATGTTTAAACCTGGCCAATTTCTTCTTTGTTTTTTATGGAAGAAGAAAACAGAGATTTTAAATCTACTTTATTTTTTTCTTCACTTTAGTTTTACTTTGTTTCAAGATTATTTGAAAATGCTTTTTATTTTTAAATAGTATACATCTCATTTAATTGTTTAGCTTAATAACACTGTGTAATTGTAATTCATAAGGGCTTTCAAATATATATCTCTAATTTTCATGTGCCCTAAGTACTGAATATTTTATGCCCATTTTGTGATGAGAAGGTACAATTGAGTAGAGTCAATGTACTTTTCCAAATATCATCACACTCCCTGACTCAGGTCTAAAGTAAAAATTAAGTACAATTCCATAACCCTGAAAAAAATGTTAATTATCACTAGATGTGAAATAAATACAAATTAAAATGATGATGTACAATTTTAAATTCCACACTATTAGATAATGTGATATATTGGACAAAAATGAGATTTCATTAAATTATGCTATTGTACATCTACATTTTCTGGCACAACTATATTTTATGACTTAGTGTCATAACTTTAATTCTCAGCTATCATTTTGAAACTTAAAGGAATATCTCATAAAAGTTATTCACATTCTAAACTAATTTATGTAAAAAGAGATAGTTTATTCTAGGTAGATTTTTCTTTGTCAATATCTTGTGTCTTCTTTAATTAAATTAAAAGTAATGGCCTCACTTTATAATCTTAAAGATGTTACTCATTATTGGCAGTCTTGATTTTGTGTGTGTGTGGTGTGTGGGTGTACACACTCATAGACATTTGTGTTTTCCTGGCCATAACTTCAGGTAAGATCTTGTCACGTCAGCATTGTAAATTTGTTCAGACTCCAGACCTTCCTTCTTCATTAAATTAACCAATCGATGTCTAAGGCAATCAGTGGATCCTGCAGAAGCTGACTTGCCTTCCGCAGCAGTTCAGTAACAAGATTTGCTCACTTCCTTAGTTCTGTGTTACACTTTAAATTTCATTAGCTGATCTTCCAAAATACTAATGGCTTCATTGTTTCACTGAAAATTTTTAAATCGTCATTTAAAGTATGATTTGATATACATAGTTTTATAGATAGGATTTTAAAATAATATACCTGATATAAGTTTGTATAGCATTATTTTTGGAATTGTACCTTTGCCATGGTATTTTTCAAACCACTCTAATAGCTTTAAAACAATTTCTTGAGAATAAAAGAATTATTCTTGCAAGAGGTTATCAAGTTTTATTTTAAAGCAATGACAACTAATACAATATTGGAAGTAAAAGATTTTCCTTGAGTCTTACATTCTGCATCCTGGAAGCAACTTTCCAGTTGATGGTTTTCATAGTTCATGGTTTTGTCTTCTAAGATAGGGATTCTTCCTTTCCCTAGATGCTCCCTAGCCATATATGAAAGTCAAATTTAAAATATGCCTTCCTCAAGAGCTAAGCAGCCCTCTCAGCCTGCTTCCTAGCTATAGAATTTTAGGCCCCAAGATTTTTTTAAGTTGCTAACTAATCTAATGCAGACTGGTAGCTTTACAGGTACTATTCTGAGAAGTACAGCTCATAACTCTCAAAAACATAGTAATTCGTTCATTTGTTAAAACTAACCTGTTCCGTGTACCAGTATCTAAACTCTTAATCTTGTTGAGATATGCCCCTCTCTCAACTTAACTGCTAGTACCTTGATCTTATCAAGCTTCTTGGGAAAGCCATGCCTTTAATATCTTTTTGCTGAACATTTTGTCCAACGAAAAAGATTTACTGGGTGCCAAACGTATCAATTCAGTTTTTAATAAAGTCTGTGGTAGCTTGGCCCTTGAGTTCGTTTGTCAACCTTTGCCATTCAAAATATTTATCAGTGAAAAGAGATGAAAATCAGTTGATTCTTTCAACTCTACAAATCATGAATCTTGAGAATTATTCATTTTTGTTTTCCTTTGCAAAATAACCATTATATTTGTGTGGCCTCATGGCTTCTTACAATTTTGACAAATACTGTCAAATACAGCCAACAGCATTCAAGACACATTAGTAACATTATGTTTCCCATTCTTTGCACCTGTAACTACAAGTTGATTTGCCACATTACCAATTTACCAATTTACCAAATGTTTCAACACTGTATAACATGGATTGCCATTTTCCCAGCTCCAATAGTTATTGTCTTGCCTGGCCTAGAAGGCAATGTCACACCTTAAAAAAATTGTTATAGCAACACCATACTTCTATAACCAATTTCTATCATAAATTTTGCATTCACTAAGTTATGTTGTCATAAGAAGTGACCCAAAATCTCAGTGGTGGCTTACAGCAACCAAATTTTATTTTTTGTTCACATTATATGTTAACTGTGGGGTTTAGTCCTGTGGCTCTTTTTAATTCTGTCAATACAGATTTAAGGATCAGTCCTTTTCTGAAATGTGTTTTTCTGAGGCAAAAGAAAAATAGAAAAGTTAGAATGATATGATGGCTCTTGACACTTCTACTTAGGAATGCCATATATAGGCTGGGCACGGTGGCTCACACCTGTAATCCCAGCATGTTGGGAGGCTGAAGTGAGCGGATCACTTGAGGTCAGGAGTTCAAGACCAACCTGGTCAATATGGTGAAACCTCATCTCTACCTAAAATACAAAACTTAGCTAGGCATGGTGGCATATGCCTGTAGTCCCAGCTACTCAGGAGGCTGAGGCAGGAGAATCGCTTGAGCCCGGCAGGCAGAGGTTGCAGTGAGCCAAGATTGCACCATTGCACTCCAGGTTGTGCAACAGAGTGAGACTTCGACTCAAAACGTCAAAAAAGAAAAGAAAAAGAAGGGAGGGAGGGAGGAAGGAAGGGAGGGAGGGAGGGAGGGAGGGAGAGAGGAAGGAAGGGAGGGAGGGAGGGAGGGAGGGAGGGAGGAAAGGCCATATATAATTTCTGTCCTCATTACGTTGGCAAGACACAGAATCAAGCCTAATGTTAATCAATGAGTACAGAGCGGGAGGTGGTGCAGTCCTCTTAGTTTGGGCAGGAAGTGATTAGGAATAATTATATAATATTTTACACTCTCCCTAAATATAAGGGGAATGCAAATTAAAACAAGAATGAGACACCATGTGACACATATCTGATTGGCAAAAAATCCGGTATGTTGATCATGTGAAAGTCAGAACTCTCATTCTCTGCTGTTGAAACTATAAATTGACATAATCCCTTTAGAAAAAAAAATGATAATGTTTAGTAAAGCTGTGGAGTTTATGATTCAGAAGTTCCTTATTTTTCCAGGAAAATTTTCCCACATGTATCCCTGATGGCTTGTGCAAGGCAGCTCATCACAGCATTATTTTTAATTGCAAATAGTGTTCAGCAGCTAAGTGGATCAGAAAATTTTAGAAATTATGGCATTTACTTATGATGGGATGCTAAACATCAGTTGTAATGAATAAACTACATCTATGTATCAGCATGGATAACTCAAGAATTAATGTAAAAAAATTTTAAAAATATATTTAAAGTAGATGTTAAATTTTAAAACACACAGAAGCATACTATATATTATTTATTTACATGTTTCTATATTGTAAAAGGTATAATAACAAGGACAAGAAGGAAACAAATCAAACTAGGGAGAAGAAGTAGCAAAAGAAAGAAGAGGAAATGGAGTATGAAGAAAGACTTCAACTATATATTTAAGATTTTATTTGCTTTAGAAAGAAATAAATATGGCAAACCATTATCATGGAGAAATGTTTTCATTTATTACATCTGGTGTGTGTCACATGTATCATATGTTTGAAATATTTCTTAAAAATAAAGAATAA
This sequence comes from Macaca nemestrina, assembly GCF_043159975.1. Classification (NCBI taxonomy): domain Eukaryota; kingdom Metazoa; phylum Chordata; class Mammalia; order Primates; family Cercopithecidae; genus Macaca; species Macaca nemestrina. The sequence goes on along the minus strand of NC_092126.1, from coordinate 186,331,713 downwards.
GTTATATAAGTAATGGTAAATTTGTACTATAAATTTAATCTACATTATGCAAATCAAACAGCTCCATTTTATGTTATATAAAAAAAACTTACAGGAGAAATATGTACAGAGTTATAGTATTGCTGAAAGAATTAAACCTGAAATTATGTATTTCCAGGTGGATATACATGTTTATAAAAGCATAGAAAAAATCTAGAAGAACATAGACTAAATCATTAACAGTGGCTACTGAAGACGAGCAGTTTGGGATTGGGGAAGGTGGCAGGTGACATTTCCTTTAGTTATATTGTCTGAATTTAAAAATCACTATTATTATATTTTATATTTTTATATTATCTTTACCGTAAAAATTGAAAGAGTTGATCATTGAAAGCTCAGCAGTGGTGACAGTTATCTGCCACCATGACATTATTACATTCCATTTTGCTGAAGATGATGCTGGAAACATTACAAGGTGTCCATTAAATCTGGAAATGTAAATATAACATCATCAAGGACAATTTCTGTCTTCAAAATATAAATAATATTATCTACGTTTTCGGGCTTCATTGAAACTTTATGAGATGTGCCAACAAGTATGAGTAAGGATAATCAATATCAAGAAAGCTGTTCTTTAAACACTTATTTTAAATTATTTGAGAAATATCCCTTGGAAACATAAGCATTCTTGAAGAATGTAGAATCATGCAGTTCCTAGAAAGTTAGTTCAGGTGAGGGTTGTCTGAAATAAGATTATTTTTGCTTATAGAGAATAATGAGCAGTACAATTAAAAGCAAGCCTACTGTATTTTTTTAGTCACTTTCTCCAAACAAAATTATAATATTTAAAAATGTTTGGAGTATTTTCAGGCCATTATTTAGGCTATAAATGGGTAAAATGCAGTGGAATAGAGTTCTACTTATATCTCTTTAGAAAGATTTATGTAGCTGCAGAAATGTCCTCTATCTCTTCTCACACCTTTCACCACAAGGTCCTTTAATTGTAGCATTTATTTTCTCTCCACTTTGGAGATAATACATTATTAGGTTTTTATTCAAGGCAAGCTTAGAAACATACTAGGTCTACTTTTCTTCATTTCAAATTGTAGGTCGTTATGTGACTATGGCTTAGTTCAGAAACTGTATCTTCTACCAAACAAACCATTTCTACTTGTATAACAAAAATAAAAAATGAATATATAGAGATATATTTAAATGCATTATGATTGTCCAGAATTTTTATGTGTTATTCTATGAGTTCAAAATCCCATGCTACAAAATCCCATGTATACCTCCCTTCTAGTTGCTAACAGTGTATTGGAGATAGATTAGGATCTGAGTCCCCCTGAATGGAAATAACAGAATCTCACATAAGCTGACTCAGCACTATCTGTAAGCCATGGACACTTACAGATAGTGGAGATAGTAAGCAGGGTCAGTAGAAACAGCCATGAGAGTTTGGGTAATCCAAATATCCCTCGGGTGTCCCTAGGGTGTAAGAACATATTACACTTTGAAAGGAACAGTATACAGCAACCACCCTTTACTTGTAGTGACGCTGTCATGACCCATCTTTTCACTGTTACCACTTCAGGATTCATTGGCCTGACTTCCAATTGTCAGCATATTTAACTCCAATATATTTGTTTTGCATGAAGACTTTATCTTGCAGCTGGATTCCAGTTTGTGGACAATTAGTGTCCCTTAGGAACAGCTCTCAATGAATGACTGATGAGAAGCTGGTGTAAAAGCACCACAATTTCTTTACCCCTTAAGTGGGATAATTCTGAAGTGCATGCCACTCCTGCTCTCATAGTTTCCCCAGCTGGATTACACTGCAGTCACTCATACTGATAGCTGGCATGGAAACATCCCCTTTAGGTGCTGCCTTCGTTTCTGGAGGAGCCCAAATTAAAATAGCATTATTGCCTTCATTTTTAGGATTTTATTTGTTATGTTTCAATTGACAAATATGAATTATATATATTTATGATATACAATGGTTTGATATATGTATACATTGTGGAATGACTGAATAAAGCTAATTAATATATCCATTATTTCACATGCTTATTTTTTGTGGTGTGAACACTTAAAAGTCTATTAGCAATTTTCAAGTATGCAATATATTGCAAAAGGTATAAGAACAAGGACGAGAATAATTATAATAGTTACTGTGATATACAATATATCTCTTGAATGTATTTTTCCTGTCTAACTGAAATTTCATGTCCCTTGACCAACATATCTCCAGTCTCCTCACTTCCCAGCCTCTGGTAACTGCCATTGTACTTGTTGTCTTCTGTATCCTAACTAACTGCTTAGAATAATTTGTAAAGGATTTGACTGCAGTACAAACTGAGACAAGCAAACTCTTCAGTGAAACAGCACCATAGTTTTTATTTTCATGGGTATATAGTAGGTATATATATATATATATATATATATAGGGTGCATGAGATATTTGATACAGGCATATAATGCCTAATAATTACATCAGAGTAAATGGAGTATCCATCACCTCATGTATTTATCATTTCTTTTGTTACAAATGTTCCAATTATACTCTTTTAGTTATTTTAAATATACAATAAATTATTATTGACGATAATGACCCGACTGTGCTATAAATACTAGATCTTATTCATTCTAGCTAACAATATTTTTCTACCCATTAACCATCCCTCTTCCCTCTCCCTCAATACCTTCCCAGCCTCTGGTAATGACGGTTTCTGTGAGTTCAATTGTTTTAATTTCTAGCTTCTATAAATATGTGAGAATATGCCAGATTTGACTATCTGTGCCTGGTTTATCTCACTTAACATGATGTCCTGAAGTTCCATCGATGTTGTTGCAAGTGACAGAATCCCATTTTCTTTCATGGCTGACTAGTATTCCACTGTGTGTATGTAGCACATTTTCTTCATCCATTCATCTGTTAATGGCCGCTTAGGTTGCTTCCAAATTGTGGAGATTGCGAATAGTGCTGCGACAAATGTGGGAGTGCAGATATGTCTTAGATATACTGATTTCCCTTCTTTGGGGTATATACCTAGAAGTGAGATTGCTGGATCATATGGCCATTCCATTTTTAGTTTTTTGAGGAACTTCCAAACAGTTCTCCATAGTCACTGTACTAATTTACATTCCCGCCAAGAGTGTATGGAGATTCCCTTTTCTCTCCACTCTGACTAGTATTTGTTATTGCCTGTCTTTTGGTTAAAAATTATTTTAGCTGGGGCGAAATGATATCTTATTGTATTTTTGATTTGCATTTCTGTGATCATCAATGATGTTGAGCATCTTTTTATATAACTGTTTGCCACTGTATGGGTTTTTTTGTTTTTTGTTTTGTTTTGTTTTTGACTGAGTCTTGCTATATTGCCCAGGTTGGAGTGCAGTGGCATGATCTCAGCTCACTGCAACCTCTGCCTCCCGGGTTCAAGCAATTCTCATGCCTCAGCCTCCCGAGTAGCAGGGACTACAGGCAGAGTCATGACGCAGGGCTAATTTTTTGTGTTTTTAGTAGAGATGGGGTTTTGCCGTGTTAGCTAGGCTGGTCTCGGAACTGCTGGCCTCAAGTGATCCACTTGCCTCGGCCTAAGAAATGCTAGGATTACAGGTGTGAGCCACCATGCCTGACCATCTTCTTTTCAGAAACATCTAGTTAGATATTTTGCACATTTTTAAACTGGATTATCAGATTTTCTCCTACAGAGTTGTTTGAGCTCCTTATATGTTATGGTTATTAATCCTTTATCAATAGGTGGTTTGCATATATTTTCTTCTATTCTGTGGGTTGTCTCTTCACTTTGTTGATTGTTTCCTTTGCTGTGCAGAAGTTTTTACCTTGATGTGATTTCATTTGCCCATTTTTGCTTCAGTTGCCTGTGCATGTGGGGTATTACTCAAGAAATGTTGCCCAGGCTAATGTCCTGGAAAGTTGCCCCAGTGTTTTCTTTTAGTAGCTTCATAGTTTCAGATCTTAGATTTAAGTTTTTAATCAATTTTGATTTGATTTTTGTATATGGCAAGAGATAGGGGTGTAGTTTCATTCTTCTGTATATGGATATCCAGTTTTCCCAGCATCAATTATTGAAAAGACTATCCTTTCCCTAGTGTGGGTTCTTGGCACCTTTGTTGAAAATGAGTTCACTGTAGCAGTATGAATTTATTTCTGGGCTCTCTATTCTGTTCCACTGGTCTTCATTTCTGTTTTTATGCCAACGCTATGCATTTTGGTTACAATACTTCTATAATATAACTTGGAGTCAGGTAATGTGATTCCTCTAGTTTTATTCTTTTTGCTCAGGATCACTTTCGCTATTCTGGGTCTTTTGTGCTTTCATATACATTTTAGGCTTTTTCTTTTTTTTTTTTTCTATTTCTCTGAAGAATGTCGTTGGTATTTTGAGAGAGGTTGCATTAAATCTGTAGATTCCTTTGGGTAGTATAAACATTTTTTACAATATTTATTCTTCCAATCTATGAACATGGAATATGTTTTCATTTTTTGTGACCTCTTGAGTTTCTTTGCATCAACATTTTACAGTTTTCATTGTAGAGATTTTTTTGTTTGGTTAAGTTTTTTAGGTACTTTATTTTATTTGTAGCTATTGTAAATGGGATTAATTTCTTGATTTCTTTTTCAGATTGTTTGCTATTGGTATATAAGAATACCACTGATTTTTGTATGTTGATTATGTATCCTACAACTTTACTGGGTTTATCAGTGCTAATAGTGTTTTTTGTTTGTTTGTTTGGTTTTTTTTTTTGGTGAGTCTTTAAGTTTTTCCCAATATAAGATTATAATATCTGGAAACAAGGATAACTTCACTTTTTTTTTTTTTCCAATTTGGAGGTCCTTTATATCTTTCTCTTGTCTGATTGCTCTAGGTAGTACTTCCAGTATTATGTTGAATGGTGACAGTGGGCATCCTTGTCTTGTTCCAGATCTTAGAGGAGAGGCCTTCAGTATTTTTCCCATACCCACAGTATGACTCTAGCTATAGGTCTGTCATATACAGCATTTATTATATTTAAGTATATTTCTTCTATCCCCAGTTGTTTGAGAGTTTTTACCATGAAGAAATATTGAATTTTATCCAATGCTTTTACAGCATCATTTGAAATGATCATTTTTTTGTCTTTCATTCTGTTGATATGATATATCACATTGGTTGATTTCAAACTATTGGACCATCCTTGCATCCTGGGATAAATCCCACCTGATGATTTTGCTTATTTGTTCAAAAAAACAACTTTTCATTTTGTTGATCTTTGGTGTTTTGTTGTTTCCATTTTATTTACTTCTTCGCTGATCCTTATTATTTCCTTTCTTCTAATTTTGTGTTTGGTTTGCTCTTGCTTTTCTAGTTCTTTAATTTGTAGAGTTAGGCTGTTTATTTGAAGTTTTTCTACTTTTTTTGATGCAGATGCTTATTGCTATCAATCTCTATCTTGGTACTGATTTCACTATATTCCGTGGATTTAAATATGTTTTGTTTTCATTTTCATTTTTTTCAAGAAATTTTACAATTTCCATCTTAATTTCTTCTTTTATCCACTGGTCATTAAGGAGCAAATTGTAAAATTTTCATGTGTTTTGATAGTTTCTAATATTCCTCTGGTTATTGATTCCTAGTTTTATTCTATTGTGGTCAGAAAAAATATACTTGATATGATTTAATTTTTTTTGAAATTTCTAATACTTGTTTCATGGCCTAATATATGGTCTGTCCTTGAGAATGATCTATGTGCTGAAGAGAAGAATGTGCATTTGCAGCCATTAGATGAAATGTTCTATAAATATCTATTAGGTCCATTTAATTCTACAGTGTAGATTGAGTCTATTGTTTGTTGTTGATTTTCTGTCTGGAAGATCTGTCCAATACTGAAAGTGGGGTGTTGAAGTTGCCATCTATTATTGTATTGGTGTTTTTCCCTCTCTTTAGCTCTAGTAATATTCGCTTTATTTATCTGGGTGCTCCAGTGTTGGCTTCATATATATTTACAACTGTTATATCCTCTTACTGAATTGACCGCTTTATCATTATACAGTGACTATCTTTGTTTCTTTTCATAGCCTTTGTTTTGAAATCTATTTTGTCTGACTTAAGTATAGCTACATTTTTGGTCTCCATTGGCATGGAATATATTTTACCATCCCTTTATTTTCAGTGTATGTGTGGCTTTACACGTGAAATGTGTTTCTTTTAGGCAACATATGATTGGGTCTCATTTTTTTGTTTTGTTTTGTTTTGTTTTGTTTTGTTTTGTTTTTTAATCCTGTCAGGCACCTTATGTCTTTTGATTGGAAAGTTCAGTCAACTTACATTCAATGCTATTATTAATAAGTAAAGACTTACTTCTGCCATTTTGTTATTTGTTTACAGCTTGTTTTTTGATCTTCTCTTTCTCCCTTTCTTTCCTTCCTTCTGTCTTCCTTTGTATAGATATGATTTTCTCTGGTGGAATATATTCTTGATTTTTATTTCTTGTGTAACTGTTGTAAGGTTTTTGATTTGAGATAGCCATGAGGCTTGCAAATAGCATAACCCATTATTTTAAACTGATGACAACTTAACATTGTTTGCACAAACAAGCGAACAAGCAAAGAGAAGATTATTAAAGACTCTGTATTTTAACTTCATCCCCAGCCCTTTTACTTTTTTGTTGTTTCTCTATATATCTTATTTTATTGTTAATGTCTTGAAAGTTGTAGTTGTTATTTTTGATAGGTTTATCTTTTAGTCTTTCTAGTCAAGATATGGGTAGTTTACACATCACAGTTACAGTGTTATAATATTCAGTGTTTGTCTATGTACTTACTATTACCAGTGATTTTTGTACCTTCAGATGATTGTTGCTTGTTAACATTCTTTCCTTTCAGATTGAAGAACTCCCTTTAGCATTTCTTAGTGGGACAGGTCTGGTGTTGATTAAATACCTCAGCTTTTGTTTGTCTGGGAAAGTCTTTATTTCTCCTCCCTATTTAAATGATATTTTCAGTAGATATACTATTTTAGGGTATGTTTACTCTTTAGCACTTTAAATATGTCATGGCAGTCTCTCTTGGCCTGTAAAGTTTCCACTGGGAAGTCTGCCGCCAAATGTATTAGTGTTTTCTTTATGTTATTTGTGTCTTTTTTCTCGATGCTTTTAAGATCTTTTCTTTATCCTTGACTTTTATGAGTTTGATTATTAAATGTCCCAAGTTAGTCTTATATGAGTTACATATGCTTGGTGTTCTATACCCTTCTTGTGTGTTATATCTTTCTCTAGATTTGGAAAGTTCTCTGTTAGTATCCCTTTAAATACACTTTCTACCCAGATCTCTCTCTCTATCCCCTCTTAAAGGCCAGTAACTCTTAGATTTGCCCTTTCAAGGCTATTTTCTAGGTCTTGTAGGCATCCTTCCTTGTTTTTTTTTTTCTTTTGTCGCCATTTACTGTGTATTTTCAAATAGTCTGCCATCAAGCTCACTAATTCTTTCTTCTGTTTGATCAGTTCTGGTGTTGAGAGACTCATACATTCTTCAGTATTTCAACTGAATGTTTTACCTCAAGAATTTCTGCTTGATTTTTAAAAATTATTTCAATCTCTTCAATAAATTTATCAGACAGGATTCTGAATTCTTTCTTTGTGTTATCCTAAGTTTTGTCAATCTTACTCAAAACAGCCATTTTGAATTGTCTGTCTGAAAGTTCACATTTTTCTGTCACTCTGGGGTTGATCACTGGTGCCTTATTTAGTTCATTTTGTGAGGTCATGTTTTCCTGTATGGTCTTGATGCTTGTCAGTGTCCAGGCTTTGAAGAGTTGAATATTTATTACAGTCATTTCAGTCTGGGTTTGTTTGTACCCAACATTCTTGTGAAGGCTATCTAAGTATTCAACAGGAATTGAGTATTGTGATTTGTCTTTGGTCACCGCAGCCATATCTACATTATGAGGCACACCAAGCCCAATAATACTGTGACTCTTTCAGAATCATAGAAGTCCTGTCTTGGTGGTCTTGGGTAAGATCCTGGTGAATTCTCTGTATTACCAGGCAGAGATTCTTGCTTCCCTCCCTTACCCCAAACAAATGGAATCTCTCTCTTCATGATGAGTCTCCTGGAGCTGGGGAAGGGGTGACACAAGCACCCCTGTAGCCTCCACCACTGGAACTGCATGCAGTCAGACCTGAACCCAGCATAGCACTGGGCCTCACCAAGGCCTGCAGTGATTATTGCCTGGCTACCACCAATATTCACTCAAAGTCCAAGGGTGCTTCACTTAGCAGGTGACAAATCCAGCCAGGCCTTTATTCTTCCCTTCAGGGCTGCAAGCTCCCCCTGAGCCCAGCAGATCCAGAAATTCTGCCCAGGAGGCAACATTTGGAATCAGGGACCCCAGGAGGCCGCTTAGTGCTCTCCACCACTGTGACTGAGCTGCTACCCAAGCTGCAAGATAAAGTCTCCTTTACTCTTCCCTCTCCTTTCCTCAAACAGAAAGAATCTCTCCTCATGGCCACCACAGCTTGGAATGTACTGGGTCACATCTGAAGTCAGCGTGGCCCTGGGTCTCACCCAATGCCTGCAGCAAGTACTGCCTGCATTACTTTGCATTGATGTTTACTCAAGGTTCAAGGGCTCTTTATTCATCACATGGTGGATCCTGCCAAAACTGGGTCCTTCACTTCAAGGTTGTGGGTTCTCTTCTGTCCGAGGGTGTGTCTAGAAATATCATCTGGGAGCTAGGGCCTGGAATGGGTGCCTCAGGACTCTGCCTAGTGGCCTATTTTACTGTGGTGGTATCCAAGTTGGAAAACAAAGTTCTCCCTTTCCCCTTTCTTTTTCTCAAGCAGAACGAAGGAATCTCTCAGAACTCTGAGCTGTGCTGCCTGGGGTTGGGGGATGGGTGACAAAGTACTTTCTTGGCTGCTCTGACTTGTGTCTCACTAGGTCACATGTACCCCAAGTCCACTGGCTTCTAGCCCAGCACAGCACCAAGACTTGCCCAGAAATTGCAGTCCTTGTGGTGTAGACTGCCTTTCAAGTTTATTTAGAACCCTATAGCATTTTAGCCCATGGTGGTGGGACTACCAGGAACTCAGGCTCTGACTCCCAGAATGGACAATTCCCTTCTGGCTAGAGTAGATCTAAATGCTTCCTCTGTGGGCACCAGCTGAATTACCTCCTTCATTGCTTCCCACTGTGACAGGCAGCACTGAGTTCCACTGCAAAGTCCCACAATCACTGTGCTCTCCCTTTCCCAAACACACAGATTCTCTCTCAGCACCATGAGCCCCCTGCCAGCAGATGGGGGTGGCTGTCAGGAACTCAAGACTATCTTTTCTACACTGTTCATGCCTCTTTCCTTATGATGTTAAAACCAGGTACTGTGGTCACTCACCTGATTTTTGTTCCTCCAAAGATGTTTGCTTGTGTGGGTAGTTGTTCAGTTTCCTGTTCCTGCAGTGGGGACAATCACTATAGGGTTCTGTCTGGATATCTTGCTCTGCCTGCTCACCAAAAGGCACTTTTAAGGTATTGTAGTATTTGAAAACATCACTGGAGTGGTTATGACCCATGCAAAAAAAAAAAAAAAAAAAAAAAAGAAAAGTGTGTGTGACTGAATCCTCCTGGTGCTGTTATTTATACCTAACATACCTTTGATTTTAGATTCAGGTTAGCTCCATATTCTGAAATTCTTCCAATTCTGACTTCCTGCTTCTGAAGTTTAGCCCAAGTACTATAGAAGTCCCTTCCAGGTACTACAGACTCCACTTTTGTTGAGTCCATGCAGACTGTGGCATACACAGCACTCTGGATTGCTCAGCAGCATTGTAAAAGGATCTATGGGGATAGGTGCAATTAGTGAGCTCCTTGCTTTGGCTCCTTTAATTCTTGAGATTTTAATTTTTCTTTGGGAACTAAAACCTAAGCGTACATAGTGATAAAAGCTAAAGGTAACATAATAAACATTATCTTATCATTTCTTTCTTTTGACTAACTGTGTTCTGGAATAAGCAAAGCCATTTATAATGAAAAATCATTAAAGCAAAAATTCAACATTGAACGTGCTACTGTCTGAACATGCTTTATGTAAGAGTTAAATCAAAATTGAGAGAACAAAACAGTTTTCACTGGCTTAAAGTTTGATATTTGTATATATATAATTGCCTTCCATGATGAAGACTGATTCAGAAGGGCGTGGCATATACTCAACATGCTCTCATGGCTTTCTTTCTCTCCAGTTTTCCAAGTAAGTATAGGGCTCTTCTTCTGGAAATTAATTTGGTTAATTGCAGTTGACCAGGGTGAACTGGCCAAATAGAACACCAAGTATCTTGAATGTATTTGTGTTGGCACAGGCATATATGAGATGAGAAAGTCAGAGATGGAGAATTCTGCTAGCTTCTCTTCCCCCTTAGCCAGTGGCAAGTATCTTTTCTGAAAATAATAACTTAACATGCTTTTGATTTTACTTAATGTTATTAAGTTTGTGATTAGCCATAGCTGGAGGTCCTGGCTGCCATTTTGTAAAATAGAGTCTTGGGGAAGGAAATGAGGTTAGGCAATTTCCTGGGCATTGTTTTTCTTAGTTTTATCCATAAAGATAAGAATGGGATTATAGGACACATGCATGTAATGCAGTAATACTTCTCATCTCTGACTGTACATTAAAATAACTTGGGGAGCACTGGAAAACTACCCCCTACCAGTTTCAGAGATTCTGATTTAATTGGCCTGGCAAACAACCAGGGCATCAGTAGTTGCCAGAGTTCTTCAGGTAATTCTTATTTGCCTCTGGGCATGAGAGCCACCCATGTTCCTGAAGACAGCATTTCCTGACCGACAGAGCCTTGAAATTAGAACAATGGAATCTGTATTCTGGTCCTCGCTTCTCCATCTTGAACAGTCTTAACCTCTGTGAAATTATATCAGTTCTTTAAGAAAACATGGTTATTATTGTAACCAAGCTCTCAAATTCATTCTGCTCTAAGAACCTGGGATTCTAATTATCTCCTTCCAGAAAAAAAAAAAAATCACTAATGTTTAATTGCAGATATTAACATATTGTTTAAAATGTAAGAAATATAAATGTGAATCAGATATTGTCTTTGACCTTTGGTTATTCACTGGCTATTATTCATTGGTTATTCACTCCCCACTGGGAGGCTGGGGGTGACAATGAGTTAACTTTAATAGAGTTTCATTAATACAAGTACATCATGCAAAATAATGGCAGCAATCAATTGCCGTTTAAACAGAAAAGTCTTAATCTCATGAAGAAACTGATTTGAGCTTAATCTCAAATAGGGATATTATAGGTTATAGGACAGCATTTGCAAAGGCTCTGGAGAGTGCAGAAAATGTTTTGAGATCAAATAGTTAAGGGTGGCCACATTGATTGATCCTATAGACAAGAAGTTATGAAGGCTTCCCAGGACCAGATTGTGAATGGTCTTAAGCTCAGGCACTCATTCAAGTAGAAGAGAAATAGTAACAGTTTGATAGTGATATTAAAGAGCTTTGCATTTTACATTTTGAGAAATATTTCCCAGTTGCCCTCCAGGCTCCTTCCTGGGTCAGTGCTGTAGGGAGGCTTTAATTTGCAAGACCAGGAATCAAAATCAAGTCTAAACGCAAAATCCATGAGGTCCTTCTTAACCATCAGACCATATTGCCTCAGGCTTTTCATGTATACCATAATGAGAAAAATCCTTTCTACCTTATAACTTTGCTGTGATTGACTGTATAAGATAGTGAATGCATGATATTTTACTGCATGCTTGATACATATTAAGTGCACAGTAAATTATATATTTCTGTTCTACGGTTGTTTCAACCTGGCAGCCTCTGTACCCGTGTTCCCTCCAGCAATGAAAGCATGCAGACTCAGCATTTTCACCTGTACTGCTTAGTTACACCATGATTGACAGTCTCCATTACCCAGATTCTTAGTGTAATTTATCAGTCCTCTCATTCAATTTAATTCAATAGTTACTAAAATCTTGCTAGTGCTCAGCAGACCATGTGGACGGCTATGTATTAGGTATAAAAGGATGCAAAAATGAATATGGCATACTGTCTTCATTCTGGGAGCCTGCAATCCAATAGTGAAAATACATATAGTCATAAATATTTAATACAAGGCCAATGTGGACATAGCTTTGATTGCCTGCTGGAGGCAGAGAAAGGGCAGATGTGAAAATCTGATAGTTCTTTGTAGTTTATTTTTTAATTAGGCCTAAGTAAAATGGCTGGTTTAAGTTGTAAACATTTGACAAAAAGCCTAAGGTACTTTGGTTCAGAAATTACAGATGAATTATAATCAAACTGCATATTAGAAAATACAGGAAAACATGTCTAAATGCTCAATTGGTGAATTGTATCTCTCTTTCAATAACTATGCAACATAAAAGTCAATTTATTAGCTTGACAATTGTACTGCATTTCTACTATGTCCAGCATATCAAAATATGTTACAGAATTCAGTGAAGGAAAATTTATTTCCCCCAATAAATTATCAAACAGCAACTCTTGTCAGTTTCTCTAACCTGCCTTAACTTCAAATCACTAATGTATTTACTCACTAAACACATCTATAAAAATGGCACTCCTGGAAAATTATCTTGGGTAGTCTTTCCATTAGCATTGGTTTTTGTTTGTTTCTTAAATTTTATATAATTATTTTTCATAGTTACAGTCAATATAGGAAAATTGAAAGTTACCAGAAGTCTAAAGTCTGTTAACACTTTGTACTAAAATTTGAATTTGTAATTGGGATGCTTTTATCCTGTATAGAATTTTTGCAGGTCACCTGATTCACATTAGCTAATCTCCTAGAGAAAATTAAACATACAAACATTATTTATTAAAGTGGACGTCTCTACAAAATATTATTAATGACTAGAAATCCTGTGGAAAGCAAATATTAAGTCCTTTTAAACCATTTATCATGTAACATTAAGATATTGTAATTGCACTGCTTGTGTCTTCCACCGTACTGCACTGCCTTAGTGTTCTCATCTGTAATGCAATAATGCATAGTGAGTAAAGCTAAATCTGGCTCCCAACCTTAATTAAGAAACTGCTGTTATACGAAACAGCACATAGGCCTTGCATTTCCCAGTGCCCAGTGAAGACGTAAATTCCTCACTGCCTGAATTAATGCTGGCACACAGGCACATAAGGACCAGAATCTTCATCACCAGCTCATAATTTTTGATGGCTCATCGTTGGCCAAGTACTCTAACTAGGCACTTTAATGGGCAAGTACATAACCAAACATGCTGACAATGCTGTCTTTACATCTGAGGGTTCTATGTGAGCAAAAGAAGCCTTGAGGAGATAACAGAGTAATGCTGAAAATGGCATTTTATGAACTAAGGAAAATTACTGAAAGACTAGAGACATACATGAATATTGCCCCTCAGATAGAACTCATATATACTCTTCATACCAGAAACTCCTTTTTGATACTCAAAAGGTAGGCTCTCTTTCTGTGAACAAAGATAATATTTATAGTAGAGCTAGGAGCAAGATATTAAAGTTGATAACACTCTGAAGAAGCTTGAGGTCAATGCTTTGGGAGGGGCATCCTAAGAGTATCTTGGAGAAAGAATATTAAGGTATATTAAAGTCTTTTTTTTGTTTTGTTTTGAGACATGGAGTCTCACTCTGTCACTCAGGCTAGAGTGCAGTGGCACCACCTTGGCTCACTGCAATGTCAACTTCCTGGGTTCAAGCCTCCGTAGTACCTGAGATTATAGGTACCTGCCGCCATGTCCAGCTAATTTTTTTGTATTTTTAGTGGAGACAGGGTTTCACCATGTTGCCCCGGCTTGCCTTGGACTTCTGACCTCAGGTGATCCACCCACCTCGGCCTCCCAAATTGCTGGGATTACAGGCATGAGCCACCATACTCAGCCAGATACATGTCTTCTTTAGTGAATAGTAATAACAATTTACTCGTAATTGGGCTGAAAGATAGTTGAACCTATGTTGACTATAGGAGTCATATCCACTCATTCAACAAACACTTTCTGAGCAAACTCCTATTGCCAAATACTGTTTTATGTACTAGGGATAAGTCGTAAACAAGAATGATGCTTTCTGCTCTTGAGAATAGCAGTAAAAAGTAAAGTAAATAAACAAAGTCAACCTATAGTGTTATGCTGAATATAGAAACATGTGATATGATAGGGACTTACTGGCTAGAGGATCAGTCTGAAAGCACGAATATCTTTGGGGTAATCCAGAAAAAGCGAGAACACCAGTGTGACTGACACTAAATGAGCATGGAAGAGAGGAGCTGGAGAGGTAGGCAGGGGTCAGCTCTTACAGAACTGCCCTTTGACAATGTGAGGGGTTTGAATTTTATTCTAAGTTTAATGCCATCAATTAGAGGCTTTATTAACCAGGGTTAGTAAATGTAGACTCTAGAGTCTCTGCTTCTAAGTTTCATTGACATATTTATAAGATCACTCTGACCATAGTGTCAAAACTATGTTGTCAGATGGTAGAGGAAAAAGTAGAGTCATTGGGATAATTCAAGCAAGAAATCATGGTAATGTGGAGTTGGATATTAGCAGTGGGGATGAAGATAAAGGGATAGATTTAACATGTATTTAGGGGTTAGAGCCACAGGAACTCACATAGCGATTTGCCTGCTCAAGGCAATTAGGAGACCACATAAGAATTTTGATGTTAATACAGACTGTTTGTAAGGGTAGAGAAGTTGCCACAAAACAAAGTATCATGCTCAGTTTTTAACAAAACTGTGTAGTGCCTCTGCTACAGATATAGTACAAGTAGTACAAATTATAATACATCAAGAAGAAGAAAAGAGGTGGGAGATAAGTGCAGAAAAAAGTTAATGTAATATTTAAGGGGCAGAAGTCTGTGAGATGATTTTGGTGTAGAGGGAAAAAATTAAAAAAACAGTTTGGGAGTCAGGAGTCAGGAGTCTTGAACTCTGAATCCATCTCAAGTACTAATCCAAGGTATAATTCTGAGAAATGAGCTTTATCTTTTGAAAGTCCTGTCTCCTCATTTGTAACACAAGAGTGATGTGGAAGAAGATTGTCTCTATAGTCACTAATAGCTTAAAATGTTCATTACCTCTATTAGTCTTTTGCTTTAGAAAAATAGTGACTGAAAGATGCATGATGAAAGGTTATAAAATTATGTGTTCTAAACAACTTTTTTTTTACTAAATGACAGTGTATTTTAAACTTAGAAGAGTTAAGAACTTAGAGTAAATTTTATCCATATGAAATGCAACAGTGTTTTATTAAGGAGTAGTGAAATTAAGGAGTATTTGCCTTAAGTATTGACATAGTTATCCATTCTCCAAATAGTTAATTAACTTCCTATGTACTAGGCTCCAGGAATATAAACATTTTTACATGGTTGGATAAAATCATATATAAATGAATCATTACATAGCACTTACCATGTATCAGGGCCTAAGCACTTTAGAATTATTAATTAATTCTCAAGAAAGTTGTGCAAGACAAGTATTGTCTTCATCCATTCCACAGATGAGAAAAATGAGACTCAGAGAAATTAACTAACTTGTCTAAGGTCACAGAGTTAAGTGGATGGGCCAAGATTTGGATCCAGGATTTCTGGTCCTAAGGTCTCTGCCGCTAAATGCTATATTATATCTCAGATTGATAAATGAAAGTCTGTATTATTTCTATGAGAATTTAATGCAGAGAAGTTTCTATATTTTTATCATAAATTATTCTCCATCATTTTGGGAAACAGAACAAAGACACTGAAATCCATGGCGAGGAATTAGGAAGTAAAAAGGAAAATTTATAAGTCAAAGAGTTTTTATGCACTCAGCAGAGTTGATTGAATAAACAGAGCATACAATACAGATTTGTTTACAGAATCCACAGTAGCGTAAGTTTCAAGTGGATTCACTTACAACAGGCATTTTGCCTACTAATCTTTACAATCAGCTGAGTAGTTTACAAGATATGATCTTCCTAAGGCATAAAGGGAGAAGGGGAGAAATGTTTGTTGGATATATTTTAGAGCTTATATTTTCCAATAAAAGTACAATTGGGCAATTATAAGTATGTAACTGTTGTAAATCTTGGAATTACTTCAAACCATCAATAAAATTCAAAATTAAATTCACTTGTTTCACAAAAGCACTCTTATTCCAATCAGTTGGAAAATGTCGAAAGTCTTGTTTCTTCTAGATTACCTTTATGCCACAAAGCAAACATAACCTATTCCTTTTGCTTGTTTTTCTTTGGTTTGATTTCCATGAGGGAATAGAAAAGTTAAAAATGTTGAGTATGAAATTTTAGATAAGATCTAAATAGAATAGAAAAGTTTAAAATATTGAGTATGAAATTTTAGATAAGATCAGACGTTGAAAAACTTAAACATGTTTGTTGAATTATAAAGTGTCTTTTCAATTACATAAGATAGAATATATTTATTAAATATAATTATAGTATTATACTATACATTTTAAATTCTATTTTTTGGAAATGGCGATTAATTTACTATGTACAGATTACCCTTGAACAGTATGTGTTTGAACTATATGGCTCCACTTAGATGTGGATTTTTTTTCAACCAAACACAGATGCAAAGCACAGTATTCATAGAATGGGAAACCTATGTAAACAGAAGGTTGACTTTTCATATGCATGGGTTTCACAGCGCTGACAGTGGGGCTTGAGTATGGGAAGATGATATACCTAGGGGTCTTGGATTCAATACCCCACTTATACTGAGGGAGGACTATACATGACTGGAATATTTGGTTAGCCATTACAGTTATTTTCTTGACTATTTTGTGTACCGGAGAGTTTCTTTCTTAGCAATGAAAATTTTTGTGCACTAATTGACCTTAGGTAGTTAACTTTTTAACCATTGCTTATAATGAGCCAGTCACCATGCTAAACATGTTACATAAATTACATTATGCATCATCCCAACAGATAGTTATAATACTATTCTTGTCTCCATTTTACAAAAGAATAGATTCAGACTTACAGGAGTTAAATAACTTACGAAAGGCAATATGTTTCAGCCAATAGGATTTGAATATAAGGTTTCTGCATTAAAAGATGCACACATCCTGTCCACAAGGATATTGTCAATATCATTAAGAATATTAAATACATCTAATAGTTATGTCTAAACCACTCTTAAATTTTATCTTGTTTTTTGCCATCAGTCTGTTTTAAGACTATTTTAAAAATTGTTTCTCTTTACAGTGTCACTTTTTTCTGTTCTCACCTTCATCATCTTTGTTCAGTTGATAAATATTTCTTGCCTGGGTCAATGCCTTCATCTCCTGCCTGGTCTCATTGCTTCTTTTCTCATACTTCTTTAATAAATTTGGTATACTGTCAACAGAATCCATGTATATAAACTCTCTATCCTTCGTTCAAGAACTTCTGTGTTTAGTATAACTATGGAATTCTTTAGGCTGCCTTATAAGACTCTTGATAACCATACCCCTATTAACTACCTTATATATTCCATCTTCATACCATTCACTTTTTGTTTAGTTTGAGTTAGTTTCCTCTCTTTATATAGAATTTTGTGATACTCATTTCCATGCTTACGTCTATTTGATCATTTTTCTCATTCTACATTTCCATAGAAAAGGTCCAGTTAAAGTGCCTCATCTCCAGGCTAAGAAGCTGATTCAAGCTACTCTACTTGATACTAATTTTTACCTTGTCGAAAATGCAGGCATTAATATACCACCAATGAGTTTTCATCTCACAGCGTCTAATATTATCTTTTAAGTTGAGGTTTATACTCATTATCTCTTCAGGGACTAGGTTTTATTCAACCTATACCCCCATACTTCTCTATTAAATCCTGAATGAATAGTAACTATAACTTATTATACATTTATCAAAGTTATTCCACTTCAGAATAATCAAAGGTGATTGTACTTGATAATGCAGTATTAGTCAAACAGTTCTTGCAATAACACTGTTATTTTTATATTAATTCTGTGGTTTGTAAAAGTGCAAAAATGAAAATTACATATGCTTTCAAATTAAAATATGTAGCAAACATGAGAGCTGAATATATTCATCAATATAGTAATTTGAGACAAAAGTACTAAAATTGCAGGCTTCAACATAAAAGTGTATATTACAAGTCACAAATAACTCTAAATAGTCAGTTCTTGAATATGGCATTTCTTTGATAATGGATATAGTAAAATGTTATGTTAATTCCAGGTGTCTTTTGCAAATGTTCTTTCCCCCTTAAAGATTTGAAGCAGTATCAGAATGTAATGTAGCAATGTTGACTGAATATAAAAAATTTGGTTGTGTAAGTCAAAGAATAACAAGGGTCACTTATTTATTTAGTTAGCCATTTATCAGATACTTATTGAACACCTAATATTTGCAAATTACTGTCTTAGAGTATGAAAATTTTAATACAAAGACAGTTTCTTCTCACACGTGCCCTTACTCTGATGTTGAGATAGTCAAGGAATCAAACCACTGCAAAACAATCAAATACTTGTGTAATAGCGGCACATGTGATATGCAACAGGAACAGAGAGGAGAGACAAGTTTGTGTATGTTGATAATGCATTTGTTTGGTCCAGTAGATTATTTTACCTCGGTGACTATAATATGTTCCAATTTATGGAAATTTGATATGCATATGTATAAAATTGATTAACTGGAGCGTTTGTGTTACATAAAAGAAGGCCTGCTAAGAATTCCTCTGCTATGTTTAAAATATTTATACACGGATGAACATGTGTTAAAAATGATTTACACAAAATTTTTTATGTGTACAGCTTTTGATTAATGGAATGGATTTATAGCTTTATAATAAAAGACTGTCCTTATTGTTCCAGATTTTCCAATAGAAACACTTGTTATAGGTTCATGAAATGCTATAACTGCTCTTACAGAAGAGCTCCTGCTTGCCATGAAAATTGGATTATCCAAGCACCAGCTTACAGATGATCTGCCTGGGTGAGAAATAGTGATTGGGAAATTCAGGCTCAGGCCAACAGCATTAATATATGGAATGGCTATACAGGGGGATTTGATATGAGCCAAATCAAGAAACCGTATTCCAATCAGACCCATCACATCTGTAAAACTGACATGCCCTAGTCTCTGGTGATTACACAGCCACATAGAGCTATTGCAAGCAGGGCATTAAAAGTTCTGAACCTTGAGTGTCTGCTGTTGCTGCATACAGCATTTCATCCTTGAATGTGCCCTTTTAATCCATAAGAATCTGTCATATCCAAACCATGATGAATCAATATAGGTATTCTACTTGTACTGGATAGAAGATGCTGTTCCAATTTTCTTCAATTCATTATTTACAGAACATTCCAATGAAATGTTGATCAAGGTTTTAGCAAGCTATTTTAAAATATTAATGGAAAGTTGATAAATAAACTATTTAGTTACACGAGTAGTTGTTATTCAACATAAAACCCTAATTGCAATAGATAATACAAAATAAAACTCAAAATATCATTATGAAGTTGAAGCACTACAACTGTACTGTAAATATGGAGGGCTGCAGGCTGGGTGTAGTAGCTCATGCGTGTAATCCTAACACTTTGGGAGGCCATGGTGAGGGGACTGCCTGAGCTCAGGAGTTCAAGACCAGCCTGGGAAACATGGTGAAACCCTGTCTCTACTGAAATACAAAAAAATTGCTGGGTGTGGTGATGCATGCATGTAGCCCCAGCTACTTGGAAGGCTGAGGCACAAGACTTGCTTGAACCCTGGAGGCAGATATTGCAGTGAGCCGAGATCACACCACTGCACTCCAGCCTGGGTGACAGAGCAAGACTCTGTCTCTATTTTAAAAAACAATGGAGGGCTACATATGGTGGAAATACATTGGAAACATCCATCTACTTTTCAGCCAATGATTCAATGATACAAATAATCATTTAACCTTGTATGATAAATACACACATATTATCTGAAAACTCACCCATGGGGAAGATGGATTAGATCAAAAAGTTTAGAATTTTTAAGTCATATTGTAGTATCTTATTTTTACAATTTTAAAGACAGCAGATAGTGAATATTTTGAATGTCTGCTTTGCTAAGTGTTAGTCTATAATATTCTCATGTAATTTTGTCTAATAAGTGTACACTAACTATGTGTACAAGCAATGATGCATTCACATTTGCACCTCTGCTTTGTCTGCAGTATTGTTCCAGTGAATTAGCACACACAGAATACTTAGTATTAAGTAATTTACAATGGAATTGAGAAGAGATGCCTCTTTATGTGAAATGAGAAATAACAGGTATTAAGATGAGGATGCATATGATAACTGCAATGGTAGATTACAGAGGAAGAGATAAATGTGGTAATTATTACCAGGAATGTCTCATGTCACACACACACAAATGCACGCACACACACACACATTTGTGTAATGACAAGATGTACCAAAGTTTGGGGGTAAGAATCAGAGAGACCTGGCTTCAAGAACCTGGCTTGCTTACATATCATCTCTGTGACCTTAAGCAACTGCCTGAGCTTTCATCTCCCTTTTTGTAAAATGAGGACATTAATACTCATATCACTGGGTTTTTGTAAGACTTAAATAGAATAAATATATAAAACATCAATTTGTACTGGACAAAAATTGTGATTATTATATTGATTACCAGCATGATTAATAACTTCCTATAAAAATGTATGCTTTCCTTGCTTAGTAAAAATTGTATAGTTATAATTCAATAATTTTTACATTATTTTCCTGTCCTGTCCAACTACAGAAATGACACAAGATATATGACAGTGGGACATTCAGAATTGTCAGATTGAAAAATAGATTGTAAATTTGTTGCTAAGGCAGCAGAAGATAGGGTTGTCAGACTTTACTGAGGTGTCAGAGTACGTGATACTTTGAGCAGTGATGAGTGAGTTTGCTCAAAATTTTCAAATCACCCGTACAGTTCATTCAATGATGAGTGTGTTCTTCAATTCTAGGTTGAAAGACGAATGTCTCACTTATTTTTTACCGAAAATGAGGTGGCCATATAAAAATTTTAATGAAATAAAAGTTGTGTAATACATTTTTATTTCTAAATTTTGAAGAAAGCAATATTAGTTTCACCTCTTACAAAAAAGAAACATGGTTAAGATAATATAAAACAATTAGTTAAAACCATGTATGCCAATTAAATATCACTAAAGACTGTTTTGTTATAGTAGTTATTTATAATCTGAATATCCTTTTTATATTAGTTTGTGCTTACACTGTTACTAATATAAAGAACTGCCAGAGAATGGGTAATTTATAAAGAAAAGATGTTTAATTGATTCACAGTCTGCGTGGCTGGAGAGGTCTCAGAAAACTTACAATCATGAGGGAAGGCAAAGGAGAGGCAAGTACTTTCTTCAGAAGGTGGCAGGAAAAATGAGAGTGAAGCAAAGGGGGAAGAACCCCTTATGCAACCTTCAGATCTCGTGAGAACTCACTCACCATCACAAGAACAGCATGAGGGGAACCGCCTCCATGATCCTATCACCTCCCACCAGGTCCCTCCCTCGACACGTGGGGATTACAGTTTGAGATGAGATTTGGGTGAGGACACGGAGCCAAACTATATCACTCACCAGTTATTCTTTAAAAGTGTAAAAGTGTGATTCACTCCATTACTTCCCTAGATTGTAAAATAAGCACAGTGTTCCAAATATAATGGCTAACTAATGAAGAGAACTCAGATTATAGGTTAGAATGGACCTCTGTCTAACCTTTGGCTTTTTCCATATGACCTTGAGCAAACGTTCCAGTTACTCAGTGCTACATTAAAAAACACCCCCAAATTTAATGACTTAAGACAACACTGATCATCCATCTTTTTCACAAATCTGTCATGTGAGCCAGGAATGGCAAGGGCAGCTCATCTCTGCCCCATGCAGCATCAGCTGGATTGGCAGGAGTGGGGACTGGAGGAACTACATTCTAGATGGGTCCCTCACTTGTCTGGCAAATTGGTGCTGGTTGTCAACCAAGAGCTCAGCCAGAGCTATGAGCAAAGAACCTGAATTCTTCTCCACGTGGCCATCTCCATGGCTGCTTGGTCTTCCTCCTGCCACATGGGTAGTTTCTAAAAGTAAGCATCCTGGAGAATCAAACAAAAGCTCTATTACCTTTTATGACCTCACCTAGGAAGTTGTATAAAGTCACTTCTACTATAGTCACAAGCACACTGATTTCAGGAGAAGAGAACAGAGGCCTAACAGTTTTGTGGAACGACTGTCTATAAGAAATTGTCAAAAAAAAACATGTTTTGAAAGATATTGTTGGGGCATTTTTTTGGAAAACTATCTGCCACGGTACATTATTTAATATTACTTAGCTTCAGATTCCTCATCTTAATAATAAAACAGTAGACACCCTTCTGATCATTTTATACATATGACATTTATTAATCCCTCACAACTACTCCTGAGTTAAGTGCTATGTTTTATCCCAATTGTCTTAGTCAGTTTGGGCTTGTGTAACAAAATATCATCGACTGTGTGTCTTAGACAGCAGAGATGTATTTCTCACAGTTCATAAGGCTGAAAGTCCAAGATTAAGTCACCAGCAGATCTGGTGTCTGGTGAGTACCCTCTTCCTTATTTGTAGATGGCTATCTTCTGCTGTCCTCACATGTAAGAGAGCAGAGAGATCTGGTTTCTTCATTCCCCTGTAAGGGCACTAGTCCCTTCAGACCTCCATCCTCATGACCTAATCACTTCCTAAAGTCTCCTTCTAAAAATATGATTGCATTGGGGATTTTTAGGCTTCAACATACAAATTTTGGGGGATGATACACACACTCAGTCAATAGCACCTATTCTACAGAAGTGAAAACTGATGTGCATAAAAATAAGTCACGTTAAATGACAGAGCGAGTAAACTAAAGAAACAGAACTCAAACCCATGTGATCTAGTTTCAAAGGCTACATTCTTTATTTACTTTGTAGTTAATTTTTGTAAGAATAACCAAAATATTATATGCAAAGTGCTTAGCAAAGTGCCTGGCTCATTTTGAATGTTCAATAATTATAAATGGTTTTGTTGTAGCTATTATTACTAATACATCTTATAGTAAGTTACTGGACGCATTCTTTTTGAAGATATTTTTCTTTATTCATAAAAGAAAATTCAGTCTGACTTAAAGAGTATGCAATAAAGGAATATTGAAAGAAAAGGTGACAAACTGTCATAACTACATGGTCTACACAAAATAGTGAAACAAGAATAAGAATCTCTGAATAGGGGATAAAAATACTAAACAGTATTTCATTTCAGAATACTTGGGAATATGATTATAGATTCACTGAGCACGTTTTGTAAAAACAAATATGAAGAAAGTAATATTAATGTGGGATTAAGTGTGGTTGACTAAAACATATCTGGGAATATAAAATTAAATATCACATTAGAAGATAAATGTTGGAACATTTAAAGGGTGATCAATATTTATAGGAACAACATAGTGGCTTCTATGTTGTATGAATATGATTACCAAATTATATTCAAAATGGTAATACAAATTTAGCCTTACCCTAAAAACTGTTGCTGTAAGTCTTTCGGTCTACATACCTTATCTTAACTTCCAGAGCAGAAATGCTTACCTTACTCTCACACTAGAAGCAGCTTTAGAATTTTAACTTTGCTTGTCACTAGCCTCCGACTACTAAACTATTTCTGACTCTTTTCCAAATAATGCCCTAATCTTGACACTTGTCCATCTCTTGAGTGTATGTGTTTTTTTTCCAAATCATCCTTAACATATAAATTATAAATATATGAATGAGAAAAGATGATAAAAGATAAATTGAGGTATAATACATTCACTTTATGCTTATTAATGGCAACTTACCTGAGTTTGCCAGTATGGAAATATATATTGATTTCAGGATATTCGGGAATATGGTGATAGTTTTCCTGTGTGTGTGTATATAAAACCGCTGTTTCTAAGTTAATGTGTCAAAATAGCCACATCCAAAAAAAAAACAAAAAACTAACTAACTGAAAACAACAGTATATGATTTCTATGTTGATCTCCTCTTCTTTACATAACCAGAAGTTTAAAAACCTGACTGCTAGTCTGATACCTGGGTCCTGGTCTTGGTCTAGTTCTTAAGTCTTTGGCATGTTAAATAGAATAAAATCCACATGTGTGCATTTGGGAGTAAGCCCAAGAGTTCATAAACAAGTTTATGGATTGCTTTTCTAAGCTTCTCTCTCTCTCCATGTTCTCCGGGTACTTTCTGGTTTCCTGTGGTTTCTCTCTAAGATCCCGTGGCGAGAAGGCTGAGGCTTCATTTCCTCCACTCTGCTGTGCCCTTCTGCAACTACATTCACTTCCAGGGCCATGTGAGAGGAGGACAGAGAGAAAAAGAAACACAACGGAGGTTGACCCAACCCTCTTGGAAGCACAGCTTCAGTGAACAAACAAGAAAGTTTACTTTCTTAAGAATTTTGGCTTCTGTGGTTCCCATTTCTGGCCACTGCCACCACCATTACTATGTGATTGCTTGAGGACTGGGCAAGAGTTAAGCAAGAAAAGAAAAAATGAATGGGGAATTGCCACATTCTCTCTAAGCATTATGAATTCTGATTCCCACTCCTAAAGCTAAAATGAGCAGGCTTGTCCTGGAGCTGTCAATGGCCTCGTGTCCACTTCCAAGTTTCCAGTTCATTCAGGACAGGAAATGGTTGAGTGAGAATTAGAAAGATGAATGAGAACAATGGTAAACTTATCATCAGCCCAGCGATACTTCACATTTTGGTCTTCTCCAATCTGCCTACTGCTACTTCGAGTCCTCAAATGGCTTCTTTGTGTATTCTGCCTAGATTTTATAGTTAAGTGGGAGAAAGAGGATGCCATGTGTTTGTCCTTTCTGGAACAAGAGCATTTTACTCTGATTCTGTGGGATGAAATTGATGTAACTTGCAGTATATTTATGTAGGTCTAATGGTTTTTCTATTTGTTTATTCAATGGAAAGTTCATTAAAGCATTTATTTGATGACAGTAAGAAATTGGAATTAGTACTAGTACCCTTTTACATACATTATCTAATCATAATCTCATGTGTTCTTTGTGTGTACGTGTGAGAGGGAGGGAGTCTCACTCTCTTGCCCGGGCTGGGGTGCAGTGGTGCAATCTCAGCTCATTGTAACCTTCACCTCCTAGGATCAAGCGATTCTCATGCCTCGGCCTCCCAAGGAGCTGGAATTACAGGGGCCTGCCACCACGCCCAGCTAATTCTTATATTTTTAGTAGAGACAGGGTTTCACTATGTTGGCCAGGCTGGTCTCAAACTCCAGACCACAAGTGATTCACCCACCTAGGCCTCCTAAAGTGATAGGGATTACAGTCTTGAGCCACCTCACCCGGCCTCATGTATTCTTTATAGTAGACATCCTTTGAAGAAAGTTGGATTCAGTATTTTGAAGCACAGTACTATTGCTATATGCCCAACAGAAAAGCATGGAGTGCCACTGCACTCCAGCCTGGGCAACAAGAGCGAAACTTCATCTCAAAACAAACAAACCAAAAAAACAAAAGAAAAATAAAAGAAAATTAGTTATATTTCAATCACTGTATTCATATTTAGTTTGCCTTTAATATATATCTTTCTCTAAAAATTTACTTTGAGTTTTTCCGTATGTATGACATTTTTATTGTTATTAAGCAATCACATAAAGTTTCTCAAATTATAAGCATATTTTGAAATAAAAATTTCAAAACATATTTCAGAAATGAGGATATGTTTGTAATTTGATTATTCTTAACTGAATATACAACCTTATTATTTATAGACTTGGATTTGGTGAATTTGAGAGTTTCATTGGATGCTATCAGGTTATTCGGAAGAAACAACATATATGTGTTTATTCACACTTAAGTTTTGCAGTTTTCTTATGTTTAAATTCCTTAATCTTCCCTGGTTTTGCCAATTACTTGACAACAATATTTATTGTACAGCAGTATCTAGGAAAACATAAATGATACTATTTTTTGCCAGTTTCTGAAAGTTCTTTCAAGAATCCTATTATTTTGAGAAATGATGCAGATCACATATTTTACTAAGTCATGCAGGTTTATCTAAACTTACAGGCTATTGAACACCACGAGAGAAAAGCAGTCAATTATATTAATATCAGTTCCTGACACACAAGACACAATTCAATACTTCATCAAACAATGAGAACCACACAGCATGATATGCTAGCTAGGATTTTTCGTGTTATTTTTTTGTCTTCCAGTTCTCTGATGATAAGGATAAGCCTAAAAACACTGCTGACAATATATAGTCTAACCATTCAATTGTGAAAGTATGAGTAGAACAGATTATTCATTTCTTATTTTTTATTAGAGACATGCTTTGTGTGTGTGTGTGTGTGTGTGTATGTGACTGAAAGTCCCAGTCTTCAGCTGTGTTTCAATCAATACTTCAATATTCTGATTTCAATTTTCTGTGGATAATGAAATTTCAAATATCTATAAGGGAAATTGTTTTATAAGATAATTAGTGTAGCCAGGCGTGGTGGCGGGTGCCTGTAATCCCGGCTACTCAGGAAGCTGAGGCAGGAGAATTGCTTGAACCCGGGAGGCAGAGGTTGCAGTGAGCTGAGATCGTGCCACTGCACTCCAGCCTGGGCAACAAGAGCAAAACTTCTTCTCAAAAAAAAAAAAGAAAGAAAAAGAAGAAAATTAGTGATGTTTCAATCACTGTATTTGTATTTAGTTTGCCTTTAATATATGTCTTCTCTAAAAATTTACTTTGACTTTTGCCATATGTATGACATTTTCATTGTTATTTTAAGCAATCACATAAAGTTTCTCAAATTATAAACATATTTTGATATAAAAATTTCAAAACATATTTCAGCAATAAGGCTATGTTTGTAATTTGATTATTCTTGACTGAATATACTTCCTCAAATTATATGATCTGAAATTTAGGAAGGTAAAAGCTTTTTGTTAAACATAGTTTATTGAACATATCAGTTTACCTCTATTCCTTTTTGACAATTCACTAACAGGAATAAGGGTATATAGAATGTTTACTCTAACAAGAACAGAGCAAAAGGGAAAGGGAAAAGAAAATACCTCTGGTGGAAAAGTCAATGTCTGTATTAGGTCATTTCTTTATTGCTATAAAGAAATACCTGAGATGGGTAATTTATAAAGAAAAGATGTTTAATTGGCTCATGATTCTTCTGGCAGCACAAACATGGCTCCAGCATCTGCTTCTGGTGAGGGGGCTCAGGAAACTTTTAATTATGGTAGAAGGAGAAGGGGAGCCTGCACATCCCATGGTGTGAGCAAGCACGGGGTGGGGAAGTTGTGGTCCTAGACTTTTAAACAACCTTGTCTTGCATGAATTAACTGAGCAAGAACTCATTTATAAACAGGGGATGCTTCTAAACCATTCATGAGGAATCCACCTCCATGATCCCGTCATCTCCCACCAGGCCCCACCTCCAGCACTGAGAATCACATTTCAACATGAGATTTCAAGAAGACAGACATGTAAACCATATCAATGTCAACAAATTTCAGAAAATGAAAATCAAATGGAGGATCAATAACTCACGTAGCAATGGGAATTAGTATGGCTACTGCAGGGGGTTGGCCCCTTTCATCTCATGCTTTTCTGTTGGGCATATAGCAAGGAGTGGGATTGTTATATCAAATTGTAGGCCTATGTTCATCTATAGTAAGTACTGCCAAACAGTTCTCTAAAGTGGTAGCACCAACTTAAACTTCTCCAGTAATATTTTACAGTTCATATTGCTCCATATTCTCAGAAACATTTGGTATTGTGTGTTTATTTCATCTTAAATATTCTGGTAGAGGTGGTAGTATTACATTGCACTTTAAAATAAGTTATTTAAGTATGTCTTTGAGAAACTAGATATAGTAGATAGGAAAAGGACATTATAGAAGACAGTGAAATATGAAGACAGAAAAATAACAATTTAGGATGACTCAAGCAGTCTGATTTTTACTTTTGATCAAGATGGAGTAACATCTGCTATCTGAGATAAGAAAACTCATTTAAAATATGTGGGAAAAAAAATATTTAAGACATGAGACATCAGATAACCAAGAGATAATAATTGAAAGAGGAAAGTCCTACAATTGCCCCAACTTACTGTTTAGAGTAAATTTTTAGGCCCTGGCACAGGGAGAAAGGATCTTGATAAAACCTTATAAACTCCTTAATGGACTATTAATTGAGAAGACAGATCTGAGAGTTCAGGGAAATCAGGGTAGTGAGATTTCACAATGTCAGTATGACAGAGAAAAGGACTTTCCAAAAGACAACTCCAGAGAGGTGCAGAGGTTCTCTGTGAGTGCTCACCTAAATTCTACAAATAAAAAAAATTCAACAAAGAAGATAAAACATCATAAAAAGTATGTTGCTTTTCTAAAATAACATAGGAAAAGAGGAAAATAACAAAGACATAGGACAAATGCTAAGCAAATAGCAAGGTAGAATTAAACCTAAGAATATCATTAATCACATTAAATATAAATGATCTAAATACCCAAATTAAATGGCAGAGATTGTTAAATAGTATTTTTCTTATAAGACCCAGGTATGTGCTGCTTCCAAGAAACATACTTTAAGTATAAAAATGGAAATACCCAAAAATGAAGAGGTATAAGAAAACTTCTGGGATTAACAGATATATTCATTGTCTTGATTGTGCAAAGTTTTCACAGTTGTGTAGATTTATCACAATACCCAATCGTATGCTTTATTTGAAGTTTTGTGTATGCCAATTATACTTCAGTAAAGCTGTGAGAAAATAATATGGTCCATGTAGGAAGTGGCAAAAAGCATAAAATTTCTGTAGCAGTGGAAGGTGAGTTTGGAAAAATAGATGTGAGTCCATCTCTTAAGGAACTTAAATGCTAATCTCAATTTGGACTTTATTCTAGAAACCAGATATTGGCATATGTTTTCTGTGAAAAGCCATAGAGTATATACTTCAGACTTTGAAGTCTGAGTCAAAAATCTAGAATCTCATATACTTAAATAATTATTTAAAAATATAAAGGCTGGGTGCAGATGCTCATGCCTGTAGTCTCAGTACTTTGGCAGACTGAGGCAAGGCAGATCACTGAAGCACAGAAGAGTGGGACCAGCCTGAACTATATGGCAAAACCCCCTGTCTACAAAAAATACAAAAATTAGCTGGGCATGGTAGTGCATGCCTGTAGTCCCAGCTACTTGGAAGGCTGATGTGGGAGGACCACCTGAGCATGGGAGGTGGAGGCTGCAGTAACCTGTGATCACGCCACTGCACTGTAGCCTGAATGAAATGGTGAGACCCAATCTTGAAAAAAAAAAATGTAAAGTCATTCTTAGCTCTCAGTCTGTGTATTAGTCCATTTTCTTTCTTTCTTTCTTTCTTTCTTTCTTTCTTTCTTTCTTTCTTTCTTTCTTTCTTTCTTTCTTTCTTTTCTTTTTTTTTTTTTTTTTTTTTTGAGATGGAGTCTCACTCTCTTGCCCAGGCTAGAGTGCAGTGGCGTGATCTCGGCTCACTGCAAGCTGCGCCTCCTGGGTTCACACCATTCTCCTGCCTCAGCCTCCCAAGTAGCTGGGACTACAGGAACCCACCACCACATCTGGCTAATTTTTTTGTATTTTTAGTAGAGACGGGATTTCACTGTGTTAGCCAGGATGATCTCGATCTCCTGACCTCTTGATCCACCTGCCTCAGCCTCCCAAAGTTCTGGGATTAGAGGCGTGAGCCACAATGCCCGGCCAGTATTAGTCCATTTTCATACTGCTATAAAGAACTGCCTGAGACAAGGTAATTTATTTAAAGAAAGAGGTTTAATTGACTCACAATTCAGTATGGCTGGGGAATCCTTAGGAAAGTTACAAATATGGCAGAAGGCAAAAGGGAAGCAAGGCACCTTTTTCACAAGACACAATGAAGGAGAAGTGCCTAGCAAAGTAGGAAGAGCCCCTTATAAAACCATCAGATCTTGTGAGAAGTCACTCACTATCATGAGAATAGCATGAGGGAAATCACCCCCATGGTTCAATTAACTCCACCTGGTCTCTCCCTTGACACATAGGGATTATAGGGATTGTAATTCAAGGTGAGACTTGACTGGGGATAAATAGCCTAGCCAAATCATTCTGCCCCTGGCCCCACCCAAATATCATATCCCTTTCACATTATGATACCAATCATGCCTTCCCAACTGTCCCCCAAAGTCTTAATTCTTTTCAGCATTAACCCAAAATTCAAAGTCCAAATCTCATCTGAGAAAAGGCAAGTCCCTTCAACCTATAAGCCTGTAAAATCAGGAGCAAGTGAATTAGTTTCTAGATACAATAGAGGTACAGACATTGGATAAATGCACCCATTCCAAATGGGAGAAATTTGCTAGAACAAAAGGGCTCCAGGCCTCATGTAAGTCTGAAATCTAGTGTGGCAGTCAAATCTTAAAGCTGCAGAATGATCTCCTTTGACTCCTGTCTCACTTTAGGTCACATTGATGCAAGAGGTGGGCTCCCACAGTCTTGGAAAGTTCTACCCCTGTGGCTTTGCAGGGTACAACCCCACTCCTGGCTGCTTTTATGGGCTGGCATTGAGTGTCTCTGGCTTTTGCAGGCACATGGTGCAGGCTGTTGGTTGCCTACCACTCTGGGGTTTAGTGGATGGTGGCCCTCTTCTCACAGCGCCACTAGGCAGTGCCCAAGTGGAGACTCTGTGTGGGGGCTCAAACCCTACATTTCCCTCTTCATTGCCCTAGTAGACGTTCTCCATGAGGGCTCTGCCCCTGCATCAGACGTCTGCTGTATAATGAAATAGTATTCTAAATGTTAATCCAGGCATTACCATACATCCTCTGAAATCTAGGTAGAAGCTCCCAAGGCTCAATTCTTGTCTTCTGGGCACCTGCAGGCCCAACAGCACATGGAAGCTGCCAATGCTTGGGGATTGCAACCTCTGAAGCAATGGCCCAAGCTGTACCTTGGCCCCTTTTATGCATGGCTGAAGCTGGAGTGACTAGGGTGCAGGGTGCCATGTCCCAAGACTGCACAGAGCAGCTGCGCCCTGGGCCCAGCCCATGAAACCATTTTTTTCCCTCCTAGGCCTCCAGACTTGTGATGGGAAGTACTGCCGTGAATATCTCTGAAATGCGCCAGAAATATTTTCTCCATTGTCTTGGCAGTTAACATTCAGCTCCTTGTTAGTTATGCAAATTCCTGCAGCCAGCTTTAATTTCTCCCCAGAAAATGGGTTTTTCTTTTCTATTGTATTATCAGGTTGCAAATTTTCCAAAATTTTGTGCTCTACTTCCCTTTTAAACATAAGTTCTAATTTCAAACTGTCTCTTTGTGAATGTATCAAACTGAATGCTCTTAAGAGCACCCAAGTAACATCTTGAATGCTTTGCTGCTTAGAAATTTCTTCTGCCAGGTACCCTAAATCATCTCTCATGAGTTCAATGTTCCACAGATCTCTAGGACAGGAGCAAAATGCCACCAGTCTCTTTGCTAAAGCATAGCAAGAGTCACCTTTATTCCAGTGCACAATAAGCTCCTTATCTCCATCTGAGCCCACCTCAGCCTTGACTTAATTGTCCATATCACTGTCGGCATTTTGGTCTGAGTCACTCAACAAGCCTTTAGAAGTTCCAAACTTTCCCACATTTTCCTGTCTTCTTCTGAGCCCTCCAAGTCTCTAGAAAGATCCAAACTTCCCCACATCTTCCTGTCTTCTTCAGAGCCCTCCAAACTGTTCCAACTTTTGCCTGTTACCCATTTCCAAAGACGCTTCCATGCTTTTGGTATCTTTATAGCAGTACCCCACTCTCTTTGGTACCAACTTACTGTATTCCATTTTCCTACTACTATAAAGAACTGCCCAAGATTGGGTAATTTATAAAGGAAAGAGGTTTGACTGCCAGTTTAACATGTCTTGAGAAGCCTCAGGAAATTTACAGTCATGGCAGAAGTCAAAGGGGAAGCAAGGGACATTCTTTGCAAGGCAAGAGGAAGGAGAATTGCCTAGAGAAGGGGGAAGAGCCCCTTATAAAACCACCTGATCTTGTGAGAACTCACTCACTATCACAAGGACAGCATGGGAGAAACCACCCCAATGATTCAATTATATCCACCTGGTCTCTCCCTTGACACATGGGGATTATGAGGATTATAATTCAAGATGAGATTTGCATGGGGACACAAAGCCTAACCAACTCAGTCTGTACAAATCAATGCAGTGGTCTGGTTTTGCAAAAAGGCTAAGCTCTTACTATAGACAATAGAGAATAGCATGGCCATACCTGCTATTTAGAAACGTAACTTGCAGAAACTGTGGAGTGGATATGAGCAGGGAGAAAGCAGAGACAGGCAGACCTGAGATGAATGCACTATTCCAAAAGTTGTAGAGATTTAAATTATAAATCTTTATTATTATGGGGGAAAACTTAAAAGTAGAAATTAAAAAGGTAATGCAGGCCGGATGTGGTGGCTTATGCCTGTAATCCCAGCACTTTGGGAGGCCGAGGCAGGCGGATCACGAAATCAGGAGAGCGAGACCATCTGGCCAACATGGTGAAACCTCGGCTCTACTAAAAATACAAAACTTAGATGGGCATAGTGGTGCGTGCCTGTAAACCCAACTCAGGAGGCTGAGGCAGGATACTCGCTTGAACCAGGGAGTTGGAGGTTGCGGTGAGCCAAGATCCTGCCACTGCACTCTAGCCTGGTGACAAAGCAATACTCTGTCTCAAGAAAAAAAAAAAAAAAAAAGTAATGCATGGTCTATACCCAAATAGATTTTTCTAAAGGAAAAAATAATAGAAATCACTTCGTTAGATAACCTGTAGCTTTCCAACGTGATTCTGTAGAATATAGACATATGTTGGAAAACATTCTTATCTTCACTCATTTGTTTCTTGAAAGCAAGAAGTTTACACATCCTATAATATAAACAGAAAAGTAAGGAAGTAGTAGAGAAGGAAGGAATATATAAGAAAGAAATTGAAAAGTTCTCGAGACATAAATACTGATATCCCATTTAAAACCCAATTCTAACAAAATCTAAGACCACTAATTGAATAGATACACAGAATACTTATGCAATTATCTCATGTTAGGTATTAGCATTCACCATTTATTTACCTTCATTCCATTTTTACAGTGTTTATAAAAACTAAAGTCCGGGCACAGTGGCTCATGCCTATAATCCCAGCACTTTGGGAGGCCGGAGTTTGAGACTAGCCTGCTGACATGGTGAAACTCTATCTCTATTGAAATACAAAAATTAGTCGGACGTGGTGGTGGGTGCCTGTAATCTCAGCTACTCGGGAGGCTAAGGCAGGAGAATTGCTTGATCCTGGGAGCAGAGTTTGCAGTGAGCCGAGATCGCACCACTGCACTCCAGCCTGGACAACAGAGCCAGACTCCTTCTCAAAAAAAAAACAAAAAAAAAACCTGAAACTAAATATGTGCCTGAAATATGGTCGACATTGTGGATACTGTAATATTGAGGGCCCTCTCTGGCTTGTGGCAGTTACACAAAGCTGAGATAACACATGACACAATAGTTGTAATCTAATATGATATGATCTGAGAGGTATATGCTGTATACTATTAATGTGTGCTATGTAAGAGAATGTGAGTGCCTCAACAGTAATTTTCTAACAAGAGAATTCTTTATTTTTAAATGTAATATTATACTAAATGTTAACATCAAAATAGAGAAAAATTGAAGTAACCCAAATATACGTTATGAGTTCAAAATTTTAAGGATTTAAAAGGCAAGTTGATGTATAAAAATATTTGAAATCAGGGACAGTTGAAAGTTGCAGCCCCTATATCCAATTTCATATATAAATCAATTTATATATGTATTTTTTTGCATTAGGAGTAATATCCAAGTTGACATTAACAATAATTTCAAATGGAAAGTTGTTAATATAGCTAGGTCATCTTGCAATATTAGAATAATCATTTTCAGACACAGTTAAATCACTTTCAAGATATTTACTGTCTGTTTTCATCCCTTACCTATAATACATTAAGGAGAAAACATATAAATCTATAGAAAGATGAATTGTGCCATTATCAGACCATGCATTACGTAGATATGCATAATCTTCTACAGGAATTTAATTAGCAGAGTACTCACACACTATCCAGTTCAATTAAACAAGTATGTATTGAGCACCTACATTATGACAAGCACTAAGCACTGGGCAAACCTTCTCTTGTGGTGCTTACAGCCATTAAACAGGTAATTACCAAGGGCTAACTAATGCAGAAAAGGCCTAGGTCCTTTGAGAAACTAAATTTGACCTAAGAAGTCAGAATGGCCCTCTTAAAGCAGTGCGAGCTGAAAGATAAGTGAATCACAGAGTCATCGGGGTTATGAGGAACTGGCAACATACGTGGGTCATGGGGTTGAGATACAGGGAAGAGACTTTTCAACAGAGAAAAAGTCTTAAAGCAGGAGAAAGAGCATGGTAAAACTATAGAAATTAAAGGAGGTCTTTGGCAATTCATTCATTTATTTGCCAAATATGCCTCATTTGAGGGTCTAATAATGCTTAGCACTGTTCTAGACCCTGGAAATGCATTTTAGAAAACAAAACAAAAAAAGATCTCCCTTATTGGAGCATACATTTTACTGTGGAATGATTTAAAAATTAAATGCATCGTGTATCAGATGTGAAGTTCTTTGGAGAGTTCTTATGAAATATTGTAGCAGGGTGTAGCAGGAATCAGGGAAGGCTTCATTAATTTAGTGACATTTGAACAAAGACCTGATATAAAGGAAGGGTTAAACCATCCAGATAGCTGAGTAAGAGCAAGTGTTAAAAAAGCCCGGTTGTGGGAACAAACTTTGGGTGTCCAGGATTCTGCAAAAGGCCAGTGTGGCTAAAGCAAAGTATCCGAAGGAACCAAAGGTAGGAAATGAAAAGCAGGGTCACGGGGGTGGGGAGCAAAACCATGCCGTGCTTGGGAGGCAGTTATCAAGGCAACAACTTTTACTCTCCGAGGAAGAGAAAGCCAATGGAAGGCTGTAAGTCCAGTCATAACACAGTCTTATACATGTTTGAAGGAGGTCGTCAGCTACTGAATTGACCATAGACTGTAGAAGACCAAAGCTTTAACAGAGAAGGTACAGGAAGGGTATCTTCATCTGAAGTGGTTGGAGAGGTAGGCAGGGCCAAATCCTGGGCAACATTGTAATCCAAGTTAAATATTTTAAACTTTAACATTAACATG
This sequence comes from Macaca nemestrina, assembly GCF_043159975.1. Lineage (NCBI taxonomy): Eukaryota > Metazoa > Chordata > Mammalia > Primates > Cercopithecidae > Macaca > Macaca nemestrina. The sequence continues at coordinate 186,296,449 of NC_092126.1, read as the reverse complement.
GTGAAAAATTATAAAAAAAATTTAACTAGAAGAATGTAATGAATAGATTTCTGTGTTTAAAATTGTGCTATCCAGTATGATATTCACTAGCCATGTGAGGTTATTGGGCACTTGAAATGCAGTTAGTTTGAATTAAGATCTGCTAAAGTACATATGGGATTTCAAATACTTTGAGAAAAAAAAATTAAAAATCCAAGGAATGTAAAATATTTCAATGGTTGATTTAATGTTGAAATGATAATATTTTGGATATATTGGGTTAAATAAAATATGTTATTAAAACATAATTTCACCTGTTTCTTTTTCATATTTTAATGTAACTGCTATAAAATTTAAAATTATTTATATGTGTCTCACTTTATATTGCTGTTAGACACAGTATATTTAGAAGATCACTCTGAAGAACGGATTAAAGTAGGCAATAATAGTTGCTGAGAGACTAGTTATTAGACTGTTCTCAAGAACAGTCCGAACATAACTAGCCTATTCTAAGTATCTTAGGAGGTGTTCTAAGCATTTTGAAAAGATTCTAAGAAGTGGAAAATTAACCAAAAATGCATCAGATAAGCAATAATTTAAATTCTTGTTTTAGCTACCAAAGAAAATAAAGAAAAGGTAACAATGTCTTGCGGCACAAAATTAAGTTATAAGCATGCTACTTTATATTCTGAACAATGTCTTTGGCTGAAATTTGCATGGCTGATTAAAAGAAGAAAACAATATGCTTATAATTCTTCTTTATGTGTCTTATGGGTTCTATATATGTACATGTAATAAATATCTTTTATATTGTGGTTCTATGGCATACATATTCCTAATTAATTTTAAATGGTCTTGCTCTACAAAATAACATAAAAAGCCTTTAAAATAATATTTTAAATACCATTGCAAAATATTCAGAATGTAAGCTCCCCATTTAGATTTGTATATTCTCTATAAATTGACTAGTATATTAGAATTTTAAACATTGTTATAGATTAAAGGTATTTATTTAAATTTCAGGTCCAACTTTTTAATTTTTGGCTAATTATTAACAGACCTACCCTGTCAAATATGTTCAGTTATTTTAAACTGCATATTTTAGTAGAAAACAATTATTTTATTGGCAAACTGTATAAGGTAGATTTTTTGAATATTTTATGATACACTGTCTTATAACTGCTGTCATAAGATCACATTTAGTAGTTAAATATTTTTAAACAATACTTCAATTATGAAAGTGTTAGTGATGTTTCTTATATATTATTTATCTATTCTGAATTTTCAAAATTTTAGAACAATATTTTAATGATAGTCTTTTTATTAACTATTTACTATTTATATATTAACAAGTTATTGAAGAAACTATTGTTGTGTATTTGTGTACCACCACTCCCCGTCGATGTTGATATTGAATAACCAACCTCTTGATAGTAATTTTACTGTGTGGAATTGATAATTTTGCTTCTTTTGAATTCCTAGATCATTTCTAAAAATATTACTGTAAAAGTAAACATAAACTATCAAAAAAAATAGAGTTAAAGCATATACAAAAGAAAATTTAGCCACTAAGAAAGGTGTCAAAGACATACTTTCACCAAATCAGAATTTTCTTCTTGTCTACTCACAAGAACTGAAGGGAAAATAGAATGTAAATACATTTTGAGCAGTGTGATTTAATGTTACTTAATGCCATCTCTGGTAATGATACAAAATCATTTTCCTTACTGTCAGTTATGGGCATCCCCATTCTTAGGTAAGCACTGATATTTTGTGTGCATGTGCCCGTGTGAATGTGTGTGTGTGTGTGTATCTGTGTATGCTTGAGGTATGATTTAAAAAATTAGCAGCCTCAGCTAAAATATGATTGTATTGTGGTTTTATTAACTCTCAATAACTAATTTCATTTGTTAATCTTAATATATATGACTTCTCTCTATATGTGTAACACTGTACTCTGAGTTCCAATGTGTATATACATTAAAGTATATTGTACATGTACAAGTAAAATAATCCTAGCAATAATAACTAATTATTTTTTCTCTCTTTACAGCTTGCAGACCAGGATTCTATAAAGCTTTTGCTGGGAACACAAAATGTTCTAAATGCCCTCCACACAGTTTAACATACGTGGAAGCAACTTCTGTCTGTCAGTGTGAAAAGGGTTATTTCCGAGCTGAAAAAGACCCACCTTCTATGGCATGTACCAGTAAGTCTATACATTTTGGATTTGGAAATTCTGTTTCCAACCCTTTTGGTCTCTTTATTCTAAATTTAAAAAATAAGCAAATATACAAAATCTGGCATTATCCATGCTATTTTCTGTGATAACAGTCAAGGAAAAAGCTTCTCTCTCTACTCAGCATAGTTGCTTTTCAACTCTTTGTAAAGAATGTGTTTACTCCTCAAAATTCATTTTGATTCATGATGTACAAATGCCAGCACTGGTTTGAGGCCCTACAAGTTTTCCTTATCCATAATCTGTCCTTAGGAAATTATAGCAGTTGAAGGCTGCATGAGAAGTTGTGAACAAAACTTCTGTTCTTTGCTTCAACCCTTGACCATTTTAAAGCACATCAATTTAGGACCATATAGTTAACGTGTGAGGGAGATTCTAGAGGAAACTTTAAAAGTCATTGTGTTATTGTGATGTAGAAAAGTTCAAGTTTCCTTGACATTTATCTATAAAGGCAGGTATTTTTGAGTTTTTCCACATTTCACCTCTTACTTTCTCTCCAATATTTTTGGTTAGAAGCAATGGAATGTTAAATCTAAATGTGAAGGTCATTTTAATGTATACACCAATAATTTTAAATGAATTGTATTCTTCTATTATTAAAATATTGTAAAATACTTGTACATTAAAAAATAAAAGTGAATATATTAATATATTGCTAAACTATGCAAAAGTAAAATATCACCCCTTAGATTGCTTTAAAATCTTGTTAAATATGTTAACATAAAAACACAATATATAAATTTAGAAAAAGGTAGAGGAGACTTTTTTTTTTTAGAGACAGAGTTTTGCTCTTGTAGTCCAGGCTGGAGTGCAGTGGCATGATCCCGTCTCACTGCAGCCTCTGCCTCCTGGGTTCAAGCAATTCTCCTGCCTCAGCCTCCCAAGTAGCTGGGACTACAGGCATATGCCACCACGTTAATTTTCGTATTTTTAGTAGAGATGGGGTTTCACCATGTTGGCCAGGCTGGTCTCGAACTCCTGACCTCAGGTGATCTACCTGCCTGGGCCTCCCAAAGTGTTGGGATTACAGGCATGAGTCACCGCCCCTGGCTGAAACTATTTTTTATAAAGAGTTACAGCTTGCAAGGTGGCCATCCTGCAGGCTGGGAAACATAGCCTCTGACCAAGACATGCACTTTGAGGGTGGTAAGAATGACAGGGATTTATGCTGAATGAGGTGGTCAAAGACACATATTAAATAAGCTATAGGAGTCATGAAATTTATGAAAGCAGAAACATGCACATGTGCAACTGAACTTCATGCCTCAGCATGGGACTCATGTACAAAAAATGGCCATGTTAGCACAATCCAAGGGTGGAGTTTTCAGCCCTCTGATGTCAAAAGGTGAAGCAGATGACATAGAAACCCTCACTGAGCATACTCTGGACTGGCCAGAACTACTCCATGGTTGGTGGTCTCTTATCAGGAAGGAATGCTGGTTAGTTGTTATGTCTAAACAGAAAGGGAGGAGCAGCATCAGATAGTTAGTTGATATCAGCAGTGGAGTGGGTCTTTAAAAAGGGCTGGCTTCTGTTTTACCCTTAGGGAAGAAAGATTAATGGTAGTGAAGGAGGGAAGTGTGTCCAGCCTCCCATCTCGTCATCATAGTCGGGATCTCAGTTTTAAGGTTTCTCTGGGGTAAGCTTGGCCATGAGGGCGTCTGTTCAGTAGGTTGGGGTATTTAGATTTTATTTAATTTTTATTTTTATAACAATAGTTTTTGGGGAACAGGTGGTGTTTGGTTTCATGGGGGAAGTTCTTTAGTGGTGATTTCTGAGATTTTGGTGCACCCATCGCTTGAGCAGTGTACACGGTACTCAATGTGTACTCTTTTATCACTCACTACCCTCCCATCCTTCCCCACTCAGTTCCCAAAGTCCATTATATCATTCTTATGTTGTTAGTCCTCATACCTTAGCCACCAGTTATGTGAGAACATGTGATGTTTGGTTTTCCATTCCTGAATTACTTCACTTAGAATAATGGTCTCCAACTCCAGATTGCTGCAAATGCCATTATTTTGTTCCTTTTTATTGCTGAGTAGCATTCTATACACACACACACACACACACACATATATAATGTAAATGTGATATAAATGTTATATATATATATATGTCACATTTTCTTTATCCGCTTATTAGTTGATGGGTATTTGGACTGGTTCCATATTGTTTTGCAATCGCAAATTGTGGTGCTATAAACATGTATGTGCAAGTGTCAAATAATGACATCTTTTCCTCTGGGTAGATAGATACCCCGTAGTGGGATTGTTGGATCAAGTGGTAGTTCTCCTTTTAGTTCCTTAAGGAATCTCCATACTGTTATCCATGGTGGTTGTACTAGTTTACATTCCCACCAGCAGTATAAATGTTCGCTTTTCACCACATCCACACCAATATTTATGATTCATTTCTTAATTATGGCCATTCTTGCAGGAGTAAGGTGGTATTGCATTGTGGTTTTGATTTGCATTTCCTTGATAATTAGTGATATTGAGTATTTTTTCATGTTTGTTGGCAGTTTGTACATCTTCTTTTGAGAATTGTCTATTCATGTCCTTTGCCCACTTTTTGATGGGATTGTTTGTTTTTCTTCTTGCTGATTTGTTTGAGTTCCTTGTAGATTGAGTTCCTTTGTCGGATGCATAGTTTGCAAATATTTCCTCCCACTGTGTGGGTTGTCCATTAACTCTGCTGATTATTTCTTTTGCTGTGTGAAAACTTTTTAGTTTACTTAGGTCCTATCTATTTGTCTTTGTTTTTGTTGCATTTGCTTTTGTGTTCTTAGTCATGAACTCTTTGCATAAGCCAATGTCGAGAAGAGTTTTTCTGATGTTATCTTCTAGAATTTTTATGGTTTCAGAACTTAGATTTAAGTCTTTGATCTCTATTGATTTGATTTTTGTATAAGGTGAGAGATGAGGATCCAGTCTCGTTCTTCTACGTGTGGCTTGCCAATTGTCCCAGCACCATTTGTTGAATAGGGTGTGCTTTCTCCACTTTATGTTTTTGTTTGCTTTTATTTTTATTTATCAGTTGCATACGTCAGATATTAAGGTGAACATTTGCCCTTCCTGGTGATGAATTGGTAACAAAATTTTGGTTATTTTATTTACTTCCATAGAATCAAAACTAGACTTACGTAATGTCACATATTTCTTAGAGGCATTTCTTAGAGATGTCTCAATTTTTTAAACTTAACAAATGCAGTTCATAGATTTGTCTGTATGACTATAGACGTCCTTATAAAATATTTTTATGGAACACATTTAATAAAAATGTAATACATTCATTGTTGCTATTCATTAGTAGATGTAATTTTGGCTTTCTGATTGTAAATGCTAAGTGGCTGCTTTCTTTGGAAAATTACAGCCTAGAAAATTACTACTTAGGTATTTCTTTTTCCTGTGAACATATTTTAAATTTATAAATAGCAAAATAAAACTTCTGAATATAATTTCTCACTTATAGAAAAAAGTTTTTAGCAGACAAATCTTCCTGTTACTATACATGTAATCTTTCTTGCATGGTTACTAAATAGTATTATATATATTATGGACAACATACTACAGCTTAGATAGTTGGTAGTATTTCCAATAGTTACAGTCCTGTCAGGCAAGTATCCTTCAAAACCTATGTAGGAAACTGAATGGCGCTTTTAAGTGATAGAGGAAAATCTCTTTTTATTTTCTTAGGAGGCTATAAGTAGAAAATTGGTAAATTGATGAAATAAGTTCCCATCAATGGAACCCTTTAGTAAAGTAGTGTACTCAATAATTGAGAAGGCTTAGAGTTATTCAGCATGACAACCTAGTCAAAGGAAAATAAAGATGGGCTACAACAAGGTCTATGAATGTGATAAGCTTGTCAGTCATTTTTGAATCAGATATGTGTATTTTTCCACTTATCATTTTATGTCACTTGAATTTGCTTTCATTTCTAATTTCCCTTTTTAATGCTTTGCTATTATAAATTATATTTCAGAAATGCTAGCCTACCTTTTTTATACAAAGTAGAAGCAAAGAAAGGTTTAATTCTGTCATTGGCTGGGCAGAATTTTAGACAGGGAACAGCATGCCATTGTTGCTATAGGGCAGGAAAAATAATTTTCCTTCTACCCTTCATAGTTCTTAGTTGAGACAGACTCCAGTAACAAAAGAGATAAGCAAGAGAAAAGCAAACAGTAATTTACTAACATGTACCTCATGTATACATTGGACATACCTAGGGAATGAGTAAATCTCAAAGAGGTAGCTTTGAGTTTAGGTTAAAATACCATCTTCAGCTGCAGCAAAGAAAGAAGAGTTTTGGACAGGGGAGCAGTAATGGGGAGGTAAAATCACAGTAAACCAGGATAAGATTTGTTATGTTGATTTAAGTCAGTGCCTTCTTCATGGATAAGAGTTTCTGGTGACTTAGTGATCCTTCTATTCCTGAGAAGACAGGGAGATACACTTACAAATGGAGATTTCCTTTGTAGATATAAATTTTCCATAGAAAAGGGTCCTTTCTACTTTGTTTTCTGAGCTTCTACTGTGTCTGCAGTTTGTCAAATAAATTGACTCAAAATAATCCTTATGCCAAAGGGGCATATTTTTGAGTGGTGTATTCTGGTCTCCTATAGCTGTATTTTAGGGTGGCATATTCTGGTCTTCTCCAGTCATATTTTGGAGGGCATAATTTGATCTCCTACATTGTTACCAGTGACCAAAAGAGAGAACCCCCAAAGAAAAGTGAAATATAGACCTTTAGTCAAGTTTTCCTAGTCCAGACACAGGAAACTTTCTTCTCAATGCTTCTCTCTGCTACTTCTTTAAGAGCTTACTTACTTTGTTTGGCAAAGACTCAGCTTAGTGCTGAGTTCACTATCTTTTAAAGCCAGATTTTCTCAGAGTGAATCTTGGTGATGTAGGAGCAAAGGGAAAGCTAATCTTTCACCCTCTCCTAATGTTTACTAATATGAACTTACAATAAAATGCATAGAAATGTATTAATGTGTATAAGCATGGGGGGCATATAAAACATGAGACTTGTAGAAGGTCCAGATGGTGAGGTTTATATACCCTCTTTGCAGGGGAAAGGAAATGGGGCATGTAGACAATGGAGGGATAGTAAGTGATTTTTAGGAGAAATGAGTGTGCCCAAGGAACAATGGCCTGGGAGAAAGTTCCTCTGAGTTCTGAGGGAGGTGGTGAAGAACGTGAAGGGTGGAGCTTTAGTGTGAAGAAAAATGGTGTTATTATGCAGGTAAAGTATCTCAGGTAATCCCTAGGAGCTGCTTTCAGAAGAATAGATGAAATGTCTTTCTGGGTTTGGTAATGACTTATAGTCGTTTCTTTTTTCCAGTGGTTAATTTTTCCTGGTTGTTTGACAAGATTCCTAGGGAAGGACTTTTAAGACAATGCATTTCTTCTGGATGAAGTTCCCTTAAACAACAAAAAAAGAAACTTCAGAGAAATCCCCTATGGGTGCCTTGGGAATGAAAGGGGGTCAGAGAGACAGGCTTGTGGGAAAGGTCAGAGAGAGATTTTGGTTCTGAGGTTTATTTCTGAGGCCTTGCAGTTTCCTCTAATTCAAAGCACTCCACATGCCAGAGGACCATATTTTAGGGTGTGATTTTCTGGACCCAAAAAGCATTTACTAGATATGTAAGGTTGGGCAAAGTATTTAACTTCTCCTAACTCCAGATGTACCATCTGTATTGATAACAACAATACATACCTCATACTGTTGTCATAATGATTTAAATGAGTTAATATTTGAAAAGTGCTAAAAACAGTACCTTGCACATAACCGGTGCTACTAAATGCTTGTTAAATTAAAAAGAAAGCTGTTCTCTTACAATTCATTTTGAAAGAGTGTCTGGTAAGTTAAAATTCAAACTATTAGAAATTTTATGTTGATGCTATTTTGTCAGGTTCGCAGCTTCTATCATTTGTATTCCTGCAAACTAAAAACAACAGTAATAATAATACACCGAATGCCTAAGACCTTTTCACAAAACATAGTAAGTCCTGCACCGCTAAGCCTGTCATCTGAAACTGTTAGCAGTGGCAAATCTAACAGGCTTGCAGCGACTTGATTCCTGCCTCCTCACAGGAAAGAATTTGGCTGAGGGGCATAAGTCAGTATGAGACCAAGTCAAGTTTTAGAACAGGAGTGAAAGTTTATTAAAATGTTTCAGAGCAGGAAGGAAAGAAAGTACACTTGGAATAGGGCCAAGCAGGCACCTTCACAGATCCAGCTGCCTCATTTGGCCCTTTACTTGAGGTTATATACATTGGTATGGTTCCGGGGTTTCTATTTCTTCTCCTCTGATTCTTCCCTTGGGGCCGGCTGTCTTCCGGCACAGTGGCCTGCTGGCGCTCGGGAGGGGCCGCATGCGCAGTGTGTTTACTGAAATTGTGCACATGCTCACTGGAGGCATTTTTTCTTACTGAGTGTTCCTAGGGGAAGGTCATGTACCAGTCAAACTGCAATTTTGCGTCTTATGCACATGCTTGAGCCCACTTGCCCAATTCCTGAGATCTTATTGGTAAGCGCCTGATCACCAGCTTCAGGTGTTTTCTATCTGTTGGGAGACTGCTGTTGCCTTTCACCAACTGCCGCCAATTATTATTTTCGAAAGATAGTTTAACAGCCACCGGACCATCACCTGGTCTTGCCTGACATTCCTGGGGTGGAGGGCCCTCTCCTGCCCTGTTCATGTCTGCCTACTCTAGCAATATCCGTGAAGTAGTCTGAATCATACTTTGACTAGTACGGAGTGACCCTAGCAGTTATTACAATATATGCAAAAAAAAGCAAGTACCGTAAACTTCAAAACATTATGTCTTCTAAAACTTAAAAGATGAGATTTTTGGGGAAGAAGTTCAGAAAAATGACAAGTTAAGAGGTTGTTGAACAATTACACTTAAGAGGTTCATGGTAAGTCCAACAAGATATAGAACTTTTGGGGCCAGGAATTGAATTGAACAAGCAGTCAACCTTTCCTGGTTTTCATTAACCACAAACATTAGCAATATTTTAATAGATATATATTCTCTCCATGCTACATATTGTATTTCTGTGAATTTGCCATTATTTCCTTTATTCTTATGGTGTATTATCTAAGGGTTGGAATTTAGATCATCAGTCATTCCCATCACTCTCTGGTGTCTTGGTCAATCTTAACATTTAAAACAGTGCTTTCAGAGAACCTTCTAGGGATTTAAAAGGAAGCATTTTTTGGTTTCAGGGGTAGAGAGAAAAGTAAAATTTTCACGTGTGTGATGAAACCATTTTGAATGTATGATTAAAAAATGAAGAACTGAAATTGTGAAAATGAGTAACCAAAATATTTGGCCAGTAAATTGCCTAATAGGTAAAAATTTCATAGATAGGTATAGGAGGTAATCATATAAATAATAAGATTTTAAGGATGCTAAGAAGCCAAGTTCCTTAGTGCTTTTCTCAAAACAACAACAAACCTAAAACTTTTGTAGTACAACACAGCATGAGATTTTACCATTAAGAGTTTTATAAATGTCTTTGGGTTTATAGAGATGGTGTCTTTTTATTTCATAATCCCAGTTTATTCACATGAAGATTATTAGGTGTCTCAAATGGCTACAGTCTAAAGAAAATTATGTCTCACATTCAAAACTAATCCTTCCAGTTGCTGGGGGGTGATCTGATCTTTCAGTTTTCTGTTGGGCCTGGCTGTTCTTGTTTGTCTCTTCTCCTGACTTGTTTCTACTAACTCCTCCCTCAGAACCTATAGTATATATTCAGATTTCTATTATTAAAAAATGCTCCCAGTTCAATTTTTCTCTCCTCTAAAGCAAATACCTTGGAAAAAGAGTTGTCATTGACTATGTCTACTTTACTCTATTGCATTTAGATGTTCCCATTCACTCTACTGCAAGTAGATTTTGTTTCTACTACTTCTAATAAACTGCATAAGAAAAATTCACCAATGATCTTCACTGACATTTTGTATTAGAAACATTTTTTGTCCTGTTATTCATGACACTTATCTCTGTTGATCATTCTCTTTTTCTTGCAACTCCCTGTTCCCTTTTAATCTAAGACATTGCAATCTCCGTTTCATCCTCCTAATTTTCTGATCATTTTGTTTATCACCATTCATGATTTTTCTTCTTTTGCTCACTTGTTAAATGTTAAATTTTCCCGTGTTCTTTGTGTTGTCCTTTTATCTTTTCATATGTTCTCCTTGTCTCCCATAATTTCAAATGCCGCCTGTAGATAGATGATGCCCATATTTTTATCCATATCTCAGTCTTCTCTCCTGAGGTTCAAAGTCTTCTAGACAACTGATTGTGGGATCTGATGACCTGTGTGTCCTATGGAAACCTGCCCGCATCTCTGACCTTGTATTATAGCATACTCCCCTTGATCACCAAACTCCTGGACTTCAAAGATGCTGAACTTGTTTTCATTGTCAGTGCCAGCAGTTTCCTCTACTTGAATTGCTTTCCCTTTTAGGTCTCCTTCCTTAAGTTTTATTTTTGCTATTCAGGATAAAATACCAGCTTTTGGGACAGGCATTTCCTGAGTGCCCCCTCAAAATAAAATTCTTTGCAGTTACTCTTTTTTATGTCATTGTGCTTTCTTTTTTATAGATTATATCATTCTTTGAAAATACTTGGTTTATTTATATACTTGCTTCTGCATTGTCATTCTATCCCCAAGAGACTGCAAGGTACCTGGCATATAGTAGACACTAAGAACCTGATGAATGAATAACTAATGATTTCAAGCTCAACCTGTGGTAGCCAATATTATTGCTTTCTCCCTCAGACTGCTTATCCAGCCTCGCTTTTGTTTCTGTGTCCTGATGAATCCTCATCAATCCACCCATCCAAGCCATGAAGCTTAAGTCGTAACCCCTACGCCTGACCTCAAAATAGCCTTTTGGTTCTACTTTTTCTCATTTCTTCTATCCATACCTTGTAAATTCCTGGCCTTAACCTTTTAGTTAAGACCCTCAACTTTCCTTTGGGTTAATTTAATAATCTCCTAGCAAGTCTCCTTCCTTTAGTCTTCCATCCTTCCTAAATATCTTCCAAATTATTGGAAAGTATTATTTCTGAAAGAAGAACAATAACAATGAAAAACTTTTATCATATCCCCACTGCTGCTTATAGCCTTTCACATCTACAACCCTTCTTTGACAAAATTATAAGTCAATCTAAGGACATCCAGGGTCCAGGCTTGGTCTGTGTCTCCCTAACCAACTTTAACTTTACCAGGATTTATCAAACGGTCTGGATCTTAATCCAGTTATTCCAGTTATACCAGCTACATACCTGCAAGTTTGGGCTTCCTTGTTCTTTTTGTTGTTGTCATTGTTGTTTTCTTTTTAAAAATTCATTGTGTTTCTTTTGCATAACCTGAAAAATATATTTCAAAAATTAGGAATAAGAAATTTAAAAAGAAATGCTGAATGTTTTATCTAATATTTTAATCTATTTCATATCCTCTTAACTTTCTTTCTCAGGTGACTCATTCATGTATGCTCTGTACTTTAAAGAATGAGCTGTGGAGGACACTCCACACTATCAGTTCTTGATCAGTTAGGGCTGCCTCTGGTTGCCATTTGGAGTACAGGAGATCCTGCTATCTGCCAAGAAGTCTATTATCAGAATAACTGTCCAAGGCTTTTCCAGGCCATAAGGGAAAAATAGTCACTGAGGTTGGAGAAAAAAAGTAGGCAAATAAAAGTTATTTTAAAAGTACTTGTCAAGTAGAAAACACAGAGTAGGAGACGATGGAGAGGAATGAAGTAAGACTCTAATAGGTGGCTGAGTGAGATGTTAGAAAAAGCAAAATCCCATGGTCTTAGCACTTTTACTTTGATGGTTTTCATGTATTTAAATCAATAGAGAAGTTGTCTTTTAAAGCTGTTGAACAGGTGCTGGCAGATTAACACATTTAACAAACATTTATGTTACCTACTTAGAAAAGTTCAAACATAAAATGTAAGTCATACACATGGGTAATTCTAATGCATACCCTTAGGATTTTGTTTTGTGTTGTTTTGATCATCTAAATATGCAATCAAACAATACCTACAAGTGAAAACATTTTGCTACAACATCCTTCTTAATACACAGGCAAATATCAAGTCTTTGTATTTGATATACAGTGACAATGATTGGGAAGAAAGCATAAAACTTGAATTTACATTTGCTCTAAGGCTAACGGTGTAAAGCATGGTTTCTTTAGTGCTAGAATAATTGGCCACTTGAGAAAATTATTATTCTCTCACTCTTACTCTGCGTAGAGCAAATAGTGGTTGAGATGTAGTTGGAGAAGCATTCTTTCCTCTTTTCAGCTGCTCTAGTCACATCCCTCCTGGGGATGCTCAGGATGCTGACAATCCAAGTATCCCTATTCTGCTGGTTATCTCTTCTTCCCCCGCCATCTCTTTATTTTTTTTTTCTCTTTTTCTTGAATGTAAGTTTTGCATGAAGAAAACCATTTTGGTCCCCTCGCTTTTCCATCTCACAACTGAAATGCAAAAGTACAGCTGATTGTTTAGGTGACTCATTGTACAGACAATGTAGCATTCACAATTTTACAGAGCCTAGAAAGGGAGAAATTGCAATGATAGTTTTTTTTTTTAAACCTCAAGCAAGCTGTTATATTTTAGACTTGACTTATAAAAATTACTTAAATATTCACTTCGTATATTGCAGTGCTGTATTTTTAAAATTAAAATGACCCTTACACTACTGAATGGACACCTATATGTAATGAATGCCCATTTCCCCAATTATAGATTAATGATAGATATCACTCGAGTTTGATGGAGTTACCTAAACACATATACTTTAATTTATATTTCAGCAGAGCTTCTTTTATCAAATAATCTGGGAGAGTTTTCTCTGTAAGAATTACTAAGTGGCCATTCTGCCGATATTGGAGAATCGAGTTACCACTTGTTGCCAGTGTGACTTTATTGCTGACCTCTGCAGTTGAAACTCAGAAAGAATTGTCGCACTCAATATCATCTGTTTGTACAAAACAGATCATTACTAAGAAATCATTCATAATATGAAACACAACATCCATAATTATTGCTACAATGTTATGCATTTTGAGGAAAGTTTATTAATTTGCTTGAATTTATGCATTCATTGTTTTGCTTTTCCCTCTGAAATTATGACAGTGCTTGGACTCTTCATATTTCTCTTTCCATTTGTAATGGATGCTTGTCTAAAGATAATTGACTCAAACATGAAAAAGGCCATATGTCAGTACGCATTATTTTTTCTATGGTATTAGGGAAGCTGGATAATGTTTAACTAAAAAAATCTAAGGCCAGGTCCTCATTATTTTATTTATATTTAAGTGCTCTTTTTCTCATTCATGTGATTATGTTTACTTTAACTATTGATCTGCATATTTATAATGCATTTCTGTAATTATTACAATTAGTTATTCTATGGACTAATTGACGTTTTCTTCCTGCATTGATAAGGATAGTTGATAGCTATCATTTTGGAAATTTCCCAAGCTAAAATTATGTACATGCTCTATGGCATAGAAACTTGAAGATGCAAACGCTTACTTTTCACGTTTTCAAGTGTCTAGAGAACTGTATTTTGAGAAATTTTTACTCTCTCCTAATGGGTAAAGAGATGGTGGCACCTTATTCTCTTATGGCTCTTTATTAGTTAATCTCAGTTTTCATAATATAAACATTCCCGTCTACTTCAAATAATTATCATGTAATATAGATCTGTTCTTACTAGCACTGGGCTCTTATAAAAATTATAACCTTGAATTACCTGCTTTACAATACTTGTCAAAATTTGTACTGTGTGAAATATAATTCTTAGAGAATTGCACAAAACCATGCATTGCATTCATTTCTTTGGTTAAGGCATGTTACCTTTAGTTCAAGCTAGATTAGCAGACTTGTGCCTATGAAAACAAATACTTCAGTGTAATATATACATTATTTGCTAAGTGTCAATCATATGTTCTATAAAATTGGGATATTAATAACCATTTTACAGGGTTATTGTGATGATTGAGTGAAACAAATTATGTGAAATATTAAGTACACCCTTTACAGTTAGCTATATATTTTTCAATACATGCTTACCAGGCATAAACGTTATCAGCTCTGACAGAGGATAGCAAGGAGTTGTCACAAAGGAGGTAACAACTAAATCAGAATACGAAGGGTGAGTAGGAATTTTTCAGAGAGCAAAAGGAGGTAAAGGCAATTCAGGAGCAGTAGTACAAAGGCATTGAGATGCAGCAAAAGGGAACAAGAGGCTAAAGAATGGATGGGGGCGTGGTATGAAGACACAGACAAAGCTGAGAAGTTTAGGTTTTATTCTGGAAATGAATGGTATTTGGTCTATTAGATTTTTTTTTTGTTTGTTTTCTTTAACTATTAATTTTTAAAATAAAATAACTTCTAAAAGTTATCTAACTCCTGATTGATGGGACTATACAAACATTAATACATAACAAGTTTTGTTTTAGGCATCAATTTAATTACTGAAAGTAGGTGCAATCATATCAAAGATAATCAGAAGCAATCCATTTTGCTATATGGAATGCAAAAGATTTGAAGTGTGCATACTCCTGAATTTTGAGTAATATTTACTTTGAAAACTTAAGTTTCAGTAACTCTTCTGTATATAAAATTATTTACACGCTCTAAGAGCATTATTTAAGGGAGTCTTTTATAGGAAGGTAATAATCAGTTACCAATTTGTATGTTTTGAAAATGTGTATTTGACAATACTTTGAAAACAAAAAATTGTATAAAAATACAGTGGACCCTTGAACAACATGGAGGTTAGGGGCACCAACCCACTCCCCACTTGCCATTGCAAACCTGCATCTAACTTTTGTCTCACCCCGAACTTAACTACTAATAGTCTACTGTTGACCAGAAAGTGTAATGAGAATATAAACAGTTGATTAATACATTTTATATGTTATATATATTATATATTGTATTATTTCAATAAAGTAAGCAAGAGAAAAGAAAATGTTATTAAGAAAATAAAGGAAGATAAAGTGTATTTACTATTTATTAAGTGAAAGTGGATCATGATGAAGGTCTTCGCCCTCATTGTCTTCAGGTTGAGTAAGCTGAGGAGGAGGAGAGGAAGAAGGACTTGCTCTTTCTGTCTCTGGGGTGGCAGAGGCAGAAAAAGTGGAGGAGGTGAAAGGAGAGGCAGGAGAAGCAGGCACACTTGGTTTAACTTTTGTTGAAAAACATTCTACAATATAAGTAGAGCCATGCAGTTCAAAATCCATGTTGTTCAAGGGTCAACTGTACATTTTCATATTTGTCAGATTTTCTATCTATAGGCTGAATATGACATAATAGAGTTTTAAAAAATCTAAACAGATAAATACTAGGTGTCATTCTACCGCTAATGAACTGCATAACCTTAATGTAATTATTGTCCTTTTCTGAACCTCATTTCTTCTTCTGAATATACTGATATGGTTCCTTCGTGTGCTGAGGTTGGAGCTCCAGTTTTGTGATTGCCATTCATTTCCAAATAGAAAATATTTAATAAGCAAAACCTATAGATAGAGAAAGAAGTGATTTAGAGAAAGAGAATATGAAATTCCATTTACAGATACTCCTATTAAATACATTTTTTAAAGATTATATAGGACGGAGATTAGATTAACAATATGGATGTAGATTAAAGATAAAATGAATAGTGAAGATACAAAGGATGAAATGACTTTTAGAGTTTAAAATTTTGTATATATATAGAGAGAGCTGACAACTTATATTTTCAGTGCAATATTAATGCCTGGGGATATGCTTTTTCATCTCTACCTATTTACTTATTTTTCTGTAGTTAATTCTACAGTCTCACTGATACGTAAAAGCATTTACCTAAGCATCTTTAAATGGTTCAATGTGTTCTTTTAATCTTGTCCTTGACCCAGATTAGCATACAACTATTTTTCTCTCATTTGTAAACTAAGAAATATGAATACATTTGTTTTCTGTTAATAAACCATACTACTACATTCTTGGCAGTCATTAAATTAACAAAGGTAGTAACTTAAGAACTGATTAAATATAGCTTAATAGGCAATCGTCTTTCATGACTTGGTATCTTCAGATATTTCGGTGAAATTTTTATTATTCTTAAGATTTTAAAAAGTACCTCTGCAAACTATCACTAGCTATTGACTTAATTGGTAAACAGTCACTCTTCAGCTCATATGAAAAATCCCGCTGTTTGTTTATGGGTTTAACATATTTTTATGATTATAAATGTGAAACATAAATCTCTACCGGTTGATGCAACAACTGAAATATGGCCCTTCAGCTTGTTCTTCTTCTGTGTCAGCCTTTATTTAAGTGTGTTCTGCAGAATGCTAGTATTCCTCTAGATGCTCCTTGGAAAAGTAAGATTCTATGAACAAATTTTTGGGAAATGTTGGATTCAACAAAGTGAAGCAAATAGGGTTAATTTTGTTTCAGCATCAGTCCACCAAGAATCTTATTTGAGCAACAAACTGATTTTTGTGTGATATTTCGTGGGACTAGAAGTATTGCATAGGACATATTTTGAGAAACACAGTTATGTTTAAAAACAATTTACATTAACAACTTAAATGAAATAAAACAAAACAAAAATCATAGCACACCTGGCCTCTGCTACTCTAAGGGGAAAATTGGGACCTACTGGGACAGATGTTTTTCTGGTAAGGGAGCGACAGCCTTGCTATAAGCATCTCATGAGTTTTACTGGTAGAACACTGTTCCTTTATTCTTTAAAATTATAAAGTAGAAATTCAAATTAAAGCAAAAGAAAAGTGTTTCCTAGTTAAAAAAACTAGTGGAAAAATTGTACAATTTAGGTAGTTTATTATATGATGGACTTGAAAAACAGCTAGTTTCCAATGAGAATAATTGCCTTTTTCTTATGAAGTTAGTCTGGAGGGTGAGGACTGGAGATTGCTTTCTTTCTATGTGAATTACTTGTTTCTTTTAAAAAAATAAAATCTACGTAAATAAATACCTGAGAGTTTTCAATACAGATGTCTCCAAAAGTGTTATTGCTGCCACGTTGTTTTTTAAATGTGTCACATAATGTTTGTATAATTTATAAATGATAACAAAGCAATCAGGCCACATTCATAAAAGCCCAGTGACACGTAATTTAGTTGAATCTGAGGATTAGAATTAATTGTCTCTCTTTGTTCCAAGTTCTAAATCTTAGTAAATGATTCACTGCATATCATTACAGCTTAATATTTGCATGAAATCACAGTTTAGCTGGCATAATTTAACAGCAATTAAAAAGCTATTTAATCATCATGCAAATTGGTATGAGGACCCTTGAGTAAGAAGGGTGTCAGCCTTCTTTTTTTTTTTTTTTTTTTTTTAAGTATCTCCAGGCGGACAGTTATATACTTGTAGACACCCATAACATAATTGATAACATTCTTCCTAGAATGAAAATATAAGTGAATAATAATTCATGTTTTCCATTATAAATAAAAGACCAACAACATGAATATGTCATTCTGTAAGAAAACATTATTATGATAATGAATCTTTGTCTCTTAGACATAAGTCTAGGTTGGAGGTAAAAAGTTACATTTATCCCTGTTCTCTAGTGTATAATCCCCTTCATGTTTGCCTTTCTGAAGGTAGACATTTCTGTAAACCCTATGGAACATGAAATGGCATAAAGCAAGGCACCCAGCAACCTTTCAGAAAAATGATTCATTGCATTTCTAGGTGATATACCTATAGGTAGCTGAGGTCCCTTCCTATGGTACATAGAAAACTATCCAGACTTGTTCCAATGAGCCTAGCAGTCTTGCACTAGCTAGCCTCTTCCTGTTCCTTAAAACTTACTTCATGCATTCTCCCTCTGCAGTCTAGCCACAGTGACTTTCTGCCAGTTCCATGGTTATTTCAAGATCTTTCTGAACAAGAATGGCATACTTTCTATTCCTAATATTTTTCTCACCCCTCTGCATATTCTCCTCACTACCTCCATGAGGCTTTCTCAGAATGTTACCTAAAACAGGGATTCCCCTGATTGCTTTTATTTCAGCACCTGTCCTTCTAATTTTTGTAATTGCACACACTATGATTTGAATTTTAGTCATTTGTTTACATATATCTAGTCACTCCACTAAAATGTAAATAACAAGAAAGAAGGAATAATGTCTACCATGTCTTATCTCTGTAAGCCCAAGATCTAGTACAGTATCTGCCACATAGTAGACACTAAATAAAATATTTAATGAATGAATGGCCGTAGCTTGAAATCCAAAAGGAGCCTATATCAAAACTTGAATTTATTTCTCAGAGGGAATGTTAGGGAGACATTCCTTTCCACTCTCTAAGTAGATTTTCTTGGTAACAGAAATTAGAGAATTGGTTTAGATTTTTTAAAAATGAAGCCCTCAAAAATATGGCATGAATGTTGTTTCCCCAGTCATTTATACAATATATTATTTTTCTAAATATCTGTCATAAGTATAGCCTCTCACAGCATATGGATTCTGTGGTTTTTCATATATAGTACTTAGCACAGTGTCTGGCACCTAGAAGACATTATAAAACTGAGGCTCGAAGGACTCAGATAAGTATATAGGATTATTCACACAATTTTAAGGAAAGGCTGGAACAATTAAAGGCTATCAAGCACTCTATGCTGTGTGATCTTTGTGGTAAATAATAAGAAGATGCTCATCCCCTCCTTAGGACTGACTTGGTTTTCTAGGTCGTTATGACAAATAGGAGAATGTTGTGGGTCTCTTTTAGGGCCACGCTTAGTTTAAAGGACACACTTACTTGTGTTTAGTAAACTTAATCTAAATGAAAGTCTTGCCATTATTTCTTGTCCATGACCCCTTTTTATCCCTTTCATATAATGCTTTTATCCCATCAAATTGACAAGGACTTAATAAAAGGTTTTTTGTTGCCTTCAATTTTCATTTCTTTTTCCCTTTTTCCAAATCATCTGTTCACCCTAATTTTATGTTCATTTAATCTCAACCTTTGGAAAATGGATTTTTAGTGATTTTCAGAAGCGATGAATGGGGATTTTATCTACATACCAGTTATAGAATGAAGACTGAAAAACTTACCACAATGTGTTTGGTATCTGTATATTACTATTTTTTCAAAATTAAAAAAATGGTAATATAACTAATAAAATGTAATTAAAGCTATCACATAATTTAAAATAATTTTATTATATATTTTCAGTCAAGTTTAAAAAGGATAATTACCATATGTTTTACAGATATCCTGATTTTTATATTAAATATTGAAATTCATGCTCCAAAAATTTAGGATATAGATCTTCACTCCTCAAGACTCCTTCCTTACTAGAACCAATGAGCTATTTTAACCATGTGATCATTATAGATCCCATTAGAAAAAGAGTTCAAACTAACATAAAAGAGAAACAAGTGTTTGTTGATGAAGTTTTCATTTTAGCACCATAATTCATTGTCCTATACATGTACATTTGTTTTTTAATTGCTTTTCTCTAGGGCCACCTTCAGCTCCTAGGAATGTGGTTTTTAACATCAATGAAACAGCCCTTATTTTGGAATGGAGCCCACCAAGTGACACAGGAGGGAGAAAAGATCTCACATACAGTGTAATCTGTAAGAAATGTGGCTTAGACACCAGCCAGTGTGAGGACTGTGGTGGAGGACTCCGCTTCGTCCCAAGACATACAGGCCTGATCAACAATTCCGTGATAGTACTTGACTTTGTGTCTCACGTGAATTACACCTTTGAAATAGAAGCAATGAATGGAGTTTCTGAGTTGAGTTTTTCTCCCAAGCCATTCACAGCTATTACAGTGACCACGGATCAAGATGGTAAGTCCCACTGCTGTTCTCTCAAAACAGACCCATAATTTCTTTTGATGCATAATATCCCTCATGGGCCTATATTTACTGCAGGTGCAATGAAGTCATATACATTATACACTGCAGAGGTAACACACTGGTTGTTGTTCTTGTTCTTTCCTAAAATTCAGAAAGATATTTTTATGTTACTTCTCAGTAGTATGAATAATAAGATGAAATACTTCCCTCAATGTTTATGTACGCATGTATTTTTTATAATCATATAACAATATATCTTAATGAGTAAGTCCATATTACTTACCAATAGAAGTCAGAAATGAATAAAATGTTATTAAGTGAATTGAATTTCAATTGCCCCACTTATGCTGCCATCCTTTTTTCATGTCAAATAAAGCAAATAGTAAGAATTTTTTAAATTATAATTCATGTCTATATTATAAAAGCATTCCAGCCAGTATATTTGTGATCCACTCTAAGTAGCAGACAAATTTCGAAATGTGTTCAAATGTCATCATCTATGGGGGTTTGTGAAAAGTAGTTAAACTGTTCAGAACTCTGATGAATTCAGCTAAATGTTCTCTTTATAACATCATAGATGTTTACTATAATATAGTCAGGTGCAAACACTCCTATTATTTTTACAAGTATATGCTCTCTTTAATTCCTTCATAACATCATTATATTGCATACCAGGAAACAGGAAAAGCTTCAGAGATTTTTATAAACTCCTTTTGAGAAGTGTTCATAAATTATATGGGCACACAAGTTATTGCCTTATGGTAGAAAATATTGTAAATGAACATGTATATGAGAAAAATTTATAAAGATAAAACTATTCTTATACACTGCATTTGTTTGCTAAGGTAGCCATAACAAATAAGACAGGCTGTGTGGCTTAAGCAACAGACAATTTATTTTCTCGTAGCTTTGCAGGCTAGAAGAATCAAGTTGTCAGCATTGTTGATTTCATTCTGAGGCCTGTGTCCTTGGTTTGTAGGTAGCCATCTTTTCCCTTGTTTTCACAAGGTCAGGTCTGTCCTCTTTATCTCTAATCTCCTAATCGTCTCTTCTTATAAGGACATTAGTCATATTGAATTAGGACCCACTCATATGATCTCATTTTACCTTAATTACTCTTTAAAGACCCCATTTCTAAATGCAATCTCATTCTGAGGTCCTAGGTGTTGTGACTTCAACATATGAATATGTAGAAAGACAATTCAGCATAATATACACAAAGGCAGCATGTGGTGATATTTAAAATAAAATACATTGATTTGAATGTGTTGGAATAATACTCAGCAATAAAAATGAACAAAGTATTGATACACACAACTTGAATAAACCTCAATGGCACTATGCAGAGTGAAAAGCCTATTTCAAAAGGATGCATTCTGTATGAATCCACTCATATAATATTCTTGATATAATGTAATTATAGATATGGAAAACAGGTTAGTGGTTGTCAGGGCTTAGAGATTTGTAGGAGGGCAGTGTGGCTAAGAAGTGGTAGATGGAGGGAGGACTGTGATGATAGTTGTATATCTTGATTATGGTGATAGTTACCTGACGCTACATATGTGATAAATTGACATGTATATGATAAATGTCATGTGCACACACACACACACACACACAGACACACACACACAAGTCTTGTGGATTGGACCAATGTCAATTTCCTAGTGTTCCCAGATATTATACATAAATTCACTTTGCTGATAATCTTCAGAAATGCCTCTAATAAATAAAGCAAAGCCATATAATATTGTACTTTGTATTTACTATGTAATTTTCCTCTTCATTTAGCAAATAGCTCCACATCATAGAATTTGCTTTATGGTTATTCAAAATAGAATTCCTGTTCTCTTTTGTTTTCCTCTTTCCTTTCATATCAACAAAATCTTGTCAAATATACCTTCAACATAAAATAGATGAGAGTTTTCTGTTCCTCTCTGCTTTAGCAGATGATTTCTAAGGTTTTTATTGCTGCAGCCTTAACAAAAAATACAATCTAGTACAACAATTTTTAGCTATAGGGAAAAAAATTTAATTTCTGGACAAAACCAATATGTCACTTTAAATGAAGTAAATATGCTTACATAATTTCATACATACAGCAGCCTTTCATTCTAGGATTACAAAAGAGTATATTTAGTTCACATCTCTGCTTATCAAAAGGATAAAATATAAGTCGTGTTTCACTTTTAAAATGGGATAGTTCATTAAAAGTGTGTTGCTTATGGAAAAAAGATACATATCAAACATAAAATAAGAGATGGTACACATATATTGAAACTATATATTCTAGAAGGATAATATCATTAAGCAATTTGTTCCAATAATTTATCTTTGTTGAATATTAAGAAAAGATTATTGTTAATTTAATTTGATTTTGTTTTACATATAAATATTAAAATAATCAAAGTATATTTCTATTTTATTTGAAAGTACATAAAGGTCCTAAACCAACCAAAATATTGTCACATATATACTAATAAAATATTATGACCAGACTTAAATATTAGCATCTGCTTCCATGTCATAATTTTGAGAGATACCAAGAAGGCCCCCTCTTCTTGTGCCTGAAATTCTGAAGTTAGAGAATCACATCTGTGACAGTGCAGATACTCCAGGTAAGGGTAGTGTTATGAACCAATTCAATCTGTGGATCTATCAGATATCCTTTCCATATCCAAAGGAGTCAGAGTGTAGTGTTGAATTTAAAAAGAATTTATAGAAACTTAATGTTTCAGAACAAACTTCAAACTGATGCCATTTTGTTCCAGATTTAAATGAAATAATTGTATTGCTTCAAATACAGGAAATAATTTGCCATCACTCCACTTGGAGTATCTTTGGGAATTCTCTTTTAACTGATTTAAGAGTCAATTGCCGGGCGCGGTGGCTCAAGCCTGTAATCCCAGCACTTTGGGAGGCCGAGACGGGCGGATCACGAGGTCAGGAGATCGAGACCATCCTGGCTAACATGGTGAAACCCCGTCTCTACTAAAAAATACAAAAAAAAAACTAGCCGGGCGAGGTGGCGGGCGCCTGTAGTCCCAGCTACTCGGGAGGCTGAGGCAGGAGAATGGCGTAAACCCGGGAGGCGGAGCTTGCAGTGAGCTGAGATCCGGCCACTGCACTCCAGCCTGGGAGACAGAGCGAAACTCCGCCTCAAAAAAAAAAAAAAGAGTCAATTGCAAAGATTATCTGATAACACATTACAATTTCATTGGACTGAGAGGACAAGAGTAAAATAGTTTACCTTCTCTATAGGTTACATATTGTTTTTATACAAAAACGCAAAAGTGATAAGTGTTATTCATAAACTTTCAATTTATTTAACATATTTTTAGTGTATTCCTTGTGTATGATAGTGAGCCCTTACGTACTTTAAAGTCTGGTGGGAGGCAGTTAATAAGCAGGTAATTTCACAAATATGTAGTTAGTACTCTAGTAGGTACTGCTAAGGAGAAGCCTAGGGTGCTCTGAAAGCATATATTCTCCAAATCTGGAGGATAAGTTGGGGGGAGCCATCTTACTGAGGAAGTAACGTTTAAATTAAGTTCTGTTCTGAGGGATGAATAGAAAGTGATTAAATAAAATGAGGCTGGAATAAGGGAA
The DNA here is from genome assembly GCF_043159975.1 of Macaca nemestrina. Taxonomy (NCBI): domain Eukaryota; kingdom Metazoa; phylum Chordata; class Mammalia; order Primates; family Cercopithecidae; genus Macaca; species Macaca nemestrina. Next base: position 186,272,742 of record NC_092126.1, on the reverse strand, counting down.
ATAATTCTGAGTAGAAGGAACCAAGCAAAAGTTGGATAATGGAGGAATTAGAGGCTGATCATATATAAGATAGTGTATCATAGAAGTACAGCAGGATTTGGGGAAGGAGCTAAAGAGTTCATCTAAAATTTGGAAAAATTAATGGGTATCTGCAAATAGCTGAAACAAGTTAAAGAATCAGCCACCTGTCAGAAGATGCTGGAATCTTTCCAGGGCCACAAATAGGGAAAAGAAGTCAGACTAATAACATTGCTCTTGAGGTCATACTTACATGAGTATGGAAAAAATATTAGAGACCAAAAAATATAGACAGTTATATTAATTATTTCATCCTCCTCTTACGTGTGCATATTGTGGAACATGAAGATAGAGATGAAATAAATTGGCCTTGGTTTGCCTTTTCTATCATGTAGTTGACTATATATATTTTTTTCTCATATTTAAGAAATACTAAGAAAACCACATTAAACAAATCTGGCTTAATTGTTTGCTCTGTTTATAATTAAACAAATGTAAAAAAAAGTTTGAAATCACTTAGAACCACTTAGATGTAGTTAGGAGAAACATTCCTTGATTATTCTAAGTCTAGTTTGCTAAATAAGATTATAGAGTTAAAACTATGACTTTCATAATAAGGAATCTTTGCAATACATCTTAATTAACTGACTTCTGCAATTCCTAAGATCTATATTTGCAACCTTCTGTTTTCATAGCTTATGTAAATGGTCTTGAAAGGTGTTTCATTTAGAGAGCAAAACAAGAAAGCAACATGCAGAAGACATTTGATTTTAATCTTCAGTGGATGATAGGAAAACGAAGGTGTGTAGTTCAGTAAAAAGTAATTATTCAGGTTTTAGACAGTAGAGGAAAACGTTAATCATGGATAGTCAACCCGAAACAAATTGTGTTTGTAGATATCCTGACATGTGCAAAAACCTTTAGGGACCATGTTCAAAGTGAAAGACATGGTAAATTACAAACCAATTCTGCTGATATTTGCTAAAGGGTCTTTAAAGCAATTATTGTCAGAACCAAGTTGTCCAATTCATTGGCATCTTAAAAAATACACTCAGCACTCCTATCTCTGCCCTTGAGCGACCATTCTATATAGGCCTGCCTTAGGCTTACACTGTGATTGCAGATTTCATGTATATGCTGTAGCAGGAATAACTAATTAAACCGACACTGAAAATATGTTTAAATCAACAGAAGTCTCTATATATGTACAAATTTGAGATGTCTATTTGGTTTACAGTTCACTGGATTTTGGAAATACAGTCTATCTCAAATGGCAAACTTTCACATGTTGCTGGAGTAAGTAATTAGGGATAGTGTAAACATTCTTCATCTTTATATTTGCATTTTAACGTATTTTATCTTTGAACGTCTCTCACAGTCCTCACTGTGTTTTCAAAAATGCTCACAGCAAATATTCTTTTAAAAACCTATGCAATTCCATCCAAAGTGTAAAAAAAAAAAAAAAAAAAAAAAAAAAAGTGTGAAAGTTTTAAATGCTTGCTTACTAAAAATACATGAAATACAAGCCAGAGGCATGATAAGTTTTATTTTGTTTATTAAAACAAAATAAAAGGCAATAACCTGACTTTAAGAAATATGCTGTATTATTTGTATTTTTCCAAATTTCTTATACATAGGCAAATTATACATTCAAAACCTAGACATATTGAAGTATAAAATATTTCTATCTTCAACAAAAGTGTTGCTCCCCTGAAAAGTGCACTGAATGTTTTATTTATGGAAGAAATGTCAAACTAGCTAATTTTACTAAATCATGACTAGTAATGATTACATAATGATTATGGTGCAGCCAAATATTAAACTATAATCTAGGTGATTGTAAACTTTGTTTACACTCCTAAGAAACACCAAATTATTTCCAAGTCTAGCATCTTTTTGTGGTGTGCATCTTTTGAGTAATTGAATACTATAGAAAAGTGCCTCAGACTTTAGAAATTAGTTTTTTGAGTTAGTTAGCAACTCTGCTCCAATCAGCAGCTGTAGAAATTGAACAACTGTTCTCAGATAGTTGTGTAAAACACTACAGTGTCACTGTCTCACTGGACAATAATCATACATTTTTTAAATAATTTGCCTTTCCAACCAATATATAAGCTTCCTGAGGGCATGGATGATGTATTATTCACTAAGAACATCCTCAATTTACATTGCCTATAACAATAAATCTCTACTGACTGCATTAATAGAGATTGAAGATGGTGTGAGTTAATTTTTCATTTGCTTAATTCATTAAAACATATTTATTGACTGTTTAGTGTCTGCCAGGAACTGTTCTGTGTTCTAGGAATATAGCAATAAAGAGAAAAATAATTAACAGTGTTCTTGCTTTTACAGACACTATACTTTAGTGTTAAGAAGTGATAGGTCCCACGAGGAAGAACTAAACAGAGTAAGTGATTTGAAAATAATGGTTAGCTTTATGCAAGGAAACCAAAAACACCTCTCTAACTTGACACTTGAGCAGATCATGAATTGAAGAGAAACTCTTGTAACTATATAAAAGAAGACTACCACAGGCAATGGATATAAAAAGGGCAAAGCCTTAAATTCAAGCAGGAATATGTCTGGAAAGTAACAAGAAAGTATTATGGCATGTTTATTCTTTAGCATATACTAAATTTCATGTTCACTACATTCTCTGATTGTGTATCTACAACATATTCAACAAAGAATTTTAATCAACACTAAACCATCCTTTAATAGCAACTTTTCTCCATGATCATACATTGCTAAAGAAATGTGTTTGATCCTAAACTTGATTTCGAGCAGTTGGCTTTTAGAGTCGTCAGCTGTTTTCTCTGAGGAATTCTCATTTGCACATTTTGCGGAAAAGGTGACTAAGTATTTTCTTTAGCATAAAATAACAAGACCTTATTGCTGTATTGGTGCCTCTACTACTATATTAACAGTTTTAATGGCATTTATCTGTACAAATTGAAGAACATTCATAGAGATTCTTTAGTAAAATGTTTTAAATCCTGTAAAATTAAACCAGATTAACAGATGTTTAACTAAATTGGAATTAAGTGTGTGCATAATCATGTTCTACATAATCTATAGCTATCATATGATATAAGGTTCTACTTTATGGTTAGGCAAATGTCTAGCAAACTGGCACATTTTCAATATAGTTCTTCGTTTGAAAATGGATGCCAATTTGATTTCATTAACTGAACTTTGCCTACAAAATAAATGAGGTGATTTGGATAACTGATTTATTATGTTTTTAGTATTTAACATTGGAATTTATTTGTGATTTTTTTTTTTTTTTGACCGAGTCTCGCTTTGTCATACCCCAGGCTGGAGTGCAGTGGCATGATCTCGGCTCTCTGCAACCTCTGCCTCCTGGCTTCAGGCAATTCTCTGCCTCAGCCTCCCAAGTAGCTGGGATTGCAGGTGCCTGCCACCGCCCCCAGCTATTTTTTTTTTTTTTTTTTTTATTTAGTAGAGACAGAGTTTCACCATGTTGGTCAGGCTGATCTTGAACTCCCAACCTCATGTTCCACCTGCCTCGGCCTCCCAAAGTACTGAGATTACAGGCATGAGCCACAGCACCTGGCCATTTGTGATATTTTCTAAAAGCCTCTTTGAAGTAAATATCCTTAAGGATTAAAACAGCATTAATGTGTAAAAATAAAACAAAATTATTTTCCAAGTGGACAGATTATTCTGATCATCATTTAAAATGTGATATTTCTTCATACTTAAAAATATTTCAATTGCAAAGATTGAAAAACTAATTGCTGACCTTTTAACCAGACAGAAATTCCACAGACCATCATTAGATGAGTGTTTTTTCTTCCATGTATTCCTCTGCACTTTTCTATTTGGTTTAGCTTCTAAAACAGTCAATCATCTACATAAATAATTTATGATGTCCAGTGAAAAATAAAAATGCAGGACCCTTTGTTCAAAAAGTAGGAAAAGGGAGTCATAAAAGGTACTGAAATACAATGCTCTTTCTTTCAGTGATTTATCTCTCTCAACCTGGCACAATGTTTTTTGTTTGCCATTTAATGTCCCTCTAAGTAAAGAAAAAGTAAAATTTCTAATTATTTGCATTAAAATTTACCATTCATCTTTATATTGCTCACTGACCATTTTAAGTGCATATACAAGAACATTTAACATATGTGAAAACATCAAAATATACAAGTCTTTTTTCTGCAGTTGACCCCACATGCACCTCCTGTTCCCAAGTGTGTCTCAAGTAGTCCGGAACAGAAAAATATCAGCCAGACTCAGGAAGGTCGGGAAGTAAAAGAGAGGGTTCCTTAAAACATAGAGCCTGCCCAGAGAGCGCTCGCTCTGTACCAGGGGTACTTGAGCAGAAAGAATGATGACACTCCCAGGTTCCCAGGGCCCTGCTTCAGGACTGCAGCTGCCTTTGTAACCCACAATGGGAGACCACCGGTGGTCTTCAAATCTCCTCCTTGGTAGGTGAGAGACCTGCTTGCATTAAGACATGAAATCTGCAGAGCAGAAACAGCTACACACACACTCACATACACACACACACACGCGCACACACACATGATGCTCCAGGGTTAGCCGATGCAACCTAGACCCTTTCCATGATGTCCAGATCCCTCACTGGGGAAAATGAACTGGCAACCCAGGAATGTGGTCCTCCCCACACTGAGGTCAATATATTCACCTAACCTAGGCGGACTATGACAGCAATCACAGGGCAGGGGTAGGGATTGGAAGACTGCATGGCTGAGAGTTGGGGAGTGTGCCAGGGAGAACACATCCTGTGGATATGCTAAAGTAGTGGGAGGCTGGACCTATATCCCAGAGCCTAGGCATCGTGCTCCCAGCACATGCTCCATTGCCCCATTTGTATTCACTTTAAAAATATGAGTATAAAGATAAAAATTATTTAGAATTTCAATGGCATTAGCTGAGCATTAAACCCTAAGAGAGCTGTGCATCTGTATGAGCCATGCGTTCGTGAAGCCAGCCTTGAAAACATTTTATAAAATGGTAATGTCATTGTTTTTCAAATTTACCTCTCGGCGTTACTCAGCAAACCAATATAATCAATGATTCTGACACACTAAATATTGAGCTATCTGTTATGTAGTGGGAAATAAAAGATGCATGTATGAGTGTTTGAGACATGATGCTTGTTATGGAGCCGCTAACAGTCTTTTATTCTTTAAGATTTGGAAGTGAAAGTTTAAGTGAAAAAAAACTACATTAAATATATAATATCTGATTCAATATACATTTTCAAGAACTGACTACCTGAAATATTACTTAGTACACAAGCCCTTAAAATATGCATGAAGTAATAAATGATTAAATAGTGATATGACAGGCAGTGAATGTTGACATTTTACTTATTTTTATGAAAGAAAGCCTAGTTGTTTGACCACACATTTATTCTGTTAGGCAGTGAGCAAAGCTTTTACTAATGAAAGATTAAAAACAGAAAAAAAATTGAAAAAGAGTTCCATGATTTGACTAATGCTCTTCTAATTATTTTGACATTCTAATAGATCTAAGGGTGGATTTCAGTTATCAATAATTTTATGCTCTGCTATATATTGTTATACTTAGTCACTTTCAAGATGTGTTCTAAAATATAAAAGTGTTTTTCCCTTGAAATAATTATGATAGAAATTGAAATTATTTGTATTCATTCTTTTATATTGTAATTCAGCTTACATATTTCCTAAATAATCTTTTATTAAAGCAAGTAAATATTATTCCAAGGATGATAGATATATCTATAATATATAAATAGAAATGTGCTTTATGTTCTTTTTCATTTGTTTTTTTACAAAAAATATTTAATCTTCGGCTGACAGTAAATATCTTAAATATGTATTAGTTTTTACTCTATAATGCTCATATGAATGGATGCCCTCCTATTTTAACTTCCTGTTTCAAGGCTTCTTTATATAAATAGTGGATGTTTGGCCATTGTCTATCTACGAGTTGTTCAGATTATATTTTGACCTGTCTATTTATTAGTTATGCCCTGTATTTAAAAATAAAAAATTTATTATTTTTTATAAACATAAATATGTTGATCAGCTCTAGATAGGGATTACACAGATTCCTAGAAATTTGGAATAGGTTTCTCATTCTATTTTTATGAGAATAAATGTTTAATATACTGAGCAGTTTTGAATATTTAAAATCTTTATCTGCTGTTTTTCTTTAGCTGTTTTATAAAATGTGAGATACTTGTATTAAGAGGTAAACAAATGCTATTTGAAATGCAACTTAAATATGTATATATTTATGTGTTTTTCTTTTTTGTTTGTTTTTGAAGCAGAGTCTTGTCCTGTCGCCCAGGCTGGAGTGCAATGGCACGATCTCGGCTCACTGCAACCTCTGCCTCCTAGGTTCAAGCGATTCTCTTGCCTTAACCTCCCAAGTAGCTGGGACTATAGGTGCGTGCCACCACGCCAGGATAATTTTTTGTATTTTTAGTAGAGACGGGGTTTCACCATGTTAGCCATGATGGTCTCGATATCCTGGCCTCGTGATCCACATGCCTCAGCCTCCCAAAATGCTGGGATTACAGGCATGAGCCACTGCACCCGGCTTTAATTATATTTAAATTTAAACTATAAATGATCTGCAAAATTATTTCCTAAAATAAATTATTTTCCACTTTTTGAATTGTATTAACCAAATTTATGCCAGCTTATGTTAGTTTTACATGTATATTATAAGGTAATGGTTTTCACATGCTTGAAATAACCTAAAGAGAATGTAGAGTTACTAGTCAGGAGGCAAGACGCACATATGCCCTTCTCAAATAAATATTATTTTTATCCTATTTCAAAGATCTCTAAGAAATATTTTTAATCCCCTTGTATCTTTCAACTGACTCTTTAAAGATGGTCTTCCCGAAATATCTCACCTAAAATCTTCTTGTAACTAGCAGAAATGTTAGTTTATTTAAGAGGAAAACAGAAAAAATAAATTGCACTTCAGAAGATAGAAGGTCACCATCCCCTGAATCATCACTCTTCATAGATAGGAAGACCATCAGTAGAACATTCTAGTTAGATCATTACTACTTATTTCCAATTTGCAAGTTTATCATCGCCAACCACCTTCTTTCACTGTTCTACAATTCTGTATTTTTGGTAGAATGAAGAAGTGTCCTTCATGAATGTTCACAAATCTTTAAGGGGCCACAAAGGAGTGACAATATATCAGACTAAGAATTTTTCCAGAGATACATCTGGGATGTACATCTGGGATATGTGTATGTATATGTGTGTGTGTGTGTGTGTGTGTGTGTGTTTTCAAAATAACCTGAAAGCCTCTCAGTTATTCTCTCAACTGAGTGCTATGAAAACGTTAGTTTCCAGAGGAGAAGACTCATCTCCAAAATAAGAATGAGATTCACTTCTGTGAAGAAAGTCATTGGTAGCTTGATGGGGATGGCATTGAATCTATAAATTACCTTGGGCAGTATGGCCATTTTTACGATATTGATTCTTCTTATCCATGAGCATGGTATGTTCTTCCATTTGTTTGTGTCCTCTTTTATTTCACTGAGCAGTGGTTTTCTTCACAGAATTGGAAAAAAACTGCTTTAACGTTCATATGGAACCAAAAAAGAGCCCCCATTGACAAGACAATACTAAGTCAAAAGAACAAAGCTGGTGACATCACGCTACCTGACTTCAAACTATACTACGAGGCTACAGTAACCAAAACAGCATGGTACTGGTACCAAAACAGAGATATAGACCAATGGAACAGAACAGAGTCCTCAGAAATAATACCACACATCTACAGCCATCTGATCTTTGACAAACACGAGAAAAACAAGAAGTGGGGAAAGGATTCCCTATTTAATAAATGGTGCTGGGAAAATTGGCTAGCCATAAGTAGAAAGCTGAAACTGGATCCTTTCCTTACTCCTTATACGAAAATTAATTCAAGATGGATTAGAGACTTAAATGTTAGACCTAATACCATAAAAACACTAGAAGAAAACCTAGGTAATACCATTCAGGACATAGGCATGGGCAAGGACTTCATGTCTAAAACACCAAAAACAATGGCAACAAAAGCCAAAATTGACAAATGGGATCTAATTAAACTAAAGAGCTTCTGCACAGCAAAAGAAACTACCATCAGAGGGAACACGCAACCTACAGAATGGGAGAAAATTTTTGCAATCTACTCATCTGACAAAGGGCTAATATCCAGAACCTACAAAGAACTCAAACAAATTTACAAGAAAAAAACAACCCCATCAAAAAGTGGGCAAAGGATATGAACAGACATTTCTCAAAAGAAGACATGCATATAGCCAACAGACACATGAAAAAATGCTCATCATCACTGGCCATCAGAGAAATGCAAATCAAAACCACAGTGAGATACCATCTCACACCAGTTAGAATGGCGATCATTAAAAAGTCAGGAAACAACAGGTGCTGGAGAGGATGTGGAGAAATAGGAACACTTTTACACTGTTGGTGGGATTGTAAACTAGTTCAACCATTATGGAAAACAGTATGGCGATTCCTCAAGGATCTAGAACTAGAAATACCATATGACCCAGCCATCCCATTACTGGGTATATACCCAAAGGAATATAAATCATGCTGCTATAAAGACACATGCACACGTATGTTTACTGTGGCACTATTCACAAAAGCAAAGACTTGGAATCAACCCAAATGTCCATCAGTGACAGACTGGATTAAGAAAATGTGGCACATATACACCATGGAATACTATGCAGCCATAAAAAAGGATGAGTTTGTGTCCTTTGTAGGGACATGGATGCAGCTGGAAACCATCATTCTCAGCAAACTATCACAAGAACAGAAAACCAAACACTGCATGTTCTCACTCATAGGTGGGGATTGAACAATGAGATCACTTGGACTGGGGAAGGGGAACATCACACACTGGGGCCTATTATGGGGAGTGGGGAGAGGGGAGGGATGGCACTGGGAGTTATACCTGATGTAAATGACGAGTTGATGGGTTCTGACAAGTTGATGGGTGCAGCACACCAACATGGCACAGGTATACATATGTAACAAACCTGCACGTTGTGCACATGTACCCTAGAACTTAAAGTAAAATAATAAAAAATAATAATAATAAAAGAATGAGATTCACAAAATTAAGGGGACTTCTTCAAAATCGGAGTGCTTTCACCGTGTTCATTCTGGCGGCAGTAATGTTTCTTCCAGGGAATATTCAGCAAAGGGAAAAAGAAAGCCACTATCACAAATAATGTGCAGGTCGTGGTGATGAATAAATTTTGAGTTTTATTTTTCTTTTATCATTCAAACCCTTAACATTTGCAACTCAAACCCTCAAAATAGGGATGTCTTTATTCCGTAAAATCTATGCCTTTTTAAACATTTATTTTTGTAAAATCCATAAAATGAAATCTATGCTAAAATACTACAGGGTGGTATAGCTTCTTTTGTATGTCTAAGCTAAACCTAATGCAGACATGCTAAAAACATATAACACATTTTGAAAGACTCAAATAATTAGCACTTTAAATGTAGCATAAATAAAAATAAAGAGATTTTTTGCTTATGTCAAATTTTAACAGCATAAAGTGAAGATAAAGTCGTAGCAGTTTATGTTAAAATCTCATTAGACACTATTGCCTTAAATTATTGAAGTAATAAAACTATAAAAGTAGATTCCTAGTAAATGACATGCCATATAATTTATCACTATTCTAAAAGTAGATATTAGATGTAGCCAAATTATGAAAACTCGTTTAGTTCTTTGTTAAATAAAATTTTAAAAATACATTTAATACAATGTAATTTTTGTCATCCATTTTCAAAATAAAAGAAGAATACATAATGATGGATGAAATGCAGAAAAATAATCAAATTGCATTAGGTTTCTGAAGTCCTTATGATATGGTCTCTTTCCTCATTTATGAAGATTTAAAGTTTTAATGACCCGTCAAATCAGAGAGCCTCATTCTTCTACTGCAGTCTAGAACTGCATGTCATTCTCTAAACTTTTCACAATGAATGTTTCATTGCTTTATTTCTCTATTAATTTTAACTTTATTCTGTATTTTCGTATTTTTTTTAATGTTCCCTCTCTGGTGTCTCACAGTTGGTCTCTGCCTTGAGCGGAAGGAATGAACTAATATATCTACCTTCATGTGACTTTTTACCTGATGATGGTTCATCGAGGTGTAAGAAATGCCACAGACAGAGTATGGGAAGAGTTATCCTTTATTTGACATAAATTTGGCCAATAGGGACCTGATTCTCAGGAAAAGTATAATTTTTAAGGTCAAAAGTGCAAAATCATTGTTGCCTATTTATTCAACAACTAGGAAGACTAATTACGTTTAGGATTTAAGCTAGCCAAACACTCAGATTGTACACTGTCTAAACTTAACACAGATATGGCAAACGAATGGTATTGCTGTACTGTATTTTGCACTAAAAAGCTTTATTTATTTTTAATATTCGTTTTTCAGTAACTAATCATTTTTCTCACGGTTGCATTTCTTCATTGAAATTTTACTTAGTTTTCTATTTAAAAGTTTTCTTAGGAGATGTGGTGGCAGGTTTCCATAATACTTGACAAAAATTCAGGGTGTTGTGTTTATATAGTGAAATGTCATTTGCTGCTAGGATAATGTAGTTGTTACATAAATATAAAATATAGTGCTGCTCCATTTGGATATGGAAACTTTTTAACATGGATTCTCATCCAGGCATGTCTCCTTAAAACGTGGGACGTATATTTAATCAAAATCAACTAGTGAATAATTAGCTTATATATCAGAAATTATTTGTGTTTCCTATGAGAGCATAAAAAGTTTCTGATTAAAGAAACTGAAGAGATAGTCTTGAAATAAGTCCTTACCACACAAAGAGATTTAATATAGGATAAAGAATATATCTCAAAGTAATGAGAAAGTACATCAGTGAATAAAATTTGTTGAGGGAAAGCTATTATTTAGAATACTCCAAATCAAATCATTAACTAGGAAAATACCCTAAAACAAATTTTAAATGTTCAAACAGATATGGTAAAAATAAAATCTTAAGAAGAGGTGCATATAGGTGTGAATATAAATAATGATCAGAGAAGTTATAAAAAATTGCAAAGCAAAAAACACGTGGCTCTAATGGAAATTTCATACATCACAATTTATTATAAACAAAATGAAAATAAAGGGTAAGGTGGGGAAAATTTTTGTCATGAATAGACCATGGTAAAAATTGGCAAAAGACAAGAGTGATCAATTCTCAGAAAAAAGGCAATTGCCTAATATGCATTACAAAAAAACTTCACTCTTGCTGCAAATCAGAGAAATGCAAATTAAAACAGTAATGGTAGGCAATGTTCTTCTCATCAAATTGGACTCGTTGATTTTTCTTTGGAAAATGGCAATGCTCTGATTCCTTAGCGTATGATTTGGTCAAAATCTTCCTATCACTGTAGGAGTAACTATAAAACTACATGGTATTGTGTATCTAGCACTTTAAAATTATTATACTCTCTAAATCTACTACTAGGCATTGTCAGTTTTTAGGAAAGATAATACGGGTAGAAAAACTGCATGTGTATAGAAAAATGTATCATTTATAACAGGGAAGGGTATAAATATCCTAAATGACCGACAGTAAACAATAAATAAAATGTACTATGTCTGTGAGATGGAATGACAAGTCTAGTGAATGAGAATAATGTTTACAATATTGTGTAAAGTGTAGCAGGATTAGAAACCCTATATACACTGTTACCCCAGTTATGTGACAATTGATGTACATACATGGATACATGGTCATAAGGAAATGAATATTAAATTTATGAAGTGTTACCAATATTTTTCTCTGTGTGGTGTGTTTATGGTTGACTATTTCTGTAAAATTATTTGCAAAGTCCTTTATGATCTGATCTTGCTTATCCTTTCATAACTCCTTATATTTACCCTATCACAGTGTGTAACTGTACTCTGCATTTCAATTGCATGTCAATATTTTCTACTGGACAGTCAACAAATGTTAATATCTCCATGGTCTACCATAGCACCTGTCACATAAAATCTGTGCATTAAATATTTGCTAAATAAATTTGTGATTGTGTGTGAGTATATATACATACATACATATACACACAGACACACACACAGAATGTCTATTATACTCACAGTGGAACTTTTTAAAATTTCAATGTTTTGATACTTTTGCCCCTTGGTGGTAAAGTGCTCACTCAGGACATCAACAATAAGCATTCTGTTTATAGATTCAACATCCTGGAACAGACTTACAGAAGGTATTGTGTTCAGTTGTACAAACCTAAGCATGAACGCCCAGAAAATATACAAGAAAGATTATTTTCTGTGTGCTTTTATGAATCTCTCAGGCCCCAAATTTTATATCCTGTTTACATAGTTTAGTCTGCTATTTACCATCTGCATACTCGTGAATTTATAACTCATAATTACATTATTTTTTTCCTGTTGAAATGACCAGTAGTGTAGTCATGTATAGAGGTGGGAAACAGCTGGTCAAAATCTGATCAACTCTGTGTTCTGGTCCCTAAACTGTTACTATCCAGCTGTGTAAATTCAGTGAAGTTATTTAATCTCTCCGGACCTCAGATTCTGCATCTACAGAATAAGTATCTTGCATGAGATAACATGATGAGCAAGCAAATAGTAACTGTGTAGTCTCTTCATATTTGCAATCAAAATTCTACATCATTCTAAAGACTTTATCTAAACAGAAATAAGAAAATGAATGTTTATAAATATGCAAGAACTTTTCCACACCTGCACTAAAAGGACACCTCTTTTAAAAATCCTATTTTAACTTTTCATACATACAGGTCCTGCTGGAGGCTCGACATTGTAATATTTTGAGGTATTCTTGAAATTTTGCTATAGTGACTTAAAGTTGTGCTGTTGTTTTTAGAAGGTAAACAAGTATCTCAGTAGTTTCCTCCCATATTAAAGTCTGTATCCTTTTATTCAGAAGAAAATAAAAATCCTTATAGTTTTTGAAAAATAAAAAATACACTACATTTAAAACCTCGCTATATCTGGTTCAAGTTGGCATTTGAAAAAAAAACTATGTGAATAGAAATAATTTTAATTCTTGAGGCATAACAATATCTTCTCTGCATTTCTTTTTTTTTTTTTTACAATCCACTCTGTCCCTTTCACCCTTATCATTTTTTTGTTTGTTTACCATTTTTTTATCACAAATGTATTTCTCAAGATTGTGCCTAAGGAAGTTTCTTCAAAATGATTTAGGTGTATTCTTCATTTCATCACTTAATTCGACGATGCAATACTTTCCAAATAGAATTTTGTCTTTTGACAATATAATGTAAGCTCCATGAGAGATGGATTTTTCTCAATGTATTTTATTGTGTTGCTCACTCTATTCCTGGAGCTTCGAATAGTATGACATATAAAGTTGACGCTCAGCAAATGTTTGTTTAATAAACTGAGGAGCAAGCAATTATTAAGCCATAATGCATGAGTACTCTGTGCTGTCATACAGTAGAAGTAAGAAAGGAAGAGGTGGTGTTTTCCAACTCAAATGCTTTACTTACTCTAATTGAGAAGACAAGGTTAGCAGACCAAAAATGCTAGTGAAAAAAAAAGTATACTTTTTTTTTTTTTTTTGGAGACAGGGTCTCCCTCTGTTGCCCAGGCTGGAGTGCAGTGGCACAATCTCAGCTCACTGCAACCTCTGCCTCCTGGATTCAAGCGATTCTTCCACCTCAGCCTCCTCAGTAGCTGGGATTACAGGCACATGCCACCACACCCGGCTAATTTTTGTATTTTCAGTAGAGATAGGGTTTCACCAAATTTGTCAGGCTGGTCTGGAACTCCCAACCTCAGGTTATCCGCCCACCTCAGCCTCCCAAAGTGCTGGGATTACAGGTGTGAGCCACCGCGCCCAGCCAGAAAGTATATCTTAAGTAACGTGTTAAATTATAAGATACAAATTGTAAATGCTTTACTTTAGAGGAGGAAAGAAAAGCGTAACTAAGCTGGAACAATTCTTGGAGGAGCTTTACCCTAAAGGAAGAATAGCATTTGGGTTGCCCTAACAGAGTGTGGAGACTTGGGATCATAAAGTCAGACAGGAAGAACAAATTTTCACAAGTTGTTTCTGTCAGGGTTATAGAAAAGTCAAATTCTTCATGTCCATATCTGAAGAAGCCTTCACTAAGTCAAGATTTACACCACAGTCAGACTTTGATAAGAAAGTTATAGAATCATGCTCATTCACTTTAGGAGACAATCTGCCCACAGAATTATAAGCTAGGTCTAGTAGCAATGTTATATTCTGCTTCCTTGAATATGAGCAATGTTGGATAGAGTTTTGAATATCAAAGGTGAGATTTCCCAGTAGGATAAGCTTGCTTTTGGGGATTGTTCTTTTAAGGAAGACTTAGCAAAAATAGTTTTCATCTGGGAGCAAATTTACATGGCACTGTTACAAGATGCACAGTTTTGATCTTGATTTATAAATAGCCATTAGGGTAGAATACTGGTTGTCTTCCCACAGCAACATCTCTGAGCATGAAGCACTTTTTGGTCAAGCCCCTAGGATTTATCTGCAGGGCATTCAGTTATAAAACCGTTTTTCATCGATCTCAGCTGTTGAGAACTTAACTGTAGCTTATTTTCACTTTGATTTTGAAATCCATAAATGCCATTCACAGCATTTAAGAACTAAAATCATTGGCACAGGAATTTAAATGAAGAGTGATAAATCAAGGCTGCCAGTGGCTACTGCCTCAGCCAGATGCAAACACCACAATCACAGTGTTTAATAGCTTTGCACGCCTAATTTCAAATTAAGTGTGACAAATTAGGCAGGAAGTTAATTACTATCTTGAAACAAATAGTCTAATTAGTTGATTGGGAAGGGCATCATAAAGCTGTGTTTTACCTAAACAGGATACCCAGAGGAAATATTAGAAAATAGAGATGTACAAATAACGATTAGTTCAGGTTAAAAACAAAGCAGGGCTGGGGGTGGGCAGCATTTATTATGTGACTAGTTGGATGAATCCAGGTATATGAAAAAGGACTTCCCTCTAAGAACAGCTTTTCTAGTCTAAGAAAACAAGGAAGTAAATGGACAGATTCATTAGATTCTTGGTACCTATATGGTAGATGAGGTGAGAGGTTTGAGAGTCAAATACACCATATCTCTACCACTGTTGGCCAGACACTAGAATGCCTGTCAACTCTTCCCATGGCTAATGTGCTAAAATGGACAATTACACATCAAGTTATGGCAGATATGCTAAAATGAATAATTACACATAATGTGACCTTAAAAACCTGGAGATGTTATACATCACAAATTTTTTTAACTTGTCTCTCATTTGTTTTTCTCTGTTTATACTCCTGGCTCCTATTGTCTTTAGACATTTATAGGACAACAACTTTTTCTTTAAGTGACTTCCTACTTGACCTAATGATTTTTAGTGGTGTTGGAGGGAATGTTTCAAGAAAGAACCTGTCCTTTGGAGTTCAAATTAATTTAAAGAAAGATGTGGTGCAACCTTCATTCAATGGGATCAAGTCCCAAAGCACTTAATTGTCAGATACTCTTCCAAGACTTTATTTATATTAAATCATTAAACATACCAACCCAATGACTTGCTACTATTGACATTTTCCAGATGAGGAAACAGGCACAGCCAGACTAAATAAAATGTCAAGATTACATAGTTAACACATGGACAAACTAGAATTTGTAAGCAAGAAATCTGGGTCCAGAGAGTGAACTCTTAACCATTAGGACATTTTGAGACCTGGACCTAGGGAGAGCCATAGTTCTTAGTTATAAAACCCTTGTTATTTAGTCATAAGTTACTCAAACCATTCTTCTTGCTTCTCTACTTATTGCTAGCCAGAAACATACTCTCATCAAAAAATAAATAATGAAAAGATTAAGATAGCTTTTAGCAGACTCTTTAGAAAATATGATGAGCCATCACAGTAAATATATGTACTACTGGTGGCTTCTTAGCTATCCTTGGAGTGCACGAGCTTTTCTAGTCTCTCGCCGCAATGTCTTGCCTAAATTGGAACAGGCTATAAATTGAAGGAGGATATTGAAACTCTAAATTACCCTCTGTCTTTATAAAGAAAAAAAAAATGGCCTTTGTTCTTTCATTATATTTGATCTTGATCTTGAAATAAGTATTTTTGCTATGCATCAATATTTGTATGTTTATAATAGGACACATTTTATAAATGTAAAGGGAAAGTTAAGTTAAAAGATATATTTAATCAAGGAAAACTTCAAATTTAGAATGAATATATTCCCTGGTAAACCTCTACACGTGCATATATTTTGTCAATTACAAAGGGAATATATGCCCAGTCAATCTCGTGTTCTTTGCAGTTGCCCAAATACTCCAGACACATTCCTGCCACAAGACTTTTTGTTACTTCTTTGAGGTCTTTGCTCAAAATCGTACTTTGACAAAGAAATGTTCCATGGCCATTTTATTAAAAACTAGAATTTTTCATATCTACCACTAACTTCATTCTGTGCCTTCCTTTTTTTAAAATATTATTATATGCCAACTTACTTATATGTTTATTTTCTGTCTCCCATCAATTTTAATGTGTGCTCCACGTATGAAGGACTTCTGCCATGTTTATTTGCTATATTCCCTGTGCCTACAATAAAACTTGGCTCATTCTAGGCACCCAGTACCAATTTGTTGAATATGTGAATGCATGAACAGTTGAATAAGTGAATATTCCTTGAAAGTCATGGTTTCATGAAAATAATGTATTAGCCACTTTCTAACTAGATGATCTAAATATCTATAATTTAGACTTTATAAAAATCTATAGTAAAACTAGCTATAAATGTCAAATATCTCTTTGGACATTTTACTGTAGTCAATTATTAAAATACTCTGTATAATTAGCATTTTTTATAAAAGGTGATGTTAACTGCTAAGCAGAATCAATATTGATTAACCATACCTACAGTATAATCTGGTTTATAGATATGCTTCTGGGGAAGGCATAGTTATTTTAAAGGAGAAGTGTTTAAAAATGTTGTCATAGCTTATTTAAATAATTCTTACTTTTTTATTAGAAATAAATTCATTGATATATTCTCAGAGCCTAGTACAGTGCCTGCCACCCAGAAGGTATTCATATATATTTGTTCAAAAAAGGAATATATGATTAAATAAAGGAATGCACTTTAAATTTTCATGAATTTTTTTACAAAATGCCTTCCGATTAAAGGGATGCGCACGCACACACACACACACACACACACCCCCGTAGGCAAATAAGGTTTGCAAACCAACACACAATGCAAGTACTTACTTTTCGTATAATAATATAATAAAATATACAATCATATAAGCAAGGTGTTGTACTTAGGAAATAGTTTCAATAAAGAATCTAATAATTTAAATTTATGTATTAATACGCTTATGAAAGTTTAGAATAAAAATATTTTTAAATCACAGAACTTTGCATGCTTATATCAAAGCTGTTTTGTAAGTTATACCATCTTTTGTTATAATTGTAATATGTGAAGTTAAAAGAAGAAAAATAAGGTGAGGTGTGCGTTGTTAGAGAGGAGAGTATACTGTGTGGCAGGTAAACATGAGACCAAAGGTCTGTGGCTCCTGGTTTTTGTTCTAATTCTGTTCACAAATTTGGGTGAATTTGGACATCATTGTAGTTTTCTGTACCAATACTATTTATTGACATAAACGGAGCAGTTTCAATATTAATTTAATATAAGAATAATGAAGATTTGATAAAGATGCCAGATCTCTGCATGCGTCGCCCTAAAATCTAACTTTTTTCTGTAAAGAGCAAGATAGTAAATATTTTTGGCTGTGCAGGTTATACATTTTCTGTCAGACTACTCAACTCTTTCCTTGTACTATGAAAGTGTTACAGGATCTTTGGGGTGTCGCTTTCCTGGCCGGAAACCTCTGTGGCCTGTGGTGCCTTTGCCCAAGTTTTGCTCGGGCCCGCTAGGCTCATTCCGTCCGCTCACCCTGGCTGGCTTCCCTTGGCTCATGCTACCAGCATGGATCCCATGCCTCCAAGGGAGAATGCAAGTCAGGCGTGCAGTGGGAAGGAGTGTGTGTGTGAGCGTGGGGTCCGGCCATTGCGCACAGCGGGACATGCTGGCTGCTTCCAGGGGGCGGGCGGCGCCAGGTTGCCGGCACGGGCGGCGCCAGGTTGCCGGCACGGGCGGCGCCAGGTTGCCGGCACGGGCACTAGTTCTCTGTAAAGCTGACACTGTACCAGGTGCACTGCATGTAGCTCCTCCACCTGGCAGCAGGGAATGTGGTGATGCATGGAAACTTGGAGACATCAGAAACTGCAGGAACCCAAAGAGGGAGTCACAGCCCTGGATTGGGAAGCTCCCAGGTCTAGACTCCTCGAAGGTCCACAGCTCTTCTCTCCTCTTCGTCCACAATATGGTGAGCAAGGGGCTTGTTTCAGTCCTGTTTGTGATACAGCTCTTTTAGCCTGGCCATTTGGTGGGCCCCAAATTATTGCGCTGTAACTAGGAAGAATGAGATACACAGAAAAATGGAGGATGAGCAAGGCAACGAGTAGCTTTATTGAGCATTAGAACAGCTCTGAGGAGACACACAGTGGGAAGCTCCTCTCCATAGCCAGGGTGTCCCCGTAGCCTGGTGTCCCTGTCCTAGCAGGGCTAGGAGCTGAACATTTCATCGAGACACCCTGGCTATGGAGAGGAGGGTTGTTCCTCTCTGCTCGGCAGGTCATCCCCCGAAGAGTGTTCAGGTCTCAGCAGAGAGCCTAGCTCCTCTCTGCTAGGCATGTCCCAACGAGTGTTCAGTTCTCATCAGAGGGTAGCTCCTCTCCCCAGCTGATCATTCTGACAATTGTTAAGCTATACAGCAGAGAGGTTAGTTCCTCTCTGAAGCTGGTCACCCTGTCGTCTGCTCTGCTCTGGCTAAGCCTGGGGCTTTTATGGGCCTCAGAGGGAAGGAAGTGGGCACCAATTCATCCATGGGCAGCCATGAGTGGGCCCAGAAAAAGTACCACAAGTTCCCACTCTGGTCCACGGAACTGGCAGTGCGCCCTGGCTTGAAGGTGGAGCCTCACTGGGGACCCTCAACCTTTGCCCAGGAGCTTGTCTGCCTCCTGCCGTCCTCCATGGCTCCCAGGCTGCTAGCGCCAAGGGGAACCTGCAGGCCAGCATGGAGCCGCTCTCACTGCCCCACCATCGGCTTCTCCCTCGGCACTCGTCGGTGCCCCAAATCCAGAGGGGTCCGAGGTGGCGAGGGGCTGGTGTGTCAGCACTGCCCCAAGAAGGCACATATCCGGCAGGACTGTGACAGCGCCTGGGCTCAGCCCCAGCCCTCCTGCTCTGAGATTGGAGCGGGGACCAGGAGTAAGGAGATGCCGGGCAGCAGGAGCAGACACTCCCGAGCCTGCAGGGGCAGGGGGGGCCTTCCCAGGACCCCGAGGGTGCAGAACACAGTGATGCCCGGGTCCTCCACCTGGGAGGGTGGTGCTATCATCCACTTTGTGAAGTGTGCAGGCAGCCCCAGCCGCGGTTCCCTGCAGCCTGTGATGGGGTTCCCACCGCTGCCACTGCTGCTCCTACTCCTGCCACCACCTCTAGTGCCCTGTTGCAGCCGGCGCAATGGCAGCAGCCGCTCTGGATGGCCCACTGCTGCCTTCAAAGGTAGCCCTAGACTACATAAATGAGTGAACCTGCTTGTGTTCCAATAAAACTTTATTTACAAAAGCAGGCAGTGGGCTGGATTTGTCCCATGGGCTGTAGTTTACCACCCCCTGACCAAGATGATAACACCTTATGTTCTTAAGTAATTGGATGCTTTTGGTTAATATGGCCATAACTTAAAAACTAAAGAAAAGAAAAGGAAAGATTCTCCAAAGACCTACATGTTTTCTTCATTTAGAAATAAACATTTTGAAATGGGTAGCTGGTAATTTTATTTTTAAACCATCTTAAAGAGACCTGAGCATTTAAGGCTTTTAGACTTCATAAAATAATGTGAGGCATTGTGAATCTTAACTAATGTGAAAATGGAAGTATGGTCCATTTTTAGGTACATGCATACATAAAATAACGTGATTCAATTAAATTTTAATATAACCTAAACAAAATTCTCTCAACTAGCAGGGGAAAGGTCAGAATTTATTACATTTTTCCAGTTCACTGTATTCTAATCTCCATTTTAGGACGAGCAATACAAAACTGAATTAAATGTAATGGTGACAAGTAAAATGCTAATGTTTCTAATTAAGTTATTTTCACATGAGCATGATTTAAAAAGGGTCTCATGTTTGAAAAAAGAAAATAAATTCGGGCTTACAAAAAATTTACTACCACTAGCCCAGACGACTGATCCCAGTTTTGTAGCTTTCACTTCGTTTGATTGTTGCTTGAAAACTTTGTAAATCCAATACAAAAGTATTGTCTTGGCAAAAGCCTGGGTAGATTGGTAAAATACTACAGAATAGTAATATTTCACTGATTTGAGCCATCAAGATAGACAAGATGGAACCTTATCCATATGTCATTTTTTGTAACCTTGTCTTGATGAACTGCATAAACCCCTGGAAAGCTAGTAAAGGATGAGCTAAAAGGGTGATACAAATATAATACAAAAAAAGTGAGAATTAGGAATTTGACATTTTGCTTTTTTTTTTTTAAAGGTGGGCCTGTAAATAAGCATTTTACCAGAAGTTTCCATGAGATAATTTGCATTTAGATAAGCTAATTTATGTATAAGGTCTGTTTATGCTCTACTCTCCATTAGAAATAATAGGAATTAAGGGGCATAGTCACCAAATAGAATCAGAGATGGAACTATTGAGATCTGTAGCCAATGTTTTATAACCACACCAGTTTGTTATTTTAATGTTGAAATGTGAGTTTAATCTGCTTTTTAAGTGAAGATTAGTTGCCTACACTTTTTGTTATATCGGCTTGCTTATTCAACTTGTTTATGGGTTTCTATACCTGTGAACATTCTGCTGAGTGGAAACATTAACGAACTGTTTCAAAAGCCACTTAAACACACCTAGTATGTTTTCTCTCTTATTTCTCTTATTATTTTTTTCAATGGGTCTCTCTTGGTGGGAAATCTCTTAATGCTTTTTCTGAACACAGATGCATCGGTGCTTTGTGGTCTGAGATACATTCTTGCACCCACTAAAATAGAAAACTATAATCCAATTTAATATCTGCTTTCATAATGCTTGTCAGAGTCCACCCCTATTAGAATAATAGTTTAAGATCAATAGAAAGGAAGGAAGGAAATAAAACAAAAATATTATTCACCACGTCTTTCCTGAGGGTGCAGTATGTGTCACGTAAAAGTCCTTCAAATAAATACTGGTTGACTGACTAAAGGAATGAATGCATAAATGAAAAAAATCTTGTGTTTATATTTACTATCTCTTTCCATTTTATATTTTAAATTTGAAGTTCACTTACTTTAGCCTGGGAAGTTTTGTTTTGATTTTCCTCTTCTGACACAAATGGAAGATAGTTACTTAAGTGTAAAAAATCACCGAACATAAAAGCACAGTGGGATAGGGTTCAATTGGGGGAATTCTAGCCCCAAGAAGGAGCTGGGGCTAGATTTCTTCTTTACTCTTTTAACTAGAATAAATACCCTATCCTTGTCTTTGTTTCCTGAGCAATAGAGACATTTCCACAGAATTATGTCTGAAAATGCATGACGAGATAAAGATGAGTAACTTTCTACCAGTTAGCAATGCAATTGGCTAAAAGTAACAATAAACCTGATTAAGACTTCCTTGAATATAGAAGAGTTTATTGTTCTCTTAAGAACAAAGGTAGGGTCTTTCTGGAGATGGTTGAACTATTCAGTGATAATTTAGGGATCTGGGATCCTTCTGTATATCTGATTCATCATACAAACAGTGTGGGCTTAGTTTTTTCCTGATTGCAAAGATGCCAGCTACACCTGCAGGCAGCATATCTGTTTGCAAGACAGAGAAAAGGATGCATAGTTAAACTGCAATACCAGTTCTTCTGTCTCCTTTCATTAGGAAAGAAAAAACTTTTATCAAACTATAACCAGCAAACTTCTGCTTAGATTCTATTTGTTAGAATTTGGCCCCATAGTTATCTCTAACTGCAAGGCAGGCTAGAAAATCAAGTTTGGTGCATTTCAATCACTTTAGCATAAAAGGTCAACAGAAAACAACAATGGGCGTTGAATAAGCTGACCTATAGTGCCTGTCACAATAATCTTTAGCAAATTTGTTAATTTAACTATTTAAAAGAGATTCTAAGAAAATTTATCAATATGAATATTTAAATGAGTTGTAAAACAATGTTTAGAACATAATTCTAAGTTTGGAGAAAGCAGACGGGAGCCTAAATACCAAAAGTTTAGGAATGGCTATTTTGGGGATGTGGAATGATAGATTTTTAAAAGTATTATTTGTATTTTAAAATATTTTAGCATAAGATGCTATATTTTATTAAAAGAACAAAGAATATATTTTCTAGAAAAATGATGTTGGTGATATTTACTTTAATACAATGATGAATTTAAAAAGTACACAAATCTGCATAAGCAGGGCTCTCTTTAGAGAAGATATTTAATATATTCATAGAAATATTAATGTAAGAATACTAATCATAATATTACTGATAGTTTCTCTTAGTTTATGCTACTGAGTGATTCTTGTTTTCTTTTAATTTTCTCTGTATTTTTCTAAAAATTAGCAGTTATAACTTTATTAAAATTAGGAAAATAAAATTGAACTCTTGAGTTTCTAACTGCATGTTACTTATGGTGTGGGAGAATATTCCCTTTAGGATATTCTTGAAGCAGCCATGGCTATTTCGCTTTAAATAAATGGTTTTGTAAGGAAATCAAAACTCAGAGCAGCATTCCCTGAGACACCTAGTGACCCCGGGGAGCCACCACTCCCTGTTTCCATCCCTTGTTCCCAGATTTTAACTACACATAAGCCAATTGTCAGAAGATATTCACAAGCTAAGTATTGCAGGGGACTGTTGATCATTTCAATTGTTTTTCCCTGTTTCCTCCTCGGTTCTTTCACTTTCGTCTTCATTGTTCCCCTTGCTCTTTATCTTGTTTACTTTCCTCTTCCCCATTATTCCATTTGTCATTCACTCCAGGTGTCCATTTCTTGATGGCTTCCCTAGATTAAAATATCTCTCCCCTTCTCTCACAATTTCTGTGGGCTGTTTCTCAACCTTTAACATGCATATAAATCACCTGGAACACCTCATTAAAATGCACGTTCTGATTTCTTACACCTGGGGTGGAGCCTGAGGATATTCATTTCTAACCAAAATCCCAAGTGTTTCTGCTGCTGCTACCCTTTGAGTAGCAACGTTCTACTGCAATGTTTAACCTTGACGACACAGGAGAACCACTTGAGTAGCTTTAAAAACTAGCACCGATGCCTGGGTCCTACCCCAGATATTCTGATGTAACACAACGGGAGTATGTCCTGAACATCAGAATTTTTTTGTTTCCCAGATGAAAACATCATATAACCTTACACATGACCTACACTTACTTGCATATCCATCATTCTGTTCCAACAAAGTCCCAGTTTATTAAGGAGGGAAACAGTATATTTTGTATCATTGTATTCTTCATATCCTGCAGGATGAGTGAAACAAAGTATACAAGAAAAAAATGGCAAATAATATATTCATGTGGTCAAAGTAATAGAAGAAACTAAACTAGGCATGTTAATACATAAATTTAGCCAACAGTTTGTTTTTATGATATCATTTTGAATTTTGAATTAGTTTTGTAATTTTATAAAAATGCTCAGCTGTTAAAGTTTGTAGATCTTTAAAATCACTACTAATTTCGCAATGCAGTATATCTTTCATATCTTGAGTTTTTGTTGCCTAGGTGTAGTCAATAGGAGTATAATTTTAAGAAAAAGCTAAAAATACTGATCACATTTTAAAATGTCAGTATTTAGATTGACTTCACAATTAGAGAAAGCAAAATTCCTGTCAAAAATAATTTTTTAAATAATGCAAATATTTTGCAAAAATCTTTACCCTTACTGACTCTGCTACAAACCCTAACACACTTTCTACTTTTCAAGTTCTAGAATATAAAAGAGGGGTCCAATAATATGTTGGTAAAGAATCTCCTTCAGGGTATTGCTTTCATCATTTTTTCCCCTGTAGGTTAAGAAAACTTTTTATCCTCCAAAGACCTCTCTCTGTCTTAAAGCATGTTAGCAGCCTTGCCAAAAATTAATGATACATGTAATCTTAGCCTGCTATAGGGTATGTTATTGCATTTGTGGTTTTTTTATGCTAGAAGATAATATGCTTCCTCTTATTAAGCAAGTCGGATTTGCCTAAAACAATACAACTTTCTGAGCAGCTCCATTCTGCCTTTTTGACAGATAAGGTTCAAAGCTTCATAGCATAACTGAATTAGGCCATCTTACCAGTCATAACCAGTCAGAAGTGCATCAAGACTGACTGCTTTTATTCAATATCTTAACTGTTTATACCCAGTAGCAAGGTTGCTGCCCAGTTTAGAGGATCTTCATGATATCCTCCAGAACAGTAACTACAGAAGATGTCTCCAGTGCAAACTCAGAATAATTTTTCCTTTTTTAAGCTTCACTCATAGACAAGAAGCACAATATTATGAACAATAGATGTCGTTGTACAACAGAGAGCCTAGAAGTAATTTCCCTGAATTCCCAGAGTCACAAAGTAGTCTATGGCTTATGGTTTCAGTTGCCCAAACCCTACTGTTGCCTAACTATAGGAGCCCTGGAGGAAAGGAAGTATATAGCCCTTCCAGAGTATATCTCATATTTGGGAATCCAGGCACTCATTAACCCCTTCACCTGTGACAATTAGAGGGTAATGAGTGATCAAGGACTAAACTGACCAATATAATTTATATCCAAACAGACATTTCTGAAATAAGAGGGGATGCTGTAATTATACCAGCACACCAGGTGTTAACCTGGATTGTCCTATGCAAACTTACATATAATTAGCCTGATACACAGGTGAAATGAATGAGCTTCTGAATTCATACATTTCTGAATATGCACCCATACTCACTAAGTCTATGAGTTCTCTCTTTACTGAAATAAATAATTGTTATTAAACGGTATTCTACTGTCCTTTTGTGTGCCTTCTGTCTTCAAATTCCTTTATTTTTTTTGAGACGGAGTCTCCTGTCACCCGGGCTGCAGTGCAGTGGCATGATCTTGGCTCACTGCAACCTCCGCCTCCTGGGTTCAAGTGATTCTCCTGCCTCAGCCTCCTGAGTAGTTGGGATTACAGGTGTGCACCACCATATCCAGCTAATTTTTGTATTTTTAGTAGAGATAGAGTTTCACCATGTCGATCAGGCTGGTCTTGAACTCCTGACCTCAGGTGATCTGCCCGCCTTGGCCTACCAGAGTGCTGGGATTACAGGCGTGAGCCACTGCACCCAGCCTTAAAAATATTTAAAGATAAAAAATACATTGGAGTTTGTCTTATGCTTTATGCAATTTTTATGTTTTTATACAATTTAAATTATAGCAATTAATGTCATAAGTCATTTCAGCTTTTCATGGGTAGCCAAAAATTAATGGCCACTTCCTTTTTATTTTTTATTGTATGTAAAGTATACAATATGATTTTTGATATACATATGCATATGAAATGATTACTACAGTTTAAACGAATTTACCTCTATCTCCTTCCATGGTTACCGTTTATGTGTAGATGGGGGAAAGGTTAAGAACATCTTCAATCTATTAGCAAATTTTCAGTATAGAGTATTGTTAACTCCAGTCCACAGGCTATGTATTAAATATTCTAATGATTTATTTATCCTACATAACTACAAATTGTACCCCTTTACCTACTTCTCTCTTTTTCCTCTGTCTCTCCACTCCTGGTAATCCCTGTTCCATTCTCGGTTTCTATTTGCATTTTTTTTCAAAAGATTCCATGTATAAATCAGATCATACAGCATTTTCCTTTAGGAGTCTACCTTATTTCATTTAGCATAATGTCCTCCAGGTTCAGCCACGTTGTTACAAATGGCAACATCTCTTTCTTTTCAAAGGCTGAGTAATATTCCATTTCATGTGTGTGTGAGTGTGTGTGTGTGTGTACATATGCACACAGTCATGCTTTGCTGAACGACAGGGATACACTCTAAGAAATGCAACATAAGGCGATCTCATCATTGTGTGCACATCATCATCTAGTGTACTTCCACAAACCGAGATGATAGAGCCTACTCTGTATAGGTTATATGGTATAGCCTATTGCTCCTAGGCTACAAACCTGTATGGCTTGTTACTATACTTAATACTTTAGGCAACTGTAACACAATGGTAAATACTTGTATATCTAAACATAGAAAAGACACAGTAAAAATACAGTATAAAGGATAAAACATGATACACCAATATAGGGCGATTACGACGAATGGAGCTTATAGAACTGGAAGTTGCTTGGACTGGAAATTGCTCCAAGTGAGTCGTGAGTGAGTGGTGAGTGAATGTGAAGCCCTAGGACGTGACTGCATGCTACTGATGACTTTATAAACACTCTACACTGAGGCTACACTAAATTTATAAAAAGAAGTAAAGTAATTATGGTACAACAGCTATGATGCCACCAGATGACAGCAATATCTGAGCTCCGTTATAATCTTCTAGGACCGCTGTCGTATATGCTGTCTATCGTTGACCAAACGTCATTATGTAGCACATGACTGTACTATAGTTTCCGTTTATCTGTTGATAGATACTTAAGTTGTTTCTAACTCTTGGCTACTAATGGCCACTTCTTAAAGGATGTTCACTAAGCATGTTTTTCATTTCCTCTCTGATTTTGATTTCTCATACATTTCTTTAAAGCAAATGTGAAAATTAAAATCAGAGTTTAGACTGAATGACTGCTAGTTGCCTTTATTCTAGTAAATGTTGTAAGTCTATTTGTATGAAAAAAAATAACACCGCTTTGAAGTTAGGACTAGTCATTTTATGCTGATATTTAAAGTTGTTTCCCAAACACTTATCTTTTAATTGATAACTAATTGTATACAGGCAGTTCTTTCATTTTTGCATAAAGGTTTCTTTAAAAATGTGTTTTAAGGTTTATAAATTGAACAACAGGCTTTTATGTTATAAGTCTTTGCGTTTTCATCTAGCCATAATGTGTCCTTTGGTGACCCTGCTCACTACACCAAACTGTCAAGCAAAAAACTGTGCACAGGTTGTCGATTCCAGGAGAGAATTTGAACATGGGGGATAGCAAAGATCATCACTGTTTCAACCACTCAGTATAGAAGTCTATACACTCTGTCCACTGCATACCAGAATCAAGAAAAACACAACACAGTTAAGCCCTAGATGGTGCAGTGCGTTACTCAAATACAGGAATGACAGAGTAAGATCAGCTCCTGTGGTGGGTGTAGGTCCCGCATGGCCAGCAGGTTTCTCTAGGCACCTGATTTAGGGGTATTGGCCTGCACACACCCCTCATGGGCAGCAGCAGAAGGACTTTGACTCAGACTCCTCCTCCATGGGAGCTGAGAGTGTGTCTGAGGGCCACTGACACACATGCTTAAGCAGGACAAAAACACATACGATTGAAACAGGGCAGGATATTCCCACACAAGGTAGTAAGCCCAGGAGAGACTGTGTGGGCTCTTTATCTCGTGGTAAAAGGGGTGAAAGACTGTGCATGTGAGACAACTTTTCACAACAGTCATAATCTGTATTACACTGACATAATTTACCATTGTATTCTTTACAGGCAATTTAGGATGTTTCTTAAATAGTCAAGTCACAAAATGGGAACATACAAATCACTAAGTATGAAAAGGGCCAGAACATCCATTCCTGGTTTTGCTGTTACCTCAAATATATTCCAGAGATATTTGTTTGGAAACAGAAACATGATAATTTTTAATCTATTGATATTAAAAAATCAATAGATTTATTAATAGTGTTCTTACTGCGACTATTAGAGGAATAAATAAATTACAATCCACCCATCACATACTTTATTACAACCCCCTCTATGAAAAGTGTGCTGTTTTATAAGAAGGAAATATCTCTAACAAGGGTGACTAACTTGTGACTACATGAAAATTTTAAAATGAGCCATCATAAGCATCTTTTGAGGGCTGTCAGACTGCTCAAGTGAAGAGAATAGGAAATCTATTAAAAAAAAAAAAAAAAGCAGGTCAGAGCAAGGGAAGTGCAAATTAAAATCAGGTAAGGCTTAAGCAATGTGAAAGAGCATTTTATAAGAAAGTCCAAATCTAGTTACACAATACATCATAGGCAGGAAGCCAAGCAGAGAATCAATCAAAACTGGTTATGATCAAGGTGGATTCAAGGATGGAAGAATATAGAAAAGATTACATGTTTAATCTTGATTTTTACTGAAGACATGAATGACATTTTCACTTCCAAATTTTCTTTAGGAAAAAGGTCAGAGATATTAGATCAAACACTATACAATTCATAGATACTGCTAATTTTATTAAGGAGTAGAAATAACTACCGATAATTATATGCTCCCCAGCATTTCTTTTTTCTTGTTTTTCGTTTATTTTTGTTGTTTTGCGACAGAGTCTTGCTCTTGTTGCCCAGGCTGGAGTACAGTGATGAGATCTTGGGTCACTGCTATCTCTGCCTCCCAGGTTCAAACGATAGTCCTGCCCCAGCGTCCCGAGTAGCTGGGATTACAGGCACCTGCCACCAGTCTCATCGAATTTCTGTATTTTTAGTAGAGACAGAGTTTTGCCATGTGGCAATACTGGTCTCAAACTCCCGACCTAAAGTGATCCACCCACCTCGGCCTCCCAAAGTGCTGGGAATTACAGGAGTGAGCCACTGCACCTGACCTCCCTAGCATTTTTAAATAACTGACAGATGAAATTGTAAAAATGTAGCTTAACTGCTAGATTTCCTTCTCTCTCTGTAAAGTAAGGATTGACAATAGTGTTCCCCTTAAATGATTGTTGTAAAGACTAAATGCAATTATATAAATTAATTTTATACAACAGTTCCTGGCATGTGGTAAGTGCTCAAATAACATTATTGTTGGTATTTAGAAAACCAAGAAAATTTTAAAGACATATATAGGATCAGCAAGCAAACAAAGGTTGAAACATAAGACTCACTAATAATTGTGTCTCAGCCTTTACTCTGCCATCTTTCATCTTTCTCAATGTACTTCATTTTTCTGAGCCTTTTTTAAAATTTTTTTTTACTCTGCATTTATAAAACTGAGGTTGAACTGGATTACCTCTATGGTCTCTTCTAGCACATCTATAATTTTTAGAACCTGGTGTGTCAATAATTTGAACATTTTTATAGGATTGCTGTCTAGCATATATATATTTCCTTAAACTATTTTTCATATTTATAGTTTCCTTATATATCTCTTTATAAGGTTCTGAATTTCATATATTGTGCAAACATGAGGGCAACTTCCAAAACCAAAAATCTTCTGGAATTAACTCTTAAAGGCAGAGTATGGAGTTAAATATCTATTACTCTTTAATATATAACTATGAGCATATTAAACATGTCCCACAAGATAAACAATTTGACTCCGAATCCCCATCTCAAACAGTAAACCTAGCAGATGATGTGGTCTATATTTGGCAATTACTCCGTCTGAATAATAGTGAAGTTTTCTCTTTCATAAATACATTTTTATCTACATAGTTCAGTCACTTGGCAATTTCTATACTATTTTTAAATTAAGTAAGCTTCTTTGTTACAATTGTTTATGAGGGAGAGAAGTTATTATCAGATGACACTAGAGAGGTGTCATAAAGGAAAAGGAGAAGAGTTTGATTCACACTTTGTAAAGCTATGACCAAAATTGGAATCGTTCAAATTGTGTGTGTGTGCACGCGCGTATGTGCATGTGTGCGTGCGTGTGTGTGTGCGTGCGCGTGCATGTGCGTGTGTGTGGTTTAAGGTCACTGCTTTATTAGAATTAACCCATTTAAATACAATTAATTTATAACTTCTCTGGGGGAAAAGGAAGCACATATGCCAAAGAGAAGGATGGATCCCAATTTAATTTGTATTTTAATTTGCATTCATTTTATTTTTATTTTAATTTGCATTTCTCCTTATATGAGTAAATTTAGATATTTTTCCTACTGCTAAGGGAGCGTAAACCCTCAATCTCCTAATCAAGTGTGCCTATTACGCTAAAGAGTCTCTCGCTGTGATTCCAATCATTTTTACACCAAACCACAGAAAATTGCATAGAATACTCAAAAACAAGCCTGAAGGGATTAAAATTACAACACAAATGAAATCAACTGAGGTTGTAATAATAATGATATTTTCAACATCATCATTACTATATGTTACATTTATTCGGTGCTTTCTACGGACAAAGTACTATTCTAAGGGCTTTACATGTATTAATATATGTAATTCTCACAACATGCCTCGGTACAGTAACAGTTGTTATCCTCATTTCACAGGTGAACGAGTTGAGACACAAGGGAGTTTTTAATAAGTCAGGGTCTATAACTTTAAATTTGGTAGCATTTTTTTGCATTGTTTGTAGTTTAATCCTTTTCAATAATTTAAAAGTTTTTACAAATCAGAAAATGTTAGAAAATATCACCAAATTTTTAGTAATGTGGCACATATAATAAGTGTTCAGTATGTGGTTGATTAAGATTTTCAAGGCAGTATATGATTCTATAATTCCTTCCCATATGCTGTGACAATCAAGGAATGTTTATACACACAGCAGTTCAATAATTAAACACGTTGCCCTTTAAAATGACATTCTTTATAATATTTACAGTATCCATATAGCCCAGTTTTTTAAATCAAGCTTTTTATAATAGGAAAGACTGATGATGTCAGATAAATGTAAGTAAGTTCAATATGTACAGAGAAATGTAAATGTTTTTACATTGAAAAACTGACAATGTCAGAGAAATGTAAATCAAAACCACAATGAGATACCATCTCGTGCCACTTAGAGTGGCAATTATTAAAAGTCAAAACAACAGATGCTGGCAAGACTGTGGAGAAATAGGAATTCTTTTATGCTGTTGGTGGGAATGTAAATTAGTTTAATAATTAAGGAAGACAATGTGGCAGATTCCTCAAGGATCTAGAACCAGAAATACCATTTGACCCAGCAATTCCATTACTGGGTATACCCAAAGAAATATAAATCATTCTTTTATAAAGATACATGCATGTGTATGTTTACTGCAGTACCATTCGCAATAGCAAAGACATGGAATCAACCCAAACACCCATCAGTGATAAACTGGATTTTAAAAATGTGGTGCATATACACCATGGAATACTGTGTCGCCATAAAAAGGAGCAAGATTATGTCTCTTGCAGGGACATGGATGAAGCTGGAAGTCATTATCTTCACCAAACTAACACAGTAACAGAAAACCAAACACCACATGTTCTCACTCATAAGTGGGAGCTGAACAATGAGAACACATGGACACAGGGAAGGTAACAACACACACTGGGGCCTATCAGCTGGGCAGGGGAAGGGAGAGCATTAGGATAAATAGCTAATGCATGCAGGACTTAATATCTAGGTGATGGGTTGATAGATGCAGCAAACCACCATGACACACGTTTACCTATGTAACAAACCTGCATGTCCTGCACATGTATCCCAGAACTTAAAATAAATTTAAAAAAAGAAAGACTGACAATGTCAGCAAATACTCTACAGGTCAGTAATTATATAAACAAAGAATAGTACTGGGAAATTAATATTTTAATAAATTAAGATATACCACCAAAATCAAAATGCTTTGTTAGTTTTTTTGCATCATTCTCTCTTATTGACTTGGTATGTGAATTTTCAAACTGTCAACGACTTTTTTTAAAAGAAAGCATAAAGGTAGGTGATACTACATTATGTAAAGTGACAAGTTAAAATGAATTTTGAAATTATTTAGTTCCATTTTATAATTTAACATTTGAAATATAAATTATCTTGCACGCAGCAAGATAAATGGGAATAAATATCTCAAAAATTATGATATTCATTGAATCATGTAACTATGCCAATTTTTGTCATAAAAAGTTCTTTTATATATTTTTTCGAACTTTGTTTTGTAATTACATTGACAAGGAAAATGATGGGATACAGTTTTCTAAACTAGCCTATAGAAATGATGATTATAACATTAAGTGTTGTTAAGCAATCTACACACCACACACGGGAGCCTTTCGGGGGGTGAGGGGGAAGGGGAGGAAGAGCATTGGAACAAATATGTGATGCATTAGGGACTTAAAACCTAGATGATGGGTTGATAGGTGCAGCAAACTACCATGGCACATGTATACCTATGTAACAAACCTGCACATTCTGCACATGTATCTCATAACTTAAAGTTAAATAATAATGAAAATTATTATCAAGCAATAACATTTAAGTGCATTACTTGTGGTAATTGAAATATGTTACAGAGACTAAGTTAAGAATGGCAAAATACTAGGCCTCAATTCAGTCAACAAGGGACACACAATAAAGCAATTTTATTTATCTCTAACATTTATAATCCCAACTTTATCTTTACCTAGAAATATAATAAATTCCATTATCTCATAATTCTATTTTCTAGTGCTTAAAGTTTTTTCACAAATTCTGCTGTACACATTTCTGTTACCTTTTGCTTAACTCAATGCATAGCAATTAATAGATAATGCATGTTTAAATAAATAAATTCCTATATCAAAAATGCATTTTTCTACAATTTTTAAAGAAATCTATTTAAAGTTTCCCATCTGTGACATCATAAACGTATTTTGCATAAAAGTATAGTCAATACTTCTTTCTAAACTATATATTTGATTCTTATTGTTTTACTAGCTTTTAAATCTGTGCCCTTTTGTTACTTTTGAATTAAAAATTGCTGGAAGTTTCATTTTAAAATTATCTTTTTTCTTTTTTATGCAAAAAGAGAAAGGCTTGTTAAAGAACACTAATCCCTCATTTCTCTTCCAATTTTTGATCTTATTCTGAGAACATCTTCCTTTAAAGCTTCACGCTTACTTTTGTTTCATTTACCTGTGAGTCCGAGTTAGTGTCTCCACTCCCATTTCTTTTGTTTATAATTTTTAGCTATATGCTTGTTACTACCTCTATGCCTCTGCTGAACTGGCTTTTCTAAAAACATCATCTCCAAATATGTGACTGCTGATTTCATACACTAAGGGTACAGTCATTTCTAAAATGCCAGTTCAGCACTATGGAGTAGAAGTACTGAATAACATGACGTGAAAAATAGTGAACTATCGTAGATTTCATACTGTTGTTATAATAATGATTCATGACAGTTGCTATTAAGATGGGAGACAAAAAAAAATCCCCAAGGCCATTTGATTCTCCTCCCAATTAATACAAATATATTAAATCTTTAATTTGTACACCAGCACAATAATTAAAATATTTACATGTATCTATCGGAATAGTAAATTATTAAAAATTGAATTCTTTAGTTCTAGAGGGATAGGTATATACATTAACTATATAACTGACATCTTGTATTTTAGCATTTTTCTGGTTTGTATGTTTAGCATTTAAATGGTATTGGAACTAGTACTTTTGGGGAATTTTGACTATATATTTGTCAAAAACTTGTCCAGCCTATGGGATACTGCCATCTGGTAAACCACCGCTGATAGGCATTGATCCAGACACACAGTGAAATCTCAAATACCACAACGCTTCCTCTTTTAGAGATAAATTTAAGAGCCATTGATGATGATTAAATATTTTTATTAAATAGTATATAATTAGAAAAATGAATATAATTAAATAAGTGGAAGTCATTGGATTTGTAAGATATTTTGTTTGACATATTTATGGTTTTTGGTCATGATTCATAGTTGCAATGTGATAAATGTAACTATCAAACATTAGAACTTAATCATTCTATTTGACTGTATTTTTGTACCTGTTAACCAGCCTCTCATCATTCCTCTGTCCCACTCTTGCTATCCTTTGGTCACTATCATTCTACTCTCTACCTCCATGAGATCAATTTTTTTAACTCCCACATGTGAGTGAGAACATGCAATACTAGTCTTTCTGTTCTGGGTTTATTTTATTTAACATAAAGACCGTCATTTCTATTGATATTGCTGCATAATTGCTGCACATAATTTTATTTTTTATGGTCAGATAGTATTCCATTGTGTATATATCATATTTCCTCTATCCATCTGTAGATAGACCCTAACATTGATTCCATATATTTGCTATTGCAAATAGTGCTACAATATACATGGGGTGCAAATATCCTTTTGATATACTGATCTCCTTTCCTTTTGATAAATACCCAGTAGTGGGATTGCTGCATCCTATGGTAGTTCTGTTCTTAGTTTTAGTTTTTTGGTTTTATTTTGAGAAATCTTTACACTGTTTTCCATAATGGCTGCATTAATTTGCATTCCCACCAACAGTGTATGACAGTTTCCTTTTCTCCACATCCTCGTCAGCATCTTCTATTTTTTGTCATTTCATAAATAGTAATTCTGGGGTAAGATGATATCTCACTGTGGTTTTGATTTGCATTTTTTCAATGATAGGTGATGTTGAACATTCTTTCATATACCTATTAGCCATTTGTATGTCCTGATTTGAGAAATGTCTGTTTATCGCTTTGCTCCCTTTTGAATGGGATAATTTGGTTTCTTACCACTGAGTTATTTCAGTTATCTGTATATTCTTTGTTCTTTCTGCTCATTAGTTTCTAGTCAAGTGATTAGTTTAAAAATGTTTTCCCCCATTAAACAGTTTGTCTCTTTATTGATTATTTCCTTTGCTGTGCAGAAGCTTTTTAGTTTAATATACTCTATTATTCCATTTTTTTTCTTTTGCTGCCTGTGGTTTTAAAGTCTTAACCATAAAATCTTTGGCTAGACCAATGCAATGAAATTTGTTCTTTAGTTTTCTCCTCATATCTGAATATTTTCAAGTGTTACATTTAAGTCTTTAATTCATTTTGAGTTGATTTTTGTATGTGGTGAGAGATAGGGATTTAGTTTCATTCTGCATAAGGATATCCAGTTTTCCCAGTACCATTTATTGAAGAAGCTGTCTTTTCCCCAATATATGTCCCCGGCATCTTTGTTGAAAATCAGGTGGTTGCAAATATGTGAACTTATTTCTGGGTTGTTTCTTCCATTCCTTTGGTCTATGTGTTTGTCTTTATGCCAATTCCACAGTGTTTTGGTGGTTACCAAAGCTATACACTACATTTTGAAGTCGCGTGGTGTGAAGCCTCAAGCTTTTGTTCTTCTTTTGCTCAGGTTTAATTTGGTAACTTGAGCTCTTTTAAAATTCCAAACAAACTTTAGATTTTTTTTTATATTTCTGTGAAAAAATCGCATTGGTGTTTTATAGCAGTTGAATTGCATTATGGATTGCTCTGGGTAGTATGGTAATTTTAGCAAAATTAATTCTTCCAGTCCATGGCCATGGGTTGTCTTTCCATTTGTTTGTATCTTTTTCAATCACTTTCATCAGTGTTTTGTAGTTTTCCTTGTAGAGGTCTTTCACAGTCTTGATTAAATGTATTCCTAGGTTTTTGTTTTTATGCAGCTGTTAAAAAAAAAAAAAAAAAAGGATTGCCTTCTTTATTTCCTTTTCTGCTAGTTCATTATTGGTGAACAGATATGCTACTGATTTTTGTATGTTGATTTTATGTCCTGCAACTTTACTGAATTTATTTATCAGGTCTAAGAGTCTTTTGGTGGAGTGTTTAGGTCTTTGTATATGTAAAATTATGTCACCTACAAACAGATCATTTGACTTCTTTTTTTCCAATTTAGATGACTTTATTTTTTTTCTCTTGCCTGATTGCTCTGGCTGGGACTTGGCATCCTTGTCTTGTTCCAGTTCTTAGAGGAAAGACTTAGCTTCTCCGAGTTCAGTTTGATGTTAGCTGCAGGTTTGTCACAACATCCCTTCATGATAGAAAAAAAAAAAAAAAAAAACAACTCTGAGGCAGAGCTTGCAGTGAGCCGAGGAGATCACACCACTGCACTCCAGCCTGGGCGACAGAGCGAGACTCCATCTCTAAATAAATAAATAAATAAAAAATAAAGTAAAATAAAATAAACTCTTAACAAACTAGGCAAAGAAGGAGCATACTTTAACATCATAATAGCCTTTGGGCCTACATCCTTTATTATATTACGTTCTTTATGAGGCATGTTCTTTTAAGTTTATTGAGAGTTTTTATCATGAAGGGATATTTTGTCAGATGTTGTTTCTATCTATTGTGATGATCATGTTATTTGTCCTTCATTCTACTGATGTTATGTATCATGTTTATTAATATGTGTATGTTGAACCATCCTTGCATCCCTGGGATGAATCCCACTTAAATATGCTTTATTATCTTTTTGATGGCCTGTTGGATTCAGTTTGTTAATATTTTGTTGAGGATTTTGCATCTATATTCATCATGAATATTGGTCTGTAGTTTTGTTTTTTGTTGCATCATTGTCTGATTTTGGCATCAGGATAATAGTATCAGTGTAATGAGTTAGGAAGTATTCCCTCCTCTGTAATTTTTGGGAATACTTTGAATAGAATTGGTGTTTGTTATTCTTGTAAATATGGTCGAATATAGCAGTGAGGCCATCCAGTCTGGGGATTTTCTCTGTTAGGAGACATAAAATAAGTTTAATTTTCAATGCAAGAGTACATGTGCAGGTTTCTTACATGGGTATGTTGTGTGATCCTGAGGTTTGGGGTACGAATGATTCCATCACCCAGGTAGTGAGCATAGTACCCAGTAGGTAGTCTTTCAATCCTTGTTCCCTTCCTTCCTCACCCTCTATAGTAGTCCCATGTTTTTGTTGCCATCTTAATGTCCGTGAGTATTCAATTTTTAGCTCCCACTTAAAAATGAGAACATGCGACATTTAGTTTTCTTTTCCTGTGTAAATTCACTTAGGATAATGGCCTCTGGCTGCATCCATGTTGCTGCAAAGGAGATGATGTCACTCTTTTTCATGACTGCTTAGTATTCCATTACATATATATCACATTTTTCTTTGTCCAGTCCACTGTTTATGAGCACCTAACTTGATACCTTATCTTGCTGTTGTGAATAGTGCTGCAATAAACATGTGAGTGCATGTGTCTTTTTAGTAGAATGAATTTTTTGAGGATATATACAGGTTAATGAGATTGCTGGGTTAGATGGTAGTTCTGAGTTCTTTAAGAAATCTCCGAATTTCTTTCCACAGTGGCTGAACTAATTTGCATTCCCACCAAGAGCGTATAAGCGTTTCCTTTTCTATACAGCCTTACTAGCATCTATTGTTTCTTGACTCTCTTATAATGGCCATTCTGACTGGTGTGAGACAGTATCTCACTGTGGTTTTTATTTGCATTTTTCTGATGATTAGTGATGTTAAGCATTGTTTCATATGTTTGTGGGCCACTTGTTGCATCTTCTTTTGGGAAGTGTCCATATCTTTTGCCTACTTTTTAATGGGTTTTTTGTTTGTTTGTTTGTTTGTTTTTTTGCTTGTTGGTTTGTGTAAGTATCCTATAGATTCTGGATATTAGACTTTTGTCAGATACATAATTTGCAAATATTTTCTCCCATTCTGTATGTTGTCTATTTACGCTGTTGACAGCTAATTTTGCTGTGCAGAAGCTCGTTTAATTGGGTCACAATTCAATTTTTGTTTTTGTTACAATTGCTTTTGAGGACTTAGTCATAACTTCTTTCCCAAGGCCAATGTCCAGAATGGCATTTCCTAGGTTTTCTTCTAGGATCCTTTTAGTTTTAGGTCTTACATTTAAATCTTTATCCCATATTAAGTTAATTTTTGTATATGGTGAAAGATAGGCATCCAATTTCATTCTTCTGCATATGGCGAGCCACCCATCCTAGCACTATTTATTGAATAGTGAGTGAGTCCTTTTCCCATTGTTTGTTTGTATTGACTTCATCAAAGAACAGATGGCTGAAGGGCACAACTTTATTAGGGGTTCTGTGTTCTGTTCCATTGATCTTTGTGTCTGTTTTTGTACCAGTACCATACTCTCTTGGTTACTGTAGTCTTAGAGTATTGTTTGAAGTTGGGTAGTCTGATGCCTCTGGCTTTGTTCTTTTTGCTTAGGATTGCTTTGTCTATTTCAGTTCTTTTTGGTTCCATATGCATTTTATGATAGTTTTGCCTAATTTTTTATTTTTGTAGGAATAACACTGAAGCTGTAACTAGTTTTGGGAAGTATGGCCATTTTAATGATATTGATTCTTCCAGTTCATGAGTATGGAATCTTTTTCCATTTGTTTGTGTCATCTCTGATTTCTTTCAGCTGTTAGTTCTGCTTTTAGAGATCTTTCACCTCCTTGGTTAGATGTATTCCTATGTATTTTATTTTTTGTGCATATGCAGCTACTGTAAATCAGATTGTGTTATTGATTTGGCTCTCTGCTAGTGGTCTATTGATCTTGTGTATCCTTTCAAAGAACCAACTTTTATTTTTGTTTCCTCTTTGTATAAATTTTTGAATCTCACTTTTGTTTAGTTCTGCACTGATTTTAGTCATTTCTTTTCTTCTGCTAGCTTGGAGGTTAATTTGTTCTTGTTTATCTACTTCTCCTAGGTGTGATGTTAGATTGTTAATTAAAGATCTTCTAACTATTTTAGCTGAGCATTTAGTACTGCAGACTTTCTCCTTAACAATGCTTTTGCTGCATTCCAGAGATTTTGGTATGATGGGTCCCAATTTTCATTTATTTCAAAGAATTTTTTAAATTTTGTGTTAATTTTGTTGTTTACCCAAAAGTCATTCTGGAGTAAGTTGTTTAAGTTCCATGTAATTGGGTGGTTTTGAGAGATCTACTTGGTATTGATTTTTATTGGTAGAAATTGGTTGGTAAGATTTCAATGTTTTTTTTTTGACGTTATTGACACTGATTTGTGTCTAAGTATGTGGTAGATCTTGGAGTGTGTTCCACGTGCAAATGAGAAGAATGTATAGTCTGTGACTGATGGGTGGAGTTTTCTGTAAATGTCTAGTAGGTCTGATTAGACAAGTGTTGAATTTGCATCCAGAATTTCCTTCTTAGCGTTCTGCCCTGGTGATCTAACTCTCTTAGTAGGGTGTTGAAGCCCATGTGGGGAGACTTTTTATAACTGATTCCATCTTATTGCTCATTACTGGTCTGTTTAGGTTTTCTATTTCTTTCTAATGCAATCTTGGTTGGTTGTGTTAACAAAAATTTAACTATTTCTGCTGGGTTTTCTGGTTTGATCAAGTATAGTTATTTATTATAGTCTTTGATCTTTTGTATTTCTGAGGTATCAGTTGTAATGCCTCCTTTTTTGCTACTCATTCTAGTTTTTTGGGGTCTTTTTTCGTTTAGTCTAGGTAGTGGTTGATTTATTGATTTTGCTCATCTTTTTGTAAAAAAAAAAACACAATTTTTTGTTTTGTTGATCCTTTGTATTGTGTTTTTAGTCTCCCTTTTTTTAAATTTCTGCTCTGATCTTTATTGCTTTTCTTCTAACCATTTAGGGTTTAGTGTATTCTTACTTTTTCAGTTCCCTAAGGTTCACGATTAAGATTGTTCACTTGAAACCTTTCTACTCTTTTAATATATGTGTTTGTTGCTATAAACTTTCCTCCTAGCCATGCTTTGGCTGGCATGTTGTGTTTTGACTTTCATTTGTTTTGAGATGCTTTTTTAAAATTTCTTTCCTTATTTCTTTATTGACCCAGTGGTCAATTGGGAGCATGTTGTTTAATTTCTATATGTTCATACTATTTTGAAAGTTTCTCTTGTTATTGATTTCTAGTTTTATTTCATTGTTGTCTGATAGTTGACAAGATTTCAATTTTTTATTATTATTATTATACTTTAAGTTCTAGGGTACATGTGCATAACGTGCAGGTTTGTTACATATGTATACTTGTGCCATGTTGGTGTGCTGCACCCATCAACTCATCAGCACCCATCAACTCGTCATTTACATCAGGTATAACTCCCAATGCAATCTCTCCCCCCTCCCCCCTCCCCCTTCCCCCCTCCCCATGATAGGCCCCGGTGTGTGATGTTCCCCTTCCAGAGTCCAAGTGATCTCATTGTTCAGTTCCCACCAATGAGTGAGAACATGCGGTGTTTGGTTTTCTGTTCTTGTGATAGTTTGCTAAGAATGATGGTTTCCAGCTGCATCCATGTCCCTACAAAGGACACAAACTCATCCTTTTTTCTGGCTGCATAGTATTCCATGGTGTATATGTGCCACAGTTTCTTAATCCAATCTGTCACTGATGGACATTTGGGTTGATTCCAAGTCTTTGCTATTGTGAATAGTGCCGCAATGAACATACGTGTGCATGTGTCTTTATAGCAGCATGATTTATAATCCTTTGGGTATATACCCAGTAATGGGATGGCTGGGTCATATGGTACATCTAGTTCCATATGGTACATCTAATTCCTCAAGGATCTTGAGGAATCGCCATACTGTTTTCCATAATGGTTGAACTAATTTACAATCCCACCAACAGTGTAAAAGTGTTCCTATTTCTCCACATCCTCTCCAGCACCTGTTGTTTCCTGACTTTTTAATGATCGCCATTCTAACTGGTGTGAGATGGTATCTCATTGTGGTTTTGATTTGCATTTCTCTGATGGCCAGTGATGATGAGCATTTTTTCATGTGTCTGTTGGCTGTATGCATGTCTTCTTTTGAGAAATGTCTGTTCATATCCTTTGCCCACTTTTTGATGGGGTTGTTTTTTTCTTGTAAATTTGTTTGAGTTCTTTGTATGTTCTGAGTATTAGCCCTTTGTCAGATGAGTAGATTGCAAAAATTTTCTCCCATTCTGTAGGTTGCCTGTTCACTCTAATGGTAGTTTTCTTTTGCTGTGCAGAAGCTCTTTAGTTTAATGAGATCCCATTTGTTAATTTTGGCTTTTGCTGCCATTGCTTTTGGTGTTTTAGACATGAAGTCTTTGCCCATGCCTATGTCCTGAATGGTTTACGTTTTTGTTGAAGCTTGTTTTGTTGCCTAACATATAGTCTATTGAGTGCTGATGCGACAAATGTGTATTCTATAGTTCTTAGAAAATGGTACTTTAAATGTCTGTTAAGTTCCTCTGATCATTGTTTCTTTGTTAATTTTCTGTCAATATGATCTGCCTAATGCTGAGAGTAGGTGTTGAGGTCCCCACCTGTTAACTGTATTAGAGCCAACTTGATATTTGTTTATTTTAGGGTTTCCAATGTGCTACATAGAGTTTGTTCATTCTTTTTTATTCTTTTTCTTATATTTTTTGGTCTAAAATAATTGAAAAGATCTGTCTTCATGTTCTGAAATACATTCTTCTGCTTAATCTATTCTATTTTTAAGGTTCTTAAATTTATACTTGTATTTGAGATCTAACATTTGTTTTATGTATCTGAGTCCTCCAGTGTGGGTACATATATATTTGGAATTGGTATGTTCTCTCGTTGCATTGATTCCTTTATTCTAAAATGACCTTCTTTGTCTCTTTTTACTGTTTTTGACTTAAAGTCTGTTTTATCTGATTTAAGTGTCATGGGATCTTTAGGGTGTCACTTCACCAGCCGGAAACCTCTGTGGCCAACTGTGTCTCTGCTTAGATTTTACTTGTGCCTGCTGGGCTTCTTGTGCCTGGCAGGTTGCACTCAGCTTGAGCTACCAGTGTGGATCCCATGCCTGCCAAGGGCAAGCCAGGCGCAGAGCAGTGAGGGGTATGTGAGGGAGCAAGCACGGGGTGCAGCCCCTGCACTTAGCCAGGTGCACCAGCTGCAGCAGGTTGGGCAGCTCCAGGCACCAGCACAAGCACCAGCTTCGTGTGAGGTTTCGGCTGGAGCAGACATACCTCAAGTGGCTTCCACTGCGGGCACCAGCGTCTGGACAAGAGGAGCATGGTGGTGCCCAAAAGCTCGGAGATGCCAGGAACCACATAGCCCCAAAGAGGGTGTTAGAGCATGTCAGAGCCCTGGCTCAGGGAGCCCCAAAGTCTGGGCTCCTAGAAGGACCACAGCTCTTCTCTCCTTCTTGTCACCCACAATGTGGTGAGCGGGGGAGAAATGTTTCAGCCCTATTTGTGTTACAGCTCGTTCAGTCCTGCCATTTTGAGGGTCCGGAGTTCTTGTCCCGCATCCAAAAAGAGTGAGGTATGTGGACAAGTGGAGGGTGAGCAAGGCAGAGAGGAGCTTCTTTAAGTGACAGAAAAGCTCTCAGGAGAGCTGAGGCAGCTCCTTTCTGCAGGCAGGTTGTCCTGATGAGGGTCCAGCCCCCAGCAGAGGAGACACATGGTGGGTAGCTGCTTTCCACAGGCGGGTTGTCCCAGCAAGCATCCAGCCCACAACGGAGAGGAGACCTGTGGTGGGTAGCTCCTTTTCACAGGCAGGTCATCCAAGCGAGCGCCCAGCTCTCGGGGCAGAGGAGACCCATTGTAGATAGCTCCTTTTTGCAGGCAGGTCGTCTGGGTGAGCGTCCAGTCTCAGCGGAGAGGAGAACTGTGGTGGGGAGCTCGTTTCCTCAGGCAGGTCATCTCAGTGAGCGTCCAGCTGTCAGTGGAGAGGAGACCCATGGTGGGGAGCGCCTTTCTACAGGCAGGTCATCCCGAAGCGTCAACAAGACCCAAAGTATGTAGCTCCTTCATGCAGCAGGGAGCCATGACATCTGTGTGAGTCTGACTGATTCCAGGGTTTTTATGGGCTCAGAAGGGAGGAATCGTGTGCTGATTGGGCCATGAGTGGCCATAGG
The DNA here is from genome assembly GCF_043159975.1 of Macaca nemestrina. Lineage (NCBI taxonomy): Eukaryota > Metazoa > Chordata > Mammalia > Primates > Cercopithecidae > Macaca > Macaca nemestrina. The sequence continues at coordinate 186,229,886 of NC_092126.1, read as the reverse complement.
TGGGCCTGGAAAAAGCATGTAAGTTCTCACTCTGGACAGTGGACTCTACTTGGAATGGGCAGCCCAGGCCCCAGGCTTCAGGTAATTCCTGGCTTGCAGGAGGGGTTTCACTGGGGACCTGCCCCTTCCCACCCAGGAGCACAACTGCCTCCTGCTGCCATCAACATGTCCATGGCGCCGTGACTGTCCATGCCGAGGAGGGCCTGCAAGCCTGTGCCAAGCCACCTTCAGCCTGCCCGGCCTCCCTCCCCTGCTCTTCGGTGCCCAAAGTACAGGAGTGGGGGACCGAGGAGGCATGGTACTGACTCAAGCGTGCAGACCACCCAGCTGGGGCGCAACAGCGCCCAGGTTCAGCCACAACATTGCTCCAAAATCATAGCTGGTGCCAGGAGCAGGGGGAGGCCAGGGAGCAGGACCTGGTACTTCCAAGCCTGTGGGAGTAGGAGAAGCTTCCTGGGCCCCAAAAGCACAGGGATGCCCAGGTCTGGAGCCACAGCTGGGCAGCTGCAGCTGCATGTGGGAGTGCAGGGCCCCTGCTCCGCCAATTCATAGTGGGCAGGGCTCCTACCTTTTCTCAGCCCCCACTGAATCCATAGAGCGCACAGTCACCAGCCATGCCTCCCCGACTTCAGCCGGCAGCTTTGCAGTGGCTGTTCCAGATGGACAGCTATCACAGGTACAGCCACTTTGGCTTGCTTGGTTTCTATTTGTGTATAATTAATGTCTTTTTCCATTTCTCTACGTTCAGTCTATATGTGTCTTTACAAGTGAAGTGAGTGTCTTGTTTGCATGACATAGTTGTGTCATTTTTAAAATTCATTCAACCAGTCTATATTTTTCAGTAGAAAATTTAATCTGTTTACATTTAAATTATTACTGATATGTAATTAGTTATTTCTGTTATTTTGTTAATTGCCTTTCATTATTTTGTACTTCTTTTGTTGTTTTTTGTCATTGTTTCTCTCATTATCATTGCAGTTTGGTGATTTTCTGTAACGGTAACATTTGAGTCCCTCCTTATCTTCATTTGTGTGATTGCTCTAGCAGTGCATTTTATACATTCATGTATTCTTACAATAATATTGTCCTTTTATTTCCAAGTGTAGGACTTAAGCATTTATTATCTGGTTGGTCTAGTAGTAGTGAATTCCCTTAGTCTTTGCTTCTGTGGTAGAAACTGTATTTCTCCTTCATTTATGAAGGATAACGTTGCTGGGTATATTATTCTTTCAGAACATTGATTATATTTTCCCATTCTCTCATAGCCTATAAGGTTTCTTTAGATAATTCTGCTGTTAGTCTGATGGAGGGGTCTTAAATATGAATAGATGCTTTTCACTCACTGATTTTTTGGAATTCTCTCTTTGTCTTTGTTGTCTTTGTTGTATAATGTATTGTGTAGAAGACTTTTTTGGGTAATAGCTATTTGGGGATCTCTGAGTTTCTACATTTGGATGATTAAATATTTTGCTAGACTTTAGAAGTTTTTACCTGTTACTTCACTAAATTGGTTTTCTATGACTTTGGTCTCCTCCTGTATCTTCTGGAACACCCAAAATTTAGATATTGTTTCACTTTATCATGGTCCCTATGTCACATAGACTTTTTCATTCTTTTTTTTTATTCTTCCTTTTTTGTCTGACATAGTAATTTCAAAAGGCTTGTCTTCAATTCTGAAATTCATTCTTCTGCTTGATCCAGTCTATTTTTGAAGCTCTAAATGTGTTTTTTTATTTCATTCATTGAATGCTTCAATTCCCGAATTTCTGTTTGGTTCTTTTTTATGATATCTATCTCTTTGGTAAATTTATCGTCCATATCCCTAATTGACGTTCTGATTTATTTGTATTGTTTGTGTTTTTCTTGTATGTCACTGAGTTCCTTAAAATCAGTATTTTGAGTTCTTTTTTTTTTAATTTTATCAATTTATTTGTCATTGTAGTCCTTGTAAACATTTTCTTTTTTTCAGGTTTCTTGTCTTTATGTTGTATCTGTGCATCTGGTGCAGCAGTCACTTTTTCCAAGTTTTTGGATTGGCTTTCATATGAGAAGACATTTTACTGAAGAGGTATTGATGGTATTTGCTGCATAGGTCACTTCATTTTAGCTTTGTTTTTTATTTATTCAGCTATACACAGAATCAGTGGTGTCCATGATTTCCTCAGTGTGTTAGTCTGTGGTTTTCATTGGAGGCTGTGGTGAGGTTTTGCTGGGGATGGGGATATCAGGTGGGCCAATATTCAGGCCCCAGTGATGGCAGCAGTGGGCCAATCATGCCTATCCTTGGGACCCTGGATATGGTGAATGTGGGCCCCAGTATTAGTAGGTCTGAGCTAGCTGATTCTTGGATATTCATGCAGCTTGCTCAGATGCCAGCAGTGGAAGTGGTTGGCCAGGCAACTGTGTGGGTCCTAGGTCCTCTAGACAGTGTATGTGGCAGGGTAGTGGCAGTAGCTGTAACAGGACAACCTTTGGGCTGCCTAGTGACTCATACTGTTATTAATGGTGTTTGCAGTGGGCTGGGTGGGCTGGTCCCCAGAACCCCAGGAAGCACGTTCAACTAGGTGATGGCTGCAGTGGTAGCAGCAAAGCAGTCAGGCCCGTACCCCTGGGAGAAGTGTGCAGATACCAGCAGTGTTGGATAGTCTAGCACTATCCCCAGGACACTAGACAGTGTGCTCAGGAACTGGGATGGGGACAGTGCCAGGGAAGGTATGCCTCTTCTGTTTTCCTGGTGATACAGATGGGTACAGGCTAAGGTGGGCAGTGCAAAGTGATCCCAATTCCCGTTGAAGAATGATGAGGTGGCAGCAGCAATGGTATCCAGGGCGAAAGCCAGTTTGTAGGGAGCGTGCAAGTGCGCAGCAGCCATACTGCTCAGTGGGGGTGGGTTGCTGTTAGTGGCAATAGACATAAGCTGTTGGCTCTCAGGCTCTGGGGAGTGCACACTTTTATTCCCAGCAGCAGCACTGTCAGTGGGAATAGCAAGGAAATCCAGTCTTTGGGATGAGTGCAAGTGTACCATGGCCCTGTTGTGAGGGGTAGCAGGATTGCTGTCAATGGCAGCAGTCACAGACAGGCTGGTTCTATGCTCTGGGGAGCACATGCTTTGGCTCTCTTTATCCCGGGGGCAGCCTACTCAGTGCACCGCACCACCTTTTCTCTGGGGTTCAGGACACTGTATGCTAGAGTGCTAAATACCCAACTGGGTCCAAGCAGCATCATCCCCCTGTAGTCCTCTGGGTGAACACAGGGTAATATCACTGGGGCTCCAGGAATATGGAAAAGCAGGGGCTATTGGGCCCCAGAGAAGAACGCAGTCTGGTCGGGGCTGGATTCTTAAAATGGCAACGTAGTGCAGCCGCTTAGGTTTTGGGACTCAGCATGAGCTCTGTCTTTGGAGTAATCCCATCACGTGGTCTTCAGGCAGGTCCCTAGTCTAGTCTCAGGCCCTGTGAGGGTTGAGAGACTCTCCTGTCACTAGGGTTGTAGGGGTTCACACTGGAATGTGGACTTCTGGGGATCTCTCACCATTTCCCACACTGGGGAGCCTCTCCCGGCTCCCAGCCATCACCAGCTGAGTGAGCTGCCTCATTTCCCTGCCCTTCCTGGCGTCAGGTATTTCCTGTCATGTCTCTATTCCATTTTAGTGTTCTCTCTTAAATGCATTATTTGAAGTATGCTTACCTATTCATGATTTTGATTGTTCTTTGTGGAAAAGACTAGTTCTGGATGCCTTCAGTCAGCCATCTTGAAGCCTCCATCCTTGATTTTTACCTTTGATGTCAATTTTTAGGTGAATCTCTTCTCTAGCTCTAAATTTAAATAATGGAAATATGACTTTGCTTATGGTGATTGTGTAAAATCCGTGGAGTTTACATGCTTTACAACAGTCCATGTGGTAGCAATGTGAAGGTCCCAGAAGGTAGAAAATAACAATAAAGTTGATTTTTCTAGAAAAAATAACAGTAAAGTCCGTATCTCAAGATGGAAAAACTATAAAGCATTATATATAGCATACTATGTCTTGCCATGGGAATGATGTGTTGAAGTATTTATATTTCTTGCATCCTCTTCAACACCTTAATAAACGACTTGGGTTATTATTTTATTTATTTTTTTATTTTTTTAGACAGAATCTCACTCTATTGCCCAGGCTGGAGTGCAGTGGCACTATCTTGGCTCACTGCAACCTCCACCTCCCCCAGTTCAAGTGATTCTCCTGCCTCTGTCTCCCGAGTAGCTGGGACTACAGGCACGTGCCACCACGCCCAGCTAATTTTTCTATTTTTAGTAAAGACGGGGTTTTCACCATGTTGGCCAGGATGATCTCGATCTCTTGACCTCATGATCTGCCAGCCTAGGCCTCCCAAAATGCTGGGATTACAGGGAGGAGCCACCGTGCGCAGGTGGGTTATCATTTTAAAGAAATTTTAACTGCTACTCTATTTTTACTCCTTTTCCAAATACTTTGATAGATTTTAAATCAAATGCAATGCCACATTTGCCTTATCAGTTTAATGTTGTACCAAAACATTGTATTTCCATTCCTGTTATTGTCTGCTGTATTTTGCCCAGTAATGGGAATTTCAAACCTAGAGATAAGTGAGTTTCAATCAAGCTTTATGGTTAATTTCTATAAGAAATGGCAGAGTTAGGACTTCTACACATCCATCTCAGTGTGGCTATGATTGCACTTTTTCCCAAGCATATGCATGTGTTAGATAACAATGATTACTAAGCCAAAGGAATCATAGCATTTCGTTTCACTCTTAGATGCCTGTTTCTAGGACATGGGGACAGCTTAGTAAATAATTAATTACTGTGTGAAGGCTACTCCTTTACTTCACAATTACTTTAAAAAAAGGAACTATACACTTTAACTAGTTTTCTTAAACTTGAGCCACACCTAAATTGTCTATAATGTGATAGGAATGCCTAATTCAATCTTAATTACCAAATATGTAAAACAGATGAAAATGTTCTGTTAATCCTAAAAAAGAAATAGTATTTAGTTATTATTTCTTATTTAGTTTAGTGTTTAGTAATAAATGTAGCCATTATTCACAATAATTCACACACATATATATTGAAATATTTTTAGATTGATTTTCCAATCTCTGCCAAAGCACCATTAATACAAGTGTAATGACTGAAATGTATTTTCTAAATATTAGGAAAGAAAATAATCATTAATCTACTCCTAATAAATATATAGGATGTGATTAGAAATTTGAACTTAAAATTCTAACTTTATCAAATTCTTCTTCTTTAACTTGAAAAAAATCACTGCATTTTCCTACTAGATTTTCTGATTTTGAAGTGATTATATTTATTTATTTAATATGCATCTCTAAAACACTGCCAGTTGATGATCTTAGAAATTTTTTCTCAATGTTTACAAAATGGAATGTTTCTGGATCAAAGATTCTATAAAAATTGGCTTTATTAAGTCAGATTTATAATGATATAGTCTTCCAAACTTCATTTTCTCTTAAAATTGAACCCCTTTTGGCTGGATAGTTTTGTACTGATGATCAGGTTGCCTGTGTGTGTGTGTGTGTGTGTGTGTGTGTGTGTGTGTGTGTGTGTGTTGTATTTTTTAGACCCCATCAGTTTCCTATGTAAGGAATATATGGCCATATGAGAGCGTATTTCTTAATCATTTAGGTAAACTATTCCTTTCAAAACTCAGGTAAAATAAAAATTGATTTAGGTTGACACCAGATGCTCCCAGGATTAAAGAGCATCGCTTTGCCTAAAACTGGTCCAAAAGGAACTAAAAGTGGGAGAGTTTGCTTTCTTTTAAGTTGGAAAGATTTTTTTCATATTTCCAAGCTTCCTAGAAGTCCCAAAGCAGCTATTTGAGAGGAATAGATGAGTATCTTTCTTATCGTTTATTTTTATGTGTAAAGAAGTTTTAAGAACACTGAATGTCCATCAGCATTATAGTCATTATAAAGAGAAGATGGAGTCCATGATGTAGAATATATTTGTATGATATGATGATTTCGCTACCAAATTATGCCTATGATTTAATTTTGTTAGTTAAAAAGGAAGTGTATTTCAGGGAATTTGTTTTCTTCTTATAAATTGACAAATCATATATAGGTTCCTTGAAACCCAGAATAAAAATTGTAAATTAACTTTTCTTAGGGTGTGCCTCAGTTGGTAAGGAAAGCTTTAATTAACATATTTCACAAGGAATGCATGGCCTTTAGAGAATAGGATGGTTTAACTGAACCTACTGAATAATAGATTGCATACTGTTGCTTAATTTATTTGCCACCTGTTCCATTCTTACAGTATAATAGAAAAATTAGGATTCCTTCACCACATGTGAAACATTTTATACTCTGAATGTTCAAAGGAATATTTCAAATCAGATGAAATCTCAAGAGTTGAAATTGAGGATTAACAAATGTTCATAACTTTAAAGATTAGATATAAATTCCATTTTAGATATTTTCCTTTACTATTCTCTTTATTATAATCGCCTTTTATCACAAAAATCCATACTGAATGGAGAAAAGTCATGCCAAGAATTCCTCAGATCTTCAGGTGCCTTAAAAACAGTAAAAAAATATACTTCAATACCTGAAGTTACATTTTATCTGTCTCAATTAAAAGCCACTATGCACTTCAATGATAATTGTAATTTTGAATGAAGACAAGAACATCTGTTGGTATCCAGGATAAAGGACAGTATCTTTGTCAGATACTACTCTTGACTTTTGTGTAAGACGGTGCCCATACCCCACCCCAATCACTCAAAGTGCGCCCACCATACAGATAATTATTTTCACTTTCTCCACAAAAAATGACACATTTCACACACAAATGTAGTAGTAGGCAGTGGATCAACCTTGGTAAATTATGGACATGTTTGTGGTGATATGTCAAATAAATGGTAGGCATATGACTAGAGCTTTTGCTACCTTATTTTGCAGTTCTAAATACCGGGAGACCTCTAGTCCCATCCCAGAATCAGACGTATTCTGTGAGGTGCACTCGGGCGTATTTGGATTCACCTAGCCTATCAAAGGGACAGGGGTCAGGGCAAGAAGTCCAATACACTTGGAACTAGTTTAGAATTGAGAGCTGTAAGCTAGCAGGCTTGAAGCATGACCTTATACGTTCAAGCCATAACAAAAAGAAATTAAAAAAAAAAAAAGTAGTAGTTCCATCTCTACAAATTTATCCTGGCATTTAGGATTTGCCTCATGAGATTCTCAGTAACACTGCATCCTTTGAGAGTCCTGAAATGATATGCTCCCTCTCATTAAGCTGCACAGAAAACACAGTGCTTCTTGCAGCAGGTGACCTCCAGCCATCCTGATCAATGCCCGTGAGTTAAACTATCTGCCCAGACTTTGATATTCTCATTTCCAGCTTCTGTTGATCCAAAATAGTAGTCCTGGGAACAGCCTTCAGTCCTGGCAATGATCACTTGTGTATCTTCTCCCATTACTTTGAAGTTACCTGATCTTGGCAGGGTATTTAAAAAAGAGAGAATGAGAAATGCGAGGTAGGAAGCACATTTTAACTTCAAATATTTTCTATTTTCTCTGCTTATTCCACAATCCAGAATGTTTTTCCCTACTATTTGTCAAATTGTCTTCTAGAATTTACTGAAGGATCACCATGAATTCAGCATGCCGACTAAGCAGATTTAAGTATTACCTCTTTGATCCTTTTTACCTATTTAATATTATTCAATTCATTTAACAAACACGTAGTCCTTACGATGTATCAGGCAGTACTCAACTTGGTTTACCAATGTAGATTCATTTATTCTCACAATAGAACTATGAAATAATTATTTTTCCCAAATTAGTGATAATGAAATTGAGGCAGATAAAGAATAAATAGCTTGTCCATCACGTTCAAACAGCTTATAAGTGTTGGAACCAGGTTTCAAACCCAGGCTCTCGGGCTCCTAGACTATTTTGTTAGCCATTTGATCCAGTGCTCTGATAAACTGTGCCATAATCTGGCAGTTTGCTCACATATTTCTCCTTGCTACTCAGGACATGACCAACACATATTAATTAAATGAAAGCTTTTATATAAATATTTCTATTTAGACTGCTAACTAGTTAACTTAAAAACATTGACTAAAATAAATTGTACATTTTGATTAATAATTAACTTATATAATCAATCTCTTTTTTTCTATAATACTTATAGATCACACCTATCTATTGAGCAACATGTAGCTTATTTTAATCATGTTTGAAGCCACATCACCTAGCAGAGAAAGGTCTTAGAATGTACAATAAAGGCTTGTGGTGGCAATGAATATCTAGTAACTTGCATATGCATAGTACTCTTTTACTACCAATGTTGACTTCTGTTTGCCAATTAATGTACTCTAAAAGAAAATTGTTGACTATGTTTCTTTCATGTTTATGTTGAAATTTGATGTGGTTGTTGACCCTACATGCATCAAACTTCTACCAAGTTAAAATCATACTCCCTTTCTCTACAGTATTTCAGAATAAGGGCTATTGATAATTTGGACTGTTTTTCTCAATTGCATGTACAATTTAATTATTCTTTAGGCAAAAAGATAATTTGGTATGATGATTTTCTTTTATTTTTAAATCTGTTTTATTCTGCACAAACTAGTTTGAAAGTAGGAAAATGAACAATTCCTCTCATAATAAAGTACTAAAAATAAAGAGTAAAACTTCTTCCTAAACCATTGTATATATTTTTGTCCATATAGATTTTCCTAAAGCCTGATGTTGTTACACAGAGATTTTGTTAGGCAATGATACTTTTAACCACAGGTTTTTAAAATTTTTATTAGTATTTTAATTTTAATTTTTTTTTGTCACAGTCAAAAGTGACAGCTACCCTTAAGTGGTATATATTGTCTTTGCATAGGAAAGCAACATATCTGGTGGCTTATAACATTAATGATAAGTGCAAACAGTTAAAAACTAAATTTTCAAAAATGCAATAACACTTTTTACCTCTCTAATATTTCTGTTTGGTAGACAGTTTGATCTTTGTCTAGAAAGTTAAAGGCACAGCAAGAACTATTACCTTATTTTCAGATAATATTCTATCTTTCCCACTGAAAAAAAGGATAATTCCTTAATGTTCTACATATTCAATGGAAATATTTCTCATTTGGGTATAAATTATACTATGTAGTTAGAAAAAGTAAGCATTTCACTCAGTATAGCTTTTTTCTGCTATATGACCAAATTTATATAGTCAGCTTTTCTAGGAATAAAGCAGTAAGTTGTTATTTTTATGTGATAAAAATAATGACTTCCATATAACTTAATGTTGAGGTAAATGGAATATTCACACAAGTAATGAAACCAAGGAATGAAGAGAAGAGAGAGAGATTTAATTATTAGTGAAATTACCTGCAAAACACTAAAGAAAACTCTTCTAATTTTAAAAAGTGTTAGACAACTCTAAAAAGTAGAATCATTTAATACTGAAACTTATGAAAAGATAATTTCAATGACTTTAATGTTAGAAAGATACATATTATAGAGTCTTAATGCAATCTTAATCCAAATCCAAAGCAAACATTATTTAAAAAATGACAAAAATGTGTAATCTCTCTGGAATAATATAAGGACAAAAAAATAGGCTAAAAGAATTTTGAGAAGGGAAAGATTCAAGGAAAACTCAGCATTTCAGTTACTAAGTACGTAATAGAGAAATTCCAACATGGTGTTAAATAGTATATTAGTCAGAGTTTTCCAGACATAACAAACAGAAGAGCGAGAAGAGCGAGCGAGAGAGAGAGAGAATTTATGAATTAATTAGGGAACTTGGCTTAAACAATTATGGAGGTTGAGAAGTCCCACAACAGGCTGTCTGCAAGCTGGAATGCTGGTAGCACCTTTCTGGTACCAAAATATGTATTGGTACCAGCACAGAGAAATAGAAAGATTACAGAAAGAAAGAAACAATTTAAAACAGGGCTAATATATATGAGAATTTCAAATATGATAAAGGTGACCTTTCAATTTATTGAATGAAAGATGAGTTATTTTCTATATTGTAACTGGGGAGCCATTTAAAAATATAAATTTGGATTCATAAGACACAACTTTTCCCAGAAAAATTACAAATAAATCAAGGTTTAAAATTTTCAGAAAATATATGGCCATTTTTACAATATTGATTCTTCCTATCCATGAGCATGGAATGTTTTTGCATTTGTTTTTGTCCTCTCTTGTTTCCTTGAGCAGTGGTTTATAGTTCTTCTTGAAGAAGCCCTTCACTTCCCTTGTTACCTGTATTCCTAGGTATTTTACTGTCTTTGTAGCAGTTGTGATTGGGAGTTCATTTATGATTTGGCTCTCTGCCTGTCTATTGTTGGTGTATAGAAATGCTTGTGATTTTTCCACATTGATTTTGTATCGTGAGATTTTGCTGAAGTTTCTTATCAGCTTAAGGAGCTTTTGGGCTGAGACAGTGGGGTTTTCTAAATGTAGGATAATGTCATCTGCAAACAGAGACAGTTTAATTTCCTATTTGAATACCCTTTATTTCTTTCTCTTGCCTGATTGCTCTGGCCAGAACTTCCAATACTATGTTGAATAAAATTAGTGAGAAAGGGCATCCTTGTCTTGTGCCAGTTTTCAAGGAAAGGGGCAATGCTGTTCCTATTAAATTACCATTGATGTTCTTCACAAAATTAGGAAAACTACTTTAAAATTCATATGGAACCGAAAAAGAGCTCATATAGCCAAGACAATCCTAAGCAAAAGAACAAAGCTGGAGACATCATGCTTTCTAACTTCAAACTATGCTACAAGTCTACAGTAAACAAAACAGCATAGTACTGGTACAAAAACAAAAATATAAACCAATGGAACAGAATAGAGATCTCAGAAATAAGACCACACATCTATAGCCATCTGATCTTTGACAAACCTGACAAAAACAAGCAATAGGGAAGGGATTCCCTATTTAATAAATGGTGCTGGGAAACTGGCTATCAATATGCAGAAAATTGAAACTGGACCCCTTCCTTACACCTTATACAAAAATTAACTCAAGATGGATTAAAGACTTAATTGTAAAACCAAAAAAAAGCCCTAGAAGAAAATATAGGCAATACCATTCAGGACATACTTGTTTTTCATGACAAATATTTCATGACAAAAACATCAAAAAGCAATTGCAACAAAAACAAAAAGTGGCAAATGGGATCTAATTAAACTAAAGAGCTTCTGCACAGAAAAAGAAACTATCACCAGAGTGAACAGACAGGCTACAGAATGGGAGAAAATTTTTGCAATCTATCCATCTGACAAAGTTCTAATATTTAGAATCTAAAGGGAACTTAAACAAATTTACAAGAAAAAAACAACCCCATTAAAAAGTGGGAAAAATACATGAACGGACACTTCTCAAAAGAAGACATTTATCTGGCCAACAAACATCTGAAAAAAAGCTCAACATCACTGATTATTAAAGAAATGCAGATCAAAACCACAATGAGATGCCATCTCATGCCAGTCAGCATGGTGATTATTAAAAAGTCAAGAAAAGACAGATGCTGGTGAGGCTGTGGAGAAATAGGAACAGTTTTACACTGTTGGTAGGAATGTAAATTAGTTCAGCTATTGTGGCAATTCCTCAAAGACCTAGAACCACAATTATCACTTGACCCAGCAATCCCATTACTGGATATATATCCAGAGGAATATAAATTACTCTATTATAAAGATACATGCACATGTGTGTTCATTACAGCACTATTCACAATAGCAGTGACATGAAATCAACCCAAATGCCCGTCAATGATAGACTGGATAAAGAAAATGTGATACATACACACGGAATACTATACAGCCATAAAAATGAATGATACCATGTCCTTTGCAAGGACATAGATGGAGTTGGAAGCCTTTATCCTCAGCAAACTAGCACACAACAGAAAACCAAACACCACATGTTCTCACTTATAAGTGGGAGCTGAACAGTGAGAACACATGAACACAGGGAGGCGAACAACACACACTGGGCCTGTCGGTGGGGATGGGGGGAGCGAGAGCATTGAAATAAACAGCTAATGCATGTAGGGCTTAATACCTAGGTGATGGGTTGAGAGGTACAGCAAACCATCCTGGCACACATTTACCTATGTAACAAACCTGCATGTCCTGTACGTGTATCCCAGAACTTCAAATAAAATTAAATGAAATTTTAAAATTTCAGAAAATAAAACTATCAAATTGCCATAAGAAATAAAGGGAAAAATATTTTAAATTTTGCATAAGCCAACACAAGCAAAGTTTAAAGGCAAAGATAAACTAAAATATAGATGATATAGGTTATAAGGGAATATATGGACATACAATGATATATATGAGACTGAGAAAATAAAAAGGCTAAAATTGCCCTAAAATCCGAAAAGGTTTTAAGAATCAAGGAAAATAGACATTCATGCATTGCTGATGGCCATGTGAATTGATACCAACTTCATAGGTTGGTGCCTATCCCTCTATCATGTGTAGGAAGGATACATACAGAAAGACAGTCAAACACATTTATACAAATTACCAGTGCATTGTTTGAAGAGGGGAAACAATGTACTCAACTATATCAGGGCCCTTTTTTTTTTGTTTTGGTTTTTTTTTTTTGTTTAAGTGTTCTTGTTACCTATTGAAATTACCTGAGCATCCTCCACTTGATGATTTTCTCTCCAAGTCTGCCCTGAAGGCACACTACAAGTACTAGGGCATTAGCACACTGGGAAGACCACAGTAGGGAGAAATGGAAGTGCCAGAACAACATCCCCAGCTTCCTAACCTCAGCAGTCAGTGGTCTCTAACACACCCTGTTCTGATTTCCTTCCCCTTCCTCTTACCTTCCCATACCGTTGCCAAATCCCTCCCAGTGAACCACAGACACAAGAGGTCCTTGTCTAGGTATCTGCTTCTCAGGAAACACAACCTAAAATGCTGGATGTACAGGAAACAAGCAAGAGGGAAGTTTCTCAGAGTAGTTTCTGTTCCTTTCAATTTTGAAGATGCTACTATTAAAAATTTAAATATTACATGCTAGGAATTGGTTTATAGGACTAGGCACATTAATATCCTGAGCTCTAGGAACTACCTTTTGGAATTTGGGTGTCCCCATAAAATATGGCCTACCAGTTATGTAAAAAAAAAAATTTTTTTTTGAAGTAGGATATTGCCACAAATGACTCATTTGTCACCTACATTTTTTCCTTTCTTTTTTTTTCTTTTTCCTTTTTTTTTTTTTTTTTTTTTTTTTTTTACATTTTAAGCTTTGAGGTCAAATTTTGCTGTTACCTTATGTGTTGATTTCATTTCCCTCCCTGTATTTGTAAATATTGGTGACAGTTGCCTAATCTAACATCAAATTGAGCTATGAAATATTTTTTATAAATGTATTCTAGCAGCCGAGCTCATCTAATTCTCTTCCTCAGCATATTCCTAACAATGCATTTTATTTTAGAAACATCTGCTTATATCTAGTTATTTAAGGACCTATGGTTTCTGCACATCTTTTCACTGTCAGTTTGGATGCCATTTTCCTCGGCCCCGCACACTCTTCTAGAGATTAGTCGATTTTAACTTCAGGGACTTCACAAGGTCTCAATTCATGAAATTCCATACAATAGAGCTGGGGTCAGGTGTCCCAGATTCAAATTCTAATCTCACCACTAGTAAGTGGCCTGTAAAAGCACTGTGCACAAATATAACCTTAACACGTCTCAGAGGGTCATAGTGTTAACCAGGAGGAAGGCAATGAGAATGAGAATGTGTTATTGGACTATTTTTATCATGTGTTGTACATGTCAGATTCCCCATCAGAATATAATATGTAAATTTACCCATACTTATCTCAGCTGTCATATGAGCTCTGACAGAACTGAGATACATGTTTTAGTTTGGAGATGCCAGGAAATACTAGTTTCGTCTTACATTTTCTTGCCTTTTTTTTAATTTAAAGTTGATATCTACTCTTAAAGTCAGATTTATGGCACTTTTTCTGTATTTAAGATGAATCTCCATATCTTCAAACTTTCTTTTTCATTTGAAAATATAGTCTATGTGTCTTTCAGGCAAAAATAGTTATATAGCATGTGTGTAGTGTTAAAAGGCATGCTTTAATTTTACATCTGTAAAATTCTAATTACACTAATTAATCTACATTTCAACCTCTCTCTCTCTCTACAAGTTTAAAACTGAGATTTTCAACTGCATAAGCTAATCTATATTTATCATAGACAACATAAACTCAGCATTTCCAAAATTTGAGTCAATAGTGTCTCTTCTCCTCTCCCATCAACCTTCTTTTTTTCCTTTCATATTCTTTTTCCGTTGCTTTCAATACTATACACACAGCCCAAAACCTGGGGTCTATCTTTAACTCCTTATATTCATTCATGCTTCCAAAAACTCATCAGTCTTCACCTCTTGATAATTTTACAAATTGTGCTTTAAATAATGTCCCTGCCTTTCCCTTTTCTAATTCCACTCATTTCCTTAATTCAAGTCATGATTATTTCTTATCTGTATGATTATAGTAATCAGCTATGATCCCATTTTCCATTGTTACTCCCCTCAAACTCATCCCTCCCCAAACTACCTAAGTGAAATTATAACCATGTAATCATATTCTTTAAAATCTCTCCATAGGGAACACACCACCTACAAAAGAAAGATTGGGGAACTCAGCATAGCAAGCAATTTTCTCTGAAATCTTGCCTTTCTACCTCTGTAGACAAATCCTAATGTTCTTCTATTCCTTCTACTTATAAACTAGTAATACCGAGTCAATTTGTAGCTACTCCTAGCACTATGCTGCTGTTGCCAGTTCACCTATCTGTTCTCTTTGTGCAGAATTTCTTTCATCATCTTATCCCTCTATTAACTCCTAATTCTCTTTCAAAAATCCAACTCAAGTTTAACATCTGTGATATCTTCATTGTTCCACACAGAAAAATAAAATGAATGCTCCCTCTCTGTACTCTGCAACACAAACTTTATACACAAACCTCTGCTACAGAACTTATTTCACTATTTTATCACTGGTAGTTTGAATGTCTAACAAACCTACTGTAATATTAGTAAGTTATAGATAGCAATAATTCATTATTTGAGCACTGCATTCTACCCAAGTATGGCACATCATGTGTACTCAATGAATGATCTTAGTCTGAACTGAACTGTAAACCACAGTACTTTGATTGCTTCAGACCCATGAGGTCAGACATAACTTTCAGTGAAATAAATCACAGCATATGTGAGTTTAAATCACTGTAAAAAAGTATATCTCACTTATTCTCTTGATGTTTTGCTTTTGTTATTTTCTACAGGAGAATTAAAAACAAAACTACTGCATAATAACAAAGACAACATATCCTTGAATGATTGATTTGTGGATGTGGTCTTTATTTTGTACATGCTTTCTAAATTCAGTTCAGAAATTATAAACAAAGCAAGGTGTAAAATTTTAGTTAACTTATAAAATGTATTGTAAAACAAATTTTATTATTTCTAACACAGTCTATTTTATGTGTTATAGACACATAAAAATAACATTTAAAGTTATTTTTCCCCCAACACTGTCTTAATTTATTGGAAAGAACATTGGGCAATTTACTGCTTACTTGTCCATTAAAACCAGGGCAAGGCACTCTTAGTTTCCCAATTTGTTTAATTGGCACAATATTGTACAATAAATTTTTGATGATTCAAATTTAGTAACACATTAAAATAATTGGATACATATTAGTAAATACCAACTATTTACTAATATGTGTTAAGTATTTAAATATAAATGAGGAAGTATAAAAGTCTAATATGAAAATGGCTTATTATACTTACAAAATATGTTTATAACAGAAATCAAATATTTAAGTTAACTATATACTGATAGTAGGTATGGAATTAATTTGAAAATTGGTAGTTTACTGGCAACATATTTAAGTACTTCTTATGTCTTTAATTATCTTTTTTATTTCTTTATTCCCAAAACTACTCCACTAATTAGAAGATACGTTTTATTATAATTTCTGTAATACTCAGTGTAAATACTCAGAAAAGAGTATAATCAGCAAATACATTTGGACAGAATGAGACCCTGGGGAAAATGTCTAATAAAATTTATGATGAACAAACAAAATTTTTTTAGTACCCACCTTTGTAATTTAAAAACAATAAAACAAAATTAAAAGATGAGCATTTTTCAAAGTTGTTGACTTAACTGTTTACAGTAACCATCATAAATCATTGAACTATCTTATAATAACTTTGAACTATCAAATAATAACATTAATATTGTGAAACTTCACAGTATATCTGTGAACAGTATTATTTATCCTGAAGATTCATTAATAAATCTTCAGGAAACAGCTTGATTACATAACTCTTTTGGTTAAAAGACTTCAGTGGCTTTTTTCAAAATAAAGCCAAAATCATTACCCCTCACTCCCACACCCACCATTTGTCTGTGAGAACTCCATCTCTTCCTACATTTTCAATACTATATTGGTTAGAAGTGTTTTATTGCAAATGTCAGAAAAACCCAACTCAAATAAGTTTATTCAATAAAACATACTTTCTCACAGTGGGTTTGCTGGCAGGCAATAGGTGTTGTGAAAGACAATGATGAACACACATCAACTTAAAAAGGAAAACCCTTTCAATCTGGAAAAGGCAAGCCTCTACGGACCACTAAGAACCACTAAAATATTTGGGAAGGAGATTGAGTTGAAAATGAATTTCATGAAGTATACCTGAGTCTTGAATAATGGGGAAGCTCAATGTAAGCATGATTGATTTTCACCTGTGGGGAATTTGAGAACAACATGTATGATTTTGATCTTCATTATGGCCCTCAAAATTCATGCTCAAAAATATTGTAGGCACAAAAAGAGTCTGATCACACTCCCTCTGTTGTTACTGCTAGTGGTGGTAAATTTGAAGTCAGTTAATCTCAAATGAGAGAAACAGCACTGACATACCCTTCCAGCTTCAACATAGTAAGTCCTCAGCAAGTGCTGATCCTCAGATAAATTTTTAAAGGATCCTCTCCCAACTAGATTATAACTTAAATTATTGGCATCCAAAGTGTCCATTAAGTGTTTTAAATATGCAAATTATTCCATAAATATTAACTGTTTGTTATTCCTTGAAATGGCTTAAGCAACGAATCTGCCAAACTCTTTCTGAGATCCATTTGTATAGTACAATGGCGATCACAAAAATCCATGTTCTGTGTACTGCTAACCCCGATACCTTTCTTGTAAAGTATCTACTTCCTAACAAACAGTATGTACCTAGCTATCCTTTCCCACCTGGAGACAGCTTGATCAACCTGGTGAGTAACATAGAAGCAGAGGTGGTATTAGGTGCCATGGAACTAGCTGCCTTCCCAACTCTGGTAAGTTAGCGGCTTTGCAAGTCTGGATGCTCAAGTACCAAAACTTGAAAAATATTTCCTCTATTTCTCTTCTGCATGCTGAAACATGGAAGTATTGACAGCATGTAAAGTCTATTTCTTGAAGACAGGAACTCTAGCAACTTAAAACACCTTTCTCTTGGATAAAGGTATTAAAATGGATGAATCTAAGCAAAATTTCAAATACATCTTTGAAGTTCTGTCATTATCCTGTTACATTCCCTCTCTAACCTTGTGTGTAGTTCCTCAAGCTCTGGCTATTGTCTCTACCTGCCCTAATCTCTCTAAAGACTTGACCATACACAGCCTCTTGCACTCTGAACCAGATCATTATTTGGATTATGGTTGTCATACACACACACACACACACACACACACTCACACACACACACAGTTTGCTCTGGGTCAATATTTTGTTATGTTTTTTGTATGCAGATATCAAGTTGCTACAGCACCATTTACCTTTTCTTTCCCTTTTTGAATTGCATTGACAACTTCAAAGAAATTTAAAAATTCAAAGGACTGGATGGTATTTAGAATCTATTGTATTCCATTGATTCATTTATCTTGCCTCATTCAATACCACACTGAGTTTATTACTGTGGCTTTATTATAAGTTTTGAAATCTGAAGGAATATTTCTACAATCTTGGTTCTTCTTTTCAAGATCTGTTTGGCTATTCCAAGTCCTTTACAATTTTTTATTTGTCTTAGAATAAGCTTTTCAAAACAAAACAAAATATACTGTCAAAACAAAACAAAAATAAAACAACAAAAGAAACACTAGAATTTTGAATGAGAATATACTGGATTTATAACTCAATTTAGGGAGAATTAATATCTCAACAATATTTAGTCTTCCAATTACTATGGTCTATCTCTCCATATACTTAGATTGCAATTTTTCTTAGCAATGTTTTATATATTTGTTGAGATCTTACACATTTTTATTTCATTTATTTCTACCTAATGATTCTATTATTTCATTTCCAGTTCTTTGTTGCTAGCATATAGAAATACAACAGATTTTTGTACATGAAACTTGTATCCTACTTTATTAGATTCATTTATAAATTCTAAAATGTATAAGATCCTTTTATTTTTCGCCCATGTACACAATTATGTCATCTAAAGATGGGTTCATCTCTTCCTTTCTAATTTTATGCCTTATTATTTTCATGCCCCATTTTGCCGAGTAGGACCTCCAATAAAATAGAGAAGAGATGTGGTGATAGTGGACATTCATGTTATAGTCCTGATATGCGTGGAGTGGAGAACATGATTAAGTATGATACAGGTTGAACATTTCTAATCTGAAAATCTAAAATCCAAAATTCAAAACTTTTTGAGTTCCAACACAATCCTCAAAGAAGATGCACTGGAACATTTTGGATTTCAGATTTTTCATATTAGGGATGCTCAACCTGTTAAGTATCTGCAAATATTTCAAAATCTAAAGAAGTCTGAAATCCAAAACACTTCTGGTCCCAATCATTTTGGATAATGGATATTCAATCTGTATATATATTTTATACATATCCTTTATCAAATTGGATTGAAGAAGTTTCCTCCTATGCATAGTTTTTTTTTAAATAAATCGTGGGATTTTATCTGTTTCTTTTTCAGCATTTATTGATATACAAGGTTTTTTTCCTCTAATATTCTGTGGTCACATATTTTTTTTGCTTTTTGAACCCTAAGCTGGCATTTCTGGTTTTTGAATGTTAAACCAACATTTTATTTCAGGAAGGATCTCCCAGGTGGTTGTGATATGTAACAAATCCATCATCTCACCAACTTAATTTCCTTTGTAGTGAGAATATTAAAAATTTATTATTTTAGCAATGTTTACATATACATTATTATTAACTGTGGTCACTATGCTTAATAATAGATTACTGAAAGTTATCTTGCCAGTCTATCTGAAACTTTGTACCCTTTGATCAACATCTCTTCCCCATCCTTCCCTCTCTCCCCTTAGCTGCTGGTTACCAACTTTCTACTCTCTATTTCTATGAGATCAATATTTTTACATTTTACATATAAGTGAGATTATCTGGTATTTGTGTTTCTTTGTCTGGCTTATTTCACTTAGTTTAATGCCCTCCAGTTCTAATTATCTTCATTTTTTAAGGCTATATAGTATTCCATTGTATGTATACCACATTTTCTTTATCCATTCTTCTGCTGATGGATACTTAGGTTCTTTCCATATCCTGTTTATTATGAATAATGCTGAAATGAACACGGGAATGCAGGCATCTCTTCATCAAACTGATTTCAGTTCCTTTGGATATATGCTCAGAAGTGGGATTGTTAGGGTAATTCTATTTTTAGGTTTTGAGGAACCTCCATAGTATTTTCTAAAATACCTGTACTAATTTTCATTCCCACCAACAGCATACAAGGGTTCCTTTTTTCCACATCTTTGCCAACACTTGTTATCTTTAGTCTGTTTTATATACTAGCCATTTTAACAGGTGTGAGGTGATATCTCTTTGTGACTTTAATTTGCATTAATTTGGCGATTAGAGGTTTTTAGCATTTTTCATGTATCTGTTGAACATTTGAATGTCTTCTTTTGAGAAATGCCTGTTTAGATCCTTTGCTTGTTTTAAAATCAGATTTTCTTGCTTTTGAGTTGCATAAGTTCCTTATAATATTTTGACTATTAGCCCCTTAATAGAGTTATGATTTGCAAACATTTTCTTCCAATCACTGGATTTTCTCTTCACTCTATTCATTATTTCCTTTGCTGTGCAAAAGCTTTTCAGTTTGATGAAATTCCACTTGCCTATTTTTTGCTTTGGTTGCTCATGCTTTTGGAGTCCTCTTCAAGAAATCATTGCCCAGACCAATGTCATCGAACTTTCATCCTATGTTTTCTTCTAGTAACATTAAGTTCAGGTCTTACATTTAAGTCTTTTATCCAGTTTGAGTTGAGTTTTTATATAATGTGAGTAAGGGTTCAATTTCATTCTAATGCATGTAAATATCCAGTTTGCCAACACCATTTATTGAAGAGACTGTCCTTTCTCCATTGTGTATTCTTGGCACCTTTGTCAAAAATTAATTGACCGTAAACTTGGTGTTTATTTCTGGGCTTTCGGTTCTTTCCCATTGGCCAGTGTATCTGTTTTTATGCCAGTACCATGCTGTTTTGATTACAGTAGCTTTATAATCAGGGAGTGTGGTGTTTTCAGCTTTTTTTTGTTTGTTTTTTTGCTTGGGATGGCTTTGGCTATTTGAAGTCTCTTCTGGATCCATATGAATTTTAATATGCTACTTTTGTCTAGGAGTATTGCATGAAAGTTGAGGAATGTTAGAATTCAGTAATTGAGAAGAACAATTAACATTCACTAGAAACTGTGCTAAGGATTATAACCAATGTCTTAGATTTTCAGTAAGGGATTTTTCATGCCGGATTGTCCTTCTTGGGTTTAGCGTATTTAAAAGCTAAATAGCTGAAACCACCAACATCCACTAAAAATCTTCATTCTGAATCACAAGCTCAAATACAAGACAGGTAACATTTTTATAAGCAAGAGAATAAATTCTAAAATGTTTATAAAAAGTTGATAGGAAGAAACAAGTTAAGTAGAAGAAAGAAATCAAGTAGACATTAGGGAAGTAGAAGGAGTAGGAAGGAAGGTAGAAGTTAAGTTGAAAATGATCAAAATTGGATAATGAAAGGTTGATGAGAAAAGTTTGGAACCCTAGCCTAAACTTATTGATACATACTGTTCATCAATATCATACATATCATATATTCCAAGTCTTCAAATCACTATCACCAGCTGCATCTTTATCTAGCAAGAGGTGTTCCATTGGCCGCACAGAACAAAATACCTCATAGATACAAAGCATTCTACAATGATGCAAATCACCACTTCAAAAGTCAAAGTGTTTTCAACTTCTGGCTGAACACTTTACCATAGTAGAAATGAATAAATCAGTATGGATCAGCCTGGTTGTATTTTAAGAAAAAAAAGGAAAGTTATCTCTGCAGAAGGTCGCAAATATAGGGATAAACTATAATTCCAATGGTCTTTTACTAGTGTTGTGGATGAAATCTTATAGATGCAGATATTTTAAAAACAATATAGGTTGCCATCTAAGAAACTGATACCTAGATATAGCACACTGTCCCCTTTCCACTTCATTTTTTTTGTGGTTTAAAAGTAGGGATCACGGGAAATAAAGTTTATGTAAAGGAACAAAAAAGACTGCACAGCAATATGCCTGTTGAATTTAATTGTTTCTCATAAAGTAATGGCATAACAGCATAAAATACAATTATATCCTTAAATTTCTTGCCCCTCCCAAATAAGATGATTTTTAAATATCTTCACTGATCTCAGAAAAAGAAGTGTGAACAGTGAGTGTGGCCCACTCAGTCAAAAAACTTGTCTATGAAGAGAAAGGATGATAGACAAAGGGAAGAAGTAGAATCACATAATTTGAAATATAGGAGACATATTATTTAGATATAATTCAGCAAGCTTTCATTTACATATGATATTTCTTAAAAGTGACTTTGAAAACTGGGGGAAAAGGAGAAATCTTTAGTTAAATTATCTTATTGGTGTAAAGTCATATGCACAGAGCTATTCAAAACATTAAAAAAAAAAAACTTTAGTGTATAATTACACCATTTAATTATTTAACAAGTCCATGAAATGTTTGTTATTACCATTTCACAGATTTAGAAACTGAGATTCACACACTGGAAAGTGCAAGAGCCAGTATTTAAGTCAGATTTTATTTCACACACTATGTTCTTCACACCATCATGTGCATCTTTCTATAAGTTTTTGTATCAAATTTCAAAACAAGCTACAATCAAAATGGTATCCCATAAGGCTATCTTTCATTAAGGTCAGGCCTATTAGAGCTGGGTCTACATAAAAGGGCTTATGGAGATATTTTTGCTCAAATATATAGCTAATGGGTTGTATATGATTAATGATTCTCAAACATTATTTAGAACCCTTAAATTATAGTGTCATATTAAATGATTTTAAAATGAAATAATAATGCAATGATTGACTAAGGTTTATCAAATATATTTCCCTCAAGATATGGGAAAATATGAGCTGTCTTCCTCGCTGGTTATTTCACTTAAACCAAAACAGACAGATCAAGAATTACACAATAATTGGACCGAAATCACTGTAGGCTTGCTGAAGAAAAAATAATAATATTGGCAATTGGCAATTTTTATTTTAGAAAATTAAATAAAAAGTCGTAAGATGAAAACACTCTGATTAGATGCACCCATATGCATTACATTGTGCCCCCTGCCCAGGAACACCAATCAAAAAGCTAAAATAAATAGTGTTCCAGATGCAAGGGAAAACCTCACAGAGAAGGCATCTTTCCAGGGATTGCTGCATTTTCTAAAGTGTCATGTGTTATTTATTCTGATGATCCCCTTAAGATCATAGTGTTATAATCCGTACCCTGATGCTCTAAAATACGTTTGATGATTCAGATTCGAGTATATAAATATTGGAATAACCTAGCAAATTTATGTCATTTATTTTTAGATTCAGATTTCTTTACTTACATCAGAATTATTCACATTTTTCAGCTACATTGCCAACTCTACTGTGAAATCAACTTTGTTTCTAGTTTGATTTTACAAGTAGGTTTATATTAACAATTGGAGAAATACCAGAACAATGAGAATTTCCCAAACGTTTTGGGAAGTTATCAGTAAAGCTTTCATTAAAGTAAAAATATTTATAATCTAAACAGATGCTTACTGGATTCCAAAAGAATAGCCCAGATGTTGTTAATTAGCTGTATGATCTTGGAAATTTTGGCAAACTTTTGGCCCTCAGTTGTTTCATCTATGAAATGAAAGATATTAATAAATTTTTAAAAGACAATATTTACCTACATACTAACTCTTTGACTCAATATGCTTTTAATTAATTTAATACAATACCACGTTATAATTACGCAAAACAACACATATATATCTTTTAAACTTAAATAGTACTTACAGTTGCCATCTCAGGATGGGAAGAGAGAGAGAGAGAAAAAAAAAAGTGATGATGGAAAGGCCAACTGTGTCACTGTCAGCCCTGTTATGGTTTTCTGTAGGAAAAGTGTATCTCCCAAAAGAAGATCAAGAAAACCCATGATGTCAATGGTTGGAACTACTGGAGATGACTAGTCATGGCTTTCCTCTCATTCAGTTCTTCTAAGAGTTCAGTGATAAGGGATACTACATAACTATAAGTTCTCTTTTGCCCTGATGTGTAACCCAACCACAGGGATATTTTAATAAGCTACAAAAAGTTTTTAATTTTAATTCCATGGCAAACACTGTTTTAAACTCATTGTTATCATAGTAGTCATGATAATAGAGTAACAAAATTTATCCTGGAAGTTATAGTTTTATGATTGTTTTCCCATTTCCTTTTTTGTTTCAATACACTCTTCAGATTGGACTGATAGTAGATCGTTTTACAAACTTGTAAGTTTGGGCTCTTCTTATAGTCATCATTATGCATGGAGTTTTTTTTCCAATTTGTGACTTCGTGAAACTAAATTCTATAATGATCTTAGCTATTGCTAATGCGCAGTCTGACATTCATCCAAAGAATCCTTCAGGAGAAACAGAAGCAGTCAGTGGTTGTGGGAGATGAGATAATTAAGCATAGAAATTGCTGGGTCTTCTGTGGTTTCTAGAACTGCATGGTGCTGGGCACAGCGAGGAGAGGAAAGACAGGTACAGGGCAACATAGAATCCCAAAGAGCAATTCACATGGAAGTTGGAGATCTGTTGGTTATAAGGAGTGTTAAGTGGAAAGGGACCAGAGGATTACATTTGGTTTGCCAGTAAGGAGACTTAAATTGAGGACTTTTAGAGAGTTTTCCTGAAAATTACCTCTTCCTGCATGCAAAGGACTTAAGAGCCACAGTACTAGGTTTCAGTGTATGGATATACATAATTGAAAATTTAAAATCAATTAGGAGCTGAGGTCTGTTTGGGAGACATACATAAATCTATAGAGGGATCACAAACTGTAACTGAAACACAATTAAGCCATCATGAAACATTATAATGTTAAAGTCCAGAATCATTTTAAAACTGAAAATGTAAAGGTGACAACTATAGGAGGACATGTGACCTGGAATTGGAAGACTCCTAAAAATCCTAACCAGAAATATTCACTGATGAAGAATTTTAAGCTTAGATCATTTAAAGAACTTGCTTAAAATCAGCTAGCAATGTAAAGGCAGAGATCCAGCTAAATATTCTCCTAATGTCTCAGTCATTCTAGTTGGAACTTAGCCTCTGGTGCCCACCTATGGAACTCTGTGTTTCTTTTCACACTTGATGTTCTTGAACAAGATTTTAATCACGGTCACCAGTTCTTGATGATATTCTGGCTTCTCCTCTTCTCGGGCAACTGAAACTCTTCTTGTTAAGGTCTCCTATTACCACTCTTTTGCTAATTGAATATATATTTTTCAGTTACTACCTTATTTGACCATGCTGCATGGAAAAAAAGTCTCATTTAAAAGGAATGATGTGCACAGCAGAGTCTGGATTTCTCACATCCTTCTTAATTCTCTGAACTCAGTCAGTATTTCTTTATTAAATCAATGGCTAGGAACATGAGCTGTCCCTGGTATTATATAAATATTACAACTAACAGATGGCTTTAAAGTTAACCAACAAAATTGAGTAACTATAATCATTTGATAAAATATCACAGTTTTGATAACTTCAGTGGTTTCTTTCAAGTGAACGTTTATTGAGATTCCTTCTGTTTATTGTTACTTATGCGAGTATTTTATGTTAAAAAAATGAACAACATTCCAAAAGTAGAATTTGTTTCTCAAGAATAATAAATAGAAAAGGGAAGTGACTTCAGTAAGTTATATGACTTCAAACTTGACAAAATTAAATGATCCAAGGTTGATGTCAATCTGTTCCTTTATATTTAGAGTTCTTAGAGAAGTTCTCTTACAATACTGCTTGTACTTTTATCATGAGAGACACTTCCATATATATAATTTATTCAAGTTTTTGCTTCAGTTTAAAGTCATTTATCTAGTTGTGTCCTCTGTGAAAGAAGAGAATGGTTCCATTCTATCCTTACAGTAAAATTTTAGCTCAAAGATAATTTTAAGCTAATTCTAATTTTTTATTATTTAATCATTTCAGTATTCTAGACCTTTTCAGCATAGACATGACATTGTTTTTCCTTTCAAATGTGGAATCAAAAATTGTATATACTACCTTACTTTTTAAAAGACAGAAGAAAGGTCTGGGGTGGTGGCTCACACCTATAATCCCAGCACTTTGGGAGGCTGAGGTGGGCAGATCATTTGAGGTCAGGAGTTCGAGACCAGCCTGACCAACATGGTGAAACCCCATCTCTACTAAAAATACAAAAAAATTAGCCAGGTGTGGTGGCCCACGCCTGTAATCCTGGCTACTTGGGAGACTGAGGCAGGAGAATGGCTTGAACCCAGGAAGCAGAGCTTGCAGTGAGCCCAGATCGCACCAGTGAACTCCAGCCTGGGCAGAGCGAGACTCTGTCTCAAAAAAAAACCGGAAAAATATTGCAAATAAAGATATAAAGCCTACTTTTTTTTTTTTTTTTTCCTGTTTCCCTTTTTTTTTTTATTTAAGAGATGGAGTCTCACTCTCTCGCCCAGGCTGGAGTGAGTGGTGCAATCTCGGCTCACTTCAAGCTCCGCCTCCCGAGTTCATTCCATTCTCCTGCCTCGGCCTCCCGAGCAGCTGGGACTACAGGCACCGGCCACGAGGCCGGCTTATTTTTGTATTTTTAGTAGAGACAGGGTTTCACCATGTTAGCCAGGATGGTCTCGATCTCCTGATCTCGTGATCCACCCACCTCGGCCTCCCAAAGTGCTGAGATTACAAGCGTGAGCCATCGCGTCTGGCCCATTTTTTCTTAATATTACTGAAAGTATTTCTATATCCTGAGCTAAAGTAAAGTATATCTTTTAGGTAAAATTAATGACACAGTTAAAACTTTTAAATACTGAGTACAAAGTGCAACTCTACTAGTTATGTCATAACTTTAGGGGTAGTTTTAGAATTCAGACAAGCAATTAGTTATCTGAAAATGTTTGATGACTGTGGAACATTAATTCATTTCACAAAATCTCACTTTAAAAACTCTCCAAAATCAAGAATTAAAGATCTGCTTACTTTATCTATTTCTTCTTCTCTGTTTTCAGTATTCTCTTTCAGTATTGGCATAGGTTTACAATCTTAACCACACACTGTCAGTATCTATTATTTTCAGTAAATAAAATTTTATCTTATTTTAGCCAGAGAACATAGAAATAGTCAATTAGTATAACACAATAAATTTTTATTAGTAAACTAATTCTCCAGGCTAAAACTGGGATATTGTTAAGGTTTTCTATCTTCCATGACATCCTGCCATGCTATAAACACATGCATTTTAAGGAATGAAAAGTTTATAGTTGTATTTTTTTCCTTTCTCTGTGGTAAAACTTTATCTTTATAAATATAAGGCAAATCATGAAGAAATGTAATTGGGGGTCTGAAATACACCAGATGACTAACCTTGTGGTAAATCTTTTCTGAATGCTCTGGAGTGGAGTAAAGGTTCAAACTTTTTTCTTGGGAGAGGAATGAGGAATATGATAGCTGTAGAGAAACATGTTATCATTTCCCTTCCTCCTTCCACAGAGAATTAAAAGGTCTCCTCATCCAAGTTATGTTTTAGACTGCAAAGGTCCCCAAGACATATGTTTGTGGGAGGTTTGGAAGAGGATCCAGCACAGTCTGTGATTGTGCTGAGGTATAGCAGAAAATTGGGATAGGCAGAGAAATGACACTCCTTTGGACCAAAGTGATGCTTCCTTTTTTCTGGCCTTAGAAACCTATTTCTGACCTTGATAGGGCAGCTTATTTACCACATCATTCTGTGTTCTCTGGAGGCAAAAAAAAAAAAAAAAAAAAAAAAAAAAAAAAAAGATGAATTTAATTACATCCTTGTCAAGAGGTAATTCCATCTCAAAAATTAATTTTCAGTGCTTTGGAGTTATTGCACATTAAAAAATATTGTCACACAAAAAACATGGGCGGCCTGTCACAAACATTATGAAACTATTGACCTTACATAGCTTCATCTGCACAACTATCGATTTTTTTTCTGTCTTTATTTTGACATTTCATATGATTTCATCTGAGAGTCATCACTGTGGAAATGTCAGGTTTAAGGGTATGCTTTTATTGTTTGGGGAGAGAAATCTTAGAAATGGTTTACTACTTATCTATTAGAGGCAGTAGGCTGGATTCAGCAATGCTGAAATGATTCAGCATTGAGTTATCATACTTATTTTCCCAGAGGCTTCCAGATTGTTCTTTTCTCCCCCAGAAGTAACTTGGGTTGTCACTTTGGGTTTTAGATGCCAATAATTCCTCAACTGGGCTGTAAAACACTAAGCCGATGAATACTTTTAATTTGAGGTTTTCCTGGGCTCTGAGTGATACAATGACCTCAATATAGTTTCTGCTAGTCGGGAAAGTGATGGGAGCAATAATACACTCATTCAAATCAATTACTGGATATTTTCAGAAATCAATATGAAATTTATTAATGTAATTGTATCATTTAAATAAATTATCTTCTCCAAATTTTTAAACTAGAGTCTTCCTCTTTTCCTTTCTCCCTACCCTTACTACCTCGGGAGACAAATAGAGAGACCCAAATATCATCTGAAAATCTCTCTCTCTTTTGCTTGGTTAGCTTTTTTAAAATGACATTTACAGTGTGTAAAAAAATAAACAAACCAGGACTGTGGATTGAATGGTTGAATAATTTAAGTGTAAATAGACTAACTTTTGTTAGTATAAAAATTGGAAGAAGAGTCAACAAATTATTTGTTAACTATAGACTAACTTCAAACCAGGCAACAGCTTTTAAAAATCATGTTTCCAGGCAGGACAGGCTATCTTAATTTTCAAGGCTTAGTGCAAAATGAAAAGGTGGAGCCCTTTGTTGAAATGTTATTAAGAATGTTAAGACAACAGCAAACTTGAAGTGCAAGGCACTTCTAAGCATGAGGTGTGGTGTGACTACACAGGTTTCGTGTTCATGGATCTGGCCCTGCTTCTCCAGGTCCTAGCTATGAAAATTTAACATGGTTATTTTATTTGCTGTTGAAGAAGAATAGACTTCCTCAAACTACTGTTTTTCCTTTCTAAAGAAAGCAACTTTACACTGAGATGATCCATATACAGATCACTAAAATATCATTAGTTAAGTAGAATGAACAAAAAATGTTTAGATGCTAAGCTCTGCAAAATATCATTTAGCTTGACTATTTGTTTTTTAAGCGCCTGAATTAGAGAAATATTTTAAATTTTGTATCATCAGCTAAAGTAAAAATGAAATAAAAGACAGTTAATTTCACTTCATCATTCTTATGCCCACATTTCCTGTTTATGGAAGGCAAACCCAGAAGCTTTGAGTCTCTCTCCATCTGTCAGCAGATTTGCAGAGAAAAGTACTGCTAATGAAAATGGCAGTACACACAAGGTGACCTTTAGAAGTTACCCACTATTCTCAAAATGACACTGCTTTCCATGGCAAATAAGAAACTATGATCTGGGTTTCATGTTTTCAAACACTAGTTATCAAAGCAATAATAATTGATTTTAAAGGAAAGAAAGCATTACAATATGATTTATTTATTAATGAAACATTTTTCTATTGGCTGGAAAAAAATGTTCCTAGAAATGATACTATGCTATAAAAAAACAGAAGATTTATTCTGTATGATTATTGAATTCTAAATATTTGCAATGATTTAAAACCAAGTCACTGTACTAAAACGTAATTACATTTTTATTGGCATACTTTTTTCCC
Organism: Macaca nemestrina; assembly: GCF_043159975.1. Taxonomy (NCBI): domain Eukaryota; kingdom Metazoa; phylum Chordata; class Mammalia; order Primates; family Cercopithecidae; genus Macaca; species Macaca nemestrina. The sequence goes on along the minus strand of NC_092126.1, from coordinate 186,200,563 downwards.
TTTTAATTAAATGGAAAAATTAAGACTTTTAAAAAATCTATAATGTTTTAATTATGGTATTTGATTCAATGAGGAACAATCCTCCTAATGAGAACTGATCTATATAATGAAATTGCCTAATGTATTATTTAATCAAATTTTTCCTTCAATTCCAGCACTTACTACTTCCATTTACATATTCAAAGCAGATGCTCTTATGCTAGCATGTATATTAATGTTAACTGAAGTTATTCAGGTGGATGACAAAGAAAATTGGACACCTTAGGGTATCCTCTTCCCTTGTAGTTAAAAAAAAAAACTTTCAATAACTGTGTATCTAAATTTGAACAAAATACTCTACATCACGTACCATTATACATTTTCTAAGCATTTAATCGTGCTATTGAGAATGTATCTGACAAGATACATGTTTCATATGTTTCATCTGACATAATGAATGGGTTTTTTTTTAAAAAGTTCTGTATGAATTCTGAACTGTAATTTTGACTATAAAATTATAAGGAAATATTTTAGTTTATTACTTTTTTGAGAATAATTTTATTCTGACAAAAGAAGTAAATATAAGGTAGGAAAAAGGTATATGCATGTAAGAGAAAAAACTAAATAAATATATAAGTGAAAAACTATTGAGAAACTGATGTGAGTTATCAGTTCATAGAATAAAGCATATATACTTGAGAATGAGGGATAGAAGAATATCGGGGGAACCAGCCCCCAATATTTCAACTTAGGTTCTTTTCTATTTTCCCTAAGTGTCAGCCGGTCTGAGAAATAAAGAGTACAAAAGAAAGAAATTTTACAGCTGAGTCTCCGGGGGTGACATCACATGTCAGCAGGTTCCGTGATGCCCCTGAGCTGCAAAACCAGCAAGTTTTTATTAGCGATTTTCAAATGTGAGGGAGTGTACAAATAGGGTGTGGGTCACAGAGCTCACATGCTTCAAAGGCAATGAAATATCACAAGGCAAATGGGGGCAGAGCAAGATCACAAGGCCAGGGTGAAATTAGAAGTAATAATGAGGTTCCATGTCCCACTGTGCATGCATTGTCATTGATAAACATCTTAACAGGAATCAGGGTTCAAGAGCAGAGAAACAGACTGACTAGAATTCGCCAGGCTGGAATTTCCTAATCCTAGCAAGCCTGGGGGCACTGCAGGAGACCAGGGTACATTTTATCCCTTATCTTCAACGGCATAAGACAGACACTCCAAGAGCAGCCACTTTAGAGGCCTCCCCCGGGAATGCATTCTTTTCCCAGGCTGTTCGTTGCTGAAAAAAAGAATTCAGTGATATTTCTCTTATTTGCTTTTGCAAGAAGAGAACTATGACACTGTTCTGCCCAGCCCTGCAGGCAGTAAGACTTTATGGTTATCTCCCTTGGTCCTGAAAATCACTGTTATCCTGTTCTTTTCAAGGTGCCCAGATTTCATATTGTTCAAACACACATGCTTTACAAACAATTTGTGCAGATAATGCAGTCATCACAGGGTCCTGAGGTGACATACATCCTCAGCTTATGAAGATGACAGGATTAAGAGATTAAAGACAGGTATAGGAAATTATAAGAGTATTGACTGGGGAAGTGATAAATGTCCATGAAATGTTCACAGTTTACGTTCAGAGATTGCAGTAAAGACAGGTGTAAGAAATTATAAAAATATTAATTTGGGGAACTAAGAAATGTCCATGAAATCTTCACAATTTATGTTCTTCTGCCATGGCTTCAGCTGGTCCCTCCGTATGGGCTCCCTGACTTCCTGCAACAGAAGAATATTAACAGGGGGCAGTGAATACCTCGTTTGTCTAGTTAATATGTCAGTCAAATGATGATGTTTGTATAAATTAGTACCCAGGTCTGTTTCTAAGTCATGGGAGCTTAAAAAAGAAAACACTAAGCTTATGAAACTTGTTAAAAATTTAAAGTCTTTTGTACTCTACAGAAGACAAACCTCTAGAAATCTAATTCTATTTAATTCTATATTCAAATCCTGACATAAAAAAGCTTTGAGGTCTGATAAAATTGTAAAGCATAAATGGTCTCTATTGACTTTAAGCAGAATAAAACTGGAAAGAAAATAAAATCTTCCCCACAATAGTGCCACAGGGAGAAAAACACAGTTTGAAGGCAAAAGAGAAATTACAGATAGTAATTTTTAGTGGAAATATGAAAAGCTGAAATAGAGCTGAGAAACAATGTAGCAACTGAAAATTACTTATTAAGATAATCAGATTAAATAAGATACTGATGGAAGTGTAAGTCTGAATTCAGTTCTCATATACTTAGTCTATGAACTGAAGCAATTTTTCTCTTTAAAAAAAATGCAGCTTCTGTTGACTGAATGACCCTCCATAGCAAGCACAGAACCTCAGGCATTTATAAGAATTTCTAATCCTCTTCCAAAGCACACTTAGAAACCTTATTTTCCCACCCTGTCCCTCACAGACCCTTCAGTTTTCCTATAATTGCTTCTTCCTTTTATGCTTATGTAGCTTTCCATTTTCCTCTTCTTCAGAGATTCCCGCTTGACAGATTTGAGGGTAACTCAAATGCCACCTCCAATTCTAAAACTCTCTTGAACCTCTCAGAGTAAAAGGGATCTCCCTTCATCTGAATACATCTAGATAATTTTTAGTCTTTGGGGACATATTTCTTTCTTCTAACTTGTTTCTTTATGCATATCATTTTTCCCTCCTACCAGATTCTAAGTTTTTTTGTTTTGTTTTGTTTTGTTTTTTGTTTTTTGAGACAGAACTTTGCTCTTGTCCCCCAGGCTAGAGTGCAATGGTGCGATCTCAGCTCACTGCAACCTCTGCCTCCTGGGTTCAAGCAGTTCTCCTGCCTCAGCCTCCTGAGTAGCTGGGATTACAAGCATCTACCACCATGCCTGGCTCATTTTTGCATTTCTAGTAGAGATGGGGTTTCACCATGTTGGTCAGGCTGGTCTCGAACTCCTGACCTCAGGTTATCCACCCGCCTTGGCCTCCCAAAGTGCTGAGATTACAGGTGTGAGTCACCGCACACGGCCCAGATTCTAAGTTTTTTAAAGGAAAAATATATGATGAATTTACACCGATGTGTAAATGTCTTTTGCATATACACATTCAGGAAATATTTAATAGATAAATGTGAGTGAATACGTTTTAACATTCCAGTGTTTTCTAACCTCTTTCTAAAGAGCCACTCCGTTCTGAACAGTGTTAATCATGGTTAACCACACTACTTTAGAGGTAGGCTGGCTGGGCCTAATTCCAGGATTTTATACTCACTGGTGTGTGATCTCAAGCAGAGATCTCATTTAGCATCTCTGCCTCAATTTATTCACCTGTAAAATGGGGTTAATAATATAGGGCTTTCGTGAGGAATAAATAGGTTAATCCATTCTATTACTTTGCTAGGGTTGCCATAATCAAGTACCATCAACTATGTGGCTCAAACAACAGAAATGTATTTCTTGCCTATTTGGGAGCTGGAATTCCAAGATAGAGGTGTGAGCAAGTTTGGTTTCCTTGGCCATCTCACCTTGGCTTACAGATGGCCTTCTTTTCACTGTCCTCACATAGTCTTTTCTCTTTGTGTGTACATCCCTGGAATCTCTCTGTATGTAGAAATGCCCTATTTTTATTAGGACAGCAGTGACATTGGATTAGGGTTCACTCTTATGACATCATTTTAACTTAATCACTTCTTTAAAGGCCTTATCTAGAAATATTCTGAGGTACAGGGGTCTAGGCCTCAACATTTGAATTTTGAAGGGATATAATTCAGCCCATAGCATCCATGTAAAGTACATTAAACAGTACTTGGTGCATGATACTCACTCAGTGAGCTTGGAGGTAGTAGTGATGGTGTTTCTCTCACTTCAGCCTTGTTTCCTTTGGCTTCTGATAATTTTTGGTATCTTCATCTACTTTTGTCAACAAATATCTCCTTTTTCTTATAATCTAAAATAATTTCAAATTCACACTCCTATGGGCAGCTATCCTATGCCTAGTTACCTTAAAACCAACTTGCCATCTGCTAATCTAGCATCTATAAATATTTCATTATTTTATTATGTTTATCTGGAATTTTAACCTTCTAGGAATCTCCTATTTTCTCTACTCTGCTTTTTAAAAAGGTACTGCATGTTACTAAAGTTGCAAAGCATTTTCCATTACCGTAGGGTTATTCAAGAGATAGCAGTGGTTGTAATATGAGAGATTTAAGTAGTTTGATAGAAATGTGTATCAAATTTCAAATACATTACATGCACAATATATTGTATGAGAAAGATTGTTACTGATATGAGGTAATAGTGAAATACTGAAAGTCATATTACCTGAGTCACTATGTTAAGAATAATTTGTCACTCTCGGGGAATGAATTTCAGATGACATAAAAAATAAAAGAAAAATCAATTCATAGGCATATTATAATCTAGAAATATTTTCATGGAATCCCCTTAATTTGATAATGTCAGTGTCCAGTGACTGAGTTTTAATGTACAGATAGACAACAGCAGCTGCACCTGGGAGGATTTTGCAGCATTATATGCAATAGTAGAGTACTTTAGCTTTGAAATTTTAAATCAGCTACCCTTTATTCTTCTTTTAAGCACAATGGATTAAACAATATAAATCTTATGTTTTTATTCTGAATAACTAGCTTAGTAGTGATTAAGCAACGGGGAAAACAACTTAATCATGAAAATAACCTGACCAGGAAGAGAAAATCACTCCATCTTCAGAGATTTAACTACCCACAGTCCATTCTTAAGGAAAATTGAATTAATGATATTTCCTTAGAAAAAATTTGGAGCTTCAGGAGCTTAAACTTTTATAACTTGAAGCAGAAATATGTGCGTTTTACAGAAGTTTCAGCATTTTAGGCTTCAGTCGAGCAAACAGTCTTGGTAGAAATTGGATGCACACATCATGAAACTGTAAATCCTTTCCCACCACAAAGAACAAAATGATTGTAAACAAAATATTGAACTGCTGGAATAGTAGAAGGCATGGGAAATCTGATGAGATTTCTAAGAAGTATGATTTGCCTCATTGCAGATCCTCTGAAATTAAATGTGAATAGTGTCTTAATTTGCATTAAAACTACCTAACCAATCTACTGATGCTCCTGAGCACAATGTTCACAATGTTGTGTAGCAAAGCTTTATGAATTCCAAAAGGAGCTTATATCAGTGATTTTCCCATTATACAGTAGCTTCTCAGTGGTAACTGTACAGTTCAGTCTTGCAAACACTGTGAACAAATCTCTTGCCAATGAAACCATAGTCTGTTTTATGAGGGAGGTTAAGCCTGAAACCTGTAACCTTGAAACCTTTTCATGTTGAAATTCAGCTCTATTTTGAATTAAACAGGAATGTTTACTGCTGAAAGTAATAAACAATAAATTACATTATGAAATATAAAAGTACTTTATAATGCAAGCAACCATCTCTTATATATTTACTAATCTGTGCATGTATATTGTTTTCATGAGTGCAGTTCTTATTTTTAATTGACATTTTTATTGAAATGATTGTAGATTTACATGCAAATATAAGAAATAATACAGAGATCCGTCATGTACTTTGTCCTCCAGTTTTCCACTCAATAGTAACATCTTGCAAAACTATAGTGAAATATCACAACCAGGACATTGACATTGATATAATCCATCACTTTTATTCAACTTTCTCTACTTTTACTTGTCCTCATTTATGTGTTTGTGTGTGTGTGTGTGTGTGTGTGTGTGTAAGCTTTATAAAATTGTATCACCTATGTATATTTGCGTATCAAGATACTGAACAGTACCAACACCGCAAAGATCCCCCCGCCTTGCCTTTTAATAATCACACCTGTCTTCATGTCACTAAATACTGGCAAACATTAAATTCTCTTCCATTTCTAAAACTTTATCATTTTAAAGATATGAGGTAAATGGAATCATACAGTATATAACCTTTGGATATTTGCTTTTTTCACTCAGCATAATTTGAGGTTCATTGAAGTTCTTTCAGTGCTACATTCCTTTTTAGTGCTGAATAATATTCCTTGGTATACATATACCCTGTTTGTAAAACCATTCATTGAAGAATGCCTTGGCTATTTCCAGTTGTTAGTTATTAAACAAAAAACAGCTATGTACATTTATACACAGGTGTTTGTGTGAACATAAATTATCATTTCTCTGGGATAAATGCCCAGAAGGGAATTGTTGGGGCTTATGGAAATTGCGTATTTAGGTATATAGGAAAATGTGAAACTAATTTCCAGAGTGCCTGTATCATTTTACGTTCTCACAAGCAAAATATATGTGATTCAGTTTTGCTGCATCCTTGCCAGAATTTGGTATCTTCCCTGTTTTTTATTTTAGCCATTACATTTGGTGGGTAGTATATCCCATTGTGGTTTTAATTTGCATTCTCTTCATGGTTAATGATATTGGACATAATTTCATGTACCTATTTACCATCTGTATGCATCTTCAGTGAATTGTGTTTTCGTGTTCTTTTCACATTCTCTAATTGATTGTTTTTGTTTTTGGTTTTTTTTCACTGTTGAGGTTTGAGAGTTCTTTGTATATTCTAAGTACTACTCGTTTGTCAGATACATAGTATGCAAATATTTTCTCCAGGCCTGTAGCTTTTCTTTTCGTCCTTACTACCTGGCCTTTCACAGAGGAAAATGGTTTTAGTTTCTTGTGGTCTAACTTACCAATTTTACTTTTCTGGATGGTACTTTGGTGTCAAGTCAAAGAACTCATTGCTGACTCCTAAATTCTGAAATTTTCTCCTGTGCTATTTTTATAAAAGTTTCCTGGTTTTATTTTCTAAATTTAAGTATATTTACATTACATCAGTCTATAATTCATTTTGAATTGATATTAGGTTTGAGTCAAGGTTCAGTTTTTTGCCTGTGGATGCTTACTTGTTCCAGCATTATTTGGAGAAGAGGATGTAGACTTACTCCATTGAATTACTTTTAAACTTTTATCAAAAATTATGTAGGCACATCTGTGCAGATCTATTTCTGGATTCTCTATTCTGTTTCATTGATTTATACATCTGTAGTTCCTTCAGTACTACACTGTCTGGATTACTTTACTATAAAGTAAGGCTTAATATCATATAGATCATTCCTCCCATTTTATTCTCTGTCAAGATTTTTTGGCAATTGCAGGGTCTGTCTTTCCATATGAATTTTAGAATAAGCTTGTCTGTGTCTACAGAAAACTTTCTTTTTGGTAGGAAATTGCATTAATCCTATAGCTTAAATTGTGGAAAATTAACATATTTACCATGTTGAGTCTTCCTAGTTATCTGTTAATGAACACAGTATATCTCCATTTATTTAGATTTTCTTTGATTTCTATTATCAACATTTTATAATTTTTAGCATCTAGATCCTATACATGTATTGTTGAATGTATATGTAAATAATTAATTTTACTTGGAGCAATTATATATGGCATTGAGTTTCTAATTTTGGTTTATACATGTTTATTGTTAGTATGTAAATATACAATTGATTTTTTTTATGTGTTGATCTTGTATCCTGCCACTTTGATGAACTCACTTATTCATTTGTTTATTTTTGATTTTGTGTTTTGTATATCCCTTGAGTATTTTTGTGAAGACAATCATGTCATCCACAACCAGAAGGAGTTTTATTTCTTCCTTTACACTCTGTATGGCTTTTCGTTTTCTTTCTTTCTTTATTTCTTTTTCCTTTTTTCTTTTTTTGAGACGGTGTCGCACTCTGTTGCCCAGGCTGGAGTGCAGTGGTGCAATCATGACTCACTCCAGCCTTGATCTTCCAGGCTCAAGTGATGCTCCCACCTCAGCCTCCGAGTAGCTGGGACTACAGGCACACACCACCACACACAGCTAAATCTTTTAAATATTTTCCTTTAGAGATGGAGGACTCACTAAGTTGCTTAGGCTAGTCTTAAACTCCTGGGCTCAAGCAGTCGTCACTCCTCAGCCTTCCAAAGTGGTGGGATTACAGGCTTGACCTATCGTGCCTGGCCCGCTCTATATGCTTTTGTTTTGTTTTGTTTTTTACCTCTTTTTTTTGGTCATTGCAGTGGCTAAAATTCCAGTACTACATTGAATAATAGTAGAGTAGACATCCTGGACTTGTTCCTGAACTTGTGGAGAAAGCATTCAGTCTTTCACCGTCAAAGTGTGATGTTATCTATATGTTTTCTTATATGCCCTTTATCAAGTTAAGTTAATTTCTCCCCATTCCTTACTTGCTGAGTGCTTTTATCGTAAGTGGGTGTTGGATTTTGTCAAATATTTTTTCTGTGTCAATTGATACCATCATATGATTTTTATTTTTCCACTTGTTGATATAGTGGGTTACAGTGTTTTATTTTCCAGTGTTGAAACAGCTTTATATATATGGAAGAAATCCCACCTGGTCATAGAATATAACTTTGTTATAGATTGCTTAATTATTTTTTTGAATAATGGGTTAAAGATTTTTACATTTATAAGAGATATTGGTGTTCTTTATTTTTTAAACTATATTTTTCTAGTTTTGTATTAGGGTAATGCTGACATCAATAAATGAGTTGAGAAGCATTCTCTGCTCTTCTAAAAGGAGATTTTCTGGAAGAGTTTGAATAAACTTGTTCTTACCTAGTTGTTAAAATATTTAGTAGAATTCCCCAGTGAAATTACTTGTGCCTGGACAACTTTTTAATGAAACTTCTTTTTTCTTTTCTTTTTCCTTCTTTTTTTTTTTTTTTTTTTTGAGAGACAACTTTTCTCTGTCCCCCAGGCTGGGGTGAAATGGCACAGTCATAGCTCGCTGCAACCTTGAGATACTGTGCTCAATCAGTTCTCTCACTTCAGCCTCTCAAGTAGCTGGGACTACAAGTGTATGCCACCATGCCTAGATAAAAGGGAGATTTTAAATAATGAATTAAACCTCTTTACTCTTTAATAGTTAAATAGCTATCAACATAGTCTCTTTCATCCTTGTTGAGATTTGGTAATTTCTGGTTTTTGAAGAACTGATCCATTTCTTTAAGTTGTTGAAAGTGATATTCTATTGACTTTTTTCATAGAAACGGTTTTTTGCTTAAGTGATTTCTCTATTGTTTTTCAGTTTTCTGTTGTCTTTTTCCCATTGATTTATCATTGATTCCATTATGGTTACAGAATGTACTCTATATCATTTCAGTTCTTTTAAACCCGTTAAGGTTTGTTTTATGGCCTGTGATATACTCTATCTTTGTGAATGGTCTATGCATGTTTATTTGTCAGTTCAGGCTGAAATAACAAAATATAGAACAAGTGGCTTAAACAACAGACATGTGTTTCCACATGGGCTTAATTGTGTTTCCCCAAAATTTTCATATATTGAGGACCTGACTGCCATTGAGATGGGGACTCCAGAAGGTCATTAGGCTTCATGAGATCATGAGTGTGGGGTACCATCATGTAATTAGTGCCCTTATAAGAAGAGAAACCACAAAGAGTGTGCTTTCTCTTTTTTTCTTTCTGTCTCTAGATCTCTGTCTCTCTTTCTCTCTGCCACTTAAGGTTATAGGAAGAAGGCAGCCATCTGCAATACTAGCAATACATTTGAAATAAACCTGAGATTGGACTTCTTAGCCTCCAGAACAGTGAGGAACAAAAAATTCTGTTCTTTGTAAGTTAGCCAATATCAGGTATTTCACTACAAGCAGCACAGTTGAACTAAGACACCTACCAATATTTTGTTCATGAATGTTAACATATTCTCTAAGAGGGTAGGAGCTTTCTCCACAGCTCTTCTCTTTTCTTTCTGAGTCCTTGCCAGAATTACCTCTTCCTTTATGGCACTATTGGCTTTTTCTACCATGCACCTCAAAACCTTTCTAGCCTCCATCCCTTACCCAGTTTCAAAGCTGCTTCAATAGTTTTAATTCTTTGTTACAACAACAGCCCTCCACTTCTTAGTACAATGTCTGTCTTAATCAGCTCAGGCTTCTATAACAAAATAGCATAAAGTGAGTGGCTTAAACAAATACATTTATTTATTGCATTTCTGGAGGCTAGGAAATCCAAGATCAGGATGCTGGCAAATTCAGTTTTTGGTGAGGGTTCTCTCCCTGCTTTGCAGATGGCTGCCTTTTACCTACATCTTCATGTTCTGGGGAGATAGGGAGAGAAAACTCTGTGGTCTCTTCTTATGGGAGCACCAATTATATTATGAGGACCCCATCCTCATGACTTAATCTAAAGTAAGGCCCCAAATATCACACTGGGGGTTAAATCTTCAAAACGTGGGATTTTCCAAGATGGCCAAATAGGAACAGCTCCAGTCTACATCTCCCAGCATGAGCTACGCAGAAGATGGGTGATTTCTGCATTTCCAACTGAGGTACTGGGTTCATCTCACCGGGGCTTGTCGGACAGTGAGTGCAGGACAGTGGTTGCAGCCCACGGGCCATGAGTCAAAGCAAGGCAAGGAAATGCCTCATCCAGGAAGCACAAGGGGTCGGGGAATTCCCTTTCCTAGCCAGGGGAAGCCATGACAGATGGAACCTGGAAAATCGGGTCACTCCCACCCTAATACTGTGCTTTTCCCACGATCTTAGCAAATGGCACACCAGGAGACTATATCCCGTGCCTGACTGGGAGGGTCCCACACCCACGGAGCCTTGCTCATTGCTAGCACAGCAGTCTGAGATTGAACTGCAAGGCAGCAGCGAGGCTGGGAGAGGGGCATCCACCATTGCTGAGGCTTATGTGGGTAAACAAAGTGGTCAGGAAACTCAAACTGGGTGGAGCCCACTGCAGCTCAAGGAGGTCTGCCTGCCTCTATAGACTCCACCTCTGGGCGCAGGGCATAGCTGAACAAAAAGCAGCAGAAACTTCTCTAGACTTAAACGTACCTGTCTGGCAGCTTTGAAGAGAATAGTGGTTCTCCCAGCACAGAGTTTGAGATCTGAGAACGGACAGACTGCCTCCTCAAGTGGGTCCCTGACACCCAAGTAGCCAAACTGGGAGGCACCTCCCAGTAGGGGCCGACTGAAACCTCGTATGGACGGGTGCCCCTCTGAGGCAAAGCTTCCAGAGGAAGGATCAGGCAGCAACATTTGCTGTTCTGCAGTATTTAGGGTTCTGCAGCCTCCACTGGTGATACCAGGCAAACAGTGTCAGGAGTGGACCTCAAGAAAACTCCAACAGACCTGCAGCTGAGGGTCCTGACTGTTAGAAGGAAAACTAACAAACAGAAAGGACATCCACACCAAAACCCCATCTGTACCTCACCATCATCAAAGACCAAAGCTAGATAAAACCACAAAGATGGGGAGAAACCAGAGCAGAAAAGCTGGAAATTCTAAAAATCAGAATGACTGTTCTCCTCCTAAGGAATGCAGCTGCTTGCCAGCAGTGGAACAAAGCTGAACGGAGAATGACTTTGACGAGTTGAGAGAAGAAGGCTTCAGATGATCGGTAGTAACAAACTTCTCCAAGATAAAGGAGGATGTTCAAACCCATTGCAAAGAAGTTAAACCTTTGAAACAAGATTAAACAAAAGGCTAACTAGAATAAACAGCATAAAGAAGACCTTAAATGACCTGATTGAGCTGAAACTCATGGCACAACAACTACATGACACATGCACAAGCTTCAGTAGCCGATTTGATCAAGTGGAAGAAAGGGTATCAGTGATTGAAGATCAAATGAATGAAATGAAGTGAGAAGAGAAGTTTAGGGAAAACAGAGTAAAAGGAAATGAACAAAGCCTCCAAGAAAGATGGGACTATATGAAAAGAACAAATCTACGTCTGATTGGTGTACCTGAAAGTGACAGGGAGAATGGAACCAAGTTGGAAAACACTCTTCAGGATATTATCCAGAACTTCCCCAACCTAGCAAGGCAGGCCAACATTCAAATTCAGGAAATACAGAGAATGCCACAAAGATACTCCTCAAGAAGAGCAATGCCAAGACACATAATTGTCAGATTCACCAAAGTTGAAATGAAGGAAAAAATGTTAAGGGGAGCCAGAGAGAAAGGTCGGGTTACCCACAAAGGGAAGTCCATCAGACTAAAAGCAGATCTCTCCACAGAAACTCTACAAGCCAGAAGAGAGTGGGGGCCAATATTCAACATTCTTAAAGAAAACAATTTTAAACCCAGAATTTCATATCCAGCCAAACTAAGCTTCATAAGTGAAGGAGAAATAAAATCCTTTACAGACAAGCAAATGCTGAGAGATTTTGTCACCATCAAACCTGCCTTACAAGAACTCCTGAAGGAAGCACTAAACATGGAAAGGAAAAACCAGTACCAGCCACTGCAAAAACATGCCAAGTTGTAAGGACCGTTGATGCTAGGAAGAAACAGCACCAACTAACGAGCATAATAACCAGCTAACATCATAATGTCAGGATCAAGTTCACACATAACAATATTAACTTTAAATGTAAATGGGCTAAATGCTCCAATTAAAAGACACAGACTGGCAAATTGGATAAAGAGTCAAGACCCATCACACATGCAGAGACACACATAGGCTCAAAATAAAGGGATGGAGAAAGATCTGCCAAGCAAATGGAAAACAAAAAAGCAGGCGTTGCAATCCTAGTCTCTGATAAAACAGACTTTAAACCAACAAAGATTGAAAGAGACAAAGAAGGCCATTACATAATGGTAAAGGGATCAATTCAACAGGAAGAGCTAACTATCCTAAATATATATGCACCTAATACAGGAGCACCCAGATTCATAAAACCAGTCCTTAGAGACCTACAAAGAGACTTAGACTCCCACACAATAATAATGGGAGACTTTAACACCCCTCTGTCAACATAAGACAGATCCACGAGACAGAAAATTAAAAAAGATATCCAGGAATTGAACTCAGCTCTGCACTGAGCAGACCTAATACACATCTACGGAACTCTCCATCCCAAATCAACAGAATATACATTCTTCTCAGCACCACATCACACTTATTCCAAAATTGACCACATAGTTGGAGGTAAAGCACTCCTCAGCAAATGTAAAAGAACAGAAATTATAGCAAACTGTCTCTCAGACCACAGGGCAGTCAAACTAGAACTCAGGATTAAAAAAACTCATTCAAAATCACTCAACTACATGGAAACTGAACAACCTGCTCCTGAATGATACTGGGTACATAATGAAATGAAGGCAGAAATAAAGATGTTCTTTGAAACCAATGAGAACAAAGGCACAATATACCAGAATCTCTGGGACACATTTAAAGCACTGTGTAGAGGGAAATTTATAGCCCTAAATGCCCACAAGAGAATGCAGGAAAGATCTAAAATTGACACCCTAACATCACAATTAAAAGAACTAGAGAAGCAAGAGCAAACACATTCAAAAGCTAGCAGAAGGCAAGAAATAACTAAGAGCAGAACTGAAGGAGATAGAGACACAAAAAAACTCTTCAAAAAAATCAATGAATCCAGGAGCTGATTTTTCGCAAAGATCAACAAAATTGATAGACCACTAGCAAGACGAATAAAGAAAAGAAAGAATCAAGGAGACCCAATAAAAAAGGATAAAGGGGATATCACCACTGATCCCACAGAGATAGAAACTACCATCAGAGAATACTATAAACACCTCTACGCAAATAAACTAGAAAATCTAGAAGAAATGGATAAATTCCTCGACACATACACCCTCCCAAGACTAAACCAGGAAGAAGTTGAATCCCTGAATAGACCAATAACAGGCTCCGAAAATGAGGCAATAATTAAGAGCCTACCAACCAAAAAGAGTTCAGGACCAGATGGATTCACAGCTGACTTCTACCCGAGGTACAAAGAGCAGCTGGTACCATTCCTTCTGAAACTATTCCAATCAATAGAAAAAAGATGGAATCCTCCCTAACTCATTTTATGAGGCCAGCATCATCCTGATACCAAAGCCTGGCAGAGACACAACAACACAAAAGAGAATTTTAGATCAATATCCCTGATGAATATTGATGCAAAAATCCTCAATAAAATACTGGCAAGCCAAATCCAGCAGCACATCAAAAAGCTTATCCACCATGATCAAGTGGGCTTCATCCCTGGGATGCAAGGCTGGTTCAACATACACAAATCAATAAACGTAATCCAGCATATAAATAACAACTGACAAAAACTACATGATTATCTCAATAGATACAGGAAAGGCCTTCAACAAAATTCAACAGCTCGTCATGCTAAAAACTCTCAATAAATTAGGTATTGATGGGACATATCTCAAAATAATAAGAGCTATTTATGACAAACCCACAGCCAATATCATACTGAATGGGCAAAAACTGGAAGCATTCCATTTGAAAACTGGCACAAGACAGGGATGCCCTCTCTCACCACTCCTATTCAACATAGTGTTGGAAGTTCCTGACAGGGCAATCAGGCAGGATAAAGAAATAAAGGTATTCAATTAGGAAAAGAGGAAATCAAATTGTCCTTCTTTGCAGATGGCATGATTGTATATTTAGAAAACCCCATTATCTCAGCCCAAAATCTCCTTAAGCTGTTAAGCAACTTCAGCAAAGTCTCAGGATACAATATCAATGTGCAAAAATCACAAGCATTCCTATACACTAATAACAGACAAGCAGAGAGCCAGATCATGAGTGAACTGCCATTCACAGTTGCTTCAAAGAGAATAAAATACCTAGGAATCCAATTTACAAGGGATATGAGGGACCTCTTCAAGGAGAACAACAAACCACTGCTCAGTGAAATAAAAGAGGACACAAACAAGTGGAAGAACATTGCATGCTCATGGATAGGAAGAATCAATATCGTGAAAATGGCCATACTACCCCAGGTAATTTATAGATTCAATGCCATCCCCATCAAGCTACCAATGACATTCTTCATAGAATTGGAAAAAACTACTTTAAAGTTCATATGGAACCAAAAAAGAGCCCACATTGTCAAGACAATCCTAAGCCAAAAGAACAAAGCTGGAGGCATCATGCTACCTGACTTCAAACTATACTACAAGGCTACAGTAACCAAAACAGCCTTGTACTGGTACCAAAACCATATAGACCAATGGAACAGAACAGAGTCCTCAGAAATAATACCACACATCTGCAGCCATCTGATCTTTGACAAACCTGACAAAAACAAGAAATGGGGAAAGGATTCTCTATTTAATAAGTGGCGCTGGGAAAACTGGCTAGCCATATGTAGAAAGCAGAAACTAGATCCCTTCCTTACGCCTTATACAAAAATTAATTCAAGATGGATTAAAGACTTAAATGTCAGACCTAACATCATAAAAAACCCTAGAAGAAAACCTAGGCAATACCATTCAGGACATAGGCATAGGCAAGGACTTCACGTCTGAAACACCAAAAGCAATGGCAACAAAAGTCAAAATTGACAAATGGGATCTAATTAAACTAAAGAGCTTCTGCACAGCAAAAGGAACTACCATCAGAGTGAACAGGCAGCCTACAGAATGGGAGAAATATTTTGCAATCTACCCATCTGACAAAGGGCTAATATCCAGAATCTACAAAGAACTCAAACAAATTTACAAGAAAAAATCAACCCCTTCAAAAAGTGGGAGAAGGATATGAACAGACACTTCTCAAAAGAAGACATTTATGCAGTCAACAGACACATGAAAAAATGCTCATCATCACTGGCCATCAGAGAAATGCAAATCAAAACCACAATGAGATACCATCTCACACCAGTTAGAATGGCAATCATTAAAAAGTCAGGAAACAACAGGTGCTGGAGAGGATGTGCAGAAATAGGAACACTTTTATACTGTTGGAGGGACTGTAAACTAGTTCAACCATTGTGGAAGACAGTATGGTGATTCCTCAATGATCTAGAACTAGAAATGCCATTTGACCCAGCCATCCCATTACTGGGTATATACCCAAAGGATTATATAAATCATGCTGCTATAAAGACACATGCACACGTATGTTCATTGTGTCACTATTCACAATAGCAAAGACTTGGAACCAACCCAAATGTCCATCAAAGATAGACTGGTTTAAGAAAATGTGGCACATATACACCATGGAATACTATGCAGCCATAAAAAAGGATGAATCATGTCCTTTGTAGGGATATGGATGAAGCTGGAAACCATCATTCTTGGCAAACTATCACAAGGACAAAAAACCAAACACCGCATGTTCTCACTCATAGGTGGGAATTGAACAATGAGATCACTTGGACACAGGGTGGAGAATATCACACACCGGGGCCTGTCGTTTGGTGTGGGGAGTGGGGAGGGATATCATTAGGAGATATATCTAATGTCAATGATGAGTTAATGGGTGCAGCACACCAACATGGCACATGTATACCTATGTAAGAAACCTGCACTTTGTGCACTTGTACTCTAGAACTTAAAGTATAATAAAATTTTTTTTAAGTCTTCAAAATGTGATTCTGGGAGGGACACAATTCTTTCCATAGCAGTGTAACCACCCAACAGATTCACCTTGCCCACTGCCTAGACAGGGCTGATTTATCAAGACAGGGGAATTGCAAAAAAGAAAGAGTCATTATGCAGAGCCAGCTGTGCAGGAAACTAGAACTTTATTATTATTCAAATCAGTCTCCCCAAGAATTCCGGGATTGGAGTTTTAAGGATAATTTGGTGGCCAGTGAATCAGGAGTTCTGCTTGGTGGGGTCTGAGATGAAATCATAGGGTGTTGAAACTGTGCTCTTGTGCTGAGCCAGTTCCTTAATGGGAGCCACAAAACCAGATGAGCCAGTTTATCAATATGGGTGGTGCTAGCTGATGTATTGAGTGCAAAGTCTGCAAAGTATCTCAAGCACTTATCTTAAGTTTTACAATAGTGATAATTATCTCCAGGAACAACTTGGAGAGGTTTAGAATCTTGCAGCCTCCAGTTGCATGACTTCTAAACCACAATTTCTAATCTTGAGGCTAATTTGTTAGTCCTGCAAAGGCAGTCTAGTCCCCAGGCAGAAACGGGCTTTGGTTTGGGAAAGAGCTGTTACCAGCTTTGTTTCAAAGTTACACTATAAGCTAAGTTCCTCCCAAACTTAGTTTGGCGTATGCCTAGGAAAGAACAAGGACAGCTTTGAGGTTAGAAACAAGATATGGAGTTGGTTAGGTCAGATCTCTTTCACTGTAATCATTTTCTCAGTTATGATTTTTGCAAAGATGGTTTCAGCTGGATACTTGAATAAAGAGCATTCTGCTGTCATTATGTGGAATGTTCTCTACATGTCTCCAAGTTTTAGTCATTGATTTCTGTGAAGGAAAGTGGTAGAGCCAATCATGAAATGTGTCTCAGATTTTATCCATGCTGGACCTTAGTTCTGTATTTGGCACAGGACTTATGTATGCCTATATACATTGTTTGATTCTAACAGACTTCAGAAAGGCAAGTACAGTCTCTCTGTTGGGGAGTTTGCTGTTATTTCTTCTATTATTCTGAAGCGCTTACAAAAGTTTTATTTTCATTCTTAGCAAGAATGAGATCCAGGAATCATAATTCTATTGCATTTTTACAAAACTTTTCTAAAGGAGCTCAATATATCAGAGATCTCTTACTACATGAGCTACATGGAATATTTATTTTATAGGCAGAGAAACTAATGCACAAAGAAGAATCATGTTTTTCGTTGTCACGCATTTGAGAAGAAAGGCCCATATACGTAACTCAGGTCTTGGAAATATGCTGGTGCTTTTCTCCCTCCCAGATTATCTGGGATGCAGCTAACTTGAACAGTTACTGTAACAGGAGACCAGGACTCTGGGATGAAAAAGAGTAATAAAAAATCAATATTTAATAAAACTTACCATTGTACAATGTTCTCTCTACGTCTCATGTAGTACTTTAAAGATACTAGAATATCTAAACATTTAAAATCTTTTATAAAATACAAGGAGAGAGAACCATATCATGTATGAGTTTTGAATCACAGATTGATGGATTTTACTATTATCACAGAGGATGAAACAATCAAATTATAGTGTTCCACTTTTACCAGCAGGTGATGTACCTGATATCTGACTTACTGTAAAGTGAATTTGCAACTTCTTCAAAGTCACTGTTCATTTCAAAGGAAGATTTTCAAATAGTAAATTACATGTTTAAAGACCTAAGTGACCTTAAAAATTCTTTTCATTAGTCCCAGGCACTCATTATTTTGTGGAGTGCTAAACTTTAATTGACCTGACCCATTTACTAAGTCATTCTATTTCTCTTCTTAATTGTTCTCACCTTTTCCCTTAGTCCGCGTTTCACTAGGCTAAAGAATGAAAAGGAATCAAGTGAATTCTACTTTTACCATGTCAGGATTTATCCAGGAGATATTTTCAAGAAACATAGTATAAAGGATATATGACAAAGCAATATCCATTGCCACAAATATTTTATCGGTATTCATCCAACATTTGTGCTGTAAACCTTTCCCAGTTATGGTACCAAGGGGGATGCCTTAGGAATGCCACATAGCTACTAATCTTGGATTATAATTGGAAAAATGAGTCCATCCGTCCCGAAAGCTGTACCCTCTAATAGCCTGAGAACTACAGTGCTCAGACATGTAAGTTTTATCAAAAAGAAATTCAAGGGTTTAGTTGATACACTATTAGATTATCACAGTAATCATATTTATACCATGAAAATTTATCAAGTCACTCACTCCTTTGAAGATGAGCAACTCAGTGTTTGGATGATATGGCAATTTACTAAGCCAGGGAAGACTCGCAGAGAAACTGTTTTATTTGGCCATGCTAAATTAGAGATAACTCTCAGATTTCCGAGTGATGATATCAAATATGCATTTGGATATATAAGTTTTGATTTCAGTGGAGAGACTAGAACTGGAGTAGTATGAAGAACTTTCAGATAATGGTTTTGTGTGTGTGTCTGTGCGTGTGTGTTTTTCCCCACAAACGAGTAAAACCTATTAGCCCTTGAGAGTCTACCCTTTAAAATCCTCTACCCATGTAATCCTGCCACATTGTACAACTCTACATATCCATCTCAGACTAGATCCTATGCCAATTAGAACCAAACCTGGGTCATAGTCACAGTGTCTGATCACAGTAGGTATTCAATTAAAGCTTGATAAATGAAGCCATGAAGTATAACTCTTCTGTCACAAGCCTGGTTAATGTATATTGCCCCTAAGATGAGCCCTTTGATACTTGGGGGGTCTTTGAAATGCATCCTTAACCCTAACTCTCTCTGAGCATCTACCCAGATCACCAGATCATATGGCTATGTTTTTGTTTATTTTGTATTGTCTACCTCTAGAGCTCTTGCTTGAATTCCAAACATGTTCAGCTGTGGTCTTGCTCTGAGGACACTAGACTTCTGTTTCAGCTCAGATGAATCACTGTGTAAATCTCAGAAACGAAGATGCTGCCAACCCTATTATAGCTGACTTCAAATATTGCCCCACAGCCTACAAGCTCCAGAAGGCTTGCAAACACACATCATACCACGTAATTGAGATCTGTCACTTGCCCAGTTTGTATATTTACCATATCACTTAGGAAACTACTGTTTTAAGTGAGAGTGTTAGTTGCATTACTCGGTCCCCGAAGTCTACTATAGTCAGTATTCTTTTGGTTGCAAGTGATAGAGATGCCAAAAGGGTGAACAAGACTTAATGGAGGGCTGCTGAAACATTTCATGTGATCAAAAGACTTCCCACAGAAAACAGATCATAACCAGGGACCTCAGATATTGGAACCAGGAACTCAATCACTACCATGATTGTTTCTCAGTCTCTGCCTCTATCATCTTCCCCATCCAATCTCTACTGCTACATTGGCTCATTCCAAGTAGTTGGAAACATGGCTATCTACTGATTGTGTCTTAAGTCATCTCTGCTTAATGATCTTAGAGAAGGGGGAAACCTAATCTCTCACCATCTTCAGTGATTTATCAATCCTTGATTGTCCTGGCTTATGTAACAGCCACTCCTAGACAAACCACTTAGTCAAGGGAATGGAGTCATGTCATGGGCAGGCCTACCAGAATCACATGGACTTTGGAGAGAGAGAGAGGGTGTAGTTAGATGAGGAGCAGATACAGGTATGCAGAACAGATGTAAACAAATACATCTCTAAAGTTCCAGCATGCTTCATGTCTGAACCTATACAAGATCCAGCACTTAGAATCACCGAAGATTGCATCATCCTGGTCTTCATTCTGACCCCTTAGGCTTCTGTCTCTTCATCACTCCTTCCTGTTTTATCTTTCAAGTCCTTTTTACCTCATGCTACAGTGAAGAAATTTAATATTATCTGAGCATTCCCTCTATCATAACAGATTTTACAATGGCAGTAGATTGAAGTATTTTAACAACGTGGGCTTTGGTGTCAGGATAATCTGAATTTATATGCTGTCTTTTCCACTTACTATTTTGATCACCCCAGGCAAGTTACCTTGTGTCTCTGTGAAACAGGGATGCCAATACCTACATTAGGATAATTATTAGAATTAAAATATATAAGAAAGGCTTTTCACAAGACTTGGGAAAAAATCAAACCTATATTGCTATGAGCCTAGGCCACCAAGTAGTAAAATAAACAACCCATATGCAGAGACAAATAGAAGTTTACAGTAGCTCGTGGGTACTCCAATGTTCATAACCCTACACTGAAAGAAGCAGCTCACATCCTGAACTGAGTGACAAGGACTGTGAAGTGGACAGGTGGCCTTCAGTGATGTCACAGAAGAGCATAAAACAGAATCGAGCTGTGGTTGCTTAGCTCCCATTGAGATGTTTAAGAACAAAACCTCCTTTCTGCTAAGAAAAGTCACAAGCTGGGCCAGAGCCAGCTGGCTTGCCAGAGGGCTTGGGATATATGAAAAACAGTGATAACCTAACTTTTTTTTTCCGGATGAAACTTCAAAATAGATAAAAAATTTATGAGATGGATATTTATAGTCTATTAAGGACAAGTGCTACAAAAGATAAGACTCTTATTTCAAAAAATGTAGCTTGAAGGATTCCGGCTAAATACTGAGTTTTCCAATGGTAAAAAATATTTTTCAGGCAGTTCTTGACCAAAGGCCTTTGTATATGTAGAAGTTCCGGTGGCTTTTGTACTCCCACAACCACCCATGGTTAGAGGCATCACCACCACCATCATTGAAGCTCTCTTGGTGGGATAAGAGCAGGCAGGAATCTGACCAAGAAGTGACAGGGTGAGTGAGGAGATGGAGGTTTGGTTTATTTAAGAGTTTAGTAAAATCACGAAGGACTGACATTCTTTTTCTCTAATTAATATTATCAGTCTGTTGGCCTTTGCTCTCAGGCTGTTCCCTCCATGAACTCAAAAGCAGCACAGAAGCGGCAATCATCACATTCTCACATGGTCAAGTCCAAAGCCAAGAAGGGGGGATAGTGGGTGTTTCTCTTCTGTATTAATCTGCTCAGGCTTCCGTAACAAAATACTCCAGTCTGGGTGGCTAAAACATTTAATTTCCCACAATCCTGAAGGATAGCAGTCCATATAAAAGTGGCAGCAAATTTGGTTTCTGGTCAGTCCTCTCTTTCCTGACTTGCAGACAGCCACCTTCTTACTGTGTTCTCACTGGGTCTTTCCTCTGTGTTAGCATGGCAAGAGAGCTAGCCCTGGTGTTGCTTCCTCTTCCTATAAGGACATCAGTTCTGTTGGATTAGGGCCCCACCCCATGACCTCATTTACCCCTTATTACCTCTTTATAGGCCATATCTCTAGATACAGTCATGCTGGACATGAGGGATTCAATGTATGAATATGGGGCTGGGGGCACAATTAAATCTATAATGCCTTACTCACATCCCTTTTAAAGTATGAGAAAAATTTTACCCAGAAGTCTCAAGCCATCTTCTCCTCCATTAAGTCATTTACTGGCAAGGGAAATAAAATGGCAACACCTGTTTCCTGGCCAGAGGCAGAGTAGGTTCAGCTTCCTCTTAAGTACCTGAATACCCAAGGAGTGAATGGAATCTTCCTTCATTAGCAAGGAAGGAGAAAAGGCTTGTGTGGAGGCAACCAAAAGCACTGGGAACAGTGGCTGTCAGAAAAATACAACTTGGAACTTTAAGAGGTTCTGTGTACTTTAAAGGAAAGGGAAAGAAGGGGTGAAAGAAAAGCAAATTAGAAGAACTGACTCAACAACTGGAGTCTCTCGTTATACTATGGTATTGTGCTCATGCTTTTTCCTTTTTGCTTTTTGGGAGATGGAGTCTTGCTCTGTCGCCAGGCTGGAGTGCAGTGGTGCGATCTTGGCTCACTGCAACCTCTGCCTCCCGGATTCCAACAATTCTCCCGCCTCAGCCTCCCACGTAGCTGGGATTACAGGCATGGACCACCAAGGCCAGCTAATTTTTTTGTATTTTTGGTAGAGACGGGGTTTCACCATGTTGGCCAGGATGGTCTTGATCTCCTGACCTCATGATCCACCCGCCTCGGCCTCCCAAAGAGCTGGGATTACTCCTTCACTGCCAATTTTAATACGTATTAAGTTTAACACATAGTAAACAATAGATCATATATATAAAATTCATTCTTTATAATTTAATGTTTTACATATATAATCAAAAGCTTTGACTTGCTTTGAGGATGCAGTAATTTAATTTTAAGGGAGGTATATTCTCTTTCTCAAAGTACTTTTCTGTGTTCCATGCCTTCATATATTTATATTAACCCAGCAAAATCAGTTTTCCAAAATATGTTACTAAGAAAAAGTATATTGACAGATAGAAATTTGCATTTGAGGAGAGGGTGAGAAAGACAATTGTGAAGAATGAAGCATTTTAGAACAAAAAAATGTACACATATATAGAAGGCACATTTTGGATCTGAATATATCAAAGCTATTTCAAGTTTTCTGGAACGTAGAGAGGAATAGCAGGATACAGAGAGAAACAGAGAAAGGTAACTGTGAAACTGTGGCTCTTTCAAAAATTTGACTAAAATTATTATTAGGCAAAGAGTGGTCTTTTTCTCCCTTTTACTTTCAAATTTTCATAGCCCTGCCTTCACACAATTGGAACGCATAACAAATGTGGCTTCTGTGTGTTTTTATTTTTAAGTAAATATTACCTCTGAGTCCAAGTTTTAAGTACAAAATTGAAGTATCATTTATATACAATGAAGTTCACCCTTTTAAATTTTACAATGTGATGGGTTTTGACATATGTGTAGGGCTCTGTAATCACTATCATAGTAAAGAAACAGGACACTGTCATCCATTCAAACAAGTTTCTTCTATCCTTTTACAGTCATCCTTTTACAGTCAACCTCCTACCCAGACTTAGCCCAGGCAGCCAGTGATTTGATTTTTGCCTGTATACTTTTCCCTTTTCCAGAAGGTCATACAAATAGAATCATATGGTGTGAAGCCTCAGGCTTCCACATGATACCTTTCAAGTTTGCTTTGGGCTGAATGTTTGTGTTCCCACAAAATTCATATGTTGAAGCCCTAACCTTCAATGTGATGGTATTTCCAGATGGAGCATTTAGGAGGTAATTAGGTCATGAAGTGGAGTCCCTTATGATAAGAGATACAAAACAGCTTGTCTCCTTGCCCCCCATCTCTCCCTCTCTCTCTTTCTCTCTCTCTGTCTCTTTGTCCTATGCCATGGAAAGATAAAATAAGAAGACAGTTGCCTGCAAACCTTAAGAGGGCCCTACCCCAGTCCCCATATCTATGAGCACCTTAATCTCAGATGTCCAGCCTCCAGAACCGTGAGAAATAATTGTTTATTGTTTAAACCACTCAGTGTATAGTATTTTGTGACAGCAGCCTGAGCTGATTAAGACAGTAATTAGTACAGAAAAGTGGAGAAACAGTGTAATAAATATGTAAAACTGTGGAAACAGCTTTGGAATTGGATAATGGGTGTAGGTTAGAAAAGTTTTGATGTATGTGCTAGAAAAAGCCAATATTCCTGTGAAGGGAATTTTAAAAGCAATTCCAGTATTGGCTCAGAGTAAAAAGAAGAAAGCTGTGGAGAAAGCCTCTCTCATCTTAGAGAATACATAAATAATTATGTATAGAAAGTTGATTGAAATATGGTTGTCAGAGACCATTCTGATGAAATCTCAAACAGAAATGAAGAACATGTTATTAAAAACTTGATGAAAGGCAGTGTTATAAAGTGGCAAAGAACTTGGCTAAATTGTGATTGTGTTCTAGCGTTCTGTTGAAGGTACAACTTGTGAGGGATGAAATTGGGTGTTTAGTTGAGGAGATATCTAATCGAAGTGTTGAAGCGGCATCTTGGTTTTTTTCTGACTGCATATTGTGAAATGAAAAAGGGGAGAAATGAAGATGGAATTGTTAGGCAAACATAAATTAGAACTTAAAGATTTGGAAAATTCTAAGCCTGCCTGTCTATGTTACAAAAAATGAGAGAGTATATTCAGAAGAAAAAACTAAGGGTATGGCAAACCAACCTTTGTTAAGGAGGTTAGTGTGGGTGTGACCCATAGACTTAATTGGCCATCTCCCCAGAAGCCAAGGATAGAGAGGAAATAAGCCACCAGGAAAACTACCAGATGGGACTAAAGGAAACAGAGAAAGTGAGACCTAATGAAGGAAACTGAATGTATGCTATCATTGAAGAAAAGGTGAAAAGGACTTCAAAGGTGACTTGGAGATCATCAGGGACACCACCTGGATGTCAGGAGGGCAGGGTTGGGGCATAGAAGGAGCTACTGCAGAGCTGCCCTACAGAGCAAAGGGAGTGATATAGCCATGCCACCCCAGTGGGCCCATAAGACCAAGCATTGGGAGACAAAGAGGATTGTTCTTGAGCCTTAAAATCTCATGGGATTTGATGTCCTATGTTTTGGACTCGCTTGGGGCCTATTACCCTTCCTCCTCTCTCATTTTTTTCCCTTTGTAGTGGGAGTGTCTATCCTGTGCCTCTCCCACCATTACATTTCCAAAGCACACAGGTTCATAGCTGGAGGGAGGTTTCGACTCAGAATGACTTTTACTTTGAGTCTCACCCGTATCTGATTTACATGGTATTTAAATGAGACTTTGGACTTTAGACATTAGGATTGATGCTGGAACGAGTTAAGACTTGTGACATTTGGGGGAGAAATGTGTGTGTTTTTTATATGTGAGAAGGACACAAATTACAGGCATTTGGGGTGGAGTGCTATGGACTGAATAGTGTTCCCCTGCAAAAAAATAATAATAATAATAATTGAAGCCTAAACCTTAATGTGATGGTATTTGGAGGTGAGACCTTTGGGAAGTAAGTACGTCATGAGGGTGGAACCTTCCTAATGGAATTAGTGCTCTTATAAGAAGAGACACACAAGAGCTTGCTCTCTCTTTTTCTGTCTCTCCGCTCCACCATGTGAGGATACAAGGAGAAGGTAGCCATATGCAAACCAGGAAGAATGTTCTTACTGGACACCAGATCTGCCAATGCCTTGACCTCAGACTTACAGCCCCTAGAACTGTATGAAATAAACTGCCAAATTGTTTTAGAGAGTGGCTTTATCAGTTTATATTCATATTAGCTGTATATGAGTTCCCATTTGCTCCATGCCATTGTCAGTATGTGATATTGTCGGTCTTTTGCATTTTAAACATTCTAGTAGGTGCGTAGCGGTATTTCCTTATGGATTTAATTTGCATACTCTAATTTGCTAATAATGTTATGCAGGTCTTTTTTAGTAGCTTGGAAAGAATATCATGAGTTCTATAGAATCTAAGACACACAGAGGGAGAGAGAGAAAGAAGGGAAGAAAGAAATGAAGGAACAAAAGAAGGAAGGAGAAAGAATAGGATTGGATTTTGTGTTACAATCAAATGGTAACTTTATAGTAAATGTTGGAAGCCTGAGCAAGAGCGTACATTCTGGAATGCTTACTTCACAGAAGTTAAATTAAAAAGTGAGGCAAAGTAGAAGGAAGCCCAATGAGGGAAAAACAAGGAACCAACATATGTACTATTAGCAAGTTATTTCACATGTACATAACATTGAGAATATGTCCAAATAAAAGCTAAGCAAGTAAAGGTATCTACTGAATGTAATTCGCATAAATTCTGACAGTGTGTCACTTAGAATACTGCTTAGAAGATGTTTTGATAAACATTTGGAGGTCAAAAGAAACTGCTTAGAAATTGATATCATGGGTCAGAACATAATCATGGAGAAATTGAGATGCAAGCCAAGAGTGCAAGGAAAGCAACAAGAGGAACTCCATGCTGATACGAGGTATTTCTCTAAGAATCTTTTATTCCTGCCTTATATATTCTCCTGTGCCTTTATAAAATGCCTGACACATAAAAGGACTCCATAAAAGCATGAAGGAGAGTTTGATGACAACGTGAGTCTTCTAGGTGGGCTTAAGTGGGCAAGAAATGTGAGGGATTCCATGCTGTTCACCAACAGTGTATTGGTCAACTATGCTAAATTACTGGTGGTTGACAAGACATTGACTAGATGGCATTTCAATACCCCTGTGAATGCATCAAGTTAATAATTTTTAAGAGAAGGTATTGGATATCTATTTTGAGATTAACACTATATCCTGAATTCCAAAAACATGTCTATATATGTAAATATATGGTATAACCTTTACCCAGAAATTATTTATAATTTAATTGAGATGAAAAAATTGTAAGCATTGTCACAGCTGAGGGATCATTCTTTTAGTAGCTATAGCTGCTTGGAATCTTGAGTAACTGCAAGAAAAAATGAGAGTAGTATGCTTCTCAAAGTAGTGATAGATTTTATTGCTGCCTCAATACCCACTGGCATTATGACAGCAGGTCATAACCTTTTTCAAGACTATCTTGAAAAAATTGACACAAATATTTTATTGTTAAAATTTTGTCCCTTAATGCACTCTACAAATTCTACCCCTCATCTCATAACAATCTATACTGCATGGGTGGATAACCAGCAAAGCTTCTGATATTTTTGGGTTTTTTTCCAGAGGGGTTGGGGTCTACTGTCCTGTTCTTTTACTTTGAGTAATCCAGTTCATCAACTAATTAATTTTAATGTTCCTAAAGTCCTTGTATTCTTCCCTTCAAAGTCTGCAACCATATGTGAAATTTTTGAGATGCACAATTTTTATTTAGAGGCTGGACAAAATTAAGTTCCTCTCAAGAGAGGCATTAGCACTGAAGAAAATAGGTACAGAAAAGTGTATTCTAAAGCGCTTAGCCAGGAAACCAAAATAAAAAGAAAACTAACTGTACAAAGTTACTGTGAAAAAGAAAAGGATATAATAGTGTCTTCAAAGTACAAGTTTATCCTTCTCAGCAGTCCACAGATGATATGGTGGTTTCAGGGTACCAAGGACCCATTACTCTGCGATCCTCAGGACTTCCTCCTCTGGATGCAGAATGGCTACTCCAGCTCCCACTATCACATCCCCATTCCACTGATTAGTAAGGGAAAGAGGAAGGAAAGTCTACAGGACATAATCTTCTGTTTTATAACATGACCCAACTTGTATACATCAGATATTCACTTTTTTTTTTTTTTTTTTTTTATCAAAACCTAGTCACTTAGCTAAATACAGCTTCAAATGAGGCTGGAAGATGCAGTCTTTAGCTGGGATACCAAATGTCTATATTCTAGGACATAGTCATGGACATTACCATGAAGAAATTGAGAGGCAATCTAAGTGTAAGGAAGCAGCAAGAGGGATTCCATGCACATATGAGGTATTTTTCCAAGAATCTTTTATTCCTGCCTTATATCTTGTCTTGTGCTTTTATAAAATGCCTGACACATAAAATGACTCCATAAATGAATGAAGGAAAGTCTGATGATAACTTGAGTCTTCTAGTTGGGCTTATGTGGAGCAAGAAATTGGAAGGATTCCATGATGTTCACCAACATTTTTATTACTGTTGAAAAGAGGAAAAATGGTAATTGGAGAGACCACCAGTTGTCTCTGAAAAGTACCATCTTATTTAACACCTCCTCTTCCCTTCCTTGGAGATTCAAGGCATCGCAAAATCCTGTAGGTTTTATCAACCAGACCTCACTTTCTTGTTTCTCCATCTTCAGATATTTTAAATTATTAAAATATCTTCATAATTTACTTCACTTTATCTACTTTGGCTTCTTTACAATCAATTCTCTATTTTTCAAGGAATGTGCTCTTTCCAGTATTCAGATATATTCACCTTATCAATTGATACTAACTTTTCTTAGATATAAAATACACAAACTCCACTAGGATAAGAACTGTATTTGTTTTGTTCATTATTACATCTCCTGTACCTATCACAGAGTAAATGTACAAAAAAAAAATTTGCTAAGTACATTTAATAAATATTCAATTAATATTTTTTGATTTTAAGTAAAGGAGAGAATCCAGTATTCACACAGTAATTCCTGGGAAGATAATATGGTATTTGAAAGTGACTCCAATGAACACGAATTTGAGGCTATTTCTCCTAGAAAAAAATTTGGAGGGGGAAAGGGTTATGGTTAAATCAGTTAAACTAATAGATAAAAGGGCCATAATTCTTAGAGAAAATGTAGGTGTTAGTCATTCCCTTTGACCAGCTGCAGTGTTGCCTCAACTTTCTTGGTGAAATTTTCCATGCCCTTCTGAAGTATTTTGTCACTTGAATGGACTCTTTCCATAAACTTCAGCATTTCAAAAATGAATTTATCTGGCAAGTACATTTTCACGTATAATAATTAAAGTTCAACTTAAATCTTATGATAGCCATATATCAAGACATGTTTAATTAAAGAAGCCCCAAGTCACAAACATCTGGAGTTAATTTACTCTACCGAGTCTTATCTAATTTTCTAAAAATTTACATTGCCAGAAGAACCACTGTCCTTTGTTTAACGCACCTATAAACATTTCCAACATAATTTTTTGTCAACCCTCTTTTTGTGTTTGTACATGAAATACAATTATTTTACATACATGCTTTCTATGCTAACATTAGGGAATAAAATTGTGTGAAAACGTCTTCAGGGAATAGAAGAGTACATGATTCCTTATAAAAAATGAAATGCCATAGGCTAAGTATTATGCTTCTAAAATTCCACCTTTATTCTTGACAAATATAAATCCAGTAATAAAGATGACTCTTAGACTGTGTTGCAAATTCAGTTGACTATAATACTCATATTCTGACTGGGCTAATTTCTTGAGTTTAAAAATTGTTTTTTCTTGTGTAGTATGAAAGTTTAAGAGCAAGTGAATGTGCATACATATTAAAACTTGGAAGAAATAAGTATCAGATCTTTATAGATTTAATCTTACTTTCTTCCAAGATATTTTAAAGCAATCTTGATTCCACATATAAGATGGAGTAGATTTTCTTTTGATTATGTAGTCACTTTTTCAGGTTACTTGAAAATAGTTATTATTACTTGAAAAGGTAATTTATCACTATTATATTGGAAAAGCATTTATTAAGCAACTAATTATGCATAACTAGGCTAGGTGAGCACGGTTACAAAATGTAATTTATGAAGTTACATAAATATGGGAAACTGAAAGAGTTAGGTAAAATATTAAATGTATTAATATCACGAAGGTTTTTCATGCATTGATTGAAGATTGTCTACTAAGTGTATCGTAAGGTAGGTCATGTGGCAGGATAGTCTGGGAGCATAGACAATTGGGATGGGGCTCAGATGAGTAATCATAGATGTTTTTATTCCATGCAACAGGGAGTATTAATCGTGGAAGTGAGCAAGTTGACATGACGGTTCTTCTTGGGTTTAGTTAGACTGCTAATATAATTTTACCAAATAGACAATTATCAGAAATAATTAAAATACCTTAACACATGAATTCAATATTTCAGCAGCTTTTCATGGCTTTTTCCTAACAAGAGTTCTTTTATACTGCCTGTAAAAATTGTTTATATATCTTCTTTTATTAAATACTTATCTTAATATTAAAACATATTTCCTATCACTGCTTCATGTATCCTTAAAATTTATCTTGGTATCAATTTCCACACATTATTAAAATCTCCCTTAAATTCATTTTATAACAAAATTCAATTTTAGTCTTATAAAGGTTTTTAATAAAAGTGAACAATATTACCTTTAGTCTCATTTTTTGATCAGGATTTTGGTTTTGATAAGCATTCCAGTTCCATTAATATAAAAGTAAAAAAAATAAAATCAAAGTTCAGGCTTTTGGGTACAGCCAACTTCAAGTATGTGAGTATGCTTTGACAATTATAATCACCAGGTATACTTATGTTTCTCTTCAGGCTAATCAACAACTCCTCACACATGCCATTGTCAGCATCATCAACCCATATTTATTGAATATGGAGCATTGTGAAAAACAATAGCAACTCACAATGATACACAATATCTTCCACAAGGTATTGAGAATTTTAAATATGCATTCCCTTTGTGGTTTCAGAGTTGTACAAAAATAAAAGAAGGAGTCAGAGAGAGGACGTATAAAAATTGTGGTAAAGAGAAGGCTTACCACACAGCCTTCTCTTTTTCTCATCATCATAAATCCAGTTTTGTTCAGCAGCAATGTGCCTGGATCCAAGGAAAGATATCAGTTTTGCCCAGACTGGTGATCTTCATGAGACTTAAGAAGCTTCAAAGTCTTCATTGAGCAGGACTTTCTGATCATAGCATCATTTGTATTCACCTTGGCCCCTCACAACTCACGTTCCACATTATGTTTCGGGCATGATAACAATTTTTTTAAAATGCTGTTGGGTTTATGAATATCTTTTAAGGGGCAGTACCACTCTTAGTTGAGAAACAATAGTGTAAACTAATCATGGTAATCTTGTTTTCTTTTGCCAGTTTTTGTTGTAAGAGGACCAATATGACCTAGTTCTCATGAATGATATGCCAGGGTAACTCCCATGGTTTGTTTCTGGGAAACTTCTAATTTCCTAACAAAAGACATAGCATTGGAGAAAGAGTTTTGTCTTGCTCTTTTTCAGTCTTCCAGCTTTGGATATTGTAGAGAAAGAATGAGATATCTGGAATATTAACAGTGGTCTTGTGACACTGAAGCAGAAAGCATGACTGTAAAAGGCACTCTCACACCAAGAACGACAGAGTAGTATAAAACATCGTAGGCTCTGAAAGATATGGTTGAACTGCTGAAACATGCTAGGAAGATTGTAAAGGTTGTTATTGTTTACAGTTTAATTAGCAAAATATTCAACTACTACAGAGTATCACAATGCAGAACATTTTAAAAGACCTACCCAATGCATTTTGTTGTGTTGAATATTTTCTTACAGACTTCATTTTTAGGAAATTGCACAAATATAGTGGTCCTAAGGAGAATATTGTAGGAACGCCACAATAAAAAGAAAGTGAATTAAAACTATTTATTTTAAGGGTTCATGAAAATTGTATTTTGTATAGAGCAAATGTAACTTAAAGGATGCCTTAGGGGACACCTCAGCACACATCTAATCCAGTTGTCATCATTTGCTTCTTTTTAATATATAATAGCCTAATAAAGTGGGACAGTGTCAGCCTGAACACTTCTACGATATAGTACTTAACAACTTCCAAGGCATCCCATTGCGTTTTTGGATAGCTTTCAGATTTGAAAATATGCCACATCGGCCGGGCGCGGTGGCTCAACCCTGTAATCCCAGCACTTTGGGAGGCCGAGGCGGGTGGATCACGAGGTCAGGAGATCGAGACCATCCTGGCTAACATGGTGAAACCCCGTCTCTACTAAAAATACAAAAAACTAGCCGGGCGTGGTGGCGGGCGCCTGTAGTCCCAGCTACTCGGAGGCTGAGGCAGGAGAATGGCGGGAACCCGGGAGGCGGAGCTTGCAGTGAGCCGAGATCGCGCCACTGCACTCCAGCCTGGGTGACACAGCGAGACTCCGTCTCAAAAAAAAAAAAAAAAAAAAAGAAAATATGCCACATCTTCATTCCAAATCAGGTCCCCAATCCTTCTCCTGCATTGTTTCTACATCTGAAGCCCTAAAGGAAAAAATAAAATAATATATATATATATGTGTGTGTGTGTGTGTGTGTGTGTGTGTGTGTGTATATACATACAATCTTTTTTCTTGCTAACAGGTTCTAATTAGGCAAGGTTAATAATAGGAAGGAAAAGATAACCTGTGGGATGAAATAAAAATATGAGATGTCAGGAAATCCTAATGTAGCATGAATAGTTCTTGCTAAATGGCCTTGTACATCTCCTGCTCAGCCTGTTTGGTCTTCAACTTGCCATCTATTCTTTGCATATTTAGTACAATTAAACCTGCCATCCTCAAGCTCTAAAAATGAACAACACACTCCATATGTTCATAGCTATTTTACAAGGGACCAAAAAAATGGCAGATATCCATCCTTGTGTTCACGCCAAAGTGCAATTTGTCGATTGAAATATATTAGTTGATACAGTGGAAATGGGCTGGAAAACCTCATTTGGCATGCCAACAGAGCTCTTATACAATGATTTCAAATTTTAAAAATAGACCATGGCCAACCTTCAACTCAGAAGTGACTTGGATCAGGCTATTTAGTGCTTATAAAACAGTTACTAAACATGTCATCAGACAAATCCTAAGCAATGTGCATATAATGTTCCACTAAAATGAATTCTGTTATTTTTGTTATGCTTTCTTTTGTTTGTTACAGAAGAAAACTATTAGCTATCCCAGAAGAATGTATTTCAACTTTTGTCAATTTGGGAATACATTGAGGTCTTAAGTTTTATCAAATTCAATTTTTGTATGTTGTATGGTGAGGACAATTATTAATAGGAACAAATTTATACAAAACTATTTCTTCTGTTCCTGAAATAACTCATAATTTTCAATAACAAATAGAAGCAATCAACTGTAATCAATTTTAAATTAAAAAAAGAAGTGGATCTTTACCTTGAGGTAATTGAAGTTGCTATCTAGGATTAGAAAATAACTCATAATCTTTAGAAGATGATTATATATGATAAAACTGGACTTAATTTTCCCTCAAAAGAATGTTAACTTATAAGTCATAAAACTTTTTCTTTTGGTTCATAATATCTGGGAGTTGGGAATGTGGAGAGTATAGTTTGAAAGATGAGAAGAGATATTAACCATTACTAATATAGTATAGCTATTATATTATGGGTTTATCATTATAATTAAAGATAATCACATTTGAAAGAAATGTTTATTAACAAACATACCACCCATTATTACTGGAAATATGTATAGCAATGGGTGAAAACATTGACAAGAAGAAACCGTATAAATGAATACACAGTCTAGAATTGCATTCTACACTTAAGGCAATGATCTAGATGAACTTAAGAGTAGATTGAAAATGACCTAAGAGTCAGTGAACTTAAAAGTAGACCAATAGAAATAAAAGAGGACACAAACAAATGGAAGAACATTCCATGCTCATGGATAGGAAGAATCAATATCATGAAAATGGCCGTACTGCCCCAGGTAATTTATAGATTCAATGTCATCTCCATCAAGCTACCAATGACTTTCTTCACAGAACTGGAAAAACTACTTTAAAGTTCATATGGAACCAAAAAAGAGCCTGCATTGCCAAGACAATCCTAAGCCGAAAGAACAAAGCTGGAGGCATCACACTACCTGACTTCAAACTACACTACAAGGCTACAGTAACCAAAAGAGCATGGTACTGGTACCAAAACAGAGATATAGACCGACGAAACAGAATAGAGCCCTCAGAAATAGTATCACACATCTACAACCATCTGATCTTTGACAAACCTGACAAAAACAAGAAATGGGGAAAGAATTCCTTATTTAATAAGTGGTGCTGTGAAAACTGGCTAGCCATATGTAGAAAGCTGAAACTGGATCCCTTCCTTACACCTTATACAAAAATTAATTCAAGGTGGATTAAAGACTTAAATGTCAGACCTAAAACCATAAAAACCCTAGAAGAAAACCTAGGCAATACCATTCAGGACATAGGCATGGGCAAGGACTTCATGTCTGAAACACCAAAAGCAATAGCAACAAAAGCCAAAAATGACAAATGGGATCTAGTTAAACTAAAGACCTTCTGCACAGCAAAAGAAACTGCCATCAGAGTGAACAGGCAACCTACAGAATGGGAGAAAATTTTAAAATCTAT
This sequence comes from Macaca nemestrina, assembly GCF_043159975.1. Taxonomy (NCBI): domain Eukaryota; kingdom Metazoa; phylum Chordata; class Mammalia; order Primates; family Cercopithecidae; genus Macaca; species Macaca nemestrina. The sequence continues at coordinate 186,166,534 of NC_092126.1, read as the reverse complement.
CCATCTGACAAAGGGCTAATATCCAGAATCTACAAAGAACTCACACAAATTTACAAGAAAAAAACAACGCCATCAAAAAGTGGGAGAAGGATAGGAACAGACACTTCTCAAAAGAAGACATTTATGCAGCCAACAGACACATGAAAAAATGCTCATCATCATCACTGGCCATCAGAGAAATGCAAATCAAAACCACAATGAGATACCATCTCACACCAGTTAGAATGGTGATCATTAAAGTCAGGCAACAACAGGTGCTGGAGAGGATGTGGAGAACTAGGAACACTTTTACACTGTTGGTGGGACTGTAAACTAGTTCAACCATTATGGAAGATAGTGTGGCGATTCCTCAAGGATCTAGAACTAGAGATACCATTTGACCCAATGATCCCATTACTGGGTATATACCCAAAGGATTATAAATCATGCTGCTATAAAGGCACATACACACATATGTTTACTGTGGCACTATTCACAATAGCAAAGACTTAGAACCAACCCAAATGTCCACCATCAATGATAGACTGGTTTAAGAAAATGTGGCACATATACACCATGGAATACTATGCAGCCATAAAACAGGATGAGTTCATATCCTTTATAGGGAGATGGATGAAGCTGGAAACCATCATTCTCGGCAAACTATCACAAGGACAAAAAACCAAACACCGCATGTTCGCACTCATAGGTGGGAATTGAACAATGAGAACACTTAGACACAGGAAGGGGAACATCACGAACTGAGGCCTGTCGTGGGGTGGAACTCAGTGCTGCCTTGTGACGGTGGAAAGAAACATGGGGTGGAATATACCTAATGTAAATGACGAGTTAATGGGTGCAGCACACCAGCTTGGCACATGTATACATATGTAACAAACCTGCATGTTGTGCACACGTACCCTAGAACTTAAAGTATAATACAATAAAAAAAAAAGAGTACATTGAAAATGACCTAAGAGTCAACGAACTTAAAAGTAGACAAATAGATATTTTTTCAATTTAAAAAACAGAGAACAAAATGGTATTTTTTAAAAATGACTGGTGTCTCAGGACTCATCAAGAGACAATATCGGAAATATATTTGGGTTCAAGGGTGGGACAAGATGGCGAAGTAGAACACTCCAGCGATAGTTCCCCCAACAGGAGCACCAAATTGAACAACTGTGCATACAAGAAAGCACCTTCATAAGAACCAAAAATCAGGTGAGCGATTACAGTCCCTGGTTTTAACATCACATCAAGAAAAGAGACAGTGAAGAGGGTAGGAAAGACAGTCTTGAATTGCTAACACCACCTTTCTCACATCCCCCAGCAGCAGCCACATGACATGGAGAGACAGTATGTGCTTGCAGGAGAGAGAGCGCAGTGACTGTGGGCTTTGCATTGGAACTCAGTGCTGCCTTGTCACAGTGGGAAAAAAACATGGGGTGGATTCAGCTGGTGCCCACAAAGGGAACATTTAGATCTGCCCTAGCTAGAGGGGAGGTATCCATCCCAGCAGTCAGAACCTGAGTTCCAGCTAGCCCCACCACCATGGGCTGAACACCCTAGATTCCCATATAAACTTGAAGGGTAGACTAGGCCACGAGGACTGCAATTCCTAGGGAGGTCTTGGCACTGTGCTGGGCTAGGAGCCAGTGGACTTGGAGTGCACATGACACCAGCCAGGGTGACCAAGGCGGGAGTGCTTGCATCACCCCTTCCCCATCCCAAGGCAGGGCAGTTCACAGTTCCAGGAGAGACTCCTTCCTTCAGCTTGAGGAGAGTAGAGAGGATGTTGTCTTGCAACTTGGATACCAGCTTACGCAAAGTAAAATATGGCACCAGGCAGAGTTCTAAGGTCCCCATCCAGGCCCTAGTTCCTGGATGATACTTTTAGACGTACTCTGCCAGAAGGGATCCCACTGCCTTGAAGAGAAGGACCCAGACCTGGTGGGATTCATCACCTGCTGACTAAAGAGCCATTGGACCTTGAATGAATATCAGTGGTATCAAGGCAGTACTCACCACAGGCCTTGGGTGAGAGCCAGGGCCATGCTGGCTTTAGGTGTGACCCAGCACATTCCCAGTGGTGAGGCCATGGGAAGAGATTTCTTCTGCTTGAGGAAAAGAGAAGGAAGAGTAAAAGAAACTTTGTCTTGCAACTAGGACACCAGCTTGGCCACAGTGGTACAGGCCATAGTGGGTCACAGACTCCTAAGGCACATTTCTGGATCTGCCCTGCACCAGAGCCCCCTGCTGCCATGAAGAGACATAACCAGGCCTGGAATCACTTACCACAAGTTGACTGAAGAGCCCTAGGGCCTTCAGCGAACATTAGTCGTAGTTCGGCAATATTTGTCACAGGCCTAGAGTGGTTGGGTCCGTGGGAAGAGAATCCTTCTGCATGAGGAGAGAAGGGAGAAGAATGGGAAGAAGCTTTTCTTGGGGCTTGGGTGCCAATGTAGCTGAACTAGAATAAAGCCCCAAGTAGATCCCAAAGGTTTCCCACTATAGGCCCTGGCTCCCAGACAGCATTTCTGGACCTACTATGGGCCAATGGAAAACTTGCACCCCGGAAAGGAGGGAAACAAGCCTGGCTGGATTCACCATCTGCTGACTGAAGAGCCCTTGGGCCTTGAGTGAGCATTAGTGTCAGCCAGGCAGTGGTACCTGCAGACCTTGGGCAAGACCCAGTACTGTGCTAGCTTCAGGTAAGACTCAGCATAGTCCCAGTGGTGGTGGTCACAGGGGTGCTTATGTTACCCCTCCCCCAGCTCCAAGCAGTTCATTTGTTTGAGGGAAAGTAAGGGAAGAGAACAAGAATCTCTGCCTGGTAATCTAGGGAATTCTCCTATATCTTACTCAAGACCAACAACACAATGTCTCTATGAACCTGCGAGAGTCACAGTGTTACTAGGCTAGGGGTGACCCCTAATGCACATAGAATTGCAGTAACCAAAGATTTGGATCACAACACTGAATTCCCGCTGAATACCGGGAAAACCCACCCAAGAAAGATGAGTACAAACAAGCCCAGACTGTGAAGACTATAATGAATACCTAACTCTTCATTGCCCAAACATTGATGAACATCCACAAGACCATCCGGGAAACATGACCTCACCAAACAAACTAAATAAAGTAACCGTGACCAATCTGTGACCTTTCAGACAGAGAATTCAAAATAGCTGTTTTGAGGAAGCTTGATGAAATTCAAGATAAGACAGAAAAGAAATTCAGAATCCTGACAGATGAATTTAACAAAAAGACTGAAAATGTAAATTCTGAAGCTGAAAAATGCAATTTGACATACTAGGAATGCATCAGAGCCTCTCAACAGCAGAATTGTTCAAGCAGAAGAAAGAATTAATGAGCTTGAAGACAGGCTATTTGAAAATACAGTCAGAGGATTCAAAAAATAATTTTAAAAATGAAGCATACCTACAGGATCTAGAAAATAGCCAAAAAAAAAAAGGAAAATCAAAGAGTTATTGGCCTTAAAGAGGCAGTAGAGAGAGAGAGATTTGGATAGAAAGTTTATTCAAACAAATAATAATGGAGAACTTTACAAACCTAGAGAAAGATATTAATGTTCAAGTACAAAAAGGTTATAGAACACCAAGCAGGTTCAACCCAAATAAGAATATCACAAGGCATTTAGTATCCGACTCCCAAAGGTCGAGGATAAAGAAAAGATTCTAAAAGCAGCGAGAGAAAATTAACATACAAAGGTGCTCCAATATGTCTTGCAGCAGATTTCTCAGTGGAAACTTTACAGGTCAGGAAGGAGTGGATGACATATTTCAAGTGCTGAAGGAAAACAAACAAACAACCTTTTATCCTGGAATCTAGTAAAAATATCCTTCAAACATGAAGGAGAAATAAAGATTTTCTGAGACAAGCAAAAGCTGAGGGGTTTCATCAACACCAGAACTGTCCTACAAGATGGTAAAGAGAGTTCTTCAGTCTAAAAGAAGAGGACGTAAAGAAGCAATAATAAATAATCTAAAGGTGCAAGACTCAGTGGTAATAGTAGGTACACAGAAAAACAGAATATTATATCTCTGTAACTGAGGTGTGTAAACAACTCATATCTTGATTAGAAACACTAAAAGATGAACCCATCAAATAAAACTATAAAAATTTTAAGACATAGACAATATAAGATATAAATAGAAACAACAAGCAGTTAAAAACCAGGAGGGATGAAGTTCAAGTGCAGAGTTTTTGTTAGTTATCTCATTTTTTGTTTGTTAGTCCATTTGTTTTGGCAATCAGGGTTGTGTTGTCATTAGTTTAAAATAATGGGTCATAAGATGTTATTTGCAAGCCTCATGACAAACCTGAAGTCAAAAAACATACAACAGACACACAAAAAATAAAAAGCAAGAAATTAAAACATACCACTAGAGAAATCACCTTCACAAAAAGGAAGATAGGAAGGAAAGGAAAAGGGAAGAAAAGACCACAAAACACTCAGAAAACAAATAACGAAATGGTAGGAGAAAGTCCTTACTTACCAATAACAACATTGAAGATTAACAGATTAATCTTTTCTCTCAGAAGACACAGATTGGCTGAATGAATGGATTAAAAACAAGACTCAAGATTATATTGCCTACAAGAAAAACACTTAGCCCATAAAGACACACGTAGACTGAAAATAAAGGAATGGAGAAAGATATTCCATGCAAATGGAAACACAAAAAAGGGCAGGAGTAGCTATACGTATATCAGACAAAATAGATTTCTAGATAAAAACTATAAAAAGAGACAAAGAATGTCATTATTTGATGACAAAAGGGTCAATTCAGCAAGAGGAGGTAACAATTGTAAATACATGTGTACCCAACACTGGGCCAGGTAAGCAGCAGTTGAGCGAGCAAAGCTTCATCTATATTTATAGCTGCTCCCCATTACTAGCATTACTGCCTGAGCTCTGCCTCCTGTCAGATCTGTGGTAGAATTCGATTCTCATAGGAGTGTGAACCCTATTTTGAACTGTGCATACAAGGGATCGAGGTCACAGGATCCTTAGGAGAATTTAAGCCTGATGATCTGTCACTGTCTTCCATCACCCCCACATGGGACCATCTGCTTGCAGGAAAACAAGTTCAGGGCTCCCACTGATTCTACATTATGGTGAGTTGTATAATTATTTCATTATATATTACAATGCAATATTAATAGAAATAAAGTGCAAAATAAATGTAATACGCTTGAATCATCCCAAAATCATCCCCGTCACCCTCATTCCATGGAAAAATTGTCTTCCATAAAACCAGTTCTTGGTGCCAAAACGTTGGGGACCACTGTTTTACTATGTCTTATAAGTTTTGGTATGTTGTATTTTGTTTTGATTCTTCTCTAAGTGTTTCCTAATTTCCCTTGTAATTTCTTTCTTGGTACATTGGTTACTTAAGAGTGGTGTTTAATTTCCATAAATTTGTGAATTTTCCAGTTTTTCTTCTGTTATTGATGTATCACTTCACCCTATTTTGGTCACAGAAGATAGTTTGCATGATAACAATGTTTTCTGATCTGTTGAAACTTAATTTGTGGCCTAACATGTTGGTTTACACTGGAAAATGTCCCAGCTGCACTTGAGAAAATTTTATATGCTCTTGTTGTTGCTTACATCTGTTAGATCTACTAGGTTCCTTGTGGTTTAAGCCCTGTGTTCTTACTTGCCTTTGGTGTGGTTTTTCTCTCCAGTATTGACAATGGGTATTGATGTCTCCAACTGGGATTGTAGAACTATTCCTCCCCTCAATTCTATCAGTTTTTGGTATATATTTTGATGGTCTGTTGTAATGTGTGTAAATACTTATAATTATTATGTCTTCTTGCTGTATTGAAATTTTCATTAGTATATAATGTCCTTCTTTGTCTCTTGTAATGTGTTTTAATTTAAAATCTATTTGGCCTAATTAATATAGCCACCCTTGCTCTCTTTTGGGTAACAGTTGCATGGAATATCTTTTTCCATCTTTTCACTTTCAATCTATAACTTTGGATTTAAATTGAGTCTCTTATAGTCAATGTATAGTTTTGTGTTTTTGGTTTTCTTTTTAGATGGAGTCTTGCTCTGTCACCTAGGCTGGATTGCAGTGGTGTGATCTCGGCTCACTGCAGTCTTCACCTCCCAGGTTCAAGCGATTCTCGTGCCTAACTCTCTCAAGTAGCTGGGATTACAGGCATGCGCCACCATGCCTGGCTAGTTTATTTTTAGTAGAGGCTGAGTTTCACCATGTTGGCTAGGCTTGTCTTGAACTTCTGACCTCAGGTGATCCACCCTCCTCAGTCTCCCAAATTGCTGGATTACAGGCATGAGCCACCACACCCAACTAGACAATGTATAGTTGGTCATATGTTTTTATCCATTCTGCCAATCTGTCTTTTTATTGGAGAATTGAATCTATTTATACTTAAAGTATTACCAATAAGTAGGGATTTTTAGTTGGCCCTTGAACAATGGAGTTATAGGCACTAACCCCCCAACCATGCAGTCAAAAATTTGTGTATAATTTTAACTCTACAAACCTTAATTACTAATAACTTATGGTTGACTGGGAGCTTTACCAATAACACAAGCAAATAACATGTATTTTCTATATTATATGTGTTGTACTGTATTCTAATAATAAAGTAAGCTAGAGAAAATAAAATGCTATTTACCGAATCATAAGGAAGTGAAAATATACTTAGTATTCCTTAAACGGAAATAGAACATCATAAAGGTCTTCATCTTGGTCAATTTCACATTGAGTAGGCTGAGGAGAAGAAAGAAGAGGAGGGGATGGTCTCGATGTCTTAGAGATGGCAGAGGCAGAAAATGTGGATGAGGTAGAAAAGGAGACAGGAGAGGCAGAAACATTTTGTATAACTTTGAAAAAAATCTGTATAGGAGTGAACCTGAACAGTTCAAACCCGTGTTTGTCAAGAGTCACCTGTACCTCTGTCACTTTTCTATTTGTCTTCTATTTTCCATATAGTGTTTTTTCCCTAATTTCCTGCATTATTTTCTTATTTGTGTTGTTTTTTGTAGTGAAATATTTAAATTCCCTTTTCATTTCCTTTTTCGTGTATTTGGTAACTATTTTCTTTGTGGTTATTATGGGCATTACATCTAACATCCTGAAGTTACAACACTCTAATTTGAATTCATACCAACTTACCTTCAATAACATATAAATCTCTGCCGTTTACAACTTTGCCCCCATGCCCTCTTGGTTGCTAATATCACAAAATTACATCTTTATACACTGTATATTCCCAAAATCAAAGTGATAATTTTAATGCATTAGTTTTTAAAGTTATATAAAAAACTAAATGTGCAGTTGCAAACCAAACTTAGAATTGCACTAGCTTTTAGAGTAATAATTTATTTTTTTAGTGTATTAGTACTGAAGTAGAAAACAAAAAGTGAAGTTAGAAACCTTTGTACAGTAATAGTATCTTTTATACTTACATGTGTATTTACCTTTATTGAGATTTTCTTTTTCTTTATATGGCCTCAAGTTACTGTCCAATGTCTTTTCATTTTACCCTACAGAACTCCTTTAAGCATTTCTTGCAGGGGATGTCTGCTCATAATCAGTTGACTCAGGTTTGTTTATCTGGGAATATTTAATTTCTCCTTAACTTTGAAGGACACTTTTGTCAGACATAGGAATTTTGGTTGATCGGTTGTTTTAGGACTTTGAATGTACCATCCCACTGACTTCTGGCCTCCAAAGTTTCTGATTAGAAAGCTGTTGATAATCTAATTGAGGATAACTTCAATATGATGAGTTCCTTCTCTTTTGCTAATTATAAGATTTTCTCTTTCTCTTTTGAAATTTTGATTATAATTATAATGTGCCTTGCTGTGGCATTTTTTTTTTTTTTTTTTTTTTTTTTTTGGAGTTCATCTTATCTGGAGTGTGTTAAGCTTGGATATTTATATCCATGTCTTTGATCAAATTTGAGAGGTTTTCAGCCTTTATTTCTTTAATTATTCCCTCTGCTCTTTTCTCTGTCTCTTCTTCTGAAACTTCTATGTTTCATGTATTGATCTGCTTGATGGTGTCCTAGTTTGCTTAGGCTATGTTCACATTTCCTCAACCGTTTTTTTCTTTTTGTTCCTCAGACTTGATCATTTCCATTGCCCTATCTTCAAGTTAACTGATTCTTCATCCTCAAATCTGCCTTTGAATCCCTTTAGTTTTTATTTCAGTTATTGTATTTTTAGCTCCAGAATTTATTTTTTGTTTCTTTTTAGCTTTTTTTATTACTTTCTTGATATTTCCATTTTGTTCATACATTTTTTTAAAATTTCTCTGTATTTTATTTTAGCTCTTTGAAAATCTTTTAACAGTTTTTTGTTGTTGTTGTTGAAGTCTTTGTGGAATAGATGTGCCACAGGTCTTTTTCAGGGATAGTTTTTGTTGTTTTAATCTTTTTAATGGGTCATATTTCCTTGCTTCTTTGTATGCGTCATATTTTCTTTCTTCTTTGTGTGTCTTACGATTTTCTTGTGGAAAACTCGCATTTGAATCTAATAGCGAGGTAACTCTGAAAATAAATTCTTCTTTTTAGGGTTTGCTGTTTTTGTTACTGTTTTTTGGGTCGGGTTTTCTTTTTTTTATTGCTATAGGCCTTCTCTGTGCCAAAGGTCAGCATGCCGTGTAAACTTAAGGTCTTCTCAGGTCTTTTTTAAGCTTGTGCCTTTCTCTAAGCATGTGTGGTCACTTTCTAATTTTTCCTGTGTCTTTCTCTTTTGTGCTTTTCAATTTTTTGCTTGTCTTTCATGTACAGCTTCCAAAGGAGGAAAAAGAAAAAAATAAAGAGGAATAAGCAGTACCACCCCTTTATATCTGGAAGGCATCTTAGCCGAGGGAGGTGTCTTTATCTGTACCTCTGTAATCAGAAGCAGCAATCAGAGCACAGTTCCTGATATTTGCAGGGCAGGGTCTTTTTTGGCCACCCTGGCTCCCACAAGCTGTGTGCAAGCTGCACCAGTAACAAGTGCACAGCTGCCTGCCACAGAGCTGGGAGTGAGGGAAGGTTAGCTGCTACTGTGCTAAGATCTGAAATCAACTTCAATTTATCATCCAAACCTACCCCTGAATATTGCAGTTCTTTAGTAGACTTCGGATTTCCAAATTAGTTACATCAGACAGAATCTGCCAATGCAACTGTTGCCTAGATGGGAAGACAGATTCCTGGTTCTTTCTACTCCACTATCTTTACAGAATTCTCTGTATAATGATGTTTAGTATTTTATTTCAGATTTGATAAAAACATAATTTGAATATTAATTTTAAAATTTCTTCAAATACTGTCAATGAACATTGCCAGACATGTTGCAGCATTTATTTATTTCATATTGTTTAAAATTTTATGTGGTCAGGATAAATTTTATCCTTTCTTTTTCTTTAATTTTGTGTTTGGTTTGGAGAAGGGATGAAGTCATATATCATTGTTTCACACTGGACTGGGAATCTAATAAGATTATGACCACATGAATTTTCTTCTGCATTATTTAACTTAAACCACATTTGGTTAATGGAATTTGAGAAAATAAGAGGCATTTAGAAGATAATGTGTGTAACTCTAAATGAAATCAAAGGAATCAACTCTATAGGACATAATCTCACATAGTATATAGTATAAGGAGAAAAATAAGTAAACAAAAACATTTATTTTGCTTGTCAACTTTTACTATCTCTCCTCATGCATTCTGTGACTACTCAGCTACTGTCAACACTAAAGTGCTTTTACGTATGCTTATGTTGGCTCTATTAGCTCGGTGAAGTATCTCTGTAGGAGACATTACTCAGCTTAATTCCATCAATTGGATGTGCCCTTTTGAGTTGTTTTCCCAATACTGTGATTGTTATGCACCTTGCTGAGTATTATATCCAATGGGGATCAAGGATTGCTTTGTTTTTCTACATCTAGTCGGAGCCTCATTCTTTTTAGTGTAAACAACACAAAAATTTCATAGGCATGCATCATTTATAGCACAAACTAGGCAGCCGGCCTCATTAATGTGTACACCTAGAGTTGCTGTAACTATCAGCAAGAAACCGTGTTAATAAATAGCTTTGTTTGTTTCACCTGCTAGGCTCTAATAGCATCCCCAAAGTAATCTTGATCTAACAGCTTCAGTCTTTTGCAAAAATGATCAAGTGATCAATTCTTTTTAACACACAGAGGTAAACTTCAGTGCTGTGCAGGATGCCAGGTTCAGGAACAGTTGCCATGAATAGCAACAGAAATTTAACATGAATCGTGCAATTTGGCTTATGTCTTAGTCTGTTTTCCGTTGCTTAATACCTGAAACTGGGTAATTTATAAAGAAAAAGAATTTCTTTCTTACAGTTATGGAGGCTGAAAAGTACAAGGTCAAGGGACCACAGTTCATGAGGGCATTCTTGCTGGTGGGACTCTGCAGAGTATCAAGGTGGTGCAGGGTGCCATGTGGCAAGGAAGTTGAGCATGCTAGCTAGCATCTCTCTTTTTTTAAAGCCCCAGTCCCATGATAACCCATTAATCCATCAATCCATTAATTCATTAATCTGTGAATGGATTAATCCTTTCATGAGGAAAGAGCTCTCATGACCCAATAGCTTCCTCAAGGCCCTACTTCTCAATATTGCCACTTTGGGGATTAAGTTTCAACATGAGTTTTGAAGGCAATAAACATTAAAACCATAGCAGCTTGAGTATACCCACTAACAGATTTTTAAGTCATTACACTATATCTGAAAGAAACGAGGCAGTGGACCTAAAGGAAATCAGAAGGTTTACCTAAAAACCTGTTTTTATTCATTCAGAAAATAGTTCATGAAGATCTAAGATGCACCAGGTTATGTGAGCCACTGAAGAAAAAGTACTAAATAAAGTTGACATCATCTTTGCCTTCATGAAATGTATATTTTGGTAAAGGAGAAAAACAACTAAGTACACAAATCATTTAATTATGATACAATAAAATACTTCAATGTGGAATGAGAGTGAGTAACTTGGAGATTTACATCTGTTTCTCATTTTCACAGAAGTCAATGGCCCTAAATAACTTGTGATTGAGTTTGATAGAGATTAATATATATAATTTTGATATTCAGTATTGCCAGTCAGCCTATTTATGAGCATGTGTACATGTGAATTATTTTACATTATAGTTCTGTGATAAAAGTCACAATACATTATAGCTCAATCTTTATTATTAAAAATAAAACACTTCACATGCAATATTTAGAATTAAAATTTAGAAAATGATAAAGTTAAGGTTTTCAAAATGTCTAATTGTCATTTTACATTTATTATTTATTTATAAATTTAGCCTCTTTATACATTAGGCCAAATAGTAATTTAAGAATGTTGCATGTATATGTTTATGGGCTAATGAGATAAAATGTAATTTTTATTATTTCTGGTTGCCTTAATTTAATGTTGAAACCTTAATATATTGTGTTAACATCATTTAGGTGTACTTTGCTTCATGCTATTTTTTGAAAAAATACAGCAACAAGTACCCTGTGTGTTAATTGAATCTATAGTTGAGCGTTTACACATTAATTAACTTGAAGGAAAGTCTATTGAGGTATGCAAACTACTGAGTCAAGGTGTCAATTTTATTTTTCTTTTAATCAGGTGGTCCAATCTGTGAAAGTGTTTATGGTCCTAGTTTGTAAATTTATTTACTAGTTAATAAACTAGTTTGGAAGTTTATTAAGTGTATTAAGTTTATTAAGATTACTGTAATGCTCCTGAAAAAAAGGAACAAAATCTATGTTTGAAATGCAAGTAATTTAATTACTTATTTATAGAATTTAAGGATAATTTATTATTGTTATACTTTGTAGATTTTGCTTTTTCTGTAAGTGTAATTTATTTAGTATAGGAGATAATGTGGAGGTGTTGATAAGGTTAAGAATTCTCTACACACAACAACAGTTCTGAAACACCACATGTAAGAGTTTTTAATAGAAAATATCAAAAGCTTAATTATGCCACATTGCCCCTGCTATCTATCTATATCTATATCTATATCTATATATACACACACATATAGATATATATATATATATCGCAGGTGCTGCAAAAACAAAAGTAAATTATTTCTACAGTTGTACAAGTTTATGTATTAATTTTTTTTTTCCTAGAATCCTAACTAAGTTTTAAGCACCCATTTGAAATGCAGGTTTATGGGACAACCACTGGCCTGCAAATTTGAATACCAGGGTTAGACATCTCACAAATTCCCCCTGGTTTACTTATCGCATTGTAAAATAATGGGGTAGGTTAATATTTAACCTCAAGTCTCTTTTAGCAAATCAATGTTGCAATCCACAGTGGCATGCTCATTTGCTTTTTCATTTTTGAATTTTACATATTTTACTGTTTAAAAAAGAACCTCTGAATTAGATACGGAAAACAGTATGGCAACTCTTCAAAACACTAAAAATATAATTACCATATTATCTAGTAATTCCACTTCTAGATATATACCCAAAATAATTGAAAGCAGGGACTTGAATGGTTATTTGTGTACCAGTGCTCATAACATCAATATTCACAGTAGCCAAAAGAAGGAAGCAACCCAAATGGCCATTAAAAGATGAATGGATAGGCCAGGCGTGGTGGCTCAAGCCTGTAATCCCAGCACTTTGGGGGGCCGAGATGGGCGGATCATGAGGTCAGGAGATCGAGACCGAAACCCCGTCTCTACTAAAAAATACAAAAAACTGGCCAGGCCTGGGCGACAGAGCGAGACTTTGTCTCAAAAAAAAAAAAAAAAAAAAAAAGGATAAAAAAAGGTGGTATATACATACAGTTGAAAGATACACATCCTTAAAACTGAAGAAAATTTTTACACATGCTACAACATGGATTATCCTTGAGGACAGGAGGCTAAATGAAATATCAGTCACGAAAGAAGAAATGATGTATGATTCCACTTATATGATATACCTAGAATAGTCAAATTCATAAAGACAGAAAGTAGAATAGTGGTTTCCAAGTGCTGGGAGAGGACAAAATGGGGAGCTCCTGTTTAATGGGTATGAAGTTTCAGTTTGGGAAGATGAAAAATGTTCTGGATATCGATGATAGTGATAGCTACATAGTAGGATCGAAATGTCCTTAATGTTACTGAAGTGTATGCTTAAAAATAATTTAAATGGTATATTTATGTTGTCTATATTTTACCATGATAAAAAGTTCTGAATTAGTGGGAAATTTTTGAGAAAAATTAAAAGGACACAGAGAAAGCCAGATTCTAAAATTTTAGCAATTATTTTTAACGGGATTTTATACTAATATGGTAGAACCTGTTAGTGTTACCCAAACCAATTTTTTGGAGATTTAGTCGTCGTTTTTTTTTTTTTTTTTTTTTTTTTTTAACATTTGACATAAACAGTAATTTTCTCCCCATTTTGTTTTAAGTATTTCAGGAGACATCAAGAAAGCAGGGCAAATTTGAGGTATAGGTAAAAATAAGGCAGACAACTATTCTTTATGTAACACAGTTCCTTAGAATTATGTCACAGCTAGCAAAATTTCAATGAAAAAAATCTAATCTTCATGATTAGAATCACGTTTTAAAAGAGTATGCAAAAACAGTTACAATATAAAAACATAATTTGTATCTATGCAACTCTGGAGACTTGAATTTAAATGAATATTAATTAACATAGTAACTGTAATTATTCGCCTTAGCAAAATCAAAGGGACCGATTTCTAAAATAAAAATGTCCTATTTAAAACATGATTTATTTTAGAATATGTTTGGAATTTACTTTTAAAAGTACATTTTTAAAACTTACTGATTTCTTAAAATTTAGAAAATTATTTTTTGGCAGTAACTTCAAGAGATTAATGAAGCACAAATTGAAGACTTGAACTTGAGATGTCTACATCTTTAAAACTATTGTAAGGAACTTTTCCATTCTAAAAACATACCTTGTCTCAGGTTGATTTAGGCTTTAAACAGAAGAGTTAAAGTGTTTAAGTTCCAAAAGACTCTGCTGAATCCAAAGGAATAAGAGAATTATTTGTTAACAAAACACATTATCAATAACTTAGTAGCTAGACCTGCTCTACTAATACCTTGATATACAAAATGCAATCATAGAAAATGAAAGATGTAGATATATTCACTCTATAATGATTCGAAAGGCAAATGAATATCTCTTAAATTTTGTGTAAGAAGCTATTATCATAATCATATTCATTTAGAACTTTACAATATGATGTTGATTTTACTTAGATACATTTTTAAAGACTTAAAAAATTTGAAATAAAGATGTTTCAAAGAGATTAAAGCAGTAGATGAGCCTCAAGTTCTATAATATTCTATATTATTTCTTCCAAATTCTACCCTATGGACATCATTAGCAAAATATTTAAAATATTATGACAGGAAAAATCATGAAGACTTTTATTTATTTATTTATTTATTTATTTGAGACAGAGTCTCACTCTGTTGCCAGGCTAGAGTGCTGTGGCGTGATCTTGGCTCACCACAACCTCTGACTCCCTGGTTAAAGGGATTCTCCTACCTCAGCCTCCTGAGTAGCTGAGATTGTAGGCACAAGCCACCACGCCCAGCTAATTTTTATATTTTTAGTAGAGATGGAGTTTCACCATGTTGGCCAGGGTGGTCTCGATCTCCTGACGTCGTGATCCACCTTCCTGGGCCTCCCAAAGTGTTGGGATTACAGGCGTGAGCCACCGCGCCTGTCTGATACATTTTAATAGATTACATTTTTTCACTCTTCCATTTGTGGTAAATGGACAAAAGCTCCATCTTTGTGATTTTCATGTAAACAATTCCTGACTGAATTTAAATGAAAGGAAACTTTAGGTTTGTTTCCTTGCTTAATTTTTTTCAGTTAGAACTAGTCTGTTTTGATCATCCCTAGGTTAAGGGGTTTGCTTTAGTTTTCAACATGTTTATTTTGCAAGATGAAAAAGCATCTTACCTTTTGTGAGGAGTAAGATTCAGGCACTCAGTGGAGTAAAACTCTTTTTTTTTTTTTTTTTTTAATTTATTTATTATTATTATACTTTAAGTTGTAGGGTACATGTGCATAACGTGCAGGATTGTTACATATGTATACTTGTGCCATGTTGGTGTGCTGCACCCATCAACTCGTCATTTACATCAGGTATAACTCCCAGTGCAATCCCTCCCCCCTCCCCCCTCCCCATGATAGGCCCCGGTGTGTAGTGTTCCCCTTCCTGAGTCCAAGTGATCTCATTGTTCAGTTCCCACCTATGAGTGAGAACATGTGGTGTTTGGTTTTCTGTTCTTGTGATAGTTTGCTAAGAATGATGGTTTCCAGCTGCATCCATGTCCCTACAAAGGACACAAACTCATCCTTTTTTCTGGCTGCATAGTATTCCATGGTGTATATGTGCCACATTTTCTTAATCCAATCTGTCACTGATGGACATTTGGGTTGATTCCAAGTCTTTGCTATTGTGAATAGTGCTGCAATAAACATACGTGTGCATGTGTCTTTATAGCAGCATAATTTATAATCCTTTGGGTATATACCCAGTAATGGGATGGCTGGGTCATATGGTACATCTAGTTCTAGATCCTTGAGGAATCGCCATACTGTTTTCCATAATGGTTGAACTAGTTTACAATCCCACCAACAGTGTAAAAGTGTTCCTATTTCTCCACATCCTCTCCAGCACCTGTTGTTTCCTGACTTTTTAATGATCGCCATTCTAACTGGTGTGAGATGGTATCTCATTGTGGTTTTGATTTGCATTTCTTTGATGGCCAGTGATGATGAGCATTTTTTCATGTGTCTGTTGGCTGTATGAATGTCTTCTTTTGAGAAATGTCTGTTCATATCCTTTGCCCACTTTTTGATGGGGTTGTTTGTTTTTTTCTTGTAAATTTGTTTGAGTTCTTTGTAGGTTCTGGATATTAGCCCTTTGTCAGATGAGTAGATTGCAAAAATTTTCTCCCATTCTGTAGGTTGCCTGTTCGCTCTGATGGTAGTTTCTTTTGCTGTGCAGAAGCTCTTTAGTTTAATGAGATCCCATTTGTCAATTTTGGCTTTTGCTGCCGTTGCTTTTGGTGTTTTAGACATGAAGTCTTTGCCCATGCCTATGTCCTGAATGGTACTACCTAGGTTTTCCTCTAGGATTTTTATGGTATTAGGTCTAACATTTAAGTTCATATGGAACCAAAAAAGAGCCCGCATCTCCAAGACAATCCTAAGTCAAAAGAACAAAGCTGGAGGCATCACGCTACCTGACTTCAAACTATACTACAAGGCTACAGTAACCAAAACAGCATGGTACTGGTACCAAAACAGAGATATAGACCAATGGAACAGAACAGAGTCCTCAGAAATAATACCACACATCTACAGCCATCTGATCTTTGACAAAGCTGAGAGAAACAAGAAATGGGGAAAGGATTCCCTATTTAATAAATGGTGCTGGGAAAATTGGCTAGCCATAAGTAGAAAGCTGAAACTGGATCCTTTCCTTACTCCTTATACGAAAATTAATTCACGATGGATTGGAGTAAAACTCTTAACTGCTACAATTCGGATTACAAATTCATATTGCACCATCAAAATTTCTCTCTCACAATACTTAGGGAAACATACTCACAATTAAGCAGATTATCTCTATATCAGCCTGAAAAAAATTCTGTATGGTATTATTGTTTTCATTTATGTTGAAATACCACAGAGATTTAAGGTCTTTCTAACTACAGAAACCTACACATTGTGATTTATTGATCCTTTGTATTTCCATCTAAATCTAGATATTCACATGTTTTCTGATTTTTTCATATTCTGTGCAGTTTTACGTTCTTGTATACTAATAAAAGCAATATGTTGGGTGGAACACTTTAATTAATTAATTACTTCAGCAAATATTTATTCAGCATCTACTGTGTATCAGGCAGCATTCATGGTGCTAATAACAATGCCCTAAGTCAATCCGGAAGGCAACGGTTTAAAATTTTTCAGCTATGGAAGATTTAAAGTTGTAAAGCCCTCTTTTAAATTTACATATTAGATTGGATCATTTCAGTAATTAATAGAGGTGCACTGTGGTCATATGTACATGTGTGGAAATGCTACCTCTGAGTAGGTTTATTGTTAATGCAGTCACTAATCTTAGACCGAATTAATAGCACACGACCACGGAATATGCAATTACCGTTTTTTTCCTCACTTCCCTGTGAAAAGAGAGAAGAGAACAAGGATAAGCAATAATCAGACATGATAGTGAGTAATGCCAAGAAAAACTGTATGTTTGGAAAATCTTAAAAAAGAAAAAGCAATTGATTATGATTTTGCAATTATGTAGAATACAAAAAACCTTGGATTGTAAGTCCAGAAACTTCGGTACGTGCTACCTCTTGCCATTGTTTGAAAATGGCACAGCCTTAAATTTTATTTCATTGAACTTCATTTCTGTTCCTGTGAAATGAAAGTAAGAAGAGCTGCATTTACTAAGCACTTACCACATGCCAGGAACTATTCTCAGCATTTTACACATATTGATTCATTGAATTCTCACAACACTGCAGGAGGAGATATTACCATCCCCTTATGACAGATGAAGAAATAGTGGTAAATATATTAGGAACTTATTCAATGATAAATAGCTGGTAAGGGGGGACTCTGAGATTTGAACTCAGTGTGTCTTACTCCAGGACCCATGTTCTTAAGCTGTGAGTGCTTTTGTGAGGATACACATGAGATCAAAATAAAATAGCTTTGAAATCTATTGTGTTACATACACTAGAGTAGTACAGTATTATATTAATGTGTTAACGATTAACGATTAATACTTTTTTCCTTTTTTTTTTTTATGCAAACCCATTTTTAAAGTAAATAGAGAACAATGTAACGCCCTACATCAGCTAAAACCAGGTCACATGCTCAACCCCGGCCCACTCTGCAGCCCTGTTGGAGAGCAGCAAGGAGAGCAAAGTCCCAGTATCGATTTCCCTGGCTCACTTCCTTTGGGCTGTTTCTGGCTGGTTGTGTCCCTGGGTGGCCGGTGACTTGCTTCTTTCAAGGCAGCTTCTCTCTCTCATTCTTCTTTTTTTCCTCACTTTTTTGCCTAACTGCTTACTCCCTTCTCCTAAGTCCAAAGGTGGTGACAGTTGTCTTGGGGGGTTGTTTTTATATTTTTTGTGTGTGGTTTTCTGTTTCTAGCTTGGAATAAGCCCTGTGGTTCCCCTACAACTTGCTCACACCTTTGTAACCTGCCCCTTTTATAAACTCTTCCTAAATTACCCTAATTTGAATATACTATTTCATATACAATTGGTATGGTATACTTGCTCTTAGGAAGCCTTTTGGGGAGTTTCAGGTTATATTATCAGGTTAATACAACTAGCCAGAATATGTATATTCAATAAGAAGAATAACAGACTATTACAGTGAAAAGTTTGTCTCTACTTAAGACAGTGTCCTAAAAAAAAGTCAGCACATTTAAAATATAGAAAGCCAAAAATAAAAATATGTCCGTATAACCACAGCCTGACTACTTCTATCTTCCTTCTTTCTGTAACATAACACTACTTTCACACTTCTTAAATAATTCATGTATACTTTCACAAGTTCAAGGTGCTGACTTCAAAGCTCAAAATTTACATGTTCTTTGTTTGACAACATTACCATATGTTGGTAAACACTGAACCCATCTGGAATATTGCAAGCCTTTCCCTAATAATATTGTAAAGAGTCGAATGCCAGAAACTATCTTTTGTTCTGAGACAAATATCAGTTAATCTTAACAAGAAAACCTTTTAATTTCTATGGTCTTCGTTATGTTTTATTATTTGAGAAAAGAAAATATGCTAGTCTACACAGACATTAAAATGAGACTGTCATTTCTTTTTCTCTTAAAATGTATTTTGTGACTAATTTTGAAACATTTAGTTATTTATAAATCTATATGATTAATATAACAAAGACGTCAACAATACTTCATCGTGTATAAATTTATTGAATTTGAAAATATAAATGCTTATGCAAAAATAAATATAGCATTTTGTTTTCATGAACCATATTGCATAACTAATGATTTTCCTTATTAACCTCTGTCTACAAAGTAGGTCAACCTATCTATCATAACAACCACATGTATCAGTCAAAACTAATAAAATATACATATGGTATTTACATTTGCTACACTTATTTATTAAAGAATTTAACCTGTTTCAATAACAATGTATCTTCAGAATGAATGAATTAATGAAATAACATTTAAAAGCCTTTTTGAAATTCCAAATTCATCCAATTAACCTCTTTAAAAATCTCTAGACAGGCATGTAGGTAAGCATTTCTTCCTTCATTTATCCATTTATTATTTGTACATATAGGTATTAAGTGCTTATTATATGCCACACACAGTCCCAGGTGCTTGTGAGAATGATCACCACTATGCCCACGTGTTGGAAACATATTATTAAAAAGTAAATAATGAATAAAGTATTTACTTTTTGTGATTACTGTTATAAGGAAAATAACCTAGTTACTATGACGTATAGGTTGACCTGTTTTGTATGCAAAGGTTAAAGTAAAAAGATCTGATACTTAAGTTTATTTCTGAAGAATGAGAATAAACCAGCCATATGAACAGCATTCCAAAAACGAGAAGAAACATATGCAATGGCTCTGAGCTAGAAAAAGAGTTGTCCGTGTCTTAACAGAGTACACTTGTAGTCAGACTACAGTAAATGATGGATCAAAGTGTCATGATAAAACAATGAAATTTTGGGCTCCTAGTGGCCAGAACATGCAAATAATAGATTTGGATTATATTTGAAGTTCTTTTTGGAAGACACTGAGAGTTCCAAATGGGAAGTTATGTTAACTTTTTAGACATGAGTCTAGCAGCTATATGAAGGGATCAAGTGTGAAAGGATCCAGTTATAAGTTCAGTCAAGACAGAAAGGTGGCTTGGACTGGAGTGGTGGCAGTGGAGCTATAGAGAAGTGGATGGAGGCAGATATATTTTGTAAGTAGACCTGACAGGATTTGTTGACAGTGGCTTGAATATGTAGGATTAAAGAAAATGGAGGAGTCATGGTTAACTCCAAATTTTCGACTCCAGCAACTGGGTAAATGGTTGTTCCAGTTACTGGCGTGGGGAAAGCTGTGGAAGCCTCAGGAATGACTGATTTGGCATGAGTTTCTTGCCTTTAACCTGATATTGCTCTCATATTTTTTTCCATTCCTTGCTCACGGGACTTCCCTTCTCTTATGTGATCCCTGAGTTTCACTGATTGAAACAGTGAAACAATTCATGGCATAATATAATTTATCTGGCTTCTTTACAACATTTATATACTGATAATATATGTCCTTCCTATATTTTGGTTATTGTAAACAATATCTAGACCCATAGCTCCAGTTAGTTACCAAATTTAGGAGTATACTACTTTTATTGTCAGGCTGCTAATATATAACAACAATCTACCAGATACAAAAAATTCAAAGTTTTCAATCTTTTTTTCTTTCCATAAAGATAGTAGCTTTTAAAAAGCAGAATTCATATATAACATTTTAGTCCCTACAGAATAAGAAACAAATAACTTTTTTTATTGATTTGGAATTTAAAGAAAAGCATTAGTGTGACTGATCTACCTCTGCCCTACAGTCTCCACCCTCTCTTCCTGTTTTTAGCCATGCAGCATTTACAACTGGTATGGTAGAAAAATCAACTCAAATTGAGTTTATAATTACTACTTGTGATAACTGACTGGTTCACGAACAGAGACATTACTGCTTCCATTTATGGAGATGATTTGATTCTTCCAAGAGTAACTCATTTTCCTGAAAATTAGCACAAGAAGAAATAATAATTGTTTCTTCATTCATTCATTCATCTAGCATATAAGCATACTTACTATATGCCAACAGCAGAAATGTAAATATGAATAAGGAAAGTTCTTGACCACAGAAAAATCTTGTATAACATGGAAAAAATATGGCTCAACATGTTTGTCTGCTACTTTTTTCCCACCTATAAATAGCACTACTATATTATGGAGATATCCAGCAAGTTAGCTGTGCTTTATAATATATATACCATGAAAGGTCAAAGTATATACACGAGTGAATTTCAGGGTTCCTGTTAGACAATACTCATTAAATGCCAAATAACAGTATTAGATTAAAAACGATTGAATCTAAAGGAAAAGAGGAAAACATGTAGTGGCTATTACATATTGAAGGTTTTTATTTTATTCTATTTTATTGGCTTTAACATGACAGTTTGCCCAATTTCATACAGGATGACGAATGAACATTTTCTGGCACTTAATCTGTGCCAAGCTTTGTACTGTGTGAATTTTAAATGTTATTTGACATATATCTTTAAAACAATATTATAGGGCTGCAATTACAATCACCATTTTTTCGAAGGAGAATCTAAAGTTCAAAGAGGTGGAATAAAATCGAGAGTTTTTGCAAGATGATGTAGCTAATGAGAGATAGAGCCGGGATATGAGGCAAGAATGTCTGGCTCCTGTCTATCATCAGTCTTCTGACTTATTTCTTCTCTTGGGTACTGGTTAATTTCTGGGATCTTAAGAAGGGAGTGGGAGATGAAGAGCCTGGTCCTGTCTACACTGAATTTTGCTGTAGCTAAATATGTTTAATTCATGCAAGAAGATCCATTTTTTTGGAGGGATTCATTTTTCCTAAAGCTTTTTCATTACCAATACAAAATTCAGCATAGCATTTTAGCTAATATGTTTTATGTTAAAGTTACAGTAGATGCAAGCTTTATGTTAATTTTTAAATTTGCTTCTTAAAAGTAAGTATATAGACAAAGATGTTGAGAAAGTGAACTCTCATTCATTGTTGGAGAGCACATCAATTTGTACAGTCCCTTTGACGAGTAAGTTAATACGAGGATGTGCATATCCTCCATGTTCAGATTCATACTTTAAACGAATTCTCACATGTACCTACGGAGATGTGGGCAGAAATGGTCAAGGCAGTATTGGTCTTAATAACAATAATTTGAAAATGACCTACAAATTATTTACATATTTTTATAGGAATATGTAAATAACCTTTGATATCGTCCCTCAATAAAATATTATACAGCAGTTAAAATGAATTAACCGGATGTGCATGCATTAACACAGGTACATTTGGAAATTTAGAAGTGTAACTTTGAATTAAAGACATAATATACATAATATCCATTTTAAGTTTAAAAACACTTTAAGCAATACTAAACTACATAATACAATAGATATTATGTTATTACATATATAACATGCCATGTTTAAGTGATCTATCTGTACACTGATAGCAAACGTAACTGGACTCCAGGTAAATGGTTAATTGGGGAATAAAAAGTGAGAATTTAATCAAGGAGGTTACAAAAGGGACTCTTTCCTGAAAAGTTTGCACTTTAATTACACAAAATCAGATGCAAACCAAATTCTTAAAATGATCCCACTTGTTAAAAGTTGGTGATGATGTATGGATGTCCATTACATTATTGTGCTTTTCTGTTTCAGTATGAAATTTCATAATAAACAGAAGGACGGCACTTGAAATTCTTTTCTTGGCAATATTTTTGTGATTTATATTATGAAACAAATTTGCTTCTCTATTTGTTAGCAATTCCTATTTATGAATTGTAACTTTGGAATGAAAAGTGTATTCACAATCCCTCCTAAAAACGTATGTTTTATATGAAGCAACTGTAATAAAATTAGGTACAAGCATTTTGGATGAGATACAGTTTTTCATTTTATTCGTTTTGTAATTTTTAAAATTATGAATATGATCTCATATTTCTGAAATTCAGCCTTATGATGGCAGCTTAGTCATGAAATCACAATCACAACAGTCTGTAAGAATAAGCTGGGGGTATTCCTCTTTTCCACTGAGTCAAGTGGTTGAAAATGTCTAAGTTTCTAGCTACTGCGATTACATTCAATTCTTTGCTAATAAGAAAAGTAAGTAGCTTTAAAAGATAAGGTAAAATTAGAATATTATTCCACAAGTCATTTACTTTTGAAGTCAGAAAATTGATACAAGAATGGCTTGTTATTTGAATTCTTCAGCCATAAAGTCCGTAACTATTCAGCCTTTTAGGAAGCAGTGTCAGTAGTAAGAAATACTGCTTTTGAGATACTACAATGCAATTTCAAAGAGAGAGGTGATCATTTTTAAAGAAAATATCATGTGATTCTGAACTTATCTTTTATTGCTATCTTGCTTTATATTACTGAGACTTCATATATTGTAGTAAATTTTTAAAGCCCTGATCTATCTCATTGTATTTATTCCCTTATGCAATATAAATTTTTTCCCTTCAAAAATTTCCTTTGGTTTGATATGTAAAATTGTTGAAAAATAGTTTATATGGAGCACTTGCTAGATGTATGATTCTTATAACAAAAGAAAATTCTTACTTTAAAAAGGTGGTCTTTCACTTTTGATCTATGACTTTTGTTTTTCACTAGAAGCAAAACTTTCCAAAGCTTTTTCAGAAACCAAAATATGTTCTACAATTTTATTTTTCTTAGGAAAATAACAGTTCTCTGAACTCCTGTTTCTATCAATAGTTCCTATATTAGAATATAGCCTATTATATATTTTAAGGGACTAAAGTATAAGTTAAGGCAAAGCTCCAAACTTCATATTCCTCTCCACACCTATTTCTAAATTAATTCCTGCTTCCAGCTACCCACATCCACAGTTGCTAGCATAATTCCGCCGATCAGCCAGACTCAAAACTTTCACTCTCCTACCCTTTTGCTTCTTTCATCTTTAACCCTCGCACCCTTTTACCTACTAATCATGAATCAGTTACCAAATTAACCATCTTGTTTTGGTACCTCTTATTATCATTCTTCCCTAGGCCCTGGTGGACCCCAGCCTTCATTACTGCACTAATCTTAATACTCTCCTTGATGTCATTCTCTCTTCATCTTGACAAGCTGCCATACACATCAATACCCTTTTTTAGCTTTCATTTTATATTCAGAGAGTATCGTGTAGGTTTGTTATAAGAGTATATTCCATGATGCTGAGGTTTAGGGTATGATTGAACCTGTCACCCAGGTAGTCAGCATCACCCAGGTAGTGAGCACAATACTCAATAGGTAGTTTTTCAACCCTTGTCCTGCCCCTCACTCATCCTTATATTAGTCCCGTAGTCCCCAGTGTCTATTGTTCCCATCTTTATGTCCATGTGTCTCCGGTTTAGCTTCTACTCAAAAAAGGAATGAAATTATGTCCTTTGCAACAACACAGATGCAGCTGGAGGCCATTATCCTAAACAGAAAACCCGATACCACATTACTACATTTTTACCAAATTTTTCACTACCAGATTTAAATATTTTTCCTGTTCTTTAATGATATATACAATTTCTGGTTGGCTTTGAAGAATTTGCATGATCTGGGTCAATACTTCTTATTAGACCTAATGCTTTTATAGGATAAATATTTATTAAAAGCCTACTACGTGTTCAGCCCATGCTGCACTGGGTACACAAAACTAACAGGGCAAAAATGGTTCTTAGTGTGCCACCTTCTTTACTCACTATTTTTCCTATTTTTCCACAAATTAAAGGTTCTCTGTCATTCCCTAGCACAAAACCTGCCAGCTCATGAAGTTTAGAAAACAGAACTATATTTTCTACATACACTGGTCATCCTATTACCAAGGCCTTTCTTTTTCTCCTTGCAAAATAAAAGGGAGGGTGTTTTTAGAAACAGTTGTCTTAATCATGAAAAACACTCCCTCCTGCTTCTGTTGTGTCTAATATTAGTGTCTTTCACATCACTGAGAAAATACCAGGAAGAAGAATTTCATAAATTCCACGATTACTAGTGTTTTAAACTCTCTAACTAAATGGTAATTTTATGACATTCTCTTCTTACCAAGGCGATATGGGGAAAGGGACTGAGGTGGCAAAAAGTATTGAGCATTGTTTATTCTCAGTTATATTGTATAAAGTGACATCTCCTGCTTAATTTTATTTATGCCACAGGCAAACTAATCAATTTTTTTCTAACTATAAAAAGGAGACTTAAGAACATAGTTTATGAAAAAAAAATGATCAGTGTATATCCTTGGTAATATAGCTCAGCTTAATTTTTGAGGAAAGTTTATGTATCATGTAAATAAATAAAACTGTCTTAAATATTTGAATCCTTATTACAGATATAAAATTAATGCTTGAAAATATTAATAATGGAATACTACTCAGCAAGTAAAAGGAACTAATGACTAATACACACCCCAACATGGATGAATACCAGTTTATTATGCTGAAAGAAAAAGTCCATGCAAAAAAGGACTACACATTCTATGATTCATTTATATAGAATTCTAGAAAATACAAACTAACCTATAGTGAAAGAAGGCATATCTGGGGATAGTGGTGGAGGAGGAATGGATTACAAATGGGACAAGCCTAATATTTTGCAGGAATGCAAATATCCAGTATATCTAGTATCTTGAGTACAATGATGATTTCACAGATAAAAACCTTTATCAAAAATCATTAAATTGTCCAATATATGCAGTTGTACCATAAAAGCCCTGACTACACCACTATGCAATCTATGCATTTAACAAAATTATACTTGTATCCCATAAATTTTCACAAATAAAACTAAATTATAAATATATACAGTTTATCATATGTAAGTTATACTTCACTTAAAGGAAGAAACAATAAATTTTAATAATTCACCCTAATAGAGAGTGATCTCATGATAAATGTGATTCCAATCTTCCCTGCAAATGTACACTTTTGTTAAAACTAAAGTACAGAATTACTTTTAAAAGGTAAATTGACCTGTATGTGGAAGTATTCAAAATGAAATAGGCAGGCTTCTGATTGTAAGATCATCTGGCTGGTAGAACTGGCTGACCACGTGTTCCAGTTTCCCTTTATCTACAAATCACATACAAAAACAAAATCAAAAAGCAACATGCACAGGAGGAATGCAGTCTATTGGCTAACAGTATGTTGTCAGAATCAGAAAGATTCTGTAAATCTCTAAGGAAGAAAGAGACAGATTGACTAATCTTATTATTGGCTTCTTTTTCTGAAAGAGAGCTTTCAGCTTTTCCCATAGTCTAATTTTGATTCAAAAATGCAAGTTCTAAACCAGAACACTGGACGGTCACTTCTGCACTGGTGGGTGCTGCTTCAATGAGACAGCAAGATTCCTGCGTAGGTCATTACTTTCTACATTCACTGAGGGATTTATACTCAACAGAAAATTAGGAGGAGAATAATGCCAAGAAATAATGGATTATGCTGAAGGCAAGGTGAGGGAGACAGAACATAAGTAATAGTTCATGATTTCATGATGCAGATTCCACATTTTCAGACTGCCAAATACACAGGTCATGGGAATATCAGAATATTTAGTAGAACTATATCTGATAAAAATCATCTGGAATCTGAAAATCCAAGCATATCCACCTGTATTAGCTAAGGGTCTAAGTAAATTAAACCATGACTCACATGGACAAAAGTGGAACAAATATGATTCTCCTGCACTATGTAATGCCAAATCTTGGAGAAAATTCATTAATTTGGAAGTTAACAACAACAAAGGCTGACTGATATGGTTTCACTGTGTCCCCACCCAGATCTCAAATTGTACCCCCACAATTCCCACGTGTTGTGGGAGGGACTCGATGGGAGATAATTTGAATCATGGGAGTGGTTTCCCCCATACTGTTCTCATGGTAGTAAATATCCCACCAGATCTGATGGTTTTATCAGGGGTTTCTCCTTCTGCATCTTCCTCATTTTCTCTTGCCACCACCATGTAAGAAGTGCCTTTCACCTCCCACCATGATTCTGAGACCTCTGCAGCCATGTGGAACTGTAAGTCCAATTAAACCTCTTCTCAGTCTCAGGTATTTATCAGTAGCATGAAAACACCAGACTAATACAGTACATTGGTATCAGCAGAGTGGGGCATTGCTGAAAAGATACCTGAAAATGTGGAAGTGACTTTGGAACTGGGTAACAAGCAGAGGTGGGAACAGTTTGGAGGACTCAGAAGACACAAAAATATGGGAAAGTTTGGAACTTCCTAGAGACTTATTAAATGGCTTCGACAAAAACACTGGTAATGATATGGACAATGAAATTCAGGCTGAGTTGGTCTCAGATGGAGATGAGGAACTTGTTGGGAACTGGAGCAAAGGTGACTCTTACGTTTTAGCAAAGAGACTGGTGGCATTTTGCCCCTGCAGTAGAGATTTTTAGAACTTTGAACTTGAAAGAGATTATTTAGGGTATCTGGCAGAAGAAATTTCTAAGCACCAAAGCTTTCAAGAGGTTACTTAGGTGCTGTTAAAAGCACTCCACTTTAAAAGGGAAGGAGAGCATAAAAGTTTGGAAAATTTGCAGACTGACAATGTGATAGAAAAGAAAATCCCATTTTCTGAGGAGAAATTCAAGTTGCCTGCAGGTATTTGCATAAGTAATGAGGAGCCAAACGTTAATCCCCAAGACAACAGGGAAAATGTCTCCAGGGCATGTCAGAGACCTTTGCAGCAGCCTCTCCCTTCACAGACCTGGAGATCTAGAAGGAAGAAATGGTTTTATGGGCAGGGCCCAGGGTCCCCATTCTGTGTGCTGTCTAGGGACTTGTTGCCCTGTGTCCCAGCCCCTTCAGCCATGACTGAAAGGTGCCAATGCAGAGCTCAGGCTGTGGTTTCAGAGGGTGCAAGTTCCAAGCCTTGGCACCTTCCACGTGGTTTTGAGCCTGTAGGTGCACAGAGCCAAGATTTGGGAATCTCTGCCTAGATTTCAGAAAATAATATGGAAATGCCTGGATTGTACATTTGCAGGGGAGGGCTTTCATGGAGGACCTCTACTAGGGCAGTGAGAAAGGGAAATGTGGGGTCGGAGCCCCCACACAGAGTCCCTCCTGGGGCACCACCTAGTGGAGCTGTGAGAAGACAGCCACCATCTTCCAGACCCCAGAATGGTAGATCCACCTACGGCTTGCACCATGCACCTGAAAAAGCTGCAGACAATGCCAGCCCATGAAAGCAGCCAGGAGGGAGACTGTACCCTTCAAAACCACAGGGGTGGAGCTGCCCAAGATCGTGGTAACCCACCTCTTGCATCCATGTGACCTGGATATGAGACCTGGAGTCAAAGGAGATCATTCTGGGGCTTTAAAATTTGACTGCCCCATTGGATTTCAGACTTCATGGGCCTTGTAACCCATTTGTTTTGGCCAATTTCTCCCATTTAGAATGGCTGTATTTGCCCAATACCTGTACTCCCATTGTATCTAGGAAGTAACTAGCTTGCTTTTGATTTTACAGGCTCATAGGCCGAAGGGACTTGCCTTGTCTCAGATAAGACTTTGGATTGTGTACTTTTGGGTTAATGTTGAAATGAGTTAAGACTTTGGGGGACCGTTAAGAAGGCATGATTGGTTTTGGAATGTGAGGACATGAGATTTGGAGGGGCCAGGGTGGAATGTTCTAGTTTGGTTCTGTGTCCCCACCCAAATCTCATCTTCAGCTGTACTCCCATAATTCCCACATATTGTCGAGGGACCCAGTGGGAGATGATTTGAATCGTGGGGGCGGCTTCCCCCATATTGTTCTCAACGTAGTGAATAAGTCTCATGCCATCTGATGGTTTTATCAGGGGTTTCCACTTTCGCATCTTCCTCATTTTTTCTTGAAGTGCCTTTCAGCTCCCATCATGATTCTGAGGCCTCCCCAGCCATGTGGAAATGTAAGTCCAAGTAAGCCTCTTTTCCTTCCCAGTCTTGTGTATGTCTTTATCAGCAGTGTGAAAACAGACTAATGCAATGACTAATTAGAAATACTTCAGAACTAGGAGAAATAACATAATGTAGATAATTGAAGCAGTTCAAACCATTGAAAATTTTTTTTTCTGTGGAATCTAGAAACAAATATTATTTAAAGATGTTTAAGGTTTTAAAAAGGGCCGGGCATGGGGGCTCACGACTGTAATCCCAACACTTTGGGAGGCCGAAGTGGGTAGATCATGAGGTCAGGAGTTCGAGACCAGCCTGACCAACATGGTGAAACCTTGTCTGTACTAAAAATTCAAAAATTAGCTGGGCATGGTGGCAGGCACCTGTAATCCCAGCTACTCGAGAGGCTGAGGCAGGAGAATTGTTTGAACCCAGGAGGCAGAGGATGCAGTGAGCCAAGATTGCGCCATTGCACTCCAGCCTGGGCAAGAGGGTAAGACTCTGTCTCACAAACAAAGCAAAACAAAACAAAAGGTTATAAAAAGGATGTGCTTTGATCTCAAGGGAGAAAAACCATAAAGTAAAACATTATGCTTTTTGGATATTAAATGAGAGATAGATGAACTAATTACAGACATCAGAAAAATGATACATGACAAAGAATTTTAAAAGTTGGCATAAGAGGAAATAACACATAGAAATGACAAATCAAACTAATAATGTGGCAGACAGATTTACAAAGCTCATCCAGGATTTTCAGAAATAGGAAGCATACACAGGAGTTCATGGGAGATAGAGAACAACTCTAGCACTTTGGTGCTCCTTAGGAAGAATCTAGGAGTAGAGATGAAACTATAATTGAAAACAGACCTTTAATACCTGATCTGACTGCAGAATTAAAAGATTTTCTGCAGTTATGTTTTCCTAGACATGATCTGAAAACATGTTTTGTTTTAGTGTACATTTATTCAACACAAGGATATTTAAAAATATATCTTACAGATTTTGTGATAGAAAAAAAATTACTGAAAAAAGAAAAGATAATCAGATCTATACTCAGGTAGAATTAAAAACTAAAAGGTACTCCCTGGACATAGACTTCTTTACCTGCCGGAAGTCACTGACCACTTGAAGAAATGCATATACACAATGTACCTATGTGTACAATATAATGCACACAAGATGAGGAATTCAGATTGCCTAACTCACTACTATGGATCCCTTTGGGCTTCAGGAACACCAGCTGGTGAGGGGGAAAATGTGCCACAAGTTTTTCATGTCCAGACAAGTTGCATTTCTTATGTGAAGGAAATGGAAACAGTCTGAGATATACAATGGATACCCATTTACTCTTAAAGAAAAAAGGTACTTTCTGACACATTTCAGCTATGATGAGGTAAGTCAGATTTTAATACTCAAGTAGGCTAATCACAGCATATTTAAAAAATGTAACGTCTGAGAATCCATTATAAAGAAATAATTCCAGTTGATTTATGTAGCCAAATACCCATCTTAATAATAATATAATAGTGAAAAACTTTTAATTTCCTTTTTAGATATATTAATCTGTCTGAAATCTCCCATAATTAAAACAACATCTGCTTCATCACTTATCACAATTTCAAAGAGCATTATCTATAATGTATTAGTTTTATTGTAGCATAGTTTTATTTTCACGATTGTAAAGGCAACTTTGTCTCATATAGATGCTTTTTCTCTTAAATATAGTCAATTTTCCTTTCAAGACAGTAGCGTTTTCTTCTGACCTTTATTATTAATTTTAGACGAAGTTGGCTTTAACATGTCATAGGAATTCTATTAATTTTCAAAAATGTTTAATCTTATAAATATTTTGGTTGGCTTATATTTGAAAAGAAAACAAAACACATTTTAATGAAAATACACTTGAGGGCATTTGAGCTAAAAGAAATACATAAAATAAACATTTTCTCAAAATATAGCTATTATATAACATTTCTGAAAATATTTATTAGCATAATAATGAGAATTAATAGCCTATTTATTTATTATTGATACCTATTATATTCCAAGCACTAAGCTAGTCACTTAACTTCAATAAGTCACTAAATTGTCTTTAAAAACCCTATGACATAGAGATTATTATTATTTCCAGTTATAGATAAGAAAATGAGGCATAGAAGAAACTAGTGAATTGCCAAGTGTTAAGCTGCTGAGCCACAGTTCAAAGTAAAGAAAATTTTGTTCCAGATTTGACTGTTTTAAATCCTACATTATACACCCCTATTAGGTAAACCACATCACACATGGAAAAGTCAAGTTAAAGAGACAAATACCCTGCTTCTCTTGATTGCTCTGTCTTCTTCATGAGGACAATCATGTGCACACTCAAATGCATCTTTTGATTTTCAGCAAGTGAAATTACTAGCCGGTTTAGAGGTTTCGCTAATGTGTACATCATATACAAATGCAACATTTTGTAATGACTTAAAAATGTTAGGGGCAGGCCGGGCGCAGTGGCTCAAGCCTGTAATCCCAGCACTTTGGGAGGCCGAGACGGGCGGATCACGAGGTCAGGATATCGAGACCATCCTGGCTAACATGGTGAAACCCCGTCTCTACTAAAAAAAAAATACAAAAAACTAGCCGGGCGAGGTGGCGGGCGCCTGTAGTCCCAGCTACTTGGGAGGCTGAGGCAGGAGAATGGCGAAAACCTGGGAGGCGGAGCTTGCAGTGAGCTGAGATCCGGCCACTGCACTCCAGCCTGGGCGACAGAGCGAGACTCCGTCTCAAAAACAAACAAACAAAAAAAATGTTAGGGGTACCATGGAGCATCAAATCATCATACCTAATTAGATTAAAGAAACTTTTAGTCAGCTGTGATTATTTTTTAGTTGAGCAGCTTACAATCCTTTTACCATTCAGAGTCCAAGGGACTGCTTAGCACTTAGCCTAAATATGGGAAGCAGTTAATAGAGAAATTATTCTGTTCCCATTCAGTTATAGATAATTAAATTATGTATTACTTTATTGTTCTTATTTTCTGTGGGCTCTCATATTTGTATTATAAGAAAAGGTAATATTTACAAATAAAGTGAAGTGTGATTTTACAACATTTAAATATCTATAATGTTAACTATTTAAAAATGTATATTTTGAATGAACTATTGTATGCATGATGAGCACATTTTAAATGAAAGTCTGATAAGTATAGAGTATTAGCAAAAGATTTAAATTACAGTAACTGATTTTGACATCCCTAGTAAATGCCAAGAAACATAGCTTTTATAGCAAGTTCATGGAAATGTTCAGATAAAATATTCATGAATTCTCTACTAAAAGAAAAGCCTCTTATGGTCTTGTTTGACAGAGAATGACCTTTTCTTCAATAAGTTCCCATCTTTGCTATAACTTGGTGTTTAGATGCCCCGCTTAGATGAATAAAACATAGCATTTTGTTCTTTGTGTTTGCTAGTATATGTGATAATTAATAGAAAGGAAGACTTTGAAGTTTTAAATGAAGTAAATGGGTTATTTTTTCAAAAGGCATTAAGGAATTTTTGAAGATCAATTTCCCAGCAGAATATTTGTCAAAGCAATTAGGATCCACCCTGACTTGGGTATACCCAGTAGTGCTCAATTGATGTGCTCTTTCAAATAACTAAAGCATTTTTAACTTTAGTGATCTGCATTACTCATATAGTCTACCACCTGATGACTCTTACAAAGATGGTTCAGCAATTCAGTTACATACAAAAAGACACTTTATGAGAATACAATCAGTCAAATAGACCACAGTTTTCAATATGTTGAAAACAAAAGAAATGGAAACATGAATTGGATAATTTTAAACCAAATGAACCATATAGAAACTATCTAGGTTCGATTTTAGTATTTATGCTTTTAGCTTCAGTCCTTGTATTCTTGAGAAAAAAGAAAGTAGTATCTAATGATAACATATATATAGAAAATAATAATAACTAAGGTAGCAAGATGTCATCTACTCATGTCCTGAAGATTTAAAAGTTTGCTAAGATGACCATTTATTCAACCATACCCTTTTAGCAAATGAGGTATCATCTGGTCCCCAAAAAAGTGCCGCATTAATTTTTGAGGTCATAGGATACTACCGATGCATTTAATCAGTAATTTACTGAATGGCCTGACTCAGAGTTAAGAGTTGATTCTGTAGTATTGGAAGACTAATTAGTACCTCAATATGTTGATTTAGAAAACAAACTGTGTATACTTACGAATATTTATTATAGTGATCTCTCTATAAAAAGTTGTTTTTAATAGGGACACTGACATAGCCTATCCCTGGAAAAGGAGTAATTGCATTCTGATAGTGGGAATTATGTCTATATTCTGCCAAAAGTCTCTGACATTTACTGAACATATCCAGAAACAGTGGATGAAGGGCATAACCCATATTTGGCTAACAAGTATTTATAGTATTAAAACAAGTAAAATGCCAAATTCATATTATTGGTAATATTCATTGAAAACATACCCTGAAAACGAAATTCTAGCTTTTTGGCGTGATTTCTAGCCAAGCATTTTCAGTTAATCAAGTACCGATGGATGACATGAAATTTTTATGTCTATTCACTGATGTACAATTAACACGATCTGGAGAATTCCGAGAAAGTATATTAGTTTGAATAAATGTTTAAACTTCCTAGACTAATCTTCCAGATTAGCATTCCCCCAAAGTATTTCTATAGAGGATTAGTCCTGTAAAACGCTTTTCAAAAAGTGATTCCTTGGTCAATTAAGTTAAGGAAATGTGCGCGGTATATTACTATCCTCACCACATACAAAGCAAAGTAGAACATTAAAAGCTCTGATAATTCCTTCAATAAAGAAACTTGTTTGGCTTTTTGCAATCTAGTGTCTCCAAAAGGTACTTGACTACAAAATCCTTTACTTGTATAACATTTATTAAAATCCTAAACATCTAATTTTCTGGAAAATGATTTCCAAGGTAGCAAATGCATATACCAGAGATATTCAATTTTTGAAAAATATCTTTGGGAAATATTTGGCAAAACTATCTCATATATGAAGAAATAAATTGTTTTCTATATGGCATTCCGGTATGTGGAATATGTAAGTTTTTTCTAGATTTTTAGTGTTGACTATTGGAAAATCTATAGGATTAAGTGAAATGGCTCTTTTATGACTATTACAATGTTTATTCAATGTTGTCTTTTGTCCACAACAATAATAATAAGCCAACTATTTTGAGTGCTTGCCATGTGTCAGGCATTAAGTACTTTAAATGAAATAATATACATATTCCTCACAATCTGAATGTTGGATATGATATTATTATTTCAACTTTTTAGAAAAAGAAACGAAGGAAACTGAGAACTTACTTAAAATGATGACAGTCTCATGACCAGTGAGTAGCAATGCTGGGATTCAGTCCCAGGTAGCCTGGCTTCAAAGCCCTTATGCTTAATTACAGCACTGTGCTGCCATATGTAGTACAGCCTGGGCTGACTCTCCTGATTCTCCTGCCATCCCCACTCATTTACTCATTTTTAGTTTTAGACCCTCAATGGTTACTAACATATTTCAATGAAGAGGAAACTTAGTATTATTTCAAAAGTTTGAAACACTTTACTGTCCTACTGACACATGCCAACATGGCAGTAGTCAATTCCACCTTTTGAGCCTGAGTCAACAGAATAAACTTTTCAAAGGCTAATTTAATATTTTTTCCCAAAGTAGTATTCCAATATTCAGAGAATTAATGAATATGGTAAATTATTTTTTATTTTTTTATTTTAGATAACATGAAATAATAGAAACATCATACTATTTCCCCCTTTTTTGATATTTATAATTTTGCTTGACTCAGCATTTCCCAAACATACTTGAGTATAGAATACCTTCTTCATAGCAAGTATATCAACATTTTGAAGAACACTGTTAAACCCACGCTAAGTTTGGTAAATAAAGTACCAAGTTATGAGCTGTGATATGTTGATGAGTGTTTAAAACTAACTCTCCCAGGGCAAAAATAATTTTTTAAAGGCCTGATTTGCAGTGTTTACCAAGTTGTGTCATAAACACCTTCATCATGGCTGATTTAAAGCTACCAAAATAAGTTGCTGAACAGAGTAAGGAAAAGATGGACACAGTAGGTTCTGGCAAACTGATGAGAACTGGATCCAGCTCATCATATCTTTATGAATCTTGACAAAATGTATAATTTCTTCTTTTATAACTGTAAAAGTATCTCTTGATGTGAAGACCATTTTACATAAAGAGACCAAAAAAGATAGTTAAGAATTACGTTCAAGGGTCTTATTTAAGTATCTTTACTTTATGTGGACACATTGAAAAATCACATTTGAACCAAGTCACTCCATATACTTATGAACCCATAGACGTTCTTCAGAAATTCCAACATTAAATGCATATCAAGATAACCTATGTCTTAATAACTCTAACTATTTAAATATATACTCTTATCACAAAAAGATATAACATAGTCTAGAATAAAAGAATGTAGTATGTACTTAGGGAAAAATTACACAGAGATAATCATAGGTTAAAAGAGGTGAAAAGAGGTGAGAAGTTTAGACCCAGGTTTGTTTCAAAGGGGAAGCGGGCACATCTTCACAAGGCTGGCAGGAGAGAAAGAACAAAGGGGGACATGCTGCACACTTTTAAACAAAAGTGTTAACCAGATCTTTTGAGAACTCATGCACTATCATGAGAACCGCAAGGGGGAAGTCTGCCCTCATGATCCAATCACCTCCCACCAGACCCCTTCACCAACATTTAAGATTACAATTTGACATGAGGTTGGAGTGGGGACAGAGAGGCAAATCATATCATTCCACCATTGTCCCCTCAAAAATTTCATGTCCTTCAGACATTTCAAAACACAATCATGTTTTCCCAACAGTCCCCCAAAGTTTTAACTCATTCAAACATTAACTCAAAAGTCTAAGTGCAAAGTCTTATCTGAGACAAAGTAGCTCCCTTCCACCTATAAGCCTGAGAAATTTAAAAACAAAAAAAAAAAAAGTTACTTTCCAGAACTGTGAGCTGATTAAACCTTAGTTACTTTCAAGAATTGTGAGCTGACTAAACCTCTTTTCTTCATAATTACCTAATCTCAGATATGTCATTACAGGAGTGTGAGAATGAACTAATACAGAAAATTGGAACAATTTTCTGGAAAAAAAAAAACAATAGGAGTACAGACACTGGGTAAATACACTCATTCCAAAAGGGAGAAATTAGCCAAAACAAAGAGGCTACAGGCCCCATGCAAGTCCAAAATCCAATAGGGCAGTCATTAAACCCTAAAGTTCCAAAATGATCTCTTTTGACTCCATGTCTCACATCCCGGCACATGATGCAAGAGGTGGGCTCCCACAGCCTTGGGCAGCTCTGTCCCTATGTCTTTGCAAGGTACATCCCCCTTCCTCGCTGCTTTCACAAGGTGATGTTGAGTGTCTGCAGCTTGTCCAGGCACACGGTACAAACCGTCAGTGGGTCTACTCTTCTGGGGTCTGGAGGATGGTGACCCTCTTCTCATAGCTCCACTATGCAATGCACCAGTTGGGACTCTGTGTTGGGGCTCCATCCCCACATTTCCCCTTTGCATTGCCATAGTACAGGTTCTCCATGATGGCTCTTCCCCTGTAGCAGACTTTCTGCGTAGACATCCAGGTGTTTCCGTATATACTCTGAAATCCAGGCAGATGCTCCCTAGTCTCAACTCTTGCCCTCTGTGCATCCACAGTCTTAACACTATGTGGAAGCCACCAAGGCTTGGGGCTTGCACCTGCTGAAGTAACGGCCCAAGCTGTTCCTTGTCCCCCTTTTAGCCGTGCTGGAGCAGTCATGATCAAGTATCATGTCTTGAGGCTGCACAGAACAGAGGGGCGCTGGGCCTGGCCCACTAAACCATTCTTCCCTCCTAGGCCTCCAGGTCTGTAATGGGAGGGGCTGCCACGAAGGTCTCTGAAATGCCTTGGAGGCATTTTCCCCATTGTCTTGACTATTAACATTTGACTTCTCTTTACTTATGAAAATTTCTACAGCTAACTTGAATTCCTTCCCAGAAAATGGGTTTTTCTTTTTTATCACATGGCGTGCCTGCAAATTTTCCAAACTTTTATGCTCTGCTTCCCTTTTAAATAAGTTACAATTCAGTTTGTTGTTGTTGTTGTTGTTTTTGATTTTGTTTTGTTTTTTGTTTTTTTGGTTTTTTTGCTTATGCAGTTGAGCATAAGCTTTTCGAAGCAGCCAGGCAACACCTTGAATGTCTTGCAGCTTAGAAATTTCTTCTACCAAATACCCTAAATCATTTCTCTCAAGATCAACGTTCAACAGATTTTTAGAGCTCAGGCACAATGCTGCAATTCTCTTTGCAAAGCACAGCAAGAGTGACCTTTGATCCAGTTCCCAATAAGTTGCTCATCTCCATCTGAAACCCCATCAGCCTACTTTTCACTATATACATCACTATCAGCATTTTGGTCACAACAATTTAACAAGTCTCTAGGAAGTTCCAAACTGTCCCTCATCTTCCTGTTTTCTTCTGAGCCCTCCTCCAAAGTGTTCCAATATTTGCCAGTTACCCAGATCCAAAGCCACTTCCACATTTTCATGTATCCTTATAGCAATTCACTGCTCCCATTACCAACTGTCTGTATTAATCCATTCTCACACTCCTATAATGACATACCTGAGATTAGGTAATTTATGAAGAAAAGAGGTTTAATCAGCTTACAGTTCTTCAGGCTGTTCAGACCTCTGATTCTGGGGAAGCCTTACAAAACTTACAATCATAGCAGAAGGTGAAGGGGAATCAGATATGTCTTCACATGGCTGGTGGAAGAGAGAAAATGAGGGGGAAGTGCTATACACTGTTAATAACCAGATCTTATGAGAACTCACGCACAATCACGAGAACAGCACAAACGAAGTCTGCCCCCGTGGTTCAATCACTTCCTACCAGGCCCCTCCTCTAATATCAAGGATTAGAATTCAACATGAGATCTGTATGGGCACATAAAGCCAAACCATATCACTAAGCTTTCCTTATCTATGTCATGAAGCATCTCATTGATACATGTAAGTATTTCAGTCAGTCTTTCTCATGAAAACTTCAGAGACAACAAAAACCATCCACAATTATGCTACTAGCATTGAAACCATGCTTATTGCATTAAAACTGTTGGAGAAGAAAACTTTTTTTTTTAATCCTCTTAGCTCAGTGATGTGGGGCCTGCAAATTAAACTGACAAAAGACAGGTCAGCAAGCAAATAGATTTTTACTTATATATGTACAAAGGAGTTCACGGAGAAATGGGACTCAAGGAGGGAGTTAGGGAGTTAGAATTGGGGGTTTATATACAATCTTAACAAGGAAAGGGAGAAGAGAACAATTCTTATGGGGAAAAAAAAAAGACTTTTAAGAAAGACAAATGGGTCCATAGGAGGATGGGTGAGTGATATGATAGTTTTGTGGTAATGTCTGTTTAGATGATTTCTTATCCTATTGCTGACTTCTCCTCTTTGGTAATGGGAGGCAATCTTCCTGGTCTGCTAAACTGTGTAGGGGATTTATGACAGCTGAATTCTTTGGAAATCCTCTGCTTTTAGGCAGATAAGGGAAGTTTGGGGGAAAAAGATCCTCATCACAAATATATTCTGGAGCCTTTCAAAACTAATCTGGACAATGACATATATTAAGTGTAGAGGCAGTAGGACAACCAAGAATGCGGGGAGGTAGTGACTAAAGTAAGGAAACTGATCTGCACAGGTATTCTGAGGTTTTTCCGCAGCACAGCATTAGGCCAGGAAACACCATCATTGTGGATATTTGAAAAACAAAATGTCCAGCAATCAGAGGCCATTTGTTAGTTGATAGCTGATGTGGGCCCATTTTGAGCCTGATAGGTAACTTCTCTTTGAGGAAAGATGTGGCTTCCTTAAGAAGCAGGCGAATGGAACTAACAGGCTACAAATACAAATCAAAGACAAATTTATACAAATGAGTATATAAATATTAAAAACTGACCATTGATTGAAATTGGTCTCTCAATTCAAAGCAGAAGAAGATGGTAAGAATTACAGCAAATGATATAATTCTAAAATTATTAAAGACAACAGTAGTGCATACACTCAGAATGATACTCAAAATACTTTAAAACTTTATGGCACAGGCATTAGCCAGTTGGAGCAGTGCTGGCTGAAAATAGTTGATATAGTCATGATGTGTGCTGTTCACCATTGCACATGTCAGATATTTATATTATCTCATTTTTCAATAACTCCCTTATGACCTAATATAACTTGAATATTTAGAGCTAGATGTTGCTGAATTTTAATATTTATTTTTGAAATTAATATTACATTAGATTTATTTTTCATACCTACTGTATAAGTAACTTATGATAATTGTAAGAAAACAACTATTTCTTGGTTGCATAAACAAACCCTGTAAATGTATTTGTACAAGGTTTAAAAGGTTTTACAAAGTTTAAAAACATTAAATTGAACTTTGTGTATTTTTCCTTAGAAAGATAATTTAGAACATAAAAAGCAAGATTATATAGCACAACATGTTGCATTTTAAGTAAAGTATGAAAATGTGGCAAAGATTTTCAATATTATTCATTTTGAATAATAGCCCGGTTTTGGTTTTAAAATTCTTTGTAATCCTATTAACTTATGCAATAAATGTGAAGCAATGTTATTTTTAACAAAGTAGTCACAAAAATCAGGGGGAAAAATGAAACATTTGCCTTGAATGCTTTTGAAGCTACTCTGAGAACATGAAGTCGAAATTATGAGCTAGCAGCCAACATGAGAAAACACAAGCTTCTTCTCTGCATGTAGTCAGTGATTTGTGAACAACAATTACTAACTGGAGAAAATGAGGGGAAAACACAGGGCTCAGCCAGGTGTTACCTTACCTCAGTGATTTACTCTGCTATTTGATCAATGATGAGAACAAAATCACCCATATCCTCAGGAAGCCGTGAATGTTTCAAGGCAGCTGTGAAAGCACCTGGCTACTTGTCCGACACAAAGACTACGTCCATTAAGGAAGAATCAAGATTTATTTCTATGGGCTTGAACCAGAAATAATGGCTGTGAATTTGCTGTTGCTTTGCATTATTTCTTTAATGAGAGAACAAAAGCCGTTTTGCAGCCCCGTTGTAGTGAACTGGCAGGAATACCAGCATCTCCCTGAACTACTGTGACGGGATCATTCAGCATTCCCTTCAGCAGGAGCAGCATGTGCACTTTCTACCTTTCTGTACCTTCTGGAATATATATATCATATATATGGGGTATATATCACAGAAGGAATATCATATATATATTTATAATGTGTGTGTATAAATTATTTTCCCTTTAAACTATTTTCATAAATTATAAATAATAGTTATTCATACACATATATACATATTGTATTATGTATATAGCTTCCACTCCCAAAAAGCAATAGAGATAAAAATACAAAAATGCACATTTTAAACAGATTTTACAGCTGGAGTGTATAGAAAACATTATATAGAACCCTAGGGTAAGCTGTGATATCCTACAAAATCTATGGAACCCAGCAAAATTTCACCCAGTAGAATTTTACTGATCAAGATAGGAAAAGGAGATTACAGTTCATGGGATGGAGGACCTACGAGGGTGATGAGAATGGGCTTAAAATTAGTGAAAAGGTAATTGATACTGGGGCATTTTCAACCAACCATCAAATCATTCAGAATATTTTTGCTTTTGTTTCCCAATCTAAATAATTTTTTAAATGAAACTGTTAAATAATGGGAAATATTGAAAATCCAAGAAATGAACCTAAGGTAGCTTTTAATGTTACACAATAGAATCACAGCATAATGTATTTTATTTTTTAAATTAATACTGTATGTTCAAACTCTCATCATTTTGAAATAACCTTTCCTTATTTTCTGGCGTTACTATTATCATTATTATAATTATCATTTTTGCACTTTTTTACATTCTACTTTCATATTATGTGTGTGTATGTGTGTGTGTCTGTGTATATATATGGCATCACATATAGGATTTGGGGGTATTTGCTATTTACAAAAAAAATGGAATCATGTCACACATATTGTTTTGTAACTTGTTTTTGACACTTTACATATAATGCTTATTTTTGTATGCCTATATATACATACTTTTTTAAATGTATTGATTTCTTTTGTTTCTAAACTTTTTACAAAATACAACAATAAAATTTTCATGTAAAGCTTTATCCACTCATAGTAAAATATTTTAAAGATTTATATCTCTATAAGCTTCATTACTTGGCTGCTTCCTTTCCATAATATTAGTTAAAATGATTTTAATCATCTACTTATTAATGACTTGTCTAATTATTTTAATATAATTTTTACCTTTAAAATAGCTTTTCAATTAGCTCTTTTTTTTTTTCCTGTACCTGGAACATGATGCAAACTTTTTGTTGAAGAAATCAGAAATCAGCTGAGGTCCAGAAGTTACAAACCATATTCAAATATAACTAGGATATTTCTACATTTAAACCCTACTTTAAAATTGTCGTATGTAATTTGTATAATTGTACAGATCAAATAATAATACTTCTGCCTGGAAGAATTACTAGAAACCAAGGTTCTTGATTTTAATATAAACAGATGTTATGAATGAGGAATTTGTTCAATGTTCAGATGAGGTAGGCCGAATGATTGATTTTTCTTTATGGCCAGGCCAACTTTCTGAGATTTGGGAAAATAGCCTATGTTAAATTCCTAGAAAGTACTGGTACAACATATATTCTTTTTACTGAAACATGACAAGTAATAATAAGGTCAGAAGAATCTCAGAGTGGTGAAATTTGAGGATACATTTTTCCTCATATTTCAAAGAAACTGAATTTTACAGAATCTGTCATATAAGCAGTTTTTCAAATGCCTCTGGAACTAAATAATAGTCAGTAGATGTGTATGGTGTAAATTACTGAAAACAGCAGCTAAAGACAAGCTTAACAGTGAACATGTTAAATCACAGTCATAAGACTTATCAAAGAGAAATTAAAAAGACACAGATTATCCTGACAACCTTAAAGATAACTTGTCCAGTCTTACTCTCCGTAATTAAGTGCTGACAGTGCTGTGGCATTTTGATTCATCATTAATACAGTGAATTTTCACTCTGGTCAATACAGATAGTGAGAGTTTTCTGTGCAAATATTTTCACAATTCTTCCACTAATGTCTTGTCAAGCTACCAGCATCTCACTGGCATGGCAAAAGGAAGTAGGAAGAGTGAACAAGTAATTTTATACTCATTGACCAACCTCTCCCCATTTTGCTCCCAACTACCCTCTCCAGACTCTGGTAATCATTGTTCTACTCTCTAATTCTAAGAGATCAACTTTTTTAGATTACAAACATGAATGAGATCTTATGGCATTTGTCCTGTGCTGGGTTTATATCACTTAAGATAATATCTGGGTCCATGCATGTTGTTACAAATGACAGGATTTTGTTATTTTTATCAGTGAGTATTGTATCATTGTGTAGATAGAGATTAATATACAAAATATATAAGGAGCTTAACTCAACAATGTAGTAATAATGACCCAAATAATCCAATTGTTAAATGGGCAAAGTGTCTGAATAGATATTTCTGAAGAGAAGACATACAAATAGCCAACCTATATATGGAAAATAGGTTGATTCAATCTCTTGGCAATTGTGAATAGTATTCCAATGAACATCAGGGTACATAAATTTGTAACATATGAATTTCATTTCCTTTGGCTATTTACCCAGTACTGGAATTGCTGGAAATATCTCCATCTATTTCCAGCCAACTGATTTTCAAAAAAGACACCAAGAACAAAGACTGGAGAAAGGTCAATCTCTTCAATATATGACACTGCTGGAAAACAAAATATCCACATGCAGAAGAATGAAACTAGATCCCTGTCTCTCACAACTTAACAAAGTCAACTTAAAATGGATTAAAGACATGAATGTAAGATGTGAAACTATGAACCTACTAGAAGAGAACATAGAGAAAAGACTTCAAGACATTAGTCTAGGAAAGGAATTTTTGGATAAAACTGCAAAATCCCAGGCAACAAAAACAAAACTAAACAAATGGGATTATGTCAAACTAAAAAGCTCTGCACAGCAAAGGAAATAATCAACAGAATGTAGAAAAAACCTGCAGTAATGGAGAAAATGTTTGTAAACTATAAGTATGAAAGAGATTAATATACAAAATATATAAGGAGCTCAACTCAACAATATAGTAATAATGACCCAAATAATCCAATTGTTAAATGGACAAAGTATCTGAATAGATATTTCTGAAGAGAAGACATACAAATAGCCAACCTATATATGGAAAAAAAATTAAACATCATCAATCATCAGGTAAATGCAAATCTAAACCACAATGAGGTATTACCTTACCCAAGTTAGAACAGCTCTTATGAAAAAGACAAAGAGTAACAAATGATTGCAAGGATATAGAAAAGGGGGAACTCTTACACAGTATTGGTGGGAATGTAAATTAATACAGCCATTATGGAAAGCTGTATGGAGATTCTTCAAAAAATTAAAAATAAAACTACTGTATACCTTTCTTACATAAGGTCATTTGTGCTTACTTTGGGCACACCAGATAATCCAGGCTAATTCCCCACCTCAGAATTCTTAATAAAAACTGCAAAGCCTCTTTGCCATAAAAAAAAAAAAAAATCACAGATTCTGGGAATTACGATATGATATTTCAGAGCTATTACTCATTTTATTACAGCTGTTATATTGGTTTAACATACTACAATGTTATTTTCAAATTCAGAAAGAAAAAAAAGGAAGAACATAAAGTAGTAACGGGCTGCATATAAGTCTCACATGTATATTTCAAACTCATAACTAGGTTTCAACCACATGAAGGAAATAGATAGCAATGTATATTACCATTAAATTCTGATTACAAGAAAAAAACATAAAACAAAAGCACATGAGACAGATATTCTTAGGAACTATTGTGATATCTAAAGCACAAAACATTTAAGGAACATTTCCAAAACAAAATATAGGCCAGAAGTATTTTGAAGCATGTTCTCAGGTTTCAAAAAATGTCAATTAACGCGATAAACATCTATCACATCTACAGAATTTCACAGGTAAAA
This sequence comes from Macaca nemestrina, assembly GCF_043159975.1. Taxonomy (NCBI): domain Eukaryota; kingdom Metazoa; phylum Chordata; class Mammalia; order Primates; family Cercopithecidae; genus Macaca; species Macaca nemestrina. The sequence continues at coordinate 186,122,637 of NC_092126.1, read as the reverse complement.
TTGTCGTGTTTGATTATACTGTTTCCTTCCTGAACATACACAGAAAGAAACGCTGTCCTGTGTTTTTGCTTTGCAATTATACCCATTAGTTCATTAGTAAAGAGAAAGGAAAAAATTATATAGTGTTAAAATTTTGTTCTGGTTTGTACTTTCTGGTCTGTATTATTTATTTTATTTTAGTATTATTCTTTATTGACATTTCATTGTGTGGTTTTTTTTAATATATTTCCATTAAAACACACCTACACACACACGCACAGCCCTTTCCTAAAAGAGGCACAAGGAAGGAAATAAAAGAAACATGTAAAGAAATAAGGCAGTAAAAAGCATTTTAAAAAGTAAATGAAGAAAGAAAAGAGTAAAGAAGGAAGGCAGGGGCATAGAAAGAAGAGAAAAAAAGGAGAGAGAAGAAAAGAGGATGAGAGATGAAGGAAGGTGAAAGAGTTAATTCTATTTATGCTGAAAGTTAGAACCTAGGACCTAGTTGGAAGTTACAGGAAGACAGTGATTCCATATGAAGTCTTTTCAAACAACTAGAGGTTTACAAAAAGGAATGGGTAGCCTTGTGGTATAAGATACTCATTAATGCTGGAGCAAAAAATGGATAATAAGTTATCAAAAATTTTCAAAGGATTTTCTGGATTGCTGGAAAAAATATATTAAATGGCTTATAAGGTCTATCTTCATACTAAGATTCTCTTGTGTAGCATTCACTATTAAGATTTTCATTGTCACAGCATGTGTATAGGAGTGTGCTCTCTTTGTCTATCTCACTTTCTCACGTAAGCACGCATGCACACACACAGGGCGTGCACATGTGCACACCCCGATAGGTAAACCTTAATAGATCTAGAATGCTTATAGATGACTGAGAATTAGCATTATTTAATGCAGTTTTAGAAACATAACTTTATAACCCATAAGTATTAAATTTTCAAAATAATGCATATTTGTATTTATCCATAGTGTAAATTTGAATAATAGTATTAGGAAAATTTAAAAATAACATTTTCAAAGGCAACAAGGATATTTGTGACATTATTTTATTTCTTGCTTTAATTTTGAGTGTAGATTCTAATTTTGAACTTATTACACTAAATTGGAATTCATTTTAGGAGAAAATGTAGTAAAATATGTAATTTTTCAATTCTTTCTCAGCACTTTGATTTAATATTAAAATTTACCTTCACATCTCTTCATTAAACAATTGCTCAACTCCTGTGATATTAAGCATTCTTATCTTTAAAATAAAGACAATTTCCATTCCATTGATTTATGAGATTGAAATAAGATAAATATACATGGTATAAAATAAATATTTAATAAAAATATTGTCTTGAGTGCAAAATAGCTAACTACACTAATTTATGATTCCTTCAGGTATCTCCACGTAAGCATAAAAAAAAAAAAACACTCATCTAATTGTGAATGAGGCCTCTGTTGTTAACTTATTCCGCTGTATATAATTTTTTTCTTCAAATTTTTGTTACATAGTGTTTGGAAACCTATTGGAAATGTAGTCATCAAAAAGGTTTATATTTAAAGCCATTTCAGCAGTCTATTCAACAATCTTTTTCTTGAAGATCAAAGCTAAGATTTTGAAGACTTAAATAAAAATGTATATCAGAAATAAAATTCTGCTGAAGCCTATCCTGAATACGTAATTCTTACTCAGGGAATATTGCTTGAGCCTTCAAGTTATTCATTCCATCAGCCTCTGATCTGACAAATGCTGGATTTTATTTTCCTGCTTTTTTCCCCCTTACTTTTTAGCATCAGAGATAAAAATCAATAGTTGCTCTTCTGTGTCCTAAAATCAGTTTTTCTCATATGGAAAATAAATGTATATGCTATATTTTCTGCTTTGTATTCATTAATTCAAGAGTGTTACCACCATATGTCAGACTCAAATGTTATATAATCCTGGATTATTAAGAAAAAAATCATTAAATATATTCAAAACTAACTATTTAGCTTTCATATATGGAAGCCTTTAAAATAAAATTCTGTGTACCGTTGGCCTCTGTGAACACAGAAAATCCAGCATTTGGGGGTGTATATTGACCTGTAAATTGTTTCTGTCATCCTCTCCTCCAATTCATTAACCATTTAAAGTGTGTGCTTAATATATATTGATTCAGTTCTTGCATAGTATGTCTCAGAATATCCAAGTTATATGAAGCAGTTTTCTTAATAAAAATTTAACAAAATAAAAAATTTGTGCATGAAATGTGAAAACTCTTATAGGAAAGTATTGTAAACTTCAACATTAGAGGAATGATTTCATTAAGTATACAGAATGGAGTATTTTAGCAATTAAAATAATAACAGATACTATTTCAAAATATGGAATTGGATTTAATATGCATTGTTAAAAATAGAATTACGTAAAATTATGTACATTTTATAGCTATGTAAAATATGTATATTAACATATGAAAGGACTGTGCAAAAGCAAAGAGAGTTTAGGGTTTAGCATATTTGGACCCTGAAATCCATTTTTATTTATTGTTGTTTTAATAAAAGTATAGGATGGAACTCATAAAATTTAGGTAATGTAGGTGTACTATTAATTGCCCACTGGAGAACTGTATAATAGAAAAATAGTACCTATATTTTTTGCAATAGTCATTCTTTTATGCTGTGGCTATAATTGAATTTCTTTTAAGTTTTGCAAGGATTATAGTGCTGACTTTGAGTGCTAAATCATTATGAAGCAAATGTAAAACACTGGTAATATTGCTTTAGACATTGTACATTAAACTGAAAATTAACCATAAGATTGTATACATGAAGATGACATTTTCAAAAATTGTAATGAATTGATATGTTTCAATCAACTTCTAATGTAGATGATTTCCCTTTAAAGTTATAATTTATCCATAAAGCACGATGTAATACATTATTACACTATAATTGAAGAACGTTAATGCAGCTTCCAACAGGGACAAATTTATTAAAGGTGGTTTATTAAGAGCAAATGTGTCTTAATTTATATGGTAAATTATCTGAGCACTTTTTCTGTTCCTTTTTTAATGAATCAATTGAGATTTAATTACCGAAGTTGAATTGGATACAACTTTATGTAATAATATTTTCATTTAAATATTCTTCATTTGTTATGCCAAAAATAGTACATATGGTTGCAACATAACATATCTCAAAAACTTCTGTTTTCTTTTGAATCACTAAATTGTGTTCTTTGGTTACCCAAGAGTAGTCTCTCTGTTTAATGTAATAGAATGAATTCACTAAATACATACTCTTTTTCCATTCATTTTATTCCTTGTCAACATAAAAGTATAATATTTTGGCCTGAAGCTCATAAATTCTTTTTTTATTTTTAATTGATGCATAAAAATGGTATATATTTTTAGGGTGCAGTGTAATATTTTGATACATGAATATACTGTGTAATGATGAAATCAAGGTAATTAACATATGCATCCCCCCACACATTTATTTTTTTGTTTGAAACATTCAAAATCCTGTCTTCTAGCTATTTAAAAATATACAATAGCTTATTAGCTATAGTCACCTACAGTGCTGTAGAACACTAGAAGTTATTCCTTTTACCTAGCTGTCATTTGGTATTGTTTAGCTAACTTTTCTTTATCCACTTCCCTCCCCTTCCCAGCTTCTAGTAACCATTATTCTATGCTCTACAATAAGATCAAATATTTTAGCTTTCACAGATGAGTAAGAACATGCAGTACTTATCTTTCTGTGACTTACATATTTCATTTAACATAATGGCCTCCAGGCTCATCCATGTTGCCATAAATTACAGAAATTCATTCTTTTAAACAGTGGAATAGTATTCCATTGTGTGTGTATTACACATTTTCATTATTCATCTGTTAATGGAAACTTTGATTGCTTCCATATCTTGGCTATGGTGAATACTGCTGCAATAAACATGATGTGGGGGGCTTAGGGTTGGGGGGGGATATCTTCAGCATACTAATTTCATCTCCTCTCGATATATACCCAGTAGCAGGATATCTGGATCATATGATAGTTCTATTGTTAGTTTTTGAAAAGCCTCCGTACTATTTTTCATAATGACTGCACTAATTTACATTCCCTCTGGCAGTGGATGAGTTCCATTTTCTCCGTATCCTTACCAGCACTGGTTATTTATTTTCTTTTTGATAATAGCTATCCAAATGGAGTGAGATGATAGTTTATTGTAAATTTGATTTACATTTTCCTGTTGATTAATGATGGTGAGCATTTTTTATATATCAGTTGTTTGTATGTCTTCTTTTCAGAAATGTCTACTTAGATCCTTTGCCCATTGTTAAATAGGATTATTTTTTGTTGTTGAGTGTTTTGAGTTCCTTGTACAGTCTTGATATTAATCCATTGTTGAATGATTAGTATGCAAATATCTTCTCTTGTTCTACAGGTGTTTGTTGACTCTGTTGATTGTTTTCTTTGCTATGCAGAAGCTTTTAGTTTGATACAATCTCATCTGTCTATTTTTGCCTTTGTTTTTGTTACCTGTGCTTTTGAGGCCTCTTCATAAAATGATTACCTGGACTAATGTCCTGAGGCATTCCCCTAGTGTTTTCCTCAAGCAGTTTTATATTTTTGAGTGTTACATTTAAGTCTTTAACCCGTTTACATTGATTTTTGTATATGGTGAGAGATTGGTATCTAGTTTCATTTTCTGCATGTGGATGTACAGTTTTCTCAGCACCATTTATTGAAAAGTTGCCAAAAACATATATTGAGGAAAGGAATGTATGTTTTTGGCATCTTTGCCAAAAATCAGCTGGCTACAAATGCATAGGTTTATTTCTGTACTCTCTATTCCGTCACATTGGTTTTTAAATGTGTTTCTATGACAGAACCATGCTGCTTCGGTTACTATATCTTTGTTATATATTTTAAAGTCAGGCAATGTGATGCCTCCAGCTTTTTGTTTTGTTTTGTTTTTCCCTCAAAACTGCTTCAGTTATTTTGGATCTTCTTTGTTTCCATATATATTTTAGGATTTGTTTTTTCTATTTCTGTAAAGATTGTAATTGTTATTTTGATAGGGGAGGTATGGAATCTAGATTGCTTTGGGTGGTATGGTAATTTAACAATACTAATTATTTGAATCCATGAGCATAGCATGTCTTTACATTTATTTGTTTCCTCTTAAACACTGTTTTATAGTTTTTAAAAATATATGAACTATAGTATTTAAAACTATATGAAACGCTGTTTCATCACTGTTTTATAGTTTTTATTATAGAGATTTTTCATCACCTTGGTTAAATGTATTCCTAGATATTGTATTTATTTATTGTTGCAGCTATTTTAAATGGGATTGCTTTGTTGATTTTTTTCAGCACATTTATGACTGTTGGATAGAAATGCTACTGATTTTTGTACGTTGATTTTGTATCCTGCAACTTTTCTGAATTTGTTTATTAATTCTAAGAGTTTTTTTGGTAGAGTCTTTACGTTTTTCTATATATAAGATCACGTCATCCTCAATTAGCGAGAATTTTACTTCCTCCTTTCCAGTTTAATTACCTTCTCTTTCTTTCTCTTGTTTAACTGTTCTGGCTAGGAATTGCAGTTCTAAAATAAATAAGAGTGGCAAAAGTAAACGTCCTTGTATTATTTCAGTTCTTAAAGGAAAATCTTTCAACTTTTCCCCATTCAGTATGATGTTGGCTGTGTATTTGTCATATATGGCCTTTATTGTGTTGAGATACATTCCTTCTATACCTAATTTGTAGAAAGTCTATATAATGAAGAGATGTTGATTTTTATCAAATTTTTTTTTTGCATCTGTTGAGATAATTATATTTTTGTCCTTCATTCTGTTGATATGATAGTTAAGAATTGGTATTAGTTCTTCTTTAACAGGGTGGTACAATTCACCAGTGAAGCCATTGTTCCTGGTCTTTTCTCTGTTGGGAGACTTTTTATTACTGGTTCTATCATGTTACTCATTATTGGTCTGTTCAGATTTTCTGTTTCATCACTATTAAACCTTGGTAGTTTGTATGTGTTGAAGAATGTATTCATTTCCCCTAGGTTTTGAATTTGTTGGCATTTTGTGGTTTATAACAGTCTCTAATGATCCTTTGTATTCTTGTGGTATCAGTTATAATGTTTTCTTTTTGTTTCTGGTTTTATTTATTTGGGTGTTCTTTCTCTTTTTGATTTCTTTCCTGATTTGTTTATTTGGTAACTCAGAAGCATGTTGTTTAATTTCCACGTTTGTGTATTTTTTGAGGTTCATCTTATTGATTTCTAGTTTTATTCTATTGTGATCAGAAAAGACACTTGATATTATTTCAATTTTTGTAAACTTGTTGAGACTTGTTTTGCGGCCTAACATGTGGTCTGTCCTGTAGAATGTACCATGTGTATGAGAAGAATGTTTATTCTGCAGCTGTTGGATGAAATGTTATGCAACTATTAGTTAGGTCCATTTGGTCTACAGTGCTATTTAAATCCAATATTACTTTTTTGATTTTCTGTCTAGATAAGCTGTCTGATGCTGAGAGTAGGGTGTTGAAGTCCCCAACTGCTATTGTACTGGGGTCTATCTTTCTCTTTAGATCTAATATTTGCTTTATATATCTGGTTGCTACAGTGTTGCGTGCAGATATATTTACAGTTGTTACATCCTCTTGCTGACTTGATTCTTTCATCATTATATAAATGTCTCTTTAAAGTTTCTGACATAAAGTCTATTTTACCTGATGCAAGTATAGCTATTCTTGCTTATTTTTGGCTTGCATTTGCATGGAATGTCTTTTTCCATTACTTCACTTTCAGTCTATTTGTGTCTTTACAGTGAAATGAGTTTCTTGTAAACAGTACATAGTTGGGTCTTGTTTTTTTAAGTAGTCTTGTTGTGTCTCTACAGTCTATAGTTAGGGCTTATTTTAAATAGTGAAATATCTGAGTGCTTTTTCTTATATACCACATTATTTCTGTTTTAGCTCACATGACAAACTTTTATTTCCTAGTGACTTCTGTAATTCTCTCTCGTTTTAAGAACATATTCTAGTCCAAATATAATGTTCCCATTGAACAGCCAGAAAGAATTTTAAATATAGTTTCTAAAGACCTTATTTCCTTAGAAAACCCAAACTTGTCATTCTTTCAAATTTAAGAAAATACTTTGTCCTTAGAACAAAAAAGCAACTTTCAGAAATAAAATGCCAAACTTTTAATACTTAAGACTTTCCTAGAAATTGAAAGTATGACAGAATCAATTTTTCAAATCTAATTCTCACCTGTGATTGGTACATTTAAGTAGATTTCTGAAAATGAATTGGAAAGATATAATGAGTTCATAATGTAACTTCTAACTTGGAGTTTTTATTTACCTTAATATAGCTGACATTTTTTATATTTTTTCTCCCACAGGAGGAAAAAATCTAGTTCTCAATAACAGCATAATTGCTCATTTGATTTATACTTTAATATGTATATATAACAGCTTCAAAATTATAATACCAATACTAACATCATCAATATCATTATTAAAACAGTTTAATAATTTTTAAATAAGAAAATAGTTTTTCTTATTTAATTATTAAAGCACATCCCATTGATATTTTTGTTAAATCAATGTGTTTAAAGCTATGTTTAACAGTTCCCTCTTAGAGGCTGTGTCTTCAATTCTATACAGTATTCTTCATTTTATGATTCTGTTAATTTTTCAAAATTGTTCTTAAAATTATTTTTAATCACTTATAATATTTTTACTTTACAAAGTAAATTTGCAAGGCAAATATATATTCACAGATGTCCAGTTTCTAACCTCGTAGTGTTTATCCTATTGCCTTTCTCCCCCTAAGGGCAACCATTATAATTATTTGTTATTCTTAGGTTTATCCTTACATTGTTTTTATACATTTTTCTTCACCTTACTTTCTTCAGTTAAAAATATATTCTGAAATAACTCTATTCTAGTGCTTACAGATAGCCGTAATTCCTTTTTACAACTTCATGATTCTCTAGTGGATGTAGCATAGTTTTTCAACCAATCCCTTATTGATGGGCATTTAGATTGTTACAACTTTAGAAATAAATCTCCAGGAATAGTATCGTAAATATGTCACTTTGTGTTGTGCAGTGTATCTCTGAGAGAGGTTCCAAAAAGCCAAAGTGTAAATAAATACATAATTTTTGCTTTAAATCTTTAAGCTTCCCTTGATAAGAGTTGTATCATTTTGCATTACCACCAACAATGTGGTGCAGTGTTGTATCCCATATCCTAGCCCACAGAGTGTCTTACCAAACTTTGTATTTTTTTTTTTTTTTTTTGGCCAATCTGTTGTGTGAGAAATGGCATATCTGTGTGTTTTATTTGGATTTTATTTTTTCTGAATGATTGTTGACTTCTATGTCAAACACTGCTGTTTTTTTTTTTAAATTAGAATACTTAAAAAGTATTTTCTAAAAGGTGCAAAGAGAAGAATCTGAGATATATATATTTTAGTTATATATTGGAAGCTTAACACAGATTATTTTAATTTAGAATTATAATATATAGGAAAATAAAAAGACATGATTCTGAAAGTAACTTCTAAAGTTAAATATTTTAATTTTATTCAGTGTCACAGAAACTATGCAAAAGAAATAATCCTCACATTCATAAACAATCATTTATTGTAATTATAAAGATTATAATATAAACTTTTATGAAGCCTTAAAATGTCTACAGGAAAGGGAGAAGCCTATAAATGATCTTGCAATTTCAGAGTTTGTTTTTTCCTACAGTAGATAAATATTTGATAAAACATAAGCGCCAAGTGTATTGTATTTCATGTTATAGCTGAAGACCAAAACCATTTTAAAGAAAAATATCCTCCCCTAATAATACCAAAGATGATGAGTTCTGGCCCTTATTCTTGGAATATCTGAGTTTTTCCTGTGTTCCCTAAGAGTGTTCCTGAATATATTTAATGCCTTATTTGGATTGAATAGAGCATATCCTAAGGCTATCTTATTAATCTGCCTTAAATAAATGGTGTCCTCTTCAACAAGAATTTTATTTTCCTTGGAAGAGAAAATATTAAAGAAAGGTTAATGGAAAATGATTCCTGCCAATTAATTCTTAGTTATTTTCTTTCCTTTCAGCACCTTCCCTGATAGGTGTGGTAAGGAAGGACTGGGCATCCCAAAATAGCATTGCCCTATCATGGCAAGCACCTGCTTTTTCCAATGGAGCCATTCTGGACTACGAGATCAAGTACTATGAGAAAGTAGGTCTTATTTGGAGCTTCCTATAAAACTACACATATACGCATATATATGTATATATTAAGCATGTCGTTATACTGTATTATTTTATTTTAAACCCTATTCTTCTTTGGCCTAACCTCATACCTTCTGTTTTTTTGAATCCTCTCTAACTTGCTATTCTGCTTGTAACTTATTAATTAATTTATCTTGTTTTGTGTCAGATTAAAGGAGAAAATGTAAGATGTTCATTTCTGTCATGACCTACTCTAGAGAGTTTTACAATATTGTAAGAAGTAGTAACTTCTTCAATTTATTCAATTTATAGTTTGGTTACTACAATATTGTTTCTAAAATTCAGTTGGGAAGAAGTTTTAATATTGAATTACTATAACCTGAAGTGGGTTTTTGTAGCACATATCCTTTGCCAGGGAGTTTAAAGTTACAGTCGGCCATAATTTGGAAAGCATTATTTAAGGCATAAATGGAAATAGAATATAAATGAAACACTTTCTTTACATTCAGGTTAGCTATTTTATTTTATAAGAAGCTAGCGAGATAAATTCAGTTGACAAATCCTTATTTATAATAATGGAACCCTTATTTCCATTTTTGTCATACAATTAGTATATTTCCCCAAGTATATACTTTATTCCCTTTATTATATTCACGTTCTTTATGCGTTTTTCTCTCATTCCTCACCATTATGATATTCTTGGCATAAATATTACAGCAGACCACATAGTCAATTCTGATATGTCTTATTGTGTTAATACTACTTCTAGAAATTTGCAAAGGGAATGTTAAATAAAAATTTTAGTGTAAAAATTATATGTAATATCCAGTGGTATATTACAGTGAGAAGGAACATCTTGCATTTCTGTACCTTACTAGAAGCAAAGGAAATCATAAAGGAATTTAGTCTTCCTCTGAAGAAATTGAGGGCAAGAGGAGAAATAGAACTCCACTTTCTTAGTTTGTTTTGTGGTGCTATAACAGAATACCACAGATGGAGTAATTTATAATAAACAGAAATTTATTGACTTATGGTTCTGGAGACTAAGAAGTCTGAGATTGAGGTCCCAGCATCTGGAAAGGAACTTCTTGGTTAGTCATCCCATTGTGGGAGGGCAAGGCCAGGGTGACAGAGAAGCAAAAGGAAGCCAAACTCATCCTTTTATTAGGAGCTTACTTCTGCAATATGAAACCGACACCCATGGTGACACCAGTCCTGCAAATGAAGCCATAACCTTCATGGCCTAATTACCTCTTAAAGGTTCCATCTCTTGATACTGTTATAATGGCAATCAAATTAAAACATAAGCTTGACGGGGACATTCAAACCATAACACATAGCTTCCTCTATTCTGCTTCAGAGTAAATCTAGGTTTGATAATGGGAGATGTAACTTAGTAGCATAGCTGTATCCATTTTTTGTTGCTCTAATAACTTCAGCATTATGTAGTCAATTAAAAACTGTCATTATCTTTAAGTGACATAGATAAATCCATAGCCTAAGAAAGGACAAATTTATTGAGTTTAAATTGGAATACAGATTCTGCAAATTATCCTGGCTACTATGTGCTCAGAAATCTGCTGGGCTAGCCTTTCAAATGTTACAGCCTATAGCACTCTGTCACAAGAAAACATATATTTTCTGTTGACTGGTTTAAATATATTTTCATACACTCAAAATTTCTGACTATTTAACAAGCAATGCGCATATATATACAAGCAACTTTTCAGAATCAAAATATTTCTCTGTTTTGTAAAGGTTATATTTTACACACAGAAAATCACTAATGTTATAATAGTTTATACCTTATATGTTTGAGGATGAAAATAACTTGCAATATTTCTAAGTTAGGATAAATCATACAGATTTAATAGACAGAAAACCACATTCATCCAATCAAAATTTTTGAAATCAATATGATTCTAAAAGATAGTAATTAACATAATATTTATATTCATTCTTATATGTACAACATTTGGCTTTATTACATAGGTTTTATTTTAATGATGGAATAGGTAATGTTATAAAGGAGTTTATTTCGTAAGAAAATAGCAATAACCCACTACTAATGGATTAAACATGGAGTTGGAAGTCAAAGATTTCTAATTCATGTTCTGAGTCTGCCTCTCATTATGCTTATGGCCAGGAAAAACTCAATTAAGCCCCCTATGCCTCAGATTTCATATTCACAAAATGGAAATAAACATATCAACCTTTTTGGCGGCTTGTAAAAATTAGGTATAAATAGACCTAAAGATGAATAACTCTAAATTAGTATGAAAATCACTTGAGCAAGCATTAAGGAAATATTTGGCAAATAATACAACATAGAATCAGAAAATGATAGCATGAGAATTAGGTACAAACTAAATAAAATAATTGTTCTTTCATGTATAAATAGACAATATATAAGCAACCAATCAAAAATGTTAGAATGCTGAAATCTTTCAGAGAGAACATAAAATGATAGCATTGAAATTTTTACCTACTTTAACTTCAGATTCTAACTGTACATTTTACATATCTGTATCTATGACATGGTTTCTCATTCCAAGCAAAGATTTATAACTTATAACTATGGAAAATTACAATAGAATTCAGTTTAAAGTGCTAATTTCTTTCTTTATTAGTAATCTAAATATTGTTCAGTAAGAAAAGATTAAAAAGAAATATATATATATATAAACATAATATCATTTTTGGGACACAAATATTCTCTCATATGTTTATATTTGTATATTATTATGTAAGTATAGAGAAATACAGAATAGAATAAGATGCACACTGGTCTGTTTCAAGTTTTGCCTATTTGGAAGAGTGAGGGAATGAGGTATTTGGACAGCAGCAGGGAAAACAGAGGGAGGTAGCTAGTATAGATAAATATGGATGAATGGATGGATCCTAAATAGCTTTAGTCTACGTCTTTACTAGTTGTCTGACCAAAAGCAGATCCAGAGACAAGTATTTGTATGCAAATGATTAAGCAAACTCCCAGGGGAACCGGCGAAAGAATGGGGCCATCAATACTGTGAAGGAAGGTGTCAATCAAACTGAGTGACAATGAAGGAAGCTCTGGATTCTAAACTATATCTCAGAGTTCATCTTATGAAAACAAAGAATCTGGGCTTCTCTACTCTGGCTTCAGTCAGTTATTGGCTACAGCCTTTGGTGTAAGTACATATATGGTGTGCAAAAAAAATTCATAGGCACTTCTGGTTCTCTGCAGTGGCTCCAGTAACCCGAGTTTAGGTTCTAAAGAAGGCTACAGGTACAAGCTCTTAAACACAAAACACATAAGCTGGCAAATGGAAACAGGAACAGATAAAAGTAATCCAAGTTGATTTGCTGGAGCACTAACTATTAAAAAAGATAGCTAAATTCTTGAAGAACTATTGGAGAATTAATGCTTGGCTCATTGTACTGTTTATATACTCTTGTCTTTAATATTGGTGCCATGTTGTTAAAAAATTGCATTTCATTTCAATCAAGTTATTCTGTATTGCTATACACATAATTGATCCACAAAATATCCATATTTACGCAATTCTTTGAGGAATTCATGCTGTTTAAAGTTTTTATTTCAAATGCATTTTTCTGTAAATTAGGAAATAAGTTAACCTGCTTGGAATGTGAAGTGTCTACAACTACCTGAGGTTAAACAACATACTATTGTTATCAGTGATCTTTGCTCAGAGAGTGATATATTAGAAAAAAAAAGCACTGGTCTGAGTATTCAAATATTTGAGTTTGGCTCAGATCTCAACTTTCATAGTTCTGTTTTCTCATCTGTAAAATAAGGACCTAGAAAGATCTAGATCTAGGTAATCTTTTACAGTTCTAGCTATTGTCAAATGCTCATGTTTGTGTATATACTGTTATATAGATAAACTATCTTAATGTTATCCCATCCTTCAGATAACTGTGGTTTTTCATTGAAATCTACTGAAATTACACACACACACACACACACACACACACACACACACACACACACACACATTCTTTAAAATACCTCACCATAGAGAGCAGTATTCTTAACATCATAATTATATGTAGAAATTAAGACCCTGGCATTATTCTCTTTCTCTTTGTGTGTGTGATGTGTCTGAGTGTGTCTGTGGTATGTGTGTCTGCATGTTTGTTTATTAAGAGTGATATGTGAGAAAGAGAATATATTGCTTTGTGGGTTATAATTAGTTAGATATTCCTTAGTTAATTACATTCCCTAATTTTTAAGTCACTTTTCTTTTTCATACTCAGTCTTTCATTTTTCTTTAACTCAAGTGAATATAACTTGACTATGAAAAAGCACTTTAAAATAATACGGGAAGTCAAGATAAGTTACAAAACTTTTTATTTTATTTTATTTTTTTACTTACTAATAATACTTTTCTCCAATAGGCTCTCCAGTAGTGCCCATTCGTATAATGAGGGAACTAAGACATCACCTGCTCCCAACTTCTCAGTCTTCCCCTTTGAAACACTCCAAACCCTCTTCTATACATATTGAAGAGCAAGCATACCCTTTGTTTTTGTTTGTTTTGTGATGCTATACCATAATATCTGAGACTGGGTAATTTACAAGAAACAGAAATTTATTTCTCACAGTTCTAGAGGCTGGGAAGATTAAGGTGCCAGTAGGTTTGGTGTCTGGTGAGGGCCCCCTTCCTCATTTCCAAGATGGCTCCTTGAATGCCATATCCTCCACAGGGGAGAAATGCTATTCCTCACCCAACAGAAGAGGAGAAAAGCAAAGAGAGGGGAAGGGGAGGGCCATACTTGCCTTTTCATAAAGCACCAATCCCACCAAGAAGGCGTAGCCTTCATGGCCTAATGATCTCTTAAGGGTTCCACCTATTAATACTGTTACAATGACAATTAAATTTCAAAATGAGGCCGGGCACGGTGGCTCATGCCTGTAATCCTAACACTTTGGGAAGACATTCCAATCATAGCACCCTTCTCTTATCTCTGTTCCCTTCTGTCCTTAACCTTTGTGTTCACATTCTTATTTTTCCTCCTGTGCCCTATTTTCCTTTCTCCTCCCTACTTTTCCCTCTTTCCTTCCCTTTTTTTCTCTGCCCAAGCAAGGTACACTTCCTTCTCTTGCTTCTTTGTTATTTCATTATTCTCTCAGTCCGTTTGGGCTACTATGATAAAAACTAATAAACTATGTGGCTTATAAACAATAGACATTTATTTGCCATAGTTTTGGAGACCAGGAAGTTCAAGACCAAGGCGCCAGAAGCTTTGGCATCGGGTGAGGGCCTCTTCAGGTTCATAGACAGTGGTTTTCTCACGGTGTCCTCACATGGCAGAGGGGAAGGGAGTTCTCTGGGGTCTCTTTCATAAGAGCAGTAATCCCATTCATGAGAGCTCTACACCTAATCACCTCCCAAAGACCTCACCTCCAAATACCATGGTCTTGGAAGTGATTATTTCAACATATGAATTTTGGAAGGACATAAACATTCAGACTCTAACAGTTATATTTACCAAAATTAGTCTTAATCAGAGTTATTTATTTGTGGATCTGGACTCCCCCCAGTAGTTTACGAGTCCCTGAAGAAAAGAGGTGATTTCAACCCTCAATCCTTGCCTAACACAGCTATTTCCTTTCAATAACGTTCTAGCTGAATTAGTAAAATTCTCTCTTTGTTCAGAACTCATTCCCAGGAAATTAAGGTATCATGCAGCCACTGTAAAATTACTTCTAACAATTTTTTTTAAAGGCAGAAAAAAAAGAAAGAAAGCCAGCAAGACTTTCTGTTTCTACCTGTTCATAAGAAAGACCTATGTACATATGTCTATCAGCTGAGAGACCATTCTGTTAGAACAAGAATGTAAGCTCATGAGGGCAAGGATTTATTTCGTTCACTTTCCTATCCTTAGTGCTCAGAGAGGCACGTAGATGGTAATTAATAGATACCGATTGTTGACCGATTATATGCCAGGTAATCTTTTAAGTTTTTTGCAAGGACTAACTGATTTACTCCTAACAACAAATGTTTGAGGAAAATAGTGTTATTCTTCCCATTTTACAGATGAAGAAACTAAGGCACAAGAAGGTTAAGTATGTTTACCAAAATCACACAGCCAGTAAGTGGGTGATAAAGCTGGCCATCCTACCTTACATCACAGCGGATGTCTCAGAAAGTCAGTGCTTCCTGCTGATGCTGATATTCTAGGTTCCCTGAGGCCAAACACTTCATTACTCTCTCATGCCAATTTTGCATCTGCAAAATGGTAGGAATGAAACATACCTATCTCACCAGGGTGTTGTACAGCTCCACTAATTATCAACTGGTAGCTCATTTTGCAAACATGAATCCCCTCATAACAGTTCATTATTCTCACATCCAGTATTTTAAGACACCATGACTCTTAAAGTCTTTTTTTCTTAAAGTATTCTTGTTAATTTTTATCACAGTCAGCAGTTTTTAGATTTTAGGAAAACTCATCACGAAAAAGGTAGCATTTCTTATATCCAGATGGCCAATAATTATTTATATGAAACATAACCGGCACGTGTTTCACCTAGTTCACAGATTATAGAAAAACTATCTTTGCTTTTTAATTAAAAATAAATAATTTTGTGACACTGAGGACAGTGTATTATTAAAACTGTAAGGACATTTGTGGAAAGCTTTTCATTATGGGAAATATTTTTATCAATCAGGGAAGATTTAAAGTAGCCTCTTTTAAAACAAGGTTGAAATCTTGGTGTCTTTTCTGAAAGTCGCATACTCCTCAATATCACACTCTGCAGAGTAAGTCTTTTTTCTTCCTCCCTAATCCTCTTATTCTACTTTCTCAGTATAGATTTTCCACAGATAACAACCTAATAATTATCCCTCATTTATCTCAAGATAGATAATCAGTAACATGCATCTTTGTATAAAAATATATGAAGCAATTATTGTAACAATAATCAACATAAGAAAGAAAAACAATCCTTTCTTCTTATATGCTACTCAATATACATTCCTCATTTTCTTTTGTTGTATTTCCTTTACTTAAGTGTTTGCCCAAGGGAGGAAGAGAATTTTATCTTTACTTCCAGGAAAGCTACTCTTACCTCCATCCATTATTTAGGTACAGACACACATCTTTGTTCTCTGCCTGTTCCTTCCCCGGTGACTATCTAATTCATACATTTTGTAAATATTAATGTAAACTATCATATAAAGTTAAATGTGGTTATTATACAAGGAACTAAGAAAAGGAAGGTGTATATGGATCACATGGGGATCTTGCTGAAATGCAGATTGTAATACATTTGATTGGGCGGATGAGTAGTGTCAGAGGTGGTAACATGAGATTTTGGATTCCTAGCAAACTCCTAGGTGATGCCAGCATTGCTCTGAGCTGTCACTCTCTAGAAGACCTACTTCTCCTTCACCTCATTTAATCGAGTGTTGATAAAGGGGAAAATAATCTCAATACTCTCAACATAGATGTGAACTTACATGCTATGTCTCCATAACTGGCTAGCATCTCTGTAGATTTTACATGATTTATAGATGTTTTTGATCTGTAGATGTTACATGACATCAGAACCACAAGTATTAATCTGAAGCAAAATGCAGTGAATAAAGGCCCAAGTCAATTTTGGATACAATTCAGTGTTTATAATGGAATCAGCAGGTTCCTGAACTGGTAACTAATGTTTTTATGGTTTGTTTGGTTTTTTTCCCCATAATTATTTGTTGCAGTGTCCACCACTGAGAAATTAAATGGGAGCATTCGGTACTAATTAAAACAGCATTACCTGAAGGAAAATGGACAGCAAGGGAATTTACTGTTACAAACACTCATTATAAAGGTTTTATATCCAATTTCCATGTTGTTCAGCAAACATCACATTCTCTGTGGAAGCTTGTCTGGCTTAGTAAGCCCAGGGAGGGCCATAGTGCCTACAGCAGAGATTCTCATGGTAGCAAGACTCTGACTTGGGCCAATACAGCATCCACAGCAGCATCTGTATGGTATACCCTTATCAAATAGGAAGAAATTAGAAATACATTGACACCAACACTGCAGAGTCTGCAAACACATGACAATTACAAATATCTAGTAACTATACCCCTAAAGTGTCTCCTGTTTTATAAAACTTATTCTATCTTTGGTTTGGTTTGAAGAATGGATTTGTTTAAAACTATAGAAGCTGCATTTAGTGTATTAAAGATTTGAACATCCAAGAAAGGAAAAACTAGTTGGTAAAACTAAGGACTCTGAATAAACTTCATTTAAACTTTTGAATATGCTATAGGGGAAAAGAAACATCTTTCTTTTCCATCTCTAGGCTCATAACTGAGGTCCTTATGAAAAACCGATTAAGAAGAGACAAGCCTACAAATTTATTTAATGTAAGTTTTACATAGGCCAGAAGCCTTCAGATATAGAGACCCAAAGAAATAGAGAAACCTATGTATTTTTATGCTTAGGTTTGAACAAAAGTGGACAGTTGTACAGAAGTGTGATTAAGCAAAGGGATACGATCCAATGGTAATAAAATCGGGGGGAGTCGCTTAACAAGACCTACTGTTCAGATTGTTTTTTATGTATTTGTGTCTTTATAGATAAGGATGTTCTTTCCTCTGGGCATAGGGACAGCACCTCTCGAATGAGGGGCTCTTGACCTGATTCAGAGGAGGAGGGCAGGGGAAAGTCAAAGGGTGATCTTTCTACTTTTGCCGTTTGCTCAAATTCCAAGGTGCTGTATTTGGGGATAGCATGTTTTGAACCCCATCAATATCTACATTTAGAGACCAAAATAAAGGTTATGACTATCAAAAGTTTATGTTCTGGTTACAAGAAAACAAAACCCTCTTTACTACTGTTCAGAGGGCTGGAATTCTTTTGGTGATGTGGAATCATATTGTAGAATTTCAGTCCCAGCCTGATCTTGTGTACAACTAGGTAAGGCTACATAATTAATCCCACTTCTGCTAAATTGCCATGTTTCAGTCAGTTCCAAGTTACACCTTTTAATTCAGTTTAAAATTCTAACCTCATATTCAGTTGCTTCCATGTTCCTAGTCATACATTTCTGAATTTGCTTCCTCGCCACTTTTCCTGAATTCCATGTCTTTATCTCTTTTTCGATGACGTTAGAATAAATAATCTAAGTTGTTTTCCAATTCTGAGCTTCCATGACTGCAGAAGCTTATTTTCATTTTGCTATGCTTTGCTATGCAAGGTGATAGAAAAAAATCAAATAAGACTAAAGAATGAATGAGACATTTGATGTTTTCAGTGAAAATATGATATATATATATAAATTTAAAATGACAGAGAAGTACATAAAAAGATAAGGATGAAACAGTAATTCAATTTCTTCAGCAATCTGGAAATCTACATATACTATCAAGTTTTGCATTTGTAAGAAAAGAGAAAAAATATAAAGCTGTTTTAAGTGATTATTTGCTTCTTAAAAATGTCCACTTTCTCTTAAAGAATCTGTACGTTTGGAGGAAAGAAAATAATACAATGTGGGATATACTTGGGGAGTCCAGAGGTTATATTATCTGCAATATTAAATTGTCAGAGATCACAATGTCCCCTTTAAGCATTTGGGCTAATACCTACCAAGAATCAGTGTAGCTTGGGATTATTAGTATTTTTTTTTTTTTTTTTTTTTTTTTTTTAGAAAATGTCTTCTGGGGAGGAACAAGGACATAAATTCAAAATTCCTCTAAATTTCTGCTCTAGTTTGGTGAAAATCAAAGAAACAAAACTCACAGACACCATTTTTAAAAATGTAACAATTCACAGTGCAGGCAGCCTTCAAAAAACTACTCCTCCAGCAATGAAAAATGTAAATATAATGTTGCTACTTTTGAAAGCCTGTAACCAAAAGGTGACTGAAGCAGGTCTCAACAGATAGGGGTTTATTTTGCCAAGGTTGAGGATGTGCCTGGGGAAAAAAATACAGCCATAGGAGCATCTGTGACTGAGTTTTTCCCAAAGAGGGTTTTAGGAACCTAAGTATTTACAGGGGAAAGAACAAGCAGGAGGGAGAAAAGGGGAAAGAGGGTAGGCAGTGAAGCAGATCGTTACATTCCTATGAGGCTGTGATTAGCCCCAGTAAATCTACATTTTATGTGTGACAACAGGGAGTAAAGGAAAAAGTCAATTGT
Source organism: Macaca nemestrina (assembly GCF_043159975.1). Taxonomy (NCBI): domain Eukaryota; kingdom Metazoa; phylum Chordata; class Mammalia; order Primates; family Cercopithecidae; genus Macaca; species Macaca nemestrina. Next base: position 186,103,269 of record NC_092126.1, on the reverse strand, counting down.
ACGTTGTGTTAGTAAATCTACATTTTACATAAGATAAACTAAGCATGTGAAGAGGGTGCAACAGAAATGAGGCTATGCTACAAGGTTGTGAAATTACAGTTCTCTGTCTGGGAACTAAAGGAAAGCAGTTTTTTCATGGCTGACTTCCCAAGCTTTACCTTCCTTTTGGCATGGTGAATTTGGGGTCCTGAGATTATTTTTTCTTTCACAAGCCAAAAGTACAAGGCAAGCATCTAATTTACCATCCCAAAATGATAAAGGACTAAATACCTAAAGATAAATCTTACTAGCTTTTAAATATAAATTTCAAGATAAGAGCTGCAACTAGATTATGTTATCTAACCCTTAGCAAATTTTTCCTTGATAACTGGCCTTACCAAAGAGTTGACTGAGTCATATTCCCTGGAGACAAATACAAGATTTGTTCATTTCAGATGCAATTAAAAATGCTACCATATTTGTGCCTATTCCTTACACAATCACTATTTGGGGCTACAAGTACAAACATATTTACCAAATCATATATTTACTTTTTTGCTTCTGATACTTCTGATATTCTACTGCTACTCCCTTCAATCTGAAAATCTTAGTAAGAAAATCTACATATTGAACAAAGATGCATTTATTTCTTCCAAGGATTTTGAAACCTGTGAAAAACTGTGAAGTTTATATTAAGAAATTTCCTAAAAATGGTGAGGTAGCTTTTTACCGAGTGGCATTGTTTGACTCCATTTATCTTCAGGAACCAGAGTAGAGGAAACATATAGCATATAGAGGGTAAGGCAGAGTAGCAGCTTACCTTAGTAGCTATCAGAAATTTAGTTGGGTTTCCTTATAGAGATATTCTCCTCCAAGAAATGCTTCTGTAAAAAGTGTATGTATATATGTGTGTGTGTGTGTGTGTGTAAACTGTGCATTTTAAAGTACAATTATTATTAGGCTCTATAGCTTTCAAAATATTATATTATAAAGAAAATGCAATCTTTTAACAGGAATTCTCCTTAAGAAACATGCGAGCGGCTCTGTTCTCCTAATTTGACTTGATTTGCAGATTTTTACTACCAGAGGGAAAGTCTAACTTCCAAGATTTGTAGTATATTCAGCATTAGGAAGTGTGGCCTCTTGGATAAAGGGAACCCATGTTTATTTTAGGGCCAGGATCTGATTTTCTTGAATAAACCAGAAATAGAATAAAAAATGAGTTGGACGATAAAATGTTTGCACACTTCTAATCCTTGAAACAAATTTTTGGTCTTGAATGTATAGAACAAAATCTTAATACTTCAAATGGATTATGAAAAAGACAAAAATAATAATATTTACTGAGTGCATTTCATTGATGTTGACTCATATTAAGATGAGCTAATTAGCTACTAACCAATTGAGTAACACTGACCTACTTCATCATTATCAATTAGATTTTAGCCACCTGTCTAATAAGAAACTGTAATAAAAATATATTTTAATATTGATGGAACACTAAAAGTGGATAGACCATTGCAATTTCATTTTTCTTCTTTTTCTCATTTAATATTTGGTGGCTCTCTAATGGATTCACATTGACATTTTTGAAGTAAGGTATCTGTTAAATAGGAACAAAAATGTACTATAATTTAAAATAATAAACTGGTTTTGTTATGCCCAGACCGTTTATTCCCCGAAGAAGACCACCAGAGTCCAGAGTCAAAGCTAAGCAGCAAGGATCTTTATTACAGGTTCGAACCTGGAGCTCTCACTTGCTCGTGAAACGAGACGGGCAGGAGAGCTCCCCTACTGAGCTCCGAACAATGTTATATAGTCTAAGGAAAGTAGGCATAGAATCATTATACAAATTAGAGGTATGATTGGCTGGAGTTTGAACAAAGCGATTTGGCAAACTATGATTGGTTCCCGCCATTTCTGATATTTCAGTACAACCCTTGAGGCAGAAGAGCAGTTTTACACAAAGGCAGTTAATTATATTGCATCAGGTTGCACGACCAGTTTATGGCTATCTTGCTTAAACACACCTTGTGACCTGGCTATCTTACTTAAACATTCCTTGTGACCTGGCCTCAGAAAGAGAAACATGTACTTACAGAACTTACAAAACCTCTGGTACGTGCAAAGATTAGAGAGCAGAACAAGGGTGTAGTGGGTGGGGGGCGGGTACACATCTATCTTTGTGTCCTTTCATTTCTCCCTTCTCATAAGTAACTGGATGTCCAATCTTGGATTTCCAGAGTCTTATAATATAGCCTCACTTTCTGGGTGCAGGAGAGGCTGGTGATGGCTACGGAGGACCATTAGTTGGATGGTATCAAACCTTTCTCTGACAAATTGTAAAATTTTATTTACCACACAGGGGCCTATAGTGAATAGAAGTAGTAAAGACATTAGGGGGCCTAAAAGGGGTGCCAGAAGGGAAAACATTGAAGAGCTCCACCAATTGTTAGCGGCTGTAGTGAATTGTTGCTTTTTCATTTCTAAGCTTAGTTCGTGTAGGCGTTGGACTCTTTCCTCAACTAACCCTGACTCATTTATATAGAAACAGCATTCTTCTTTGAGGAACATACAGGTACCTCCTTTCTCAGCCGTGAGTAAGTCTAAGGCTCTGCGGTTTTGAAGGGTGACCTGTGCTAGGGAGGTGAGCTGCCGCTGAAGGGAGGCTAGGGAATAGGCGGAGTCTTCCATAGCAACAGAGAATTGTTGTAACAGCTTGTCGTTTTCTATCATGGAGTGTTGTAGGGCCCCTCCTGCTAACCCCGCTGCGACGACAGAGGTGGTTAAGGATATTCCGGCAATTAGTGGTAGAAAAACTGCTCGTCTATGTCGCGCAGTTTTAGTTGGGGCGGTCCCTGCCCAGCCTATGAACTCTGCCGGGGTTAGCAGTGTCAGTCGGGGAACTAGGGTAACAGGGATACACAACTGTCCGTCAGAGATGCTTTTGGACAGAGTTTTTAACAGAGTCATATTACACCAGAAGAACACACCAGGGGGAGCATATATGGGACTATTAGGGTATGTAGCCGATTGGTTGCAGAGGCTGTTGCTAAATGCCGAATAACAATAGGGGTATTTCTCTTGGTATGGGTCACGGTACAGGGCTACATCGGGTATCGTGACTATCGATGAGTTAAAACCTGTATAGTTTGTGGGAGGGGAGGATAGAGGAACAGCCGTTAATGGTGGTCTTCCTAGGGTTGCACACATAAAGCAAGAGGACAGGTCGCCTAAACCAGTGAGGTTGGCGAATGCTAGCCCTTCCCGTAATAGAGTTAGCCAGGAGAAGGGCTGCAAGTCTTGTGATAACTTGGTTTCTTGCCTGTGGATTTGTGTGTGGATTAAGGGTTGAATCTGGACTAGACTTCTCCACAGATATAAATGGCTACTGGGCCAGGTACTAGTTGATGAGTAATATACTCCCCCATGTTGTGGGGTTGTCCACCGAGAGTCCCATGGGTCTCTAATTATCCAAGTGTAAGTGACGGGAGACTCAGTTTTGTAAAAATACCACCCTTGTCGTTCTCTCCAGTATCGGACAGAGTGCGTCTTACAGTAGCTATATGGGCAACCTGCACTCTGGTGCCACCAATAATTTTTACAATTATATTCAGTTTGATCATATTCAAAACAGATCATGGGTGTTGCTGGTTGGGCAATCTGGAACCTAGTGAAATTGAGGTAAACTATAGTATTACACCCTGAGGGGGGGCAGTCTGCGCTAGCTAGCAGTTTACCCGCTTGGGGGGTTTCCCCGGGGTGAGTTTTGTTTTCATAGAGCCAGAACCTCCAGACATAGGGATTAGACGGCGCAGCAGTGAGGAGAGTCAGATGCATAAGGCATAAAAGCATAGGTAAGCTAGACATGGTTACGGCTATGGGGATGACGGCGCAGGGTTAGCTTTAAGGGATTGTTCTTAGCTTTGTCTACAGTCCATGTAACCGGTGCTCCAGACGGCTCGAGAAGGTCGGATGTTGGGTCCACTGGTTTGACGTGTGTGTAGTGGATCCACGAAGCGATGCCTTCTACTTTGAGAGCGGTGGGAGTAGTCAGGAGTACTTGCAGTGGTCCTTTCCACCTGGGTTGAAGAGTTTCTTGCCGGTGGCGCTTGACTAGGACCCAGTCTCCCGGCTGGAACGGATGAGGCGTCGGCGGAGGTCCTGCCTCGTACAGTTCTCGTAGTCTGGGCCAAATTTCCTGGTGAATTTTCTGTAAGGCTTGTAAGGAGAACAGGAGCTCAGAGACATTTTCAGTTTCAGGTTTGAGTAAGTCATCTTTTAGACTGGGGACCAGGGGTGGGGGTCTGCCATACATGATTTCATATGGTGTGAGGCCTAGTCTGTAAGGGGTATTTCGGGCCCGGAACAGAGCGTAGGGGAGAAGTACTACCCAATTAGCGCCAGTCTCCATGGTCAATTTAGTTAAGGTCTCCTTCAGAGTCCGATTCATCCTTTCTACCTGTCCTGAGCTTTGGGGCCTATAAGCACAATGTAATTTCCAATTTGCCCCCAGAATGGAAGCCAAATCCTGACTTACCTTAGCAACGAAGGCTGGTCCATTGTCTGACCCTATTTGGACGGGAAAGCCATACCTGGGGAGGATTTCTTCCAAAATTTTCTTTGCTACAACCTGAGCAGTTTCTCTCTTAGTTGGGAACGCTTCTGTCCATCCTGAAAAAGTATCTACAAAGACAAGTAAGTACTGATACCCATATTTTCCAGGCTTTATCTCAGTAAAGTCTATTTCCCAATAGATACCAGGCCTAGTTCCTCTACACCTAATTCCTGTGGCGGTCTGGGTTTGGGGGCAAGCGTTGTTTAGTTGGCAGGCTTTGCAATTTGTTGTGACATCGCTGGCCAGTTCAGCTATGCGCCTGATTCTAAACTTGGCGTGCCTGATTAAGTCCATCATTCGCCGGGCACCCAGGTGGGTTGTCCGGTGGATGTGTTCCAACACCTGCCGTCCTAATTTTTCTGGTAGGATGGTTTGGTCATTTATATCAGTCCACCACCCATTTTTAACCTGTTTTAGGGGAAGCGTGTTCATCCATTCGCGATCCTGTTCGGTATAGTCGGGAAAACATGGCAAATTTCGCTGGCCAGGATCGGGGAGCTGGAGCGCGAGGAGCTGACTGGGAGCTTTTGCTATGCTCCTTGCGGTTTGGTCGGCTAAGAAGTTGCCTCGAGCAATTGGCGTAGTTGGTTTCTGATGCCCAGGGCAATGTACAATAGCCAATTTCTTTGGTTTCCACAAAGCAGTTAATAGAGCTAGGATCTCTTGCTTGTTTTTTATTTCTTTGCCTTCGGCTGTTAATAGTCCCCTTTCTCTGTAGATGGCCCCATGTATGTGCGCAGTAGCGAAAGCATAGCGGCTATCCGTGTATACTGTTAGTTTTTTCTCTGCCCCTAGGGTGAGGGCCTGTGTAAGGGCTATCAGTTCGGCTCTTTGGGCCGATGTCCCTGGAGGCAAGGGTTCCGCCCAGATTACCTCAGTCTCTGACGTTACAGCCGCTCCTGCATACCGCTGGCCTTGGTGGACATAGCTGCTGCCATCAGTGAACCAGGTGAGTTCTGTGTCGGGGAGCGGACGATCTTGCAGGTCCTCCCGCACCCCATGAACCTGAGCCAGTATCTCAGTGCACTCATGGGACGGGGCGTCCAAGTCTGGATTTGGCAGCAGTGAAGCAGGGTTTAAAGAGGTTGGGGGCAGAAAAGTTATTCTGAGGGGGTTTAACAGCAGTCCTTGATAGTGGGTGAGCCGGGCGTTACTCATCCATCGGTCCGGCGGCTGCCGGAGGACGCCTTCAATGGCATGCGGGGTTATAACGCGCAACTCTTGCCCCATGATAAGTTTATCAGCGTCTCGGACCATTAGGGCGGTCGCCGCGATTATCCGGAGGCAGGGTGGCCAGCCAGCAGCCACTGAATCTAATTTTTTTGACAAATAGGCAACTGGCCTCTGCCAGGGGCCTAGGTACTGTGTTAACACGGCTTTTGCAACACCCTTACTTTCATCCACGTATAAGTGGAAGGGTTTGGAGACATCAGGGAGCCCCAGTGCGGGGGCTGATAACAAGGCAGTTTTGATTTGCTGAAAGGCCAGCTCAGCCTCTTCCGTCCAATTGAAGGGCTGCCGTTCCTTTGTTGCCTGGTATAGGGGCTTGGCTAACTCAGCAAATCCGGGTATCCATAACCTACAGAACCCTGCCGACCCCAGGAATTCTCTCACTTGCCGTGTTGACTGGGGTCTAGGGATGCGTAGGACTGTTTCCTTTCGGGCTTTGGTTAGCCAGCGTTGCCCCCCTTTTAATAGGTACCCCAGATAAGTTACCTCCGACTTGCAGATCTGAGCCTTTGTTGCTGAGGCTCGGTAGCCTAGCTCCCCCAGAGTCTTCAGGAGGTCCTCAGTCCCTCGAACACAAGTTTCCGGGGACCTGGCCGCTATTAAGAGATCATCAACATATTGCAAAAGAGTTATTTCAGGGTGTTGCCGCCGGTACTCACCCAGATCTTCATGAAGGGCTTCATCGAACAGAGTTGGCGAGTTCTTGAACCCTTGTGGCAGTCTGGTCCATGTTAGCTGACCGTTGATGCCCCTCTCAGGATCCGTCCATTGAAATGCAAAGAGTTCTTGACTTTTGGGAGCCAGAGGAAGGCTGAAGAAAGCGTCTTTTAGATCAAGAACGGTATACCACTGTTTTTTGGGATGTAAGGCACTCAGAAGGGTGTATGGATTGGGCACAGTGGGATGTATGTCCATGACCCTTTTATTAACTTCTCTTAAATCCTGTACTGGCCTGTAGTCCGTACTGTTGGGTTTACGAACAGGTAACAGTGGAGTATTCCAGGATGAGTGGCAAGCCCGTAGGACTCCCTGGTCTAGGAGTCGGCGGATATGGGGCGTAATTCCTTCTCTTGCCTCCAGGGGCATAGGATATTGCCGAACCCGAACGGGGTCCGTCCCTGGCTTAACTTCCACAAATATGGCAGGTCGATGTTTAGCTAGCCCCAAGCCCCCAGTTTCTGCCCACGCTTCAGGGAAACGCTGGAGCCAAGAGTCAATTCCCTGATCGGGGGGCTTTTGCTCTTGATGGAGTCGGTACTCATCTTCTAAGGTGACAGTCAGGATAGATATTGGCCTGTTTTGGGAATCAGTTATCTTGGGCCCTTCTGGCTCAAAGTGGATTTGGGCCCCCATCTTTGTCAGCAAGTCCCTCCCTAGTAGAGGGCAGGGGCTCTCTGGGATGACTAGGAAGGAATGGGAGACTTTTCCCGTTCCTAAGTCTACAGTCCTCTGGGTTGTCCAGGGGTATTTTTTGATGCCTGTGGCCCCGTGCACCCAGGATGTTTTCTTAGACATTTTTCCAATTGGTTTGGTTAGGACTGAGCGTTCCGCCCCAGTATCGACCAAGAAGCGAACTGGGGACCCCTCCACTTGCAAAGTTACCCTGGGTTCGGGGAGGGGGTCCGAACCCCGTCCTCCCTAGTCAGAGTCCTGGGTAACGAGTACGGAGGTAGGGTTAGCTGGTCTCCGTTTCTTTGGGCAGTCTTTAATCCAGTGGCCACGTTCCTTGCAATAAGCACACTGATCTTTTTCTAATCCTTGCCTAGGGCCTTGCTTTTTCTGCTTTCTGTTTTGGCCATTTCCTGCCTGGGGGAAAGCTGCTACTAAGACTTTGGTCATTTCTTTGGTTGCCTTGAACTGTTTTTCTTCTGGAGTATCCCTATTATTATAAACTCGCTGGGCCATCTGAAGGAGGTCCTGAATCTGCTTTCCCTCTAAACCTTCTAATTTCTGGAGTTTTCTTTTAATATCTGGTGTTGCCTGGTTTACAAAGGACATTACTACCGCTGCCTGATTTTCCGGTGCTTCCGGGTCCATAGGGGTAAACTGTCTGAAGGCTTCCATTAATCTCTCTAAATACACAGCGGGGCTTTCTGTCTTACCTTGTAACACAGAATATACTTTAGCCAAATTGGTGGGCTTGCGAGCTGCAGCCCGGAGACCCGCCATTAGAGTCTGGCGATAAATGAGCAGTCGTCCCCTACCTTCTGCCGTGTTGTAGTCCCATCTGGGCCGGGTCAAAGGGAAAGCCGCATTAATGAGGTTAGGATTTGCAGTTGGCTGGCCGTCATCTCCTGGAACCAGTTTTCTGGCCTCAACTTGGATTCTTTCCCGCTCCTCCGTTGTGAACAGGATTCGGAGGAGCTGTTGACAGTCATCCCAGGTCGGCTGGTGAGTAAACATGACACTGTCTAACAACGAGGTTAGATCTTTGGGATTATCTGAGAACCGAGCATTTTGGGACTTCCAATTGTATAAATCACTGGTGGAAAAAGGCCAATACATGAGACGGGAGAGCCCGGTATCATCGAGCGATCCTATTTCTCTGAGAGGCAGGGCTACAGTGGAGTCAGGGAGTCGGGAAGCTTGGTCCCGCTGTACGCGGCCTCGTGTTCGGCCGGCCGGCCCCCCCAGGTTACTTTCACTCTCGGCTGCTTCCGCTTCTCGGTTTCCCTCTATGGAAGCACCACCCTGGGGGACTGGGTCCTGCGGGATAAGGTGCTGATATGGTGGGGGAAATGTGGGTTCTAACGTTAGGGGGTCCTGGCTGTCCGGCAGCACAGGGGCCGAGGGAGCAGAGGGAGTCTTTTGTCTTGTAGGTCGCGTTACTAGGACTTTGCAGGGCTCAAGGATGAATGGAGTTATCCAGGGTGGTGGGTTTTCCACAAGATCCTGCCACACTAGAATATAAGGAATTTGATCAGGATGTCCTGACTGCCCTGGCAGGAAAATCTTAGTTTTTACCTTAGTAATAATAGAGAGACAGAAAGTTCCTTCAGAGGGCCACCCTACGCCGAAAGAGGGCCACTCCGAACGGCAGAAAGTAACTAGCTTTCCCTTCTTTAGTTCTACGCTTAAGTTACGCCCCCGAGCCTTCACATCCTTAAAATTGGTAACAAGGAGTGAGAGCGGCGTGCTCTGGTTGTTGCCCATCTTTGGACTGCTTCTACAAAGAGAAGGGGGGACGAAAATGAGTGTGAAGCAGAGGGGAGTATCCGACAGGTCCGGTCCTGGAGGGGGAAGAAAAGGTTTTATGTTTCGTTTTGGGCTTACACTTAACACTTAACAATAACGGACAGACAGTAATAACGATGAGCATTCGCGAGCGCGTGTCGGACTTCCGACCTGAGTCAGACGGGGCAACCAAGGATGGAGGCCCCCAGATGGGCACTGGGGAACGTCTCCCACCAGTCCCGAGTGGCTGTCTTCTAGCGCGTCCGCCAAGACCGTGCCACTTACAGAACAGACCAATACAGATTACAGATTACGGATTTCGCGAAATTTCAGGGAGACAGACAGAGACAAAGACAGAGACAGTGACAAAGCCGGCTTACCTACAGATTAAGATCCGTTGACTTGGGGGTCTGGTGGGCTTGGGGGAAATCCCGGACGAGCCCCCATTTGTTATGCCCAGACCGTTTATTCCCCGAAGAAGACCACCAGAGTCCAGAGTCAAAGCTAAGCAGCAAGGATCTTTATTACAGGTTCGAACCTGGAGCTCTCACTTGCTCGTGAAACGAGACGGGCAGGAGAGCTCCCCTACTGAGCTCCGAACAATGTTATATAGTCTAAGGAAAGTAGGCATAGAATCAGTATACAAATTAGAGGTATGATTGGCTGGAGTTTGAACAAAGCGATTTGGCAAACTATGATTGGTTCCCGCCATTTCTGATATTTCAGTACAACCCTTGAGGCAGAAGAGCAGTTTTACACAAAGGCAGTTAATTATATTGCATCAGGTTGCACGACCAGTTTATGGCTATCTTGCTTAAACACACCTTGTGACCTGGCTATCTTACTTAAACATTCCTTGTGACCTGGCCTCAGAAAGAGAAACATGTACTTACAGAACTTACAAAACCTCTGGTACGTGCAAAGATTAGAGAGCAGAACAAGGGTGTAGTGGGTGGGGGGCGGGTACACATCTATCTTTGTGTCCTTTCAGTTTAAATCAAATTGAACTGCCTAGTTCTAATATCAGCTGTGTCTCTAACTAGTTGTAGACCTTGAACAAGTCCTTAAACTTCTCTTTGCTTCAACTTCCGCTTATTTTTATGCTCCTTTTCAGCTACTGGAGAATCAAAGTAAGTAATTCTCTAGTCATCGTGGATTTTGACAGACCTATGTTAGAATTCAGGCTTTGACACTAATTAGCTGTGTGACCAAGCCTTCTATGGGTCTCACAGGCCAACCCTAGGATAATATGAGAGGAGACTGTGTAATGGTGTGAATAACAGAAGGTGGGTACTATTGAGGTCAATCGTGAGGACTGACCACCGTATCAGGCAGCTTGGCAGCATCTGTGGTACTTTAGTTTGACTTCAACAGAAATCTGTCGGGAAGAAATGAGATATACCTATTTAGAAATGCCCACGGTTTTTAAACAATGCTCTAGACAGTTCATTGATATGACAATTTCCTTTTTTAGAATTTCCCTGCAAGACTGGACTGTGCTGTCCAAAATTCACCATGTTAACGTTAACTTTATACACACAACAGACCGTTTTTATTTCCAAATAATTGGGTCATATCATTTAAATAGCCAATGTAGGATTTTTCTGTCTCTAAAATAAAAAACGTAACTAATTTCTCAAGTAAGCAACTTTATGGGGGTATACACCCCCATTATAAAAGATAAACAGAACAACTTATCCCTTTGACTTCATATTCAGTGCTAAGAATTTATATTGTTTTGACACTCATAACACCTTAATAGTTTTGATAGGTAAAGTAGGCCAGATTCTATGAAAGCAAACTTCCTATTTCACACAAGGCTGAAACGACCTTTGTAAACAATGGACGTCTTCTCTCCCTGTATAATTATTCATAGAAACTAAAGATACATGGGCAAGTAGTTAATATTGTGTCAGTACTGAAAAATTCAATTTATAAAAGAGAGATTCTTAAACTGGATTATATAAACCAACAGAGAGCCTTCTTAGGTAATTAAAAAATAAAATATTTAAACTTTTCCTGAATCAATATTATGGTATCAAAAACAAATAAATGATGTGCCACATAGCTGTATAAGGAGCCTTGGCAACATAAATAGATCAACTCATAGTATGGAACAATTAGCCACCAAAGTAGCATGAATTTGTGTGTGAGAGAGAGAGTGAGAGATTTCAATCTTGAATATGCATCCTAGCACAACTTTTCCTTTGTTTTTCTTTTTCTTAAGTCAGGGTTTGGCTCTGTGAACCAGGATGAAGTGTAGAGCGAGAATCTTGCTTTGTTTCAGGAGCTGGTCTCAGATTCCTGGCCTCAAGAAACTCTCCTGTCTCAGCACTTTTTTTTTTTTTTCTTTAAAGGGACAGGGTCTTGCAGTGTTGTCCAGGCTGGAGTGCTGTGGCACAATGTCAGCTCACTGCAACCTCCAGCTCAAGTGATTCTCCCACCTCAGCTTCATGAGTAGCTGGAACTATAGGCACGTGCCACCACACACAGCTAAGTTTTTAGTTTTATGTAGAGACGGGGGGCCTCACTATGTTGCCCAGGCTGGTCGTGAACTTCTGGGCTCAAACAACCTTCCCACTTGGCCTCTCAAAGTACTGCAATCATAGGCATGAGTCACAGCGCCTGGCCTGTTTTAAAAATAATGGTTGGATATAGGGTTGAGTTTTGAAATCGGAAATTAAATTGAGAAAGGCCATTTCCCAATATTTTTTTATGTAGATTTGATTACTTAATATATTCAAATAAATATCTTAATAAAGGCATGGCTAAACACTGAGGCATTCCCCTGCTTCAACCAATTCTCTCAACACTGTGATATTTGGCTCATCTTTTCTAATGGTTTATCAGTACACCTCTTTAAAAAGGAATTTCTTTTAGAAAATGCCTTACTTTCTTAATTTAGATAGGTACTTAACACCCTCAAGAAATGCATCAAACCTTTAAAATTTAGAGGAAAAATAATTACTACAAAAGTGCTCTGGGACTTAAACTATTACAACGAAACTGTTTTAGCTTATTCCCGCATAGTAAGCGATGTGTAGTAAGCTGCTTCATTTCCCGGCTCTACTATTATTATCCTCATTCCTCAAGGGTAGACTTAAGTGCCTTAGATTCTCAAATGAAAGGGAAAAAAACCTAAGTCTGTATTCTGCTTCAAATAACTAGAAACAATTATAAGGCTTCTTTGACCAGATATAATTTTTGCCTTGGAGAGTAAAGCAAAGCCCCTTGCAACAGCCATTATTAATGACACTGATATAATTACTATTTGAAAAAAGGAAATCTGCCCAGAAAAATCCATTATAAACCACCAAATGTTCCTTGGACTTTTCAGAGAGATTCTACGCCTGTTGTCCCTCATGACCTCTCCATTAAGAGACTGGTTGGCTATATTCCTAATGGTTGCCTTCAATTATTTAGAGAGGACTTCTGAGCTTTTGTGTTTCATATTAAAATGGCCCGGAGAGCATTTCCTGATTGACTTACTTGCAGAACAGAGGGGTCACTCTGGGGAAAACAGAGTAACCGAGGTGGCTTTGCTCTACAAACGTAACTCAGAGTCCCCTTCCATTAGGGCAGTTCATCATGCAAAAACATTGATTCTCATACAATGAAGCCAACAGTGTATGATGACTTCGCTTTCACTGAAAAATTACAGGAAAAAGAAACCCAAATAGTTGAAAGAGTCATTAGGAGTAGTTATCTGTAATCTCAAGCGAGCTTGATTTGTGCAGCTGCATTTATCATCGCTTTTGTTTTTAACTTATTACATTCTACTTCTCTTAACATTATTCTCAACATTAGTGGATGAATGTCCTATTATAATCATGCAATATTAATTACTCTCCAGTTGTAAGAGATGTGTTGGTCTCTCATTCTGTCTTATCTATTCCTTTGACACCTTGAAGCTGATAAAATTTTTCTAAAAGATATAGTTGAAGGCAAAATTAGAAATGAAGACAAACTTTATAAAATGGCAGAGGATATCCTAGGCAAGATACATGTTGAGATGAGGATATGAATTTGTGAAAGGACAAAACAAACTCAAACTGGTCCTGGGTAATGGTCACAAACTTGACCATATATATCCTTTGATTTAAAAATACTACCAGTTTTTAACAGTCTGTATCAGAAGAGCTTGTTAAAGCACTTGCCTTTGAATTCGGGCATGTGTTTGAAGCAAATCACAAAGTGGACATTTCAAATCACAGTTCATGTAGCGTGTCTGATTTCTATTCCTTTGATAAATTAAATGATCAGTAACAAAGTATCTGTAACACATTAAGCTCCCTGAAAAAAATTACTCCAATGAATTAAAACTCACAAACATGCCTGCATTCTGCATTCAGAAACATTGGTTGAATTTGTTGGTTGATTTAGTCAATTGTCTTTTAAAAAGCACTTGAATTTTTTTTTACATGAGTTTTGCTTGAGAAAAAAAATCTAGTTTTCTAATTATGGAGTCATATAGTTTGTTGTCAAAATAAATGTGTCTCCATTTCACCTAATTGTCAGAATTTTTTGGGCCAATTTTTAGCCCAAGTATTATAATCTGTGGCATACGAAAATCTAAAACACCTACTTCTTTTTGTCATTACAAATCTACACCTCGCCTTGTACTAATACTTTGTTTTAATATAGAAAAAAAAAGTAGAAAGAACAAAGACAGGGAAAGAAAGAGAAGAAACCAAAATGCGTTAAATACCCCTATGTGCCAGCTCCTGTGCTATATATTTTTGTGTCGGCCTGACAGCAGATCCAGAATGATTTCCTTCACACCCCTCTGTTTCCTAAAAATTAAATCCAAGACTTTTTTGCAATCTAAAGTTATATTAGAACTTAGAGTAAAATGAACTGCTATGATAAAAATCCTTTGTGGATAAAATTTTAAATAATTAAAGAGATGAAACATTTTCATTTTTGGATTAGGCACTAACTTATGATGGAGAGGTATTTAATATTAATAACTGTGACAAAATGAGAGGATAGGAGGATTCTAGGTAAAGGGAACACAAGTGTGAAAGCCCAAGGCAAGGAACTTGGCAAGTTGAAGGAAGAGACAGTGTACTGTGGCTTGAATATAGTGAGGAAGGAGAGATGAGGCTGAAACAGTGAGCAGAGGAAAGCAAAGTACACCATTTCTCTACAGATTCACGTTAGGAATGAAATTAAAATTTTTAAACAGTATCATGTATTTAAATATGCTTAAGATATAATTAACTCATTGAAAATTTATTTTCTTTCATGATTACAGAATATCTTTATATCTTTCATCAATATCGTTTTAACTTTCAGTTATTTTTCCCCAATCCATCATTCAGGAAGCAAATCTAGAAAAATTAACTATTTTATACATCTTACGCACTTCTTTCCCTTTTTTAAATGCTCAGATCAAGATAAGGCATTCACAAATGTCTTTAACATTTATAATCATAAAATGATACATTTGATTCATAAATTTTATTTCTCAAAATATTAGTTTGGAATGAATCCAATACAAAATATAACACATTTCAAAAGTTAAAATATTCCAGTCAGCGTATGTCCTTGATGAAATATATTATTTAAAATAATTATAGTCCTGGTGTGTCTTTCATTTCATTTAACCATATATGTCTTTTGCTAAGTAAATATTTTGCAGGGACAAAAGAGAATTGCAAGTGACTGTACACCTTTCTCTGACCATGTTTGTCTCTCCCTGTTGGGTTGTAAGTCATTTTCGGAATATGATGTATCTTTGGCCTCCTTGGAGAAAAGCACTTTTCCTGACACAGTGTAATCATTCAATAAAAATTAGGGAATGAGTGATTGTATGAATGAATGATTTCTTACTCCTGAACTCCTACTTTTTCTTTTTTCAGTGGGAAAAAAGTGCTGTGTCCAATAGTCTAACTAGAAAGTGATTTATTGGCTTATACAATAATGCCAGAGTAGGCATTTTGAAAGGCTCTTTCTTTACAAAGTAGGTAGGTATGTAAAGCAAACTCTTGATGGTAATTTTGTTCTTACAAAAGTTAAGGGAGAATTTCAAGGATTTGCCTCCTCTTCTCTTGTCAGAAAAAAAAAAAAAATCTGAGCTTGGAGGAGAAAGATGGCTGTCAGTCTGATGTAGTGAGTTTTCTCTGAGAGCAAATTTCAAAGTGCTCTGAGAACACTGTTGTCAGGATCAGAGTGTTGGACCACCAGCTCGGAGGGAGAATTGATTCTGAGTCTTTGGTGCTGAGCCAAGGTGCTGAAGGAAAACTGAAGTAGTACCATTCCAGCAGCATGCATTGGTTTCTTACAGACATAGAAGTAAATCCTATCTAGAGAAAAGTTTTCAAAATATAAGACACAGACACCACAGATTATGATCAGGCAATAATATCACAATCAAAGACCACCAATTACAGGAAAAAAACAAAACATGAGTGAATGAGGAGAAACAATCTGCAACAGATTTAGAATCCCAAGGACTTGTGATGCATTAAAGAATCGTACAGAAAACAACTACGTTTGAAATGTTTAAAAACTAATAAATGCAATAAAGATATTGAGAAAAAGATAAGAATAAGCAGATCGGGGGAAATTAAACTTATAAAATTATATATATAATTATAATTTAAAAATAGATACATAGTCATACATCATATATATTAATATTGATCAGTATATATTAATAAAATGATACCAATAATTACTAATAAAAACATATAAAAAATCTAACAATCCTGGACTACATTCTAAGAAAGAGAAAACAAAGAACGGAGAGCATACAATACTTATATAAATAATGGTTGTGAATTTTCTAGAAGCAATGAATCCACAAAGTATAACATGTTCAAAATAGGAAAAAAAACCACATATCTAGAAACTTTATTAAGACTGCATAGTATAAAGGGGATACAGAAAGGGAACATTTTAAAAATTAGGCATATAGAAGAAATCACTGACAAAAAACATGAAAACCAGACTTAAAGCAAGTGTCTTACCACAACAGAAAGTAAACAATTGAAAATAGTACCGTCACATTTTTTGGAAAGGAAACATTTGTCAACCCACAATGATATATGCTAAACTATTTTTTCAAGAATAAGGAGAAAATATCGGTGTTTAGGGAGATAAACAAAAAGAGTTTGTCACTCAAAGACCTACCATAAAGAAATGAGCATAAGAAGGAAAATGGTTCCAAAATGATAGTATAAGAAGCAAGATCTGAATAAATAAAATAGTAATCATGTACATAAATCTGAAAAAATACCTATATAAAATAATATCTTTCAAAAGAAATAACTCAAATACAAGATAAAATAGCATGCCTAAGTCAAAGAATAAATTGTAAAGGAAATTCAAGTACTTCTAGTTGAGTGATAATGAAAATATTACATAGCAGAGAGTGTGGCATCCAGTATATGCAGGTAATAAATGAATGAGTATAACAGATGTTCTTATTGGAAAACAATAAAGTCAAAAAATTAATGAACTAAGTATCTTACTTAAGAATTTAACAGGACCAGGCGCTGTGGCTCACGCCTGTAATCCCAGCACTTTGGCAAGCCGAGGCGGGCGGATCACCTGAGGTCGGGAGTTTGACACCTGCCTGACCAATATGGAGAAACCCCATCTCTACTGAAAATACAAAATTGTGGGGCATGGTGGCACATACCTGTAATCCCAGCTACTTTGGAGACTGAGGCAGGAGAATCACTTGAACCCAGGTGGTGGAGGTTGCAGTCAGCCGAGATTCCACCTTTGCACTCCAGCCTGGGCAACAAGAGCAAAACTCCATCACCAAAAAAAAAAAAAATTAACGCAAGGGGCCAGGCATGTTGGCTCACGTCTGTAATCCCAGCACTTTGGGAGGCCGAGGTGAGTGGATCACGTGAGGCCAGGAGTTCAAGACCAGCCTGGCCTACACGGTGAAACCCCTTCTCTATTAAAAATACAAAAATCAGCCTGGTGTGGTGGTGCACACCTGTAATCCCAGCTACTCGGAAGTCCGAAACAGGAGAATTGCTTGAACCCAGGAGGCGGAGGTTGCAGTGAGGTGAGATCTTGCCACTACAATCCAGCCTGGGTGACAGAGTGAGACTCCCTCTCACACACACACACACACACATAAAATAAAATAAAATAATTTAACAGAAGGAATAAAGAACAGTAAATCCAAGGAAAGTAGGAGGAAAGAAATCATTGCCACAAGAGCAAAAGTGGAAAAAAAAAGCAAAGACAAAATAGAGAAAATCAACAAAACCAAAAATTGAAAAAAACTGATTGATTACATAAACCTTTAGAAAGACTGATCAAAATTTAGCTTTAAATTCAAGAAAGAAGACACTTAGATGATTAAAGTAGTTCAGGTTTCTAAAGGCTGAGAAACTTGGAAGCAGTTAGAAATCAATACATGAAATAACCAAAATGGAGACAAGAAACTTCTATGTAGATTACAGTAAAAACTGGGTTGTATTACCAAAAAAACCTGATTTTTAGAATATAGATGAAAAGGAAAGGAAAAGCCTTCTGGAAAATGTCTTTTTTGTTAACTTTACATGCATTTTTCATGGGTCAATTGGTCAACACTGAATATTAAGTTTGTAATCATTTGTTTATTTGTGTATTCATTCATTGTGTGTGATAGATCTATGTGCCAATCTGGGTATTCCAAATATTCATAAATCTCTCATATATCATACTTCAAGTGATGATAATGTCACTCGTTCTCTGTGAACCCTTTGATACATCATTCCATTCAATAAACTGTTTATCCTTTGATTCTTAAAAAAAGATAAAAATTAATCAAAATAAAAGAAACAAGAAACTAAAAACTAGGAAGAATAATGTAGATATAGTAACAAATATTGTAGAGATTGGAAATATAATGAATTTTCCAAGATAAAATTTATGTAAATTACATGTGAAAACTTAAACTAGAAAAATATATTATTTCATACACATATTATTTACTAAATATGACTAAAAAGGAAATAGAAAACATGTATAATTACTTCACTACTAAATAATTGGAATCAGTGGATAAAAATTGTTCCAAACACTAAAAGCATCTGGCTTAGATGGTTTTTAAGTCATTTTTTCCCCCAATTTTCAAGAAACCCATCATTTCAAACATATGCAAGCTTTTCCTAAGAAAGAGCAAAAAAGGAATTTTCTGAAGTGTGGTCCATAAGGCCAAAATAACCTCTCTTAAAGAGGGCAGTAGGAAAAATAATAACTACAGGTAAATCTTACTCAGAAGCATAGGTACAAAATCCTAAATTAAATGTTAACCAACCAAACCAGCTGAGTATAGAAAAAAAGACAAAGAGACAAAATAATAATACTAATAATAATAATGACCAAATCTGGATTTATTTCAGGAATGCATGAGTGTTTTAACAGTAGGTAATTTATTAGTGTAACTTAACATTCAGCAGATAAAAGGAAAAGGTCCATATAATCACCTTAATAGATGCAGAAAAGACATTTGATATATGCCACCTATTCTTGGGTATTATTTTCAGAAATCTAGTAATATGAGATAACTTCTTTAACATAATTCAGATCAAGCAAACAGCCTTCTTAGTAAGGAAATATTACACTACTTCTCCCAAAACAAGAACTACATAAAATGTCTATTATCATAGTTTTTACTAAATATTAGAGGATCTTGCCATTTCAATGGGATAAAAATAAAATAAAATAAAAGCACATATGTTGTTTAAAAAAAAAACAACAACACATTATTCCAGATGATACGACTCTTCACATAAAATTTTTTCCTGAATGTGCATTCAGATTTAAAAAGATTATAGTAAGGTGTCTGGCTCTGCAAATTTAAATTCATTTCTATATACTAGCAGCAAAAGAAAACACATTTTAAAGAAGTTAAATTTACAGTAGCCACTTAATCTGTAAAGTATTTGAGAATAAATCTAAAATAATTTTCAGTATATACAAAACAATAATAAAACTTTATAGAAAGACATTAGAAACACTCAAACACACTCCACATTTGTAAATAAGAAAAGCTTATCAAAGAAAGATCAGTTTACCCCAAATGATGTGCAGCCCTAATGTCTAATAAAAATTCTAGCAGATCTCTTTGTGGAAATTGAAAACTGATTTTAAACTTGATGAGGAAATGAAAAATAGGGGGCCATGAATAACCAGGATACTTTTGATAGAAAATAAGTTGAAGTTACATGCCTTGGCGGAATTTAGAGTTACTCTAAAGTGTAGTGCGTAACATTGCTGCACAGTGAGACAGCAAGACCAATGTATCATAACAGAATGTTCAGAAACAGACTTGCACATGTGTGGACCTTGAACCTATGGCAGAAGTGGCATTGCAAATCATTAAAAATGTATGGCCTATTCATTAGGTAATAGGTACTGGGTAATCTATATTGGTTAAAAAAAAAAAGAAAGAAACTAGATTCCCACCTCATATCATTCACAAATTTAAATCCAAGTGTTCTAAGGATGAAATTTGATGGAAAGAACTTTAAAATTTTTGGAAGGAAAATAGAGAATAATCTTCTTTCTCCTTGCAAGGAAAAGATCTCACAAATGAAATGCATGTTCTTACCTTAAAAAGAAAAATTGATAATTTTCATTATAGTCATTTTTGAGAGAATACTGTCTCTCAAAAAACTTTATTAAGACTGTCAAAAGACAAGACAAACTGGGAGAAGATATTTGCCATGCATACAATTAGTAAATGAGTAGCATCCAAAATACATAAAGAAATCCTGTAAAACTATTAGAAAAGAACAACAAGCCAATCAAAAACCTATGTAAGATCTGTATGTCAACCTATTAAGAAAATATGCTCAACTTCATTAGTAATAGGGAAACTGCAATTCAACAAGAATACTTAAGTATCAAAATGTATATACCTCCAACACTGAAGTACCCAGATTCATAAAACAAGTTCTTAGAGACCTCTGAAGAGACTTAGATAATCATATAATAGTGGGAGATTTCAGTGTTAGACTGATCATTGAGGCAGAAAACTTGCAAAGATACTCGATCAGCACTTGACAAAATGGGCCTAACAGATATCTACAGAGCATCCACTGAACAACAGACTATACATTATTCTCAGCTGTACATAGCACATACTCTAAAATCGACTAGAAGTTCAGCCATAAAGCAATTCTCAACAAATTACAAAATCAAAAAAGAAAACTCAGTCGTATATTCCTGATGAACATAGATGCAAAATTCCACAACAAAACATTAGCAAAGCAAATCAAGTACCATGTCAAATAGCTAATCCACCATGATCCATTAGGCTTTATGCATGAGAAGCAAGGTTGGTTCAACATACACAAATCAATGTGATTCAGTAAATAAAACTAAAAACAAAAACCACATGATCATTTCAGTAGGTGCAGAAAAGGCTTTCAGTAAAATTCAACATCACTTCAAGTTAAAAACACTGAACAAACAAGGCACTGAAGGAACATACCTGAAAATGATAAATGTCATCTATGACAAAACCACAGTCAACATCATAGTGAATGGGCAAAAGCTGGAAGCATTTCCCTTGAGAACTGGAACAAGACAAGGATGCCCACACTGACCATGCCTATCCAAAATAGTACTGGAAGTAGTAGCTAGAGTAATCAGGCAAGAGAAAGAAATAAAATGCATTAAAATAAAAGGAGAGGAAGAAAAACTATCTCTCTTCACAAATGATATGATTTTATAGCCAGAAAACCCCATAATCTTTGCCCAAAAGCTCCTAGATCTGATAAAAAAAATTTCAACAGGTTTCAGTATACAAACTCAATGTGCAAAAATTGGTAGCATTTCTATACATGAACATTGTCCAAGATGAGAGTCAAATCAAGAATATAATTCCATTCACAATAGCCACTGAAAGAATAAAATACCTAAGAATACATCTAACCAGGGAGGTGAAAGATCTCTACAATGATAAATATAAAATGCTGCTCAAAAAAATCACAGACAACACATACAAATGGAAAAACTATTCATGTACATGGATAGGAAGAATTCTTATTATTAAAATTGCTGTACTACCCAAAACAATCTACCTATTCAATGCTATTCCTATCAATCTACCTATGACTTTTTTATGGAATTAGAAAAAACCTTTCTAAAATTCATATGGAACCAAAAAAGAGACCAAATAGTCATAGCTATTCTAATCCTAAGAAAAAAGAACAAAGCTGGAGGCATCACATTACCCTACTTCAAACTATACTACAAGGCTACAATAACCAAAACAGCATGGTACAGAAACAGTTATCTAGACTAATGCAACAGGTTAGAGAACCCAGAAATAAAGCCTCACACCTATGGCCATCTGAGCTTCGACAAAGTCAACAAAAACAAGTGATGGAGAAAGGACTCCCTATTCAATCAATGATGCAGGAATAACTGGTTAGTCATATGCAGAAGATTGAAACTGGACCCCCTCTGTATTAGTCTCTTCTCAGGCTGCTAATAAACACATGTTCGAGACTGGGTAATTTATAAAGGAAAGAGGTTTAATGGACTCACAGTTCCACATGGCTGGTGAGGCCTCACAATCATGGTGGAAGGAGAATGAGGAGCAAAGTTATGTCTTACATGGCAGCAGGCAAGAGCAAGTTTGTGCACAGGAACTCCCATTTATAAAACCATCAGATCTCCTGAGACTTATTCAGTACCATGAGAACAGTATGGTGAAACGGTCCCCATGATTAGATTATCTCCACCTGGCTCCGTCTTTGACACATGGGAATTATTACATGTTAAGGTGAGATTTTGGTGGGGACACAGCCAAACCATATCTTTTCACCCCTGGCCATTCCCAAATCTTGTATCCTCACATGTCAAAACCAATCATGCCTTCCCTAGAGTCCCCCAAATCTTAACTCATTTTAGCATTAACTCAAACGATCACAGTCCAAAGTCTCAGCTGAGACAAGGCAAGTCTCTTCCGCCTATGAGCATGAAAATCAAAAGCAAATTAGTGACCAGGCTTGGTGGTCATGCCTGTAATCCCAGCATTTTGGATGGCCAAGGCGGGCAGATTACCTGAGGTCAGAAGTTCAAGACCAGCCTGGCCAACATGGTGAAAACCCATCTCTACTAAAAATGCAAAAAAATTAGCCAGGCATGGTGATGGGCACCTGTAATCCCACCTACTTGGGAAGCTGAGGCAGGAGAATCACTTGAACCCAGCAGGCAGAGGTTGCAGTGAGCTGAGATCACGCCATTGCACTCCAGCTTGGGCAACAAGAATGAAACTCTGTCTCAAACAAAAAAAAAAAAAAAAAAAAAGGAAGTTAGTTACTTCTTGGATACAATGGGAGTACAGGTGTTGGGTAAATACACCTGTTCCAAATGGGAGAAACTGGCCCAAATGAAGAGGCTACAGGCCAATGCAAGTCCAAAATCGAACGAGGCAGTAATTAAATCTTAAAGCTCTCAAAGAATCTCCTTTGACTCCATGTCTCATATCCAGGTTATACCAATGCAAGCGGTGGGCTCCCATAGCCTTATTCAGCCCTGCCCCTGTGGCTTTGCAGGGTACAGCCCCCTCCTGGCTGCTATCCCAGGCTGGCGTTGAGTGCGTGTGACTTTTCCAGGTGCACGATGCAAGCTGTCCATGGATCTGCCATCTGGGGTCTGGAGGACAGTGGCCCTCTTCTCACAGCTCCACTAAGCAGTGCCCCAGCGAGGACTCTGTGTGGGGCCTCCCACCCCACATTTCCCTTCCACATTGCCCTAGCAGAGGTTATTCATGAAGGCTTCATCCCTGCAGCACAGCTCTGCCTGGACATCTAGGTGTTTCCACATATCCTCTGAAATATAGGCAGAGGCTCCCAAACCTCAATTCTTGACGTCCGTGCAGCTGCAGGCTCAACACTATGTGGAAGCTACCAAGGCTTGGGGCTTGCACCCCCCAAAGCCACAACCCGAGCTTGTACATTGGTCCCTTTTAGCCATGGCTGGAGTGGCTGGGATACAGGGCACCAAGTCCCTAGGTTGCGCACAGCAGAGGGGCCCTGGGCCCAGCCATGAAAATGTATTTTTCTCCTAGGCTTCTGGGCCTGTGATGAGAGGGACTGCTGGGAAGGTCTCTGACATGGCCTGGAGACATTTTCCCCATTGTCTTGGTGATTAACATTGGGCTGTTCATTACTTATGCAAATTTCTGCAGGAGGCTTGATTTTCTTCCCAGAAAATTGTCTTTTCTTTTCTATTGCATTGTCAGGCTGCAACTTTTCCAAACTTTTATGCTCTGCTTCCTCTTGAACACTTTGCTGCTTAGAAATTTTTTCCACCAGACACTCTAAATCATCTCTCTCAAGTTCAGAGCTCCACAGATCTTTAGGACAGGGGCAAAATGCCTCCCGTTTATTTGTATAGCAAGAGTGACTTTTTCTCCAGTTTCCAACAAGTTCCTCATCTCCATCTGAGACCACCTCAGTCTGGACTTTATTGTCCATATCACCATACGTTTTGATCAAAGCCATTCAACATGCCGCTAGGAAGTTCCAAACTTTCCCACATCTTCCTGTCTTCTGAGCCCTCTAAACTTTCCAACCTCTGCCTGTCACCCCGTTCCAAGGTTGCTTCCACATTTTCGGGTATCTTTATACCAGCACCCCACTACCCTGTACCCATTTACTGTATTTGTCTGTTCACATGCTGCTAATAAAGACATACCCAAGACTGAGTAACTTATAAAGGAAACTCATTAACTCACAGTTCCATATATCTGGGGAGGCCTCACAGTCATGGTGGAAAGCAGAGGAGAACCAAATGCATGTCTTA
The DNA here is from genome assembly GCF_043159975.1 of Macaca nemestrina. NCBI lineage: Eukaryota > Metazoa > Chordata > Mammalia > Primates > Cercopithecidae > Macaca > Macaca nemestrina. The sequence continues at coordinate 186,079,490 of NC_092126.1, read as the reverse complement.
CACAGCAGCAGGCAAGAGCAAGCTTGTGCAGGGGAACTCCCATTTATGTAACCATCAAATCTCATGAGACGAATTCACTACCTCAAGAACAGTATGGGGGAAAACCACCCCCATGATTCAGTTATCTCCACCTGGCCCTGTCATTGGCATGTGAGGACTATTACAATTCAAGGTGAGATTTGGGTGGGGACACAGCCAAACCATGTCGCCTTCCTTATACCATACACAAAAATCAACTCAAGATGAATGAAAGTCTTAAATATAAAACCTAAAACTACAACATTCCTAGAAGAAAACCTAGGAAATACCATTCTGGACATACACCCTCGCAAAGATTTTATGAGGAAGCCTCCAATAGCAATTGCAACAAAAACATCGTCAAGTAGAACATAATTAAACTAAAGAGCTCCTGCCAAGCAAAAGAAACTATCAACAGAGTAACTAGACAACCTACAGAATGGGAGAATAGATTTGCAAACCATGCATCCAATGAAGTTCTAATATCTAGAATCTATAAGGAACTTACACAAATTAACAGGCAAACAGCAACCTCATTAAAAAATGAACAAAGGACATAAACAGATACTTCTTAGAAGAAGACATACATATGGCCCAAAATTATATAAAATAAGTCAACATCACTAATCTTTGGGAGAAATGTAAATCAAAACTACAATGAGATACGATCTCACACTAGTCAGAATGGTTATTATTAAAAAGACAAAAAATAACAGATACTTAGTGAGGTGGCAGAGAAAAAGGAACACTTATGCACTGTTGAGGGGAGTGTAATTAAATTAGTTAAACCTGTGGAAAGCAGTGTGGCGATTCCTCAAAGAGCTAAAAACAACTACCATTTGACCCAGCAATCCTATTATTGGGTATACACCCAAAGGAATATAAATCATTCTGTTATAAAGACACATGCATGCTCATGTTCACTGCAGAACCATTCACAATAGCAAAGACATAGAATCAATCTAAATGATCATTAATGGTAGAGTCAGTAAAAAATTATCATACATATACACCATGGAATATCATGGAATACCATGCAGCCATAAAAAAGAATGAGATCATGTCCTTCCCAGGAACATGGTTGTAACTGGAGGCCATCATCCTTCGCAAACTAATGCAGGAACAGAAAAGCAAATATTGCATGTTCTGACTTATAAGTGGGAGATAAATGATGAGAACACATGGACACATAGAGAGGAATAACAAACACTGGGGCCTAATGGAGGGTGGAGAGTGGGAGGAGGAAGAGGGCCAGGAAAAGTGACTAATGGGTACTAGGCTTAATACCTCAGTGATTAAATAATCTGTACAACGAACCCCATGACACAGGTTTACCTGTGTAACAAAACTGCATATGTACTCTTAAAGTAAAATTAAAAAAAACAAAAAACCCCAGAAACTCAGAAAATGTGGTACAAATACACCATGGAATATGATGCAGCCATAAACAATAAAACCGTGTCCTTTGCTGCAACAAGGATGGAACTCAAGGGCATTATCTAAGCCAATTAATACAGGAGGAGAAAACCAAATACTGCATGTTCTCACTTATAGGTTGTAGTTAAATGTTCAGTGTGCAAGACACAAGGAAGGGAACAATAGACACTGGGGCCTACTTGAGGGTTGAGGGTAGGAGGAGGGTGCTATCTATGGGGTACTATGCTTATTACCTGGGTGATAAAATAATCTGCACCCCAAATCCCTACAACACACAATTTAACTATGTAACAAACATGCACATGTATCTCCTGAACCTAAAATAAAAATCAGAAAGAAAAAAAAATATGAATAGTGTATATTAGTGAAATGAATGAACAGTTGCTATCGCCCCAAAATGGTAAGCTTTAGAAATATAATTTAGTCCCAGAAGACTACATATAATATAAAAATATTTGTAGAAACCTCAAAAACATATGAAACTAAGCAATATATTTTTTGTATACCTTTAAAACTGTGATAACTCTTATTTTTATAAGTAAGGAAATGGTAACCGCAAAATTCATGATAGTGAATATCTTTGAAAGAGGGAGGAGACTGGATAGAGAAGAAACACAGAAGTACAAGTTAAGGAAACTATTAAATTACTATATTAATGTACAATATTGCTTATGATGTTTCAGAATTTATATCACTTTAGTATATTTTAAACTAATATTTCATGAAGCTTATATCATAGATCTAGTCTTACTAGATGTTTTACCACTATAGTTACATGGTCAAATTGATTTGGAAAATGTAGAATGTATTTTTATTTCTAGTGTTTCACAGATCACATGGGCATATTAAATGCTCAGAGAAAACCTGAACTACGTAACCTACATATTTTATTTAACCCGGTGTTTTCCAAATACGTTTTCCCTCAGTGGCAATGAGGAGAGGGTTCTCCCTTTGGGAGAAAGAATGGGCTACAAGGAGGGTCTCCAGCTACCACACCTTCAAGGATTCACCTGAGGGTTCATCTGAAAGCCCTCATTCTGCCTGAGACCTGGGTACTAGAACCAGACCTTTCTTGCTGAATACAGAATTGCTCAAAACAGCAGTCTCCTCTTGGGGCTTCTAAATGCCTGGCCAAGCCTTTCTCAGGCTTGCAGTGCCGTCAGAGACATTTTCTACCCAGTCCTCCTCCTTTACTTCTCTCTTCTCACAGGCATCGGACCTGTATTATGGTCTGAAAGGGCTTTCTTGCCTCCTCTGGATTCCCCACCCCTTTGACTTGCACAGATGTTTCTTTCCATAAATACCTTCTCTTTCAACATCGTTTTAGAGTCTGCTCCCAAGAAAACCCAAACTTAACAACCATGATTTTTCCCCCCATAACAACACATAATTCTTGGTAAGAGTGTTCCATGGAAACCCTTTGGGAAATGATTTAAGCCAAACCTTTTCTGTTTCCAAACTTGATTGCTGGCAAGTGAGGAAATTATAGAAACATAAATGTGGGTTTTAGTTCATTCATACTTTTATAGTAGGAAAATATCAGTTTTTAATTATGCATGTATCTTTTTTTCCTTTGAATCCTTTGTTCCTTTCCTTCAAAAGGAGGATTATGGAAAATTAATCCCCAGTGGCAAAGTAAATCCCTTAAATTTCTGTTACCAAATAATCTTGCCATTCTGATGTGTGGTGGTGTTTATTTCACTGAAGTATGAATTGGAAGCAAGTACTCTAAGGAAGAAAAAATGTAACAGTAAATATATTTTGTTCTTTTTAAAATTAATTTTTAAATATCACATAGTTTTATTTCTTATCTCTTCTTAATTGGTTTTTATAAGGACCTCAGCCATGAGCCTAGAGATAGAAAAGAAAGATGTTTCTTTTCCCCTATAGCATATTCAGAAGTTTAAATGAAGTTTATTCAGAGTCCTTAGTTTCATCAACTCTTTTTTCCTTTCTTGGATATACAAATCTTTAATACACTAAATGCAGCTTCTATAATTTTAAACAAATCCATTCTCCAAACCAAGGATAGAGTAAGTTTTATAAAACAGGAGACACTTTAGGGGTATAGTTACTAGATATTTGTAACTGTCATGTGTTTGCAGACTCTGCAGTGTTGGTGTCAATGTATTTTTAATTTCTTCCTATTTGATAAGGGTATACCATACAGATGCTGCTGTGGATGCTGTATTGGCCCAAGTCAGAGTCTTGCTACCATGAGAATCTCTGCTGTAGGCACTATGGCCCTCCTTGGGCTTACTAAGCCAGATAAGCTTCCACAGAGAATGTGGTATTTGCTGAATAACATGGAAATTGGATAGAAAACCTTTATTTCTTTTTAAAATTAATTTTAAAATATCACATAGTTTTATTTCTAAATCAAAGAATGAATAACATTCATATTCAAACTGATGAAAAAATTGACACAGTAGGTATATCACATTGGGCATTACTAAATATCCTATGCCTCATGAATAACTTATAATCAGTAACATTTTTGACACCCTCATTCTTTGTAAATTTCAAAGAATATTTGAAGTGATTTAATGAATATGGCAACTATGGAAGAAAATAGGTTCAACAAACTAATAAAATGAAAGTTTCTGATTTTGAATTAAATACCTAGAAGTAACTTCAGGGGACTAAAATCACTAATAATTTTTCCAAGGTGAGCAGCTAAAATTTCAAAACATATAAAATATCTTAGAGTATCATTTATTCACACAGTAATCTTATTAAAGTCTTAGATGACAGATACCTCTACTAGGTACTATAGATTTTTATTGGAATAAGCCTCAAATCCTGGAACCTGAAAAAATACCCTACATTGGAATTCATTTTCAAGTACTTATGACTAGAATGTATTTAGCTTCAAAACTATAATTTGATTTTTATTCACAATAGTTAAATAATTCTTTTGGAAGGGCATTTTCAAATCAAGAAGACTAAATTCATTACTTTAATGAGATAAATTTTAAATGAACCACTTTTTATAAAGTATTCATATTGGGTAATTTTTATAATGCATTTGTCTTAATGCTTTCAAAATGTCCTTTCTCAGAACTCTTGTAAGGGAGGCTGAGTTAACAACCTATTATTATGTACTCCTTACTGAGCTCTTAATAGCTTTACAGTCTCTCAAAGAATACACCTGCTGCTCATAAAAGCATTTATGTTGCTACAGAATTTGGCTGTGTTTTAATATCATGTATTTGCAGTGACCTTGTAGAATCCACACTGATTCTATATTTTTAGGGAAAAAACAACAATAAAGAACATTGTCCATTTATTTAAGTATATTAATGGAAAATTATAAAATAATTTGATTAATGTAAGGGTTCTAATATTTGAAAAGTTGATTTTCAATAATGGTTTCAAATTTATTGGTAATTTTTTATATTATTTGAGATCTATTTTCATTCTTGAAAGTTTCTTATCTCAATTTATATGTGTTGAAAAAGAGGTTTATTTTCACATATGTGTAAATTTTAATTAGAAACTGATGGCTTAAATTCTATTAGAAATATCAACATTTCCACAGAATAACTGAAAAAAGTAAAAATTGAAATTAATGTAGACCTTTTAAAACTTTTTAAAATTAATTAAATTAATTAAAACATTAATTTATTAAATTAATTAAAATTAATGTAGACCTTTTAAAAAAGTCAGAAAAAATCATAAGTCTGTAATGAGAAAATGTAAAATCTTAGCTAAGGCAGTATTCTAAAAGTTCCTCATGGTTGACTACAATATAAATTAATTGGTTTTGGCTGAGTTTCAGTTGGCAAAGGCAAATTGTTTCCCGAACCTGTGTTTGATCCTTCCATTTCACACAAGAACATTTAAGAAGGCAATCAATGCAATAATTATTTCCATATGGCCCTTGATTCTTGTGATTTCATGGATAAACCACAGTAGGTGGATGAAATCTTTCCATCCTATCTAATTTAGTAATGCCTGAATAATGCCTGAATATGTATAGCTATTACAACTCCTGTTATCCACAACTCCTTGGTAATTTTCCTCCTATTTATTGAATTATGCATCATAGCATTTTTCTGTCTCATGTTTAACAAGTTTATACTTTTAAAAGACCACCAGATAGTTCTTTTGATATTTTAAAAAGACCACCAGATGGACTTAGTTCAATTGTTGGCTAGCACAGGAATGAAGGGTTTTATTGCTGTCCACCTTCAACATGGCAAACAGATAGAGGTACCTGCCAGATATATAGTCCTTCTAGGCTCCTAAAACATGCAATAATCAATGATTATTCCAAATCACTATTCTTTACTCTTAAATGTCAAAATGGTTTCTTTGTACCTGTGAGGACTACATTAACAACTAGTCAACTGGTCTTATCTACAGAAACAGGCAACTGACTTGAGACTCAAGTTACTGGCTGTGTAGATCTCAACTGCCCACTTAATTACCTAAAGTGCCAGACCCCTGGGAATTTGGCTGACTTATCCTACTAATTTTATTGACATGGAATTAAAAAAAAGAAGACTACATATAATATAAAAATATTTGTAGAAACCTCAAAAACATGCTGTTGTTTTGGGAGATTAATTTACTAAATAACAAATGCAATTCCATCTACTAACTCAAGGTATATTTTATTATTAAAATATTACTTCTTACTCAAAGTGACAAATGTTTCCAGCAACAACACAAATATCTATTTAATTACGTTAACAACAGCATTGATAATCATTCTAACATTTAATGAGGATGTCCCAGCTTAGAAATCACTTCACATGCATTAACATTTGACCCATTACAATATTGTAAGGTGGATAGAACTGAGGTTTCATGTTACTTTTTTTTTTTTTTTTTTGAGACGGAGTCTCGCTTTGTCGCCCAAACTGGCGTGCAGTGGCCGGATCTCAGCTCACTGCAAGCTCCGCCTTTCAGGTTCACGCCATTCTCCTGCCTCAGCCTCCTGAGTAGCTGGGACTACAGGCGCCCGCCACCTCGCCCGGCTAGTTTTTTGTATTTTTTAGTAGAGACGGGGTTTCACCGGGTTAGCCAGGATGGTCTCGATCTCCTGACCTTGTGATCCGCCCGTCTCAGCCTCCCAAAGTGCTGGGATTACAGGCTTGAGCCACCGCGCCCGGCCTCATGTTACTTTTTAACAAAGCATGCTGTATCTCAGTAATAAGATGAAGTGCTTATGTTCACCTGTTTTGTAAGTCGCAGAAAGCAGCACTGTTTCTTGAAATCCCAATCCAGTGCTTTTATTAACAAAGGGTATTAGTCTGTTCTCATACTGCTATGAAGATAATACCTGAGACTGGGTAATTTATAAAGGAATGAGGTTTAATTGACTCACAGTTCCACATAGCTGGGGAGGCCTCAGGAAACTTACAATCATGGTATAAGGCAAAGAGGAAGCAAGAACCTTCTTCCCATGGTGGGAGGAGAGAAGAGCCAGGAGTAAAGGGGTAAGAGAGCCCCTTATAAAACCATCACATGTCATGAGAACTCACTCACTATCATGAGAACCGCATGGGGGAAACCACCCCCTTGATCCACTCACCCTCCCACTGGGTTTTTTCATTGACATATGGGGATTATAGGGATTACAATTGGAGATGAGATTTGGGTGGGGACACAGAGCCAAACCGCATCATAAAGTCATTCAGCTGGTAATATAGAAGATCCTGTTGGAAACTATAAAAGAATTAGAAACCTCAGTTTAAAGCGCTGCAAAGCTCAAAGTCTTTTCATCTACAGCATAGATATCCTCCTAAACTCAGTATGGTGGTAAAAACTGAAATAGAAATGCAAGTAAGGAAAACTGGTTTGGCCTGTTCTCTACAGTTTGCCTGTTCTCTATAGTTTGCCTTCATAGATGAGCACAGATATGTAAATTAATTGTTGTGATAAAAGAAATAACAGTTTCGGTCTTCCTAATGAGCCTCTTACCTTACATAGTAAAAAGAGAGGTGAATATGTGTCTTGAGGTCATTAGTGTTATTTGATGAAGACTCAGACTCTCAAGAAATACTAACAAAATATAATCTGTTTAAACCTTAATTATTTTTGAACATGGGCAAATCTCATTTTACTTGCAAACGACTTCATTTACAGCACAGTCAATAATGAACCAACAGGAGAGTTGCTGACTTTAGAACATATGAATATATAAAAATCCCTTGCAATTCAGGTAGTCAAGATAATGAGCGCATACAAGGAAAGCAATCCTCATTTTTCTGAAAACTTTTACATTGTAAAAGGTGACTAGGCATACTTGGAAGTTCAAAGCAGTAGGATGTACCTTGTGGGAAAGAAGGACGAAAACCCTTTTCCCTGTTGTTAGGGAAATGTACATGAAATATATCCCAATTCCACTTGATAAAGTCAGTTGAATGACCTCCTTGAACTAGGCTAGGGCAGAACACTTAGTAAAAGTGTGCCCTGGGTGGGGATGCGAATCCAGGAGAAGAGAACCAGATCCCATGCAGTACCAAACACATCCATTCCACCCTCTAACACAGAAGAGGCACGTCGCCCCCATCCCTGGACACGGGGTGCACGAGAACAGTCATCAGATGGTTACTGCCATCACGGCCTGGTGCTTTCTAATGGTCTTAATTCAGGCCATGGAGAAAATACTTTACCACCGAACACATTGCATTTTTATGTTAGACTAAGTACTTTGAATTTCAGAGGTTCTTATACTATGATTAGAATTGTGACTTATTTCAGTATATAGAATGCATATTATTATTTCTTTATTTCTTACGTCTGTGCTTCCCAATATATTAATAAAACAGAAAATATAAAATCTAACATAGTTAATACATAAATCACTTAGTGACATTTAGCTGTATTGCAATACCTCACATTGGGAGCTGCACTGTGTAATAAGTAACACATAGAATTTAGAGCTAGATTTCGTAGGTTCAAATCCAAGCCCTACCGGTAATTTACTGAGTGATCTTGTCATCTGTAAGACTTACTTCATATAGTAGCTTTGAGAATTTTCTTGGTTATTGAGAGTTCTTTATGCTTACAATATAGTAAGCAGTATGAAAGTGTTCACTTTAAAAAAAAAGTTAACTGCAGTGTGTCCTGTTTATACATTCAATTGATTTGTTTTGACTAATCTGACATGTCATTTCAGGCTAAAAAGTCATATATCCTTCCAAAGAACCAGATAATTGTAGTGTTTATTTTGATTAAGTTTTATGTGTGAAGGCAAAATAGCATCAGTCAATCTAGTGACCAAAAAAAAAAAAAAAATGAATCAGTGAACTGTTCCATATTAGAATTGAGGACTGTAAAATGCAGAGTAACGTTTAATCTACTTATTCCAGGTATCTATTATTGCATAATTTTTAAGCCAAAATGCAGTTGCTTAAAAATTATAGTTCGTAAATATTGTATCTCTTGAGTCTACTAGTCAAGGTATTCAAACAGGACAGAGCAGAGGCAGCTCATGTCTGCTTCATAATCTAAACCTCAACTGGGATGGTAAAACAATGGCTGGGGGATGGAACACCTGCAGAATGGCTAGGCATCATCTCATCATACTCCTTCTATTATCTCTCTCACCTCTCTTTCTTGCCTTTCTTCCGACCGTCCCTACCCCTTAACCTTGCCATTTCTGTCTTTCTAAGGCTCCTCTTCCACATGATTGTCTTGGGCTTCCACATAGCGTGGCAGTCTCAGACCAGCCATACCTCATAGACTGCCATACAGAGCTCCAAGACAAAAGTGTAAACTGTCAGTTTTCTTTGAGGCTGAGCCAGGAACTGGCAGCTCATCACTTCTACCCTACTTTATTGGTCAAATCAGTCATAGACTAGATCATATTCAAGAAAAGGGAGCACAGATTTGACTTTTCCATGAGAAGAATGTAATAGAATTTACAACCATCTTTATTTTACCATACTACTTGGTTTTAGGCCTTCATAATATTACATTATTTGCTTTGCTTCTCATTTGTAATAATTTAAAAATATATATTTTCAGTACTGGCTCAAAACAAATTTGTTCATTTTGAATATGCATGACATCCTAAAAACTTGACGTCTATGTAGTAGTTGTGTTTGTATCTGGAAACATTATAGGGTAAAAAACAGTTAATTCATAAAAGTAAATCAAAAGGAGAGAGAAAAAATAAAGAACAAAATTGTGAAAAGAAAGCTTCCACAAATGAGTTTTTCAGTTATTTGAATCTGGACTATGCATTGAGTTGAGCCAATGTATTTACAACAATCAATATATACAGATGAAATTATCCAACTTTGAAAATGAGATTTCTGCCTGACCAAGGAAATAGCAAGCATTACTAGCACCCCAGGCCCCTAAATACATACTCCATGAATATTTAACATGGGCAACATGGGTGACCTCTGCAGAACAGGGCTCTTCACTGTCGTGGAGTTATCTTTTACTCTAAATTTAACTTATGGCTTCATCATAGGTATTTTTCTTTCTTTCCAATTTGATTTTAAAACCAGCGTAGGTTTATGAGTAGATAAATTTGTTCACTCTTTGATAATAATGCAGATTAACATAATGTTTCTGTAAAACAACCTTGCTTTGCCTTGAATTACTCTACTCGCATTTAAAACCATCTGCAAATATTTTCACATTCAAATGTTTAATTTTAAACATCTTATTAGAACTACAGAAACCTTTTGTGTGTGAAGGTGTGGGCTTCAGGAAGCTGTCAATTATTGCAATGTATTTATTAGTATTATATTACTTATAGTTGCTCGGTGATGAGATATTTAGTTCCCAGTTATAGTATCTTGACAAGCCTACATTTTATGTTATTTTATTATAAATCTTGAAGCATACATTTGATATCTTCTGAGGAAATTCAAAATCAGTAATGAAGTTAGATCATTATTTGAAAATGTTGGGTTATTTAGAGCATAATAGGATAATTTTTGAGTCAAGACTATATAACTTACTTATAAAGGTTAGAATCTTTATTTTGGGGAGGAGAAACGATTTCTTGAATGCTTTGTAGCTTTGTATATCAATCTTAACAGATATCTGCTTTCATTTTGAACAAAACAAATATATCTATATCAGATCACAATTAGGGCTTACAAAACAAATATGAAAAAAATTTAAAGTTCCACCATGGTGACAAAATATACTTAAATGGGAAAAAAATGAAAAATAAATAATTACAGATTTTTGTCCCCTGTCCCAAATGAGGGTAAGGAATTCCCATGCTTATATATTTAAATGAATTTCTGCTGGATTTTCAATGCAAGAGGCAGCTCTTACATTACTGTGTTTTGTAGCTGATTTGGACAAATGTATGACTTTACATATATTCACAAATGATACTGTTTTTCAGTGAAGACATTCTTGCAAAATAATTTTTCATATTTTACAAGCAGTTTCCTCTAGTGAAAACTTACCCTTCTTATCTTCCTTATTTACTTTAATTCTGTTGGAAATTCTAGCAACCAAAAGACAGTTTTGGATGCCAGTCAACCAGCATTTGTTCTCTGGTAATTTCTTTTTCAAAGAATTTTATCTGCTACCTTTTATTATTCTTAACCTATCCTATAATCCAATTAGCACTACTGTAAAAAAAAATTCAATGCACTATATTTCTTAAATAAATTTTATTGTGTATAATTAAGAGATACGACAAGTGTGTTCAACCCGCAGCCCACATGCAGCCCAGGACGGCTTTGAATGCAGCCGAATACAAATTTGTAAACTTTCTTATACATTATGAGATTTTTTTTTTTTTTTGGCTACTTTTCTTTTTTTTTAGCTCATCAGCTATCATTAGTGTTGGTGTATTTTATGTGTGGCCCAAGACAATTCTTCGTCCAGTGTGGCCAGGGAAGCCGAAAGATTGGACACCCCTGGTATATGACATGATGTTACGGAATATGCATGATTTTAAAAAGTTACTATAGTGAAGCAAATTAAAATATCCATCATCTAGATTTTTCTTTTTGAAACAAATATTATTTTCCCCACTTTTGTTGTTTTTCAATCCACATCCAAAATTAGATATAATTAATCAAAGGGCCATGCACGTGTTGCCATTCTAGTTTTCTGCCATGTCATTATAATGATTTAACTTTGAAAATGTTCAGTTTGACATTTGGAATAGCATTTATATTTGAATAAATCAACATATGTGTATTAATGTTTCTAAAGATGCTTAGCGTGTTATTTTCTCTCAGTGGCATTTGTTGCTAATGCTAACTTTTATCATCAAAGTTGTTTTCATCTAGCATTTATGTGGCTGTTTTAATACTTGACCTAAACTACTGACATCGGCAGGGATTTGTAAACTCTTCTAAAAATGCTTAAACTAAATGTAATACTCAATTTTTTGGTGGTGTTTTTGTTTTCGTAGAAACGGGGTCTCACTATATTGCCAAGGCTGGTCTCAAACGCCTGGCCTCAAGTGATTCTACTGACTCTACCTCCCAAAGTGCTGGGATTACAGGTGTGAGCCACCACACCCAGCCTCAAATTTTCTTATAATGAATATAATTTTTCCTCTTCATTTTCCCCCTTTCAAATCATTTTATCTACCCTCAGTACTCCAATAAATATGTATTCTTTAAAAGTTTTGCTCTCTGCTATTTATGTTTCTGAGTTTTTTCTATCTGTATATTGTTATTACCAAATTTATACATGATTTTAAAATTCTGGTAAATGATCTAAAACTTTAAGAATGAATGACAAATTCGTTGTTTGACTATGATATACTTTTAATAAATACTATTAAGAAATGTTGGAATGAAGGCACTTTCTTCAGGGCCAAGTATCAAACTTGAAGCATTTAATTTTTAGTTGAACATCATTGTTAATATTTATAGAGTAGTAAAGTACAGAAGAAAAATTTGTAGCTCATCTATCTACAGGTAGGCTACATGAAGATAGCTGAGAAAGTTAAAACTGAATAAATATCAAGAATATGTATTAAAAGATATTTCAGCACATATCTTAGTTTCTGTATAGCATACTGTTTATAAAATATTTTTGGCAAGTAAAATCTTGGACGTTCTCCACAATATTCCTAAGAAAACAAGTACGCTATACTGATACAATATTATTACATTGAACTTGTAGAAGCACTATATGCTAGCAAAAGTAATTTTTCTTATCTCCCATTTGAATCGTCATGAATTTATGCCAACACAGTTTAAATTTCTCTAATAATATTTAAGAATTTAAAAGCTAAACTTATAGAGCAATTAATTCACTCATTTTTAATTCAATCAATTGGACAATATATCATGAGAGCCTACAATATGCTAGGCATACTGTATTAAGCAGTTGGAATATAAAGGTTAAAAAGCAAGTAAACACAACATTTTTTAAGACTTGTCACAGCATCTGCAAATGACCTTTAGGCACAAGTCTATCATTGCCCTGGAATAAATGCACCACCTATTGACAGTTACTCTTAAAAGAAAGAAACAATGCTACATTACATACCTGCTGGATCCTGTAAAACATTTTACATATTATTTTGGTTTATCTTACAACAAACTTGACCCTTTGATATAGGTATAACCTTTCCAATTTTCATAGATGAACTGACTACAACTAGGACTATTGGTCTCATTCTAACACCAGTATTTTCAAAAGATCACACTTTAATAAATAGGCCATTTTCTCCAACAGTAAATATCACCACTATTTCAACCAGTTCATTATCTATATATGTTATCTGTTTTATGAAAATCAATTACAAATGTTTAATTACAGATCAATATTCCTCTATCATCGGTGTACTTCTGTGCCATCTCCTACTACTGTTCAATATTTAATGTTCAGGAATGCATTAAATATTCATTTTAGGTGAAACAAGGTACACATTGGTAGGAATATATGAAAATAGTCATGAATGCAGTTCAAAGTGATTTGGGGTTATCTGCAATTTTGGATTACTGCGAATAATCAAGAGTTGATTGTAGTAAATTATAGTAGTAGAATACTTAATGATACGTCTCTAGAAATGTAGTCAAAAAGTAGTTGTGTACATGGAATAACTACTTCTACATTTTTCTTCCTTATACATATTTGCAATTTTGCCACAGCAGTGGCTAATTTTTACCTAAGAAAAACATTTTAGGGCACCCTACCCACTAGCTTAAACCACCAAGGAACTTCTTAACCCTTTCTACTCACCCCCAACATTAGAAATTCCCTCTTGTGCATTTTAATGAATGCGAGAAAACAACTCTCTTGGTTGCCAACAACAGAACCCAGCTGCCACTACTATTTAATGTTGTCAAAATGCAGAATCTAAGGCAGAGTGGAACTTCCCAACCTCAGAAAGGCAGGAACCAGGAAAGCTAAGTTTATTCAACTTCAGTGACGTTTCTTCGTCATGGGTTCAGTGAAGTTTCTCATCAAGGGTTCAATAATGAAAAGAATTCTATAGTTATTCTAGCTTGCTCTTGTTTCTGGGACAATTGGCCAGCTGCATCTTACGTCACTGGTAGATTACAGTTAGATCTGGTTATTGGAGAATCAGTGTGAGCTGAAAGCTATCCTAATGTGTACCCCTACGTCAAAGGAGCAATTTTAGTAGTTCAGTTCCCAATGATATGTGACCAGAGCTGCAGTAGGTACACCTTATGTTAAATGGCTTAGCAATTCCTTTGTGGATATCAATCAATTAACATTACTAAATACTGACTATGCATCCAGCACTCCTTTGTTTCATTTTGTTTTGTTTTGTTTTTTGAGGGAAATGTAAAGTACATTTTTCAGGAAATTACAGCCCACTTGAGGATGTATATGGACACACATTCAATAAGTAGAGGAGGGGACCAAATGGTATAAAATTAAGTGCTAAATGCTGGTTAGAATCAAATAATTTAAAGATTGTTTTATTTAAGATGTCTAATTTCCTTACTGTGTAATACCTTTAAAATATTGAAATGGCAGTCTTATATTCCTTGGACAGTTTTTATCTGTTGGAAATATAAGGCAAAATTGAGAAATATATAGTCATACTCGAAGATTATAAAACATCTTACAGACACTCTCTAATGAAGAATTTTCTAAAGAGTTTGGTTTCCTCAATTGATATAGCATATTGCTCCTAAAATTCTGAAATTTTACTAATTATTTTTAAACACTTAAAAGAATTCATACATATTGATCTTATATCAGGGCAAAAAAATTTCAACCACTTTCCTGTAGCAGAAATAATTATTTGCAAACCGTTAACAAAATCAGAGAAATAGCCGGGCGCGGTGGCTCAAGCCTGTAATCCCAGCACTTTGGGAGGCCGAGACGGGCGGATCACAAGGTCAGGAGATCGAGACCATCCTGGCTAACCCAGTGAAACCCCGTCTCTACTAAAAAATACAAAAAACTAGCCGGGCGAGGTGGCGGGCGCCTGTGGTCCCAGCTACTTGGGAGGCTGAGGCAGGAGAATGGCGTGAACCCGGGAGGCGGAGCTTGCAGTGAGCTGAGATCCGGTCACTGCACTCCAGCCTGGGCGACAGAGCCAGACTCAGTCTCAAAAAAAAAAAAAAAAAACCAAAATCAGAGAAATAATAAAAAAAAAAAACCACCACATCTCCAATCTATTTATTTAAAAATTTTAATGTTATATTAAATGATACATTAAAGCATAATAGACAAATTATAAACTATTTAAAATGAAAAACACTGAGATCCTCACATATCTAAAACTGTGAAATATGACCAATGCAGGAAAACAAAGTAATTAGAAGGAATGAGCAAGTGTAAAATCAAAAATTAATGAAATAGAATCACTAATATTTGATCTGAAAATCAAAAGCTGGTGTTTTTAAAAGATTGATTAAATAAACAAGCTTGCCTAAAAAATAATAGGAAATGTTATTTACATATGGAAGAGATTTTTAATACGACAAGACTATATGTAAATTTTTATCAATAAATATAAAACAAATATAATTTTCTGGTAATTAGCAAAACTGAAGAAGAAGAAGATCTGAATATAGCATAATATAACTTTAAATGATAGTCAAGTGTCTACGACCAACATGGTCCATTTCAATTAAGTTTTCGAAGAACAGATAATTCCCATGTTGTGTCAGTTATTCCAGAACATTAATAAGTGGAAAGTTTCGCAATCCATTCTCTAAATATAGTATAACCCAAATATCGCGAGACTGAAAAAAGAAAACTGTAAGCTGAGATAACTTGTAAGTATATGCTTAAAATTTTTAGCCTGAAGTATTATCATATTGAAATCAAAGTTGCAATAAAAATTCGAATATGTTATGAACCAGTGTTAACAGGAAAGGTTTATCTTAGGAATGCAAAGCTAGTTCTGCCTAAGTATATACTTTTTTGAGAAGAAAAATGTAAAATTCACTTTGCAACAGATAAATTGTTTTCTAACATCCAGAATTCATTTCACATTTTAAAAACAAAATACAAACAAAACTACAATGTAAGAAGAAAAACTCCTCAACTAGACATCTGCCAGAAACCTAAGTCAGACATAATTATATTTAACTATAACACAATTAGAAGCTGTTCAATTAAAAAAGAAAAGAAAAAGTTTCTGCTTTTACCGTTACTCTGCAATATTGTGCTAAAGCATTGCAATAAGACAAAAAAAAAAAGAATTTTTTTTTTGTTCCCACAGTAAAATATTATACATAGAGTTATATAGGTCCTATATACTTTTTTTGATATATTTAGGTATTATAAGGTCTCTGTTACTATAGTGACTAAAATATTTAAAATGTAATTGTAACTGGTCATTGCTAGTATACAGGAAAATCACTGATAATTTTATGTGGACTATGTAACTGACTTCTCTTGATTACTTCTAAATTTTTTTTAAGTTAATTGTCTCAGAGTTTCTAAGTAAACATTTCCAACTAGCAGAGAGAAAACGATGATTTCTTTCATTCAAACTTTAAGAGAGACATTTTCTAAGTATATTTAAAAAACTGTTATTTTTAAGTTTTGTAAGATAATTAAGTTATGCTTTACAAAGAATGTTTTTCTATACTTTGTGATTTGACTAGAGTAGAGTAAGATTTTCTCCAATGAGTTTTTAAAAAGGAGTAGATTAAAACTTCAGATGAATCAAGGCAACTTAGAAACAAGAATAAACATGGATGAGTTTTTATAACTATAAGCTCTTTTATCATTATTCCTATTTTACAGAAGTGGTATAACTCAGTTCAGGGGTTCACACATAACTCATTCTGGTACTCTATTTTGTAAATTTTGAACTGGAGTGCACTCAGAGTTGATAACTATTCAGGGATTGATTTATTCTAATTAAATGCTAAAAGGGACTGAAGAGAGCTGGGCACAGTGGCTCACGACTATAATCCTAGCACTTTGGGAGGCCAAACCAGGAGGATCACTTGAGGCCAGGAGTTCGAGACCAGCCTGGCCAACACAGTGAAACCCCGTTTCTACTGAGAATACAAAAATTAGCCAAGTGTGGTGCCTTGTGCCTGTAGTCCCAGCTACTTGGGAGGCTGAGATGGAAGAATTGCTTGAACCCCAGAGGTGGAGATCATGCCACTGCACTCCAGCCTGGGCAACAGAGCAAGACTCTGACTCAAAAATTAAAAAAAAAAAAGTAGACTGAAGAAGAAACCAGAATATTCACATATTAAATATACAGAAGTCTGCCCTTTCCAAGAACAAATATATTGATGTTTGCCCCTACAGAGCTTGAGAATCCACATTAGTAATCAGAAGACTGAAACATCAAAGTAGAGATATGAAAATATTAAGGACCCTTTCAACCAGAATATGATGACTATGTGTACCCAGGTAGAACTCATTTTTAAAAGGACCAACAGCTGGGTTCAGTGTCTATTTCCTTTGGAAAGTAATTGTCAAATGCTGACCAAATGTAGTATTCAAACTTTTCTTTTTTCAGAACCATGTGAAATACCTTCCTTTAATTCAAGTAAAAGACTTTCAGCTTTGCTAATGCCGTAGTTTAGGCAATAAGATTTTTTGAGAGCCTTTCAAACTTTAGGTTTTTAGGCCCCGCAATTCTTGATTTATCCTGGCACAATATCCTTCTGCAGATAATAAATCATGTTCTAAATGTGGTTTTAATGTATTTATTTTTGTTTATTTTGAGAGGATTATCCTGGAAACATCTCCACAGTCTGATGAATGTGAGTGTATATATTTGTGAGTGTGACAGAGAGGCAGGATGAGGAAGTCAAACAAAAATGGAGAGAGAGAAAGGATGTAAATGACTTAGATGACTTCTAGCAGAACCATTAATATCTATTTTTTGATGTTATTTTGTTTCTCAAACAATCTATAGCTTCAGTCCTCTAGCCAGTAGAACAAGAGCTTTACAACTATCTTAATTAAATCATCCCCCAAAAAAGAAAAGATTTGAATAGTAGAGTATTATTATTATTATTATTACATATTAATAGCACTTGCACCTATTCCTGTTATTTTCAAATGGGTATGACTTAAAGCCAGGAAGTTACCTTTATACATCAAAACTTCTAAAAGAATCTCCTGGACTTTATTAAACAAATTCTATTCCCAGGCTTGAACCATAATACTATATTCCATGCAAGATTGGGTGATTTATTTGCCTCCTATATTACTTAATATCTGCCTATATGACATAAAATCAATAGAAAATAAAAATAAAGGCAGCATGCATGGATTTGTTAACCTTAATAGAAATAATTTTACCTTTGAAATGTATATTTAAACATTTGGTGTTGAGAATTTTTTTCCAGTTGAGGAACTAGTTGTTCATATAAACATAGTCTAATGATTAGCCAACAAATCATTACTATAGTGGTCCATAAGCTGTGTTAAAGTTACTTCTAGTGTATAGATGGTTGAGAACATAAAGTGTGGAAAAAAACTACTTTGGCTCAGTCTAATCCATAGACATATATACTCGGGACATATTTGCTTAAATGGGGTGTAGTGGAAAAAGCAAAACTTAGATGGAAGCCAAGTTGTGTGACTTGCTTTGCTAATTTGCTTATTCTTTCTGGACTAATTTGATCATAGATAAATGGAAATAAAAATATTACCAGTTCTTATTTCACAAGACTATTATGAGGATTAAATTTTTAAATGTGTGTGAAAACACCTTGTAAATTGTAAAGCTCTACATAAATCATTGTTATTATGATTGTTGTTATGTCTTTAGATATATATGTCTAGAGAATAACTTAAAATATAATTTTAATCATATATTTAATCCAATTAATTTAAAATTAAAAATAAAAGAGGTGACACCTTTTAGAAATCCCAATAGGCCCAAAGACTTTAGGAGAAAGCAAACCAGCTAAAAGATGACCACTGTGCTGGTCTATTGAATCTATTCCCATAAACGGAAATGGTAAACCCAAGAGAGGGTGATGAGGAGTGGTGACGATGATTCACAGCAGAAGGGAAAACACCTGCATTTCTGACATTAAAAAAATATCGAATTGAAATGCTAGGTAGAACTTTGGTGATTACGTAAGCTACACCTAAAAAAGTGCTCTAGAACCTTATACATACCATGAGATACAATGAATTCCTGTAGAATGAATGAGTCTTCTAGAGGAGTAAATCAAAACCTAAAAGGTAATTTGACAGAGTACATAATAGAAGCAGAATCAAGATAACATCCAAGACAGGAGAACTCTAACCTAGAATTCTCTCCATGCGGTCTTCTATCGATACAGATCCTGTTACGTCTGACTGTAGAAAGATATACCATAGGGTCTGAACACCTGAGCCTATTTCTTTTCACTAAGTTATAATTTTCAGACTGAATGCTAACAGGTTCCAGACTCTAGCAAGAGGATCCCTTTTAGTTACCATAAAAACTTGACACCTCTAAAAGTTGACACCTATAGAGATAAAGCTAACTTCAGTATTTCTGGTAAATGAAAGGTTCAGTGTGACAATATGATTCCCAGAAAAGCCTTCATTCTCAGCATCTTGGAAGGATCAGTACCTAAATGTAAGTGCCAGGGTCTTCCCATGGGAAAAGAATCATAAGTAAAAGTCAGTATCTCTAGAGAACAGTATGTGCCTGCCCTGTTTGACAGTGCTCTGTGTTCACACTATTTGGTTCTGAACTATTATTTTAATTCGGATACAAATATATCAAACAGGAATTGTATATGTGTTTTATTTTAGAAAATGTTACAACTAAAAATGTGTTAAATTTTGTTGCTTCTCGATGATTTTTTCCCACAATTGGTGCTATTTTCTGTGCTCATCCAAGAAGAGGTCATGCCACAAGCTGTTTCACTTTCAGCCAGCAAGCATTAGTGCACAAGATGGCCAGTGCTCTCAGCCAGTGAGCATCCACTGCACTATTCACGGTTCAGTTGCTTTGCAGCCCATGGGACTATGCCTTTGGAGGTTCATTTTATGCCATTTATTTACTCCCTGATACCATCTCTTAATCCACAAAAATGTGCAAGTAATAGTTCTGGATCTGCCACAAAAAAAAATTTTAATCATATTTTTTGATATTAATAAGTACTTAGAACCAATTAATAATACATTTTATGAAACCTTATGAAGTATAACTATGGCAGTACTTAGCATGAAATCTGTAAGGTTAAATTATATATTTGAAAGAATGTGCTGATATTGAGTTAAACATGAAACATAAGAAGTTATAAGACAACATAACTAACAAAGAAGAAAGTAGAAAGAAGAAAGAAAATTTATAGTAAGAACAGATATCAAATATAATAGATTAAAAAAATAGGAAAAAGCCAAAAATGTCTTTGAACCTCTGGAAAGCTTGATCATGAAAAAAAGAAATTACAAAAATAAATAATATTAAGAATGAGAAGAAGAATTTTATTACAGATTCAGCAAAGATGAGAAATAGAACTTTATGAACAATGGGATGTGTTCCCTAGCTGAGTTGAAGATTTACGTGTCATACCACTAGCAGTGCCATCATGGTACAAACTCCAGAAAAGCATGCCAACATACCCTATCTAAACTATTCAAAATTCAGCCTGCCAGGATGGAGAAAACATCTCAATGGCTCTGTGGCAAAGTGTGGTCTCTACCTGGTGACAGCACCTTTGAATTGGAGTTGATGCATCAGCAGAAAGGCAACTGGCCAAAATTCTGGGACGATAGTGTCCTACCTATGCATAACATAGATAAAAGCTAACTTCGTTTCCCAAGAGCTTAAAAACACCAGGAGGAGAGAGGTCTGCTGTGTACTGTGAAGAATTCTTGTGACTGCTTCTTCCTGGACCCTCTTCCTCATCATGTCAGCAAGCTGCAAGACATAAGACAAGGCAGCAGCACTCACCAGTGGTGAGTGATTCAGGCTGAAGAACCCTTTAAGTACACTTGCTACTGTTGGATTTTTATTCCAAGGATTTAGCTGCAGGTACACTTTTGTATGTAACAACAAAAATGCTAAAAGCTGCCTACAAAAGGTGTCCTTTATTCCCTATAACTTTACTGAATAGGAAATTACTATTTAGCTATCTTTTGGGGAAGCAACAAGGATAAGACGTGTAATTATCCTGGGGCCATTCTAAGAGTAAACTTTTGAACCATATCTTCTCTCTTTTGGGATAAGACTAAATGCTTTTTTTCATTGCTTTAAAGTTCTTATCTCAGTCATCATTTCACATTGTGAAACAGCACTCAAAATGCACCATAACTCTTATGTTGTAGAAATTCTGTGAAAAGTAGCATATTCTCCTCTTGTATATGAGATTGAAAAATCCAAATGTTCTAGAAATTCCTGCCAGAAACAATATCTTTTTTTCTAATAGCTCACAAGAACTTTTTCTCCACAACATGTGTTTTAAGCCACCTAATTATAAATGCCTTGATATGAGCAAGCTCCTACATTTAACCCCTAACAGCTCATTGTCACCACCGATGATTTATAGACTTTATTTCCTTGTATTTTATGCTAGGTTGATAAATATTTATTTATTTTCTAATCTTAAAATCACCTAGAGATAAATATAAGTTGCAGTTTTTTGGTATTGTCTTTTTTTTACTTAAAATATTGCTGTTCTTAACTCATTTTTTTCTTTGTACTTTATGTTTAATACGCAGTTTTATTATTTGGGGTATAAATGGCAAATTCAGTTCTTTAGCTAGACACAGAATAACCATATAGCATATAAAGTTCTGACAAGGAAGGTCATAAAGTTTAAAAATGATCCTTAAGATAAGACCTTTTTCTGAAAAGTAGCTTAAGAGAAATGATTTTCATAGTTCTAAATCTTAAAGCGTCACCAGCAAATACATGAAGTAATGTATTACACATTCTCCATATGTGTACATTTTCATACCTTGTCTTGTTAGTTGGGAAGTTCTCCTAAATAACAATGGTTTTCAGGCAAACACTAGATGAAATTTTGATGGGAATATTATAGACAGAATTTAAACATCAAATGGATGATTCAACTAGTGACCTTGAAAGTCATTTTTCATCTCTGAAAATCTCTAGGTTTCTTATGAGAATGGTGGAAATTAACTTGAGGGCCTGTTGACCTAGCTTGACCTATGGCTTTTGTTTACACAAATGCATTTTTTTCCAGATACCCTATTAAAATATCATTGTAAAGTTATTGAAAAATAACACCATACAAAAACAGTGTAGGTTTAATTTGTCCCCACTACCAGCATATTGTGGACAATCTCTTACACAGACAGGTAAAATGAACTGTCCTGTTCTGAGGTAGTGGGCAACAGAGATCATGTAACAAACCCTGACTGCCTAGATCATCCAGAAAGCCCTGGCAAGTTCACTTCCATTTAGTGAAGTGAGATAATTTGGCAATTCATGCAAGAGACTGAGAACCAAGCCTCAAGCCCTGCCTGATTCTGCAGGTGTGGTAAGTCTTTCATGCCTTTCTGTGTCTCCAGTGCTTTTCCATGGGCAGATTATTTGTAAATCTACTTCACAATCACTATGTAACTAATATATGTTTAGAAATAAACTCTAATACTTAGGGGAGGAGTCAATTCTCCCTTACAGGAAACAATTCATCTTTTTATTTCCTAAATTTGACTCAATTTCCGGTTTTACTACTGGGGGAACACTGAAGTACAGCACAAAGTAATCGACTTCAGGATGAAAGATTTCAAACTTTAAAAAGCAATTAATGTATTTCTCCTTTCACCCACAGGTCTACCCACGGATAGCGCCGGCATTTTGGCACTACCTGCGGGTAGAAGTGAGTAGCTGGTACTTGAATTCTCCCACCTTTGCTCCTTGCACTCTGCTGGTGTGGTCTGATCTGATGTGCCCGTTTTGCTCAAGATGCAGCTGCCATTCTATGTAAACATATTCTCACACCACCACCATTTCTTAGAGTTGGGTCAGGAATCTAAATCACCAAAAATACAAGTGCAGTGTATATAAGACTAATCATCTTTCTTAATAAATTTCCAAATAGGACCATATCATATGCATCGTTGTGATAAACAACTAAATGCCAAATTATGGAAAACCATGCTGACACTACTTTGTAATCAATACTTTGAGTATTCAGAGCATAATTCCTCAATTAAACTTTGGAATGTTTCTAGGAAAAGGTAGAATAACTCCATTTCATTTCCTTTCTCCTTTTTTTCTGTCCCCCAGGAACATGAGCAGCTGACCTACTCTTCCACAAGGTCCAAAGCCCCCAGTGTCATCATCACAGGTCTGAAGCCAGCCACCAAGTATGTATTTCACATCCGAGTGAGAACTGCAACGGGATACAGTGGCTACAGTCAGAAATTTGAATTTGAAACAGGAGATGAAAGTAAGTTTCACGCAAGGATATACAGTAGGATATGAATTTAGTATCATTGCAATTTGACCTGATATTTAAAAACCGGGTTTCCCATGTTTTTAATAGTTCATTTAAATTAGAGTGTTTTCATGTAAATACTCACACAGTCATTTCAGTTAATATTTTGTGCTATCATTAAATGCTTTCATGAAATTCCTTACTCTACCACCATTGTAATATGGCCAAAATGTGGCCCTTTATGCTATTACACAGAGTCTTTATGGATGCCTAATAGTTCACCAGTCCTGGCATCATGATATGATCCTAATGAAAACTTGGAAGAGAATAAAGCCATGAACAAATGATTTTAGCAATTCAGAATTGTGCAGCTTTGGCTTTTTATCTCAGGTCAATAAAAACAGTGGTCAGGAGATGAACACCAGGGACATGTACATTATAAGTTTAAGTACGGATACATGGGCTCCATCAGAAACCCACGTTAATTCCGGAGCCTCAACATGCTGCAAACCAAAATGGGAGGTAAAGGGAGTGAGATGGTCCAATGTCATGTAACATCAGCTTTGAGGTCTTTTATTCATTCTAAATCCAGCTTTACCAGTGAACTCTTTTTGGCCTTCAGAAATCCATCTTACTGCTCTCTTTGTGAGAATAGTAGGGATTGCTTTTGCCAGACATCTCTATGAAAAAGTGTCCAAATATATAAGAAAAATCTGTTTCCATCATTGTTAAAATACTGTATTAACATAATAATTCCATAAAAGTAAATTTATTATACTAATTCCTTATAGATAACAATAATAATAGATAGCATTTATTGAGCCCCTAAAAATGCCTAAAATGACATGAAATATTTTACATGGGGTTGTTCATTCAAACCTTTCAACAGCCAGTGAGACAAGTATTATTTTTGTAATTTTACCTATAAGAAAACAGAAACCTAAAGGAGTTGAACAATTTGCCCAAATTTAAGCAACTGGTACGAAGCTAAGCTAAAATTTGAAGTGGAAGCGTGTTTTATTCAAAGGCCTATGCTGTTAGCTACTCCACCATCCTACTACATCTTATCATTTGTATTTTTATGAAGTGTCTTTTGTAAGACCATGAAATAGGCCGTAGTTTCTCAGTTTATTACTCCCTCAAAATGAAGCTACTTGGGTTTCAGATCTGTGACAGAAGGAATATTTTTGTTGTTTTACATTGATGAATAGTATTCACACATAAGAACTTCTTTGTTACAATTACATCTAACTACAAAGGGAGAAAGTGCTGATATATTTAAGTAAGAAGGACCCCAGCTTAGGGAGAATGAGTAACCTAATTAATAAAAAGAATACTTGTGACTTGAGTGTTTGTATCAGTATTAGTCATTTGAATTTCTGCTGGAGACTATTGACTTTTTAAACTAGAGAGAAAATTATTGGGAGTAGAGTATAATGATCACAAAACATAGATCCACAATGAAATCTGTATAAAAATATCAAAAGATTTGTCCCTGTTATGTCTTTTTCACTGTTTGTTTGTTTGTTTGTTTGTTTGTTTTCCCTGCCCACTTGTCAAACCTTAGCCTAGGTATAAAGCTAAGGATACAGTCCAAGGAAAGTTTGGTCCGAGATAGTCGAATCATTGTCTTTTCTAGGCTGTGTTTCTTTTCACAGCCTGGAAAAGTTAATAGCCTTTGCACTTCTCTTGTTTTATTTCACAGATTTAAAAAATTCACCTGACTTTTAAAGTGTGACATTGTTGAGTGTTGCGTTTTTAAGTCAGAAACGCACTCTCAGATAAACTCATAGAGCTAAATCTAAATAAGTCATTTGTGTTCATTTGGGACTTTTAGAGAAGGTCATCTAGTGTAATACTAAAAAATTCTGATTTAAATATTAACAGTTTGATTTGGTTTTAACTTTAGATTTCAACTCACTGTACTTTGAGGACAGTTTCTTCAGACGTTCTGTGATAAAAAGAAAGGTCTCGTACTCACAAGTGACTCAGTACAATTCACTCATTCAACCAACATGTGTAGAACAATTAATATGCGCCATACTCGTATGAGGCTCTGGGGATAAAAAAAAAAAATAAGAAGAGCTAATAGCGTTTCAGTCTATATTTCTGGGAGGAAAATAAAAAATTTGAATAAAAAGTACAAGATTAGTGACGTGTACTATCATAAAAATACACAAAGGGTACGGTGACAGCATAATGAACACGGCTAGTCCAGCACACGTGAGTGGTGAAAGGCTTCTGGAGGGTGAGGGACTGGGACTCTTTCTTGAAAGAATAGTCATGGAACAGAAAAAGCATAAAGGCCTCTAACAACATAAAATATTGAAAGAGTAAATAATTTGTTGTGGCTGTGGTGAGGAGATACGAATGGCAAAATGGTGATAGATGAAGGTGGAGAGTTACACGGGTCAAACCAAGAGCACTTTCTAGCCATATTAAGGGCATTTGCATGTATCCAGAAAATATGCCGGATCCACTGGTGGATTTGAATCCTGGATTAATATGACTAGTAATACGTGCAAGACTCTATGCTGAGCAATTTACACATATTACCTCATTTAATTCTGACAAGATTATGCCTCATTTTAGAAACTTATGTAGCTTTACCGGAATCTGATACCTAGTGAGTGGAGGTACAAGATTAGAACCCTAGAACTATCTGACAATGGCAGCAGAAGATGGTGAAAACTGTGTTCTGAATTACTGATTCATGAATGCCATGAAAATGACTTTGGTTAAAATCTTGAAAAGATAAAATGTCTGAGAAGAACCTGAAAATAATATATTTGTCTAAACCTGATGTTTGAGAACATAGAATGGCTCCTAAGTCAATTTACAGTCTAAGGGAAAATAATTTAAAGGATCGTTTAAAAAAAAAAAAAACCTGGTTAGCTTTAAATAGCATTTTCAAAGCCTGCTGTGTATACCCAGGAGAGAATTTCAGTGAATAATGCTATAGTAGCATGTGGATAGGTTTCCCATAAATTCAAGGATATGATGATGTGAATCCCAACTGTTGGCATCCATCTTTTTCTCTCCATACCCTCCTGGCTCTTCTTTAAATTTTTATAGCCTTTGTTTCTCAAGTAGTGCCTGAATTATTGTAATGTCAGCTTTATTATTAAGTTCTCTCTTGTGTATTTCACTTAATTAACTTTATAATACATTCATAGAGATGAGGTATGGGTTGGAAAGGAGTGATCTCATTTGGTGATCTGGTTCAAATTTTTGAAATTAAACAAAATTAAGTAGTTTATAATTCAGTTCTTTTTAGTCATATTATTTTATTTTGTCCAAGTTTGACTTTGCTAATGACCAAGGCAATAATATAATTATGAAATAATTCCTTTTGAAAATCATAATGTTCTTAACAGGCTACTTGTGCTACAAACATAGTGGCATCTGAAGAAAAATTATGGCGACCCTCTTGCACTTAGAGACTACTGCTTGGTTCTTTTTCAGTCTCAAAATATGCTAGTGGAGATTCTCTAACTGGCTGACAAATGCTAAGATTACCAATTATCACTGTTAGCATCGTAAAATAAGTCTGCTTGAACTAGAGCTATTGGTTTCCCATCTACCTAAATCTATAAAACATTCCTTATTGCATATATGTATACAGAGGTAGAAATATAGACAGACTGATTGATAGACCAAATTGACTGATATATAGTCAGAAAATTATTTCCTGGTATTTCAATGTTCGCATTTTATGGATCCACTGATATCTTGCTGGGCTAAGTGTACAGTTAATATTATGTCCACTAACAGCATTTATTGAGTGCCTACTGTGTACTGGCCTTATTATTAGGTACTGTACTTGATTGCCCCTACTTTTTTAAAATAGATTTATCAAAACCACAATAAAATTACAGAATCAGTAGTAAGAAAGTAAGAATATAAAAATACTTCATGTGGATTTTCTTGGAAGATAGGTGGAAATTAGGTGTTAGAAGCTAGTAAGAATTTTCTCAATATTAAAATAAAATCTACATTATACCCCAAAGCATTAACCGTAACACATATCCACACACACACAAGTACAGTCTTATTTGGTCAAGTACAGTCTTATTTGGCTTATACAGCTGTAATAGCAAATTTTAACTACCTCAAATTTCTTATTATTTCTGAGCTTATTTTCTGGGCCTTTCACTGCTGAAAAAAATGAGAATCAAAATAAAAAATTGTTGACATCACCAGTAATATTAGCCATAACTTATAAATTGCTTGGAAAAAAAAACATGTTTGATACATTTTAACAATAATCCTGTTAAATTATACATTTTAAAAAGTAATAAAGATAAGGAAATCAAACTTTTGTTTTTATTTAAAACACTAGCAAGATTTGTATAACATTAAATTCCATTTTATAGTAGCAGTAAGTAATTTTTCATGTGCAGTTTTAAAACCAAAATAAAATGTATTCTGCTAGATTGTAGCCAGCTTGAACTTTCTGCTTAAATACTAAAAAAATAACTTATGAGCTATCAAAAGGGAACAGAATCCATAGCTTAAAGCCAGTGTTTGAAAGAAAATTGGAATTTTACATGTAGTAATTGGCAATTTACCTCTTCCATTGCCTTAATAATTATCTAAATGACCCATGAGAATTGATACATTGCCAACATATAAGCAATGCATTCCTTTTTCCTGAAAAGATTAATTACAGCTTACATTTTAACAACATGTAAATTTAAGTTTTCACCTGTAGGCTGCATAAATCAGTTTTGTAGCAGAAAAGGCATATCTGTCAACATTTTAAAATGTATTATTTACCAAAAGTAATAATGATGGACTAAATTTATAGCACATAAAATAATCATATAAAAATCATTATAATCAACATGAACAAACCAAACTATAAAATAATTACATTATAGTGGGTATTTCAAAATAAAATCTTACGTCATGCCTTATATATTTTTCAACAAGTGGTATGTATGTAGATACAAATGAATAAATGTAACCACTTAATTATTTTGAAAATATACATAAGATTTAGCTGTTTTAGTATGGTTGACATATAAGAAATTTGGCTTGTTTTAGCAATTTGTAGGTAGGAAATGATCCTAAAAAATAAGATGCAACGTTACGTTTCAGTTTCTTCCTCCCTAATCCATGTTTATGTCCCTATTTGATTAATTTGTCTAAATTCCATTTGCACACTTAAAAATTCTAAATCGTTGCATATGTTGTATTGAATAGAATGTTAATTTCTCAGCAAGATATCAGGTCCCCCTCCAAATGTAATCCAAATTGACATCATTTCTATTGATTTTTCCAAGTTAACGTATTCTCTGGAAAAATTAGATTATTTGGATGCTTCATGAACAAAATAATCTGTATCTTCATCATATCTAAGATTCTTCTATGACTTCCAACTGGAGTATTCAGAAAATGATCCCATTACAAATAGTCACTGTAGCTTACATGCTGCCTTCCTCAAGTGTTCTTGCCAGCAAGAAATCATCACTCCTTCCTTGGAATTTCTAAATATTTTATTGTTCAAAGGCGTAATTCTTTACTAAGTTGTAAACTCATTGAGATAAAAGAACTATAGTCTGTATATCTGTGTGTCTCAAAATGTCTTACACACAGGTTCCAATACACATGTCATCAAATAAATAAAGAAAATATGATTTACAAAAATACTAAAGAATAGTATGTTGCCTGCCAGGTCAAAAAGAAAAAGAAATACTAAAATATTAAATATTAGTATTAAAATACTAAAGAACAGTACGTTGCCTACCAGTTCAAAAAGAAAGAATCGGATAATTTTATTTGCCATAGATGAGCAATATTGCTTGCTTTATTTTGAGTAACAAGCTATAACTGGCTTGAGTCATGAAAAAACATAATATATGCAAGTCTAGCTACAAATTAATCATTAATTCTAAATTTGGGGGGCATTTTAGGTAGGGTAAAATGACAATTTTGTTGTTAACACATTTTCTTCCTTAAACTCTTTTATAAAAACCTCCATTATGTTTGATCCGGTCTGTTGAAGCACAGTCTGTACTGTTTCAATTACTTAGGATGAAATTAGCTACATCATTATTAACACCAGCCAGAAATTTTGGAATGATTATTAATGGTAGTGCATGAAGCAGAAAGAGGACCAGCTGACCCTGGTAGAGTAATAAAAAAGTTAATTAATCAAGCAGGAGGCAGATTTCATATTTATGAGTCTACCCAGAGGAGGACAAATTCCAGTATATAAGACTTTAATTTAAAGTAATCTCCAATCAATAGCACACTTTCAACACTGGCAGCCATAGCCATCTAAATGCAAACATCAGTGGAAAAGAGGAATTTTCTAGCAGTTAGGGTGTCTGAATATAAAGTGGCCTGTCCCATAAGTTGACGAAGGCCCCTCATAATAAGAATTTGTGCTGAAGCTAATTGGGAACCTGTTTAGCATGTGATAAAAGAAATCCCTGCTTTGTTTAGAAGGTTGTGATACAAGTTTAATGTAAGTTCAAACATTGAGATTTCATAACAACATATTTGTGACTTCTAATTATGTTCCAAGCACTTTTTAAAAATCTTTTCTGGTTACCAAAACACTATAGCCTTTGCAGAAGATACTATTATGCCAATTTTACAGATCAAGAAAGTAAAGCATAATGAAGTACAGTAACTTAACAGTACCCACAGGTAGTAAGCATTGGAATGGGGTTATTATGGCATTAGGCCCTTTTCATACTAATGCTTAGAACCAAAACTGAGTTCCCTTTCTGCCCATTCAGTACTTTCACTCTTCTTATTCACCTAGTCATTACTTATAATTTTCTACATGATTATTTTTTATTATTACCTCCAATTCATCACCCTCTCTTAATTACTTATATTTTGCCTTAGCATAATGTGTCTTTGAATATAAGCAGATTTTCAGAAGACTATTTATAAATCTCAATGCATCAAGTTCACAGTGCTGTGCAGTGTTTTAATGCATATTTCTGTGTTAATGTACACATGGTAGACCAAGTATAACACTCCAAAGAGGCAAAATAAAGCAGCTAGTATGATTTACTTAAATATGCAGGGTCTTGATGAAGAGTAACTGTTTGCACAGAAAGTGGAAGTCTCCCTTTAAGAAAGACTGAATTGACAAAAATTAAAAAAAGATTTTATTTCAATTATGCCTAGATCAAATAAGGATTTTAAATGATAGGAACCAGGCTTATGTACCATAAGACAGATTGAAGGCCTTAATATGCAAAATATTAAAGATCATAACTTTGCTAAATGAGCTGGAAAGAAAATCATTAACTATTAACAGGTACTTAGATGTTGTAAAATGTGCATATCAAAGGGCAGTGTTACAGTGTGGCTCATATTTAAAACAAAAGTAACAAATAGCAGTGGATGTATTTCTTAATACAGAAAGTGGCTTATTTTTAAGGCAGTAACACATAGCAATGCATGTAAAATATTATTTCTTTGGTATATAAACCATCAACCCTTGACTGGAAGTTTTTACAAGATCAGGGAACATTTCTTTTGTTTCCTTTTTAAAAAGATTCTCATTTGTGTATGCTGTGTGAATTTGTTCTCTTAGCACATTTTAGGTAGTCAATACAGTATTATTAACTATAGTCACCATGGTGTACCTTAGATTCTTAGAACTTATTCATCTTATAACTGAAGACTTGCACTCTTTGACTAATATTTCCCCATTTCTTTCTTAGTTTTGTACCTCTTATATTGCTTTGCATGCACCTGGCAAATAGAAGGCATTCAATTAATTGCATATGAATTAATATTATCCAATAAATACACAATACTCAGTATTTATAAATACTCAATGTTGCTTCAAACACATTACATGTATTTTATTATTCTACCTATATATTTTTAGTATTTTATTTTTGTTTATTTTGTACATATATTAATAACAAGCAGTCTGCTGAATGCTAAGGAAATGAAGGAGATAATATATGGTCTCTGTCTTCAGGAAGCTTATCACTAAACCACACTAGAGATAAGAGAGTTCCTGATTTATGTCATTCCCAAAGTCTGATTTTAATTTGACTTGATATGAGATGGATTTTTTTTTCTATCAGCCATCATATAAATTGCTTGAATTTTTCTTTGAAGCTATTTGACTTTACAACCTTGAATTCTTAAAGAGAGCAAAAATGGTCCTTAGGTATTTCAAATTGCCCCAGATTTAGTGAAAAATATATTCTCTATGTAACACTTAAAGAGTTAGAGCCATTCTTCAGACTACACAAATCAGCTTTATTGACTTATATTTTGATGTGGCTTTTCAAAAGTCGTATTTTAGTTGTCAGAAAAACATCAAGGGCAAAGTGAAGAAAACCTAATTTCTCATTATATTAACAGCAATATGGAGACCTATCCAGAACTGCTGGTATGATTCTTCATTGTGGTTGACCACTCACCCTCATCTGTTGCATGGTCATGCACTAGGCTCAAGTAGGGGATAGGAGTATTGTGTTGTTCAGTAAGTACTGATAGAATGGTGTTTGAAAGCATTAGGGGAGCTCTAGCTGGTTGTAGAGTATCATAGTGATGATATATAAAATATGGTTCTTACAGGGAAAGGGTAGAAACACATGATGCCGGGACGAAGCTGTCCTTTGGGAAGTCACAGGCTAGAAGGATGACATAACACAGGGTTTTGGTTCCTGTTGTAATTGTATGTCCTGGTCAAATTCTATCCACATGATAATCCATTATTTTTCAGAGCTGAAAAAAAATCTGAGAATTTAAAGAAAGAGTTGTAAAAATGTCCAAGTCAGGTTAAAAGTAATTCATATAAAATATATGAATATTAAATATTATATGTTTATGTCAAAACGTAAAAGCATAGTTGGAAAAAATTTAATTTGCCTGGTGCCACTCTTCAATAAAAAACATTTTAAATTATCTAATGTAACGTCTTCTAAATTTGTATTAGCCCAATGCAAAACAGCTGTTTGTGCTTTATTTCACCATCAAGTCACAATACGGAATGGACAAATGTTTATAAAATAAACCCAGCCAGTTCTACAAAGGCCTGTATGAAGAATTAAGAAGCAGCATAAGTATTCATATTGCACTTTACTTTTTCAAGGGAAACAGTAGTTCCCTTGAAATTTAAATTGAGTAACAAGAATTCTTGGCAAAATTGCAGGAGTACTTTAAAAGATTTAGCTGTGTGTGCACAAATCCAAGCATGACATGTGTGAGCACATTACTATACTATAAAGATAGGCAAAGGAGCAGAATATGGCAGTCTTACTGCTAGATATAAAATAGCTGATTCACATCTAACTGATTTTCATGTTCTCTTATGCTTCTGGAAAACAGCATTCATTTAAAAATTCTCTTGCACTACAGTTTTTTTAAATTAGTTATCTTATATTGGCTGGATGCATAATCAGTGAGCAGACTAAATAATTTTGTCAACAAATAATTTTGGCAATTCCATCAACAATAAACATGGCAACATTACTGAATTTAGCACACGTGTGTATATATATATGTACATACATACACACATTCATATACATAATACATATATTCTGCATTCGTATACACTTCCTATTCCCATTTTGAGAAAAAGGAATGAAATTATCATTATTTTAAATATTGTTACATAAGTTGTTACCCTTGGAAGTAAAAAGAATTTGTTTTAAAATTTGACATAGTTTGCGTTAAATTTAATATGAGGGAGGAGAGAAGGGCACTTGAGTGGAAGCAGTAAAAGCTAAAGTAAGCAGAAGGATGTTTAGTTGTTCAACTTGTTCATTCACCCATTTACTCAATCAAAACATATTAATAAATGGGCCAGATATAGATGTAGGCACTGGGGATTCAGAAACAAAAAGGATAAACCAATTCCCTGCTTTCACAACAGCTAGTGAGAAGCCCAGAATATTAAACAACATTCCTGTAGAGAGTAATATGTGTTGTATAAGGGAGCACAAGGAGAACAATGCAAACAAATGTGTCAAGGAAAGCTGCCACAAGGTAATGTCTTAAAGGAAACTTGAAGGTTAAGTCAAACTTGGCCATGAAAGTAGGGGTGCAGTGAGGGTGGAGGGACCAGATGAGAGAACTGGGGAGCTTTTGTTCTCTTTAGACAGAAAGACCAGTATGTGTGCAGGTGTAGAGATCAAAGAGAGCATGGAGCTTTCTAGTAATTGGAAGAATGTCAGTATAGCTCAGACTGTGCTTTTCAAAATGTGAGCCCTGTGCCAAAGGCATCAGCAACACCTGGGAACACACCAGAAATGCACATTTTTCAGACCTCCAACTAGACCCACTAAGTCAGAAACTCTGGGGGTGGGGCCCAGCATTCTGTGTCGATAAGCCTTCCAGGTTATTTGGCTGCAAGCTCTGATTGGAGAACCAGTGTCATCCTCAAATAGCACAAGATCAGCAGCAAGGAATGGTGGGGATGATGATCTCAGTACAAGAAACACAAGACGTGGCTAGTGAGGACCATGCAATGCCATCCTTACCTTGCTTCTGAGGCTCAAATTTCCTAGGTTTTTATTTTTCTTCCAGCTGTATGTAGTTTTGGAGACAGCAAGCCAGTCACAGTAAGCTTCCCATAACTGACGTCCCTGAAACCATTGAGAACACATCTAATTATTTCCTCACCTTCATTTTACCACACTAAAAATAAAACTTCCAAATATCTTTTTTCATTGACACTTCTATAGCTCTCATAACTTCCAAATTCCCTAGACTATTTTAGCCTTGAAAAATTCACCTACTGAAGGTGCTAGAACCTTGGGAATCATCTATTTAAATTCTAATATGTGCTCGCTCTCTGCCAGCAGGTAAGCCTGCATATGTCTCCCTGACAGTTCATATTTGGTCTGTGGACTTTCTGAAAGCACAGTAAATTATGACCTGCTCACCAGAACCTTTTGAGAAAACTGGAGCTAAGCCATCCCAAGTCAACCCTTCCAAGAAAATCTAGACATTAAGTTATCTGGGAAACTTAGTGAATCTAGATAGCCTAGGGGTAATGGTGATATATTAGCAGAGGGAAGTTAGGCACCAAAACTAACATGCCATGCAAAAGCACTTGTCTCAGGCTCAGTTGCATAGTTGTACATTCTAATTGGTGAAAGAAAAAATGCTACAATTCAATTAGGCATCTTAGGACTTGGTTTCTTGGCTCATGAGGATTCTCCTCCTTAGACCCATAAATGAAGTAAAGCAAACATGCTATACTATCTTCCTTCGCTCTTAAAATGCAAAACTCTCCAGGTATTAGGACCTAAGGAAGGCAATGTAGTTGATTGATGTTTTGATTTTCTTGTGGGAAAAGTAGAAATGTATTCATTTGTATGTAGAGTCATTCATTCAAACCTATTCTTGAGAACCCATTCTGTACATACTCAGGCTATAGCAGAAATAGACAAAAATCTCTCCTGTCCTGGAGCTTATATTCTAGAGAGATGAGAAAGACAATAAACAAACAATAAGCAAAACATTTTATATTTAGAGGTGTGGTGTGTGGCCTCGATTTCCCCTTCAGGACCCAACTAGTGGTAGTTCTGCCTGCCGAGAGCTCATAGCTGGAGGCTCATAGCTGCAGACATTGCCCCTGGCCAAAAGAAGCTGGATGTCCCAGGGTCATGCCCTCTTCCTGGGGACAGTCAGAATCCAAGACTCCTCAATGTGATGTACAAAGACCCATGCCCATTGTGTCAGTTCAAGACAACCCGGAAGACCATGCCAGCTCCAGCCCTCCTTGGGGGCCGCTGAGGTCTTTGCAGCTACCACGTGTCACGTCAACAGCTGCATCTTTCCATGGGCTTCCTGCACTCCCACATGTCCATGCTGAGGTCACTCCCCAGAAAACATGCTGCAAGCCAAGCTCCATTGAAGAATCTGTGTCCCAGTAAACCCCATCTAAGACAGAGAATAAGAGATATTCTGGTGAAGAGTGAAGCTGAGGAGGAGGATAGGGAGTATCTGCCTCCTAATGTGAGAAAAGTACTCACTGCAGTATCTGACACAAGTAACACGTGATCATTCAAAGTTAACTATCACCATAATCCTAATTGTTACTCCAAACTAGACAACTGGCAAAAAACTTCAGGGAGGATGGCCTTACTTTGGCCTTGAAGAAAAGGAAGAACTTATACAAGCAGAAATAAGAAAGAAAATTTTTATGTTAGCAGCTGATTCATGCAATTCAATTTGACAGGTATTTCGCAAGTAAATAGACAGCAAAAGAGAATTAGCAAAGAGGAATTTGTGTAAAAGTTCAAGCGCAAGCGTTGTACTTCCTTAAACTTAGATTTAAATTTTGACTTGATCACATCCCAAATATGGGACTTTGAATAAGTCAGTTAACCACTCTGTGCCTCAGTTTCCACATCTGGAAAATGGATATAAGGATACCACCTACTTTCTAAGGTTCCTGTGAGGATACAGTGATTCAGTGCTTGTAAAGTACTTA
This sequence comes from Macaca nemestrina, assembly GCF_043159975.1. Lineage (NCBI taxonomy): Eukaryota > Metazoa > Chordata > Mammalia > Primates > Cercopithecidae > Macaca > Macaca nemestrina. The sequence continues at coordinate 186,043,874 of NC_092126.1, read as the reverse complement.
ACAACAGAGGAGTATCCAGCTATCATGTGGTTAGAGATCAATACATGATTATTAATACTGATATTATTGTTACTAGTTTTCAATCTTAAATTCCATTCTAACAGCTTCAAGATAGTATTGAAAATGTTCTTTACCTTCTTGCATATAGATACTATATAAAAGCAATCAAATCATTTTCTTATTCCCCTGATATTTTATTTTTTATACCCATGAATTTACTATTAAGATAATTGGCTTGGCCGGGCGCGGTGGCTCACGCCTGTAATCCCAGCACTTTGGGAGGCCGAGGCGGGCGGATCACAAGGTCAGGAGATCGAGACCACGGTGAAACCCCGTCTCTACTAAAAATACAAAAAATTAGCCGGGTGCGGTGGCGGGCGCCTGTAGTCCCAGCTACTCAGGAGGCTGAGGCAGGAGAATGGCGTGAACCCGGGAGGCGGAGCTTGCAGTGAGCCGAGATCGCGCCACTGCACTCCAGCCTGGGCGACAGAGCGAGACTCCGTCTCAAAAAACAAAAAACAACAACAACAACAAAAAATAATTGGCTAGTTTTGGTGTTAGTTTTTGTTTAATTTATGTAGGTGACATAAAAGGAGGAGCGGAATTCCCCAAGGTATGTTGACCTCCCAGGGCTTAAGCACTGGACAATTTGACTCAGCCGAAGAAACTCTACGTTTTGACTTCTGAGATACCAAATCTTAGTGAGCACAGTAGGCAAGTCAGGGGGCCTCCTTCAGGCCCATTCCAGCAATATCACCTTGTAGATCCGGAACCATTGTCTCTACTGTTTCTATGGTAATCAAATTGCTTAGAAGTTGGCCTACTTTTCTTTTCAATACTTAACACATCAAATGTCTCAGTGCAAACAGACAACATAGGACAGTGGTTAGAAGCTCGAACTCAGGATTTGAACTATCTGTGAGTAAATTCTGGTTCTGTCCTTTCTAACTATGTGACCATGTGCAAGTTAATTAGCCTTTTTGTGCCTCAGTTTCTCCATCTATTAAATGGAGGTAATAATACTACCTTTTCACATGATTATTTTGAAGACTAAATAAGTTAACATACATGTTTAGAACTATGGAGAACACATAAAAGCTCTCAAAGGTGTTTTTTAATATGATCATTACTACCCTTCTTCTGAGGGAAACTCCACTGAGTTCAGTATGATTTTTTGGACCATCCTGTGCTGTGAATCAGCTGCTACTCACCTATATAAAGAAAAAAGGAAATAATAAAAAAGAAGAAGAATGTAATTTTGGCAAAAGACCTTTTGTAGGGCAGCCTCTGTGGAATCCTCCTCTGTTTTCAAGCGGAAATGAGAAGACTTATGTACCATAGCCACATACTCCACTATAAGTTTTTTACAATTAAAATAATAGCCACCTCATGAATTTCCTTGCACAGAAATAAGCAACTTACCCAAAATCAAGCTCAGCTATAGATTGAAAATGATATTTTTGGCTCAGAATAGATATTAGGTATGTTATCACTTCTTGAATATAAACACAGAATATCTTGCTTAAGGAAGGATTTTACTTTTCAAATGATTGAATAGACACAGTTTTGAGAATATTTGAACTTGAATAAAATCACGTATTTTTTTTACTGAGCATAATAACTGAAAAAAAGGCTACTCCATTATTTTCTAAGTTATTCCAAGTTATCTGACAGACAAACAGAGCACCAAGTTAAGAACACACCAAAAAGACTTGGGACTTTCTAATTACCTTTGGCATGTGCCTCTTTTTCTGTCACATTCTGTGCTGCAACTCAGAATGCCTTTGAATCCTTGGGAATCTTTGACAACTACTTATTGTTTAACAGAATAGTCTCTCATATATATACACACACACACACACACACACACACATATATATACACATACAGATATATATGTCTCAAATATATATATATAATTTGTTATTAATGTCATTCAATAGAAATAAGAGAAATAATAGTCCAAATTTCATGTTTTAAACAGAAAAAAATGAGTGTTTTAAGCAGTAAGTAGCACGACTTTCCCCATATATATAATAACATATCTAAATTGGTCTTAATTTTTATAAGGATGCTTTCTCAGAGGACTAAACAGAGAAATAGTGATTTTTTAAATCTGCATTTCTCTTCTTCCTAAGAGCATTTGAGGCAGTTTAAAATGTATGCACAAAATGTTTAATAGATTAGAACTAAAATAGAAAATTAGGTCCATATACACAAGAGAGAACAAAGTGTCATTCTGATAATCATTACTAGAGATGCACATGTATGTGCATAGAGAATAGAAAAGTTAAACACTCATGAAGCACAAATGATCTAAGAAAGATTTTTAGAGGCTGTTGAGGAAAATGGCCTCAAGCAGCTTTTTCAAGAAATGCAAAAGTTTTTTGTTTGTTTTTACATGACATTTTCTGACTACAACCTTTGATAGAGCCAAGGTAAAGTTTCACTGACTGAACATGATTTTTCCAGGATGGGAGAAAGTTACTTAATTCATTCCATGCACACAGACTTTAAAAGATAAACTCTACCTAGGAAGTAAATGAAAGGAGTTACCTTTTAAATTTATTTTCCAAAAATTTTGCCTGTTAGGAACTTAAAATTGGAATAATCTAATAGGACGCTTTGATTGCAGATATCACAGAAACCATGAGCTCGCTTACGGAAAGAGGAATGAAGAAATGTCCCAGACTAGGTTTCAAAAAAAACTGAAACAAGAAACTGGAAAATTCTCAAAAAGAAAGACAGCTTTTATTCCTGATAATAAAAGCACAGCCACTCATCTCTGTTTTGTGCTCTACCTGTGTCTATGTTCATTTAGGAAAACATGTCTGTTGCTTATAAATCACATTTCCCTTAGTGTCAACCATGCATGAAAATTGCCAAACTAATTGTGAATCCTAATCCCAAATTCCTGCAAGAGGGAATGTGGTTGGTCCAGTCTGGGTCAGTTCTCTGTGAGTAATCCAATGGTTTGTATGACTGGGTGCCAGAGACAGGGAGAACAATCTTCCAAACTCCTTCCCTGTGGGTGGAGGGAGTTTTCAGAGATAGGGCTGAACAGATACCTCAGAGGATGTTTACTAAGAATGTGAGGTTGGTTTTTTTGTTTGTTTGTTTTTTGTTTTTTGTTTTTGAGACGGAGTCTCGCTCTGTCACCCAGGCTGGAGTGCAGTGGCACGATCTCGGCTCACTGCAAGCTCCGCCTCCCGGGTTCACGCCATTCTCCTGCCTCAGTCTCCCAAGTAGCTGGAACTACAGGCGCCGCCACCTCGCCCGGCTAAATTTTTGTATTTTTAGTAGAGACGGGGTTTCACCATGTTAGCCAGGATGGTCTCGATCTCCTGACCTCGTGATCTGCCCTCCTCAGCTTCCCAAAGTGCTGGGATTACAGACGTGAGCCACCGCGCCCGGCCGAAGTTGGTCTTTAATGAGTGCTTAGAATGTGAATTTTCTGCTTTCATATCAATAGATGATACAAATGGTACAAAAATATGGTGAAGCAATAGAGAAATCCTTCCACTATAAATGTTGAGAAGCCCAACCAGTAGTTTTGCAAAAGTAAAAATAAAACCTCTCCACGTTTAACACGGGCTACAGGCAAAGCAAAGACTGTCCTTAGGAAGCAGATTTGAGTCTGCCCCCACCATTAGATATATTCTAGATTGAGAGTTCAGAGTCCCACGCCACAGGATACTGTGAAAAAAGATGATTCTGGCCTGGATATTTTTCAAAGCAGGTGTTGTTCCAAGTCATCGAAAAGAAACCTGAGGAGTAATGTGCCCATGGAAAAAGTTATATTGAACTGCGTAGCTCTGCACTATGCTTTTCTGGATAAGCTACAGAAAAAATATGCTTGTACAAAATGAGAATATCTTGTCTCGTTTTGTGAAGTTTTGATCAATTGCCTTTTGTCTGCCAAAGAAAATGATTTTCATTTTGATAAAATTGGTGATGCTCAATTCTTCCTGGCAGCAATAGGGTAGCAGAATTATTTGTATCCTGAAATCAATTCTAGTTTTTGAAAATCACACCCATATCATCAGCATTTCGGAAGATGCTTATCTTTCTATCTGCCATGATGGCAAATACCCAGTTTGTCTAAAATCAGTGTCATATTGTGAAGATACTAGTTAAAAAATAATAAATAAAACACAATACTGTTTTTATACTATGTGACAAAGTGAATGGGTATGTCAGGAAATATTCCCTTTCCTTTCCATTTTAGAAAGATATTTACTCCCACATTTGTAGATCCTAATATTAAGCCTCATTTTTTACTTAACTCAATTCCCTAGGCAATGAAGTCTAAATTTTATGAAAAAATCAATATGCATAAGTAAACAATCTTATTTTCTTCAAAATAATAGTAAGTAGTAGGGCAATACTGTGCAGGAAACCTTCTTGCTGCTAATATAAATTATTTAACTGGGAGACCTCACACACATGGCTTAAGGAGAAGCAGAGTGTAAATAATTGAAGAGATGCTGAAAAAATTGATGGAGCCATAGTTTTGTGCTACCATGGGGTTGGCCTTTTTAAAATAGTCTCCCATTGAATCTCTCCAGAATTAATCCTGGTGATTGATTAGATGTTGTTTGAGGTAAATAGTTTGGTGTTCTTCAGAACAGGCTTCAAACAATGATCCAGAATCTTCCCTTAGAACTTACTCACTTTCAGGAGATGGTTAAATGAGTTTTGGCATAAAGCAATAGCAAGCCCTTAAGGAAATATACTTGGGTCCATAACGCTAAGAAAAACTGGCACCTGGCATTGATGGTTAGCCGTGCTTCCATAAATAGTTCTGCTGATGCCAAATAAAGGACAACTGTAGCCTCAAATTTGTTATCATAAACTGTGAAAATTCACTAAAAGCGTTCCACATGAATTTAGCGCCAGTATTTTGGTGATAATTAGTTTATAATTAGATAGGTTTCAGTTAAGCAAATTATCCCACATTCTAACATGCTGTCTTGCTAAACTTGCCAGAAATGTTGTCTGCCCATTTTTTTTCTTTGTTTTTGCATCCATGCAATTTTTATTAAATTGATACATGAGACCCATTAGATATAGGAAAGACAGGACTGATTTCCCCCCAAAACTATCCATCTATTAAAGAAAAATAAATTGGAATATCTCCTGGCACATTTGTTAGTCATTCTATAGAAAAAGATTGTTTTTGGAAAGGTAAGGACATTTCCACTCCATTTCACCCTACGCTTCCAATCCTATCCATCCAGTTACCAGGCAAACAGACTTGAGAGGCTGTGTTTATCAAAATCAAAAGATGATAGTAAAGCTAGATAGAAAATATTCAACTCAAGCAACATAATAAACAATGAGAAGTAACTATACCTAGTTTGGATATATAAAGTCCTGCATCGCCCTGCCACATATTAGCATTTACATCCAGTCTAATTATTTCCTCTTGGTTCATTATATTAAATAGGACTCTCTATTTCAAGTGACAAAAATGTACTGGCTTAATAAAAAGTGGGACTTTATTGCCTCAGGTAACTGAAAAGTCAAAGGGGTAGTGTGAGGGTCAGGCCAAATCCAGGCTTTCCAATGATGTCTTTAATAATGTCTCCGTCTCAGTTCTGTTTTCTTCTCTGTTGGGTTTGCCTTCAGTGTTCTCATATATTTGCAAGAGTTTATGTCTCTGGTAAAAATGGCAATTTTCAGTAAACATCTGTATATACCCTATTCTGGAATCTGAATATTAATAGTAACTTGAGAAAAACTCAAGCATGCTGACTGGAGTCAGTTTCAGTTTAAATTATGATGACCTATTCCTTGCCTCTCTCTCCAACTTCCTCTTGTGCATTTTGGTATGTGTCCCAGGCATATAAAAGTACATATAAACTCCTGAAGATGTTGTGCTAGTTGTATCTTTGTAGTATTTGTGATGTTTCCTCAAGCTATAGTGTCTAATATCTACTCACCATGTTGGTGACTTGCAGATTTCTTTGAATCATTCCAGATTTAGTTTAAGAATCACCTTCTTTATAACCTTCGTATGATTTTTCCTATGGAGATTACCAGTCTCCCCCTCTTGTCCTGTGACCTTCACATATACCACCATTCTAGCACCAGTGTTTCTGTATTACGACTAAGGTCTGCATCTCTCTCTCACTAAAGAGAAACGCTAGGAGGAAATCACACTTCAGTTTTCTTCATCTCCCCAAGCTCTATATCACAGTGCTTAGCAAACAGTATTTTTGTTGTTTTTGAATGAATAATCAGTTGGTGAATGAGAATTTCCTCAAGAAATTATTTAGAATTTTTTCTAAATAATTCAGTTTTTAAAATCAAGTTTATTTTCTTTAAATACTTTTTCTAAGAAAAATAGACTCCAAATAAATCTAAGTTTATACAGTTCATACAACTTACAAAATGTGTGATCCCTAATGATGATCAATTTCATTACAAAGCTCTTTATCTCAAACCACAGTAACTGTTATATTAAGAAGCTGTAACCTCAAGTGCCTAGATATGCTCACCAATTTGCAAATATCCACTATTAATATTATGGCACATGGTGAATAGAATTTAAAATTGAATATCATTGGTTCCAGGTCAGTGATCCAGGGAAGTTGTGAAATTTGTATGGAAATGCTATTTTACACTGGATCTTAAAAAACTTTTTAAAGGATGAAAGATATATGCATGAAGATATAAATATTCTTTGAGAAAAATGTTCTCAAGACCTATCTCAACTGCCAGTAACAATATGAAATACAGACAATTACAAATTACATCTTTGACATTTAGAATGTTGACCATAGTTTCAGGTGTTTAAATGTCTCAATCATTTTCTTTGTTCTTTGAAATTTGTCACATGAAGCCTACCTGTGGTAAGGCATCTTGACCATTCATTAATGAACACAAGAATCTCTTTTTTAAAAAAAAAGTCAGAAAATATTTCATTATGCTACACTATTTGCCTCTGCTTCTGCCTCTCCATCAAATTGTACCAAACTCACATTTTCCAATTATCCCCGTGTCATTTGGCATTTTTACCTGACAAGTAAATTGAGGTCATCAGGAAGAGTGAATCTCAAAATCTTTGGTGTTTCAGTGTAGTCACAGTTTGATGTACTCAATTGTATTGTTTCTGGAGAAGTGGCAGAGGAGTAGAAGAAGGCACAGCTGTGAAATCACTTTCTGGGGGGGGGGGGGGAAGTATGATCCCTGCTAAGGGTCTCTGCTTCAACAGAAATGACCCAGGAGGTTTGTTTCCATCCAGCTGAGAAATCAGTAACCAGCTTACCTGAATGGAAAAGACAATCTCTTGCTATTCTCTTTTATTTCTAATCTTAGAGCTACTTTTCCTTTGGGTAGAGAGCATCAAATATTGAATGAATGTAAAAGAAAGATGTCAGTATAATACTATGTTGACTATATTTACTTTTTTTCAAAGCCTAGGTAGGGATATTTAGGAAAAAAAAATGACCCACATTATTTTCTATTAATCTATTTCTGAATAAATTATTATTTATAATCTTATCTTTTCCTTTGAGTAGATAGCATCAAATAGTGAATAAATGTAAATAGTGAATAAATATAAATAGTGAATAAATGTAAAAGGAAGATATCATTATAATACTTTGTAGACTATTTTTACTTTTTTTCAAAGCAGGGATATTTAGGAAAAAGAAATTGACCCACATTATTTCCTATTAATTTACCTCTGTACATAATGATTTACAAAATACAAATATGAAAGGGAATGTAATGTAAAATTACAACATGTCTAAGCGTTTTGACACACACATCAAGTAAGTAAACTGTTTTTTAGCCAAGGGCATTTTATCCTTATATTTAGAATGTCATTTTTATCTCTTCTTCACAAACAATACACATGTATTAATACCTATACTATGTATGACTTATGCTAATCCCTTGTTATATAGAAAGTTGAACCTCATTATTCTGCCCTCAAGAGGCTTGTAGTAGAGATGAGTCAAAAAACTGAAATTCTCAGGAAATGAATCATTTTGGTAATTTAAGTTTTTGGCCAGGGTTTAATCTTAAAAGTATTATTTTTATAACTTTGTAATAGTTTGGAGGCAAACATTTTTTAATCATGCGTTCCCAAACTCTTGTCCTTTCAAATAAAACATATTGGACTTATCTCAGTATTTTCTAATTAATATCGAATGATCATATTAATGTATTATTGAGTTATAAAACATAGTGAATTATTTGATGCTCCTTGAATTTTGTAGGGCTATTTGATCCTAAACTCCTGGCTCCTGACTAGTATCCATTTTGGAATCTTGTGTCAGATTTTCAGTTTTTCCACCTCTTCCATCAGTCTGACTAGCAGTGTGCAATTCTATTCAACTCTCTCTCTGTACATGCCTCCCCAATCTATCTTCTAATCTGTTGCCTACTATACTATTTTATGAACTTGGAAATCAACAAATATGTATGAAGTAAAACTGTGAGGTGTCAAAGCTGTTTTATAGTATGTGGACCTCAGTCAGTTATCTTTCTAGAGAATCTTTTTTGTTTTTGCCTTGCTTTCTATTGTTCAACTGAATCACATAATTGAGCCTGCTGTCTAGCTGATTTCAAATACATGTGATAATATGGGTACCTGAACTAAGAAAATACAGTGGGAGTTGGAGAGAATGAGAAAGAATCTAAGAAATACTTGAAAATTATAAGGGACAGGACTGATCAACTTGGAAGGTGAAGGAGAGAATTGGATGAGGGCTGAGTCCAAGTTTTCTTGCCTGAACATCTCTGAGAATGGGATACATGGGAAAGGGATGATTTTACCCTGTAGGCAATGGGAAATGTTCTCAATATTTTAAAATATTATTGTGAAGAATAATTATCTGTCCCTATAATGTGGATGGATTTTGAAAAGATAGTGTGCAAAGGCAACCTAATAGCAAATGGTAAAACTAGTCTACTCCTGCAGGGCTGAAGCCTGATGGTAGGCTCTGTCACTGGTACTAAAGGCAAGATGAAAAACTTGACTGTGGACTTGGAGTTGTAGGAAAATGCAAAATCAAGGATAACCCTATGCTTTCAAGTCCATGTGACCAAAATGATAGCAGTATCATCCACAAAGTCACAAGTGTATGTTCATCTAGAAGATATGTTTCCTGAGCTTTCATTTGTATCTCATACTCTTCTGTCTGCATGAGAATGTGGTGTTGAGAATGTGCAGATTAATTAATCTCCATTGTGTTGCTAAATTCTCAAAAAGTTAAGCCAATTCTGATTTCTATACATGACCTGAGAGGAGAATTTTCCTGTATTGGTTGTCCATAAACTTTAAAATTAATTTACTGGGTATCATAAATTCAGGGCTTTGTTGAGATTTGTGCTGTGCTTAAAGAAATCATTCTGGTGAAACTATGAAGACAATTTATTTCACTGAGCAGCATTTTTTTGTGAGATGCTTTATTTAAAAATTCATGTTAACTACTGTCTTCAATAACTTTAAAAAGATGTTCATAACGGAAAAGAGTTAACTTTAGAAATCTATCCCACAGAAAATGACACAGAATACAAATAACAGATTTTACTTTGAAATGTAAATATAAACTAGAATAATCTTGATTACAGGGAGACAAAATCATATGCCTCCACAGAAGAAAATTCCTTGGTTAAAAATAGCCAAATTGCCTTTCTCTCACACTTTCCTAAAGATATGAAATCTCTTTTTTAAGTATTTAGATTCCAAGTCAAGCATTTCACTTTTTTTTTCTTTAGATGGAAACAAACCACACTTAATAATGTCACCACAACTTATGCCAAGCGCTGTTGCTCAGTCACAATTTCCCAATTCTTTCTGCATAATTGCTTCTTCTTAAGGAAGTATACTTTTTCCCAAATCATAGAGTGAAGTGCATCATTTTAATATACTTATCTTTGTCCAAGAATACAACCCCGCAATTAAACAAAGGATCATTTCCAATCAGCCAGTCACAAATAAATTTTATTTTACACTATGAATTTCAGCGTGGTTCTTTTTAGGGACAAGTTTGCTTTCAACAGATGCTACTTATGTGAGTAAATTATACATTTTTCTCCTACAAAGCTAATGAGAAATAAGCTTTTGCTCAAGATTGAAAAAAATGAATGGATAATGCTATAGACAAGTTTTCATAACAGAGACATTTATAGCTATACTGTATTTTCTTGGAATCCATTTGGTAGATAATTTCATGGTTTGCTTATTTGTTTATTTAAGTGTCTATTTAAATAAATCAAATTAATGAGATCTCTATCCAAGGAGGTGATCATCCTGTTCCTCCTCTTACTTCTTCCAACACATTACATTCTCCCAGATTCCCTGTCAGCTCACTCACTGCCAGAGGCTGCTTACTCTTTTCCAACACCGTTCAGTTTCCCTTTTGTAACAATATTTACTTTTGTAATTTGTTGTTCAGTGTCTTGTCTTCCCCACTGAACTGAAAATCCATGAGCACAGTAACTGTGTTTTGTTCATCATTGTATACCCTGTGTCTATGTTAGTGCCTAGCATATACTAGTTGCTCAATAAATATTAATTGAATGAACTAATAAATTCTCAACCTTAGACTCATATTTCTGAGCTTTAATCCACTCAACTTGGTAAAATGTAGCAGTCTGAATTCCCTAGTAGCTTCTACCTCCCAGAAAGCATTGTCTCCAAGCACACAGATTAATTGGATTTTTCTGATTAGTGTTGGGTACACACTCTTCATATATATTGTATAGCTACACTGATGGTAAATCTTCCTCACATGTCAAGGGAAGGGTGGGAATGTGGATTACTCCTGACCTTTTCTTACCAGAACCATACAGTGCAAATAATTATTCAACCCATTTACTCAAAGGAATATTAACTACCACGTAGATTGGACACTGTATTGGTTTCCTAGGACTGTTTCAACAAATTATCACTAAGTCAGTGGCTTAAAATAATATATCACAGCTCTGGAGACCAAAAGCATGCTCCCTCCAGAGGTTCTAAGACTTCTTCCTTTTCTCTCCTTCCTTTTGGTGTCTTCATTCTTTGGCTTGTGGGTAGCATACCTCCAGTCTCTGCCTTAGTCTTTACGTGTGTCTTTACATGGCCTTCTCCTCTTTGGCTTCTCCACTTTTGTCTCTTACAAGGACACTTGTCATTGGATTGGGGACCACCTGGTTAATCCAGGATAATCAAGATTCTTAATTACGCCTGCAAATTCCTTTTTGGAGGGGAGGGGAAAGGCTGTCACCATTCACCCCACTATGGATATCATAGTGAATATAGTTCCTGCTCTCACTGAATTTGAAATCAAATGGGAAAGACGGATTATAAAAAGTAATTTCAATAAAATGTGATGGTTTTATTGGTAGAAATAGTTTAAGGGTCTTAGGGAACATCTGTCTGGGGACCTACCCAAATCTAAACAACCAGAAAAGAAAAGCTTTCCAAATGATGGGCTATTCATGAAGGAGTGATTAGAAATTGACTAGATATTAAGAGTTTGGCTCCTTCTAGGAACTGGAAGAAATTCAGTATGCTTGGAGAATATAAGATGTATCTAAAGACATATGCTAGAGCCATTTGTAGACAGCCTTGATAACAAAGTTAAGGGCCTTGTAGTTTATCCTGAAATGAGGTCAGAGCTCTGTGACGGACGAACACTAATATGGTAAAAGACAAAAATTAACCCCATCAGGACCAAGCTCCTGATCATTTTTATTTCCATATGGCAAATCTTGTTCTTTCCACTATTTGGTTGCAGCCTGCATGGGTAACACAATATCATAGTACAATTGCTCTGAAAGATTGTGACAAGAATATTACATTCAACATTATCATTTTACAGATATGAAACCAAGTTCAAGCAAGGCTATGATTGTTCTAGGGTGACCAAAACAGCTAGATCTAGTTAGTTCTTCTGTTAGTAAAAATGGTGGTTTAAAGTACTGGCAATTGCTTGGGCTTGGAGATCGACAAATGGAACCTGGATTGCCAGCTTTCTCTTGACAAGATATGTAACCTTGAGAAAGTAAAATAACTGTTAAAACTAGGAGTGATAATAGTGCCTACCTATCAAGATCATTGTGAAGATAATTTGGATAATGAATTGATGCTCATAGTTTCCTATTAAATAAATAATGACTGTTGGTCTTGTTGAAGTTGATAATGTTGATGAGGTTTTTATAATCATCCCAGCCTCACAATCTGTAGCATTTTACTTCCAGTATAATAGTGTTTCATTAAATACCCTTATTTTCCAATAACATATTTTATTCTACACAGAGAAGTGTTTATGGTTCCTAAGTTTAAGAAGCAATTATGTAGGAATATGCATTTTTCAAAGGGTCATAACTTAAGATTGTTATCTAATTAAAATTTTAATTAAAACAAAGTTTATAAATGTAATAACAAGTGTGCAAAAGGAGACATATTTGTAGAATTAGCAGTTTAGTCAGTAATGATGTATGTCAAACAACACCATTTTTTATGACAAAGTAATCTGACTTTCAAAAGGCACCCAATTACTAAATCTTCCTCTGAATTTTGGACTCAACAAATTATAGCTACCTAACTATTATGAAACTATATGCCCCTGATTCAAAATTCTTGAATTATACTATATATTTTACAGATACAACAGTTTCTAAGTAAATAATGTTTTTTGGGTAAATGCCATCTGCTTTATCTTCAAAAAGATAATGTTTTCTAGAACAACTATTTCTTACATTTTTGTTATTCAATAACTTTCAGTGAGAATATGTGACATTTTAGAGCACAACATTAATTCCCATGATATCAGTGCTATTTTGAAGATTAGGAAATTCAGTGAAGACCTAATAAAAAACCTTCAGTACATTATTTATTGGATAAAATGCAACTACTTAACTTGTCTCTGCACAGATTATGAGCAAAAACTTAACATAGTAGTAGATTGCTTGAAAATGTCTTGATTAAATAGTGACTAAATTCTAATTCTAAGATTTAATAAATTTCTCTTACTGAAAACTGAACATAAATGACTTTTGTTTTTATTAACATTTAGACTTTTTTAAAAGTCTCTAAAATGCTATGACTGGTTTCTTACTGACTTGGCAATAGTGTTTAAGGCTTAGACATTCTGTTTTAGATATGTCATTTTTATGAGAATGCTATTACTCTGGATATGAATTTGCACATAGTATACTGCATACTTAATTCTCAAGAAAAGATCTACTTCTGTGGAAGCTGTAAAATACTCAAGTTTAATAAATTATTATGTTAGAGACTTCTGCAGTTTGCTTCTCAGTTATATACCTTATTTGATTCAATTTTCTCTAGTAACTGATGAGATTAATAGATATTATTTATTTTCAGTAGTCAAAATAAAAAATAAGTTTAATTTCAGTTAAGGAACATTAAGAGACTGATTGATTTGGTTTTCTAGAATATTGATGGTTAACTGAATGATTACTACAAGTTATAGTAAAAAAAAAAAAAAATGGAGAAATGAGACAAAAACCTGAAAGACTGAATTCTGGTCATAGTTCTATGTGGGCTTCAGCAATTTCTTCAGTTTTTTCTGTGCTTCTGTTTTCTTACCTCTATTATTAAACAATTGCCTATTCCACTCATTAAAAATTTGATTAAAGCATTATGAATAAAAAAATTAGAAGTGCTAATAAATTAATTGAAATGATATATGTTAAAAGATTCCTGGAAGATTAGTAAAACATGCAGCTCCTGTGGTTTTAAGAGACAGTTTTATCAATGAAAGAAGGAACATGTTGCTACCATATATAATCTGGTCTTTTCTTCAAAAAAGGAAGCTTTTAAATATCATTTTTCCAGTTATTGCTGATTAAACATCTGAGCACCCACTATGCATATCCTCGTGCTGTGGAGGTGGAATTCCACAATTTTAGTGTGTGGATTAAGCTCTATGAAGTATAAAGAACATCATTCTTAAAAGGAATTATACAGTAGTCTTTCTACTTTGTGAAAACAGATATCAAAACAGTCTATAAAGCCTGGTCTGTTGGCCAGAGTGTTTAAGAGGAAATACGGTGAGCAATGACATAAAACAGAATCCTTTAGCCCATCTGCTGATTTAGTTTTACAGCACATACTTAATCTTAAAATAAGGGCTACTAAGAATTCATCTACTTTATTGACCTTTTTTGAAGAAAGAGGAGAGGTTTATGTTGTGGATTATGGCCCCAACTCTTCAGCCCTTAGTCAAAACTCATTTATTTTGGGTTTGCTTCATATGTGTCAAATACTGAAATAAAGGCCAAATATGCTGGGCTTGGCATCCGTTATTGTACTTTCTAGTATAAATTAAATTGTAAAATGGTTTTAATAGTGAAATGTCACCCAGGGAAGTTTTAATATTGTATCTCTATTTCAGCTTCTGACATGGCAGCAGAACAAGGACAGATTCTCGTGATAGCCACCGCCGCTGTTGGTGGATTCACTCTCCTCGTCATCCTGACTTTATTCTTCTTAATCACTGGAAGGTAACTGAAACATACCAGACTATTTCCAAGATGAATAACCACTCTTTTTATACACTGAGTATTCAAATGCTTGTAGATATAACAAAGCACACCTGAGGTCGAGAGGGATCCCAGAAGAATCCACTCTGTCAGTGAACCATCATTAGTTCTCTGTGTCAACAAGTCCCTGAATATGGAAAGATCCAAAGATGACTAAAGCTGTTTGAAAGCTAGGAATGATGAATTTATACTCAATAAGTTACTCTGTGTTTTTCCTTTACTATAATCAAATTACACCATCAAATTAATTTTATTAAAAAATATTTTAATGGAAAGCCAGAACAATTTATATAAAAACTCTTTATAAACCTGGTGTTATAGAAATATAATATTTTATCAATTAAATATTGAAACTGTCTATGTTAGAAATGTATTAATTGGTTTTATAAATCCAATATTTCTATACTTCAAAGTAATATGAATAAAAATATAAACTAACAGTAAATTTAACATAGCAAAAATCCTAAATTTGAATCCTGACTAGCTGGTCAAAGTGATTCACCCATCAGAACCTTAGTTTTCTATTTTTACACAGGTTTGATACAGAAGTATATTAAAACCATTTAATGACTTTTAAATAAATAGTATGAACACCATAAGCCAGGTGCTGATAATACAGAGATGTGAATGAAGATAATATGTATAACATTATATGAAAGAATAAATGTTATTTCTTATTTAATCGATGGTATTTGGCCTAGACTTTTTTCAGAAATCACAATATTTTATTCTCAGATCATTCTAACAAGAAGATAAAATATTCTATCTAGATATCAATAGGGGCACAAAAGAATACCTCAACAGATTTTTTTATAATCTGAAACACACATCTACTGCAATATTCCACTATCAAGACTTAAAACTGCAAAAAGAATGTCAGCCAAACAGTACACACCCATGCTGACTCCAGCTAAAGCACACCAACCCTTCCAGAAAACACTGGTACCTCAGAAAGAGCAGAAATAATAAATAGCTACCTTCAGTGAACCGAAAACACTATTTGTTTTAAAACCGCTTAGGGGCCAATATTTTATTAAAATTTAATCTACTTAAAATTACAGAAGATATACACATATGTAATAATTGTCTACAATTTTGACAGCACACCAAAAAGTATAGAACTTGGCAGGTACTTTGCATGTATCAAGTCTGGGTCTCTGACAAATATACAACTTCTCTTCAGTAAGAGGGTATTAGATTTAGCTGTAACAAACCTCCTTTTATAGAATTTACCAAGGAAAAAGCAGCATGAATATTCTAATGTGGTTGAGTTAAAAATGATGACTTATTTGTGAAATTAACGGAAAGAAGGCACATTACAACTATGTTTAGTTAAGTTTTTCATGCATATAAACAGATATAGTAATGGTCTTAGAATTAAGAGAGAGTATTTGGGGGTCTTTAGTTTTGGGGGGTGATTAGCTGATTGAATAGTGCTAGCTATAGTAACAAGGAAAAAACAGACATGAAAGAATGCAGGAAATAATGATAAATTCATCGTAATAAAAGTACTAATTTGGGCATAACATGTTGCCACCATCAGTCACTGTTGTCCAGCATTCTCTTAGGACCCTTTTCCTTTATTTTTAGGGCTAACCTCTGACAGCTGTCTGCCATCATCAGAGCTTTGATAATGCTTATCTTTTATAGAGGACAGAAAACAAATTTTGGAGTCTCTAAACCAATTAACTATTAGGTTGAAGATTAAATGTTCAGCACTGCAGCTTATCAAACATGGCCTACAAAAACTTGAATCACTAGCCAGAGTAAAGTGGTTATAAAAAATAAAACCCCTAAACAGCCTGGTGGAGGTCTAAGTTTTCTGAAAAAGATTAAAATTATTCCCATACTATTTTGGACTCCCTGGCAAAGAGAGGGTTTCCAAGACAGTTACTGTTAGGGAAAGAGAAAAACAGAGGAAGGAGGGAAGGGAAAAGAAGGGGAGGGGAGGGGAGAAAAAGAGAAAGAGAGAGACAGAGAGAAAGTTTCAGTGAGGGTTAATGGTGCAAGTTTAAAAAAGAAAGGGAATAAGAAAATAAAATTATTTTGTTGTATGTAAAGTCACAATGACAATTTGGTTAAGAAAATCAAATTGCCAGTACTTTAGCATTGCTATGTGTTTAGCAAACTTTATTAGGAAAATGCTAAATAGAAGAATAAACGTTACTGTATATTCCTTAACCTCTATAACATTAATGCTGCCAATGCATTTTGAACTGGGGTCACTGATACTTTATAATACTCTAATTATCATGAGGTTACATACCATTTAAAGACAATATGCTTTGGAGCCCAGAAACTTTATTTAGTTATTCAAGTACAATCCCGTTCCATTGTACTTTAAGGAGATCTTAACTCCAAAGATACAAATTATATCATGTAACTATACTGTGGAAAATTAAGTATGATGGTTGATTTTGATTCAGAAATATTTTTGTTTTCCATTTTCAAAGTTTCTTTGAAGGAGGGAGTAATTTCTTAAATGTGATTTTATTTAACATCAGTATTATATTATTTACAATAGAAAAAATCATCTGTACATTTAAAAGAAATTTAATGATGATTCACTATATTGCAAAATTGTATACAGTTATATGTATCAAGAACATAAGTTAAGGCCTTATTTTTTCATAGAGTATTTCGGTAAACAATGATTTAAATAGCACATACACATGTGGCAAAGCATTTCATTAAGGCATCAGAAAATATTTCCTTAACACATAAATATGATGAACACAAAAGAAAACATTTCAATCTTTGCGGGCTAAATAAGTATTGCCTAATAAACTTGAGAGTTGGGCTCAAATATTATCTTTATTTGGGATTCCTGGAGCAGAATAGAAATACCACTTAAAAGGAGAATTAAATGATGAAGAAAAAAAATTGTGCTAAATTATTTTCAGCTTTCAGTTTATATGTTTGCCAATTTATATTTCATCAGAAATTGCTTTAACATTCCATGCATTGAAGAGAACAATTTCAATTCCATAAAATAGAAAAAATATATATTTTGAAGTATCGCTTAAGCACTTTGGTAGGGGAGCACTCATTGAAAAATATTCTATAAAAACTGTAAGACATTTCTGAATAAATACTCAACTTTTCATAGAATTTGAGGCAAAATTCCCATTGAAAGACTGAATTATGTAACACAGATATACTTTGTTTATCCAGTAGAAATTTGATATACCATCAAATCATATGGATGTTGAAGAATTTACTCATATTGAAGACTTTTTTTTTTTTTTTTTTTTTTTTTTTGAGACGGAGTCTCGCTCTGTCGCCCAGGCTGGAGTGCAGTGGCGCGATCTCGGCTCACTGCAAGCTCCGCCTCCCGGGTTCACGCCATTCTCCTGCCTCAGCCTCCCGAGTAGCTGGGACTACAGGCGCCCACAACCGCGCCCGGCTAATTTTTTGTATTTTTAGTAGAGACGGGGTTTCACCGTGGTCTCGATCTCCTGACCTTGTGATCCGCCCGCCTCGGCCTCCCAAAGTGCTGGGATTACAGGCGTGAGCCACCGCGCCCGGCCAGAAGAACTCTTGAGAGCATGATCCACAGGGAGACTAGAACATGCCTCTACAAAATTCCAAATATTAAAAAATAAAACTGCTGAACCGTCCTGCTGTTTAGCAATGAAAATGGAAGACAGTTGTAGACATTTCTGAGATACTGACTCAAAATACATTTTTATTCTGACTTTTAATTTTTTTTTCTACCAACTCTAGCTATTAGTAGTCATATAAGGGATGGTTATGGCAGATTATTAAATATTTTCTAAGACTCCTGTCTTGCAAATCCATCTACTTGACAGTATTTTATTCTAGGACTAGTTTCAATGTACATAAAAATCCTTGTATAGAATATTTTCACGTTATAAAGATATTGTAAAAGTGGTCTGTATGACAAGAACTTTGTTCATAGATTATACGTATTTTAATTGGTTTTGCTTTGTATCCAGCATACTTCTTAAAACAAGTTTCTTTTTATCTTTTTAAAAGATGTCAATGGTACATAAAAGCCAAGATGAAGTCAGAAGAGAAGAGAAGAAACCACTTACAGAATGGGCATTGTAAGTAGCGCAGTGACTTTCTTTCATTATTTTGTACTGTTCCAGCACTTCAGGAGTTCATTCAAACGCTATCTATTGAGTTGAAAAACAAAAGAAAAAAAATCTCTTCCAACCTTTCAGCATTAAGAATTTTCATCTGGTTTCCAGGTTTGTTGGTGAGAGTTGCACCTGCTTCTCATTAAATAACATTACCTTGTTCCCAATTCTGCTTGCTGGAAAACACAACAGACTGAATTTGCTAAAAATAATAGTTGTCTGATTTTATCAAGTTATTTACCACTCACAATGGCTCCAAAACATGAGTTGGTTTTTATCTAGTGGAGCATTAGACATAGAAATAAATATTAGGGAATCTTTATTCCTTCTTGTAGGGACTGTCTTTTAAATATATAACAAATCAATTTACAATTCATTAATATTAAAAAAGAATATCAGCTCTTTAACTCTTAGAATATGTATGAAATCCTTGGGCTGACTACAAGGTTATATTCATTTGAGAGATCTATTCCCAAGCAGCCTATAATTACCACTATAGTTGGTTTGATAATTGACAACTTCTCCTCCTCAACATCCACCTCCACCTCCACCTCCAAATTGCAAACTACTTCAGCAAGACAGTTTTTCTATTGTGAGACACTGGATTAACAAGAAAGGGATGTTCTCTAATTAACCACAGTGTAGAGATAATATGCAAAGCAACTGAACTGTTTTAATTTATCTTTTATTTCAAATTGAGCAAAAGATAATAAAGGACATTTCAATCTATACCACCCTCCAGGAAAGGGAAAGGATTTAAGTGAGGAGTGTTTATATAGTAAGTTTGAGTCTTACTGCACTGGCAGAGCTGAGAGAACTGATATCTGGCCTGGGATAACCCGGAAAGGCTATAAACAGATTGCAGAAACCTGGATCCAGACACCTGGGCTGATGACTTACTCTGGGCAACCTTAAGATTCACTACAGGGCATTTAGTACTGATATGCAGAGGGAGAAGGTGCTCCTGAGGCATTTATTATCTGTTTTCCAAGAGTCAGGTTAGCATAAACCAAACCAGATGGGCCCAGCACGAAGCAATGAAAACAAGACAGCCAAGGAGGTAGAAGAAAGTTAACCAACTGATGTTTAAGAAGACGTTGATAAGTTAAATTAGTAACCAGGTATTCAAAACTGGAATTCAGTTTGGTTGTTTATTTTCCTCTTTACTACACATATCATGTTTATATGGGAAAAAAGTGATATTTACTAGTCTTATTCTATAGAAATGCATACCACCTTAAATAATTGAATAGTTTAATAGTTAAAACCACATATGAGTTACTAAATGATGCTTGTTATCTGTGTCTAACATAATATTATCAACACGACGACATATCTGATTAGAAACCACTAATAATTTGTAGTGGCTATTAGGTTTGAGGTTATAGAACTCAGTCTGAAATCACAAATTCTACTAAGTTGTTATAAAAATATCATATGGAATATAAAATAGAGGTAGAGACTATCTGTTCTCCTTTTCTCCAGTGTATACTTTGAGAAGTCAAGAAAAGCATGACACGTTAAAATTAGTGTCAGGTCTGGATATACCTAGAAATATGCTTTTCTGGTGCTAATTTCAGAAATATTAATTTTCGCATGGTCTATATGTAGCACTAAGAAGACAGAAGACCAAATATATAAATGAAGGCAATGGGCATAGAAGGACTAAGGAAGCAAATTGCTGCTAATATTGGGCATTTCAATACCTCCTCTAAACTTTATTACCTTTTGTTTGTTGCTTTTGATTTTTTTGTCTGTTTTGCAAGGAGAGTCAAAAAACAGTTAACGCTGGGTATTATATGGCTTTCAAAATCTAAGAAGTAACAAAACCAGGCCGGGCGCGGTGGCTCAAGCCTGTAATCCCAGCACTTTGGGAGGCCGAGACGGGCGGATCACGAGGTCAGGAGATCGAGACCATCCTGGCTAACACAGTGAAACCCCGTCTCTACTAAAAATACAAAAACTTAGCCGGGCGAGGTGGCAGGCGCCTGTAGTCCCAGCTACTTGGGAGGCTGAGGCAGGAGAATGGCGTGAACCTGGGAGGCGGAGCTTGCAGTGAGCTGAGATCCGGCCACTGCACTCCAGCCTGGGGTGACAGAGCGAGACTCCGCCTCAAAAAAAAAAAAAAAAAAAAAAAAAGAAGTAACAAAACCAAAATACCATCCACTCTGCCACAAACTTCACATTGGTCTTTTAATCCCTACTAGTCTGTATTCAATAAAGGCTCTCTGTGTGATTATTGCCTGTAAAAACCATACCAAAGATAGTTGGAAAGATAGAAAGATATGTAAGAAATGACCTCCTGTCTAGAGATCTAAAATGGAAAATGGAAATTAATGAGCCAGCTTGGTGGCTTGTGTCTATAGTCCCAGCTACTCAGGAGGCTGAGGCAGGAGGATCACTTGAGCTCAAGAATTCAAGGCCAGCCTGGACAATGTAGCAAGACTGCCATTTCTCTAAAAAAAAAAAAAAGAAATACATAAATGAGCAAAACAGAGGGATATTCATGGGCAGAGGCAGTCTGTGACTTCTTTGGATACTCACAAATGGACATACAACCACGCATTCATGTTTTCTAGCCATCCTTTCTCATCATCCTAACTGCCCGTAGGCTGTGAGCACTCCATCCCCACCAATGAAGCTCAACAGACATACAACCAATGACCAGATTTGGGCCTTTGATTTCCATCCTTCCCACCAGGATAGACAAGCTGATCCTTTTCAGCACTATGTGTAGTCAGTCAGTCCATGGAAACCACTATGTGAATACAGAAAACGGCCATTATCCCTACTGGCCTTTCTTGCTTCTATGCCATGGAGTCAGTTCTTTACTGCTTGAGGTTTTCTGGAAAAGGGAGAGACCACAGGACTAGGGTATGAGTTCATGAAACCTAATGCCGTAGAGTACAAAAGGTACAGGAGGGACCCTGATGGGCTTCCTTGTTTTGGAGGGAGGCTTATGCCTCATTTTTCCCATTCCCCAAGCTACAGCAGATGTGGACTGTTTTGGAAGTTTAGTGAACGAGTGAGCTGATTAAACATTTTACAGAAATATGAGACATGTGTTTTCTGGAATCTGTCAGCTCACTTTCTAGGAATCCACCAGGTCATTCTACATTAACCGTGAGGTAAATAAATGTTTGACCCTTGTAGTCAAAGCTTTCATATGGGCAGAGCGTGGGACAGGAAGAAAAGAGAGACTTTAAGTCATTAATAAGACTGACTACTTCAGTATGTCATTCCCCGTTTTAAATGTTCACAAGATGTAGACTACAGAGATACTCAAACTAAATCAATCGTTTTGTTGTTGTTGTTGCAGTGCGCTTCCCGGGAATTAAAACTTACATCGATCCAGATACATACGAAGACCCATCCCTAGCAGTTCATGAATTTGCAAAGGAGATTGATCCCTCAAGAATTCGCATTGAGAGAGTCATTGGGGCAGGTAAATGTCAAATCTACGCTTTTGAACAAAAGATTCCTTAATTTCTTTGTAACTGGTTTATCAACATACTATCTTATATCTTGGCAGTTTTGGTCATTGAAAAGTTTTAACAAGTGAGAAGTAAAATGATCTTGTTTGTATATGGTTTTGTTTGTTTGGTTTTTTTTTTTAAGTATACCGAGTGTCCTTTTGTTTCCAAATACTGAGAACATTCACAAAAGTTACTTTTAACATTCTATGGCCTTTTTTTAATAGTGGAGATAAATTACAATGAAACTAGAGTTTTTAGGAGTTTGTCATAAGGTTATAGATTTACTCGAGCGCCAACATCTATAGACATATGCTATAATTATAATAGTATTTAAAATGATGACCATGAGCCTCTGCAAGACACAGAAAAGTTCTGAGAATCACCAAAGAGAAAATTTGGTTCAGTGTAGTTTTATGTCATTTTAATGCAAATTAGTGTTTTTTGCTATGTAGAATTTTCTAATACTTAGAACACTTTATTATTTACCTATTCTGAATAAATATAAATTTCTTGTAAATCACCACACAGGAATTTATGCTGTACATTGGTAAGGGCAGAGCCTAAGCCGATGTAACAAAGAGACTCCAGAATACAAATTTATTCCTCTTTCAGATGCCTGACCCAAAGTGCATAGTCCATGCTGGCTGCGGAGCTCTCATTCAGGGGGACTTGCAAGGCCCAAGTTCCTTCTATTCTTGGCTCTGCCTTCCCCTAGCATGCCCTCTTCCTCTAAATGACCAAAGCTGGGTCACCAGTACATCTGCCTTCCTGCCTGTGAGAAGGAAAAGGAAATAGATCAGTCTCTCTGGTTTTGCTTTTAAGGCAATAACCTGAAACTTCCAAACACAGTATTCACATCTCAATGGTCCAAATAACAATAACATGGACACATTTAAGTGCTAGAGAATTTGGAAACAGAATTGCTGACGGCTGCCATGTATGCAGCTAAAATGCATGTATTTATGCGGGGGGGCTGTTTTCCTAAACTAGAGAAGGGAGACTGGATCTTAATGGGAAACATAGGTCTCCTCTAGATGCTGGAGATTTGTTTAATCCTTTGGAAACAGCAGAACAGATGGAAGCATGGGCATTCCAGCCAGGTGTCATGTCTTTACAAAGGCCAAAAGAAAGCAGCTGATGATCCTCTGTTTCTTTCAAAGTCCTTTTTCACCCAGAAGGACAAACTACATAATTTGCAGGACCCAGTATACCCTGAAACATACAGAGTCTCTTGTTAAAAATTTATTAGGAATTTCAAGAAGGTGACAACAGAGAACTAAACCAACTATAGGGCACACCTAAACTCAAGGCTCTATGTGACTGCACAAGTCACATACTCATGAAGCTAATCCTGTTACACAGAGAGTAGAACTACCTCAAGAATTTCAGGCACATTTGCAGAGAGTTCTTCCTGATTTCACTCCATTCCCTATGTACCGTAGATCACCTCATCT
This sequence comes from Macaca nemestrina, assembly GCF_043159975.1. NCBI lineage: Eukaryota > Metazoa > Chordata > Mammalia > Primates > Cercopithecidae > Macaca > Macaca nemestrina. Next base: position 186,020,324 of record NC_092126.1, on the reverse strand, counting down.
CCTGCATGGCTGGGTCTCCCTCTGAAAGCTGCCACAAGGGCCTTTATGTTCATAATCTTTATGTTCTCAGCCAAAGAAGCTGCCATAGCTAATTTCAAGATTAAGGACCTGAAATGGAACCAGATTCTCTATCTTCTTCCACTGAACAAAGAGCACATCAGCAAGCATAATTGAGAAGAGTGATTGAATTATATTCATTTAGCTTTGGAGTTTGTTTTCTTAAGACAGCAAAGGGATAGAGAAGAGAGGAGGTTGAGTAATCTCCATTGCACACAATGTTTGTTCTTGCACCTGAGAAAAACTGATATGTCTTTTTATACTGTCTTGTTCAATACTCACATAGACACGGGAGAAGCAATTTCTGTTTTAGCCCTTTGTGCTACAACGTAACAAAATGCCAGTGTGTGAAATCATAATGTTGAGAGATAAAATCAAGTATCTGAAGTATAAAGAATAAGAAGAAATTAAACGTTTCTTTTATTTTGGGATTTTTTCAACTAAAATATAAATTTTCCTCTTAAGAAAGTATAATGGTTACTGCAAAAGCAAAACTTAACTACTAAAGAGATTATTTTAGTTTCATTATTCCACCTGCCTTCCCTGAACTCTAATAAGTCATAATGGGATTTATCTCATTTGACAAAGACAGACTATCTAAACCATGTAGTTATTCCTATAGATTGGGGTCTCTTTTTAAATCTGTATTCGTCGTTGATTGTTTCAGCTTTCAAACAATATGCTAAGAGTCCTTTTACTGTCCATATTCGGAAAAATAATGAAAAAGTGTTAACACCTAACTTGCCTCTTTGTGCCCTTGGCCAGTACTGCTCTGTCAATTTATTCCTTTAGATCATTGTTATAGCCCTTTTATGCTGCTCTCATAGAATGCCTCACACCAGGTAATTTATATTGAACAGAGTTTTTTTGGCTCAAGGTTCTGGCGGCTGGAGTCAAGATTGAGGGGCCACATCTGGTGAGGGTCTTCCTGCTACATCATAACGTGGTGGAAGACATCACATGGGTGAGGGAGAGAAAAAGGGGGCTGATCTCCACCTTTTAAAACAAGCCTGCTGCATTAATCCAGTCATGAGGGCTCAGCCCTCATGATCTAATTACCTCTTTAGGTCCCACCTCTAAACACGGTTGTATTAAGGATTACATTTCCAATGTGTGCATTTGAGGGGACACATTCAAACCATAGCAGTCATGTTTCTAAAACTTTATTTTTGTGAATGTGTGAAGTGTGCATATTTTCCATACCAGCAGTGTGGACAAAACATTACTCAAGTTGAAGAAGAACCAGTTGTTACGTAGTATCTGTGTACCTCTGGTTACTTTCCCAATCTGTAACTATACATACTTTCTTAGATTGCCTCGTATCCTTTATTTTCTTTTCCCGGCTATTGACTGTTTCTTCTCAGATTCTATTTCTTCTTCATCTTTGTCCTTTAAGTAGTCCCCTTGGAAATGTAAATTAAGTGACTTAAGTGGTAGTCTAGATGCTGGACAGAGATGAAATGGGGTGGAGAAGATGAGAGAGGCCAGATATCAGGTTGTGACAATTGTCAAGTGAAGGATATTCAGGCAGAATTAAGGCATAAGAATTAAGACGGTAGGAATGGAAAGGAGTACTTAGATTCACAGTTCGTTGCCAAGGAAAAATATACGAGACCTCCATCTCTTATAGATGCAAGACATGCATGCAAAGCAACAGTTAAGATTAATTTTCAGATGTCTAGTTGGAAAAGCACAATATACAATCATTAAATCTTTCTTAAATGAGTTATCAAAAATAAATGTAAAACACCCACATTAACATTTTCACAAAAAGCATAATATCACACCAGACCCGTGATATTTCTTAACACATTCACTGAACAATGTTTGTTAGATGGCTAATATTTACTTGTAAAAGATAATGTGCCACTTAATCTTTTCATATTAAATCACTATGCTTCTCAAGATATATGTATTAAGGCTGCCTTCCTCAATCTTTGTCCTGAGATTTTCGACTAGTAACCATCGAAATACTGTGCAACTGAACCATAAAAATTTAATTTTTCTGTACATATATTCTTAACATTCTCCATCTTTCCCTGTAAATTTCACTTCTTTATAAGTTTTCTAGGGTGCTTTTGTGTGTGTATCACTCTTCTATTTAATAGTGGCAGCTTATCTTCGTTCATCAATATTGGCCTGAATTTCCATGAAAATGCACATTTCCATTTAAATAAAGTGAGCAGCTCTGTTGCATAAGAAACTATCAAGATTATCTATCTCCTTTGACTTTTTTTGCATTATAAAATGAAATTCTGTGGACAAAGGACTGTAAAACAGAAACTCCCAGGCTACAACAGCCAAGTCAGATTAGGGGAGAATCATTATTTTATACATATCTTGCAAGATATGAGAAAACTGGTAAACAATTTTAATCATGGTCTGAAAAAGGTCATTGAAAACTGTCCGTCTTTCAGTGCACTACTGAACCTAAACCAGTATGAGAACAACTTGCCTGGCAGAGTGTAATTTTGAAACATTATTCCATTGAAAAAATCAATCTTGTGTCTCTAAGCCCATAGGGCACCCTTCTTAAATTTGACCTTCCGTCTTTCCCTAGTCTCAATGGAAATACATAATATCTTCCTGTCATTCATATTCTATCCCTTTATCTATACAAAACTCATTATGGCCTCCACTATCAGCCTTCTCTTCTGGCTTAGTGTCACCAATTTTTTTCTCTTCCTAGAATAGTCCAGGAGGTTTTAACTGTTGGTTTCTCAGCAGTTATCTGCAGGTAAAAGAAAGTCAAAAGGACAACAAAAAGGATATAAAAGTGAGTGTCAAGCCTAGTATTTCAGTTCTGTTATTCCATCTGGTTTGAAGTCACATTTCCTCTTGATATTATACAAGGCATAATGTTCACTTCATGTGCCTCTTCTAATTCCCTTGCCACTCTCAACACAGCAGGCCTCTTTTTTCTACTCTAAAATACATTATTTTTTAGTTATCTTAAAGAAACTTTATTTTTGTTTCTCTTTTACAGTTGTGTTATACATTCTTGTAACATGACAATGACAAATGTAGGCAATATTCCAGATGTGGTTTTACAATTCTCTTTATATACATTTTTTAAAACCTTGTGTTTATGACTCATTTTCTCTATATTTAGATGAGATGACCTCCTTAGAAATGAGGTTCATTCTTGTCCATCAACTTAAAGGATTTATGGTAGAGGTCGGATTAATTTTCTTGTGTATTCTTGAAAACTTTGCATGTTTAGTACACTGAGAATAAGATCAACAACAGATTTTGGCAAAGCCTTTGTGCCTTTTACTGAATAATTTCATAGCTTTCTAAATCAAATGATGTAATGAAAGATCAGCTTTACCCATTCTCCATCTATGTTATGATATGAATAAAAGCAAAGACTGAAGCAAGACAGACTCAGATTTGAGTCACAGCTTTGCTACTAGCTCATTCTGTAAACTTTAGCAATTTAGATATCTTTCAGAGATTTGGGTTGCTCCACGTATCAAGTAGATTCATAATAATAACTGCTATCTTACAAGATTAATAAAAGGATTAGAAATGACTATTAGATTAAAAAATAAATACAGTTTTTACATTCAGTTTTGACCGCTGAAATGAACACTTACTGCCCAACCCTCGATATACTTTGTGATATGAATATCTGCCCATGTAGAATTCAACAGTCAATGCCTTAGGTAACTGGAATAATATTTATATTTTTCAGAGTTAGTTGAAAATTGGTAATTGAACTGAAATTTTATTCTTCTTAGTACATTGAGTTATATCCATGTCAACAAACTCTTTTTCTTTTTAATTAAACTCAAAACTTATTTTTTTACATTTAGGACATTATATTTGTTAGGTATGTGTTTATTATTTGCTAAAAAACTCAAGTCATAAGATGAGAAGCAAAGGAAAAATTATTTAAATGTCTTAATGTAAAACTGTTCTACAGAAGTCTATCAATTTATTCTTGGTACATCTAAGAAATTAGTAGATGTACTGTCAGAAATAGGACTGTATATCAATTTAATAGACTTTCAATTAATTTGTGTTAATTTCAGGACTGTTTATGTATTTTCAACACTCTACATCTTATTTTGAATCATTTAGTACCCCTTTTCTATCTTACATACAGATTTCCCAAACTTGCAAGTTGCCTCATCATAGTCATTGTTTGATAAGTGCTAGTTTAATAAATAAATAGCATTCTTAAACTATTTAAAAAATAAATAATGGGTAAATAAATGAACGACAAAAGGATATTGAATTATTCTAAGTAATGATTTTACATGACTATGTTTATCTGGTTGCCAAAAAAATCTTAATGAAGTATGACAATTAATATAAAATCAAATGCATAATATATGCAAATAAAAAATAAGACAGAAAAACAAATTCATAGAGGACATTTGGGAATTACAATTGTTACATTACTTTATATTAACAATTTACCTGATAGACCAAAATTATAAAATTTATTATATGCCTTTGCATTTATATAGTAAAATACAGACTTATACAGAAAATGTTACATCGATATTTTATTTTGAATTGAGTTTATGTAACGGGAAGTAATTTTGAAGAGATGTTTATAACTTACGAAGAAGTTATTTTTCAAATACTTTTAATGTTTTTCTTCTAGTTTGTGTATTACTAAAATATTAGGTGAAATGAAGGAAATTTGATCCCTGTTTTCAAAAGAGTTCTCCAAGGATGTAAGCAAGACTGGGTACATCTTAGAATGATGTTCTCACTTATGGCTAAAAATCAACAGATGAGAAAGACCCACATATCAACAGCAACAACTTTTAACCCTTATATTGCTAGAGTATGTTAGTTATCTTTTGCTGCATAACAAATTACCCTAAAACTTAAAACGAGAACATTATTATCTCACAGTTTCAGTGGCTCAGGATTCAGGAATGGCTTAGCTCCTGCACAGTTGCTCACAAGGTTGCAATCATGGTGTCAGCTGGGACTGTGGTCTCACCTGAAGGCTCAGCTGGGCAAGGATCCACATCCAAACTTATGTATATAGCTGCTGTCAGGATACAGTTCTTTGAGGGTTGTTGAGCAGACAGTCTTAATTCCTCACTGCTGCTGGCTGGAGAACACGCTCAGATTCTTACCATGTGGGCTTCTCCAACGTGGCAGCTTGCTTCATCAAAGCCAACAAGAGAGTCTGCTAGTAAGACGGAAGTCAAGTGTTTTATAACCTAATCATGGAAGTGTCAGCAAGTTATCTTTGCACATTCTATTGACTATAAATATGATACTAGACCCCACACTGAAGGGAAGGGCTCACACAAGGATAGGAATACCAGGATGCAGGGATCATCGCAGGCCATCTTAAAAGTTTTCCTACTACATATAGTATTGTTTCATTATGTTTGAAGCTCTAAAGTGGTCCTAATTAGCCAACATTCCCAGGAGTGATTTCTCCCCTTCAGTCCAATTCACATCAAAGATGTCAAAGATGAGTCTTTGACACTCTCTGATACTCAAGCAGTTTGCTCTGGCAGTGCTCTTGTAAGATGGATAGTGGGGAGCAGGCCAGTGGCATGGGTCAGGTACAGTTGAGGGGTCAGATGATCAACTGACCAGGAGGGTCTCTGTCTGGAGATCATTCTCAGAGTTTAGGACGTTCCTCCCACTTTCTTGTACCTGTATTCAGTGCAGGTCAATTATTAGGTGTTTCTTTCATAAAGGGAGTTTAGTCTCTTCTTGTAATGGTATGCTTTTGTTAAGGTTTATGAGAGTTGAATCTGTGCTGAGATGGACTTGTGTATCCAGGGTTTTTAGGTCTCATTGTCACAGAGACCCAGTCATCCACAGGCCTAGTTGCCTCATACCCCTAAGGACACATAATGTCGGTCCTGTGAGATGTTTGAGTAGGCCATATGGCTATCATTAATCCTGCAGCCACCATGCATGTGTAGGCAGTGTTTCAAGCGGAGAGCAAGAGTTGTAAGGCCATTGGAGGTCTTGTCTCTAAACTTAATTCTGACACATTCAGTTGATCAAAGCAAGTCACAAAACCAGACCAGATTTAACAAGGTAGAAAAATAGATTTTACTGCTTAATAGAAACAGCAAAATTACATTGCAAAAGGGCATACATATAGGATAGGGAGGAATTCATGACCATTTTTTTTTACTATCTACCACATGGCTTATAGTTTTTTTTAAGTGAATCATTATTTTTTCAAGCGTAATGTGAATAACAAATTATGAATTTATTTACTATTTTATCTCTAAGACTATTTTTGCTTTGCACCCCTAATGAATGATAGTAATGTTTTCTTAACAGTGTTAGTTAATCAGCCTTGGGTTAAATAAAAGGCTTACAAAAGTGAATAATGGGCCAGGCATGGTGGCTCACGCCTGTAATCCCAGCACTTTGGGAGGCCAAGGTGGGCAGATCACTTGAAGTCAGGAGTTTGAGACCAGCCTGGTCAACATGGTAAAACCCCATCTCTACTAAAAATACAAAAATTAGCCAGGTGTGGTGGTGGGCACCTGTAATCTCAGCTAATCAGAAGGCTGAGGCAGGAGAATCTCTAGAACCAGGGAGGCAGAGATTGCAGTGAGCTGAGACAGTGCCACTGCACTCTAGCCTGATAGCCTGGGTGACAGAGCAAGACTCAGTCTCAAAAAACCAAAACAAACAAACAAACAAACAAAAACCATGAATAATGGAGCATCTTGCACTAAGCAGGAAGCTAAGGAAAGTATAATATATAAGGTAGAAAGAAGTAGAAAGGAGGAAAGAAAGGACAAGATAGATAATAAGTGAAGAAAACATACATATAAATTGTTCAAAGAACGTAAAGATCACCATATACTGGGAGATCAGATTGCACTAGAAAGACTGAATTAGGCATTTAAATATACTGTTAAAGATAAGGAATGTCAAGCTGTAGAAAAGGTAGTCTAGATGGAAAGAACATTAGCGATGGTAGAATAAACGGTGTGGAGATTAAGAGAAATTTAGGCCATTTTCAAGTATTTAGAGTTTGATGACACTGGATCTTTATTATATCCAATTTCTCTTCAAAACATAAGCTTTTCCTTGTTTTTTTTTTTTTTTTTTTTTAATGTGAATGCAACTCTAGCCCTGCTTTTTGGCTGTGAATAATAGTTAGTGGCTTTTTAGTTTCATGACTTTTTAATGACAAAGTGTAAAGTGATTAAAGAAAAGAGGAAAGATGTTTTACTTTTATTGGGCAAAGAAAAGTAAAAAAGAGTATGGATCTGTATGTGTATGTGCATGTATACATACGTACATGTAAATGTGTTTGTGTGTGTGTGTGTGTGTTAGTCAGCTTCGCTGTCATAACAAAATAGATTGGGTGGCTTAAAAGGCACAAATTTATTTTCTCACAGTTCTGGACACTGGAGTTTGATGGATGCCTACACAGTCAGGTTCTGGAGAAGCTCTCTTCTGTGTCGCAGAGATCAGCCTCCTTGCTTTGTCCTCACATGGCAGAGAAGAAGAGATATATCTTCCTTTTCTTATAAGATCACAGTCTTTATCAGATTAGGGCCCGGCTCTGAAAACCTCATTTAGCCTTAATTTCCTCCCAAAGACCATATGTCCAGATTTTGTCACATAGAGAGTTAGGGCATTAATGTATAAATTTTGGTGGGACACAATTTAGTCCTCTGTGTGTGTGTGCGCGCACACGCGCGTGCTGGATCAGGAAGAAAGCAAGATATTACCTGATGAAATATTTACTCACTGTTATCCGAGTGTCTGTATGAGTGAATTTTGAATGAAAGGATAAAAATTGTAAATTCATAAAGGATATGCCTGCTAGGTTTGACTTACTTGGAGAGCTCTGTCTGAACTTAGAGCTGAGTTTAGGCCAAGAGCTAAAGCAGAGTATCACATGGTTACCATGTGTCCAGAGAGTGGTGTAGCCACAGGGAAACAGAGAGAGGAACAATAGGTCTCCCTGAGTAAAATCTATAAAGATGGTATAGTTTCAGTTACTTTTCAGATAATATGCTGATGTGATTGCTGTTCAGACTATAAGAAAGGTATCAAAAAATTAATATGAATGCTAAAAATCAAACTGTTCAATGTGCAGTTGAAGCTTGATTGCTTAGGCCGGGATGTACCTATCAAGGGTTACCTTTGTAGTAGATTCTTCCAACAGATGTTAAACACCTTTTCTTAAAACCAAGTATTTGACATTTTATCACAACTTGTATTGACATCAATGTAACTTGTGTATCCGCTGTTCCCTGATTACAATGGAAAAATACCTTAATTTTATCAGGAAATAATATTTATGTCATAAATAGGGAGGGTTTCTTCCCCCAAAATTATTTCCACCTTTGATAGCCAGTTAATCCATCTCTGCTTAGAATCTCATAACCTTTCCTCACAGTAAGTGACACTTTCTAACCTGTCTCATCTTTTCCTGATCTTGTCCCTAAAATTTGGAGTCATTTTATATTTGTTCTTCAAACGTCTCATCCACTGGGGGAGAAAATTCAGTTTAAATTTTGAGAACAAGAACTAGCCCATTTACCTTTGTGAGCTGTAATTTCCCTGTCTGTGAAATAAAAGTAAAATACCTTTGCTCCTTCATGATTGTTGTGAAAAGCAAATGAGATAAAGTAGATTCTGACCATCCAGCATTTATCAGAACACCACCAATGAAAGAGTTCATTGCCTCCAAGATAGCCAATTCCCTTGGGAACAGTTCCAATAAATCCAGGATATTCATGAGTGAAAAAACAAAAATGTGCTTCCTTATAACTTGGTACATGATCTTACAACACTGCCTACTGGTACTCGTTCTGCAAAATTGAGCTTATACAAAGTAAACCTAATCCTACTTCCACACCACACCATTACTCTTCAAATATTTAAAGAACAACATGTAAACCTCATAAATCTTCTTCGTTCAGCCTAAATTGTCTAAATCTTTCAACCATTTCCATCCGACATGATGTCTAGATATGTCATCATTCAGGCCACCTTCCTCTGGAGATCTAGAGTTTTTCTCTAAGTCTTTTCCAGAATTGAACCCAATACTCCAAATGTTTTCTAATCAGTGTGAGAACACAGGGATAGCACCTTTCCTGCTGTGCCTCAATTAATGCATCCTGAGTTTGCATTTGCTTTTTGAACAACTGCCATGCACTGTTGGCATAGGGAGAGCTTACTACCAGCTTATCCCCAGCAGTCTTTCTCAAAGGAGTTTCTATTAAGCCAGGACTATTTCTAGACTTGTCAATTGACTTTATTACTTTTGAGTGCAATATTATATTTTTATAGGTCTACACTGTATATCTATGTAAATCATATATATAAATATGAATCATCTATATCATATTCTTATTTAAAAATATGAATAGATACAGATATGTTAAAATGATCTAGATATGTAATACCTATATAAATTTGTATAGATGTGTAAAGAATGTATATTCTAGAAATATATACTAGAATATATGATATATGTTCTTTACATATCTATACAAATTCTAGTATACAGAGAATATATGATATAGAATATATGATATATATACTTTACATGTCTATACAAACATTATATTCTTTTCATATTCCCATTTCATAAATATTCCTATTAAATTTCATGGTGTTTCTGTACATAAAATTTCTCAACCTGTCCATGTCTTTTTCCTTCTCAATTACATCAGCTGGTACAATTATTGTCCTTCTCAGTAACGTCTGTGATTTGTTTTGCCTTGCAATTTAGCTGTGTGCCCTTATCATAAGAGCTTAGTGCTCTCTGTGCAGCAATCATTTAGTACCCTCTAATTTTCTTCTTCATTGGGACAATTGTTTTTGTATTATTTGAATTCTGTATTTTGTAGATGCCTATCTCTCACTCTTTGTAGAATCTCTGATCAAGATATTGTCCCCAATCCGTGTGCATTTTAACTGCCACTCTGAAGTTTAATGTCTACAGTTATGGCCAGTACTTTTTCCCTGGGTTGTAAGTATCTTAAAGTGAAAATGGTCAGTTTTTTCCCAAGTTTCCCCACCCCCTGCATTTCATGAGTCTTTATTCAGAAATAAGTCAAAATAACAGCTCTGTTGACTTTTTGAAAGATGGACACAGCAGCGAGGCAGGCAATTGTGATTTTATAGCTTCTCACTTATTGCTTTCATGATGGAGGAAATGAATTCACAGGATGGGAAAGTGTGTTTTGTGAGGATTGATTAAAGCGTGAAGCACTTGGACTTTCCAGGTGGTCTAATGCAGTTCCTTGTTCACATGGAAACCTCTGATATTCTCTCCCTGCCAAAATATTTGTCCATGGTTTCCTCCTTGCTTCAGCCTATCAGGAAAAAAAAGCCTGTCTTTAGCATTAATAATAGTCAAGAATTATTAAATGTTCATCTGCCTGGGATGAACTTTACATGCATCATTATTCCTTTTATCATCACAACCCTATAAATCACAAAGATCACATATGTCCATTTTATGGACACGAAAGCTAAGATTTAAAGAGATTAAATTATTTGGTCAAAGTGAACCAGCTTGTAATAGTAAAGCCAGAGTAATCTGATGTTATAGCTCATGCTTTTATTAACCACAACTTCATTTCAAATAACCCTTTATATTGATGAAGCCGTACTGCTATAAGAATATCTTCTTCTGGCACTTGTACAATTGATACTTCTGAAACCATCTCCACCTATCTTAGGTGAATTTATCTCTGTTGCTTGCTTGCTTTCTGGCCATCTGTCAGTCTTTCTGTCTGCAGTCACTTTCCAACTCTGTGATGTATATAGACTGTGTTCTGGCTGCTGATTGAGCCTCTGTGATTTGTAGGCTGAAAGTGAATTACCATTACCTAAGTGCATTGATGCACCGAAAAATACCACCTGCCTCAGCAGAACCAACAGTAATGTGAATATTGATTATTGTCATGAAATCATTATTTAGGATAGGATTACAAATTTCCCTCATTTGAAGCATGATTTGCATGTTCTGTGTGGCATGTCAATTTATCAACAAACCCTGTCAGCTCTGCCTTCAAATATACCCCAGGATCCAAGCTCATTTTACCCCTTTGCAACATCCACCCTGGCCAATCCACCAACACCTCTCCTAGCCTCCCTTCTTCCACCACTCCATGGTATGTTCTCCTAACATGGAACCCTAGAACGGGAAGATCCCTTGGAAAAGTAAACCAGATTGTGTCCTTCTCTGATCAAAACCTGCCAGTCATGATCTGTTCCAGTCAAAGTAAGAGCCTGGCCACCTACTTAACTGCCTCTTCAATTGCATCTCCACCAACTTTCCCTTCACTCATTGCTGTGGCAACAATGGTGTCATTGTTCCTCAACTTGCCACATGCACTCCTATCTCAAAACCTTTGCACCTGACATTCTGTCTAACTGGGAAGCTCTTAGCTCCGGTAACATCATGGCTCCGTCCCCACTCCCTCACTTCCTCCCACTTCTATGACAATGCAAATTCATCAGAGACCTTTCAGGTCCTTCATAAACTAGCAATTCCCCTTCCATACTCTCCTTCCCTCTTGCCCTGCCTTTAGTCCATAGTAATTATTACTAACTGACATGTACATGGGTTTTGTTTTTCCTGTTGTCTGTCTTCCCCTTTCTCTTTCTAGTTCACTGCTGTACCCTCAGCTCTTTAAACATTACACCTGTGTTCTCTTTATTCTCTCTGAAATTTCTATTAGTCAACCCTCAGATTGAGCCTTCAGCCTTATCCAACCCTTAGATTGAGCCTTCACCTTCTGAAGAATTAAACTCACATATTTTACCTGTGGTTTGTCTTTGTAGGTGCAGATTCATGCTATTTTTCTATCAGACTTCTTCAACTATGTCTATGTACCTTCCGATACTTCTTTTGAGTATTTTTTCTGCTATCATTTTAATTTTCAGAAATCTCTCCAATTTTTGGATGATTTCTCTTAGCATCCAGATCCTTCTTGATTGATGAAGCCTATCTTGTAAGACACCATTATTGTTTATTCTAGTTTTCTTGATTCTCTCAGATTATTCATGCCTCTCACTTTTGTACTGGGAACTCTTCTCACACATCTGGTGATTCTTGGCTTTGCATTCATATTTACAGGTAAAGCTCTGTCTGAGTGGAGGCTCTGTGTCAGAACGTAGGCATGTCTATTGTGGGCCTCAGTTTGGGTGATAAGGAGACTGTTTTATTAGAGATCTTCAAATGCCAATATGTGGCTTTTATTTTACCTTGGAATATTCATTTTTTCCTTAAAAATACTCTTTTGATATTCCATGGGCATTAGTGATTAACTCTTCCTTGTAAAACGTTCAAACTATACCCTTTGCCTATATGGAGCCCATGTTTTACTCCCACCCTTTGCTACAATGGGTGCCTCTAAGCCTGGAGTCCAGGTATGTTTCCTCCACATTAATTTCTCTCCCGTCAACAAAGGCAATCTCTTTTGTTCCATTTTTATGCCCTGCTACACCCACAGTATTTCCCAGTCACTTCAGTTACTTCACAAATTTGCTGAATTCTCTTCCACTGGAGTCCCATCTCTTGTCTTCTTTGTTTCTGAGGATTTACTCTAGGTGTTTTGCTTTCCTATTTTTAGAGGGTCCTCAGAGTTGGAAACACAATAAACATACGTTTGCTCTAACATCTTAACCAGAAGCCAGGCCTACCGCGTTTTCAGTGATCTACAAAATGAGGTAAGCACTGGAGAAACCTCACATATAAATGTAGTCTTCTAATATATATTTATTTCTGACTTCTCCCCTTCTCTTGAATCGTAGCCTTTTCCATGTCATTTTTACAACATGAAATAAGAATACTATAATTGTTTCCAATGTCTCTTACTAGATAAACTTTAAATATTTAACATTAAAAATCAATGAGTAATTCCTAGTGTTCAAAATATTTTGCTTAAAGAACAAGTTGTACTTTTAATTAAATTAAACACAGTAACAAATTATGACTAGAGAAATAGGCTGATCTGGTTTACCTAAAGGTACCAGCCTAGTCTGTGACTTTTTTATAATATGTGTATAATATTTTATATTATTATTTTTATAATATACAACATATAATAACAATAATCATTATATAATATACTAATATAATAATCATATATTTTATATAACTTATTCAAATAAAATAAATTTTATATTTCACATAAAATGTATTTTGTATATGGAGACTAAATGCAATATATTTTACTTTTTAGTTGTGCATTTTTTATCGTTATTTTCCAATCAAAAAGAAACAGCATCCATGACAAGTGACATTCAGCTTTCATTTATTGCACTAAAATGAACATTAACACTGTCAGATTTTCCTTTATTCATGATTTTCTGTGCAATGAAATCCAAAGCAATTGCCTGTCCTTCCATTATTTACAAAAGAAGAGAAACACCACCAATGACAAATATTCAGCATCTTATCTGCTCTGCTTGCTGTCCTGCATGTCTGCAAAAAAAAAAAAAAAAAAAAAAAAAAAAAACTTTCTGAAAATTCTACTGTTTACTAATCTTGATTTGAAAGAGTTATATGTTATATACTGTTATATACTCATGTTTTTACAAGTGCATTTCCCTTTACTTTTATCTCCTATTGGCCTATTGATTTTTTTAATTCTATATTTTTTTCTTTAACTCTTGACTGCAGAATACAATATGGTTAAACTTAGAACATATTTGAAACTTGTAATCATTTTGCAATTGCCAGTCATTTACTGAGTTGTTAATCTAATCAACACAACTAGATGTTACTTAGGTGGTTTTAGCAGATACTCTTGCAGAGCTCAAGTAGCAGAGTTACTCCATTATATTCCCTTTCAGACATGATAAATGGTGCTGTCTAATTTTGGGTGGCTACTGCTATCCATGTCTAATTTGAGGATGCAGAAAATATATTGAATTTGAAGTTGTAAGTTCCATCCCAAAAGTATAGCTTTTTGAATTGATTAAAAATCTAAGGATCTACTTCATAAGCATGTAACTAGAATGCCAAACTGATAAAGTTTTTCAAGTTCTGTGTTCTGTGTGCCATTTCATATCCTTAAGGCTGGAATCATCATAATGATGAGAGCAGTAATCCACTCTAACATGAGAGTGGTATGTATAAGTTCATTCTCACATTCCTATAAATACCTGAGAATGGGTATTTTAAAAAAAAAAAAAAGGTTTAATTGGGTTACAATTCAACAGGTTGTACAGGAAGCATGATGCTGATACCTGCCAGGCTTCTGGGGAGGACTCAGGAAATGCAGAGTCATGATGGAAGGTGAAGGAGGAGCAGGCATGTCACATGACAGAGAGGGGCAAGATAGAGAGTGAGGGGGCAGGTGCTACATACTTGTTAACTACCAGATCTCACATCATGAGAACAGCACCACGGGGATAGTGCTAAACCATTCATGAGAACTCCACCCACATAATCCAATCATTTTCCACCAGGCCCCACCTACAACATTGGGGATTGTAATTCACCATGAGATTTGGATGGAGAGACAGATCCAAACCATACCATGGTAGTAGACATTATGAAGAAGAGTGTCATTGTCTCCTGCTAAGGTTCCAAAATGACAGCTATATTCAGGATATACCTGAATTAATTAAATCTATTATTATAAGTGGCTCATTTAAACAAGCTTGAAGCCCCTAGTATCTGTTTTAGTTTCATTATTAATCAGTGCAGTAAGGAGTATAGTTAAATAAATTAATTCCAGTAAAACCTTTAAAATGGTAGCTAATTCTTAGGTATTATTATTTTCATATAATAGGAAGCCATAAGTGAAAGTGTATCAACAAATATCCATTTTTTTTTTTTGTAGTTGTAAAGTGGCTATGCCCAAACTCAAATGGTTACCTACTCTTTGTAATAATTTCATAATTTTGAAACCAACACTTACTATTTGGGATAACAGTTCAGAACTTTAGCTTCTTGTGCCTCTCAACAATGAGTTATATAAGAATATATTCAAAAAATGTAAAACAAAAATTGACGATCACAGTACAACTAGAAATAGAGAAATCTGCCAATATGACAAAAGTTTTGTTATGCTTTCTTTGATAACTTCTATTACCCAAGGAATAGATTGAGTAAAGCTGAAGGATCTGAATGATACAACTTAAAAAATTCTGTCTGATAAATATATAGAGGTTGAGTAAAGCTGGAAGATCTGAATGTTACAATTTAAAAATTCTATCTTATGAATATATAGAGAGAATAATAAACTCAAATTTGCAGAATAATACTCCCTTTAAGCAGACAAAAAAAATATAATTGATCATGTCCCAGGTCATAAAGAAATTTGTAACAAATTTTAAAGGCTGAGATTTTTATAGAACACATTTCTAAACAAAATTAAGTTAGAAATAAATTATAGACCAGTAACTTTAAAAAACAGAGAATTTAAAATATTTTAAAATAATGCGTGAATTGTTTTCAAAGTAATTAAATAACTTACTTAAATAACTCATGGGTTGTTTTCATATAATTTAGAAAATTTCTAGACCTAAATAATAGTGAAAAAACTACATCTTAAAACTTACAGTGCACAACTAATATGATACTTTAGAAGTAAACATATCTAGCCTTAAAATGCTTGTTTTAGAAACAAAGAAATGCTGAATATTGAAGAGCTAAGAATCCAGCTTAACAATTTAGGAAAAAAGAAAGGGAATGAAAGAAAGTAGAAGGAAAGAAATGGTAAAGATAAGATCAAAAACAGTAAATGGTGGTCCAGGGTGCACAGGCTTATGCAAACCCACCCCCAAATTCTGAGGAAGATGAGAGGCTGAAGAAAGAGACTGGCAAGTCCAGTTTCTCGGAAAGAAATATTTAATGGAGACTTACAAATAGAGGCCATGTCTGTGTCTCCAATGGAGACAAGATGATGGATCCTCATGACATTACCCCGTATACCCAGGGCTTATATACCACAAAGAAAGTGTATTTGTGATTCAGAAGAGAGATGTAGGACAACTGGAGCATGATAACATTGAGGCTGTTTAGACCTAAGAGCAAGATTTACAGTAAGTACCTGCTTTTTTTTTTTTTTTTTTTTTTTTTGGACAGAGTCTTTCTCTGTCGTCCATGCTGGAGTGCAATGGTGCAATCTCAGCTCACTGCAACCTCTGCCTCCTAGGTTCAAGTGATTCTCCTGCCTCAGCCTCCCAAGTAGCTGGGACTACAGGCGCATGCCATCACATCTGGCTAAGTTTTGTATTTTTAGTAGAGACGGGGTTTCACCATGTTGGGCAGGCTGGTCTCAAACTCCTGACCTCAGGTGATCCACCCACCTTGGCCTCCTAAAGTGCTGGGATTACAGGTGTGAGCCACTGTGCCCGGGCAAGTACCTGCTCTTATACAAGTAACAATAAAACTGGAAATTTTAGTGGCCTTCCCAGAATAAACATTAATCAAAAGTCAATATGGGCCGGGTGTGGTGGCTCATGCCCATAATCCCAGCACTTTGGGAGGCCAAGGTGGGTAGATCATGAGGTCAGGAGATCGAGACCATCCTGGCCAAAAATGATGAAACCCCATCTCTACTAAAATACAAAAAATTAGCTGGGCATGGTGGCGCACACCTGTAGTCCCAGCCACTTGGGAGGCTGAGGCAGGGGAATTGCTTTAACCCGGGAGGTGGAGGTTGCAGTGAGCTGAGATTGTGCCATTACACTCCAGCCTCCCGCCTGGTGAGAGAGCAAGACTCCATCTCAAAAAAAAAAAAAAAAAAAAGTCAACATAGTGGATTATTACGCAGGATGGATTTGCTTTAGCCTTCACAAATAGAAAACAAAATGACAAGAAAACAAAAATTTGTTTCCTTAAAACACTAATAAAATTTTCAAACTCTGACAAAATAGATCAAGAAAAACATAAGGTATAAGTAAACAATATCAGAGATGAAAAAGGAGAAGATGTAATTGCTGATAAAAATATTTAAAAATCAATAGGAAAATACCGTAAACAACTATGTTACAATAAATGTAAAAATTAGATAAAAGAGATGTTTTTGGAAAATTATGTATTACAAAAACTGACCTCAGGAGAAATAGGAAACTAAATTGTCCTATTTTCATTACATAAATTATGTCAGTGTTTTTCCCCACAAAGGAAATTTCAGATCCAAAGTTTTAGTTTTTTTGAAAGTTTTACCAAACACATAATTCCAAAAAACAGATAAATCCAATTTTACACAAATTCATATAAGATTAAAATTTTGCTCCCTAGGCAAAACTGTGAGCTGAAAAAGTTTGTTTGACTTACCATTCTCCCTCCTAAAGCATAAACTGTTTACCTAGTATTACCTAAGCCTCTTATCTTTTTGTGCTCAGTTAGGAATCAGTCTTTTCCTTCTACCCTGCACCAAAACACAAAGCATGCTCTAAAGCTTGAAGTCGCTTTGGAAAATATCTGGTACTAAACAGTCAGAATGATCTTATTGCTGGAAATCAACTTTTAATGATGAGATTTCAGTGTGTGATGATAAACTGGAGACATATTTGGGAGATCTTTCACATTCAAACATTGAGATAAGTCACGAATTTTGTCACCATTCCCCTATATTAGAGTGTTACAGTATGATGGCATTAATGATTGTCCAAATTCTCATTTTATGTTAAGTATGAATTTTAAAACCTGGTCTTTTAGAAAATACTTATTTAAAAATTCAAAAGTTTCATTACGTTTACATATATATTTCTAAATTTTATAAAATTTTACTTCCTTAGTTATTACTACTTTTTTTTATATAACAATTGGAAGACTTACATTTGATAAGTAAAGGAAAATTTCAACTCTCCAGAATGCTGGGAAAGGAAGTCTCTAAAACAGTTCTATGCTATAGAGCATTTAGTGTTATCCTTTTGATTTCCAGGATTTTAAATATTTCATACAGTGGACAGGGGGCCCAGAAGTGGAAGGGGTTGCCGTTTTTACAGTTGAATGCAAAGGCTTTTATAAGAAAATGATGAGGCCTAGGCATCTCATTTGCATAAGGAGCGAATTTCTGTTAGATGCACCCCATCCTCCTAGTGTGCGTGTGGACCCTTAGCTTGAGTTACTTTATATTGCTTTGTTTCCCTTACTCCATATGTGTCAGGGGACAGAATTTTCCATTGCAGTCATGTCTGGGTGAGTCACCTGTGTAGCCATTCTTTAGCGAAGTCACACTGTACGAGTTCTCTCATCTGTGCTTGCAGGCTGTTCTTTTGTTTGAAAGGATTCAGCTGAGAACCCGCCTTAGCTGCCTACCTGACCATGTATTTTCCTTTCTCCTCTCTCACAATCTCATTTTGGTGTATATCCTTCTAATCTATCTCCTAAGCACAAAGTTTATTTTTTCTGTTCATGAAGTTGAAATTAAACCCTAGAGTAATTTTATGTATATACATAACGCCCTTTTATATTCACTTACTAATATAACATGTACATTTTCCATGTTATTACATGTAATATAACTTCTCTGAACAAATCTGTTGGTAAAAACTTGAGATCAATCCCAATATTTTTCTATTATATTTATAAACCTACTTTTTAAAAATATTTTCTTTTTTTAATGCATCCATTTTATTTCATCTGGTTACATGAGGTTACCTTTGTCATCCCAGAATTTTATAGAGGAAGTTCAATTCAGTCTGAATGGCAGCATCTTCATAGGTGTGTGCACCAAGTAGAGTGGTAAGGGTGTAGACTTGCTAAATCAGTGATTTTGGATACGTTATATAATCTCTTTGAACTTTAGGTTTCTCATTTCTTTTTTTAATTATTATTATACTTTAAGTTCTGGAATACATGGGCAGAACATGTAGGTTTGTTACATATGTATACATGTGCCATGGTGGTTTGCTGCACCCATCAGCTCATCATCTACCTTAGGTATTTCTCCTAATGCTATCCGTCCCCTAGCTCCCCACCCACTGATAGGCCCTGGTATGTGATGTTCCCCTCCCTGTGTCCATGTGTTCTCATTGTTCAACTCCCACTTATGAGTGAGAACATGTGGTGTATGGTTTTCTCTTCCTGTGTTAGTTTGCTGAGAATGATGGTTTCCAGCTTCAACCATGTCCCTGCAAAGGACTTGAACTCATCCTTTTTTATGGCTGCATAGTGTTTCATGGTGTATATGTGCCACATTTTCTTAATCCCATCTGTCATTGATGGGCATTTGGATTGTTTCCAAGTCCTTGCTATTGTGAACAGTACTGCAATAAACATATGTGTGTGTTTGTCTTTAAAGTAGAATGATTTGTAATCCTTTGGGTATATACCCAGTAATGGGATTACTGGGTCAAATGGTATTTCTAGTTCTAGATTCTTGAGGAATAGCCACACTGTCTTCCACAATGGTTGAACTAATTTACACTCTCAACAGTGTAAAGGTGTTCCTATTTCTCCACATCCTCTTCAGCACCTGTTGTTTCCTGACTTTTTTAATGATTGCCATTCTAACTGGCATGAGATGGTATCTTATTGTGGTTTTGATTTGCATTTCTCTAATGATCAGTGATGATGAACTTTTTTTCATGTGTTTGTTGGCTGCATAAATGTCTTCTTTTCAGAAGTGTCTGTGCATATCCTTTGCCCATGTTTTGATGGGGTTGTTTGTTTTGTTCTCGTAGATTTGTTTAAGTTCTTTGTAGATTCTGGATATTAGCCCATTGTTAGATGGATAGATTGCAAAAATCTTCTCCCGTTCCATAGGTTGCCTGTTCACTCTAATGATAGTTTCTTTGCTATACAGACACTCGTTAGTTTAATTAGATCCCATTTTTCTATTTTGACTTTTGTTGCCATTGCTTTTGGTGTTTTAGTCATGAAGTCTTTGCCCGTGCCCATGTCCTGAATGGTATTGCCTAGGTTTTTTTCTAGGATTTTTATGGTTTTAGGTCTAACATTTAAGTCTTTAGTCCATCTTGTGTTAATTTTTGTATAAAGTGTAAGAAAGGGGTCCAGTTTCAGTTTTCTGCATATAACTAGGCAGTTTTCCCATCACCATTTATTAAAGAGGAAATCCTTTCCCCATTGCTTGTTTTTGTAAGGTTTGTCAAAGAACAGATAGTTGTAGATGGGTGGTGTTAGTTCTGAGGCCTCTGTTCTGTTCCATTGGTCTATATATCTGTTTTGGTACTATTACCATGCTGTTTGGTTACTGTAGCCTTGTAGTATAGTTTGAAGTCAGGTAGCATGATGCCTCCAGCTCTGTTCTTTTTGCTTGTCTTGGCTATATGGGCTCTTTTTTGATTGCACATAGTTTTTTCTAATTATGTGAAGAAAGTCAATGGTAGCTTGATGGGGATAGCATTGCATCTATACATTACTTTGGGCAGTATGGCCATTTTCACAATATTGATTCTTCCTATCCATGAGAATGGAATGTTTTTCCGTTTGTTTGTGTCCTCTCTTACTTCCTTGAGCAGTGGTTTGTAGTTCTCCTTGAAGAGGTCCTTCACATCACTTGTAAGTTGTATTCCTAGGTATTTTATTCCCTTTGCAGCCATGCAAATGGAAGTTCACTCATGATTTCGCTCTCCATTTGTCTATTATTGGTGTATAGGAATGCCTGTTATTTTTGCATGTTGATTTTGTATCCTGGAACTTTGATGAAGTTGCTTATCATCTTAAGGAGATTTTGAGCTGAGACAATGGAATTTTCTAAATATACAATCATATCATCTGCAAAGAGAGACAATTTGACTTCCTCCCTTGCTATTTAATACCATTTATTTCTTTTTCTTGCCTGAATGCCCTGGCTAGAACTTCCAATATTATGTTGAACAGGAGTGGTGAGAGAGGGCATACTTGTCTCATGCCAGTTATCAAAGGGAATGCTAACAGCTTTTGCCCATTCAGTATGATATTGGCTGTGGGTTTGTCATAAATAGCTCTTATTATTTTGAGATACATTCCAACAATACCTAATTTATTGAAAGTTTTTAGCATGAAGGGGTGTCAAATTTTATTGAAGACCTTTTCTGCATCTATTGAGATATTCATGTGATTTTTGTCATTGGTTCTGTTTATGTAATGGATTATGTTTTTTGATTTGCATATATTGAACCAGCCTTGCATTCCAGGGATGAAGCCAATTTGATCGTAGTGGATAAGCTTTTTGATGTGCTGGCAGATTCGTTTTGCCAGTATTTTATTGAGGATTTTCACATTGATGTTCATCAGAGATATTGGCCTGAAATGTTCTTTTTTTTGTTGTGTCTCTGCCAGGTTTGAGTATCAGGATAATGCTGGCCTCATAAAATGAGTTAGGGAGGAGTCTCTCTTTTTCTGTTGTTTGGAATAGTTTCAGAAGGAATGGTACCAACTCCTCTTTGTACCTCTGGTAGAATTGGTCCTGGGCTTTTTTTGGTTGGTAGGCTTTTAATTACTGCCTCAATTTCAGAACTTGTTATTGATCTATTTAGGGATTCGACTTCTTCCTGGTTTAGCCTTGGGAGGGTGTACATGCCCAGGAATTTCTCCATTTCTTCTAGATTTTCTAGTTTGTTGGTATAGAGGCGTTTATAGTATTCTCTGATGGTAGTTTGTATTCTGTGGGCTCAGTGGTGATATCTCCTTTGTCATTTTGTGTGTGTCTATTTGATTTTTCTCTCTTTTCTTCTTTATTAGTCTGGCTAGCAGGCTATTTTGTTAAACTTTTCAAAAAACTGTCCCCTGGATTCACTGATTTTTTTGAAGTGTTTTTCGTGTCTTTATCTCCTTCAGTTCTGCTCCGATATTAGTTATTTCTTGTCTTCTGCTAGCTTTTGAATGTGTTTGCTCTTGCTTCTCTAGTTCTTTTAATTGTGATGTTAGGGTTTCGATCTTAGATCTTTCCTTTTTTCTCCTGTGGGCATTTAGTGCTATAAATTTCCCTCTAAACACTGCTTTAGTTGTGTCCCAGAGGTTCTGGTACATTGTGTCTTTCTTCTTATTGGTTTCAAAGAACTTATTCTGCCTTAATTTCATTATTTAGCCAGTAGCCATCCAGGAGCAGGTTGTTCAGTTTCCATATAGTTGTGCAGTTTTGCATGAGTTTCTTAATCCTGAGTTCTAATTTGATTGCACTCTGATCTGAGAGACTGTTATAATTTCCATTTTTTGCATTTGCTGAGGAGTGTTTTACTTCCAATTATGTGGTCAATTTTAGAGTAAGTGCAATGTGGTGCTGAGAAGAATGTATATTCTGTTGATTTGGGCTGGAGAGTTCTGTAAATTTCTATTAGGTCCACTTGGTCCAGAGCTCAGTTCAAGTCCTGAATATCCTTGCTATTTTCTGTCTAATTGATTTGTCTAACATTGACAGCAGGCTGTTAAATCGCTCTCTATTATTCTGTGGGAGTCTAAGTCTCTTCGTAGTTCTCTAAGAACTTATTTTATGAATCTAGGTGCTTCTGTATTGGGTACATATGTATTTAGGACAGATAGCTCTTCTTATTGCATTGATCCCTTTATCATTATTTAATGCACTTTGTCTTTTTGGATTTTTGTTGGTTTAAAGTCTGTTTTATCAGAGACTAGGATTGCAACCCTTGCTTTCTTCTCTCTCTCTCCATTTGCTTGGTAAATATTCTTCATCTCTTTACTTTGAGCCTATGTGTGTCTCTGCACATGAGATGGGTCTCCTGAAGACAGCACACAGATGGGTCTTGATTTTTCATTCTGTTTTCCTGTCTGTGTCTTTCAATTAGGGCATTTAGACCATTTACATTTAAGGGTAATATTGTTATGTGTGAATTTGATCCTGTCATTATGATTCTAGCTGGGTTTTTTTTCCATTAGTTGATGCAGTTTCTTCATAGTGTCAATGGTCTTTACAATTTGGTATGTTACTGCAGTGGCTGGTACCAGTTTTTCCATTCCATGTTTAGTGCTTCCTTCAGGAGTTCTTGTAAGGCAGGCCTGGTGGTGACAAAGTCTCTCAGCATTTGCTTGTCTGTAAAGGATTTTATCTGTCCTTTGCTTATGAAGCTTAGTTTGGCTGGATATGAAATTCTTGGTTGAAAATTCATTTATTTAAGAATGCTGAGTATTGGCCCTCACTCTCTTCTGACTTGTAGGGTTTCTGCAGAGAGATCTGCTGTTAGTGTGATGGGCTTCCCTTTGTGGGTAGCCTGACCTTCCTCTCTGGCTGCCCTTAACATTTTTTTCTTCATTTCAACCTTGGTGAATCTGACGATTATGTGTCTTGGGGTTGCTTTTCTTGAGGAGTGTCTTTGTCGTATTTTTTGTATTTCCTGAATTTGAATTTTGTCCTGTCTTGCTAGGTTGGGAAAGTTCTCCTGGATAATATCCTGAAAAGTGTTTTCGAGCTTAGTTCTGTTCTCCCCATCACTTTCAGGTTCACCAATTAAACATAGGTTTGGTCTTTTCACATACTCCCGTATTTCTTGGAGGCTTTGTTCATTCTTTGTCATTATTTTTTTCTCTAATCTTGTCTTCATGCTTTATTTCATTACATTGATCTTTAATCTCTGATATCCTTTCTTCCACTTGATCAATTTGGCTATTGGTAGTTGTGTACACTTCATGAACTTCTTTTGCTATGTTTTTCAGGTCCATCGGGTCATTTATGTTCTTCTCTAAACTGGTTATTCTAGTTAGCAATTCCTCTAACCTTTTTTTCAAGTTTCTTAGCTTCCTTTCATTGTGTTAGAACATGCTCCTTTAGCTCGGAGGAGTGTGTTATTACGTACCTTCTGAAGCCTGCTTCTGCCTATTTGTCAAACTCATTCTCCATCCAGTTTTGTTCCCTTGCTTTTGAGGAGTTGTGATCCTTTGGAGGTGAAGACTCATTCTGGTTTTTGGAATTTTCAGCCTTTTGTGCTGGTTTTTCCTCATCATGGATTTATCTACCTTTGGTCTTTGATGTTGGTGACCTTCAGATTGGGTTTCCATGTGGACATCCTTTTTGTTGATGTTTATGCTACTCCTTTCTGTTTGTTAGTTTTCCTTCTAGCAGTTAGGCCCCTCTACTGCAGATCTGCTGGAGTTTGCTGGAGGTCCACTCCAGACCCTGTTGCCTGGGTATCACCAGTGGAGGCTGCAGACCAGCAAAGATTACTGCCTGTTCTTTCCTTTGGAAGCTTCATCCCAGAAGGGGACCCACCAGATGCCAGCTGGAGCTGTCTTATATGGGGTGTCTGTTGACACCTCCTGGGAGGTGTATCCCAGTTAGGAGGCACAGGGGTCAGGGATCCACTTGAGGAGGCTGTCTGTCCCTTAGCAAAGCTTGAGCTCTGTGTTGGGAGATCCACTGCTCTCTTCAGAGCTGGCAGGCAGGGATGTTTAAGTCTGCTGAAGCTGCGCCCACAGCTGCCCCTTCCCTCAGGAGCTCTGTCCCAGGGAGATGGAGACTATCTAAAAGCCCCTGACTGGGGTTGTTTTCTTTCTTTCAGAGATACCCTGCACAGAGAAGAGGAATCTTTTTTTTTTTTTTTTTTTTCTGTTTTTTGTTATTATTGTACTTTAAGTTCTAGGGTATATGTGCACAAAGTGCAGGTTTGTTACATATGTATACATGTACCATGTTGGTGTGCTGCACCCATTAACTCATCATTTACATTAGGTATATCTCCAAATTCTATCACTCCCCGCTCCCCCCACCCCACAACAGGCCCCAGTATGTGATGTTCCCAACTGTGTGTCCAAGTGTTCTCATTGCTCAATTCCCACCTATGAGTGAGAACATGCGGTGTTTGGGTTTTTGTTCTTGTGATAGTTTGCTGAGAATGATGGTTTCCAGCTTCATCCATGTCCCTACAAAGGACACGAACTCATCCTTTTTTATGGCTTCATAGTATTCCATGGTGTATATATGCCACATTTTCTTAATCCAGTCTGTCATTGATGGACATTTGGGTTGGTTCCAAGTCTTTGCTATTTTGAATAGTGCCACAATAAACATACATGTGCATGTGTCTTTATAGCAGCATGATTTATTGCTCTTTGGGTATATATCCAGTAATGGGATGGCTGGGTCAAATGGCATTTCTAGTTCTAGATCCTTGAGGAATCGCCACACTGTCTTTCACAATAATTGAACTAGTTTATAGTCCCACCAACAGTGTAAAAGTGTTCCTATTTCTCCACATCCTCTCCAGCATGTGTTGTTTCCTGACTTTTTAATGATCGTCATTCTAACTGGTGTGAGATGGTATCTCATTGTGGTTTTGATTTGCATTTCTCTGATAACCAATGATGAAGAGTATTTTTTCATGTGTCTGTTGACTGCATAAATGTCTTCTTTTGAGAAGTGTCTGTTCATATCCTTTGCCCACTTTTTGATGGGATTGTTTGTTTTTTTTCTTGTAAACTTCTTTGAATTCTTTGTAGATTCTGAATATAAGCCCTTTGTCAGATGGGTAGATTGCAAAATTTTTCTCCCATTCTGTAGGTTGCCTGTTCATTCTGCTGGTAGTTTCTTTTGCTGTGCAGAAGATCTTTAGTTTAGTTAGATCCCTTTTATCAATTTTGGCTTTTGTTGCCATTGCTTTTGGTGTTTTAGTCATGAGGTCCTTGCCCATGCCTATGTCCTGAATGGTATTGCCTAGGTTTTCTTCTAGGGTTTTTATGGTTTTAGGTCTAACATTTAAGTCTTTAATCCATCTTGAATTAATTTTTGTATAAAGTATAAGTAAAGGATCCAGTTTCAACTTTCTACACAAGGCTAGTCAGTTTTCCCAGCACCATTTATTAAATAGGGAATCCTTTCCCCATTTCTTGTTTTTGTCAGGTTTGTCAAAGATCAGATGGTTGTAGATGTGTGGTATTATTTCTGAGGGCTCTGTTCTGTTCCATTGGTCTATATCTCTGTTTTGGTACCAGTGCCATGCTGTTTACATTACTGTAGCCTTGTAGTATCGTTTGAAGTCAGGTAGCGTGATGCCTCCAGCTTTGTTCTTTTGGCTTAGGATTGTCTTGGCAATGCAGGCTCTTTTTTGGTTCCATATGAACTTTAAAGTAGTTTTTTCCAATTCTGTGAAGAAAGTCACTGGTAGCTTGATGGGGATGGCATTGAATCTATAAATTATCTTGGGCAGTGGGGCCATTTTCACGATACTGATTCTTCCTATCCATGAGCATGGAATGTTCTTCCATTTGTTTGTGTCCTCTTTTAGTTTGTTGAGCAGTGGTTTGTAGTTCACCTTGAAGAGGTCCTTCACATCCCTTGTGAGTCGGATTCCTAGGTATTTCTTGAGAGGCAGTCTGGCTACAGCAACTTTGTGGAGTTGCAGTGGGCTCCGCCAAGTTTGCACTTCCCAGCAGCTTTGTTTACACTGTGAGGGTAAAACTGCCTACTCAAGCCTTAGTAATGGTGGAAGCCCCTCCCCCCACCAAGCTGGAGCATCAGACTACTGTCCTGGCAGCAAGAATTTCAAGTCACTGGATCTTAGCTTGCTGGGCTCTGTGAGGGTGGGATCCACTGAGCTCGACCACTTGGCTCCATGGCTTCAGTCCCCATTCCAGGGGAGTGAATGGTTCTGTTTCACTGGCATTCCGGGTGCCACTGGGGTATGAAAAAAAAACTCCTGCAGCTGGCTTGGTGTTTGCCCAGACAGCCGCCCAGTTTTGTGTTTGAAATTCAGGGCTCTGGTGGTGTAGGCACCCAAGGGAATCTCCTGTTCTGCAGGTTGTGAAGACCGTGGGAAAAGTATAGTGTCTGGTCCAGAATGCGCTGTTACTCACATCACAGTGCCTCACAGCTTTCCTTGGCTGGGGGAGGGGTTTCCCGACCCCTTGTGCTTCCCTGGTGAGGCAACGCCCCACCCTGCTTCTGCTCACCCTCCGTGGGCTGTACCCACTGTCTAACCAGTCCCAATGAGATGAGCTGGGTACCTCAGTTGGAAATGCAGAAATCACCCACCTTCTATATTGATCTCAGTCGTAGCTTCAGACTGGAGCTATTCCTATTAGGCCACCTTGCTAGCCCTATAAACCTGCTTTTAGCATTGAATGCCTTATGAGTCATTTTGGTATAACATTTTTACGACTTAAAATTTGTTAAAATTTTAATCAATTATAGTAATGAACAATAAGCACTTTCACTGTTCTTACTGAAACAAAACCAAAAGAAGTGATGAAATGATTTTCTTCAATTATATATCCAACCTAACAAAAATGCCCAGCACATATTTCATAGTCCTAACATATTTTTTTCTCATTTGACATCATTGAATTTGGATTGCTTCTTGTAATTGCCAGCATTTTTAGTTTAATTTATGGAATTATTTCCTTCCTAGAAGGATATATACTACTACTTTAGGGTATACATTGCAATCTAGGACTAGGTGAAACACAATATTCTTAATAAATAAAATAATTAAGCATAAACATTTCTAAGTATGATGAATAACTTGTGACAAACACACTGAAATTTTACTTGAAATAATAAGGTTTACATTAGTGACAACACAACTTTAACATGAAAACAAACTTTTTCATATTTTTTTTCTAGTAGGACATCTGCCTGTTATAGTCCTTGGAGAATAAATAAGATCACATTAAAATGTCAACAATTCTAAATCATGATTTAATTTACAGAGATATTAGTAATTATGAGCATTTTCTTTCATTTAAGCTAAAATGATCTAATATAGTTTTATTTGTAATCTTTTAGTATATTAAAGGTATGCAAAGTATTGGTTGCTGTTAAGGACTAGCATAGTATCATTTTATAATAAATAGTAATTCAGGACACTCTTTTTTTAAAATCAAAATAATTATTTGTATCTTTTTGGAAAGATGCTTTTCTCTCATTTTTTTAAAGCATTTTGAACACTACACCTGACAGTCCACTAGCTCCTCTTAGACATGGCTATCTAAACACAAGCCCTCCAATGCAAATACTGATTTTTTTTTTTTTTTTTTTTGAGACAGAGTCTCATTCTGTCACCCAGGCTAGAATGCAGTGGCATGATCTCAGCCCAATGCAACCTCCTCCTCCGGGTTCAAGCGATTCTCCTGTCTTAAACTCCCAAGTAGCTGGGAGTACAGGCATTGCACCACCACACCAGGCTAATTTTTGTATTTTTAGTAGAGAAGGGGTTATACCGTGTTGGCCAGGCTGGTCTCAAACTCCTGACCTCAGGTGATCGGGCTGCCTTGGCCTCCAAAGGTGCTGGGATTACAGATGTGAGCTGCCGTGCTTGGCCCAGTACTGATTATTTTTATTTCCTGACTAAATTCCAAAATGTCTTATTTTTGCTAAGGCAGACATTCTCCCATACTGGGGTAAATTATATTCTCCCATGGTTGCCTTCTCAATTAACTACTGAAAATGTTTAGTGTGTACTTTTTTTTTTTTTCTCAATAGAAAATATCTGTTTATAAAATTCTAAACTTACACTCATTGCAATTTTTTTTTATTTATTTTGTTTATTTTTTATTATACTTTATGTTCCAGGGTACATGTGCACAATGTGCAGGTTCGTTGCATATGTATACATGTGCCATGTTGGTGTGCTGCACCCATCAACTTGTCATTTACATTAGGTATTCCTCCTAATTCTGTCCCTCCCCACTCCCTCCACCCCACAACAGGCCCCAGTGTGTGATGTTCCCCACTGTGTGTCCAAGTGTTCTCATTGTTCATTTCCCACCTATGAGTGAGAACATGCGGTGTTTGGTTTTCTGTTCTTGCGATAGTTTGCTGAGAATGATGGTTTCCAGCTTCATCCGTGTCCCTACAAAGGACACAAACTCATCCTTTTTTATGGCTTCATAGTATTCCATGGTGTATATGTGCCACATTTTCTTAATCCAGTCTGTCATTGATGGACATTTGGGTTGGTTCCAAGTCTTTGCTAATGTGAATAGTGCCACAATAAACATATGTGTGCAAGTGTCTTTATAGCAGCATGATTTATTGCTCTTTGGGTATATACCCAGTAATGGGATGGCTGGGTCATATGGTATTTCTAGTTCTAGATCCTTGAGGAATCGCCACACTGTCTTGCACAATGGTTGAACTAGTTTACAGTCCCACCAACAGTGTAAAAGTGTTCCTGTTTCTCCACATCCTCTCCAGCACCTGTTGTTTCCTGACTTTTTAATGATTGTCATTCTAACTGGTGTGAGGTGGTATCTCATTGTGGTTTTGATTTGCATTTCTCTGATGACCAATGATGAAGAGTATTTTTTCATGTGTCTGTTGGCTGCATAAATGTCTTCTTTTGAGAAGTGTCTGTTCATATTGTTTGCCCACTTTTTGGTGGGGTTGTTTGTTTTTTTTCTCATAAATTTGTTTTCTTTGTAGGTTCTGGATATTAGCCCTTTGTCAGCTGGGTAGATTGCAAAAATTTTCTCCCATTCTGTAGGTTGCCTGTTCATTCTGCTGGTAGTTTCTTTTGCTGTGCAGAAGATCTTTAGTTTAGTTAGATCCCTTTTGTCAATTTTGGCTTTTGTTGCCATTGCTTTTGGTGTTTTAGACATGAAGTCTTGCCCATGCCTATGTCCTGAATGGTATTGCCTAGGTTTTCTTCTAGGGTTTTTATGGTTTTAGGTCGAACATTTAAGTCTCTAATCCATCTTGAATTAATTTTTGTATAAGGAGTAAGGAAGGGATCCAGTTTCAACTTTCTGCTACTTTCACATAGAGAGTTAAATACTGATGCAGGTGTCTATCATGAGGACATATTTCCAAATCAATCCATATTTTACTAATGTTACATATTTTCATTAAGTAACATTATCTACCCATGGTGTTCAATATTATGAACACTAGGGAATTATAAAGAAGACAAAATCCTTGTCCTCAGAAGTTTCACAGTGTATATTGGTGGGAACGTAAATTAGTGCAGCCATGGTAGACAACAGTGTGGAAGTTCCTCAAAAAATGAAAAATACCATTACTATATGATCCATCAATCCCATCACTGGATATATATCCAAAAGAAATGAATTCAGTATGTCAAAGAGATATCTGCACTCTCATGTTTATTACAGCACTATTCACAATAGTTCATTCACTATTCACAACAACCAAGATATTGAATCAACCTAAGTATCCACCAACAGATAAATGGATTTTTTAAAATGTGATGTGGTATATATATACAATAGAATACTATTCAGCCATAGAAAGAAGGAAATCCTGTCATTTGTGACAGCATTGATGAATCTAGAGAACAGTATGTTAAGTGAAATAAACCAAGCATAGAAGGACATATACCACATGATCTCATTCATATGTGGAATTAAAAAAGTGGATCTCATAGAGGTAGAGTATGTGGTTACCAGAGACTGGAGGGGGGTGGTGGGAGTGGGGTAGGGGGTTGGGAATGGGAAGAGGTTGGTCAATGGGTACAAGGTTACAGTTACACAGGAGGAATAATTTGAGATGTTGCATATGCCAATTACCCTGATTTGATCACTACACAACATTTATATATATATATATATATCTCAAAATATCATACTATGCCCCATAAATTTATACACTTATTATGTAGCAATTAGATAAAAAATAAAATTTTAAAATTTCACAATGCACTGGGAGAGAAAAATGAACAGAAAATTACAGCTAAGGGAAATGCTGTTAACAGAAGAATGCAAAAGAGAGCTTCAGAG
The DNA here is from genome assembly GCF_043159975.1 of Macaca nemestrina. NCBI lineage: Eukaryota > Metazoa > Chordata > Mammalia > Primates > Cercopithecidae > Macaca > Macaca nemestrina. The sequence continues at coordinate 185,989,741 of NC_092126.1, read as the reverse complement.
GGTGTTGAGAAATTGTGCTTTAAAGAATGATATAATTCAGCCTGAAATGGAAAATGGTATTTGAGAATTTACTCTGCACCAAGCCCTATCCCATCCATGAATTACCACAAGTTAGTGGCCTTAAAAAACACACAATTTATTATTTTGCATTTCTCGAAGTCAGAAATCCAAAATCAGATTCACTGGCTAAAATCAGGGTGTTGGCAAAACTGATATCTTCCAAAGTTTTCAGGCAAGAATCTGTTTCCTCCACTTTTCCAGCCTCTAAAGATGGCCTTCATTCCTTGGCTCATGGCCTTTCTCTGTCTTTGAAGTCAGCAGTATAGTATCTTCCAATTTCCCTCTGACTCTCGTACCTCTTTTTCCTCCTCCCATCTCCTTCTCTGTGTTTCTTGCCTCCTTTTCATATGTACCCTTGTGATTACACTGAGCCTACTTGGATAATTAATGATAATCTTCATATTTCAGGATTATTAATACATCTGTAAAGTCTTTTTTGCTAAACATGGTAACATATTCACAGATTTAGTGGATTACCACGTGGACATCTTTGGAGAAGCCATTATCCAACCAACCACAGCTCCATAATGAATTAAGGGATGAAGAAGGAAAAATGGGTTTTAAGAGATTCTCTGGACTGAATTGTGTCCCCCCAGAATTCATATTTTGAAGCTCTAACTTACAGTGTGACTATATTTGGAGATAGGATTTTGAGGGAGTAATTAAAGTTAACTGAGGTCATAAGGGTGGCATCGTAATCTGATGATAGGATTGTTAGCCTCATAGAAGAGGAAGAGAGAGATCCCTCTCTCTCCACACTCATGCACCTAGGAAAGGCCGTGTGAGGACACAGTGAGAAGGCAACTGCCTACCAGCCAGGAAGACAGCTCTTATCAGGAGCCAAACCGGCCAGCACCTCAATCTTGCATTTCCCAATCTTCAGAACCTTGAGAAAATAAATGTTTGTTGTTTAAACCAACCAGCCTGTGGTATTTTGTTATGGCAACCTGAGCAGACTAATGCAGCAGATGACTGTGAGATGGTTCTTACAAGACTTTCAGGATTCAAGGAAGAAGTCTGAGCTACAAATGTAGATTTGGGCTATCAGCCTAAAGACAAAAGTTGGTGGTGATGAAAGACATTAACCTGAGACAGTATGTAGATTGAAAATAGGATATAGCCAGGCGCGGTGGCTCAAGCCTGTAATCCCAGCACTTTGGGAGGCCGAGACGGGCGGATCATGAGGTCAGGAGATCGAGACCATCCTGGCTAGCACAGTGAAACCCCGTCTCTACTAAAAAATACAAAAAACTAGCCGGGCGAGGTGGCGGGCGCCTGTAGTCCCAGCTACTCGGGAGGCTGAGGCAGGAGAATGGCATAAACCTGGGAGGCAGAGCTTGCAGTGAGCTGAGATTCGGCCACTGCACTCCAGCCTGGGCGACAGAGCGAGACTCCGTCTCAAAAAAAAAAAAAAAAAAAAAAGAAAATAGGATATAGCTGAGAACAGAAGCATACATTACTAGTAACACTACTATCCAATTCTCCAAATGTGCTCAGTAGCCTGATTGTGGGAGGAATGACTAGAAGATGGTGGAATTTGTTTTAGGTTTCAATTGCAGGGTGTGTGTGGCCAAAGGGCAAGTGAAAGTGGGTGGTAGCAATAATGTAAGCTACCAGAGACAGTGCTGGGTGTTTTATGTGCCTTTACTTCCTATCATTCTGTTAAACAGATAATCATATTTTATAGATAAAGGAAACTGAGATTCAAAGACATTGAGTAAGTTTCCCAGGGCCACAAAAAATTATTTTGCTACATTTGATTTCCAACAGGATTCTTCTGATGGAAATGAAAAATCAATTTGATAGTGCATTAAGCAGAGCTGGTTTTGAAATGCAAATATTTTTTACTATAAAGTGAAGCTCTTTCAATGTACCTCAAGGGAAGAAACCAGGTGGTATGAGAGGCCATCTGGTAGAGACTGATACACCATATCACAAAGGCATTCTAGGGGGACAGGTATCAGTGAGTTTGAAAAGTTGAAATTCTATGAATAACAGTATTCAGTAAGTGAGTAATGTACTGGACTTCATGATTTCAGGTGAAGAGAAAAATTTAATCTCCTTGAGGACAGTGCTGTATTTAGAGGCACACTTTAGTGGAAAAGTATAAAAACTTGCTCAAAAAGGAAAATAAGCTATCTGATGTTTGAAATATGTGTGGTTTGAAAAAAAAACATGGTGTTTTGTCTTAACTCACCCACTGAAGAAATCCTTAACCACTGTATGATAAGAAAATTAAAAAAAAACAAAACACCTTATTCTCAGGTCTTAAAGAAATTCTGCTTCCTGGCCTAGACCTTATGAACCTAGCAATGAAGGATATTCAGAGTGGCATATTTAACATGTTCTCTCTGGTATCAGTATAATTTTAAAGACTTAGTGGTTACGTGGAACTTTTCTAAGACTCACGTAGCTTTGCAAACAGATTTACACGTTAATCTGTATCTCTCAAGAACTAGGTAGGTGGTAGGTATTTAACCAACTCACAATGATACTAAAGCAAGAAAAGTAAAGCAACTTCCTCTAATGCCCCAAAACAGTTGGAGGTGACACCAGAAATAGAAGCCCTACCTTCTAAGATCGTGTCCTGACAAATGTGTTAGTCTACTCGTCCCACTAACAAGCCTTGTTAAGTATGAGAAATCTTGCATAATGTTGAACCTTTCTGTGAAGTTGAATCAGAAGCATTAAAATATCAATTCAGCTGATGTTTGAAACTTGTAAGTTTTCTTTAAAATGTTCACTTTCATATTTAGAAGGTATGCTATATATCAGGAAGAAATCAGACAGAATTCATCATGAGAATACTGGCATTTCATCTTGAATGACAAGCACTGAGTACAGTCGGATGGGTGACTATCCAGATAGCATTAATAATAATGGAATTTGCTTTAAGACTTCAAGAGACTAATACACATCCATCTAGAACTGAATTAAAAATCTAATGTTGTATGTTTTTTTCTCGATGTCTCTTCTTTTATAACTCCTTTATACGCCATTTTAAAATATTTTTTCTGTTGCCTTTACACAATAGGAAAATGGATTTTGTGCAGTTAAATAAAACAGATGAAACTGAAGACAGGAATGCAAACGATGCTATGCAAATTTTAAAAATATTAACATATTGGAAAATTTCTTGACTTCTATATCTATCCTAAAATATCCCAGCTTTGGGTCTAGGGTTCTTTTCCCCCTCATTCATTTATTTCATTCATGCAACAAATATTAAAAAGATGTTTATTATGTACTAGGTGCTATGGAAACAACAGAAAATAGAGACAATTGAGGCAGAACAAACCATGTCTTCATGGTAAGATGGTCTTCATGGTTAGTCATTTCTTCATGACTTAGATTATAGTAGACATGATGGGGTCGGGGGAAGTGTTGAAATGTGAAGACAGCTAATAAATAAATAGACAAATTCAAAATGATACTCGAAGATAATTTCAAATAGCCAAAAAGTGCTGTGTGGTAGGTATATTAATACTCTCAAGCCAGCGTCCACTAGGAACACACTACAGTTGAACAAATTGGGTTTATCACTTATTGAAGCAGGAGAAAATACACACCAGGAAGAACTATGGTGTGTGTCAGTAAGAGGGTGTTAGAAAGAACCAAGTATAGAATTTGGGCTTTTGGTGGGTGATTTGGGAGAGAGACTAAGGAAGCAGAGGTTTGCTCTAGATTGAATGCTATCAGAAAGCAAAGGCAATCCTGTGTTTAGATGTCTGTTTTGTTTTTCTTTTTCGTCAATATTATTTTTAATTGACAATAATAGTATGTATTAATGGGATGCAGTGTGATATTGTAATAGATGTTCATATTGTAGAATAATTAAACTAATTTAAAAATTTGTTACTTCACATACTTATTTTTATGGTGAAAACATTTAAAATCTACTCTTTCAGCAATTTAAAAATATACAATCATTATTATTTATTACAGTTACCATTCTGGGCAGTAAGATCATTAAAGCTTATTTCTACTGTCTAACTGAAACTTTACATACTTTGATCAACATCTTCCTTTTCCGCATCCCCCCAACCCCCCACCCCCAGAATCTGGTAACCATAATTCTCCTCTCTTCTTCTGTTCAATATTTTTAAATTCCACATCAGAGATCATGTGCTATTTGTCTTACTGTTTCTGGCTTATTTCACTTTGCATAATGTCCTCCACTCCATCCCTGTTGCACAAGTAACAGAATTTCCTTTTTCTTAAGGAGAATAGTACTCCAGTGTGTGTATATCCACCATGTTTTATTGATCCATTCATCCAATAATAGACACGTAGGTTGCTTCCATATCTTGGCTATTGAGAATAATGCTACAGTGAACAATGGAGTGCAGATAGCTCATCAGCATACTGATGTCTATTTCTTTGGGTGTATATACCCAGAAGTGGGATTGATGGATCATATAGTAATTCTATCTCCATATCATTTTCCATAATTGCTGTATTCATGTACATTCCTGCCAACAGTGCATAAGGTTTTCCTTTTCTCCACACTCTCATGAACATGTATTATCTTTTGTGTTTTTGACAATGTCCATTATATCAGGTAACACCTCCTTGTGGTTTTAAATTGCGTATAATTAGTTATAATGAGCACTTTTTATTCATATCTGCTGCGATTTGTACGTCTTCTTTTGAGAAGTGTCTATTGTAAATTGTGCTGTAATAAACATGGCAATTCAGGTATCTTTAGATGTATTGATTTCTTTTTTCCTTTGGATAAATATCCAGTAGTGTGATTGCTGGATCCTATGGTAGTTCTTCTGTTTGTTTGGCTTTTTTTTTTTTTTTTTTGAGAGATCCTCCATACTGTTTTCCACAGTGGCTATACTAATTTATATTCCCATCAACAGTGTATAAATGTAACCATTTTTCTGCATCATCACCAGCACCTATTGTTTGTTGTATTTATAATAAAAACCATTCTAACAGAAGTAAGATGATATCTCTTCAGGGGTTCTGATTTGCATTTTCCTGATAATTAGTGACATTGAGAATTTTTCTGATAGTTTTTGGCCATTTGTATGTCTTCTTTGTAAAATGTATATGCATATCCTTTGCCCACTTTTTAATGAAATTATTTGTTGTTTGTTTTGTTTTGTTTTTTGGGGGTTGAGTTCCTTGTATGTTCTGGCTATAGGTCCCACGTCAAGTAAATAATTTTCAGATATTTTCTCCCAGTCAACAGGCTTTCTCTTCACTCTGTTGATTGTTTCCTTTGCTGTGCAGAGCTTTTTATTTTAAATAGTACCATTTGTCTACTTTTCTTTTTGATGCCTATGCTTTTAAGTACTAAGCCCTACAAACTTTGCATAGACCAGGATCCTGAAGTGTGTTCCCTATGTTTTCTTCTATTAGTTTTATAGCTTTGGGTCCTGCATTTAAATCTTTAATATCTCTAGAGTTGACTTTTGTATATGGTGAGAGATAGGGGTCCAGTTTCTTTCTTCTGCATATGCATACCCAATTTTTACAGCCTCGTTTATTGAAGAGGGTATCTTTTCCCCAATGTATGTTATTGGGACATCTGTCAAAACCCCGTCAGCTATAAATATGTGGATGTATTTCTATATTCTCTATTGTGTTCCATTGGTCTGTCTGTTTTTATAGCAGTACTATACTGTTTGGCTTAAAGAAGTCAGGTAGTGTGATGCCTTCAGCTTTATTCTTTTGCTCAGGATTGCTTTGGCTATTTGAGTTCTTCTTTAATTCCATACAAACTGTAAAATTGTTTTTTCTGTTTCTGTGACAAATGACATTAGTATTTTGATAGTAATTGCATTGAATCTGTAGTGCTTTGGGTAATATGGTCATTTTAACAATATTAATCATTACAATCCATGAGCATGGGATGTCTTTTCATTTGTTTTTGTCTTCCTAAATTTCATTCATCAGTGTTTGATGATTTTCCTCATATAGATCTTTTATCTCCTTGGTTAAATTTATACCTAGATATTTTATTTTATACTTTTTAGCTTTTGAAATTACATTTCCTTGTTGATTTTTTTCAGGTAGTTTATTATTGCTATATAGAAACACCGCTGATTTTTGTATATTGATTTTGTATCCTGTAATTTTATTAATTTATTTATCTGATCTAAGAGTTTTTTGATGAAATCTTGGTTGGGGTATTTTTGGATATAAGATTATATCATATGCAAAAAGAGACGATTTCCTTTTTTCCAGTTTGGATGCATTTTTTTTTTTTTTTTTTTTTTGAGACAGAGTCTTGCTCTGTTGCCCAGGCTGGAGTGCCCTGGTATTATCTCAGCTCACTGCAAGCTCCGCCCCCCGGTTCACACCATTCTCCTGCCTCAGCCTCCCAAGTAGCTGGGACTACAGGCACCAGCCACCACGCCTGGATAATTTTGTGTATTCTTAGTAGAGACGGGATTTCACCATGTTAGCTACGATGGTCTCGATCTCTTAACCTCATGATCCATCCGCCTCGGCCTCCCAAAGTGCTGGGATTACGGGCGTGAGCCAGCATGCCCAGCTGAATGCATTTTATTTCTTTCTCCGTCCTGATTACTCTGGCTAAGACTTCTATCACTATGTAGAATTATTCCAGTTCATAGAGAAAAAACTTTAAACTTTTCCCCATTCAGTATAATCTTAGATGTAAGTTTCTCACATATGGCCTTTATTCTGATGAGATAGTGTCTTCTGAGACTAGTTTGCTGAGAGTTTTTGACCGTAAAGCATTATTCAATCTCATCAAATGCTTCTTCTATGTCTATTGAGATGATCATACAGTTTTTGTCCTTACTTCTGTTTATGTGATATATAATGTTAACTAATGTCTGTACATTGAACCATTCTTATATCCCTGAGCTAAATCCCATGTGATCAAGGTGATGTGCTGTTGAATTCCTAGTATTTTATGGATAATTTTTTGCATCTATGTTCATCACAAATATTGGCCTGTGGCTTTCTGTTTTTATTGCAGCCTTATCTGGTTTTGGTATCAGGGTAATGCTGGCCCTGTAGAATGAATTAGGGATGATTTCCTCCTCTTCAATTTTTTGTAATGGTATAGGGAGCGTTGGTTTTAGTTCTTTGTAAATGTAGTAGAATTTGAAAGTAAAATAATCTGGTCCTGGGCATTTCTTTGTTGGGAGGCTTTTTATTACTGACTCGATCTCATTCCAAATCACTTGGCTGTTCAAGTTTTCTATTTCTTTCTGATTCAGTCTTTGTAGGTTGTATGTATCCACCAAAGTAGCCATTCCTCTAGCTTTCCCAACTTGTTAATGTATAGCTCTTCATTACCGTCTCTGATGATTAGTCTCTTTCATATTTCTGCAATATCCGTTGTATTGTCTCCTTTTTCACTTCTTTCTTTGTTTATTTGGGTCTTCTCTCTCTCTTTTTTTGTGGTTAGGCTAGCTAGCAGTTTATTGATTTTGTTTACATTTGTTAAAAAAAACTTTTCCTGTCTTGTATCCTTTGTATTTGTAGTCTTTTTTTAATTTAGCCCTGCTCTGATCTTTATTGCATTTTACTTCCTACTGATTTTTGCTATGCTATTGCTTTTCAAGTTCCATGAGGTGTATTGTTAGATTATTTGAAATATTCCTATTTCTTGATGTAGGCATTTATTGCTATAAACCCTTCTTATCAAAATTTTGCCGTGTCTCATAGGTTTTATCATGTCGTATTTTGACTTTCAATTGTTTCAATAATTTTTTTTGATCTTCTGCTTAATTTCTCCCTCGACCCAATTGCCATTCAGGAGCATGTGGTTTAATTTCCATGTGTTTTTCCAGTTTCAAAAGTTGTTATTATTGATTTTCAGTTTTATTCCTTTGTGATCTGATAAAATACTTGAAAAGATATCAATTCGGTTCAAAATCTGTTGAGCATTGTTTTGTGTCCTAACGTGATATCCTGGATAACTGTCCATATGTTCATGAGAAAAATATGTATTGTGTAGCTGTTGGATGAAATGTTCTATAAATATGTGTTAGGTCCATTTGGTCTAAAGTGCTATTTCAATTCAATGTTTCTTTGTTAATTTTCTGTCTAAGTGATCTAATGCTCAAGCGGTATGTTGAAGTCGCCAATTATTATTGAATTGGAGTCAATCTCTTTCTTCAAATCTAATAATATTTGCTTCATGTATCAGAGTGTTACAGTGTTGGATGCATACATGTATATAATTGTTATATCTTCTTGCTGTACTGATCCATGTATCGTTATAAAATGACTTTCTTTTCTCTTTTTACTGTTCTTGACTTAAATTCTGTTTTATCTAAGGGCAAATGCTCCTGCTCACTTTTGGTTTCCATTTGCATAGAATATATTTTTCTATCCATTTACTTTCAGGCTATATGTGTCTTTACAGATGAGATAGGCTTCTTGTGGGTAGCTTATAGTTGGGTCATGTTTTTTTAATCCATTAAGGCAGTCTGTATCATTTAAGTGGAAAGTTTAATTTGTTTACATTCAAAGTTATTATTGAAGTATGAGAGTTTATTCTTGTCACTTTATTCACTGATTCCTGGTTGTTTTGTATATCATTTGCTCTTTTCTTACTCTTGTTATTTAGTGTTATGGTTTGGTGGTTTTCTGTAGTGGTAATAATTGAGACCTTTCTCTTCTATCAGTGGGTTTTATACATTCATGTGTTTTTCTGATGGTAGATATCATCCTTTTGTTTCCACGTGTTAGACCTTCCTTAAGTATTGCTTCTAGGGCCAGCGTAATAGTAATTAATTCCCTCTGCTTTTCTTTCTTTGAGAAAACAATGTATTTCTCCTTAATTTATGAAGGATAACTTTACTAGGTATAGTATCTTTGGCTGCTAGTTTTTTGTTTCAGAACTTTGAATTTATCATCCTATTCTATTCTGGCCTGTAAGGCTTCTGCTGGAAATCTGCTGTTAGTATGATGGGATTTCCCTTCTAAGTGACTAGACACTTTTCTCTTGCTGTTTTCAGAATTTCTTCTTTGCTTTGACTTTTGACAGTTTTACTATAATGTGCCTTGGAGAAGACCCTTTTCATTACATCAATTTGGGGATCTATAAGACTCCCATGTCTGGATGTCTAAAATCTCTTGCTAAACTTGTGGAAGTTAGGTTATTATTTCTTTGCATAGTTTTATCTCTCTTCAGTATTGTCTTCACCTTCTGAAACTTTAAAAATTTGAATATTTGGTCACTGTATGGTGTCCCATGTGTCACATAGACTTTGTTTATTCTTTTTCATTATTTTGTCTTTATTTTTGTCAGACTGGTTTTTGTCAAAAGACCTATATTCAAGTTCTAAAATTCTTCTTGATCTAGTCTATTCTTGAACCTTTTGACTGTATCTTTTTATTTCATTCAATGATTTTTTTTAGTTCCAGGATTTCTGCTTGGTTCTTTTTATCTTTTTATAATATCTATCTCTTTGATAAATTTCTTTTTCATATCCTGAATTGGTTTTCTGATTTCTTTGTATTACTTATCTGTGTTCTATTGTGTGTGTGTGTGTGTGTGTGTGTGTGAGCAACATGGTTGTTTATTTCACCTGGGTGCAGGCGGGCTGAGTCCAAAAAGAGAGTCAGCATGGGGGGTGGGATTATCATTAGTTCTTATAGGTTTGGGGATAGGCGGTGGAGTTAAGAGCAGTGTTTTGGGGGCAGTGGGTGGATCTCACAAAGTACATTCTCAAGGGTGGGGAGAATTACAAAGAAACTTCTCAAGGGTGGGGGAGATTACAAAGTACATTGATCAGTTAGGGTGGGGTAGAAACAAATCACAATGGTGGAATGTCATCAGTTAAGCTGTTTTCACTTCTGTGGATCTTCAGTTGCTCCAGGCCATCTGGATGTATATGTGCAGGTCTCTGGGGATATGATGGCTTAACTTGGGCTCAGAGGCCTGACACCAATTTAAAATTGGTGAGATGTTCCTTGGGCTGGTTGATCTGAGGACCAGAGGTCATAGGTGGATCTTTCTCATGGAGCAAAGAGCAGGAGGACAGGGAATTGATCTCCCAAGGGAGGTCCCCTGATCTGAGTCACGGCACCAAAATGTCATTCACATCTGTGTGAAGAGACCACCAAACAGGCTTTGTGTGAGCAACATGGCTGTTTGTTTCACCTGGGTGCAGGCAGGCTGACTCCGAAAAGAGAGTCAGCCCTGTGTTCTATTGTGTCTCATTGAGCTTCTTGAATATCATTATTTTTCTCTGATTTTACAAATTTCTTTTTTGTTGGAATTCATTGCTAGAGAATTATTGTGTTCCTTTGGAGGTGTCATATTTCTTTGCTTTTTTGTGTTTCTCTGTCTTTTACATTTATATCTGTGCATCTTGTATAAAAGCCGCTTGTATTAGTTCGTTATCATGCTGCTAATAAAGACATACCTGAGACTGGGCAATTTATAAAGGAAAGTGGTTTAATTGACTCACAGTTCAGCATGACTGGGGAGGCCTCAGGGAACTTACAATTATGGTGGAAGAGGAAGTAAATATATCCTTCTTCGCAAGGCAGCAGGACAGAAAATAATGAGAACTAAGCCAAAAGGTAAACCTCTTATAAAACCATCAGATCTTATGAGAACTTACTCACTATCATGAGAACAGCATGGGGGAAACCGCCCCCATTATTCAATTACCTCCCACTGGGTCCCTCCCACGACACATGGGGATTATGGGAACTAAAATTCAAAATGAGATTTCAGTGGAGACAGAGCCAAACCAATATTCAGGCTTCTAGATGGCAAGCTCTGGCCCTGTGGTGGCAGAGTTAGGTTGGGTAGGCTTGTACTCATGTTCCCCCATGGGTCATGACAGTGCACCCAACTTCAGAGGGTTGGGTGATGTGAGTTTAGGTCTCATGCCACTGGATACAAGGGGTTGAAAGCTGAGATGGTCAATATGATCCGAGAAAGTGTAGGATACATAGTGACTACCAAACTGTTTTCTGGGGAGCCTCTTTTTAAAAAAAAAAAAAAAAGACAAAGTTTTGCTCTGTCTCCTGGTCTGGAGTGCAGTGACATGATCATAGCTCACTGCAGCCTCAAACTCCTGGGCTCAAGCAATCCTCCCACCTCAGCCTTCTGAGTAGCTGGGGCTACATTTACCACTACACCCAGATATTTTTTTGTTTTTAAGATGGTCTTACTAAGTTGCTCAAGCTGGTCTCAACATCCTTGCCTCAAGTGATCCTCCTGCATCAGCCTCTCAATTAACTAGGATTACAGGCAGGAGCCACCATGCCTAGCTGGGAAGTGTTAATTGTTGCTCCAAGATCAAATGTTTTTGTAGTGGAAAGGATGCTGAATTTTGTCAAATGCTTTTTCTGTATCTATTGAAGTGATGATGGTTTCTGTTTCTTTATTCAGTTAATATGGTGTGTCACATTTATTCATTTTGGTAAGTTGAACCATCTTTTCATCCCAGGGAGAAATTCCACTTGACCATGGTGACTATTTTTGTGAGCTGTTGAATCTCATTTGCTAGTATTTTGTTGAGTGTTTTTGCATCTACCCTCATCAAGGATATTGGCTTGTAGTTTTGTTTTCTTATATTGTTATTGCCTGACTTCAGTATCAGGGTAATGCTGGCCTTGGGTGAGATTTTTAAAAACATTGGTATTTATTTCTTATTTAAATATTAGATCAAATTCTGCTGTGAAGTAATGAAGTCTGGGCTTTTCTTTGATGGGAGATTTTTTAGTATTGATTCAGTTTTATTCTTTGTCTGTTCAAATTTTCTTTTATTTTTCTTAACTTTGTCCTGGTAGAGTCCATGTTTCTAGGAATTTGTCAATTTCTTCTAAATTATCCAATTTATGAGCATAAAGTTGTTCATAGTATTCACTTATGATCCTTTGTGTTTCTGTGGTATCTGTTGGAATATCTCCTCTTTCATTTGTGATTTATTTGAGTCTTATCTATTTCCTTAGTTGGTCTGGTCTGGCAAAGGGTTTGTAAATTTTCCTTATCTTTTCAAAAGAAAACGTATTTAGTTGATCTTTTCTATTCTTTCTAATCTCTATTTTATTTACTTCTATTCTGATCTGTATTATTTCCTTCCGTCTGCTAACTTCATGCTTCGTTTGTTCTTCCTTTTCTAGTTTCTTGAGATAACATTAAATTGCTTACTTAAGAACTTTTCTCTTTTGTAATGCAGGCATTTATTGCTATAAACTTGCCTCTTAGAACTGCCTTTGGTGCATCCCATAAGTTTAATATATTTTCATTTTCATTTTTACTTGTCCGAGGATATTTTTAACTTTCATTTTTAATTTCTTCCTTGATCCATTGGTTGTAGAGGAGTGTAATGTTTAATCTCCATATATTTGTGAATTTTCCAGAAACTCTCCTTTATTAATTTCTATTTTAATTCCATATGGTCAGAAAAAATACTTGATATGATTTCAGCCTTCTTAAATTTATTAAGACTTATTTTGTGGCCTATCATCTATCCTGCAGAATGTTCTGTGTGCACTTGAGAAAAATGAGTATAATGGTGCTGTTGGATGAAACGTTCTGTATATAACTGTTAGGTCCATTTGGGGTAAAGGGTTGTTGAAGTCTGTTCTTTCTCTACTGATTTCTTGTCTGAATGAACTATCCATTGTTGAAAGTGCAGTATTTAAGTCCCATATCATATATATATACTATATAGCCTATAGTATTATAGGCTATCTCTTCAGATTTATTAATGTTTGTTTTATATAAGGTGCTCCAATGTTAGATGCATATATATTTTAAATGCTTATCTTTTTAATGAACTGACCCCTTTGTTACTACATAATGACCTGCTTTTGCTCTTTTTCCCAATTTTGACGAAAAGGTCATTCTAATATAACTATTATATAAGCATAATCACTCCTACTATGTATTGATCTAAACTAATACAAGCATAATCATTCCCATGCTCTATTGGTTACCATCTGCTTCGCATTCCATAGCTTTGCTATTAGTCTGTGTGTGTCCCTAAAGCTAAAATAAGACTTTTGGAGGCAAAATATTGGTGGATCTTGTTTTTAAATCTATGTATACACTCCTCTAACTGTAGAATATAATCTCTTTACATTTAAAATTATTGTGGATAGATATGGGCTTACTATAGGCATTTTGTTAATTTTTTACTGTTTTGTAGTTATTTTGTGTCTTTCTTCTGATCTTACAGTCTTTCTTTGTGATTTGTGTATTTTTGTAGTAATATGCTTTGATTCCTTTCTCTTCATATTTTGTGTATCTGCCAGAGGTTTTTCCTTATAGTTATCATGAGGCTTACATAAAACATCTTAAAGTATTCTAATTTAAGCTGAAAGTACTTTAACTACAATTGCATACAAAGACTCTATGCTTATATTTCTACTCCCTCACACATTTTATGCTATTGATGCAATACTTTATAACTTTATATCTATTTATATTGTGTACGCTAACCTGTCATTTATAGCTATAATTGTTTAAATACATTTGTCTTTTAACTATTATATTAATGAGTGATTTACATAACACCTTTACAGTTTTGGTATATTCTCAATTTGAGTATATATTTACCTTTACTAGTAAGCTATATACTTTCATATGTTTTTATATTTTACTTATTTTCCGTTTATTTCAACTCAAAGAATTCCCTTAAGCATTTCTTATAAGGCCAGTTCCATGATGATGGATTTCCTCAGCTTTTGTTTGTCTTAGAATGTCTTGATCTCATTTTTCATTTCTGAAGGACTGTGTTGCTGGGTGTAGTATATTTTGTTAACTTATTTTTTAGTGCTTTCAAAATGTCATGCCACTCCCTCCTGCTTGCAAGTTTTCTGTTGAGAAGTCATGTATAGTCCTATGGGAGATCCTTTTTATGTGATAAGTTTCTTCTCTTTTGCTGCCGTAAAGCTTCTTTGTTTTTGACTTTAATCATTTGGTTATAATGTTAAAGTCAGAAACAAAGAAGCTTTAAGGCAGCAAGAATATTGAGTTTATCTCTATTGAGTTTATCTTTCTTGGGGTCCTTTGAGGTTCCTGAATCTGTATGTTCATATCCCTTCCAAGATTTGGGATTTTTTCAAACAATATTTCTTTAAATAAGCTTTCTATCTTTTTGTCTCTTTTCTCCTTTGGATAGTCTCATAAATTTTATATTTGTACGTTTGATGGTGTCTCATATGTCCCTACACTTTCTTCACTCATTTTTTGTCTTTTTTTAATTCCTCTAATTAGCTAATTTCAACTAATCTTTCTTCAAATTCACAATTTCTAATTTTTTGCATGATTGCATCAGCTATTCAAACTGTTGAGTTTTTCAGTTCTGCCATTGTATCCTTCAGCACTAGGATTTCTGTTTGGTTCTTTTCTGCAGTTTCTATTTTTTATCAAACTTCTATTTCACTCATGTATTGTTTTCCTTATTTCTTTTAGATGTCTGTCTGTATTTATTGAATTTCTTTGAGTTTCTTTAAGATGAGCATTTTGAATCCTTTTTCCAGTAATTTGTACATCTCTATTTTGATGGGGTTGGTTAGTAAAACTTTAGTTATTTTGATGGTGTCATGTTTGCTTCATTCTTTGTTATTCATGTAGGTTTGCATTTCTGTCTGCATTTGAAGGAGCTAACTCCTCTTTCACTCTTAATATAACAGATTTGACGAATTAAAATTTTCTCCTAATAGGTCTGCAGGCTGATGAGATTACCTCTGGGCTCCTGATTGAGTGGCATCGGATGCAGGTCTTGTGCCTGATATTGGGTCTACAGTGGAAACTGCAGTTGGCAGGGTTGTTACCAGAGTCTCTAGTTGGTGTGGGTCCCATCTGGTTTCTCGGCAGACTGGACTGTCTCCAGGATCTTGATCTTTGGGTCTGGCTCCCAGATGATGAAGGTCTGCTTCCGGATTCACAGATTGCAGGTCTTTTACCATGTGCAGTGATAGATATGGCTTCCACTGGGTCTCTGGGAGGACTCCTGTTGGATAACCTAAATTAGTACCTGACCTGGCCATACTGTACAAGTTGGCTGAGATGGGCTTAAGTTGAGACACAAGATTGTTTCAGGATATAAAACCAAAGCTGGCATCTTTAGCCCTATCTCTGGGGTCATGAACAGGTATGTGTACAGTGGTTTCCTGTGAGCAAGCCTGCTTTCAGACTGCAGTTTAAAAAGGTAGGGGCCAATTTATAGGGCCATGTAAAGATCCACAATGGGACAGAGGTGAGGGATTCAGCCTGAATGGGCACTGTGGGACATGCCTTCTTGTGAGTGCCCAAGCAGGCCAAGCTTCTCTCAGTCTGAAGACAAAAGGTGTCTGGACCTAAATCCAGTGCCATTTGAGGATCCACTGTGGAACAGGGGTTGGCAAAGCCTGTCAGGCATGTCTCCTGGTGGGATTCCAGCTGGACAGAATTGCTTCAAGACCATAGCTGGGAGGGACTGAAACTAATCTTCAGGACTATTTTTAAATCTGTTATGGAACTGATGTTGGCAAGCCTGACCGAGTGGCAGTAGGGGGTGAGAACGCCAGCAGATCCCTGTGTGGTCAGGATTGCTCATAGACTGCATCTGAGAGGGGCTAGAGCTGAGATTCAGGGACCAGTTCGGGTCCCCTATGGGATGAAGGCCAGTAAGCCTGTCCAAGAGCATCTCTAGCAGTTCCTTGAATGTTGGAATAACTTCAGGGCTGTGACAGGTCTGGTGCCTAGAAAGGGTCCCTTCAGGATCTGTTATGGGATGGAGGTTGTCAAGACCATTAGCACTGATGGGCTAGTCACCCTGTGCCATTGAGATTGTTTCCAAACTGCAGTTAAGAGCGGCTAGAATCAAGATTCAGGACCCCTTGAGGACCTGCTGTGGGATGGAGGCTGACAATCTTTAGTGGCACAGATGGATGAGTCTACCGGCAGTTCTTATTATGGATGGAATTACTCCCAGGGTATGGCAGAGAGGGGCGAGAGCTGAGATAGCGCCCCTTCATGATCTGCTGTGGGACAGAGGCTGCAAGCCTGTCCTGGTGGTATAGATGGGTGAGTCTCCCTCTAGGTCCCTGTGTGAGAAGCACTAGGCTAGAATTACAAGTAAAGGGGGCTGGAGCCAAGTTAGAGGATAGCTTTTGGGTTCACGGACAAAACTGATGGCAACAAGCAGATGGGTCTATCTGTAAAGCATTAATGAACGTGATTCCTCCTAGCCCTTTGGTGGATGCTTTTGGAAGCAGGCTCGAGGACAAACGGGGCTGTAACTAAGCCCTTTGGAAAATGGGGTTATTTATGGGTCTGAAGCTGGGTCTATCATTGTTGGGTCGGTCACCTAGGTGCAGTTCTGTACCCTGAAAACAACAATCCTAGATCTTGGACTCCACTGGGGTTTCACAACCTCATAAACCAATCCAAGGGCTCCCACAAAAAAATTTTTGGTCATGAATGGGTGCAGAATTATGTTTTTTGTGTGGGGTAATACAAGCGGGTGACCACCTATTCTGCCATCTTATCTCATCCCCTAGATATCTGTTTTAATCCTATTTACCCTGTTTGTGAGGGAAGGATTTCATACTTCAAGAGATACCTATGGAGACAGTCAAACACACAGACCCTACATTGGACATATGAGATTGATGCATATTTATTAATCATACACACAGCCCAGAGGAGGGAGACACCACACACCATGCAGGACCACATAGGGGCTGCATTCGGGGAAAAAAGTGAACAACCATGGGTATGGGATGCAGGTTTGGTAATATCAAGAGGGTATAGTACTCGTTGGTACTCAGGAGGATGTTATTGGCTTGTTTGAATAACTCCACAGGCTGGCATGGAACTGAAACTTCTCAGTAGCAGGAAGAACTTGACCTGATCTATTTGATAAGGCAGGTTCTTTGGCTAGGAAACCTTATTTGCAGGAGCAGAGTAGGGAAGAATCTTTACTGTAGGGCTATTTATACCCCTTTCAGATGCCCTCAGCTATGACAGAAGCCAATAATATTGGGCCTTAATCTTAGGACTTGCACCATAGGATATTAATGAATCTTAGCTATAGGAAGGGAAAAAAAGATATGAAAATAAAGCTATAATTGGTTTCTTAAAGGTTGCACTTATTTTCAACAAGAGACAGGATTTCTGGTATTTTCACGTGGCACAATGACCTTGCCTTTGTCTGTACTTAGACAAAATTATTAAGTGGCCCTACTTTGTCTCATTTTATCATGGTCTCAGAGTAGCCTGAGGTTGGTATTATTTCCAGTAGGGGAATAAAATGGCATAGCTCTGAGAGCTGGGCCAACTTCCAAATCTCAGAGGCTGCTATTTTTTTTTTTTTTTCTTTTCTTTTCTTTTTACAGTTAAAAGGGCCTGCTGGTGCTGGGAGGCTAAATTAGATGGGTTGGTCAAGGAAAGTTTTCTGAAAGAGGGCTATCAAAGCTCAGCCTTTACCACTAATAAGGAGTCATCCACACAGAGAAGAACTCAGGAGAGTAGAGACAGGAGAGGAAGGGAGACAACCTGTGGGAGAGCATTCCTGTCTGAGGGAAACAGCAAGTATGAGCAAAGAAACATTTCATCACACCCAAGAGATGTGAGAAAAACCATCGGGAGCGTGGCTCTTTGCTTCAGCGCTCTCTAGGGGTTGGATATGGAGGAAGTATCAGAATCTCAGAGCATGGGAAGTAAACTTTTGGAAAGCCTCGAAGTGATCCTGATACAATGGTCCTCCCAGACAGATTGTCCCTCACTGCCTGTACCCTTCCCTCACAGATTTAGTTCAATTATATAGACCTTATATGAAAAACCCAATACTAATTGATAACCCTGTTTAACATACAACAAAATTGCTTGTCCAGGAATGTTTTACCAAAATCCAGGGAGATAGATGGGGTTGTTACCTAGTAAATGTGCTTTCAGTGGCAGAAGATCAATTATCCTAGATATAATTTTGTTTTTTCTCTGGAAACAGGACTGTAGTGATTTTTCTAGACCATCTAAAATATATTTGAGCAGGGTCTGCATTTCCATTTAATAATGAAGCATTCCTAGGATATAATTTTTATCATTCCAACCATCTGTTCATATCCAGTTCATGCATTTGAACACTATTACAATAGTTGGGTTGAAGACACCATTGCTACCAATTGGGAATTTAACATACCAACACAGGAGAATATTGACGATGATAAACAGCTCAGTCATCAGAGAATAATGGTTACAAGCACGGACTCTGAAGCCAGACAGCCTAGGTTCAAATGACAACACTATCACTTTCTAGTTTTATCCCTGTTGGGTACGTTACTTAGCTTACGTGCCTCAATTTTCTCACCAACAAATTAGGATAATACTAGTACCTACCTCAAAGGTTTATTGGGAAGAATAAAATATGTAGTAATTTCTTAGACCTGGCACAGGATAACACTATGTAGGACCTAGCTTTGTAATGATGATTACAGCTGTGTATTGGAAAAGACCAAAAAAAAAAAAAAAAAAAAAAAAGGTGATTAATACCATATTCCGATAGTTGATGAGTTAATTATGTACTAACCAGTATATGTAAATGTTCACAGATCTTATTGAGGAATAATTTCTATCACTTATGGTTCTACACAGGGCCTTTCCTCTTGCTCAATGTCAATCACATAATCAGTTTTTAGCAAAATCTGAAACTACGCATTTAATTTAAAATATTTTTGCCTGTCTGCCTGATATGTCTGATTCATTCAAGCCTACTGTAGATAACAGTTTTAATACATTCTGTTACTGAGCTCTTTGGACTTTGCCTAAAGAATACACTAAGAGTCTCAGATCTTTAATTGAGGCAACCGTATTTAGTACCACTGAAATAAGTGTGATAACAGCTTGATCATGCAAAGCTTGACATGAAGAAAACACCTGCCTGGTGTTAATAAGATACATGAATTTCAGACAACAGAAAACCAAAGAAAATTACCACTTTGTCTGTCTTGATAAAATGCCAACAGAGTTCCCATTCTTTTCATGATATTCAGAAGTTTATTTGAATTTCTATGAAATGTGAACAGAAAAATAACATGGATTATGGGCTCATGGCGGGTGAGGGGTTTTAAAATATTGCTGAATTTTTATACATACTATCAGATTTACTAAGACAAAATAAGAAATAAGGAAAAAATAAGTATTTGTTTTGTTCTGGATATTCATTAGAACAAACCAGAGTGATCTGAGGATGAATTTCAAGTATCTGCGTAGGCCTGGATATATTGGACATTAGTGTAAACACACATACCCACTTCTTCTCTTAAGGTTCAGGTCTCAATAGAAATATGTTGACTGTTCCTATCAATTGGCACTTTTATGCATAAGAGAAAATCTTTTACTTTCACAAACCTACTTTAGTTGTTTAAGAAAAGGAAAAATCTTAATAATAATAATACAACAGTCATTAAAGGAATAACTTAGTGCAGATACCATCTTCTGATAATCACCCCTCAGAGTCTTGATTCTAGGCTGTGACATTATCAGAGTTTGCACTGGTCACCAAACAGCTTTGACATGGTATTACCTAAATCATTGCATTATTACAAGCAGAACTGAAAAACTACAACTTCTTTTTTTCGGTGAAGTAAGGAAATTCATCCTCCAACAGGTTGAGAGCATCATTAAGAAAAAAAAATGATTATTCGTGTGTTTGTTGCCAAATGTATACAAGATTTATAAAACCCCAATATCGTATGCACTGAATTGTCAGTAGTTTTTGTTTGCTTCTTTGCTTGTTTGTTTAGCATACACAGAATAAATTATCTTGTTAGACTGCTTTCTATTTCTAATGAACATGTGTACATATAATTTTTTGGAAGCAAAGTTATGCCTTTTTTCCCTCCTAGTTATTTATTTTACCTAAAAAATTTTAGTACCTACACCAAAATGTAGTTAATATTCATGCATAGTCAGCATTTAGTTGACTGTGATAAATTGTCAAAAGAAAGAATAATTGAAATCTATTATACTGCAAAATCTAATTCAATACACTATGCTTAAACTTATATTGTGTCTTAAAGTTGGCCATAACTGCTAATAGACCAACTGAAGATATTTTCATTTTAATTTTTTTCATCCTTCCAAAGATTTTGATAACTTAAAACACTGTGTGAATAGTACTTTACAGTTTGTAAGCACTTTGACATAAATTGTCACTTTTGATCTTCCCACTATCCTTATGGGAATGAGAGGTTATAGAATTATGAAAGATTTTATTATTCTCACTTTATATATTAATAAATTGGAAATCAATCATCATGTTTTTAAGGAAATGCAGGTAATCAGCTTTAGAAAAATTAAAAGTCTAGAATTTCAAAGTTTGTGGAATGTATTACATTGCACTGAGAAAACCATTACCTTTTGTCCACAATAACCCATCCTGTCTCCTTGCTGCCCTGGGTCCATGTCATTCTCTCTACTGTTTCTGGAACTCTGAATGTTTTTCTTCACTTCTCTTCCCTGCTTTACACACCCTGTCTTAAAATGTCCCTGCTTCTCTCAAATATCTAAATCCTGCTCATCTCTCAAGGTCTAGCATAAGTTCCATCCCCTCCAGGAAGTCTTCCAGTCCCCACTGTTCTTACTTAACAATTATAGCATTTACAGGAATTTATTAAGTTCTTAAGTGTTTCATATATGTTCATCTAAATTCTCCTACTAGATTATAAGCACCTGAGAGCAGAGACCAAGTCTTATACTTCTTTGAAACTCACAACATTCCAGCACTGCATATAGATATAATAAATGCTTGCTAAATATTTGGTTATTGTTTAATTACCCAGTGGAGACAATGCTGAAACACATCTCATCTTCTTTATCTGCATTTCCATCCCTGTGGCTTGTAATTTAGCCTGTATAATCACTTACTATGGTAGAGTTCAGTGTGGGTTTTTTCAATATGTTCATACATCAATTGACCCTAACATTAATTTCTAACTGTCAATGACGTCCAGTCATATGACCTAGGGGATCAAATTAACTATACATGCCTGATGGATTCCCTGAATAGAGTAAACATTTGGGTCATATATCAGCATTGAGAACAGGAACAGGAGACATTATGCTGTGATTGCGTTTCTATAGAATTATATTAGCATTACCCATTCTGCTAGTCATAATTTCTCAGCAGATCAGGGATATCTATCAATAGTATTTCCTGTGATATAGCATATGAAAATGCATTCCATTATTCATTGGAAGTGTTGCTGATCAAGCATATTATCCTTATAAACTTACTTTTTAAGAAAGAAATGTTTATGTGAAAATAACATACTTAAGAGTCATTATGTGAAAAAAGGATGTCACTCTATGACAGTTCGACTCTCTGAAATGTGTTTGGTTTAATCAAATAACTGCTTTTGTTCATATTTTAAGGTGAATTTGGAGAAGTCTGTAGTGGGCGTTTGAAGACACCAGGGAAAAGAGAGATCCCAGTTGCCATTAAAACTTTGAAAGGTGGCCACATGGATCGGCAAAGAAGAGATTTTCTAAGAGAAGCTAGTATCATGGGCCAGTTTGACCATCCAAATATCATTCGTCTAGAAGGTGTTGTCACAAAAAGTAAGTTACTGAGTTTCTTCATTACTTCTTTCACGCACCTATCTCAGTTTTTTTAAGAAAAGGAAAAATCTTAATAATAATAATACCACAGTCATTAAAGAAATAACTTAGTTCAGATATCATCACCGCCTCAGAGTGTTGATCCTAGGCTGTGACATTATCAGAGTTTGCATTGGTCACCAAATAGCTTTGACATGGTATTACCTGAAAATCATTGCTAACATAACTTGAAGTAATGAATCAAGAGTAAAGGGTTATTATTTTTTTTTTTTTGATTAACAGAACAAACACTTTCAGTGTTTTGGGTCATTAAGGTAAAATATTTCTGTTTAGAAATAAATGTCACATGCAGATATAAAATGCTTTACCTGGAGTAAAACTTATAAACAAAAATTCTGCAATTCTGCATGGAACCTATATAAATGGCATTAGAAGTAAATTATTATAATTTATATAAAATGAATACATTTTACAATTCCTCAAGTAAAAATTCTTCTTTCACAGAAATAACGGAACAAAGTTTATTCCTTTGAAAGGAAATGTTTTTAAAAATCCAAAATTAGCAATATACTCTAAGAAATAGATTGCTATATATTCACTTTCATTTGCATAATGATAGGGCATAAAATATGACAATATTTCTCATTAATTTATTCACTAAGAATTATAACATATAAAATCCAATACAGATTTGGCCTTTTAGAAATAACTCCAATCCTTCAGAGAGGCATTTTTCTTTCATAAAACTAACATTTACTTTAAAATCATTTAAATAAAATTGAAACTTTATGTCATATTTGGAAGCAGAAAAGTATAAAAGCTTACAAAAGAGATGTAATTGACTTTGTGTCTGAAACTCCTAAGTCCTTCTCACAAGGCGTTGTCCAACATGCTACCCAAAATGAATACATTACGGACAGCTACAAAAGTTTAGAAGACAGAAAAGAATGCTTCTGATGACAGATGTTGCAGCGGACTATGACTTTAGTGGCCTTCCTGGGGCCTTTCAGTGTTCATGTCGTTGTATAGTTTTTTCCCACATTGATTCTGGGCTTTTCTACGTAACAAACCTTGGCCAATGCGACATTAGCAAGTATGATGAAAGTGAAGACATCTTATGTGTTTGTACGTTGGAGCTTGTCCTCTTGCAACACTCTTTCCTGGAACCCAGTCTCTATGCCTACTGAAGGCAATCCATAAGATGAGGCCACATGCAGTACTGCAAAGAAGAGAACTGAGGTGATCCAGCCGATATCCACATCTGAACTCCAAGCAGAATGTCAGCACTGAATGCAGCCTTCTGAGTGAACCATCTCAGGTGTTACACCTCCACCACCACTGCTATTAGATAGCTGTAGCTGTGGTCAACATCTTGTGCAGGAAAGGAATCATGCACCTCCGTCCCAGCAACCCATAAATCATAAAAGATGATTAAATGGTGGTTGTTTTAAACCACTGAGTTTCAGATGGCTTGTTGCACAGCAATAGATAACCAAACAGATGGACCTCAGTTAGAATTCTGCTCCTGCCACTTAAGAATTATGCAGCTATGGGTAAATTATTTAACATCTCTATCCTTTACTTCCATATCTGTAAAATGGGATAGGAATGCTGTAAGAATTAAATTTGTCAACGTATAATACATTTAGCACCCTTTGTGCGTCATTGTAAACCACATTAAATGACATTCTTTATTGGGACTATATGTGCTAGCACTTTATACCTATATGTTACCATTTCATTCTCACAGCAACCCTGATATCATTATCTACATTTTAGGGATGAGAAGCGAAGCCCCAGGCAGGTTAACTAACCCACATAAGGACCTTTAACCTACAATATGTGGCATGACTGGTGTTCAAAATGAAGTCTGTCTCACTTTAAAACACACCTTTTTTTTTTTTTTTTTTTTTTTTGCTTTTGCTATATCCCTTTGAATGGGTTTTATACTTTAATTATCTTATTTGAATTGAACAACATTAAATAAATAACAATTCGAATTAAATAACATAATTCTGCCTTTCAAAATAGGAAAAAACTATTGGGGTAGAGTGATGTTAATTGCCCCTAAAATATAAAATCTGGAAAGAGCCAGCTATGCCATAATACCTGGTAAAGATTATGACATAAAAGACAGAAACAGAGAGACAGAGAGAAGAAATAGATGTTAATTATTTCTTTCGTATTTTCTGACTTCCTTGTTATTAATTTAACATGAACATTTCAAGTTATTCCTTCTGTATTATATATCTCTGGCAGGCAAAAGATAATTTTAAAGTTGGGTTATGAACCTTTGCAGAGCATTTTAAATCACAATTTAAGCATAATGTTGAAGTCCTCTGATGTGTGTTTATGCATGAAACATCTGGAAATGTGTGTCCAACAATAAATTAAAAGGTTTTAAAAGTGTCATATCTTTATTTTCTTACTTTCATAAATCAAACTATGCCTTTTTCCTGTATTCCTATGTGCTTTATTCACATATTCTTATATGTGAATTACACATCTATCCTTTCTCAATCACACATGCACACACACACACATATGAAAAGCATAAAAAGATGTATATCCATGTGAAATAGTGGGAATCGTTTATCCTACATCAACTAAATATGTTTGATAAGATATTCTGTGGTACTTGCCTGCCAGTTTGAAATAGTTTATTTCACATAAGTATCCAACTAACAAAAGATTTCTTTACAACTCTAAGAATCTCATCTAGAAGCGACCTCCACTTAGCCACACATTTGTATGATCTACAAGTCAAGGCTTTTGTTCCATTTCTTAAAAAAAATAAAATAAAAATCTCATCTCTATTATAGGAAAACTGATTGAGAAAGGATAGATTCAGTATACTGTTGAGTGGCAATCACCATTATAGCATTAACTTGTTAGAGTGAGCCCCATATAGGGTGGTGTGGAGCTACCAAGGTGGGTGGTAGAGATGGAGAAAGGAATAATCCTCATAAAGATAAATGGGCAGGTTAATATTGTTATCATCTGGACTCAAGTGCTATGGGACTGTTAGAAGAAAGCCAATAAATAAATGAGTGCCTCATTCCCATAAATTCATGGTAATTGTTCCAAGATTACCCTTAAGTAGCTAAGAGATAGCTAGCAATTAATGCTCCCAAAGGACTACCCATTGCATAAAAGATAATACTGATGAAGATAAAGATGCAGTATAGGCTTATAAGGGCATATTTGTAGAGT
This sequence comes from Macaca nemestrina, assembly GCF_043159975.1. NCBI lineage: Eukaryota > Metazoa > Chordata > Mammalia > Primates > Cercopithecidae > Macaca > Macaca nemestrina. Next base: position 185,964,954 of record NC_092126.1, on the reverse strand, counting down.
ATCCTGGGATTCTGAGAAATAAATTCATAGACTCTCAGTTGAAAGTAACTCAAAATCTAGATCAAAACCTTCATCAGATTCTTTTATAAATTCTTTATATGCATATTTTTTATCTCATATAGGATTTATCTCTGAGAGATAAGTGTTACAAAGTTCTTGGGAAAACTTTGCCTGTCTTTCATATTTGAGCGTTATTTTAAACTTGAAAATTAAATTATTAAAAGCTGTATTATACAAAAAGTGTGTCTGATAAGAGTTGAACCTATTTATTTGATATGCATCACAATTTCATTAACCTGTTAAGATACAAGTGATATAAAAAGAGATTAATTGACGTATAACCGTATGCTTAGTACATACTTTTTCTCCAAGAAGCAAATAGAAGCCATAAGTTAGAGAACAGACTTGTAGCCATTAGTAGCACAGATAATAGCAATTTGTAACAGATAACATATACATCAGTGTCATTAACTATATAACCAACAGAGAAAGAGCTATGGTTCTAAAAAAAGACAAGAATTGTGGTTTGATGATGAAGAAATACTGTGCAGTAACCACACGTCAGAATACTGGGCCCTGCAGTTTGAATTTATGATGATGGAAGAACCAAAAAAAGAAGAAATGAAGTGCCTACCTCCCAGATTAGAGAGCAACAACTAAATTTAGATATGCCAACTGTATCTAAAATAAACTCTAAATCCAGTAAAGAGCAATAGAAACCAATCAGGGTAGCAAACAAATTCCCAAACATAATTTCATTTCATAAAAGTATTCCCTAAATATTCCATGAGACAGTATTGAAGTTCTAACAGAAAGTGCTGCTCTTGCTCAAAACCCCCTTTAAATACTCGAGAATACTGTGGGTTCCTTCTGGAGAGGCATAGTGGGTCAACATGGGATCTGGGTAAGAGAGCAGATTCAAGCCAGCCAAATACATTTTAGTACTTGCACAAAAACTGCTTCTCTGGTTCCAGAATTTTGTTCTGCTTGTTAAGTAATACACATTCCCCAAAATTTCTACTACTGTATTACTGTATTAGCTATGACATCTGCTGTTCTACCTGCTTATATTTGGGCCAGTCACATAACCACTTTGGGCCTTAATTTTTATCACCACACACACAAAAAATTGAAAAGTGCAAATTAGGCTAGAAGACAATAAAGGTCACCTCTACCTTTAATATTTTGTTATTCCATTTTTTTTGTTTGTTTGTTTTGTTTTGTTTTGTTTTGTTTTGAGACGGAGTCTCGCGCTGTCGCCCAGGCTGGAGTGAATGGCGCGATCTCAGCTCACTGCAAGTTCCGCCTCCCGGGTTCCCGCCATTCTCCTGCCTCAGCCTCCCGAGTAGCTGGGACTACAGGCGCCGCCAACCAGGCCCGGCTAGTTTTTTGCATTTTTAGTAGAGACGGGGTTTCACCGTGTTAGCCAGGATGGTCTCGATCTCCTGACTTCGTGATCTGCCTGCCTCAGCCTCCCAAAGTGCTGGAAATACAGGCGTGAGCCACCGCGCCCGGCTCCATTTTGTTTTCAAAAGAAGAGTTATGAGATGTTGGTGAGGAAAATTTGTGCCAGTGATAACTTATCACTCCACCTCCAACTTTATTATAACTTCAGGTGCATATTGATGATCCAATAAGGAAATAGAAAAGTTCAGGAAGAAACAAGCAAAGACAAAAAGTGTCTTCAATAAAGTTTTCAACTTATAATTTGTAAAGTAGAAAAGTTATAGGTAAAATTTTTCTGTAAGTAAAATCAAGGTGGGGATATGTGTAATATACATTGTATGGGGTAAAATATTCTGTATGTCTGATTTTACTAATACACATTAGGTTTTTTACCTCTGAGGTTCAGCTCCTCTGCTAATTAAGGTAGGTTAAGAGTTTATTGGTTTTCTTACCCTCAAACCCAAGAATCATTTACTGAGTATGACCAGGTGTTAGGCCCTATTGCTGATTAAAACCTAGTGATAGAGGAAAGAAGGCTCAGTGCTCTTGAGAAGCTCATTTGTTGGTGCCAGCCCACTGGGAGCAACAAATAAGTATGTCATTATTCCCCAATATGGTGTGGCATGTGCTGTTTTGGCTATAATTATTCAATAATTTTTTAATTTATTCATTCAGAAAATATTGTGTCCATTTTTCTAGTCATCTTTTTTTCTTTTTTTTCTTTTTTTTTTTTTTTTTTTGAGGCAGAGTTTCACTCTGTCACCCAGGTTGGAGTGCAGTGGCATGATCTTGACTCACTGCAACCTCTACCTCCCAGGTTCAAGTGATTATCCTGCCTCAACCTCCCAAGTAGCTGGGATCACAGGTGCACGCCACCAAGTCCAGCTAATTTTTGTATTTTTAGTAGAAACGGAGTTTCACCATGTTGGCCAGGCTGATCTCGAACTCCTCACCTCAAGTGATCTGCCCACCTTGGCTTCCCAAAGTGCTAGGATTACAGACGTGAGACACAGCGCCTGGCCTCTAGTCACTGTTAATACAGTAAAGAAAAAAGAGCTATCTGCTACAGGAGACAAAAAGAAATCTAAATATTTAAATATAACTTTAGGTAAAGAGCAAAAACCTGAAAGCAAGGAGGAAGCAAACCATGCCTAGGTGTGATAGAAGAGTATTTTAGAGAGAGGAAACCGCTAGTTCTATACTTTTATTTTAAGAAAGAATTTGGCATGTTAGAGAAGCCCAGAAAAAGAGTGGAGCAAAGTAATAATACTGTGGATTACAGAGTGAAAGGAGAAACTAGAGGCAGACAAAACATAAGGAGGCTAGTGTAGTAATCCAAGTAAAAAATAAGGAGAAAATAGAGTAAAGAAATCAAGAGAAAAAGGGATAGATTCTAGACCTATTTCTTAGGTTAAATTAAGACACTTTAGTGACTGCTTGATTGTATAAGGGGAATGAGGACGATGAGACCGTTTCAGATGACTTAAGTGAATGGTTTCCATAAGTAAAAAGATGGAGAGGGAATTCTGGAGAAATAACAGATCCAGAGGGAAAATAATGAATTCTTATTTGGACATGCTAAGTTTTAGTTGTCTGGGACATTTAGTTAAAGACTTCCAGAATGTTCCTGGAGCTTGAGTGGGCTGCAGGTTCAAAATAAAGAGAACTCAGTAGATGGGTGATGGTTGGTAGTTGAAGTCATAGGGAGGATGAGACTACCCAGAAGGTTAAGGAGAACTAGCATTAAGAGGCAGACTGAAGAAGAGAAGTGTATGAAAAAGACAGAAGAGCAACCTGAAAAGCGAAGGACAGGTTTCTAAGAGTAAGAGAGGTCAATAGAATAAAATGAGCTGAGAAACCAACTTAGATAAGGATTGAGAAGCATCCATTAGATAGGGCAATCAGAGGGCACAGCTCATAAAGCATACCATGGGAGTGGAGGCCAGATGGCAGTGGATATAGAGTGAGATATGTGCACACTACATCCAGATTCAAAGTTGTTAAAATGCAAATTAAATTGTGTTGATTCCTTAAATTCCAAATGTTTAGCATTTGTCAGTTAATCATTCATCTAAGTAATATTTTTGAACTGCCTAGCTACTACATACTGGGCACTTTCTTCTTCTTCTTCTTCTTCTTCTTCTTTTTTTTTTTTTTTTTTTTTTTTTTTTTTTTGAGACAGAGCCTCCCTCTGTTGCCCAGACTGGAGTAGATCTGGGCTCACTGAAACCTCTGCCTCCCAGGTTCAAGCGATTCTCCTGCTGCAGCCTCCTGAGCAGCTGGAACTACAGGCACGTACCACCATGCCTGGCTAATTATTGTATTGTTAGTAGAGATGAGGTTTTGCCATATTGGCCAGACTGGTCTCAAACTCCTGACCTCAAGTGATCCACCTATCTTGGCCACCCGAGGTGCTGGGATTACAGGCATGAGCCACCAAACCTGCTGTTCTGGGCACTTTTCTAAGCATTAGGTGCCCAGTAGTGAATAAGAAGGCCAAAGTGACTGTCCTTCTGGATCAGGTCCCTGAGTCTACCTCCTCTGGTTTCATTGCTCACCATTCTTCTTGAATCCTAGATTGCATTCATGATGAATGACAATGGTGTCTCCAAACTTGCTCCTCATTTCTCCCAGGTTTCTCTTCTTTTTATAAATCTCCAAGGAGCTGGAAGACAATCTCCCAAGCTGATCCTAAATGGGTACAAAAGTAAATAACTCTAATATGAAAAAGATGTAGTATTTATAAAACTCAGCTTCCTTATAAGACTGGAGTTAGCAGTCTTCCTTTATTTCAGTGATGTGAGAAGCAAGATCATTTGCTGAGGTGGACAGCAGTCCTGAGAACTGAGATGTCTGTGAATGTTTGAAGTGGTTCCCATGAAGAATGTGAAAGAAAGCTGACCAGGAAATATTAGAAAAATTGAGGATGTCACTGAGGATTTAGGAACCTAGAGATCATGACAGAAACTGCTGTCCCAAAAAGCACTGTTATTAATTAGGGAAAGAGTTATAGGATGAAGATGAGAAGAGATTAAATCCAAGGAAAAAGGGAAAACTTGGAGGCAGTAGAAAGAGAAGAAATGGTGATTTTCTGTACTTTCTCTCTTCTTCTACCAACCTTAGTACTTTTTGCTGTTGTTCAAAAAATAAATGGTGATTTACTGTACTTCCTCTCTTCTACTAACCTTAATACTTTTTGCTGTTGTTCAAGAAAATAAATTATTCTTGTGCAATTTCTAGAGTCTTGATGGATTCTGAGGACATTTACTGCAAACTATTTGCCATTTGGAATTATAATGTATACATAATGATAAAGAAATGAACTAAGTGTGACTATAACAGTAACAAGATGACATAGCCTGGTGGCCCTGTGTATCACACTCTGATCAAGCAGGACTAGGGATAATTGGAATCACCGGCTTATTTTCTCTCTTCCAGAGCACACTTCCCTTGTCATAAGAAAAAAATAAACTCTTTCTGTATGCAAGAATAATTTATTGATTGTCCTTCCAGTATTTAAATATCTGAATTTTCTCAAGGTCATTCATTCTAATCATGTCCCTAGAATTACCTCTAACCTATTCCCTACTTCTGTGGTTTTCTTCTGCCCATAACCTATCCTGCTAATTGTTGGGTACACTGCAATGTAACAGCTGTAAAAAAATCTAACAACAAGTTTCTCAGTGTGAAGGTATCATTGTAAACTGTAAGAGCCAAAAAGAAAAGAGAGTATAAATGCACTTTTATGCATACATAATGTTTCCTGTTAATACTGCTAAATAAAATTGAATAAAGCCATCTAGAGGATGAAATCTTATTGACTTTCAAAAAATAAAAAATATCTCCCAAATCATTCATGATATGATTTGTTCTAGATAAAGAGTGTGACAAATCCAAATTGGGAAGGGCTATAGATAAACCCATATTACAGGCATGAATTTGCATCCTGGAATTCAGGAGAATAAGAACCAACCTGCCAGGCTTCAGGATAAGGCAATCAATCATTACTGAGAAATCTTCACCAAGTTTCTAATGGTCTTATGTAAGGCTGGATAAAAACCGGTAAAAATCTTCATCACTGAAAATTTAAAAGGGTCCCCCTTTTAATGAAATTTCTAGTAAAAAAAAATCCATGAAATTAACAAATGGAAATCTGGTAAGATCTTCATTTAATCCAATGATGAAATTTTAATGCTAGTTTTGTTGTGGTTGCTGCTGCTGTTGTCAGAATGTGTTACCATGCCATTTTTCAAATTTTCATTTTGGTGTAATTTCAGTCTTACAGAAAAAGTTGTAAAAATATTATAGTTCCCATATAACCTTCGCTAAGTTTCCCCCATAATTTTAGTATTTTGCTTAACCATAAGACTATTTTCAAAACCAATAAATAAATATTAGCACAGTACTATTTATTAGATTGGTGCGAAAGTCATCACGGCTTTGCCATTAAAACTGCAATGACTTTTGCATCCACCTAATACTAAACTACAGACTTTCATTCAGGTTTTGTCAGGTTTTTCAGTAATGTCCTTTCTTCTGCTCCAGGATCCAGTCCAGGATCCCACACTGCATTTTGTTATCACGTCTCATTAGTATTTTCAAATCCATGCCAGTTCTTCGATCTTTCCTTGTCTTTCATGACCTCAAAACCTTTCACGTGTACTAATCAGTTATTTCGTGGAAGGTCCCTCAGTTTGGGTGTGCCTTGTTTTCTCGTGATTAGATTATGGTTAGGCATTTTTGGCAGGAACATCACAGAAATTATACACCGTTCTCAGTGCATTGTATCAGGGGGCACACGATGCCCACATGCTTTATTCGTGGGGATGTCAGCATGGAGCACTTGGTTAAGGGAGTATCTTCTAGATTACTATACTACAACGTTATTTTTCCCTTTTTGTAAAAAGTACATATTTTGGGGCAGAATAATTTAGGTTTTGCAAATATCCTATTTCTCCTCAAACTTTTGTGCACTAATTTTATCATCCATCCATAATTTTCTTTTGTATTCTAAAGTTGACTTTCTTATTTCTCTCTTGCCCTCTGTATTTGTCAATTTGAATTATTCTCTACAGAAGAGTTGTATTTCTGATTGTTCTATAAATGGAATTATGCAACATGTAGCCTTTGGATTTGGCTTCATTCTCTTAGCAGAATGCACGTGAGATTCATCCACACTTTTTGTTGTTGCGTAGCGTTCCTTTGTACGCAAGCACCCTAGTTGGTTTTTGTATGCGGTGTTTGAAGGGCACCTGGGATGTTTCCAGTTTGGGTGATTATTGACAAGACTGGTATAAACAGTCACGTACAGGCTTTTATGTAAACATACACAGTCATGCGCCACATAATTATTTTATGTCAATGGCAGATTGAATATACAATGGTGAAGCCATCGGATTATAATGGAGCTGGAAAACTCCTATCACCCAGTGACATCCTAACCATCCTAATACAGTGCAAAGCATTACTCACTTGTTGGAGATGATGCTGCCATAAACAAACATACTGCACTGCTAGTTATGTAAAAGTCGAACACATACAATTATACACTGTACATAACACTTGATAATGATAATAAATGACTATGTTACTGGTTTATGTATTTACTAAGTATACATTTTATCATTAATTTCAGAGTGCACTCCTTCTATGTATTAGCAAATGTTTACTATAAAACAGTACGTGGTTTTACGCCAGCAGTGTCCTCAGGCATCATGTGTTTACTGCCTCTTGTTTGCGTCATATTCTCTTGTTTTATTTAATCTTGTGTGGTTTAGTTCATCATGGCCCCTAAATGTGCAAAATCCACTGCTAATGTTGCCTAGAAGAAGCCAAGTTAAGTGATTGACCTGGAAACAACACTATAGGTCATTAAAAACAAGAAAATTGGAAAATCATTGATAATTGTTGTTCACCAGTCAGGCATGTCCCATTCCACCATAGTTATGATCTTGAAGAATAAGAACATGTCAGAATCTGTTAAAGGATCTGCTTCACTGAAGGCAGCAAGACTAACAAAACTTAAAGAGGGGCCTATATCAGACGTGAAGAAACTTCTAATGATTCTGGATTGAAGACCAGACACAGAAGTGTAGCCTTCTCGACACCCTGGTGATCTTGGCCAAAGCAAAAAGTTTGTTTATGATGTTAAAATAAAAGGCTGGTGGGCATGGTGGTACGCACTTGTAGTCCCAGCTACTCAGGAAGCTGAGGCAGGAGAATCGCTCGAACTCAGGAGGCAGAGGTTGCAGTGAGCTGAGATCATGCCACTGCATTCCAGCCTGGGCAACAGAGCAAGACTCTGTCTAAAAAAAAAAAAAAAAAATGCTGAACCCATCTATGTTGAATTTCCTGCTTGCTCTGGGGACTTAAAAATTCAAGAATCATTATTTATTACATATGTATAAGTGAGCATGAATGGTGAGTCTGTGAGTGTTCATGTAAAAGCAGCTGAAGAATTTTTGAAAACTCTAGATAAGCTGATTGTGGAGGAAAATTATTTGCCAAAGCAAATCTCCAGTATGGATGAAACCTCCCTATTCTGGAAACAGATACCAGAAAGTACGTTCAGCCATAGGAGGCCAAGTCAATTCCAGGTTTCGAGACTTTTAAGGACAGGATAACAGTCTTGCTTGAGGGAAATGTTGCAGGCTAAAAATCGAAACCCTTTATGATCTGTCACAGTGAGAACCCCAAAGCCTTCAAGCATATCAGTAAGCACAGTCATGCAGTTTACTACAGGGGCAATAAGAATATGTGGATGACCCAGTTCCTCTTCCAAGATGCCCTCCTGATTTGCTATGCCAGCAAAATGGAGAAATACTGTGTGGAAATAACATACCTTTCAAGATTTTGCTTATTGTCGATAATGCTTCTGCATATCCTCTTTTTAAATGTGTGATGTTCATCCCCATATTAAAGTGGTGTCTCTTCCTCCAAACACCAAATCTTTAATCCAACTAATGAATCAAGGAGTTAACAGCTTTTAAGGTCTACGACCTGAGAAGGATCTTTGTTCAGGCTATTGCAGCAACCAAGGAAAACACTGGGAAGACACTGATGCAATTCTGGAAGAATTAAAACATCTCTGACTGCATCGAGAGCCTTAATTGGGCTTGGGATGATGTCACCAAGCAGCAAATGAATGGTATCAGGAAGAAGAAACCATAATAGAGGGGGAAATCCTGTGTGATATTAAGATAGGGGTATAATAAGATGGTGAGACCATGATCTGTTGAGGACATAATGTATTTTATTTATTTTGGTGCCTACCATATTGCTAAACAGACATTAAGCAATAAGTACATATAGATGAAGGAAAATTTCAATAAAAGACAGAAAGGAAGGAAAGGAGAGAGAAAGAGAAAAGAAAGGAAAGAAATAATCTAATTTTTCAAGGACTTCAAGCCGAATTCTAAATTTTAACACTTTCTAATGTCAGTCACATTTATATAAAATTAGAAGCTCTTCTCATTGTATAGAGATGCTTTTGCAATTTCTCCTACCTCTGTGCAGCAATCATATTTTAGGTGTGTTTCTCCTCTGAACTTTTAACTATCAATATTGTAATTATTTAGGTACCTACGTTCCTATATAGACCAGAATCAGCTTGAAAGTAAGACCACAGCTAATTCATCTTTATATTCCCCCATATTATCTAGTCTGTATCTTATATTTCATAGCATTCAATCCTAGTTATGAAACGAATACAGAAATATAGCACAGTATTCTGTTTTCTGGGCCTGAGAAGTAAAAGTAGGCAGACCTTAGTCCACTTGTGATTGAGATAAAGCAACAGAATGATATAAATTCATTGACATTTTCATTAGGTTATATCAATCACTGTTGGTATGTTTATTCATTTTTCACTCATCACAAGTGTCAAACAAAGACATCAGTGATCTTTTTTCTCCTTTCATTTACATGCAATTGCTGTTTTGGGATTCTTAGCCCTGAAAGTAATATATTGACCTTTCCCCTACACATTAACGAGCATGATGCGTTTGAAATAGGTTCAGTTTTTATTCTAGCATAGCCATATATTATATATAACATGCTATTGTATTTAGTATGGCTCTCCATAAATACAATGAGCTATAGCACCTCTGCGACTTTGTCACTATTTTATATACCTAATGGCTGAACTATTCCATTACACTGAAATGATAGTACACAAAAATGCCTTCCATTAGCTACAGTTTCTGTGATTTAATGATTTATTTAATACAGACTATATCTCATGGCAAGAAATTTCAGGACATTCCCTGGGGAATACCAGTCTGGAAAGGAAACACAAGGCTACTGGAGGGACTTGAGCAAAGGAAAAGGCCGCTTAAAGAGAAGAAGAATCAAGAGAGAGTATACCGAGATTTCTTAGTTTATTCCAAAAATTGAGAAACTAGTTATTTCCCTAAAAAAGGATATATAATTAATATAATTACTACTTATATGTTAGCTAAATAAAGTTGCTAAAACAAAAACAAAAGCTTCCCTCATGTTAACTGTAATGTTCCAAATTATTCCTTTTAAATGAAACAATGTTCCTAGGTCATAGAGTTGATTGCTAACAGACTCAGAAAATATTTCACACAAGCTACCTCCACATAGAAAATGTGGAAGACTGTGTTTATCAAATGATGAAAAGTTTTAATTATATAACATGTAAATGTACTATTTTTATAAGATGAAACAAAATAATGCTACTGGTTCTTTGGTATAGTCTCCATATCTTTGCTACTGAAAAACTCTTAATTGCTAAGGAGGTCCAGCCTTCAGTCTAATTACAGGCATCCACTTATTTTCCTAATTAAGAAATTGAGAACTAACCAAGAAAGCAGAAAGGAAACACAGGTTGGCAGGGAAGTTGGCCTGAAGTGAGCAAACCTCTTGCTAAATCAAATTTGAGTCTCATCAATGACTTATCACGAGGTCAGGAGATCGAGACCATCCACCGTGAAACCCCGTCTCTACTAAAAAATACAAAAAACTAGCCGGGCGAGGTTGCGGGCGCCTGTAGTCCCAGCTACTCGGGAGGCTGAGGCAGGAGAATGGCGTAAACCTGGGAGGCGGAGCTTGCAGTGAGCTGAGATCCGGCCACTGCACTCCAGCCTGGGCGATAGAGTGAGACTCCGTCTCAAAAAAAAAAAAAAAAAAAAAAAGATTCTAGTTCCAAATGTAATGGAATGAGGAGTGTATTTTGTATGTGTTAAAGATACCTCTCTTAAAATAGGCAACATCTCTCTTTTAAAAAAGGACATATTATTCAGGGACATTGTGAGAAAAGCCATGCTGCAGTTTAGAAACTTGATAAGCCAATCACGGAAAGACAAAACAAACCTACTTCAAATGGTAACCTCAGTGGGTAGCATTAAAGAAAGGAATTGCAGTAAATACTAATTTTGTAATTTCCAAATTTTGTCCATAAATCACCTCTTCACTGATGCAGAAATAGTAAAATATAAATATCTAATTTTAAATTGTGTATACTCTGATTTTGTAAAGTGATAACTTGTTAGTTTTTGAAAATGTTTCATAACAATATTTTTCTTCTCGGAATTTAGCCTTGTCTTACAAAACATTGCTCACACTAGTCAGATTAGATACAATTACATGAACTGATTAGAGAACATATTAATGTCTACTTTGTGATTCACTAGTAGTGATTCACTTGGATTAAAGAAATATTTCCTAGACTAATGCAACTGCCTTGTAATTGCTCATCCTGCCTTCAGTCTTGCCCTTACTACAACCCATTCTTCACTTTTGTAGCCAGATTAATCTTTATACAAAATGTTTTGCAAACTTCTTAGGAAAAACGACAACAAAAATCCAGTCTTCACTTTGGCGTATGAGATGATCTGTATCCTGCTTACCTTTCAGATGTGATCTCCCCTTCACCTCTGCTAATCCACAATGCCCTAGACCAGCTTTGTGCCTTGTACAAGCCAATCTCTCTGTTGCTTTGGGGCTTTCCTGTGTTCTTGTTGATTGCCCTGACCTTCCCTCATGTCCTCACAAGGCTGTCTTTTGAGAAACCTACCTAAATCTAAAATAGCCCTCCTCCCCAACCCCAGATACTACTTATTTTCTATGTTTTGGGTAATTCATAAAGAAAAGAGATTGAATTGACTCACAGTTCTGCATCACTGGGGAGGCCTCAGGAAACTTACAAACATGGCAGAAAGCTATGAGTAAGCAAGGCATGTCTTACATGGCTGCAGGAGAGAGAGAGACAGTGAGGAAGTGCCACACTTTCAAACCATCAGGTCTAGTGAGAACTCATTCACTATCAAGAAAACAGCCTGGGGGAAATAGCCCCCATGATCCAATCACCTCCCATCAGGCTCCTCCCTCAACAGGTGGGGATCACAATTTAAGATGAGATTAATCTTAAGATTAAGGTGGGTGGGGACACAGAGCCAAACCATATCACATTGTATCCTGAAGGATGGGATGCTCTGGTCAGGCTGTCACATTGCTTTCCGTAAGGAAGGAGAGACTGACAAGACTAGCTTGGAATCATCATGTGGCATTTCCCAAAAGGAAAGTAATGGATGTCTACTGTATGGCTTTCATAAAAATCTCTAGAAAAATAATCTGTTTGGTTTTGATAGTTATAACTCTTTCTGTGTTTGTATGCATAATCTATATATAACAATTATATATACTATCAGCCTTGTTTATGGTTCATGAAATAACTAAGAGAATGGGAAAAAAGTCAAATACTTTAGGAAAGAAAATACATTATTAACAGCAACAACTTAGTGTAACCATGGTTGGGTTGTTCATTAGCTACAATTTAGTTCTTTTTCAATAGTTGCTTATAAATGGGGCTATGAAAATGAATGGATTTTTTTTCTTTTTCTTAACTTGTATTTGAACGAAACAAAAAGTATAAGAAGTGAAAGTAAATCATAAACCTGCTGCTAAAAATTATTATTAAAGGTAAAATCTGATTATCCTTCTGCCGTCCAGTTCTATCCCCTAGAGCTAACCCTTGTTAATAATTCAGAGATGGACTTCCTAAGTTTTCTATAAAGGTATGTAGACACATCTATATCTACACTTTGTTATATATTGTTTTATGAACAAAAATGGAATCATGCTATGCAAGTTAGTTGCATTTTTTAAAATTTAACAACTATTTCATTTAGGTTTGACTATGAGTAACTGAACAACTAGAATCCTGGCTTAAAATAAGAAAGAAACTTGTTTCTTGCTCACATAAAAGTCTAAATGGCAATACAAAGCTTTTTGGTGGGTCCATAATCAGGAGGTGGCCAGGTTCCTTCTATGTCATTTTTCCTCTCTTTTCACCGTAGAACTTCAAACTCATAGTCCAAGATGTTGCCATAGTTCTATCTATCCTGTTCGCCCACCTTCCAGCCTAAGGAGGTAGAACACTGTTTGCAGGTTACATTAAGAACAGTTCCTGAAAACTGTGCTTGAGAACAGGTACAAGGGAGGCTGGGAAATGTAGTCTGTATCATGGTGGTAATGTTTTCTGTTTCTTGCTTTTTGTATGTTCTGATTTTTTGTTTGTTTGTTTGTTTTATTATTATTATACTTTAAGTTCTAGGGTACATGTGCATAACGTGCAGGTTTGTTACATATGTATACTTGTGCCATGTTGGTGTGCTGCACCCATCAACTCATCAGCACCCATCAACTCGTCATTTACATCAGGTATAACTCCCAATGCAATCCCTCCCCCCTCCCCCCTCCCTATGATAGGCCCTGGTGTGTGATGTTCCCCTTCCTGAGTCCAAGTGATCTCATTGTTCAGTTCCCACCTATGAGTGAGAACATGCCGTGTTTGGTTTTCTGTTCTTGTGATAGTTTGCTGAGAATGATGGTTTCCAGCTGCATCCATGTCCCTACAAAGGACACAAACTCATCCTTTTTATGGCTGCATAGTATTCCATGGTGTATATGTGCCACATTTTCTTAATCTAGTCTGTCACTGATGGACATTTGGGTTGATTCCAAGTCTTTGCTATTGTGAATAGTGCCGCAATGAATACGTGTGGATGTGTCTTTATAGCAGCATGATTTATAATCCTTTGGGTATATACCCAGTAATGGGATGGCTGGGTCACATGGTACTTCTAGTTCTAGATCCTTGAGGAATCGCCATACTGTTTTCCATAATGGTTGAACTAGTTTACAGTCCCACCAACAGTGTAAAAGTGTTCCTATTTCTCCACATCCTCTCCAGCACCTGTTGTTTCCTGACTTTTTAATGATCGCCATTCTAACTGGTGTGAGATGGTATCTCACTGTGGTTTTGATTTGCATTTCTCTGATGGCCAGTGATGATGAGCATTTTTTCATGTGTCTGTTGGCTGTATGCATGTCTTCTTTTGAGAAATGTCTATTCATATCCTTTGCCCACTTTTTGATGGGGTTGTTTGTTTTTCTCTTGTAAATTTGTTTGAGTTTTTTGTAGGTTCTGGATATTAGCCCTTTGTCAGATGAGTAGATTGCAAAAATTTTCTCCCATTCTGTAGGTTGCCTGTTCACTCTGATGGTAGTTTCTTTTGCTGTGCAGAAGCTCTTTAGTTTAATTAGATCCCATTTGTCAATTTTGGTTTTTGTTGCCGTTACTTTTGGTGTTTTAGACGTGAATCTAAGACTTGCTAAACTTGGAGTGTCTGCCCCTCCCAGGGCTGCCCAATTCGAAGAGGTAACAAAGGGCTTACCTGTGAGTGTGCCTTTCATATGCAAACCACCAAAGCCAAAGCTCATAGGTCCCCAACCATCTCCTTTATTGAGCTCCGACACACCAAGCTAATATTCTCCTGTCCTAATCACCCCAGGTATAGGAAAACTAGTGCCAGCCCCTACACTCTGAAGCCCACTAAAATTATTCAAATTATCCAACCCTAAAGCTACTTAGCCTACTTACCCTGCTTCACCCATTCCTTCCTGGAAAAACCACAAGAGAAGATTTTGTCCAAGTTTTCCCCACACTCTGCCTCCTGATCAACCCTGGTGCTTCCTCGTGTGACCCTTTTGTTTCTAGAGATCTGTGAGTAGAAAAACTTCCTTCATGACTGTCTTTTTCAAGTATGTATGTGCATTAGTCTGATACTGCGCTGCTAATAAAGACATACCGGAGACTGGGTAATTTACATAGGAAAGAGGTTTAATTCACAATTCAGCATGGCTGGGGAGGCCTCAGGAAACTTAGTCATGATGGGAAGGGGAAGCAGACATGTCCTTCTTCACATGGCACAACAAGAAGTGCAGAGTGAAACAGTATGGAAACCCCCTTATAAAACCATCACATCTTCTAAGAACTCACTGACTATCTTGAGAATAGTATGAGGGTAACTGCTCCCAAGATTCAATTTCCTCCCACCAGGTCCCTCCCAGGACACATGGGGATTATGGGAACTACAATTCAACATGAGGTTTGGGTGGGCATACAGCCAGATAATATCAGTGTGTCTTACTATATAGGAACAAACCAAATCCTGAGGGCATTTTAAAACATTACTAGGTAGTGATCATTGCACAACTTTGTAAATGTACTAAAAATCACAGAACTAAAAATCCTTTAAAACAGTGGAAGTTTATGGTGTGTGAATTTATATCTCAATTAAAATTTTTAAATAAAACAATGGGTTCTCTTAAAGTATAAAAATTAAATAATGGATATTGTGGGGTGATAACCTCTGCTAAACTGTGTCATTTTCCTGATTAGTACATACAAATATTTCTCTTTTATTTTTGTGTCTGCCCTCTATTATATGAGTGTATTATCTTTTACTTAACCTTTCAATCTATTGAAACTATGCTATAATTCATATCCAGATCATACTTTTATTATCATAGGATAGATTCATAGAAGTATAATTCTTGAGTCAAATAATTTGACATGAATTTGTGATTTCACATCACAAAGGGTATGTGATTTTTTAAAAAAATACTGCAAGTTACTTTCCAAAGTGTTGTAGCAATTTAAAATTCTTCTGAAGGAATAAGAGTGCCCATTGATTTTATTAGCTGTATCTGCTGGATATCATTTTAATATTTTCCAATACAATTATGTGTAAAAGCACCTGATTATTGTTTTAATTTGTGTAACTTGACTATGTGAGATGCCTGGCATGATTTTATATGTTCATTAGCCATTTTCATCTCTTTTTCTGACAATTGCCTGTTTGTGTCCCTAGCTCTTTATTGGCCTGGGATATAGAACCTATTATTAACCAGGGACATTAATATTACCCTACCATCTCTATCTGGAAATGTATAAGATGGTCTCTTTTATCTTATATGTTTCCAATATATGTCTAAGAATATGTCTTTTTAATATTAACTCTGACCAGCTTACCATGTATCCCTGAGAATAGAAAACTCACTTTTTCTCCACTTCAGGGTAGTTTTCTTCAGTTATTTCTTCGAACATTACTCCTCCTCATTTTTTTCCTTTCCTGCCAAAACTCACAGAGTGTGCATGCTAGATATCCTGAATCTATCCCCTCTCTATTTCACACCTTCACACAGGAGTTTCCATTCTCCTGTGATTTTAAGATAGCTCGTCCATATGTTTTAAAATGAACATTGAATTTTAGACAATTTTCTTTAGGATGTTTTCTTTTTTTCTTAGTATCTCTTTATAATCCCTTAAGAATTCTCATCACACATTTTTCATGACTCATCTATTCTTTAGCTGTGTTTGCCTTCAAGGAACCACCTGCTCTGGTGGTTCAGCTCAGTATCCTTTGATTAACTCCAGTTAACTTTTCTTTGTGGACACAAGATGGAGGGTTCCCTAAGCACAGGGACAGGACAAAAAAAGTAGATCTGGCAATCAATATTAATAAAATTAATAAATATAACATATTGATAAGATTTTCTTTTCTAGTGTTGAACCTTTCTACTGAAACACAGATGAGGGTAGAGGAAGACAGGCCATTTGGTTCCCAGGTTCTGCACCTGCGAGGTGGATGGAAGGTCGTTTTCCAGCTGAAGGCATATTTGTCTCAAGCAGAAATGTCAGGCTTTCCCATAGCCAAAGGCAGCTAGCTGAAACAAAATTCCCCTCTTACGATATGATATACTCAGCTATCGGGCTTCCAAACACAGTCTTAGGATTGACAGTTTTCATCTCAGTTTCTACCAGAAGAGTGAACCTTCTGCCACACCCCTGGCTACCTTCCATTCAGTCAGTGAATAAATCTTCTGAGACATTATTGACTGTTTTCCCCTCGTGATTGTTTATTTCATATCTCTCCCAACACTATGAATGTTTTGTCTTTTCCCCTTTCCCCCGTTCTCTATACTTTCTGCTACAACTCCACCCTCTACATACATAATTATCTCTATGCATGCATATACATGTATAAGGAAATATGAATGTGTTTCAGAAAATAAAATAGAAGTAAAGCAATGCTTGAAAAGTATGTGATAAAATATGTCCAAGCCTTTAAACTGAAGTGCTTTTAGGAAGCAATACAAGGTGTCAATATATATGGGCAATCTGCATGTAATATTTGATATACGTTAAATAAAAAAAAGTGTCATGGTCCACTTTGTCCCTGGACTTACAAAGAAAATCCAGAATTAGAACATGAATGTTTTTGTTTTATTGAACATTTCTACACATACTAATGATAAGACAAAATAAAATAATTTATACACTTTAAAACATTTGTTTTATAGAATTAAAATAGTGCTTATTGATACCTTATATAAATTGCCAGAAAAGTATATGTGAGACATGCATGCAGTTAATTTAAGAACAAAATATATGTCATCATTTTAAAAATATTGGAAATAATTTATTTTCAATTAATGCATAGCATGCATAAAGATGAATAAGAAACTTTGGGAACTTCAGAGTAAATAGTATCATGATGACAAAAGGAACTTTTCCAGAACAGGTAGAATTAAAACAAACTGCTAGTATTACCAATGTTTCACAATACACATAACCAGTATTACAAAATATACATAACCATTAATAAGGGCAAGACAAAAACTTACCTCACTCCTATAATTCTACTGAAATCACAGTGACAGTGCACAAAAGGTAATACATATGAATTGCCATTGATAATAACAGGAGAGATCTCTAGAGATTTTGATGAGTATGTGCAAATAGAAAGTGAATTGTTTTGAATGGGCTGATGAACCAGAAAGGCAGGACATACAGCTCAAAAAATTCACAAGGAAAACAGTTGGGAGCCACTCTTCCAGGAACAAAGAAATTCTGTATCAGCAGACAGAGCGGAGCTAAGAAGGCACAAGGAAATCAGGGTGACTAAGTGGAGGAATTTCTACCAAACCTGTGTTGCCTACCCTGCTCACTTCTTTCTGGTATTTCAGAGCCACTGGAAATGATGACATATATCCCCAGGGCAAAAGGGGAAGCAGGCTTTCTAAAGAAGTAAATCAAGGTACCTGAAGAACAATAGAGCTAATGTGTAAGCTGTCACATAAGAGTGAAACTTCCTTATTTTTTGCGTGGGTAGACTTGCCTATGCAAATCCATTAATGCAGCCTAAAGTTAAAACTGCCAGCCAACAACCCTTAGTCAGCTATCTCATTAAGGGATGCAGCTCTAGAGATGGTGAAGAGACAATAAGGTTTACCGGATTTTGATAAAAATCAAGGCCACAAAAGAGAAGTAACAAGGAGTAAAAACAAAACTAATCACCATAAAATTTATTCAGAAAATGTAAGAAAACCCCTTTAAAAAATTCTATTTGATGTTCTCAAAGAGAGGGGGAAAGATACTGCATCCATAAAATAAGAACAGGCTGCCATATTAAAAAGAAAAAAAAAATTCCAGCCAAACTATCTAGAGTGAGGATCAAAAAATAAAAACCAAAGAAGAATTGTTTAAACATGTGCAGGAATAAGAAGCTCTCTTTTTCTGAAATCATGATTGAAATTTGAAAAAAAGAATCCATGGAATAGAAAGATTTGGATTTTCAAAAAAAGTGGTACATAAGTACAAAGAAAAGAAATTCCAGAGGGATAATCATGCAAAGTGCCCTGAGAATGATTGATTTAAATCAGAAATATAGTCTTAGGCCTTCACAAGAGTGTATTTAAATATAAGAACAGTAAGGGTTTTGTTCAACAGATAGTGTGATTGTGAAACTAGAGCATCTAAAGGTAGCTACTAGGTACACGTGAAATTAATGAAACTTAAATACAATTTATAATTTGGTTCCTCAGGCACACTAGTCACATTTCCAGTGCTCAACAGCCACATGTGGCTGGTGGCTACTGTATTGGACAACACAAACAAAATATTTTCATCATTGCTGAAAATCGGAGTGAACAGCTTTGATCTTGGTGATATAGTGAGCTTATTGCTTTCATTCATTCTTCAAAGAATGTTTGTTGAGTAGGTTCATTTTGAACAAAAGGACAGACTGAGAATATAGCATCTATAATAAGTGAGTAAAGGCCTTGCCCTTCTATGGACTTAGCATCTAAGAGAAAGACAATAAACAAATACAGGGATGCCTCATTTTTATTGCATGCTGCTTTACTGCTCTTCACAGTATTGCATTTTTTACAAACTGAAGGTTTGTGGCAACATTGCATTGAGCAAATCTATCAGTGCCATTTTTTCAACAGTATGCACTTACTTCATATCTCTGTGTCACATTTTGGTAATTCTGGCAATATTTAATTTTTTATTATTATTACATGTTGATGTTGATCTCTGATGATCTCTGATTCTACTATTATAATTCTTTTGGGATGCCATGAGCAATAGCCACGTTAGATGGCAAATGTAATTGATCAATGTTATGTGTGTTCTGACTGTTCCACCAATCCTCCATTCCCCCATTTCTCTCTCCTCAGGCCTCACCATTCTCTGAGGTACAATAAAATTGAAGTTAGGCCAATTAATAACCTTATGATGGTCTCTAAGTGTTCAAATAAAAGGAAGAGTCGCGTATCTCTCGCATTTAAATCAAAGCTAGAAATTATTTAGCTCATAAAGCTCAGTGAGGAAGGCGTTTGAAAGGCTGAGATTGACTGTAAACTAAGCCTCTTGTGCCAAACAGCCAAGTTATGAATGCAAAGGGAGTATTTTGAAGAAAAATAAAAGTGCTACTCCATTGGACTCCACAATGACAAGAAAGTGAACCAGCTTATTACTGATAGGGATAGAGTTTTAGTGGTCTGGATAGATCAAACCACAACATTCCCTTAAGCCAAAGTCTGATGGAGAGCAATGCCCACTCCTCAATTCTGTGAGGGTTGAGAGAGCTGAAGAAACTGCCATCGAAAATTTTAAAGCTACCAGAGATTGGTTTATGAGGTTTAAAGAAAGAATCCATCTCTGTAACATAAATGTGCAAGGTGAAGCAGCAAGTATTGATATAGAACTGTAGCAAGTTATCCAGAAGATCTAGCGAAGATAATTGATGAAGGTCGCTAAACTAAACAACACATTTTCAATGTAGATGGAACATACTTCTATTGGAAGAAGATGTCTAAGATGTCTTCTAGAAATTTCATAAGTAGAGAGAAGCTAATGTCTGGCTTCAAATCTTTGAATGACAGGCTGACTTTCCTGTAGGGACTAATGCAGCTGGTGACTTTAAAAGGAAGTTCTCATTGACCATTCTGAAAATCCCAGGGCCCTTGAGAATTATGCTAAATCTACATTGCCTTTGTTCTCTAAATGAAGCAACAAAGCTTGCATGACAGCACATCTGTTTATAGCATGGTTTACTAAATATTTTAAGCCTACCATTGAGACCTACTGATCAGAAAAAAAGATTCTTTTCAAAAGAGTACTGCTCATTGACAATGCACTTAGTCACCAAAGAGCTCTGATGGAGATATACAAGGAGATTAATGTTATTTTCGTGCCTGCTTAGAAAACATGCATTCTGCAGTCCATAGATCAAGGAGGAAGTTTTGACTTTCAATGTTATTATTTAAGAAAACTACATTTCATAAAGCTATAGCTGCCTTAGGTAGTAATTTCTCTGATGGATCTGGATAAAGTAAATTGAAGATCTTCTGGAAATGATTCACTATTTTTAGATGCCATTAAGAACATCTGTATTTCATGGGAGGAGGTCAAAATTTCAATGTTAACAGGAGTTTGGAAGAAGTTAATTCCAGCTCTCATGGATGTTTTTGAGGGGTTCAAGACTTCAGTGGAAAAAGTAACTGCAGATGTGATGGAAATCACAGGAGAACTAGAATTAGAAGTGGAACCTGAAGATGGGGTTGAATTACTGTAATCATGATAAAACTTTAATGGATAAAGAGTTACTTCTATGGATGAGCAAAGAAAGTGGTTTCTTGAGGATGAAATCTACTCCTAGTGAAGATGCTATGAACATTGTTGGCATTGCAACAAAGGATTTAGAATATTACATCAACTTAGCTGTTAACACAGTGGCAGAGTTTGAGAGGAATGATTCCAGTTTTGAAAGAAGTTCTTTCTACTGTGGGTAAAATGCTGTCAAACAGCATTGATGGTTCAAATACATCTATCATGAAAGGAAGAGTCAATCAGTGTGGCTAGCTTTATTGTTGTCTTATTTTCAGAAATTACCACAGCCACCCCAAGATTTGGATACATCAGTAGCCACCATCATCAAGGCAACACCCTCCACCAGTAAAAAGATTGAAGCTTGCTGAGGGCTCATGTGATCGTTAACAGTTTTTAGCAATAAAGTGTTTTTAATTAAAATATGTATTTTATCTTTTTAGGCATAATGCTGTTACACACTTAATAAACTACGGTATACTGGAAACATAACTTTTATATGCACTTGGAAACCAAAAAAATTCATTCGACTTGCTTTATTGCAATATTTACTTGAGTGCAGTGGTCTGAAACCAAACCCACAGTATCTCTGAGGTATTCTCGTAATGCATAATATAATATAATGGATTGATAGCTGCCAAAAGGAAAAACAAAGAAGTATAAAGGTATATTGAAGGTGAGGGCTGGAGACTATTTGAAGTCGGATATGAGGAAAGGCTTATTGGAGAATATGATGTTGGAGGGACGTAGAATGTCCTATGAAAATCTGTGGGAAGTATTCTCCTTGTAAACAGAAAGTCAAGTAAAAACGTCGCTGAGGTGGAAAAATGTTGAATGTCCCCCAGAACTTCAAGAAGGCTACTATGGCTGAAACAGCCAATAAGGAACATTGCAGGAGATAAGGTCAGAGACGTAAACAGGAGGTAGATCTCACAGGGACATACCAGCAAGAGTTAGGATGTAAATTTTTTATCCCAGAGGTGATGGGAAATTTTTGGATGGAGAGTGACGTGATCAGATGTATACGTTCAAACCATCACTTTAGCAGTTTTTGTGGCAAATTAATCTTAGGAGTTGCAAGAGCGAAGTAAAATTTATCTTTAAAAACTTTAGAAAAGGTAAATGTATTTACCAGAAAGTTCCTGGTCCCAATATGAAACAAACTGAAACTTACAGTGAATGGAGTATAAGAATTAAGCATATTTAACCGTGAGGTCCAAAACATTCTCCCTTAATGGACAGGCTTACAGCTAGACTTGTACTTCCTTCTCTACAAATTAATTATAATAATAAGTTTTGCAACAAATAATGTTTATTTAAGCCAACTATTACAAATTCTGTTTATTAGTATCAAATGTTTAGAATCACCCTATAAGCAAAAAATGAAACAAAATCAACTTGTTATAAATATGAGTTTATACACGTTTAAAAGTAATTACATAGCTGATAATTCAGAAGGTGGAGGCTAATAAAGGGACATGAAATGTTTTCATCTCACATAGTGAAATGTTGATGGAGCAATTAATAGAAGTGTGAATATGAAAAGCATTAAGTTAATTAGTATGGGGGAAAACTAAAAATAATTAATAAAACTAATAAGACTCAGGAAGAAGTCAGTAACTTAGTAGGGAGTCATCTGATTCTATCTAAATCTGATAAATTAAGAAATACTTGCAAAAACATATTATTTGTTATTATAATAATCCTTACAAGCACAAATAAAAAATGTACAAAAAAAGTTTACCTTTAAGGAGCAAGAAGTTTATGTGGGCTGGTAGACCTTTTCATTGTTGTTTAATACCATTCTGAAGCATTGCATTTATAAGTTTGTGCTTGCCATACTTTATAATAGTCATAATAATTCTGTTATGTAAAACCTGTAAACAGAAAATATGTTGTATTGTTGATATTCCATTGTAAACATTACACTTTTTTTTTTCTCACAATCAAATTAAAATTGATTGACAAAATACACATTTTAGATGCTAAATTAAAGGGTTGACTTTATTAAGGGTCAACTTTTAAAGAAACAACAAATGACCAAAATTTAGAAATCACACTGAGTATTAAAAACCATGATAGAGCATGACACAAATTGCCATCCAACTTTTTTTTTCCTGAAAGGTAAACAACATATACAAATGGTTTGTGTACATGGGGCGGGGGGAAGAAGATGTGAATTGTAACATTTTGTGGGTTTGATAAATATAGAGATTTATTATTAAACATGCAAGATCTCTGAGGCTAATGTGAATTTGAAAAACAAGTTGTCAGCAGCTATTATACACTCTAAGGCCAATTGCTACATAATCAGAGGTCATAAGAGAATGAAAGCTTAGGCATGTTTCAAGTAAATATCTGGCATATATAGCACCTCAGTAGCAGAAAAAACTTAAAAATACACCATTCTATTCCCAATGTCAGAAAAGGGAGTAGACAATGAAGGATAGAAGTAACTCTCACCAGCACAGTGATGATATCCACAATATTCAATCCATATACCAAGGGGAAAATGCTTTACAGAGAAGTAATAAAGATCAGAATCAAGTCTAAGGAGTTTTCTGCCAAAATAAATAAAAACAAGACAATTTAGTTTCACAAGCTCAGAAAGAAAAGGATAAATATCAAAAGGAATCCGAGTCATCAGAACAGCACCTTTAAGGCTCCTACATTAATCAGATGTCGTGATTTGTAAAACACATGCTATAAATATTCAAGGAAAATTAGCCCAAAGGAAAAAAAAAGACAGCAATTGTGCATTTGTAGTAATAACAGCCCTATTATTACAGATGATAATTATAATCTATGATTGCAGTTTTTGAAAAGAGGAATCTATGTTAGAATAACTATGTGTATGACAAATTCTGAAGAAAAAGTTTTAAAATTCTACTTTCTAAATCTGTGACACATCATAGTCAATAAGCACTAATGGTAACTGAATATCAAAATGTACCTTGAGTGGATTAAATATTAGTATAATAAAATATTGGAATTCACAAATTATAAATACAAATATATATTTTCTCAAATGTATTAACATTTTAAAATTTCAAGTTCTTGCCACTGAAAGACCTCACAAAGACAGGAAGAGTCTTGATAGAATCTACCAAGTAAATACTGGAAGATAATGTTAGCTCTTGTATTAGTCAGCTTTTTGCGTTACTATAAAGGAATACCTGAGACAGGTAATTAATAAAGTAAAGAGATTTAGACCAGGTACGGTGGCTCACGCCTGTAATCCCAACACTTTGAGAGGCCGAGGCTGGTGGATCATGAGGTCAGGAGATTGAGACCATCCTAGCTAACATGGTGAAACCCCTCTCTACTAAAAATACAAAAATTAGCTGGGCATGGTGGCACCTGCCTGTAGTCCCAGCTACTTGGGAGGCGAGGCAGAAGAATTGCTTGAACCTGGGAGGTGGAGGTTGCAGTGAGCCGAGATCATGCACTGCACTCCAGCCTGGCAACAGAGCAAGACCCCGTCTCACAAGAAAAGAAAAAAGGAAGAAAAGAAAAGAGACTTAATTGGCTCACAGTTCTGCAGACTGTACAGGCATGGCACCAACATATGTTTGGCTTCTGGTGAGGATGTCAGGAAGCTTACAATCATGGTGGAAGGTAAAGGGAGCAGGTGCATCATGTGGCAAGAGTTGGGGAGCAAGAGATGGGGGAGGTGCCACACTTTTAAACAACCAGATCTTGCATGAACTAACTGAACAAGACACAGTTATCACCAAGGGGTGGTGCTAAGCCATTCATGAGGGACATGCCCCCATTACCCAGTCATCTCCCATCAGCCCCACCTCCAACATTAGGAATCACATTTTGACATGAGATTTGGAGGGAACAAACATCCAAACCATATCAGTATTCAACCTATCTGGTCAAATCCCTCCATTTCATTGAGAAACCTGTAAAGAGTGTTTCTACTAAAAATGACATACTTGTTGCTAATGCTAAGATTGTATAAATAGTGCTGCTTTGGGATCCAGTCTTGAAAAATAATGACTTGAACTCAATTTTATGTATTTATTATCCAGGTTTATTTACAAAATAAATTTGTCAGGGCTCTTTTAGTGAGAATGACAGAAAGCTAAGTCATGCTCTCTTAATTCAAAGAGTGTTTTGGCTCTTGTCACTGAAAATCCAGGATCGTTTAGCTGCAGGTATGGCTGGATCTAGGATTCTTTGAAAAGACTTTGTTGCTTTCAGTCTCTTGGCTCTGCTTTCTTCAATAGTGGCTTTACTATCCCATCAGCTTTTTCTATATGGACGCCTTCTGTATCTTGAGGCTAACCATCTACCCTATTCAATTCCAATGAATAATAGTCTTTGTTCCCTAATAGTTGAAACGAAGGTCCTAGAATTGAACCTTATTGGCCTGGCATGTTATAGATCCACCTCTGGAACTCAACAGGAATGGAGGAGTAGATTTAAACTCCATCTCTACCAAATAAACCACATGAACTGACAGAAGGGAAGGGTGATTTTGAAAGAAAATCCATGTGCTCTTCCAAGACCACAGCAAAAGCAGATGTCTAGTATTTTCAGTTCGTTCATTTTTTATTCTACAAATGATTTCATATCTGGCACACTTATTATTGTAGTGTAGAAAGAGCATTGGGAATGGAAGCAAGAAGATCTAATTTTATGACCTTGAGTAAGTTGCTAAGCCTTTCTGGTCTACTTTCTTCATATGTAAATCATTTTAAAAATACATTCATCATTGCAATCCTAGGAATGATTTGATGAACAAAAAAAAAACTTGGCAAATAAAGGCTCGTGTGCCAAAAAATAAATCCAGGCCTGCCGCACTGCACAACTTTGGGGGATATAATTCACATAGAATACAATGGAAACAAAATCAGCAATGTTATCTATAAAATGGACTAATAATAGCTCTTTTACAGAGATTTAGCCTGAAAACATTTCGAGAGTGTCAAGCACAGTGTTGGCGACCGTTATGGATTGAATTGTGTACCCCCAAAAGTTATGTTGATGTCCTCCTCTCTCCCAATACCGCAGAATATGACCTTATTTGGAAATAGAGTGGTTGCAGATACAATTAGTTAAATTCCGATGAAGTCCTCCTGGAGTAGGGTGGGTCATTAATCTAATGTAACTGGCATACAAATAAGAATAAAAGAGAGAGACGCATGTGGAGGAGAGCCTCAGGAGAAACATTGGGAAGAGATGGAGGAAGAGATTGGACTGATGCATCACAATACAAGGGATACTAAGGATTACCTTCTACCCACGTACGTGCAGCCACAGAGGCGGCTCAGGAAAACAAACTTTATTATACTCACAGGTCCTAAAGACAGGAGGCACAGCAAGCTACGCAGGGCCTGCTAGGAAACTCACCAGGGTGTTCAGGAGGCAGAAGACAGGAGCAAGGAGAAGGTTTGGGCCAGAGTGGGAAAGGCAAGGCAGAGCAGTGAACAGTTTAGGATTGGCTATTTTGAATAATTTTGGTGGGCTTTGGGCTATAAGGGTGGTCCCTAGTTGCCTAGCACCTGGCCCTGGAATGATTAAGGGGAGAAAATTCATCATTTGAGGTGTATAATCTAGGTAGAGGAGGTTTGGCTTTGGATTGGTTAGTTTACCTATCAAAGAATTGCTCAAGCCTGGGCCCTTTGCTAGCTCCAGGTTTTGGCTAGGCCCCGGAGGGTCAGTCTCTCAATAGCGAGAAAGAGTTTTAACATGTGAAATCATCATAACATGCAAAAAATTTAAAAAATAGTTATACTATGCTAAATAAATGATATCAATCATCATTTCTTTCCAGAAATACAGAGAATCACATTGTATTCCTACCTCCATTTTTACTATCCTGCAATTCATCCTATGCACTGCTATAGGAGTGATCTTTATAAAATGCAAAACAGATAACATGATATCCTGGTTTACAGATCTTCAAGGTTCCCCACAGATTGATGGAACGAGTCCAAGTTCTTTGGCAGAATATTCAAGGCCCCCATTGATCTGGCACTTGCTTCCTTTCTAGGATCATTTTTGCTAATTACTGTGCCTGCTTCAGTTCTATTAAACCATTTACAGCTCTCAGAGAGCACCATGCTCTTCAGAGCAGCTCCTTATGCCTACAATGTCCTTCTTTTCTTTCCCAGTGGTAAACTGTTGCCCTTTTTAGATTTAATCAAGACTTTTCTCCTCTATGTAGAATCATGAGCTCCCTTTTTTCCCCACTAGTCTACTCAAATATCTACTGTTACAAGAAAAGTTATTCATGACACTTGTTAAAGATGATAAGGCCGATTTTATTCAAGGAGGGCTATGGGTGTAGGTATAGGGACCAGTTTCACAGAGGTCTTGCAGTGGGGCAGAGAAATTTGACTTAACTCCAACAAGGACAAGTTGGGATGTATATAACCAAGGAGCAGAGTGGATGTCAATGGATAGAAACTATTCAGAGGAGACATCAAGGCTAAGAAGTTTCTGGCTAAACTGACTTGATAGGATTGTTGCTGAAGACAGACCAGGGTAATAAGATACTGAAAATGGTCAGACACCAAGGGTAGGGGATTTTTGCTCAGACTGCATTCTATAAGAATAGATATGAAGGCCCCAAATCAAGTCAGGTCAGAAAGGGCTTGGGAGCCTACTAAAGTTCTGGTCAAATGAGTGAGTCTTTGTTACCACCATAGCTCCTAAAACACTGTGTTACTATTATCATTTTATATGCATTTGTCCTCCCAAGGACTCATGAAGGCAGAGATTCTCCGTGATGTATCTCAACTTATAGCACATGATAAGTGCTCAATAAAGGCGTATTAAGTTAATGAATAATAAAAAGATAAAGTAATAAATGAATAATCAAATGTTAAAAATAGTGAATGAGCCCAACAGTCTCCCAATGAAGTATTTTACTTAAAAGGTAAAAAATGCTTGATTTTGTATTCATTGCCAGTGATTAAAGGGACAGAGTCTAGGGTTAAGTTGCTTGGATTCCTAGCTTAAATCACTTATTTAGGTGACTTTGGGAAATTATTACTTCTCTGCAAAAATCAGGATGTAATAGTTCTTCATTTGGGTTGTTAGGAAAACTAACTGAACATATATTATGAAAATTGTATTGTGAAGAGTAAATGAGAATATGGTAATTACTATATACATTTTCAAAAAAATACTTTCAGTGATAAAAGATTAGAGGCAAAACTTTTGTTTTAATCGAAAGGAATTCTTATTCTTTGTGTCTGCATATATGGAAAACTGAGCTTAAATTATGAACAGTATTTGTGTCATTCCTGGTACTTCAGTTTCTAGGATACACATAAAAATGCATGCATTTGTTGAAAATAACAAAGCGCTTTTTTTCCTGGTTCATGTTGGGCAAATGCTTGCTACGATCAGTTTTGACACACATGGCTTTTCTCTCTGTGTGTGGGATGAAGACCCAGAGAGGGGTTATGTAAGTCACCATAGTTCTTGTTGATTCAAATCTTGTTTAATTTTACCTAAAAACAAACTTCTCATGTGTAGAATCGACTCACACCATTGCCAGGTTGTACTACTAATTTATATTTTTAATTTTATTGCACTAAGAATATTTATTTTTACACTACCCAGCCGCCACCAGAGATTTTGTATTCTAACTACATATACTTTTGTTTTACAGTAAGTAGAATAAAAATAATTAAAATAAAATATTCCAAATATGAGGGATTCATGGAAGCGAGTGGCCAGGAAAACTTTATGGAGAAAAAGAGACATGAGTTGGGATTCAGAAGATGCCGGGAATTGGAACAGGCTAGAAGACAGTATGGAAGGCACTCCAGGCCAGGGAAGTGGTGTCAGCAAGTCTAAGGGCAGAGGCATTCCTGTATTTTGGAGGTGGATAACACCTCAATCTGCCTTAAGCATTAGGTTTATATGGGGGAGGAATCAGAATATAAATTTAAAAAGTATTACGGGGCTGGGCGCAGTGGCTCACGCCTGTAATCCCAGCACTTTGGGAGGCTGAGGCAGGTGGATCACGAGGTCGGGAGTTGAACACCAGCCTGGCCAAGATGGTGAAACCCCATCTCTCCTAAAAATACAAAAATTAGGCAGGCATGGCGGCAGGCTCCTGTAACCCCAGCTACTCTGGAGGCTGAGGCAGAGAATTGCTTGAACCCGGGAGGCGGAGGTTGCAATGAGCCGAGATCACACCACCGCACTCCAGCCTGGGTGACAGAGTGAGACTCTGTCTCAAAAAAAAAAAAAAAAATAGAAGCTTTAAATGTTAAACCATGACATTACAACTCTACACAAAATGAAATAGAAAGTTTTAAAGATTTTTAAGATAATAATGCTGCCTGAAGCGGGTGGTGTGCAGAATTGCTTGGATAAACTAGAGGTTAAATTCAGGTCTGACTTCAAGGGAATAATCCCCTTCCACCAGCACTGTAGAGTCTAGATACCAGAATGTAGCAATAGGAAGTCATCTTCAGAGTGTGTTGAGAGTGAAAGGGTCAGTAAGAGAAAGGTCAAAATAAAATAGTTCACATGTAGAGTCAGGAAAAAGAGGAGTCTGAAACTGGAAGCCTAAATTCAGGAATGGGATTCTGGGATGGACAGAATAGGGCATATAGTTCTGTTATTGCATATAAACATAGCACCTGTGTCACGGCAAGGAGTCAGCATTTAGGGCAGCAATATCACTTGTTAAAAAATATTGCTGCCAGGATGGCCTGGAAACTCAATAAGCCCTAATCAGGAAAGAGTAGAAGCAGAGGGACTAATTAGCAGACTCTTGCAGTAGTCAAAATTAAGTGTAATAAGGGCCAGAGGTGGCATGGTAGAAAAGAGATTATAGAGGTTGACACAGAAGATTCAGGAGAAAAACACTCCTTTAAAAAAATAAAAGTTTTAAAGTTAAAACCCTTTCATTTGAAGCAATTGCATATGTCAGGCAATTTCTCCAAAATTTAAGTGCTAATTGATAGATTCTGAAGCTGACTTGCAAGGAAGTTCTTGTACCTTTAGAAAAGTCATTCTCTCAGTGACCTGGTTGCTGCATTATCATCTCAAATGCCATTTTTTTTCTTATTGTTTCATTACATTGTCACCTTCAAAGGACAAAATTACATGTAAGTCATAAATCCTATTTCCCTAAGACCAAAAGAAAATCTTCCTTGAAACTCATAATAAAACCTCTTTCCTGTTAAATACCACCAAACAGATACACGTTAGACTCCAATTCTTCTGTTATTTGACTCACCATGAATTTGCTATTAAATAGCTTTTCATTGAGATCAAACAATAAGAACCTAAAAAAGAGCAAATTCTCAGTTCACAAAATACTAATTGCCAAGCCTTGCGGCATTTATAAACATCAGAGTCAATGTGAAATGTGGAAGGTCAATGAAACTTGCTGGCAAAGAGCCATCATTGCAATGTATAGCACACCATCAGCTTTTCCATATACCTCTGCTGCCACTTTCTGTTTATAAAACCAAAAGGTTATTTTGATCCGTTTTTACTTTTTTCCCTCGGTCAGCATTGTATGTATATATGCAAGCTATCTTCTTTACCTTGGCAATTTATCTAAAGTAGAAGTTTTCTTGGACCAAAAATCTATATCGTTCTGATTAATGCCTGCGTCAACTAAAACACTGATCTCTTAGTTGCTCCTTTTTCCTGTTTTTTGTCTTTGTTTTATGCTGATATTTTAGCATGTTTATTGGATTATAAGGCACTCTTGGTAATATGAGCCCTTGGTGAGGTAATAGAGTATAATCATAGTAAATGATACTGCCCATAGTAAATGATACTGCGCTTGGCCTTCTGATTCTTAGATTTTAAGTCTCAGAAAAGTATACAAGTGTAATGTATTTTTACTTTCGGACTCCCCTGTGCTGTCATACAGCTGGCTCAGAAGAGACCAACTTTCCTGAGGTGATATCTTCCTTGTTTCCCCATTGTATGCCTACTATGTGCCAGATAGTATGTTATACCTTTTTTATATGTAGTTTTATTAATCCTCATAAAAACTATAGGCTAATTGTTGTAATTTTTTCATTTTCCAAATGAGGAAATTTAAATTGGAAATATTAAGTAACTGATTCAGTATCAAACAACTTGTAGGTGGCAAAGTCACGAGGTGAATTCGTGTCTGTCTGACTCCAAAGCTCATGCTCTTTGATTACACTTGGTTGAATTTTTGACTTTCTTCCTATATACATTGTAACAAAATCCATATAAAACATATCGTATCATTATATGTATGACACTGTTGAATTAAGCAAAAGGCAAGAAAACAGTCAAGTTTCTTAGTAAAGAGCAATGCTGAACTCTTATTGCAGATTTTTGGTAACAACTGTTTCTGCGTTGAATAACTATGCCTCCAAATGACTTGATTTGGTAATTGTTGGATTATTTACAGTACGGTGTTAATGAGTTTCTCAATCTGCTTCTTACTTTTGTACAAAGAATTCATTATGCCTGATGAAGGCCTGTTAGGCAGAGGAACCTAAAAAAATAAATACAAAGCAGTGTGCCTTTAGATTATATGAAGTCGAATAAAGTTTTGGTTGCCCACAAGTGCAATAATAGATAGTGGTGTGACCTGGCTAACACAAAAAAGCTAGCTGCATTTTAGGTTGCTATAATTTGACAAGAAGACTATTTTTTAAAAAATTTAAGAGTTGTTTTACAGTCTACTCTGGGCAGTTTACATCTGGTATACAGTGATCAGTTCCAGATTATCCATTTTAGGGTTAGCTTTGTTAGGGTATAATTTGTCCAAAAGTAAAGTAACCAGTATGATGAGATTTTTTTAAATAAGTGTCTGATAGATCAAGATATGTTTAGCCTACAGTTAAAAATTTAGGTAGAAAATGGAAAGGAAAAGAATAGATCTCTTCAGTTATCATTCATATTGCCACATGGAAATTCAGAGGGCAAAATTATAGACCAAATGAATGGAAGATAAATTAATGTTTCCTGAAGACAAATTTTGTATTGACTTAATATTAATCAAGAAAACCCAGAATAAAACAGATAGGCACAGAACTTAGTCACAAGGATATAAATAGAATAGTTCCAGAATGTCCAGGATGTCCAGGCTCCTCCCAATTCTAAGATCCCTTGCTTGAATGATAGCTATGATATTCTTCTTTTGTTTTATCTATTATCATATATCTATTATCATGTAATGTGGACCCAGTCACTTTTCACCTTCTTTCTCTTTATTTAAGCAACTCAGAAGAAAGTTTTTACTTCATTGGTTTGAGAAAAATTTGTAAGTTCCTCTTGGAGAAATCTAAATTTTATTATCAAATAGAGAAATTGTTTTAATAACCTATCCTAAAGGCTGAATTTATAAAGTCATTCAGTCAACAAACATATATTGAGCAGCTAATAGAATGCTAAAAGCATAAGTGCACTAATATGGAGTAGATGAATGAAATGAGGCTTAGGGCAGGCCCACTGAATCTATTTGAATAAAAGAAAGTTTCTTAGAGGGAGTAACACTTAAGCAGAGTCTTGAAGGATGAGTCAAATGTGGGTTAGACAGGCAAAGAAACTGTGTATTATTAACAGGAAACACATATAAGAAAAAGCTACACAGATGTGAAAGAGAAAAGGCTTATAGACTTATTAGCATTTTCTTGTTGTGGAAGTCAGAGCTGTGTGAAGCCAGTTTTCAGAGATGTGACCAGAGAGACTGACAATTGAAAAATAAGCAATAGAGAAAAGGCAAAACATAGGGGAAAATACTGCAATATTTGTTCAACAAAAGACTACTATGAAATTATATAATGAATTCTTACCAATCATTTTTAAAGACCCCACTATATAAAAATGAGACAAAAATATGAGCAGCTAATTTTCTTAAAACAAATGCAATGATTAATGAAAAAAAGAAAATATATATTTAATCTCACTAGTAGCCAGTGATATGTTAATTAAAATCAAAATTAAACAAAGTTTTGGAAACAATAGACACTGGGGACTCCAAAAGCAGGAGGGTGTGAAGGGGAAGAGAGTTGAATGCTACCTATTGGGTACTATATTTACTATTTGGGTGATGGGGTCACTGCAAGCCCAAACCTCAACATTATGTAATACACCCATTTAACCAACCTGCAGATGTACCCCCTGAATCTCAAATTTAATTTAATGCATAAATAAAACACAAAAAAATAAAATTAGATCACTTTTTTAACCCATCTAGTAAAAATTGAAGAGAGTGATGCTGTCTGTGTTAATAAGAGCACAGGAAATTAGAACATTATCATTTACTCTTGATAATAATTTAAATTGATATAGACTTCTGGTATACTATTTGGAACCATATTTGAAATGCACATATTGTTTAACTCAGGAACTCCATGTCTGTATAACTGTTCTGGATATATATGCCATAACCTAATACTCATCAGGAAGAAAAGGGTTGGATAAATTTGTGTGTATATATGTACTAGTGAACATTATGATGCAGTGAAAAGAAGGAGGTAGATTAACATCATGAGAGGTCTCCAAAACATGTAATCAAGTTTAAACATTCAAAAGCTAGTTAAGTGCAGTATATAGAGAGTAATCTCATTTACTTTAAAAATTCACAAAGCAAAACTATTTATTTTCATATCTATGTATATAATCATTCCTGGCATTAAAAAAAATCTGAGAGGTTACATATCAAAATGATGACAGCAGAGAGCTGGGATTAGATGAATGGGAAAAGGAATTGTCATTGTTCTAAGCTGTTTAAATGTTAATAAGAATAGTTTGTGTATTATAGTGTGATATAAATCATAAGTATTATTTTTAAATACGTGGGGAGCCTTTGAACGGTTTTAAGCAGGGAAATCACACAGGCACATTCGCATTAAAGAAATATTTATCTGCCAGCTGAATATAAGGCGGAAATATAGGCACGGAAATTAAATTGGAGACAGGGAAGTCAATAAAAAGTGATAGCAATAATCCAGAGTAAAACTTATAGGTAGACTTATATAAAGCTGTGTAATTATAGTGCAGATAGAAGAAAGAAGGTAACTAAGAAAGACAGTTTTTCACTACACAGAAACCAGAGGACACCATCACTTGGCCTTAGCAGATGACTCTGAGGAAGTAGTCTAAATGAACCTCGAGTTTCCAATCTAGCAACTAGCTAAATGGTCAAGTCCTTTCACGAAGATAAGAAACACAGTGTGGGGAGTGAAGGGGTAGGCTAAGGGAAATGGGATTCTTAGATCTTTGCTACCCTAAGGAATTTGAGATTTTGAATAGGGAAGTTATCCCAGAATTTTTCTGTGAAATATTTTTTTCCAAGAAAAATTACCTCTTCTCTATAGAAGAGTTCAATGGAAAATGAATTCTATCTAAACATCCTATAAAGCTTCAAGAAATTTGCAGATTTTGTAAAAAGTTATTTATTACATTTTTTTTCCTTGATTAGTCCAGGGAGCAGCTACTTCTACTGGTCATGGGTATTCTACCATAGAAAAGAAAGGGTTTTTCAATGTAATCCACTAGAGTGACACTCCTGCCCCTTCCCTTACATCCCACTCATCAACTGGCCTGGCAGACACTCAAAAGCTGGGAGAATATTTTCTGTCAGGGTGGTCTCAGTGCACACTGGCATGTAAGTCTTCACAAGCTTGTATTTTGGGGGTTAGTGATTATTTTTTGTTCTTAAGTTGTCTCAAGGTTGTAGAACTTAACTGAAAGAAGGATTCCATCCAGGCATGCCAGTTGTTTTTCTAAGTTCAAAGCATATTATCTTTATTTAATCTACAGACTTTGTTTTACTGTTAAAAGATGAAAATTAAACCTCATTCGTGTATAAAACTGTGACATTAAAATTAGATTAGAGATGACCCATGGAATGTTTGCACTTATTAATCAGAATACAACCTTGAAAAAAGAAAAAGGTTTCTATTACATAATGGTAGAATATACAAGACAAAAAAAAATGAACTCAGTCACTCATCAGTTTTCAAGTGTGGATGGTACAATGAACAAGGTAACATGACATTGACCTTTGTGGAAATTACAATAATGGTGAGGTTGTGATAGCAAAAGTGTGGGCTAATGTGGAAGCACATCTCAAAGGTATCCACATTGGTAGAAGGATGATAAGATTGAGGGGACTATTTTTTTTCTTTTCCACTTATTTATTTAGAGAAAAGATCTCACTGTCTCACCCAGGCTGGAGTGCAGTGGTACAGTCACGGCTTACTGCAGACTCTGGGCTCAAGCAATCCTCCTGCCTCAGCCTCCCAAAACGTTGGGACTACAGGTGAAAACCACTGCAGTCTCTTTTTTTCTTTTAAAACTGTTAAAATTTGATTGAGAGTGAAATTGTAAACACAGAGTTGGAAGTTGTGGAATTGGAAAGTAAAATTGCAAAGGAAGAAAAAAAAGCTTGCATAAGACTTATCCAAAGTAAACAAATGTAAAGATATAGACAGAAAAATAAATAGAGAGAATATGTTTCCATATTCACTATTGAAGATGGAATTTTCTTTTAATAGTGAAGGAACACAAGCCATTGATTTGTGAACTTTCTTTCCTTCCTTTCTCTTTCTCTTTCTTTTCATCCTGCGTCTAAGCATCAGGCATTGAGCTAAGCTTATGAATTTAAAAAAAAAATCCCCTGTCTTGAGAGAGCTGACAAAAAATTGTTCCCAATTTTTATGCTCTTTCGTGTTATCTCCAGGAAGTCAGAGGCAGTGACTCTCCAGGACTCATTACCTATTAAGGTAATGCTCTTAACTGAGGTGTCAGGGTACCTCATGACATAACCAGTTAAAATATGTATCTCTAGCTATTCACTTCTAAATAATAGAAAAAGCAAAAAAGAAGTACAAATTCTTTTAAAAGCAAATTAAGAAGTTGTATGTAAATATCACTCTTAATCTTACCTTTTCCCATATTTTTTTAATGGAAGAGAAGAAAGTAGAGTAATATTTGGGTCTTTGAAAGTTATGTTTCAATGTGACTTCATTTCTCATTCATTTTCTGATGCAGTGACAGACTGAGAACAATTCAGGCAGATGAATGGCATCTGGGTTGGTGGATAGACTCAGAAATAATTGCCCAGATAGAGGAAGAAGAATAGGCTAGAACAGACAAAATTACATCCATGAAGTCTGTTTCAAAATCTAAGTATGAGATAGAGTCATCAGAGGATATTGACACAGTTAATTTAGGGACCAGGAATGCTAAGAAAGGAAAAACCAAACTATCAGCATAGAGTCAGATTCTGTTGTGACAGAAAACCCCAAGTAAAAAGTAGAAAAATTATTCCTTTCACAAATAAGCAACATCCAGAGGTAAGCAGTCAACAGCTAGTAGGATAGTTTCATGATCCTCTGAGACCCAGGTTCCTTCAACATACTGAGCAGCTGTCTTCAGCACACTGCCCAGGATGGTTGTGTAAGTTGCATTTTTCGAGAAGGAGGAAGAGGTACATATAGTCCCATTTCCTCCTTTCAGGGATTCTTCCTGGAAATCGCAACCACTACTTCCATTTCCACTCACTGATCACATAACTTCATCTGGACGCATAAGAAAGCTGGAAAAATATGGTGTTTATTCTGGCCAGCCATATGGCCCTTAACATCAGGGGTTTTGAAACTGGAGTGAAAGAAACAGGTATGGAAAGGCCATTGTCCGTCTCTGCCACCATGAGGTCAAGTCATGACTAGAGGTATAAGACTTTCCTCAATTATCAAGTATGAACTGAGGTTGTTCCTTTTGGAGGATACCTTGCCATGTACTTTAGGGGCTGATTTGGTCTTTTAAAAAGATTTTTTCAGACTGAAGATTTTCTAATAGTGGAGATTATTTTTACTTTTTAAACTGGAAAGGCATCATAAATTTAAAAAATCTCAGGGAACTAAAACGTCTGTTTCATTCAACTGAATTTTTATAACAGTCTTATACACTTGTCTATTGTGTATGAATGTGTTAAAAATTTGGCCAGTCAGTACTCTTAAATAATACACTCACACATACACACATGAATGCTTGCCCTTATACAATCATTTTTCTTTGGTCTATCAATATATGCCATTAACCTAAAAATTTATCTCCTCTTCATTGTTTATTTCTTGATAAGCCTGTTTCACTACCCAGTATTTATCTTTGCCAGCAATTCTTTTCTATAAATACAGTTTGCTAGATTATAGCTAAATCTATACTTAAATACAAACTCTCTGGGACTCTCTCCAAACTCAAGGTTTGTGATTAAATTTAAGCAATAATGTTGTCACTTGATTTTTTTCTTTCTTGAAAGTACGTTATCTCCTTAGGTGTCTGCCCCTTAGTGCTGTAAAGATGTGATTTGAAAAGTACGTTTAAATGGGGCTTTCTAATTAGGCTGCACTCATTTTTTTATTCCCAGCCTTATACCCAGATTACCTGGAAGGTATATATACTCAATTAAGACACATTCGATCTGAAATGTATATGACTTTGAGTATAAATGGGCACCTCTCAATGACTGAGATCGAGCCAACTGCTCATTCAGCTGAGGTGAGTTAAGTCTTCTAGGGCACCAGTGTGCCATTTAGTAAATTACATCACCCAGCACACTAAATGTGCCTCGCATGGGTGAACAGCTTCCTTCCAGGTGTACTTTCCTCTCCCTCATTCTCCACTGGCCCTACCTTATTGATATCATAGGGTGATTCATATGACTCAATATTTACCCACAGCCTCAGACAATAAGACTGCACCGTTATTTGCACCACTGCAGAACACATGCACCACTATGTAAAAGGTAAACGAGAAAGTGATTTTGTTTGGATTTTTTGTAAGTCAAGTATAAACAAAAGAGCATCACTATCTTCTAAATTCTGAAACTGTAAAATTTACTGTCATATATCACTTCTCGGCCTTTTGGTTAAGATCAAGTATAAATTTACCATCATATAGTAAAATGGGTTCGCCCCTTAAAAATATCAACAAACAAGCATCTTTAAAAAAAAAAAACTATTAACACAACAGTATGTATATAAAATAAACCTATTTACATAGCAATAAAATTGAATATAATACTTTGAAAGCAATAAGTTTTTATTTTTCACTTGCAAATACAAATGTTCTTTTAATTTTAACTCAGTCCTATTCTCTTGTATATTAAAACTTCAGACATTTATTGGATCCTGTTTTGGAAACTAACATCTAGGGCATAAAGTAGTTTTTGTGGTGCCATAATTTGTTAAATAATGCTTTGAAAGTGGCTGGGTGCCCAAAGAGTCCGTGCAGAAATAAAATGCACTCAAACTGCTTCCAAATGTTTTCCTCTCCACATATATCACGTCAGAAGCTACTGTTTCTCTCACACTGTCACTATATCTAAGAAGCTATAATCATTCACCATCCCTAGTGGAACATTTTAGCAAACTACCCAAATTTACATCCAAGCCAATGTTTAAAATGAAATTAAAAGCATGTATGTTAAGTGAACCAATAATCTAATGATACAAGGGTCTGAAATTGCCTTGGAACTATCGCTGAAAAATACATTAGTAGGGGCATTTTCAGCAGTGAACGACACCTGCTTGCTTTTTATCCCTCACTTTTTCTCTTTGTAAATTCCTTATCTCTCCTTCAACAGTATTCTTATGGAACAGGATATATTTGGGTCCTCATTTTGAACTCAGTTTAATGGCCTTTCAAGGATAGCCTAATGATAAACAGAGTTGAAAATGGTGGCACAGCAAGGGGTTGGAAGATGTGAATGGAGATATTATTCCAGGCAGTCTCAACATGCCCAGTTTTAATGTGACTAAACAGTCATAAAATCAGGCTTCTTTGAATCTGTTTCCGTTTTCTCCCTGTTATCAGGAATGAGTGTTATCTCATATCAGACTTGAAAATTGGGTGAATATAGGCCTCATCGGCATCCAGCTTACAAAAAGGAATAGCCTCACTAAAAATCAGAAGTTATTTGAAACTGTATAATGCCTGCCTCTTTCCAACCCATTTCACACTTATGATCTTATTTGAAAATAGAGCCCAGCACACTGTTATTACTTTGCTTCAAGGCCATACTTGAGGTGAAATTGGCCGACTCCTTTATAGGAGAGTTAGGCCCGCAGAGAATGAATGCTGAGTCAATCTCTCCCCTCACGGAATAGCATCTCTACCTATGTGCTTCCCTTGTCTTTCATGCTCACATAAGCAGTCCAAATTGCTCCACCCTCCAGATCGTCTCTCTGTCTGTCTCTTAAATACATAAATGAGAAGGCACATATGCAACCCTGGGATAAATGTTGGGGGGTATATGTGTGGCCCATGTCTGGCTGTTTGTATTACTTAGTGTTCACCAATCTGTCTGGGAGTGAAGGAATATATGAGATATCAAGAGGGACTTGACATGTCAGAACAATTTTAGGACTCAAGTGATATTTTCACTATCTTGCATGAATGTTGTCATTTTACTTTTAGAAGTTTAAAGGAAGTTTAGAAGCAAAACATGGGTACATGTTGTAATTCCCATTTTTAAATGTTACCTTTACAATTAACCCCTATATGCAACATACCATGCCAAGTTCTTCTGCACGTATTAAAATGAGAAGCTTCTTCAAATAATTTATTGTAAAGCACATGAAAAGAAATACCTATACTACAAGTAAAAATGTGATAATGTTACACATGATAGAGAGAAAAGAGCCACAGAGGAAGTTCTTACTTGGGTCTATTTCGTGCCAGGCATTTTATAAACACTATTTTGTATAATTGTCCTCATAACATCCAATTTCCCACACATTACCAAAATGAGAACTGAGGCTCAGGGAGTTTAAGTGACTTGCATAAGGTCATGCAGCAAGCTATGCACAGCAAAGTTTTGAAGCTGGATCCCTCTGGCTCCACACCTGTGCTCTTCCCTTTGCAGCTTTGCTGCCTCCTGAGGAAGCACAGATGAGGGCAAGACGATTCCAGCAGCAGCCAAATAGAAAGCCTCTTAGAAGAGGTGGCATTTGAGCAGTGTATTTAGAATGAGTCAGGCCAATATGGGGTATTCTCTCTTTGTGCTAGAAAGAGTGAACAAGGTGTTCAAATAACAATGTATTTTCCTGTATGTTTGCAGGAAAATGTGAAGGATTCTGAAGCCATTTTTTTTTTTTTTTTTTTTTTTTTTTTTGGAGACAGAGGGTTTTTTGCTCTTGTTGCCCAGGCTGGAGTACAATGGCACAATCTCGACTCACCGCAATCTCCCAGGATCAAGCGATTCTCCTGCCTCAGCCTCCTAGGTAGCTGGGATTGCAGGCATGCACCACCATGCCCGGATAATTTTGTATTTTTAGCAGAGATGGGGTTTCTCCATGTTGGTCAGACAGGTCTCGAACTCCTGACCTGAGGTGATCCGCCCACCTCGGCATCCCAAAGTGCTGGGATTACAGGCATGAGTCACCATGCCCAGCCATGAAACCATTCTTATGTTTTGGTTGTATACTCACCAGTAGGGAGATTTTGGAATTTTTTAACTGGAGAGTGACATAATCTAAACTGAGAGGACTCAGGGAAGCATCCACTGAAGTGTTTACACCATGCATGTTTGCAAGTAGAAACGGGGAAGGAAGTCCCATGTGCTTACCTCATGCAAAAAATAGCTACCTGGAAAAGTGGACATACCTTGCCACCGCCACCCTACCACCAGTACCACTGCATACATGTCATACATTTATCATATGAGATTGCATACATGTCATACATTTTTCATATGAGAGTTGACATGAAGTCATATTAGGGCCTTGCTTTGTTTCATTTTCTTTGGCTGCTTTCAAATATTTTCAAGACTAATTGTATTCCCTGATCATCTACAAAACCAATCAAGCAGTAATTATTAAATAGTAACATGGAAATTAACCAAATTATCCTGCCATCTCATCCACACCATATAGATGCCATTTTGACCTGAAACAGCTAAGAACACTTTGAAAGGCATTTACATAGCCTTAAATGAAAAATGTTTGATATGTATTAAAACATTTGTTCGTAGATAGTGCTGCCAAGCATGTTGTTATATCCGTGAGTAAAACTAAATCCAAAACATTTTCTTTTAAACTTTGTTTATGAGAAAGGGACAATGTGATATATGTGACAGCAAGACTCATACTAGCAATGAATGGCCAGTCTGGTCTATGAGCAGCTTTGGAAAATTACAAAGAGGCACATGCAGCCTGCTTCATGACCTCTTTATCTAGTGTGCTAAAAGTGCAGACCTCACTTGAATAATGTGACAGATATACCCACAGTTCATAAATATTAAATACATAGCATACTTTGGCTGCAGAGCTAAATAGATCTAGCTCTCATACATGTTGATAAATGCTGCCTAACAACGCCTTAGCTGACTCCTTGGCATCTGAGGTGTAAAACTGTTTTTTAAAAGAACACATAGTTTAAAAGTCTGACCTCAGGGAAAAAACAGCTAGGTAGGAATCTGCCAACCAAAGTAGCCTGTATGGTGGCTAATTGGAAGGACATGTTTTTTTTCAAGTTCACTCGATCCTTCTATCACTTCTTAGATAAAAGAACTTTAGAATTTTAGAAGTTTTGGAAATTTAGTCTGCCCCTGATCCCTGAACACTGGGTCATCATAAGCATATAAAGTGGAAAGTTCCCAATTTCATTGAACATTAATAATTATATATATTTTTTATGCTATTTATAGTATTTGAGTATACATCGTTTTGAAAGCTCTGACATTGAGAAAACTCAGTCTGTTATTTTTACAAAGTCAAACTACCTTTGTATTGT
Organism: Macaca nemestrina; assembly: GCF_043159975.1. Taxonomy (NCBI): domain Eukaryota; kingdom Metazoa; phylum Chordata; class Mammalia; order Primates; family Cercopithecidae; genus Macaca; species Macaca nemestrina. The sequence continues at coordinate 185,923,517 of NC_092126.1, read as the reverse complement.
TCATATAAAGATGATTTTAATTCAACTCAATAAATATTACCTTGAGCTCCTACCATGCAAAAGATCTGGGACTGGGCACGTCAAGGAGAATAAGACATACACAACTCATTCCTTATTCTTAAGAGTTCTCAGCCTAGTGGGAAAGACAAATGTGTAAGCCAAAAGTCACCAGCTGGCAGCCCACAGGCTGAGATCATCCAAGGGATGTGTTTTATTTGATATCTGCAGTGTTTTTAAAAAACATTTGAGTTCATTGTCATTAGTCAGAGCTTTCACCTTTCAGTACAACAGAATGCCTTTGTCATCAACCTGATATACTTACTTATTGCACCTGACGGACCCTTAAAGGCATTTGAGTTTGGTACCATGGAATTGTAGACAAACAAATATTGCTGCTATGATAGACTTCTGCCTTTATTATAATACCTAAAATTATATGGAGGAACAGAGGAGAGAATAGCAAGTAAGTTTTCTCCAGCTATGTCAAGCACGTTTTGACAGGGGAGGTGATACCTGCCAAAACCACACGGGACTTCCAGAGAGAGGAAAGGTCATGAAGGCACGGAGACATGAAATGGTCTCCATGAAGGAGAAGGAGGAAAATATTTATCCCCATGTATTGAACATTTACTGCCAACCACTAATAGGCAGTTCTCCTGTGATTCACGATAAACCAGTATGTTTATTATTAACTCCATTTTTCAAATGAGAAAACTGAATGAAAGAGAAGATAACTTATCCAAGGTTAATCAGTTCGTGAATGGTAGAGTCAGAATTCAAAGTTCTGCCTGACCTCAAACCTGGGCATTTTTATTACTAAACATGATGGATGTATTAGCAGATTGTAGATTTGTTCAGGACACTTTTTAAGTAATTAAGAGTTCAAGTTCCACTGAATATAAGCAGAGGCAAAACCACTGGTCACAGCCTCCACTTAAGGAAAATACATGCTTCATTCAGCATAGCAAATGGAATAAAAATTACGTAAATAGACTTTTAGAGCTTAAAGGAAACTTAGGAAAGTTACAGTCCAAGTTCAGCATTTTGCAGGTGAGAAACTTCAGGCATTTAAGATATTTGCTTCTAAAAAGTCAAAGAACTTCTATTTTAAATACAAATTAAAACCTATCTTTCAATGTATCTTATTCTTAATCAACTCCAAAATATTTTAATTCTCCTCGTTAGTGCTATAGTTTTAAAATATAATTTATAGCAACCATAATTTTATGATGCACATTCTACAAGTCCAAAAGGTTTAAAAATATCTCAAGGAATTGAATATTTATTTGTAAAAGCACTAAATAAATACCTCATAAAAATCTAGCCATGAAACTACACTTTCTGTTCCAATACATTTATTGTGTCCTATTAAACAACAAGGGGATGAAATATCTATAGGGTTCATATTACAGTTACTTGAAGGATTTTTTTCTTTTCTTTTCTTTTCTTTTCTTTTTTTTTTTTTTTTTTTTGAGACGGAGTCTTGCTCTGTCGCCCAGGCTGGAGTGCAGTGGTCGGATCTCAGCTCACTGCAAGCTCCGCCTCCCGGGTTCCCGCCATTCTCCTGCCTCAGCCTCCCGAGTAGCTGGGACTACAGGCGCCACCACCTTGCCCGGCTAATTTTTTGTATTTTTAGTAGAGACGGGGTTTCACCGTGTTACCCAGGATGGTCTCGATCTCCTGACCTCGTGATCCGCCCGCCTCGGCCTCCCAAAGTGCTGGGATTACAGGCGTGAGCCACCGCGCCCGGCTGAAGGATTTTTTTTAAGTTGAAAATAAAACAATAATGGTCATATCATCTTTAATTGTATTTAGTGCTGAACAATCTGGATTGGGGTTAGTGTGCAGGTAAAGAGGAAAACACTAATGTAGTTGTAGGGACATGTCCAGTTACAAGAATTTAGATAATGGACAAAGTTCTGTGATCGCATCTTTGGATTAGTCAGAATCAGTCCCTGAAAATAATATTGTCATATCAAAAATTATCTGATTTTCTATTTTTTTGTATTAAAAATGTGTGTCATAGGTTAAAAAAAATAGATGTGGCAATAAATATTTATGGAATAAATTGATAAGTCAGTGAATGGATAAAAGGATAAATTAATAAGTTATTCATGAATAGTTATTTTTTCACATTCTAAGCCAGATTGAAAATTAGCTCCCTTCCAGCTACAGAAAGTTGCTCTTGGCCTAGGAAGCAGTTGAGCAGGCAGTGTACTTCCTTAGATCCTAGCAGAGTATTTGCTTAAGTAGCAATTTGTCACTTTTTATTTGATCATTTATATATCCACTCACTCAACTTGCATTTATTGAAACCCACATCTGTGCATCTTCTGGTCACATTAGAGGAGACCACAGTGAACTCCCAGCTGTCCCACCTCATGCATCACAATGAGGCAGTAATAATCCTTTCTTTACCAAAGTAGGCAGAGCAGCGTAGTCTGTCCAAGACTGCATGTCATCAGTTAAGGATACACGAAATAAAGGTCTCCATGGAGTAAAAGATGCATTCTTCCAATGCTTTACATTACATGTTTCTTATTGTTACTGGTCTTCCTCACTGGCGATGTAGACTTATTGAATCTCTGACCTCATCCACCATCACAGAAAACAAAGAAGCATTTGCTCAAACATAACAGGTTTATGGTCTTACTTCTGTTAATGAAGGAAATAATGTATAATGTTATAAATTACTATAACTAGAAAAAAAAGAGAGGCATGTAGGAAAGAAAATAGAAGTTACACAAGGAGTGGAAGGAAGCACACAGTCTGACAAAGTGAGGATAAGTGAAATTAGATAGGAGAGAGAAGACAGATAGTAGGTAGGTCGGTAGGTAGATCGATGGATAGATAGATGATTGATTGATAGATAGATAGATAAGGTTTGAAGTTTCAGGAATGAGTATTCTTTAGGGAGTGTAGCCCTTGGCATTGCATTAGGTTCAATAGACTAGGTTATCTTTAAACTTTGAAGTTATTCTTACTGTAGCTCAGAGGTACCATAGTTCATCCAAAACACAGTAAGGGAGTGGCTACTATGTGCCAGTTACAGAACTCAATACTGGATACTCAAGTATAAAGAAAGGGCACAGTGCGGCGGCACTTGCCTGCAATCCCAGCACTTTGGGAGGCCAAGGTGGGCAGATCACCTGTGGTCAGAAGTTCGAGACCAGCCTGGCCAAGATAGTAAAAGCCTGTCACTACTAAAAATACAAAAATTAGCCGGACATGGCGGCGGGCACCTGTAATCCCAGCAACTCAGGAGGCTAAGGTAGGAGAATCGCTTGAACCCGGGAGGCAGAATGCAGTGAGCCAAGATCACCCCACTACACTCAAGCCTAGGCAATAGAATGAGACTCCGTCTCAAAAAAAAAAAAGAAAGGAAAAAAAAAGAAAGAAAACTATCTTACTTCTGAATGCATACACTCTATTTTCACCTCTTCGAATTGTTGTTCATGTTCCTATCATTAAACATTTTGGGCCCAAACTCTCCACTGTATGAATACTCATTTGTAAATCATATATATGTTCTGCCTTATTTATTATTGTTTTGTGTTTATTATAAAACATACAAAATATAAAATAAAGGATGAAATAAAAATATTTCAAAATAATATTCACTTTACATATTATTGGTGCAAAATTTAACAATTTAGGTCTGACTGGAAGTTCATTTTATTTCAATACTTGATTTCACATAATAATCACACTACAAACAGGCACAACATACATAAAATGCTACATATTTATGGCCAGGTTTGCTATGATATGGGTGGAACCTGTAATTTTAAGAGTGCTCCCAGTGATTTTCTGTGGCTTCCTCTTTTTAGATACCATCCTTATTTTCATAATGTAGTTAATGAATGACTCATTTTAGGAGTTGAAGAAATTGATTTTCCACATTCTATTTGCTTACTTGGGCCTTTATTATGTATTTTCTAATGAATATCCAAGGTTGAACATCACTATGTAAGAAGCAACATTGTCTTCTAGGATCATGGTGTTGGGCCAGGTAAAATTAAAGCTTTGCCTTGATCATTCAAGCCCTTGAAGTAAATTATTTGCTTCATTCTTACTTTGGCATTTTTCTCACTGTTTTATTACTTAGATAAGTGATCACCAAAATTCCCTGATCACACACATCCAACAATAAAAATGTTTGAGCAAGTTTTACAGGTGATATTATCAGTATATTTTATTTATAATTTATTTGTATCAACTAGTATGCTATTATATGTATTTATAAAAATACATAAACATAGTAAATTAGTAAAGGATGAGGAAAATCATAAATATAAATGGAATTTTAAGTATTTTCTTTCTAATGCCCATCTTCCATGCACTCTGTTGGTATACCCCCCTCCCCAATTTTGGAAAACACTAGTATGAAGTAAACTCATTACTGAACAACGTGTAACAGAAGAGGACCAAACACAGTAACAAGTAATCTTCCTGCACCTCCTCAAACACATATATGTGTGCACGTATTTCAAATTGCCAATTCTAAATTTTCTGTCTTTTGTTAAATCGGTGTATCTATTGTCTACTCATAGATCTTAATGGGTATTTGCAAAAATGCAACCTAATGAAAACAATTTGAAGAAGTCATATATCAAACATTTATATTATAGAGATATTATCCTTATTATTAAACTTTTTGCCATCAAAAGTAAATTATTAATATGTAATCTTCAAAGAAGGAAATATTTTCTATGAGGAGTTTGTATATATATGTGAGGGAATCTGCATTAGGAAATTTTATCAATTTATTTCAATTTTATGCTTAAAGGTTTCTTTTTAAAGAAACACTAAGACTGTTAAATAATAACAATGGTTTATATTTATAGTCATTTGCTTCATTGAATTCTCATGAACAGCCCATTAGAGTCAGTTATGATTTTCAATTTACAGATGAGGAAATTGAGGCACAAACAGTTTAAGCTCATTGTTAGCCTGTTATCTTTTACACAAAATTTTTTTTGACAATTTGCCTTCAGAGCTGATTTGTTAAGCACATGTGAAAATTTCTTTTCATTTTTATAATTTCAACTTTTATTTTAGATTAAGGAATACATGCGCAGGTTTGTTACATATGCAAATGTTTAATGATCCTTAATTTACAACGTACAGTTATTTAAGGGAGATGGCTACAATATCAAATTGTAAAAGATATTTTGTTTCCCAGAGTTTAACTCAAGCTTGTCCAACCTGTGGCCTGGGAGCCTCACGTGGCCCAGGATGGCTTTGAATGTGACCCAACACAAATTCCTAGAGTTTCTTAAAATATTATGAGGTTGTATTATGATTTTTTTCTTTTTATTTTATTTTTTTTTCTTTTCAGCTCATCATCTCTCATTAGTGTTAGTGTATTTTATGTGTGGCCCTAGACAATTCTTCTTCTAATGCGTCCCATGGAAGCCAAAAGATTGGACACCCCTAGTTAAGTGTTAAATATATGTATTTGAGGATGATTGGAAGACTGGTTATGCTGTAGGCCAGTTTACCGTCGGATCAGCTGAGTAATCAGAATGCTTCCTCAGTCGATCAAGCCAGAGGGAAGCATGCAGGCCATGTCAGCTTCTGCTTTTTTCCCACTCTCTCATTACATGACCTATTAACTAGCAACCTTTTAAAAAAACAATAATAAATAATTCTTTACTCATGTACAGGTTTGTCAGTGGGTACTAGTAGCATTTTGAGACTTTTTTTTTTTTTTTTTTTTGCAGAGAGTATACCACGTATTTCAACAACTTGAGCCTTCCACTCACTAAATACTGGGAATGCCTTTCCTCAGTCCTAATTTGCAACTCTCCCTACTGGGAAAGTTACCACAAAAGTTGAGAACCACTGGACTAAGGAGAGAATCAAAATCAGAGTTTTAGAAAAGTGTATGTGAAATGACACATTTTATGTCTTGAACTTGTAACAGCTAGAGGAATATTCTTATTACATATAAAATCTAATTTATATTCACAAATACTCTACGGAATGTAACTAAAAACAAAATATTCATGGAAGTGGACATTGCTCCTGCTACACATTTTAGATTTCATTTACCTTTTAGCTACAATATCATTGAATAATAAATTCCACAATTAGTTAAAAGAAAACAGGCAGAGAGAGTTAGCAACTTAAGCAATTGGGAAAACCAGACTAAAACTAATTTATATCAAACGCCAAAACTTAACACCTGGTGGATTAAGAAACAAGGGAATTATAACAAAGAATTGCTGTTTTTCCTGAATAAATTGTGAAAACTTACTTTAGTGTTTCATGCAGTCTCTGTTGATATAACTGACCTTAAGGAGAAAAATGATAAGGCATTACTATCACATAATATCTCACCTGAATATATATTCGTGTACGCCAGTCTTTCTATTTTGTTTGTTTTTTTCAGCTGTGAAAAATGACAATTCCTTAAGGAAGAGATGCCATAATAGATAAAAGACCTTTTTACCCATGGTAAAGAAACATAGCAAAGCTATTATGAATGATGCAGGAAGCTTAGGAAAATGAAAGCTGCTATTAACTATGACAGGCTGTCACAACAACAAAAACAGTAATCAATGCAATCATAGCAATAAGATAATATTTGTATTAGTTTCTTTCAAAAAGTTAATGGGCATCTTTTCTAAGTTAACAGTTTGGATAATGTTGGCAAAAACAGGGAAAACTCAGATAAAAATCTCAATGTGTAACATATTAACATTATTTGGAGCCACTACTCTACATATTTTTGTTTTTCTTCAAATTTCCTTTAATTTATATCATTTTTATATCATATTTATATCATTTTTTCTTTGCTCTTCATGATTATGTTATTATTTTTCTTTATGATCTAATATTCTTGAACTGAGTTTCCTATTACTTAGCTTCAATAAATCCATAATCAGCTAAAGTTGCATTATTTTAGCTTTTCACAGCATATAATAAAATCTGCACTCGTCATTATTTTTCCTATTTTAACAATACCATTACTCTTGCAACTTTAAGCAAGACTGCTGTATAAATATATGATCACCCCACTTGGTATTCAATGAGGCACCTTCATTAGAAGTGTTATTTCAGACAATGATGAAACACTGCAATGTGGAAAATGCCTTGTGTGGGAAACATTGCACACAGACACACGTTAACTGTGTGTTCAATGATAAACATTCCATGCACTCACAAGGAAGTTTGTTTCACTACTCCTTGTAAGTTACCTGGGAGCACTTTCTGACTTACCACTTGGCATTCTCCCCCTGTCTCTTAATGTTTAAGGGACTCCAGCTCTTCCTGACAGGACCCTTTCACTAAGGCCCCATAGAATCAACAACAAAACTAGTTTATTCACTGTATTTTTTTTTCTAAGCTTTCTGTAATCCAGTGCACACTGTATGGGCCTCGCCTGTTAAAATACACATTGTAACTTTACTCTTTCATGAAAACATTTCTGAAGATCTAAGAGATGTGAACTTTTCTTTACCAATAACTTTCTCCATGGAAGCAAGATATATATAGTGTACCAAGTTCCTTTAATTCTGACCCAAGTTCAAAGAAGCCTCAAATTTTAACTTATTTTTGGTGGAGAATTTGTGTCAAGATACAGAGTGAGGTCTCTTCACAAACACAGAACTTGCTAAATCTGAGCATGAAAGGAAAGACCCCAGGATTCAAAATGTGAAGCCGCGCAGCCTGAGGCATTTCAGAGTGGCTGGATGAAATACATTCCTTACAGTCATCAGTGTAACTTGTTGGTTTTTTTCTTTGGATGGGTTGGGGGTGCTCTAGTGCAATTTTTACCTTTCATTGGCCATATCAGTTACCAGTGATGCCCATTCACTGATACTGCAAGTGTATTAAATTTTCTTCTGAGTGATTTTAGGATCTTGAGGTTATTAAGACACCAAATTATGATGTTACTATTCCAAAGTGCAAAGTTTCTAACTCATATTCAGAGGATAGCAATCTCCCAAATAAGAATGTATTCATGATTTATTTTTAGTCTAGGTTGGGAAGAGTTTGTCCTGGTAGTCTCCCAACCACGTGGCAGTGACTCCCCTCCTTAGGCCTCAGTTTGTTGATCTAAAATGAATGTTTTTAACTAGATGATTTCCACACTGTTATTTAGTTCTGACATTCTTTTATTCTATGATTCATTGTATAATTTTATGGATAAATTTCCAAGCCGCTTACTTTTTCTTTACTTTAAAATATCCTTGTTAAAAATGAAAAAGCATGTGGTTTTACCTTTGCAAACTCTTGTGTCTTGTCCCTAACGGAAAAGTATAACAAATTAATGATTGCGTACATCAATGTGCTTGTCCCTGTTGCAAAAATATGTAATTACTGCATGATGTAAAAGTTTTCCTTATTTTAAGCACTAATAGAGATAGACCTAAAGTAAAGCACTGCTCCTGTTGATGCAGCATATATCAGATCTTATCATGGCTATTTTCTGCATGCCTGTAACTCATGTGGGCGTGAATTCTGCAAATAAACAACATCAATGACTAGCATTTATATCCGTTTTATTATTCCATAGCACAGCTTTATGTTCTAAATGTAGGTTTAGTACTTTTATCTAGCACTCGGATGCTTCTGACCCTCTTTGATTGTAACTAGTTCAGTAGCTTTCTTTTCAAGACACTAAGTTGATTTTATAAATTTATGAGTAAAAATGTATTCCGTCCCTTTAATTTTATAACTTCTTTGTAAAATGTGATGTCTTTGTTGATTTTAGGTTTTATTCCATGTAAATGATCAATGCTTTTCCATAAAGAAGACTTTGATTAATGTCAATTTTTATCTCTTAAAAGGATCCTTCCCGGCCATTGGGGTGGAGGCGTTTTGCCCCAGCTTCCTGAGGGCAGGGTTTTTAAATAGCATCCAGGCCCCGCATCCAGTGCCAGGGGGAGGATCTTTGCCCCCCAGGATTCCTGCTGGTAGGTATTTCAGGTGAAGTTTTCTGCCACCATATACAGCAGTAGGACTGTGGTCATAGTTGATAGGCCCCAAATACAAAATGAGTATTTCTTAAATTTGTTGTGGAAAAGAAGTATAAGTGACTGCTTAAATGCAGGAACCATATTCATAATACCAAATGCTGTGATAATGGCACAAAGGAAGTGGAAGAAGGATTTGGACTATGAGCACCCAATTTGCATAGTGCTGCCTCCTCTTCTGAAAAAATTTTTTACTTAAGAATTAGAGCTTCAGATCCAAAATGTGTCACTCAAGAATAAGCAAGGATGGACTTCAGACACTTTGCCACTTGGAATTGGCCAGAAAAGTGAATTAAAAACTAAGTGTTCTTGACAGAAAGAGTAATTTCATAGAGTTGATAGAGACTTAATTAAAGTATCCTTTCATTGCAGAAAAAAATGATTTGAAGAAACCAGAAAGTAGCAACCTGAAAGACATTTTTTAGAATAAAAATTAATATGCATTTTTCCCTAAAAATGCCAATCTCACCAAAGCTGTATTTTACTGAGAGAAACAAAATATAGGATACTGAGCATTTAAAAATGCAATTTCAAATTTACTAAAACATTTTGCAAGTTTTACATGGCATGATTATACTTACAATTTGTTTCTTCCCTGACATTTAGTAAAATATCTAGCTGCCTTCCTTCATTGTACCTAAAGGATGCCATCTTACTTTACATTTTATATGTGTCTTAGGAAAATAGAATTTGAATGTCGATTCTTGGAGTTTTAAAATCATAATTCTTGTGATTTTTATTATAATTAATAATAATGCTAAAAAATTATTGTAATGACATCAATGTACTCAGGAGAGCTGGCCCAGCCTGCTATGTAATTTGAACACTTGAAAAGACTGGGAAATCCAATAAAAGCAAAAATCCCAACAATGCACATTTCTTGTCCTTGTTAGCATAATTATACCAACAAATCTTAAGACCATTATACACTGATATTTTTCCTTTGCCTTTCAATTACTCTTTTCTACTTAATTAAAGCATATAAATATGCTTTGATGTCATTTAGCTTCATCACTGGATAGTTTATTGATGTGGTTAGATACTTTGTGGCGAAGAATACCACTGAAAAAGCAGAAACCAAAATTACATGAGATAAAAGATTATAAATTTTCACTTTATTGGGTGTTATATTGCCCTTTTTCTCCTTAGAGACAGAAATGATAACAGTTGTACAGAAATTTTGTTGTTGATGATGTTGTTGCAAAGGATTAGAAAAAAAAAAACTAAGGCAAGCTCTCAGAGTTAACTGCAAATATAAACATGTAGCTTTCATATATAATTAATATCTCAGTGATTGGAATTTAGAAGATGAGCAGATTGCATAGAGTTTAATGGCCTAACCCTTAACTCTTAATGACAAATTTTGGTCAAGTCAGATATGTTTGGCAGAAATGACATTATGAAGTTTAGTAGTGACTTGAATTATTCAATATCACTGTTAGAAAACAAAAAACCTTTGTCATTTAGCTACTGAGAATGACAGAAGATGACTGTTCTTTAACACATACAGAAATGACTTTCCACAGAGGGATCTAAGAGAACATTCTAGCACTCTACTCTTCTAGGCTTTAAGCCAAATTTGCCTTGAGCTTTCATAGGAGAGAAAACTCAGTTCAGTTTTCATGACTTACATACAAATCAGGTGTAACAAAATTGCTTCATAAAAAATTTATAGATCTAAACTTGTCCCTGTTTCCACAAACTGAAATTAACTCAACACACTTTTCCTGGCTTATATCATTTTGATAAGTCATCTCTGTACATTTTGTGTGATACTTTTTTGGTAATGACTGCTACTATTTCAGAAGTTTTTTTAATCCTTTCTTGTTCAACTATAGCTTATTTCCCAAGATTTTTTTTTTTAATTTTGCGTAAAGAGGAATGAAGCTGTAATCATGAGAAGTTTTTATTGTGTTATATTTTTTAAAAAAACAACTAAAGTATTTCTTTGCCATCTAATAGCTGAATTAATACCCTTCAGGTTTCAGACATCAATTTGAAGGCAGCAAGTAGTTTCTCCCATGGCCCATACCATGACACTTTCAACACTCAGCTGAAGGTTGGTGCCCACCGGGCAGCAGTAAACTCACTTTCTGCCAATTGATTATCTGTCACACGACTTTAACGGTCACATAAGACATTTTCTCTATCAGTCAAGAAATGTAAACACCTGTTCTAGTGCTAATTTAGCTCCCAATTACTTATGATAATCAAATTTAAAAGAGATACGTGACTATGTCTTATGTAGAATAGTTTTTTGCTTCACCTCACACTGTGCTCTTAAAGAGCAGTATTTCTACAGTACTTACTTTTACACTAACCGTCATAATAACAGATTCATCGAATCACGAGACCCAGAAAGCAGACAAGCCTGAAGTTAGTATTTTTGCAACAGTTGTCAACTGTTTATAGGTTTCTCATTTCTAAAAAGGTCAAAGTAAAGGGTTATTCTTCTTAGTTTCAGATGGAGAAAAACACCAGGAAGTACTAGCTGAAAATTGAATAGCAAGTATATCAACACAATTAACAGAATGCATTTGTGTAGTAGTCACCTGATACAGGAAGAAATCACAGAAGGCCGGGTTCAGTGGTTCACGCCTGTTTTCCCAGCAGTTTTGGGAGGCCAAGGCGGGTAGATCATCTGAGGTCAGGAGTTAGAGACCAGCCTGGCCAACATGGTGAGATGCCATCTCTACTAAAAATACAAAAAATTAGCCGGGCATGGTGGCGGGCACCTGTAATCCCAGCTACTTGGGAGGCTGAGGCAGGAGAATCGCTTTATCCCGGGAGATAGAGGTTGCAGTGAGCCGAGATGGTGCCACTGCACTCCAGTCTGGGCAACAAAAGCAAAACTTCATTTTCTTTTTTCTCCAAAAAGAAAAAAAGGAAATCACAGGAGAGGAGAAGAAAGGAAGGAGAAAAGAGAGGGGAGGATAAAGGAAAGAAGAGAATGGGGAAGGAGAAGAGAAATTAGAAATGATGTAACTCCAAAATTATATTTTTAAAGGAAAGTCTTCCTCCACTATATTTATTACTATTTAAATCAAATTCTACCTCCTTGAAAAGAATGTGTCCCTCTTTTAAATAAGTTATCAGACATATTCTCTAAAATAATAAGCTTGCTCTCTTTGCTCCACGTAGTTATTTCTTTAACTTAATTGTGTGGTCAAATAATATTTGAAAGTGTTTTAGAATATTTTTATATGCCATAGAGTATTGAGTATACATAGTCTTAGACTAGTGGATCACATTATGACAGATTTCACCTCTACCCAAATCCACTATATTTTTGGCAGTTTGATGTTTGCCATACACAAATGATAGGAGAAAAATAAAGCATTAAAAATAAAATTCTGCATTAATAGTGATGGATAACACATAGAAATTTCATGAATTCACTTTTCTTTGTCACGTCTTAGCAGTAACTATCTGACATCATATGGTGTTTTAAATCTACCTAAAATGCAACCATTACAATATGTCTCAAAAATTAGACCTACCTATAAGATGTAAAGGCATGTTTATCATCTGCTAATCACTCAGCAAATCACATCTTAAGATTGAATGTGTTTCTATCAACAAAATTTTAGCCTACATTTTTCTGTCAGTTTTCTATCAGTTGTGAGACTTGATAACTTTTTTACTAATGAAGTAACTCATATATATATATATATAAAATGAAGTTACTCATGTATATATGAATATATATCTGTATATATGAGTTATGTTAGTTTAAGGTATACATTTGAGTTTGGACTAGTATCTATTCCATATATATCTATGGAATAGATATATATGTATATATGCTAGAGTGGAGTATAGATATATAGAGAGCTATACAGAGAGATAAATATGGAATGTGTGTGTGTGTGTGTGTGTGTGTGTGTGTGTGTGTGTATGGATATGGATTAGATGGTAGACCAAACTCAAATGTATACCTTAAACTAACAAGTTTTGTCAATTGTAAGAGAAGTCTATAAAAGAGTGAACTAGGAAATAGGCAACATGTGGGATTTGGAAATAGGTTGTGAGGGAATAAAATCAGTGTTGAATATCTCCCTAATACTTCCTTCGTGGTTAATCGTAGCAGTTCTTTAGTTATTGAAGAAATGTTCTCTGAGGTACCCTCTCTGTTTGCCTGACTGTGCTTTAGGTACAATGCTGTATGTGTAACACCTCTTTTGACATTTTTACCTGAGCTTCTCTTCATTCTATGATTTGTGTTAGGTGCAAAGGAACTGGCAAAGATAGCGTGAGACTTCCTCTCTGCTACTCTGAATCAACTAACAGGAAAATTATGAACACATGTGTATTCAAAAACTGTATTTGCAATTACTGAGTCTATAATTAAGAATAATGTTTAAGGGCTGGGCGCGGTGGCTCACGCCTGTAATCCCAGCACTTTGGGAGGCTGAGGCGGGCGGATCATGAGGTCAGCAGATCCAGACCACCCTCGCTAACATGGTGAAACCCCGTCTCTACTAAAAATACAAAAAAAATTAGCAGGACGTGGTGGCGGACGCCTGTAATCTCAGCTACTTGGGAGGCTGTGGCAGGAGAATTGCTTGAACCCGGGAGGCGGAGGTTGCAATGAGCCGAGATCGCGCCACTGCACTCCAGCCTGGGCGACAGAGCGAGACTCTGTCTCAAAATAATAATAATAATAATAATAATAATGTTTAATATTATTTATTTATCCGTTGGAAAGAGATTTGGATGAGCCTTATACTCAAATACCAAACATTTTGACAGCCTCACTGCTATTCTGAGTAGCCATGTTAGAAAATGGATTAACAACCCGGATTTCTGTAAACCACATATCCAATAATTTCATTTCTATAGCAAAGGACATGCAGTCCTGAGCCAACATTAAAATGTCTTTACAGTCCACTAACAATGTTTATCAATATTTTCCTTTCCATATTTCATGTGAAATCCTATCTGGGCTGAAGTCAGGGAAAATATTGCATTCACTATTATCCAGTCAAAAAAATATTTTTATTCAGAAAGTATATAGCTTAGATGTTGCAGATGAGCCAGGAATGATAAATACGTTTGAAGCTATAGAAAATCTAGGATCTGTTGCATATAATAATATCAAGTTTTGATGCATATAGAGGACTGTAGAAAAGTAGTAATGCAAATATATAAGACTGGGTGGCAGACTTTGGGGAAATGTACACTGAGCTAAGGAAAATTGGCATAAACTCCATATGCCAAGGAAAGTCAACAGTGGAAAAGTATCTGCATTTTAAATATGATCAAATTGTACTTCAGAAAAATCAAAGTGAATCATTTTATTTCTTCATGTTTTTAGACATTCTTTAAAAAGTTAGTACCTTTTCTTTAGATTCACAATTTGGCATTTCAAAATTAATTACTTATGACAAAACAATTTCTGTTGGCTAAATTCTTCCAATTATATTTAAGTATTTTTCTTTAGCATATATTTTGTATTTAACAATATTTTGTTGTAATAAGTTTATACAACATAAGATACAGTGGCATACTTTTTAACTAAGAGACTTTTAATGGGGAGATTTTCTTTTTTAATTGAAGGGTACATATTTTAGACATTTCTGCAGTTGAGAATGCTGCTAATTACCCTAGATGATGTATGTGTGAGTGTGTGTACACACTGAAACCAAAACTACTTATAAAGGAAATCAGAAAAACTAGATTAAATATACAAAGTAAAATCCTGAATAAATCATTCAAAATATAAAATATAATAAAAATGAAGTATTTATCTGGATTACTAACTCCTAGTTTCTTTATTCCTTGCCATTTAGATGATATCAAAAACACCAATACAGGCCTTACTTAACACCCATCTGCACAGTTCTCCCCAGAGAACTCTCCTCCTCTAAAATTTGTGCAGCTGCAGGCTTCAGAAGAAAACATTGCAGACGGCAGCTGTTTTAAAACTAGGATGGAGATTCTGAGCCAGGTGTGGGTGAGACACCAACATTATTGCTATTTCAGGGGTGGGGAGAAGATAGAGAAGGTAAGGTCACTGATGGAATGACAAACAGAACACACCGGCAAACCAAAGCACAAAGGAGGGTGACATCAGTGATTGCATTCTAGTTACACAACCCCAAACAACCCCTCTAAAATATTCGCAATGCTGTTGGTGCTAGGTTAGAGGATTATTTTAAAATGTCTGTTTAGGATACACTCTACAACAAATGCAAAGGGAGCTAACCAGATAATGTCGAGGTTGCATTCCGGTGGCTCACTCTTGCTTAAAGTCAGTGGGTTCCAAAGAGCGTGTACATCATCCTTTGGTTCTTTGGTTTACTTGAGGAGAAATACATGGTACGTTACAAAATGATACAGAGTTTAAGGAAGGCAAGTTCAAGGTATCAAGTGGAATAAGAAAAATCAGGATGGAAACATATATAAAATGGAAGGTATAATTTAAACCTTCAAATGACATTCAGTTTATAAAAACTTTATTGCAGAGTTTATGAGTTTAAAGACTCCTGTGGACTGATGATTATGATACTGTGGTACAGGTCATGAACTCAGATTCTTTTTGGATTTTATACTTTATTTCTTGGCCAAAAATAAGACTCCTCATTATAAACCAGGTGAACACTCAGCAGTTATTTAACCTTCCTCGCCAACCCTGATTTTGAAAATCCAATGAAGGCTTCACTCTTTTCCCCAAGAAAATGGACATGTGATCATGTATGTAAGTGTTTACATACAATTTTAGGAGGTCTCTGGACACCCTAAAGTTCACACACAAAGAACCCCTGGTTCTAAAGAATTCAGTGTTCTATATATAAAGTTAGGCTTAACTGACATAAGTGAGCATCATCTTTATGTTAGACTGGCAGTGCATTTAAAAAAAAAACTGCATGATGCATTTGATATCAAGCTCTTGAGCAGCACAAAGAAAATTTTTATTTTTCTCCTGCCAGAAAGACATGAAAAATCTTGAAAGAGCCTTTAAGTAATCTCTAGATTTTTTAGTAGTTGTTCTTTTTACCTTCTCTATTTTCAGAATTTTTAAATAGTTCTAGCCTTTGGCCTTAACTAAGCCTTCTTATTAGCATAAATGTTTCTTTTATCTTAATATCATTTGAATAAGTTTGAATCTTAAAAATAGATATTTTTATATATATATGTATATATATGGCTATTTAAATTCTCCATTGAGAACATACCTAATCCCTAGAGATCTTCATGTTTTATTATTACAGATTGTGCCATTTATTTTGGTCCTATTCAAAGAAACTATCAGCACTTTCAAAAGATGCATTCAAGAATCATTTTCTTCTTACAAAGAAAAATTCTGAAAATCCTTACATGGTTTTCTAAGTTAGTTGAGTCTCCATGTAATCAGTATTCACTATTTGTGCTCATTGGTATTGTTTTGTGAGTTTTCACCTTAATTGGGAACATAATAGGAAACTAAGCTGCTTAGCTTGGCTCTTCCTTTCCAGAGAACCATGTTGATCCACACAGGATAGCATACATGCCCTCATGGGATGCTGGACCACTTAAGAATAGAACTAACATGGAGACAGACCAGCCCTGCTGTAAAACATGCGTTGGCTTAGGCTTCATTGTTTTGCTTTGTAGGACAAATCACAGTGGAAGCTGCCCTATGACACCGTGTTGGCTTTTCATATTTCTGTTCACAGAGGTCTTAACAGAGAGTGCATTTATCAAAGCTGAACTTTTTAAAAATTAAATATCTTGGAAGAGTTGCAGAAAAGATTAAGAAATAAATAGTAACTTGCCTGGTGCATTGGGGGTAGGGGGAAGGAAAGTAGTCGGTGGTTTAATTATGTCATATGTATGACTATTTAACAAATGTTTTGCCATTATAATTAAAATCACTCTGTAAATTACCTACATAGTTAGAATACATGAAATATGTTCTGTTTAGGGTTTTATTTTATTTTTAAATTTTCTGATAATTTTCTTTTGACAGTGAATGATACAGAAGAGCAGAAAGCAAAATATTTGAACACTCATTTAATAATAAGAATTTTTCAAGCCGGAAGTAAAGCATAGCATTTGAAATACTACTGGAAAATATGATGCTTTCTACCGAAAGCTTAGGGACTCTCTTAAAATATTCAGAATGTAACACTTGCCCTAGTGTCTTCCCCAGAGTTTTTGCAAAAGCATATCACATTGCTGCTCTTAAATATTCTTACATATGCCTCTTATATAACTGAAATTTCAACTGCTAAGCCTTGTCTTTTTAAGCCAAATTTGAGAATATTAATATAAGACAAATTTATTTTTAATGGAACCTTAAGATTATTATCATAAACTGATGTTTGAGAAAGCAAAATCTGAAGGTTTTTCCAGCCAGTGTCCTTAGTACATATTTCCTCTTTGTATAGAGCGTTTTACAGCTTTGTAGGCCTTTAAAATCCTGGAATTTCTCAACAGAATATCCTGGGGAGCAACACAGTGCCTGGTTCTTAATACCCTTCCAGGATGTTTCTAGGATAAGACATGGAGATTTGGGGTAATGCTTTATGCTCCTCAAACTACTAATGGAGACATTACTTTAAGGTATAAGGACATGGCCAAGCATTCAGACTCTGGAGCCAGATTGCCTGGCTTTAAGCCTTGCGCTGCCAATTACTCACTGTGTGTCCTTAGGCAAGTTGCTTAAACTCTCAGTGCATCAGTAACCTTACATGTTTAATTGAGCTAATAATTACACTTGCCACAAGGGTCAATATGAGGATTAAATGAATTTAAACATGTAAAACTCATAGAACAGTGCCTAGCATATTGAAGAACTTATAAAAAATTATTCTTACCTGCATGCTGATTTAGAGTAGTATCTATTTTTAAATTATACAAATGGATTTTAAAGAAGAAAACCAAGAACTAAAGCAGCATATATTATTTATATGTAATTTATTATGTAATTTAATTTAGTTTTGAACTTACACATTATGCAGTATTTTAAGACATGAAAATTCCTTGCTGTGTTTTTTGTTGCTACCTAATAGTAATTCAACTATTAATTATTACATAACCACTTCCTTCATAATTTTGAGAAAGCAAAAAGTCACAAATAATTTCAAAAGATATGCTTTTAATTTGTATATCACCATTACTTTTCTAAATGTGAATGTAATACAAAATCAAGAAAGACATTCTTAAAAACTCATTTGTTATTAAAATTTTTCAGCATGGTTAGTATCTTATAGTAAAAACAATCCAACATGAGGCAAATTTGGCAGTAACTTTCATTGTTAACAAGACACTTTTAGTTAAGGAGAAACCTTTTTGCCTACATGGTAATTTCTAGTAGGAAAAAGGACATCACTGAATATTACTGAGGTCAACAGATGCAGATGGCATGCCACTGCTCTCTGGAACTGGCAGGAAAATCATGTTTTGTTTCTCTAGCCTCACACCTTTCATTTACTCTAACAAATCTAGATGAAGAAATGTTACTGTTTTCATAAATGCAGATCACCTCTCCTAATTTTTGCTCAGCTCTTTTATCACTAAAGTATTTTTTTCAGTATTTTTCCAAGGGTATTTTGCTTACCACTTAATTTTGAAAAGCAAATGACATAAATTAAGGGGGGAAAATGGAATCGAATCATCTGACTATATAAACTGAGGATTTTCAAATAGCTCTAAGATTAAAAACATCAATTCTAAATTAACCATAAAGCATGTTACAGCAAAAATCTCTAAACAGAGTGCAGAAGATACAACACAGATTATTAATGAGAATAAGAACCTACTTTTAGCAGATGTTATTGTTAAGAAACTATATATTATGTTATTTAAAATAGGAAAATACTCTTTAAAGTATTTTACTCTACCCTGAGAAACCATCTTGTTCATTGAAGCAATTTCAAACCTGTCAATTTCAGGCATATACGATTTAAATGGACCTTTGAGACCATCCAGAGAGCTCCTAAATTTACTAACACTAGTCGTTCTATTAATGAACCTTATTAGCTCTGCAAGCCACTTCTTAGCTTAGGATTCAACATCTGGTCAGTAAGGTAACATATAATACTCAACATATAGCCATTCATTTAATTAGCAGTTATTGGGTGATTCAGTGTTCAGCATTGGGTTCTATTCTCTGTTTTAAGCACATTATCCTTTTCATCTCACCACCGTAAGGAGGAGGTTATAATAATATGCCTATATATAATAAAATCAATAATAACCAAATGAGGAAATTAAAATGTGCCCATGAGAAATATATAATATTCAAATGAGGAAACAGAGACAGTGAGTTGAAAAGTGAGTTATAAAAGGTTACTTGTCCAAAAGGGAAAACATCTCCAATATCAGGCTATGTGACTCTAATCTTACAACTTCAACTGTACTGTGCTGGCCAGGCAAAATATAGAGTAAGCCATCATCCTAGTTTGCCTGGGACACAAGAATTTTAGTGCTAAAACTGGAAGTTTACTGCATCATATGAAATATGTAACTAGCAATAATTTTACTTTACTTAGCCAAAGATGATAAAATAATTTTCATGTCAATACCAATCTGCGATAAAGTATAAAAATTTTCTATTTTTGAAAACTTTTTGTGACATAGTGTGCAAACATAACAATACAGAAGCACATACCTATGCACAAAAGGAAAGGAAAGTAGATGGACATCAACATTTTAGTGACAAACATTATGCTAATTATATATTTTCTCACCTGATTATTGCAAAAATTTTATGTAGTACATGATATTATTCTCATTTTATATATGCAAAAACTGAAAGAGCTAAAATAATTTCCCTAAGATCATGCAACTACTAGGTAGTGGAGCTGAAATTTGAATTTTGCTGTCTTCACAACAATAGTTTTGATAATGTAAGTAATTTATGATTAAAAATTATTGATTTGCCATTCTGTTATTTCAGTAAATCTTTTGTAGGTCTGGAATTATTCTTAGAGAACATTCATATGTGTGTGTTCCTTCTGACATTCAATTCAAAAAATATAAAATTGAATACCTACTCTATGCCTAGCTCTGTGCTTAGATAGCGACCTTACAGAGAAGAATTGGGCATTAAGTCCTGAGTTCAAGGCCACTTTAGAATGGGAGACAGACACCTATGTTATGAACATTAATACTCTACCATAAGTGTTCTAAAATTGATTGAGATATAAAGGGAGGAGAAAGTAAACAATCAAGACTTCCTAAAACAGTGAGAAATTCATAGGAGAATTTACAATGGAGATGATATTTAAGCTGCTTGTTTTAAAAGTATATGATTTTTGTCAAGTAGAGGTAATGAGAAGGCAGTCTTCCAAAGAAGAGAGGAAGATACAAGTAAAGTAATATTCAGGAAATTATGAATCACCAAGAGAAATTGAAAAAGAGCCATAAATTATTTGCCCAGGCTAAAGTCAAGAAGGGTATTTCCTAGGTTTTCTTCTATGATTTTTATAGTTTGAGTTCTTACATTTAAATCTTTAATGCATCTTGGGTTAATTTTTGTGTATGGTGAAAAGTAGGAGTCCAGTTTCATTCTTCTGCATATGGCTAGCCAGTTATCCCAGCACCATTTGTTGAATAGGGAGTCCTTTCACTATTGTTTGTTTTGTCAGTTTTGTCGGAGATCAGATGGTTAGGGTGTGTGGCTGTTTCTGGATTCTCTATTATTTTCCATTGGTCTATTTTCCTGTTTTTGTACCAGTACCCTGCTCTTTTGGTTACTGTTGTTTTATAGTATAGTTTGAAGTTGGGTAATGTGATACCTACGCTATCTGGGTTCTTGATGGTTCCACATGAATTTTAGAATAGTTTATTTCTAATTCTGTGAAAAATGAGATTGGTAATTTGATGGGAATATCATTGAGTCTGTAAATTACTTTGGGCAGTATAGCCATTTAAATGATATCAGTCTTCCAGTTTGTGAGCTTGGAATGTTTTTCCATTTATTCATTTCATTTCTGATTTATCTCAGCAGTGTTTTGTAGTTCTGTTTGTAGACATCTTTCACTTCCTTGATTAGTGGAAAAACAGGAGATAGGGGAACAGGGCGAAGTAAAAGGTGAAACTAGAAATGAAGGTAGAGAAGAGATTGTAAATGAACTTAATTACCAAGCAATTTAGACTTTAATTCCGCGATAAACAATGCAGTCTTAAAATAGGGGAATGAGGCATTAGCCCTTTTTACTAATTGGCCGTTTAATTATTTCTAGTGCCCTTTGTACTATACACCCTGTGAGAGCAGAGATCTTACATTGACTGATGATGTGTCTCCAGAACCCAGAAGAGTACTTGCTACCTAGTAGGCATTTAAAAAAAATTTTTGTATCACTGAATGTTCAAAAACAATGATTTTGCAAGAGTTAGCTTACAATGGGGTACCAGATAGGAGCAAAGAAACCAGTAAAATATTATTGAGCAAGAGAAAGCAAAGGCAGAATATGGGCAGTGGCAATAGATTTTATGTAAAATCAACAGAACTTCATAACTTATGAACTAGAAAGGGTTTAATAAAGTGAGAAGTTGTCACAAAAGAGTTTCAAACCTGGATAACTAGATGGATGGTGATGTTTTAAGAACACGGGATTATTAGAGGAAAAGAAAGTTCAAGGGAAATGTTAAAAGTTTGGATTTGAACTGAATGAGGATGAGATGTACTTTGAATGTGATCTGATAATCATCAGGCAACACTATAAGAGGAAAAGAGTTCTTTAATTTGAGTACTTGTGTGAATAAAAACAATGATTTAATATAATATAACTGTGTTCAAATGGCATAATCCATGTCTTCTGAGTGCCTTGGAGGCATAAGAATATTTCATTTATTATCAAACCCATTTGAGATTATAATTGTAATTCACTGTCTCTACAACAGAAACGTGGAAGGTAGAAATAGATTAAATAACTGGTCCAAAGAGTCCTGAATTGCAACTGGGGGGAAAAAATACAGGCGCTCTAACTGTCAATCTAAGTTATCACCACAAATCTTATTAACTGGTAGACAAAATATAAACTTGATAGAATGTTAAATAACTGAGTGATCTAAACTGGAATAGAGTTTTGAGGTTGTTGAGATTTGTTTTGATTCTTCATTTTACTGACTGCACATTAGAAATTGCCAGACTGATAGAGCATACTACATCCAGCACAAACTCATTACTTATATGAAAATGTTAAATCTCTCTTATCCTCTTTTTTCACAAATATTCTCTGAGGCAAAAAAAAAAAAAAAAAGGATTTCACTGGCAAAATACTTTAAACAGGGTATCTATGGAACATTTAAAGAATTATTTTGTTTTCTTTAACAACAACATAAGAAAAGCATAGTCTTATGATTATATAGTTTATCCACACCACCTTTATCAAAATCATCGGAAGTATTAGGGAACATTTGAAAAATATATATTGGTCGATACTCCCTTAAAGTCTTAATGTAAGAAAATAATTTTTCTTGTCTATAACAGAAAAGTATGATAAGGGGTTTTTGCAATCCATTGTCTCCAGAATATCAGTAACTGATTTCTTAGAGTATCTTCATTCAAATGCCATTTAAAATATATAACCGTTTCTGGGATATTTATGAAGGAAAACCTAAGAAATTCAGTTTGGTGACTTGTAAAGTATCTTTGAAAGTCTCTTAAATCAAATACATGAGACTTGAAGTGATCTGGGGATTTCAAGAATTGACTAATTCAAGAAGCCTGGTTTGTCCACTGACTTTAGTATGATGCAAATACTAAGATGATTCTGTGACATGAGGCACAAGGGGTGACTGGCTAAAATTGTACAAAGGGAAATAAGGTGTAACATTTTGAAAATTTAGAAAGAGATAATAAATTACTTCCAAATATATCTTCCAAGAACAATAATGCAATATATAATTTTTACATATTGGAAAACACCAAAAAACACTGTTGCCAATAGACTTCTCTCACCTAAAACAGATTTAAAGATTAACATCCTAATTTCCATAATTTCCCTTGTACTTGTCTATTTTCTTGATTATAAAATGTAATAATGGATTGTAAAGTTGCTTATCATCTTCACAGTATGACTAGCTTCTTCCCCGTTGAAAACCAAAACAAATTACAGGCTAGATGGAGAAGTAGTTTAAAAAAAAAAAAAAATTCTTAGTTCAATTAACAGCTATTCTCAGTTGATGCTACTACACAAAATACAAAAGATTAAGAGTTCAAATGCAAAACTTCTAATTCACAGGAAACCAGGGAAGTCTTCATTTGATTCTTTATTATTCTTAATGAGAAGATAGAACTTGTCACTGATGAATTTTAAGATTGCCTAAAGTATCTCCCAAAGAGTTATAGATGGAACTAATTTCGAAGTACTGTGTATTCACATAAATCAGATCCTGCTGAAATACTCCAGAGTCAGTTTCTTAGGAATTATAAAATCAAGAAAAGTTAACTTGTTTTCATGAAGCACCTACTATGATTAGGTCCATGGCAAGTGACCTTGAGAAACCCAGTGAATGAGGATACAAAGCATTATGGGAAAATAAGAAAGAAAAACAAGCCGGGCGCGGTGGCTCACGCCTGTAATCCCAGCGCTTTGGGAGGCCGAGGCGGGCGGATCACAAGGTCAGGAGATCGAGACCACGGTGAAACCCCGTCTCTACTAAAAATACAAAAAATTGGCCGGGCGCGGTTGTGGGCGCCTGTAGTCCCAGCTACTCGGGAGGCTGAGGCAGGAGAATGGCGTGAACCCGGGAGGCGGAGCTTGCAGTGAGCCGAGATCGCGCCACTGCACTCCAGCCTGGGCGACAGAGCGAGACTCCGTCTCAAAAAAAAAAAAAAAAAAAAGAAAGAAAGAAAGAAAAACAACTTAATATAAAAACATGCACAGCATGTCATAGTGTACACAATAGATGTGATGGAAATGAAACTATAAGAACGATCACTGTGAGAGACTTTTAGGGAAGAGGTGTGTTGTATAAATTCTAAGGGAGTGGGGAGAGATGGTGAGATTAGAGAGAGAAGCAAATTGGGAGATTATCCTGGCAGGTGACTACACAAGTAAAGGAAGAAGGAGACAGGATTAAATAAATAGAAGAACTAATAACAACTGGTAGAGCCGTGGATACAAAGGCTAGTTAGGAAAGATGAGGTGCATCACTGGAAAGAATTGACTAACAGGGTGAGACTTGGAGCTTTTATCTATAAATGCTTTCTGAAAGGCACCTATAGCATAATGGTTAAGACCTCAAACTCTGAGACAGACTACTTGATACTGCCACTTACCAGCTGTTTGACTTTGGACAAGTACTTTAATTTTCTATCCCTCAATTTCCATATCTGCACGAGAAACATAATTATGGCATGTACCAATACCAGTGAAATGCTTGCAAGCTCTTTTTATTCTAATAAGACTGGCATTCTTAAGGGAAGGATAAATGTTTGTTAAAGACAATAAAAACTAAAAGTGTTCCTCTGACAGCAATGGTCAAGACAGATTAAAAAGTTGTGACTCTGCAGGCAGGGGAAGAAGACATCAGGCAGTCACTGTAATAACCCAACTATTCCCATTAACATTCAGAATCCATTGTCATTCAAAATGGAATATTGGACTCAGAATTTTTATATTTAAGTATAAAAATGACCTTTTGTTTTCCTCACCTTGCTACCTCAGTGTTTCTATCTGTGTCCTACCCCCAAGCTCCCTGAAAGTATAGCCAGATAAAAGATTTCATGATGAACTTTAAGGTGTAAAACCTGAATCTTCTAGATCCCTGCCCACAAGAGTGCTGACAGTTCGTCTGACCTCGATAATTGCCAATAAAGTTCTTTATTCATATTTGGGTAAAATTAATTACTTCGAGGAACATTATAGAATATAGGTTAATATTCACTACAAATGGAAAACTTCCTTGGATTGTAATTTTATGCATGATAAATTGGGAGCTTTATTAATAGATTTAACCTTTAGCACATCTTTATTTAAAATATAGATTCAAATGTAAAGTCTAGCATTTGCATACATTGTACTAATTCATAATAGTCACCCTTTCTAACCCACAAGGCTTTGAGTTCATAAAATGAACATGAATTACAATGAGATATAATATTTCCATCAATAGTACACATCAGTTCTTTCGAGATCTCCTTCGTGTTTATAATGAAAACCTGTGCACAGTGCAGACTGAAAAGTTAAAAATTCCAACAAGAGGTGAGAAACACAGAAGTAAAAACTAAATATGTCATACATGCTTATTTCAGGTGAATACCACTTCCCCTGCATCTGAAATGAGTTTATCTTTTAAACTTGGGCAATTGGGCAGAACAAATGCATTCACTTCTTTGAAATAAATCAGTTATTTATGTCAAATATTCTACCTAATAGAGGTGTATTCGGAACTGTAACAGTGTAACAATTGATATGATAAAAAAGGAAAGAAATTATGTTCAGTTTCTGATCTTATCTTCTGTACCAGACTACAAAATCAGAGTTACTTATTTTTCATATACTGCCATCGTTGCTCTGTTGATCAAATCTATGTCCAATGAAAACATAATCAGGAGCTATTACAAATCCTACAAGCTTTGTAGCATTCATCAATCTAAAATTTTTCTGCTTAAAGGCCCTTAAAATCAGACTATGACCGATGGTTTATAATTTCTTAAAGAGAATTTATGAGTTTCTCCTTTCTGCTTTGCCTTAGGAATATTTCAGAAATGCCCACTCTAATATAAGTCAGCCAAAATTGCTGCACTGCCTTAGAAGTTGTACCATAACTGCAAAAGCAGCTATAATAACTGCTTAAATCCTACTTCAGCTCGTTGATTGTTTTCTAAGGAAAAACTAGAGGACAAAAAGAACATAATCTAAACAAGTGATTGCAGGGCTTTAGGAAAAGAAGTACCTAATTCCTTTGTAATTTATATTGTAATTCATGTCCTTTTTATGAACTCAAAAGGAAATAATGCTCTAAAGAAATATAGAGATGCCTATGTATAATATGAACACTTTTATAGAAGCAGGTTGGAAAATGAAATTCCTATTAATAAAATACAAATAATTTAGTTACCACAGCTGGGTATCTCTTAACTGCAGCACATATTTTTGTCATTGCCCTAATCCATGTGTGTTCTCTTGCTCTTTTGCAGGCAGACCAGTAATGATTGTGGTGGAATATATGGAGAATGGGTCCCTAGACTCCTTTTTGCGGGTGAGGTGTTCTTCTCTGATGGCATTTAAATAAGCTGTTCTCAGTTCTATATTTAAATCATTTATCATAAATTAATTTTTGCATAATATTATTCATGGATTTTCTGTGAAGAATAGCAGTGTTTTCTCTAGGGTGCATTTCCCTAATACTGTGATACATTAGAGTGTTACTAAGCGGGGAGGATGTACACTCAATAACATAATTGATTTCTCCTATAAATTCACTTGCTATATGTGTGTGTGTGTGTGTATACCAAATAATGTTATCATGAAGAAAGATGAAATGAAACTCAGTTGCCTCACAGTCATTAATTTTGCTTTATCACATTTAACTATGTAGTACGATACTGTATGCATTATCTATATCTATAATGCTGAACTCCTTAACTGATCTGTATGTACCAACAGTGACTCCAGTTCATTTCAGAAAACGTTCTATTAACTTTGTCCTTCTTCAGTTCATTTGGCTGACTATTCAGAAAACAAAAGGAGGAGGAATAAAACTTCTTTAGCAGAGATTTCTTTTACAAAAACATTATTTTTAAAGTGATTTATCCTTAAAAGTATAGTACGTACAAGAAGTAATTTATTATAGATAGTGATACAAACACAAACTGAGAAGGCACCAGGAAGTTATATTTCAAGGTATATTTATAATACATTTAAGATTTGAAAAACCATCATGTGCTATGAAAATATTCATTTTTAGTGAAAAAATGAAATACAGAAAATAACTGCTATAGTAAATATTTTTCATCCCCAGCAAAGGTCATATATTTGCATGTCACTGCATTTTTAATTATCTATCTATCTATCTATCTATCTATCTATCTATCTATCTATCATCTATCTATCTATCTACAGAGAGATAACTATTTTTCTCACTTACAAAATGGCTGGACTTTCCCACTTGGAATGTGACATTATTTTTCTTCTTTATTTTCATGTGAAAATAAAACACTCACTTCACTTCATTCTTTGCCCCATGTTATGTGAATAAGTTCTGTTTGCATCTCATCTTTCTCTCTTGATCTCATTTTCATTTATTTTTCTTCATTCTGGGTCCTCTTCTTCCAACTGCTCTGAATGCTAGCAGTGATGATATATTTATACTCTGACTGGGCTTGATGTCCAGATTCAATCCTAGAAGCTGAATTCAGCAAAATCATCAAGTTATTATAGAGCAATACTGCTCATGCAGTGTATACTCTCAACCAAGTGTGCTCTGTAAGGTAAAATGAAATTCAGAGGTGTTTGGGGACATGAACTGTTTGTTCTTCTCTGTAGCCATTCTAAAAATGTGTTATTTTATAGCTTGTATTCATTTCACCTGTTCTAAATTATTTTAGAATAATTTATCAGGACCACCTATGGTACTTGAAATGCTTGTATACTAATGTCCTTCCATTATGTTTCTTCAAAAACTCATTTTTATCAGATACATATCAAAATGACTCATTATCTAATGATGCTTGGGTTAGGTTGGTTTTCTTTTTATTTTCTTCTTTTTATTTTTGCATCAGCTGTATTCTAAAGCAGAATATAATGGCAAACAATATAGCAGATATTCAATCTAAATTGCTGCCAAAAATGGATCAAATGAGTACCACAAGCAAATAAGGTGGGAAATAGTAGCTTCTCACCTAATTTATATATTTTATTCTGCAGAATAATGAATCAATTAAATGTTATAAACAATAATATGTTATAAATAAAAGATTTACTTCTAAACATCCTACTACATGTTTAGAAGTAGTGTATTTTATGCTTTAAATTTTAAAGCCTGATATTGTCCAGCTCTTACTATATACTGTGTATGTAAGACATTATCAGAGATTCTAGGGGGAAAGAACCTGAATATCTATCTCAGTTAATTTTGGCTCTACTTATGGACTATGTGACCTTGGGCATGGTATCAAATTCTCTGTACCTCTGTTTACTCATTATAAAATTCTCTGTACCTCTGTTTACTCATCCATTTCATACAATTATTATAAAGATTAATTGATTGTTGTAAAGCTTATAGAATAGTGTGTGACACATTGCAGGTGGCAGAGCAAGGATTCAAATTCAAGTCTCTGTGACTCAAAAAGCCATGCTCTCATGCATTATGAATTCATTTTATTAAAATGCTTACTACTTTTCCTTTATAAGTCCACTACCATCTCCTCATGTGGTCTATGTCCCCTTTGCACATAGAGTTTCTAAAAGTCACATTATTATAATGCAAATAAAAAAATCAAATGAATGGAAAAATAGGGTCAATACTTCCATCTTACTCTTCTTTAATGTTCTTACCCTTCTTTGTAATCATCTCTCTTCTTAGAAACTCAAAGTGCTTTATAAACTTTATGTCAATAACAGATACTCAACTCCCCATGACAAGCAGAAATAAAACATAAATATATATAGCCCATAAATTTTCAAAAGCAAAGTCATTTTTCAAACTACAGCTTTAGAACATAATCACAGCTTATGTGAGCACAGGAAGGAGGAAGTGACTAAGTGCACTGTGTAGTAGGGGAGCCATCCGTGGCTCATTAATAGCCTTCTGTGCTTACTGGAAGCAGAAATGACTTCCCTTTGGTCTCCCACGCTGTTTGAAAACTGCTTCAATTTGCTATTTTATTATGAAGGAGTGGTAGCACTACTAACTACAAGATTACATCTTAGTGTCAGTGCTGGTGGCTGGCTGGCTTTCATATGGCTTTTGGGATCCTTGTGGACATTCTTCCAGATATATATCAGCAGAGGGACAGTGTAGTCAAATGTGTGTGTGGGCTTGTGTGCGAATATATATGTGTGTGTAGAGAAGGGATGTGTGTGTGACCGTGTGTATTTTTAATTTTAAAATTGAATACATTCTGACTTAGCAAGCAGCTCAGCAGCAGCCTGGCTGCCCAGAAGGCACAGCCTCACCAATGTTTGGATTTTTTAACTTTTCTAAGCCCATTTGGGGATAGTGGTCAAGGTTACACTTAATTCACAGTAGTGTATTTTCTCTAATTTCACTAAAATTTACTGGTGCAAATTAAGTATAACCTTGACCATTATCCCCATACAGGCTTTTTCCAGCTATACATTTGGATTTAGTAAATACTTTTTGTGGCACTTACCTGCAAACCACCTACCTCTAAATTTTAGAAATTCCCATTTTAGAACATTCCACTTAGAACTTCCCATTTTTATAACAATATTAACTAGCAATCTAAACTAAATATAGCTATAGAATAACTTTGAAATGCCACATGTCAACCACAAAATATTTTGTTTTATAACATCTGTTATATCTAATTTATCATATCGCAAAACTCAGTTATACCAAAATATAATACTAAATATACTACTGGTTTCAGTGCAAGAGGGTGTGTTCATACTGCAGCCTTTTGCTCACACCTCAAATCCTTTGTCATGAGAGAAAAGGAACACTTACTGTTTTGTTTGTTTGTTTGTTTGACAGAGTCTTGGTCTGTCACCAGGCTTGAGTGCAGTGGCACGATCTCAGCTCACTGCAACCTCCACCTCCCAGGTTCAAGTGATTCCCCTGCCTCAGTCTCCCAAGTAGCTGGAACTACAGGTGCGCCTCACCACACCCAGCTAATTTTTTTTTTTTATTATTATTATTTTTTTTTTATTTTAGTAGAGTCGGGGTTTCACCACGTTGGCCAGGATGATCTCTATTTCCTTACCTCGTGATCCGCCTGCCTCAGTCTTCCGAAGTGCTGGGATTACAGTTGTGAGCCACTGTGCCTGGCCTATACTTACATTTTTTACAATGCAAATCACTTAGGAAAATAAGAAAGGGGGTCATCTATAACCAAAAAATGTAGGAGAAGTTAATAAAAGAAAGCAAGAAGGATTTAATCAAGTAAGGAAATCAGCTCAAAATATGCTCAGGGAAGGATGGCTGGGAGCAAGAAAAGTGAGTGGAAGGTGGTGCTATCAATTGAAATAATACAGAGGAGGAACAGAATGGACTGGTAGTTGGAAGGAAATGGTAAGTTTAATTTTGGTCATGTTGCATTTGAGTTGTCTGTGGAACATCCAATGAAAATGTTCAGTGAGTGGGGACCAAGAAGGCTGACTAGAAGCAACTACTATGTGTGACTCTTACAGAGAGGAATAAAGGGGTGAATAATACAGAACCTTCAACTGAAACATCCAGGTACTTGCATTGGGACTGATCAGGGAAACAATTTGACCTACAGAGAATGGAGAAAAGGAGGTCAATGACCCACCTGGGAGCAACGCAGAGCAACAGGAACCTCCCCCACCCAGGGAAGCGCTTAGTAAATGTGTGACCCCAGGAAACCACACTTCTCCCATGGATCTTTGCAATGCTTGGGTCAGGAGATACTCTCATGAACCCACCCCACCAGGGTCTTCAGTCTGACACAGAACTGTGTGAAGTCCTGGCAGAAAAGCTACTCAGATGCACAGAGTCCTGGAAGCTTTATATATGCTGGCTCTGGGGTCCCTGGAGTTGCTGCTGTGACAGCAACTCAGGCAAGATAACAAGTTGGACCTCCATACATACCCCTGAAAAGGGAGCTGAATCCAGGGGGCAGAGCACCATCAGTCTGCAGGCCCCACTTCCAGGGTACCCTGCAGGATAAGACCTACCGACTTGGAATTCCAGCCAGCCCCTGGCAACATTGTTGCTCCTACCTGGGACAGAATAGAGTTTCCTCGGGGGAGGGGCAGGCCACCATCTTTGTTGTTTGGACAACTTAGCCATTCCAGTCTCTGGGCTTTGGGAGCCCAAATTGACCAGGGATAGAAGGGATCCCCCAACACATCTCATCTACTCTACCAAAACATGTCCAGATTGCTTCTTTAACCAATCTATTCCTCCTCACTGGCAGGGCATCCCAACTGGCGCCTCAAGTCACCCCCTTCTGTGTTCTCCGGCCCAACAGAGATTTGAATTCTCCTAGTATGGAAAGGCCAGAAATGGGTGGGCCACCATCTTTGCTGTTCAGCAACTTAGTGGTTCCAGCTTCCAGGCTTCAGAGAGCACAAGCCAACCAGGGGCAGAAGGAGTACCCCAGTAGGACACAGCTACTCTACAAAAGAGTGACTAGACTGCTTCTTTAAGAGTGTACCTAATCCCAATCCTGCTGACTTGGTGAGATCTCCCAAGCAGGGTCTCCAGCCACCTCCTACAAGTGTGTTGGAACTAGCAACAGGACCATACCTCCACAGAGCTCACAGAGGAAGGGCCATCTTTTCTGTTTCACAGCCTTCACTGGTGATACCTTCAGGTACTGGAAAATCCAAGGCAACCAGGCACTGGAGCAGACCCCCGGAAAATTACAGCAGCCCTATGAAAAAGTGGCCAGACCATTAAAAGGAAAAAATAAATAAATCCAAAGGTCAGCAACCTCAGAGATTGAAAATGGAGAAGCCCACAATGATGAGAAAGAATCAGTGCAAGAACACTGAAATCTCAAAAAGCCAGAGTGTCCTCTCTCCTCCAGATGACCACATCACCTCTCCAGCAAGGGGTCAGAACTGGACTGAGGCTGAGATGGCTGAGATGACAGAACTAGGTTTCCAAATGTGTCTAAAAAAAATCTTCACTGAGCTAAAGGACCACGTTCTAACTCAATGCAAGGAAGCTAAAAATCATGATAAAATGTTGCAGGAGCTGACAGTCAAAATAGTCAATATAGAGAACATAACTGACCTGACTGATAGAGCTGAAAAACACAATGCAAGAATTTCGTAATGTAATCACAAGTATTAATAGCAGAATAGACCAAGTAGAGGGAAGAATCTCAGAACTTAAAGACTGGGTTTCTGAAATAACACTGGCAGACAAAAATAGAGAAAAAAGAATATGAATAAACAAAACTCCAAGAAATATGGGATTATGTAAAAAGACCAAATCTGAGACTGATTGATGTACCTGAAAGAGATGGGGAGAATGCAACCAATGTAGAAAACATGTCAGAATATCATCCATGAGAATTTACCCAACCATGCTAGACAGGCCAACATTCAAATTCAGGAAATGCAGAGAACCCCAGTAAAATACTCGATGAGAAGGTTATCCTCAGGACACATAATCGTCAGATTCTCCAAGGTCAAAATACAAGAAAAAATGTTAATGGCAGTCGGAGAGAAGGGCCAGCTCACCTACAAAGGGAAGCCCATCAGGCTAACAGAGAACCTTTTAGCAGAAACCTTATAAGCCACAAGACATTGGGTGCCAATATTCAACATTATTAAAGGAAAGAGATTCCAACCCAGAATTTCATATCCATTCAAACTAAGCTTCATAAGAAAAGGGAAATAAGGTCATTTTCAGACAAGTAAATGCTGAGGGAATTCATCACCACCAGACCTGCCTTATAAGAGCTCCTGAAGGAAGCACTAAATGCGGAAAGGAAAAACTATTACCAACCACAATAAAAACACAATGAAGTACACAGACCAGTGGCACTATAAGTTAACCACATAAAGAAGTCTGCAAAATAATTAGCTAGCATCACAACGTCAGGATCAAATCCACACATAACAATACTAACCTGAAATGTAAATGGGCTAAGTGCCTCAATTAAAAGATACAGAATGGCAAGCTGGATAAAGAACTAAGACCTATCAATATGCTGTCTTCAAGAGATCCATCTCACGTGCAGCAACACACATAGGCTCAAAATAAAGGGATGCAGGAAAATTTACCAAGAAAATGGACAACAGAAAAAACCGGGGTTGCCATCCCCAGTTTTTGACAAAACAGACTTTAAGCCAACAAAAATCAAAAAAGACAAAGAATGGTATTACATAATGATAAAGGATTCAATTCAACAAGATGAGCTGACTATCCTAAGTATATATGCACCCAACACAAGAGCACTCAGATTCATAAAGCAAGTTATTGGAGACCTTGAAAGAGACTTAGACTCCCACACAATAATGATGGAAGACTTTAAAACTCCACTGTCAATATTAGACAGATCATCAAGATAGAAAATTCACAAAGATGTTCAGGACTTCAATTCAGGTCTGGATTCAATGGACTTGATAGATACCTGAAGACCTCTCCACTCCAATGCAACAGAATATACATTTTTCTCATCACCACATGGCACTTACTCTAAAATTGATCACATAATTGGAAGTAAAACATTCCTCAGCAAATGCAAAAGAACTGATATCATAACATTCTCTCAGACCACAGCACAATCAAATTAGAACTCAAGACTAAGAAATACACTCAAAACCATACAATTACATGGAAATTGAATAACCTGCTCCTGAATGACTTTTGGGTAAGTAATGAAGTTAAGGCAGAAATCAAGAAGTTCCTTGAAACTAATGAGAATAAATATACAATGTGCCAGAATCTCTGGGACACAGCTAAGGCAAGGTTAAGAGGGAAATATTTAGCACTAAATGCCCACCTCAAAAATCTGGAAAGAACTCAAGTTATCAACCTAACATCAAAACTAAAAGGATGAGAGAACCAAGAGCAAACAAATCCCAAAGCTAGCAGAGGATGAGAAATAACTAAGATCAGAGCTGAACTAGAGAGAAATGAAAAACCATTGAAAAACTCAACAAATCCTGGTGCTGCTTTATTTAAAAATTGATAAAATAGATAGACTTCTAGCTAGCCTAATAAAGAAGAAAGGAGAGAAGATTCAAATAACACAATCAGAAATGATAAGGGAGATATTACCCCACAGAAATACAAGCAATGATCAGAGAATACTACAAACACCTCTGTTCACATAAATTAGAAAATCTAGAAGAAATTGATAAATTCCTGGACACATACATCCACCCAAGGCTGAACCAGGAAGAAATTGAATCCCTTAACAGACCAATAACACGTTCTGAAATTGAGGCAATAATAAATAGCTTTCCAACCCCAAAAGCCCAGGACCAGATGGATTCACAGCTGAATTCTGCCAGATGTACTAAGAAAAGTTGGTACCATTCCTACTGAAACTATTCTAAAAAATTGAAAAGGAAGGACTCTGCCATAACTCATTCTACCAGGGCAGCATCTTCCTGATACCAAAACCTGGCAGAGATACAACAGAAAAGAAAACTTCAGGCCAATATCCTTGCTAAACATCAATGCAAAAATCCTCAACAAAATACTGGCAAACTGAATCCAGCAGCACATCAAAGAGCTGATCCACCGTGATCAAGTAGTGGTGATCATCCCCAGGGTTCAAGTTGGTTTAACATATGTAAATCAATAAATGTGATTCATAACATAAACAGAACTAAAAACAAAACCCACATGATTATCTCAATAGATGCAGAAAAGGCTTTTGATGAAATTCAACATCCCTTCATGTTAAAAACTCTCAATAAACTAGGTGTTGAAGCAATATGCCTCAAAATAATAAGAGCCATTTATGACAAACTGACAACAAACATCATACTGAATGGGCAAAAGCTGGAAACATTCCCCTTGAAAAAAGGGTACAAGACAAAAGTGCCCTATCTCACCACTCCTATTCAACATAGTATGGGAAATTCTGTCCAGAGCAATCAGACAATAGAAAAAAAAGCCAGGCAGGATCCAAATAGGAAGAAAGGAAGTCAAACTTACCCCTGTTTGTAGATTACATGATCCCGTATCTACAAAAGCCCATTGTCTGAGCCCAAAAGCTTCTTAAGCTGATAAGCAACTTCAGCAAACTCTCAGGATACAAAATCAATGTGGAAAAAAATGCGAGCATTCCTATACACCAACAACAGTCAGGCCAATAGCCAAATCACAAAAGAGCCAAATTCACAATTGCCACAAAAAGAATAAAACACCTAGGAATACATCTAACAAGGGAAGTGAAAGATCTCTAAAAGGAAAACTATAAACCACTACTCAAAAAAATCAGAGAGGACACAAACAAATGGAAAAACTATCCATGCTGATGGAAAGGAAAAATCACTATTGTTAAAATGGCCATACTGACCAAAGCAATTTATAGATTCAAAGCTATTTCCATAAAACTACCATTGGCATTCTTCACGAACCAGAAAGAACTATTTTAACATTCATATGGAACCAACAAAGAACCCAAGTAGTCAAGGCAATCCTAAGCAAAACGAACAAAGTTGGAGGCATCATGCTGCTCAACTTCAAACTATACTACAGGACTACAGTAAGCAAAACAGCATGGTACTGGTACAAAAACAGACACCTAGACCAGTGGAACAGAAGAGAAAATCCACAAATAAGACTACACACCTACAGCTATCTAATCTTTGACAAACCTGACAAAAACAAGCAATGAGGAAAAGATTCTTTATTCAATAAAGGGTACTGGTATAACTGGGTAGCCATATGCAGAAAATTGAAACTGGACCCTTTTCTTACACCATATACAGAAATTAACTTAAGATGGATTAAAGAGTTAAGTGTAAAACCTAAAGCTACAAAAACCTTGGAAGACAATATAGGTAATTCCTTTCAGGAGATAGGCACAGTCAAAAATTTTATGATGAAGACACTAAAATAATTGCAACAAAAGCAAAAATTGACAAATAGAATCTAATCAAACTAAAGAGTTTCTACATAGCAAAAGAAACTATTAACAGAGTAAATAGACAACCTACCGAATGGGAGAAAACTTCTGCAAACTATGCATCTGACAGAGGTCTAATATCCAGCATGTATAAGGAACTTAAACAAATTTACAAGGAAAAAGCAAACAACCCCATTAAAAACTGGACAAAGGACATGAACAGACAGACATGTAAAAGGAGACATACATGTGGCCAAGAAATATGTGAAAAAAACTTAGCATCACTGATCATTAGAGAAATGCAAATCAAAACCACAATGAGTTACCATCTCACACCAGTCAGAATGGCTATTACTAAAAAGTCAAAAAATAATAGATGCTGGCAAGGTTGTGGAGAAAAATGAATGGCTATACACTGTTGGTAGCAGTGTAAATTAGTTCAACCATTATAAAAGACACTGTGGCGATTCTACAGAGACCTAAAGACAGAAATAACATTCGACCCAACAATCCCATTACTGAGTATATACCCAAAGAAATAGAAATTGTTCTATTATAAACACACATGGACGCATATATTCATTGCAGCACTATTCAAAATTGCAAAGACATAGAATCAACCCAAATGCCCATCAATGATAGACTAGATAAAGAAAATATGATATATATACACTGTGGAATACTATACAGTCATGAAAAATAATGAGATCATGTCCTTTGCAGGCACGTGGATGGAACTAGAGGACGTTATCCTTAGCAAACTAACACAGGAACAGAAACCAAGCACTGCATGTTCTCATTTATGAGTGAGAACTAAATGATAAGAACACATGGACAACACATAGAAGGGAACAACACACACTGGAGCCTCTCAGAGAGTGGAAGGTGGGAGGAGGGAGAGGATCAGGAAAAATAACTAATGGATGCTAGACTTAATACCTGAAGGGTGAAATCTGTACAACAAACCCCCATGACACAACCATTTAAGAAACCTGCACATCCTGCACATGTACCCCTGAACTTAAAAGTTTTGAAAATTTTTTTAAGAAAGGAGATGTCCAGACAGCAATTTAAAATACAAATCTTATGCTCAGTGGAAAAATATTGGCTAAAATTGAACATCTGGGTCTTGGTAGCATAAAGGTAGTTACTAAATGCAAACTATGATATTTCCTAAGAAGAACATTGAACCAGGGTGGAACTTTGTGCCATACCAATCTGAGAGGCTGCATGGATGGAATTCCCAAAGGTAACTAGGCAAGAGTGGGCAAAGAGGAACAAGGAGGGAGAGAGAAAACCATAAAGTCCCCAAACCCAAAGGAATACAGTTTTTAAGTCAGGAGCACATAACCAATTGTGAAAAATTCAGGAGAGGAATTCCGAAAGACAGAAACAAAGAAACATCTATAGGATTTAGCACATAACAGGGACTCAGTGATCTCAACAAGAGCATTTTCAATGGCTTGGTCTCAGGCAGAAGCCAGACTGCAGAGAGCAAAAATGAGAATGAACAACTGACAGGAATTTGTAGGTGAAGATGATTCCTTTGGGAACAGGTGGGTGAGATGTCAAGGCAAGTAATAAATCAAATGCTAGTATGCTAGTAGACCAAAATGTAAGAAAAATCAAGGATTTATTTTCAATTTTTTTATTTTGATAAAATGCACATAACATAAAATTTATTTACCATCTCAACCATTTTGAAGTGCACAAATCAGTGGTATTTAGTACATTCATATCATTGTTGCAAATATCACCAGTATCCATCTGCAGAACTCTATTTATCTGGCAAAACTGAAATGCTGCACTCATTAAGTAAGTAAACTTTCCCACTTCTTTAAAATCATTAAACTCCCCCCTTCTTCTGGCAAACAGCATTCCACTGCCTGTCTCTATGAGTTTGGCTACTCTTAGTATCTCATTTAAGTGAAATCATATAGTATTTGTCTTTTGTGATTGGCTTATTTCACTTAGCATAATGTCCTCAAAGTTCAGTCATGTTGAAGTGTATGTCAGAATCTCCTTCCTTTTTAAGGATAAATGATATTCCATTGTATGTACATGCCACGTTTTGCTTATCCATTCATCTCTTGATGGATACTTGGGTTGCTTTCATGTTTTAGCTATTGCGAAGAATGCTATTATGAGAATAGATGCACTTTGACACCCTACTTTCCATTCATTTGAGTATACATCCATAAGTGGGATTACTGGATAATATTTTAATTCTATTTTTAACTTTTAGGGGGAACCGCCATACTGTTTTCTGTAGTGGCCATGTCATTTTACATTCCTACCAACGGAGTACAAGGGTTTCAATTTCTCAGTATTCTCACTAACACATGTTATTTTCTGACGTTTTTGTTTGTTTTATGTTTATTGTTATAATGGCCGTCCTGATGGATGTGAAGTGGTGTCTCAATGAAGTTTTAATTTCTGTAATGATTTGTGGTTTTCAGGATCTTTTCAATGTTATTGGCTATTTGTATATCTACTTTGTGGAAGTATCTGTTCAAGTCCATTTTCCATTTTTGAATCAGGTTGCTTGATTTTTTGTTGTTGTTGAATTTTAGGAGTTCTCTATATAGGATGCATATTATTCCCTTAGGAGATACATGATTTACAAGCACTTTCTCCCATTCTGTGAGTTAGCTTTGTACTCTGCAGAGAGTGTTTTTTGATGCACAAAGGTTTTTAAGTTTCATGTGGCCCAGTTTGTCAGTTTTTCCTTTTGTTGCCTGTGGCTTTGGTATCATATCTAAGAAATCATTGCCAAATCTAATGTCATGAAGCTTTTGCACTATTTTCTTCTAAGAGTTTTATAATTTGAGGTCTTACATTTAGGTCTTTGATGCATTTTGAGTTAATTTTTGCATATGTTTTAGGTAAAGATTTAACTTCATTATTTTGCATGTTGATATTCAGCTTTCCTAGCACCATTTATTGAAAAGACTGTACTTTCCCAACTTAATAATCTTGGCACCCTTATCAAAAATTATTTGACCACTGTTATTAGTCCATTCCTGCTTGTGTAACAATATAACACAGATTGGATATGTAATAAATAATAGAAAGTTATTTCTCACAGTTCTGGAAGCTGAGAAGTCCAAGACCAAGGGTAATGGCTTACTCTCTGCTTCCAAGATGACATTTTCTTGCTGTATTCTCACATGACAGAAGGGACAAAAGCTGTATCCTCACATGGTGAAAGAGCAGAAGAGCAAAAAGGGACTAGGATGCTCCTTTCAACCTCTTTTACAATAGCAATAATCCCATTCTTGAGGATTGAGTGTTCATGACTTAATAATTTACCAAAAGCCCCACTCTTAATACTATCACATTAGGTATTAGATTCCAGCATATGAATTTGGAAAGGACACATACATTCAAGCCATAACAATCATACATGAAAAGGTTTATTTCTGGGCTCTACTCCATTGTTCAATATGTGTGTCTTTATGCAAATACCAAAATATTTTGATTATTGTAGCTTTATACTAAGTTTTGAAATCAAGAAATGTGAATCCTCCAGCTTTGCTCCTCTTTATTGGTTATTTAAGGTCCCTTGAAATACAATGTGAATGTGAATTCTAGGGCGGACTTCTGTGTTTCTGCCAAAAAAAATGTTATTGAAATTCTGATACTTATGTTGAATCAAAGTGGTGAAAGTGCCATCCTGGCCCTGTTCATTATCTTAGAGGGAAAACCTTTCAATTTGTAACTGTCGAGTATGATGTTTACTGTGGGTTATATATACATACACATAGCATTTATTATGTCAAACTAATTTTCTTTTAGTCCTAGCTTGTTGAGTGTTTTTATCATGAAACGGTGATGAATTTTGTCATATGTTTTCTTCTTCACCAATTTAGATCATTGTGGGGATTTTCCCCCCTTCTTTCAGTTAATATGGTGTGTTACATTGATTGAATTTCATATTTGAACCATCCTTACATTCAATGAATTAATTCCATTTGGCGTGGTGTATAATACTTTTAATATGCTGCTGAATTCCATTTGCTAGTATTTTGTTGAGGATTTTTTCATGAATGGTTAAGGGATATTGGTCTATAGTAATGTAGGGGTTTTTTGTAGTGTCTTTGTCTGGCTTTAGTATCAAGGTAATGTTTGTGGAATGAATCAAAATGTCTCTCTCTTCAGTTTTTTGGATGAAGTTTGAGGAGGATTTGTATTCATTCTTTAAATGTTTGGTAGACCTCACCAATAAAGCCATCATCATCAGGTCCAGGGAGTATCTTCATCAAGAGTTTTTTTATTACTAATTTAATCTTCTTAATAGTTATAGATCTATTCAGGTTTTTTTATTTCTTCATCATCTAGTCTTGATAGGTTTTGTGTTCCTAGGAATTTTTCCATTTTATCCAGGTTATCTAATTATTCACATACAATCATTTATAGTACTGTTATAATCCTTTTTATTTCTGTAGAATTGGTAGTAATATCACACCTTCATTCTGGTTTTAGTAATTTCTGTCTTCTCTTTATTTTCTTGGTCAATCTAGATAAAAGTTTGTTACTTTTATTGTTCTTTTGGAAGAACCAACTTTTGGTTTTGTGGATTTTCCATATTGTTTTTCTATTATCTATTTTATTTATCTTTGTTCTTATTTTTATTTCCTTCTTTTTGTTACCGTTGGGTTTAGTTTGTTCTTCTCTTGTTCCTTACGTTGTTAAGGTAGGTTGTTGTTTTGAGATATTCCTCTTTCTTTTAATACAGACATTTATAGCTACAAATTTCCTCCTTATCTCTGCTTCGGATGTGTGTCCTACAAATTGTAGTATGAGACACTTTCATTTTCAGTAGTCACTAAGTATTTTCTAATTTTCTTTGTGATTTCTTCTTTGATCCATTGATTGTTTGAAAGTTTATTGTCTGTACACAAATTTATGGACTTTTACATTTTTCTTCTATTATTTACTTCTTACTTTATCTGTTGTAGTCAGAGAACATACTTTGTATGAAATCTACTATTTGAGATCTCTTGGTATTTAAATTTATTGTCTAACGTATGGCTTATCAAAGAAGACATTCCATGTGAAATTTTGTTCTATTTTTCTTGGGTATAGTGTTTACTTATGTTAGATCTAGTTGGTTTACTGTGTCATTCACGTCCTTTATATTCTTATCTTCTCTTTGGTTATTCTGTCCATTTTTCAGAGTGGGATTTTGAAATGTTTGTCTATCTGTTTCTCCCTTCAATTCTATCAATTCTGTCAGTTTTTGTTGCATATATTTTGATGGTCTGTTGTTAGTTACGTTAATGTTTGTAATTGTTGTATCTTAAAATCAAGGGTATTTTTTAAATAGATGACAATTTTGACTATGCATACACTGAAAAAGAAGAAGGGGGGAATTAAAAAAATAGATAAGACAAAAGATTTCAGGAGATGAAAAGATATAAAATCAAGGAACCTGGTGGAGGATTGACTTTGGAGAGCAGAAGCCTCTGCATCTCCCAAGACTGGAGTGTTGTAGATCTAGATAGCTTTATGAGGAACATGCATAAATTGAAGGAAATGATGCCTGATTCTATTTCATTTCTACACAAAGTAGTAGAAGAGTTTTTATGGGAATTTGAGGACAAACTTTCCTTTAAGGTGAATGTTTGGAATAATTATTGAAATTAAAAACAAAAGTAGCAGATTATGGAAGTGCTGCACCATGAAGAGCAAGTTCTACTCCAGAGACTGTTTTTTCAAGACCCTAGCAGGTGCAATCAACCAAAAATCTTTATCAAAGTTATTAATGGTATGCAGTGTAAGTATCCAGGAGAGATGATCTTTTGGCCTCTTGGCCCAATTATATGTGCTAGTTGTATACATTTTTCCCAAAACTTGCCAGTCCTCATCTTGGTCCTGGAGAAAAATAATTAACTAATCATGCTGAACATTCAGATGATGCTGAAGAACATAAATGTGTTATGACAGTGATGTGCATGCTTCTGTGATTTTCTACATGAACACTCAACTCCCCAAATGTGAGGGTGAAGATAATAGAAACTATGGTTTGTAGAGCATGTACAAAAGAAAAACAAGGATGTCAAAAGGCAACTGAGGATGGTAGTGAAGGGATCATTCAGGTAACAGAAAGTGAGTCCATGCTAGATGAAGAAGGAAATGAAGAGTCTAACAGACTAGAAATAATCAAAATTATATGGGCTAGAAGTCTTTATTGCAGAGACAAGAAAGTATAGTTTTGTATGAGGGTAAGAGAGGAAGGGAAAGAAGAATGTGGCCAGAAAGTAGGGACTGGCAGTAGTGTGCTAGAGCCAGATCTTACCAGTTTGCAAGAACTGCCTGATAAACTGTTAGTAGCTTAAAATTTGCTATGATGGGAGTATTTACACCACAGGAATTGGCAAATGCTACAAAGCAGGGCTTTCTGTCTTATTTTTCTCTAGAGAGCAGGTTTACCAATATAACACTAGGTTGATGTTTAAGATTTCTGAAGTGAGACAGTTTCAGAAATGACAACTTCCAGATGTCCATTTGGGAGTCTGTGGCTGAAGTAAAGATGAGATTAATATACTTAATAAACTAATGTAACTAACATTTACATGTGCTTTCTATGAGTCAGGCATTATTCCAGTCCCATGCATTAGCTCACTTATTGTTCACAGCAGCACTGTGAAGTAGTTATCACCACTATCCTCATTTTACCAATGACCAAACTGAGGCAAAGCAAGTTAGGTGACTTGCCCAATGTCAAACAGCTGATAAATCTTTTATTCATTTGTTATGCAAATATGCATTGACAGACTACAGTAGGCCAGGTACTTTTCTGGATCCTGGAATACAGAAGTAAGCAAAAGAGAAATAAAAATTTGAGTGGGTAGGGAAATAAGAATTCAGCAAAATACATGGTACATCAGATGGTGTTATTGCTGTGGAGAAAAATAAAGCAGGGAAAAGGCAAGTGGAGTTGAGAGTGGGTTTCAGGATTAAATTGAGTGGAAGAGAAGGTCTTACTGAAACATGGCATTTGAGTAAAGATTAGAAGACGGTAAGGGAGCAAATAAAGTGGATACCTCAGGGAAAATATTCCAGGGAATAGTAATAGCAAGTGCCAATTCTCTGAAGTAGGAGAATTTTATTTCTATAGAACTGCAAATAAGTATTTATGCTTGATGAACATATGCCTGTTTTTCCTAAAACAATGCCAAATTATGCATGTTGTCCCTTTATAATTACTAGCATGAGCCTTTTACTCTGCAGTTAGAATAATAAAATATATGGTCACCCTATTATTATGGCTTGAGAGGAGTACGTAAGGAGAAGGATGGTAAAAGAAGAAGTCAGAGCCGATGGAGACCGAAAGGGAAACATCTCTTGGAGAGCAATGATTCTTATATTTGGCTACATATTATAATAATTTAAATTTAAAGACCTTTTAAAATTCTCAAGTTCCAGGCTTTACCCCAGACCAACGAAATCAAAATCTCTTGGGATGGGGCATATGCATCAATATTTGTCAAAAGTTCCCCCAGTTGAGTCCAATATGCAGCCAAGTTGGAAAACTACTGAAATCAGGCATAGTAGGCCATTATAATGACTTTGACTTTTCTCTGAGTAATATGGGAAGCCATTGTAGTCTTTGGAATAGAGGCATAGCATGATGACCTAATGACTATATATATTATAAGAATCACTCGTTGCTGTATTGAGAAGAGACTACAGTGAGGCACAAATAAATGCAGGGAGATTAGGAGGCTTTTGCCATAATCCGGGTAAGAGATAATGATGCTTTAAACTAGGATCGTTGCAGTGGAGTTTAAGGGAAATGGTTGAAGTCTATGATATATGTTGAAAGTAGAGCCAATAGGATTTGCTGATGGATTGGATAAAGTGTATAAAAGAAAGAGAAAATCAAGGACAACTTTTACCTACAAAATAAGTTCAATGATAGGCAATAACTGTTTCCTAAGGTTATTGCACTATAGTATTAAATGGCTACTAGACATAAAACTCCTAGAACAGTATCTACCACATAATCAGGCATTCATAATGACATCTATTATTATATTATATTTCAGAAGATATCACTAAAAGTCATAAAATTGTAACTTCCTGATCT
Organism: Macaca nemestrina; assembly: GCF_043159975.1. Lineage (NCBI taxonomy): Eukaryota > Metazoa > Chordata > Mammalia > Primates > Cercopithecidae > Macaca > Macaca nemestrina. Next base: position 185,879,803 of record NC_092126.1, on the reverse strand, counting down.
GCTTTTTCAGGTGGCTAAAAATAGTTTCAATTTTCATCATTAAAAACTGTAGATATATCTCAGGAATATGAGTATTGAAATAACATATATAAGTGCATGTCAGCATTTCAAAAGCAATGTGAGACATTTGAAGAGTTTCCTTAAGCAAATGCAAAGCAAATATTAATTTAAAATTTAAAGAGATCTTTTAAATATTTATGTACTCAAATTATAAATCTAGTAAAGATGGCACTTTATCTTATACTAGTTATTTATTAATAATGAGAGCTGTATTTTATTAGCACACTTTTCTTGTAAATTGTATGCACGTGATTATATTTGTGCTGAGGTGGAAGAGTGAAATTAATCTAAATAACACTCATTTTATATTCAGCAGTGGAAAAGAAGAAAATTGCACTTACCCACCAATAACTGTTTGTTTGTTTGTTTGTTTGTTTGTTTATTCATTTGGAAACTTTGTCGCCCGAGCTGGAGTGTAGTGATGTGATCATAGTTCACCATGACCTCAAACTCCTGAGCTCAAGATTCTCCCAACTCAGCTTCTTGAATAGCTGGACTACAGACATGCACCACCATGCCAGTTAATTTTTTATTTTTGTAGGGATAGGGTCTTACTGTGTTGCCCAGGCTCGTTTCAATCTCCTGGTCTCAAATGATCCTCCTGTTTCAGCCTCCCAAAATGCTGGGATTAGAGATGTGAGCCAACATGCCTGACCAACTGTTTTTAAGCCATAAAAATTATAGTAGAAACACACCTTAATTACATTTTTAAGAGAAAAATAGGTTAAACTTCATGCAGTAGAATGTAATTTACTACACCTGAGCCAACTTAATGCTAAATACTATTCTACAAATAATGTGACATCAGACATGCACATATATGAGAGCATGGTATGCTTAGAACCAAGCATATGGTATGGATGAGTGAACTTTTTTTTGTAAATTAGGAGTTTGAGCAGCAATATTCAATAGCATGAATATACCTCTTTAAACGTTGTATTAACTGATACCATGAAATTGTAATTTATAATTCTCATTCTTCTTTTGCATATGAAACTTGACATTGATCTTTTGATTGTACATAATTTAAAATTATACTTATATATAAAGAAATTCTATGTATTTTTCCTGAACTCCTCTATGGTCACTCCTATCTCTGTGTTTGGATCATTTATGAGATATTGGATTTACAGAACTGAATATTAAACCCTAAATTTATAATTCTCAACCATGCCCAATAACCAGAATCACCATCTTCGAGAGACTTTACCAGATAAATATGCAGACACACACATATGTATTCTGCAAAAACTTCCCTGGATTATTCTGATATACTCTAATGATACTTCATCAAGATGATGGCACTCTGTGACACCCTGACCCAAATAATAACTTTAAATTTAATTTTGAGTTTGTATAAATGTAGCACAGTAACTAGTATATATTACTTTCATGTAAACCTAAGCAGAAGTTATTTTTAACAAAGCAAATTCAGTAGTAACCTTTGTAAGCTAAAGCTATATTACATTCAGATTCATTTTTAGCTCTTAACATGTAATTTTGAAATCCAAACACCATGTTTCATAAATCCATATCTACTTATATTCTTCCTAGGTTTTTAGTGTATTAGAGATGACATTTTTAGTTTTCTTGTTATTGAAATTACTGATTTTACTCTTTGTGGCCTCTCTCAACTACAACTAAAAAGATAACTGTGCCTAGCTTAAGTTCAAAATATATGATGACTACAAGAGAAAGAGCTTTGAAGGCTTTTTTAAAGTTAAAATCTAATAAGATTTTCAACTGGGGAGACCACAAGAACCAAGACAATTTTCAATAAAAAGGAGATAGTTACTTATTTGTTTGGTGGTTATTTTTTAAAAAAAAAAGAGTGATTTCGTGTCTTCAAATTTTATAAATAATCCCAAACATTTCTTTTTCAAATTCAACATCATTTTAAAAAGTCATAGTGTAGTCACCTTTTTGATTTAGAAACATATAAAAACTGAAATTTAACTTTAAACTTAAGTTATAGGAGTAATCCTCCAAGGACTGTTTTCTGCGAAGTCGTTTATAAATCAATTGTTCAGAACTCAAAATGCATTTTTCCATAAATATTTCTTTTAAAGACATTGCTAAAGTCCCTAGGCAGATTTATAGAAGCCTCTTTAACACAGACTACAGCTGAAAGATGAAACATCCAATAGGAAAGAGGCCTGGAAGTCTCCTTCAAAATGTGGAAAGTGTGTTTTCCTTCCCTCTACATGACTTGCCCTGGGCAAAATTTTTAAGGCAATTTTTCTATGTCATCTGCCTATTTCTTCATGTCTTCCTTCCACATCCTCAAAGATAAAACTTTTATTATAAGAATTCACATGTGGTAGCACTTCTTCATCCCCTCTTGCCTGAGTTTAGGTCTTTTTCCACCTTATAAAATCACCCGTAACCTGGAGTCTCATCCCATCTTAATCTCAGTTTCCATTTTCTCATTGGCACAAATCTTAGCTGGATATAAGGTTAGATTGACTTATGCGAGTATGTGACTCACAAATACCATTCTAATTCCTCCAGATGATTTTTCATCTTTTCCTGCATTTGTAAACTCCACAAATATTTTAATAGAGGAATTTCAGAGAGCAAAACAAAAATAAGTGGAAACATGCAGATAATATGGGTGAGGATATTTTTGTGGCAAAGGACAATCTGAACCCCAGAAGTCAGATCCTCTGTGTTGTTCTGGCTCTTCAGAGACACCCATCTTTTGTCTCTCATGAACTCCGTGCATTTCTGACATCCAGTTTTTTTGAGAATGACCTCTAGCAACACAAAAACCAGAACAACAGGTTTAAAGTGTCCAGTGTTTGCGTACCTTGGTCTTTTATAAACCATCTAGTAAGGTAAATGTCCTGTGTAGCCATTTTATAACTCAAGTCAAAGGTTTGGAATTAATAATTTTACAAGGCTTCCACTTAGCCTCCTATTTTTGTCATTTTGTTTTGAAAGGCTAGTGTCATTTCTTATAATTCATAGTTCGTGAACCAAAAAGGCTTTTCATATACATATGAACCAAATTTCCATTACTTCATTTTTTTAGCTTAAATTGTCATTATCCAATAGTGTTTATTGAATCAGATTTGTGAGGAATCTGTGAAATTTGTTTATTGTAGGTACCCGTGACACCACATTGTGAAGTGTATCCTCTAAATGTTTATAGAATCAGTGACATGCAATTTTTGTTAATTCTCCTCAAGAATAGCAGCTTATCATCTACTGGTTATAGTGTCATCTGCCGTCATATTTAACCTTTTTAGGACACTGAATCACCAGAGTTATCTGCTTTAATAATGCACATTTTTCAGCAAGAAAGTTTGAGGGCAGTGATTTAAAACGGTCCATACATCTTTGACAGTTTCTAAGCTATTTGGTTGGTGGGCTTGACATCAGTGATTCTCCATTGAAGATCTAGAAAGAAATATAGCAGATATCTATATAAGATATTTAGTTCCCTTTTCCTCACTCTTCAGCAAAAATATAAAAATTTGGTAGTAGTCATAATCAGAGTCTCGCCCTCAAAAATAGGGCGGCTGCAAGTGTAGTCAACACTTCAGTACTTCTTGTTCATTCATGATCTTTGCAGAGAATCCACTACAGTAAATATGACTTTCCATTAAAAATACTTCTAGAAAATATCTTACCACATACTGAAAGTTTGAAAAGCTTCACTCCTTTAAGAGAAAAATAAATGAATTCAGTTTAGTTCAATTTAGTGAATATCTAGTAAATATCCACTGTGTTTCAGGCAAGGTGCTAGGCCCTGGGATTACAAGGGTGAACAAGATAAAGTATGCTCATTGTCCTCAAAATCATGTTCAATCCAGTGGGAGAGATGAACACATACATATTTGGTTTTAGCCGAGGTTTGAGATCTGTTTTAGAGACAAACCCAAGTTGGACTAAGTTTCTCTCTCTATCGCTCTCAAATCACCCTGTTTTGCTTCCCACATTGACTCCTAGCACCTAGAACTATAGTAACTGGCCCATATGATACTCAGGGAGTGTTGTTAGAAGGAATAAACTTGAGGATTCAGCAAGGACCTCCTGGAACAGATAATACGTGTCACAAAAAAACTCAGGTGACAAAGACTAGAATGACCTTCCTGGAAGAGGGAACTGTGTTAGTAAAGCACGTTAGATATAAAACAACATGTTGTAGGGGTGAATAGAGCACATACAAAAATAAAATAAAGCAGAATAAGGGTATGCAACTAAAGATACGAGCAAGGGTCAGGTCTTTGTATTCATGACTAAGACACTGCACTTTATTCTGTCATTGAAAATCATTGAAGTGTTTAAAGCAAGTCAAAGGGTAAGATTTGTGTTTTCACAGAAAACCTTGTTAGACAGTAATGTGATGCCTTCAGGACAGCCTGGCACTCAGATCCTATGTTTGTCCTAACCTCAGTCTAAGTACTTGAGCTCAGCCTAAGATGAATGGACACTGGGAGGCTTGAAGTGTATGTAGATACAGTCCATGACAACCATCGTAAAGAGCTGGGGTTACTGCACAGACAATGCAACATGTCATTTACTGTCAGATCTGGGGGATGCTGTGCTCTGGGGTCTGAGAGAGTCTGATGGAGCTCTGCAGCTTTTAGAAACAGCAGGCATTGTTATGTATAGCTTTCAGAAACCCCTTCCAATCAGGCTCACCCTCTCTGTCAGTTAGGATAAACTCCATGTTTCTCAGCAGTCAGGTTGAGAGAGCAAAAAAAAAGAGGATGAAGACAAACTGAATTCTAGCTACTAATCTCTGAGATGCAGTATATAAATATGCCATATTCACTCTCTTTCATTTGAATCTGCCTTCCTGGGAAGAGACCATATGTCATAAAAAAAAATTCATAGTTTCTTTTAGATTAATCTTCAGTAGGAAGCCCAAAAATATTAAATCTCAGTGCTCTCACATTTTTCTCCTCCCCTCATAAACAATTCAATTCAATTGGAATTAATATTTATCGAGTGCTAACACAATGCATGGCAATATAGTGGATGCTGTAAGAGAACTGCTACATAAAAGGGATAATACCCGTGTCCTACTTTAAGAAAACAGTCTGTTTTATATGAGACAATAGGAACAATATAGCAATAACAACCATTGCACCACAAGATAGGATCAAAAGTTATTTAATTCTGTCACCATTTATTAACCATCTACTATATTCAAGGAAACCAATATGTCCTAAACCAAACTTGAGAAGGCTATGTTGAGGAAGACCAGAAAAAAGGAATATAGATTTTGTTTGAATAAGAGAGTTGTGTCATTTGTAGAGAAACAGATTTGTGCTATACCTCATGTATGAATAAATGAGGCTATTCCTCTCAGCCAGACAGAGGTGAATAGATCCTCATTTGTTGATTTATCTGCAGTGTTTTTGTTTGTTTGCTTTTGGTTAAATGATCTTAGAGGTCTTTATACATTGCTTTATTTTGCCAAATTATGCTGCCCAAACTAGCCCAGCATTATGTAAAATTTGGTTTTTCCAAAAACTCCAATAGATAAGAATACAGGCTCTGTCATTGCTTGGATTTAAATCCGGACTCCACCACTTATTAGGTTATTAGATCTTTTTGTCCTTCAGTTTCACCATCTACAAGATGATCACTACATTTACATCACATCAATATTGAGAGACTGAAATAAAATAATACCTGTAAAAACCTTAGTCTGGGACTGGCTTATAGTGTTCAATGAATGTGAGCTATTTTTCTCCTACAGTAATGTGGAAGAAATTAAGATATGCATTCCCAAAAGCATATAGAACTAATTTTAGAGCTTTTTTTTTCATCAAGCCCACATTTTATAAACAGTAGATAGACCAGTGGATAGATGGGTGGATCGTGGATAAACAGATGATTGTAGTGATAGGGAGATAAAATAACACAGGTTGCGTCCCCTGGGAAGGGTTATAAAAGATGTGCATGCAGGAACTTTGTTGGGAGGGTCACAGGATCAGCTTCCTTATTCCTACAGCTTCCAGAGTTTGGGAAGCTGGTAGCCCTTACTTAACCAAATCCCTCTCTAGGGAATGCCCTTGGCTAAAGAAAGCTACCTCACCCAAGGCCATGACCCCTTTACACGAGCAGCCTGAATCCAGTGATTGATGTAGCAGGACAGGGGCCCAGTCTTTTTTTTCCTCAGTTTGAGCCAACTCTGAGGAGTTATCCAGAACATCCCATAAAATAGACAAAGGCCTTTGGGTGAAGGCACTGAACTGTAACCTGCTGCTGCCCAATCCTGCTTTCTTCTGCTCCTCAGAGGTATTGATGCTGAGAGTGTGTAATCAAAGATCATGATTTAATGAAACTCGTAAGATTTACTGCTTCACCAAGGGCATTCTTAAGAAACACTAGCTTTCCATCTTTCTATAAATGCCTGTGTCAGAGAAGAATATGAGAATACTAGTATAGTTTGGTTTGGTGCTACTGACTTTATTCCTGATGAGGCTCCTGCAGTTTTACCCATCAGAGTTTTGTACCATTTGTGCAAATATATCAACCTAATGAAAAAATGCAAAAACATGTACTTAGTGCTATTATGAAAATAATTTTAACCTCGTGGACCCCTGAGAATGTCTTGGCCAATGGATTAGAAGTAAATATCCTACATTTATAGTCCTATAAAAGAACATGAGGAAAGTAGTTTAGATCGTTTTAATACACCAAAATCTTGTTTTTTAAATGATACCACTTACCATTATTAGAACCATTATTACCATGATGATTGACATGAAAGCAGTTAATCTAAATCTTCAAATGTTAGTGACAAAAATATTTTAAGATTAATTTTAAAAATAACTTGCATAATTGCCAAAAAGTAGAAGTAATTCCATCAACTGATGAATATACAAAAGGAATAGAAATTATCCAGCAATAAAATGAATAAATTATTGAAACACACTATGGGTGGATGAACCTTAAAAACATACTAGGTAAAAGAAGACAGTCACAAAAGACCACATATTGTGTTATTCCATTCAAGAGATACCCAGAACAGGCAAATAGATAGAGCTAGAAAGTAGATTACTGGTTGCCCAGGGTGGTGGGGGGAGTTAGGGGAAGTGAGGACTTATTGCTGGTAAGGATGGGTCTTTTCAGAGGGGATGATGAAAAAGTTCTAGAATTGATTTTGGTGATAGCTGTACAACTCCATGAATAACATAAAAACTGAATTGTATACTTTAAAAGATACATTGTATGGTACATTAATTATATTTCAATAAAAGTATTAAAAAGCAAATTGGTGCTTTGTGACACACTCAACATAGATAGAACATTAAATTTCAGCCCGGTCTTAAGTAATTATTTCTCTTCATATTTGTAGGAGCATATATTGAGAAGTGATTTTTCAGAAAAGTGAGAAGGGAATTTTCTGACTCATTAAAATTGAAAAAAAAACACATAACAGTAATAACAAGGACGTATTAAATAGTAACTATTATTAAATTAAGCGAGGAGCTGTGTTGTCTGCTTTGTATGTGATTCTCCCTGCAATTCTGAGTTAGATAACTCTGTTCCCATCGTGTAGATAAGGAAACAGACTCTCGAGTTTTCAGGTGCCCCATTAACATTCCTTACTACTTTAAAATTCTACTTGACAAGAATTATGATAGGAGGCAACTCCATTTTTGAATAGGTAAAAGAGCCAACTTTTAAACTTCAGTGTACTTCATTCTAGGCCAAAAGAACTTATATTTTCAATTCCACTCAAAGGTTTCAAGATTCCTAATAGAAGAGTGGTAGTTAGTGTACATGATAGAAGAGGCAGATTTCATCTAATAGTGTACTGTCTAAGAAGATGGATTCGAAACATAAAGAGCTAATAACACCAAAGATTTTCTTTGCTAGGTCATCCTTTATACATTAATTATACAGAAGCACCTGCTTAAATGGATATTCTTGCTGTAAGAGTGTTTTTTTAAGAGAGGACTTTTTGCCCTTACTCTGCACTTGAGTTGGGAGATATTATCAGAGAGCTATCAGACAGGTAAGTTGATACAGCAAGAGAAAGTTTATTTCATTTGTAGTATAAGCTTATTCATTTACCTGAACAATGAATCATCATTGTATAGGAGACTGTGTCACCATGACAGCTAGGGTCAGATCGTCTCTGTCCTGAAGCTGCACTATGGTTTGAAATTAGATATGTATTCATAAAAACTGCTTTAACTTTTAAAGTTTTTAAGTTTCTCTTATTTGTGCTTCTAATGTATAGCATAAAGTAATATAGCCCTACAATCTCCTGCTATTCATTTTTAATATCATTCACAAATAAATGTTGCCTGATGTATAAAAAAATAATTTTTCATATTTCTCTATAACTCCATTAAAGACAGCAATCTCCAAATAACTAGGTAGAATAGTATGCATTATTTTTAAAACTTAAAATATTTTTATTTTTATTTCCTCTAATTTCAAGGGTACTGTTTGTATACTATTTGTATCTGGTCTTGTTGGTGCATACATTTTGCTCAGATAACAATTGGATATTTTTTAACTCTTTAAAATAAAAACATTATTTTAAAGTTAAGGCAGAGGGAATAAGATGGGATCGATTACTTTGATGGGATTGATACTAACACCATGCCTGACTCATTCTCCACATTATTTAATCTAATCCTTCCAACCAGGAGCTAAAACAGTCTCATTTTTCTGCCAGTTGCCAACAACTTTTCTATTTTCCCTATAAAATGGAAAAATCTATTTATTTTCTGTTTGCTTGTGCTTTTTTCATTCTTCTGCTGCTTTCCTATACTTGCTTCTTGTTTATACCATCACTTTTTTTTCCTGAGTCACCTGGCCTGACTACTGTTTTTCACAGTATCTCCATTTATCATACGGGTTTTATACAGTCCTTGGTTTTGCTGCCCTTCTACCCAGCTGTACAGCTGGTTCAAAGCTCACAACTATGGAAAGTGGATTCTATTTGTTTGGTAGCCTTTTTTTGGCAGCCTTTGCTCTTACTTTATTTTACTTTAGTTCTCTCCTATTACCGAAGTTTTTGAAATCACTTTGTTCTGAGAGTTAATTTGGTTGATTTCCTTCTGTCCTTTGTTTAGTTGTCCTTCATTACTTCCAGTTAGATTTTCCCGTTTCTTTAAATGTCAAACAAATTCTTACTTTTCCTTATGAACATAGTCATTGATCACCAAACTTGATGCTTATCTTCATTTGATCCAATAAAATACATGTAAGGATCTTATTTAATACACACACGCACACACTGCATTAAAAATAAGTCAATTTAAACAATTGTGATTCTCTTGCAGAAGCATGATGGCCACTTCACAGTCATCCAGTTGGTCGGAATGCTCCGAGGCATTGCGTCCGGCATGAAGTATCTTTCTGATATGGGTTATGTTCATCGAGACCTAGCAGCTCGGAATATATTGGTCAATAGCAACTTAGTTTGCAAAGTTTCTGATTTTGGTCTCTCCAGAGTGCTGGAAGATGATCCAGAAGCTGCTTATACGACAACTGTAAGTTTATATGCCCTTTCTTAATATAGTTTGTTTACTTTTATTGTTTTTAATGTTATTAGAGTAATTCTGTTTCTGCCTTCCTAATTTTCTGTGTATTTATTACTTTGCTAATTTGACATCGTTATGTAATTGAGAAGTATTTGCTTTGGGTGTCTAGGTTATAACAACAACAACAAAAAAGAAAACAAAGACTTTTCATACTTGACTGTTTTCTTTCTTTCGTCGTACTGGGACTTTAACATCATGCTTAATGTCCATGTCATGACTGGATGTATAACATGGGCTGAAGTATCTTTGATGATTTAATAATTTTCTTTAAATAGAGTTCTGTGTATCTAAAATGTATAATTAATTACTAACTCAGTAATAGTGAGGAACCAGTGACTATGAAATGACTTTTTTTCCAAATGTTTTTGAATGATCTGATCATACTTAGAATGAACAATATGGGTTTCTTTGGAGATATATAAGTACACTCTAAACCTTTTCCTAAATGATGCTTGGAGAAAATGTGAGCAGAAATGCAAGTTTAAAACTTTAGAACCAAACTGTCATCCACAAATTGTATCACTTCAATTTGTCCTATGAATAGTGTAAATATTTCTGACTGCCCTAAATCAAGTCATTTCATTGATCTCGTTGGTTATTGTTTTGCGGAATTTGGTCTCAAAGTCTTTGTTGTGCTATCTTCAAGCTACTAATTTGTAAAGTTATATTTGGTTATTTTTTAAACAAACCTTCACCATTAACTCATTTGGCAGTCAGTTTCAATGAAAAAGAAGTCATTAAAGCTACTCAAAACATTTTTATTATATTCTCATTTTCTCACTTTATACATTATTTTAAAAGATGCAGCTTCATTATTGAGTTCCTTTTTATTTCATGCTCTATGAGTTGTTTTGAAACTTTGCTGTATTCAGTTACTCCAGAATAAAATGCAACTTTAATATTGTGAATGGAATATTTTATGCATTACTATATTTGCTTTGTAGAAATGTTCTCTATTAATTTACCAATGATATTTTTCAGTTTCTTCAACAAAGAAATATAGTTCTAAGGAAAATAAATTAATTTCTCATTGTCTGATATATAAGGTAGCCGTGTAGCACTATCTATTGATCTTTTAATTTGACCAAAAAGCTTCATAAAAATAAGTCTATCAGTTCTGAAAACAGTTTGTTCAGTTTAGAAAAAGCAGTATATTCAACTCCATTTTTAAATTGGGAAATATCATAATTATTTTCACTTCTCTCAAGGTCTTTATTTTCATTTATCTTTACAAATTTATAACTTAAAACAAATTTTGAAGTTATAGAACAATGAATATAAAATTTTTCCATTAAGCACATCATTTCCAATGCTGAAGAATAATGTTTAAAAGTATTATATAAATATTCAAAATGTAATATTTATAAAAATTGCAACAAATACAGTCTACTAAAAAATAAAATAATGGGAAATTACTAGACTCTTTGTGGCAGTAAGCCTATATAGATAGACTTGAAATTTAATAAAATAATTTTTTAACTGCTTTTTAAAATGGTAAGCTTATAACTAAATGTAAGATACTGATGAAATGCAGATTACTGAAATTTTTATGCATATGTAAGTTTTGTTGCATCAAATCTAACAGCCAGACTCTGTCTTAGGTGATTATAAAGACTAAGAGGCCTAGGACAGTGCTGTTTAAAATTAAGATTGGACCCCAGACTTAAATAGCAGATTTGGTAACCAGAATATTAACACTCTAAATCTATCTTTGAAAAGCTGTAAATTATGTCTTGATTAAGAAATAAGTCTCTGAATTTAGAAGGTATCAATTAAATGGCAAATAATATAATCAAGTTTTTTTTTTTAAGTCTCAGAACTACTTACTGTTCAGAGGTTTGACTTTATAATGAACACGGGCATTCAGCACTTAAAATAGTAAAGCTCTTGCCTTTAAAGACTTTATACTTTGGGCCGGGCGCGGTGGCTCAAGCCTGTAGTCCCAGCTACTCAGGAGGCTGAGGCAGGAGAATGGCGGGAACCCGGGAGGCGGAGCTTGCAGTGAGCCGAGATCGCGCCACTGCACTCCAGCCTGGGCAACAGCGTGAGACTCCGTCTCAAAAAAAAAAAAAAAAAAAAAAAAAAAAAAAAAAAAAAAAGACTTTATACTTTGATAGGGTAGAAGGCTCATGCTGCCTTGCAATTCAATACATTAAGTGTTGTCATGGGAGACTTAAAAAGAAGTATAGAAGTACCAAAAAGCAGAGTTTGAAGAAGGCTTCACAAAAGGTCAAAATTTGAACCAAATCTTAGGAGAATTTATTAGGCTGACAAGTGGAGGAAAGGTAGTCCAGATGGGGAAAGAAGAAAGAGAAAAGACATGGAAATGCAAAAAAGTGAATGGGCATATCGATGAAAATTTGGGGCCATGGGCAATGGAGGTGCCAATTTTCCTGGAATAATTGTAACGGTACCTGAGTGGCACTCCAAGAAATTTGAAGGTTTTGGTATAGCAACTAGGAGACAGACACTGATTTATTTAAACAGGAAATAACAAATATAGATGCATGTCTTACAAGATATTATTGGGGCCGGGCGTGGTGGCTCGCACCTGTTATCCCAGCACTTTGGGAAGCCGAGGTGGGCGGATCACCTGAGGTCAGAAGCTAGAGACCAGCCTGACCAATATGGAGAAACCCCATCTCTACTAAAAATACAAAAAAAAAAAAAAAATTAGCCAGGTGTGGTGGTGCACGCCTGTAATCCCAGCTACTTGGGAGGCTGAAGCAGGAGAATCGCTTGAACTTGGGAGGCGGAGGTTGCAGTGAACCGAGATCATGCCATTGAACTACAGCCTGGGCAACAAGAGTGAAACTCCATGTCAAAAAAAAAAGATATTATTGACAACAGTGCGAAGAAAGGAAGGAGAGTTTGAAGGACGGGAGGACTAGCAGCAAACAGACCAGTTAGGCATTACTGCAAAAAACCAGAATGGTCATATGGCTTTAATTAAGGCAATGACAGTTGGAATAAAGAGGAGGGAAGAGAAATAACATAAATTAACATATGTTGTACATTATATGTTCATTTTGATTCAATAACTAATTGGATATGAATTGTAAGGAAGAAGGAGGATTTAAAGATGGCACTAACATTTCCAGATTAAACAACTGGTTAAATGGAGATGCTGTTAATCAAGACAGAGAATCCCTATTAGAGATGACCTGGCTAATGGTATTAGATTACAAAGCAAAAGTATAACAGAAGATATTCTATTATAACAAAATTATAATAGACAGATATTCTGTCTCAAAGGCGAGATAATGCCAAATGATCATTGGCATTCTGTCAAAACTTTGTTTATAAATTTTAGAGCTTTCTCTGATAGTACTTAGTCCCCAAACACTTTTCACATTTCTTCTGAAAAAGAATGAGATAGTTAGAACCCCACCTAGTGAAGATACATGTCAATTCCAGCAAACCCTGCATAATAAAATACAGAGGAAGAATGGTCATTTATATGAAAATGATTCTTTGTTTTATAAAAACATCTGCATGAAAATAATTTTAAAGCAAAAACTCCCTTGATACATACATATTTTTATGTATAATTCAGGTTTTTTAAGTTGTATCTATATATAACTTTCGTTGAACGTTTATTTTACCTTAGATGATTTTGACTTTTCTCTTGCTGTGTAACTATAATTGTTATTTGCTCACTATTTGTAAACTTTTTTTTTTTTTTTTTTTTTTTTGAGATGGAGTCTCTCTCTGTCGCCCAGGCTGAAGTGCAGTGGCGCGATCTCGGCTCACTGCAAGCTCCATCTCCCGGGTTCACGCCATTCTCCTGCCTCAGCCTCCCGAGTAGCTGGGACTACAGGCGCCCGCCACCTCGCCCGGCTAATTTTTTTGTATTTTTTTAGTAGAGACGGGGTTTCACCATGTTAGCCGGGATGGTCTCGATCTCCTGATCTCGGGATCCGCCCGTCTCGGCCTCCGTAAATGTTTTTATAATCTGTGTCAGGAAGGATTTGGAGGAAAGAGAGGCTAGGAGGGCTTATAAACAGGAAGACGTGATGGATAAAGGTTGGGTTTTGTGGAGCCGTTGTCGGGGTGAGGTTTGTAATCTTCAAGAAAAAAATATCTTTAGAACAGTATGCTACATGGAAGCTATCCTTTTCTAATCCAAACAGGGGCAGAATAGACATTTTCCATTCAAATGACTGCCAATTTAGAGACCCACAAATCACAACAAAGAGCCATCAGAACTGGTTAAAGAAGACCATCAGGGAGGATTGGGTGAGCAGTGCGAGCCCAGCTCTGGGCATGGTACTGAACTGGTCCTCATGTGGGAGAGAAGCAGAAGGGCGGTGGGATCCAGAGTAGCCAGACCAGAAAGCAATGTGACAAGAGAGATTACCCTCCAACAGTGAGTCTTTCAGAGCCCCATTTAAAAATCATACACATGTAATATATAAGACAGTATTAGCCACATTTCAAAATACAGTGAAGTAAATAAAGATGAGATTTACACCTAAATATAAGTAGAAATTCTAATATTTTCTTTTTCAACTTGAGTGTTCTGCGTGCCGTGCTCTAGGTCTAAGACATATTCATTCACTGTGTACTTTACACAGTTTATTATGGAGCTACCATATTTCAGGCACTATTCTTTGGAGGGCCAGTTGTGAAACAACTTCGCTAATTATTAGTCCCAAAAAAGGACTCCCATTCCATGAGGAAAATAGCAAAGATCATCACTGTGCCAACCACCGGAAATGGGAGTCCATATATACATATGCCCACTGCATCCTGGGCTACTGTGTAGGTCCACCATGCACTGGTTACCTATTTGCCTAAATCCAGTGAAAGAAAACATGTTCACAAGTTATGTGAAATGGATTTCTTTCTTATAGATAATTAACAAGGGACAGACGTCTTGGATCCATTGTGTGTGGGTCCCCCGAGGCTGAAGACAGCTGAACAGGAAAGATGTAGTCTTGATGCGAATGCCCCACTTTCACAGCTGAGGGACCCTGAAAGGCAGCCCATCCTGGATTATATACCTCAGGGGACACATGACATACTGGGCAAAGCTGTAAAGGGCATCCTGCTCCCAGGGAAGAGAGGAACAAAACTCAGGCTGTCCCATGCAGTTCCTTCCCAACTCAAGCTATTCAGTTTCCTAAGAGGGACAGGTTTCAGGCTGTTCCTCCCTATCTGAGGATATTGCATTCCCAGCACATTCTACTGTTATTCTTCACAAGCAAGAAAGCAAAGAGAGCTGGGTTGGTCCAAGACCACTCAAAGAACTCTACTGCACCACTAACCAAAAATAAAGGGATTATTGAGAACAGATAAATGGCTACACAAGGATAAGACCAAGAGTAACCAAATAAGGCATATAATAAAACTCGTATATTGTCCAAGAGTGGACAGTGCAGCATAAAAGGCAACAAGAGTTTAGCAGAAGATTTTTCTGGTATAGCGTGTAAGCCCTGAATTAAAATACATCAGGTATCAAGTCTTTTCAAAGGAACTTTAAAATCTGATAATGGCATGAAAACCAAGAAATGTGTATTGTGGGCCATGATAGAAGGAAATAAATGCACAAAACTCAGATTTAGATGTGAACTGAGGCCTTGTTTTTACATGCCAATTCTATAATGAGATTACAAAGCACTTATGAGAGATTAGTGAATGATTAGGGTCCATACCTAACAATAGATATATAATTAGTGTTATGTGGCTAAATTAATTTGCATAAAAGTTACTGATAGTTCACATTGTGTCTCCATTTGATTATATGGTCTCCTGTCTGGTTATAATTTAGGTGCTAAGAAATCGCTGCCTTTTCTGAGTTTGACACACATTCACATGGACAACTGTTTTATAACCAGTTCCAGAGGAGGGACTCTCTCATTTGAATATTGCTAGGCAACCCAGTCTTAAACTTACATTGAAAATGCTAAGCCTCTTTGCTCTCAATTATGGAAATGAGGTCCTATTTACCTAAAAAGAACATTAAAAGATATATTATGGTGCACATTCATCCATTTTAAGACATAAGTTTCATTTAAAATATAATGGCAGTTAATGTTCAGATTTAAAAGAAAAATTCTCATGAGTAAACTTATATTTTGAAGATCAAAGCAAAATGGAAGAATCATTTATTGCAATACTTTTTAAAAATTTTATGAGTCCTTGATTTTAACTTTCAATTGCATCGATTTTGTGTTATCCATGGCAAATTTTGGTTTTGTTTCTTTGACAGCAGCAATTCAGTGGAAGTACTTTCTTTGTTGAAATACAGAGCCTCATTACTGACAATATATAATCTGCATAATTACAGTTCTGTTAGCATCTTAATTCTGTTTACTTTGCATTCATAGGACCTCTTCCAAGTTCTAACACTTAGCCTCTGTTATTCTCCATAAATTCTGAGAAAAGTCAAATTTTCCATCCGTCTAAGAAGACATTAGCCTATACCCAACATGGAGATAATTATAAAAAATAATGAAGCAGCATGAGGGGAAGGTATTTAATGTGTGTTTTAAAGTTGGGAGAGATTCACCTTCACCTAATTTAGGTGTTTGTGAATTGGCTTGACTTTTTGAAGTTAATTTTTAAGCCTTCAACATGTCCAACTTTAAGAATAAATATTTTAACACAAGTGAGATCTGCCTTTAAGTACTTTCATTAACACGGGTAAATGAGATTTGTCTGGAGATTATGCTTAACCTTTTAGTAAAACATACTCAGAACTTTCACTCACTTTGTCTCTTAAAGGGTTGGTATAAAAAGTTTGCAGCAAGAAAAAAAATGAAAAGTTTCAATTTCAATTATATAATAACCAATGCACTGAATAAAAGGACTCACACTGGAAAATGTTACTGATTTCTTGGATTCTGAAGAATAAAACTTCATCCATTGAAATTCTACCACAGGATTCTCTGTCATCAAGTCACTGGTGGTGGGGCTGACACTGTGCGAAGATGCAATACGTGGTAAAATGCATTTTACACTAACTCTACCCTAGTTCAACTGGGTCTCAGCTGAAAAATTACTTGCACCCAATTTTTCTCTAAGGCTTGACCAAGCTAAAAATGGAGGGGATTTGACTGCTTTAGGCACAAAACAGGCACTTAGGTAGAAAATCATGAAACCAAATGTGTTAGTCTGTTTTCGCGCTGCTAATAAAGACATATCTGAGACTGGGTGATTTATAAAGGACAGAGGTTTAATTGACTCACAGTTCCATATGGCTGGTGAGGCCTCACTATCATGGCAGAAGTGAAGGAGAAGCAAAGTCACGTCTTACATGGTGACAGGCAAGAGAGAACATTTGTAGGGGAACTCCCAGTTATAAAATCATCAGATCTCGTGATGGTCACTACCATGACAACAGTATGGGGGAAACCACCCCATGATTAAATTATCTGCATCTGGCCCTGCCCTTGACACGTGAGGATTATTACAACTCAAGGTGAGATTTGGGTGGGGACACAGCAAAACCAAATAACCTACTAACACAGCATATAGCAGCATAAATAGAATATAAGAACAAGTTCCTTCAGAGAATTCACTGGGAAGTTCAAAGAAAGGAAATGGCCCTTTTTTTTAGGCAAACCTAAATTCAACCACATAAGAATAAAGAAAAGTGAGAAAAATAGCAGCATTATCAGAATGCTATGATGTGAAGATTTAAATAACTTATTGTTCAGTAAAAAAGGTGGTAAGGAAATAAACCTTGGAAAAGTGAAAAACATTAAAATCCAGGCTAGATAAACCAAATTCATCTATTAAGAAAGGAGCTATGCCACTTGGGAAAAACAACAAAATGACTATTCACAAAAAAAATAGTTCTATGATAGATACTATGCTAGTAGTCAATCAAAACCAGTCAAACGTATTCACCATTATAATTCGCTGATGAGGAAGAAATCGATGTGCCAATACTAGGTTTCCTAAACTCACAGGAGAACAGTGCTCTTGATCCAGCAAATGTCTGAAAGATTAATTCATGAAGAGAAAATCTGACGGTTTTGATACACCTTTTTCAATATAAACTTTTTGTAAAGGATATTCTAATTATCTAATACAAAAGATATATTCTTAAAAATTAGTAGTCTCTACATCTTGAGCCCATTTGTCAGAAAGCAAATTCATCACAATGGAGATGAAAAAGAAACATACGTAACAAACGAGACAGAATATGTGCTAAATGCATGGTAAGAGTCTTCTCCGATAACTGTTTGAGGTGTGAACACCATAAACATCAGCTTGGATCATAGGCATAGAGACCCAAAATCTTAATGGTACTTGTCTGGGATGATAGTTTCAGAAGGACACGGAACTTTTATGAAATACACTTCTTAGGTGAACTGACAATGGTAGATGTTAAGCATATGATGGAAAATGGGAATTAATACAATACCAAAGGAAATTACTGCATAAAGAATTACCTCCTGAGAAGCCCTCATCTATGAAGCTTAGGAAACAACAGTTGGTGATCATTACAGAGCGATTTTTAGTAAAAACAAATGAAAAAGATTTTGAGATTATCATACACAAAGGAGAAAATGACTGATAAAATGTGAGCTTCATCAAAAACTTTGAAAATAGATCCATCTGGCTCAGTCATATATACTATTAAGAGGGCAAGTCAGGCTTTGAGAAAACCTCTATATTTTATTTGTACAAAGCACGTACAAAAAAAACCCTAAAAAACAAAAACAAGAAGTCCTTCTTAAATGTAATAAGCCTTTTGTCTCTTCAATGTGTATTTTAAAGAGAAGACTCTACTCGGGAGGCTGAGGCAGGAGAATTGCTTGAACCTGGGAAGCAGAGGTTGCGGTGAGCCGAAATTGTGTCACTGCATTCCAGCCTGGGCAACACAAAGAGACTCCATCTCAAAAAAAAAGAAGCGGACTCTAAGACATAGACCTGGGAAGTCATTATTTAACACAAGAGAATGCTGAGAAACTCCAACTTTCTTTTCAGCACTCAAGATTTGGTGTGTCACTTACAAGGGGTTGTTTTGTTTCGATTTTGTCCTAAGATAACATTTCCTATAGATTTGTGATGAGCAAGAAATTTTATCTATTACATTTTTTAAAGCTTCTCAACACCTACAGTAATATACTACTTAATGACTTCTTTATTAATTGCTGATAATAAAACCAATAAGAAATAGATAGAAAGAAAGAGATTGAAATTATAAGAACATTGTCATTAGTAAAATTACATTCATTTCTTCTCTGATATCATTGTTAATCACAACCCACCAATCTGTAAACCTAAAACAATCTTTAACATATCGCAAAAGAAATGAAAAATCTGCCATAGAAAGAAGTAAATGTAGCAAATGTTAAAGCACTTACAATGATGGGTTAGGACATTCCCAAGCAGACAAGAAAATTCACAGAGGGGAAAAGTCTCTAAAAGCATATTTAACACAAAAGAAGAGCCTTGATAAGATCCAAGAAAAATGATTTATTAAATCATAGAATACATAATATTTTAATACTTATAAATATCTGCAATGCATCTAGTCCTAAATGCTAATCAGTGAGGAATAATCAAATGCCAGTCACAATTCTCAAGATATTTTCTGTACAATTTGATGAATAAGAATCTCATGAAATGCCAAGTGCTGTTTGTTCATGTGTTAGCAACATTTAGCATTGTCTAATTGAGTAACTCTCCCTGTTCCCATGATTCTAGAACAAACCCAGACTAAATTGATTTACTGAGAAAGATCAATCAGCACATGTCCAGCAAGCAGAGTGTACAATGTCATTGCCCCATCTTGCTTGTACAGAAAAAAAGACAAAGTAAAACTGTATACAAACATGCTGACTTTTTTTTTTTTTTTTGTAACTTTTTTTTAGGTTCAGAGGGTACATGTGCAGGTTTGTTACATGGGTAAATTGTGTGTCACTAAAGTTTTGTGTATGAATGATCCCATCACCCAGGTAGTAAGCATAGAACCCAATAGGTAGTTTTCAACCCTCACCTCACCCCCGTCTAGTAGTCCCCAGTGTCTATTCTTCCTTTCTTTATGTCCATGCATACTCAATGTTTTGCTCCCACTTAAAAGAACATAGCTTCTGACGTTAAACCTAGAGTTTCAAAGGTACCAACACAGGAAATAAAGTTATAACTGATGTTTAATTGCTAGTTTCATCTCTGATGTGAAAAGAATGCTTTTTTCCTTCAACAATAAATAGCTAAAAAGAAAAACGTGATAAATACCGGACAAACCACATGAAATCTTTATGGGAAAGTTTACTTATTCCCAGAGTTAAAAACTTCACATCAATGGCAAATAAAGTGAAAATATTACCGGTTATTTATGCTGTTTGCAACAGACACTATTGGCTGCCCATTCAACCTCTCTTGTTATTTCTTCCTGGCAAATGAAATCTTGACATTTGGATGTTTGCAATGAGCTCAGATCCAAGAAATAAATCAGGATTTATATGTCAGTTATAGTTATACCACTATCCTTAGACACTTAAGTTTTACACTTTGACCGATCACTTAAATATAATAGAAGTGAGATGAGGAATTTCTGGGAAAATTTCTAGTTGAAATCTATCAAAAATAGGTTTGAGTGGGGAGCTTTCTAGTACTGGCCCTTTCACTTTCTTTATTGCTTTGAATATGGTTTTGGGAGGACATAATGCTTGGAGCTGTGACAGCCCTCTTGCAGACATGAGGCAACAAGCCTAAGGAGTTAAACCCAATGCTGAGGATGGCCAACTAGGAAGATCTGAAGAGCCTGGGTCTCAGATGAAATTGCTGAATTTCTGCATCAAAACAAACAACTTACTCTTGTTTTTTATTCGTAATTTAATTAAATGTTTTATTTGCTTAAGCCCCTGAGTATTGGGTATTATGACTCTATGACTTGTATCTGAAGACATTCTACCTGATAATAGTAATCAACAACTATGAAAACTTCCATATTAATAGATAACAGAAATAGAAAAATAATAAAATGAGGAGTTTAAGTAATGTATCCCAACAATCACACAAACTAACTAGGTATAAGGATACTATAAACATAGTTAGTTTGGGGGTCCAATAATCACAATTTATTCATTTTACAGATATTCTTAATATTATTAGTCACTAAGTTAGGCAGTGGGGATAAAAGTGCTGTGAGGTGATAAATATGTTACCTAGCTTGATTGTGGTTATGATTTCACAATGTGTATTAAAAACATCAAATTTTATACCATATATATATAATTTTTGTCAATTATATTCAATAAAGCTGAAAAAAGTGCTGGGGAGAAAACTTTAAATGATCATGCTATTGTGTATGTAATTATAATCTGAGATTCTATACAACAAATGTGTGAATACCTACTGTTTTGGTAGGTACTATTCTGGTCACTGGACATATTCCAGTAAATAAGCTTTCTTTATACAGTTTACAGTCTTGAGGATGGCAGAAATAAAAAATACTTTTTAGAAGTTTTTTAAAAAGATAATCTCAGATAGTGATAAATATTGGATATATAACAAAAGATAAAAGTGAGTAGCTACCTTGAAAAACATGGCCAGGAAATATTTCTTTAATAAGGTTGTCACCTTTGAAATAAGACGTGAAAATTGTAAGGGTACCAGCCAGGAAAAGATTTGAAGTCAGAATATTCAAAGATGAGAGAAAAACAAATACAGCTCCTAAGATGGGAACAAGCTTGGCATATTTTAAAACTAGGAATAAAGCCAGGATGGTTGACACTCTGAGAGGTAGGAGAGAATGTTAAGGAAACAAGGACAGAAGAGCCAGATGCTGTAGGAACTCAAAGGTTGTGGAAAGGAGTAGAAATTATATTCTATCTACAAAAGGAAGCCACTGGAAAATTTTAAGCAGAGGGCGACATATGATTTGTGTTCTAAAGAGCTCACTCTGGCTGTACGTTGAGAATGATTTAGAGAGGGGAGGGGAGAGAGATAGCAAAGAGATCTATTTGCACAACCCTAGACAGGAAATGATGGTGCCTTGGTGTATGCTGGTAAAGAAAAAAATGAAGAGTGGTGAAGATACTTGGGAAATCCCGTGGCAATAGATCTGCTTGGGGAATACACATATGTATATATATATATTTTGTGTGTGTGTACATTTTGAGTTTTTCTTTTTGTTTTTCTAGATGAGGAAATTGAGGCCCAAAGAAATGATTTACACAAGTCACACAGCTATTCCATGGGAGACTATGTCCATTAGCCATTGCAGTAACAATGTTTGGGGAAAGTGCCTGTCGCACAATCAAATCCTCCTTCTTCCCCAGTAGTTTCCACTACAAATTCTCTTCTGTCATATGCAAACTCCCTTCAGTGTCTCACCTCTGAGACTCTTGGAGAAAGCAATGGATATCAGCAGTTGAAAGTCTTTGAAGGTTGGGGAAAAAAGAGAACGATCTCTTAGTCTTTGGTGATAGATGTTACAAATGCAAACATATCTCAAAATGGTTTTTTTTTTTTTTTCTTACCAACCTTTTCAAATTATTCTACAGTGAATATTGTACTTTTATGGTAAAGGAAAGAAAACAGTATATGTTATAAAACTATAGAAAGAAAGAGCTCCTGGCAGAGTTCCAAGATAGCCTTCTGTTTGGTATATTTAAAATGTCTTCTCTCTGGTATTAGTCAGTCACTAAATAACATGTTCGTTTGTTTTAATGCTACTTCTTTAATCAAAAAGATGGCTGGAGGTCACTTCACTAGGCAACATTTATTTTTAAATGAAAGATAAAGAGATTAAGGAAATGAATATTACTACTACTGATTTTTTAAATGGAATTCTGGGCAATATACCAAGAAACCTCAGATTCTTCCCCAGAGTTTCAAATCCAATACCTACTCCTCAATGTCACCATAGGGCCTACCATAAGCCCCAGAATCATCAACTTTTTCAAACCTATAAGTAATGATTAGGAGATCTGAAGCTAGAGAAAATGCTACAGAATCTTCAAGTGTGTTTTTTAAAGATAAAAAATGTTAAATATTGTAAAAATGTATCCATATCCTTATTAAGAAATAAATGCCTTTTTTTTTTTTTTTCATTTACTGTATTTTCCCACCTGGCTATCTGTTGGTTGGTTTGTGCTAGCTAGTTACTGATCAGGCTTATATAGGTCAAACCTTTGCAGTCATGATTTATTGCAGGAAAGCAAAGAAAGCCACTGAAAAGATGACTGCACAGAGCTTTCCTCAAACTCTCCCTTGGGCCTCTCTGTCTCTTCAAGGAACAGCTCTGGATGCATCTACGATCCATCAGTATTTTCATTTATTCACATCATTCCCTGTTCCCATTAATATAAACACACACAGTTTCGCTGTACCTAGTTCTGCTTCTTTAAACTTGTAATAAGAACAGGGTATTATCATATGAAGCATACACATTACTCAGTTGTTTAACCATCCTCTTAATCAGTGTATTATATGTGTCACAAAAAAGCAGCTGCTAAATGAATTATACATAAAGGTGATGCTTTCTAGATTACTCCTGCCTGTATATATTGCATAATTTAGGTCTTGGTCCTTAATTTTCTTTTTATGGAAGCTGAATCATTACCTTGTTCTTTTAGTAGTCCAAATGTTTGTTTTTCATGTATGCTATATAAGTAAACTTTTTAAGAGAAGTCAACATTTTAAATTTGTGTTTATAGCATGTATTTTTCTAAAGGCTCTTTTTTTTTTTTTAGGAAAATTTTCAGGCTGTGTTTCTTAGTTAAGATGAAACTATGTTTACTTTTAAAAATAACTGCCACTAAAGGAAAAGCATAAATTTGATAGAATCAAGTTGTTTTCTTACATAAAGTAAAAACTAACAAAAAAGTCAAGGAATAAACTATTATACCCTCATCTCCACCCTACCCTCTATAGGTTCCATAGTCAAGGCATTTCAGTAGCCCAATATGGATATGGAGTCATTAAGAAATGGAAATATTGCAGACATAATATGGTAGAGAAAACAGTAGGTTATAAACTTGGAGCTGTGACTTTAATCTCAGCTTAGCCATAATTCAGTGAACAGACATGGATCATTAATTTGAAATCCTTGTACCTCGGTTTCCACATCTTGAACAGAATTAATAAAACTGACCGCTCTATTTTACAGAACGTTATAAGAACCAACAGGATAATAAATAAGCTAAATCATAGATCCTTAGCCACTATTGGGACTAACAGCATGGGAGTCACCAGAGACACTTATTGAAAAATGCAGATTTCCAGTTTCAGCCCCTGAAATTCATTTTTATTCAGTATGTCTGAGGGAAGCATAGCAAGAATTTCCAATCTGGAAATTCAGATTTTTAATAAACACCCAGGTGATTGTGAAACAAGTTATCTAAGGGTTCCATCTTGATTAACTGCCCTGCTGCAATCTAGACACATATCCAATTATTTCCTCCTCCAGCCTTACACATCATTAGATAGGACAGAAGTCACAGAGAATTGTCAATACAGTGGAAAAGGGGAGGAAATAGGAAGGAAAGGGAGTAAACAATGGGAAGTTAGAGCTGTTCTGGTTACACTAAGCATACTACACAACATAAATTAATAATTTCCCTGACATTATTCTTAGCATTACGCTATTCTATCTCACCCACACACTTTTAGTTTCTAACGTAAGATAGTTTTTCATGTAAAACATGCTTTATAATGAAGAGTGAGATTATGAGCGCTGATTTATTTCTCTGGTGTTCTTTTTTGCTGAATTTAGTATTTTCCCTTTTGCTACCTTTTTCTTGCATTTTCTTCTCTTTAATATATCTATGACAATTATTTTTCTCCAATATAGACAAGTGTAAAAATGTATGTCCCTTCCATGGCACTTACTGAAGACCTTAAAATTTTGTGAAAATACCTTTAAACTATGATATAACTGTAACCAATGGCCAGAACATAAACAACTTTTCTTAGACAGTAATGTCATTCAGTTGCCTCAGGTGCTTAATTTTATTTCAGAGTCTTAAAACAATTATGTATTATTTCAGATTATGCCATCGAAACTTTAATATCTCTAAAGTCATTGGTGTTTTAAGGCACTTGGAAATGATTAGGTTTTGCTTGAACTCCAATATACCTTATGGGAAATAGAAGAAAGTGTTGGAATTGCAGTTTCAAGAGTTTTGACCTAGAATAGAATAGCCCCCTTGTTCGAAGGTGAAATTCATATTCCACATTCAACATTAGAAACTACGGTAGTCTCCAGATCACTTTATTAAAACTGCACAGGCGGAGGGGGAAAAAAAGACATAAAAGCATGATAAAACAACACCTTTGTAAAATCATCATCAAACCATGCTACCAAAGGGTCATGATACATTTGTATACGTATGCCCTCTTGTGGTGAATGAACGGAACCCATGACATTGGAAAGGGTTCTGAAAATCAGGGAAGAGCAATTTTGATTTTTGTTTTTCTTTCTTAGTTTAGTATTGTCTGAGATAGAAAATGTGCATATTAATAAGCCATGATAAACCAGGATTTTTCTTAAAATGTGTATTTATTAAAAGCTTAATAACCCTGAACTATTTACCCAAGAGGAAGGAGCAAATGAAATTGTCTGCTAGTATTTAACTGCGAAGTTTCCCAGACTTGAATTGGGATTCCAATAATGGACTTTAAACTGATTTAGTCAGTGTTTCCATCTATAAAATTTAAGATATAATTAGAAACAAAATCCCAGTAAAAAGATCAAATGTAAAATTAGAAAAAGGAATTATTAAAGTGAAAAAAGTTTGTGTTCAGAACAAATCAGGTAGAAGAAAGAAAGGAGTAGAGAGAAACTGACATGGAAAAGAGAATAAAACATGCAGACTTTTCGGTGACATTTTTAAATGCCAATGCTAAGTTATCTTGCATATGAATGAAATTTATGCTTTTGAGAACATTGAAGAGATGATGAAAATGTCCCACAGGGCAAGAGGGCAGCTATGATTTCAGAGCAAGGTATGAGGCAGAGTTTCTACATATTGGCTCAGTATATCAAATGTCCTATACTTCATAATCTAATTGATACACATGGGGGAAAAAACAGAGAGATACAAACCCAACAACCTGACTGAACTCTAATTAAGGAAGAGAAAAACAGTAAAAGGTTAAGCCTGAAGAGAATATTAAAATATAAGATACCACAGTGATCTTCTATTGTATTGGAAAAGTTACCAGAGGTTATAATAGCAATTGCAGGCACTACTTTGAAAAATAAGTGGTTCTTTTTATGCTTATACGTTAATGAATTTTGAATAAAATGATTATAAATTATTTTCCTGCACTACCACAGATTATGCTTTAATATATATTATCATAGAGTTTAGAACACATTTGTTCAAGTAAGAGCCTCCCATTTTATCACCACCATTACAATTTATTTAAGTACTAGAAATGGCACAGAAAGATATAAGGCATTTTAGCACCTACTAGTATCATACAGGAAACTCTTTGTGGATGGCTATTGTTCTTATTCTGAATTAGAGAAATATAAGGAAGTCTGAAGAGTAGAACATTACCTTTCTGTGATCATTTAAATTCTGTTTCTGGCTACATATTCTTATGTGTTTTTTGTTTTTTTTTTTTTAAATTTCTACTCTTGAAACCCTATAAAACATTGACAGAAAGAGGATTGTAATAACAATCATATATAATAGCATTCATTAAGCTCCTTCAGTATTTTGCACTGTTCTCTTGATTTTTTAATATCGTTGTATATTCATTTTCACTAGCTATCTAGCTTTCAATTTGTGAGATTAATCTAGGTCACATTTTCATCAATATAGTTTCTAATAAAAGTTTTTAAAAACTCATCATGTCTTGCTACTCCCTAGATTGTAGCTATCCTGCCATTCACGTTGGAAAGAAATGAAGTGCAGAGGAATCTGAACTGTGTAATTTGAAAGGTGTTGAGACCAGATTGCAAAGTTCCTGTCCCTCAGTGTATGTAGCTTGAATTTAGCTTGCCTGGAACAATTCAAGATAAAAGAGAGGATAAGTGAGGCGGGGCACAATTTACAAGAGACAAACAAGAATGGAATACAAATGTGGCACATTCTGACAGAAATATGCCTCATTAAAGCATGATTCTGTGAGCTCGCTTGATTTGCCTGTATTGTGCCCAGAATCTTAGCTGCCATAGCCAGAGAGGGCCCATCAGTATTGACATTGACAGGTGACAATATCTGGAGAGTATTCCTCAATTCTGGATTCATTGTGATGACAAAGGGATTACTCAAAATAGCCTAAACCTATGTTACGAAAATAAAATGAAATAAAATTTTCCATGTGTTAAATTAACCACAGGCCTACTCAACATACAAAAGATAGGACATCCTAATATTAAACCACAATTTCTTCTAAGTAAAAATTAGTAGAAAAGTATCTAAGACAGTAGTCTTGCTTTGTTCTAATCTGAATTCTTCTTCCAGTTTTCAATGTCTCTTTTCCATAGCTTGTCATTTTTATGAATACATTTTCTCAAAGTACACTTCAGGAACAGTATCTTCCACTGAATTTCTAAGGTGAATTACTTCCTATAATAAAGTGGAAAATATTAGTTCCCTGCTCTTTTCATACATCCAGAAATAACATCTCTTTGTGTGGTGCTGTAACACCTTCAGTATCTTTCTGAGTCCTCATAGTATACACTGTACTTTTCATATAAATGGAAAATAATGAGAGGGATTTTTGGTATTACATTATCAAGACAATTTCAGAGCAAAAAGAATTGTAGCTAAGGTTGTGCTCCCTAATGCTGGTCAGCATCCTTGAAGGTGTCTCAAGCCCCTGTGTTTATCTTAAGAAAAAAATTAATGTAGTTCGACAGCCCCTCCACTGGCTTTGAACACTGCAGAAATTTTATAGAACATTAGCGTGCATGTGGGTGGGGCACTACTACTGAGACACTTATAATTCATAAAACATCATGGTTTTCAAGATGCAAATTCTATTTTTAAGTAAAATAATCAGGTTTTGCAGACATTCAGACTAAAAATCCTAGTAGAAATTACATTAACCTAGGCAACTTTTGAAGAACACAAAACTGGGAGAATTGTAAAATTCTGCCTTGAAGTGAAACCAGTTTCTACTTTCAATGGTAATTACTGCATCTTAGTTGGTTATTCTTAAACCAGATCATTAAAGGGAAAATCCTACTTCAGTAAAGGAATCCTGAAATTAAAGTTGTAGTGAGGTTTATTTTCATTTCAGCGGTCTTCCTTAAGCATTCCTTCCCAGTCAGAACTTTCTGAATAGCTCTTTGGGGCTTACACAAATGTATACAAGCTTGAGGGTTATACCTTTGGATTTCCTCTCATGGATGTCCTGGTAGTCCTTGTATACAAAGTGTATGATCAGCATGTACAAAATCAGCACAGCTCTGAGACTGCTTCTCAGCAAATTTGCAAACCGTGCTTCGCTCTCTTGGTGAAAAAGTATCCCTCTTCCCCCAGTGTATACTGAAATGTCAGAAGCATTGTTTATGTATGATTTAGGCCACCAACCTCTCTGATAGGGCTTCCTTATAGATCCTGGTGACCCTTTGTAGCTCAAATAAGAGATTGAGATCTTTTTAGCAGTACGTCAAAACTAAGAGCTGAGGGAAAAGAGAAAAAAGGTGGAAGAGGAAGGAGGAATAAATAGCAAGCCTCCTTTGCTTTAGGCTTAGGCCATCAGCCTGTTCCTTCATGCAAATATCTCCTGATTCCCACTTTTAAATTTTTTAGTAAATATTAATTTAACACATGAAAAAGACAATAAAGATGAAACACTTTTTAAAACAATATGCAAAATAACTAAGGATTAAGCAAAGTATAAACTGGAAGATTAAAAAGGGCTTGGAGCTGCCCTAAGAAAAGGATTCTTCTTTAGTGAAAATATCTTAGGCCTAGTCACAGAGCCTGTCCCAAAATGCAGTAAGGACCTCTCACCTGGAGCGTTTAGACTGAAGGCGACAAAACAAGCCATCCTCTGAGAGCATGCGCCCTGGCTCATCTCCCAGCTCAACTCATCTCTGACAATCTGCAAGAAATAATCTCCCCTCCTCCTTCAGCTAATTTCCCTTAGAGAAGAATTTTGTGGGTGACATGAGCTATTTCTTTAATCACAAAATAAAATAATATTTAGAGAATATTTAAAGATGCCTATTTTTATGGCATACCCCTAGCATCTACTGTTAACAAGTGGAACAAATATTTACTTGAACTAAATGTCCACCAACAAGAAAACAGATAAATAAAGTGTGCTGTATCTAAGTGATGAGCTATGCAGCAGGCACTGGCAGTATGCTGCCTGGGGTTCTTCATATCCCTTTACCATTTCTGTGTACACAGGCTTCTAATATGCATGTACTGCATACCCAGGGCCTTGTCAGAGGCCGCCCTAAAAGCTACTGGAACCCACTTTCCCTGCAGGCAACAAGATCTGGGAAGCAACTGGGAAGTTACATCCCACCAGGGTCCGTCTTTGACCAATAACTACTAAGGATATGAGGTACACAGACTTCAGCCCTTTTGCCTCTGAACAACTCTGAGGCAAAATACATGAGAATGAAAAGGCTAAATTCAGTGTAGAAAGTATCATGGGGAAGGAATGAGATCTGGAGAAGGAACTCCTGGGGCTTCAGCTATATTCGAAATATATATATTTTTAAAGCCAAGAGTTGGATACATAGTTTATTATCAGATTAGTGTTTATGTGACTTTTGTATGTTTGCAATAGTTTATAATATTTTTTAAATACATTTTTAGAAAGATTGATAAGGCAACAACAACATGCTTTTCACTAAAAGTTCAGACATGTAATCAGCATATTAAAAATTTTTTTAAAAGATCCAACCTCATCACAATTGTCCTTTATAGAAGGGTCATGTATCCAAATTTAGAGCCAAAAGAAAAGAAGTCCTTAAAACAGAATTCTATAACTACCAATTCTTCTACTTCTCCCACTGATCTCACTTTTCCTGCTTTTGATCTAGCTCATCAATACACACACCTTCCTTATGTCTTTCTTCACCTGTCTTCCCAGCCTGGGTCCCATGGTCCACAATTTAAAGTATACACATTGGCCAGGCGCAGTGGCTCACACCTGTAATCCCAGCACTTTGGGAGGCTGAGGCGGGCGGATCATCAGGTCAGGGGTTTGAGACCAGTCTGGCCAACATAGTGAAACCCCATCTGTACTAAAAACACAAAATGTTAGCCAGGTGTGGTGGTGTGTGCCTGTAATCCCAGCTACTCAGGAGGCTGAGGCAGGAGAATCACTTGAACCGGGGAGGCGGAGGTTGCAGCAAGCCGAGATCTCGCCATTATACTCCAGCCCGGGAGACAGTGCGAGACTCCATATCAAAAAAAAAAAAAGAATACTCATTAATGCCTTGAATCATCTGACCCCTTGCCTTGAATTTTGTCCAAATTCAGCCCTAGATAACACATGTTCCCCTTGTTTCCTATTCTGTTTCCAGACTCCTGAATGTTGCTGTTTATGTAACAAAACTCTACGAATTTGAATTATCTACAAATTTGTACAATAGAACTACAGTTTGTAAGCACTTTGAGGAGAGAGATTGTGCTTTTATTGTTATTTCTATCACTGTGTTAGTTTGCTAAGCCTGCCATAACAAAACACCACAAACTGAGTGGCTTAATCAACAGAATTTATTGTCTCACAGGTTTAGGGCTAGAAGTCTGAGATCAAGACCTCTACAGGCTTGGATTCTTCTGAGAGTTGTGAGAGATAATCGGCTTTCTGTCTCTCTCCTAGTTTCTGGTGGTTTGTTGGCAATCCTTGATGTTCCTTGGCGAGTAGGCTAGTAGAAGCATCACCTCTATCACTGCCTTTATGTGGGTATGCGTTTATGTGGCATTCTCCCGTGTGTCTCTTTGTCCAAATTTTCCCATTTCATAAGGACACCAGGGATATTGGATTAGAAACCCACCCTGCTTCAGTATGACCTCATTTTAGCAAATGACTTCTACAATGACCCCATTTCTAAATCAAATCATATTCGGAGGCACTAAGAGTTAAGGACTTTAACATAAGAATTCGGGAGGACGAAATTCCACCCATCACAGCCCCCTATGTCTGAGATCAAAACCAATGAGAAGTTGTCT
Organism: Macaca nemestrina; assembly: GCF_043159975.1. Lineage (NCBI taxonomy): Eukaryota > Metazoa > Chordata > Mammalia > Primates > Cercopithecidae > Macaca > Macaca nemestrina. The sequence goes on along the minus strand of NC_092126.1, from coordinate 185,849,148 downwards.
TTCCTCGATCTAAACACAGCCCTCTGGAGAAGAGGCTTTAGTTTTTTATTCAATAAATATTTCTTCAATCCAACTGAAGAATTGAGGACACTGCCGTTTCTCTTTGGACTTAAGCCCTTTATTTCCGTTAGTGTACTGCTGTCATATGCTATATTCTCAGTAGTTTGTGTTTTAAGTATTTTCTCACCTACCTCTTTTTATTAAACCGGAGAGCATTATTTTCTACACCATATAGCCTTGGGACACTACCATATTAGTTTCCCTAATGGGTTCTATTGACTTACAAATGCCAGGTTTATTTTGGCTTGCATATGAAGTTTGATTGCATGCATTCATAATTGAGTTTCCCTTTTGGTTTATTAATCAGAACCATCATATCTCAAGATGATGATTAGCTGGCAAGTTGTGGCAAACATATACAAAGTTATTTATAGATATCTCCTACTTTCTCTCTGCATCTTAACCTTGTCTAATAAATCACATTAACTGTAAAAGTGACTGAATACCCAGACTAAATCTCTTACTTTTATTGAAAATGTGACATTTTAGAGTAAGATTCTTAAACATTTATGTCTATGGTTTTAATTAATCTGCTGTTCTATCATTTGATTCTTTAATATTTTGAAATGACTTCACAGATATTTTTACCAGACAGCATGGAAAGGTGTTTGGTTCCACGTTATGAATTTATTTTATACGATATCACCTCAGGAAAGAGGTTGCTAAAAATACATAGATACATTTCCATTTACAATTTAATTTAAACTGTAGAAAAATAAATTATCGTGCAATACATTTGAACATTTTTATATCTAAGTGCCTTTATGTAAATAAGAAAAAGTATACTTTGTAGAGAACATGCTAGGCAAACTCTTAAATAACCTGGAAAGCATGGCCCATTGGAAAGAGCAGCAGACCAGTGCCTGACAGATCAAAATTCTATCCCCATTTCTCATATTTGCTCTTTTTCATGGAGCAAATTACACTAGTGAGTTACCCAGCAGAAGCATCCTGCCTTTGGAAGCTACTTCTGTTCAAGTATCTGTTGACTCGTTCGTATCTTCTTGGAACTAAAAGAGCAAGACAGTAAATACTCTTGTCTTACAGAGAGAGCACTAAAGAAACTGTAAGTTGCTTTATTAATTTTTCTCACAAGAGAAAGATCACCAAGAGAATGGTCACCAAATTTCTCCCTCAATTTATGTTATTTTATATTTTTTTGCATTTGATTTTGGAATTAGTCTATGACAACTCACAAAAAGTCTCTGTGGTAGGTAACTGTAGCCACCAAAATACTTGAGATGTCTGAGAGTTGGCAACTGCCCTCATAATCTTGCTTCAAAGTATGATAAGAGTAAATCGGACCTATTCTGCCTCATATATCGACATTTATTAAACAAATAATAACAAATAAATGAATATTAACAAACAAGTACAAAACCTTCATACAATTTGTTCTATAAAATCAATGACTCCCAGATTCTTTGCATAGGGGATTCTCAAACATCTTTCCTGAAAAAATATCAAAGAAGCCAAAACAACATCCCAGGGCCAAGATTCTTTATACTTACTGTCCAAGATGTCAGAAATCCTCAGATTCACTGCTTGAATCATTGGTTATTATTTGGGGATCAGGATCCCTCCTTCAGATGACCAGCTAACCATAGACCTTTCTGGATTTCTATACCCTGATTATGCCAGAGGAAGAAGTATCTTTAAAATATTTTAGCCAATTGTCTTGAATACCACTAATTCCACCAATGAAGGCCCACTTCTAATACCCGTTATGCTGATTAAGTATCCACTAATTGGCTGGGCATGGTGGCTAACACCTGTAATCCCAGCACTTTGGGAGGCCGAGGTGGGCAGATCACTTGAGGTCAGGGTTTGAGACCAGTCTGGGCAACATGGCAAAACCCTGTCTCTACTAAAAATACAAAAATTAGCCGGGCATGGTGGCAGGTGCCTGTAGTCCCAGCTCTTGGGAGGCTGAGGCAGGAGAATCACTTGAACCCAGGAGGTAGAGGTTGCAGTGAGCTGAGATGGTGCCACTGCACTCAAGCCTGTGTGACAGAGTGAGACTGTCTCAAAAAGGAAAAAAAAAAAAAGATATCCACTAAGTCAGTCAATGAAAATCCTTTTCTTACATTCTGACATTCATTATGCTAATTATTAAAGCTTCTGGTATTGATCCAGTATAAATAGCCAACTCAGTTGTATCAGTTCCTTCTAAGGTCTGGGCTTGCTTTTAGAATGTTAGTGAGTCATCCCTGAGTTGTGAGATCCCAAAGGTACACTAACTGTAGGCTCTGAAGTAACTTTCGGTAAATTACAGACATCATAGCATTATAGCAAATCTCTAAAATACTAAGATCTTTCATACGTGTCGCTTATTCTATTGTTGACTTCCTCTTTTTCTTTCTGGATATATATATATATATATATATATACACACACACATACATATTTACCCATGTTATCCTTTATGTTACTTATGTTACTTTGCATTCTCTTTTGGCTTCTTCTCTTTTTAATTGTGTAGGTGAGTGTATCACTAATTATCTTGCATCTCCCAGGAAATAAGCTTTTTTCTTGTCATGATCTAGAGTCATATTTTCTCCAAGAGTAGTCTCTAGACCACGTGTTTGGAAAAATCTATGGTAAATTGTTAAAAATGCAGACCATAGCCAGGTACGGTGGCACTCACCTGTAGTCCTAGCTTAGGCTGAGATGGGAGGGTTGCTTGAGATCAGAGGTTCAGGTCCAGCCTGGTCAACATAGTGATATCCTATCCAAAAAAAAAAAAAAGAAGACTTCTGAGGTTGAGATTGATCTAGAAATCTGCAGTTTTTTACAGGCACCTCCCACCCCATGATTTTTATACACATTTAAGTTTGAAACCAAATTATATTTTGCTTGTTCCAGTCTAGTAGTAAGAACCCTGTTAAACGTAAACTGTGCAGGTTGGTTGTATTTAGTATTTTTACTTGTTACATCTACTTTTCAGCACATTGTGGAACCTTCATAAATATTCAGTAACTGTAAAGAAAACTCTCAATTATTCAGGTATGAATTAACAGTTGATGGATAATCCAGGCCCTCAACTTCTTCTGCTTTTTCCTTAATGCATTTGCCTATTTCACTAGAGGACAAATCACTCATCTTTTGCAACTTATTTGCAAGTTTGATGAAAGGCCCAGATTCTAGGCATGTTGAAATGTGGTTGGAGGATTTTCTCTTCAATAAATACCCCACCTCAAAGAATCATTTCTTCTGTAGATAATGAAGAGTCAACTATAATACCCACCAACCAAACAAGGACAGAAAAGACTGACCTGACCCATTTGCTGGGAAGTAAAAGACCTCAAAATTAGCTTTTTAATTTACAAGGCATGCTTCTAAATGTCCACATAAAACACCATAAATACAGCTAGATTATGGAATGATTAAACACAGGATAAAAAATGGTTTCCCACAGAGTTTGAAAATATCATTGACTGGTATCTTTAGTCAAAATTGGGAAGAAATTTGACAAAAATAAACAAAAGCAATCCTTTCTTCTCAGTTATAGAAAATATAATATTTTCTCATCTCTAGTACTCAGGTCAAAAAGGACTTTGCCACTTTTTTTATGTCTTCTGAAATCTTTCTTTCCATAGAGTTTTCTCAGGTCTCCTAGGATATTATTGCCAAATCCAGGCTAACCTGTTGAATTTATGCAATAGAACTACTGTTTTAGGACTATTCTTACTTAATGGAAGACTCTTGTATAGCTGCAACTGTCTGGTTATGCAACATATAGGGCGCAGATCACTCACTGTCAAGTAATTATGGACAAAGCACGGGATTTATAATGGCTTCAAACAGAAAAAAAAAATCTGATTTGAAAGATGTCGGATATTTTAATGAATTTTCTGCAGGCAGCATAGCACTCCACTCTAGTCTGTTCGTTATCCATATAGGTCCTTTGTAAATCACCACCACCACATACACTTCCATTTATATTTCTTTCTTTGAAACACATATTGTGCTGGCTTTTGTACTTTTTGCACTAGACTGCTGCTATTTATCTGTACAGGATACCAAGTCCTTCCACAGAGGAGAATTTCACTCATCAGATCTGGGAGCTGTGGAATGGCTAAGGACCTCCACGAACAATCATTTTTAAAATATCACTGAGGATCTTCTAGAGAATCTAGATTAGCTTTTGTCAGGATCCTTGGTGGCTCCTATGTGGTATCAAGTCAGTCACTGACCACACGTATTTTAGTATATCTCCTAGAGTCTCAGTTATCCCTTCGGTAAAAATGTAACTGTAAGTTTCATCTCACTGGTGAGGTTCATGCTAAACTTGGCCGGTCTATATCACAAATAGCTCCCTGTGAGCATAAATAACATTGGTTCAGACCATGAGTTTTGAGATATAATGACAAGTTCACAATCACTCACTTTATCCAATCATCTCCTGCTCCTCTCTCCCTTAATTCTGTATTCCCAGGAAGACTGGAGCAAGTTCATGAAGGGTGAGGGACAGGGAAAGGGAATAATGACAGATGACAAGACATAGGACTTCTATAATCTGATCATAAGGAAGTAGCAATTGAGATAAATTCTTATCCCATCAGTGTAATACATTTTAATCAAGCCTGGTTGGGTCTTTTGTTTGACTGCAGAGTAGCATATGAGAGTTGTGTGTTGGAAAATATGGGTTTTGAGAGCATATTCAATTAGATTATGCAAATAGCATAGTCCTTGATAGAAGTCAAATATAATATGCTTAATTCACATATTGCCTTATTATTCTTTAATATCAAGTCTCCTTGCTATAATCCTGCTATTGTTTGCATGGAAGATAGTACTTTTTTTTTTTTTTTTTTTCTTTTTTGAAGACGGAGTCTCGCTCTGCCGCCCAGCCTGGAGTGCAGTGGCCGGATCTCAGCTCACTGCAAGCTCCGCCTCCCGGGGTCACGCCATTCTCCTGCCTCAGCCTCCCGAGTAGCTGGGACTACAGGAGCCTGCCACCTCGCCCGGCTAGTTTTTTGTATTTTTTTTTTTAGTAAAGACGGGGTTTCACCGGGTTAGCCAGGATGGTCTCGATCTCTTGACTTCGTGATCCACCCGTCTCGGCCTCCCAAAGTGCTGGGATTACAGGCTTGACCCACCGCGCCCGGCCTGGAAGATAGTACTTTTAAAAACCTTTGGCTTTGGATAGACTCAGGCCAAAATAATTTAATGCTCTTTATTTGTTTGTTTGTTTGTTTGTTTGTTTTTAAGTGTTCTATATAAGCAAGACTTGTTAAGAAACAGCTGCAGAAGTTTTGGAGCAAAAGATGAAATTCCAGTATAGATTTTCAATGTCAAAAAGAAAAAAAAAAAAAAAAAGCGGAAATAGAAGTTAGGATTCTGATCATTTTCTAGCCAAAAGGTTTAACCTACTTCTCTATGTACACTGCAAAGCTGTTTAGATTCTCATTTCAGTCTGGCGCCTTTGACTGCCCCACTGTGGCTGCTGAGAACCTGATTTAGGATACACCATACCTTCCTGGATTGCACAGTCCATCACTGTTCCTGAAAGAATGAGTACTTCGTGCTTTCCAGATAAAAAAGTGAAAAGTTTCAAAGAATCTAGTTAAATCCCAATTAAATTTAGATCCAAAATTGTATTGTTCCTTTCCTGCCCAAAGGGACTAAATTATATAATAAGTCTTTTTCAATTCCAATTTCAAGATCTTGTTCTTACCTATTAAATCACCCAGAGTGCTTTTACAGGGTTACCAAATAATATTCCAGCTTCCAACTCTAAAGAATGCTGCTTTCTACTGCATATTTCTTGCCTTCATCATAATCCCATGCTTGTCTTTCTTTTGTCTTCTCTTTGAACAGTGTTTTGTTATGACCAGTCCTTTTTCCAAACTATTATTAGTTCTGAAAATTGAGTGGCTTTGTTGGCTTTTAAGACCAAGAGTTTATTTTTACTTGTTGGCGGGGGTGGGGGGCGGTGAAGGTGGGGAGGGGAGTGAGGGGAACTTTAGGTGAAAAGGAGAATTGCACTATTAATGAACAACAGTGAAGATCATGTGAAGTCAAAATAGCCAACTGCATGACGAAGAGTGGAAGTGTCCTGCTGTATTTCTACCCTACTGTTCTTTAGTTCTAAAAGAAAGGCAAAAGGGAAGGGCAGAGAAAGAAGGAAAGAAAAAAAGAGAGAAGGGAGAGGGAAGAATGGAGGGAAAGAGAGGAAAAAATCCCTTTGAACATATTGGAATGAGTTCTTTTTAAACACTAGTGAGATGGATTTTATTGTTACCATTTTGCGTAAGTACTCACAAAATCATGTGAGAGTAGAAATTTATTCCTTGCTCTAAAAGGTTGAGCTGTGTGCTTTTTCTTAAAATTGACTGTACTGACATAGGTTTTTCATATTGAAATCTCAGTTTTGATATATTAGCACTCCAAAGTGAAAATGATCTCCAGTACAGAGAAGGAAATGGAAACTTTACCAGGTAAAACTTCTCCATACCTCATAGTAGAAGTATGTAGAACTGAGCCTCTTTAAAGCCAAATGCCTGTATATCTGGCCATAAAGTCTCTGAGAGGGCTGCCTATTAATAGAACTCTGTAGAGAATTCTCTTTTTAAATGAAGAAACCTCCTTAAAGAATAATTATCCTCACATTACTTTCCCACCAGCAGTTTCTGTTTCCTTTCCTTGAAGTCAGAGTTGAATGTATTTGGTTTGCAAAAGTTCAATTCTGAGATATTATTTTGATAACTTCTGTGTGAAAGAGCTTAAAGAAGGAAAGCATAGAAATGGGAAAGGGTAGACTAAAAAAGGAAGAAGCAGAGGCAACTGGTGTTACTCAGGAAGGGGTTGGCATGAACATTCCAGCAAATTCCTGACATAATACAGATGAGAAGAGGAAATAAAATAATTGCTTTGGGTGGATATATCCCCATTCACTTTTCACTTGTGGAAGATGAGGTGAATTCACAGTTATTAGAATATGAACCTCCTTTATGATTATCCAGCCAAAGGTTCAGGTTTCCTGCCAGCAGCCTAACCTAATGTGGTAGAAGACGCCCAAAAGGGTAAAGTGAGGCTATTAACTCTACTCTGAGTCCTATGTAAGAGCAGATTTACTGTAATTTGAGTACAGCCAACAAGCTTTCCCCAAAAGAAACCCTCACTGTCAGGGTAAACCTTATTCCAAAGACCACTATAAACTGGGCCATGGACCAAGTCCATCTTTGTCAGAACCTGTTTGTCCAGGACTCGATGCGCTTCTGAGGGCATCAAGGAATGGAGGACTCAAGCCCCAGTATGGCAGGCCAAGGCCTTCTTAGCCAGCTTTAGCCTGTCATGTATCTGAATGCCTAACAAAAACGGCCTCTTGCTTTTAGCAATACTTTTTTAGTTGTAGCTACTATTAGCAGGAATATATTTTATCCTTGATTTGGATGACATAACTTCTGTAGTAGTATGGCATTAAAGGTTTTCCAGAAAACTCTTTTTAAAATATTCCAAAGGAAAAAGATGCATTTTGTAAGATAGAGCTGTACTTAAAATGATGTGTGTGCGGAATGACAGAAAGAAACCTAAAAGCTAAGCACAACACTATACCAAGAAAGATAAAACCTAAATGATTAGGTAGTGATTCATTGCCCCAGAAATAATATCTATGTGAATGGTTATGGAAGCATATTAACGATGCTGTATTTGTGTTTCCTTTCTAAGTACCTGGAACTATTTTAATACATTCCGACCAAGTGCACATATTATCTCAATTCTACTACCCACCTAAGGATTTTAATAAGGCTACATTGATTACACCTGCTCATTTTCTAATGCGTCATAAAACACTCAGGCAAGAACAGTTGCAAAGTACTTATTTTCAGCAATTCAGTTTTATCCATGTGAACATACATATTTAAAAGAATATTCGGGTACTTCTTGCCATACAAAATAGTTTTCCTATTTAGGAAACAAGACAATTTACCTAATTGTTTTATTAATTAATTTACCTATAGTCTGCCTTTTCAGACTAAAGGAGATGAAAACAAATATTCTCTAGACAGTACTAGCTTCTGCTGGTTTCTGCCAGTGTTGTAGCCCTGTGACTTAGAGGAATCAGGACTATTCAATTACTGAGTTTGAATCAAGTCTTTGAAAGTACAGTACAATGGCTTCTGCTTATTGCAACCACTTTAGGAAATGGTTATTTGAGCCTAATAACTGACTGATTCAATTAAAGGAGACAGGAAAACCATTTGCTGAGGCAGTCATTGTGCTTGTTATTCACTGCTATCATCTAAAGCACATCTCTGAAACCACAACTTGGTAAGCCAATGGCTCTACATCTTTCCCCTTCCCTGTCTGTTTGGAGGCTGTGGCACAAATATCCATTTTTGACTGACTTCATCGGAAATTCTCAGCCAGGAGATGGAGTGTGCATCTGAATTTGGGGTGAGATTACATGAGCAGTTTGAACAGTACAAGATTCTAATACATCAAGACACACAGCTTTAGGGAGATTTTTGCTCCCGAACAGATTAAAATAACATCTAAGGGACCAATTCTTTGCAGGAAACAAACTAAGAAATAACAGTACATTATTATTCTGTTTATACCTAACAAAAAGTGTAGAAAGCAATTAGAGACCTGCATCGTTTCTGGTTTCATGGTTAAACAAACCATGCAGAACTTGAATGAAGATTTAAAGAGCATCAGAAACCAAACAGTGCTGGGTGCAGTAGCCCATGCCTGTAATTCCAGCACTTGGGAGGCTGAGGCAGGCAGATCACTTGAGGTCGGGGCTTAAGACCAGCCTGGCCAGCATGGTGGAACCACATCTCTACTCAAAATACAAAAAATTAGCCAGGTGTAGTGGTGGGTGCCTGTAATCCCAGCTACTTGGGAGCCTGAGGCAGGAGAATCACCTGAGCCTGGGAGGCAGAAGTTGCAGTGAGCAGAGATCATGCCACTGTACTCCAGCCTGGGCAACAGAGTGAGACTCCGTCTTAATTTAAAAAAATAAATAAATAAAAACCAAATAGAAAGTGACATCCCAAAGAATCTACATAACATAATTCTTTTTTTGGACGTTAAAAGACCAATACCTAACTTCAGCAGCATAACTTTATAATTGCTTATATGATACATGTGGCAATAACCTTTGATCTGAAACACTCGTTCCCCATAAACTTTGAATATATTTTTATGTATCTTATAAGAACAAAACTAATTTTTCCATCAGATCTTTTCATTTAACTTCAGAAATAATTACACAGATAAATTGAATCTTACATCAAAAGTAGACTATATTAGATGTCAGCCTGTAGTCTTTTAACTTAAAAAGTAAAAGAATGATTGCCTTTTGCAAATTCTAAAATGTATGCAGGAGTTTAAAAATGGAGAATTAAAAGTGACATGATTTTTGGTATATTCTTAAGGTAGAGCTAACAGCATTGCTATTGCAGTGGATGTGAGAGAAAATAGGCATGACGGAAATTCCAAGGCTTCCTGGGCAATCTAAAATGGAAGAATGCAGGGAAGAGCAGTCACAGAGGAGGAAAAATTGCTATATTTTGGATATGTTACATTTGATGTGCCAAGTGAGAATGCTGAGCAGAAAGACCACACTGAAGATATAAATTTGGGAGTCACTGGCACATCAGTGATATTTAAAGCCATGAGACTGAATATCAGTCTCATTCCAAGAGAATGGGGAGAGTAGTACTGGAGCACACCGAGCTGAGAGACTGAGAAGATGAGGAGGAGGATACTGAGAAGGAATTACCAAAGAGGTAGAAAAAGAGCCAGAAATGAATGGTGTCATGGGATCCAAGTGGAGGGAGTATTTCAAAGAGAAGGAGTTATTGAGGAAAATGGGGACGGAGAACTGACCGTTTGAATTAGCTACACGAAGGTCATTGATGTCTTGGAAGGCATAGATTTGGTGAAGTAATAGAGACAAAGGTTTAATTGGAATGGAAAAATGAGGGTAGACACCCTGAAATGAGGAAATATAAATAACTCTTTCAAAGAGTTTGTTATAAAAGGAAGAGAGTTGGAGCACTGGTCACAATGCAAAATGAGGTCAGTAAAACTTTTTTAAATGCTTGTGTCCAGGGGAAGGAAAAATAGATGACACAGAAAAAGAAAGGCAATCTTAATGAAATTATATCCTTGAGTAGAGAAGAGAGACTGGAGCATAGTGCACAGTTGAAATGATTAGCTTTAGATCGGAGTATGAACTGTTCATCTCTAGTACTGGAAGGAAAATAGAGTCCCTGGGTCCAGATGTGGTTATACCATTTTGTTGAAGGTCCCTTCAGATCGCTTTTATTTTGTCCATCATGTTGGAGATGTAATCAGCTAAAACTGAGGATTAAGAAGGAGAGGTTCGCAGTTTAGAAGAAAGGATAAGATATGGAATAGTCATCTAGAAGAGTGGGAAAATAAGTGATCTAGGGTTTTGCCATACAGTGTGGCAGCCATGAGCCACATGTATCTAATGAACACTTGGAAATGTGACTTGAGCAACTGAGGAACTGATTTTTTAAGTTTAATTAATTTTTATTTTAAAATCGATACTCATTTGTCATTTTTTTAAAACTTTAGGAATGTTTGGAAAAGCTTCAGTGTGTAACTCTGGTTTTTTATTTGCAAATTTTATAAAATCAATACAGATCAAGCAATTTTAATGAAAATTTAGTATCCAAATTGAGAAGTGCTATATGTGTCAAATACACACCAGATTAACATTTACATTATATGTTGAAATAATATTTAAATGTATTATATTAAGTTAACATTGATTTTAATTTTACCTTTTTCTGTGTTTAATGTGCTTGCTAGAAAATTGACAGGATCAATGGATTCCTGGATTTGGTGGAGTTGAAGGATTATTGGAGACACCCTACTATAATTAAAGATAAAGATAAAATGTGAAGCCGGGCATAGTGACTCAAGCCTGCAATCCCAGCATTTTGGGAGGCCAAGGCAGGTGGATCACCTGAGGTCAGGAGTTCGAGACCAGACTAGCCAACATGGTGAAACCTTGTCTCTACTAAAAATACAAAAATTAGCCAGGAGTGATGGCAGGTGCCTGTAATCCCAGCTATTTGGGTGGTTGAGGCAAGAGGATTGCATGAATCTGGGAGGTGGAGGTTGCAGTGAGCAAAGACCACACCATTGCACTCCAGCCTGAGCAACAAGAATGAAACTCCATCTCAAAAAACAAAAGATGTGGTTGTTGGAGAGTGGGCTTCTTGAAATTGAGATTATGGAGGCAATGCAGTTTGGTAACGACAAGGTCCAGAGTATAACCATGGAAGTGAATGACTAATATAAGGCAGAAAAGAAGAGGAGTTAAAAGAATGGTAACTAAATAGGAATGTTATTACATGGATTATAATGTCAATATGAATTAAGGGGACATTAATTCATATTAATGTTCACATTCAGGACAAGATGAAGGCAAAACCCAAAATACCTGAGGTTATTTACTCTTAGGGACTGTATTCCTGGAGGGAGGGCCTGTATTCAGAAGCAAAGTCTTCAAGAAACGAGGAGTGGTGACTTGGAGTATTGATAGGTGACTATGACAGAGAGGGTGGTGACTGGAAATTCTGGTGCTTTGAAGTTCAAAGTAGGATGTTTTAAGATAGGATGTGGGAAATACGTCTCCCAGCCTAGTGTATATGGCATATAGGACTAAAAACAGCTGGGACATGAAAATTGTGCAGAGGAAGATATGTTCTCAAAGAAAACTTCATTTTTGGTTAACAGTAAGATGAACAAAACTTTAGGGAAAAGATTGATGATGGGCCATGAGGTTCCGAGGGCACAGTTGGAAGGCTCTCAGATTTGAAGACTATAAAGTAGAAGATGAGGATGGACCCAGAAGACGAGGCCTTCCTGTGGTGAATGACAGAGCAGGGATAAAGGACCAATAAGATCTGGTCCTGCTGTTCTTAAAGCATATTGTTGGAGGCAAGGCTGTGAATATTAGGGGTATCTGAAGACCTTCTTCACTCCTGCTGTGAAAGCAAAGAATCCTAGAAAGGTGATTTAATTGTAACTTTATTAGCCTCTTGACCTGAAGGTTTGAATCTAAATCTAGAGAGGTAAAGTCTTCTGAAAGATGGTGTTTTTGTAATTTCTGTCAGAACTCTAATAGTTTTGCTTTATATATTTTGATATTGGCTATTTGATATACAAAAATTATGATTATTACTTTTATATGAATAATATAAGCCCTGATTTCACTTTTGATTGTTCTGAAATAGTTTTATAAATGTTTGTATATTTCTGCTGCATGAGTCATGTCATTCTAGATATATGTCTTACAAATAACATAATTAGGTCAGTGTGTGCCTTTGTGTGTGCATGAGACCCAATCTGAAAGTCTACCTTTTAATAAAGATTTTAACCCATCTCTATTTATTGTGATAACTATATGATTAGTGTTACTTCTGCCATCTTCGTTTTCCAAATTCTTGTGTTTATGTTCCTAGTTTTGTTATATTAGTCAAAATAATTCTGCTTGTTTATTACTTATTAGTAATTTTTAAGTTATGCATTGCAATTTTTCTACTAATGATTTCCTTCCAATTGCTTTTTAGATGAATTTTTGATCCCTACCCACTCTGAGAATGGAATTTGCCCAGCTTTTACCTCTCTTTCCCTGTAGTTGCTAAGATTTTAGCAAATAATCTGGGATCTATTCAATCTCTTTCCTCATTTCAGTGGGAATTTGGAACACAGAGGGCTTACCCACCCACAGTCAGGTAGTGTCCCTCAGCTGGAAGATAATCATGGAACATTATGAGTAGCATATGAAGTGTGTGGGTTCCCCCAAAGTGCCTAAACCAATAAATCTCTCTTTATAATATGTGAAGTACATTCTGTGGTAGGCATGAAAACAACGTCGCAGGAAGTTGTTTAAAAGTATCTTTAAGTATCTCATGCCTGATTAATGTACTATAATATGGCACGTGCTTAATGAAAGAATCATTAACTGGAATATAATTAGATGTTTAATTCAGTCCCTAGTCAATCGTTTGCTTTTAAATATACCTAAGAGTAAATAACCTCAGGTATTTTGGGTTTTGCCTTCATCTTGTCCTGAATGTGAATAAAGGAAAGCCTGTGGCATGTACGTAGCAGGATCAGACACTTCAATATACCAACATACATTTCCCTGAAAAATTCTTTCCTGGGACACCCCAGAAAGGGTTTTGTATTGATGTTGTTCAGTGTTACACTCCTGGTGATTCACAAAGGCACATGAACTTATTACAGGTTCTCAGAAGATCCAGCATTAAGAAACCTGTTGAACCCTTTGTGACCCAAAGCGATTGACCATGCAACCTTTTGCTTGCCTTACATGGGCAATTGTTTCCAGTGGAACATATTTTGGGAAATGCTGCTACATGATATTCTGTTGTAAAATAGTTAAAGGAATCACTTTCCCATCTTTAAAGTTACACTTGATTACAGGGCTCCCAAAGTACTTCTTATATCTTTGAGGTCTTAGAGAGTTTTCATGAAAATCTCTGTCAATTTTGACTTTCATTTCCCTTTCCTTCTTTCCTGCTCAAATCTGCAAACAACTCAAATATAACGTAATGGTGGGAATGGACTGAGGAATTGGAGCCACAAGCATATGTGCTCAGAATCACTCCTCTTCTCTGATATCTAAGGATTTGGTAACATGCCAGGCTCCTGATGTTCACTCTCTCATGGCTTACTGTGTGCTCTCTCTGAGAGCTTCCCATGTGGAAAGACACTTACGTCAGACCCAGCCCACAAGCGTACAACCAGCCATGGCTGATGTTCTTTTGGACCTCACTACAAGTATGTACATGCCTGTCCCTCTGATTAGACTCTCAGTTCCTTGAGGGAGACATCCAATGTCACATTTATCTATATTTCTCTACTATTTGCAATATACATACTCAAGTGTGACTAAATGAATGAATCACTCAACAAATGTGAAAAGTGAAAAACAGTTGAGTTTGCCAACCTCTCAGTAATTTCAGGTTTAGGCATTTGGCATAAAAATGGCAAGACATGACTTTTACCATATTGTCATGGTTTCTTTACATATCAGTGTCCCTTTGTCTAAGAGCAAACTAATGGCAGAGATCATATCCCCAGTGTCAAATCCAGCTTGTGGCACAAATATTTTTTAAATACATGAATAAAGAACAAATGAATGTTGGGACTTGGAAATTCTCTCTTTGCCATTCAAATATTTAGCACACAAGGTGTTATAATGAAAGTGGACATGAAATTAAAATTACTTTTTACAAAAGTGAACAAGTAAAAGTCTTTGTACTTTTATGGGTTTCACTTTTTTTTTTTTTTTTTTTTTTTTGAGACGGAGTCTCGCTCTGTCGCCCAGGCTGAGTGCGGTGGCGGGATCTCGGCTCACTGCAAGCTCCGCCTCCCGGGTTCAGGCCATTCTCCTGCCTCAGCCTCCCGAGTAGCTGGGACTACAGGCGCCGCCACCACGTCCGGCTATTTTTTGTATTTTTTTTATTAGAGACGGGGTTTCACCATGTCAGCCAGGATGGTCTCGATCTTCTGACCTCGTGATCCGCCCGCCTCGGCCTCCCAAAGTGCTGGGATTACAGGCGTGAGCCACCACGCCCGGCCATGAGTTTCACTTTTGTAGTGAAAATCTATCAAGCACTTTTTATAACTGCTCTATCACACGCAAGCATAGGAAAATATACAAAATTAATGTCAGGGTTAACAAAAGGCAAGTAAGTAAAGACACAAATGATAAGACATTAGATTTGTGGAACAATAAGAAAAAAGCAAGTAGCCAAATAGTGAAAAATAGGAAGAGAATTTACAGAAGAGGAAATACAAATGACAATAAATATATGAAAAGCTGTTCAAACCTGCTAGTAATCAGAAAAATGCAAACTAAAACAAAACTGTGTTTTCAACCGTCAAACTGGCAGAAATTAAAAAGATTTATAATATCCAGAGCTTGCAGAGATAAATGGAAATAAGCACTTTCATACACTGTTGGTAAGAATATAAATTGATAAACCTGTTTTGAAGAACACGTGGCAGTATCTCAAATTTTCAATTTGCAGCTTTTAGCCAACAAGGACTCTCTTGTACAGAAATACTTCAACATGGGAATAAAGACTTATGTATCAGATATTGATAGAAGCATTGTTTATGATAGAGAAAAATCAAAAGGAAATTAAATATCCTCCTATCAAGAATATTAAATTCATTATTATACATTCATAGCATGGATACTATGCAGCCTTTAAGGACAATGCAGGCTTCAATGGGTTGACTTTAAAAGATATCCCGAACATATTATGTAATAAAGAAATTAAAAGCATATTGGAAATTAAAAATTTGAGAATAATACCACTTATGTAAATTTATGTATGTTTATTGAATAAACGAATCTGTGACTTAGAAAGGCTCTTTACGCTACCAAAATATGTGGTGCATTGATCCTTTTTTAATAAAATATTTCATTATAAATGAAGAAATGGCACCTTAAAAATGCAGCATTACATATGTTGAAACAAAGCTGGCATGATACTCACTAAACTCAACAGTTGCTACTGATTGGGAGAGGAATGAAGGGGATCTAACATGTTTTACTCTACTAAGTTCTGTATAACCTGAATCTGTTAGCAACAATGTATTACATATGTAATTTTAGAAATATATCTGCTTCTAGCAACCAGAAAGCTTGTTATAGCCATTATGTAAGCCTGCTCAGCTTAATATTTATATGCCAAGCTGAAAGTTTATAATTGATTAATGAGATATAAGCAGCATCACACAGTGACTTTTAGAAGCTAAAAGCAGGCAAATTGTTCCTTAAGGATGGAAAGTCCATCTAATTAAGTAATTAAAATTCATTAAGTCTAGTCCTTTTCCTCTTGCCTAGTCGGTGGCTTGGATCACCTGTGAAGCTATAAGGCAGTACCCAAACTTCATGTAAAACTCTGATAATTGGTGGAAAGTGAATGATGTGATGAAAACTGTTATGTCTTTAAACAGGTTGAAAGTGAGTAAACAGTAAAATGCCTCAACTCTGGTCCCTCAATAGATCATTTTTCAAATCACCCTTGGAAGCTAAAAATGATATGATATAAATGAAGTAAACAATTCCTAGAGATTAATAAGGATATCTAGAATTGGTAATGACAAGCCACCTGAAACATTCCTGTTTTTTGTTTGTTTGTTTTGTTTTTATAATTGACCCTTCTACTTATTGACATAAAGAACAGACCAGTATCTATCAGGCCATACAATTTTACAATGCCGAGCAAGTCATGTCTCATTTCCTCCATAGACTATGACCCTTCATTGCTCATCTTGAAAATCCTTTTGCAGAAGTAATGATCTCCCTATTACATTGTGGTTGAATCATTTGTGCTCAATAGACAGTGCATTTAGTTCAAGCAATACATTTTCCAGCAGTGTGAACACTAACACAGAAACCCACCATGCACAGTATATATGTCACATGGCTATTTTTCCAGGGAAGGGCACTGAAAAGCTAGCTAAGAGCTTATTTTCCTCTTGATCTGCCATCTGTATACTCCATGGACAACTTGTCTGTCACTATTCAGTTGTTCAAAACAAAATGCATTCTCCCGTACTGGACTCTAATTATTGATAAACAGAGAGATGACCCATCTCGTTGCAGCTGAAATATAACAAATGTCAGCAATTTGCTGTAACCTGACTACATCTTAATAATAAATACCAGCTACAACAAAAATCTTCCTTTCTATTTTGGGTGCATTCTAAGATTTACAGAAATTTTTATAATGCTTTCTTAGATATTATTTTTATCGTATATGCCTGTATTTGTCAGAAACCTCTAGAAAAAAGAGATCTTAAATGCTTTTGAATTATATTTTTTAATTAAGCTAAATTCTTCTTCAATTTCAGATAACTCAGACTTCATTGGCACCATGCTCCTGTGAATATGTATAATTTTAATTGCATTACAGTGATATTTTAGTTTCCTGACCATTATATTAAAAACGAGTTGTCTTTTCTGTAGCTGTCTGCCTTATATCATTACACATCCTCTTATATATGCAGTAACACTCATTTAACAAAGATAGTTTCTAGTAATAACAGTTAATTGGGAAAAATTACAGAAAATAAACAGCATAATAACCCCCAATACATTAGTGCAGATGTAGTAACTATAAAAAGGATAATCAAATCACCCTCTGAGGTATTCAATTACTTTTCATATTTAGAATATAATTAAAGTAATGAAAAATGAAACTTTGCAATTTTACAGAGAGGAAAGTGGCTGGCAAAAATAAGTTTGTCTTGGTTTAATTTGAGGTTTTCTGGCTTACTAAAAGTTTTCTTTTTGAATTCTAAATTCCCTGAAGCGTGGTAAGTCTTGGGGCAGGGTGGCTTGAGGGCTGATTAATTCAGCTGCTCACCAACCCCACACAAGGCCCATGTACTTCTTTCAGTATTTCTCCTTTGCCTTTCTGTATTTGGTTTAGCTCTCTTTCTGACTGCAAGATGACTGTTGCATTTCTAGTCATCTCACCCAGACTTAACATTTCCAGAGGAAGAAAAGGAATTGTTCATTAAACTGTCCAGAAGCACCCCAACTGACTTCTCATACTGCATTAGCTGAAGCCCATTCCTAAATCAATTGTAGGCAAAGAGAATGGGATTACCACAAATGATTTTGTGAATATGGCTGTATGGAATAGGGTGATTACTCAACACACTTAGGTTCTGCCTGAAAAAAAGAAATAACAGGTGAATGTTCATTCGATGGATGTTAAACAGTAACTGCTACTCCCTTTATGTACTGCTTGTTATATACACGTCTACCTCCCCATGAAAATATATGTTCACTGAGAATGGATGCTAGTTTATATACACATTTCTATGTGCTTAATTCTTTTTGCTGCTCAGCACATGTTTCATATTTAGCAATTTTTTTCAATTAATGGATGAATTAATTAATATAAGAATAAATAGTTAATCATAAGAAAAGCAAATTTACAGTGAAGTTAACAAAGCTTAAGATTTAAAGGCCTTTGGAAAGACCTAAGAAAAGCTTTAGAAATGTGTTCATACGATAATCTATTTAAAATTTTACAAAAATAAGACATTTTAACTACAATTGGCTAGATTTGCTGACTCTATGCTGATTGACTTACCCTCCACCACGTTTCTATAAGTGTCGAAGTGACCATGAGCATTTTGGAAATTCAGTGATCAGAAAGCTGAGCTAGAGATACATTTATTTGGAATTCAGTGGGACATTTTTGTGTATTTCTCAGTCGCTTCCACGTCTAATAATGTTATTGCTACCACTTGGTATAGGAAGGGTTTCCAGAAACACCCATCTGCCCTCCAGGCTGAATCACTGCAAAGCGATTTTTAAGAAAGGTGCAGAGCCAGAGGTGTTGTGATTGAGCATGCCATAGAGTGCCTAGCCCTTGAAGAATGTTAATAGTGAAAGAGAAAGATTGAAAGGGAGGGAGTCAGAAACCAGTGTCTACAAAATTCTTTCAATCATCAGATACGTAAAATTGTAAGCAGAGGATTCAGTTCATATAGAGATCCAGTCAAAACAGAAGATCTCTCCTGTGAAAAATATTTTTGGTAATGTGATAATATAGCACGTACAATTTTAAAAGCCCCATACCTTTGTTTTCACCTGTAACGGGTGTTGCATGAAACTAGGTGTTGTATGAAATGGAATTTCTCAGAATTCCTCTATGCGTAGGACACAAATCTATAGCAATACTGCTATAGTAAGTTTGCCTGTGACAGCTGATAAATTTGATAGGTTTTCCCAAATTTAGCAACCACAAGAAAAATGTATATGATGTCACTCATAAAAAGTTATAAAACAGAAAGAAATTTGTCTAGACTACTATTATTAAAACCAAATTTTGACTAACAGTTTTGTTATAGAAAATATTATAAAACTGTTGTCAAATGAACAGGTGAGCAAAGTGTATGCATCCAAAAATGTAGTCTCAATGCAAGAGCCTAAGTTAAGAATAAGAGCTAATTCCTGTTGAATGCTTTCTGAAGACTTTTCATTTATTTATTTCTTTAAATATATTTATCACAACTCAATGAAGATGTCACTGTATCAGCAGGAGGAGCTAGATTACACTACAGTATCATATGACCTCCCAGACCTTAGTTGCTAATATTTGTAAACGTTTATTTCTTGCTCATTCTTCAGATCTTGTAGCTGGAAATTGTACTGTACATGGATGTAAAGTAGAAACCTAGTATGACAGAGGCCTCCTCCATCTGAAATATCTCCAGTCACTGTAACAAGAGGAAAGTGAATGACAAATAGCACATCGACTCTTAAAAACTTTGACTGGAAGTGACACCTGTCATTTTCACTTATTTTGTTGACCAAAGCAAGTCACATGGCCATGCCTAACTTTAAAGTAGTAGGCAAAAACAATCCCTCCATTTACTTAGACTGAGAAGAACATGTATTTGTAAACGGCGAACAATGATTGCTACGAGTACATTTAACACATGTTAGTATGTAGGAGAACTGAGCCATGGAGAAAAGCAAGTGACTAGCCAAAGATTACACGATAATAAAATGCAAATTTAAGATTCATCTCTAGGATCAAGTCTACATCTTGCTATTATTCTACCTCCTTTGATGTAGATTTTTTGGTAAATCTCTGAGCCCTGGAATGGCACATGGCGTTACACTAAGCATTATATTCTTGATGAGAAATTATGAGGAGTAACTCAAGCGAGATCTGTACATCTTCTAGTTTAGTGAGCAATATAGCTTAAACTCTCATTCATTGTATTCATTCAAACGTTTCTAAAGCACATTTAGAAATTATAAATTAATGTAACTATTCATTTGTAATGCATTATTACATCAATTTCATGGAGAAAGATAAGAGAAAGGAACTCTCTAACTGGAGTTAGGAATTATCTAGAGATTAAAGGGTCACCTATTGGACCCAGTCATTCTAGAAGCTAGAAGCTAGAATGACTCACTGCAAATGATCGATAGTCTGCCTTTCCTTCCTTCCTTCTCTCCCTCTTCCCATACTTCTTCCCATCTTCTCTTTCACAAAAATTTATTGCATTCCTGGTAGATGGCAGGTATTAAGAATTGGAGAGATAAACAGAAATAAGATCTAACCCTAGGGAACTCACAATCACAGCAGTAAATCAGATGCATAAATGCAGTATAAGAGTCACTGAGACACTCTCAAAACCTTGTGAAATTCAAACTCTACATATATGCCTGATTTTATAGCACAGGACCAGACTGTAATTTGCCAAACTACGTTTATTACAGTTCTCGGCCTGTGAATTTATTAACATCTTCTCTACTGCATAAGACCTTTTGGTTTCATTCACTGATATGTTTACAGCGGACATGCACTCTTTCCTGGCTTTTGTGCCCACATTTGTTTACACTGACACATGGTGCTATAGCTTGATGCCTAGATAAGATTTCAAGTGTTTTTGCTGAAATCGCTCAGAATTATTGTAAAGAGATGCATTTATAACCATTAGGGAACACTGAATCTTGGAGTCTGTGTTCTTTGGCATCTGTTAGTAAATATCTTACTACCCTCACCAGCTTTAGGGTATACATTGTTTACCTGTGGCACAGCAAAAACTATCTCCCATATTTTATGGGGAAAATTCTGTGTCTGGCTCTCATAGTTCGGAGAGTTGTTTACAGTCAGCTGGTAGAAAGTCTTACTTGCATTTCACCTGCAATGATTTGTGTGTCAGGCTTTTTGTCTCTTATGGTGCATGAAGAGGACAAATGAAAGTCCTTTCCCCTGCAATATCTTTCCTGCTCATGAAAGTTACTTTTCCAAACTTTAATTACTGGCATGATAGCCTATCTCCATTCTCAGTGTCAGAAGTCTTATTTTGGTTTCTTTTCCAATTACATCTTTTTCAAGTGCTTTATATATTTTAGTCTGCCGTAGACCCTTCACTATAAAAAAACAATCAAAGATAACATTTGTGCTATGTTACAGCAACTGTCTAGGGTCTATTTTATCTCAATCTGTGTCTTCAGTTTTTTCTACATAAGTACAAGTAGTTGTATATTTTTTAACATCATGGCTATAATGGCATATTAAAAATGCTAGCATTTTGCAAGAAGTTCAAACTGGAAGCAAGGTGGTTTTTTTCACTGGAAATTGTCAGAGATGGTAATGCAATGAAATATAATAAGCATAGTCTCTATTTCAGAATGAGACACTGAGGAGTTATGACAAAAGATCAAGGATCAATTAAGTTATTTTATACTGTATTTTCCTTTCTGGGCATGAAGTACAACTTTCCACATAGTTTCTTTTCCAACAGATGCTATATAATTTTGTGGAAATGATTAATGTAAACAAAACAGATAATTTGTTAAAGCTATTGGTGTAATAATGCTGCATAAAAGGCCACCTCCCAAAATCCTCAGAGGCTGAAAATATAAAGCCTTTATTTCTTATGTGTATGTCTGCAGGTCCACTATGGCAGCTCTACTTAAAATGTCACTTAGATTCAGGTTTGCTCCACATTTCTCATCCTGGAACCCAGGTTGCAGGAGCAGCAGGTATCTGGAGCATGTCTTTCTTGAGGTACAGGGCAGGAATGCCAGAGTGATTAGCCATACAATGCAAGCACATTACAGCCCTGGTTGGAAGTGACACACGTAGCTTCCCTTACATTCCTTTGGCCAACCAAGTCTCCTGACAAGCTCAAATTCATTGAGGCAGGGAAATATGCTTCATTCCCAGGCAGCAATGGCCAAGTCAGGGAAGAAAGGTAGATAGTATTGTTTCACGTGACCGTGTGAAGAGATCACCAAATAGGCTTTGTGTGAGCAACATGGCTGTTTATTTCACCTTGGTGCAGGTGGGCTGAGTCCGAAAAAGGAGTCAGCAAAGGGTAGTGGGATTATCATTAGTTCTTATAGGTTTGGGGGTAGGCAGTGGAGTTTTGGGGGAAGGGGGTGGATCTCACAAAGTACATTCTTAAGGGTGGGGAGAATTACAAAGAACCTTCTTAAGGGTGGAGGAGATTACAAAGTACATTGATCAGTTAGGGTGGGGCAGAAACAAATCACAATGGTGGAATGTCATCAGTTAAGCTATTGTCATTTCTGTGGATCTTCAGTTGCTTCAGGCCATCTGGAGGTATACGTGCAGGTCGCTGGGGATATGATGGCTTAGCTTGGGCTCAGAGGCCTGACGAGTATTATTGTGTATTATTGTGTATAATACAACCTACCGTAATATCAATTATGACTCTGTCTTCCCCGATGTGATCATTGCCAGTGGAAATTTCTGATTGTGTCTTTCAATGTATGTCCAGAAAATCACATGTAGTTCTTCAAGTATATTTCTTCTGTTATTTGATATATAATTTTCTACTTCTACTAGTCTTTCGTGCTTTCACCCTAGATCAAAGAATAGTATGTGTTTCTACCCCAGTTTAATAGAATTGATATATAAAACTACCCAGTACTATGATTCTTTCTAAATGAGATTATCACTTTTGTTAAAAGTAACATGTACTTGTTCATGTCCTTTTGGGGACATGGATGAAGCTAGAAACCATCATTCTGAGCAAACTCTTGCAAGGACAGAAAACCAAACACCACATGTTCTCACTCATAGGTGGGAATTGAACAATGAGAACACCTGGACACAGGAAGGGGAACATCACACACCGGGGCCTGTTGTGGGTTGAGGAGAGCGGGGAGGGATAGCATTAGGAGATATACCTGATTTAAATGACGAGTTAACAGATGTAGCACACCAACACAGCACATGTATATATATGTAACAAACCTGCACGTTGTGCACATGTACCCTAGAACTTAAAGTATAATTAAAAAAAAAAAAAAAAAAAGAACTAGAAAAAAAGAAGGTAACATGTACTTCTACCCACTTCGTTTCTAAATGGGATTACACTTTTGTAAAAACTAACTTGTGCTTTGGCCTACTTCCAAATATAGGAAAGAAAGAATTATTGCATTAAAAAAGTAAAGCCCCTTTCATTCATAAAAGAGCTATACCCCCAATCCTTTTAAATATCTTCTGTATTTTTAAGTTTATTATTATTCATTGAGTAAACCAAATGTATAGATTATTCCTATCTTTAAAATGTTCAATATAGTTTTACCTTTATTTATTCAAAATTCTCCTTTCTATAAACTTTGTCATGCCTCATATTTGCTGTAATATTTCAAGCACATTGTCAATTTTGATGGAATTATATCAGCTATAAAGATACTGTAGATATCAGATGTTATGTGAAGTAAATGCATTTTGCCAAACAATACCATCTGCACACAATGGAAATTTGCGAAGTCATATGGAAGTTCACAGAATAATAAGTAAACTTCGATGTTCATATTAGAGATCAGCCTAATAATTTGTGTTCATTCGAACATCTGTAATGTTCAGCTTATTCATGAGTCCCAGGAAATGTGGTACTCCCAATAATTTGTCCTTCCAGTGTAATAGAGTGTAAGAGTAACATGTATGTTCAACTCCATCAAAATGGATAATGTGCTGGAAAAAAATGTTAAGTTTGACTTTGACTAGATATAAAAATTAATTTTATTTAGAAGGGTAAATTTTTTGGGGGGTGGGCTTGCCTATAATGGGGTAGGCAGGCCTCTCTATGGCCCTGAATGTGAAGCCTCTTTAATGTTTGCTAGCTTCCACTCCCTGCTATGGCTGAGTGGACGGGAACCCAGGATCTAGCTCCAGAAGCTGAGTGAGCCCACCTTCCTCATTGCTGTATTCTGTTTTTAATGACGATTAATATATTATTTACATACCAGAAATGTCACTCATTTAAAGTGTTACCATTTGATGATATCTTTTGTATATTTATAGAGTTGTGCAAATATGACTGTACTCTAATTTTAGAACATTGTCATCACCCCACTAAAAATCTCATACCCATTAGCAGTCATTCCCCATCCCCTTCCCACTCTTTCCCAGCCCTAGGCAACTACAAATCTTTCTGTGTGTTTTCTAATGGTGGACAAATGGGATCACCCAACACACGGTCTTTTGTGACTGGCTTCTTTCGCTAAGCATAATGTTTTCAAAGTTTGTCTGTGTTGTAGCGTGTATCAATACTTCATTCTTCTTTCTTGTCCAGTAACCTTCCATTGTATGAATATACCACATTTTGTTTATTCATTCGTCGGTGATGAACATTTGGGTTGTTTCTATTTCTTGGCTCTTATGGATAATTTTGCTATTGACCTTCATTTGCAAATTTTTGTGTGGACACATGTTTTTATTTATCTTGGGTATATCCCTAGAAGTGAAATTGCTGAGTCATGGTATAGTTAAACAGAGTAACTCTGTTTTAACTTTTTGAGAAGCTACTAAATTGTTTTCCAAAGTGGCTGCACTATTTTTGTCATCCCACCAGTAAGGAATGAGGGTTCTCATTTTAGGACATCCTGGCTAACTCCTGTTATTGTCTATCTTTTTTATTATAGCCATTTCTAATGGGTGTGAAATGGTATCTCATCATGGTATTGACTTACATTTCCCTAATTACTAATGATGTTGAACACTGTATGTGCTTACTAGCCATTCATCTGTCTTCTTTGGAATAATGCCTACTCAGACCTTTTGGCCTTTTTTTTTTTTTTTTTTTTTTTTTTTTGAGATGGAGTTTCACTCTTGTTGCCCAGGCTGGAATGCAGTGGCGCAATCTCAGCTCACTGCAACCTCCACCTCCTGGGTTCAAACGATTCTCCTGCCTCAGCCTCTCAAGTAGCTGGGATTACAGGCTCATGCCACCAAGCCTCCATGCCTGGCTAATTTTTGTATTTTTAGTAGAGACGAGGTTTCGCCATGTTGACCAGGCCGGTCTCAAACTCCTGACCTCAGGTGATCCACCCGCCTCTGTTTCCCGAAGTGCTGAGATTACAGGTGTGAGCCACCATGCCCAGCCTTGCCCATTTTTTAAATTGAGCTATGTGTCTTTTTTATGATTGAGTTGTAAGAGTTCTTTATATGTTCTGGATAAAAGTCTCTTATCAAATAGTATATGATTTGTAAATATTCTATTCTATTGGTTATTATTTTCTTGACAGTTTCATTTGAAATACAGCAGTTTTAATTATTATAAAGTCAATTTTATTTTTTCTTTTACCACTTGTGCTTTTGATGTTGTGTCTAAGAAATCATTGTCTAATCCAAGGTCATGAAAATTAACTATTGTGTTTTCATCTAAGATTTATATGGTTTTTAGCTCTTACATTTAGATCCATGATCCATTTTGAGTTAACTCTTGCATAAGGTGTAAGTTAAGAGTCTAATTTTCTTCTTTTGTGTGTGGATATTCAGTTGGCCCACACCATTTGTTGAAAGACTGTATTTCCTCCATTGAATTATCTTGGCCCCTTTGTCTAAAATCAATTGACCATAAATATTTATTTATATTCATTTATTTTTAGACTCTCAATTCTATTCCATTGACTTGTATGTCTTTTCTTATGCTGTCCCATTGTGTCTTGATTATTGTATCTTTGTAGCAAGTTTTAAAGTCTGTTAGTGTGAGCTCACTAGTTTTATTCTTTTTAAAGATTGTTTTAGCTGGTGTGGGCCCCTTGTATCTTGGCTTAATTTTTAAATCAAAATGCAGAATTATTTTTAGCCCCTTTTTTCTGTTGTTGGTTTTTTTTGCCTGAATTACACATAGCCTAGTAAATGATCTCATAAGTTGAATGAGTGTGATTAGGGAAAGGGTTATTGACTTCCATAAATATACATGTATTCACATACTAAAACATCTCCAAGCCTCCAAGCTTTAGATATTATCACAAAATTCTTGCTTAGGGAAAAGCATATTTTTGAATTTGATACTCTAATAACCCTAACACCCAATTCATACAGCAACTTATTTATCTGATTGTACTAAAATATCCACTGAAGCAATAGTTGTAAATTAACATTGATGTAAACATGATTAAGTTTGCAAAAGCATAAACCGCATGACATCCTGAGCAGAAAAAGGAGAAAATTCACTTTCAGCCTCTTTCAGTATTCTTGCCTTGAACTTTTAAATACAAAAACTTATTTTGTGAACAAAAGCAACCATTCCCCTAAAACCAGAGAAGAGCAGTAATGAAAAGATTCACAAAACTCGGGAAATAGTTGCTTATTTTCATGCTTTGCCCAATCTGAGTTTATTTTGGATCTGAGTTTATTTTGGCACAGAAGTTCTATGGAGAAGCTTTCATAGTGGTCTATGGCCCTAAGAAATTTAAAAACTTACATTTATATCTTTAAAGTTAGAGAATTTACACTATAAAACATGGAATTTATTTTCAATATCTCTTTTATTGCATAATTTGTTTTTTATTTAGATTGTGTCCTACTGCAAATATGTTAAGCCCGGTTATTTTCATCTGTCAATTCTTTTCCTGTTCTTAATAGGTATGTGAATTTTGTCTGGGTGAATATAATTAATTCCCCTATTCTTATGTAAGTCTTTTTCAATGATCGATTTTTAAGAAGGACTTCTGGAAGAGGTAATAAACCTTTTGCAAGTAATCAGTCTTTGATCAGAATTTTCAAAGACGATACTTGGAGGGCATTTGAAAAACAAGGTTTTGTTTTTATTTTTTCTGACTCAGGCCTTTTTATGGTACAGTTGCCAGAAATGTCATAAATCTCAAAAAAGCCATTCTTGTCCTAAACCAATTGACCCTTCAGTGCTGAATCCTCAGCTACCTCAGGAGTTCTACTGGACCTCACTGCCATTTTCTGAATAATTTATGTGATTTACAGTGCCTTGTAAAAAGCACTGAAACATCTCTCTGTGTAACTTGTTTGCTTTTAATTTATAGTGACATATTTTCATAGTAGTAGAAACTTGCTGAAAAACTTTTCTGAAACATTATGTTTTTCATTCATACTCAGATCACTGTGGCTCAGTTATCAGTGACCTCAATTTTCTGCTCCATTGTTTTTCAAATTAAAAAAATACATATGGGCAGTTTCTTGACAAAGTCACACATTAAATAACATTACCCATAGATCATTATCCTGTGTGCACTCTGCCATTACCAATGGTTACCTGACCTTTAGAATTAAGGAGAGCATTATGAGCATCTATTGAGATATTAAAAGCTGTAATATTATTAGCATTTCTTAGGGTCAGCTGGAATGTTTACATTGAAGCTATGCTGGTGTCTCGGAGAAAGACATGTGTGGTTGGTAAGTGGCCCTTGTCAAGTCCTCATGATGGTCTGATAATAATAAAGAAAGTAAATGAGGAAAATGCTATCTTGTTCAGTAAACTAGGCATCTGTAAAGAAGATTGAGCACCTATAAAGTACTGTGCCCGACAAAGAATGTAAGGAGATGCAGAGGGCCTGGCAGAATGGGTACCTCATCATTTAAATTAGGCAACTAGGAAAAACGCTGAGGATCATCAGCTGAACAGGGAGAGGCACATACATTGTTGGCAGAGAAATTCAGATGTGTAGGTTAAGCAGAGCCAGTATATATTTAAATAAAAGTTTTCTAATCAGAAGCCCGAAATAATTAATTAAATTAAATCATATTTAATCTTCTTCTGAAGCACAATTGTTTCTACTGTTTGAAGAATATAATTAAGATGGTTTCATGAATGTAATTATCAGCAAAAGTGATTGCATCAAGAACATATGAACCTGGTATGTTTCACGATCGAGTTGGGATTTTGTGTGGAAGAAGAAATGATGTTGATAAGATTGTGTGTATTTATTTAAGACTATTGTTTAGTAAGGTTTCAGTAAGCACTCAATAAATGTTAGCTATTATTATAATCATCATCATCATTATTATTGTTTCCTTCCAGCTGATGGTTATAATTGTGCTTGGTCAAGTTTACATTGATTTGCATGAAGCTCTTTATTAAAGGTAATAGAAATAAAGAACTCCTTTGTATCCAGCATATTGTCCCCATACTTGCCCTTTATTTTAGCTATTTAAATCACAAATGGTCCCCTATAACTTCGATTATTTTATAGCAAACACTTAAATAGTCGTCAGAAAACCTAGTTTCTATTTCTATTCTGCCACTCACTATTGTGTGACCTAGAGTTAGTCTTATTATTTCTGGGCCACAGTTAGAATAGATGTCTATGAGACCTTTTCTTTCTTTTTTTTTTTTTTAGATGGAGTCTCCCTGTTGTTGGCCTGGGCTGGAGTGCAGTGGCATGATCTCGGCTCACTGCAACCTCTGCCTCCCAGTCTCCAGCAATTCTCCTACCTCAGCCTCCCGAGTAGCTGAGATTACAGGCACCGGCCACCATGCCCGGCTAATTTTTGTATTTGTAGTGGAGATGGGTTTTCACCATATTGGCCAGACT
The DNA here is from genome assembly GCF_043159975.1 of Macaca nemestrina. Lineage (NCBI taxonomy): Eukaryota > Metazoa > Chordata > Mammalia > Primates > Cercopithecidae > Macaca > Macaca nemestrina. Next base: position 185,820,737 of record NC_092126.1, on the reverse strand, counting down.
GGTCTTGAACTCCTGACCTCAGGTGATCCACCCACCTCGGCCTCCCAAAGTGCTGGGATTACAGGCGTGAGGCACCACACCCAGCCTGAGTCCCTTTCATATCTAATATTCTATGGGGTAGCTCGAGGCAAAATTGCAGGAAAAAAAGCATTATAATATACTGCATTCATTTTTAATCTGTCCTTGGAAGTCACCTCACTTCTGCCTCAAGCAAGATCCGCATCTGGTTTAAGCGTGTCATTTAAGGGTAGTACTGCAAGCTGCAGAAACTTCCATTGTATAGTGTCAGTCTTGTGGATATCAAACATTTACTAAGGATTAAAAACGTGGCTTAACCTACTTAGAACTAAAATTGAACTTTTAGAAGCTATTCTACAACAGAGACATAGATACTTGTCTTCAAACTAGATTTTACTATTTGTAGTGCCTTTGACCTTCATGCGAATTCTATAGCAAATAGAGTCAAACTTTTTTTTAACTGTTTATCCCTGGGCAGTGCCATCTGATATGAGTGGTATTCCATCAAAACGTGTTTTTTTCCAGAGGAAGTCTTGCTGTAATACATCATCAGCATGACAACCAGTGTATTACATATTACAATGAAACATACCCAGAGCAAAGGTACATGTGATGATGAATTATGCTAATATGTTATTGTCATTATGTTATCAGCACTCAGAGAGTGATTTAGTGAGATACATCATCAGTGAGAGAATATCTGATTTTGTATTACTCAAAAAATGACATGATCATGGAAAACCACAGCAGGTTCATTTGATTAATAGCGTTAGTGATATTCTAGCACCAGAACTCATGTGTGGTGGTATATTAAAATGTCCTTTGAAGCTGAAAACAAGTTAAGGAAAGATTAGTCCATGAGGTGAGGTTGTAAAAGCACTGTCAATTTAAATACTATCACTTTAGACAGAGTGTACAGTTAAGTATGAACCAAAAGTCACCCTTGTCTTTTATTCAAACGTTTGACAGTGATTTAGTTCTACTTAATTATCTGTAAGCCTGATAACTTCTTTCAAGAAGCTATCTATTGTAAGACCACTGGTTATGCTATAAATCTACAGTCTACAGGTGATGCTTTATTTATTTATTTATTTATTTATTTATTTATTTGAGACGGAGTCTTGCTCTGTCAGCAGGCTCAAATGCAGTGGCGCGATCTCAGCTCACTGCAACCTCTGCCTCCCAAGTAGCTGGCACTACAGGCACATGCCTCCCGGGTTCTCCTGCCTCAGCCTCCCAAGTAGCTGGGACTACAGGCACATGCCACCACACCCAGCTAGTTTTTGTATTTTTAGTAGAGATGGGGTTTTACCATGTTGGCCAGGATGGTCTCAATCTCTTGACCTCGTGATCCACCTGCCTTGGCCTCCCAAAGTGCTGGGATTACAGGCATGAGCCACCACACCCAGCCCTGGTGACACTTTATAACGATATGCATTAATGCCCAAAATCAATGAACCAAACCAGACACATCACTAAACTTTGTTGTTGAGCAACAACTAATTTATTCAAGATATAATAGCTGATCACTTTTGTTACAGCATCTTCTTTTGCACAGAACCTTGTACACATTAGGCACTGAAAAGATATTTGCCAAATTGAATAGATGATTTTTCACATAACTTTCTATATTCAAAATCACAGAAATCACAAGTGTGACACCAAACTTAAATTAGAATAGCCAGAAACCATGGATTGCAAATAGAAAACAACTTGATTTTTCCCAGCACTGCTTGTTCCATCACAGTCTCATGAGCTAGTAATTCTGCGTCTTGCCACTGCTTTCTAGCTAAGGTCTCAGACCCATTCATAGTGTGAGGGGCTACGAGGCAGAGAACAGAGAGCAGGATAGATCTTACTCCATTGGTATCTCTTGATCTGGCATTGATGCCCTCTGAGCTTGCTGAGTAACTAAAACTGACTTTTTCTCTCATGGAATTCTTTCACAGGTTCTTTGGGGACCTCCTCTCAATAATTATGCAGGTCTTTCCTCAAGATGTCTTAACATTCTGTACCTTTTAGAGCTTATGATTTATGATTACCTCATTAATCTCTGTTTTCCAGCTATTCCCTTCTGTATTGGCACCACCTTACCCTAATAGGCATCTTATACTTTTGGACAAAATCCCTTTGGAGAAAACCTCTAAGCTGGCCGCCCCTCCCAAGAACCATATCTGATTCACAGAAAATAGATTCTTCTGGTGCAGAAGAATATATTCTTCTAGCAAAAGCACAGCTGGATCCTAACATAATAATAATAATTAACTTTTACTGAGTGTGTACTATGGTCCAAGCATTGCTACATGTATTAACTTATTAAACTTTCCCCAAAAGAGGAGGGTAGTATTATTATCCTCATTTTACAGATGAAGAAACTGAGGCATAGAGAAACTAATTTACCCACTGGGACAAGACCAAGTGTTGGGAAAGCCAAGCCTCAGCCACTGCTGGCCACAGCTTCAGTGTGCAGGTTCTTCACGATACCTAACTGTACATTTAGTATTAGCACTCAATACTAAATTAGTTTTAAAACTAGCAAACTATAATTGTTCTTCATTAGAACAGATACTGGCCAATCAATGCTTCACCTTTAAGCTTTTCCAGCCATAGATTCAAAACAAGTTCCTTGTATTTCCCTAAACTTCATCAGTGAGTAAAATTTCTCCCCGTGGGTCCTATTACAGCTCCTCACTGAATTCGAGATGAAGGGCACCACAACACTCAACCTGTGTCCTCCAGAAATAGTTATTCGTATCCCAGCCTTTTCTACCGCAGTGATCTGGGTATGGAGCAATGGGTACCAACACCAGTGTATTAATTTCATTGTTTTTAAATTTCCTTTTCAAGCCTTGGAATAATGTAGGATTGGTTTATAATTTAGAATACTTGCTTATTATTAGTTTTTCTCTCCTTGGCCTTTTGGAGCCTCAGCCAAAATTGAAACAGAAAGACTACTATTTTAACATCCTTTAATAAAAATAAAGGACATTTTCTGTAACCCAAAAGGCAAGGATATGAGAACGTATGGCTTCTAGGAACAAGTGGGATGCCTCTTAGTCTGTCATGAAAACCTTAAAAGATGAAAGTGTCACAGACTTCAAGAAATGTTTCAGGGTTGTGAAAGGCGTTTTTACTTCAGTTGATTTATGTGTGCAATTCCAGTAGGGCAGCCTGTGCTAGAGTGCTTCCAGGGATCCACTGGTTAGATCATGATGAAGTTGGCATCAACCTGTCACTGTTCAATTTGGCTTGGAGGTGTGTTATCAATTTCTGAAGCATCTAATATACTCGACTGAGCCGACAGGATGTGGCTCACTGTGGGTGTCAGCAATCATTTTATGTCAATCTGTCCCACAGGTTAGGGTGCTGCTGACTTTCCTCCCCAAACTGCTTCCACCTAAAACTTCCCAAGAAGACTCCCAAAATAGGTTGACTATTCACACCTGTTTTATACTCAGTGCCTGGCCCTAGTTTTATTGTCATGTTAAGAAAAGTGAAGTAAAATATTAATGATGCTTAAAGACAAAAGCAAAGCATTAAAAATAGATAGCCAATGTATGTTTTTTGTTTGTTCATTTCTGAGATGGAGTTTCACTCTTGTTGCCCAGGCTGGAGTGCAGTGGCACAATCTTGACTTAGCGCAACCTCTGCCTCCTGGGATCAAGCAATTCTCCTGCCTCAGCCTCCCGAGTAGCTGGGATTATAGGCATGCACCGCCATGCCCAGCTAATTTTGTATTTTTAGTAGAGATGGGGTTTCTCCATGTTGGTCAGGCTGGTCTGGAACTCCCAACCTCAGGTCTGCCCACCTTGGCCTCCCAAAGTGCTGGGATTACAGGTGGGAGCCACCGTGCCCGGCAGTCAATATATGTTTTCTTCATCTACTTACTAATAAAGAAATAGATATTTTCTTTCAAAGAAAAAAATGCGTGACAATCAAGCTGCTTCACAATCTAATTCTTGAATTAAAGGTGTTTTTTTTGTGTGTTTTTTTTTTTGTAAAACCATATTTTGCCAACTACAAATTCCTCTTCCTTGTGGGAAAGAAGTCTCCCTAAGCTTGTCTTCCGTCTCTGAAGACTGAAAAAGGAAATTCTAGTGCTTAAAAATGTGACACAATAAATTTCAGGATAACACAATAGAGTTAATTTGTAAAACTCTGTACATTTATAGAACATTTTTATTCACAGTATTTTATTGAATTTTGACAAAAGGAGAGCCATATTACATAAAGAAAAAGTACTGATTTGAACACTGAAGCCTGCATCTTGAATATGGCACTCATTGGGCATGTGGCCCTGGACAGTTTTCCTGCTCTTTCTGACCTTCGTTTTCTTTGTCTGAAAATGGTGACAACCTTTTTATTAACCATAAGTAAACTGAGTATAGGATCTCTGCCTTATTTATTTTTGTATCCGTAAGTCCTCGCATGGTGCCTGCCAAACGGTGCCTGCCAACAAATTTGTCATGATGAGTAAATATGTCTGTGAAGAATTATTATCTCCCATTTACAGATTAGCAGACTGAAGCTTAAGACGTTTAAATGACCCATGGTTACACAACCAGTAAGGAAAATGCCATGGTCACTTGTGAGAACAGGATCAAATTCTGGAAATTCTGACATATGTGGGGTGCAAGGCAGAAGCATTAGTCACTGTAAAAGAGAATATCCAGATGCATATAGACAAGCAGAGTTCAGAAACACATACTTCAGGATGTTCCATTGTGATAACTAGTTTGCTCCTCTTCACTTCCTGCAGATACTGATAATTAGTAACAAGTACTATGATGCAGCCCCTCTTGGTGGAGATAAAGAATATAGGACGGGGTAATACGTTGTTTCTCATTTTGAAATTCGAAAATGTTTTCATGAGTATATTCTACATAGTGTTCAGCAGAGACACTAGTATGAAAAAGAAATAATACTAATGATTATCCTTACATGAGCACAACACTGTTGCAAGCACTTTGGTTGCATTCTCTTCTTTAATCCACCCAACAATCCTATAAGATACTGTCATTATCTTCACTTCCTAGATGAGAAAATTGAAGTATTGAGAGGTAAGGAAATTTGCTAAAAACCTCAGAGCCCATAAGCTGCAGAGCTAGGATGTGGGTGGGTGTAAGCAGGGTGACTCAAGAATCTTAACTCTTAACTTCTATACTTTACTGCACAGGGTGGTGGGTTGACAAATGTAGGACACAAAAACAGGAATCTGATAAACAGTTCCCAAGTCCAACACAGGAATTAAAACTTAAAACTGAGCAAGAATATAATAAGGCCTGTATGAATAAGCTATGTTCACAGAATGACCAAGAAACATCTAGAAAACTTATGAAAATTAACTCCTTTTTAACCCCTATTTCCCTTATGCCACATTCTATTCCCTTATGCCACATACATGTTCATATAAGCATTTAACAAAATATACTTTGTCTGAACTTGCCTAATGACTGGAATAAGTTCCCTGAATTTTCAAGGGATGGCAGAAATATTGATTATTTGGCAACTGCCTTAGCCCAAGTTCCCTGGAAAACAACTTCAGAAAAAAAATTTAAATGATAATGCTTTATTTTGGAAGTACAAAACCAGGGCAACTGGATGGAGGGAAAATGGAAGTTTAGCAAGAAAGAATGTGAAGCAATACCACAACATATTACTATGTTTGCTACTTCTTCATGTGGACCACAAAAAGCACAGCAATTGAGAGATGTGTGCGCTAACCATGAAGAACTTCTCCAAATGGGCTGTATGGAGAAAACATGCTTCAAAACCATTCATGTATGGAGAAAACATGCTTCAAAGCCATTCATGGAAAGAAGCAAGAAAGATGTTGCTGTAGAACTCTTTTCTGTCTCTCCTGTTCTCCAGTGACCAAAGTTCACCATATTATGAATTAATTCTACCACACTTCCAAGTTAAATGAAGTGTCACCTTCGATGACCATATGGGATGCCAGATGTCACATTCTTCAGGGCTGTGTCACTGAAGTCCAGAAATGGTAGAAGTCACAAATTCTGAGCTGCTGGACCTGGCTGGGTAGAGGTGAACCTGACACTCCCAAGACAAATGCCCATCAGCTCTCAGGGGTGGAAGTATTATCTAAGAAGCAGATACAGCTAATGTAAACTGACCCATTATGCCCTTATATTTGTGTAACTTTTAGGAAATCAGCTTTAGCTTAGCTGAACTGAATATCTAAAGTCAAGGCCACTAACAAAGAACTATCTCTTTTAAGGTGCAGCACCACCTAGGGTGTGGGATATGGAGGAAAAAGAAATACGCCACACGCACACACACAGGACACATATAAAATATATGCATACATGTATATTACATAAAATTTCCTTTGATATCACAAAATATTCAGTTCGCATATTATAATCTAGTCACAACCAATAGATGTACAGAGATGTAATTTTCTCTGCAAATTAGATGTGGTTTTTCAGAGTCAGTGTTCCCATCACTCGTAGACCAGTGCAGGCCAACCCTGACACAGCAGGGAAAAGAATGGGAAAGACATTAGGAAGGAATCGAACATTAGGCCACTCCACACAGGCCGAAGGTCAGGAGGCAGGTAGGCTGTGTTAGAGAGTGACGAGAAGGGTTTCCCTGTTGGTGAGAAGAGCATAGTATCCGGAGCATCTGTCAATGGGTAATAAGTGATTGTTCAGGAATGCAAACAATTTTTGCACTAGGCATAGTCTAAGGATTTTAGTGTGAAGGATTCCAGTATGAGTTTATTCTAATGAAGCCTATAAACCAGGTAGAGGAGGACAAGTTTCTATATATGAGAACTGGACAGAGATTGATCTGAAAGAACCAAGCAGGAGCTAATAAACAGAAGGATACCCACACGGTGATTCAGTGTTGAGTCTTACAGCTTTGCAGGCTCCCTGTGTGGAGATAGTAGGGGTCCCAAAGCTTAAGAAAGAGCTTAGTATTGGCTGAATGTTCCATCTTGGGAGGATCAGAGGGCTTTGGGCGCAAGGAGTCAGATTAAAAGGCCAGAAGAATCATTTAATTACTAAATTTCCTGAATTGGAGTGCATTAACAGTTATATCCTTTCAGCAAAAAATGTATTAAACACTTATTGTATCTGATATCTAATACATATTTTGCATTAACTAGTAAAAATTCTATAATCTGTTATATATTTTGATAGTCTAACATATTTATCTTTATCATGGGTTATGGATCATGTATATTATATAATTTCATTTTAAATAGTAAATTGTAATATGAGTACCATTTGCATCTGTCTGACAATGATATACCTACCTTCTTTTTTTATACATACCTACCTTCTTGACTACTGTATAGTATAATTTATACTTGTTATTTGACATTCGGATTTATCTGTAATTCTTTCTTTCTTCCTTTCTATAACCCCCCAAATATAATGCAATCAATTCCTTAAATCACAGGTGATAGGAATAATGTATAGTGATTCCAAGTCATTTCCTCAAGTTTATAAATTGAGTGCCACGTTGAAAATAATGTCAGGTATCTACATTTCCATTTCAGTGTTCTCAAAGGTAGCCGTTCCTGACAACTGGCAAGAGCATCCTGCTCTGACAGTCTGACCCTTACACTCCCATTAAATATAAAAACAGATCTGAATCTTTCACCCAGTTGTACTGTCAAGGCTGGTGTAACTTGCCTGTCATATAAAGCTCTTTGAATCAGCCTGCCAAGAAAATATGATTGTAGTACAAATTTTAGCATTCAGAAATATTCACTCCCCTTTCACTTACATGGATTTTGAGGGTCAAAGCTATGCATTTTTATCAGGTATTTTATTATCTTTCAACTTTTGTGAAGATCAATGTGTTAGAATAAAGAACTTTTTTCTCCTTTAATGCCAAAGTGATTTGGTATAAGGGAAATACTAATGAGCCTTTATATTACTTATTGAAAGTTCCCATTTGACAACATGAGAAAGTTTTATGTAAAGGATGGATGCAATCTTTAAATTCCATAATACTTTTGGAAACTAAGCACCTGGTCAAAATAGATGAGCATTTAGAAAAGGGATAAAAAATATGGAACTTTGAATTTTCTTAGAAACCTGATGCTTCTTCAGCAAAAACAGAAACGGAAACTTCTGACATAAATGTAGCACAGAGAGAAACCTTTTTCCCATTCTTTTTAAATATAATTGTGCTTATTATAATGCCTAATGATGATGAATGTTTGAATTTTTCTGTAATATAACAGTACTGCAAGTCAACCACTGTTTCTCTTATTATCATCATACCAGTGTAACCACTGGTACTTTTAGGAGGTAACATGTAGGTCATTCTGGCTTCAACCCATGGATTCATTGAATCACTTTTATTTATTTATTTATTTATTTATTTATTTTACAGGTTAGATTGTAAACTCCATCATTTAACAGAATGAACTATTAAAACGTCTAGGACTTTCTCTTAAACAAAAATCATAAATAAAGAAACCCAACTTGAACAGAGTCTAGTGCCCCCGTTTTATCATCAATAACATGAACACCCACTGTACTAAATGTAACAAGTCTCTGTTTCCTTAAATTATACAAGTTAATACTCTCTTTTTAAGAGATATTCAGGGAAGGGAGGGTGAGATCATTTTAGGATTCGTGAGAAAGAAAGATTGACAGCACTGGCTGAACTCAGGCAGAAAGCAGTCAGCCCTCGGAAAGCATTTCTGACAGCCACGCTAATGCACTACAGCGCTGACATGAAACTTCCTCTAGATTCCTAAAAGAAGCCATTTGGGAAGAGCCTGTCGATAATGCAAAACTGGGCCAAACGGTTCTGGTTGTGGACCGCTAGCAAATGTCTACCCAAGACTAACGGGAAATAACTGACTTCATGTGTCAAATGAAAAATATGAGTATAGCTATCCTCAAATGAAAGGAGCTTTCCTGCAAATTAGGATGTTATTTTTAAAAACAGCATATTGGATTTAACATCTTGGGTATTTTTCTACAAGTAGGTATTTTCTTTTTCTTCTTGAATTCTCAGGGCTCTGCTTAAAGTTCAATTTTGTTTACCAGAAAGGTATGAGAACAAGTTTAATGCTGTAAAAGTTGTTTACTTAGAGCAATAGTATGACAAACAGAACTGAATAAATAGCAACTTACACATCATATAAAGTTTTCCAGCCAACATTGGCTGTAACATCACCAGTGAACTAGAAAACAAAACAAAATACAAAAATCAGGCTGAAGTATATAGATGAAAACCACCATATCAAAAGCACAATCACATATATTATCTTGTTTTGTGCCTCAGTGATGGATGAAGCTCATGGTAACAGTAACTGCTGTTTTTGATTCCTTGAATTGCTTCAGCAACTTGACCTTGGGTCCATTTAACATTGAGCCCATGTGAAGTCCTTTGCCCTGAGCAAATTTGTTTTCAGGGGGAAAAAAGTAAAAATTGGTCATACAGAATTTCATAACTGACAACACTAAAACACAACCTTTCTGAGTGAAATTTCTTTCTTTCCAATGCCCAGTACACACATATATGTGAGAAAGAAAAATGAACAAAACAAAACAAAAACAAAAGTTGAATACATTTCCTTCTTGCCCTTCAGGTTAACTACTTACACTAGAATTTTTAATACAGACTAAATTATATAAAACATATGAATTAAATAGGAAAAAATGGATTTTTTTAAAATATGGCATTATTGATTTTAAATATCTATAGAAAATCTTTCTAGTCCTTAGAGGATGTGATGATTAATTTTATGGGTAAACTTGACTGGCCTAAGGGATGCCTGAACAGCTGATAAAACATTTTTTCTAGGTGCAACTGTGAGGATGTTTCAGGGAGAAATTAGCATTTGAATCAGCAGACAGCAAAGAAGATCTGCCCTCATCAACATGGGTAATGGGTGGGTATCACCCAATCCATTGAGACCTTGGATAGAACAAAAAGGCAGAGGAAGGGTGAATTCTCTTTCTCTTCTGAACCTGGGGCATCCATCTTTTCCTCCTCAGACATCAGAGCTCCTGATTCTCAGGCCTTCAAACTCTGACTGAATTATACCATCAGCTTTCTTGGTTATCCCTCTTGCCAATGGCACATCATGGGACTTCTCAGCCTCCATAATTATGCAAGCCATTTCTCATAATAAATATCCTCATATATCTGTCCATATCCTATTGGTTCTCTTTCTCTGAAGAACTTGACTGATACAGAGTATTTTCCCTAATACATAAATTTAATAGTATGTGATGGTCTTCAAAAAGATAATTTTCTAAGTTTTTTTGTTATGTTCCTTGTAACTTTTACATGACTAACTTTGACTCTCTATTTGGATTATTTGAAGTAGAGTAAATGGCATCCCATTTTTATCAGTAATATAGGAAATATTAAATCATAACTGAAATAGAAATATTTAATGTATAAAAATGTGGTGTCATGTTAATATTACAGAACTATGAAGTAATGTTACTAACTTCTTAGACATGGCAAGGTTTTCTTGTCTCCTCTTCTTTTTTGCTTCTATTCCCCCATCAGCAATCCACAGAGCAGCCAAAGTGATCTAAAATAAAAATAACAAAACCAAACAAAAACCAAAATTTTATCATCCCCTTGCTTAAAGTCTTTCAATGGTGTTCCATTGCCACAAAACAAGGTCCAATTGTTTTTAATGCCTGAGGAAGATCTTCCTGATCTCTCCCCTGCTGACTTCTCTAGGCTCACTTCTCCCCCTCCTTTAGCTCACCTCTTTTCTCCGATTGAACTCAACCTCTCTCGGTACCTCTGAATCTTACGTTCTCCTCTCTACCTGGCCCAGTCTTCCTTCCCCCATTTCCCATCCCCTCCTCTCTCACACCTCTTTCATTCATCTAAATCTATGCATCTTTTATAAGGTTCCAGCCTAGTCTTCATTTTCTCTGGAAGGCTTCCCTGACTCTGCACTATCATGGCAACTCTCACATTTCATAGCATTGTTGAGTATCGCCTATTCCATGATTAGCACTGTTGTGATTGTACACTACATCTCTAACATTCATTTAACTAATATTAATTGAGCACCTATTATGCTTGGGCTCATTTCTAAACACTGAGAAAACATCAAAGAACCAAGCAAACAAAGTCTCTGCCTCAGGGAATTTATAATCTGTACACACACTGAATATTTGGCAGCAAGAACCGAGTGAAAGAAAACAGGACAGTAGAGAACAAAAGAAAAAGAACAGATCAAGAAGAGCATAGATTAAAATAAGAAAAAGCCAGGAAACATTCAAGATAAAAATGGAAAGCACTCTTAGAAATCTGGATTGATCTTTTAAAAGACCTCACTCCACAATTGGATAAGCCCTCTTTTATTTTATATCATCTTTTGCTACTGGCGTGTGATATCATTTGAAGATGATATAAATTATTTGTCTCTTCTTTCTACTTGCAGCCAAGTACATCCAGATTCTGTCATGTTATGCCACGCAGTGCTCCAGTGATGTCCTCCAAGAGCCATCTGCTGTCCACAATGAACAAGGCTTCAGAACCCAAATGATATACTTAAACCTGAGCAAAACAAGCTGGAAGCTTGTTTAAAAAGGCATTGCTTTGCCAAAATGTATTCACTGGAAAAATCTGCTATAAAACAGTGAATATATTATGCAAGTAAAATTAGACCTTTCAACCTGCTTGGTATGATGCATGATTGCACACATTTACTGTAGTTGATTCTGCCAGATTTAAAATGATTTTATTCTTTTTATGAGACATTTAGTGCAAAAGGTCAAAAGAGAGATTTAGGATCCCTGTCATCCTTTTATTTTAGGAAAAAAACACTCATTTACACCACTTTTGATCACGAGATGCAAATCTTTAAGCCACAACAAACAAAGGACAATAATAAACAAAAAAGAAATCAAACCAAATTTTGTATAATTTTGCACGTTAAAAAAGTGACGGATGCAACCCAAACTATAAAATTCCGTTTTGTAGGGACGCATTTCTAGTGATGGTAGCATTGTGAAATCTCACTGCCTGCTATTCTAGTTGTCTAACCAAGTCTTCACTGACATGGCTATTGCTGCTGTCTCCAACTTTACAATCATCAGTTTTTCTTAGACTCTTAGTGGCAGCAGTTTCAGACAACTTGCAATTTCTTGGACATGAGATGCTGTGTTGCCCCTCTGTGCCTCTCTCTTTGAACTTTCTATTTTCTCTGAAGGAATGTCCTAGTCTTTTTGTCTTACTAGTCGAATTCCTACTTTTCTTTTCAGCTCTACCTAAAAGATTACTTCTATTCTGAAGCTTTCAATGCCTCCTCACACAGCCATCCCAAAGAACTGATCCCTCCTTTTTTTTTTTTTTTTTTTTTTTTTTGCTGCCAATTGAATCTGGTACAGACTTTTGTTAGAGCCCTTACCCTCTGTGCTGCTATTATTTATTTGCATCAGTGTTTCTCTTACTGTAACATGAACTCCCTGAGGACAAGAAGCGTGTCTTGTTTGTGACTCTAGCACCTGGCATGTTAGAAGTGTTCAAGAAACTCAAGACCAAAGGAATGAATGAATGAATGAATGCTACCAGTGACCTTCAGTTCCTCTCTAGTGGTACCCTTTTTAAATTGAAAATTTAGATGGAGAAAGCCCCCCTTTCTTTTTTTCCTTATCATTAATCAAATTCATAGTGATGACTAAAAATGAACTGAAAATCAAAATGTGATTTCTACTTATATAGTGTAGTTCTGAGACTGTGCCTTTCATTTTACACCACTTTCCTAATTCATCCCATCAAGTCATCCTCCCAGCAAATAATCAATAAATTTACATTATAATCATAGCACAATACTAAATACTGTGAAGTACCATTTAGTAAAAGAAGAATAAAAGACCCTCCAAAACTTTTATAAACTTTCTGGGAAGACAGTACATTCACCTTTCAAAATTTCAAATAACAGTACATAGAGGGTATATGATGCTAGTTGCAAAGTGAGTGAGGCAGACAGTAAGTGTTATAGGCAGGCATAAGAAGAATGATCACTTTGATCATAAACCAGTAAGGATCTGAAGGATCCATTGGTTTTAGAAATGAGAAAAGTTGAAAATACAGCATATTGTATTGGAATAATGAAATGAAGAATAAAGGTTTGTATAAATGTTCTCAACTATGAACCTGAGGATGAGTAAACTGTCTTCCATTTTTAAATCAATTTACCCCGGCTTTAAAACCTACTTAAAATGTAATATGATTTGGCTATATGTCCCCACCCAAATCCACCTCCAACTGTTATCCCCACATGTCAAGGGAGGGACCTGGTGGCAGGTGATTGGATCATGGGAGCAGTTTCCCCAATGCTGTTCTCATGAGTTCGCATGACATCTGATGGTTTAAAAGTGTTTGGCAGTTTCTCTCTCTCCTGCTGCCATGTAAGATGTGCCTTGCTTTCTCTTCTCCTTCCGCCATGATTGTAAGTTTTCTGAGGTCTCCTCAGCCATGCAGAACTGTGAGTCAATTAAACCTCTTTTGGTTTTACCCAGTCTGAGGTAGTTCTTTATAGCAGAGTGATAACGAACTAATACAGAAAATTGGTGCCAAGAGTGGGGTACTGCTAATAAAGGTACCTAAAAATGTGAAAGCAAATTGGGAACTGAATAATGGGCAGAGGTTGGAACACTTTGAAGGGCTCAGAAGGAGACAGGATGAGGTGGGAAAGTTTGGAACTTCCTAGAGACTTGTTGAATGGTTTTGACCAAAATGCTGATAGTGATATGGACAATGAAGTCCAAGCTCAGGTGGTCTCAGATGGAGATGAGGAACTTAACTGGAAACTGAAGCAAAGATCACTCTTGCTATGCTTTAGCAAAGAGACTGCTGGCATTTTGCCCCTACCCTAGAAATCTGTGAAACTTTGAACTTGAGAGAGATGATTTAGGGTACCTGGAAGAAGAAATTTCTAAGCAGCAAAACATTAAAGATGCGACCTGGCTTTTTCTGAACACATACAGTTATATGTGTACACAAAGAGATGGTCTGAAATTGGAACTTATGTTTAAAAGGGAAGCAGAGTGTAAAAGTTTGGAAAATTTGAAGCATGACCATGTGGTAGAAAAGAAAATCCCATTTTCAGGGGAGAAATTCAAGCTACCAGCTGCAGAAATTTGCTTAAGTAAGGAGAAATCAAATGTTAATCACCAAGACAATGGGGAAAAATGTCTCCAGGGCATTTCAGAGATCTTCATGGCAGTTCTTGCCATCACAGGTCTGGAGGCCTAGGAGTGAAAAGTGGTTTCATTGGCTGGGCCCAGGGCCCCACTGCTCTGTGCAGCCTGAGGACTTGGTGCCCCATGTCCCAGCTGCGCCAGCTCCAGTCATGGCTAAAAGAAGCCAAGGTACAGCTCAGGCCATTGCTTCAGAGGGTGCAAGCTCCAGGCCTTGGTGGCTTCCATGTGATAATGGGCCTGCAGGTGTGCAGAAGACAAGAATTGAGCTTCGGGAGCATCTACCTAGATTTCAGAGGATGTATGAAAATGCCTGGATGTCCAGGCAGTAGTCTGTTGCAGGAGCAGAGCCTTCATGGAGAACCTCTACTAGTGCAATATAGAGGGAAAATGTGGAGTTGGAGACCCCACACATAGTCCCCACTGGGGAGCACTGCCTGGTGGAACTGTGAGAAGAGGGACACTATCCTCAAGACCCCAGAGTGATAGATCCACCAACAGCTTGCACCATACACCTGGCCCCATGCAAGTCAAAAAAAAAAAAAAGCCACAGGCACTCAACGCCAGCCTGTGAAAGCACCCAATGGAGCTGTATCCAGCAGAGTCACAGGGGCAGACCTGCCGAAGGCCTTGGGAGCCCACCTCTTGCGTCAATGTGGCCTAGATGTGAGACATGAAGTCAAAGGAGATTATTTTGGAGCTTTAAAATTTAATGACTGCCCTGTTGGGTTTCAGACTTGCATGGGGCCTGTGGCCCCCTTGTTTTGGCCAATTTATCCCATTTGGAACTGAAAGACTTACTCAATGCCTGTACCTCCATTATATCTTGGAAGTAACTAGTTTGTTTTTGATTTTACAAGCTCATAGGTGGAAGGGACTTGCTTATCCCAGATGAGACTTTCGATTTGGACTTTTGAGTTAATGCTGGAATGAGTTATAACTTCGAGTGACTATTGGGAATGCATGGTTGGTTTTGAAATGTGAAAAGGTCATGAGATTTGGGAGGGGCCAGGGTGGATTGATATTGTTTGGCTCTGTGTCCCCACATGAATTTCATCTCAAATTGTAATCCCCATGTGTCAAGGGAAGGATTTGGAGGGAGGTGATTGGATCTTGGGGGCAGTCTCCCCCATGCTTCACTTCTTGTGATAGTGAGTTCTCATGAAATATGATGGTTTAAAAGTATTTGGCAGATGCTCCTTCACTCTCACTCTCTTCTGCCACCATGTAAGACATGCCTTGCTTCCCCTTCACCTTCTGCTGTAATTGTTAAGTTTCCTGAGGCATTTTCAGCCATTTGGAACTGTGAGTCAATTCAACCCCTTTTGTTTATAAATTACCCAGTCTGAAGTAGTTCTTCATAGCAATGTGAAAACAGACTAATACAGAAAATATGAGCATTTTAATAATTCTTTCAGCCAAGTCTGCCTTTCAAATAGATTTATTTGTATTAAACATATTTTGGTATTTCCAGCTCCAGGTACTTCCAGACATTCTTCCAAGTTCTTCTCTACCTTTGGGGGTGAACCCTTCAACCCCATCCTTTCCCTGGAGTGATGTTCTTCAGTCCTTCAGATAATTGTGCCCTCTCTCCTATTGAGTGTACTTCAGTCTAAGTAGCTGACCCCAGACAGACTGCCTCTAAAAATGTCATTCTTCATCTTTTCTCTCCTCCTTGGATGATAGTCAGAGCTAACCTTTCTGACAATGGTAATTTAAGGTCACTGTTCCATTCTAAACCAATATATCACAAAACTACATGCAATAGCTGCAAAAGAAGACCTGCTGCTCAGATATGTTCCAAGCACTGTGGATCTGTCAGGAACAGTCTAACTTAATGTATAAAGTGCCTGTGGGCATAACAATGGCACAGGAAGCAACTGAGTTCTGCACTAACACTTTCTGTCTGTTTCCTTAGACAGAAGTGAAGGTTGTTCCTTCTGTCTTAATTCACTGGGGTATTACATATATTAACAAATCATAGAATATTAGACCTTCATATGAACTACAAGATATCACAGTCCAGTTACCTCTATTTACAGGAAAATCTGTAACTTGCCCAAGATCACAAAACCGCTTAGAGAAGAAAGAGGGCCAAGAAGCCAGGATTCAGCTCTGCAGTTCTTTTGTCTCTCTACATTGCATGCTGTTTGTCCAAAGCAAGCACCTCAGGATTTATGAGAATCACCCTTGTGTATACTTTGGAGTGCTATACAAGTTTTCCATTCTTTTTGAATATTTGTTTTTAAGCAGAGTTTGCAAATACTACTAGTATAAATATACATATACTTTACTTTATGCAATTTATTTTCCCTATGACAGGATCTAAATTTTTTCCTCAAATAAATATCATCCAACCACAGATAGAGATAGATGGTGTATCAGTCAGTGATATGGTTTGACTGTGTCCCCACATAAATTTCATCTTGAATTCCCATGTGTTGTGGGAGGGACCTGGTGGGAGGTGATTGAATCGTGGGAGTAGGTCTTTCCCGTGCTGTTCTTGTGATGGTGAATGGGTCTCACAAGATCTGATGGTTTTAAAAATGGGAGTTTCCCTTTACAAGCTCAATCTCTCTCTTTGCCTGCTGCCATCCATGTAAGGCATAACTTGCTCCTCCTTGCCTTCCACCATGATTGTGAGGCCTCCCCAGCCATGTGGAACCGTGAGTCCATTAAACCTTTCTTTTGTAAATTGCCTGGTCTCAGGTATGTCTTTATCAGCAGCAAGAAAATGAACTAATACAGTCAGGATTCTCCAGAGAAACAGAACCATTAGGAGATACACACACACACACACACACACACACACACACACACACACACACACATAATTATATGTATATATATACACACACATACATAATTATATGTGTATATATATATAATTATGGGAATTCATTCACGTGATTATGGAGGCTGAAAAGTCCCAGGATATGCCATCTGCAAGCTGGAGAACCAGGAAAGCTGATGATATAATTCAGTTTTAACCCAAAGGCCTAAGAAAGGGGCAGGGCCAGGGGAGAACTTGCATAGGTCCCAAAGTCCAAAGGTCTAAGAACCTAGAGCTCTGATGTTCAAGAGCAGAAGATGGATATCCCAGCTCCAGAAGAGAGAGCAAACTCACCCTTCCTCCACCCTTTTGTTCTATCTGGGCCCTCAGTAGATTGGATGATGCCTGTCCTCAAGGAAAGCTTCTGTACTTAATCTACTGATTCAAATGCTAATGTTTTCCTCCAGAAACACTCTCACAACCACACTAGAAATAATGTTTTACCAGCTATCTGGTCATCCCTCAGGCTAGTCAAGTTGACACGTAAAATTAATCATCACAGATGCTACGGAGATTAATCATTGCTTTGTATTAGTATTATTCTCACAGTACAACCTGATAAGAAAGCAAAGTACCCACTCTTTAATGTTACACATCAAATTGATACCACTGATATAAAAATGCTTTATAAAACTGTCAAATGTTATATATCTGAAGAGTTATATTTTCATTAAAGATTTAATGTATTAACTATCTCAATATTAACAATTGCCAGTGGCCTGGAATAATTAATCTTTCACTCCCCTTTATGATTTATGTTGTGCATTTTTTAAAAAGAAAACCCATTACTTTTGTGTTAATTTCCATAGTTCTTTGCCATAAATACTACAAATACGAAACTTTAAAAATCACTATTTAAAATGCACTGGGGAGGGTGGGCTGGGGTAGGTAGTCTTCCGTACGCTGGATTTAAAAAAGGGAAAGAGAGAATACCTCAAGAGAGATGTTAGAGAAGAGTACTGCTGTCCAGATAAGAGTGGGAATAGTATTTTTAACTCATTTTAACATATTATCAGCTATCCCCCTGGGTGTTTACCATACAGTATATTTTCAAATCCATAATAAGCAGTAGGTTGTTTTGAAAAAAATGCCTGTACTGTCAGTAGTGTTTAAGTTATCTACACTCAGATACAATGGCAATTCTCATAATAAAGTACATATTTATTCTCCCACACTACAGTAACATTGTGTCCTACATTATCTACCTTATAGGATGAAATAGAAAATCTAATTTTACAGATGTCCCCCAGAATAGTGTTATTCACTTAATGATGTAGCACCTATGTTCTCACTGAAAGAGAATACTGAGAAATAGATGGCAATGAGTTATTTTCAGGAACAATTTAAGAGGAAGCAGGTGAAAAGGATCCTAATTCTTCAGGGTTTGAATAGCATGATAAGCAGTGTTTTATTACAGGAACAACAAAAAATTAGCATTCACCGAGCTGCTTATACATTTAAACAATGAATAAGATTGTAGTATAGTTCTAAATGTTCCAGATGAGGAGAAGAGGAAGAGAGTCTTTCCATAGTTAAGAATTTTTTTAGCAAGTAGAAAACAAAGCTGATGATTTAGCTATTCATATTTATTTGAAATTGTTTCTCATCTGCCCCTATTCTCTATGAAAAATACACTGTAAAACAAATTTCAAAAGTAGATAATTGTGTATTTCATAATCAGATGGAAAGGTAGGGTTAGAGTTAGGGTGGGGGAGGGACAGGGCAGCGACACCAACAGGGCCAGGAAGATAATGGAAATAGGTCAAGTGTGTCTGATGAAAGACTTGGTGAGAGGGTGGAGCAGACGCTCTGGAGAGCCCATGCCCTGTCTAAAGACATTTAGTTTCAGTTTAAGAAAATAAAACAAAAATAACTTAGCCATGAAAAGCCTAAATTCAGGCCTTTTTCAACCCAAGGACCAATAGTTGGTGAGCTCTGGGTTCATGAAATATAAAACCCTGAGACCTCAGTGAACACCCTCATGAAGATCCTCAGCACACATAATGAAAACCTGGAACAAGGGATAAAAAAATCTTATATTAGATTTTTTAAAAGGTTAGTTTCATATGTTTGTTATCTAAAACAATGCTGTTTACCATCAACTTATCAGGTTATAAAAATTGGTTATTAAGAACCAATATTTTAAAAATACTGTGCCAAAAAAAGGTTCTTTTGCTTAGAGTAAGAGTGTTTTTAATCTGGCAATTGTGAATCTTGAGACATTGATACAAAATTGTGTGCACATGCACAATCTCATGTGCATGCATGCATGTATGTACATACGTGACTGTGTCTACGTGTGTATTTCAAGGACAAACGTTTCACAGCTTACTCAGTGTGCATGACCTCAGAAAGAGAATAGAAACACACAGCAAAAGCAAGCAATCCAGACACAATCCTTATCAGGCAGGTCAAGCTGCAGACAGAAGTCTGGCCTGCCAGCATTCAACCATAAATGATGTTATATAATGACAGAATCCTACCTGTGAAATATTAAGATAAATATAAATTTGTCTCCAGTCTTGGAAGGGCACTGGCAGGACAACGACAGGAGTTTAAGCATGGGACCAAACTCACTGGACCAAGACACACAGATTTTCTTGAACTGGGCAAGACAAGGTCTGAATTACTAGAACTGTTTCAGAGACTGTCCATCAGCAGAATTGACTTTGCACCTCTGACTCCTAAAAGCTGTTGTTTGAGAAGATCATCCCTGAGCCTGGGCATGGTAGGGGTGAGTTCAGTGATTCCACATGAAGGAATTGAGATGCTGATGTGGCCTGGAAGCCAAGTGAGTCCAAAAAAAGACAAATTTTGGATACATAATTAAGGAAACAGATAACATTTACTGAGTGTCCACTGGCTGCTGGCTGCTAAGAGATGCTTTGTGTATACCATCTCATTTAATCCACTTAATAAATGTTATCTAGAAGTCAAAATATGAGAAGTTTCTCCTTTGTACTGTAAATGAATTCATTCCACTCTTAGCCTTCAGTCTTTCTTCAAGTAAAAACAGATATTATCTCCATATTTCAGAAAAGGATAAAACTTTCCAGAGTACCAAAGTTTCCCTAGATTTGTAAATCTCAATAAAGGAGGAATATACATGCCTCTGTGAAAGAGGCTGGGCACGTAATTTTAAAACACATGCACAATATGATACCATTTTACACTATAAAATAATTTGTTGATTTGGGGAATACAAACTAGGAAGAGATGCACAAGAGATGGATTTCTTTCTCAAGATCAGTGATTCTCAAGAGTAAGAGGACTATCCCCCTAGTTAGGGTTGTCTGTTATAACTAGTGAATGTGAGATCATGCTGTGACTTTTTGGGACACCATAGTGAATTAAGGCAGAAGACCCCAGAATGCTGACCTCTCCATCAAAGCTCCTGAAACAAGACCACCTCTGCCACACATAATCCCACCAACAAGAAATTACAATTTAAAGTAATCCTCCGGTAGGCATATTAATGCCTTCTTTGTCTGATATCAGTAAGACTCCACATAATAAGCTTTCCAAATAACCAATGGTTACCCATTAAGAGTTAAAAAATAAAAAGGAAGAAAAAGTCAATGTCTTGGTTTCAAACCTTTCCAATATATATTATTCATGCTGTTGCCTCCTTAAACAAAGTGTTTAAGTTACTTTACCTCTTGCTTACCACTCATGATCACCACTGTAACCATGAATTATTGGCCAGGGATGTAACCTGAAGTGTGCTTGCTTCCTTTTCTGTCTGTCATCAGGCTGTCTGCTTATACGGTCTCGGTACCAGCTCATATGGCCTATCTCTTTGCAATTTAATGGGAGCTGAGAAATTCCGGGCAAATGTCAAAACTCATTATAGTTTACTGTTTTATGGTCATTAATTCAAATCCCTTCATTTTGCAGTTCTGAAATCTAAGACTCTAGAGATTAAGCTTTGCCCAAGGTCACACAATGAACTATAGTGAAGTTGTGTCTTACAATTTGTATTTCAGGAAGAAAAACATTGTTTAGTTAAAATTGCTCTTAAGGATTTTTAAAATTATTCTTTAGTATAATATATACTCATTAATTGAGTACTATAGAGATAGATTGAGAACGTAAGAAAAGTCTACGGACAGATTACTGTCTATTCAAACCCTTTACCTTCAAGATAACCATCAAATCCAGTAAATGAGAAATGAAGAGAGACATTTTAAGTGTTCTTGCTTCTCTACGGAATTTTTCCATTTGGTTCCAGTATTAAGCCTCTGTATCCTTACTACATTTCAGTTGATTGGTCTCTCCTCTGAAGATTAGAGGCTTATGTAGTAATACTCAGATGTTAAATGCACCTAGAATGCAACTCCACTCTGGGGATACAGGGCAGACAAAGATATACAAATATACAGTACTCCTTGTTCCCTCACCTGCACTTTTTCAGCTACAACTGACTACCTACTTGTTAGATAACAATCTCTGAATATGACCTGGAAAACAGAAAAAACACAAAAGGTTTACTAATAAACATTTCAGTACCCCTCCAGTTTACTTATTTCCTGTTTTTCTTTTGTTCCCTAAGTTATTAAGCTTGCTCTGTAAGATAAGTATTAGTAAATGAGAAGTCATTTGAGTTACATTCAGTCATTTTGATTAGCATCTTTGGTAACTTTTTTTCTCTCTCATAAACATATGGTAAAGCAACATGTAATGTTCCAATAAGTGTGATTTCAAATCTAAAGTACTATTTGTTCATTCCTGAAACCTGAAGCAAACATCTGGTGGTTAATGCTTTGAGAAAAAAAGTACCTTAGTGATATGATTCAATATCATGGGCAAAAATATGTAGATGAGATCAGGCCACGAAAGTTTAAGTTGATCCATTCGATTAAAAAAGGAAAAAGAAAAAACCCAGGTGCTTCTGTGTTTCCTCTAATATATGGAACGGAGACTATGCAGTAGCCTTAAGGGCTTCTTCCTTTCTGCCTCATCTTGCAATTAGATATAAACTGTAACTAGTATACATCCTCCTATTGGAACAAAAGGTGTGACTGCTTTCCTATCCCTATTCCATGTATGCTCAGAATTATTCTAGTTTATGCATACCATTGGGTTCATATTATCGTGCATTTTGTTAATTAGAATTATATTTCCTACATTAAACTTATGTCCCATTTTTTCATGTTTTATTTTAAGATGTATTCCAGTTTATACTTTCTATTTAAAGGCAATAGTTGTTGGCCAGGTGTGGTGGCCTATAATCCTAGCACTTTGGGGGGCCAAGGCATGTGGATCACTTGAGGTCAGGAGTTCAACATGGGCCATAGCCATGCTGGTCAGCCTGGCCAACATGGTGAAACTCTGTCTCTACTAAAAATACAAAAAAAAATTATCTGGGCATGGTGGCAGGTGCCTGTAATCCCAGCTACTCGGGAGGCTGAGGCAGGAGAATTTCTTGAACCTGGGAGGCAGAGGTTGCTGTGGGCCAAGATCGTGCCATTGCACTCCAGCCTGGGCAACAACAGTGAAACTCCATCTCAAAAATAAATAAATAAATAAATTTTTAAAAGGCAACAGTTGAAATAAAATTTTAAATAAAGATGCACTGTCCATTTTGTAATGTTGTTCATTTTAACAAAGTATTTTGAAAAAGAAAGTTTTTTTATAGTGGTAGAGTATTAGTCTGCTAGGGCTGCCATAACAAAACACCACAGACCAGGTGGCTTAAACAATAGGAATTTATTTCTCACAGTTCTAGAGACTGGAGGTCCAAGATCAAGGTGCTGACAAGCTTGGCTTCTCCAAAGGCCCCACTCTTTGGCTTACAGATGGCTTCTTCTTGAGGATGGCCTCAAATGGCCTTTACTCTATGCCTGCGTGCCTCTGATACCTTTTCATCTTCTTATAAGGAAAGGACACCGTTATATTAGATGAGGGCCATACCCTTATAAATTTATTTGACCTTAATTACTTCTTTAAAGACCCTATCTCAAAATATAGTTGCAGTGGGGGTTTCGGCTTCAATGTATGAATTTTAGGGGAACAGAATTCAGTTCATAACAGGGAGCAATGCCATTAATCAAATATTCTGTAATATCTTCCCCTTGAAGAAAAAAGTCTTATGAAGGAAAGTGATAAAAAGTTTTCATTTATATGTGATATCAAATTATACAAAATATAAATTCATATGTGAATAATTTATATGAAATATCATTTATAAGTGAATGAGTGAATGAACATAAAATAACCATTAACTTGCTTTTTGGCCTATCTTAATAGAACCCACAAAGATTTAGCAAAGGAACAGCCAGACAGGCTAACAATTCACACTTTTACATATTGTTTTCTGAAACAAAGGAAAAGATCCAGCATGAGAAATGCCAGATGGGACTGCTGCCCTCGTATACGTTCTCGAGTCAGATTGAGAAATTTGGTCTTTATTTTCTGGAAATGTGGCTTCCATATTGGAAACAAACCTGAATCTTACTCATATAGTTTCAATATGCAGAGCCACAAGACTGAGGCACTTTAGTCACAAACATAAAATGAAACAAGAATACTGTAGTATTGGTGCACAAATACAAGTAGAGGTATCCTTACCCCCTTGTGAAGATCACACCCGGTTTTTAGAACATGACTTTATGTTTGGTTGGATCATTTGCAGTGTTCTCATTCCTGAATTTTTTTAGTGCTTTGGATTAGGGTAGATAGATTTAGCAAATAAAAATAGAGAGTGCACGGTTAGGTTTGAATTGCAGGTAAACAATGATTTGCATTTTTTTTAAGTATAAACATGTCTCATATAATATTTGGGATGTACTTCTACCAAAAAATTCCCATGTGGAACATACTTATAATGAAAAATTATTTGTTATTGATCTGAAATACAAATTTAACCATGAGTCCCTTATTTTATCTGGCTACCCTACTTTGGGTTCAAGAATGAATTTTCTCCCCTTGCACCTCCCTGCCCCCCAACACTCTTAAGCTACTGTCACCAACTTTGTACATTTAATTTCCTAGTCTTAATTTGGTACTGCCTTTAACCTTTGCCCCAACGCATGAAAACCTCAGGCTTCAGGCTTCCTTCTATTCGGCTGCTTCGATATGTGGTTACAGAATCCCTGTGCTTAAGTATTACACCTTTACATCATATGATAGCATTAGTATATATAAGGTACCTAATAATACTGTGAGAAATTTCTAAACCTTGAAATTTCTAAGCCCTGGGCTCAGTGTGCTCACTTGTAAAATCAGGGGATTGGATTCAAGGTGTTTTCCCCAAGGTTTCTTCTAACAATTCCATGTTACTAGTCTTTGAAATGAGGGTTCCATTAGTGCTGTCCTGTGCCTTGTGAAACCTATTGTTCCCATTTTAGATTAATCCCTTTTTTTCTGAGTAAGTAGTGTTTACTAAATATTACTAAATAAGGAATGTTTAGATCACTCAGTTTCACCTTTAAAGATACTTAACCTAAATTCCTTAAGGGACGAAGAACACACTTTTATTTCTTTCCACCCCTACTTGCACCAGGCTTTGCACACAGTGGGTGATGAGATTATGTGATCATGATCATGGACAATGTTGAAACAATCCCTTTGTGGTGGGCTCTGATAGTCAAAAATAATTTTTGTTATGAACCTAAGCCGTCTCCACGGTTTAAGACAGCAATCTGGGAGCTGCTCATTGTTCTCTTCCGCCATCTAGTGGCGCTAGGGCTGCTTTCGTCCCCTCAACTCGCAGTTTGGAGCGGCACGAATTTTAAAGATTGTAAATCAAATGGATGATTTGTTTTATTCTTGTCATTACAGTAAAAAGGGATTTATAGAGTGTTTCAAGATATAAAATGTAATAAATGTTAATAAAATTTAAGTGTAACACAATGGCAGACTTTAATTCTTGAACCTTTAGATTAAATTCATGCAATTTAATTCCTTTAATATGTTAAAATGTTAAGTTGAAATTGAAGAATAAAAATATAAGCTATATTAAAGTTTTTGAAAGAAAGATGATCTTTTCAAGGTGCACTTATATACTAGTTAAGAATGTTTTCATATAAAATAAATGTAATCATAGCAGATGTAAAGGAAAGAAAGGGAACGAAATAAAATTCTGATAAGTATTGAATTGGTAGAGAATGTTTCCTTCTTTTTTTAAGCACTTGTCTTCAATTAAGTTAGAGATTATTCTCATTATTTATAAATGCAATACAATGTTTAATGAGTGTTGAATATTTAGTTTTAATGTCCTATAATCTGGAACTTTCTTCAAATGGCATTATAGAGGGGTTAATTGTGTGAATCTAAAGTAAAAATAAATTTCTCTAATGAATGAAATAAAATATTTCTGAAGTGTGACTTATTTCCCATTAAAGCTATTTTTCCTGAATAATTATAGGAAATATTTCTGACATTTCAACATTATTCTGGCTTTCTTTTGGTTTTAATTTAAAATGCCAGTGCTATTATGAAGTATTTAGATCTTTCTAATAAAAAATATTTAATTGGAATACCATTTTGTTTTTAATACAATGATAAGCCAGCTAAGAAATCTCCAATTTGTTTTCCAGGGTGGAAAAATCCCCATCAGGTGGACAGCCCCAGAAGCCATCGCCTACAGAAAATTCTCCTCAGCAAGTGACGCATGGAGCTATGGCATTGTCATGTGGGAGGTCATGTCCTATGGAGAGAGACCTTATTGGGAAATGTCTAACCAAGATGTAAGTGCTACCAATAGTTAAACTGCCATTTTGTGAATGTAAACACATTAGCTTGAGGGGGAAATATGCCTTTTGTCCTCACTCAGATTGGCCTTTATCTTCCTGAGAGCTGCTCATGGTCTACGGCTGAGTTTGAGAAGCTGAGTAACCTTTCACTCTGAGATGTATTTGGTGTCCTCAGGGACAGCCGCCAGGCTGTGCCATGTGAGTGCCTGATCCACATGTTACATCTGAGATTTCCACACTCATTCTAATGACGTTTGACTGTGTTTATGCAATAGCCTTGACCTGCAAGTAAGACAAAAGAAAGAGTAATGTTTACTTTTCATTTCTTCCTTAGGACATTTCAATGCACCACTGTAAAGAGCAAATTAATTTAGACTAGATACGACTTAGAGGGAAAAAAGTGAATGCTTTCAGGCAATGCATTGTCAATATATGCCATCTAGTACAGTTCTTTTGAGATACATGACCCCTATTGCAAATTGTTTTGTTTCTATTTTATCTATAAAACTACCTTGGTGGTTGATACTATAATATTATAGAACAGGAGAATTCACACATTTAAACCCTGTGACCTATCCACAGCGATAGAGATAGTATTCAAAAGATACAGGTACTCTGACAATGCATGTAAGTGTACTGTCAGAGCTGACATTATATTTTAAGTTCCCACTTTCTCATCTCAAAATTCAGGCTTTGTCTACTCACCTGTTCTTCTCAAAGTATATGATGGTTTCTCATACAATGGTAATGAGAAATCACCTCTAATGTGATTCTGAATGTTCATAGGTGAAAACAAAGACTATGTAACTATAGATAATCCCTAAACACTATCGCCACAGCTCATTTGCCAGTTTTAACACAACTTAAGCAACCCGCACACACCTCCACACCTCACACCGTCCCAATCTCAAATTGTCCAAGTATCTTAAGGACTTAATTACAGAGAAAATTTATCCTTTTCTAATGTCAGGCATAGATAAGATTGGATTTTGGTTGGCTGGCGATGGCTAGTGTTTCTCCCTGCCATATAGTACTGTTTTTGAAACTGACTCCTTAGTACTGTGAGTGTCTACTGACTCTGTGGAAAATGCTAAGTCCAGAAGCCAACACAGCAGCAGGCTTGAGGCCAAACACACTGCTCAGTCGTTGTTCTCCAAAGCACAACATCAGACTGCAAAGCCAGTGTGGCTGGGCCCTGCAGAGCATTTGCCCTTAAGGACGAAGTGCACCGTAACCAGCAACCTTTGCTCCACGCCCCCAATACTTAGACTTTTTAGATCTGGGTCATTTGCCTACAGTCTACTATTCATCAGGGAATCTTATTTGAAGAACCCCTTTGCTCTTCCCTTTGCTCTTCAAAGCCACTGGACTTTGTTTGGGGCTGTTCCTGACTGCTTTTCCAGTTTTTCGTAAAACTGAATTCCAGAGGCATAAATTTGTTGCTTCACTTTCAAAAGGAACCCGTGTTTTGGGATTTTGTTTGTTTTGTTTTGTTTTTAATCAGTTACCTTAGGTAGTAAAAGCCCTGGTTTCAGTCACCATAGTTCCTCTTCTGCCCTAAACTCAAGATAATGCTTGCCTGCTTGTTCTATTTTAACACAACTAAAATAGGCCATTCAAGCAAATGCCCAGAATAAAAAGTCCTCCTACAGATGAGTTACAGTCTTCACTGCACAGAAGAGGCTGCACCTCAAGTAACCTCCCTAACTGATATTCTGTTTAGTTATTGTCTTAACCAGTTCCCAGAAGACTTAAAAATTTTTAAATTTCTAATTCAGAGGGCCCCAAACTTTACTAATATACTGGTATCAGTAAGAAGTTATTGAGCATCCATACATGGCATATGTTTATTTATTTGCAGATTACATACAAGTACTACTGTACTAATATATTCATTTAAAACTATTTAGTGAATATCTTCTCCATTCTAGGACCTAGGCTTTCACCAGAGAACAAATACTATATTTGGAAGGGACTGTAAAGATTATCTAGGCCAATCCCTTTATTGGTCATGAAACCGAGGCATAGAGAAGTGACATATTTCCTTAAAATCTCATAGTGGTGACTTACTAATGCTCTTAGAAAATAATTCCAATAAACTTCTAGAATAGGCCATGGGCAAGGAGAAGAGGAATAATTGTATCTTTCATGGTGGTTTTGTTTACAGTCCACGTAGCTCCTCATATAGGGCCAGTGGTTTCTTGCCCTCATGCAGCTTACTTTCTAACGGGAGGGAGACAGACTATAAACAAAATCAGTAAGAGACATAGTATATAACATGACAATCACTGCTATGGGGGAAAAAAGCAAGAGAAGAGAATAAGAATTGGTGTGTTGACTTAAATATATATATTGCAAAATGTATTCATAAAAGTAATTGTTTATGGTCATAAAGGTCATAATCATTATTAGACATTCATAAACATTCTTATAACAGGAGGATACAAATAAATATAAAGAGCAGTTCCATGATTTTTCCTGCCCCCCAGATTTTTCTTTTCTTTTCTTTTCTTTTTTTTTTTTTTATTTTTTTGAGACGGAGTCTCGCTCTGTCGCCCAGACTGGAGTGCAGTGGTGCGATCTCGGCTCACTGCAAGCTCCACCTCCCGGGTTCACGCCATTCTCCTGCCTCAGCCTCTGGAGTAGCTGGGACTACAGGTGCCCGCCACCACGCCCGGCTAATTTTTGTGTGTGTTCTTGCTAGAGACAGGGTTTCACCATGTTGGCCAGGAGGGTCTCGATCTCTTGATCTCATGATCCGTCCACCTTGGCCTCCCAAAGTGCTGGGATTACAGGCGTGAGCCACCACGCCCGGCCCCTGTCCCCCAGATTATGGCACCACCCATTTAGTAACCATGGTCACGGTTATGTGAACCATAACTCAACCATGAAAGACACTTAACTTTAAAAGTGCCTCACTTTCAATAAATACAAGAAAGGGGTTACATGATTTTTAATGTCCACTTTAACAGTAACATGCTATGATTTTATAATCTCTGAAGAAATCGTTATTATATTTTTCTCAGCAAATGGAATAAGGAATGATTCATAATATTCTTTTCTGGTGTTTAGGACTTTCCTGAATCTCTGCAGAGGTGCCAAGAATTAGATAGGATGTCCACAAAACAGAAGGACAAATGAAGATGCCAGACCACAAGACAGATTTTTTAGGAGAGCAGCTTTTGCCCAAATGTGTAGTTTTCAACATAGACCACCATGTAAATTGTTCTTAATAATTGTAGCCTAAAGTAGTCCAAACCTTGTTGTCCCCTCTTCCTTTCCTGGATCTTGCCCAAAAGTTTGCCCAGCCATTCTGGCCATGTATATTGGTGATCTGTGTCCAAGATGACCATTTAGAGAGTGATTTTTGCCTATTAAACCTCATTTGGCCACAGAGGCTCTATCTGGAACTGGGAGAAGATGCTGCAGCCAGGAATAGAGTTCCAACATTAAGCTCATTCTCATTGGTTCAGGGTTGCCAATGCTCACAGCACAAGGCTGAACTCTTCCTCCACCCAGAGCCTGGTTGTTTTTCCACCAGGTAGGGTGTAAGCTGTTGTATTGTCATGGTCTTGACGTGCATTACCAAAGAATATCCAAGCAAGAATCTGGGAAAGGGAGAAAAAAGAGGATGGAGACCTGGGGGGTTAAAAAAAAAAAAAAAAAAAAAACCCAAACCTTGAGGTCCTCACATCAATCCAAGACTACAGGAAAATAGTCAGAGCTAAAATCTTTTATGTATCTTGCGAATATTTTTTGCTGCTGCAGTAAAGAGAGTTGAAATTCTGTTTAGCTTCACATATTGGAAGTCAGCATAACTGTGACAGATCCTGTAACCAGGATTTTGTTTGGAAGCAGAAATAGCTTAATCAAAAACTTCCCAGCTGCTCTCTCCAAATACTGGCTATTCCCTATCTGTCCTGCATTTCTCATTTATTTGATCAAAATATGGTATTATGTTTGACTTTTTCCAAGCAAGGCCTACTTTAAATGAAAATGTGATAGACAATACAAATTTGACTATGTTCTGTGAGAATATTTTATATTTTTACTACAATTTAGTGAGTTTAACAAAGCTATTCATACAGATCAAATGGAATATTACCATGCTTTATGATTTTAAATTAGTTTAAGAAATTTCAGATTGTTTTTATGAGTTTCTCCGTTCTGCAGACTGTTGTATATTTTATTACAATGAGCAATTCTGAGTCTGCAGAATCCGTTTTAGTGAATAATATAATGAGTTTCCCAAAGGTCAGTGGTATTATACTTTAGGGAAAGGAAATGAGAAAAAAAAGAGTACACAGAACTAGTCCGTAAAAGACCTAACAAAATATAACAGCAGGTGCCATCTGCCTAGCCATTCAGCTATTACTTACTAAGCATGCGCCAGTCATTAGACCAAATGTGCATGTGGGTGGGGATGGGTAATTAGAAAATCCAGTTTTCAGTAGGCCAAGTATAGTAGCTCACACATATAATCAATGCTGTGGTAGGCTGAGGTGGGAAGATCACTTCCCAGGAGTGCCAGACCAGTGCGGGGAACATAGCGAGACCCTGTCTCTAAAAATATAGAAAAAATTAGCTGGGTGTGGTGGCGCACACCTACAGTCATAGCTACTCAGAAGGCTTGAGCCCAGGAGTTCTAGGTGACAGTGAGCCATGATGTGCCACTGTACTCCAGCCTGGTGACAGAGTGAAGTCCCGTATCTTAAAAAAAAAAAAAAAAAAGGAGAAAAAGAAAATGCAGTTTTCACTCTCAAAGAACCCACTATGTAGGTAAAGAGATAAAATTCTGGTATTTTTAAGTCTATCCCCACCCCCAAATAGAATGTAGACTCATTAAGGGTGGATTCTGTGCCTTCTACTTTTTTTTTTTTAATGGAAACAGTACTGTGTGAAAATACAGTTATTGTTTGATACATATATATGCCAAGAAAGCATAGCATGCAGACTCTATTTTTCAGGGTTCTTTTGATTATAAATGAAAGAAACCTAACCCAAAGTAACATAAGCAAAAATTAGGAAATTTTTTCATCATGAAACTAAGAAGGTGGTCCAGCATTGCTCAATCCAGAGGCTCACGCAGGATTTTTAGTGCTTGCTAGGGGCATTGACTTCATTCTCTCCTACTGCTAAGTTCTTCGCTGTCTGCTTCTGTACACTCCAGGGCTCAGTTTTCCAGCTTTGCAACCCCAGCAAAATGAGACCTTCTTTCTGTGAAAATTCATACACCAATCCCAGAGGAGACTCTGGCTGGCTTTGTTAGGACCTTGCCCAACACTAAAACAAAACCATGCCAGGGAAATGGATACTATGATTGCCCCAGCTAGGTTTATATGCCAGTCTGTGCATTCAGAGGTAGTCGGAGCACTGTAACTGGCAGTTTCCCCATAATTACCTCCAGTGAGGGAGGAATTCCCCAAAGCAATGCAGTTGTGCTATCAGAAGGTGTATATTACTTTTTTGGTATACATCATTTTCAAGAGCAACTTTATTTACTTCAGTATCAAGTGACAGCAAAATATTAACATTGTGAATCACTGTATTCTAATGAGGCAGCAGATTATATTGAAAAGACCAGTCGGGCTTTAGAACAAGATCTCTCAACCTTAGCACTATTAACATTTGGGGCCAGATAATTCTTTGCAGATAAATATGTTACATGCTTTGCAGCACATTTAGCAGCATACTCAGCCACTAAGAAGCAGATGCCAGTAAAACCCTCCCAAGCTGTGATAACCAAAAATGTCCCAGATGTTGTCCAGTCATCAACATAAGATGGAGGGAAAAATCACCCCCAGTGAAGAACCACTGCTTTCTAGCTAGAAAGATCTGGGTTCAAATCCCAGATCCACAATTCACTAGCCGTATAATCTTAGGCAAGTTGTTAAAGCTTTCTGAGATACTGGGTATACTGAGGTTCAAAATACCCAGCTCTGGAATTTGAAAGAATTAGAGATAATATATGTAAAGTATCTGGTACATAGGTGTTTAATCAATGGTAATAATAGCTTATATTTTCTGGTCATACTATGAGCCAAGTATTTTATAGTATTAGCTCATTTAATTTTCAAGCTTTTTCTCTGATGTAGGTAACCATTATTACTCCCATTTCTAGATAAGATAACTGAGGCTTAGAGAGTACAAGTGGCTTACCCATGGTTACATAGCTGGTTAGTGATAACACAAAAGTTCAGGCCCCCTGCTTACTCCAAAATGCATGCTTTTACCCATTAAGCTCTATTGTGGATGTCTAATTTTCAAAGGAGTCTTCATACCACAGTTCTACAAAATGAGATCAAAGCACATTTAATTATGCCTGCTACTCTATCACAAGAGTAGTATTTTTATTGTTTCCTATTAGCAAAAGAATGTGGATTGACTCCCAGTTGTGTGGAAATATAAATATTTTCCACAGGATTTTTGTCTTGATGTTAAAAATGTACCATACTGGCCGGGCACGGTGGCTCAAGCCTGTAATCCCAGCACTTTGGGAGGCCGAGACGGGCGGATCACGAGGTCAGGAGATCGAGACCATCCTGGCTAACACGGTGAAACCCCGTCTCTACTAAAAAATACAAAAATCTAGCCGGGCGAGGTGGCGGGCGCCTGTAGTCCCAGCTGCTCGGGAGGCTGAGGCAGGAGAATGGCGTAAACCCGGGAGGCGGAACTTGCAGTGAGCTGAGATCCGGCCACTGCAGTCCAGCCTGGGCAACAGAGCAAGACTCCATCTCAAAAAAAAAAAAGAAAAAAAAAAAATGTACCATACTGCCATTATATTTCTTAAAAATATTTAAGGCAGTAGCTTAAAATCAAATTTTAAAGATTGACATATTTAACCTATTACCAGAAACATTTCACAAGTACCTTGAAAGTGTGTAGTCCCTTGCTGTTTTCTAGCATATGAAGATTTTTTTCTTTTTTATAAGGTATTTCAGGGTAATGTTTTATGTTATTTTCATCCAAGTTCAAAATAATTATTACTTACTACATAATGGACGTACACTGTAATGCTAGAGTTACACATGCTCCAAAGATGATACCAAGGGCACTGCGGTTCTTCCCTCCAACACTTACACCACGTAATGTACTTAACAGAAGAAAATGGAAGCAAAACATGAACAGCAGGCAACATTAAATAACCAAATCCCCACAGAGCTCATATGTAGGGAAAAACGTAGCGACACTTAAATGAGAGGTGACTTAGCTCAAGCTAATGACCTAAATGTAAGATTGGAGTCTTGGGTTTTGTTTTGTTTTGTTTTCTTTCCCCTGACATGATGCTACTAAAAAATAAAAATCACCTTGAAGCAGTTTGAAGCCCAAATGCCTCCTGGGTATGGTATCATTTAGGCATATGCTAGCTACCAAACTAGTTCAGTTTCCCAAAAAGAGAACTGCTATCAGGGAGCATCTCATTTGAGGTTTACTAGGAAACAGGATGCTTCTCAGTGTTTTTGTTTTCATTTATTTTTCCCTCCTTGCTTTTCAAATGCTTTTAAATAATAATGAGTTTTGCTTTAGATTGCTTTCTGAAACTTACCTGAAGGGGAAAAATATGGAGTTTGTCATTAGAATTTTATTTTTATAGGTGATGTGGTCGGAAACAACCTTTTGATCTTAGCTGAATTGATTCGTTTCTTCCAAATTTAAGAAGGAAGAAAATAACCTTTTACTGTACTTCCTGTTTGTCCTCATAATTCTATAATCTTTCTCAATTATGTGTCAGTACTTCAGCCAAGAATGGTGGAAATGTAGAATCCACTTACCTGAAATGCAGCATGATTTTATGACTAGGAGAGTCCAGTCATTTCCGATTTTTGCCTCTGATTAGATTTTCCAAATTCTACTTTATTATGTAATGGTCCTAGTGTAATGATCTGTGTAAGACACTACAGTAAATTGCTAAAAGCCCATTTCTATTATTTCAACCTTCCTTATTACAGAAGACTTTTTACATTTATTTGAATATGTATTCTACCAAAGGAATTTTCAAAAAGACCTTCCTTTTCCTAACTTTTCAGTAATTCCTACTGTTGGTAAATAGGCTATTGCACTATTTTAATTAAATACATACTAATTACATGAGTATGATGTACGTCTGCTACAGAGGCAAGAATAATAGGGGATATTATGAGATGTAATCAATCATAAACAATTCAAATAAGTTTCAAGGAGAAGAAACCAGTAACCAATATGGTACTTCCACAGTATAACTTTCAAGGGAAAATTTTTTTAACTGAATGACCACAAAACTAGAACATGTGTACATGCCAGCAATATTTTCATAAATAATTAATTATACCTTTAATTTCTATTTGGAAGAAATGTGTTTACCAGCTTTAGATCCTATGATTTTTGTTCATTTTCATGCTCTTTGGAGCCTTTACAAAGAGGGATTTTCAAATTCCCTTTTTCTTTGTAGTCATAATCTATTTTTCCATAGCTTTTAGAGATTTTTAGTGGAACCAGGAAATGTATTATTTAGAGTTGTCTACTATTTTTATAAAATCAAAATTATCCACCAGTGAAGAAATCTCATATTTTCCCAGAGAGTGCTTGGGAAATGGCCCTAAGTCTTAAGAACATCAGCTTCTTAAAGGAAAAAAATAGTCTCAGAAAAGTAGATTTGGATTGTGTCCTTGTATTTTCAAAAATGTGATTTGTTGTCTAGGAACTGGCATAGTAAGAAACACTGTGGTACCCCAAATCTTCCTAGCTTTACTTTATGAGGATATACTCTGGTTCTGTCTGTATTTTTATCTCAGCATAGAGGTCCATCTAAGCACTTGGAACTCTGTGAGAAATATTCCTTAGAATGGAGACCAAATCCAGAATTAAATTTACAGAAACTCCAGATCTAGAGATGTTACCAAATTTCCTACAGACTAAATCTTTGGTTTCAATGACCAGAAACATAGATTTTTGAGGTGAAAGGTACTATTGCAAACAGAATCCAGTCCTCTTTTCCTTGTCAATGAAGAGTCAGAGACTTGCCCAAAAGCAGAGCTTGGTTAGTGACAGCTTAGGACTTCAGTGAGGTTTCAGGCAACTCCTTCTCTAATGTTTCCATGACTTACAAACTGAATCAGACTTTGTTAGGAATGAAGATTTTTTAAATGATAAATCATGTCATCAACAACTTTTTGACCTATGAGAGTCCTACATGTTGTTCCTCATTTTGTCCTCTCATTGAACAATCCGAAAAAAAGAGACCTCCTAAAGGACCAACGCTTTCCATTTTATATAGGTCCTTGACATGCTATTGTGACTTCCAGAAAAAAACAATGGAGAATTGTCTTAAATGTAGGATTTTAAGAAAGTTGTTGGTTTTTTTTTTTTTCAATCTTACATCTAAGAAGAAAATTTAAAAACAAAATCTTAGGCTAAATAACAAATTAGTCTCTGAAAAAAGTGTTTTCTGTGTCTAAATATTTCATCACTGTAAGCCCTTTTTTCTATCTTTTTATTAGTATATCTAATTTCATTTGGCATTTGATTGCTTTTAACTGAGTTATACATTCTGAATGTTGAAAAATATTGAATGAGAAAGTATATTAGTCCATTTTCACACTGCTATGAAGAAATAACCAGAGACTGGGTAATTTATAAAGGAAAGAGGCTTAATGAACTCACAGTTCCTCATGGCTGGGGAGGCCTCACAATCATGGTAGAAGACAAAAAAGGATGTCTTACATGGTGGCAGGCAAGAGAGTATGTGCAGGGGAACTGCCCTTTATAAAACCATCAGATCTCATGGGACTTATTCACCATCATGAAAACAGCATGGGAAAAACACACCCCCATAATTCAATTACCTGCCACTGGGTTCCTCCCATGATATGTGGGGATTGTTGGAGCTACAATACAAGGTGAGATTTGGGTGGGGACACAGTCAAGCCATATCAGAAAGTATAAAGTTACAAGTGTTATTTACTTACAACCACTTTTCTTCTGCCTTTCTTCTTTTCCTTCTTTTTTTTTTTTCTTTTTTTTTCTTTTTTTTTTGGCTCATGTAGACACAATCTTTATATTGCACACCAGGAAAATGCATTACCAGTGTGTTCAGTGTTACCGTATTATGAATATAAATGTCCTAATCTGTATAAGTAATCGTTATCACAAAAAGTAAGTATAGACTGTGACTCTCTGCTTTGCAATCCCCCTTCTACCTGAAATTATAGGTTTTCCACAGAGATGTGAAAAATATTTAGAAGGAAGATAAAAATAAAATCATTTCATATTCCATTTTCTAGTGTACATTTCATCCCTTGTTAAATTTTGAGACAGTTTCTTTTTAAAAGACTGTATAAATAACTAAATTCAATGTGCCTCTCTTTTGGAGGTACCTAGCAGCCTTATAACATAAAAATGTAATACCCTGCAGAGTCTAAGCAGTCCTTGCTCAATAGTATTGTTCAGAGATGTCTCAATATCTTCTTATTGACTGTCTAATACTTGTTTTCCTTAATATAAGATGTGCATTGCCTTCTTTGATTCAGAAACCATCAAGAAAATTGGAAAACTCCTCAGATTCAGCAAGAGCAGAACAGCCTGCTGAATGTGCCCCAACTGAGCCTTCTGTTGATTCTAGGTTGTTAAAAATTGTGATGTCAATGACAAGAAACCGGTATGATCTATTTAGAATAAGCAGCCAGGTTTAAGATAATAATTTCTGGCAGAATCTAATTCCTTCTAACTTTTCATAAAAATTATCATTGCAGTCATTTTCATATTTTTTCACATTATTTTAATTTTCTTCTTACATTTTAAAATAAGGGTATAACCTTGTATAACTCTTCTCCCAAAGGATGACAGCCTACAAATATCATAAAACCAAACTGTTACAAAATTCTCTCTAGTTAATTGCCACCCTTTCATATCCTAAAACAACAAACCTCAATTAGTCTTTTAGACAAAGCACCCCATATGCTGCTCCCTGTCAGTCCTTAATTAGGGAATCAGAATATACTTCTAAAGCAAAACTTTCCACAAAGGAAATGTTTATGAAGATAAAGGTTAATATAGGATTTCTCAAGCTTCTCTGAAAATTCAGCTTTCATAAATCATGTATGTCAATTGGCACTCCATTCTTTGACTTAACAAGGCATTGTGCTAGATGCTGGGAACACATGGAACAAAGAAACAGTCACTGCTCTGGAGGAGCTCAGTGCCCCCAAGCTGAGAGACTACAAATGTTTTGTACTGGCTGGAGCCAAAGGTAAAACGGGACACAGCAAAGGTGAGGACTGAGAGCCAGGCACATGGTGAGCCATTGCAGAAATTCAGATATGGGAGAAACATGATCACAGGTCTACTTCAGTAGGATTGCTTTCATTGCATCGTGGGGGATGATTGGTGGAGGAAAAGGAGAAGCGAGGAGACCAATGGGGAGGCCTTTGCAGTGATCAAAATGGGAAATAAATCATTTGAAGACAGAATGAAAAATGGAACAGATTTAAATTTTATGAAGGCGGTAGAATCAGCATGATCAGTTAATTTTGAGCAACAGGAAAGGCAGAGGCCCAGATAACTCCCTGACCGCTAACTTGAATCACTAGAAGAATGGCAGTACCCTTCCTAAAGGACAAAAATCCCAAAGGAGGAGTGGGTTTAGTTTTGCACAAAATAAATCCAAGATACCTTTATGAAGCGATGTATCCTATAGGTGATAAATATAGAAATCTGGAGAGAAAGCTGAGCTAGAGCTGCAGACATGGGGACCATAAGCAGATAGGTGAGATAGGTGATAGTGAAGGCATGGAGTATATGAGTCCCACAAAGAGACCTCAAGGTCTGCTTCTGGGGGAATGAGTCAGAGATGTGGTGCAAGACTCAGGACAGATTTTATCTACCACTACTGTGATCGAGAGGCTATCATGATGATAATATTAAGCTATTATTCATGAAATTACTTGCTATGTGATATTGACCCAATCTTTTAATCAGTTTGAGCTTTGGTTTTCTTACCTATAAGATGTGTACAATCATACTCAAATAATAAAGTATTTTGAGACCTAAATTAGGTAAACTGTGTTAAAACACCTAGCTCTGAACTTGACACATAATAAACTCTCAAAGGTATATATGTTGAATCTGAAACCAGAAAGCTCATAGAAAATTGAACTCATCATCACTCCAGTCCCAGACTTGCTGCTTCTCCTCTGTCCTCTCTCTTCGCCGGCTGACGAAGCCAAAATTCTAGAAGTTGTTTGTCTCCTCCCTCTACTTGTCACGTCTAATCTCAGCCCAGTCCTGTCAAATCAGTTCACTTCTTGAACACCACAGCCATTGCTTCCACTAAGGCCTGGACCACTGCAAAGCTCCTTCCTGGATCCTTTGACTCCCCAGTGCACTCTCCGCACTGCAGCCACAGTGAGCTTTTCTAAATGGGAAATCTAACAAAATTTACTTTCTAAAATTCTTTTCCCCTTTGTGTAAAGTCTAAGTTTATATCATGCCAAATCCTTCGTGATCTCAAGAAACATAATTTTACGTAACCTCCCAACCTCAAAACTCACCATTCCTCTCTTTGAAGACTATTCTAGCCACCTAAATCTACTCGCATTCTAGATCACATCTCCTTTCCTCAACCCGCCCACTTGGCCCTCCACCCTTTCACATACCCCTTAAGGTCCGGTCACCTCCTGCGAGAAGTCTTCCTGAGGCTGGGTTAGGTACCTCTCCCACACGCTCCCAGAACAGCCTGTTCTATGTGGCACTTCTCATATTCATAGTCCCTGGTCACTCTCAATAGATAATGCATTTCTTAAAGACAGAGATATACCTGACTTGTTACGTTATCCCTTGAACACAGAATGGTCAATAGTACATAGTAAGTGTTTAATATCTATCTCTTTGGATGAATAAATTTAAAAATCTGTTAGAAAGATACATCTTTTAAGCAATTTTGTGAATTACTTTAAAAAATATAAATTTCTTATCAGACTACCTTTGAAGACAGTTTTCAGATGTGTGATCTCGGGCAAGTTAAACCTCTCTTTATGATTATTTGTCTGTAAAATGGAGGTAACAATTATACCTACCTCATAAAGTTATTGTGAGGATTAAAAGAGTTAATACATGAACATCGTTTAGAACTGGCCTTGAAAGTACTCAAGAGATCTCAATAATTGCTAATAATCTGTTTTTATAATGTCACTATCGCTTTATTGTTACTCTTTTCCTATGAGATGGGTCCCTTTGTGTTTGGCACCTGTCATGAGCCAGGGCTCAGGACATATTTTGCAAGGTTGTAAGTTAAAGAATTGAGGAAATTTAAAAGCCAGAGATCAGCAAGAAGAAAAGTCACGAGTCTTCTGATCCTCCCACTGTCCCCACAGAGAGGCCAGGACCACATGCTCTACTGGACGCATTGTGGGTAAAATTTCCAGGCAAAGGAACCTACCTGCTCGTCACTCTTACAAGGCATGCATGAGAGCAACTTTGCCAAGAGGCGTAAGCAATCTAGCATTCTAGATTTGGATGCCAACCGTCTACAGGAGTCATCTGAAGCTGAGGACCTGGGGCCAGTGGAAAATAGTAACCCTCTAGATAGGAGTCAGAAGCCCCAAGTCTTACAGGAAGCTAGGTTTTGGTCAAGTACCTACCTCTTAGAGAAGAGCAAGCTTCCAGTCTCATCTGGCTTCTTATCCAGGAAACCCAGAGTGAGATTATGAAATCATTTTCAGACAAGGCTGCTTGACGCAGCAGTTTTTAAATCAATAACTTCCTTCAGAGAGGACTTCAAATGCTGTCATGTTTATACTTTGAATCTATTTTGAATAGGTCGAGACACTAAGTTTTCTAAGAATCTGCTCCTCTATCAAGACAAATCCAAAAATTTCTTCTAATAGCATTTGTTTAGGTCAATAATATTTATTAATGTGTCAGGCAATGTACTAAACGATGAGCACAGAAAATTTAGAAGTATAATTCCTGCTTTCCAGTATGTACAGCCTGAGATGAAAGGCAGATAAAAAATTACACTACAATGTCATGGATGCAGTTGTAGATACATGCACAAGACTCAGAGGCATTAAGAAATGACTCTATTCAGTTTGAGATTATATTTTGCAAACTATGAAATAAATAATTTTTGTTTACCCAGAATATTAAACTTAGGATCCGAGTAAAAATGTTGAAGTCCAAATAGCAGATGCCATGACAAAAGATAGCATGGTAATCACTACTAAAATTGTATTGGGTGGTAAGAAATTGGAGAGGAAGATGTTATAACATGAGAACTAAAAAGCATTTCTGGGGCGTGGTCAGAGGAAAATGTTGTAAGTTAAAAGGAATTTAGTTCAAATTTCAACCCTGCCACTTACTAGCTATGTGAATTTAGGCAAGTTTCCTTATTCCTCTGAGTCTAAATTGTCTCATTTAAGAAATGGGGATAATAATATCTACCATATTGAGCTATTTTAAGCAGCAAATGAATAAAAATATGCAAAGCACGAAGCACATGGTAGATAATAAAGGGAGCTATTTTTTTTCTAAGAATATAACCTCACTTGTCACCTATTTTATTCCATGCATTTATAATTAGATAACTGGAAAATTGACTATCAAGCACTCCTAGAGTGGGATTTCAGCACTGTTTTATAAAGGAATTCTATCCTATTTTTCTCAGTTACTTCTCTGGGCTATACGCAATAGTTTTGATGCATTGCAAGTGTTTTACACACATCCTGCTTTAATAAAACGTGTAACAAAATCTTAAAATCCAAGCCTAGTTGGCAGTAAAAGTAGTCAGAAAACAGATGAGAAAAATCCTGTTCAATAACAAAATATAAAATGAATAGAAAAATGCTAGTATCCTGACAGGCTAAAGTGGTCTGGTCAAAAAGACAATGATGAGATTATGATAAATTCCCTATTACTAAAAAGCTAAAACTTCACAGTTAAGAGGTTCCTGAAGACATATTGTTCCTTTTTTACAAACAGCCTCTAACATAAATTAAGAATATGTTAGAGTCATGTCCAGTGGTGTAAATTTAAAAAGAAATCAAATTGCATTTTTATATTTCTGGTTTTTGGTTTTTTTTGAGAGGGACAGAGGAGGGGGAAGTTAAATTTTGCCTGTCTTTAAACATTAGTCTGTTCCTCTGTTTTCCAAACTCAACAATGGTGACAATAAACACTTTCTTTTGTCTTTTCCCCAGAGACAAGAATAAATGTTCACATGAATACTTTTGAACATTTCATAAAAACCTAGGCTATATAAATTCAGGGTCAGTATTATCATATTGCTAGGAAGGTAGAACATACACTAAACAGATGAATTTCCTGCCTTATCTTGTGATTTCCTTAAGTACCAAGAAAAATAGTTACTGTTATCTTGTTACTCTTAACTTTGGTCTCTTATACAGATTCCTTTCCCGAGAGCTGCACCATTCCATAGAGTAGCCATTAGACACATGTGACTATCTACATTTAAATTTAAATTAATTAAAAGTAACTGAAGTTGAAAATTCAGTTTTTTCATTCTAGTAGCTGTATTTCAAGTGCTCATTAACCACATGTGACTGTGTGCTACCATGTTGTAGAGAGGGAACATTTCTGTCATCACAGAAGTTCTGCTGAAGCACACTAGCTCAGAGGACATTCAAGCTCATGCTCCTATTGCCCTATAGCCTTAAGTTAGCCAGTGATAGCATTTTAAGGATTAAATGACCTTAGGAGTTATAGGAGTATGACTTAATAATCAGGTCAGTGTCAGACTAAGGGAAAGCTAAATGTAAGAGAATAGGAACTAAATCATTGATGAAGAAAGAAGGGATGACAGAAACAGAATACACATTGACATTATTATAAAAGGATAAAAAATGACTCAGGAAATCAGTGCTTCAGCAGAATTTTTCTTAAAATTTTTACTTAAGACATTTGTTATATGTAATTTGCACTAAATGCATCAATCACAACACTGACTTTCTGATGTTCTAATTGGGTTTTGAGATGTTCCAGCTAAGTCACACAAAAAAGTTATTTCTTAAGGTTGTAATGAACTTAACCTCCTCTATACTGGTAGCACATGTTTAAAACATATTTTCCTCTCATAGGGG
Organism: Macaca nemestrina; assembly: GCF_043159975.1. Taxonomy (NCBI): domain Eukaryota; kingdom Metazoa; phylum Chordata; class Mammalia; order Primates; family Cercopithecidae; genus Macaca; species Macaca nemestrina. Next base: position 185,778,946 of record NC_092126.1, on the reverse strand, counting down.
TGAGCAGATGCTTTGGAGCTACTTGCAATTTTTGTTCACAGCTTTTGTATTTATCCTTATGTAGGTCCTTGTACTCACAAGTAGTTGTCATGCTTACCATTATTTTGGCTTCTTCTGCTTGTATAAAAAGAAATTATAACATAGCATATGTATTACTGCCTAAAAATAAGAGAGTAATCTGTATATGTTTGCATTTAGGTCATTCTGTCCATTGAAGAAGGGTACAGACTTCCAGCTCCCATGGGCTGTCCGGCATCTCTACACCAACTGATGCTCCATTGCTGGCAGAAGGAGAGAAATCACAGACCAAAATTTACTGACATTGTCAGCTTCCTTGACAAACTGATCCGAAATCCCAGTGCCCTTCACACCCTGGTGGAGGACATCCTTGTGTAAGAGGCATAATGTTGAGCTTTTTCCTCTTGACGATTATAGTTTCTTTCAGGCTATAAATAAGAATAACAGGTAAAAAGGAAAATAATGCCTTGATAACTGTCTAGTTGTTGACTTTGTAGAAACCATATTTCATTTATCAGCAGAAAAAGAGAATTATTAACATTAAAGTAAAAATGGACTCTTTTAATACAAGATAACAGATTCCCCTTTTGTCTCTCTCTAATCTTTCTGAATTACTTTCTTTATATCTTGTCCTGTTTGGGTCTTTGATATTTACATAGCCTTTTAAAATCGATTGATCCTTCCTTACCTTTAGAAGTAGAGAGAGAGAGACAGAGAGAGAGAGAGAGAGAGAGAGAGAGTGTGTGTGTGTGTGTGTGGGCAGCCCTTTTAATTTTCTTGCCTATTCTATGTTCTGTTCCTCAATTTGAAATGGCAAGCCAGACAGGGGCAATTTGTGAATCAGCCCAGAGGAAGGATATTTCCTGCTGATATGATCACATCTAGTTGTTGTTACTCTCCATTCCAAAACCAGAAAAGAACAGATAACAAGACAAGAAAACAGAGGCACTCATACACCATTTTGTAAAAGTCAGTAGACCTGAGAAGACCTACTCACCTCCCTGTGAAGTGCAATTATAAGAAGAAGCGTAGAAAAAAAAGACTATCTTCTATGTCTGAAAATATTACATTTTGAATATCATTAAGTTTAAAACATTTCTTTATTTAGGAAACATTGGACTTAGAAATCACCAACGTATATCCAAAGCTCACCTTCTTCACTCAGGGGATGGCTGGGGGCTATTCAGACATTCAACTTCAGATCACAGGTTCAAGCCAGTGCAGGTTTTCAGTGACGGTAAGGCCGAGGCTCTTCAAGGACTATTTGAAACAGACCTCAGTTCACAGCAGAGCACTTAAGAGTTCACCTCTAAATCACTAATTGGCAGCCTCAGTAAAGTGAAGCCAAGCATGAAATAGCTAGAGATTAAACTATTACTCTGGCCCATCTTCCCTAAAGAAGTCCAACACAGGAAACAGTAAAGGAAGGAAAGGCACTTTGGATTTTATCATGAAAGCGATGGACAGCCATGGAAGGATTTTAAGCAAGGGAATAGCGTGATTACATTTGCATTTCTGAAAGATCACTCTAGGGACGATTTACACTGTGAGTGCAAAACAGGGAACAAAACTGGAAACAGAGACAGTTTTAACGTTTTCAGTAAATAAAGCTAGAAAAGATCAGGACTTCTGAAATGGGAATGAGCTTGGGGGTCAGGAGATAAGAGAATTTTATTATTATTATTATTTTCTAATAATAAGTAATAACATTTATTATTAGGAAAACCAATGCATCTTAGTCACTGATTGAATATGGAAGGATGGAGGAGAAAAAGAATCAAAGATGTTTGTCAAGTTTCTTTCTTATACCAGCTGGCTGATGGTATTACCACAGAGAGAGGGAGAGGGACAAGTTTTTGGAATAGAAATGAGACCATTTTGAGCATGCTGAGTTGCAGAAGCCTGTGGGACATCTAGACAGTTATATTTATAGGTTGAACCTAGGTAAAAAGATCTGGGCTAGAGATGTAGATTTGAAGATCATCAGCATATAGATTGTAGCTGAAGCTTTAACTGTAGTTAAGATAGCTCACAGAGAATATAAAGAATGCAAATAAGTAGTGGAAAGGATGAAACCCTCTAATTTAAGATATGAACTGAACAAAAAGTACCCAAAGGAAACTGAAAAAGAGAAGCCAGACAAGTAATCAGGAAAACAGGGAAGAGCAGTATCATAGAAGCCAAAAGAGGAGAGCGTTTCAAGGAGTATAATGTCCAAGGCCTCACAAAATTGCAGTAAAATAAAACATGAAATGTCTCCATTGGATTCAGCAATAAGACATTCAGGTGTGCATGCACAACCTTTGGTACAGCATTTTCAATAAAGTTGTGTCAGACAGATTACAATAGAGGAAGAGTGAATATGAGCTCAGAGAAAGGAGCAATACATAGTACCAATTTTTTTCAAGAAACCTGTCTCTGATGAGAAAGAAAAGCAGTTAGAGGAAATGTTTCTTGGTTTTTGTTTTTATATCAGCTATTGAGGTGACTTGGTCATGCTATAGTATTGAGGAGAAGGAGCTAGTAGTGAGTCTGCATTAATGGAAGAGGATACTGGCATCTGTAAACTGAAATCCTTTAATCTGGGCCCCTCGTTGTGGTTTAGAGTTAACAGAATCCACAATCAGTGCCCATCAACAAAGCTCTCTGACTGTGCTATAGCTATAGAAGCAGGCATGTAAAAACCTTTTTGAAGAAAAGCAGATAAAACAATTTCCTCCCTGCTTTTTCAAGATTATGAATGATCATGATATTTGGAAAATATTGATGAAGAATCTAAGATGAGAAAGTGTCAAAAAGTAACAGGGATCCAGAGGTCAAGTCAAGATGAGAGGGTGTATCTGAGGGCCAGAGGTCTGTGACTTAGTGGGCCATTCAGCAGTCTAGTGGAAGAGCCCCATGAGTGGCGAGCTCTGCCATAGCACTGCCGCACGCAGGCCAAAAGTTGGGTGCTTTATACCAACTTGGCACCTTGATTCAATTCTAAAGTCTGATCTCTGGGAAACCCAATGGAAGTTTTGTGACTGTTTTGCTATCCTTGTTTCTGGCAAAGACATATGTGCTACTGTTTTTGCCATTAATATAATATACTTTTGTTTAAAAAACAAAAAGAATCAGTGTTCTAAGGTTCACATGCCTGAACCTTTATCAGCATTCTCATTTTCACAGCAGCCTGGATGGGTTCTCCTGCTCCACTCTCTTACCTCCAATACCACCCACCCACTCTGTTCATGATTCCAGAGAGCTGAGACTGTTTAGGGAGAAGAGACATGATAGATTAAAGGATAGCCATATTAGCTAAAGAACGCCAGGTTTGTTTTATGCTCATAAAACTGACACTGCTTCTCTATCTCCCAAATCGCAGAGCCCAGTTGTCTGCCCCAGAGTGATGTTGGATTAAGGAAACATAACATATGTAGAATTTCCATCTTTTCTCCTATATCTCTCAAACCTGAAAAGGAGTCCAGGTGTATAATCCACAGCAACACTTTTCAAATTCTCCTGCACTCTCCTTTTCTGTAGCATCCCCAACCCCCAGATTTCTCTCATACTTATATGCTGATATTACTCTCTCATCTGCTAGGTCCCCATGGTTTTTATTCCATTCTAATTGCTTTTTTCTCAAGACTCACCTGAGAAGTTGTTATCCTTTCTGTTGACAGAATAGTAAGAGGGGAAGAAATTATAGTGACAGAGGGGATGAGGAAGGCCATGAAATCCACAATTTAATAATTTTATAATAACATATTGAAAATTTAATAATTTTATACTAACATATTGGAAATTTAATAATTTTATACTAACATATTGGAAATTTCATAAACCTGTATATGCAATCGTTCCTCTCAAAAGTCGAGTACCTAAATTGAAAAAATGTTGGTCAGAGAAGGCTTTCATTATTTGGTGCAGCAGTTACCTTTTCCTTTCTGCTGATATTCTTGTGCCTGACACACTCCCATGGGAATATTCAGAGCTCTGTGCAGTTCCCAACATGCTTGCTTTCTCTCCTACTCAAGAAAGTGTATAGATATACCATATAAGTGAATGTGGCAATATTATAAGTATAACCCTAAATCCAACTAACAGTAAAAAACTAGTTTGCAGGACCACTGTATTAATATAAGCAGTTATCCTTTCATAAATGTGAATTTCAAACTACCCTCACATTCATTCAGTTTATAATAATGCCTTATAACTGCCTTTCAAATAATTATTTGTAGCTGTCATGTCATGCACAGCCCTTGGGAGAAACGACTCAGCTTAACGCCAAGGTTGTGTGTAGAACAGCATCTGGAGTAGTGCCTGGCCATGCACTTTAAAACACCTTTTTCTCCCTCTCCACTAACCCTCAGGACCAACCTTGTAGCTGCTCCCAACCCCAAGTATTTTCCCATAGAGTCCAAGATTAGGTCTGGGGTCCTACAGTTTAATAGCACAAAGTGGCTTGATAATTACATGGTGACCCTTCACCCAGTCCTACCTCCCCCACCCTCACCCACATTGTCCTACACATTTGTTCTGCATTGTCTTCAACCCTCGCCCCTGATTACTCCACACACTGAAGTCTACTGAGTGCACCAGGCCGTAGTCAGCTGGTCAATATCCTTTAGGACAGGGTTTCAATGTAATGGGAAAATAATGCTTTCTTCTAATCCCTGCTCCAGGTCCCCAGCGTGTCACTGACAAAGAATTTGACACATTAGGGGCTTCTTGACTATCAGCTCAAATGTCATATCAGGGATGGGCAGTAGTTGTCCAGATGGACAATGCCAGTCTATGATAGTCGGCTACCTCAGAAATAATGCTTTGCCCAGGCCAAGACACCATATGTACTGTATATTGTTACTACCCACTGGGCCATAATTAAGGATCGTATAAGACTTTAGCTATTAGCAACTGCAACTACCAGCTTCTGTAGTACATATTAGTCTATCTTGTAACTTTAAAGCACTTGCTTTCCAGTAATATGTGAATCATGAAGGTAGGGAAAAGCCCATACCAATACCATTATTTAGAACCTCTTCTTTAAAAAACTGTGAATAATGCTGTAAGACTGAATAGTACTCTCTCTCTCCACTTAGCAAATTATGCACCAATAATGCTGTCTTATGAATACAATAACTTCCAACATTTTGATGTTAAATTTTCTACCCATTTTGAGAAGATTTTGTTCAATGCCACCTAGGCAATGCATAATCAGCACTTGCTAAATTGTTTATCGCTATACACCAAGTCATAGACAACTTGTTTTGTTTTGATTCTTGTTGCTGGCACTTTTAAATATGCTTTTCATGACAGATAAATAACTGGCTGGCCAAAACCAATGTTGAAATTGAATAATAAGCAAAGTTCTGTGGAAGGAAGACAGAATATGAAAGATATATCAGGAGATTTGAAACTTCCACCTGCCCATTAGAAAAACCTAAATTCAGCCAGGCTCAGTGGCTCACATCTGTAATCCTGACCCTTTGAGAGGCCAAGGTGGCAGGATCACTTGAAGCCAGGAGTTCACCAGCATGAGCAACAAAATGAGACCCATCTCTACAAAAAATTAAAAACTACAGTTAGCCAGGCATGGTGGCACATGCCTGTGGTCCCAGCTGCTTGAGAGACGAAGGTGGGAGGATCGCTTGAGCCCAGGACTTCGAGTCTGCTCTGCACTATGATCATGCCACTACACTCCAGCCGGGGCAACAGAGACCCCATACCAAAAAAACGAGAAAAGAAAAATAGAAAATTCCCATAAACTGCTGGCACAAGATCTTTATAATATAATATCAATATCCGTATTAATACTGATACAAACTCTTAATATATATTATCAACAATAACTATGATTGCCTTTTGTTGACAGCCTACTATGTGTCAGTTGTGGTACTAGGGGCTTTTATTGGTTATATCACTTAATCTCACTGTTATTATTCCCATCTCTCAGAACGGAAATGGAGACTTAAAGAGGCTAACTTTCCCAAAAGTACACAGCAATAATGAGTAGATCAGGAATTTGAAGGCCACTAACTCCATAGTCCTTATTCTTTCCAGGATACAACATAGAATCACACACAAGGGCAAGATGTTTGCTAATACAACCCTGCTTCCAAAATATGATTATAAGAAAAGGGGGTACATTTTCACATTTCCAGATAGATTTTGTCTGGACTAGTCAAAATTCATAGATGGAGTCTATTAAAATTCAAAAAACAATTTTTAGTGGAGAGCAGCCTGTTATTTTGTCCCAGTAGGCAAATAATAGAATGTAGAGAATATGACCATAGTCATGGGAATAAATAGAAAATACACAGTCCGTATATCCCCCAGACACCCTCCTACAATGCCCAGCCACTTGAAGAACATTACCTGAAAAAGGAAAGTAGTAATAGCAACAATATAGAGAAATGAGGAAAATATGGCAGTAACATCACATAGTTCCAGAATTACGTCCTCAGACATTTTTGTAGATTGAATTTTTCTGGTGCTGGCAAATACGTTTTACTTCTTTTTCTCACTATGGCAGACATTACTAATCATCACAACACTCTCCTGCTAAGCCCAGACGCTGCCTTAGTATCCTTCTCATGACCACATTTTGACAACCACTGCCAATGAATTGCAGTTGGCATGTGACATGAAACCTATTTTCTGATCCTGGATTATTTCCTCACAAAAGTAGGCTTTTCTTGAGGTTCAGGGATCTATTACTCTGGCCGTAGGAACCATGTGCTGGGTACTCTACTGGGAATTATGGGGAATTTTTTATAAGTATTATCCCTGCTCTGCATCTGTTCCTCTTAATGTTCAAACATATCTGCAACTTTAAATTTTGCTGTGAAATTTTAATTTTCATTCCTTCATATTTTTCACTATTTATCAGCCTTATTATGTTTACATAATCATATAAATAACAAACAATTGAAGACTTACTGAAAATAAAAGACTGACAAAAAATAATTAATGTCCTTAACACTGTGGAGTTAGACTGTTTAAAACAGATATATGTTACCCACAAGCACAAAATATCTATATCTATATCTATATATTTCTATGCATTTGAGGTTTTATAACCCTTTGAGTAAAATTACACTTTAAAAATGTTTTAAATATCGAAATTCTTTCATTAATTTAATGTGTTCACATTGAATGTTAGCCTTAATTGTAGAGAGGACTTTTTAAAAATATATGATTAAGTAAATGCTTCTTCAAAGGGTTTGTAGATAGTGTATGTATGACAGAATTATTTCATGCATTAAATGGATAGTGTGAAGTGTAGTCCCTGAGTCACAAGATGAGGAACTCGTGTAAAAGCAGCCATATTGCATTAAGTCAATGTGCTGTTGTGGCTCTAGGTCTGGTTATAATTGCAGGTGAACCCTTAACCCTATGCTACCCAACTCCAGCTATCACTGCCTCTTTCTCCACCTTGAAACCTATAAAGACAGAATAAACAAACATTTTCACAATAGAAGGAATAATTTAAATAAACAGCATCTTATTTGATAAGTTGACAACTATATCAACAGGTACTTATTCTTCTAGGTTTTTGATTTATTGGAATGATATGAAAATATTCATCATGAATCAGCCATCATGTTATGGACCAAACTTTTCTGTACAGAATTTAATATTCGAGTCTGAGTCATCATGTATTTAATGAACTCCTATAATGTTTTCAGCATTATGTGAGTGCCTACATAAAATAGAAAGATGTGTTCCTGCCATCAGGGGGTTTTCACTTATTCTTTAAACAATTCTTCTGTCTTATGAATTTTTCCCAAAGAAGTTACTCAATTGAAACAAAAAAAAAAACATGCTCTTAAACTACATACTCACGTCTACTAAAAGACTGTTGTTAGCAACCTAAGAGTCTAACTTTAGAAAATTACAAATTATTAAGCATCCACATATAGAATATTACATACCCATTTGAATATGAAGACTATTGAAACATGGGATACATTCATGAATATATGAAATGAAGGCAATATAAAATAAAATGGACCCTATCTGCATATTTCTGCTAATCATATATACATGTACGAGCTAGGAAACAAGAAGTTGTGTTAGAGTGTAAGAGAAGAAAAACCTTTAAGCATGTGAGGGTGTCTGTCATATTAAAACAGAATCTTAGCTTGCAATAGTGTTTCTCAAAATAGAACCTTTCTTAAATCATTTTAGTATGTCCATTGCTATCATATATTTATATGATGAATATGAAACATGGAAAACTTTGAGGACAAAACACTTCTTGCCTTTTAATGGTAGTATTGATACACATTGATGACATATCTAAGGAACTTCTAAGTTAAAATGCTAGCACTATTGTGAACTCAAAGGACTCATTAGAGTAAAAACTTCTGGACTCTTACCAGAGCTATTCATTTTTTAACATATTTTATTGTATTTAAATTTTATATTTATTACTATACTGTAACATTACCTGTAATACCTATGCTCCAGCCCTTTCTATTATCTAAATTGACCATAGTTATACCTGAAATTTCCTAATTCTACCCCCATTCTCATTTTTCTGAGGAAAAAGTTGATCCTTGACCTTCTATTCTACAATAAGTATTTTTTTAAATGTGAGCTGCAGGTTTGGCTCTAAAGATATTTCTCAGGTGGGCAGTACTCACTAATCACCAAATAGCACAAATTTCTACATGCTCAGCAAATAGCACACTAAATTTATCATTGTACATGTTTGATAAGAAAGGGCATTTATTGTTTATTAGATAATATTCCAGAGAATTCATGTGAGGATAATGGTACCAAGCCCTCGAAGCCAGAAAATAGCAACATTTTTCAACTTCCTTAGAAGATAAGGTGAAAGAAAAGTTATTGCACAGTGGCTGTGAACAATGAGGGAACCCTGACCTTACTAAATCAACTGCCAAGGCAGTTGTATAAAGGCCAAAGAGTAACTAGGTCACTGAAGATGCGTGGAGAGAAAGGGAATTCTGGTATTGAAGCATTCTGGAAGCAAACAGTAGATGCTTTTCAACAAGGGAAATAGGCTATTTAAGTCATTTAATATACAGAATGTCCTTGCATGACCTTTTATACTAAGGACATAAAATTAGCAAGATACATTTCCACTCACCAAATATATGAAATCATGAAATTTCAAGAGTTATTCCAGTGTTATCTCGGGAGAGAGAAGTAGAAGTCATCTGACTATGTCGGTGCATCGAGAATGACATAGGAGTATGAAGGGAAAGTCACTTTAATACATTCTTTTAATTTTGTTCAGTTTTAACAAACTACTTTGACAAGTATTTAAAAGATATGAGAGTCACGTTATTTTGAAATAGGACATTCAATTTTCTAACATGTGGTTTTATTTATGTTAACAAGCAACAAGGATATCCTGGTCATTTTGATATTTAACCTCTTGGCCAGTGAAGTACGGTATATCCCCTGAAACTGGTCAAATAATTTAGAAAAATAATATAGAAACTATTCTGAATTCTCTTACATATTTACAATGCACATTAGAGCAGTGAAGACTCTGAGAAACACTACAACTTAAAAATCTGCTTCACTCTGTTTGCCACGGAGACCTTTATTATTTTGTGTTTTACATATGAATTTTTATTTGACAATATTCATTAACATAAACACCTCTAGGAAACTTTGAATAAATATGGCAACAGTTCAAGTATTTGCTGGTAGATAGATGCTATGATAGCTTTCCAATCTTTCAACAGGACTGACCTTTGTTTTAGGTCAAATCATGAATCATTTTGATGTTAATTAAAATGAAACAGTCCACAATCAAAATAACATTGCAATCTGTAGTACAGGAGAAAAGAATGCAGCTTAACAGCCTCCAAATAGGAAATGTAATGGAACTGAGTAATGTTAAAAAGGACAGAAGTCACTGTTAAGGATAACCAGACCCAATACAGAGTACAGTGTAATCAATCACAAGGTATATGCATTTAATTTATGTTAATTCCAATCATACATAAAGAGTACAACCCCACCCTGTCATCTCTGTTCACCCCACCTCCACCTTCAGCTAGACCTCAGTTTAGGAAAAGGTAGGTCAATGTAGTAATGAAAAGGAAATCCAAATAAATGAATTCTAGGCCTTTAGTAGGGACTTTGTGCTGAATTCCAAGGGCACCTTTCAGAATCTTCAGGAGTTGTACCATATACAACTTGTGCTCCTAAAAGACTTGGGTCCTAGTGACTTTAGGCTGATTTAAAGGATTTTTAAGGGTAATTTTAATGGTTAGGGAATTACAGTTTTTGCCTTAAGTATTAACCTTAGGACCTAATTCCTATATTATTAGTAGAACAATACCAGGGTTATATAGCATGTATATGCCCTTCTGCTTCACAGTAGGGGAATTCTTACTTCACATGGTTTAATCATGTGTGCTTGTAGCTTATCAATTGCTAGTTAAAACTGAAGTAGTTCAAATGTGAATGGTAAAAATATTTTGATAAAATAGTCCAAATATGAACTTTAAAATCTATGCCTCTAATTGTCTCTGTAGATTCATTCTTTAACTTTATAAAACTTTAAAAACAAAGCAAATGAAAGATGGACTAATTTCAATATTCCAATAAAAATAACTCAGTGATTCACTTCTAATAAGGGAGTTTTTCATTACTTAGAATATGTAGATTTAACTCAAACACTAAATTTTTTTAAAAGATTATTACTGCTTTACTAGTTAATATAAATTACAGATCTAAGAATTCTTTAAATGATATATTTATTACCTAGAGCTTTAGTAACACATTTATTAGTATAAAAGCACTTTTACTACCAAGTATTTTTGAAAACATGCAAAATAAAACATGTTAAAATACACATTATTTTTTTAATTTGTAATTAGTAAAGAAACTAATACAATTTGCTGTCAGAATGACTTAAATACACAATTCTGAGTTACTTTTACCATAATTTATAAGAGTAATTCTGTTTTTATTCTCTCTGACTCAAGCTATTATATATATTTCATATATATTGCATATAAATATGTATGTGTGTGTATATATAAGCACATGTATACCCTAGCCTTTCCAAAGTAATACCTTTATACTGCCCCTTGCATCAGATCTGAGAAACAAAAATAAGGATCGCTATATCATTGCCTTGTTAACCCAACCTAACATTGATTTTGTGGTGTTTTGTGTCTTATTAATATCTGTGCGTTGGGGACATTACCCTATGCTTGTATGGGTGTAAATCTTATTCATGCAATAGAACTCTACGACAATAAAAATTACATTTTAACAAATGATAAATTATTATTGAATGTTTGAGAACAGCTAAATGGAAGTTTGATCAATGAATTCACCATAAGAAGGAGAAGAACTATCACAGCAAATGTAGAAAAGGACATGGATTCAGGGGTAGGTCAGACGGGGGAAGAATGAACATCCTGTGGCTAGTTACTCTCCTTGTGGGGACAAGGGATGGGCTATTCCTTAAGTTTCAAAACACAATTTTATGCAAGAGAAAAACATATAAGAAGAAGGGGGATAGCAAGATGTGAGTTCTCTCAAGATCCATCATGAAAAAATTAAAAAGAAAAAAATCAATATAAGGCCCAGTCATAGTAGCAAAAAGCACAAAAAGCAAAAGTGTTCCACCAGATAAGTCACTGATTTGATAAATAATTTTTTAAAGTGATTGATTTGAATAAGATAGAAAATCAGAGGCTTTTAAATGGAGAAAACATTAGATGTAAGAATATTGTAAAAGGAAAATGAAAATTCCATGATTCATGCTTTTTTTGGCTTTTAAATGCTCTCCATGTTTTGTTTTGTTTTGCTTTGTTTTGTTTTCTTACAGAATGCCAGAGTCCCCTGGTGAAGTTCCAGAATATCCTTTGTTTGTCACAGTTGGTGACTGGCTAGATTCTATAAAGATGGGGCAATACAAGAATAACTTCATGGCAGCAGGGTTTACAACTTTTGACCTGATTTCAAGAATGAGCATTGAGTAAGTGATACTGGGGTTATTACTGTAACTAGATGCCCTGCTGGGGATTATATGTTCAAATGCTGTATCAAGAACACCTTTCCTTAGGCTAGTAGGTAATTTCCCAGTGTTTTCTCACCATTTCTGACTATCATTCTAGTGAAAGTTGGACATTACACTTTTAACTATTATTCTTTGAAAGAATATATTTAATTCAAATAGCTATTTAAAATATTTTAAATGTTTTCTAAAATGCACGTTACTCTCATCCAAATCAGACTTTATGCCAACTTAATTTTACCTTGGCAAATTTTACTCACATATATTAATATTGCATAATCAATTCCTATTACCTTCATCAAATTAATGCAATATGATCATGTCATTTTCAGAGCTCCTTCTAGATATTATAATGGTCAACCATTTTCCACTGTCTCAAAGATTGTCCTTTGCCTACATGCAATGAAAATATTTAACATATGTTTAAAAGACTAAATGGTTACGTTGAACCATATTAAAGTGCCATTGTTTTAAGACACTAATGGCAATTTCATACAGTACAACATAAGGGCAATTTTTCCAGATATCAAAAACCCATGAGAAATCAAATGGAGTTCACATTATACCCTCCATCCTACATACTCACCATTTTGCTAATACTGTTGCAAATGTATATCATTACCTAAATTATATAGCCTTTACACCTATGAAATATCTGAATATTATATGAGTACCTGTGTATGAAATTGAAAAATACATATTGTTACATCTGAGATTAACTTTACGCATTCTGTGGATCCAGAGAAAAGGAAAAAAAATAAACTTTTGCTGCTCATCTAAATCTCTGTTTAACAAGTAAGCTACACCATTTTTTCGCAACTGTGGCAGGGCGCTTATTTAATATATTTACATAATCATTTTATCTCGCATGCTTATCAGATCTAAATGTTCATATTCTGTATCTCTCTCTCTCTCTTTCTCTCTCTCGCTCTCGCTCTTGCTCTCGCTCTCCTCTCTCTCAGTGACATTAGAAGAATTGGAGTCATACTCATTGGACACCAGAGACGAATAGTCAGCAGTATACAGACTTTACGTTTACACATGATGCACATACAGGAGAAGGGATTTCATGTATGAAAGTACTACAAGCACCTGTGTTTTGTGCCTCGGCATTTCTAAAATGAACGATATCCTCTCTACTAGTCTCTCTTCTGATTCTCCAAACATCACTTCACAAACTGCAGTCTTCGGTTCAGACTATAGGCACACACCTTATGTTTATGCTTCCAACCAGGATTTTAAAATCATGCTACATAAATCCGCTCTGAATAACCTGCAAATAAAACCCTGGCCCACTGCAGATTATCGCTACGCAATGGTAAATAACTCAGCCTGGATGTGTAAGTTTGTATAAGCAGTATATGGGAAGTGTTCACGGACTCAACCTAAAGAAATGTATCCAGGTGGGGCTTCCTTAGTGATGTATCTAGAGTGTGATGGTAGATGAGAAAGAACTAGTTAACCTTTCTTTCATATTTTGTGATCAAGTAGCTTCCAAATTGACATAAATGTTTCATTTTTAGGTAATTATATTCAGCTCTATTGGTTGTATTGTTACTTTACTTTTTAATAGTTTAACTGTTGGTGCCTGATATTTTTAGAATTATTTGCAGAAATGACCAGTGATACCATGTAATAAATTTTTGTGAGGTATGACTATGATGAGAAGGGGGTTATTAGGGAGGGAGAAAAAAATACTGTGTTTATAAATCATCTGAGGCTGGGTTTGTCAATTTTTTAAAAATTAACTTTGTAGTGTCACATATATTTCATAGTAGGTGGTAGTTTAAAGGCTTTTCACCTCTAATTTTATTTATTTATTTATTTTTTACTAACTGTAGTATATTTCTCTACTACCTTATGAAGACCACTCCTGGAAAGACCAAGAGTGACTTCATTGATCTAATTATGGCTTTCATAGAGAAAAGCTTGGGATAAATCCATGACTATTCCCTTTGTGCACTGTCACAAATTTGCAAAAGCAATTATCAAAGCACTGAGAAAATTAGTCATTCTCAGTAGAATTGCTTTGAATAAAATACATTAGATTATACCCTTAGATTTAATGTAAAATTATTAATTTAAACAGAACTTTATGATAGATACATGGTGGCCCAAAGAAATAAACATACTTAGCTGACCATTTGGTATCGGTGCATTTTGCAAGTTGAAGCGTTCTTATGTTTTATTTGCAAAAATAAGTTACATGAACATGCTGAGCTCTTTTCCAAACCTTCTAAGAAATAAGTATGAATACTCCAAAGAGTAAACAGATCTTACACATGAGCATAGTGTGTCAACCTGGGTCCAACATACAGTTACATAAAAATGAGAACACAGCTAAGATATGTTGTTGTCATCATCTTCTGAGAGGCTTAAAAAACAAAGGTAAATACATATGTTAAGTGATTTAAGCTGAGTTGGCTTATCAAAATAGTGCTATATCTTATGAAAAAATTAAATTATAAAATCAGCTGCTCCCTGTAAAACTAAAAAAAATGATTACTGTTTTAGGTGGAAGAGTAAGTAAAATGTGTTGAAGGAGAAAAACAGAGTAGGTTGTCTAAAGATACTGATTTAATAAATTAGCTTTTATAGGATCTCAGTGATAATGGTGCCCTACCCACATTGACAAATTCCTATCTAAATTCATTTTTTGTCATAGTAGTTTTTGTTTGTTTGTTTTTTAATAAAGGACCCTGTTTGGATTTTTTGTTTTTGTTTTTGTTTTTTGTTTGTTTGTTTGTTTTTGAGACAGAGGTGTTTTGCTCTTGTTGCCCAGGCTGGAGTGCAATGGCGCGATCTCAGCTCACTGCAACCTTCGCCTCCTGGGTTCAAGCCATTCTCCTGCCTCAGCCTCCCGAGTAGCTGGAATTACAGATGCCTGCCACCATGCCTGGCTAATTTTTGTATTTTTAGTAGAGACGGAGTTTCACTGTGTTGGCCAGGCTGGTCTCGAACTCCTGACCTCAAGTGATCTGCCCGCCTCGGCCTCCCAAAGTGCTGAGATTACAGGCGTGAGCCACGGAGCCCGGCCATTTTTTCTTGTATTTAGATTTTGTTGGTTGTCCCATTATATTAGACCCTTCTACATATTTTCTTTTGCTGACTTACCTCCTGATTTTTCCCTACCACAGCTTAATCCTTCTCATTTCAAAACAAATGTGTAAAGCAAAGCTAGAAGGAAGAGTCTTTAGGTACTTCTTAAAATATACAAAAAGAAAAAAAGGTGGGGGTCGATGGGAAATCCATCACTTTTTAAGTAAGTATGCCAGATATAGCTAGCCACATTTTCCAGCCATCAACCTGCATGGTTGTGCATCACTCATAGACTATCTGAAGTTTGCTTGATAACATTACACAAATCTGGATACATTTAAAAGAAATATAAAATTTCCATATTTACCTGTCTTCAAATATATATTAAATAAGAACAGATGTAAAACAGATTAAATTTATTAATCATATATTTATTTTTATAATACAAAAAAGGTATTTAGAAAAATAAGAAATAGAATAATATGGTCTTCCACAGGACTCTGTCAGCACCATCTGTGTACCTTGAAATAAATTCTATTAAGTTATTTAAACTTCTATGGGATGAGCATTCAGTGATTGCAAGACTAAAGTTGTCTGATAAGAATTTTTTCTTTTAAAATGTCTGATGATCCTATTCTACATCTGGTTAATTTGTACTTACTTTTTCTTTCCCTAACATCTTTTCTATAGTATCATAAAACTACCTTTTTGCTTTGTCTCTCACCCCATATCTCCTTCAAAATTCCTTTTAAATTATATTTTTATTTTTCAGAACTGTAAGCATGATAATCTTAAATGAAACTTTGAACTTCATCATGGTTACAGCAAGATTGAAATATGTGTGCAAGATTAAACAGAAACATTAAAATATAAGGATATTATTTACTGCCTACCAATCATGGACCCCATGATCCCAGGAATATTAACAGTTAAAATGCCAAATTCATTTGAAAATTTTACATGAAACATTTTAAGACTTACTAGTGTACATTTTAGGTAATTAAATCTGTTTAATATAAAAAGCATAAAACTTAATTATAAAAAGAGAATAAGTAACTTCCATAAATCATGAGTCTTCAGGAATAACCTTTGATACCTAAAATATGCATATAGACTCATATAATTACTTTATTTTAAATGTCTTGATCTATGCTACTGAGGGGGTGTTTTGTATTTTAAAACCAGACAGTCAAAAAATCATTTTCATTTTATTTTCTAGATGGTCAATTTTCAGTCTGTAGAGAACTCACTATCTCATAGTAGAAGGCATATTTGGAAAAAAAAGTAAAAACAATGTACAATCAAGGAGAGAGATAAGGTATTTAAATCATTTCAAAAAAAGCAATCAAATTGCAAAATTCATCTGGTTTAACACGAATCAAGAATTATAGCAGTTTTGCACTGAGTTATAACTGGTGATAAATGTTCTACATTCCATATCAAAATAAAACATCTTATTTCACTCTGCATTGCTCTTTAAAATCTATCAAAGTATAACCTGAATAAAACTGCCTTCCAGCAATAGCTTTAAAACCTATCTCAGCCCATGAATGGAAAACAAATCCAAATCCGGTCCTTGAAAAGCAAAGGCTCTAAAGAAGCTCTTCAGAAGAGATGGTGAAGAATGAATTGTTTTACATATCACCCAACCACACTTCTTAAAAATGTGTTTTGGTGTATTTTCCTATCAAATTTCTGTTCTACAAGGCAGTCAGTTAAATCTCTCATCTCATAATTTTTATTGTACTAGTTCTTTCTTTTCTCCTCTTTTATTAAATTTTCTAAAACTTTCTCAGCCCTGTTTTTAATTCCCCCATCCTATCTTTTTATTCCTTTCTCAGCTTCTATCACGTCACACATTATCCCGATCAGCATAAAAAAGGTAGCCCAACAAATCTGAAAAGATTGTATAGATCTCCTTAGAAGAGACTTGGGGCTGGGGGATGTTGCAAAAGCTATAATATTTTGGGTTCTATCACGTAATTGAGAACATTTGTACTCAAGAGGATATGGGTTCTGGCTTTTCCTTAACTTGAAATCAAGTTCTTTGGAAAGTAATTTTGAAATGGATGATGATGATCCTTTTCAATTGCTTTAACTAAGGAAGTTTATTATTAGTTTAAAAAATAGTATCTTAAGATCAATATCTGCTAATGTAAACTCACAGTTGGTGTCCATGTCTGTATATATCAAAGAGACTTGAAGCATACGTATTACTTCTTTTAGTATGAGCATCTTAACTTTTCCAATCCCAAATTCCATGAAGTAGAAGAGACTCATATTACTTTACATTCAATCCACAAATATTGTAATATTTTTTAATGTGAAGACTCCAAAAGGTAGAGGAGTACACTGGGTTAAATGGATGGTATTCTTCCACCAGAATACAAGGTAGTGAAACAACCTAACTTTTGGCTTTTATGAGCAACATTTTTGACAATTTTTCAATCTTTATAATGTTCCGCAAAGACATTACAGATTTTATCTAGTTCAGCTTAACAAATATCTAGGGAATATCTCCTATATGCACAAAATTTTACTACAAAGATAAGTTTGGCTGTGCTGTCGTTGTCTTCAAGTAACTCTCATTAAAATTTAGAGTTTTATTTGCTTTGTTTGCTCTGGTTGCCATGTCAGTGGGGGATAGCACTTTCCATAGAATATAAAGAAATAAATAGGAACTTCGTCCAGTGTGAATTGGATTTGCAATTCCAATTCAAATGGAAAGATATTTTGGACCTCAAATTCTCATAGTATTCTTCCCAAACACCCCATAATCCCTCTGGCAGGGGGAAGCATGCATCCTGGGTTCTCTAAAACAGTTTCTCTCATTAAGAGTTGATCCTCATCAGGAGTCACAGATTTTTATTGTCTGGTAGCATACCTGTCAGTTCGTATATGGATTCACTACCTCAAAAGTTCCTCCTGTTAGAAAACATCAGCTTTTTTTTCAAGAGCAATTCTGGAGTAATCTCTTGTTCAAGCTTATTCACTGGTTCTAATAAACATAATAATAGGTATGAACTGCAGTGGTAGCATAAAATCCTTTCAAACTCCATCCATTTAACAGGGGACATAGACGATTACTCCTGACTATAACATATTACGAAGTGAAATGATAGAAACATCTTATATTGTGTAAAAGTAAACAATCTTTTTCTTACTGTTAAAGTACTGATGAGATGTATCAAAGATTTCTCAGGATAAAAATTAACTTTTCTTGTTATAAGTCGTTGTGGCATAATATACATGTATTCTTGGAAAAAATTTAAAAGATCCAGAAAAAGATACAGGTCATAAAAATGTTTTAACAAATCATCTTTTTCTGAGTAATAAATTAGCTTCAAATTAACAGTGAGTTTACATAAAATGTATAAAAAATAACATTCATATCTTTTTTTATTTTATTTTATTTTTTTTTTTTTTTGTCTTTTTGAGATGGAGTTTCGCTCATGTTGCCCAGGCTGGAGTGCAATGGCGCAATCGTGGCTCACCACAACCTCCGCCTCCCAGGTTCAAGCAATTCTGCCTCAGCCTCCTGAGTAGCTTGGATTATAGGCATGCGCCACCACGCCCGGCTAATTTTGTATTTTTAGTAGAGACGGGGTTTCTCCATGTTGGTCAGGCTGTTCTGGAACTCCCGACCTCTGGTGATCCGCCCGCCTCAGCCTCCCAAAGTGCTGGGATTACAGGCATGAGCCACTGCGCCCCGCGAGAACATTTATATTTTAATGGAAAGACTTGGGCTCTTTGCTCTTAATTCAAAAGAGTTTTTGTTTTATTAGCATTTACTTTTTGAGATTTTTCAATATATTTGGAACCTGTTTAGGTAGCCAGTGTCAATCCAAAATTACATTTTAAAATGAAAAAAAGAAAACTTTTCAATTACTAAGGGAGGCAAAGCACTATAAAATGAATAAACTTTACCTTTTAAAAAGGAATCTGTCAACTACAAAGTTTGTATATCTCAGTAACATCAAGTGATTTTTGCACTATCCCATTGAAAGCAAAGTTTCTTTCTTTCTTTTTTTTTTTTTTTTTTTTTTTTTGGCAATGGAGTCTGGCTCTGTTGCCTAGGCTGGAGTGCAGTGGCGCAATCTCGGATCACTGCAAGCTCCGCCTCCCGGGTTCACGCCATTCTCCTGCCTCAGCCTCCCCAGTAGCTGGGACTACAGGCGCCCGCCACCTCGACCGGCTAATTTTTTGTATTTTTAGTAGAGAGGGAGTTTCACCGTGTTAACCAGGATGGTCTCTGACCCCGTGATTCACCCGCCTCGGTCTCCCAAAGTGCTGGGATTACAGGGCCGGCCTCAAAGTTTTCTTTTAAAGGAAACATGGAAAAGTTATTGCTTGAACGTTCACACTGATTAATCAAAGTAACAAATCTCTACATCATTATTTTTTTGTTTCATTATAGAGAAAGTCTCGAAGAATTCCATTACCCTTAGACACAACTAATTCATTCCTAAGAATAACAAAGGTATTAAAGAAAAATCCCTTGACAGATGAGGAGGAAAAATAGCTCTTAAATGTTAAATAAAGATGTGGCTTCTACATTTAATTAAAAAATAAGGTAAAAATTAACAACACAATCTTCTCAGGACTTAGAAAAGTATCAGAATTAGTGAAAATCTTCCCTCAAGTAAAACTGTTCTTACCTGTATTTTCTGCATTATTTGTGACCTCTGGCCATTTTTAATTTGTCATAATAAACTCATTTTTGGTTAGATAATAAGTTACAAGCTCAATAAATCAGAACAACTGAGATACAAGTATAGACACGGTGCTCTACAAAATAATAAAAGGAGGACAACTCTAATTCAGGTTTCTTATTTAGTTAGTAACAGGGTCTCCATCTCATTATTCCTCACTGAAGTAAGAACTATCATTATCCCAAAATAATACATTATTATAGAGAAAACTCCAAGGATATAAAAATCATTTTTCGTATATTCCATTCAATTTGTATATTTAGGTATTAGTAACTGAGGATAGATATCTTTGTTTCATGAGTTAAATATGAGCTTACACGAGAAGCAAATTGATATGAACATTTCTCTACAAGTTTTTCCAAATTTGTAGCTCATTTTTAGAACAGTCTTAATTTGATTCTGTTCTATAAAGACTCAATATCCTTTAATTTTTCAAACTCAGGATAGGGAGAAGAATGCTAATTTGTAAAGATGGGCAAACACTACACTTTTAAGATTTTTACTGTATGTAAAATGTCCTCCTCCACTGCTTTTATAATTAAAAATCTCTTTTCTACCTTTAGTAATTTGTAGGGTGAACTGTGTGCATTTAGATAGAAATTGCTTTTGTTAAATTTACATTTAAATACATCTTCATTCACTTAATTAGAGGAGCCATAATATAATTATTCACATTAGTTCATTTTTCAAAGTAGTAACTTTTGCTATCTTTAGAATTCTCATCTACCTAGTAATATAATTATTAAAGTCATGAGGAAGTTTTTCTTTAACTGTGCATGCTTTATTTATTACCATACAGTTTTTGTCTTCAAAATAAGTCTGCTCAAAATTGTAGTCTTTAGAAGCTCTATAACAAAAATCAATGGCCAATAATTTGCTAACAAACTTGTAACTGAACAAGCTATTTTATTCTGTCAATGTGATTGATGTACACATTGTTACATTGAACTTATTTAAATATCCATTGGTATATTATCAGGAGCTATTACTGCAATATCCTCAAAGTATCTTTAAGACATGCTGAATATCACATACAGTTAATAAACAATGATTGGGGCTTTTTTAAATTGCTGCTCTGCATGGAAAGTAAGATTTAATGTGTATAAATGTTTGTCATTGAAGTTTGGAATTTATTATGTACTCTTTCTTCCCATGCTAGATATGTCTTCAAAGAAAAATGTATTAATATATTCATACTATGCAAAAATCTCATTTTGTTCTTACCAAAAAAATGTAGCTTTGATAAAATTTTATGGTTTTTAGGCTTCTTAGAGTAAAAAAAATCAAAATGTGAAATGGGAGCATTTTGGGGAGGGAGCAGGACACAATACCTGAGCAATGTTAACAAATATGAACATGAGTAGCAGCTGATGTAAAGACTACTGTGTGTGCTTGATTTTGGATACATTATTATTCATTTGGTTAATCACATTCCACCTTGGATTGTGACATTGGAAAACATTGAATATATACAGGATATAAATATCTTTGGTATATTTTACATAAATTATACTTAATTTTGTGTACACTGAAAACTTTGACAGTTTAATTTTGAATTTTGAAGGAATAATTTTTAACAGTCTTTGTTTCTTAAAATGTCAATTATGGAATACCTGCTATAGTAACCTCATTTTTTGAAAAATCAGAGGCAAAGAAAGAATGCAGAACATGGCAACAGACTAAGTTCCACTAAAATTAAGGAAAACACTAAAAGGCAATACAGTACAAAGAGGAGTTTGTTTTAAAATTGTTACCTCATTTTAAAAACTGTTAGAAAAGAGTGAATAAAAAGTATGTCATAGTACTCTTGCTGGTAATTTTGAAACTAAAGTGCATTTCAAGGATGGGAATCTCTAATATAAATGAGTACACTAATAGTTGTTAAAATATTAATTGATATATAAAATTAGAAAGAAATCAAAACATCAAAAATAGGAAAAAGTTTATTTTAAAAATGTTTTGTAATAGAATAAGTCATCGAAATTCTTAACATTTCCATATTATTAATCCTTTGTTTTCCAAGACATATATAATCAAAGAATTTGCCAAAAAGTTCAAATAATAATACATTGAATATTGGACTGCCACAGCACTTTAAACATATTAATAAATTATCCCAGGGATAATAAAGAGAATTTTTCCTGCCATTATTAAATGTAAAAATAGTATATATCAAGATGCATAAAAAAGGAATTTACTTAATACCATATTTTAGCATCAATTTATCTTTTTAAGCAATTGTATTAATTTTACACATACTCAATGCTTAAAATGTAGTACTTACATATTAACTTAATGTGATATAATATATTTTGATCTCTAAATGCTTATATTCTTTCAAGAAGACTGCCTTCTCTTTCCAGTTGTTTTAAGTATTTTAAAAAAGAGCCATTGTGTTTTTTGTATTTCCATTTGGTCTCATTATGCTTGAAAGTTTCCAACTCTCAAAGAAGTTGAAACCCAGCATCATAGCACAGTGGCTAGAAGTTATTCTTTTTGAAGTTATTCTTCTTTTATTTAATATTAGTCTGATATCCCCTAAAGTTTGCTAGAGAAAGCAAACGCTTCCTATGAATGGAAATACAAAATGAAAATTCTCCACTGGATGTTATAAATTCAAAATAAGAACATATATTTTTTATAGTAACTTCTCACTACTTACTACTTACTCACTTTTTAAAATCTTACCAAATAGGATGCTTCAAACAAGAGTGAAAAGCTACTCCATTTATATGTAATCTGCTTATTTTCTTCAGAATTTCCAAAAACCTTTGCGAAAACAAAATAATCGTTTTCCCCCCTTACAACCTGGATCACTCTACCATTAAATGCAATAATAAGGTATCTATAACAATAAAAACATCAGTTAAAGCTTAGTGTTAACCTCTTTAAACTATATAACAAATATAACCATAGCAACAACAAATTAAAGATCATGTCTCCTTTACTGGTCCAGAATTGTATAATTCCTAAATTTTGTGTGTATATACATACACACACACACACACACATGTATATATATGTATATGTGTATATATATACACACACTGACATACCTTTAAAATATGTTTATCTGTAAATCCATTCATTCCATTCAACTGTTTATTGAACACTATTACCATGTACCCTTGTCCTGTTCTAAGCACTGAGGATATATGGTGACCAAGACAAGCAAAGTCCCTGTCTCATGGAATTGACCTTCTAGTGATAAAGATACACAATGAAGAAATAGTGATGTGTTGACAATTAAAAATGTTACATAGCATGACTGTGGCTCCCTTAAGCGGTAGAGGAAATCTTCCCTAAGGACATGGCATTTAAACTGATATCTGAAAAGGAAGAAGGAAGCATCCATGAGAAGATTTGGGGGAAAAGCATTACAAGCAGAGGGAAAATTTAATGAATGAAATTACAAGCAGAGGGGAATAGTTAATGAACGAAAATTTGGAGTGTTGGAGAGTAGAGAACAGTGTTCTTGGTACACTGAAATGAGGCAAAGAGAGGAGAAGGAGATAGGGTCAAACAATATGCATGAGGCTACTGGAGTAATTCAAGCAAAAATGTGGTGGATTCACTACTTCAAGATTTGGAAGGCATCAGTATATACGTGCTATTTAAAGTTTGCACCTAGGAAATGCCTGTAGAGGTAGGCCTAGGATTGCACTCTATGGTATTCCAATGTTTAATAGTTAGGCAGATATTTAGAATTAAACAGAAGAAATGGAGTATAAAGTAAGCTAGAAAAAAGGAATTGCAGTTGCTCATCCAGATTAAATGCTTTTAAGAAGTCAAGATTAGAACAAATAAATGTCCATGGGATTTTGCAACATGGAAGTTGTTGATGACCTTGTCAAGGTCATCAACTATGAAAATAGTGGAGTCAACTATCAACTATGAAGTAGTGGAGTCAAATCCTAACTGACATGGATTAAGAAGAGATGTAAGGGAAGAAGGTGAAGTCAGTATCTAGAAATAACTCTCTCAAAAAGCTTTGATTTAAAGGGAGCAAGAGAAATAGGATAATAGCTGGAGAAAGGAAGTCAAGGAATTGTTTTGTTTTTTAAGGATGCTACAGCATATTTATCTACTAATGAAAATGACTTGGCAGATAGGGGAAAACTGATTGTGCAAGATAAATGATCGTTGTAACAAAGGCCTTGAGAGAGAGGGGTTTCTATTTAGAGCATAAGTAGGGAGGTTCATTTTTGATAGGTGTGGGAATATAGAACTCCACTGAAAGGGAAGGCAAAATGTGTAATGTGCAGATAGGTTCGTCTATTTGTGGTAGAAAGGGAAGAATGTTACTATGTAAGTTTTTTTTTTTAATTTTACCAATAATGAGATAAAAGCCAATATGGAGGATGGGAAGGGCGTATAGGTTGGAGGAGACATATGTAAGTAGTTGGATAGTAGGACAGTGAATATATATTTGATGAAATATTTTAAAGGCATATTTACTAAATATTTTTGAGACATCTTATTGGAAGACCCGAAACTTTGAATTCCGTGGTTTCCAAGGACTCTGACAAGAGTCCTTCTTTCCATAATGTAGAGATTGAGAACTTCTCAATGCCATGAATACTGTTTTCCTTATTTTCATCTATTACAGATTAAAAGGCAGAAACATTTTGTAGCTAATCTGTTATAATTCAAAGCCTATCAAAATTAAAATTAGCTTAATCCTGAAAGATGTGTATTGCACGATCAAACTGTCACTTTTTTCAAACACTACTTGGGAGGGTATTGAGGTCCCATATAAATTCTAAAAGACAAACAGGAACTAATCTTTTAGTAAAAATTATTTGTTTTCATATGGAAAACATCAGTGCCTTCTGTCATTTATGGAAAACACATGGGCAATATAGTTGGTTGTTCATTGTGCCCCTCTCTATCCTATAGGAAGAATGCGATATTTTAATTGTGCTTGGTGCTTTATTTCTGGAGAGAGAGATATGTGTGTGTGTATATATGTGTGTGTATATATACACTACATGTATATATATATATACTATACGTATATATACATATATACATACATATACATATAGACATATACATACATATATGTGTCTGTGTGTGTATATGCATCTCTCTAGGTTGTCTGTAATTCAATATGTTGGAATTTAAAGATGCATTATTATTTGGATTTGATGTGAAATTAGATTGTGAATAATGGAATGAGATTGCTCTCCATTTTTTGCTGTTCTAGCATAGCCAAAAATATAAAGATATAGATGTACATATAAATATGTATTCGATTAAACATTTTAAATATTTAAATGGCCACATCAAATTTTAAATGGTAGACAATATCAACAATTGCAGTGCACTCAAAATGTTATAAAATCTTTGTAGCACAAATCCTAAAGTGTATGAAAACTGAAGAGCATATTTATATAAAATACCTACATAACATGTCTAGGTTGAGATATTTAATCCCTGATAGAGCTATATTTGACTAAAATATGACAGCTAAAAATTGTTTCCCTCCCTATAAGTACGAATATGATTTTTAAAGCATCTTTGTAACTTGTCAAGAAGCTATTTATTATTAATTAAGGATTTAACTCTCTACCCATCTGCTCTTACAAAAGGAGAAAAAGATTTATCTATGAGAATAAGGAAGTATAGCACTGTTTTATGTTTTTTCTCTTTAGTATTCTATCACCATTTAAAACTTCAATATATGCCTTCCACTCAGGTTCCTGACACAGCCTACGTTCTCTTTTCTGCTTGTAATCACAATATGGTAGAGCGATAAACAACGTCAAAAGGTGTTAACAATTGAACTGCAATCCTACCTATTATCTACTTTACTATAGCAGTGAAGTAGTGCAGACTTCTTTGAAGGTGGTACTATTTTTATCTTTTAAAAAATCTACTATAATATTATAACTTTCCATGTAAATTTTCATGTGCTGGCATGCTTACAAGTTAATAGTGTTATAGAATGCTCAGCTCTCAATATGAGGGGTTGTTTGTGGTGAATTGCATAACATATGTCATCTATTTGCTGAAAGAATATGGTGTTTAGCAAACTACCTGCTGAGCAACATA
Source organism: Macaca nemestrina (assembly GCF_043159975.1). Classification (NCBI taxonomy): domain Eukaryota; kingdom Metazoa; phylum Chordata; class Mammalia; order Primates; family Cercopithecidae; genus Macaca; species Macaca nemestrina. Next base: position 185,753,122 of record NC_092126.1, on the reverse strand, counting down.
ACAAGATTTTTGTACAAGGTACAAACTACTAATTATTGTATTTTATTTTTCTATGATTTCCTAAGAGGCATTATCAGGGTCTTACAGATGGAGTAAGCCTGTTTATTAAAATATCTATTGGCAAATAAAAGTTACAGTTTTGGTGGTTGAATTTGTGACTTTTTTGTATTGTTGTATGTATGCAGATTTAATGCATTTATTTTTTGGTCTAATCTAGATGCTCTTTAGATAATGTAGTAATTCTGGATGCAAAATCATAGTTGTAAATTGTTGAAATAATGTCTTTAGGTTTAAACATAAATTCACAGAAATCACTATAAAAAAACTAGTAAATGTTTTTGTAGCAATTTTATATTGGAAAATATTTTGTGAGATTCAAGTAAATTAAAGTGTTCATTGCAGAGGCAGTACTGCACAGAAATTGCAGATGAAAAAAGGGTATACATAATATCAACTGTTGAAACACAGCTTTAAACCAAAGTTTACGCCAAAAACTTGCAGTAAGTTATAAATCAGGGATTATCTATATTCTTTTAAAAGTTGCTGGTGAGAAAATAACGCTAAAAGTATCCTGAATTAATCAATTAATCAGAACAGTGCTGTATTCATTGTATCTGACTCTTTTATTTTTTATAATTTTCTTACTACAGTTCTAAGTCAGTATGAAATTAAAACTGGTGAGAAGGTACCTAAAATTATCTTCTGTTATAGTTACCTTAAGTGGCTTTAAGGAAATCACGTAGCATTTTTAAAGCTTGTTATTGTCATAATACAATGAAAAGAGTCAAACTAACTTCTTAAATCAAGCAGAATAATTGTATCTGGGCCTCTGAATGTACTCTTGAGAGGAGTTTCAGTTGACAAAGCACCAAAACAGCAGATTCAACCATATGAAATATTTGTATGTATTTATTTTTAATAGAGATGGGGTCTCCAACCTCTGGCCTCCAGGGATCCTCCTGCCTTAGCCTCCCAAAGTGGTGGGATTACAGTGTGAACCACTATGCCCAGCCTTTATGCTTTTTGTTTCGTTTTGAGTGCAGGGTGTTACCCTGTTGCCCAGGCTAGAGTGCAATGGCACAATCTCAGCTCATCACAACCTCTGCCTCCCAGGTTCAAGCGATTCTCCTGCCTCAGCCTCTGGAGTAGCTGAGATTACAGACACGTGCCACCACACCCGGCTAATTTTTATATATTTAGTAGAGATGGGGTTTCACCATGTTGGCCAGGCTGGTCTTGAACTCCTGACCTCGTGATCCATCTGCCTCAGTCTCCCAAAGTGCTGGGATTACAGGCGTGAGACACCGGGCCTGGCTGCCTTTATGTTTTTTTGAGGTTAATATTTTCAAGGCTGACATTTTTTCTAGATTATTTAACTGTTTTATTTCATAACATTTATCTCTAATAACAAGCCATCTATCAACTATACTTATCTAAGATAACTATTTGACTAGCTACATTCTTGTAAAAGAATTAGCTGTCTGCCTTGGTTTCCTGAATAGCTGGATGCTCTATGTGTCCATTATATTTCCAGTTTTCACCTAATGTTTCATACTAAGCCGAAAGAGGTGAACTCAACCTAGCAGCAGAAAATATCAACTCCAGGCAGGAAAATTTGAGTCTGTCCACGAAAGTTTTCTGAAATATAATATTTCTGCCTATCGCTAAGAAAAAAAAAAAAAATGTTACATTGTTTGCAAGCACATTAGCTTCCATCTCTTAAAAGTGAGTCACAACACCCAGGCACACAGAAAAGTGTTCAACACCTCCCTGTCAATGCATTCGGGATCAGAAGTTCAGAAGTTAAAGAACCACTACAGTTAGTGTTTGGGTCAATTTTGTTTATACAATAAAAATCTCAAGACACAAGAAGACAGGACATTATTTATTGAACAATAAATATGTGTCAAACATTTGTATATCTGTTATCTCTTTACTACTCAGAACTACCTGATAAGATAAATACTATATTTTTGAAGGTGAGGATAGAAGCACGGAGAAGGGTAAATTGGGTTAAGACCACACAGAAAGAATGTATTTCCATATTCCATTTTACAAGGACATTTGTATGTTGATATGCATCCAAAGGGTCTTTGTTTTGTTTTTGTCTTTCAACAAGAATCACTAATCCAGGGCCGCTTTTGTTTTTTCGCTGTAAAAATGACAATTACATTTGGAAATTTGGAGAAGTGACAAAAGATAAATCACCCCATAATCACACGCTTACAACCGTCCGCCCTACCATATTACTTTGAAATAATTCCTTCTAGTCTCTTTTTGCACCCTCTTAGTCCATTTAATAGGCCAAATGAATTGACAGGCCAAAGAACAGGTAGTGCAGTAAACATAATACTAACTAGCTGAAAAGGGTCGCAGGCGGTGGGGGTGGGGGTGGGAGGGGTCAGAAATCCTACACCCATGGCAAACAAACAAAAGGAAGAGAGAGAAACCCCTATTTGAAGAATGAGGCCATTCACTGGGGGTGAGGTTAGTGGGGCTGGGCAGATTGAAAGGCTCGATCTTTAAAATGATTGCACCTGTAATGTGTCCGTTGGAAAACGCAGTAATAAAAGATGTGGGGAAGGGTATGCCTAAATATTTTCTATTTGAAGACTATTTGTGACTATGACTATAAAATTCAAGTGCAATTTAAGAAGGTGGCCAACTTTAAGTATTGACTATTAATACCTTTCCTAACCACCTGCCGATTTGATTCTGGAGACTGTAATCTACTCACAGGAGATTATGCCTGGTAGAAATCTCTTCGGGAGACCAGACAACTAAGAAGCAGGGGTACAGGCATACTTTCTTAGCCGAACAACGCCTTTTGACTTTTTACATCAGTTCTCCCCTCTACCTTCCTGCATTAACAGTTTTACCTCTACAGGGACTCAGGGTAGCAGGCCTATCAGAGCCAGAGGAGAGTCGGTGCGATGGGCAGCGGCGGAACTTCGGCGCACATCTTGCCCCAGGGGGGACAGTAGCATCTCGCAGTCGTTGCCACCACGCTACGCTGGTGCCTGGTAACGACGCTCTCCGCGCCACACCGAGCGCCAGTCCCTTGGATGCCCAGGAAGACCAGGGTCGAGCGACGCACACGCAGCACATGCCAAACGCTTCCCAGAAAGCTGTGCGCGCGCCTACAACTCCCATCATGCTACGCCGGGAACTGCACGGCTCCTCGCAGGAAAGAGGCAGCTCACCCTGCTACCTGTGCACACATTTTTCGTCAATGTATAGTTCCTCGGCGCGCCTCTGGCTGTTTCCCGGAGCTCTTCAATCCCAGAAGCTACAGCACAACGGCCGAATCGCCAAGACCCCCGGGGAGGCGTGGCTTCAGCCGGAAGAAGCTCCTGTTGCCAAGGGAACGGTGCCTGCCAAGGCGCCTGCTCAGCTACTGATGCACAGGCTGCTGCAGAGGCTACCGGTTTTCCCAACTTGTAGAGACGGCTTTGCTCTTTACCAGGCATCCTTCCCATGTAGGCGTAGAGAAGGCGGCTGAGGGACCCTCGCAACGGATTTCCATCCCAGAGACCGATACGAGTGGGTCCATTCCTGTTACCAGCTCCTACGCCTTCCGACTAACCTCAAAAACCAGGTAATCTCCTCAACCCTGGTTTAAAGCCAGCACCACCCTCTGCCCCCGTCAGTTTTAGAATTCCTCTTTGGCCTTTCCCATGTTTTTCACACCACGCGCGTAGTTGTTGCTAATGTATGAGAAGTAGAAAAGAAGGTGAGTAAGAGAGGCCATAGAAAACTTACTAAACTGGTTTGGACGAATGTTTGTTTGGTTAATGGGTTTGAACAGAGCCCAACTTAGACCCCTGTATTTGGGGTGTGTGTGTGTGTGTGTATGTATGTGTGTAAGTGTAATTTAAATTCCATCATCAAAAACTGAAAGCCGAATAAGAATGTTTATTTTGGGTCATAAAAATAGGCAACATTTCAATCAACACTTTACAGAGTTTACTAAGTATCATTCGTGGTGTTTTCTCTGGGCTACCACTGTGTTTCTGCAGCTTACCCTCTAAGCTGTTAACTGTGGATAACATTCTAATTCCTCTGGACTTCTGTGGCAATATGTAATCCTTTAGGAAACAGTCTGTCAGACAATAACCAAGAGAATTTGGCTGGTGTGCAAAGAGAGGGTTACAGTAAGATAAGAAACAAGAAAGGAAGATTGGAGCCAGATTGTGAACAACCTTAAAAGCTATGCTTGGAAGTTTGAGCTTTATTCTGAAAGCCAGTAGTTCTCGATAGTAACTTCACACCAGAAACACTGGGTAGCTTTTAAAAACTACAGATGCCCTGATCTCATTTCAAAAATTTGGATTCAGCAATTGATTTCAGAGTGCAGCCAGGGTTGAGAATCATGGCTATCAGAGTAGGAAGCTGCAGAAAACAATTGTATCTGTCTCTGCACACTTAAGACACGATAAATAAACGTTGAGTAGCTTGAATTATCTTTTATTAATGTATGCATGCAGAAAGTCAACTTATGGAAGGAAAATTGTAACTACTTGAAACGTAGAAGTTTAAAGGCTCTATGATAGTTGTTTATAAAGCAATTTCAATAAATGTGATTACCTCTTTTAGAAAAACTGCCTCCTCTTCTAAATTGTGTGCCCCAAAATATTTCAGTAACAAGTATCAAGTGATAATCCATGGAAAAGTGATGGAAAGTCACAATACAAGGTACTGTGAAAAACGAATATTCAAGCATCAGGCTTTAAACACTCAGTGCTTTATAGTAGATGCTTAGAGGGGGGAAAATGTGAGAAGTGGTCGTTTTTAAAAAAATAAGTTCTAAATTGTATGAAATGGAGAACAAGATATAAGTATTTATACCAATATGTTTACGCAGTAAATAAAGTGAGTAGTAGCAAATTTTGAAATCAAATGGTATGTGTTAATTGCTTCATGACATCAGAAGGTTAATTTAAAATAGAGTCTACAAATGCTGGTCCTTAAGCTGTAATTTAAAGAAATGGGCCGAATAAGATTTGAATCTCTAATACAAGGAGAAAAGTCGATTGAAGTGGCACAAATGGAAGTACCTAAGGTCAAACTCATCCTTGGGGAAAGACAAACGTGGTTCTGTTATAGGCCTCACCTTTTGGCATGGCGTTGTACCATCTCTTCTCTGCACATCACTGAAATTCAGTTTTGAAATTTCTACCCATAATCATGTCCCAAAAGGCCTAAGCAAAATGTTGCCTATGCAACCTCCTTTTAGATACAGTTGTCTTGGAAGCCTCTTATTGATAAAGTTACTGCAGCCTCACATCCTTCAAGGTATGCCCTTGCCTGAAATTGTATGGAATAAAAAGTATTGAAGAAACTGTAATATGATAGGTTGCTTATGCAACCTTAGATGGAGATGAGAATAAGTCAATTTAATGAGAATAAAAACATTAGAGAACTGTGAAAGTGACTGTTGTTGAGTAATGGGAAATATTTGGTGCAGAGATGTATTGTAGCAGTCCCTGCAACAGTAGGGGGCTGGAAAAAGGGATCTCCCTGTCCTCCTACCACAAAGTAATGGTTTGGGGAGCAATGGACCCAAAGTGAGCTCCTTTGAAAAGTTTAGTTTGGAGACCTGAAGTGTAAATTTAACAGTACCTTAGATGAATATAAACAGCCATAAAGTTACCACATAGCAAGTTTTATGTACATAGCAGTTTTATTTGACTTCCAAATACTTCTATTTTTGGATTGCTGATAGTTTTTGTTTTGTTTTGTTTCGTTTTTTTCAGTTTGCATTGGAAAGATTTTTTTTTTCGAAGAATTAATACAATTGAACAAACGAAATGAAAACTTTAGGGACACCTTAACAAAGACATTTTTAAGATTTTTAAAAAACTAAATTAAAATCTACAATTAAATATACGATGAAATTAAAATTCTTATTCTATACTAATATGATAAAGTTCTTTTAAAATAGCACTTAGTAGGATGTTCCTGATAAGTAACAGTTAAAAAAACAGATATTTAGTAAAGTTCAATAAATTGAATGTTTGTGTATTTATGCATAACCTTCACAAAGGGATTTATGGTGACTTACAAAGACGTATGTATAGGATAAGGGGAAATAAAAAGTGTTTCAAGATTCTTTGCTTCTACTGACAGAAAACCCTACTTAAACTGGAAATAACCAAGCAAGCAAAAAAAAAAAAACTGAATTTATTATAACTTCATATTATTACAAAATATAACAATGGGGCTGGCTTCCGATAAAGATTTAACAGTGGCTTAAATGATATAACCAAAATCTCAAAATCTTTCTGCTTTTCAGATCTACCTTCTACTTTCTGAGTTTCAGCATCAGAATACATAAGCCCCATTGCCCATTCACTGTTTCAGATTTTCTGGAAAGGCTACAGCCTAATTTTTCCACATTTTCAAGTATCACAATTCGCAGACTCCAAATGATACTGAGGCTGACCATGTTTTATTCTTAAATATTATAAATTACAGAGAGAAATGTTGTTATTTCCAAGGCATTCTTCTGTGTTGCCACCTGTTATAAGCTGCAAATCTGCGTATCAGTTAAGGCTCCTTTCTGGTAATCAGCTTACACTCTGTTTACTAAGTGCGAAGCTACATTGACATAGTTTTCACACTATTATTATGTGTATTTAAATTATTACCTTTTTAAAATACATGTACCAATATTTTCCATAACTTAAGGTGCCTTTGGGTAATATTTTATTTCTTCTTAATTGCAGGTGGTTTGTAAATATTTGAATTACGTTATGGGATTGCTAGACAGACTTTCAGTCTTGCTTGGCCTGAAGAAGAAAGAGGTTCATGTTTTGTGCCTTGGGCTAGATAATAGTGGCAAAACAACTATCATTAACAAACTTAAACCTTCAAATGTAAGTATCTTTGTTAGATTGTTTATATATTTTCTGTCACTAAAGAATATTAATGTGCAGAATTGTTATATGACATTAAAACCGCATATAATCACATTAAGATATTCTGTTAAACTTTCAGTACCTTTAAGTGTCCTGAGCCATAATTTGCAGTGTATTTTATACAGTAAATCTTAATTACTAAACTGGAATATTATTTTCACTTGTCTTTTCTTTCAAAAGATCTTCACAAACTTACTGAGTTTTCTTTTTGATATCATTGCCTTCCTTTTAGTTTCCTCCTTACAGGAGGAGCAAAATGAAGAGAAAGGTGAAACATTTTTAAAGGTTCTATGGACAATTAGACAATTCTCAAAAGTATAGTATGCATATTAGTAATAGTAAGCAAGATGATTTTAACCTACAAGTGTATGAACATATTGTAATAAGTGAAAAATATATAAAGCTAATACATTTAACATGTGATGTATAAGTTAAAGTCTGGTGCATATAAAGAAAGCCTATCTAATAGTGCTTTCCTAATTTCTGGCACCAGTTCTTGAGCCTTTATGTTTAGGCAACTCTCCTGCCTTATCAGAAAAACTGACATCCAGGTCCAGGGAGAAGTGATTGGATTTCCTTTTTTTTTTTTTTTAATGATAATGGTAACAGCCAAGGAGCCACTTGAAATGGGACTTCTTGAAGGGTTTCAAACCTCTGTCACTCAGTTATAGATACAGATACAACCCTTGCTCCCTTCCCACACCAAGCTCAAGAAGAGTCTCTTGTAAGCTTGCATCCACTACTAGAACATTATTTTTAAGGAATTAAATAAAATAAGTATAGAAATATGCAATGCTCTAATAGGAAATGCCTTGCAAAAAATCATGCCCATCTCGTTTTATAGTAAAATTGTCTCACTTTTGTGGATAAAATCAGTTTCTAGATAAGTAGTTCTTTCCTGGACACAAACTAGTTTTTCCTATTAAGCTCTCTTTATGTTTATTTATTGTTAATGTACTGAGGTTGCTGGCATTTCTAAACTGAATAGGGAGAGAGGAAGGACATTTTAACCTGATAGCTTTTTTTCAAGAATCTAGTCTTAGCTGTCATGTTTTTAGAGATAGAATCTGTATACCTTTTTCAAAAATTTCAATCTTTATTCCATTCCCCAGTATGCGTGCTAGCATTGGCACATCATCCAGTTTTTATGTCATTTTTTTATTGATACATAATAGTTGTACAAATTTAGGGGTTACATGTGATAGTTTAATACATGCATACAATGCATAATAATCGAATCAGAGTCATTGGGATATCCATCTCAAACATTTATCTTTTTTATATGTTCAGAACATTCTAATTCTTCTTTTCTGGTTATTTTGAAATATACAGTAAATTATTGTTAACTATAGTCACCCTACTGAATTATCAAACACTAAGTCTTATTCCTTTAAAACTGTATTTTTATATCTGTTAACGAACCTCTCTCCACCCCTCTCTCCCCACTACCCTTCCCAGCCTCTGGTAACCACCTACTCTATGTCTCTATGAGATCTACTTTTTTAGATCCCACAAACAAGTGAGAACATGTGATACTTGTCTTTCTGCACCTGGCTCATTTCACTTAATGACCTTCAGTTCTGTCCATATTACTGCTGCAAATGACAGGATTTCAGTCTTTTTTATGGCTGAATAATATTCCATTGTGTATATGTACCAAATTTTCATTATCCATACATCCATTGATGGACAAAAATTTATTCCATATCTTGGCTATTGTGAATGGTGGTGCTATAAACCTGGGAGTGCAGGTATCTCTTTGATACATTGATTTCCCTTTTTTTGGATGTATTCCCAGCAGTGGGATTGCTGGATCATATAGGAGTTCTATTTTTAGTTTCATGAGGAAACACTATACTGTTTTCCATAGTGGCTGTACTAATTTGCATTCCCACCAACAATCTATGAGAGTTCCCCCTTTTCCACATCTTCACTAGCATTCATTATTTTTTGCCTTTTTTGGTAAAGGCCATTTTAACTGGGGTGAAATAATATCTCATTGTAGTTTGATATATGTTTTTCTGATGATTAATGATGATGAGCATTTTTTCTTATGTCTGTTGGCCATTTGCCTATATTCTTTTGAGATATGTCTATTCAGATCTTTTACCCATTTTTTTAGTCAGATTTTTTTTTCTTGCTACTGAATTGAGTTCCTTCTATATTCTGATTATTAATCCTTTGTTGAGTGGACATTTTGTAAATATTTTCTGTAATTCTGTAGATTATCTCTTCACTTTGTTGATTATTTCCTTTGCTATGTAGAAGCTTTGTAGCTTGATCTAGTACCATTTGTCTATTTTTGCTTTTGTTACTTGTGTTTCTGAGGTCTTACTGCCCAGATCAGTGTCCTGAAGCATTTTCCCTATGTTTTCTCCTAGTACTTTGATAGTTTTGGGTCTTAGATTTAAGTCTTTAATCCATTTTGATTTGACTTGTGTATATGGTGGGAAATAAGGGTCTAGGTTCAGTCTTCTACATGTGGTTATCCAGTGTTCCAGCATCATAAGACTATCTATCCTTTTCCCAAAGTATGTTCTTGTATGTCTTTTGGGAAAATGAGTTGGCTGTAAATACATTGATTTATTTCTGGCTTCTCTGTTCTGTTCTGTTGGTCTATGTGTGTGTGTTTATGCCAGAACTATTCTGTTTTAGTTATCATGGCTTTGTAGTATAGTTTGAAGTCAGATAGTGTGGTACCTCCAGCTTTGTACTTTTTGCTTAGGATTATTTTGGCTATTTGGGGTCTTTTATGGTTTCATATAAATTCTAGGATTCTTTTTATATTTCTGTGAATGTTATTGGTATTTTCATAGGGATTGCATTTGCTCTATTAATCTCTTCAGGTAGTATAGATATTTTAACAGTGATAATTATTTCAATCCATGAGCACAGATAGAATAGCTTTTCATGTTTTTATGTCTTCTTCAATTTCTTTTATCAGTATTTTATAGTTTTAATTGTAGAGATCTTTGGTTGGATTTATTCTTAAGTATTTTATATTTTTGTAGCTATTATATATGGGATTACTTTCTTGATTTCATTTTCAAATTGTTTGTTCTTGGGGTATATAAATGCTACTTATTTTTATATGTGGACTTTTGTATGCTGAAACTTAACTGAATCTCTTTATCAGTTCTAACAGTATTTTTGGTAGAGTCTTCAGGTTTTTCTAAATATGAGAACATGTCATCTGTAAACAAGGATAATTTGAGTTCTTTCTTTCCAGTACTGTGATGACCTTCATTTTTCTTGCCTAATTGCTCTGGCTGGAACTTCTAGTATTGTTTTTGAGTAAAAGTGGTGAAAATGAACATCCTTGTCTTGTTCCAGGTGTAGAGGAAAGACTTTTAGTTTTTCTCCATTCGGTATATTAGCTCCACCAGTATAACATTAGTATATTAGCCATGGTTTTGTCATTTATTTGGCCTTTATTGTTTTGAGGTATGGTTCTTCTAATCCAATTTGTTGAGAGTTTTTGTCATAAAGAGATGTTGAATTTTATCAAAAGATTTTTCAACATCTATTTAAATGATTATGTGGTTTTGTCCATGATACTATTAATGTTATGGGCTCGTATATTGATTTGTATATGTTGAACCATCCTTGCATCCCTTGGACGAATCCTACTTGATCATGGTGAATGAACTTTTTAGTAGGTTGTTAGATTCAGTTTGCTACTGAAGCAACTGTTTGAAGATTTTTGCATCTGTGTTCATCAGGGATATTGGCCTGTAGTTTTCTTTGTCATTGTGTTCCTGACTAGTTTCGGTGAAGATACTTTGTTGAAGATTTTTGCATCTGTGTTCATCAGGGATATTGGCCTGTAGTTTTCTTTATCATTGTGTTCCTGACTAGTTTTGGTGTCAGATTAATGCCAGCTTTGTAAAATGAGTTTGGAAGTGTTTCCTTCTCTTTACCTTTTGGGATCGTTTGAGTTGAATTAGTATTTGTTGTTTAAATGTTTGGTAGAATTCCATAGTGAAGCCATCAGGTCCTAATATTTTCTTTAATGGGAGACTTTGTATTAGTGCTTTGATCTCCTTACTCATTATTGGCCTGTTCAGGTATTTTATTTTTCCATGGTGCAATCTCAGTAGGTTGAATGTGTCCGGGAATTTATCCACTTCTATGTTGTCCAATTTGTTGGCATATAGTTTTTCATAATAATTTCTAATAATCCCTTGTATTTCTGTGGTATCAGTTGTTATTTCTCGTTCTTAAGTTCTGATTTCGTTTATTTGGATCTTCTTTCATTTTTTTCCTAGTTTAGCTAATGTCTTCTCAATTTTATATTTTCAGAAAGCCAACTTTTTGATTCTTTGATCTTTTGTATGTTTTTAGTCTCACTTTCATTTATTTTTGTTATGATCTTTATTTATTTCCTTCTACTAATTTCGGGTTAGATTTGTTCTTCCTTTTCTGGTTGCTCGAGGTGCATCACTGGGGTATTTGAAGTCTTGCTACTTTTTTTTTTGAGATGGAGTTTCGCTCTTGTCTCCCAGGCTGGAGTGCAATGGCGCAATCTCGGCTCACCACAACCTGTCTCCCAGGTTCAAGTGATTCTCCTGCCTCAGCCTCCCAAGTAGCTGGGCTCACAGGCATGCACCACCACACCCTGCTAATTTTGTATTTTTAGTTGAGACAGGGTTTCTCCATGCTGGTCAGGCTGGTCTCGAACTCCCGACCTCAGGTGGTCTGCCCACCTTGGCCTCCCAAAGTTCTGAGATTACAGGTGTGAGCCACCGTTCTCGGCCGCTACTTTTTTGATATGTGTGTTTATTGCTATAAACTTCTTGCTTAGTGCTGGTTTTGCAGTATCCATAGATTTTGGTATGTTGTATTTCCCTTTTCATTTAAGAAGGTATTAGTCAGGGTTCTCTAGAGGAACAGAACTAATAGGATAGATATTTATAAAGGGGAGTTTCTTAAGAAGTGTTAGCTCACACAATCACAAGGCTCCACAATAGTCTGTCTGCAGGCTGAGGAGCAAGGAAGCCAGTCTGAGTCCCAAAACTGAAGAACTTGGAGTCTGATGTTCAAGGATAGGAAGCATCCAGCATGGGAGAAAGATGTATGCTGGGAGGCTAAGCCAGTTTAGCCTTTTCACATTTTTCTGCCTGCTTTATATATTCTGGCCACACTGGCAGCTGATTAGATGGTACCCATCCAGATTAAGAGTGGGTCTGCCTTTCCCAGCCCACTGACTCAAATGTTAATCTCCTTTGGCACACCCAGGATCAGTACTTTGCATCATTCAATCCAATCAAGTTGACAGTATTAACCCATCACAAGTCCACCCCTTGTCAATACACGTCTCCTGAGATCATACATAATGTTCAAATAAGGACAATAATAAGGTCATAATTACGCCTAACATAATACAACTATCCTTCTTACAACCAGAAATACACCAGTCCCCAACCCAAATGCTATTACATAAAGTCAACAGAATTTAAATGCTGAAATGAAGTTAGTAAATCTTATGTCACATGATAAAGGAAAAAGAAAATAAAATGAATATATTTTTATAGTACAAGTTTATACATACACAAACATGTTTTTAACAAAAGGAGGAAATGCTCATGGCAGTTACAGTCTTTGTTTCTGTAACTGTTCACATGGTCATAGCTGGTATTGATGACTACCTTTTTCTACTACCTATTCTGTATTCCCTTTGCCTTCAGCAAGCACCTCAGCAGGTCCTATTTGTTTGTTTGTTTTTTGTTTTTGTTTTTTTCCTGGTGGAGTGACCCAAACCTTCATTCCTGAAGGGTCTGGTCTATATGTAGTCCTGCTGGATTGGGCTCTTTTAGTTTCCCATTGACCTTAATCACAGGGCATGGTAATACGAAGAGATGCCCTAATGGATCTCCTGTATTCCATGCATACTCTTCCTTACCTCCGTTGTGCAGTGATAGTCCGATTTCATCTTGATAGTCCCAGACAATCACCCCAGCCAACACTGTAACTCCCTTCTTAGCTTGTTGACTTAAAGGTAGGAGGAGCCCAAAGTGTCCAGGTGGCAATCTTAACTTCCAATTGAATGAAATCATTGTTGTATCTTCTTGTGGTAGCATTCCCCCTCTGGAACTAAGACCTCTAGGCCAGCTGTACGTAATGTCATGGGAACAGAAAGCAAAAATTTTGCTAGTGGATCACTAGGGGTAATGGTAAGTGGTACCACTTCCACTGTTAGATCTGACATACAGAGAAGAGCCATTAACAGGGCTCTTCAAAGATGCAGGTGCTGCCCTCACAAATCTATTTCACAAAGCACTGCTCAAGGGTATATCTTCTAGACCCACCCCACCCCCGGCCCCAAGCTGGGATAAGTAGGTCTAAAGTGACTAATCCATTCCACCAGCCCAATCTTCCTAAGCCTTTGGGTCCCTTCCTCTAAATTAAACCAAGGGAGATCAGGCATTTCCAGCTTGCTCACAGTGGGCCACCTTTTAATCCACATTTCAGCTGACCAAGCAAATACTATTAGAACCTTTTTTAACTCCCAGAGCTGCAACATTAAATGCAGAATCCCTACTTAGTAGGCCCAAATCAATAAATTCAGCCTGATCCAACTCTGTGTCTTCCACCATTATCCCACACTCTTAATACCCATCCATGCCTGTTCTCCAGATTACTGTTTATATAAATTAGAAAACTCAAGCAGTTCCTTTTGAATGTAGTGCACCACCTTGTGGATCACACTCTCAACCTCACCTCTAGGGGCCCCCCCAAGACTTTAGTTATAGTTCTAGAAGCAGGTAGGAGTATTGAGAGTGGCTTTTGAGGAGAATCGACATTATCTTGCCTGGCAACTGCCTCGGGATGTCATCACTGTTGCCCAGGCAGTGCAGGATTTATCTCCTCAGACAAAGGTGGAAAGGCTGATGGCAGCAGGGGTGGGGGGGGGATGTTGCCACTACTGGGAATGGCAAAGCTGTTTGTTCTGGCAAAAAAGGTTCATCAGAGTTTATAAGCTCAGTGTCCCCAGCTTCATCAGGGTCCTCCCACAGGTCCCCATTCCAAATTGCAGGGTCCCATTCTTTTCCAATCAATGCCCTCACTTTAACAGTAGGCTCCTGGCGAGGCTGAGCATGCACCTTTCATTGCAGGTCAGCAACTGATATGAGAACTTGTGCCTGTTTTTCCACAATTTCAGCTCTTTCTCTACAGGAGATAAGACTCCCACTCAGGGCAATCTTAACAGATTTGAGTATCTACTTCTGAAGCCAGGAGTTACAATCCCTGGGTTCATAATTTTCTTTCATTACTTTGTGCAGTGAACTTAAGAGTAACCAACCAACTTCATTATGTTCCTTGGTTCTCCACATATGGTCAAAGGTATTATGTATAGAGTCACTAAACTCCATGCCTCTCACGAGCAGTGAATCAGGAGTGTCAAAGGCATTTATTTTGCATAACTCTCTAAACAGTTCATGCCAAGGACTAACAGTGTTCTCCATACTATTAAAAGTAGAATCCTTAGCATTTTGAGGTCTAATCATATTAAGCAGCCAACTCCAGAAACCCCCAAACCAGTGAAAGAACTCCATCCTTAATCTGTTCCTCTAGAACCACTCCTGGTACCAAAATCTGTATTAGTCAGGATTCTCTAGAGGGACAGAACTAATAGGATAGATAGATATACATATAAAGGAGAGTTTATTAAGTAGTATTAACTCACATGATCACAAAGTCCCACAATATACCATCTGCAAGCTAAGGAGCCAGGAAGCCAGTCCGAGTCCCAAAACTGAAGAACCTGGAGTCTCTTGTTTAGGGGCAAGAAGCATCCAGCATGGTAGAAAGATGTAGGCTGAGAGGCTAAGCCAGCCTAGCCTTTTCAGGTTTTTTTTGCCTGCTTTGTATATTCTGGCCACACTGGCAGCTGATTAGATTGTTCCCACCCAGATTAAGGGTGGGTCTGCCTTTCCCAACACACTGACTCAAATGTTAATCTCCTTTAGCAGCACCTTCACAGACACACCCAGGATCAATACTTTGCATCCTTCAATCCAATCAAGTTGACACTTAGCATTAACCATCACAAAGAACTTTTGAATTTCCTTCTTAATTTCTTCATTCACCCATTGAATATTAGGAAGCATGTTAATTTCCGTGTGTTTTTGTAGTTTCCAAAGTTCCTCTCGTTACTGATTTCTAGTTTTATTCCATTGTGGTTAGAAAAGATACTTGATATGATCTCTACCTTTTAAAATTTGTTCAGATTTGTTTTGTTGTCTAACATATGATCTGTTTTGGAGAATGTTCCATTCGATGATGAGGATAATGTATATTCTGCAGTTGTTGGATGGAATGTTCTATAAACGTTTATTAGGTCCATTTGGTCTCAAGTTCAGTTTAACTTGGATTTCTTTTATTGTTGATTTTTCTGTCTGAATGATCTATTACTGAGAATGGGGTGTTGAAGTCCTCTCCTGTTATTGTATTGCAATCTTTCTCACCCTTTAGCTCTATTAATGTTTGCTTAATATATTACGGTGTTCCCATGTTGGAGGCACATATATTTACAATTGTTATATTCTCATTCCGAATTTACTCCTTTACCCTCATATAGTAGTTTACTTTGTCTCTTTTTATAGTTTTGACTTGTAATCTGTTTTATCTGATATGAGTATAGCTACTCCTGCTCTTTTTTGGTTTTCATTTACATGGAATGTCTTTGTTCATTTCATTTTTCAGCCTGTGTGTATCTTTATAGATGAAATGAGCTTTTTGTGGAAAGCACATAGTTGGGTCTAATTTTTTAAATCCATTCAGCCACTCTATGTCTTCTAATTGAAGAATGTAGTTCATTTACATTTAATACTATTACTGATAGGTAAGGACTTAGTATTGCCATTTAGTTAATTTTTCTCTGGTTGTTTTGTAGCTCCTATTTTCCTTTCTTCCTTTCTTAAGGGATATTACTTGTGCTAATCTTAGTACTGGATATTTGTTTTTGGTTTTCTGTGGGAGATATTGAAGCCTAATTGCTTCTTGCTTCTACTTAATTTTGGTGATGTTACCCTTATTCTTATTTTTATTCTTTTTTTTTTTTTTTTTTCTCTTTGAGACAGGGTCTCGCACTGTCGCCCGGATTGGAGTGCAGTGGCACAATCTTGGCTCATTGCAACCTCCATTTCCTGGGCTCAAGTGATTCTCCTGCCTCAGTCTCCCAAGTAGCTGGGATTATAGGTGTGTGCCACCACACCCCACTACTTTTTTTGTATTTTTAGTAGAGATGAGGTTTCGCCATGTTGACCAGGCTGGTCTTGAACTCCTAACCTGAGGTGATCCACCCGCCTTGCCCTCCCAAAGTGCTGGGATTACAGGTGTGAGCCTCCATGCCTGGCCACCCTATTCTTAATATTTAAAACAATCTAAAATTGCTCAGTTGATAGCTTGCATATTCATTTGATAACTTGCTTATTAAATTTCTCTCATTATAAAAGAGCATAGGTTTTTCTCTTGTTCAGCACTGAATCTCAGATACCTAGAATAATGCTTGGCACTTTGGATGAGTGGATTGTTGAATGATTTTTTAATATTTATTTTTGGCCAGGGGATTATGATTGATACCACCAAGAATATCATTTTTATCAGACTTAAACTAACCAAACAGGATCTCTCTCAGAAATCTTATTCTCTTCCTGGTTATTTTGGTGTATCCTTGACCTGTCTAGAATGTTTTGTTCCACTCAGGCAATACAATAACCACAGGAGATTTGTTCCAGGACACGCATTCCCACCCACCCCCTTCCACCCTCCTACCTATATTAAATGGTATAGTATTTGCATATAACTTATGCACATCCTCCCATATACCTTAAATCATCTCTAGTTTACTAATAATACTTCAATACAATGTAAATACTATGCAAATAGTGTTTATTGTATTTATACATTCGTAATGTTTTTATTGTTAAATAGTATCATTATCTTTTTTAAATTATTATTTTCAATTCATGTTGGCTAAACCTGTGAATTTAGAAGCTATAGATACAGAGGGCAGACTGTAATTCCTATACTCTTCGTTTACTTTGTGCCATTCCCTGTCCAATTTTCAGAATGACCAAATGTATTTGTTCTTGGATAGAGCAGAGGGAGACTGATATTGTAAACTATCTCTTAGAATACATTGGAGGAAAATGAGTTCCACTTTAGTCTAGAAGCAATTGCTCACATATCTTGTTCTATCCTGATTAACTTGTGAAGTTTCTTTTTTTTCCTGATTGCTTTCTACTAGAACTTTTGAAATGATGGAAAGAAAAGAAAATTTATTAATTTTATTCCTACAAGTAAAATAGCAAGTTTCTCTGGAAATAAAAAGAGTTTGTGAAGAAATTAGGTGATCATGGGGAGGCTAGGGAAACGTTCTAATTACAGTTCATTGAAGACAGGGTTACTATTTTAATAACATTTTACATTTTAATAACCCTGTTGAGACTTCTTTAAACTTTAGCTTCCTATTTTGTTATTGTTATCTTTTTCCTCATAGTAGTAGCTGATGATTTTGTCACATGATTGGCACATTTAAAGTCCTTAAAATCAAAATAATGAAGTTGGGGGAACATTAAAACTTAGGAAACTTCTTATTGCAAAGGTTGTTCTGAAATGAAGGAACCCCAGGGTATGAGGCAGGAATCTTAGTAGCAGGAAATGAATTTTGTCTTACATAAACAAAAATATATTTTTGGAAAAATACTAGATCAGGTCTTGGAATGGATAGAAGGAAAAGGAAAAAGCTAAGTAAACAAACTTCAGAAAGGCAAAACAAGGGCAGCTCTGGAGGGCCTTTCTTCTAGCGCATTACCATGCTATAAGGTGACCAAGCTCCAGTGAAGTTTGAGCTTCTGTCTTTCCTTGAATTTAAATTTCCCAGAAGTAGACTACCAGAGTGAATGTAACAGTGTGAGGCAAAATTTTTCCCTGTATTGTTTTTTCAATAAAAGCAACAAGATGAACTGAAGGAAAATTTTTTTAAAGTTATAATGACAATATGGGAAGAACTGGGGATGAGACTGAAATCAGTGAGCATATAATTATAATAATAGCAGACATTTGTTGAGCATTTACTGTGTTGAGTATTTTACATCCATTAACCTATGTAGTTATCATGATAAGTTTATGAGTTAAGGATAGTAATAACATATTTCACATTTGAGAAAACTAGGCTTAGAAAAAATAAGTAACATGTTGAAGGTAGCAGAGCCAAGTAGGAGCAATTAGGAGGCTGGTACAGTAATTCAAAGCAAGAAATGATAAGGGTCTGAACTAAGTTAGTGAAATAGAACCAAAAAGCGTAGAGCGTGATTACATAGAGAATGTAAAAAAACGGAGGAGTCAATAATAACTTCTAGGCATCTGGATCAGCAAGTGGATATATTTTTATTCAAACAGAGGAATAGTTTTTCTGGTGAAAGTGCTAGGAGACATTTAACAAGTTAGATTGTTAGTATAATACATTTTAATCGTCAGTGGGACTTGTCAACATGTCTGCTACTCTACTCTAACCCCCTTTCACTCTCTTCTCCACACAGAATTCCTTATCATTGCCTTCAAGCCCTTACGTCTCTTACCTCAACACATCGCTCTTTATCTTACCCAGCACACTTTAGACATTTAGGCTTTCTGCATTTCCTCAGTGGCAAGTTCCTTCCTTCCTCAGGATCATTGCACTGACATAGTTCTCTAACTGGAATGTTCTTTGTCAATAACTTGTCATGGTTCTTCCCCTCCTGTCATCCACTCCTGGGTCAGATGTCACCTCCTCAAAGAGACCATTCCTGAGCACCTTTCTTCCATGCCACCTTCCAGCTCCTTTCTGCTGCCTCCCACCCCCAAAACATTTGTTTTTTGCACTTATCTCTGCTCAAAATTGTGTTCATTTGTTGCTTAGCTTTTCAATTGCTATTTACCTCTTCTAGCTTGTAAACTCCATAAAGGCAGGAACCATCTACACATGAGGGCAGTCTGGAACGTACACAAACTCAATAAGTATGTGTTGAAAGATTAGAAAGTGCCGGGCGCGGCGGCTCACGCCTATAATCCCAGTGCTTTGGGAGGCCGAGGCAGGCGGATCACAAGGTCAGAAGATTGAGACCATCTTGGCTAATACAGTGAAACCCTGTCTCCGCTAAAAATACAAAAAATCAGCCAGGCATAGTGGTGGGTGTCTGTAGTCCTAGCTACTTGGGAGGCTGAGGCAGGAGAATGGTGTGAAGCCAAGAGGTGGAGCTTGCAGTGAGCCGAGATTGCACCACTGCACTCCAGCCTGGGCAACAGAGCGAGACTCTGTTTCAAAAAAAAAAAAAAATAGAAAGTCCTACGTGTGAACTCAGGGTGACTTATTAAACCATATATAAAACGCTTATGTCCTTGGTAACATGCCACAAGCCACAAATGTGAATAAACATTATGCAGATCCATAATTAGTAAACCTTGAACTTCTATAAAGAATTCACACAGAGTGATCCTATTGAAAAAATTATTAGTTTATTAAATCCTGTCATCTCCTTAGTGACAGATTTTAGAAACTGAAAATGTGGATACTTTAACTTGAGGAAAACTCATCTCTGGTCATTGTAAATTTCTGAACTTTGTCTTTTCTCTTAAAGGCTCAATCTCAAAATATCCTTCCAACAATAGGATTCAGCATAGAGAAATTCAAATCATCCAGGTAATCCACTTTATCCCTCAACAAAAAAGTTACTAGTGAAAAATAACAATATTGGTCTACCTGGTCATTCTTCCTACCCTTAGAGAAAGTTATTTGTTGTTTCAGAATCTCATAGGTATTAACGTATTTCTATCACTATGGTTGGTTTATTTTTCAGAATTTAGAGTTTAGACAAACTCTGATAACTTCACTAGCAAAGAAGTTTTTTATGTTATTTATTGCAAAATCATGTTTATATTAATACATTTATTTCATAGAACTTTTACTTGTAAATTGGCCCATGTTGAATATTGCATATGAAGGATAATTTCTTTGATTGTAAGTAATTTAAAATTTTAAGTAAAAGTTATGCTTTAGTTAGTTTATAATGTAGTCATGCTTTGCTTCTCTTTGTAGTTTATCATTTACAGTGTTTGACATGTCAGGTCAAGGAAGATACAGAAATCTCTGGGAACACTATTATAAGTAAGTACATCTGTGAATGTTGCTAACTAGATGTTTTTATTTTGCAACTAATAATAATTAGAAATCCAAAGAATTATATGACTTAGTTGTTTGGCTTTTTTTTCATGTAATTTATGAACATTTCCTAATTTTAAAAATATGTAATCAGACTCAACATTGTTTGTCAAATGCTTCAGGTCCTTCATGACTTCGGGCCTTTGCACGTACTATTCTCTCTGTTTTTAATGCCCTATTCTATCCTACTTCACTTCAGTTTAAGGTTAACATATTCCTGCTTTAAATATCAGCTAAAAAGTCATCTCCTCTGAAGTTTCACTGTTCTGCCCAGTTATTTTGTCCCTCCTGTTCACATGGCACTTTGTCCATTTCTATCTCTGTAATCATACTTACCATGTCTTGAAGTTATGTACCATAGCTGCCTCCCTAGTGGAAGTGTGAACTCCTCAAGGGAAGGGATTATTCATTATTCATATTATTTTCTCAAGACCTAGTATGATGCTCAGCATATAGACCCAGTAAATATTATTGACTAAATTTAGTTAAAAATAACAGTGTTGCCTAACAGTTGATCCATTGTTCTATGAATAATTTAAAATGAGCTATTTTTCAGCATATGCAAGTCAAGTGCTCACTAATTTACAGTTGGCCCTTCATGTCCTTGGGTTCTGCATTCCTGGATTCAACCAGTTGTAGATCAGAAATATTTGGGGGAAAAAATGCCAAAAAGGAAAACTTAAATTGCCATACACAAACTACTATATTGAAAGCACATGAACAAGGTCATGTGTAGGCATTGTATTAGGTATTACAAGTAATCTAGGGTGACTTAAAGAATATGGAAGAATTTGCATAGGTTATATACAAATACTAAGCCATTTTATATAAGAGACTTGAGCATCTGCAGATTTTGATATTTGAAAGGGATCCTGGAACTGATCCCCCAACAATACCAAGGGATGACTATACTGTAGACTAATGGCTGTCAAGTTACTAGGACCGAAATGTGTTATACCTTCTGGAGATTTGCATATGGTATTAAAATAAATATAAATTAATTCATTAGCTTCTAATATTGTTAGGACTCCATTTAAGAGCAATGTAATTCACTGTTAGAGTCTGAAACTTCAAAACGGTATCTCTTAACTAAACTCTCTTTTGTGATTATGAACTCCTGCCTTGAAATGGTATGTGATATTTACCATATAAGATTTAGATTTAGATTAACTCTTTCCTAATAATGTGAGACTAAACATTATATGGTATATATTTGGGATATGAACCAGAGGAGATTTATTCAAATTTTTTTTCAATGAGTCCTTCAATAAATTGAAGGCCTATTTAAATCATAGATCCAGAAGACTTCTGAGAGAGAGAGAAAAGAGAGTACTTCAGACACAAGGGTTAGTTTGGAAAAGGAAAAGTGGCATGTTTGTGGTATTCTGCATTAAATTCCTTAGGGAGATGTGTTTTATGTGTTTCTTGTTTGTTTGTTTAGGAAACCTGAATTTTCAGTACAGGATTTTTTAAATTCCTCCTCCAATTAGTTGATAAATGATTTCTTTTTAAAAATGTATTTAGCTACTTAAAAAATACTTTAATTTTAATTACAGAAATATATAGAGAGAGAAAATAGTAGGAAAGTAAAGTTTGTTTTTATTTGATTTTAACTCCTTTTTTCTTCATACTGTTTTTGGATGAAATTATGAATTCTAGAATAGAGTGGTTACATTGTAGATTGAATGGAGAATATGATTACTATTGAAAAATCAACAATAAAAGTAAATTTACTTTCTCTATTTTCATATTTTTCTAACTGTGAAAAAAAAAGTACATCTTGATCTATTAGACTGAAAAAGGTTACAAAGATTAATAAAGTCTGCTCTTGTCAAAGTGAGCCACTCCTGTGAGAATGTAGTATCTTTTTCGGGGTAATTTATTGATATCCGTTAAAATGAAAAATGTTTATAACCTACAGCAAGCATTTTTACTTTTAGAAAAGTATTCTATGACCAGGGCTTATAGGCAAAAAATATACATAGAAGGTTTTATGTTAGCGTTATTTATAACATTTTTATATCAATTATGTAAAAATGTTACTATCAGTATTTATCTTTACTATAAATATGTACTTGGTATATATAGAAAGAAGAAAGTTCTTAGTGGATTATGCACCAAACCATTAGTAGCATTTTTTTTGGAATAGTAGGATTATAAGGGAAGTTTACTTTCTTTAATTTTCTTTTCTTTTTTCTTTTTTTTCACATCCTCTTTGGTGAAGAGAGACATTTACTTTCTAACATATATGATGCCATAATAATATTATGTAATTTTTACATACTGTTTTTACAACATAAAAAGATAATAGTATGCAAAAATATAAGGAATATACATATTTTAAATTTGGAAAATATCGAAAAGAATATTGAAAACATGTTTCCCATAAATCTCACTGTTCATAAATTCACCATTGTCAGTCTTTTTGGTATCTTTCTTCTCCTTTTGAAATATATAACATATTCTTTATATAAATAAGGAAAAAGGAACCATCTAAATTATGTATCATGTATAATTTTGTATCTTGCTTTTTTCAATTAACATTCTGTGGTATGCATAAATCAGGAAAAACATGCAATAAATATAGCTAACGGCTGCCTAATGTTTTTTCACACAGCTTTGCCAAAATTTCTTTAACTATTTCTCTACTCTGGGATATGAAGGCTATTCTCAGTTTTTGAAAATTGTAACAGTTCCTCAGTCAAAATCTTGTTATATAAGTCTTAGCCCCAGTTCATGATTCCTTAGTATGAATTTCAGAAATAAAATCACTGGCTCAAAGTGATTGAACGTTTTTATAAATCTTGATAGATATTTCTGATTGTTCTGGTTTCTATATATACTGGTAATGTATGTCTCTGATAATCAGCATTGTCCTTTTTTAATGATAGGAGAAAATGGTATGTAAAAAGTTTTATTTTGTATATTCATTTGATCATTATTATTATTTTACGTTTATTTATTTTTTTTTTTTTTTGAGACAGAGTCTTGCTCTATCGCCCAGGCTGGAGGGCAGTGGCACCATCTCGGCTCACTGCAAGCTCCACCTCCCAGGTTCAGGCCATTCTCCTGCCTCAGCCTCCCCAGTAGCTGGGAGTATAGGCACCCGCCACCATGCCCGGCTAATTTTTTTTTTTTTTTGTATTTTTAGTAGAGACGGGGTTTCACCATGTTAGCCAGGATGGTCTGGATCTCCTGACCTCGTGATCCGCCCAATCACATTGAAGTTTAAAATCTTAATTTATGACTAGAATAAGTGATTTGCAAAAAAAGTACAGATGTCCAATAAATATATGAAAAGATATTGAACCTCACTGGCAATTAATGAACTAGATCAAGATAATATGCTGTTAGAGTGGCAATTATTGATAAGAATGATAGTAGCCAGTGCTGGCAAAGGAGTGAGAAAAGTACTGAGTCATGTAAATTGATATGGCATTTCTGGAGGACAGTTTGGAAATGTTTTTCTGAAACTTTAAATTATGTATGTAGTCCTAGAAATGTTACTCCTAAGAATAAATCTTAAAGCATCAAGAACTTTTTAAAAATAAAGGTATGTAGGAGGATATTTGCCTTAAAGTTTTTCATAATGATGAAAATTGAAAATAACCTAAAAGTCCAGCAACAAATGTTTGATACAATATTTGATGACACATCCATGCAGTGCAATACCTTAGAACCATTCAAAGAAGGTAGTGCAGAGGAATAATCAGTTATTTTTTAAGTGCCTGTATGATCCATCAGTGAATCCTTAACTAGTTCAATCACTGGTTATCAGCTTTTTAAAAAATCAAATAGAATAAAATAAAAGCTATTTGTAAGTATTTTTTCAGAAGACTTTCACTTAAAATATATCTATATATACTTATGTGTCTACTGTATCTTAATGCAAAATATATTTCTTACTATGGTTTATAGTAAAAAAAAAATTTGACAAACATTGATGTAGTGCTTTAGCATTTCGTATAAAAGTAGTAAAACCATAGTTGTAAAAAAAAAGTCGAGGAAATTTACATATATATTGCAAAGGCAAGGTATAATACAGGATTCCATTTTAAATACATATATAATTTATTCATATGTAATATATACAAAGTGTGGCTTTATACCAAAATATTAATAATTATTGCATCTGTGTAATAGGGTTATGGTATTTTAACTCATTTTCTCATATGCTGATATTTTAATGAAAAAATTACTCAATTTTTTTACAATTATGAAATAGCAAGTCATTAAATTTATTTTATTATCCAAATGAAAAGGTATTTTACATGAAATATGACTAATGGTTAATATATTTATCAGTCTTGGAAACTAACAAGAAACAGTACCAAAACTTCTAATGATAAACGGACATAGGACATAAGGAGGTAATACTTACGTTAGGAAATGCCCATGGATAATAAACAGGGAAAAATTTATAAGTAAAGCTTTAATTTTTCTTTTTCTTTGCATTACACAGAGAAGGTCAAGCTATTATTTTTGTCGTTGACAGTAGTGATAGGTTAAGAATGGTTGTGGCCAAAGAAGAACTCGATACTCTTCTGAATCATCCAGGTATGTGTGTGTCTTTCAGTCTGTATCTGTTCTTTGGGGTTCATTTATGTGTAATGTTTTGTTCTTTGGGCATTGCTTACACTATGTAATTATCTTTCGTTTAAAATTGTTGAATTTAAAACATATACATTATAGAGAATTTATATTTTGTGTACATCACCATATTTTTTAAATTTTGCATTGTAATGTAAATATAAAGCATTTTGCAATGTTTTTGGGGTCTCTAACATTTATTTCCTTCCTCAAAAATCAAAATGCCCTTTTTTTCTGATAACATAAATAATTTGTGCCAATAGCAAAAAAAAAAAAAAAAAAAAAAAAAAAACCAGACAGAAAAAGAAAATAAAGATCCGTGTATTTCAACACCCATTAAAATTATTTGTTACTATCTTTTCATGCATTTCTCTATGCGTATCTGAGTTTGTGTGTGTGTTTAATCACAGCATTTCTTACATATTTCTTATGGGAATTCCTTTAAAACAAATCTTTTTTATGTTAATTTCCAACTGCCAGCTCCCCATCTCCTTTCAAGATACAAGTGTTTGGGTATTCTTTTCTTTCATACTTTTATATATGTCATATTATACACACACACACATACGCATATACATATATAGAGAGACACCAAAAATGTTGGGTTGAGGGCTGTGGGGACTATCATTGTTACTTACCAAAATGGAATCATATTCTTTACACTCTTCTACATGTTTCTATTCTCAATTAACACTTGATGGATATCCTTCCAAATCAAATTATGTGTAATTATGTAGTTATTCTTTTTACTGGTGCCTAATATGGTTTACTATGAATGTACCACAGTTTATTTCATCACTCACCTGTTGATATATACTTTCCTCCCGCCCAAGCCCCCGCTACAAACAGTGCTCCAGTAAGTAGTGTGGAACTCTGCATTTCTAGCCTTCCTCATGCCAAAAAAATTTAAATAGTGCTTGTGCTAGGACTTTCAAAAAAGGATGGTGGTTTAAGAGAACTGTGGATTTGTTAGAAATGGAATGGAAATAGTATGAGGCTTTTTAATAAATGTTACTGCTTAACCACAATATCTTTGGTATTTTTAACAGATGACCTCAAGCCTGTTCAAATTTTTCGAAAAAAAAATTATCCACCCTGTACGTTTTATGTGACTTTTTCATGTTAAAAACTTAGTAGTCTTGGCTGGGCATGATGGCTCATGCCTGTGATCCCAGCACTTTGGGAGGGATTACAGGCGGGTGGATCACTTGAGGTCAGGAGTTCGAGACCAGCCTGGCCAACATGGTGATACCCCGTCTCTATTAAAAATACAAAAATTAGCCGGGCATGTGCACTTGTAATCCCATCTTCTCGGGAGGCTGAAGCAGGAGAATTGCCTGAACCTGGGAGGTGGAGGTTGCAGTGAACTGAGATAGCACCGCTGCACTCCAGCCTGGGCAACAGAGCGAGACTCCGTCTCAAAAAAACCCAAAAAAACACAAAAAACTTAGCAGTCTTGTATCTAGATTGAGAATGCATTTTTGATTATGTCTTCCTTTCATATTAATCTTTACAGTTTTATTTCTAAAAAATGTTGGAATGTTGAGCGGTAAAATGAAATAGTTCCTACAAAATATGCTTCAAACAATGGGGACTTTGGTTTCCTCAACTGAAGCCTTGTCTATGGATCTTAATGTGCTAGGTCCTTTATTTTATGGGATAGATTTCCAAGGGAGGGATTTCTCAGCTGAAGTGTATGTTCACTTTTTTAAAAAAATTGACGGCCATAAAAAAATCTTTGAATAGCAAAATGTACTGTGAACACATAAAGACAATGACAGGCAAGGGAAAATATTTGCAACTCATATAATAGCTACAGGGATATTTCTATACTACTTGTGTTTCTAAAAAATCAGAATATAAAAGCTTGATAGAAAATGGGGAAAGGACATAACAAGATAAGTCAACAAAAAAGTAAATTTAAACATCTTTTGAATATATGGAAAGATTCTTGGCCTTTCTATTACCTATGATACAGAAAATATCAAAAAGTTTCATAACACTCTTTTGGCTAGAGGAGTGGAAACACTCATTCTTATACGTGGTTGTTGAAATGTAAATTGATATAATTTTTAAGAGAAAACAGTTTGGTAATCACTGTCTATCAAAATAGAAATTTATGTCCTTTGACCCAGCAATTCCACATCTCAAATTTATCCTAAGGACATACTGGCCGGTGTACAAAATTACCTATGTACACATTTATTCATTACAGGATTGTTCATAGTTGTAAACTATGTAGCAGGTATCTGAGTTAGTTTCTGGTTAAATAAATTAATAGTACATAGTACTAAAAGAAGAAATAGTCCAGAACTATTAAAATAAGGAAGAAGCTGCTCTGTATGTACTGCTATGGGATCAGATCCTAGATATGTAAATAAATGAAAAGATAAAGGTAGAAACTGGTGAGGTTGGCCTGCTACTATTTGTATGAAAATAATATCTAATAATTATGTTTTCTAATACATAAAATATTTCTATGAAGATGCCAAGACACTGATGTTATGGGTTGCCTTTTCTACAGAGACCATTGTCCTAGGACAAAGTTAGGAAGGAGATTCTTTTACTGTATGCCATTTTGTGTCTTCTGAATTTTGAACTATTTAAATGTATTATCTATTCAAAAAAATGACAAATGTTTCCAAAATCATGACAAGGTAAAAATATCTTTTAAAAATCTAGCTTGTTACTTATTATATTGTGACTAAAAACTTAAAGAAGTTTCCAGTTTCTTTTCCTTCTACTTCTACTTGAAGTTTGCCTCCTTTCTGTTCACAATTAAAAAGGAAACAAACAAAATATTTAATGCTTTTTTGTAGGTACTTCTCTGTAATGCTTATTGAGCTCCCAGTCCCAGCTCACCCATCTTTGGGTAAAGCTCCTAACCAGAGGGCAGATGGTCTTAGGAAGTATTTTTTAAGTTTTCTTAGTGCTCAAATAACACACCTAACAGTGCGACAGTGTGTGTCTTTAAATGTTTCTGTATGTGTGATATGAAAAAAATTGATTAAAAAGCAATTTCATGGGTTTCAGTACTAAAGATTTGCTACAAAATGACCTAAAAAGCTGGAAGTGTGATGATAGTCGTATTTTCTCTTTTAGATATCAAACACCGTCGAATTCCAATCTTATTCTTTGCAAATAAAATGGATCTTAGAGATGCAGTGACATCTGTAAAAGTGTCTCAGTTGCTGTGTTTAGAGAACATCAAAGATAAACCCTGGCATATTTGGTAAAGTTTTGTATTTACTTTTCACTTTGCTTTCTGAAAAACATACAAGCTTCAGAGTTGTTTCTTCTGACCTCATTTTTTAAAAATAAGTGATCAAACATGGCGGGATATAAGCTAAGGATTTTGTTTTATAGAATTGTGGCCTTGTAGCTTTTTACAAATATGTTACTGTTAAAAATCTTTTTCAAATTTTTGTGGGGATAGGAAAATATAAACAACTCTTATAATGGAATATAACTTAAAATCTCACTTATTTACTGAACTTCAGCCACACTGATTTCCTTCTGCACATGGAGTCAGCCAAGCACAGTCCCATCTCAGAGCATATGCACTTGTGTCCCCATCCTTTGAATCATTTTCCAAAATAATTTTCCTGGTTTGCTAGAGTCACTATTACCATGTGACTGCTTTTTGTTTGTTTGTTTGTAGTCCGTCTGCCCATACAGGTGTGTTAGCTCCCTGACAGCTGGGGTTTTGTCAGTTTTCTTCACTTTAATAACCCCTACAATAGTCATAGTACCTGGTATGTAATAGGTACACGATACATATTTGTTAAAATGAATTAATGGAAATGGAAATTTTAATTTTATGTAGACATCCTAATAAGGTTGAACTCTTACGTAATTAATGTTGAAATTGTATGCATTGTTTATTTGGAAAACAGTTTCTTATTTAACTCCTTTGTGCCTTTCTACCAAAATATTTTAATAAGGATAAACAGAGATTGTACATTAGATAGTATTTTTGTGCCTACCACTACCATATTAAACTCCCTTCTACCCACCCGCCTCCCTCTCTGCTGTAAGAGGTCCTTTCCATGCCAGAGTTTCCTCCTTTTTATAAGAAGGTATCTATGGGAAAAGATTGGAAACAGAAGCAGAGAGATGCACTTCCACAAGAAGGTGAACTAGAATATGAAGCAAGGAGGTAATAGAGTTCAGAAAACAACTTTAGGAACTAGTTTTGGTGCTGAAAGAGTAATGTAAAGACCTTAGGAAAACTCTTAAAACTTTCCAGTATTCAAAGCCTCCAGCACCTCTTCCCAGGAGCTAAACCCTGCATATCCCAAGTAAAACTTTCATTACTCTAGGATCAGAAAAAAGTCAGTGTCTAATAAATGATTCTTGAGTTGGAATTTGAGGTCCTGTGGTATTTGGTAGGTAAAGAATGGTGGGATTTTGGATAAAGAAACATCTTGAGCTAGAGCCTTTATATTTCTCTAAATCATACCTAAGATGATTACTTCTAAAGTAGAATAATTTTTAATTTCTGTGTTGTATTAAGTATTGTGACTGCTTGATAGAAAGTGCACATTTAAAAACATGGATTTAATTAGTAAATAACCCTCTTTTCTACTTAAAATAATTAACCATTAAATTTTAACAGATTTATTTATTCAATTGTGACATCTCAGTATTTCTCTGTGAGAAAAAAGTAATATCCTGATGCTTATAAGGATGTAGGATGTTATAGTGCCAGTTGCTAGATTTTCTAGATAACTTATAGAAGAAAGCAAAATGTTTCTTTTAAACATGTGTATAATTGTGACTTCTCCTTAATTCAAATTGGACCTCTTCTCACTAGGTTCAAGTTAATATCTCATTTATTCGTTTTGTTCTTTATTCTTGGCAATATTTTTAAAAGCATGTATAAAATTGAAAATATATTTATCCTTTTTCTATTTTAAATACAAAAGTAATGCTCAGTGATACAGAGACAAAATATTGTCTATCTCCTGCCTTGGGTACAAGTAAATTTACTGAGCAATAAAGAGAAGATCCTAGAGAAGTATAGTCTGATAAATTAAAGAAAAATTTTATGTTTTATGTTTGACTATTGTACTAAACATATAGTCAGCTCTGATTTTCAGGGTCTGATTGCGTTATTTTTCTTCAGATGTGTTCTTTGACTCAATCCCTGGCATCATGATTGTGTGTGTGTGTGTTGTATGTGTGTGTACTTGTTTACCATCTTGTGGGGGAGACAAATAAGAAGCAACTAAATGTATAAAATGTCAGCTGGGAGGATGAGAAAAAATAAAGTATGATAAAAAGAGAAAGAATAATGGGAGTTGCTTCCTCTCTGAGACCTATTTGAAGTTAGGGAGCAATTCGTGTAAAGATTTGGAGGAATAATTGTCCAGACAGAGAGGCCAGCAAGAAAAAGCCTCTTCTTGGATGAGAATGTACCTGTTGTGTTCCAGGAGCAGCAGGAAGTCCAGGTTGGTTAGAGCAGAGCAATCTAAGGGGAACTTGTGGGAAATGAGGCCACTGAGAAATAACCAGGGGTCATATCACACAGGGCCCAGATTTTTGCTTTATTCTTCCTTATTTGAGAGGAAAGATAGAATTCAAACATTTGTTACGAAAAGATGCAGTTTTTCGTAGAATAATGACACCTACACCAGAGGGGAAGGGTTTTGTTGTATTAATTGTTTGGAACTATAGGTGTATGATGAAATTAATATATTTCTCTTTCTTGATTTAAGTGTTTCAGTTACTGATGTCTTACTCTTACACATGGATAATCAGTAATTTGCTTTGAATAGTTGTGTATTTCATGTTGTTTGTTTCTTCCTTTGTATTTTATAATAATTCTATGATAAGCCATATTCTTAGTCTAACAAGTAATTTCTGGGAGATAATTTTTATTTTGATTAGAATTAAGTTAATTCTTTTAGGTACTTCACTATACTTTTTAAAGCTATGCTTCAGCATACTAAAAGGAACCCTAATCATTCAGAAAATCTAATTGTATATATTAATTGCTATTATACAATTATATTTTGGAAATAAATGCCTAGATCAATAACTGTACCTTTGAAAAAAGATTAATACTCTAAAAATCCTCTGCATTTTATTTTAACTTATATACTTAATTATGATTATACATAAAATCTCACAATCACAATTTAAGTTTAGTCTCTCAAAAATGGAAAGACAATGGAAGCACCCTGTTTTAGGTGTTTTATCTACATACTTCAAGTGTTTAATTCTCACAATTACCATATGAGGTCAGTGGTACTATTCCGCACTTTACAGATGCTGAAACTGAGGGCAGAAGAGTTCAATGACCTGGCCAAGCTCCCTCAGCTAATAAGAAAATGATTGAGATCTACCAAGTTTCTGTTTTACTCTACCAGCTTACCAAAGCTATAATTATGAGTTTTTATCCTAAAGATATCAAATTCCATTTCAAAGGAAGGCACACCATAATATGGCTGTATTATAACCCAAGTCAAGCATTTCTAATAATGAGATGGAACCATTGGAACTGAGCAAAATAGGATAGTGGACTGTACAAAACTTTTCTACCACTGGAAAAATAATTCAAAAGTATTTGTTTTTTTAATGTCAGTGTAAGAACTAGTCCTAGGATAAAATAACTTTTCTGCAATATGGTTTTCAAAATCTGTTTATAAATTATAAACATATCTTGTTTCTGAGCACTCAGACTTTTATTTTCTGGTTTATTTTCAATTTCAGTGCTTAACCAGCTTTGCTCAGATGTATGTTATTATAATATATTAATTCTCCATATGGCAAAATTGTAATCCTTTATTCTTACAGTGTTATGATGTAATGAGATGGCTATGTTTCTATGGATTTTATTTCAGTGCTAGTGATGCCATAAAAGGAGAAGGATTGCAAGAAGGTGTAGACTGGCTTCAAGGTACATCACAAAATACTGTGTGTCTTCAGCCTTTGTTTCCTTTTTATTCATATTTTTATCTTTTCTTTATATTTTATTTTATTATATCATTGCCTTTTTTCCTCTTTCCATTTATTTCTGCTATCAGAAAAAATAATACAGTAAGTATCCAATACCTTGTTCCATTTATTTCTATAGCATATTGCTAAAGAATATTTTTACATAAAGTGTTTGAATCTTTACAGTCAATATATTTGACACATATAGAAAATAATTTAAACTATGACAACAAGTTTCTGTCAGATCTAGTAATAGAAGCACATTTAAATTTTGGGACAAATGTTAGGCCCTACTGTCAATAACTAAAAATAAGTCTGAATGACATGTTTCTTTTAAGAATCATGCTGGCCAGGCACAGTGACTCAAGCCGGTAATCCCAACACTTTGGGAGGCTGAGGCGGGTAGATCATGAGGTCAGGAGATCGAGGCCAACATGGCGAAACTCTGTCTCTACTAAAAATAGAAAAAGTAGCTGGATGTGGTGGTGCACACCTGTAATCCCAGCTACTCTGGAGGCTGAGGCAGGAGAATCATTTGAACCCAGGAGGCAAAAGTTGTAGTGAGTCAAGATTGCACCACTGTACTCCAGCCTGGCAGCAGAGCAAGAGTCCGTCTCAAGAAAAAAAAAAAAAAAAAAAAGAATCATGCTGTACTACAGATATAGCTCCATTTGTATATCACATGTATACACAACTTGTAGTACTCAAATTTAGTATTACAGATGCTGATCTTTTATTGATATTTTGTATATTTGCAGTTCTGGTTGCTATTAATCAAAATAGTTATAGATTGGTACAGGCTTACTATATTAGGTAATAAATTAACATATATCATTTACCCTAATGGTCTCTCAGCCAAAAGAATGGCTTGAAGCACACAGAGCAGTAGATAGATGTGAATGAAACCAAGCTCATAGGTTCTTATTGCAGGATCCCAATGGCCAAGTCAGAAATTGCAGTTCTGAGCATAACAACTAAAGATCATTTCTGTGGGGAATGTCTCTGCCCTGAACAAGAGTGAATAACAGGATATTATAAATTCTAGCTATAGTCTCATAGTTACAAATTCTTCTACACAAACCTTTTAATGCCAGTTGTGTCTGATTTTTTTTAAATCTTCTGCATGTTGCAAACAATAGCAGGGATATATCACATATCATGGTAGATCTAAGAGTAGCCTGCCTGCTCATACATCATAGTATTAATTTCGTTCAAAGTATGAAATGTGCATTTCATAAATATCTGTATGTGTTGTTGGTAAAATATGGTGGTTTAGTTAACTAGACAGACTATTATTGTATTTCTGTGTCTTTTATGTTTATGTAGTTATAACATCATTAAACTGCAAGGAACATTCAAGTCATATTTTACAATTAGTGACACTTAATCAGGAACCTCTCGTGGTTCTCAGAAGAACTAGCGGGATTTTTCTGTGAACCCAGCAACTTAGTTTCTTAGACTGCAGTAATGAAGTGTTCAAGGCAATGGGATGGATTTCCACCAGAAACAGGCTACAGAGGAATGTTCCAGAGAAGATACCAGGAGTATGTTTTCAGCCTCATTTCATATTTTACAGAGTGCTTACCATTGCTAACAATGAAGATACAGCATGGATGGAAACCCTACTGTCACTCATGATAATGTAATTCAGAGCACAGTATTTACTGAAAATAGGTTGATAGTCTTCTAGATTTTAAAGTGTGGTTCTCCATCCCTTCTTTTCTGGTTTTATTTTGTCATTAGCAGTTAGCCACTAGGTGTCAGTAGCAATCCAACATCACAATACCAATTGCCAAGTCTGGTCTTGATACCTAATTTTTGTTTCTTTGACTTTTCTGATCCATCATTATCTGTCTTACCGCCCAAGTTTTTGTAAGGAGGACACATTTTGGAAATACTTTTGTGTCCTTGTTTTTCCATATTACTTTATGTACCCTTTACAATTTTCTGCAAGGTAAGCAGTAGTACCTCTATTTTGTATAGAAAGCACTGACTGATAGTAAAAAAAAAAAAAAAAAAAAAAGCTTAGGCTTTTGAGTACAACAAATTTATTCTACTACTTATTAATTTACCTCTCTGTCTGTTAGCTGAAATCTCTTACCTTGTGAAGATTTTTTTAATCTGTAAAATTGAAAAATAAAATGTGTTAAATTTTGTACAGATTAAATTAGATACTGTTTAAGTACCTAGCATAAGAAAGCACCCTGTAAATATTAAGTTTACCCTTTTACCTAAACACTCTGTTTTAAAAAGGAGGAAACTAACCACAGGATAAAAGAGTGTATCATTTGGTTTCAAATAGGAGATGCTTTGGTTATATTTTCTTTCCTGCTTTCCTTCTTTCTTTCTTTCTTTCTTTCTTTCTTTCTTTCTTTCTTTCTTTCTTTCTTTCTTTCTTTCTTTCTGTCTCTCTGTCTTTCTGTCTTTCTTTTCTTTCTTTCCTTCTTTCCTTCCTTTCTTTCTTGCTTTCTTTCTTTCTCTTTCTTTGTTTCTTTCTTTTTTTGTTTTTTTTTTGATGGAGTTTCCCACTTGACACCCAGGCTGGAGTGCAGTGGTGCGATTTCGGTTTACTGCAACCTCCGCCTCTCGGGTTCAGGCAATTTTCCTGCCTCAGCCTCCCGAGTAGCTGGGATTACAGGTGCCCACCACCACGCCCAGCTAATTTTTTGTATTTTTAGTAGAGATGGGGTTTCACCATGTTGGGCAGGCTGGTCTCAAACTCCTGACCTCAGGTGATCCACCCATCGCCTCAACCTCCAAAAGTGGTGGGATTACAGGCATGAACCACCACGCCTGGCCGCTTCGGTTATATTTTCTGTGTAATAACAAATAGTTTACATTGTCATATTCCCAGCTGTCTCTAGATTTGAAAAGAGATAAAAATCTATTTTTAAAAAATAAATAGCAGTAAATATAGGAGATTAGTTTGTGTTAGCTAAAGACATTTATGTGAATGTAGCTGTGAAAGGTATTCTAAACTTATATCTTATTTTGCTTCCAGAATTCTGGAATTTCCTAGTATAATAGACATGAAGGCCTTTGGTTCATTTGGGGCTAATTTAATCTTATTATTTAGAGTTTAAGGTTGGGGCCGAGAGCAGTGGCTCATACCAGTAATCCCGGCACTTTGGGAGGCCAAGGTGGACAGATCACTTGAGGACAGGAGTTCGATACCAGTTTGGCCAACATAGTGAAACACTATTGCGACTAAAAATACAGAAAATTCATCGGGTGTGATGGTGCATGCCTATAGTCCCAGCTACTAGGGAGGCTTAGGCAGAAACTCTGGGGGTGGAGGTTGCAGTGAGCCGAGATCATGCCGCTGCACTCCAGCCTGGGTGACAGAGCAAGACTGTCTCAAAAAAATTTTTAAATAAAGTTTAAGGTTAGAAACTTCTTGGTGAAATATTAAATGGCACATGTAATGGCCTGATTCTATTGTCTTTGGAAACGGTCTCAATAATTGTGTATGTAGAACAACCCAAAGACAAGAATGCTTAAATAGACTAGGAAGTATTTTTTAAACTGCCAGAGAATAAACAGAAACTATTGCAGAACTGTAAGTTTTCTTGCCCTGAAACTTTCAAATTGGGTACTTTTAAAAAGAAATCTTCCCAAATAACTAATAAAATGTATTCATTTTATTGCTTTGTCTGCATGGAAAAAGTTACTGCTCCCAGATGTTAATATTAGACTTACAAACTATGCAGGAGTATTCCAATGAAAGAGGATTGATCAAGTACACTTAGTTTCATCTCCTCCCCAACTCTAACAGTAAAGAGACTTTAAAAAAAGATATAATATAGATGGACAAAAAGAAGGGAAGTAGTGAAAATGGCATCCAAATTTTGGAAGCTGAATATTTGATGAATGTTGAATTACTTAACAGACGTGAGAAAGCTGAATCTTAAACTACCAGTGGGGAAACTGAAAAGCAGCCTAATTTGCATTGCAAATGCAAAGCCTCAGAAATCGGTGGAAATTGAAAATAAGGATGAACGTGGGATAAAAAGAAAAGATATGATTATACATCTTCCCTTTGAGATAAAATTGAAGGTTTATTTTCTGCAGAGTCAAAGACAGTGTCTCTGGACTAGAAAACCCTAGGTGCACAACTGTCTGGTGGTGCTGAATTGAAAAATGAGGAAAAAAAGTTTTCATGCTGAATATTATAACTCTCTTCTACTTCTCCTATTTCTCCCAGAAAACAATGACAGTAAGCAGGATATAGGAAGAGTTATCTTTGGGGAATTAGACCAGCCTAAGAGCAAAGATCTAAAGGTATTAATATTGGAGATCCCAAGGAAATGGCTTGGCCAGATGTACTAAAGGAAGACCACATTTGACAAGCTCCACACATTTGCAAATTCCAATCAACTTTTTAGTGTTCACTTATACATAAGAGCAGACAGCAAAGGACGACCAGGCATTTGAGGATGAAAACATTATAAAATATGGGAATGTCCACAAACAATAAAAGTGGGTTCGAGTAAGTAGAATTTATATAGAGAGAACATTTCAAAAAACTGTTAAAGAGTATCCTCAAAGAGATTAAGAGGTGTTATTTTCATGAATAAAGGCAAGAAACTACTTGAAAAGAAAGACCAAAAAAATGAGTTCTTGGAAAATAAGAATATAATAGTATAAATGAAAAATTTAATTTTAGCCGGGCGCGATGGCTCAAGCCTGTAATCCCAGCACTTTGGGAGGCCGAGACGGGCGGATCACGAGGTCAGGAGATTGAGACCATCCTGGCTAACCCGGTGAAACCCCGTCTCTACTAAAAAATACAAAAAACTAGCCGGGCGAGGTGGCGGGCGCCTGTAGTCCCAGCTACTCGGGAGGCTGAGGCAGGAGAATGGCGTAAACCCGGGAGGCGGAGCCTGCAGTGAGCTGAGATCCGGCCACTGCACTCCAGCCCGGGCTACAGAGCATCAAAAAAAAAAAAAAATTTAATTTTAAAAAGATGATAAAATAGAGGCAAACTCCTGGAAAGTAGAGCAGAAAGACAAAGAATAGAAAATTTGAAAGGAAAGAAAGGGGTCACGTTCAGGAGGCCCAATATCCAAATAATCGGAAATTCAGAAAGAGAAAACAGAAAAAAATGGAGGATAACAAATCCTCGAACAGTATTTTCTAGAACTAAATCAATGAGTTTTCAGTTGACAGACTTCTCAAGAGCTCAATACAGCGGATAAAAATATTCCCACACCAGCAGGCATCATGACTAAAATTCAGTGCTTCAAACAGTGGAAGATTCTGCAAGCTTCCTGTGAAACAAATGAAAAGCTTCCTGAGGAAAAAAAGAATAAGAAAACAGAGTAACACCAGATTTATCAACAGCAACAACTTGGAAGCTGTAAGATAATTGGGAAATGCCTGGAAGAGTCCAAGGAGGGAATAATAGAGTTACGTACTCAGGCAGTATGAGTGTATTTTGACAGTAGAATAAAGACATCTTCAGCTATATAGCATCTCAAGAATTTACTCACTATGCGTTTTACTAAGGTATCCACTGAGAATAATATTTTTCAAAAACAGGAAAATCTTGGTACAAGCATTATCAAAAAAAAAGAAAAAGAAAAAAGAAAAGGAAATAAACCAAGAAGAGAAAATTAAGGGATCATGACACAGGAAAGCCAGCACAAGACAGTAGGGGAAGTAATCCCCAGGATATTAATGGAGACCCTGGAATGATAATGAAAGAAGATATTGTAACAAAATGACTGGGGCAGGCATAGAGAAAATGAGTATAGATTCTAGAGTTTTTTAAATAAGACTCTGAGGAAGAGTTATTCAAGAAGGCAAAGTTGATGGACTATGTAATGTACTTCATAGTAATAAAGGTTTAAACTCTGGGAGTGATGCAGTTGAATTAGAGTTAAGTACATACAACAATTAAATAGATGAGTTGGATGGGAGTGGGAAAGACAATTATTCACTCTAGAGGGATAAAATATAGAAGAGGAAAGGAAAAGTAAGTATACCACCTGTCTTAGCTGTGAATAGCATTTACATAGTCATCATATTGACAGTGACTATATTAGTGTATTAGGAGAATGGGGGTATTATAAGGGTTGCCTAGAAGCAGCATGGGAGTGTGAGAGAGCTGATGTCTCATATTACATTGAAGGAACTGATATTTGAAGAAGTAATAAAAGTATATTGTTTAGAGGTATTGTAAGTATTCATCTAAAAGGGAGTTATAAGTAGTTACCCCTGAAAGGGAGGAATGGAGATGAAGCAAAGTACTGCTGTTTTGCTTAGAAATCTCATAGAACTAGTTGACTCTATGCAAATGTACAACTTTAATAAAAATAATAACTGTAGAATGAATTGTGCTTTTAAAAAAGTAGATGTAGCTGGACCTGGTGCACACTTGTAGTCCCAACTACTAGAGAGGTTCAGGTGGGAGGACCACTTGTGCCCAGAAGTTCCAGTACAGCCTGGGCCACATAGCAAGATCCTATCTCTAAAAAATAATAATAACAAAAGCAAATGTATACATAAGCTTCCAACATGTTGTATAGATTTGACTTAGATTACTTTAGAAAATATATTTTGCCCTATAGAGATTAATAATTTTTGTTTCTTGTTATCAGATCAGATCCAGACTGTGAAGACATGAAAAGATAATAGTTGGAAACCTCTGCAATTTTCAATTCAAGGAATCTATCTAAGGCAAACAGAATACTTTACGTTTTGTAAAAGATGTTTATGCATCAAAAAATATAATTTTTCTGCTTGCATTTATGGACTCTGAATGACCTTTTTAAGAACATAGGACTTCAGGTATGCTAATTCGGCCATTAATTATTTAAAAACTGAATATTCCCTCAAAAGGGCTCCCTAAAATTATCAACTTCTTAGTGAAGGTCTACATTTGATTGTATGTAGAATGTCTAAAAGTCAGAGTTATAAGCCCATCATAATTTATGATATGTTCAGTGTATTTTATTTTTTAATTGTCTTTTTTAAAAATTGAGTTTATGACTTTGCAGTATGAATTGTGCTTGTGAAAAAGAACTTTAAATATTTACAAGGGACCATGGGTAATTAATATATATTCAATTTTTACTATGTGTCACCGTCAATAAAATGTAAAATGTAATGTACCAACTAGTGTGCTTTGTTTATGCTGAAAAGAATAATGCTCTATTAGTATGGTATTTAGTGTCATACTGTCAAGCATTTGTAAACCATCTGAGACTAAGTTAAGCTGAATTTATTTATTCAGTGTATGTTGAACATCTCTACACCAACTAGTCAGGCATAGTCCTAGGCAATGATGATACGGGGTAAATAAGACATATCCTTATCTTCAGATAACTTAAAATTCATTAAGGGATAATTTGAGAAGCTTTTCATGGATAGTATCTAATTTTATTTCATTGGCTGAATGAAAATATTGCAACTTCAGATTAAGAGGTATAAAGTAAATTAATGTTTGATTGTTCAGTAATCATAACTGACATCTTGTTTTCCCCTTTTAAATGCCTCCAATTTGCCATAGCACTTTGTTAAAATAAATTGTGACTTTTAACTTTTTCATGGACATAAACTGCTACATAAATGTTCTTTATAATTTTAGACATATCTCAGACACACGAATTATTATTTCTTACAAATTAGAGACCACATATAATTGTGAACTCTAAATAGAAACCTTCATTTTAATCACTGAGTAACAGTATATAGAGCAATGTTGTTGATCCTGATAAACATTGCATATAAAGAAAAACTGTAATATATAATATATACCATCTCAAATGTCCTTAGCTTTGAAAATAGAAGGCAAAAATAAGTAATAAAGATGTTATAGTAACTGCAGTAGTGGTATATGTTTCACAGAGATTTTAATAAAAGCATATAAAGCTACAATAAAAGTTTTATATTCCAGTTTCTCATAGTCCAGAAATACCAGTGATTTGGCATTTGGCAAATTGAAAGTTATCCAGAAAATTCCAATGGCGTAGCATCTTAGGTAGTTTACCATCTCTCTTGTACATTGTTTTAGAGGATACAAAATGAAAATCTTATTAATCTAAAGTTGCTGCAGATATGGAAAGTACATAATGATGGAAACAATGAATGTAATTTTTTAAAAAACTGATATGCTACAACTATTTTAGGATGGAGAAAGAACTGATTGAGAATTCAAATCCTCGCTCACTTATCATAAGGTAGTAATAAAATTAGTAAGAGTCACTACTATACGATCATTATATTATAAGCAGGTATTACACATACAGAATTTTCATCATTTAATCCTCCCAATAAGCCTATGTGGTAGGTGTTATTATTTCTATTTTATAGATCAGTAAACTGAGGCCTTAAAATGTTATGTAATTTGCCAAAGTTCAAAGAGCTAGTAAGTCTGGTACTAGGATTCAGTACCAAGCAGTCTGTTTAAGAGCGATGATTCGAGTATGGTAGATATTAGAAATACAGATATATCTACCAGAATAACAACTAAAATGATAGAAAAGGCTCTTTCTTGGGACAGCAACCAGGACAGGGATGGTAGAGGGAAGGTCAGAGACTAGAGACTACTCTTTGGCTTTTTTTTTGTTTTCTTTTTAAAAAAAAAAAAGCTATTAGCTCTACTCAAATTTTAAACTCTGGACATAAATGACTTTGGTAAAAGTCCTTAAAACTGTTTTAACAAATTATTTGGTATTCCACAAACTACAGTAGCTCATACCTATGCAAATATTTAGAAGAAGAAGTACCCTTTTTCTTTGTTTTCATGATCTCCAAAATCTAGTTTTTAGTCTATAAACATCCATCCCTACTCCATATTTTCATGTAAAGATTTATGTAGAAATAAGTTGGGCAACAGTGTAGTCACAGGATGCCATATAAGTGTGAATAAGCTGAGATTATTGCATTTGTATTTAGCATATTATACAATTAAAATGTATTTTATTAAAGCTGAAGCAAGTTGTTTTTCATGTCTAGACATCACTGTGTTACAGAGTTTAATTCATTAAGCTCTGTATTTGAATATAACACCTTGTAAAATGTTTGAAACTTATTCTCTTGTGTGCTTTGCATTTAAATATTTGTATATGGCCCTGTTCAGCCTGTGCTTTGTAAGTCACAAAAGGGCTGGGTTTTATATGTTTGTTTTTTATTTCTAAGCTCTCTGCGAAAAAGTTACAAATTGTCTCCTGGTTGTTTAAGATATTTTTTCTTTGTAATTTTTTATATCATGTGTGATTTTCATAAATATGTGCAGTTACTCTTGATAATACTTGTCTTAGTCATTTCAGGTTGCTATAACAAAGTACCGTAGACTGGGTGGCTTATAAACAACAGAAATTTATTTCTTACAGCTCTGGAGCTGGAAGTCTGAGATCAGATTGCCAGCATGGTTGGGTTCTGGTGAGAGCCGTCTTGGTTGCAGACTGCCATCTTCTTGTATCCTCACATGGCAAAAGGAGGGCAAGAGAACTCTCTGGAGTCTGTTTGATAAGAGCATGAATCCCATTACATCTTCACATGGCTCCTCCCAAAGACCCCACCTCCTAATATCATCACATATCATCACATAGGGGTTAGAATTTCAACACAGAAATTTTGGGAGAACACAAACATTCGGTCAGTTGCAATACTTAAGGCAAATTCATCTTGCTTATAACTCTGGTGCATTAAAATACTATTGCATCTTAACCGAGTTTGTACTTATTTTCTGCTTTCTGATTATTCCCTTTGTTCATAAAAATAAATGACTGGTATTACATGGTCACCTAAATAAATAGGTTTGTGTATGTCTGTGACTAGAAAGAAATACTATAGTGATTAAGAAATGGTTATTGTGTTTAATTGAATGTTTTAGGTTACTTAGTTATTACATTTTCATCTTTCTCCGTATGGATGCTCCTGCTCAACTTTGCCTGCCTCAGAACCTTTATGGCTCTTTCTTCCAATCACTTGATTTCAACACCAGATTTAGAAGCTTCGTCGGCATACCATGTTAAACTGCTTTTCTGGCAATTTAGAATAAACCAAGAAAGACATAAAATCCGTCTCCAAATTTTAAATCACCAAGTAATGCTAAAAGTCATCCAGGGATACTAGATACGTTGAAAATAAAACTTGATTAGAAATGTAGTAGTAATGATAAACATCTTATAGCTTTTACAGTGTGCCCACACTTCATAAGCACTTTACATATATTCATTTAATTGTCATAAGAACCTTGTGAGGTAAATATCATCTCTATATATAGATCAGGTGTCAGTAAACTGCTAACCCATTTTTGTACTGCCTTTAATGTTTATTTTACATTTTTAAAGAGTTGTTAGCCCAGGCATGGTGGCTCTTGCCTGTAATCCCAGCAGGTAATCGGCCTTTGGGAGGCCAAAGCAGGCGGATTACTAGAGGACAGGAGTTTGAGACCAGCCTGGCCAACATGGGGAAACCTCGTCTCCACTAAAAATACAAAAATTAGCCAGGTGTGGTGGCATGTGCCCGTGCTCCCAGCTACTTGGGAGGCTGAGGCATGAGAATCACTTGAACCCAAGAGGCAGAGGTTGCAGTGAGCCAAGACTGTGCTACTGTACTCCAGCCTGGGCAACAGAGTGAGACTCTGTGGGTGCAGCACACCAACATGGCACAAGTATACATATGTAACAAACCTGCACGTTGTGCACATGTACCCTAGAACTTAAAGTATGAAAAAAAAAAGGTTGTTAAAAAGGAGGAGGAGCAACAGAGAATACATGTGGCCTGTAAAGCCTAAAACATAAACCGTCTGATGCCTTTTACATAAAAAGTTTGTTTACCCCTGTAATAGATGATAAAGTGAGGCAAGAGATAGCATATTGCAAATAAATGGAAGAAACCAGATTTTGAGTCTACAAGATCTGGCCCTGGAATCTGTGTTCTTACCCTTTACATAGCTTTATAGCAAAGCTAAACGTTCTAAAGTGCAATAGAACAATTTGAAATTACTTTCTTCTTAAATAATTGTATTAAAAATGAAAAATTGGGTGCAAATGGCTGAAAAGCAATGCTCTTTGGAATTTCTTTAATTTCCCATTAAGAATGAAAAGTATTAAGTCTTGGCCTTCTGGTTTTTGTTCTTCCTTTTCTTTAAATGGGTGGCAAGAAATAAGGCAGATGATGAAGCATCAAATATGTTAACTTTTAAAAGTATAGAAACACATACAAATTTTCCCCAAGCATCTGGCTTGGACTTTCAGATTCCCTGATGATTTTTACCAATATTTTCAGGTAAATGATAGCTACTGTTGATAGTCTTGAAATGTATATGTTAGCATATAGTGAAGGAAACAAAAATAAAATATACTAATTTGGTGTATTTTTGAGAAAGCTATGCAGAGGGCCTACAAACACAAGTAGCCCTACAAAGCTGTCTTTTGTGGGAAAGATTTTCTTCTGCAGAGAAAATCTGCGCTGATGCAGCGAAGCTTTCTCTGAGCCCTCCCATGTCTGGATCAAGGAAAGATGAACTGAGAGTCTGATACCTTTAACTGAGATTCTGCTGTCTGTGAGGTTTCATCTATATAACTAGACGACCTTTGCTAGCCAAGCCTCCTCTTCCCCGCTCCCATAACCTGTCTTGCCACCATAAACCATTTTGGGTGAAGCGTCTAGCTATTCTTTCTGTAGTCTCAGGATGGTATCAAAACGCCGTATGGCCATTTCTTTGAGCTTTTATATTTTGTGTGACTCCTCTGAACATGACTGCACAAAATAAATTTGTATGCCTTTTTTCCTGTTAATCTGTGAACAGATCAGGGGAAAACCTTAAACTTCCCTGCAGGAGAAACATTTTTATAATTCAATTTGTAGATATTTGTATTTTTGAGTTATGTAACAAGTATAGCTAAGAATGTTTACTTCATTACAAACATTTCATGTTTATGCGTCAGTGTTCTACACTTGCCATTTGCCTAAACGAATAACATGTCCACAAAGGACTAGGCTCAGAATTTGGTCTGTCTCTTATAATCTCTTTGAAAAGTTTATAAATTCTTCCAAATAATTTATGAAGTATCAATGTTATATTACTAAAATTGATTTATGTGTCCTCCAATTAAATGTAATCATTACTGTTGGAGTTAAAGCCAGTTTCACATTCACACTTTTCTTAGGCTCTGTGGGGTGGGTGTGTGTGTGTGTGTGTGTGTGTGTTTATAATCTCTTTGAGAAGTTTTCAAATTCTTCCAAATAATTTATGAAGTATCAATGTTATGTGACTAAAATTGATTTATGTGTCCTCCAATTAAATGTAATCATTACTGTTGGAGTTAAAGCAGTTTCACATTCACACTCTTCTTAGGCTCTGTGGGGGGTGTGTGTTTGTGTTTGTGTGTATGTGTGTATCAGGATGCATGCACCTTCCTAAAGTCATAGCAAGCTCACACTTTAGTGATCCCTAACTCTTCCCTGGGACTTTCTTAGGCAGATTTATAGTTATGTCTTGCAAGTATACTATTCTTACCAAGTTTTAGGGGTTTTTTAAAAAATATGTTGTTTTATGTAATTC
Source organism: Macaca nemestrina (assembly GCF_043159975.1). NCBI lineage: Eukaryota > Metazoa > Chordata > Mammalia > Primates > Cercopithecidae > Macaca > Macaca nemestrina. The sequence continues at coordinate 185,708,946 of NC_092126.1, read as the reverse complement.
TTAAATATATCAGCTCTTACCTCTTGCCATTTCTGGGAACTTTATTATACATTTGATAGTGTTTTTAGTGCATTTTTAGATGCTGGGTTATTATCTTAAATGCTCTCTAATTCAGTGAGTTTATAGTTTCATAAAATATCACTTATTGCTTTTCACATTGTAAAACCCCCATAGTGTGAATAATTTCATTTTATTTATGCATAGCAGCACAAGATTTTTTAAGAACAAATGAAAAGATTTTTAAGACCCTATATTTACATGGTATCTTGTTAATGTTTAAATTTGTATTTTCTAATACAGAATATATCTAACACAGGACTTCAGAAAAAAATATTGATATGTTTCCTGATTAAAACAAAGTGTGAATCTCTATATATAAAGACAAGAGGCAGTATTTTTCTTTTAATAAGATCTTTAGATATAACAGAGATACTCAATTGTCTATGAGAAGAATGGGTAGAAATAGACTATGACTCTTTCTTAAAAGAGATCAGGAAAATCTTGAGGTGGAAGCCTCCATTGATATCAGTACCAACCAAATCATACTAAGTGAGCAGCTTCTTAGTCTTTATATGAATAAAGTTTTCCCTAAAGTAGAATGAGTATGCAAGGAGCAACTATATTTATGGAGCCTACAATTATATTTCCCTTTGATATAACGTTTGAATTACTGTCACCTCAAAGAAGACCTAAATTTATCTTAAAGATTATACAGTACCCTATATCTAAATCACATCAGTTTTATATTTATTTAAATTTTTGTCTTCACTCTTAATATATTCTACCTTCCAGAAACAAACTGAGAAAAATGGCTACATGAGACTATTGCATGACAGAATGACAAGTTATAATGCTAAGAGTGTCTTATTCTAAGGAAATTTTTATATTCAGTTAACTCATGATTTTGTCTTTTTTTCTTTAGCACTACTTTAAATTGTTTTTCAAAGGGGCTAAACTAATATTAATGTATAGTCATATATTAAGATAGTATACTAATGAACTGCAATCAGAAAAAAAAAAACAGTGCGTACCTCATTTAATTGAGCATCACTTGATTGTGCTTCACAGATACCCTGTTTTTTACACATTCAAGGTTTGTGACAACCCTGTGTTGAGCAAGTTTATCAACACCATTTTCCCAACACCTTTTGCTCACATTGTATCTCTGTATCACATTTTGCTAATTCCCACAATATTTAAAACTTTGTTATTATTATATTTGTTATGATGATCTGTGATCAGTGGTCTTTACTATTGTAATTATTTTAGGGTGCCATGAAACTCACCCATATAAAACTGCAAACTTAATTGGTCAATGTGCATGTTCTGACTGCTCTACAAACTAGCCATTCCCTAAGGGTCCTGTGGGATAACAGAAAAAGATTTTTTAATATATGAAATTGGAGGCTCACAGGGATAGGAAAGAAAGAATGGAGCAAATTTATGAAGAAATAATAGCTGAAAAAAATCTAGATTAAATGACAGGCATAATTTATAGATTTTAAAAGCTCAGAAACCCCCAAATAAAGTAAATACAAAACATAAACTTACATATGGCAAAGCTAATTGCTGAAAACCAAATATCAAAAACATCCAGAGGAAAGAAAACCTTATTTACAGAGTAAAAGTGATACAAATAAGTTTCTATACAAACTGATACCAAAAAAAAAGTCCATTTTTATTAGAAACTATGGCAAATTCAGTAGTACAGTATCTTTTAAAGTGTTGAAAGAAAAATAAGAAAGTTAATCCAGAATTCTAAGATAGAAAACTAAGAAAAAATTCTGCAGGCTGGAGGGAAATTATACCAAATGAGAAGTCTAATTTTCAAGAAGCAATGAAATGATAAATATCTGGGTAAATGTAAAACTCTTTTTAAAAAATATTAAAATACATGCGAATGTTTAAAATAATAACATATCCGTGTGTGGCTAATAATGTATGTAGATTTCATACAAATAACATACGATAACTATAATTGAAAAGGATGGTGAGGGTGATAAAGGACCCAAACAGTTGTAAAACTTCTACATTTTACAAGAATTGATACAATATTGACTCTAATCGACAATATAAATTAAAGATGCATATTGTAATCCCTAGAGCAACTATTTAAAAATGTAGAAAAGAAATATTAAAAAGCCAATACATTAAAATGGAATTTAAGAAATACTCAATTAATCCACATAATAAGGAAAGGGGGGACAAAGGAACAAAACACAGAAGGAACAAACAGTCCTTAATACCATTATATCAATACTTGGAATAAATTTAATTGTATTAAATTCTCCAATTAAAATCAGAAATAAGCAGAATGAATTTTTAAAAAGCATAACTCAACTATCTGCTCTCTACAAGAAATGCATTTAATATATAAAGATGCAGGCATGTTGTAAGTAAATGTATTAAAAAAAGATTATGGAAGCAGTAAGTGTAAGAAGATTTGAGTGCATATATTAATATAAGATAAAATAAACGTCAAAAGAAAAATAATTAACTGAGATAAAGACATTTCATTATGATTCATCACAGATGTGTGTGCATCCAATAGCAAAGTTTCAGAATATGTAAAGCAGAAATTGACAGATAAAGGGAGAAATAATTTCACAACTACAGTAGATCTAAATACCTCTTCCTGAGCAATTGATAAAATAACTAGGCAAAAAAGAAAAAAAAAAAAAAACAGTAGACATAGATTATCTGAATCAGCCAAATAGACCCAACTCCTATTTGTAGAATACTACACCCAGCAACTACAACTTCTTTCAAAGTGTAAGACAAACAGTCCAATTTTAAAAACTGGAAAACAAGCTACATAACAGGAAAAACATCCACAATATATATATGTGACAAAAGAACTTGTATAATATATAAAGACCTATTATATATCAATAGAAAGAAGGCAACAAGAACAACAAAAAATGAGCAAGCCACTTGAGTAGATACCTCACAAAAGAATATGGTCAATCAATACAGGAAAAGATGCTTAATATCATTAGTCATTAGTCATGAGGGAGATGCTAATAAAAACTATGATTTGTTACCATTACACACATACTAAAATAGCTACAGTTTTTAAAACTGGTATTACCTTGTGTTGGCAAGAACATGAAATCATTGGAATTCTCACACAATGCTGGTGGGGAATGCAAAATGGTATGTGGCGTCAATCAAGTTACGCATCTTTGTATGGAGGTGATGATAGAGCAGCAGGAGTGGCCTAGCACCAGTTGTTGGAACCCCCGTAGGATGACAAAGGCATCCATATTGCCTGGCATGGGATGTTGGAGCGTGAGAAGGGTAAAGAGGGCTTCTACATCAGATGTCCAGGGAGGTGGTGGTGGTAACAGGTGATTAGTAACATTTAGCAAGGAAATACTCTAACAATATATTGAAAATAATGGGAGTCATCCTCCAGAGTGTAGAAGAGAGTTACAGGTGTGGAAAGAAAACTAGTAGGATTGTTGGATTACAGTTGGAGGTATCGGTATGAGCTCGTGAATTTCAGTAGGTAGAAAGACAGATATATAGATACAGAGATAGGCAGAGATGCTGTTTGTGTGTATATACCTGTGTATGTGCCTAGGGGCAGTGACTCTAACAGCAGTGAGAACACCTGGCACCCACATGTAGGTATCTTGGTTATATTGTCCACTAAAAAGAAGTAGGACTCTTTGGGAAAATGATCACTTCCATAACGGAGCGGAAAATGGACAGAATGAGCCTGGAACATTTTGTTTTTCCAGAAAGTTAAAAAATGCTCAAATAATGATGTAGACGTAGTAAAAGGACACAAAGACAGTTTGAAGGGGCATTAGCTGGCAACACCTGTGACATTTTGAACATCAAAATGAATAAAGATAGTAATGGTCTATGTAACGACTAATGATGAGAAAACAGTAGAACACCTACAAATAAATGTAGAAATAATGTTGGAATGAGAAAATCACCATTTGGCAATCATTGTAATAATTTATTCAGTTTAGAAACATCAATGGATGCTAAAAATAATAATGAAATGTCAAGGAATGGGATATTTATATACCTTCAAATTATCTCTCCACAAAATACTAATTACAGAGAGGAAAAAAATAGCTTACAATTAAGGGAGCTTGCAGACATCACTTTAATCAAGTGATCCAAGTTAACATCATCTGTGATGAGAGAAATTGAAATCACGTACCTTAGCTTGGTGTGGTAGCAGACGCCCATAATCCCAACACTTGGGGAGGTTGAAGCAGGAAGATCACTTGAGACTAGGAGTTTGAGGCCAGCCTGGGAAACATAGTGAGACCCCATCTCTACAAAGATTCCAAAAATTAGCGGGCTGGGTGGTGCTGCCTGTAGTCCCAGCTACTCGGGAGGCTAAGGTGAGAGGATCGCTTGAGCCTGGGAGGTCTAAGGTACAGTGAGCAGAGATCACACCACTGCACTTCAGCCTGTGCAACAGAGTGAGACACTGTCAGAAAGAAAGAAAAGAAAGAAGGAGAGGGAAGGAAGGAAGGAAGGAAGGAAGGAAGGAAGGAAGGAAGGAAGGAAGGAAGGAAGGAAGGAGAGAAGGAAGGAAGGAGAGAAGGAAGGAAGGAAGAGAGGGAGGGAGAGAGGGAGGGAGGGAGGGTAAGGAAGATCATGTACCACCTGACACAATGAGAATATAGCATTGTAGAAAGAAAAGAAGGATGGAAGGAAGGAAGGAGGAAAAAGAAAGAGGGGAAAGGAAGGAAGAGAGAGAAAGAGAAAGAAAGAGGAAGGAAGAAGGAAGAAAGGAAAGAAGAAAAAAAAAGGAAAAAGAAAGAATGAAGAAAGATAACAAGAAGAAAGAAAAAAGAAAAGAAAAGAAAAAGAGAAAGAAGAAAGAGAAAGGAAAGAAAGAAAAAGAAAGAAAGAGAAAGAAAGGAAAGAAAGAAAGAAAAAAGAAAAGAAAGAAAAAGAAAAAGATTATGTACCACCTGACACAATGAGAACATAGGAACATAGTAACGTACTTTCGGAATATTGCCAAAAATGTACAGCCTGAATCTAACCATAAGAAAACACCAGACATTTCCAAATAAAAAGATCCTGCTTACACCAAAATGTGGCCTGTAACAGTAAAAAATGTCACAGTCATGAAAGTCAATGAAAGACTGAGGAATTTTTACTGAGTAAAGGAGATTAAAGTGACAACTAAATGTGGTATGTGATTCTGGACTGGATCACTTTGCTAAAAAGAACATTAATGAGATAATTGTCAAAACTTAAATGGAATCTGCAGATAAGGCAGTGGAATACATCAACATTAATTTATTGATTTTGAGAGTTGAATTGCAGTTAGAATTTTAGGAGAATGGTTATGTTTGTAAGAGTTACACATCAAAGTATTTGGGACATCATTTTGACAACATAATTTCAAATGATTCAGGAAATAAAAAGAGGTTCTTCATACTATTCTTGTAATTTTTCAATAAGTTTGAAATACTTTCAAAATTAAGATATTTAGAAAAAATTATATGAAATAACAATATAGAGAAAATGGAATTTTACATATTGAAGAATTAGAATAAAAGGTAGATGAGTGTTTTCACAAAAGAATGCCTGAAATGGTGTCACTCATAAAAATCAACTGTCTGAATAGATTGATAATTGCAACCAATATGGGAAATGTAAGTATACTTATCATATAAATTAAGTAATTCTTGAAAGTTATAGATATACTAGAAAATGCAGTACTGCTACCAATTAAAATAAACACTTTAACTCTTAGTAATAAAGATGGACCAAGTGCCTTTTGGGATTTCATAATAGTAAAGCTTACAACCTGCCAACTTTTGAATGAATTCCAGCTAATAGCTATGAGAAAAGCAATTCATGTAAGAATGCCACGCAACTGTCAGATTGTTTTGATTCTTGTATACACTTGATTTTAGTCCTAAATTAGATACATGGTTATTAGTAAGACTTCTCCAGCTAGATTTACTCGTCTAACCTGTCTCAGGCAAGGATTGGCAGCTATAAATTCAAATTATGTAGGTCACTTTAGGATCAGTGCAGCAGTTTCTCCATGTGCCTATTTCTCATACCTGATCATTGTCATTTACTTTTTAATTATGCAATTATTTTGAAGAAGGTCAAGAGAATGTAGCAAAGAGTTCACTTAAAGGTAGTTTCATATTAACATTCCAAAGCCCTTATATGTTCTTGTATTACACATAGTATTTGATGATTCACAATGTAGTAGCACTCATTCACTGCCGTATTTCCTAACCAAATCAGACAGCAAGCAAAAATTAATTCTCTCTCTTTTTTTGGCCTACTATTGCACTCCTAATTTTTGATACTGCTTTTCGACTAGTGTACTATTCCTAATATAAATGTTTCAATAGATTCAAAATCTGTTAAATAGTGTTTCAACGGGGTTCTGGTTGCAAGTTTCCCATCCATGCTTCTAGAGCTGTGATTTGTGAAATCCATCCAGGACCCCAGGCACAGCCTGCCCAAATGATGTGATTTGGCACTTCTTCCTCCCTTTTCCCATGTATAGACATACCTTCAGAGATATTATGGGTTCAGTTCCTGACTAGCACAATAAAATGAATATAGCAGTAAAGCAAGTCGCATAAACTTTTTGGCTTCCTAGTGCATTCAAAAATTATGTTTATACTATAGTATATTAAGTATGCAATAGCATTATGTCTAAAACCATGGTGTACATGTCTTAATTTTTAAAAAAATTTTATTGCTTAAAAATGTTAATTATTATCTGAGACATCAGCTAACTCTAATCTTCTTGCTATAATAGTAGAAGGTCTTGCCTTCATGTTGATGGCTGCTGACTGGTCAGGGCGGTGGTTGCAAAAGGGTGAGGTGGCTGTGGCAATTTCTTAAAAGAAGACAACAAAGTTTGCCACATTGATTGACTCTTCCTTTCACAAAATATTTCCCTGAAGTATCTGATGCTGTTTAACAGCATTTTACCCACAGTAGAACTTCTTTCAAAACTGGGGTCAGTCCTCTCAAACTGTGCGCCTGCTTTAACGACTAAGTTTATGCAATATTTGAAATCCTTTGTTGTCATTTCAACAATGCTCACAGCATCTTCGCCAAGAGTGAAGTTGTAGATATATTAGAAAATACAGTACTGCAACCAATTAAAATAAACACTTTAACTCTTAATAATAAAGATGGACCAAGTTCCTGTCAGGATTTCATAATAGTAATACTTTCAACCTGCCAACTTTTAGCTATGAGAAAAGCAATTCATATCAGAATGCCACGCAGCTGTCAGATTGTTTTGACTCTTGAATACACTTGATTTTAGTCCTAAATTAGACATATGGTTATTAGTAAGTACCTACTTTCTTTGCTCATCAGGAGCAACTCCTCATCCATTCAAGTTTTCTTATGAGATTGTAACCACTTAGTCATGTGTTCAAGGTCTGTGTGCAATTCTAGTTCTCTTACTATTTCCAGCACATTTGCAGCTATGTCCTGCACTGAAGTCTTGAACCCCTCAATGTCATCCATGAGGAATGGAATCAATCTCTTCCAAACTCCTATTAAAGTTGATATTTTGGCCTTCTCACGGGAATCATGAATGTTCTTTTTTGTTTTTGTTTTTGTTTTTGTTTTCGAGATAAGAGTCTCGCTCTGTCGCCAGGCTGGAGTACAGTGGCTCGATCTCAGCTCACTGCAACCTCCGCCTCCTGGGTTCAAGTGATTCTCCTGCCTCAGTCTCCTGAGTAGCTGGGACTACAGACACCCACCACCACACCCAGCTAATTTTTTTTTTTTTAAGCAGAGACGGGATTTTACCACGTTGGCCAGGATGGTCTCCATCTCCTGACCTTGTGATCCACCCGCCTCGGCCTCCCAAAGTGCTGGGATTACAGGTGTGAGCCACTGCGCCCGGCCTCATGAATGTTCTTAATGGCATCTGGAATCCTTTTCAGAAGATTTTCAATGGACATTGCTCAGATCCCTCAGAAGAATCACCATCTGTGGCAGCTCTAGCCTTATAAAATGTATTTCTTAAAAAATAAGACTAGAAAGTTGAAGTTACTCCTTGATCCATGGCTGCACAATAGGTGTTGTATTAGCAGGCATGTAAACAACATTCATCTCCTTGTACATCTCCATCAGAGCTCATGAGTGACTATTTCTGACAGGAATCTTTTTTTTTTTTTTTTTTTCTGAGCAGTAGGTATCAAAAATGGGCTTGAAATATTTGGTAAACCATGCTGTAAACAAATGTGTTATTATCCAGGCTTTGTTGTTCCATTTCTAGAGCACAAGCTGAGTAGATTTAATGTAATTTTTTAAGTCTCTAATATTTTCAGAATGGTAAATGAGCATTGGCATCCACTTAAAGTCACCAGCTTGATTATCCCCTGAGGGTCAGCCTGTCCTTTGAGACTTTGAAGCTGGACATTAACTTCTCCTATCAGTAATAAAAGTCCTGGATGGCATCTTCTTCCAGTATAGGGCTGTTTCATCTACATTAAGAATCTGTTGTTAGTGTCGCCACCTTCATCAATGATCTTTGCTAGATTTTCTAATAACTTGCTTCAGTTTCTACATCAGCATTTGCTGCTTCACCTTCCACTATGATATTATGGAGATGACTTCTTTCCGTAAACCTCATGAACCAACTTCTGCTAGTTTCCAACTTTTCTTTTCCAGCTTCCTCAACTCTTTCAGCCATCATAGAATTGAAGAGAGTTAGGGCTTTGCCCTGAATTAGGATTTGGCCTAAGGGGATGTTGTGGCTTCTATCAAGACTATTAAAACTTTTTCCATATCAGCAATAAGGTTGTTTCACTTTCTTTTCATTTATGTAGTCATTGGAGTAACACTTTTAATTTCCCTCAAGTTTTTCCTTGTGATCACAACTTGGCTAATACTGCTGGGCACAGAAGGCTTAGCATTTGGTCTGTTTTAGCTTTTGACATGTTTTCCTCACTAAGCTTAACCATTTCTAGCTTTTGATTTAAAGTGAGAGATACAAAAGAAGACATGCATGCAGCCAACAGACACATGAAAAAATGCTCGTCATCACTGGCTATCAGAGAAATGCAAATCAAAACCACAATGAGATACTATCTCACACCAGTTAGAATGCCAGTCATTAAAAAGTCAGGAAACAACAGGTGCTGGAGAGGATGTGGAGAAATAGGAACACTTTTACACTGTTGGTGGGACTGTAAACTAGTTCAACCATTATGGAAAACAGTATGGCGATTCCTCAAGGATCTAGAACTAGAAGTACCATATGACCCAGCCATCCCATTACTGGGTATATACCCAAAGGATTATAAATCATGCTGCTATAAAGACACATCCACACGTATGTTCATTGCGGCACTATTCACAATAGCAAAGACTTGGAATCAACCCAAATGTCCATCAGTGACAGAGTGGATTAAGAAAATGTGGCACATATACACCATGGAATACTATGCAGCCATAAAAAAGGATGAGTTCATGTCCTTTGTAGGGACATGGATGCAGCTGGAAACCATCATTCTCAGCAAACTATCGCAAGAACAGAAAACCAAACACCGCATGTTCTCACTCATAGGTGGGATCTGAACAATGAGATCATTTGGACTTGGGAAGGGGAACATCACACACCGGGCCTATTATGGGGAGGTAGGATGGGGGAGGGATGGCATTGGGAGTTATAATTGATGTAAATGACGAGTTGATGGGTGCTGACGAGTTGATGGGTGCAGCACACCAACATGTCACAAGTATACATATGTAACAAACCTGCACGTTGTGCACATGTACCCTAGAACTTAAAAATAAAAAAAATAAAAAAATAATAAAAATAAAGTGAGAGATACGCAAGTGTTTCTTTTACTTGAAACCTTAGGGGCCATTTCAAGGTTATTAACTGGCCTAATTTCAATATTGTTGTGTCTCAGGGAATAGGAAGGCCCAAGGAGAAGGAGAGAGACAGAGTAACGGTAGGTCCAGGGAGTAGTTAGAACACATACATTTATCGATTAGGTTCACTACGTTATATGGATGTGGTTTATGGCACCCCAAAACAATTACAACAGCAATATCAAAGACCTCTGTTCCAGACCACCATAACAGATATAATAATGACGAATTATTATATGTTTGAATTATTACAAGAATCTCCAAAATGTGTCACAGAGACAGAAAATCAGCACATGCTGTTGGAAAAATGGTGCTGATAGACTTGCTCAACACAAGGTTGCCACAAACTTTCAATTTGTAAAAAGCACACTACCTGCAAAGCACAATAAAGTGCTATGAAAGGAGACATGCCTGTTCATATTTATCACACTGTTTTGTAATCTTATAACTGTTACTGAGTTGTAAGTTTCTTTCTTTGAAATTGATCTTCTTCCCCTCCCTCTCCCTCTGTCGCCTAGGCTGGAGTGCAATGGTGTGATCTCGGCTCACTGCAACCTCTGCCTGCCAGGTTCAAACAATTCTCCTGCCGCAGCCTTCTGAGTGGCTGGGATTACAGGCGCCTGCCACCACACCTGGCTAATTTTTGTATTTTTAGTAGAGATGAGACAGAGTTTCACCACGTAGACTAAAGTGGTCTCAAACTCCTGACCTCAGGTGATCCACTCGCCTCTGCCTCCCAAAGTGCTGGGATTACAGGTGTGAGCCACTGCACCCGGCCTGAAATTGATCTTCTTGAGGGGAGATCACAGTGGGTATTTCGATTTCCAAATGCATGGCCTGGAAGTATTGAATAAATAAACATTATTGGATGGGTGGATGGCTACAAAATAACCTTGTAGATGGAATATTGGGGATTTTTGTTGTTATTGTTTCTCAAAATATATTCCTCCTACAAACTTCCCTAATCAAGTTCAAAGGAGCTAACACAAAAGGAATAAATTCAGGGTCAATGATTTAGATTCTACCTAGATGTTTAGTTTAGAAGTTTTATTTTTCTTGTTTTTTTTTTTCTTGAAATGTAGAATGACTTATAGACTTTTCTGAAATGTAGAGTGATTGATAGACTTTTCAGAAAATATGTATTTGTTATTTCTCTGACTACCTTCCTGAGCCACTAAGCAAGTGTTCTGCCCATAGCTATTTGCTAAATTTTATTTAAAGGTGCATCTTCAGCATCATGCAATATTGCCATGTAGCAAACCTGCACATGTACCCCCCATATCTAAAAGTTGAAATAAAATTAATTAATTTTTAAAAGATGTGTCCTATTCTAAACTAGACTGGGTTTTACTTCAATTCCAGTGGTCAAATTTACCTATAGAATACACTTACATGGCGGGAAGTACTGGAATGAAAATGGCAGAACTCAGTAAGTTTATTTCCCTCAGACTGCACTGTGGCTGATACTGTTACAGAGACAGATTTTATATTGTAGTATGGTCAGCTGTTTCATTTGATGATGTATATAGTTGATCATTTGAACTGGAGTTTCTGTTGAGCCAGATGGAGGTGAAACATCATTCTAATTTTTGGTGTTACTTAAAGTTAATACCAACTGGGTGGTTCATAAAAACAATTTGTTCATTAATTGTCTTCTGTACTCAATAATAAAAGTAGTATGTCAATACATTTACCTGTATGAGAAGTAGACCAAATGACTTACTACACAGAAACTGACTACTTAGAAGACCTTATTTGGGGAACTGAAGAGAAGAAAAATGAAATAGAAGATAGGACATAGAAATGAATGAAAACTTAAGAATGGTTATTAATATGAAATCAATTGAGAATTATCTTTTTACTTTGATATTTCAGCAAAAATAATTCTATTGAATGCTTATAAAAATAGCATTCCTTTTGCTTTTTGTTCTTTACTAAATGGAATGCTTCTGCAGTGTCTAATCAAACCCCATCATAACAAGGGCTTGGATAGAAATTACTGTCCTTTTCAAGTCAAGTACTCAACATCCTTTCCAGTAACTTTTTTGGTCTTTTTTTTTTTTTTTTTTTTTTTTTTGAGACAGGTTCTTGCTCTGTCACCCAGGCTGGAGTGCAGATGGCATGATCATGACTCCTTGCAGCCTCAACATCCTGGGCTCAAGCAATCCTGCCATCTCAGCCTCCCAAAGAGCTGGAACTACAGGCGCTTGTTCCCACACCTGGATAATATTTTTCTTTTTCTTTTTAGTAGACATGAGGTCTTACTATGTTGCTTAGGCTGGTCCCAAACTCCTGGGCTCAAGTGATCCTCCTGCCTCTGCCTTCAAAGCCGGGATTACAGGTATGAGCCACTATGCCTGGCCTCCAGTAATTTTCAAAGTGAGAAATAATTGTGAAAATGTGACTAAGTACATTAAATAATACTTATGATATCTTTTCATGTTGACATGTGGTTTTTTAAAAAAAGACATATAGCTAGGCATGGTGGCTTGTGCCAGTAATCTCATCTTGGGAGGCTAAAGTGAGAGGATCACTTAATCCCAGGAATTCGAGGCTACAGTGCAGCAGTGAGCTAAGATCACAACACTGCACTTCAGCCTGTGCAAAAAGAGAGCCCATCTCCAAACCAAAAACAAAACAAAAACAAAAGGACAAATAAAACACATTTTAGTATCTGCAGTCTCATTCATAAAGTTTCCAGAGGTCATAGTAAGGGGCAAAACCAAAAAGAAAACCTAACTTCTTGTCTTCTGTTTACCTCTTTTCATAGGTAACTCCTTTTTTTCCTTTACCAGTGAAAAGCTGACTAGAAGAGGTGAGGAAGGAATTCAATTGGTAGGACAAACTAAAACATTGCTGTCTGGTTCTTTTGTTCATTATTTGCAAATCCAGTTAAGTTATACTTCAAATAATTTTTTACAGGTTTTTCAAAATGAAAGTGGGGTCATTGAGACATATACCTGCCCCATTTTTAAGAAGTAAAAAATTATGTCATCTATACTAACATTTGGTTTTATAAGCTCCATATGGATTTTTTTGCTACTACCTTTAGCAATATTTTAAAATAAATTTTTCTGGAAGTTTGTTAACGATATTTTCTTTCAGAATGGAGTAAGATTTCCACAGATACGTCAAGTTTCTATTCAGCACAATATTCATCATTTCATTTCTCCAAATTATAATCAAAGTGAATAGATTTCTATTTTATTCTATGCAAAGAAAATTAATGTATAGGAAATAACATTAATCTCAATTTTAGATTAGGTAAAGTTCCCATGTGAAAACTGGTCCATTTTATATGACAGCATGTAGCATTTCCAGCTGCTTTCTCTCCCTAATCAAAACATTTGCTCACAAAAGCAGCTGCTACTATGCCTTGTTTTTAAACCATTTGCAAGAAATCAAACTGAGAACAAAGTATCCGTAGTAAAAAGCTCTAGCTTCTGGGACATGTATACTACAAAATGTCAGAATAAGATAAAAAGGAAGCCAATTCACAACCAATTTTTTTTGTGTTGTTTGTTTTGCTCCAAAGCTTTGTTTCATAAAGCCCTTAAAATTTACAATTAGCACTAACATAATGCAGTCTAGAAATTTATAATAATTGTTCTTTATGGAACACTTTTAAAATTGTATATCAGAAGTGCATATCACAGTGCAGAGTTTATGAAGTCAGATGATCAGATGAAATATTTTGGGAAAACAGAATACAGAGGATGAATTTCTCATCTAATAGCAAATTATTATTCTGAGCCATTATCTATATCATGCTTATGAAGCTCCATTAATAAAACTTAATATCTTACATATGACCTTATATTTTAGATAGCATTTGACTTAGATAAAAGACACACCCACACTGAATTGGTGTGAACAACCATTTTGGAACACATGTTATAATCAGTGTTTGCCAAAGACATGCTACTCCTATTTATATATTTTTAAAAGTGCGACGTTTCAATCTTAGCAAATTTTGTGCTGTTTGAAAGCTATATATTTAATTTTTAATGTTAATGTTATATTTTTGTAAAGGACTAATTTCTCTTTGAAGTATCATCATATCAAAGGGAGAAAAGTGTAAATGTAATTTAGGTCAGACTAACACATTTTACTTAATTTAAGCATTAAAAGATGTGTGTTTGAAAGATCTCAATCTCCACATGTTCTGCAAACAAAAAACAGACAAACAATACAATAAAACATCATGCATCTCATAGAAGTTGGAATAACCAATTACTTAAAAATTTTACCATCTGTTCTCATTGAAGCAGCAAGACAGGCATTTCCCCATGTTACAAACCATGGTAATTAGACAGTAACAATGAGAAATGCTAACATCATTTTTCCCCTTTCTTATTTGCTGTGGGGGTTCTTAATGAAAATTTGAGCATACATACAAAGGAAAAGAGAGGATATTCCCCCACCCCACCTCCTAATTGAGTGCTTATATTCAGTAATAGCTTTTTGCTGCCCTGGGCAGCATGACACTGCCTCATTTGGCCACGCACAGCTATTATTCTAGGAGGCAGCTAGTGAAGTGCCCCAATCCATCTGCTTGCTTTTTCATGGGCTGGTGCTTTCCTTGATGTTGACAGCTGTCTTAATATTCCTGGGCCACCTGCCACACAGTAAATACTGTGCTCTAAGATATATACAGAAGTTTATTCCCCGGTGGACTTTTCAGAACAAAAAAGCTTAGCATTACTAAACTACTCTTGCAGTTTAAATGCTTCAAGGATCAACACCTTCATTCTATTCTGATACCTTTGAGAATGGTACTTACGTTGTGGGAATGACAATTCAGTTACAGTGTGATGAACTTCAGGATTTCTCATATATCACACAAGTTATTTAATTATAGTATTATAGGTGGAAATCAGGTGCTAAAAGGAGGCAGAGAAGAAGAGAGCATATTGACATTTTCTCCTCTAGTGAGCCTTCCAGGAACCCATCAGACTGAGTTGGGGATCCCTCCTACATTTCCCATCTTACCCTATTTGCTCATCTTGCCCAATTAAACTTGCTCCTTGATGTTAAGCATTTGGTCTTGTCTACCACTGCATCTCCATGTCTAAGAATGAGCATGTATCTGACACGTAGTATGCACTAGAGGACATATCCAGATTTTGTGGGATCTGAAGTTTTTACAATTTGGAGGATCCTCTTTAAAGAAAAAGGATTTTAAAATAAGAACATTAGATACAAAAATGAATATATTGAATGAAAACATAAACCATGCAAATTACCAATTTTAAAAGGTGGACTAGAAAAACAATATAATTTTCTTATTAAATGTCGTGCACAACTCTATATCACTTTTTTCCTATATTTTTGGTAGTATACTCTTCAATAACCTTTCATATGATGATAATTTAGTAATATTATTTTCTATAATAATGAAAAGATAATGTAATCTTTCCTCTAGTTCTGTTGCTCTTATTGATAGAAGGACTGTGTAAACATGCAACACTACACACACACACACACACACACACAGAGCTTGTGGTACTGCTACACGTTTGTACTCTACAAACAAGAATTCTGATAAATTCTATTTTACATGGTTTACATCAACAATAAAAAATGTTTTGTGTTTACAGTTATAAAAATTATTTTGGGCAGCTGAGGCTTGTGGCCGAGGTCAGGAGTTCGAGACCAGCCTGACTAATACGGTGAAACCCCATCTCTACTAAAAATACAAAAATTAGCTGGGCATGGTGGCGGGCACCTAGCCCAGCACTCTCCTGAGTGGCTGGGACAGGAGAATTGCTTGAACCTAGGAGGCGGAGGTTGCAGTGAGTCGAAATTGCACCACTGCACCCTAGCCGGGGTGACAGAGCGACACTCTATCTCAAAAAACAACAACAAATATATATATATATATATATATATATATATATATATATATAGTATTATTGAACATATTATTGCTATGAGAGAAATTATATCAATCGGAGGTAATTCTTCCTGTTGAAACTTTGTCTTCTGATGCCTGGAATAACTTTCCACATGCCACCTGATGCTGCTTTACCTTTCAGATCTTGTCTCACCTCTATCACCCATATATTTTCAGTGTCAGAGACCACAGAAGATATGTCCTCTGGCTCTGCATCTTGGGTGTAATACTTGGTGAGCTGCGCTACAGAGAAATTGGAATTCAAGAAATAACTATATTTTGGAGAGGTTGAAAACCACATAAATATATTCCACTAGGTCCAAACTAAATATATTCCCAACTGAAATTCCCTAACAGATTCCCAAATGCACTCGATAACTCTTAAGTGGAAAGAAAATCTAAGTGGACATCTAAGTGGAAAAAAAAGAGATTGTGGTCTTAATCACATTATTTACTTTGGTAAATTTTAGAAAACTGGCCATGGATCACACTGCTGAGTTCACACTGGAAGAGCCTGTGCCAGTAGGGAGTCAAGAAACTTGAGCCTCATCAGCTTCACTGTAGATGTGCTTCTACGGCAGGCACTCATTAAACGTTGGGGAATAACTGGATGAGTGAATTAATGACACTGTGCTAAATTAGTATCTCTAAAATCCTTACAGCTCTAAAATTTTGACATTTTTACGGGCTTCCTAATGCAATCTTAGAATTTAGTATTTAGAAATTGGTTAATATGAGTTCAGGTTATAACAATGTAGGACATACAGAAAACTAGTAAGTGTTCAGAAAGCAAATGAAGGAAAATTCGACGGTCATTGTTTTATGGCTTTAAGCTATTTTGTCATAGACGCAATTTGTCTTAGTGTAAGCATGGCATTATTTGTATTTAACAATCACTTAAGTGCTTTGCTGTGTCACCGAGTGGAGATCAGAGTATTGTTAGACATATTATTAGTTAAAACCATAATTTGTTAATTAAATCCTACTGACTCCCACCCATTTTTATCCCAAGAAAAACTTCCTGAACGAAGTACCCTCTGGGTAGGCATTGGGGCCTGGTTTGATCACAGAACAAATGGGGGACAAATATACTGATTCAATAACACGTTGGGAAGACAAATTATCATTTCGACCTTTTAGCTGGAAAAAACAGTTTGCTTTATTACTCTCTTTGGGCTTTTTGGTAAGTGGGTCTTCAATGGAGATTCTCTTATAATAAAGCTAGAATTGGGAACTTTACTTGTCTTATTCTAGTCTATTATCTTAGATTTTTTCTATTTTCTCAGACTAGGCTCACAGAGAAGCAAGAAATATTTACCAACGAGTAAAAAAGAATTAATCTTGAGGGATAGACTGAGATGAACCCGACTGATGGAAACCGGGCTGACCGAACTTTAATGGGTTAAATCCTGCCAGAACAAATGCGAGTGAGTGCTTTGGCTCTATTACAGTTAGTAGGGGCTGGAGGGCTTCTGGGAGGCAGTGTGGGGAGGCAGGGAGGCTCAACAGCCTCCAGCAGGTGCTGAAAGGACTTGGGGCTTACAGGTATGCAATCTACTCATGCTGCTTCTCCTCCATCTCCCGAAAGCCAGAGGGGAGATTACTCCAAGGTTCCCCTCTGCTGTGGGCATTTCATTTGTATCTCATTTACTTGTACACATTGTTTAATGAACAAACGCCATATCACTTCCTTGATGCCTACCCCAGGGGCAGCTCGCCTTCAAACGAAAACAAAACACCTGGGGTGAATGGGCCTCTTAGTATCTCCTGTACTAGCTGCTAGGGTATGAAAAAACAAGAAAAATCCATACCACTGTACTTAGACTTAAAACAAGTCTTAAGGACCCTTTGGTTTCCAGATTTCAGTGGCATCTGTGTAACGACTGCTAAATATGTTTCAGCACTGACAAGCTTGAAATCATACTTTTTGATCAGTGCCGTTTTTGAAAGAGTTCGCAGGGAAGTACGTAGCGTGGAGTGTGAAAAGTGTGAAGCACAACGCGGTTAGGAAAAGTCACACCACAGAAAGCCAGCGGAACGCGCCGGGAAGTGGTGACCGCCTGACAGGTACCCCCTCTCCCTCCCGCCGCCGGGTGCTGGGCTAACGCGATTTCGCCCTCAGGGCTGGGGCTGTCCCTGCGGTAGCTGTTTCTTAGCTCCCAGGAAGTTCGGGGCGCCCCGGTACTGCAGTTTGCCAAGTGTTTTCACAAATCTTAGTTCATAAACCTCTTTCAAAAGTCTGGAGAAAACTGTTTCTGTGCTCTCACTGTAGGATAGAAAACACAACGGTCACAGAAAGTAATTGAAGGCAAAGCTCAACAGGCTGCAGCCTGAACTCTTTTGAGCGGGAAGCTCGAGCCTAGCGTCGCTCGCTGGGCGACACCCCTCAGGCTCTCAGGCCGGCGCCTTCTGGGGACCATGTCGCGCTCCGGTGGTGGCGGCTGCGCCCGGCTCAGGGCGGTGCCGCGGCCGCTGGCTCCTCCTGGGGGTGGGGCGGGCCGCGCCGGGCGAGGGCGGGAGGAGGAGCAGCCGCAGCGGCTTGAGGAGCTGCAGCGCGAGGAGCGCGTCGCGTCCGCATTTCTCCCGCCCGGGAGAGACTGAGCCGCGCTGGCAGCTCGCGTCGAGTCGATCTGCCCTCGCCGCATCCCGCGGCGCCCGGTCGGGCTCCGGGCACCAGGCACCACCTAGGTCGTTCCCTGCAGACGGCCCCGGGCCAGCGGCCCCCTCGGGAAATGTCCAGCGGCCGGAGAAAGGGCAGCGCCCCCTGGCACAGCTTCTCCCGGTTCTTCGCTCCCCGAAGTCCTTCCCGGGACAAGGAAGAGGAAGAGGAGGAGAGGCCGGGGACGAGCCAGCCTCCGGCTCCAGGCCGGTCCGCTGCCAGGTGGGAGTCGCGGAGGAGGTCGCGGGGGGGCCCTGCGCGTACTCGCTAGACAAAGGCTCCCGGCCTGACCGCCGGCAGCTGGCCGCTCTTGGGTCAGGCTGCAGTTCGCCACTTTCTGTTCTTCTTCCTCCATTGCTAAAGTTTCCTCCTCCTTGCCCCGTTCCCGTGCCGCACCACTCGCCTCTCCTCTACAGGTTAAATCGGGCAGAAGTTCTTGCCCGGCGGCCGGACGCATATCCCCCGATCCCCGCTTGGCTCCGCGCTCTTCCTTTCCCACCTTCCCCTGCCGGAACGTGATTGGGTTCGGTTCCACACACGCTCTACTCTCCAAGTTCTGTGGCAAAAGCGATTGCCCCGGCGTCCCGCCTGTAGTAATGGGAAACACTTGTGAGCCGAGCGGAGCCGTCGGCCAGGGGAATTGAGGGCGCGATCCCAGCACCACTGGTGTGGGAGGAGATCGGGGCAAAAGTGGAAAAGGTAAAGCTTTGGGGCGTCACCCCCTCAGCTAAGATGGTATTTTGCCATCTTATTTAAATTTTCTCAAAATGATTTTTAAAAGGAATTGTGATAATGCGTTCCCAAGACTTTCACCAAAAGGGACTGGCCATGTAAACGACGCCACATTTCTTTACTTCTCATCTCTCCTAGAAACAGCTGCCTCAGGTTCCCAAACAGAGTCTGGAAATCAAGTTTCCAGCTGTCTTGGTTTCAGTAATCAAAGGGTACCCTTTCTCTGTAATATTTTTATCTTTCCTTTACTTTCCTATGTTCAAAAATCAAAAAGTTTTAGACACGCCTCATTTAAATGCGTATTTCTGAGTCTTTTCATCCCCCCGAAGAAAGAGGGGTTAAGTAAAATGCAGCTCGCTTTCTTAAACTAATGAGAGGCTTACACTATCTCCTCCCGAGATTGCACTAGAATGACCGTTGTCATTGGAAGGACGCACTCCAGAAAGCCATGTTTACTTCGGACTCAAGATTTCCTGGTGGGCTTAAAAAAAAAATGGATAGGAAACAGAACTGAGAGTGAGCCAGTTCCATTAGTATTCAGATTTTGTGATGTGATTTTGGTGGTTTTTGTGTTCCTCAGTTTACCCGCTTGTGAAACATTTTCATTATGACCGTCTGTTAATCACATGCCACATATTTCCAAGAAAGCTCCTACGATAATTGAGTGGTTAATCTCCTGGGACGTTTCAGCTATTATTGCTCTGACTGTTGAGAATTTAAAATTCAAAGTTACACAGTAGTTAAAAATAGTTTTGAAGTCTGACAGATCTCATCCAGGGTGTCAGCTAGTTCTGCTGGTGTGGGCAGGCAGCCTGTGGTGCCTGCCACCACCGTAGCAACACTAACAGTCTTGGATAATATGAACGCAGCCTGCAAGGAAATCCCAAGTAGGCTCAGCAAAGTTGGGGACTTGAAAGTCAGTGTTAGAAAGGAGTAACCAGGTCAGTTTCAGGGTCATGTCAGTAATGGCCTGAAATCCTACTGGTCTTTCCGCCCCATTTTGGCTTTTTAAGGCACTTCTCAATTCTAATTTCTTTACTGACTGGAGCTGACCACTCCAGCAGCTAGTTCCTTGTTCACCTACCACTTCTCTGTTCTCATCATCTCCAGATTGGCAAAACTGTGGCTTTTTAACAATGAAGGTTTTAATTGTGCTTATATCAATGCTAATTTTGTTCTCATCTTTTTTGGAACTTGCCAGGTGTTAGGGGGATAGCAGATGACCCCTTGTGTGGGTGTTTTACTGTTTTAAATGAGCTTACATCTTTCATTTCAAGGGCATAAACAAACACAAAGCCTTTATTGAAAATTTAATAAAACAAATGGAACCTCTTTGTAGTAATGAATGTCCCAGTAACACAACACCCTGATGTTAACAAGATTGGAAACAGAATTGCAATTTGTCACTATGATCTTATTTCAAAATGAAAGGGTGTTTTGGCTATTTCTCTTTGTGGGCATAAAAACTTGTGTCATTATGAGAGCTGGATATACCTTCTGTAGAGGTGATTTTAGATGAAGAGGAGTCAGTGCAACAGACAAACGGGGTTGGTGTGGTAGGGACATAAAGAGTAAGAAAAAGGGTTCTTTGTTTAAGAGCTGTAAGAAGCTGGGAAGACCACTTGAAAACATTAATATGAATCCCTATCATATGTCTGGCACTTTACAAAGTACTTTCAATAATATTATTAAACATGACCTTTGACCAAACCTATATTATCAATATCCCCATCTTACTGTAAAAAACAGGGTTAAGGAAACTTACTGAAAGTTATGTAACTACTTTTCAGTCAGTGAACATGGTATCAGATGTGCCTACAATTCTGAACATGTAATAAAGGTTATTGTCTGCATCCTGGCTTTTTGATGTACTTGAAAGGAAATGCACTCTCTAAAACCTGTGTTTTGAAGTCTCCTTTTTGCATCCCCAGTGTTGATTTGCATGAATTTTTTTATGTAACATGTACAAATATAAAACAAGACATAAGTTCCTTAAGAACAGAATTCCTTAACAGTTTCTTAAGTACAAAATAAAAAATAAACTAAAACATAATTATGAGACCCATAAAAGTAGAATTTACAACATCCTGAAACTGTTTTTTTGGTTACTCACAAAATGCATACTGGGACAAACACCAGGTCTTTGGGGAGTTGCCATGCCTTGATACAGCTCTTCCAATATTTTACTGTTTTGAACCATAGGAAAATCTTTGTTTTTATGGTGTGCTGTGAGTTATATGGGCTTCAGTTGGTGAGAACACTTCATTATGTTTTCTTTGTTGCTGTTCTGATCTCATTAATCTTTCACAATTAAAGAAGGCCTATTAGCATCAACACTATTGTATATCCCAACTTAGGCGTGGGCACTCAAATTGCTTGATAGTACTCATATCAGGTGGTTGACCATTTCCAGGAAATGCTTATATTAATTTATCTTAGATGATATGAAAAGGAAAACTGCAATTGAAGTTTTCATAGAAAACTCCAAAACTCCCAGAGTTCTGTGGATCCTAGTTTGAGAATCAGTGCTGCAGTGTTAAGCCCAGTTTATAAGTATACAAGGAACGCACTCATTAGAAGTGATAGGGGAGACCAGGAAGTGCTTCCTGGTAGGGATGATTTTAACTGGGTCTTCAAGGAATTGGTGATGGTTCTATACAAAGAGAACTTAGGAAGAGAGAGAAGAGGGAACAGGTATTCCAGACTGAGCAAAGGCCTGCAAGGGGGTTATGATCTGTTAGGGGCTATATACATTAATTGGACAGAGTGAAAGGAGCAGTAAGAAAGTTAGGTTGGAACTGGGTCATAAAGGTCTCTAGATAAAGTGTTTGGCTCTAGATTTAAGGCTCAGAGAATTTTTGCAAAAGCCTGTTATACAGATATTGCAAACTTGGAGGAATTCCTGCTTTATTTTATCTGCTTTGAGAAAATGATTGCTCAACTTTGTTTTTTGGCTGTGTCATGCATGATGGACCTGTTTAAAATGAGTTCTGTGTAATGTTTGTAACTGAAGAGAGATGGTAAGGTGAGAACAGTATTTATCAAGGGCTGACTGTGCACTTACTCCTGGGCTGGGTACTTTTACTTGCAACATATCATGTAAATCTCACACTCAGCATGAAAGGTTGGTCCACTTATTACCATCTGACAATTAAAGAAACTGAGTTTGAGAGAGCACTCAGTGATGGATGCTATGGGCATTTTGAATGGAACAGTTCTTTGAACTGGACTCTTTTGTCCTTTGTAAGATGTTTGGTATCCATGATTCCACACACTAATTGCCAGTAGCATCCTCTGGTCATTGGGATAACTGAAAACTCCTCCACCCAGGTGGGTGGGAGGGAGAGTGGTACCACTCCGAGTGGAGAGTGATTTACCCTAAATCATGAGAGGAGGTGAGAGGTGACGTTTGAACTTAGGTCTCTCTAATGGACTCTAAAGTTCTGGTTCCTTTTTTGACACCATCCTGTCCACCACCCTTCTGAACTCTGCTCCTTCAAAACATATTTGAATATGTGAGGCAATTGGATTGTTCCTTACTTTGTTCTAGAATGGGTGACACTGTGGCCCATTTCAGCTATATTCCTTTTGGCTGTTACTTTGACCAAATACAGTGTCATTGATGAAAAGAAGGTGAAACAGGATTACTAGGCCCAAGGTCAGGGCCTGTGTCTTCATCTTTGTGTCCCCTTCATCTTTGTGAACCCATCTCTTGGGTTCAATAAGGTGTCTACCAGGTGGCTAATTTGGGAATTCTATTTTTTGCTGTGAACATTCTTTGGAAATGGACTCAATTGTATGTTCTGAATGTGTTAAAGTTGCAAGGATACCACAAATTGACATGCAGTAAATTTATGTAATCAGAACTTCTAGCTTTATTGATAGTTATAACATTTTTAAGTTTTTTTCCTCATCACAGTGGAAAATATGTAAAAAGGGTAATAGCAAGTTTTGTAAAGTAAGAGAAAATATTCCCTCAAGACAAAATATTTTCTATCCAAAGTTCTGATGAAATATACCAAAACCCAGATATAAGAAATATTAGTTACCAATTATTAAACAAAATGGTAGCAACAAACCGTAGGTGGTTGTAAAATTAAGGAAAATAATCCAGGCTATATGCTGAAAAGAGGGAATCTGTGTGAAGTAAAAGTTAAGAAGGTAATACTTTGAGTCTGTTCAATCCATAAGTTAAAGTGGCTGCTTTGTGTCCCACATGGTGCAAAGCAATGTGAATATAAAAATAAATGAATGACCAAATATGCCTTCATAGAATTCACAGATTAATGGAGGAGATAAAAGTGTACATCTCTGTTCTTAATATGAACTCAGTATAAATCAAACACGTCTTTGGAGTGTGTGACTTGTTTCATTCAGAGCATACTTAATGTTTCACGAATGTCATACATTGTATGAGAACTTTAATTGGGCTTTCAAAATACATTCTCACATTATTAACTTTTCTCCAAGCATGGTTTGGTGAGCTTCCTTTGCCGAGCCAGCATAGTGAGGGAAACATGATAGTAACTGCACCATCAAGGTGAATGGAAATGCTGCCCCTTGGTTCCTCTTGCTCTCCTCCTTGACCCTGCAGGCTTTGCAAGTCCTAGACAGAGGCTGAAAAGTGCATCCTTTCAGGAATCAACATTCCAAATAAGTGGCAGTGCCTACACAAAATGACTTGAAGTTGTTAGAGAACAAATCGAAGTTTTCAACTAGTAATAAGTCATTCTTAGTGTTTATTTGGCAGTTGTATATGGCCAAGTAATGGTACCACTCCATCCAGCGGGACTTCCCTGAATGTTTGACTCCCAGGAGTTTCTAATTGGAAGTATGCTAAAGCACTGAAACAACTGCTTAACCAAGTGTGTGTGTGTTTTCGTTTTTCCTAATCAACTAATGATGACAAAACCAAACTACCCTTTATTAAGGCACTACTCAGATCCAAGCCCTGAGCTTGGAACTTTAAAAATATCAAATCACTTAATCCTCAGAGCAAACGTATGAGAGAGGTATCTTTACTGCCTTTTACAGACATATAATTTAAGGTTTCAAGAGGTTCAGTAGGTAATCAAAAGTCTCACAATATTGGTAGTAGAGTCAAGAGTCAAATTTTCCTTCCTGAATTCAAAGCCTACACAGGATTATGTGACAGCTTCCTCCGCTTAACTTGGGAAGCCTCGTAAAAGAAGGCTGCCCTTAGAAAATGGTTTGGAATGGAAATAAAAGACAATGGCATGCAGCTGGACATCTGCCCAGATGGACTGGGCCAGGGCTATGGACAATCAAGAATTATACTCCTGACAGTTGGGAGAGGAAAATAAATGTATACATTTATGCAGATTATAGATTTATATTTAAATACAAAGAAAGGGTCAGTCTCCTTCAAAAGAGAGTTTCAAATGGAAACTATAGCAAGATACCGTATTCTACCTATTTGATAAGCAACACTCCAGTTTGATGTGGGAAAGCTGGAACTCTCATACACTACTAGTGGGAGGGTAAATTGATACACCACTTTGGAGAGAAATTTGACAGGACCTATCAATATTGCAGATTCACATACTCAGCATTTCTTCTCTGGGAATTTCACTGAACATGTACAGTTTGCAAACAGGCCAAAAGTTGCCTATAGAAGTTAGTCATTGCGGCATTGTTTTAACAGCAAAAGATGAAAAATAGAGTAGAATGCCATCAGTTGTGGACTAATTGATAAATCATAGTACATCCATATAGTGAAATATGATGCAGCTACCAAAAAGAATAGGAAAGCTTTTTATGTACTGTTAAGGAAATATCTCCAAGATACATTAAGGAAAAAAAAAAAAAAAAGGCCAGGCGCGGTGGCTCATGCCTGTAATCCCAGCACTTTGGGAGGTAGAGGCGGGTGGATCACCTGATTATCAGGCATTCGAGACCAGCCTGAACAACATGGTGAAATCCCGTCTCTACTAAAATACAAAAAAAATTAGCCAGGTGTGGTGGTGCTTGTCTGTAATCCCAGCTACTCCAGAGGTTGAGGCAGGAGAATCGCTTGAACCTGGGAGGCTGAGGTTGCAGTGAGTCAAGATTGCGCTCCAGTCTGAGCAACAAGAGTCAAACTCCATCTCAAAATAAATAAATAAATAAATAAAAACCTACAACGAATTGTGTATAGTATGCCCCATTTGTATATACAAATGAAGGGGATATGAAATCTGTTACTAGTGTTGCGTAACTTATTTTGGCGGTATGGGGAACTGAGTGAAGGGATGAGAGGCAGGAGAAAGACTATCTTATGCCTTTGTACACTTAAAAATTATGTGAATTACCTATTTCATAAAGTAAGAAAAAGACTGGATTAAAATCTGGTGAATATCTGTGGTTAAAAGAAGGGAAAAAAAAGAGAATTTATGATCCTGAGTTGGCAAAAATCCTCCAAAGAGAGAATGCGCTACATGAACTTATTCACGTGAGAAAAGTTTCAGTTAAGGATATAAATAAATAGAAGTAGTTCTTGTAATGCAGAGTAATTTGATATTTTGACACTTTGCACAAGTAGGAGTGAGGCTTTTCTATATTTTTACTCTCTAATGTGAAACTGGGTAGAGTTGACACAGCCACAGATTTATCAACATAACTCATTTTTACGTGGTCACCTGTCATCCACCTTGACCTCTCCAGTATGACCCAGGACAGGTTATTAACCTCAGAGTCTTTTGTGATAAATCAAGGGAGTTGGTTTTCATCCGTAAGGTCTCTCTCAGCTTTAGCATACCAGCCAAAACTCCATGGCTATTAGGTGTGTACAAAATTGATATGCCTTACAATTAGAAAGATTTATGTTTTTTTTGGGAAAGTCACATATGAAAATGCTTTAGTTAATCCTCCATGTGATCCTAACATTTTGGTCATTTGATTTGAAAGCTTCACCTGTGTTTAAAATGAATTAATTTAGTGTCGCTGTGTCAAGCACCAGTCTAGGTCCTGGGAATCCAGCAGTTAACAAGGTGCAGCATTGTCTTTGCCTTAAAGCACTGATGCAGTTTTGTGGGGAAGGCAGACATTGCACAAATTTTTCTTTTCACTTGAAGTAAGTACCAAGGTAACATGTAGGGGACTGTAGGAGCATTTAACAAATGTGAGCCCATCCTTGAGGCTCTCAGAGGAAACTTTTAATCTCATTTAAGCTATTTCTCCTGGAACATGTGTCTAAGTAACGTCTTTCTGTTCTTGATTTATAAACTTTGGACAATATATATTGACTTCTGGTTATGGTAGATGAGCACTTAGCCATTTTATACCCTTCCACATCTCATTACTTATCCAGCCAAAATAATCATTATAATTGGAAGATTAAATAAACCTGTCGATTTCTATGACTATGTAGCTGTTGTTTTCTGCTAAGCCAAGTGCTGTACTATGGTTACTTTCTTTGTGTGATATTTTGGTTTTCATGGAGTAAATTACCTTGTTTTTCATTTTCTTATTGCTGCTACTTCTAGAATGCACAAACACTCTTATAAAACCACCACTTTCAGTGTTTTTTTGACATCATTAAATCACATCTACCAGTTTACCCCATGCCTTCCAAGACCTTTCTCTTGGTCTTTGTGTCTTCCTGTAATTTGTATAACCTAGTAGTTCCCAAGCTTCCTGCATTGATCTCTACTACTCAGCCCTATGTGAGAGCACCTATTTTTGGACCTCATGTATTCCTCTTTCTTGGTTAACTCCCCCTTTTGTTGGCATATATCTAACAAGAAAGGGTGCATCTTAGATAATTTTTTTTTTTTTTAGTCTTTGCCTTTTTCTACTCTAGTAAATCATAGTTTCGGTATAAATTTATAGACTCAAAATTACTTGCACGCAGATTTCTGAAGACATTTTTCTATTAGCCTTCTCTTTAATTCTGGATTGTTGGGAAATCTGAGGCTAGTATAATTTCTGGACCTATTTTTGTGATTCATTTTTTCTTTGCAAATTTTGAAATCTCTTTTCAATGTAGACTCCACAAATGCACAGTAATGAACCTTGCACAGTGCCTTTTTAATTTATTTTGCTGGACAGTTGGCAGGCTCTTTCTCTTGAGAGGCTTATATCTTTCGATTTAGAATGGAGAGTTTGGCTCAAGCTCCCCGTGTGTGGTCTGTGCTTTCTATACTTTTATTCTTGGTATTCCAGAGTCTGGAGGCTTCTCTTTTTAAAAATTGCTAGGCTCCTGCCAAATGTTATAATTTGGAGATGTGAGTTCACTAAGAAATCAACTGACAAGAGGAAGATTAATAGGAGAAATGACATAGAAATTTATTAGCATGCAGGGCGAAAAAAATCACAGAGTGACTACCAAATATCCCAGTAAGGTACAGATGCTGATATACCCCACCTCTTAGGAGAGAGGAAAGTGGATGATTTTAGGGGACTAGTAAATGATTTTTATGGGAACTCAGTGAGCTTGAAGAACATAACAAAGGCCTGGGACAAAATCTGTTGGGCCCACGGAACAGACAGTGGTTTATGACAAAAGTCTGTTGAGATATTATGACAGACTTCAGTCTTTCTTCTTGTGACGTGAGTTCAGTTAATGAAAACTAGGGAAGGGACTAGAGGTAATTGTTTTCTTCTTTGATGGGTCCAAACTTTAAGCAGATAAGAGAACTTCAGAGAACAGAACTTCATTCTGTGCTTTGGGAGAGACAGAGGAGCAAAGACAAAAGACAAAGGTGGAGTTCAGAGAGACCTTGAGGCTGCTCAGTTCAGCATGTCAAAGTGCCATATTTTGGGATATGGGATTCTGAGTTTTTATCTATTCTTTTTTGTAAAAGAATTATTGATACATAATTATTATACTGTTTATGGAGTGAGTATATGTGATATTGTGTTACATTCATGCAATGTGTAATGATCAAATCAGGGTTTTTAGGATATCACTTCAGCTTAGCACTTCACTGTTAGTGCAGGAGGGAGATTAGCGTTAACAATAGTGTATTATAAAATAGCTAGAAGATAAGATTTGAAATGCTACCAACACAAAGAAATGATAAAAGTTTTATTTATTCTAAATTATATTTCTGCCTGTTTTTCTTTTCTTTGAAAATCTCATCTATCCTGAATGCTGTTATTCTTCATCTTTTTTTTTTTTTTAACCTGGTAGCTTATTTCCTCTTATTAATTGCTTTACCATCATTTCCATGGGACAGAGTTAAACGTGTTCACCTATACTGTTTTGCCAGAAATAGCTAGAAAATCTTTGCAATTATCATTGTTGCCAAACTTTTTAATTCTTTGAGTATAAATTGAACTCCATAACCTAACCTCTCAATGATGGCTATGAGGAAATAATTGCTTGCTCATGGATAGGAAGAATCAATATCGTGAAAATGGCCATACTGACCAAAGTAATTTATAGATTCAATGCTATCCCCATCAAGCTACCACTGACTTTCTTCACAGAATTAGAAAAAACTACTTTAAATTTCACATAGAACCAAAAAAAAAAAAAAGAGTGCATATAGCCAAGACAATCCTAAGCAAAAAGAACAAAGCTGGAGGCATCATGCTACCTGACTTCAAACTATATTACAAGGCTACAGTAACCAAAACAGCATGGTACTGGTACAAAAACAGATATATAGACCAATGGAACAGAACAGAGGCCTCATAAATAATGCCACACATCTATAACCGTCTCATCGTTCTCAAACCTGACAAAAAACAAGCAATGGAGAAAGGATTCCCTATTTAATAAATGGTTTTGGGAAAACTGGCTAGCCATATGCAGAAAACTGAAACTGGATGCCTTCCTTACACTGTATACAAAAATTAACTCAAGATGGATTAAAGACTTAAATGTAAGACCTAAAACCATAAAAACCCTAGAAGAAAAGCTAAGCAATACCATTCAGGACATGGGCATGGACAAAGACTTCATGACTAAAACACCAAAAGCAATGGTAACAAAAGCCAAAATAGACAAATAGGATCTAATTAAACTAAAGAGCTTCTGCACAGCAAAAGAAACTATCATCAGAGTGAACAGGCAGCCTACAGAATGAGAGAAAATTTTTACAATCTATCCATCTGACAAAGGGCTAATATCCAGAATCTACAAAGAACTTAAACAAATTTACAAGAAAAAAACAACCCCATCAAAAAGTGGGCAAAGGATATTAAGAGACACTTCTCAAAAGAAGATATTTATGCAGCCAATGAACATATGAAAAAAAGCTCATGTCACTGGTCATTAGAGAAATGCAAATCAAAACCACAATGAGATACCTTCTCACATGTTATAATGGCGATCATTAAAACGTCAGGAAACAAAAGATACTGGAGAGGATGTGGAGAAATAGGAATGCTTTTACAATCTTGGTGGGAGTGTAAATTAGCTTAACCATTGTGGAAGACAGTGTGGTGATTCCTCAAGGACCTAGAACCAGAGATACCATTTGACCCAGCAATCCCATTACTGGGTATATACCCAAAAGATTATAAATCATACTACTATAAAGACACATGCACATGTATGTTTATTGCAGCACTGTACACAATAGCAAAGACTTGGAACCAATCCAAATGCCCATCAATGATAGACTAGATAAAGAAAATGTGGCACATATACACCATGGAATACTATGCAGCCATAAAAAAGATGAGTTTTTGTCCTTTGCAGGGACATGAATGAAGCTGGAAACCATCATTCTCAGCAAACTATCACAAGAACAGAAAACCAAACACCACATGTTCTTACTCATAAGTGGGAGTTGAACAATGAGAACACTTGGATACAGGGAGGGGAACATCACACACCAGGGCCTATTGGTGGGTTGTCAGGAGGTGTCTAGGGGAGGGATAGCATTAGGAGAAATACCTAATGTAGATGACGGGTTGATGGGTGCAGCAAACCACCATGGCACGTGTATACCTATGTAACAAACCTGCAGGTTCCGGCCATGTATCCCAGAACTTAAAAGTATAATAATAAAATTGCTAAAAGATTACAAAACAGAGGTTTTCTGCTGTCATAGTCTGTGTTGTTACATAGCTGTGTGCTATAAAGGAATACCTGAGGCTGGGTAGTTCATAAAGAAAAGGGATTTATTTAGCTCACGATTCTGATGGCTGGAATGTTAAGACTGGGCATCTGCATCTGATGAGGGTGTCAAGCTGCTCCCAGTTGTGGTGGAAGATACAGGAATCACTTGGGAAGAAAGGAAACAAGGGGTCAGGAGGTGCCAGGTTCTTTTTAACAGCCAGTTTTCGTGGAACTAACAGAGTGAAAAATCACTCACCACCACTCCAGGGAGGGCATTAATCTATTCCTGAGGAATTCACCTCCATGACCCAAACACCTCCCGCTGGGCCCCACTGCCAACACTGGGGGTTGAATTTCAACGTGAGCTTTGGAGGGGACAAACATCCAAACCATAGCACTTGCATACTTCTAAAATCAGATATGCTTTTAAGTGCTGCTTTCAAGTAAGGTGTTGGCACAAAAATATAACCCATTGTAATAGGCAGAATTCCAAGATGGACCCTAGCATAGTTACAGAAAACAGTTAAGGAAAAATATTTTATATGTTATTTATGACAAACAGTACAAATGGCAGTGTCAGAAGTGAAGTGAAAATGGTATTTGGGTGGTCTCACCAATATTTGTTTTATGTAATTTTTAGAAGATATGCTAGAAATTTTTATCTTTCATATTAAAATTTATACAAAGGTGGTTGCTACCTCAGTGGCAGATCATAAATTTCTTGTAACTACCATGCTTCTTATGACAAAGAATGAAGTATTTTGAATTTGATGTTTTAATAACTGGGGACAGATTAGGTGAGATGTAAAGTCTCTTGCCTTTTATTGTCTTGTCAAAGCACAAAGGCTCTTTCACAGGCTGGAAGGATGGCATTGTGCTTTTTATCAGTAAGAGCTGAAAATGTGAACCGTAATAATGGTGTTGCATTGTTCTAAGTAGGCAAATAAATTTTTGGCCATGTTGCATATATTATGATACAAAGGAATTAACATTAGGTAATATTTGCAGTATTTGTATTTTGTTATTTAATTGCTTGCATTTTTTGCACTGACTTGTTTTTGCTTTCTTTTTCATCAGCTATGCTACTTTTTTTTTTCTCTTTTTGATAGTAATATTTGCTTTTACAAAACAGGTATAAAATTATAAGAGGACCAAAAAGCAAAAGCACACTCATAACCCTACCCACTCAGAAACATATATCGTTCTTTCAAATGATTCCCTATGGGTTTGTCTAAATACGTCTTCATGTCTAAATATTTTTATAAAAGTAAAAGTTCTTCTTCAAGAGTTTGGAACTTGAATTTTTTTCACTTAACAATAGTGCTGTAACATTTCTGACAATAATACATTTATTTATATGTTGTAAAAATAATTTAAAATTGAATTATTAGAACAACTTAGTTGTGTCATCACTTTTCAGAATCTTGTTTGCATATCTAAATGTGTCTCTACTTACATAGGGTTGTATTCTAATGGGGAGGGAAGAAAATATCTAGATTAATATATAATATGCTTTGAAGTAAAAATAAAATGGGGAGGGATAGGGGCATAATGACAGTGGTGAGTCCAGGTAGGGTGGTCATGAAAGGTGTCTGTATTGGGTAGCATTTAAGCAAAGACCCCGGTGATATCCGGGAGTGGGGCATGAACAAGTCTGAGGAAAGAATTTTCTGGGCAGAAGGAACATTCAGTTAGAAGGTCCTGGGGCACAATCATGTGGCACAGATGCCAGTGTGGACAGAGACACAGAATTAGAGGAGGAGTGGGTGTTAGTGACATGGGGAAGAGAGCCAGGGGCCAATGAGGTAGGACTTGTTAGTTCATAGTAAGGAGTTGAAATGATGAGTTTACTTTTGGAAAGTATCACTGGGCATGTGTTTATATGTGTTTGTAAATGTGTTTTTATATTCACATATATATTATCTGTTTATCTGTGTCTGGAAGAATTTACAGAGGAGGAAGGATTTCAGTTGGAGGGGAGGTCAGCCCAGGTCAGATTCTGGGGAGCTTTGCGAGGGCACAATCTCGGGTCTCCAGTTCCCTGTCCTCAGAACAGTTTGTTGAAAGATATGTGAATGAATGCTCCATTTTAGAAAGCAGCTAAAATACTGTTGTGAGTTCACATCACAGCAAGAGATTGAGGGTATTGAATCTTGCGGGGGTGAGTCAAACATTCAGAATCTGAAGGTTATGAGGTAGATGGAGAACTTGGGGAGAATGGAGCAATCACTCACAACACATGTATGGTAGACAGCTCAGGCACATCTCAGACGTACTGAGATTCTCACTCTGCAGCCTGTGATTTAACTGTAATTATGGGTCTTATTTTGGGTGCGTGAGTTGGGGGACAGGAAATAAGGCAGCCTCAAGGTAGATACATAAATTATAGGAGAGGACTGACATTATAGAGAAAAGGAGTGTCAGAAGTCTCAGATTGTGAAGCAACAGAGCCTCATAATCATGCCTACCTTTCCTCTCTCCTCCTGATTTTTCTCTAGAATTTTGAAATCATGCAACTGCCAGATGTTTGGGCTAAAATATATGCTGTTTGAGTGCCTTAAAATTGCAGCTTTTAGTTACCTTTTAATTTGAAGCCCAGAAATAGTGCCATAACCACCTGTTTTATATTCTGTTAATAGCCATTAAAAAAATACAAGTACCACTCTACTGCTGGCAGACACCATTTGTGAATGGACAGTTTTCCAGATGGTGATTTGCAAATCATTGGTGTGGAACTCTATCTTTCTTCCCATATCATTGGACCTGCTGGATGGTGCTCCAGGCCGGTGCACAAAAGTCAATTTAATCCATAATGCATCTGCAGTATAGCTTTGAACAAAGAAAATTATAGAACTTGTCACGTGAGGCTATATTTCTAAGAAAAATATCCCAAGGGTAATGTAGATCCCATGGCTTGAGCAGACCCTTTGGGAGGGTGTGAGGATGAAGTCCTTGCTGTATTTAAGGACCCAAAAGAGGGCCAAGAGGTGGAATCTGAGGGAATAGAGGGCAGGCCCAGAGCGAGCCTCAGTCATTTTGAAATAAGGAACGGTAGACATTTCTGCCTCTTTGTTATGGTGCCCTCATGCTAGTTTTGATCTAAGTTGGTTTCTTGGCCGTAGTCTTTCTCATCTTTTACCAGAAAAGCCTCAAGTTTAGTCTGCCTGTTTTTTTCCCACCCATTCTTCTGTTGTAGAACATAGCAATGTGGGATTTTAGATCTGACAGAGATCTCATATCAGCTGGTCTGAACCTTTTTAATTTACATGGTTGTAAAATCAGATCCAAAAACGTTCATTTTGACAAGTGCATTTTGTCCTCAAGGTGCTGTCTCTGAAACAGACAAAAGTTCATTCTGAGTTGTTGCAAAGCATTTTACTACTTATGACAGAGGGAGAGGGAGTGGATGGGTAAAGATCTCGTCTTGTTCTGCATTATTTTTCATTTAGTCCGAGGGGAAGTCTCACCTGGAAGACTGGGGTATTATTTGATCACATTTTAAGGGAAGGATAGGTTCTGGCTACTTTTAGGACTTCATCACAGGAGTTGGGTCAGGTGGGCTGTGTGGTGAGGAGGGACATACCAGGAAGGAAAGGCCTAATGAAGCTGAGGTAGAAGGAGAGGTGCTGCTGAGTGGACCAGGCTTTTGGAACCAGCAGTTTTACGGTAGTGGGGGAAGATAAAATGATGGGGAGATTTGCCCTGATTCTTTTTCCCTGTTCTCAACAGTATTGCTGATTCTTCTACTGTATACCACACCTCATGTAGTAGAAGTGAAAATCTCAAGTGGGAGGATACTTTCAGGCAGCATCAGTTTTGAGTGGAGTTGGAAACAAAGGAGAGAAGGTAAATCGGCCCTGGAAGTGGAGAAATGTCCCTGTGGACAGAGGGTTGGGGTGTGCTGTTTAGATGTAAGAGCATTCCCAAATTAGGGACTACCTTATGTTAAGTGACCTCATATTTGGGGGTGCTCTGAATTGCTGCCAGTGATGGCATTAGCACCAACGATCTCTTCCTCTCTCAAAAGGGCAAGAATTCGTAGACTCTGGCATCCATAGAGAAGTAGACAAGCCTCCAGAAGACGCTTATGGAAGCTGTATTCAGGTCTTTACCGTTTCCAGATTTTCCTGATGCAGTCACGGTTATGTGTGAGAGAAAGGCATAGGAGGAGGAGGTGCCCAACAGGTGCTTACAGGAGGGGAGGAAAGCTTTACTCTCCCTTACACCCTCCACTGAGTGTACCCTTTGTTTCTGTGCGTCTGTCCTGTGGCCATCCAAGAAGGTGTTTTCTTACCTCATGAGAAATTGACTCTGAGAGAGGCCCGGAAGCTTCCCTTGTGCTCCAGTCTGTGGTATGGACTGAACGAGGGGAATTTTTTCCTTCCAGGTCCCACCCTATACTTTCAGTGCTATATGTGCTCATTAGGGCAACACTGCTTTTCTGGATGGAGGAGCTTTGCTGAACAGCAGTGTTGGAAAATGGGTAGTGTTTTCTAAATAATTGTTACCTAATCTTTAGCCACACTTAACATATTTAAATAATAAGTGGAGATCCTCCTGGTCAGATTTTTCTCTTCCCTCTACATCTATCAGTTGTTGATGTCAGCTAAAGATAGAGAGGCTCTCAGACCATTGTTTATCAAGAATGGGGTCAGAGGGCCACCTGCCTTAGAACAACCTGGGGTAAAGGGTGATGTGTAGCTCAAAATGGAGATTCCTGGACCCCGTTCCAACTGGATTCCTTGACAATCAGGCCCAGAAATCTGTTTGAGAAACATAGATACCCCAGGTGATTCCGATGAATATAGACATGAGTTCTGAAAGAATGAGGGCAAGGACCTGTCTGGTTTGTACATTGTGCAACCCCCAGCACCAAGAACGGTGCCTGACACATACATGTGTGCACTAGTAGTTTGTTGAGTGGGTGAGTTCTTCCGCCCAGTTTTCCGCTGCTTTTCTGCTATTGGTTAGGGAATCTTGTTATAATTTAATTTTAAGAAAATAATATATCTTCAGTGACAGGTTAGGAGTTCTCCTTTATGTAAATTATTTGAAATTTAGAAGGTTAAAGTGATCCTTTTTTTGCATTGCCGATGAAAAATATTTTATGTCTGGCACAGAGTCACATAAAGGCTAAATAACTATATGTTGAATTCATTTTCAGGCATGGTCCAAATAAAGTTACTTGAAAGATGAGGGGCTTTTATGTTACATTGACCTTCATATTTGAGCTATTTTGAAAGATTAATTCTTAAAGTTCTGTTAGCTAAGATGAGGCTATTTAGAAATGTTAGGTGGTTTTATTTGTGCCTACGTGTGATTTTGAATTCTGCTTTTCACCCTCTGCCATGAATAAAATGTCTGCTTTCTAAAAATATTGCTAATTGAAATACCCTGGGTCCCAAAGGGGGTTAAATTGTGAGCAAACAATAGGAATGGATTGTGGTCTCTCATGAAGTTTGAGGCGAACATGTTTCTCTCTCCTTGGTATTTATTTTTTAAGAGACTGAAAATATCACCCCAAGCCTTTTGAGCCCTTTTAGTTTTATTTTATATTATATTTGTACTAAGCAGACATCTGAGTGTTCACTGTTTTTGAGTATATTTAGCTGCTGTGTTCTCATTTTTTGTGTGTTTTGTTTTATTTTTAAATCAACTGAAAATGACCTTGCTTTTGTTGAGTGATTTTTTCCCACCAGCCCCACTCCCTACTTAATGGTTTTAGAGAAGTATGTTGTAGGATAGGAATGGCTGGCATATTCTTTCAAGAGACTTATATGCTACCTCCTTGAGAAAAAAAAACTGATGTTATAATTATATTGTCCCCAGTGTAACAGTGTTTTCTGATGAAGGTAAGCAGGCACAAATGGAAATATGGTTATAGATTTTTTTTTTTTTTGAGACAGGGTCTCACTCTATCACCCAGGTGGAGTACAGTGTCATCCTGAATAGCTGGGACTACAAACGCGCACCACCATGCCCAGCGTTTTGTTTTGTTTTGTTTTGTTTTGTTTTGTTTTGTCAAGACAAGGTTGCCATGTTGCCCAGGCTGGTCTCGAACTCCTAATCTTAAGCCATCTGCCTGCCTCAGCCTCCCAAAGTATTGGGATTACAGGCCACACTACACCTGGCCTGGTTATAGGTTATTTTTTAAAAGTCATCTAACAAATACTATTTGAGTGCCTTCGTGGTCCCGGGTGGGATGCCAGGCTCTGGGATACAGACATGAACGATACATCTTCTGAATTAATAAGTTTATATTCTCATTGGGAAGATGGACAACTAGCTGTTAATGATAAAGAGTGGCAAATATGTGGGAGGTATTGCTGCATGCAGTGAGAGCACAAAAAATACAAGTAAAACCAGAACTAGGCTGTAAAGGATTTAGAGAACTAGGCTGGGAAGGATGTTGCAAGCAGCAGATTAAAGTGATTTGTAGGTGTGTAAACTTTGGTATATTCTAGTAATGTCAAGTGGTTATGGGTAACAGTTATATCAGGAGCTAGGGCATGAATAATGTTATCTATGCTAAGAATGTTTCATGTAGCAAAGTGTTGAAATTTTAATAAAAGCAATGATTTTTATCAGTCAACCAAAATTTTAAAATATGTCGTTTGCTTTAAAACTCAACACATTTTAAAATTTTGGTTTAGTAATAAGAATCATGCAACTTAAAGGATATAAGGGAGAATTTTAAGAAATATCAAGTAATTTTTCTTTTGGTGATTTTAACTTAAATTCTTTCATTGTTTGCTCAGTACTTACATGCTGATTTCCTGCTGTGTTTTTCTGGAATGTGTGTGTGTGTCTGTAGTCTGTACTTGGAAGTGATTACTGGTACTTGAAAAGACTGAGTTCTGCCATAATCTCATGAACTTAGCTGCATTTTCTGGAGAGCTTTTATATTAGAAAGGAAACCTTTACCGTTTTCATTTACAGTCTTAGGCAGGAGGTTTATAGAAAATCCTGTAAACACACCAAATGAAGCAGAATTTCAGGAATCCTGAAGCATGAACTAGGAGACTAAAATTAGATGTTGTATGTTTAGATAGTTTTTAGGTAGATCATTCAAAATAGATTGTAGTTAGATCACTTGTCGAGGTCAGCATTATTCTTAATTATACCCCAAATCTTTATAACATGATCTTTTTATATGTATTTGCCAGTTTGTTTTTGTTAATTTGAGCTGAAATAGACCAAAATCAATTCACGTTTACTTCAAAAAAAAAAAAAAAAAAAAAACCAAAAACTGAATCGTAAACAGCCTTTTGGCAAAAGATAAAGACTAGTAAAATAGAAAAAAGAGATAAGAACTTATTCACTTTTAAAGAAGCAATTATGAGACATTCTTATTTTATACATATGTACAGGTTGCAATTCTGTATTGTACAATATTTTCTATTGTTTTGTTCTTGATTTTATTCCTGAATTGCCCCACAGAATTTTTTATGTGTTTAACACACAGCTTATGTGTTTATATATATGTGTGTGTGTGTATATATATGTGTGTGTGTGTGTATATATATATATATATACACACTTTTTCTATTGACATTTAGAAGGTTTAAGGATCTGTCTAGCTGTATCTGTTTGGTCCATGTGTTTGTGCATGGAGTCTTGGACTTAATGACATTTTATCCATTGTATTTTCCAGGTGTTCATGATTTATTTTTTGTTTCCATATTTTGACCATGACCATTTGTTTCTTGGATACTGTGCATAATAACATAGACTTTTATGGATAGAAAATCTAAATGGCATAAATCGTGTCCTGTCTTTCCATCTGATCTGCTTTGGGACGGCCTTTATATACTTCCTCCTTTCCAGGCCTTCCACCACCAGTGACCACTATTCGACATCTGGCCCACTCTCAGTCATCCTCCTGCTTATGCTTGTCCCCTCCTTGAAGGCTTCCCACTGCATGTAGGACAAAGGTCAGATTTTGTAACAGGTCAGGCCTGGTCTTCATAGTCTGGGATCCACTAATTTTTGGTCTCAGTCTCATCCCTTGGAGGATTACCTCTGTCCTTCGCAAGCTCTGTGCTCCAGACTTATATTAAAAGCAAACAAATAAAACTTGGTTTTCAGAAAATGCCTGATTCTCTATTACCACCTGCTTTTGCACCTCCTCTGAGGGTACTTTACTGAGCAAGTAGAATTGGTTGTTCCTTGTTTCTTTTATGCTTCATAGAATTTTGTTCATTTAGCAATTATAACTCTTATGAAACTGTATTAAGGTTTATGTATTAGTCTCTCCAACTAGACAGAGTTTTGCAAAGAACCTGATGTACTCATTTTTATATCCTTAAGGCTAAGCACAATCCTTGGCATATGGTAGACAGTCAATAATCTTTAGAGTGAAGCTACTTAATTTGTCTAGTATTATGAAAGTATGAAAACAGGATAATGTTTAAAAAGAGATATAAATATTTAGATCTGGAAGCTGGGCGCAGTGACTCATGCCTGTAATCCGAGCACTTTGGGCCAAGATTGGAGTTCAAGGCCAGGAGTTCAAGACCAGCCTGGGCAACATAGTTGAGACCCCCATCTCTACAAAAAATGAAATAACTGGGCATGGTAGCATGCACCTGTAGTCTTAGCTACTTAGGAGGATGAGCCAGGAGGATTGCTTGAGCCCAGGAGGTCGCAGTGAGCTATGATTGCACCACTGCACTCCAGCCTGGGCAACAGAACAAGACTATCTCTAAAAAAGAAAAAAAAAATCTTAAATGTGTCTTGGGAAACTAGTTTATAATGACATCCCAAAAGGCATCTGAGGAGGTATTCCAGACTAAAGACAGTTAGAAGTAACTATCTGGGAAATCAGATTTTAAGGTGCCATCTGGAACACGTTTGGGGCTAGATAAGCCTACATCTATTTTTGAGTATTCCCAGAATTCACTAGATAGACCTAAATGTTTATAGTGATTTGCTGAATAGAAATGCATTCTGTTCCAAATAACACCCAGCATAGGCATTAAAAAAAGATCTGGCTGTGGGGAACCTTCACGTAAATAATATCTTAGAGTGCTAGCACTTGCCAGTGTTATGAAAGTAATACACAGGTGCTCTTTTGTTCAGATATATCGTTACTGTGATGTTGACTATTTGTATAAGAAAATATGAGGCACAATGAGTTCTCACAAATATCTGAAGCCTAGATGAACATTTTTGAATGCATTTTTTGAGTTTAGAGATTCAAATCAATATATCCTTGGTATAACATGGTGTATCAGTCTTTGGGCATGGAAGATAAAGGACCTTTCAGTTTAGGTTTAAATACAGAAAACTTTTAGTTTAGTAGTTTTAATTTCAAAAGAAACTGTGGTTTTTATTTTTCAGTGTTGAAAATGAGCCCATGAGCACAAGTCAGAAAAAGGAAAATGTACTTTCATCAGAAGCAGTAAAGGTATAGTTTTAAATTAATATTACTTTATATCAAGTAAATATCTTAAATTACTGTTAATTCTTTTAGATTCTATCATCTTATTTTACATTTCAAAAAGAACACGGTGTAATTACTTTTTGTGGAAATCCAGCCCGGCTTTGTCGGACACTTGCATCGGGAGGTGGGATGGGGGTCTGGATGGGTGGGGAAAGGCTCTGAGAAGGGAGTATACAGACTGGTGTTCTTGGCTTTGCCACTAACCCAACTGTGTGATCTTCAGCTGAGGCATTTAACTTCTCTATGTCTTTGTTTGCTAATCTGTAAGTCAGATTACATGACCTCCATGGTCTTTTTCCTAGGAAGTTCTGGGATTTATGAGTTTTCTGAGATGTTGCAAAGTAATAGTGCTTTTGGAGGGTAGAAGTTAATAATCTGTTTCTACATATCATTGTTCTGTGTTAGGTGTGTTTCGGTTAGCTTGCATATCATTCTTGGCTTCTCTAAGAGGACAAGCACAAAAAGTAGATACCTACACACCTACATAGGGAATTCTCCATGAGTAGTTGAAAATCCTTGAAAACCACTAAACCTTGTGATCTCTCTTTTTATTCATAAGTGATTTTCTAGAAATTTGATGTTTCCAATTTCTAGGTATGTGATCGTGTTTTGGTAGCTATCCCACAATCATGGCTTTTGGTCCCAGTTGCTTTCTTTTCGCATGATTTGTGACAGTCAAGGAGAAAATTGGAATCTTCTGGGAATTTCAGAATAAATTAGCTTGGTCAGTAGAAAGACTAAAATGTCATCTCAATTCTTCATGACTGATATAGGCACTTTGTAATATTTTTAAAAACTATATAATGCCCAGCGCATTACACATTATAAAGACAAAGTTGTTTTCTTTATGTCTACCTTCTCCATTAGAATAAAAAAAATTTATTGAAAGGAAAAAATGAAGATCACCTTGCTTTCCTTTCTTTACTCCTTTGTGAGTCTGGCTACCAAATCCTTCTCCTGGCGGTTTTATCATGTATCTCACTTCTCTTCTGCAATCAGTTGCTAGCCAGCCTGCTGGTTTACCATTGTATGGGCTCTATAGCTGCTGCTGCTTTTTCAGTTTGTACATGCTTCGAGTTTCCCTACTCAAGACTTTTACTTCTAATGCAATAAACGAAACTTGCCCTTGTGTTGTTTCATAGGAAGGCTGTTACATCTGAGATCTCAAACTTCCAAGTTTCTTTGGTTATCAGCTTTTGTCATTCCGTCTCTTAATCCCTTGTTTCCTCTGTACTCACTCTTGACCTTTACCAAACCTTCCTGCTTTCCTTGCTCCCTTTTCTTCTCTTAGTCTCTGCTTCTTTCCCCATTTAGCCTATACCTGATGGTTTATTTTAGCTATACTTTCACCTAAATAAATCTTTAGTGTTCAAACTTGAATAAATTCAGGCTCTTATTTCCAGTAGTGCTGTTTTCCACCTACAGAGGCTCTGAAAGTTACGTCTTTGTGGATTCAGTAAATATATTTGGCAAATAGAATAGCTGGGCCTCTATGCTAACAATCTTTTCTGTCCATTCTTAACATCTTGTTTTGAGTGCCGAGGATAATTTTATTTTGGCATCTAAGCCCCTAAGTAAATACCATGCAGTCATGAGACTGTTTCTCTTGTGATTTGAAGCCCATAAGCTTACTTATATATGGAAACTGCAGTTATCCCATAATAGAAAGGATATCGTGGCACTTTTTCTGGGGTATCCTGTGCATTTTGGCTCATGTAACTTTTAAAAAAACCTTCTGGAAGCTACTGGTAGGATTTCTTCAACCTAGCCACACAGACCCAGTTGTTCAGGGGCTGCTGCTACCAGGCATCATAACAAATATGTATTTTGGTAACATAACTTAAATTTTATAATGCTTTCTGTGATAAGAGAAAAAATGTGCAGTATTTCCCACTTGATCAGAACCATAACAGATTTATGTAAACATA
The DNA here is from genome assembly GCF_043159975.1 of Macaca nemestrina. Classification (NCBI taxonomy): domain Eukaryota; kingdom Metazoa; phylum Chordata; class Mammalia; order Primates; family Cercopithecidae; genus Macaca; species Macaca nemestrina. The sequence goes on along the minus strand of NC_092126.1, from coordinate 185,667,405 downwards.
ACCTTATATAGTCTTCTTTTTGTGTTTGACCTTGAGATACCCAGTGATGATGTTGAAGATTGTTGGTTGCAAGACAAGTTTGAGCTACAAAAATTAATTGTATTTTTAAACAATTTTAGATTATGTTTTATATTAACTTGGGACATCATTAAATTTTTGATTGTTAAAATACCACTTACATGCTACACAAATTTTGCTATTTTGCTGACATCAGTGGCTACTTCTAACATTTACCTCTATTCTACTGGAATACGTATTTTATGTTAATAAGGTTTTTAATCTAGCTGGAGATGCTTCCAGAAATTTAGTCCACATTCTATCATTGTCTTGTAGCCTTAAACTCTTTCTTCATTCACATCTACTTTGTGTTATGCCCTGCTCTCTTCTACCTATATCAGATGAATATTTATCCCTTTCTCCCTTGTAAGGCTAAATTCCCTTAAGCCCCCACCTTGACTATACCATGTGCAGTGGTATTGGTGTCCTTACTTTACTGCCTCTCCTTGGGCCTTGCCTTGACTACTGCTATCCATCCATCTTCACTGGCTTCTGATTTGCATCAGGTCTCTGTTTCTCTTTAAATATATAAAATTAAAAACAATGTTTTTGTTTTATTTTTGTGAGTCTGGTTTCCTTTCCTTTCGGTCTGTTATTTTACTTTACTCCTGCCTTTTACCTCAAAATTCCTTATGAAAGTCTGTCTTAAGCATTGTTCAGTTCTTAATGCTTTCTGCTCTGATTCCTGTTTCTCTTTTAGTTCCTTCTGACATGGGAAGCCTGGTACTGTGTCTGGCACATGTGTCATGGATGCTCAGTACGTAGTCGCTGATTGAATGAAAGCTATTCCATGAAACCAGTTACATTCATGTTCACCAGTGACCTTTCGCTGACCACATTCAGTAACCTTTCCCTGGTTCTCATTCTATTTAACCAATTGAAACACTTTTTTTCCAAGTCTTTCTCTCCTTTTTAGAAATGTTCTTTGGTTTATTTTTGCTTCTGTGATATTGTCCTTTCTTGGTCCCATCCCTACCTCTGGCTACTTCCTTCAGTTTCAGTCACTGATTTCTTTTGGCTAAATACTTTTTCATGAAGATGTTTCTCAAAATCTTCAGTTCTCCTCAGTGTCAGACCTCTGAAGTAATATCTTCCAGTCTTTTGGTGTCATCTTTTGGCTCCTGTGTCTTTATCTGACATCCATCTAGAGTTCCAGACTTTATCAATGATCCAGACATTTCCCTGTGGATGTCCCTTTGATCTCAAATTCAGTTTCTCCAAAAGCCTTAATATCTTCAGTTTTTTTTTTAGTTTTTCTGTTTTTATTTTTTCTTGGGAGCATTAGTGGTGGAAAGTAGGGAGGATTATCTTACTGTTTGGGTGAAGGAAGAGCCCTTGGGCTCAACTTTTCTGTGTGAAGATTTTCAAGCAAACTCTTAGTTTTAATCCCATGTCTGACACTGCCTTAAGTGGTACCTAGTGTCTTGAAATCCGAAGTCATTTCAGATTGCCTATGTGATGGATTGTTTTGTTCCCCTTAGGTTCAGAGTCCCTTCTTGCAGTCACTTAGGTAGAAGCTTTCTCTGCTCATTTACTATGCATCTGTCTGCTTTTGCCTTCCTAACCTTTTCTGAAATCTCTTGCCTGCTATGTCTGGCCGTTTTTGCATTGCTATAAAGAAATACCTGAGGCTGGGTAATTTATAAAGAAAAGAGGTTTCATTGGCTCACAGTTCTGCAGGCTTTACAGAAAGCATGGCACCAACATCTGCTCAGCTTCTGGTGGAAATCATAGCAGAAGGCAAAGAAGGAGCAGACATGTCCCATAGCAAGAGCAGGAGTGAGAGAGAGGGGAAAGCTGCCACACACTTCTAAACAACCAGATCTCACCAGAACTCACTCGCTGTTGCAAGGACAGCACAAAGCCATCCGTGAGGGTTCTGCGCCCATGACCCAGACACCTCCCGCCAGGCCCCTCCTCCAACACTGGGGATTATATGTCAGTGTGAGGGGCAAACATCCAAGCTGTATCACCAGTTATATCTGTTCTCGTCTTGTCTTTGTACTTATAACTAAAAACAACAACAAAATAACACACCCTTGCCGGCCGGGCGCGGTGGCTCACGCCTGTAATCCCAGCACTTTGGGAGGCCGAGGCGGGCGGATCACAAGGTCAGGAGATCGAGACCATCCTGGCTAACACGATGAAACCCTGTCTCTACTAAAAATACAAAAAATTAGATGGGCGTGGTAGCGGGCGCCTGTAGTCCCAGATACTTGGGAGGCTGAGGCAGGAGAATGGCATGAACCCGGGAGGTGGAGCTTGCAGTGAGCCGAGATCGCGTCATTGCCCTCCAGCCTGGGCGACAGAGCCAGACTATATCTCAAAAAAAAAAAAAAAAAAAAAAGTCTGTCATGTATATTCTATGCAGAATGACAAATCCAAGGAGCTGAATATTTCCATTTCTTAAATTTCATTTGAGTAAATCCTACTTGTATAAGTGTATTTTGCAAAAAAAAAAAAAAAAAACAAACAAACAAAAAACAAAAAAAAACCACCCTTCATTTTAGAGTATTTAGTTCAAAAGAAAAAAATCAATGTGTATATTCTATGCACAGTGTTAAACGGAATTTATATCCCTTTGTATATAGTTGAAAAAAGCAAATCTCAAATTAAGTCACTTGACACAACTCCCACTGGTAATGAACAGAGGCAAGAGAATTTAGAGAGAATGATTCTTCCCATTCGTGTACTGAATTTATAAGCTATATTCATAAACTTCATTTATCAAAGAAATCCTATTAAAACATAAAAAGAACTATGGCAGTAAGTCTTCTTCCAGAAATGAACCATGAGCTAAATAAGATTATTATATCTGGACCACAGGTTGTAGATTCTCCAACCCAGTCCTCAATACATTGATGATTATTATGCATATTCTCCATAGCTTGGCATCTGCCTTATATAAAATCTACCACTGGTCCCAATTTAGGAGTGGTGCTCATGACTAATCAGACAACTTTGGTGAAGGATTTACCATCTTTTAAGAGGAAGTATTTGGTGTATGCCTGTGATATTCCTGTAAATAAAATGAAATTAATAAGTATCAACTTAATGCACATCAGTATCAGATGTTTATGACACATAACACTTATTTCTAATAAGTAAATCACTTACTACAAAGAACCATATTTTTTGTTGCCACTGTTTAATAATTGACATGTGGAAATGGAAGAATTGTAGCTCAAGAATGTTTCACTGAGGAAGAATGATCACTAATTGTTCTTTACATTAATGCCTGTATTTAGAATACAGATTCATGTAGTAAGATTAATATTTTAAATATATGCATCTGTTCATATTTTGATTTTATGTAGCTCCTCTTTCCTTATTAGATTTTCAACTCTTTCTCAGTGAGAGTAAAATGGTAGTCAAATTTAAATGTGTTAACTGTTGTCTTGGTTAGAGGGAAATTAATTATTGAATGGATTTTTAAAATATTTATGGCTTTAGTGTATGCTTGCTATCTTTGTTTGTTGTTGTTGTTGTTGTTTTGAGACGGAGTCTTGCTCTGTCGCCCAGGCTGGAGTGAGTGCAGTGGTGCGATCTCGTCTCACTGAAATCTTTACCTCCCGAGTTCAAACGATTCTCTTGCCTCACCCTCCCGAATAGCTGGGACTACAGGCATGTGCCACCATGCTCGGCTAATTTTTTGTATTTTTAGTAGAAACGGGGTTTCACCGTGTTAGCCAGGATGGTCTGGATCTCCTGACCTTGTGATCTACCCGCCTCAGCCTCCCAAAGTGCTGGGATTGCAAGCATGAGCCACTGCACCCAGCCTGTTTGTTTTCTAACAGACAGGTCTTGCTATATCCAGCTGGCCTCAAACTCCTGGGCTCAAGCAATTCGCTCACCTCAGTCTCCTGAGTAGCTGGGACTACAGACAGGCATACACCATTGCTCCCAGTGCTTGCTGTCTTTTTTTCTCAGGAATGAAAATAGTTGTAGCAATATCATGTCAGTTTAACGTACAGATTTTTATACGTCTCTTTTTCAAACATAAAAGTGCCCCCACCCCAACAATAATTGTACTTGCAACCCCGCATATAAATAGATTACAGCAAAGTTTTCCCTGTTGATGTTGGGAATGATTTGCCCGGAGCTTCCCAGTCAGCCACTGTTCTCTGCCCCTGCCATTCCTGGCACCTCCTTGGAACAGTTTTGAAATTACATGTGTAATGATGGAAAGAACACAGTCTTTGTAACCAGATATGCCTGGACTTCAATCCTAGATCTTCCAGGTGGTAGCTTGGTACCTTTGGGAATGTATTTAACCTCTCTGAATTCTGGTTTATTGACCTGTAGTGGGGTGGGTCCTTATTTCACAGAGGTGTTTTAGAATTAACTGAGATAACATGTTAAGTATTGTACAATGCCTGACACAGAGAAGGTACTTGGTAAAATGATTGCCTTCTTGCCATATAGTCTGACTAAAACTTAGAGATACTGTGAATCGTTGCTTGAAAATGGTGGTGATTTATTCTGGGTGAATAGTATAGAAGGCAGATATTTGAAATATTGATTCTGCATGATGTTTGAGAAGAAGGTATGTACAAGAAGGCATATTGGCCGGGCGCGGTGGCTCAAGCCTGTAATCCCAGCACTTTGGGAGGCCGAGACGGGCGGATCACGAGGTCGGGAGATCGAGACCATCCTGGCTAACACGGTGAAACCCCGTCTCTACTAAAAAAATACAAAAAACTAGCCGGGCGACGTGGCGGGCGCCTGTAGTCCCAGCTACTCGGGAGGCTGAGGCAGGAGAATGGCGTAAACCCGGGAGGCGGAGCTTGCAGTGAGCTGATATCCGGCCACTGCACTCTAGCCTGGGCAGCAGAGTGAGACTCCGTCTCAAAAAAAAAAAAAAAAAAAAAAAAAAAAAAGAAGGCATACCATATTTAACTTTAGCTGGAAGTCAAAATCTTGCCTCTTGATTGCTTCTGAAAAAAAAAATGTGTGCTATTGGAGTGCCCGAAATGGAAAATGCGCTGTGTGTTACTGCGCTATCCAGATGACCAAATGGACTGCCAGGGCTTAAGCCTATCATTGTGGCTGATGGTAGTCTGGGGACTTGACATCTTGTAGTTATTGAATTGATTGTGTTGTAAGGTATCTGGTTTGATTTGCAGTCACTTCAACTATGGTGTACCTGGAATAGTCCTACATTGTGGTATGAGGGAGTATCTTATCAAAATGAAAACTGAATATGAAGGATCATGTATGTACTCTAGATTTTTATGAGAAAATTTGCCTTTACAGGTGTCAGATACTGATTCTGGAACACAAGAGTAAGCCCCAGAAAGCTCTCAGAGAATCAAAAGCATTTATTATTCTGGCCCAGTGCTTTTGCTGAAATACTTATATCGTAAAAGGAGGGAATGGCTTTCCTCCCATTCCTTTTCTTGTTCTTTTCTCTTCTCTCTTTATATACCTGCCCTGGTTGATTTGATTTCTGCCTGCGTCTTGGCCAATGACTAGCTCATATATGTTCCTTTAGCCCAGCATATATCCTGAGCTTCAGGGTGATAAAGCCTGCTATTTCATGGACCTCTCCTCTCAGCTAAAGTTTGACATACTCAAAGTTGAATTCATTTTATTTTAGCTTTCTGCTGTTTCTAGAAGTACCACCACACTACCCAATCTTGACACCTGGGAATGAATCTAGTATTTTATCCCCCTTCCCATTGAACTAAGGCCCATCAACAGCCCTTGCTTCATAGCCATACCCATGATACTGTATAACTCATACTTTTCTTATTTAGATCAGCAATTTCACCCATATTTTTTCTCTGATACATGTGAGAGGTAACTGTTTTGGGTCACCTGTGGGTAAGGGTACTTATTTTAATAGTACTTGTAACTACATCTCTTTATCAAAAATTATGTGTATTTGAAAACAGTGAAAGTAACACTCCAGATATAACTTTGATTCTATACCAGAACATTTTTAGAAGGTAAAATTTTAGCTTTTAAAATAATCTTAGTAATAAGTTATTAATTACATCTTAGAACTGATCATAACACTGATGTGTGATGATATAAGACTTGCATATAGCTTATTGTTTTAAACTATAACCAGCTGCATTCAGGCAAAGTAGTTGCCCACCTACCTTACCTGTTGTCATTTTCTAGTGAAAAGAATAATTCTGTGATAACGATCTAATGTTATCTTTGAAGCAAAATTATTTTAACAATAGGAGTATAAACAATTCATCTTTACAACTTAACATTAGTTGTAAAATCCATTTATTGAAAAATATTGACATGAATATGTATCAGTACTCACTAAGGAGTTAATCAGACAACCCACCACAACGAAACTGTTTATAAAGGTACTGATTTTGATTTAAGATTTTAACATCAGCCTGTAATCCCAGCACATTGGGAGGCTGAGGTGGGTAGATCACTTGAGATCAGGAAATGGAGACCAGCCTGACCAACATGGTGAAATCCTGTCTCTATTAAAAATACAAAAATTAGATGGGCGTGGTGGGCGTGTGCCTGTAATCCCATTTACTTGGGAGGCTGAGGTAGAAGAATGGCTTGAATCTGGGAGGTGTAGGTTTTGTGAGCTCAGATTGTACCACTGCACTCCAGCCTGGGTGACAGAGCAAGACTCTGTCTCAAAAAAAAAAAAAAAAGGGCTTTATTCCCAAAATTGGGAATTTCAAGTATTGGTGGTGGAATTTCAACTTTTGGCAAAATTTCCAAGTAATATATGGCAGCCAGATGTCTTAGTAGAACATTAACTAGAAATATTTTATAAGGAGCGGGTTTTAGTTTATGAATGCCAAATTTTAGTTACCGTTAATAACTTCAGTAATAGTCCTACTCATGATGAAAGTATGTAAGATTATTGTTTACCTACACCCTGTGGTGTCAAGGAAGACATAGGATGTTTGGGATATACACTGGAAGAACATAAATGTAATTTCCATCCTGAAAAACTTGGATTGTAGAAGAAATTTTCCAGGCAAAGAGAGCAAGGGATAAGTCCCAGCAGTGGGAATAGCATTGTGCAAAGATATACAGTAGTGTGAGAGAGAGAGAAAGGTAGGGAGGGAGAGAGGAAGGAGGAGATAGTGAATAGTAATGCTTATGAAGACAGTAGGCATTGCAAGCATTGTGAGTGGTCAGAGATGAAACTGGAGAAAGCCATGGGGGCTAGATCCACCAAGACCTTGAAGGCAATGCCAGGGAGCTTGGATTTTATCCTGATGACAATGCTCAGCCATTGGACGGCTTTAAGAATGATCATATTTGGCTTCTAGAAGATTGCTGTGGTTTTTGTCTGGAGAATAGAGTGGAAAATAACAGATACGGTATCAACAAATCCAGTTAGGCCACTGATAACACTGTTCTAGGGGTGAGGTTATGGTGATGGTGTCCTGACGTTTTCTCTGACTTTAACAAGTGGGAATTTTAAACTTTATAGAAGGAAGAAAGGAGACATAGCATAGCCAAGTTCAGTTTGGAATGTTTTGAGTTTGAGGTCCAGTGAAGCATCCAGGTATGAAGATAGATGTCTGGTTGATAGTTTAGGAATCTGAGCTAGGGATGCAAATCTGAGGATCATCGTCTGAATATTTGAATCTGTGGGCAAGAGATTTCATAAGAGCATGAAGGAAAAGCTGATATAGGCTGGAAATTGGAAGAGCATGATATATGAGGAATGGCTACAAGAAGTGAATGTGAAAGAGATGAAGAGACTATTCAGAGAGTAAGAAGGGAAACCTCAGAGTGATGCTGTGGAATCTAAAGGAAGAATGGTTTTCAGGAAGAGATTCCGTCTCACATTCTGCAGACACATCATTTAAGATCAGGACAGAAGAACAGTCCATTGGATTGATTAGTCATTAGAATGGTGCCTCTGAAAGGTCATGGTTAGGATTACTGGGGAGGCAGCCCAATTGTTGGGACTTAGGAAGTGATTGGGAGCAAAGGGAAAGAAATGGGGAGGATTGGTAACTCCTTTCTAAGGAGGTTAGTAATGAGGACAGAGGAAAAGGCTGTCTCTGGATATACTTTTGAATGGTGGAAGCTCATGGAAGGGCCAGATCAGCAACTGAGGTTCCTCGGTGAGGGACACCGAGGATTATGAACTGGTGCTCTGGTGAAGGAATTAGCTTTGGGAGGTGGAATTGTTGCTCCTTTTTGCAAGGGTCAGTGAAGGAAGTGGGCTAGATGCTGCTGCTGCTGTTGTTGCTATGGCTGTTGTGATGCAAGTAGTGACAGGACTGTGAGGGAGTGTCTCTCTGAAAAACAAGGCTTTCTGAGCTCTTCTGAAGTACTCTTTCTGATACTCTTCTGAGCAAGTGAATGGGATAGTTGAAGGGATGGCTAAAAGGATGCGAGAAGGGTTTGAAATAGCTGCTGTGAAAAATGGGAAAAGGTTGCAGACTTATTTTAAGCTGAGGCTGTAAATCATGAATGATTGGCACCCTGAATCTGTATAGCTCTGCATATCCCTGCAGAGTTTTTAAGTGAGACTCAAGTCACCTATTTGGAAAAGAGAAATCTGGTGTTTTCTGGATAGGGGTGACCAAGGAACAAAAGAAAGAGACTTTGAGGTAATTGGCCATATTTGAGATCTGGATAGAGAAGATAGGAACATTTTTTGGAACTGAAGGGGACAGAGTAAGAATCAGGGCAGAAGCTGTGATGAGGCAGGAGAACTGGTGTGATGGGTACACCTAGGACAATTGGGTAAGGGAGCTGAAAAGATGAGCAGGTGTGAATGCGGGGGAATGCCTGAGATGCAGAGCCCGAAGCAATGCAGTTATGGGTCAGGACAAGGGCGAGGATTAGCCAAAGGGCAGGGAAGTGGGGAGTCGAAGTGGAGGGCATTGGAGTTGAGAGTGCCAAGGAACCCAGGTGGGGTGGGGAGTCAGGGTGGTCTAAAGGGTTGTTCTTGGTATGCACAGTGAAGCCAAAGCCTGTGGTAGAAAGGAGGACCAAGCCAGGTGCTAGAGACAGTAAAGGAAGAATTACTTGGCCATTCCATGTTTTCTACTCAGATGCTTTGAAAAAATTGACAGGTAATCGTACATATCCATGCTGTACTGAGTGATATTTTGATACACATATATAATGTGTAATTATCAAATCAGGGTAATTAGCATATCCATAACCTCAAACATGTATCATTTCCTAGGAAGACTCAATGTTTTTTCTTTTAGCTATTTAAAAATACACAATAAATAATTGTTAACTGTAGTTACCCTGAAGTGCTATATAACTCTAGAATTTATTCCTTCTATCTAGCTTTAATTCTGTATCCACTAATCAACTTCTTTTTATCTCCCTCTACTCTACCCTTGCCAACCTCTAGTAACCACCATTTTACCTCTGAGACCAAATGTTTCAGCTTCCATATGTGAATGAGACCATGCAGTATTTCTTTCTCTGCTTGACTTATTTCATTTCACATAGTGTCCTCCAGGATCATCTACATTGCTGCGAATGATGGAGTTTCATTCTTTTTTTATGGCTGAATAGTATTTCATTGTGTGTACATAAACCACATTTTCTTTTTCCATTTGTCTGTTGATGGACACTTAGGTTAATTCCATACTTGGCTGTTGTAAATAGTGCTGCAATAAACATGGGTGTGCAGATATGTCTTTGACATACTGATTTCCTTTTCCTTAGATGTGTATTTAGAAGTGGGATTGCCGGATCCCATGGTAGTTTATTTTTGGTTTTTGGAGCAACCTCCATACTGTTTTCCATAATGATTGTACCAATTTATATTCCCACCAACAGTGTATAACAGTTCCCTTTTCGCTACATACTCACCAGCATTTGTTACTTTTTGTCTTTGTGATAATAGCCATTCTAACTGGGGTGTGATATCTCATTGTGGTTTTGAAGTGCATTTCCTGGATAATTAGCAATGTTGAACATATTTCATGTACTTGTTGACTATTTGTGTGTCATCTTTGATAAATATCTATTCAGATTAATTGCCCATTTTTATTTCTTCAAATTATTTTAATAGTTTGAGAGCACAGGTGGTGTTTGGTTATATGGATAAGTTCTTTAGTGATGATTTCTGAGATTTTGGTATACCCATCACCCAAGCAGTGTATACTGTACCCAATATGTAGTATTTTATCCCTCATTCCCCTCCCACCCTTTCCCCCAAGTCTCCAGAGTCCATTATTATCATTCTTATGCCTTTGCATCCTCTTAGCTTAGCTTTCACTTATAAGTGAGAACATACGATGTTTGGTTTTCCATTCCTGAGTTACTTCACTTAGAATAATGCTCACCAACTCCATCCAAGTTGCTGCAAATGCCATTATTTCATTCCTTTTTCTGGCTGAGTAGTATTTTACGGTATGTGTACACACAGGCACACACACATATAATACACACACACACAAACACACACACACGCATTTTCTTTATCCACTTGTTGGTCGATGGGCATTTAGGCTGGTTCCATATTTTTGCAATTGCGAATTGTGCTGCTATAAACATGTGAGCACAGGTGACTTTTTCATATAATGACTTCCTCTGGGTAAATACTCAGTTGTGGGATTGCTGGATAAAATGGTAGATCTTCTTTTAGTTCTTTAAGGAATCTCTGTACTATTTTCCATAGTGATTGTACTAGTTTACAATCCCACCACCAGTGTAAAAGTGTCCTCCTTTCACTGCATCCATGTCAACATCTATGATTTTTAAATTTTTAAATTATGGTCATGTTTGCCATAATTAAATATTGTGGTATTGCAATTGTGGTTTTAATTTGCATTTCCCTGATAATTAGTGATGTTGAGCATTTTTTCATGTTTGTTGGCCATTTGTTTATCTTCTTTTGAGAATTCTCTATTCATGTGCTTAGCTTACTTTTTGATGGGATTATCTGGTTTTTTTCTTGCTGATTTGTTTGGATTCCTTATGGATTCCGGATATTAATCCTTTGTCAGATGCACAGTTTGTGAAGATTTTCTCCTACTCTGTGGGTTATCTGTTTGCTGATTATTTCTTTTGCTGTACAGAAGTTTTTTAGTTTAATTAGGTCTCATGCATTTATCTTTGTTTTTGTTAGATTTGCTTTTGGGTTCTTGGTGATGAATTCTCTGCCTATGAATTCTTGGTGATGAATTCTTCCTGCCAATGTCTGGAAGAGTTTTGTGGATGTTATCTTCTAGAATTATTATGGTTTCAGGTATTAGATTTAAGTCTTTGATCCATCTTGAGGTGATTTTTGTATAAGGTGAGAGATGAGGATCCAGTTTCATTCTTTGACATGTGGCTTGCCAATTATCCCAGCACAATTTGTTGAATAGGCTGTCCTTTCCCCACTTTATTTTTGTATGCTTTGTTGAAGATCAGTTGGCTGTAAGTATTTGTCTTTGTTTCTGGGTTCTCTATTCTGTTCCTTTAGTCAACATACCAGTACTATGCTGTTTTGGTAACTATAGCCTTGCAGTGTAGCTTGAAGTCAAGTGAAGTGATGCCTCCAGATTTGTTTTTTTGTTGTTGTTTATTTTTTGCTTAGTCTTGCTTTGGCTATGTGGGCTTTTTTTTTGTTCCATATAAATTTTAGGATTTTTTTTCTAGTCCTATGAAGAATGATGATGGTATTTTGATGGGAATTGCATGAAATCTGTAGATTACTTTTGGCAGTATGGTCGTTTTCATAATATTCTACCCATCCATGAGCATGGGATGTGTTTCCATTTGTTGGTGTCATCGATGATTTCTCTCAGCAGTGTTTTGTTGTTTTCTTTGTAGAGATCTTTCACCTCCTTTGTTAGGTATACTCCTAAGTTTTTTTGTTTGTTTGTTTGTTTTTTGCAGCTGTTGTAAAATGGATTGAGTTCTTGATTTGTTTCTCAGTTTGGTCGTTGTTGGGGTATAGCAGTGCTCCTGATTTGTATACATTGATTTTTTTATCCTGAAATTTTCCTGAATTCATGTATCAGATGTAGGAGCTTTTTGGATGAGTCTTCAGGGTTCTCTAGAAACACGATCATATCATCAGCCAACAGAGACAGTTTGGCTTCCTGTTTACCAATTTGGACCCTTTATTTCCTTCCCTTGTTTGATTGCTCTGACTAGGACTTCCAGCACTATATTGAATAAGAGTAGTAACAGTACCATTCTTGTCTTGTTCTAGATCTTAGAGGAAAAACTTTTAACTTTTCAACATTTACTATGATGTTAGCTGTGGATTTGTCATATGTGGCCGTTATTTCATTGAGGTACATTCCTTATGTACCTATTTGTTGAGAGTTTTTATCAAGAAAGGATATTAAATTTTATTAAATGTTTTTCTGTCTCAGATGATCAAAAGGTTTTTATTCTTCATTCTGTTGATGTAATGTTTCTTGCATTGTATATGTTGAATTGTCTTTGCATCATTGGGATAAATTCCACTTAATTACGATATATAATCTTTTTTATGTACTGTTGGATTAATTTTGCTAGTATTTTATTGAAGATTTTTGCATCTTGTTATTCTAGGATAATGGCCTGTAGTTTTCTTTTGTGTGTGTTTGTGTGTCTATGTCTGGTTCTGGTATCAGGGTAATGATGGCCTTGCATGGCCTTGAATGATGAATTTTTGAAGAATTCTGTCTTCTTCAGTTTTTTGAAATAGTTTGAGAATAATTGGTGTTCTTTAACAGTTTAATGGAATTCAGCTGTGAGGCTGTGTAGTCTTGGGCTTTTCTTTGTTGGGAGACTTTTTATTACTTATTCAACCTTGGTACTAGTTACTGGTCTGTTCAGGTTTTCTATTTTTTTCTTGCTTCAATTTTGGTAGATTGTGTATGTCTAGGAATGTATTCATTTCCTCTAAGTTTTTTTTTTATTATTTGTTGGTATATCGTCATTCATAAAAATTTCTGATGAGCCTTTGTATTATGGTGGTATCTATCAGTCATGTCTCCTTTTTCAATTCTGATTTTACTTGGGTCTTTTTTCTTAGTCTAACTGATGGTTTATTAATTTTGTTTTTATAAAAAACTGACTTTATGTTTCATTGCTCTTTTGTATTATACTTTAGTCTGAATGTCATTTATTTCTGCTCTGATTATTGTTTTCTCCTAATTTGGGAGTCGGCTTATTCTTGTTTTGCTAGTTTCTTGAGGTGTACTGTTAGGTTGTTTATTTGAAATAATTTTTTTATGTTGATGTTGCTGTCAGCTTCCCTCTTCTGCTTTTGCTGTATCCTATAGGTTTCTGTGTATTGTGTTTCTACTTTCATTTGTCGAAACAAATGTTTTAATTTTCTTCTTTTTTCATTGGTCATTCAGGAGCATGTTTAATTTCCATGTATTTGTAAAGTTTCCAACATTTCTTTTGTTATTGATTTCTAGTTTTATTCCATTGTGGTTAGAAAAAATACTGGCTATGATTTTGATTTTTTAAAAAATATGTTGAGACTTAATTTGTGGCCTGAAATATGGTGTGTTCTGAAGAATATTCCATTTGCTGGTGAGAAAAATGTGTATTCTATAGCTGTTAGATGAAATGTTGTATAAATGTTTGTTAGGTCTATAGTGAAATGTAATCTGCTATTTCCTTAAGTGTTTTTTTTTTTTTTTTTTTTTGGTCTAGATATGTCCAAAGTTGAGAGTGGGATTTTGAAGTTTACAGCTATTATTATATTGGGGTCTACCCCATTGGATCTAATACTATTTGTTTTATATATCTGGGTGTTCCTGTCTTGAGTGCATGTATATTTACAGTTGTTACATCCTCTTGTTGACTGGGTCCCTTTATCCTTATATAATGACCTTCTTTATCTCTTTTTGCAGTTTTTGACTTGTAGTCTGTTTTCGCTTCCATTTGCATGGAATATCTTTTTCCATCCATTTACTTTCATTCTGTGTGTGTCTCCATATGTGAAGTGAGTTTCTTGTAGGTAGCATATAGTTGAGTCCTGTTTTTTTTTTTTTTTTGAGACGGAGTCTAGCTCTGTCGCCCAGGCTGGAGTGCAGTGGCCAGTTCAGCTAATCTATATCTTTTCATTGGGGAATTTAACCATTTACATTTGTGGTTATTATTGATAGGTATTATTGTCATTTTGTTAATTTCTGATCATTTTGTGTATACATTGTTCCTTTCTTATTGTTTATCTTTGGTGGTTTTCTATCATGATAAGGTTTGATTACTTTATCTCATCTATGTATCTTCTCTATCAGTGAGCTTTATACTTTTGTAGTTTTATGGTAGTAGATATTGTTTTGCTTCCAAATGTGGGACATCCTTGAGCATTTCTTTAAAGTCTATGTAGTGGTGATGAATTTTCTCTGTTTTTGTTTGTCTGGAAGGGACTTTATTTTTCCTTCATTTCTGAGGGATAGCTTTGCTGGGTATAATGTTTTTAGTTGAGTTTTTTTTTTCTTTCAGCAACTTGAACGTATCATTCTATTCTTTTCTTGCCAATAAGGTTTCTGCTAAGATATATGCTGTTATTCTGATGGAGATTCCTTTGTATGTGACTTGCCATTTTTCTCTATTTTTAGAAATCTCTATTTGTTGACTTTTGACAGTATGACTGTAATGTGCCTCAGAAAGGACCTTTCGAGATTGAATCTATTTGGGGACTTTTGAGCTTTCTGGATCTAGATGTCTATATTCTTCCAAGACTTAGAAAGTTTTTAGCTATTATTTCATTAAATAGGGTTTCTATGCCTTTTCCTATCTCTTTTCCTCCTGGGCTTTCCTTATTCCTTTTTATTTTCTGATTGGATCATTTAAAAAAGCCTTTCTTCAAGTTCAGAAGTTTTTTCTGCTTCATCTAATCTATTATTGGTACTTTCCATTGCATATTTTATTCATTGATTTTTTTCAGCTTCAACATTTCCGTTTGGTTCTTTATTGTGACACCTGTCTTGTTGACTTTATCATTCATATCATAAATAGTTTTTCTGATTTTATTGAATTGTCTATCTGTATTTTTTTGTATCTTGCTGAATTTACTTAAGATTTTTATTGTTAATTTCTTTTTAGGCATTTCATAGATTTTCTTTTCTTGGTTTTCTGTTACTGGATAATTATTGCATTCCTTTGTGTTACATTTCTTGCTTTTTCATGTTTCTCGTGTCCCTACTTTGTTACCTATGCATCTGGTGGAATAAGTACCTCCTTCAATTTTATGGAGTAGCTTTGTAGGGAAAGATTTTTTCTTGCAGATGTGATACATGGTGTCTGGCTTTGGATTTGGTTCTAGGTAGGCACAGTAGTGTAGTCACAGTATGATTTTTTTTTTTTTTTTGGCTGTCATCAACATCTGTGAGTGCCTCAGTGGCCTAGACTATGTGGGTCTGTGGAGGCAGTGAGATGGCTTTGGTTTTGCTGGGGGCAGGATCATCAGTGACAGTAGTCACCTAGCAGGCCTGTTCCCAGTTTCTGAGTGGTGTGTGTATACCATTCAGCTCCACTGATGAAAGGGGCACAGTCACTGGTAGTGTCAGACTCCTGGCAGCCTGTTTGGGGGCCCTGTGGTGAGGGTGCACATGTGATGCTTAGCAGTTTCACTGCTCAAGGGGGCAGGGCAACATTATCTGCACGTTGACCTTGTTTACTGTACCCGTTGCCACAGCACCCATCACGTGCTACAGGCTGCTTAAGGAGGTGACAAAATAATGCTAATTAGACCTGCAAAAAAGTTCAGACATCACTAGAATGTAGGTACCATGAAAGCCAGGATTTTGGTACATTTGTCACTATTGCATCTAAATGCCTAGAATAGTGTCTTGTTGATTCTTTATTGAATGAATCAATACTTTAAAGTTTACATTGAACCTAACTGCTTTTTCGTTTACCTAGTTTTAGCCTGTTCATTTGGGACTGTATTCCCCAGAAACGTTGTTTCAAATTCTCTAAATTTTGAGAACCCAAATCCTAGTTTCACCTTTTTGTCTCTCCTTCAGCTTTTCTCTCCTTTCACTTTACTGAGGTCAGAGCCATTTGTTGAACCTTACTGTCTTTTCACTTACAAAATTTATAAGGCTTCAGCCACTCTCCTTGCCACTTTACTTGGCAGAGAAAATGTCCTTCTCTCCAATGCTAATACTTTGTCTTTATTAGAAGTATTAGAAATTATATTGTTCTCTTCATATCATCACCTCCTTCCTTTCCTTCTGGAACCTGTCATCCATCTCTTTATACCATAGTCACTCCCTTTCCAACAAGTATAGAGCTGATTCACAAAACAGTAAGTTCTGTCTTGGAACTTAAAATGTCTTTTGTCTTTCCTTCCTTCTAGTTAAACATCTCTGAGGAGGTTTCCCATCTACTTATGACTATTCATATTTCCTTGTTAGCTACTCACTGTTTAGCACCTCAAGTTTTGGACTGAACACATGAATTCTTGAACTGTTATGACTGTTTCTCCTGCATTCTTAAGGCTTTTCCATTTCTTCATTTATTACTCTAACAAACATTTGAGGCATGTTTGTTATTATTAGGCATGTTTGTTATTATTAGGCATGTTAATAAGGCATGTTTGTTATTACTCTAACAAACATGCCTTATTATCAGGCATGTTTCAAGGTGGTAGAGATACTGCAGTGAATAAAATAGACAAAAACCTTTGGCCTTATGGATATTACATCCTTAAGGAAGAAACACATATTAAATGTTGTAGGTGTGTGTTGTGTGTGTATATACTATAATAGTAAGTACAAGAAGAAAAATAAAACAGGAGGATAGGCAGTTTTACAGTGGAGGAGTCTGCTATTTTAGATCATGCTGAGAGAATTTTCACTGGTGAGATGGTTTTCAAGTAAAGGCCTGAAGGAGGTGAGAGAGAGTGAGTTCATCTGGGGGATGAACATTCTAAGTAGAGAGAGGAGTAAAGGCAAATTCCCAAGGTGGGTGTATGCCTGATGTTTTTGAATATGAATGAGGAAGATAGTCCTCATCTTTCTTGAGCCTACAGTGGCATTTGACATTCTTGACTCCTGTCTCCCTTTTGAAGGGTTCTTTGTTTCTTTGGAGATCTCTGGTATTCTATAGAGACTAACCTGGTCTGGTTTTGATCTCCTCCGTCTCTTTCACTGGTTTCTTCTTTTCATTGTTTTTGCCTTTTTGTCTTTTTTTCCATAGGGATCTTTTTGTTTTTTCCTCTTTTTTTCCTGCTCACATTGTATATTGCCAGACTGCATTCTTAAAATGTGCCTCTGTTTATCAGACATCTCAACTTGTGTATCACAAGGGACCAAAAATTTCACATTTGACAACTAAATAGTTTGTTGCCCTACCTGCCTCTTACCCAGAGCCCTAATTCTCACCTCCCTTTCTATTTTCCATGTCCATTTGTTTGGCTTACCTACTCAAATTGTTGTCTAATTTAGAGAACTCAGTTATCTGTGACCATGTTATTCTTCACCCACCACTTCTAACTGGTCATCTTATCGAACTCTTTATCCTCTGTGCTCCAATCTTTTTCAACCACATCCCTGCCATAGTAAACATATTCCAAACTTCTGTGTCTTTGTGCATACCATGGCTTGTGTCTAGAATATTCTTAACACTCTTCAGAATTAAGCTCAAATGTTATCTTCTATGCAAAGAAGATGGTTTCTCTACATCCCCACTCATTAATTATGTCTTCCATTGTGTACATATCTTTTGTAAGCCCTCTACAGTGATACTAATATAATGAGTATCTTCCTAGCTTGTAAGCTCCTTGAAGACCTCAGCTAAATCTTATTAATCAGTATACATAATATTTTCCTGTATTTTGTTGTGTTGGGCCCCAGCATAGCAAAGAGAGTAGATAGAGAAATGCATTTGGACTAAAAGTACTGCATTACAATATATTGAACATGAGGGAAAAACATTGAAAATTCCAAAGATACATATGCCTTCATCAGTAACATTCATATAGTATATACATAATACCAAAATCTTGGAGAGCAGCTAGAATGAACATTTTGTTAATGTTTGCCTGAATCCTGAGTGCTTTCATTCTACTCATTCATTGCTACAATGGTAGACAGTCCTGTTGGCAGACAGATGTAGGGCCCGCATAATGAGGGCCTGTAGGCAGGCTGAACTTGTCTAGGCTGAGGGTGAAGAACAACTGCTTTAGATCAATCTTAAAATTTTAATTCTTTGTTATTTAATTTATTGCAGGTGTTTACTTTGAATAGCAGTGTATTTTTCCTGCTAGTTTTGTTTCTAAAATCAGAAACTTTTTTGTTGTTGGTGTTTTAATTACTAATACACGTTTCTCATAAGATTATGAGGGAAAAATTAAGCAACTAAAACATTTAAGGGAACTAAAAACTACTCTTTAGTAAACTTATAGGGATTCTGGAATAGCAAAGAAGCAGACAGTTGAGGGGAAGGAGAAACAAGTGATTTAAAAAAAATATATTTACTATTTTAAAAAGGTTAAATATAAAGTCTTTCATTAGTTTCACAAAATGTATCTTCCTCATTTGGAAAGCAACCTCTTACGCTTTGAAAGGAATGAGCAAGTTAAAATAATAGGGAGATAAATACATTTTTGACAAAAATTACTTTTTTGAGATTTTAATGATGTTAAAAGTGGTAATCTTGTTCATTTTTCTTCTTTTAAATCACTGCCCAGATTATATAAGACTCTTTTGCAAATTTCTGAAGCATTTTAAGGATGTTTATGATATTTTAATGAACAGCCTGTAGTTTGCTTTCTTCAAGTGGCTACATAGGAAGAGCAGCCGCTTTAGTCACTGTTCTTTTCACGTTCCAGTGCTCTTTTTGAGCTGGGGAGAAATATTGTGGCTAAAAATTACAATAAACCCAATTGTTAACAAAAAATGTATATCCTTCATATAAATGACCAGTTTCAAAATGTTGACTGCATATCTTCTACTGCCAGACTGAGAGATCATTTATCCTGTTTATATGAGGAGAGGGCACAGGTGACTTATAGTGTCAGCTCTCAGAATGAGCAGAAGGTTGGACGGGTGAGGTGGAGACAAGTGGAATCAAATTGTAGTTGAAACTGGTGAAAGGTGAGACGTGTAGTGTCTCTAGAAGGCTGGTAGCATTCTAAATGTAGAGGCTCACAAGATGTATTAAATCTTAACACATCAAAAAATGCCATGTGCACTCAGAAATCCCCTTTGACACCTATGGGAACAAACTTAAAAATATTGTTTGCTTGCAATCAGTTTGCTGAGTTAATAGGTTTTAATATTTTCTCAACCTTTCATATGCTATATCTTTTTTAGTGGTTAGTGAAATCCTCCTTTATATTAATTTGAACTTAGATCAAAACATGGAATGAGGTGAAAAAATGGCATTATAATTATGTTCTTGCCTTCTTGAAGCTCGTGTTTTTATAAAACATTCTCACGTGAACCTAAAATGCCCTAAGGTGGTTTTGACTTGGTGTCCTGATTGTTTTCTGACTCAGACTCGACCTTTCCTTTTATAAGGGCTAGCGAACATAACAGGTGACAGAGACTGTAGGATGGGCATTCTTTTTACAGTTATATGAGTGAGCATGTTTGGAAGGCAGAGTGAGTTGGCTCATGGGCCTAAAGCTTTTTAGAATCTGGAAATAGCACGAAGTGGAATGCCAACATGCTCTTTGATGTAGCAGCTCAGTTTTGCCTCACACAGTATGCATTAATTGAGTTTGCTTTACCAGTAACTTAATTACGAGCAGGCAAAATGGACTTCTGCAAGTGTTTGTCTTCAAGAGTGCCTGATGCTATCCATGGTTTGCATTAACATTATGTATCAGGACTTCCTGTTTTACCAGGAAGGGGTCACAAGTGGGCTCTTTCTCTGAAGTACCATGTTACTGTCTTTTCCTCATCTTCTTGAATGATGTTACATATTATGCCAGCTTTATAGGTTAACACAATGCTGAAATGATGAGGTCTGTTGAGGTGTTATTATCTCAAGTACCAGTAATTTGAATACTCTCCCTTAGCTCTGTCATAATAAAGGCTAAATTTAAATACACATGTTTACTGTGGTCTCTTCTCTCTCCGTATTTACCTCTCATGTCATTTTTGTACCCTAACCTCCAGTCATATTAAACTCCCTTAGGAGCTGATACCCCACTAAACACACACACAGATGCATAAGTATCACATAGTCACTTTTTCTGTCCCCTTCAAAGAGTGCACTTCCTCTAGGAAGCATCCCCCAAGTTACCGTCTGTGTTCTCACTTCCACCAAGTCTGGACTAGTTACTCCTGTTCTGGGTTCCCATGTGTGCGGTACTTCTCCCCTCATGACATTTACCATGTAGCTTTTTAAAGGTCGTGCTTACCGTGCCCTTCAGTAGATTGTGAACTGCCCAAAGGAACAGAAGCCATTAGTCTTATTCACAAATGTATCCTGGTGTCTACACAGAGTCTGTTTTGTAATAGCTTATCAGTCTGTTTTATTATTTAAATAATGATGCTTATTATTGTCTATTTTGTTTTCAAAGATTCGCCAAAGTGAGGACAAAAGGAACCATGCTGAGAAGTCAGTCACTCCTCCAGTGCAAGAAGATCCCAAAAAGGCATATGATGTTTCCAGTTCCACTGCAGATTCCAAAATAGGAGAAAGTGACAGACAGCCAAAAGAAAGCTTTTTTCAGTTTCTTGGTAACTTATTCAATATTTCGGGAAAATCATCTCTAGGTGAAGCTAAGCAGTCTTCTTTCAGAGATGACCATGATAAAGCTGAGAAAGATTTACAGAATCCCAGTGACCATCATGAAGAAGGGATCAAAAGGGAGAGAGAGATTTTCAGTGGCTCCCTAAGAACCCAGACACATCCAACAGAAGAACAGGACTCCAACTCATCTGAACTCTCAGATGCTTTTTCTTTGGATACAACACAAGACAGTGAACAAGAAGCCACTAATTTGCTAAAGTAAGTTTAAAATTTAATCGAACCAAAAAATTGAGCTTTTTGGATCTAGCTTTTCAGCTTTAGTTTTAATCCTAGTAATTGGTGGGATTGGAAGAGATATTCTGTAGTGTCCCTACTACTGGGTAAAAATCTTTATGATTCTCTGTACCATACAAGTAATTAATCATGGTACAGAGAACCATACAGGTAATCCAGGGCCTGCTAAATTTGTCTTAGTAAAAGATTTATTTTTTCCCTGCATGGTAATGTTTTCTGTTGCATGAATTCCTCCTGTGTCAGGACAGGCAACGTATTCAATATGTGCATTTTGAGGGAAAATGGTCCTCAGGTTTGTATTCTTATTCTGTCAATATCTTTATTCTGTAAAATTTAATTAAAGCAGTTAAGAAAAGCAATTTAAATGGGCTCTATTCATGAAACTAGCTTTATGAACCTTTACAGAGCTCCAAGAAACGAAAATATTGCTTGAATTGAAGGAACATTTTACCACCACTTTCTTCATTGTTTGATTAGCAAACACACACCAACTTGTTTGTCCTTTTACTCTCAAATGAGGTAGAAGGAATATTTTGTAATTAAGGAATGTTTATCACATTGTTGAGTCCATTCGATATTTTGTGTGACATAAAAGTATTCATTTGTAACTAGTAAGGTTTTGTTTTATTGACTTTACTTTTACCTCTGCTCGAGAATTTATTATTGAAGAAGCCATCAATAATATTATAGTCAGATATAAGCATTACCATATAGTTATGCAGTTCTTTTTAGTTTCCAGGAAGTTCTTTATAGTTTCCAGGTGTCTTTATGTAGGTGCTTTCAGTTAATTCCTCATAGTAAACTTATGATACAGGCACAGACCTATCTTACAGCTCTGTGAAAATAGATTAGAGTTTGTCCATGAAGAATAATGTTGTGGGGCTTGTTCCACCTGATGTTAAAATGTATTGATACAGCTGTGGTATTTGAAACAGTGTCATACTGATGTAATATTTGCTAGACATTTAAATCGAACAGAGTAGACAGCCTAGAAATAGACTCTCTTATATGTAACTTGAACCCTAGAATGTGATGTCATTATGTGTTCCTCATCTTTGTATTAAAGTAAATGAAGATAGAGTAACAAATATTAAAAACAATAAAAATGTTAAAAGCATTTGTACATTTTTATTTTGGTAAGAAATGACTTTCTAAGCATAATAGCAATGGAAGGTATCAATAAGAAGATCAGTAGATTAAAACTTATTCCCAATTTTCAAACTCTTTTATGTCAAGTAACATAAGCAATAATAAATTTAAATGAAAATGAAAAAATTATACACAAAAAAATGACAGAGAATGCTTTAACTGATAAGCAATTCAGACACCAACTAACCAATAGAAAAGGCAAACAATATAAACAAATCTTTCAAATAAAAGAAGTCTAATCTGTTAATAAGTGAAAAAAGTTTATTTTCACTAACAATCAAGGAAATGCAGGCCAGGTGCGGTAATCCCTGGGATTACCTGTAGGTAATTACAAGCTGTAATCCCAGCACTTTGGGAGGCTGAGACGGGCGGATCACAAGGTCAGGAGATCGAGACCATCCTGGCTAACATGGTGAAACCCCGTCTCTACTACAAAATACAAAAAACTAGCCGGGCGAGGTGGCGGGCGCCTGTAGTCCCAGCTACTTGGGAGGCTGAGGCAGGAGAATGGCGTAAACCCGGGAGGTGGAGCTTGCAGTGAGCTGAGATCCGGCCACTGCACTCCAGCCTGGGGGACAGAGCGAGACTCTGTCTCAAAAAAAAAAAAAAAAAAAAAATCAAGGAAATGCAAACTAAAATGAGAATTTTTCCCCATTAAATTGATAATAATAATAAATGATAATGTCCTGAGTGAGTCAGAGTTGATAAGGCTGGCACTCATATACCCTGCTAGGAGTGGAGTACAAATTGGTAGCATTTTTTAGAAATTCAATTGGCAATATATATCAGGAACCTTAAGTTTGGAAGTTATTTCTGATAATGTACAAAGGTGTTGATTCTAACATTACAGGAACGTGTATTTGGAAACCAGTATCCAACAGCAGAAAAGTGGCTCAATTGTGCTGCATCCATAATATGTGAATACGATTGTCTAAAGCAGTACTATTCAAAGTGTGGTCCTTGGAGCAGCAGCAGCAGAATCACCTGGGACCTCATTAGGAATGCACATTATCTGATCAGATCCACTGAAGCAGAATCTCTGCAGGAGTGGGGCCCAGCAATATTCTAACTGCCTCTTTAGATGATTGTTTTGCTTGCTCACATTTGACATCTAGCATTTTAAAGTAACTTAAAATGGTGATAATTTGGAGGTTGTTATAGGAATTGGGTAGAATGGGAAGTTTGTACTTTTTCTCCTTTGATTAGTTAGGTCAGATTTTTTTTCTTTGGTACTAGTCGATTAAAAAGAGAGAAGATACTTTTCCTCTTATTTTTACCAAATAACAACTTGTTAGTAGACTAATTCCTTGTTAATAGAATAATTGCTTAAGGCAATTCTCCAAAGTCTCCTCAACAAAGAATGGTGGTTCTTGATTTAGGAGGAAAGGGAAAACCACCTGACTGCCAGTTTGACTGAGATGCCAGCTTCCTTCAGGCCTAGCTTTGAAAATCTCACAGTTTACCAGGCTTAGAATTACAGTTTCAACAACTTCCTCCTGACAGCTGTCAATATGCTTAAGAATTATAATTTAGGCCAGGCGTGGTGACTCATGCCTTTAATCTCAGCACTTGGGAGGTCGAGGCAGGCGGATCACCTGAGGTCGAGAGTTCGAGACCAGCCTGACCAACATGGAGAAACCCTGTCTCTACTAAAAATAAAAAATTTGCCTGGTGTGGTGGTGCATGTCTGTGATCTCAACTACTTGGGAGGCTGAGGCAGGAAAATCACTTGAACCCAGGAGGCTGAGGTTCTCATGCCATTCTCCTGCCTCAGCCTCCTGAGCAGCTGGGACCACAGGCGCCCGCCACCACACCTGGCTAATTTTTTGTATTTTCGGTAGAGACAGGGTTTCACCATGCTAGCCAGGGTGGCCTCAATCTCCTGACCTCGTGATCCGCCCGCCTCAGCCTCCCAAAGTGCTGGGATTACAGGTGTGAGCCAATGTGCCCGGTCAATATATGTAGAGAATCCTTTACTATTAATGATAATTTTGAGAATCTGTATTTTATTTTAAAGTTGTTTTGGCTCTGTTATATGAATTATTAAAAGCAATGATATATTTAAGTTTTTTATTCATGATCATGAGTATCTCAAATATAAAACGTTATTTAAAGAGCTTATAGGGAGAGGATGATTAATGGATATAAAATTACAGCTAGATCTACATAGGAGGAATAAGTTCTAATGTTCTGTAGTACTGTAGGATGACTATAGTTAACAATAATCGATCATATATTATCAAACAGCTAGCAGAAAGGACTAAATGTTCACAACACAAATGATAAATGCTTGTGATGGATATGCTGATTTCTCTGAATTGATCATTACACAGTGTATACCTGTATCAAAATATCAGTCTGTACGTCATAAGTACGTACAATTATTACATATCAATTAATAAAAGAGCTTATGCTTTTGAAATTACTAAGAGATTTCAGTGTCACATACAAACATTTCAATTTTTTGATATTAGGAGGAATGAATTTACTTAAATTTTTTCATTGCCTTTTTCATGGACGAATGCTCCTACTTTAAAAAAATAAATCAAGGCTTATTAAAAAGGGTTAATAGCTTAAACAAGGTAATAAAACATCCTATACTGCATAACAGATGCTCATTACTATGCTATCAAACATAATTTTCCTTATTACCATTAATACAGCTTTCAGAATTTAGACAAGTTATTACAAGTCAAGTATCCCTTATCTAAAATGCTTGGGACCAGAAGTGTTTTAGATTTTCAATATTTTTTCAGATTTTAGATTTTTTTTTGGGGGGGGGGAGTATTTGCATAGGCATAATGAGAAATCTTGGGGATGGGACCTATGCCTAAACACAAAATTCATTTATGTTTCATTTGCATCTCATACACATGATTTAGGGGCATGAAGCAAAGTTTGCTCCTGAAAGTTTGCACCCAGAAAGCAAAGGTGCTTGTTGATTTGTTTGAGTTATAGATTGTAAATATGAGACCTTTGTCAGATGCATATTTTGCAAATATTTTCTCCCATTCTGTAGGTTGTCTGTTTACTCTGTTGTTAGTTTCTTTTGCTGTGCTGAAACTCTTTAATTAGGTACCACTTGTCGATTTTTTTGTTGTTACAATTGCTTTTGGAGTCTGTCATGAAGTCTTTGCCAAGGCCAGTGTCCAGAATGGTATTTTCTAGGTTTTATTCTAGGGTTTTTATAGTTTTAGGTTTTATATTTAAGTTTTTAGTCCATCTCAAGTTGATTTTTGTATATGGTGAAAGGTAGGGGTCCAGTTTCAATCTTCTGCATATGGCTAGCCAGTTATCCAAAGGACATAAACAGACACTTCTCAAAAGAAGACACACACCTGGCCAACAAGCTTAAGAAAAAATGCTCAATATCACTAATCATTAGAGAAATGCAAATCAAAACCACAGTAAGATACCATCTCTCACCAGTTGGAATGACTATTACCAAAACATCAAAAAACAACAGGCTGGTGAGGTTGTGGAGAAAAGGGAACCCTTATACCCTGCTGGTGGGAGTGTAAATTAGTTCAGCCACTGTGGAAAGAAGTGTGGTCACTCCTCAAAGAACTTAAAACAGAATTACCATTTGCCCCAGCAATCCCATTACTGGGTATATAACCAAAGGAATATAAATCATTCTACCATGAAGACACATGCATATGTCTGTTCATTGCAGCAATATTCACAATAGCTAAGACATGGAATCAACCTAGATGCCCATCAGTGGGGGACTGGATAAAGAAAATGTGGCGCAAAAACAGCAGGGAATACTACACAGCAATTAAAAAGAATGAAACCATGTCCTCTGTAGCAACATGGATGGACTAAGAGACCATTGTCATAATCAAATTAACCCTTTTATGCTTAGCGTTCCACTAATGGAACGCTAATGTGGGAGTTCTTTACATCCTGCTGCTCAAGCTTATTGCCAAGGTCTGATTTTTCAAACTCAAAAAATTGCAAACTCCCACATAAAATGCAAGAACAGAAAAAACAAATACTGCATGTTCTTACTTCTAAGTGGGAGCTAGACATTGAATACATGTGGACACAAGGAAGCAACAGACACCAGGGCCTATTTGAGGGTGGGAGGAGGATGAGGATTGAAAAACTACCCACTGGGTATTAACGCTGATTAGCTGGGTGACAAAATTATCTGCACATGAAACCCCTGTCACATGCAACTTATCCATTTGACAAACACGCATGTGTACTCCTTGAACCTAAAATAAAAGTTGGAAAGAAGAAAAAATGATAAATTTTCCACTTGTGATATCATGTTGGTGCTCAAAAACTTTTGGATTTTGGAGCATTTTGGATTTCAGATTTTCAGATTAGGAATGTTCAGCCTGTATTTACTATGTAAAGTGAGTTTAAAAAAAAATCCTCACCAAAAGGCAATGTAAGTGATTTGATCTTCACTTAATAGTTTTGTCATTGTTTTTAAATTATAACTGACTATACAAGTTTTGTTTTTAATATCCATAAAACCTTTATGAAAACCTGTGTGGCAACATTTTTAGATTGTTTTCTGTATATTAACTCACGTTTCTAGGGTAGTTTACATAGGAAGCTACTTTATTGTTGGGTTAATTTTTTTTTCAGTTCTAACTCTGTTTTTCACAGGTACATATGCATAATGCTAAACTCTTCTGTGAAAGCTCCTGTGATTTTTTTTTTTTTTTGCTTTGCTTTCCATAGAGAAGTTAAAAAGCCTTTTCTATTATGAGAGAAGATATTCTTTGTAATTTGAAAGGAAATAAATCTTACTGCTAAAAAAAAAAAAAAAAGTAGCTTAGCCGGGCACAGTGGCTAATGCCTGTAATCCCAGCACTTGGGGGCGGCTGAGGCGGGCAGATCACTTGAGGTCAGGAGTTCGAGACCAATCTGGCCAACACGGTGAAACCCCATCTTTCTCTACCGAAAACATAAAAAATTAGCCGGGTGTGGTGGTGCGTGCCTGTAATCACAGCTACGCAGGAGGCTGAGGCGGGAGAATCACTTGAACCCGGGAGGCTAAAGTTGCAGAGAGCCAAGATCGTACCACTGCACTCTAGCCTGGGTGACAGAGTGAGACTCCATCTCAGAAAATAATAATAATAATAATAATAATTTGCCATATTTTCCTAAATGTGAATTAAGTACTTTTGCTATAAGTCTAGTTATTACGCTCAGGCTGCTATTATAGAATTTTCTTTGAAGAATGATACATGTCTTTGGTTAACCTTTGTATTATCAAGTGTATCAAATTTATCTAGAATAGAGCATAGCTGTATGTATTACCTAGAGGCTTAATAAACCTTCATATAATGAGTAATTATGTATTGGGCTAAAATCTGTAAAACCTTTTCAGATTTTCAATACGTATGCCTACTTCCTTAAATACTCGAAATTTTTAGATATTTTACTTTTTTTCTCGCTGTTCTTTGGATTATGTACCTTTGGTGTGTAGCATAAGCTGTAGATCCTATGTACAATTACAAAATGCGTGAAGTTAATACTCCCTTTTCTCTGTGTAGCTTGTGAAAATACAAATGATATAAATATAGAATAAAAATGCGATGGTAACTTCCGTGTGAGAGAAAACTAAGTACGAAATTCTGTTCTTACATATGAATCCTCCTATTGTTAAATACAATGTGGAAAAAAAAGTTTTTTAATTTTTAATTTTCCATCTTCAGCTTATTTTTAGCTATATGCTTTTTGGCATTTATATTTACTAGGGAAAAATTAAAACTTAAAGAACAACTTTATGTTCCTAAGATTATTTAATTGTATGAACTCAACTATACTCCATGAAAGAATGATCTAAAACATAATGTTGGCATGACTTAACCTTTTAAAAAGGGAGAGTTTAAAAAAAGATAGAGGGAGTGTAGCTCATTAGTACCTGAAGGGACTGACTATAACATATGAAGCTGAACTTGTAACTTTGATTTCCTATTCTTTAAATATAATATAATTGTTTAGTCTAAAGAATGTATGTTTTAATTACAAGTATATAATATTTCCACCTCCAGTGCAGCATATTAGTTAGAAATTTAAACCAGTGCATGTAACTTAATATAAATTAACTTAATCAACTTCGTTGAAAGTACTCAGAAAGCCCTAAAAAATATAAAACAATGATTCCCACCACCTACCCTGCAAAGGACCCCAATACCAAAAGGTATCACTATAGTGAGTTGAAATGTAATGGACTTTTTCTGTTTTTTATGAGAAGTCTTTTTGGATCAAAAGTTGCATTGATGCAGGATAAAATGCTTTGAGGTTTGATTAAGAGAGAGTTGCTAGCAAGAGGACCTAAATTTACTACACTAGAATAAATTTCTGTTCCTCATCTCTTATTTCCACTGACCATAAACATTTATTGGTATTGATTTCTTCAGAATTATTTTTGTGATCTTTTGCAAAAAGAAACATTGCAGTCTGTTTACAGGAGGTTTTAGGTATGAAATGTTAAAAGTTTGAAAGAAAAAAACCTGTGATTTATTTAGACTCTGTACCTTCATATGTTGTTCTGAAAGGCTTTTGTATTTTCTGAATAACTTACATATTTTGATATGGTATTTTACCAATAGCATTAATTTACCTATTTTTTTTCTTCTTGCATATTTTCACGAACTGGTTGCCTTATCCAACTTTTTTCTTTCATTGTTTTATTTTTATATTCACCATTCATTCATTCATTCATTCATTCACCTTTTGGGGTTTTGTTGGTAGTTACAAATTAAATGTTTAATCCTATTATCATATAGCTTACTTTGAATAAAACATACATTATTAAAATTGGTATGAAGTATCTCTACTTTATGAAACACAAAATGTTTGGTACAAAACTTTTTTTCCATATTGCATATAACAATAGGAAGATTCATATGTAAGAACAGAATGTTGTACTTAGTTTTCTTACACATAGAAGTTGCCATCACATTTTTATTAGATATTTATGTCATAGTTGGCTCTGTGCAAGAGGCTTACATAGAGAAATTAATAAAAACAATACGTTGGTCTCTGTCTTCATAAGGATTAGATTTTTAAAAAATACCAATGAGGAAAGACCCAAATGTCAAATAGTGGTATCTTATCCAAGTTTTTTTCATAACAGTCCTTGATCTAGCCTGAAACTCATGCAGCAACTACAACCATTTTTGGAACACAAAGCTTTTCTTTTTGCATCTCCTTTAGTGCTTTATAATGGACAGTAAAAATAAACGAATGTAACTAACATAATTTTTTACAGTGCTGGTGCGTTAGTATTTTAAGGGGCCAGGAAGTATATAGGTTGAAGTGAATTATTTCAGCTAAAATTTAAGAAGTATTTAAGAGACACAGTTGGTGAAGTTTTTACATGTCAAAAGAGATATAATTTCTCTTTTATCAATTAGACAAATCTAGAACTCTTAATGTAACTGCTTTCAAGTTGACAATAAAATGTATTTTTTAGGTATTGGAATACTGATAACTGAATTTCTAAATTGTTCATGTTTATTTCATAGTAATGGTTTGGTTAATCATATGTCTAATCAGAAAATAATCAAGTAGAACACACATCCGATTTTTCTGCCATACTGTTTTTTAAAAAATAATTTCAACTTTTATTTTAGTCGGGTGCATATGCAGGTTTATTACATGGATAAATTGCGTGTTGTGAGGGTTTGGTGTACAGATTATTTCATCACCCAGGTAATGGACATAGTACCTGACAGGCAGTATTTTAGTCCTCACCCTCTTCCCATCCTCCCCACTCAAGTAGGCCCCAGTGTTTATTGTTCCCTTCTTTGGATCCATGTGTACTGAATGTTTACCTTCCACTTATATGTGAGAACATGTAGTATTTGGTTTTCCTGTGTTAATTTACCTAGGATCATGGCCTCCACCTGCATTCATGTTGTTGCAAAGGACAAAATTTTCTTCTTTTTTCTGTCTGCATAGTATTCAATGGCATATATGTACCACATTTTCTTTATCCAATCTACCATTGATGGACACCTAGGTTGATTTCATGTTTTTGCTATTGTGGATAGTGCTCATATGAACATATGAACATATGAGTGCATGCTATTTTTTATAGTCAGGAAATTGAAAGGTAATTAGAGTTCAAAATTTAAAACATTTTAATTATCACATATAAAAATGAAGACATTGGTTTGAAATAGATTACTTAGCACTAAGTATCATTGCTTTACTTATTCATTAATTCATGAGAAGGTATTAAGCATATACAATTTGCCAAATCTTGTGTGGGGCACTTAAAAACAGAAAGATGATTAGGACACAGTACCTTCCCTCAAATAGCCACCAGGCTAGTGGGGAAGATAAATAAGTGCATAGATCTTTATGATTTAA
This sequence comes from Macaca nemestrina, assembly GCF_043159975.1. Lineage (NCBI taxonomy): Eukaryota > Metazoa > Chordata > Mammalia > Primates > Cercopithecidae > Macaca > Macaca nemestrina. The sequence goes on along the minus strand of NC_092126.1, from coordinate 185,636,976 downwards.
TGTGACAAACGCTGTGTTCTGTGCACCCGGAGATCAAAGACTAACTGTCCATCTTAGTAGTAGAGGGATAGGTTTGCATGGAAGTTTTTTGTGTGCTGAGTCTTAGAGGGCATTAGAGTTTCCTTCTGATGCTGGCATTAAAGGACAGAGAATGATGCATGTAATTGGCTGCAAGATAGTATGGCATGATGTGAGAACTCGTGGGGGTAGATTCTCCAAAGGAAATTGGGTGCTGAGAGCATCAGGATCTTTATACTGGGGTTAGTTTTCTATACTTCCTCTAGACATCTTTTTTGATTTCGGCATTTGCCCAAGCAGTTTAATACTCACTATACTAATTGTATAGTGAGAATTTTGATGCAGTTTTGTCATTTATTGAATCAACAAATACATACTGAGTGCTTACTGTGGGCTAGATATCTTGCCATCTGTTTTCCTTTAAAATGTTTCCAACTTATGTGCTAAATGTTGCTGTTCAAATTCACATCTAAGAGTAAAGGAATAGAAGGTCATTATGATGCTTTAATGTGGTGGAGAAATCAGTGATGTATCCCTAAACTTGTAGTAATATGAGGCCCAAAGTCAATCTGGTTACTTAGAAGTCAGACACTCCTTTGAGATTAGAACTAGGACCCAAGGCTTGAACTCATATTCTGTTAACCACAGTCAGAGGTATGTATGTAATCAGGTAAGAAGGAGTAATTCTAAGGAACTCAAACATTCTTCATGCTGCATTGACATTCAGGTGCTGCTTGTTAAATTTTTATTATTTTTAATAAAGATAAATTTAAAGCATTCTATGATTTACTCCCCAAATTGGTACATATTAAGGGAAGTGGTGTTTAAAAGATGTACTTTTACCACAGTTGCTGGGATTAGTAGTAAGTATTATTAGTTGTATTTCCTGATACTCTCATACTTTCTTTTTACAGACAAATCGATGGTAAACCAGAGGAGCCTTCAGTAACATATGCAACATATCGAGGCCCAAGTCACATTAGGAAATATTTAAAGCAACAGACGGGCTTGGCAACTGTGAATACCTTGGACACAGAAAATGAAAGTTCTGACTCTAGTATAAACAGACACATTGACCCTGGAAGTGAGATTGAGGCTAGGATACTGCCACTGTTGTTATCAGCTAGTACAGACTCATCTATGAAAGGAAATCTACTTGAAGGCCCATTAGAAGACTCTGATTGTAGCAAAACAAGTCTCAACACAGAAAGTTCTTTGACAAATAACCCAGAACTGCAGAATATTGCCTCTTCCAATAATTTTTTAAATAAAAATGCTTGGGGGGGTATTGAGAGAAATAGGTCATCCCCTTCTTCTGTGACGAACTCCAGCTATGATGGAGAATCTGACTCACAGCACCATTTAAGTTGTGAACCAGTTTCTCAGACTAACAGAAATTTGGTATGTTCAGCATTGTTCACAGGAAGTAGCAGTAGCAATGTCCCTTGCAGCCCAGATTTTCAGAGAGTAACTACAACAGAAAATACGATAAAAGAAAACACTGTGATGAGTAATGGGACATTGGTGCAAAGAGAGGAGCTTGTTGAGCCTCAGGGCCCTGCTATTTCTAATTTCTCTTGTACCAAATCTGATGGGAGTGACACTACTGAACAGGAAAGTACAAATTTGCCAAGTCCAAATAAATCAATTAGGCATGAAGATCTGCAGTTGCCAGAGAGTGAGTGTTCTGACAAGCAAACCATAGATAACTCATCAAAGCAAGCTGCCATTCACACCAGTGTCGTTGCTCTTCAGAGACATGCTGTGACAAACACAGAACTTGTAAATGAAGGAAAGAGATTGTCTGCCCAAGACTCACAGAAAAATGTGGTTGTTAGAGAAATCAGGCAAGAAACAGAAAGTGCCTCAGCTAGTGAATCCATAGCTTCAAGTCATGTAAAAGCTCCAGAAGATAAAATTGAGTCATCACCCAAAGATACTGACCAATACTTTGAAACCAAAGCCAAAAAGCTTGATTTTAGGTCCCATGATAAAATTCCTCATATTAGAATGAATAGAAAAGACCTGACCTCCTTAAATTACGTCAGTGAATCAGCAGTTGTAGCATGCTTAGTAAATAAAAATGCACCTGAGTTGAAATTTGAACTTAATAGAAGTCACATTTCAGAAACTCCTCTTGACTCTGAGAGTCCTCAACAAACTAAAGTATCACCTGATGCTAAAACATGTCTTAGCCTTGACTGTAAAAAACTAAATTTCAATATTTCACCTCCTACCTTTGTTTCTGGAGTTGGGATGCTGAGCAAGTTGGATATTCCTGATTTAATGAATGAGGGTTCTCCTGTGCCCATTGAAACTGGGAAGGTCAACACTGTTGGTATTTCCTGTCAGCCTAGTAAGTGTAAAGAAGAAAATGTGAAAAACCATGTTGAGGCTGCAGGCGGGAAGAGTCCTCCTCTTTCCTTTTGCCTTGAATATACATCTGCAATTTTTGAATCCAAGGAAATTCTTTCTAATAGTGAAAAATGCCAGGTTCTTCCAGGTTCTGAAGCCAGTGGCCCTCACTTAACTGGGATGGAGCTATTGAGCTTTGACTCTGGAAACCTCTCTAAGGATTGCAGTTCCATTTTATCTCAAGACCCTAATAGAGTAATGTCTTCAAACACTAAAGCAAATATGAGCATAATAGAGAAGTCTGATTCTCTTTCCTTGGAAGCCAAAACTGCTAACATTGTATCAAAAGCTGAAATTGATGGTCAGAACAATGTTCCTGTGGAGTCACATTCTGGAAGAGGAAAAACTATATCCTTGTCCAAGGTATCTTTTTCACAAGCGGAGCCCAGAGACATTTCTCAGGATAAAATGTCTTCTTTTCCACTGAAAATTACCCATGTTCCAGAAAAGCCTATTTTATCAGCATTAACATTTCTAGAAGTTGAACAGGACAAAAGTTTTCAATCAATTAATCATAATGAGATTGGAGAGAAATGTTCAGACACTGGCCTAAAAGAGAATTGCCAAGCTGAGCTTTCTCCTGCTACCTCCAAATATGAAGATATACCAGAAACAGAGGTAGATGCCTTAGGCTCTCCTCCTGCTCTTCTTAAAAGTATTATATCTGGGATTTTACCACCTATTCGTGATGAGAAAGTCAGTAGGCAAATGGCACAGAATTGTGAAGCTAACACTTACATGATTCATCAATCTTTGGATATTTGTGGGACTAAAAAGATTTCTGGTCACTCAGAAATGGCAGAACTCAGCTTAGCTAATATTTTCCATAAATTCCAAGAAACTGGCAGCTCAAAAGTAAATTCACCTTTTCTGGATTCTGATTCCAGTTTGGGAAAAAATGTTTCTGCATCTGAGGACTCAAGCTTCCTTAATGTACCTTCTGTGCTGAGATCAGAAAAGAAATCCTCATCTTACAGAAAGAAAGAGAACATCCATTTTTTAAATGGTGGTATTGATAGTGTGTCATCTTCCTCTAGTTACCCTGAAGAAGTTAACGTGATGATAAATTCACATAAGCCCCAAAATCATTTGGATTCTATACAAGTTACCAAAGATCTCACACATGAAGGTACCTCTGTAACTGACCTGTTGTACCCTAACACCTCTTATTTGGAATTTGAAACGTCTATCTCAATTGGGAAAGAAGTAACCCCATTTCAGGAACATTTTGGGAAGATATCCACTGATTTCCCAACCACTGCCCGATTTGACAATCCCGTGGAAGCAGAGACTGGAGCAGTTGCTGGGCCTGCAGTGTCAGTTAACAGCTCAGGCCAACAGTGTTCTGAAGCCTCTGCTGAGCACATAGAAGCCAGGGGAAGAGCACATGACCAACTTTTGGACCTCGAAAGTAGTTTACTCAAAAAGGCCGACACATTGATTGGTGAGATTTTTAATTCTGTCAGGGAAGAACTAAAATTCAAACACACAGTGAGTACCTGCCAGGAGCACATAGCCATAGAAGGCATAATGAATCAGGGTACCCTGAAAGAAGACGTCTCTGAGAAAAACCCATTAGAAGTTACACTAACAGAGATCCAACAGACAGAGGGTTTGGAAGAGCAGGGCATGGAAAACATGTCAGAAGTTGAAGAGAAGCCCTGTGATTCACCAGCGGTTGGTGAGAAGAGTCTTCTTGTTGATCCTGATAGTATGAATGTATCTTGTTTGTTAGAAGATAAAGCTAGGGAATTAGTCAGTGAGATTATTTATGTAGCCCAAGAAAAATTGAGAAATGATGCTTTTGAAGATACTGAGGATACTTGGGATTCTGAACTTCAGGCAGATCCTTCAAAAATTCTGAACAGTGATAGTGTTAAGCCACATGATGTAGTTAGAGAGTTCTTGGTATCAGAACAGCCAGTAAATCAAAGCACACAAATTAGTGAAAATAAAGTATTAAGTAAATTCTTCTCTGTAAGTAACTTAGCTAGTGGCACAGAGTCAATTAAGGGAAGAGAAATTGTTCTCTACCAAAAATCCCCATTTTCTGGAAATGGATCTGGACTGTCTGATAGTATAAATTTGCAGGAATCAGATACGGTTTTACTAGCTGAAGACATGTCACGTAAATGGTCAGATGATAGGGTAAAAACACATTTATTTTGTAATGAGGACTGTAATGAGACAATGGAAATAGAGAATGTGGATAATAACAAAACTGAGACAGAGGATAGAAGAACTCTTGTATTAAATTTCAAATGGCCTCCACTTGTGAATGATGACATCCATGCACCTGGTACATCTAAAAGCAGTTTGTCTGATAGCCTTGTATGTATATCTGAAAAAAACTTGCCAGGACACAGTAAAAACACACCTCTTGCAATGTCAGAAGTAGGGAAAGTACACAAGAAGGATAATGAAATAAATATAGGGAAAATTGAGCTTATACCTTCCATGTTAGAAACGGGGAAAACAAACAAAAAGGATGCTGAATTGAATATTCTGAAATACGAGGCAGTCCCTCCTATGTTAGAAATGGGAAGAGTACATAAAATGGATGCTGAAATGAATGTCAAGAAAACTGAACCAAAAGCTAATGTTTTTAAAATGGGAGAGGTATACCAAATGGATGCTGAGAGCTGTATTGAAAAAACTGAGGGATCACCTGTCACTTTAGGAATGGAAAAAGCTTATAAGATGAAGGGTACCGAAGGGGATGTTGGCAAAATTGAGGTGATACCTGTTATGCCAGAAGTGAAAAATGTCCACCAAAAGGATGCTGAAGGGTATATTGTAAAGACTGAGATGGCACCTGTTACAATTCACATGGAAAATATTTACCAAACGCATGCTGAAGGGGATATTGGCAAGACTGGGGCAATACCCTTGTCAGAATTGGAAAATATCTACCGAAAAGATGGTGAAGGGATTAGTGAAAAGGCTAAAGGAATACCCATTACATTAGCAGTGGAAAATGCTTACCAAAAGGATGCTGAAGGGGATATTGCAAAGGCTGAAGTGATGCCTGTGAGGTTAGAAATGGAAAATACTTACCCAAAGGATACTGAAAGAGATAGTGGCAAAACTGAGGTGATGCCCATTGCATTAGAGGTAGTAAATACTTACCAAAGAAATGCCGAAGGGTTTACTGGGAACACTGAGGGATCTATGTTGAAAATGGAAGCTACTTGTCAAAAGACTGCTGAAGAGGTCATTAAGAATACTGAAATAGTACCGTGTGTGTTAAAAGTGAAGGAAGCACACGAGGCAGCACCTGCCCCCTTAGAAATAGAAAAAGCATGCAAGAGAGATGTTAAAGACACTATTGGAGCAACTGTGTCCTTACCCTCTGTGATAGAAATGGAAAAAATATCCCCAGAAGATTGTGGTGAGAATATTGGGAAACACGAAGTGTTACCCACAGTGGTAGACATTGAGAAAATACATGGACCAGGACTGGGATTGACCATTACACAAGTGGAGGCCATGCCTCCTGCATTTGAAAGTAAAACACTACAAGAGTATGCTGTAGGGAGTGTTGGAAAAACAAAGGAAGAACCTACTGAAATAAAGGAAGGCTTGATAGCACATGAGAATAGACTTGCTACACATTTCAGGGGTTATGAATCCCCTACATTAAGTAAGGATTATGAGGGCTACCCAGCCCCAGCAATGCCAGATTTTCAACCTGGAGATACCATAATAAGACTAGACAAAAGAATGTCTCTTACTGCAATACATGACAAGAGGAGAGAGACAGATTATAGTGGCAAAAAAGGATATAATTTAGCTTTTGTTTCTCAAGATGAACAAGAAAATTCTTCCTTTACTATATTATACGAAGAGCCCCTTCAAGAAGAGGACAAGTATGCTTCCGCGGAAGCAAGCCAAACACGGTCTGTCTGGTTTCCTGATACGTCCCCTGACAGCATGCCTGTTCTGGCATGTGAAAGGTCTGAGAGTAGAACTGACCTTGTCCATCACTTTGAAAAAGGTACTAAATTAGGTGAGACATTTGATAGTGATAGTTCAGAAATGTTCTTATCAGTGGAGGCCAAAAGGTACAAAATTTATCCTTTAGCATTGTCTCCCATTTATGAGGATGACAGCTCACAGGAGGACATTCTATCCAGTGAGGTTTCACCTGGTCACCATGGCCCCAGGAAATCAAGAGAGAGTGAAAACCAGCCCTCTTCTGTTTTATCCCTTCTCCAGTCAGTGTCAGAGCGTTTAAAGATGAATTTTGATGAAGATGACAGAGAGGCAGCTGAGGAGGAAGAAGAGGAGGAGGCAGCAGTATTGCATAAAGATCTGAGAGCTGGAAGCGGGGAGCATGTTACCTTCCAGTTGCCAGATCCTTCTATCACATTTTACCCTGATGACCAGGAAAGCATTGGAATTTCTAAGAATTCATATGTGATGCCAAGTGAACCTACTACCTCCAATCTGCAAGTTGGTCTGTGGCCAGAAAAGACCTCATTTCTCCAGAAATCTGACCTTACTTCTAAACTACATTCTTCTTTAAAGAGTGCTTATCATCAGTATCTGCAGACTTCCCAAAGTTATTCCTCAGAAAAAGGAGCCAGATTTGGTGGAATTCTTCAGGAACCAGTGTCCAAGTATTTCCGTGTTCAAGACAACCCAGGCAGATTGAGCCCATTTATAGAGGTAAGTTATTTTGTTTATTATATTAATAATTAAAGCTTTGGGTTATGAAATTATCTAAAGGCTTATTAAGAAAAATCAATGTTTTGGCCAAGCATGCTGGCTCACGCCTGTAATCCCCGCACTTTGGGAGGCCGAGGCAGGTGGATCACAAGGTCAGGAGTTCAAGACCAGCCTGGCCAAGATGGTGAAACCTCGTCTCTACTAAAAATAAAAAAAAAAATTGCCAGGCATGGTGGTGGGCGCCTGTAATCGTAGCTACTGGGGAGGCTGAGGCAGAGAATGGTTTGAACCCGGGAGGCAGAGGTTGCAGTGAGCCAAGATCGCACCAATGCACTCCAGCCTGGGCGACAGAGTGAGGCTCCATCTCAAACAAAACAAAAAAGAAAATCAATGTTTTGAGGTTGTAGAAGTTACATAAAGTTTGTTTCATAAAAATATCAGATTTATTCTTTGGTTGAAATATATCATAACTCATGTATTTTAGTTGGACTACTTAGGAAACAAAATTGCTTGGTCAGAATTTAAAAAGCATAATACTGAAGCAAGGTTATTTTGAAGTATTTTGCTAATATTTTTCAAGCTAAATTAAGTGACAGTCTAAATTTCTCAAGGTACTGTATGTGAGAAAATTGTCAGTTTGCATTTAGCTTATTAGTCTAATGAAAAATCTTTCTGTTAAGTAAAATTTTTAAGTATTTGACAGCAGCCTCTCACTACAACAACTCATGTTGTTCATGCAACGCAGGGCAGTGAGCAACCTAAATCAAACAAAAAGAACTGAAAACATTATAGCTGGAAAATGTTTTAAATTCAATTACATTTTTCTTTGATTTAGAAAATTTAAATATTTAATGTAGAATATTTATTAAATATGGGACTTTCCTTTCTGGCATTTCCAAGGTCATGGTACTTTCAAGATAAAGATAGAGGATGTCCAAGGCCTGTATCTTTACCTCAAACAATCTTCATGGCAAATAGTAATACTCAAAGACCAACCAAAACTTGCAAAGCAAAGTCGTTTTAAAAGACGTGATGGGATTTGAAGAAATATTTCTTTCATGGTTCTCCACTGCCTACCAAATCAAGTGGCACCTCTTAACTCTGCATTATAAGGCCCCCAAGTTCTGTTTTGCCAACCTTGTCTCCGCACACTCTGGGTGCACACTCTGTTTCCTACCAGTGCACTTTTCCCCAGGATGGTTCTCTTCCTAGAATTTCTTTATTCACTATCCCGTCACAACCTGCCACATTTTCCATTCACTGAAATGTTTTTCAAGATCCCTCAGTACCACTTCCTCAGAAAAGCCTCTCTGAATCTCTGTGTGCCCTTACCTCCATGCTGGTGCCATTTCCACAACCTAGTGTTTTCCTTGTGTTTTACCTGTGAATGTAACTTAGGCTTAGAAGAGCTATGCAAATATGATCATCTATTTACCCATTCTAAGCGATGTACTTCTTGAGGGCAGAGACAACGTGTTAATTTCCTGTATGTTTGTATTTATATCACTTCTATCTAGAGAAGCACCTCGCTCATAATGATCACTAACTAAATATGTGATAAATTGGATACATGACTGCTAAGAAAATGAATTATGCATCTTTCACCGATGTTTCTTGAAGCTTACTTTTCCACTTTTATTATTTCAGAATGTTGACAAAGAAACTCTGAGATATAACCCAAGACCTGGGAAGGTAAGGATAACTTTCTCAAACTAAGATAAAGGTTAAAGATTAGGTAACTTTCAGGCTTGAGGAATTTAATATACTTATACGTGACTTAGAAAATGATTTCAAGGATTTAACATCTAAAGTAACATTTGCTTTTGTATATTTAGGATGTTTATTTCTATGTTCTAGGACATTTTAGAATTTAAAATACATTCTAAAAATTAGTTATTGTAGCTACTTACTGCTATTTACTGTGTTGCAGATGGTTATCTATGATCTCCATGAAAGTAAATATAAACAAGAAGTCTACTGTAATATTCCTGATGCTACATCATGGTCTTTTCCAAATGGAGTTCTAATAAAAGTTGTAAGGGGCTGGTAAGAAGTCTCTTAAAATTTTATAGCATAAAAAGTAAATGTGTCTTCTTGCTGTTAATGCTTTTTTTGCTATTTTTTATTAAAGTCATAATTTCCTTCCTCTACTTTTTGACAGAATATTTTGAAACATTATTGTTAGTGTGTTATAACTTAATTGTTCTCTTTATTTACTATGGCATAAAATATAATCTGTTTTTAGTGCTTCAGCCAGTAAGTTGCAAGACTTAATCTATACAATCAGTACCATTCTGTAACTGCATTATTAGCGGATAGATTTGGCAAGTTTGGGTGAATGCTTCAGTTGAATGAAGCATAGCTTTGAAAATGAGTTCAGAATTTGTGGGATGCTGAGGAATGTGAAGGCCACATAGTTAAAGTTGTTCGTATAACTTGCTCAGAAGTGAAGGAATCTTTGTATGGTCTAAAAATGAGGGGCAACTGCATCTGTTTATTATGGACCATGAGCCATGGACAAGCTGGAGCCAGAATTTATCTGTCCAGTGTTTAGGCTACCCAGGTAAGCATTCACGTCTTAAATCATATGGTGTAATCTCATCTTCATATAACAAAATAGGACTTGTGTCCTGTGTTACTCAGCAACAAGAAAATTAGAAGTATAATTTGGAATTGTTGCACTATTGTTTTTAATGCAACTGTATAGTTTTGTATAGACCACATCTATAAAGAGCATACATACCTAAATATAGACATAGAAATATATTATGGTACTATGTTCAGAAAGTATTTCTATTCCCAAGGTATATGCACTTTTGTTTTTTCTTTCCTATTCACCTATACTTAAATTAGCATATAGCATTGTTTCAAAAAAATAGAGTTATATGTTAATAGTGGAAGATATCCCAGCTTAAAAAATTTAAGTAGACAAAATGGTCTGTGACTTATTCGCCTCAGCTCTTAGAAAATTAAATATAATATAACTCATCATTGCATTTCTCTTTATTTAGCTGGATTTTATATGAGAAACCACATTTCCGAGGTCAGAAATGTGTGCTGGAAGAAGGGGAAAAGGTGTTAAATCGTGACTGGATTCTTCAGAACAGAAGGCATCCACAAAGAAACTTTGCATTGGGTTCTATCAAACGTGTGTTAAAGGTAACAACTGTAGATTTTTCTCCTGTTTTTTATTTGATTTTATTTGTCATATAGTAAACCTGTGCTATGACCTGGCAATGTTTACAAATCATTGCTAATTTTTGTGCTGTTACTAATCTTCATTATCATTGATAATCTTTTGAGTTTATGCAAATAGAGTGAATGTAATTAAAAATATTAACCAGAGGTAATCTAGTTTATAAAATGTTACATGGGCTGGGCGCGGTGGCTCACGCCAGTAATCTCAGCACTTTGGGAGGCTGAGGTGGGCAGATCACCTAAGATTGGGAGTTCAAGACCATCCTGGCCAACATGGTGAAATCCTGTCTCTACTAAAAATACAAAAATTAGCCGAGTGTGCTGGTGCAAGTCTGTAATCCCAGCTACTCTGGAGGCTGAGGCACAAGAATCACTTGAACCCAGGACATGGAGGTTGCAGTGAATCAAGATCGTGCCACTGCACTCCAGCCTGGGCGACAAAGTGAGACTCAGTCTCAAAAAACAATAATAAATAAAGATATAAAATGTTACATGATGTACTATGTATTTTAATAGGATTATACTATTATTATTAAAATATGCTAATAGGAATAGTATACTCCTATTATAATAGTATACTATAGACTATACTGTAATAGTATACTACTATATTAGTGTACTACTATAATAGTATTCTACTGCTCCTACTGTAATACTCCTAGTGGTATATCATAGTATAGTATTGGCTGGGCCCTGTGGCTCACACCTGCAATCCCAGCACTTTGGGAAGCTGAGGTGGGTAGATCACTTGAGGTCAGGAGTTCGAGACCAGACTGGCCAACATGGTGAAACCCCATCTCTACTAAAAATACAAAAATTAGCCAGATGTGATGGTGGGCAGCTGTAACCCCAGCTTCCCAGGAGGCTGAGGCAGGAGAATCACTTGAACCTGGAGGGCAGAGGTTGCAGTGAGCTGAGATCATGCCACTGCACTCCAGTCTGGGCAACAGAGCAGGACTGTGTCTCTTAACAATAATAATAATAACAATAGCAGCATAGTATTATACAATACTCCTAATTAGTATACACTGTTCCTAATTAGGAGTATACTATTCAGGAATATTAGAGATTCCTTATTGATTTCCAGATATACATTTTCCTAGTGTAGATTGCTTCTACTTATTATAGACATGTGTGTGCATGCATGTGTGTGTGTTAGGGGAAATAAGGGAGGATTGGAATAGGAAGGGAAGGTATTGTTTTTTATTTTTCTGTTTAAACAATATTAATACTAAGATGAAAAGGGTCTTCCAATGTAATAAAATATTTTGTATGAAGTTCTGTGGTAGTATAGAGGAGGGGTTAATTAGTGATAAGGACATCTCAGATAAGGACAGAATTCTCCTCACAGGTATTCTTAAGATTTCCTTCAACAGTAACATAATATGTGATACAATACAGTTACTTATGTGACAGTCATGGATATATGTAGTTTTCAAGTTATGGAGATTTCATTTGTATACATAAAAAGTATAAATTGAGATGAACACCATCATGATGACTTGGATTGTTATTATTAAACTCTTCATAGTGGTCTGTAGCATTCAGAGAAATTAAATATAGCCTACAGAAAAACTCAAGTTATAAAGGGTGGCTGCACATATTTTATGTGAATCAATACTGTCTGCCAAACTCTAAGTAAACCTATATTTAACAAATATTTGTGTCTGCTTTTGAGCCAATACTATGGTGTGCACAGGGAATAGAAATACAAGTGAGATACGGTTCCTTACTTCAGGTTGCTTAAAGACTGGGGGAGAGCAGCTGAATCACATGATTATATGATGTGAGACGTGTTCTCCAGGGCCCTTTGGGCACACAGAAGAAACAACTCACCTTTGGGAAGACGCATGTCACCTGGAGGAGGTGGCACCTGTTTGGAATGTTGCAAGGACTAACAGGAGTTAAGCAGTCTAGGAGATATGAGGGAGTTCCTGGCAGAGCCACTTTTGTCAGATGCAGAGGTGAGCTTTGGTGGCCTAGTGTAATGCAAGGAGATTAAGATGGCTGAAGTGGAGAGAGCAATGTCCATTTTCATTGAAAGATTTAACTGCAGTCAGTTCAGTTCTGCAGATAACCATCTGAGTGCTCACTCGATTAACTCAACTAGAAATTCCTTGAAAAAATGACTAGTTTGTAACTGTACTCTTTTAAGATTTATATAACTTGTGGTTTTGTGCTTTCTTTGTGAAATCAGGCACTATGCCAAGGCCTAGTGGGAAAAAAACAAGTAATTTATGGCAAACAGCCACCGCTCTCAGCCCCCCCGAAATCAAACAATAAAATCAAACAGATTTAATCTGGTGAGCATAGATATTTGAATGGATATTTGCACGTCCACCATTTGTTTGGACTATATTATAAGAAAGAGTAAGTCAGGCTTGTACTTTTTCCTCCTGTGTTTGTTCTTGGAATCATTTCTTTTTTTAGTTGCAGTGTTAGTGCCCGTGTATCTCCAACAGTTCAACAACTTTTAGTGAGGAAGGAAAATAAAACTATTGAGCATTGAATGAAAGAGGCATAAGCCTTGTTTAAATATTTTACAAAGTAATAATTAGGCATCAAACTGCTTCCTTTTTCCAACATTGTCAAAATTCTGCCTATCGATGCTTCACTTTCATGATGGTTGTTTCCATGCTGGATTCACTTCTGCCTATTCTATGCCAACTTTATCTTGTTGAATCATCTTTATATTAGTTGTTTTCATTGTTGTAGTCAAGACTTTAATGTCCTTTAAAGATAATTCTTTCATGACGTCTTCACTTTAGAGTACACCACCCAAACAAACATTGTTTGTACAACACAATGCAGAGGAAATTTGTTTGTGTGACACAGTCAGTTATGTATTTTGTTACTGTAACTCAGATCCCTGGGGGGACATTAATATGGAAATATTTGAAATATTGTTACTAGCACTCTATTATTAACAGCATACAAAAGAGCCTTAAGGATTGACAGGTATAGCAGACACCCTCAGTTATCAGTATGTAGATTCCAGCTAAGCATTGTCTTTGTCCCCAGGAAAAATAATTGGGGGTGAAGGTAGTAACATGGTGAATCTTGATTCAAGTGCTTTCGTTTGCAAAATTAGAATAATTTAATATTGCAAATTACTATATTTACTGTGTATTTAAGTCTTTTTTTAAAGATATAACATTTTTCTTATGTTAAAAATCTGTTGATAGATCCAGAACGGAGGTATCTTATGTAAGGTAGAGACAAATTTTCTTACTGTGTTTGTTAACTGTGATTTTGTTAACTATATAAAACTGTCTTCATTCTTACTATAATAGTATACGTTTGCAAATTTCACTAATCTATTTGCAAAGTGTAGCAGGACTACAAAAGTATACAAGGAAGCCATATAAACTTAAATTGTTTATTGTTTCTAGGTTACTATAAAGTGCCTTTCAGTTGCTGGTGTTTGACTTTCTTTGTCCATCAAGAATTATACATATGTTTTGCAAAGCATGCTATTTCTGTGAATAGCCACTGTGAAGATAGAACTTAACAGTGAAATATTTTTCAGTCAACTAGAGCAAAAATTAGGTTTCTAGTGAAGATAACAGCAAAACATATGCCTTCTCATTTTTGTTTATTTTCATTTTTTGGTGATTACACTTTTGCTATTATACTGTTTCCATCTGTGTTGTTGTAGACTTGAATGCTTCTTAGCTTTTCCCTTTTAGAGTACACCACCCAAACATTGTTTGTACAACACAATGCAGAGGAAATTTGTTTGTGTGAGACAGTTAGTTATGTATTTTGTTACTGTAACTCAGATCCCTGGAGGGACATTAATATGGAAGTATTTGAAATAATGTTACTAGAACTCTATTATTAATAGCATACAAAAGAGCCTTGAGGATTGACAGGTGACTGTTCTAAACATTTCTGCTTATTTTTGAAATGAAACGTTAGAATGAAGTATGCTTTTGTACTTTAAAGGATATTTTTAGATTACACTTCTTTAGTATTTTGCATTTTAGAACCAATTTTCTGAAAATGAGATGTATAAACTTGCTTGCTTTTGTATATTAATAGAATGATTGAGAATTCAGTTTGGGGAAAAGTTGCAAAATCAGAATATTATACTTTTAGAATTGCAAAACTTAAATAGAATTGTTCAGTCTCTTATAAATGCCACACCTGTTATTACATTTACCTATTTTATTAAAAAGTATGCATTTGAATCTCACAGTGTCATAGGGGATAATTACTAAAACTTGAGTTGTATCGAGTTCTATCATTAAATACTCATGAGTATTGAGATAGTGTGTTTAGACAGAAGTGTATCTGTAATTTCAGAGAAGGGAAAAAATAATTGTAATTTTGATTCCCTAAGAAGGGATGAGGTCTTTTTTGAGTTAGAACTTGACTATTAGAAAAGATTTTTGAAAGTAAGAATACAAAGAATTATTTCTTTAGTCGAGATAGGGGAAACATCTGCAAAGCTTACAGAGGCTGGAGTGGAAGTGGAGATAGCGTGAGGACCAATATGACTGCAGAGTTGTAGGAAGTTAGTCTGGATCACAAGTTTTGTGCCCTATTACAGAAAGACACACAGAAACATGAATTTTATGTGCTTGGGTCTGAAGCCAATGAGTTTCTTGAGGAAAGTGATGTTCTAACAAGTTCAGCTGTCTAAAGAGTAGTAGCTAGTGCTTGACTAGTGGTTGTAAGTAGGCCTGTAATCAAAGTTTGGGCCTAACCAAGGGTTGTGACAGTGGAAATATGTAAGAAGAGATATACACAAGGGAAAATTTTAAGGAAGGTCTCACAGGACAATGAGTGCATAATTTTTAAAGACTGTGATGGAGTAAAGGGTCAATTACATAATGCTTTTCTTCTTCAAACCTACTGCACTAGGAAATGCAGTCCTACAGGGAGGAAAACAGATTTCCTTTACCCTCACCTCTAATGACTATTTCTTTTGTCAAGGTAAATTAGATAAACACTGAAGAGGGTACTGCTTCTCTACTTGTTTTTTTATATCCCCGATGAGATCAGCTTTTATTTAACTCTCTTCCTCCCTTATGGTTTTATTATACTTCTAAGAAGCAAGGCTTACAGACATTTGGCACTCAAATAGTTTGGTAACTCTGAAATCTGAACTCAATTTGGTAACTCTAAGCATTGCTTAATGGAAAGAATCTTTAAAAAACAAAGCAGAAAAATTGGGACAATAATTTTTTCATAAAATGTATAAGTTTCATGTTATTAACAACTTTTTAGAAAAACTTGTTTTTTAGGAGAAACACTATTTCCTTTATGTTTTCTTTGTGAAGAAATTCAACTCGATAATGAGAACAGTGTAACTGTATGTCCAGGACATTGAGAAGACTAGACTGTGTGTCTCTAGTTGATTTCAAAGCCAAATTATTATTTTTTTTCAGGACTGCAGCATTCCAGAGATAGAGCTTTTCCCACAATCTGACCCAGCCTGTTGTCCTGTCTACATACAGAGAGCAGTCCCCAACTTGGAAGAACTGAATATCTCCAAATCTATGTCCTTCACTGTGAAGTCAGGAGTGTACGTATCAGTTCCTTTTTATTATAGTGATTGATGGCCACCAAAGTTAACTTTTTGTTTCATATTTCAATAGATGACATACATAGTTCTAAAGTTTCTAGCTAATGTTTATACTCTCAGTCACCCAAGAAAGACTGCAGGGGTTAAAAGATTCTTTCTTTGGATCTAACTAGAGCTCAGATATATGACTCACAGGAGCAGGTATAGAATTCTGAGATGTAGTTCTCGATATATAGATCTGTTGTCTTTTCATCCAACAAATTCTGTGATTGAGAAATAAAAGCATGTCCCTGGCCTAAAATTTTGGAGCCTGAACTATTTCTAGGGTGTCTAAGTTCTAATAGTCACTGACTGCCTCTGTGGTATCAGGCACATATGGCTTTTTTGCTTATGACTCCTCTGTTCCTGAAAAGCAGATGGTGTTACTCTCATATTATATGTGGGTGATTTGTCCTAGGCTACTAGCTGGTAAGTGTGGATTTGATACTAGGCCTCTCTGTTTCTAGAGGCATCTGTAGGATGATGGGTCTAAGTTCAGTCTTAGTTCATTCCCGGATTGACTTGACTCCAAACCCTGTGGATATCTGGCTCAACATGAAACCCTCTGCTCCCTCACTGTTTTTGTTTACTCTGATGATGGTTGGTGTACAATTTGGGGGTCACTGTAGGACAACTTTTTTGTCCCCCCTACATGTGAATTAGAACTTGTGGGCAGGCCAGCCGTGTGTGGTGGCTCGTGCCTGTAATCTCAGCACTTTGGGAGGCCAAGGTGGGCGGATCACCTGAGGTCAGGAGTTCGAGAACAGCCTGACCAACATGGAAAAACCCCATCTCTACTTAAAAAATACAAAAAAATTAGCTGGGCATGGTGGCACATGCCTGTAATCCCAGCTACTCGGGAGGCTGAGGCAGGAGAATCGCTTGAACTCAGAAGGCAGGGGTTGCAGTGAGCCGAGATCGCGCCATTGCACTCCAGCCTGGGCAACAAGAGCAAAACTCTATCTCAAAAACAAAACAAAACAAAACAAAACAAAACAACTCTTGGGCAGGCCAGTAATTGGCCGTGTCCATGAGGAATGTCTGTAATTATCAAGCTTAGCTGGAAAATGGGTCTTTTGGGAATCTGATTGCAAATACTCTTCCTTAGGCAGCCAATAGAACTGATATTGATTCTAAAAATGTGGCTCAAAATGTAAAACACCTTGTGGAATCCCTGCCTCTGATTCTTCCAGTTTAAAAAAGAACGGAATATAGTAAAATTTGTTTTGATTTTCTAATTATTTCCCACTTGAATTAAAGGTGCCACATGTTTTAGGTATCGGAAAAATAAAAGTAATGCCTAATGATTGGAAAACATATTAGACTTATTAAGGACAGATAGCTTATTATAGGATGGATAATGTGTGAACGTAAATACTTAATAACATGGTAACTGTTATCGTTATATAATGTCTGGCTCTCACTTTGAGTGTGTTTTACTAGTGTAATTCTGTGATGGAGGATTTTGTTTTTTTATTTTGGTAGCACTTTTTACCTGCCGAACTAGACTAAATCAGTACTGTTATACTTTAACTAACTATCTATTTTTATATAGTTGGCTTGCCTACCCAGATATTAATTTTAAGGGACAAGCTACAGTTCTGGAGGAAGACCATGGGCTCTTTGAGATTTCTACAGCAGAAATGAAATCATTACATCCGCTTCAAATGGTAAGCAAATTTAAAAAGAAGCGTTCCTTTTCCCAAGTACCCATGAATCCAAAATTAAATAACCATCATGGTTGCTCATGCATCTCAATCTCAAGAAGTGAATATGTGTACCACTGAATTGGCAAACTATTGTACTGTAGTGCCTTCAGTATTTACAGTATTTCTTTTTTGTTGCAAACATTTACTTAGTGGCAAACTGTTCAATTAAACATTGGCTATGTGATAAACCATTTTTGGTTAGTCCATGCCCTTTAAAAACATAGCCACTAGGACAAACTGAAACATTTTAAGAAATATCACAATGTGGAGTAGCACTTGAAACAAAAAAAACCCCTACAGAATTGGGGTTTTTGTAGGGAAAAAGTTACTTTTCATGCTGTTCAACTTTGAGGTCACAAAGACAGTGCATGTGATCAAAAGTGTTGGTCGAACTTGGAAAGGTTAGTGTGGTTAGCTCAGTGCTCCAATTTAGAAAGCCCAAATAATTCTAGGGAAGACTTTTGGATTAGCTGGCTAAGAAATCTACTCTGCTGAATGAGATTTCTAAGTTTACTAGCAATACCACTCTTCTTTTTGGGACACTCTGAAGTGGGATTAAATCTTAATTGGTCATGTGTAGTCAAGGACTAAAGCTCAGTTTCCTTCCTCATAGTAGTTGTAATCTGGAAAGTGTATCCTTAAGATTTCTTGCCCCATCTACATCGATGAGGAACACTATAACTTGGTTTTGACTACTATAGAGTTCTATATTTAGAATTTAAAATTTAGCACAATTTAAATTTGACTGATGTGTAATCTTCACTGATTAGATTTTTATGTAACCTACATATATCACTTTCAGATATTACGTTCAAATATTTTAAATATTTACCTGTCTAATATTAAACTATCTTGTCATCTTAAGGGTGGACTGAAAGTGGAAATGCCCATGAACTTAAAGGTAAGTCTTGAACTGATTTTTGTAGCAGGCTAAAGAGTCTCCGGATTAATATTTAGGTATTTTGAATTATTGGAATAAAAAGTACCTCCACATATGATTATACTTAGCTAATGGATTTGAGGGAGGTGGGAAGTGAATGCACAAAATGTTTGATGAGGGCCCACCCTGTGGCTGTGAATGGAGAGTGGGATCAGTCTGCAAAGATGGAGGTCTGTACCAATAAATCAGTCAGACTCACTAGATTTCTGCTGCAGGGTGGAAAGGTGATAGGTTTGATTTTTGTTTTGGAGGAGGGGACTTGAGATAGCAGGTAGTTATTAAAGTGGAGATATCTAGCAGGCCTTTGGGAGTGATGCTCAGGAAGGTGATCAAGGCTGATCAAAAGGAAGTGTAGGTAACTCTTATCAGATAGATGGCAGTTTGTAAGTATGAGCATCCAAAGGGAAGAGTAGAGGCGAGGCAATGAAAATGGGTGGCAGTGGTGCCAGGATCAAGCAAATTCAGGGAAAGAAAGGAGGAAACAGAAGTACAAAGTATTTTTAGAGAGAGAAGGCAAACCAGTACAGTGATAAAAGATGGAAACAGGCCTGCCTATAATTTGGTTATAGCACCTGCAGAGGCAGGTGTGGAAGCAGGGATTCATTTGTCTTCCTCTTCTCTAAAACAAGACACAACTTCTTCAACTCTCCCATTTCTGGGCTTTCTCATTTATGGAACTGACTTCCATTCTCTCAGACACATAGATGGAGTCTTTTAAAACTTCTGTGTCTGAGTGTATCTAATAAACTTTGACTGCGTGTTGGAATTATACATATTGGAATTTTAAAAGATGCTTGTGCCTGGGGCTGCACTCCCGGAGATACCATATTAGTTTGGGCCATAGTCAACAATTTCCAAAGAGTCCTAGGTGATTCTATTTGCAGTCAAGATGTAAAAGGTGTAAATTAGCTGTGGTGCTGTCTGAATGCCTTCTGTCTCACGTCTCCTAGTCTGGTCAATCAGGACTTCAGTTGTGACAGGCTGGATCTTCCTTGGACATTTGCAGTTTGACAGGTTGTAGGTGTACATGAATGGATTGGTAATAACAATTTATAAGTCGTTTGATATAAATTTGTGGCTTACTCTTCAAAGAATTTGTATTTCTTACTGAGTTTGAATGTGGTCAGCATATGTAACATGTATTAAAACCAAATAAAACTTTGTCATTTCAAATATAGTACCCAGTGCAAACCTAACATGGAAAAGTGCAGGATCAGTACTATATAAATTTTCCCTAATATTAGCAGTTTTTAGTCATAAGGCAGCTATAACCTTTTTGATTTAGTGTTTTTAAGCATGGGGTTTATTTGGCAAGATATTGAGTTGACATTTGTGCACAAATTATTCCATTACCCACAAATAGGACCAAGTGAGAGAATGTGGATAGATAAATGCTGTTGTCACTTCCTCATACTTAATGCAGCTGGTATTTGAGAAGTAAAAAAACAGCAAAATAGTAAAGGAGAAATACTATTCCAATCCAAATTTGAAGTAAATGCCAGAAATTTGTTTGACAATATGTATTGCATCCCCTCGATTTAAATCAAATATCCAGTCTTTAGAAATAATATTTTTCGATAATTTCTTATTTTTAAGTAAGTTTTGTATTTAAATTCTAAAATTTGCATGTCTGTTTCTTCTCAATGAATAGTAGGCCATAGAAGTAGTTAGTTGTAAGAAACAGTATGTATTTTTAAAAGTCAATAGATAATTTATTGTTATACCCTGGAATCTCAAGAGGTTCTTTAAGGGAAATTCAGTAAGTAGAAGGAAGGTCTATATTAAATTCTGAACACAGGGATATACTTACAAAGATAATTCAAGAATCAGTTAGTTATAAGGCAGTTTACCCTATGAGATGGTCCTAGTATTTGGGTGACCAAAACAATGTAATCACACTCAAGTATATTATTATAATATGAGAGAAACTTATTATTAAATAAGATATTTTACCTTTATGATGATAAAGACTCACATATTCTTTGTGAATATCCAACATTGTGCTATACTGTAAGTATACATGAGGGGACTTCAAAATGTTCATGGAAAAAATGGAATTAAAATATAAAAGTAAATATAGACCTTATTTTTCATCATAAGCTTCGTCACTGTCAAGACACTTTCGTAAGCAGTCATACCAGCTATTTAGTCCATCCCTAAAGAACTGAGGGTCTTGGTGAATTAACTATGTCAATGCAGTCTTTTTTACATTATTAACTGAAGGAAAGTGGGTTCCCTTTAAAATTTTTGTTAAGATTAGGAAGAAGCCAGAAGGAGGCAGTTCAGGAGTTTAAGGTGGATGCCTAATGATTTCTCATGGAAACTCTTGGGAAATTGACCTTGTTTGAGGAGAGAATGAATGGGAGCATTGCTGTGGTAGAGAATGACTTCCTGGTGAAGCTTCCCTGGTTGTTTTTCTGCTAAAGCTTTAGCTAACTTTTTCAAAACACTTTCATAATAAACAGATGTTGTTCTTTGGCCATCCAGAAAACCAACAAACAAAATGCCTTGAACATCCCAAAAAACTGTTGCCACGACCCTTGCCATTAACTGGCCTACTTTTGCTTTGACTGGATCACTTCCACCTTTTGGTAGCCATTGCTTTGATTGTGCTGTTTTCAGGATCATACAGGTAAAGCCATGTTTCATCTCCTGTTATAATTCTTTGAAGAAATGCTTCAGGATCTTTATCCCATTTTTTAAATTTTCAGTTGAAGGCTCTGCTCTCATCTGCAGCTGATCAGAGCATAATGGTCTTGGTACCTATAGAATGGAAAGTTTGCTCAACTTTAATTTTTCAGTCGAAATTGTGCAGGCTGAACTAACTGAGATATCTGTGGTGTTGGCTATTGTTTCTGCAGTTTATTGTCAGTCCTTTTCAAGTAGAGTTCAAATAAGATGAATTTTTTCCTTTCAAATTGATGTGGATGGTCTGCCGATTCATGCTTCATCTTCAACATCATCTCTTCCCTTCTTAAATGAGTTATCTATGTGTAAACTGCTGATTTCCTTGGGGTATTGTCTCCATAAACTTTTTGTAAATCATCAGTGATTTCACCATTCTTCTACCCAAGCTTCACCATAAATTTGTTTATTCTTGCTTCAATTTTAGCAAAATTTGTATTGCTCTGATAGGGGCTTTTTTCCAACTTCTGTTTCATTCTTCTTAGTACCTCAAACTAGATCCTGTTCAGATGTTTTATAACAAGTTAGTAGGAGTTGATTTGGGTGCAAAAAATTTTGCAATCCATGCATAGTTTTTTGTAATACACCTTTTCCGTGAACTTTTTGAAATCTCCTCATATTAATTTAAAAAAATAGATAGTAGTCCCTGTACATTTTGTGGTCTTTTGTGTCACTTAAGTAAATATGTATCTATAGTAAAATATAAACATGTTAAATACCTTTTCAGGTTATTATTTATGAAAAACCTCACTTCCATGGACAGGCTAAAGAGTTTAGTGAGCATATAGATTCTGTTCCTAACTTTTTGAAAAATGATGGAGATTTTCACAGAATTGGATCAATTCGTGTCATTGGTGGAGTGTGAGTATCGTATTTTTAATATTTGCTCTAGTAGTCTATTTTTGAAGGTCAGCACAAAACTGTGCTAAGCGAAGCAAAAACAACGTTTTTAATCTAAAAATATACATTTCTTCTGTAATATGGAAAGTAAAAAATATTAGTTACTTATGGTTTTCTGTGGACTCTTGTTCCTATTAAAGATTTTGAGATATATTAAATGTAGAAAATAGTTTCTAAAACTTCAACACCTTGTATTTCTGAACACAGGATAGACTATAAGAATTGCAAAATAAAATTAGGTTTTCACAAGTTATGAACGTGAATGAGAGCCCCAGTTTTTATCCACTATTCTGTTGATCATACTTGACTTATGTACCAAGGACCTTGGCAGTGAGCCTTCCCTTCTTAAAAAAGGATCTGGGTTGTATGTTTCCAAAGTCAAGGATTTTTGACATTGGTTGCCCCCTCGGACTCTGAACTGCTTTTGAGGAAGCTCTCTAGGAACCCCTGGATATAATCCCAAGTGTAACCATCATTGCTACCATCCCAGTCTTAGTCAGCAGTTACTGTGGCAGAAGCCTCCCAAATCTATGATGAGCCTGGGATGTACCTTTATATTTGTATCCTGGCAGGTGAAACAATGAAGAAGAAACTGTCCTCATTGTTTATTTATCATTGTCAACCCAATGCTGGAATCCCTCTAGAAACATTCTGTTGTCTCTCTGTTGATACATTGGTTTTTTGGGAATGTATTTTGTTTTAATTATCAGTATCTCTTGATATTTGCAGTAACATCATATAATTTTGCTAATAGCTACTCTAGTAAAAGATGCTACTAAAATATTTTATTCACAAAAGTTAAGTGAATTATTTGAGATCACTCAAGGGTCTATATTTAGAGAACTAGACTTTGCAATTTCTGACAGTAAATTAAGTAATAGCCATACTAGTCAAAATAAAAATGTAAGAGATTATATATGCTGGATATGTAGATTATATCAATTATTAGTCTGACATATTAATCACTTCCTTGTCCTTCAATTTAAAAATTTTATTTGGGTCTTGAAGAACAAATATGGTTTGGATAAACACATTTTTATTGTGTTTATTTGTAATATTATCTGGTTTGTGAACACACATGTTTCTTGTTAACCCTGCTATAAAATATTTTTGCCTTTTCCTCCCTTTGAGATCTAAATGTTTTTCCTATTAACTAGATTGACTTAGGTTAAAACCAATTTTCTGCTGCATAGAAAATTATCTGCTAAAATTCCGTGTGATGTACATTGTTATTCTCTAAGGTTTTTTTTTTTTTTTAAATAGCTATTTTGTAAAAATCTTAAGTAAACATGACTTGTAATGCAGGATACAAATTTTCATTTGTCTGTGACAACTGCAGAAGAAAGATGTGATGTCCCCATTTAAAGAGGAATAGCTGATTATTTTTTCACAACTTCTACCGTTTTTTGGTTTTGTTGTTTAATTGTATCTGTAGGTAGCATGGACTCCATCCCTGTAACTCCATCCCTGTAACCATCTTTACTGGGGAAAGTAAAACTAATGTTTCTTAGCTTTTCTCAGATAACACCTATCTTGAAATATACCAGATGGATATACAAATTGAATATTAACCAAAACTTAGTCTATTAAGAAAAACTGAGTACATCGTTATTGGACTGTCATATAATGAATTTGTGAATCTTAATCGATCCTTTAAGGTCTTTTATACCTTTTATTTCTTTTCCCATTCAGATATAAATAAAAGCGTGTTTTGAGTAGCCACACTTATATAAAATAAAGCTTAGAATTTAAAAGTTGTTTTGTGAAATTTATTTTCATATAACAGTTGAAGAATAAAATAATGTTAGTTCATTTCCATAGTACAGATATACTGAGATGTATAAATAGGTTTATAGGTTTATTCCAATTCATGTGGACCTTGTGCCCCACCATCATACCTATGCTTACAGAAAGGGGAGAGGGTGTAACAATTAATGGCTGCTATTTTGTGCCCTATGAAAACAATTATTTGGAATATTTTCTGTATCTTCACAACCACAGTAGGAGTGAAGAAAGAAAAAGCAGTAGTAGGCAGCCGTCCTAGGCTTTATTTTGTCAAGCTCCTGATTTTCAAAGTTCCCAACCCTGGAGCTCAGAAATAGTCACCCTTGGAGTCTGCACTATTGGAGGGCCTCTCAGCCTAACTATGCAGTGTGGCTAAAGGCAGATTCGAGAAGGCCAGCTTGTTTCATGAGCCATCTATGCCCACGTTGCATTAGATACTGTGGATTAGTTTATAAAAAGGTAAGCTTTATGGAGGAGCTTAATAACTCATGGTATTTATCAGTGTCTTATACTGATAGTTTTAGTTTAGAAGTCAAGAAAGTAGTGGGAGCAACATTCCCCACCTGTAGGTATCTACAGATGTCCTTGTATACATGTAGGGCCTTGAGGCTAATAACAGCTCAGTCGAATTTCTTGGTTCCTCTTTGATAAACCATCTTGTATTTTGTTTTAGAACTGAAGCCTGGTGACAGATTCGCTTGATTTAAACCCTGAATAAATGTTTCATGTAAAAGTCATTCCGTTGTTCCAGAATGGCTTAATTAGTAAAATAAAAATGATTATCTTTGGATCTCCATGTAAATTTGTATCTTTTCTCATTGGCTCTATGCACTTTGTATTATATTTACTTGACACACTGTTCTCTGACCCCCTTGTGCTGTAGTATCAAGTCACACCATAAACATTTAAAAAGCATTGCTCTGTTGCAATTCGGTAATTAACCTTTTGTTGGGAAAAGCCTCCAAATTATAAAAATTATTGATCTATGAAGCACACACCATTTGTCTATCTTTGTAAATGAAACAAAACTAATGTGCTGCTTTTTACAATATGGAGATGAGCCACTATGAGGTTTACCTTGATTGTCTCTGTTTTGCTTTCTTGACTACAGTTTTATTAATGGGTCATTTGGGTGTCCCCTGTATTTCTAGGTGGGTTGCCTATGAAAAAGAACATTTTAAAGGCCAGCAGTTTCTGCTTGAAGAAGGAGACTTTGAAGACAGTAATGCTTGCGGTGCATTAAGTGGCCCTATCTTGTCTTTCCGGTACTTACAAGCTGTGAGTTAGCTTCCTTATCCTTAATGTTCTACCTTTTAAAAAATCTGTTCACAAAAATTGGACATGACTGCTGATAGAACATGCGATTATAAAATAGAAGAGCATTAACCTCAACTGCTTATGCAACTTGCCTATTTTTCTTAACTGCAATGATTATTATGGATTTTTTTTTTAACTTTTCACCCATTGTTTCCATAATCATTTTTTGAGTACCTTCTTTGTTAGATGCCAGGAGTGGCCAGACTGAGCCCCCACATTTACACAGCAGGCAGTCTGGTAAGGAAGATAGCACTTATATAAATGTTTGGTATTGCTTGGCTATGATTGTATTAAGTACAAAGTACTCAGGGTTCCCAGAAAAAGGTCAGTTGGTCAGTTATCCCCACTTGAATAGAGAGGGCTTCATGGAAAAGATGACAGCTGGCTGAAATTTCAAGTTCAAAAAAGAGTTAACCAAGTGAAGAAGTTCTAGAACAGGGTGAAGGAAAAAGGTAGGTGCCTGTTTAGCAAGAGATTAACACGTTAATGTGTAAAGTCAAGGTTATAAGCCATTGATTCTCAGCTGGAGGTGATTTTACCCCTTAGGGGGCCTTTGGCAATGTCTGGAGACATTTTGGATTGTCATATCTGGAGCAAGGGTGCTACTCCTGCAGGGTAGAGGCAACAGTTGCTGCCAAACCCCTAGAATGTGAAGGACAGTCCCCAACAACAAAGAATTACAGGGTCCCAAATATTAATAGTGCTGAGATTGAGAAACCCTCATGTAAGCGAAATTTTGCCATGTTTAGGGAAATGTGGTTAACTTGGGATGTTAGGGAGAACTTTGGAAAGATGAGTCTAAAGCCAGATAATGAAGGACCATATTGAGGAGTTCAGATTTTTTTTTTCCTGAGTTGACCATGAACTGTTGATGGATTTTAGGCCTAGTAAGCATGATTACATTAATTCCTTAGAAAGATCTTTCTGGTGACTATACCAAATGAGTTGGAAACTAATTCTACCTGAAAGAAATAGAAAACAATCCACTGAAGATTAGGCACTGGGATTGCTTGAGCAATAGGTAAATAATTTGTGATATATTTAGTCTACAATTGTAACACACAGGGGCCGTGGGATTCTCTTTATTTAGCCATGTCTTACTTGATATCTAAAAGGTAAGCAAGACAAAGCAAGACAGAGCCTTCTTTACGCTTTAGATCATTGTGACCATGTACACTGAGGAAATCATGGCTCATTATTCAAAGCATCGTCCACCCAGTATTGAATAATTTAAAATTTTCTCCCAGCTTATTTAAGAAAAAGTTGAGTGGCGCATTGCTAATGCTAGAAATGTTCATCCCTGAATTTGATGGTGTCTTCTAAAGATGATTTTAAAGCAAGCATAACAAAAGACCAAACCCCAAGTCACTAGTTGAAATCCCCCAGTAGTAGAAAATGTGGAAAGTTACAAATATTGCAACTACATAGCTAAATAATTAGGAGATATTTGATATAGACAGAGGCTAAAATACATAATAGAAAAAATAGCAGAAACAAATATGCTAATTACTACTGCAAACAAAAGTTCTGGGCATGTACAAAAATGACAGTTTTTTTGGGGTTTTTTGTTTTGTTTTTTTTTGTTGTTTTTTTTTTGAGATGGAGTCTCGCTGTGTTGCCCAGGCTGGAGTGCAGTGGCACAATCTCGGCTCACTGCAAGCCCCGCCTCCCGGGTTCATGCCATTTTCCTGCCTTAGCCTCCCAAGTAGCTGGGACTACAGGCGCCCGCCACCATGCCTGGCTAATTTTTTGTATTTTTAGTAGAGATGGGGTTTCACCGTGTTAGCCAGGATAGTCTCGATCTCCTGACCTCGTGACCCACCCACCACCTGCCTCAGCCTCCCAAAGTGCTGGGATTACAGGCATAAGCCACCACACCTGGCTGGTTTTTTTAAAAATATATAAGTAAAAATACCCTTCAAACAATATCTTCTCTTCTGTCCTCCTTAAATTAGATTTAAAAAAAATTAAAATATTAGTTGTTAACTCATAGCTAAAGATATTATTATAATCCTCATAATAATCTTAACATTTATGAAGAACTTACTAATAGCTTTATATGCATATTTGTACTAATCTTCACAAAGACTATGAATTGGAGACTCTTATGATTCCTGTCTTAGAGATACAGAAACTGATTGTCTAAGAGGTTAAGTACTGTGCCCAAGTGTAGACCTGTGATTTGAGGGCAAGTCTGTCTTACTCTAGAGCCCATGTGAGATTATCCATTTTCCATTGCTCCAAAATGCTTAAACTTAAAAAGTACCTTAACAATAAAAAACTGGATTTCATTCAGACTTACCAGCATTTCATTTGTAGCTATAAATATAGGATCACATTACAGACCAATATACATATATAATAAATACATGATTTTCAGACACTTTATCATTTACATTTAAGTTCACTAAAATATTTTCAGATGAAATACACTAAAATATCTACATGTATTTAGACAATATAAAATATATATGTACATACTGTGAAAATGCTTTAAAAACTTGCTTATCAAATTATACTTAGAAAAATTGTATATTCCCCAGACACAGCATTATTATTGGAAAGGAGTTCTTAAAGTTCTTGTAGTTGTGACAGCCCTCTGTGACTTAATATGTAGAGTTAATGTGAGACATTGTTACCCCATACAGAGGCTGAGATGTCTCCAGCCTGGGGAAGAGTGAAGCACTGCATTTAAGATCTCCATTGAAGTAATATAAAATACACTAGAGGACAGATAGAAGAGCTGCATAATGCAATACAGTTTTCAAATGTCCTGGCTCCAGTATATGGAACACTCTGGATCTACAAAGGTCAAATACCGGACATGTTCCTTAGGGATCATGTGATCTGTGTCATGGAGTGCTTTGGAGAGGACAACCAGAAATGTGTTCCTAATTCCAAATGAGTCATTCAAATACATTGGAGTTGATTGTTTTTTTCTTTTTTTTTTTTTTTAAGGCAAGGACCAAAAGGAATATAACAGTATTTAGGCTCCAGGGACTAGGGAATTTTTATTCCTTGACTTCCTCAATAACACTTTCTTGGTGTGCTTGTTTTTCCCTAGTTTTCTACTAGATTAATTTTATATTTGCTTTTGTTGCGATTTTCAGACTTTAGGCCTCTTTTCAGACCTTCCACATCGGGTTGGTATGCAGCGGAGACCATTTTTTTCTCTTAAATTAATGGATACATCAGATCTCCACCAATGTCTCATGTCACATCGCCCTCTGGAGATTGTAATGCAAGGACTCAGCTGAGGGATTTTATGGAATTTAAAAGTAATCAAATTACTGATCCTTAAGACTTATCTTTGGGCCTGAAGCAATTGCTCAGTAGTGTTCTCTTAGTAGCAGGCAGTCCTGTACCTGAGATTCTACTAACTTACGCAAGTGCTTTAAAATATAAAATGGAATACAGTTTTTAAGGTAGTTTCATCATTGTTCCTTAGTCTCAAGCAGAAGAGCTACATTTAAATCTAGGTGACTTTGGCAGTTACCTAATTGTGTAGAAAAGCAGCAATGATAGTAACCTAGTCATCTCACAGGGCTTACCCTGGACTTTATTCTGTTAGTTGGTTAAAAACTCTTAATTATATTTATTATTCCATCAAGTGACGGATGAAGTAAAAGGCTTATTAAAGTAAAAGGCGTATTAAACCATTGGACATTTACATTGTTTACAATTTTTCACTATTGTAAATAATACATTTTTGCATACAAGTTTCTCACCATTTAGTTCCCTTAGGAGACTTCTGAATTCAAAAAGGAATTACAGGGTCAGAGAGTGTGAACAGTTTCTTTTTAAACTATTTTTTAAGCCATTTTCTAAAATAGATGTTTAATCTTGTGTGCATCAGCAATGTTTTGACAAAACTGAACTTTTAGATCTTTCTTTAAGAAATGCAAGTTTTGGGCCAGGCACAGTGGTTCACGCCTGTAATCCCAGCACTTTGGGAGGCCGAGGCGGGCAGATCACGAAGTCAGGCGATTGGGACCATCCTGGCTAACACGGTGAAACCCCATCTCTACTAAAAATACAAAAAATTAGCCGGGCGTGGTGGCGGGCACCTGTAGTCTCAGTTACGCAGGAGGCTGAGGCAGGAGAATGGCGGGAACCCGGGAGGCGGAGCTTGCAGTGAACAGAGATTGCGCCACAGCACTCCAGCCAAGTGAAAGTTCTGGCAGGGCGCAGTGGCTCATGCCTGTAATCCCAGCACTTTGGGAGACCAAGGCAGGCGGATCACCTGAAGTCACGAGTTCAAGACCAGCCTGACTAACATGGAGAAACCCCATCTCTACTAAAAATAAAAAATTAGCAGGGCGTGGTGGCACATGCCTTTAATCCTAGCTACTGGGGAGGCTGAGGCAGGAGAATTGCTTGAACCTGGGAGGCGGAGTTTGCAGTGAGCTGAGATCACACCATTGCACACCAGCCTGGGCAACAAGAGCATCTCAAAAAAAAAAAAAAAAAAAAAAGTGAAAGTTTTATCTAATTGTTTTAGTTTGAATTTCTTTAATTTACTAATGAAATTAGACATTTGCATATTTATTTTCTCTTTCGTGAACTTTGTCTTTTGCCAAAAATCTATTTGAGTCATAGAGATTTTCTTTGTTTTAAATGTGTTGATTCACTATAAATTTTTCTAATTTCCTGTCATTTTAATTTTTTAATGAGCATTTTTTGTTAAGCAAATTATAAGTATTTTTCTTATTATATTTAAGCTCATAAAATCCTGTCACAGATTGCCAAAGTATGCTATTTACTTTTGTTTCATAGAGTTTTTGTTCCTTAGGCACAAGTGAGACTAGTTTCCTTGGCAATTAGTGTTGCTTATGACAGCCTATAAGTCTCAGCAATTTACTGTTTATATAACTATTTAAATTACAGTTTAAATAACTATTTATATAAAAATGCAATATCTTCCCAATTAAAGTAAATTCAGGCTGATTTTTTCCTTTAAACTATGTGGAAGTAATAACTATAAAATTGTTTCCTGGGCCATCTAAAATTGTTCCTGGAGTTATCTGTGTAAAAATTACCCCATCAGTATGTGATATTTTGCTAAGATAATAGCAGTCCATAAAACAGAATATGTATGTTTTCCTAAATTTTCCTCTTTTTCCTTTTAGAATTTTATAGAATCTTCTGTCACACTGTTTGAATCTGACCTAGAAAGTGGGAAGTTTATTGACATTACAAATCAGGAAATTTCTGATTTGGAAGAAATTGGCTTTGGCAGTAAAACAAGATCCATTCATGTTAAAAGTGGAGTGTAAGTTGCCCCCTCCTCTAAGAACCTTGAGAGGAGAGTCTTTGGTATTTAAAATTGTTGTTTGCTCAATTGTATATCACTTGTTTTTATGTTTTTGTTTTTTCTTTTTTCCCTACTAGATGGGTTGCCTACCAGCAAAAGTTCTTCTGTGGAGAACAATACATTTTAGAAAAAGGGAAATACAAATGCTTTTTTGACTGGGGAGGATCAAGTAATATAATCATGTCGATACGACCAATCCAACTGGTGAGCGAAGTATAAATATAGCCAATGCTGCATCATGTAATAGTATGCAATTGAATATGTGGAAAACACTTTTTAAAAGTGGAGTTGTTGAATGATGTCATGTGTGTATATAGAAAGAAAATGCAATAGCAATTGAATTTCTATAGACTCCATAGAGAGTAGTAGATATTAACACATGAACAAGATGACTTCGTAATTTGATCAGTTCATTCACTTAACAGCATTTATTTAGTGTCTCTGATGTGTTGGACACTATGCTAATCACTGGAGATAAGAATTGAATAAGACTGTCCTGATGGTTCTCTGTCTCCTAGAGGAGATAGATGTATGGACAATTAATGGTAGTATGATTACTGAGAAAATGAAGTGTGTAGGCAGTGCAGGGGAGCAGGGAAAGGGAACACTCAGTGCCTGGGGAATTGAAGACCTTGCCTCAGAATAGGATGTACTGGTGAATTGAGTGATAGTTTAAAGGATAAAAGTAATTTTTCTAGGCAGAAAGGGCATTTCACAAAGAAGGAATAATCTCCTTGTTTTGCAAATTCATGAAGTTGTAGAAGTGTGGCCAGTTTGGATAATAAACCCTGCAGAACAATAAGAGTGCCCATGAGATAATGTTCAGAAATTCACACTCCTTCTTTGTAATGGGCACTAGGCCATATTTTTCTTCCACCTACAATATTACTTAAAAGTGAATTAGTTATAAATACTAAAATTATTATAAGAGAATTCAGTAGGTTATTTGAGAGCCATAGCCAATTCAAAGAGTCTCATAAATAGGTCAAACCATCAAAAAATTTTTTCAAGCTGGTTGCAGTGGCACAGGTGTGCAATCCCAGCACTTTGGGAGGCCAAGGTAAAAGATCGCTAAAGCCTAGTAGTTTGAGACCAGCCTGAGCAACACAATGAGACCTCCTCTCTACAAAAAATAAGCAAAATTAACTGGGTGTGGTGGCACAGGACTGTAGTCCCAGCTACTTGGGAGGCTGAGTTGGGAGGATCGCTTGAGCCCTGAGGATCAAGGGTGCAGTGAGCTGGGACTGTGTCACTGTACCCCAGCCTGGACAACAGAGGAATACTCTCAGAAAAGCAAGGGAAAAAAAGAAGAAAAAAAATTTTTTTCAAAGGATATTTTCAAAACTTTCAAAAAGACAACTAAGATTATGTGATTACAATTTTGAAAATGTTTTAATATGTTTTCAGGAACCACTTGGGATAAATGAACCTCCGCATTTGGTATGTTTTAAAATATTCTTACAATTGTTAAATTGTTTACTAAAAGCATTTATACCCTTTCTCTCAAATCTTTCTCTTTTCTGCAGATAACTTTTATGTGTCTCTCTGGCAGAGCAGATTATATTGCACTTGGTATCTATGAGTAGAAGAATTTACATCTTTGTCAGTGGTTGTATTAGACTGGGTTTGTCACACTTCCTTTTGTTTTCTCCTGACAGAGCTGTAGCTCTGACCACTTTAGGGTCATTTTGAACTTCTGGCACTCTTTCTTTCCTATCGTCCATTCTTTCTTCAGTGTCACATTCTTCATAGAATATTATATTTATCTCTGGAAGAGCAAACTTACCATGGAAAAGTCACTGTCTTAGCATGCTTGTTATGTACATGTATTTCTAATAACTATAATCAAATATTTCTGAGCTAGTGAACTTGAAACCCTATATTCATTTCTACTGTATTAATGGTTTAAAGGGAACTGGACAATACTTTGGAGCCCAACATTTGTTTATTTTCTACTGAGGGCTAGAAATTGTACCTATTTAACATTTCTAATAAGTCCGTAAGGTCAGTATTACTCCCATTTATAGATAATAAATCTGAGATTCAGAATTTAAGTAAGTGCCATATACACAACTAGAAGTAGCAAAAGAGATGTTTCTAGTATGGACCACACTTGACAAAACCACATGTTCAGGGTTTTACATCAAATAAAGACATAATCATGATGCGAGCAGTACAACTATAGAAGGAAGAGGGGGTGAGAGACGTTGCTTCCTTTGTTTTATTTTAAATTACAAATTCAGAAAAATTGTCAAAAAGCCAAATATAGTGATTACTTTTAAATATTTGGCATTTGCTGCCTTTACATAATGCTCAGTGTTTTTCTCTGAATGTGTATGTTTTTCATATTCATGTCAGTGTTTATTTCAGACCAGCTTAGTTTAACCATGTTTCCATTCACAACGCTTTTGGGTTTTATTATTTTCTGATTAGCTCAGGCCTATTGGGAACATTTCCTTTCTGAATATAATTGAGTTGTTGTATTTAGAGACACTTCCTGCCAGATTTTTATTTTGAAATTTTGAAAACTCCCAACTGTGGATTTTTAAAGTGTTTTTTCACATGAATCAAAACAACATGAGTAGATAGAAAAAAGAGAAATTATTTCAAACTGCGCATTTTTTGAGTTCTAAGTACAGATAAAAAGCCTCGTTTTTTAAATCTCTGTTTCTCCTGCTCCTACCTCCTTGTTCTTTTTTTATGGACTTCCTTGTTTGGGGCACATTGCTGGGAGGATTTTCTTTATAGTAAGAGAGGAAGCCGCAGAAAACGCCCAGTGAAATCAGCTCCACTTCATTTTTCTGGGTATGGCTAAGGTATTGCCTTGTGGAATAAGCATTTCTGACAGGTGTATGATAACTGGATATTTAGTAACACATGAACAAAACATTCTTAGTTTGCCCAGTATCAAAGGTCTTGTTATTTTCAGTGGATCAAATTTTCAGACATTCTTTTTGTGTATACTTACTTAAACAGATCTTGGCTGACACGCTGGTTCTGTTCAATAACTAGAAAGTATTTTCTCTTCAACAGGCAGTAGTTACAACAGTCAGATTGGCAATACAGATGCTGTGTTCAGATGGGGTACTAATTTTCCCTGAGGAATGAGGAGGAAGTTTCATTTCAGAGCTCAAGTCAGAGAGGGAATTTTTTTATGCTGGTGATTTTAAGGGGAACCTCAAGCAACCTAAGAGGGGAAAAGCCAGAAAATGTAGGTGTATAGGGATTAGTATACATTATGAGTGTTATGATGATTGAAAATATTGTTAATGACTGTTCTGGAAACATATCATGAGGAGATGTGACTTATTTGAGATATTGGTGGAACGCCACCTTTTATTTTTTAATCTTATTTTTTGTTTTGGGATTAGGAAAGTTTTATTTTGTTTTAATTTTTTTGTCTTTATTTCTTCTTTAAAAAAAGGGGGGGATACATGTACAGAACGTGCAGGTTTGTTACATAGGTATACGTGTGCCATGGTGGTTTGCTGGACCTACTGACCAGTCCTCTAAGTTCCCTCCTCTCACCCCTCACTCCCCAGCAGGCCCTGGTGTGTGTTGCTCCCTTCTCTGTGCCCATATGTTTTCAATGTTCAACTCCCACTTATGAATGAGAACATGCAGAGAACACCACCTTTTATTGAGAAGATTTTTTTTTTTCTGAAGGCTGAAGCTTGGTCATTATGTCTAATTAGCAACTCAAGATATATAGGATCGCTATAGAATTCTTCACTGTTAGCAAGTGAGATTTTTTTTTTTAATTTCCCTCCCAAACAAAAACCAAACAGAATATGTATTATCTGCATATTGTCATCATCTCTCTTACCACAAGTCCTGAATATTGGAATCTAGTACTAGATTAAATCTTGTAACAGTGAATTTAGTTTTCAGAGGTGGTTGTAGTTAGGCATCATTCTCTAGAAATTCTAACCAGTTCTCCCCTTTGACTCAGCCAAGTACTTTTTGTTTCTAGAATCTTTTTAAAGTCCATTTCCAGATATAATTAAATGTTTGGATTTATTTAAATATTGAGCCCCTGTTCCATTTTATGCATGATTTTCACCAAGAAAAACAACTAGGTGTTTTCTTATATTGGATAATTTAGCCTCACTGAATTTTACAGTGATCACAGGATCTGTAATATTTGTTGCTACTGTTTTCATGTATGGGGGATAGGAAAGTGACAGCTTTAGGCAAATACAGTAAGATTTACAAGCAGTAAAGAGAAAACACTTCTTTGTGGCACTTTAACCAGATCATTTTTATAGGAGCCAAATCACAGAAATACTTAGGAAGAATTATTTCAGTAAAGAAAACCTTTATGATTAATAAGGGAAATGAAATCATTGTACAATATATAACCAATATGAGAAATATATAACACTACAGTATGAGAAAGATGTGATGTAATAGAAGAATAGAAACAAGACTTTTCCTTAATAATCAACATATTTCTATGAGGGAGGCTCAGAGGGCTAGAGAAAGTCTTATTTAGACAGGGAAGAAAGTTTCTCATAGAAATTATTTTAGTATTGGAGTAAGTCAAATTACATTAAAAATAATGCTGATATTGTAGAATAAGGAAGCACAGCTTCTTGTTTTGTCAGTAGTTCATTGCATTTTTAGTTTGTCATATTATATTAAAGATACATATTACCACATATTGTTAGCATATATTATAAATGAAAATTATGTAGCAAAAAGAATTTCTGTGAAATCTTCATAATATAGTGGAGATAATTTCTACTCAAATGGTAGTTCTAAGAAAGAAGTACGATAATATATGTGTAAAGCAAACCAGAGGGATACTTTTTTTCCTTCACTTCTATTTCTAGTTGGGGAGCTGTTAGGGATTGAGCCGTACCAACGTGGCACAGAAGGATGGGTATAGTTTGGAAAACACTCATCTCTTGTTTGTCTATTTGCCTTGGTTTTAAGCAACCTGAGTTGTTTTGTATATTTGTTATCCATTGTTCTGTAAAGGAAGCCAACATGGTCATTTATCCAGCTAGTTTTTCCAAGGACTTAATTTCTCCAAGGCTCGGTCACTTAATTTCACCAAGAGTAGAAACCACAAGTTAATTATTATAATCAGTAAGCTCAGAGTTGGTTTCTGTATGGTCGATCCTCAGAACATTATCATGAGAATTGTTCTGTTTTGAGGATTGATAAGGTGATCAAAATGAGGTATATTTTTGTAGAGTTGGTCTAATTCTGGGTGAATCATATACCGTATCTCATCTAGTAAACTCAGATAAGCATTTAACCCAGTTTTTAAAGTTTGGACAAAGACTATTTTAACCCATCAAATCAAGAGATACTTTATAACATTATTTCTGCATGTGTATATGGATTTTAATTAATTTTTCTGGGTATGAAGACTGAGACAAAAAACTGGAGGTGGCTACTATATATACCATCTGAAATATGCTTCACTGGCATTATCAGTAGTCCAGGATTTCATGTTTCATGGCTTCATTGTGAAAATGGTGAAGTATAAATCTTCAATTCAGCAGTATACAACTAATTAACTGGGAATGTAGTTAGTGAGCAAGACAACATGTCTCTCTTCTCATGTGGCTTTTCTTTTAATTTTTATTAAGAATTTCCATGCAGGAGAAATTTCTCTGCATTTTTTGGAGGTTAAAAGTGATTTGCTTTTTAGCCTCACATTTTATATGTCTTTAAGTTAAAAAACCTAAGTATGTCTTGGTTTGGACTTCATTTCTTTGCAATCCTCTGTATCTGCTACAAGGACTACAACAGAAACTTGCTGGATCACATCTCCTTAAGGCAAGAAGTCCCTTGATGTTTTAATGCTCCAAATACAGCGTGGTTTCACAGTAGGAAGTGGTGTTGTACAAGCCACAGATGATCATGGGGAATTAGTTTTCTCACCTCCCTGATTTTGACTGATCTTTGACAACAGATCAAGTAAGGCCAGAGCAGAATGAGATAACCAAGAAACAATTCTTCTAAGAAAAGGCCTTTGGGAAGATGAGGGAGGTGAACATTAGCTGCTCAGAATAGCCTTATCCTCGATGACAGCACGAGCAGATGGTCTGTTATGATGTGTTCTGTGCCCTAGTGCAGGCCTGTCAGTGCAGGGTGGACCTGTGGGCCATGTTGTTCCAAGTCTCCAGTGTATTATGAAATTTTTATGGGCTCTTTAATTTTTTTTCATTCCTATTGTAGATTCAAGGCTACTAGAGTTGTAGATTATTATATATCTGGTCTAAAGGGAATTACAGTTGAGATTTCATGGATTTTTCTCGACAAAATTGACTAAAGTAGAAATGTAGTTGTATATAACTATAAGCTGCACATTTAAGGTATTCTTATCAGAAAACCGAAGCCTGTAAGCTGAAATACATGACACAGATATCTTTCTTTCTTCACCATAAATCTTCCACTAATCCCGTCATTATTATCTCCTCTGCCATCTGCTCGTGTGCCCTCCTGGGTACTCTTCATGCTTGCTTATGGGCATGCGCTCGTGCTCTCCTCTTCTCCTTATATTAACTGTGGATCAGGAAGAGCTAGGGAGAGAAGCATCTAACCATGTAGCCTTATACTAATCTAAGCCTCTTTCATGTTTAGCACTAAATTTCTTCTTATTTTATACATCTAGTCTCAACATAAGGCACAGTGATTGTTTGAGAGAATAAAGGACCACATGTTAGTGGAGGAAGGACTCTAATGTATTCTTTTATAGGCAGAATTGTTTCCTAGGCCTCTGTTCCCACAATTTGGTGGAAGAGAGGCAAGAAAATGGTAAACAAATAGTGATGTTCCATTCCTGAAACCATGTAAGAAAGCAAGTTTAAGGAGCGTATCATTATCCCTAATATGAATTCATTGATAATAGATAAAACATGAGTCTGATATTTCACTCCATTTTATAAATTCATGAAATTAAAGGTTTTTATTTGCTTGTGATCATCTAAGACCATTTTTTTTTCTGTTTAACTGTTGTGGTGTTGTTCTTGTAGCTCAAAGTATTCAGTAAACCAGGGTTCCAAGGTGAATGTATAGATTTGACAGAAGAAACTTCTGATTTGACTTCACTCATACCATGTTCTTTTAAAGTTCTTCGAGGTTGGTAAGTATGCTTACTTAGTGTTTTCTGCTGTTATTTAATAACTAATGTTTTTAAATTTACAGAGATATATTTTTTGCACGCACAGTGAATCTTTAAAATTTATCTTCAACAGGCATTGGTTACCTGCTAACTGATCTATATTAATTTTGCTTAATTTGTATTTTGAGCTATGGTGGAATACAGAAAAGCAGAATGCTGATTAACCAACTTAGGGAACATTTTGATTTTTGTCTCTCACTGTGATCTTAGATTATTTCCTAAATATTTTGAATGTTTATATTGTATATTTACTGTCTCACACAGTAGAATGCGATAAAAATACCTGGTGTTTTTTAAAGTAAGACACATTAATCCTAATTTTTTTAACCTTTTAACGAAGTGTTCATCATCCCCCTTTCACAGATGTGGAAACCAGGTTCAGAGTTAGGGTTTCCCAAGATCACATACCAAATTTCAGATCCATGATTCCTTTGGTCTTTTTTTCTCATCTCTAAATCGGATATTCTTCCAATTGCAACAATATACTGTATATTTTTCACATGTATATGAAACTACATGTGATTCTCACAGCTAAAATATATTCTACAAATTTTTTATTGTGCTAAAATATACGTAACATAAAATTTACCATTTTAACAATTTTTAATTGTACAGTTCAGTGGCATCTCTATGTATCAAACATCTACCTAGCAACCTATCAAAGTCTCTTTCCTTCCTTTAAAATATATTAGGTTTGTCAGTTTTCCTCCCTTCTCCCTTGAATCATTAGAGACCTGGGCCTTCTATTTTTCACTTCAAAAACTTCAGTCTCTTAGCTACCCCCTGTTTCAGTGTCATCTAATTTCTAGTGTTTACCCCAAACAAATCACAGTCCAATTATGTGTCCCAAATTCCAGTTTAATATTTTTGCTAATGCTTTAATTCCCAGCCATTTTCTAGTACCAGTCCAATCAAGTTCAAGCTCTTTCTTTTCCTGACCTTACCATCAACTAGCCTCCTTTTCCTATCCATTTCCCATCCTATTCTCTTTTCTAACATTTGCTTTCCTCCATACCCTCTATACCGGGGGTCAGCACACTTTATAAAGAATCAGATAGTGAATATTTTTGACTCTGTGGGTTCCACAGGCTCTATCCCAGCTACTCTCAACACTGCTATTGGACATAGCACAAAAGCAGCCATACACAATACACAAACCAATAGGCACAGCTGCATTCCAATGAAACATTATTTATGGACATTGACATTTTAATTGTATGTAACATTTACATGTCATGAAATAGTCTTCTTTTAAAATTTTAAGCCCTCTGAAAATGTGAAAACCAGTCTTAGCTTATGGGCTGTTTGAAAACAAGCAGTGGGGCAAATTTGGCCCACATGCTGTAGTTTGCTGATGCCTGTTTCATACCAAAGGTTGGAGGTCTCTGGTAAATCTAGCCAGCAGGTGTCATTTGTTTGGCTTATACGCTAGGTTAAAAAAATTGTATTAATACAATTTTTACAAATGTAATACATTAATACAAATGTAAGTATTAATACTTACATTTAGGATATTTTTCAGAAGAAGCTGTTTTCCACCTTCTCTTTAAAAATCAGAAGATTTTACGACTTGGAGAAAGCTTTTGCCTTTGTCAGTAATTAGCTGGTAGTGAGTAGATTGCATATGTGCTTTCCAGCATACCATAATCACCACTATTCCCAATTTTTTTCCATCTGGTACACTACTCAAATCTGCATTACCTGTGTGGTCTCCTGAAGGTATATAAGTTTGTGACCTCTGCTTAATAATAATTCAGATATATCCTTTAAGGTTCAGTCCACTCCATTATTTCTGTTCACCTTCTTGATTAACCCTAAATCAAGCAGTCCTTTCCTTCTCCTATTTCCTATAGCTCTTCTGCCTTGAGCCTCCTTGTATTTGTTTTTGTTTATATACTTACCTCTGAAAAGGAAATGTGAGTTTTACAACATTAAAACACAAAGTAGGGCACAATAAGTTAAATAGAGATCTGCAACTCTAATAAGAAACACACACACACACACACACACTCACACACACCCCAAGGACCTGAAATAATTTTGTTACTATTATGTGGCCCTGAGTTCCTTCTCCACTAAGATAGAAGAAAATATTTTACAAGATTTAGGATCATTGTCTGTTAATGAGAAACACTGAAGTTTTTCTGGAGGAAAATGTATTTTTCTTGACACTGAATAATAGGACAAACTAGTCACACGTCTATTCATGTAGGAAATATACAACAGCAGGATAAAAGAATACAAGAACTATGACAATTGTGTAAGCACCTGGAATGTGTGAGAGACCTGGATTTGAGCCCAGTTCCACCATTTTCTAGCTATGTAACTTTAGGCAAAATGAGTCATCTCTCTGAACCTCAGCTTTCTCATCTGTAAAGGAGGAGTAATAATGGTACCTACCTCAGAGGTTTCTTACAAGGACTAAATAAAATAATGCACTAGCTTTATGCCTGGCACACTAGAAACCTTTGATAAATGTTGACTATGAAATGCTTATTACAGTAGAAGACGTGACAGTAAATATAATGTCACACAGCATTTCTACGGTTATCCAAAGTTAAACTGGTCTGGCAAGAGTACAGTTCTGGTGATCTTAAAATACAGGGCAAGAACTTAACCACACCAAAACTAAATTAGTAACAGTCATTTAATTTTTCCCTTGGGCTCATTCTTTTCAAAAGGGTGTGTGTTTAGCTATCTTTTGATGAATACTGTATTGAAGATAACTCACTATTGAAGATTCTAAGGGGTTTATTTCTTTTTAAAATTTTCTATTAGTTGTCAGATTTGTAGGTGACAGATTTTATATACTTTTGTGTGATTTAAAAAAAAATCTGTCTTCTATACTCATCTAAACTGAATAAAAACATTTTTAATTTTTCCCAAAAAGAGCTTATAATCTGTTCAGGTACTTAATAATCACCCTGATCTAATCCCAGAGTGCTATACATGAAGGCACTAAATAAAAAGAATGTCTTTAGCTCATAGCATACATCGTCTCATTGCAAACTTCATCTCTACCATTGAGTAGTTTGAGGAACCATGGGAAAATCACCTTACCTTTCTGATCTTTACTTTTGCTGCCTATAAAAATGAGGATGTTCCTAACTCATAGAATTATTAAGGACACCATGAAATAGTATATGTAAAGTGCCTAGCCTAATGCCTGGTGCATCATAAGCAGTCGAGGAATAATAGTGGTAGCTGTTGTGTGTTTTTTTTGTTTTTGTTTTTTGTTTTTTAAGCTGGTGTGGTGGTGCTCTGCACCACTTTCTATGCCCTACCCCTACACCAGTTCCCACAGCAAAATAATGAGCCTATACTGCCAAGTGAATGCAATTTGACTGAATGTTTTACTGCTTGGCTTTTAGCTGGCTCCTCTATTACCAAGAAGACGTGTTTGTTAATCACTGTGTGTTAGAAGAAGGCCTCTATGCTGACCTTACTTCCTGCGGTTGCCCAGCATCTAAAGTCAAATCTCTCAAGCCCATTGACTATGTAAGTACTTTGCAAAATGCATACTTACAAGACTCTTTTTCTTGTCCAGTTTAATTACCACCAATGATAATGTGAAGTTGGAAGAAATGATAAAAGGAGAAATATCAAAATCTGAAAAATATGAATAATTCATTTGTCAATTGTAAAACTGAGGTTCACTCATGAAATCCAACCAAAATGTAATATTGATATTCTTTTTTTAAAAAAAGCAGGGGTGTAAAACTCAAGAATTAGAATAATGTAGGCCTCGACTTAACTCCCAGTTTGATACTTTAATCAATTTGAGTGACACTGACTGGCAAAGTTACTTGGCTTACCCATCTATAAAAATAAAATAATAACAATAGTACTTACAAGGCCACTGGGATATTAAATGAGATGATGCTTATAAAGTGCACAGCATATGGTGAGTTCTCATTTAAATGTTAGCTATTAGTACCATGGTTGTTGTTATTATAGCTGCTTAAGTATAAAAATAACCTGACCACTTTATTATTCTACTAGGTAAGTCACATGACAGTTTGTCTGCTACTAAGGTAGCAGATTCTAAATTCAAACCTGTTTTTGGGAACAGGGCCTTTCTGTCTGGTGTGTGCAAAATGATCTGGGTCACCTTGGAGGCCCATATTTACAGAGTAAGTAGGTCTTCCTTTCCACCACATTTATTTAGAATTTCAAATGTGAGAAAAATGGGATCACAACTCCAGGACATCAATTCTGGACCCCTGGTCAATAGGATCTGTGCAGAGGAGGTAGTGAGGATCTTGGATACTTTCAAGATATCTAGTTATGACAATTCCTTGGCAATATGTTTGGTCAAAGCTTCAGTTTTACACAGAGCTGATTAGAAACTCTACATAATAGTAGTAGTGACTCAAACCTTTCTGTCAGAGCTGACTCCAGGGATAATGGCCAGGATCTTTGATCTCAACCTAAGCAGTGTAGTCCTATTTCACAAGGCATTCCTGGATAGAGTATTCTTGGTATCAGACTAATTATAGAGTCTTGGCTGAGAACAAGAATATAAATAGTGTTCTTGGTCTCTCTCAATGGCTCTGTAGACACCAACATGGAAAAAATAAGTGGCTACTAACACTTCTTGTCTGTTGGAGGAAAACTGGTTTAAATATATATATATATGATCTGGCAAGTCTCTGCAGGCTTTGATAATGCTGGAAAAGACACTGGAAGGTAGTAGTCCACATTTACTGGAAAGCGATTTTTTAAACAATTTTTAGTGGCCAAATCAGCAGACAGATACTTATTTGGTGTTAACTCTAAAAGCAAAAGATAGAGGTCTAAATTTGAAAGTATCATCCCAAAAGGATTTTGTACAACTCTTAATTCAGTGAACTAAACCAACAAAATTTCTAGGGAGGGCATTTTAGAAGCAGGGTCAAAATTAATTAGTGTTACTGTTTTTCTTTGAAGGGTTATAATTCCTTTAGATTCATGAAGTGTAAAATGAAAAATTTGGGATTAAAATAAACAGAGATTTTTTCATGTAAGTTGTCATGTGGAGTTGCATGTCCCTAGTTTTGGTCCTGTGGAACCCAGGCAGCATAAGCGAAGGTGCCTATTGGGAAGGACTTGAAATCTATAGACGTTTCACTTCAAGAATGGGTTAAAGAGTATACTCAGTTTATGTAAGGGTAGCACGTTAGTTATCTTAATGCCATTCATAATATACTGAAAATATTTGAAACATCTTTTGCGAAGATGTGTTACAGCAGCAGGTTTGGTGTTGAAATGGGAGGAGCATGAGGGAGGCTGGATATCCTACAAAGATCTGCAGATTGACCATGAAGACACCTCAACAGGGATCCCAAAGCCTTAAGTTGATCAGACCTAGGGAGATTGATATGTAAACCAGAAGGTCAATTTAGTATTTTGTAATAAGTGGATTCTAGTGAC
This sequence comes from Macaca nemestrina, assembly GCF_043159975.1. Lineage (NCBI taxonomy): Eukaryota > Metazoa > Chordata > Mammalia > Primates > Cercopithecidae > Macaca > Macaca nemestrina. The sequence continues at coordinate 185,593,899 of NC_092126.1, read as the reverse complement.
TGGAATGCTCGAGAATTCTGTCCTGGGCATTTTTTCCCCTCTCTGAAAAACAAGGGAAACTGAATTAGTCATCGGGAGGTTATTTGTTGAGCATAAGATTTGGGTAAAATAGGGTAGATGTCTTGCGATTAGCCTGTAGGCTAACGTTCCTCCCAAAAGAGTCCTTTTACTATATAGGTCCCAGTTGCTCACACCCTCTAGATTCTGTCTCGTTTCCCTGGACAGTGCTAGATACACTATCTATTCTGCTTCTCTCATTAATTCTGATTCTTTCTGTGATTCTCCCCACTATCTTTGTACTTAGGAATTGATATGCCTTTTTTCTTAGATTTCCTAATACTGCTGCCTATGCCACAATCCAGTGTAATTCTGGATTCATTCTAGGAAATGTTTCTGTGTAATTAAGTTGACATTATGTAATATGAGGTAATCCTTTGCTTTCGCTTTTATTAGTTAAAACTGCAGAATTCGAGGGATGTTGCCTGCAGTTGGTATTGCCAGACATGCTATGGCTTGGTGCTTCAGTGTCACAATGGTATCATATTGAGGAGTCTTAAGACTTCATCTTCGTAGAAGATAAGTATATTTTGAAGATGACAGTTTGCTCCAGGCAAACTTCTGTTGGTACAGGTGAAGGTAGCATTCTAGAGGGCTGTCAACACACAATTTGCAGTGTTGCAGTCATTTTATAATGAATGGAGCTAGGAGCGTAGTTCATAGTTCTGCGTCTAACTAATATGACCTTAGGCAAATCTCTTAATTTATCTGTATCTCAGTTAATTCTTCTGTAAAGAAGCTGTTAGAACAGGTATTTTCAAATATTGGACAGCCTCCAGTTCTGTTGCAAATAAGTATCCTCGTCATATTTCTAATTGGATGTGAAAAAGAATTTATCCAGCTTTAGGATTCACAAGGTCAGAGGGAATAATAAGATCATGTATTAACTTTCACAACAGTCTCCAGAGTCATAGTGGTTGAAAACATATGTTCATTTCATTTTCATATTTTGTCTCAAAATGGCAAGACAGTTGCATGGCCTCCACTTTAGGCTTGTGAGTTGGATTTAGATACACTTTTGATATTTGCTTTGCATTGGGACCAAGCTAATGGGAGCACCTCCAATTGGGGACATGACTACTTTCATGACAGGGGAAAGAGGGAACAAGGTCACAATCACAGAGTCACATTTGAAGCTTCTGCTCAGATTCATTTTGCCCATGCACACATCATTGTGTCCACTCATATTCTGTTTCCAAAAGCAAGTCATTAGACCAAGCCTGACATAAATGGGGCAGGGGAATAGACTCTCACTTGGGCAGGGATGAAGTCGACAAAGTATATTCAAACAATAATACAATCTACCAGAGATGTATAAACTCATAGAGGTGTTCTCTATTACTATATTTTGGAGAAAATGAAAGGAGATGAAATTGTAATAATTTCTCTCTGCTACTGTAACAGAGCTAACTTCCTTTTAACAACTTGAGATTAATTTTTAGTGACAGTCTGGAGGTGGTTTGGTGGCTGTCAAATGAAGTATATGGTAGACAAGTAGAAAAGTCTGCCTCAGAATATGGTCCCCAGTTCTCTTTCAAAATTCCTTTAGAATTCTAAAATCATCAGGTAATTTAATATAGGGAAATTTAATTTAATCATACTAAGACAGCTCTATGTAAGCATCTGGGAAAAATAATAAATTAAGTGGCCTAGAATTAGGAAAGTGAACTAAGACCCAGGGTTTTCATCAGGCTCTTCACAGAGATATAATTATATATCTGGAAAAATTACATGTCTAATAAAATGCCTAAATATCTATCTCAAAACGTGGCGAATTGGTTTCCACTGACTTCTCTTTAAGGTTTTCAGTAGCCTTGGTTTGGTAATGGCTTGACTGCTTAACAGTGATTACAAGAAGACCTTTTAAGATGAAAAAGATTGAATATCATGCCTAAGGAAGTTTAAGTGTTTTGTGGGGGCTGAAACCAAAGCCTTCTATATTTAGGAGTAGTTATACTGGGTGTGAAAGGGCAATAAAATGATTAAAAAAAAAAAAAACGCCTAAGATGATGCTTGGGGCATTGGTGTAGAGTTCTGTGAATGAAAAACACATCTGATTAGTAAATTTGTAGAAGAAAGTTTAAAGGTATTCTATTTTGCTTTGATCAAAGAAAAATATTTAAGGTGGCTGAATTATTTCTCCCATCTCAGCCTCCAAAGTAGCTGGGACTACAGGTGTGCACCACCATGTCTGGCTAGTTTTTGTGGTTTTTTGGTTGAGATGGGGTTTCACCGTGTTGCCCAGGCTGGTCTGAAACTCCTGGGCTCAAGCAGTGCACCTGCCTCAGCCTCCCAAAATGCTGGGATTACAGGTGCAAACCACTGCACCATCCAGCTGAATTATTTATATAAATATCACAAATGCTGCACAATAACACCATTGCTGAAGATGCATTTATATTTATTCAATCTAAAGTATTGAACACGTGCTCTTTACTAAATACTGTGCTAAGTACTGAATATGAATAAAAAAAGAATTAGCGTAACAAACTCATCAAGTCCAAATGTTATTTGATTCTTACTCTTGGCCTCTCAAGTGTAGATGTTTCTCAGATACCTATTCTTGGCCTTTCCTCTCCTGTACTTAGAAATTTTCATTATCATAAAGATGATTCGCATTTGCAGATATCTAGAGTAAGCAGTACTCAGTTATTCCCTGAGCTTCATTCCCAGATTCCACATGGGTCTTCAGCATGTTTTGCCAGCATCCCATTTTCTCTCATAGACTTGTTCTTCTTTTCTGCCCTGTTTCTGTTGAAAGCAATCATCATTACTCCCTCCCCACCTTTTTTTAGATGGAGTTTGGCTCTGACACCTAAGCTGGAGTGCAGTGGCACAATCTTGGTTCACTGCAACCTCCGCCTCCCAAGTTCAAGGAATTCTCGTGCCTCAGCCTCCCAAGTAGCTGGGATTACAGGCACGTGCCACCACTCCCAGCTAATTTTTGTATTTTTAGTAGAGACGGGGTTTCCCCATGTTGGCCAGGCTGTTCTCAAACTCCTGATCTCAAGGGATCCGCCCGCCTCGGCCTCCCAAAGTGCTGGGATTACAGGCATGAGCCATCGCATACAGTCCCATGATACGTCTTAAGCTTTTCCTCTTATCTCCTTTCCATTGCCATGACTAAGTTTAGAGGCTCATTCTGTCTTTCTAAAACTATTGTGATGGGTACATAACTAATTTTCTTCCTTTGGCCTCTTTCTTTTGCAGTTCTTATTTGCAGCATCGAGCATGTAACCTTCTCATAAAGCCCAGACCCTGGCATCAGGTCCTACTTTTCCAATATTATTGCTCAATTGTTTTCATGTATCCTGTTTACAAGCTTTCCCTCCCCCCTTCCCCTCAATACCTTCCTTAAACTTTATTTTGTGTTTTTATGTGGAAACATAGAATGAAGTTAGAATGAAGTTTTTCTTTCCTGTCTCTAAATTCTTTGAGATCTAATTTAAAGGACCTCAATTCTAGGAAGCCTTCAATGACCTCATTTCTTAAAGTGACTTTTGTTTGTCCTGAATATTCTTTCTCTGCATCTCAAGATGCTTTTCACTTTCTCCTTTTCATCACACTTACTGAAACTGTAAAGCCATTGAGGGGATGATTTATATTTATTGTAGCTTTAAATTCTGTCACCCTTATGTCCCCTCTACTTAGCACAATGCTATAAAAATATCAAGAGTCCATTATGTAATAAGCCAACTAAATAAACTCATTTATTCATGCCTAAAAATATATAGGCAGTAGTTGTATAAAGTTCATTCTTCTACTTCAGAGCTCATTCCATAAGAGGGGTTGTACTTTGGACTTACTATAGGTTTGTGTCTTATCCATTTACAATATTGTAATAATAGCTTTAGAAGTTGGGGGATGGTGGGGAACCTAAGTTAAAAAAAATAGTAATTTACAGCTGCTAACTATTGATGAAATGTTTTAAAGTCAGACTGGGTATTAAAAGAATAATGGCATATATAGACTAGGAGCAAGATACATGAGAACTTGTTGATTGATCTAAGATGGAGTTAACTGCGACTTTCAGACTATTGCATAAAACATTTAAGCACGGACCAGGAGTGTGTGGGGTAACCTGTTTTATGGCATTTCCATGGGAGCAGTACTTAGCTGGTTACTTCTCTTATTTCTCCACTGGGGCGTTGGAATGGAAGTTTGGCTGCCTTTGAAGTAATAATCGAACTCTGGCAGCTCCACGGAGGCAAAACCAAAGAATATTATAACAAGAGGCTGAAGAAAAACTTCAGATGAAATTAAGACTCTGATGACATAAATGATCTTAAGAGGTAGAATAAGAATTGGCAAGACAATCATTCATTCTGTGGAAGGATACTGAATAAGAGGCACAGCTACAAATAGAGGGAGACTATAAATCCAACCTCAGAATGAAAGGAAGGAATGAGTTTATAAAGTGTAGAAGACAAAAATTAATTCAAGATGGATTAAAGACTTAAATGTTAGACCTAAAACCATGAAAACCCTAGCAGAAAACCTAGGCAATACCATTCAGGACATAGGCATGAGCAAGGACCTCATGACTAAAACACCAAAAGCAATGGCAACAAAAGCCAAAATAGACAAATGGGATCTAATTAAACTAAACAGCTTCAGCACAGCAAAAGAAACCACCATCAGAGTGAACAGGCAACCTACAGAATGGGAGAAAATTTTTGCAATCTACCCATCTGACAAAGGGCTAATATCCAGAATCTACAAAGAACTTAAATTACAAGAAAAAATCAACCCCAGCAAAAAGTGTGCGAAGGATATGAACAGACGCTTCTAAAAAAAAATACATTTCTGCAGCCAATAGACACATTAAAAAATGCTCATCATCACTGGCCATCAGAGAAATGCAAATCAAAACCACAATGAGATACCATCTCACAGCAGTTAGAATGACAATCATTAAAAAGTCAGGAAACAACAGGTGCTGGAGAGGATGTGGAGAAAGAGGAACACTTTTACACTGTTGGTGGGGGTGCAAACTAGTTCAACCATTGTGGAAGACAGTGTGGCGATTTCTCAAAGATCTAGAACTAGAAATACCATTTGACCAGCCATCCCATTACTGGGTATATACCCAAAGGATTATAAATCATGCTGCTATAAAGACACATGCACACGTATGTTTACTGCGGCACTATTCACAATAGCAAAGACTTGGAACCAACCAAAATGTCCATCAATGATAGACTGGATTAAGAAAATGTGGCACATATACACCACGGAATACTATGCAGCCATAAAAAGGATGAGTTCATGTCCTTTGTAGGGACATGGATGAAGCTGGAAACCATCATTCTCAGCAAACTATCCCAAGGACAGAAAATCAAACACCACATGTTCTCACTCATAGGTGGGAATTGAACAATGAGAACACTTGGACACACAGTGGGGAACATCACACACCAGGGCCTGTCATGGGGTTGGGGGAGTGGGGAGGGATAGCATTAGGAGGAATACCTAATGTAAATGACGACTTAATGGGTGCAGCACACCAACATGGCACATGTATACATATGTAACAAACCTACACGTTGTGCACATGTTCCCTAGAACTTAAAGTATAATAATAAAAAAAATAAATAAAGTATAGAAGAATTTGGTTACTATTAAACTTTTTAGCTGAACCTATATATATAGTTAATGGTATTAACTATTATGCACATTTTGAAAATGCAGGCCAACAAAAAACTTACAGTAAACATCGCACTTCCCAGTGAGATATCTGAAACAGTTCTCTTTAAATTCAGGCAGAAGACAACGGTCTCCCTATTACCACTACTATTCAGTATTCTGAAGTTCTATCTAATAAAAAAAAATTAATCTAAAAAATGAAATAAGATTAAAACAAAAGGAAAAAACAAAACTGGCAAGAGCATCTATGGTGTAAATGATAAATTATTAGGGCTAAAGCACATTTTTAAAGCTGCATAATATAAGATAAATAGCAATTAAACTATAGCAATTAAGGGTATTTAGAAATAAATCTAACACAAGGCAATACGTTTTTTTCCTAGAAATTTTATAAAAACTCTTGAAGGAAGTAAACATTGGAGAGATACAATCTTTATAGGTAAAAAGACTCAATATTATAAAGATATGGTCTTCCCCAAATTAATACTGTTTCAGGCAAAACACAGTGTTCTGTCCTTTTAGGGGGTAGAGGTGGGGAGTAAAACATGGCAAGCTTATCCTATGATTAATTTGGAAAAGATAATGGGTCCAAAATCGCCAAGATAATTTTTAAGAACAACATGTAGGGTCATTTATCCTACCAAATATATATTGCTTTATACAGTAGTAATAATTAGTGGGAATCAGTACAAGGAGAGACAAATGGGACAGGGGAATAGGGTAGCATGGAAACTGACCTATATAGTAATAGAATTGGGAAGATAACAGCATTCCAATGGAGCTATGATGAACTGTTAAATAAATGGTGTGTAGACAATTGACCCATTCCATGGAAAAAGACAGTTAGAATCCTACTTTACTCCAAACACAAAAATCAGTTCCAGATGGATTAATAACAACCTAAATGTGAAAAGCAAACGTTACAATTTAGAAGAAAATATAGGAATCTACCCTGATGATACTGAAGTAGGATGGATTTCTTCAAACAGAAAAAGCACAAATGAGTAAGAAAAAGGTGAAAGGCAAATGTATTAGTTTCCTATTGCTGATGTAACAGATTACTGTAAACTTAGTAGCTTAAGATGACAGATATTTACAGTCTTGCAGTTCCACAAGTCAGAAGTCTGAAATTGGTCTTACTGTGGTAAAATTAAGGTGTTGGCAGTCATTTCATCTGGGAAGCTCTAGGGGAGAACCCATTTCCTTACCTTTTCTAGCTTCTAGAGGCCACCAGCATTCCTTAACTCATGACCTTCTTTCATCTTCAAAGTGCATCACTCCAGTCTCTGCTCTTTATCTGCTCTTTATCTGCTCTCTATCTCTGACCCTCCTAACTTCCTCTTACAAGGACCCTGGTGGCTACATTGGGCTTACCTGAGTAATCCAGATGATTAGACCCATCTCAAGGTCCTTAATTAATAATATCTGTAAAGTGCCTCTTTACCATGTCAGGTAACATATTCACCACATTCACAGGTTCTAAGAATTGGGATGTGAACATTTGTAGGGTAGGGAGAGGAGGCAGGCATTAATTATTCAGACTGCCACAGCAAGCCGCAGAATATATTTGCAGTCCGTATAACCTGCAAAAGTTTAGTGTACTGAATATAAGAAGAGCTCTTAGCTGGGTGCGGTGGCTCAGACCTTAATTCCAGTGCTTTGGGAGGCTGACCTAGGAGGACTGCTTGAGTCCAGAAGAGCCTGGACATTGCTGGTCTCTGTCTCTACAAACAATAAATAAAATAATTAGAAGAGCTTTTTCAAACCAATTCAGAAAAATCCACTTCAAAAACCAACAGAGGATATAAATAGGCAGTTTATAGAAGAGGGAAAAATGGCTCAGGACGTCCAAAGGATGTTAACCCTCACTAGTGATCAAGGAAATACAAATTAAAACAATTATGAGTCACATTAGCTTACTCTAGCTACAGGCATTTTAAAATCTGAAAATACTAAGGTTTGTCTTAGTTGCAGGGAAGTAACATTATTCATATATAGCTAGTGGAAGAAGTGTTAATTACAATGGTGCGGGGAATAAGGATGTCTGTTGCAGCTATGATGGATGAAACAAACAATCACACATTCCTATAAGGGAATGAAATATAGTAGTTACAATGAATTGGAGAGCTACATGTATGAAGAGTCAAATTTCAAACACAGTAGGCAAGGAAAGCAGGCTACTAAAGATGTTACAGTAGAATACATTTTCTGTAAATGTTAAAAGCAAAAGATGCATAACCATTAATAGAAATAGAAAAACATGAGCTGAAAAGATTTACAACTTGAGCATAGTGGTCACCTCTCAGGGAGGTGGGAGTTTAAATTCATCTGTATTTGCTATGTTTTATTCATTTTAAAAATTTGATACAAATATAGTAAAATTAAAATGTAATACTTCTGGGTTTTAGGTACATGGTCATCTATGTTATTCTTTTTAAAATGAATCATAATTTTCTTAAAAGAGGAAAACAAACACCAGTAAGAAAGGTAAATCCGTATCGAAACTGACTTTCTAAACCAAATGAGAGAGGCTCTATGAGAAGGATTATAGTTTACTGGTGAAGAGTTTGGTTTGAGTGTCTTAGAGACCTTCTTGGTTCAAGTCCTGATTCTACCATTAGTAACTGTTAGATGAGTGACCCTTGGCATGTTTCTGACCACTCATTCTATGAGGCCAGCATCATTCTAATACCAAAACCTGACAGAAACACACGGAGAAACAAAACTTCAGACCCATATGCCTGATGAACAAAGATGCAAAAGTCCTCAACAAAGTACTAGCAAACTGAATCCAGCAGGACATCAAAGAGTTAATCCGCCACAATCAAGTAGGCCTTATTCCTGGGATGTAAAGTTGGTTCAATATATACAAATCAATAAATGTGATTTATTACACAAACAGAACTAAAAACAGAACCCACGTAATTATCTCAATAGATGCAGAAAAGGCTTTCAATAAAATTCAACATCGCTTCATGATAAAAACCCTCAACAAACTAGGCATTGAAGGAACATATCTCAAAATAATAAGAGACATATATGACAAGCCCATTGCCGGCATCACACCGAATGAGTAAAAGCTGGAAGCATTCCCTTAAAAACTGCGACAGGAGAAGGATACCCACTCTTACCTCTGCTGTTCAACATAGTACTGGAAGTCCTAGCCAGAACAAGCCCACAAGAGAAAGAAGTAAAAGGCAACCAAATAGGAAAAGAGGGAGTCAAGCTATCTCTCTTCACAAATGATATGATTCTATACTTAGAGAACTCCATAGTCTCTGCCCATAGGGTCCTAGATTTGATAATTAACTTCAGTAATATTTCAGGATACAAAATCAGTGTAGAAAAGTCAGTAGCATTTTTATACACCAGTAACATCCAAGCTGAGAGCCAAATCAAGAATACAATTCCATTCACAATAGACACAAAGAATAAAATATCTAGGTATACAGCTCACCAGGGAGGCGAAAGATCTCTACAATGAAAATTATAGGACACTGCTGAAAGGACTCAGAGACAACACAAACAAAGGGAAACACTCCATGTTCATAGATAGGAAGAATCAATGTCATTAAAATGGCCATACTGCCCAAAGCTATTTACAGATTCAATACTGTTACTACCAGAGTACCCACATTTTTTCACAGAATTAGAAAAAAGCTATTCTAAAATTCACATGGAACCAAAAATGAGCCCAAATAGCCAAGGCAACTCTAAGCAAAAAAAAAAAAACAAAGCTGGAGGCATCGTGCCACCGGATTTCAAACTATATTACAAGGCTACTGTAACCAAAATAGCATGATACTGGTACAAAAACAGACACACAGGCCAATGGAAAATGTTAGAGAACTCAGAAATAAAGCCTCACACCTACAAAAATTTGATCTTTGACAGAGTTGACAAGAATAAACAGTAGGGAAAGGACTCCCTGTTCAGTAAATAGTGCTGGAATAATTGGTTATCCATATGCATAATATTGAAACTGAACCCTTTGCTTTCACCATATGCAAGAAACAACTCAAGAGGGATTAAAGACTTAAATGTAAAACCTAAAACTGTAAAAAACCCTAGAAGAAAACCTAGGAAACACCATTCTGGACATGGGCCCTGGCAAAGATTCTATGAGGAAGCCTCCAAAAGGAATTACAACAAAAACAAAAATTGACAAATGGGACCTAATTAAACTAAAGTGCTTCTGCACAGCAAAAGAAACTATCAACAGAGTAAACAATCAGCAGAATGGGAGAAGACATTCACAAACTGTGCATTCAACAAAGGTCTAATATCCAGAATCTGTAAGGAACAAATCAACAAGCAAAAAACAACCCCATTAAAAAGTGGCCTACATGACATGAACAGACACTTCTCAAAAGAAGATATGCATATTGCCAACAAGCATATGAAAAAATGCTCAACATCCCTAATCAGTAGAGAGATGCAAATCAAATACACAGTGAGATACCATCTCATACAAGTCCAAATGGCTGTTATTAAAAAGTCAGCAAATAACAGATGCTAGTGAGATTGTGGAGAAAAGGGAATGTTTACACTGGTTGTGGGAATGTGCATTAGTTCCTCCGTTGTGGCAAGCAGTTTGGAGATTTCTCAAAGAACACAGAACTACCAGTTGACCTAACAATTCCATTACTGGGTATATACTCAAAGGAATATAAATCATTCTATCATAAAGACACATGCACATGTATATTCAGGGCAGCACTATTCACAATAGCAAAGACATGGAATCAACCTAGGTGCCCATCAGTGTTGGACTGGATAAAGAAAATGTGGTACATAGCCACCATGGAATACCACGCAGCCATAACAAAAGCAGAATATCATGTTCTTTGCAGCAACATGGATGCAGCTGGAGGCCATTATCTGAAGCGTATTAACACAAGAACAGAAAAACAAATATGTCATGTTTTCACTTATTAGTGGAAGATAAACATTAAATACACATGGACACTATGAAGGGAACAATAAACACCAGGGCCTGCTTGAGCAGAGAGGGTGGGAGGAGGGTGAGGATCGAAATGCTACCTTTTGGGTACTGTGCTCATTACCTGGGTGATGAAATAATCTATGCAGGAAACCCCTGTGACATGCAGTTTTCCATGTAACAACCCTGCACGGATACCCCAGAATAGAAAATAAAAGTTGGTAGAAAAAAAAAATGAGAAAATACAGTTCTACAATCCCTAAACTGAATGTATTTCGGGATTTATACTTTTTCAAATTTTAAACAGTAATATGATTCATGTATGGCCGATAAGGAAACACACCCAGCAGGGTTCTGGACTGCACCCCTAATTAAACATATTTCTATTCCTATAATGAAATTTATGCACAGCTACACAAACTGGGTAATATTATAAATAGACTTCAATTTATTCAGGTAGAGTTTTGTTGACTAGGAAAAAAATTTTGATTTTAAAGCTTTTTGGATTTCAGAACAATGAATAAGGTGTTGTGCATATATATCTATGGATAGATACAGATATAGGTATATAACTTAGAACAATAATTCCCAGCACATATTAAGTGCTATATATGTTAGTTTCTACTGTTACTGTCACTTAAATTATTTAAATTATTATTTTAGTTGATGGGATGAGGAGGAACAATGAGTTTTGTCTTTTTTCATATTGAAATTTTCATTTATACAATTTGGTCTAGTATTCTTTTTCTTTGACAACTACATCTTCCTTTTAGAAACTGTATCCTCTTTGCATGATTTAGACTTAATCCGGCAGGAATGTCCTGTTAACTGCTGACATCTAAGAAGAACCTTTAGCCACAAATGGTTGGCCAGCTTCTAAGTTAACGTGGACTACGGCCAAGACATTTGTAGAGCTCAAACTGTAATCAATTTTTTTTTTTTTTTATGGTTGGAAAGTTCGGATTACTGTGTCATCTTCAGTTTTAAAGATTTATTAATAGTTGATCTCTCTTCCTATTTTCATGTTAGGGAAATGTATCAGAAAAATGTGATTTTAAAATATTAATTGTTCTTCAATACCATTTATTTCCAAAAGATTATTAACCAACCCCCATCATCCTGCCCAGGTTAGCATTGTGTTGACTTTCCTAATCTTCCTAACCTTTAAATGCATTTATAATTCAAGTATACTTATAAATTAAATATTTAAATTAAAATGAAGTAGAAAAAAATCAAAGCTTCAAAACAATAGATCTTCTTAAATGTAAAATTTGATAGTTGGATCACATAATGATATCCTTTTGTTGTTGTTTAGGAGAGGTGGGATATTTTTCCACATTGGTTTATTAGCTGTGTCTCTTCTTTGGTTAATGCTATTGACTTACCTTCTTTGCCCATTTGTCCAATAGGTTTCTTAGAGTACCCTTACTAATTTATATAAGCTGTTAAAATGTTTCAGATATTTTCTGTCATCTTGTACAATGTTTTTCCTCAATATCCCTGCATCATTATTTTTAAAAACATAGAGGTTTACACATTTTTTGTTCCCTCCATCGAGCTTTTTATCTTTTCTTGAGATACACTTTTAGAGGTAGAATTGCTAGAATCAAGGGATTGAATTTAATGGCGTTTCAGTGACAATACCAGCCTTTTGAAAAATATCTTTGTAGGCATTCTGCAAAAGGAAGAGGAAAAATGTACCCAGGTCAGTTTTTCTTAGAATAATGCTTAGCATTTAGATTACTTTCTCATAATAGGCTTTTAGATTTTTTCCCCCTCTGGGATATAAAACAGTTAACATCATGTAACCAGTAAATGCCTTTGATGTAAATGTCTGTTGCTCTTACCCCAGCAAGCTCTTCTCTGAGGAGAGTGCTGCTGATTGTTGACTTGAAGCACTGGCCAGGCTCCTTGCCATCTGCTCCTCCTCACTAATCAGTAACTCAACAAGTAGATGTGTGTAAAAAGGGAAAGTGGAATACTTTCTAAAATCTTGAGGGTAAAGATGTTGAAAAAAATCCACCAATATAGTCAGGGTTGTGGATTTTTATTGTCTGCTTACTTTCAGTTAATTTTATAAACTGTTGGGATGCTTCCAATTTATTTTGCAGATAGCAGAAGAGGTGCCTAACCTTGCTTGTGGCCACTCAATAACTCAGTGATTAGAGATGAGTTTTTATTCCTGGTGCAGTCAGTGGTGTCTACTGAGGGAAAATCAATGCTCCTAGGTAGCTTTTCCATCTTAGCTTATGTTCTCACTGCACACAGCAATCGTAAGATTCTTTGCCAGTATCCTCTAACTCCTAAATCTGTACTGTCCAACACCATAGCACTAGCCACCTGTGGTTATTTAAATTAAATTTGATTCAGTCCCTTGGTCACACAAGCCACATGTGGCTAGTGGCTGCCATATTGAAGAGTCCAGATACATAACATTTCTATCACTGCGGGAACTTCTTCTGGAAGATGCTTTAAACTTTCCTTGATCAGCAGACAGTGTTGGCCACATAATGTAAAGAGAAATTTATTCACACATTTCCTGATTTTAAATGGAAATTTCTTAGCATCCTTTTTCTATCTTTCCTTTTATTTCAGAGGTGGAGTTCATCCTTTCCAAAGTGATATTTTTCCTCATGAACTGATGGGAAGCAATGGATTGTACCTCTCCCTCCTTCCCTGGAACATCCTTTTTGCCTTGCAGTATTCAGCTTCTCTCCATTTTACAAAGTATGCTCATAGGCCACTACCCCGTTTCCCTACTGCTCTTCACCAAATTTTTCTAATAGTCTGTACACCTATTATAGCCTATACAGTTTCTCACCAGTTACTCTTCAGCCCTTACAACCTAGATTTTAACTTAATTTCTGACATTGTGCTAAAACAGCAGTCATAGGGTTACCAGCTGCCTTCTGATTGTCAAACCCAGATAGCCTTATCTCAGTCACCTTCTTCCTCGACATGGAAATAATTTGATGCCATGGGGCAAGTCTTCCTTATAATTCTCTTCCTCCTTCACTTCTACAGTGTAAAGGGGTTCTGTTTTGGCTGTCTTCTCCTGATTCATTTGTTCAGTCACTTCCACCTCCCATGTTTCATCATCGCCCACCTGTGTATGACAGTGCAGTTCTAGTTTCCTTGCATTTCCATTTTCTCATCCATGGCTCTAGTTATTACCCACCTTCTGAGAATTCCCAAACGATGTCTGTAAACCTGGTCTTTTCCCAGAACTCAAGATCAAAAGGTCCAGTATATGCCGGACATCTCTCTTAAGATTATTCTGCCTCTATCTCAACATTAAGACATCTGGGCATGCTTTCCTCCTGGTTTCTTTATATATGACAGATTATACCAGCATGTCCCAAGCCGTGACTTTTCACATTTTTCCTCACTTACTGATTCCATTTGTTTGCCTTAGCTAGCATGTCTGTGTTATCACTGTGATATTAATAGTCTTCCTGGCCATCCCTTACTCCTAACCTTCCCCCTAACCCATTTCAGGTCTGAGTCTATTTTTCTCTGACCTCATATATTCCACCAGTACTGGTGCCATTACTTCCATTCTCTCTATTCTTCACTCATGCTGTTGTTAGACAGATTTCCTGAAGACCATTAAAAAATGCATATACACAACGCAAACGTGTAATAATTACCAACTTAAAATTAATAATACCAATTTAAAATAAATATTCCCATGGTTCAAAAGTCAAAATGTACCAAAAGGCACTTAGTGAAAAACTTTGCTCCCACTTGTGTCCTTTATCTTCTCTTATGCAGTCTTCCCAACAGGTAGCCATGGTTACCGGTTTATTTTTTAGAAAAATTTTAATGTGTGTACAAGCGCATATATATGTATGTGCACAGAAATTTTCCTTTTCTGCAAATGTTAATATATGAAATATGCTTTTCATACTATCCTTTGTGTTTATTTCTAAAGAATATATCTTGGTGATCTTTCATAAAGAGCTCCTTATTCTTTTTTTACAGCTGTATAAGATTCTTCTGTGTATGTACCATAATTTATGTAACCAGTCCTCTCTTGATGGGCATTTAAATCATTCCCCACCCTTCACTGTTCCAAACACTGCTGCAAAGAAAAACTCTTTGATAAGTCATTCTTCTCTTATGCAAGTATAAGCAGGTCCCTTGTGAGGATCACTGTGAGAGCCTGTTATTTTCTGCCTGTTCATTTACTGTTCTTTGACCCTCCACTGCCCCTGCTGCTAGTGCTTTGCTTCTTATGTACCGAGTTGCAGTTGCTTCAGCCCACTCATAGTCCTTAGTTCAGAAGCCTTCAAGGACTGTCCGTTGGGAATAGATCTGTCTCTGTCCTGTCAGTGTGGGAGGAGAAGCAAGCAGTGCAATTCACTATAACAAACTGTGGGAGCACTTGCCGCTGTTTCCTGTTGGGCTGACTTGCCGTTCCCCCAACATGTTCCATGTGTTTCTGTTGCCTTGCTTTGCAGAGTGTTTTCCCTCTGTTCACCATCTTCTTTCCAGATCCACTGAATCCTTTGAAACTGAGCTCACAAGCCACCACATCCATGAAGCTTGGTTCCTGTTCCCTTCTGCTAAAAATAATGTAGCTTTCTACTGAGGACTCTAACACAGCATATCTTTTTCTGCGCTGGATTACAGTATGTGCAGTTCTAATTTAGCTACTCATTAGTAATTCCCCAGACACAAGGATAGATGGTGCCTTGTTTTGTCATCCCCCCAAAAGTCTCTTAACATGGTGTCTTGCATACACTAATGAATGAAAAAGCAATATTCAGTATATTCTTGTCTGACATGATGGGTTCAAGAAATACTTTTAATGCAGAAATCACCACCATTCTTGTGCATTTCAGCTATTTTTTTAAATTAAAAATGCCTTTATTCTTCCTCCTAGGATATTTTGAAGAGTTTACCGTCACAAAGTCTTACATTCCTAGTGACTGCTCCTGTGACCTCCTAGAAATGAGGGTGCCATTCCATTCCATATTTATTCTGTTGCCAGCTAAAAGCACTGGCAGAACTAATTATGGTCCATATTACAGTACCACAAGACCTTAATCTGTGATTTGGAATCATGGGTCTCTTTATTATAGCTGTTTTTATTATGAGATTGATTGCTTTTCTGATAACTTGAATTGTAATTTACAAAAAAGTGAATAAAAATTATTAATAAAATCTAATCTTTCCAGTGCAGTTTTGACTACAGCAACCTTAGCGAGTAAAGCAGTCAATTCCATGCATTTAAGAATACAATGGATCCAGGGTACCCTGTGTTCAGACTGGGATGTCACTGAGATATGGCCACTCCTATGGTGATGACTTCTTTCTCTGCTAATAGGTTTTTGAAGAACCCTCCATCAGCCTCTTTGCTCTGGAGCATTGTGAGGGAAGAGAGTTACATCTAGAAGAGGCTGTGAACTCTGTGCTGAACAAGGACCTGCACTTCTACACCCAGTCTGTGTGGGTAAAAAGTGGACTGTAAGTATGGGAGAAAGGCTTGGTCTGGTTCAGTCAGTGTTTTAAGGCAGAGTTGCACAGTTGCAAACCAGGTCCACTGTGTAGCAGTATGCATTCAAGTGGTCTTGAGGAAGAGCCTTTTGGGAGAGAAGGGCTACCACAGGGTCACAGCATGTATCGTAGAGTAGATCAATCAGATGACTTTACCCAGTTGAACTGACTTTCTTTTCAGAAGAAATTTCAATATCCCAGCAACTTTGGTTAAGACAGTTTCCTGCTTAAGGCAAGTGACTGCTGGCCAGACGAAGTGCGGTGTTGTTTTTTAATAGCTGTGTATTCTAGAGCAGTTCCCTCTGGGGTACTCACTTGCCTGAGGACTACACTGGTTGGCCTAGCCTGCCTACCAGTATTGTTGTTCATTTAGGTTATCAGTCAGTCCGGGTAGATCCAGGGGCCTGTGCTTTTACAAATTACAAAGCTGCCTTTAAGAAAAAATTAAAAATTATGATAGAAATATTAGATATGAATGTGAACATTTAGGACAGAAATAGTGAGAAGTCTGCAAGTGAGGGGCCTTGAAGTTAAAGCTCTATTTGCTTCCTGGAAAATCTGCCTCTGAAGCCATTTCTGAAGAGTCCGGCATATAAACCAGTCCCCGCTCCTGCACTGTTAGTGTTCTGGTAGCAAAAGTCGGCTAAAACACACATCGCTCTTGACGGTTAATTAAAAAGTGGCTTTAAACGTTTGTC
The DNA here is from genome assembly GCF_043159975.1 of Macaca nemestrina. Lineage (NCBI taxonomy): Eukaryota > Metazoa > Chordata > Mammalia > Primates > Cercopithecidae > Macaca > Macaca nemestrina. Next base: position 185,577,054 of record NC_092126.1, on the reverse strand, counting down.
TATGACTTCGAAATTATGTGATAATCAACTTTGCGGGTTTAAAGAGAAAGCCAATAATATAATAGGTGGAGTTGAAAATTTAGCAAACTATTACAATAAGTGGCTTTTATATTATATACATGTATAATAGCTTCAATTTTCTTCTGTAAAACATTTTAAATGGTTTGATGTTTATTCACACAAATTGATTCTATCTAAGCATAAGATGCCAATATATTATTTAACAATTAACTAAATTTTACATCCCTGTGATAGAGGTCTTTCACAACATTTTAATCCATTTCTTTCCTTTACATTTCTGAGTGAAATTGATATTTGACTCACTTCTGAAAATTTCTCACTTCATTTTTTTCTGGAACACTGGTGCCATTTTATCTTGACATTCTTATTTCTTCTCTTTGGCTTGTTAACCACCTACTCTCACTATTCCAAATTCTCTTTAAAAAGAATTTGAATATGGAGTAAGGAACAGGGAAGGCTGCCTAAGGATTTTCCTAGGTTACAGAACACTACTTAATGTACAGCCAGCTTCCCTTAGTGGCAAGTTGGGTTTGTTTTGTTTTAATCCCCATGCTGTGCCACATCTTTGATCTGTGATGATGTCAGCCATGCTTAAATGTACCATCCCACACAGTTTTCCAACTGTAGAATTCATTTAAATCAATACATAATTAGGTACATTTTCCTAAAATCTTACCTAGATTTTATAACTGAAACTTCCCTGCCTGTTTAAATCTGCGGCGGGAGAGGTGGCCAAGCCTGTCTGTGGTCATGCTGACCTGCCTCTGCACCAGTCTGATTGATCAGATTTCTGTAGGAAGGAGGGGTCAGGAATGGGCTATCCATTTCGTTCATCTCTCCAGAATCTGGCCAGGTCTGATCTTGGTTGTGGGGAGCAAGGAGGACTTTTATTAGTGGTGGTCAGGTTAAGTCAGTCATCCCTACCCAAGCTTTCATAGTTGTAATACATCAAGCTTTCCTCAGCTCTTCGCTTCTCCCCACAACTTACGCACAAGTTGATATCTTTTCCTGCATTACCTGAAGCACAAGTCCTTAAGGAATATTGCACTTTGTAAGTTTTAGAAGTTTTTCTCTGGAAAATCGAGGGGCTGAAGTTGCTGCCATAGCAGCACAAGCAACCCTCTGTAGCTTGCATCCTAAGCCCTGGATGACCCTGTTCCTGAGCTCTGGTCCATCTGATAAGCAGGCTGCCTTGCCTGTTGCTGGTGCTCTTTGCCTCATCCACAAGGCTTTACATCCCTTGGTGCAAGCCAGGACAAACCCTGCCATGATTCCAGGTTCTTTAGCAAAATAAAGCAAGGCAGCCATCTCATCCTCCACATGCTTTCTTAAAGCACTGTGTACACTGACCTTGAGTCCTGCTGAGAATTTCAGGTCCTGTTAGTGACTCTGGCACATTCTCTTTAGTCATCAAGCTTAGTAATCTAATCACCTCAAGTGGTGCTCGGAAGACTTTTTCTGTATAGAGCCAGATAGCCTTCAGTTTGTGGGTCATTTGTCTGTGTCATAACTACTGAAGTTGCTATGGTAGTGCAAGAGCAGCCGTAGCCAGTCCTTAAAGCAGTGGGCATGACTGTGTTCCACTAAATCAGTCTTGAGACTCCAGACCCCAGACTTGAGACTCCAGTGTACTTTTACACACTTTAATGCCACCAGAGTTGAAGGCAAGGGTCTGGGGGAGGATTCTCAAAGGAGGTAGGCCTTGAAGAAAGAGGGTGATGGGGAACTTCTGTGAACAATTCTAAGTAGTCTTGGTGGCTTTGGGGAAGCTGTGGAGGGAGGAGTGGAAGAAGCTATGTCTGGAGAGTTCACTGGAGCCACACCTAGAGGCAGAGGCCCTGAAGGACACGTGATGTGACTCTAGGGCAGGAGTGTGTTTTTCTGCTGGTTAGGAGGTTATGGTCTGCCTTTGAATGTTAAAATGCTATGACAATGTTATCAAAGGAATATAGGATTTCAGAGATGGAGGAAACCTTGCATTCATTTTGGAAGAAAGGAAACCAGCATTGTAACTGGAACCCAAATCTTCTGAGTCTAGGCCAGTGGGCTTTCTCCTACACCTCCCTGATTTTTGTTAGGAAAAAATGTGGTTTTAAAAATCTGCAAACCTAGAAGTTTATGAACGCTATAAGGCAAAGTGCAGATACTTTTGATGAGGGATTGCTTTTTTGTTTTGAAGTACACTACTATTTTCTTTTGTGTTCTCATAGATGGATAGCTTATGAAGGATCCAATTTCTTGGGAAGGCAAATCCTACTCAGGCCTAATGAGATCCCAAACTGGACAGCATTCAGCAGATGGAAGACAATTGGTTCCCTCCGTCCTATGAAGCAGGTAAGGAGAAAAGAACTGTAAGATTCCAAATAGCTTGCTTTTGTGGTAGAAATGTCATAAACCACAACATCTGAAATAATAATCATTTAATTTAGTTTGACATTTACATAGTAGGGGGAGTGAATTAGGATGCAGATATCTTGTACATTTTAACCAATTTGTAAGACTGTATCTAAAGTCAACATTGGATTTCAGTTTTCAGTCCAAAGCCTCATTGGCCATGTTCACTTTTCGTGGAAAACTAAGATATCATAAGTTCTGTGGCAAACCTTGGTAACAGGAATGAACTTTGATACTGTACTAGTTTTAATTTCTAAGCATTTGGATATTCCCTTCCCTACTTATATAATACTCAGGAGGGATCCTGGCAATTTAATTAAAATAAGTATTTATTGCACACCTACTGCTTGTCAGTCTTCTGTTCAAAAGCTTCCCACTGCACTCAGAATACAATCTACCCCCTACCCCACGTTGCTCCTCCAACCTCATCTCTCACATGGCTGTGTCACAGGCATCTAAGTACAGAGTGCTTTCCCACTAAGACTTTTAACATGGGCTGCACCCTCTGTGTAGTGTTCTTCCCTCATTCTTTGACTAGTCATCCCTGTAAATTCTACTTAAGTGTCAGGTCCTCAAGAATGCCTCCCCCACCTTCCCTCCCAATCTACATTAGATCATAAAAGACCTGGGGGTGCTTTTTCTATCAAAACACTGTATGCCGTTTATAACCCTAGCATTAGAGTTGGATTGGGGTCTCTCCCACCCTGCAGAAAACCCTGTGAAGTCAAGGACTGTGCATGTTTTGCTCATTGTTCTACCCCTAGTGCCTGAAACAATGTCTGGAATATTGTAAGAGCGGAGGAACTATTTGTTTAATGAAGGAATGAATATATCAGTGGATGGACCGATGATATTATGCAAAGTATAATGGAAAATATAAAGATAGATGTGATTTCTGCCATTATTATTAAAGCTTACATTTTTGTTGGGTAAAACATGTCCAACTCAAAGCAGTAACATAAAAATGCAAAACAATGCATAATTATCCAAAAGCCACAGGCAGTCCCTGGTTCAGAGAAAGGAAGTATCAACATGTTTAGGAGTAGGAGGGAGGTTTCATGGAAGGTGGAAAACCCAAGTGAAACTGTCAGGGGTGTGACGGCCCGTGGATATGGCATTAGTACCTCTCTCTAATCTCTTTAGAACACTATATTGCTTGAATCCAACAACAGTCCTTTGAGGTAGGAATTATTCCCATCTTCTAGTTGGAATAATAAGGCTCTGAGAGAATAAGGCTCCAACTGGAAAATGGGGATAATGATTCCTACCTGTGACAATAGAAGCACATTGACGAAAGTCATCCAAGTGTCAGAACCAGGATTTGAACCCAAATCTACGCTTTAAAATCTGTGTTCCGAAGCAACCACACTCTACGTTCCGTCAGCCTAAGATGAGCACTTAGAGAGTACCACCTATTTCAGGCACTGAGCTGAATACAGCCTAGTGGGTCTAAATGCTGAGGCTCTGATGTTCTGACCTGACACTTATTTAACCCTCACTTAAGTGTTAAATAAATGGTAACCAATAAAATATTAACCTAATTTATCTTCTCTCACCCTCTTCACATGCACACGTGCACACACACCATGCTTATCCCACCACTCATGAGTTCTGTTGGTTCGAATCCTGGCTCTGTCATTTGTAAGCAATGCAGCTTGGTGAGTCACTTCATTTCTTGGCACTTCAGGTTTCTCACTGGTGAAGCAATGATCACATTGCTTACATCTCATTGCTGTGACGGTTGAGTAAGATAATGTGTATGAACAGTCTGATATGGCTCTGGCTCATATTACTATGGTAACATACTGATTTTGAAAGTGTTTTTTTTTATTGTTCACAATGTCCCTTGAGATGCTCTTTTGAGGGATACTGAAACATTAGTGGCTTTCCTGGCAGAGTGTGTGGTACAGGATCTCATGACCTTTACATCTTGCTTATTCCCCACTCCTATCATGTGGAACAGGAAGTAAGCCCACTGAAAAGCCATCGGAAAAAGCAAAGTAGAGATAGGAATTCAGTTTAGCTTTTACTAACTACATCATAATGCTGACCCTCTGTTAGACATTTTAGTAGCTAAGTTCAACACTGAAAATATGTTCCTCATTTTTTAATGGTGGTTCCTTGTTGGGGAAGGATGTCCCTGCCTATTGCTCAGGATTCTCTGGTAAAGGAGAGAACAGCCACCTCTACTTTTACAAGGAAGTTGTTTTTTTTTTTTTTTAACAAGAATAGTATGCTGTTTTCTTTCATTGTGCTTTAGGAGCTACCCGATTCCTCTTCTGATTAAACATTTAATTTCAAAATAATATTTTAATAGATTATTTTTCCTGTTGTTTATTTAGGTCACAGTTTTGAAATCCAACAAAGGAATTTGAGTTTCTAAAATAGTAGTGTGTGGGTCACATTTAAATTTGTGGTAAGGTTGTTGGTACTGCTTTAGTTCATATTCTCGTTTAGAAATTCAGGACTAATTAAAATGTGATCCTCTTTGAGGCTGGGAATTAGGAAGTCACTAAGGTACTTATAATGTATATCAGTGTTTTTAAGTATAATTACAGAGGAGTCAGACTACAAATGTGTAATAAGGGTAATTAGTACCTTGCTTGAGTTAATTTATTAAAACTGTGATGTTTGGTCCTAAAGTAATTGGAATTCTGTCATCTGTGAAGGTCACGCCTGTTTTCTTATATGTACAAGGTAATGAAAATGTAATAAAGATATACTGAAGCCTCAAGAATTAATAATTGCAGTGGGAGATCAGGCTGAATTATAGACATTTAAGTACACTACTGTTGCGTTGTTAATGTTGGAAGTAGGGATTTGAAACATTTAAAACATTTTGCCAAGCAGAGATCTTGTTCACCTGCTTTAAATGGCCAGATAATTTGCCCTTCTATTGCCTTAAGTGCTGAGAATGTGTATTTCCTTAGGAAGGCTTAATTACCAAAATTCAGTTGGCTTCATGTTGATCTATCAAGTTTCAAAAATAGTAGACTGTTCATTGGTGCTCTTACCATATTACCTATTGCATTTACCTAAGCACTTATGTTTCTTAGCATGAAAGTGCTCTCAAGTAAGAGACCATTTGTTATTACTAAGCCAGGGTCCTAACTGGGATGGTAATGAGATGAACCAAAGGTGGGGATGTTGGGTGTCATGTATCTTATTACATTAAGCCTGGAGGCCTAAGTCATAGGGCTGAAATAATGGTTTCTGTTGTGCTTCGATTATGTCCCCTGCCTTTCATTGTCTTACACGGCCACCTTTGGAATTCGTCTCTTCTTCCCTGTGCCTAAGAGCAACTAGTGCATTTCAACGTAGGTCTGAGAGCATCCTAGTTAAGAGGAACCTGGCTTCTTTGTATCTGTGTTCACCTTATTTGTAAAACTAGGGTCATAATTGTACTTTCTTAATAGGTTTTTGTGGTTATTCTGAAAAATAACAATGGCACAGAATGCATTTAGCATGCTGCTTACACATACTACATGTTCAATAAATATTAGCTATTCTCCTTAGAGGCAAGTCCCAGGTTTAATATTTTAAAACTTTTTATATGTATCTTAAAACTTCCAGGCCAAGGGGACGAAGTCCTTTGTTACACAATTTTTGAGTACCTCAGTATAGTCATTAAACATACATGGTCTCTACTTTTGAAGAAATAAAGGTCTTATGTAAACAAGTAATCACAGCTACTAGGGCCCTCAGCTGTCTGGGTTTTTCAAGACATCCCAGGGCCAACTTAATGGCATTTAGTCATAGCTCCACAGTATGTCTGATTGTCTTTCTGAAGTTGTTACAAAATCCTTGTAGGTAATACCTTACCCTTATTCTAACCCGCCTACCTCCCTCAGCATAGCTGGGACACGCTAGTTATTGAATGAAACTCATCAAGTCCCTAATTCTTTACCACCTCACTCCTTGCCACATGGAATTCTAGTGAAAGAAACTTTTACTTTATGCTGTTCAAAAGGGCCCTTTTCACAAAGTGTAATAGAGACTGTACAATTTAAGCTTTGTGCTCCATGGCCTACGGATTTACCATATTTATTTATGCAGATTTACTAAAGGGAATAAGAGTGAAACTGATATAACTAAGATAGTTACCTCCCACTTTCCCTCCCAGCTTTCCTCCTCTGGAATTATTCACTTCCAGATTCAAAAGGTTATTTCTAAATGGCTGTTTCTCCTGTCATAGCCTGCAGTGTACATCAGAATAAAGAACCGTGCCCAGGATGAATATCTGACAGTCACTGGAAATCTAGCAGACACCAGGGCAACATCTGTGTGCATTTCTCCTTATAGTGGAAAGGATACTCAGATCTGGCACTACTGCCGAGGACTCTTTAAATCCAAGGTAAGCAATCCTACTGATACAGTACGCCACTTTCTGGCCTTAGTTTTTTGTTTTGAAAACTAGAATCTTGTCAAATCAACTGGCATGATAAAACAGTGCAACTTCTTAGAAACAGGTGTTGATTATAAAAATACTGCCATATATTACTAAAACATTTATATAAAATTGACTTAATTTTTTGATCTAGATAATCCAGTTTCAATTTTTAAGTAAACACAAAGGTTATCACATACTATGGATATACCTAAGTGATTTTTTATTTACAACCAATGGTATAAGTCACCAGATCTAAGCTGGACAATGCGCTTTTGCAAGACGTTCCTTACTTGATGGCCCAGATAAAATCAGCTATGTCTGATTCTAAATAGGTTGAAACCCTTTCACTTTCAAAGTATACAAAAGAAGCAGTAGAAAAAGAAAGCTGTTATTGGAAGAAGCTTAGAAAATAAAATTTAGGGTTGTTCTTTTCTATGACCCTCCCATTATGTTTAATGCATTGGCAATAGAACACTAGTTTTAAAACATTCAAACTGTGTTTTATTGTATCACCAATGGATTATCTTCTTTTTTTCATGCTTCAAAAATGAAAAACATTTAAAAGTAATTATTTTCTGGATATCTTTAGCCCATCATGCAATGTTTTCGTAAGAAAACCAAGTTCAGCATAATACATTTTAAGTAAACAAGGGTTTAACATTTAATTCCAATTCAGCAAATCTTTATTGAACATCTGTGTCAGACGTAGACATCCTATTAAAAACAAGTACCTCTATTTCAGTTGGTTTATTTCTGTACCATTTCCTACCCACAGCCATAAAGAAGACATTAAAAAAGGCTTACTGAAATTATACTATATAGTATTTTTTTTAGACAAGACATACATACTTCAGGTCTATGATTTGTTTACCTAAGAGAAAAGGGACCTAATTCAACTTACTTTAGCAAACACAGTACTGCCAATTAATCATTTCTTAACCCTTTTAGGCCAGTGATACATGTCTTGATGTGATTGGTGGCCGGGACACACCTGGAGCTAAAGTAGCTCTATGGACTGAACATGGGCAATTCAGGCAGAAGTGGAGACTGAATCAAAATGGAACTATCAGCTCTTATCTCAGTGATCAACTTGTCCTTGATGTTAAAGGTGGGCCTTTATAAAATGATACCCAATGTTGGGTCCCTGGATATTAGTTTCAGTTCCACATCTCCTCATTTTGGGTAAAGGACATCCTTATGTATAAGAGAAATGTTACATCATTTAAAATTATGCTTGAAAAAAAGTTAAGACAGGCAGTTATACAAACAAAACAATTAGCAGAAAAAGCCAAACAACAAAGCTTAGGGTTTTTGTTCATTAGTACAGTTGTAAAACTTGCATTTGCTACATGAACTCAGAACAGTTCTAAATTCGAAGCACCATAAACCCATGAATATCATCTGTTTCTTAGAAACATCTCCAGCTTTTCGCCAGGAATTGCCATGGTCCTTCAAACACTCAGCTCTAATTTATGGTAGGTCTCAATTAACCTTGTTTTTGAATTCAGCAAGGTCAGGGCCAGTATTATTCATGGCTGTTGCTTTAATTGGGTTAGTCAGTTTTGTTAGTGTAGAAACAAAAACACAGTACCTGACATTCAGCCAGAGTTCTCTCAGAGCACTCTGTTGTAAAGAATCGCATTGTTAAGGCATGCCGCTTACACAATCATGTATTATACCTTTTAGTATTTCAATTTGAGTCATAATAAGGTCCAATTTGAGGTGAATAATGGCTAAGCCTGTTCAGACTCAGCTTCCCATTTCAGACTTCTTTGTAAATGACACATTAATCCACTGAAATGGTGAGCTGAACAGAAGCTTGTGAAAATTGTGAAATTGCTAAGCACCTGCCTGAACAAATAATCTTTTCTTTTGGAATTTCTATTTTAGGAGGAAATTATTGTGACAAGACTCATGTAATTGTAAATCAGCCCCTGGAGGGAGAAGAAACACAGAAATGGGACATTGAAATATTATGAGAGAAGCAACATCCCTAGAAAGAGTGAAGGAGGAGGAAACTCACATCTGTCATTGTCTCGTAGACATGGAAAGGAAGCTACTATCCTCACACTCCTGGATCACTGAGCAGAATGAACATTCTCTCCAACCTCTGAGACTATCGCTCTTAACCATGGAAAAGCTCAAAATATTCTTGCCATTACTCAGTGTTCCTATAAAGAAAATATTATGATGTCTGGCAAAGGTTCTATTCCTGATCTCCAGCTGTGGTGAGCAAGTTTCCTGAAGTGTTTATTTTCTCTCCTATCCACCAAACGTGAATCCTATTCCTGATGGCCTGTTATTGGACACTGGTGATGCTGTTATCCTGTAGTATTTATTAATATCCTACCTAGATGCTTGTATGAGTACAAAGCATAAGGGAACAGATTCCTATAGGTCAAGTCATACTTTTGCAAACAGATGAGTAATTTTTTAGCAACATCTGAAAATATATATTAAACTTTCCTAGATAAACTTTAAGGTTTCTATACTGAGACTTTTATAACACACCTCATAAGTATTTATTTTTACTTGTAACTAACCCCAGGCAGGGACATCAGCTTTGTTAGGAATAAGGCACAAGTAGTAAAGTATTTTCTGTAGCTATTGTTTCCTCAGTCCTTCAAACTAGAACAGTACAAATAACCTATGACCAAACTTGCACTCTTACATGTTAACCAAGACATCCCTTTAGGTGACAAGACTCTACAACAGTGGTTACCTGTCTCCATGCTGACACTTCATCCTAGATTTAAGGAGAGGCAATTTTTTTTTTTTTTTTTGCCTCAAGTGAAGAGAAATTTCAAATGTCCAAATTAAAACAAAGTAGCATTTGAACCTTGACCTTACCATCTTTTTAAATAAATGTGGAGTTGATTTCTCTACTAAATAATAGAAGCCTCACTTCTTCACTCCCATGGTAAGTAACTTTTATTTAAGTAAACTCAGGCAGGAAATCACCTTTGACTTGGCTTCCAGTAGTCATTACCACCTTTTACTGCACAATTCACAAGCGTTTTTTTCCTGCTGAATGGGATTGAGACTTACATTAAGACAACTTTTCCTTTTATCCCCAACTTTTTGCCAGAAAGCAGAAAAATGCTCTATTTTTATAAAGATTAAATTCTCTGGTGATATTTTAAAAAATATCAACCTATATGCACTTTAGAATGTAAAATAACAGTGAGTATTTTAAACTCGAAGACCCACTATTTTGAGTATTTTTTATAGACTTAGTTTTTCCATGTAAATACTGGGTTTTTTCCTCCCTCAATTTCAGGCTTTTCTCCATCTTTTAAGCAGCCTCTGTAACTCCCTTTTGTCCACAGGTGTTGTGTGCCTCTCATTGTGGGGGAGTATTATTTAATAAAATTTATGTTACAGGATAACTTTTAGTGGGCATGGGCTTGTCTATACACAAAGGTATGTATATTTTCATTGTAAAAAAACAATTTAAAATTTTTTCTTATTTTAATTGTTGGAAATTTTTCTAGAGCCAAAGCAGCTCTTTAAAGAAGTTGTTTCTTCCAAAGAACAAAGCCAGGTTAATGACATTCAATTCTAAATGATACATTGGAATTGTGCCTTTTCTACCACACTGGATTAAATAAACTTGTCAAAATATGGTTTTTTCATTTTCTGAGACACTTGATAATTTGCTGTTCTTTCATGTGCCCCTGTTAGTACACTTGGCCAAATGACCACCTATAATAGGGAGGTCTCATGTTAATAGATACGCAGGTAAGGAAACTTGAGTTCATCCTCTCCTCGGCTCAGGTCTTTGCTTTTCTTTTAATATGTGCATATAAAATAGTAGCATTTGATTCGGCAAAGGCACTAGACTACTTGAATCAAACATTCTGTCCAGAGGGATAATACCAGGCTTTCCCTTTCCTCATCTGTAGTAAGTTTCAGGTCCTTGACAGAAATAGTGGAACTGTTCCAAATTTGCTTCAGTGCATCCAAATGTGACAAAGGAAAGCGAAGTCCATGAGACTGAAAAAGGATACATTAATTAGTCAAAAATATGTATACTACTTATGTCACTGAAGTGGCATTTTCCTGTAAATTTATTCTCAATACATTATTTTTGATACCCTTCATGAGTATTTTAGATATGCTACAATTAGATAACATAAAAGATGCCAACTTCTATATAAAAGGGATCCTAATTTATGTAGTAAGTGATATTAGTAATTTGAAATGCTTTACATTATACCATTCCTATAAGGCTACAGGTCCCAGCTAGTAAGCTTTAAAACTGGTGTGCATGTATCACAGAAATGTCTGACTTAATCATTCCCATGAAGGAGCTCTGTGAGTAGTGCAAAATGGTAAGTCCACAGTGCAGCCATAAAAAGCATATTACCTATAAATCAAAAATAATCCATTCTTCCCAACCACCACCCAAGGCACAGGATAGGCATTTGTTTTCAGTTGGAACAAACCTCTGTTTCCTCCTCATTCCCCATCATGTGTGTCTCTCTCCTATTCTTTAAGGAATGATAGATGTATACCATCTTTTCTTGAGCTTCATCCTTTGGGAAAAAAATAAATGCATTAGGCCATCAACAACACAACACTGAGGATGTCAGTGCTAGAAAGGTTTTCCAATAGGTCAACATCAAGAAAAATCTTAAAAGCCTTGGTGTTCAAGTGAAATTTACTGAAAACTGTAAAGAATCCTTTTGGCAAAAAGTGATGGGTGTGTGCATCCACACAATGTCTACACTTCATTAGTCACCACAGGTTACTATTTGTATGTGGCAATAAGTTGTTAAAACAGCTGGAGTGCCACCTGGAAGAGCATCCTCAGGATTTAATGAAAAAGCAATGATTTATGTATCAACTTACCAATGACATGCTCAGTTTTTTAAATCATACCTGCACTGTCTTTTTTGGAATCAAAAACATCTGACATTCCTAGGTATAAACTGACAATTTATGAACATCATGAAGTCATTAACTCCTGAGAAATACCAGCTGTGTGATCTATAAAAAACTCCATTTCAATTACAGTACCCTTCCACATGGTCCCTATCTCCTTTCACCCCCCATCTTACACAGTGCAGTTTATCGTCTCTTCCACAGCCTTTAGTCATTCTTTGTCACCTCTTAGATAAGGGCAAAAAAATCTTAGCCTAGCATACAATGTCTCAAACTGACTGGTTATCAGAATCACTGTTTTTTTTTTAGACAAGGATGTAGGAATGTGTACTTTTGATTCCAAAAAGACAGTGCAGGTAGGATTTAAAAAACTGAGCATTCCAAGTCTGGCCCTGACGGCTGGAAAATCTGGTTATTGAGACATGTTGAGAACCCCTCTTATCCCCCTTGATCATTCATAGGATAGCTCCTCAGAGAGCTGATTAGGAGGAATGGGGAAAAGCCATATGGTATGAGATGGTTCTTAGGACTGTACAGGGAGCTCTATGAAAACATAAATCCAAAGGCTCCAAGACCAGATGAAACTCAGGAATTTATAATTTTAAAAAGCTTTCCAATCGACTCCATGATCAGTTAGCCAGTTTGGGGAATCACTGGGCTAGGAAGCAAAGTTACAGAATATAGACTTTGTTGTCCATGATCTACAGGATAGAGTTTAAGTAGATGCAATAGCCACAAAACCACATAGAGAGACAGATGTGCACAGTGTGGAGGACTGGGGCTGGGAAACTCATGAATGAGGTCTGTGGCTGTCCAAGCAGGAACAGTAAGGCCTGAAGTAGGATGGGAAGCAAAGACTAGACATCAGTCACCACATAAAGGGAATGAAGGAATGTTCTGTGAGGATGAGGGCAGGAAAATATGGAATTGGAACTGTGAGATTTGGTCATCATCTGACCTGAAGAAATGGCATTAAACTGAATGCAGGTGGATTCCTAAAGATGGGCAGAGACCAGCGGTTAATCTGATAACCGAGGCCTCTGATGAAAAACACCCTGAGAAGAGAGGAAATCTCCCTCTTGGATACTCACAGATTGATCCTGATCTGGCAGTACTGTGAGGACAATGTGGTCTTTAAACTGCAGTCTCACTACACTGTCCAACCTCGGTAACCTTCCACCTAGAAAACCCCAAAGAGAGAAAGCTGACCTTCAAAAAAGGAAACAGGCAGATTCAAACTTGCTTACAGACATAGGAAACACATTTACTAACAATTTACAGGTGAATCCAAACATGGCATACACTCCAACTGGACTTTGCTTACCCCAACATTGTACTGATATTATAGTTCACATCGTTATGGAGCTCATTCTTACAGTAAAGACAGACATAGAATTAGATAAATACCAATGTAAGTTTATAAGTACAATAAATAGACAAAAATAATACCATCGAAGTACACACACATAAGTATCACAGCACATAAGGCTGTGGTGCTTTCTGCACAGAACACTCACTCCTCCAGTTTCCTCTACAAGCTTCTTGCTCAACATGTGGACTCTGGAAGGACGACCTGAGTTCAAAATTGCACTATTCCACCAATTATTAGGTGTGTGACCCTGGTCAATTATTCAGTCTATGTAAGTCAAGCATAGTATCCTATAAAAGCCATCTAATAAAGTCCACAGAAAAAATTTTTTTTTTTCCAAATTGGATTTAACTTAGTGGAACAATACAAAATAAAAACAGACTAGCCTTACAGGGTCATCTGTGTGGGGAAAGATTTGTGAGGGATCATCACTTTATTGAATATAATGGCTAAGGAAAACACTGAAGTAATCTGGGCCATAAGCTGGTGCGTAAGCAAACTGTTCTGCTAAAGATTAAACCATGTGCTTGTAAAACATTTGCTATTTTGAATAGATACAATCAAAAACAAATTCTAAGCTTCCTCCAAAGACTATAATAAAAATGTATACAGAATCAGTGTTGGAAGGGACCTTATAGATTATCTCAGTGGTTCTCTCTTGGTCATAAATAAGAGTTTTATAAAAGTTAGTAAGAAATACTCTTTTCACTCAACCCTGAGAAAGAACAGTAGCCAAAAAGCTGGCCTGGCAGTCACAGCTAGGTCTTGGTGTTCCCCTGTTGAACACAGGCAGTTCCACAGAATGCTAACAGCAGAGATCACTCTGTGACCGTGATAGGTGAAGACAAAACACCATCGCACCATCGCTCCATACATACTCATGTCTAAACTCAGGCAAGAACATATTCCAAACCACAACACTGACCAAACGTCCCCCTACTCTGGCTAATCAGTGACCACGTCTGCTTTACCACTGATAACTTCAGCCTCATACATCCCTCCTCCTACCTACCAGGTAACATTTAGGAGACTTAATCCTAGAATCCCTTCCATTTCCTGACAACATCCAATCCAGAGCAAAGCCCTGCTTCCTTGAACCCTCTCCAAAATCACCTTACACCTGAGTCCTACAAATCTTTTCTAACACCCTTTTACTGAGATGCCCTGCAGTCCCCAATGCTGTGTGGTCTTCCCACTGCACCAAGTCAATAAATCCAATTTGGTCTGAATTCAGGAGTATGTTCTTGGTGGTCTTTGCTATAGGACATTGACATCATCCATCTGGAAGTCATCAATGACATCATCCATCCAGAAGTATGTTATATCAATTGCAGGCTAAATCTGTCATAAATTAGGCACCTGTACCTTGGAGAAGGCTGACAATAATCTTGGACATTTCTTGAATCTCACTGGCTGATGGCACCCATTTTACCTATGCTATGATTTGGATGTTTGTGCCATCCAAATCTCATGTTCAAATTTGATCCCCAGTATGGAGGTGCAGCCTAAGGGGAGGTGTTTGGGTCACATTGCGGGGAGCAGATCCCTCATGAATAGATTAATTCCCTAGGGTCGGGGGCGGTGAGTGAGTTCTTGTTCCGTTAGTTCCCATGACAGCTGGTGTTAAAAAGAGCCTGGCACTTATCCTCGCTCTTGCTTCCTCTCTCACCATGTGTTCTGCAAATGCCGGCTCCCTTTCTCCTTCCACTGTGAGTGGCCTGAGGTTTTCTCCAAATGCAGATACCAGCACCATGCTTCTTGTACAGCCTGCAGACCATGAGCCAAATAAACTTCTTTTCTATATAAATTACCCAGCCTCACGTATTCCTTTAAGCAACACAAACAAAGACAACCCATCCCTGACTTAATTCCAACAAGATTATTTCAATGTTCAAATTTTTAAAACTTCCTGAAGACTATGAATACCAGAGTACCTATAAATATACATATTTCTCACCCAAAAGGACAGGGCTCTTATTTCCCATCAGGCTGGGATACAAGTTCTTTCCAAATGACTTCTAAGATGCAGGTTACTAAAGGTTGAGTGCAGCACATCTCGTCTGACCACATACACTAAGGATGGATGTAGGTCCACATTAACATGAAAGCACTTCAAACTTTCCATCTGTTCGAAGAGGCGCCTACCCAGAAAAACCGCAAACATCCTGCATTAGCCTCTGACCACCCAGAAGAAAACAGCAAGCTCCACCTGGTGTTGACAGCTCTGCCCCATCTCCCGCAGAGTAAGGGGGGAGTCTGTGCATAATAAAATCCTTCTTCATGTCTGAGGAAAGCAGTTCTTTGGTGCCCTCCAGCCGGTCCGCAAGCGTCCTCAGGAAGCCACTTAATCGTCTTGTTGCAACAGTTGTGGATTCCACCTGCTAGGAACACAGAAGTGAGTCCTGGCCCAGATGCCAGTAGAACTTACTGCCCAGCTCAGTCTCCACAGTAGACTGCAAAACTGCCAGCCACCCGGGACGAACATTAATCCATGTCATTCCAAAGGGGAAGGGACAACCTGAGCCCCTAAGAATATCTCATCATTTCCTTATAAACACTGTTAATTCTAAGCTGCCTGTTGTTTGCAAAAAATTTTCAGAATTTTGTCTAGAAATAGAGATCCTTGAGAAAATGGTACAGTCTAAGCTCTGCCTTTTGGAAAGCAGGTCACTGTCCTAAGACGAATGCTTCAGACAGAGAAAGCAACCTTTGCTCAACTCAGCTCTAATCCACTCATCTCAAAACTAATCAAATAACACCCCGGTTTCAAAAGGTAATAAAAGAACAGGAGGCCAATGAATACACCGAGGCCAGGATCTCCAGTACAGTGAATCTCTCTTAACTAGTAATCTGATGTGTGCTAAATCTACAGTTCTCCTGGCCATATTATTCATTTACTCAACCAACATTTTCACACTGCCTGCTACTGCCACTGTGAAATAGAGAGCTGTCTGGACAACATCACAGTTCTCTGGATCACCACGTAACACACGGCACTCCACTCATTCTGCAAATCACCCAGCTCAGCAGTGCAGCACAGTAGACAAGCCTGGCTCATGTAGGAAGAAGTATCCTGGGCTCCTTAAGGTAGGACTTCAGCTGGCCTGGGCTGCAGCTACCATCTTTCATCCTAGCTGCCTTTACTCCTTACCAGGAGCAGCTGCCGGGGTATGCCGGCCCGTAATTCCACGTCTTCCTTTGCAGTATCAAATACAAGCCCCGAGATGGTATCCAAAAGGAAATCTCCCCATGAACTAGGATATGCACCAAGGGGGGAAAAAAAAAGCCAAAACAGTGAGCACAGACGAAATATACATAAAATAGTTATTGCTAGTAAAGCCAAAAGCTACAGATTGGATTATGGCTTCCCTGTCCAGGCATTTTGAGTTCCATTAATTGGACATTACTCAGCATGGAAATCTAAGACCTTCATC
Organism: Macaca nemestrina; assembly: GCF_043159975.1. NCBI lineage: Eukaryota > Metazoa > Chordata > Mammalia > Primates > Cercopithecidae > Macaca > Macaca nemestrina. Next base: position 185,560,559 of record NC_092126.1, on the reverse strand, counting down.
AACCACCCTGTGTCCTCCCTCCCCATTCCAGACGCTCACTTGCAAAATTTAAAGTGGGAAGCTGGGCTTCAATACTGATTTCTCTTAAAAGCTCTCAGAAAATCAACCATAGACTTCCATAAAACAGGAAGTTCAACAGACCAAATTTTTAACAAAAGTGTCTATGAGAGGAGATTTGTAGGAAATTTAAACAGTCATTATAGGACCTAAAACCAAATTTTATGTGCAATAAATACAACAGAAATTTGGGGTAACAGCAAGATCTCTGGATTGTGTAATTATTTGAACAGTTGTATGTTACATTTTCCTTGTCACTTACAGCAAGGGATGCTATTCCTGAATAAAATATCTACCATCAATAATTCCAAAACAATTATGTCTAGCAGTGGTTTTACCAGGGGATAGAAGCCAGTGACTAAAAATAACATCGAGGGACAAGCATCCCTATTCAATTACCTTTGCTTTCTCTGGGGTATCTGGTCCTAAGTGTGTGCCGGTGTAAGAAACGCACTCTGTGGGGATGCTCTCTTTAAACATTTCTTAGCAATTTAACATTTTCCTGTGTCACCAGCAGATTTCAAACTGCCGGAGAGTAGAAAATGGAAATTCACAGTATGACTTTTACTTCTCACTCAGTAAGCAAAATTAACACTGTTATGCTTCCCTCCCAGAAAAGTTGCAAAGGAGGACAAAAGCCACATGAGAGACAGTTTTCCCAAGACGTCTACTAGCTGGCAGCCTCACTGCTTTGTGACTTAATGTGATATCCAACCCTGCATCTTTCGTTGAGTCTCAACCTGGAGGGCGTATGCAGATCTCTCAGCACATAAAATATGTGCTTCCTTTGCAGGGTTTTGTAGGTGGAAGTCATACAGCAACAGTTCGTGGAGGAATTTAGTAGAAGTTAAATAGTGCTCTTCTAAGAATATTCGGAATAGACATGGGGACTTCGCACAATTTAGGAATATCTCTTGAAGGGTTCACTTTGGTAAAACCACCAAATCAACCACATACAGCAGAGCCCCAAACACTCCAACAATGCTACCTTGAGAGGTGTTAGGAAGAGGCCCCAAATATTCACCTTTCCATGGTATCTGAAGGAGCATTAGGCTCAAAGCACAGGATCATTTCTGGGGAGCAATGGCCCACAAGTCACATCTTCTCATTCTAGCTCCAGCATCACTGACCAAGACACAGGTCAAAATCCAGCCTGGACACATTGATCATGGTACCCACCCACAACCCTAGGCAGGCAACTTCTGTAACTTAGGAAGCTCTTCTCCAGCCCCAGCTGAATGGAGAAGAAATGAATAGGACCCAGGGGCAGCCGGCCAGTTCTTCACTCTTGGGACTGGGAAACAGAGAGTGAGTCAGGTCCTTAGCAGAAGCAAAAGCTAATAGGATCAATGAGATAGAGGGAGGTCAGAGCACCAACTAGTGATGGCTTAATGTTATGAGTAAACAGAAGCTACAGAAGGAATAGAAGGGAGAAAACACCAGTTGCTAGAAAACCAGTTGGTAGCAGCAAGAGAAATGGAAAAGAGAATTACAGAAAGGGAGCAGCTGAGAAACATTAATGATGGGACACCAGCAGATGCACGATGTTCAAAGGGCCAAACTATGTGGTCCAGAACTGCTCTGAATCCAGAACGGACTTCTGATTCCAGCCTCTCCGTGGCCTGGCCCTTCTATAGTTTCTAGGACTCACTCCCTCAAGTCACTCTGTGCTTCTTGAGCTGGCTTTGGTGACTTTCTGTCCCTTAAGATGCAAGGAACCTACGTAGCCACAGTGATGAGGGCATTTTTCAAAATGGAAGCCTAATACAAGCTTGGGCTTTCTACTTGTGGGAAAGGTAGCACTACACTAGGGCCAGACCTCAGCTAGTTCCTCCAGTAAGTCTTTTAAATGTAGAGGTGAAATTCACACTGAAAAGTCTGATGAAGAAGCAGAGGTATGCTTACTAACTTGTTTTGCAAGTTCTGGCCTTGAAGGTAGGAGGGGACTTGCCATTCCTTGGACCTAGAATGTCCGCTCCTACTCTGATCTGCTGACCCACCCCTACTTACTCATCCTTAAAGACTCACTCAGCACTGGTGTTATTTCTGAAGCCTTCTCTAACCCCCCTACTTAGCTAAATGCATTCCTCTAAGCTCCAAGAGTCTCCTCCGCAAACCTACAATAGAATTTATCACACCATCTCTTCTACAACCACTTCCAAAGTATAAGCTCTCTCAAAGTCCCTTCAATACAATCTTTGAATTCCCAGCAACAAACACAATGTCTAGTACGTATCTGCTTAACACATTAACTCATGACTAGTACTTTTTTTTCCTGAGACAGAGACTTGCTCTGTCACCCAGGCTGGAGTGCAGTGGCGAGATTTGGTTCACTGCAACCTCCACCTCCTGTGTTCAAGTGATTCTCCTGCCTCAACCTCCAGAGTAGCTGGGATTACAGGTGCACACCACCACACCTGGCTAATATTTGTTTTTTTGTTTTTTTTTTTTTGTTTTTTTTTAGTAGAGACGGGGTTTCACCATGTTGGCCAGGCTGGTCTCAAACTTCTGACCTCAAGCGATCCACCCCCGTCGGCCTCCCAAAGTGCTGGGATTACAGGAGTGAGCCACCATGCCTGGCCATGATTAGTATTTTAAATATGATTTGGGCCAGCAAGGTTGCTGCTTTTTGGATATAACTCACATAGCACTGCCACCCAGTGAGGAGGTACTAGCTGAAATGAAACAGGATTTTAATTGGAACTGCTGTCAGCACATGCACTTTAGTTCCTGCTGTTCCAGACTGCCTGTCCGACTTTAACTTCATGGACTGTAAAAAGAGAACCCCTCAAAAGAGATCAAGAGATTTCAATGGGTACAGAGCTTCTGTTGGAATAAAAATGTTTTAGAAACGAACAGTGGTGATGGTTGCACAAGAGTGTGACTGTAATTAATGTCAAACTATATATGCTTTAAAATGGTTCAAAATGATATATTTTATGTTCTATATATTTTATACTAAAAATAAAAAGAGAGAGTACGAGCCCAGCCTGGCGTCACTAACACACTGATGTACTCACAGCTCGTTTCTTTCTTTCCAAACTATAGGACTCTCTATTTGGGCAACGCCCCATGTCCTACATAGAGTCAGGTTCATGATGTCCCCAGGGGCAAGTCCAGAGGGGCCAGTCACATACATGGGACATCAAAGGAAAGTGGAAGTCAGCAAAGGACACAGAAACCCCGGGGTCTGCACAGGAGGTAGGGGCCAACTCCCTCATGTCCCTCCCGAACGTGGCTGCTGTGGCCAGGACTCGGCGCTGTCCTAGCGTGCGCAGCCGGGAGGCCGTGTTTACTTGTTCTGGTAGGTGCTGATGGTCACGTGAGTCGAGTGGGCCAGCCCCGCAGGAGTATCCGCTTGATGAATGGTTCCTCTGGGAAAGTACAACAAATCACCCGGCTAAAGGAAGCAATAGGAAAGGGGAGAGAAGTTAATAAGTATTCCTCTCAGTCCTCTTTATTTCAGGGAGATAAATGTGGGCTTTGAGTCTCAGTTCGCCATTTGAGAAACCGCGACCTCAAGACGCAGTCGATACGCTGGGCTCATGTCATGTGCAGCTAGTCTAGCTTCTCTGTGTCCGTGAGCCTGTCACTGTTAACCACAATCCACGAGGGGCTCTCAGTGCCTGAGGAACTATCTTTTCATTCTCAAGCTGAGACTAGACTCACCTGAGAGTACCCTGTCCTGATATAGGGATCAAGGATAGTAACACCCTGTGCCTGGGAAGCCTGCTTCCTCCCTCTTGCATGCTTCAGTGGTTAACAGTAGGAGCTTTAATTTAGAGTCACATAGACACTGCCACTTACTGGCTGATGATCTGGCAATTACCTGCCCAAAGTCTCAGTTTCTTTATCTGTAAAATGGAGGTTCATAGCCCCAAAACTTACAGGATTATTCTGAGGGCTAGAGGTGCTGCTTCCAAGCTCTTAGGGCCATGATGGGCATGTGATTGGATGACATGATCTTATCTGCCAGTTTCCCACTTCCTGATAATTTTTGAGTACTCCCAGGCGCAGGGTCTGTATCTTACCCTCTTGTCTTTCTCAGAGCCTACCCTAGCAAAGCACCTAGCACTCAACACAGGCTCAATGAATGTTGGGATGAATTGAAAAACTATACAATCCTTATTTGAACTGAAAAATCAGATGTAATCAAAGATTCATCATTTTCCTAGGCAGCTGAGCCTCCCTCACCCTATTCCAAGTGAATGGACCAAAACCTTCTCCCCACATTACTCCTGCCCTGAGCTACCTCCTTCCTAATCCCACTCAGGCCGAAACATTCCATACAGCAGCTACCTACAGAGAAAAGAGGGAATCTGGAGGGCAGCTCATCTTCTCTCTGCAACTACAAGAGTCAGTCTAGTGCAATGGTTAAGACCATGAGCCCTGGAGAAAGAGCTCAAGAAATACGAGCTTTAAGCAACAGGAATATATCATGATGTATATTCATAAGAGCTATCTTGGTTGCAAATTTTCCCTGAATGACAACAAACTGACAGTACTTCAAGTAAATGCTTTACTGATAATTATAACTATCGTTCACTGAGTGTCTCTGTGCCAGCCCGAGTGAGACTCTTATGTATACAGTCACACGTCACTTAACAATGGGGTTATGTTCTGAGAAAAGTGGTTTGTCACTGTGCAAACATCAAAGTGTACTTACAGATCTAGGTAGTATAGGGTACTACCAAGATTACATGGTGCAGCCTACTGCTCCTAGGCTCCAAACCTATACAGCACGTGACTGTACTGAATACTGTAGAAAACTGTAACACAATGATGTTTGTGTACTTAAACATATCTAAATGTGGACAAGTAAAAATACAGTATAAACAATAAAACATGGTACATCTACATACTCTGGGCGAGCCCATCAGTGATGGTAAGTGAATGGGAGAACCCAGGACCCCACTGTACACTTTTCTACGACTAGCAAAGAAGTAGGGTTGTTTACAGCAGCATCACCACAAACACGTGAGTAATGCTTCACACTACAACGTTTTACAACGGCTACAGTAACACTAGGTGATAGGAATTTTTCAGCTTCATTATAACCTCATGGGACAACTGTCACATATGTCTGTTGTTGACTAAAACGTCAAGTGGCACATGACTGTATATTTCATTGATTTCATACACATTTGCCCCACCCTCCTGGCTGGAAAAGGCAAGTAAACATCCTCCCCCACAGTCTCCTGAAGGAATGCAGTACAGCAACCCCAGAGAAACCCCTTTTGGGCTCCTGACCTCCAGAAGCATAAGATAATGAATTTATGTTGTTTTAAACCACTGATTTAGTGGTAATTTGACAAGAAGCAACAGGAAAACAAGACAGACATACAGATATTGCCTCTAAAGATTTTTTTTTTTTTTTTGAGACGGAGTTTCGCTCTTGTTGCCCAGGCTGGAGTGCCATGGCACAATCTCAGTCACTGCAACTTCCGCCTCCTGGGTTCAAGTGATTCTCCTGCCTCAGCCTCCTGAGTAGCTGGGATTACAGGCATGAGCCACCACGCCCAGCTAATTTTGTATTTTCAGTAGAGACGGGGTTTCTCCATGTTGACAGGCTGGTCTCGATCTCCTAACCTCAGGTGATCCACCTGCCTCGGCCTCCCAAAGTGCTGGGATTACAGGCGTGAGCCACCGCGCCCCACCTAAAGATTTTTATTGTAAAGGAGGCAGCAAAATAAAATTTTTCAATCCTCATAGCCTACAAGGTAAATATCATGATCTCCATTTTAATAAAGAGGAAACTGAGATTTGGATAAATAACTTGACCAAGGACATACAGCTAATAAGTGAGAGCAGCTGAATTCAAACTCAGATCTGTCAGATCCCTGAGCCACAGAGCGGTGTTTCCATCACAGGGGTGCTCTCATCCTGGGAGTCTGGGTCTGCAGATGAACCACACAGGCTGCCACTGGTGTAGGGGCAAGCAGCAGATAAGGGCTCCAAGATCCCCACCGTCACCCTCTCATGCCCATCCCTCAACCACAGCCACTCAGCCTATTTCATCTTTGGGCATTGACACAAGGTTTCGCCTGAAGAGGCCCACTGGTTAAAAGCTCAAATGTGGATGGGATGCGGTGGCGGGGCGTGGCGGCTCACGCCTGTAATCCCAGCACTTTGGGAGGCTGAGGCAGGTGGATCACCAGGTCAGGAGTTTGAGACCAGCCTGGCCAACATGGTGAAATCCTGTCTCTACTAAAGATACAAAAAATTAACCGGGCGCGGTGGCGGGCACCTGTAATCCCAGCTAGTCAGGAGGCTGAGGCAGGAGAATCGCTTGAATCCGGGAGGCGGAGGTTGCAGTGAGCCAAAATTGCGCTATTGCCCTCCAGCCTGGGTGACAGGGCGAGACTCTGTCTAAAAAATATAAAAAATAAAAAAAAAAAACCTCACATGCACATACACATACACAGTTGAACAACACTGCACAACATGGTCTTTCTCCGTCCAGGAGACTCAGGGCATCTCTTACTGGACTCTGTTCACTGCGTGTTTAATGGGCATAGCAACAATACAAAGAATCCACACCCTTTACACTTAAAGGCCACTATGAAGCCTGACCTTCTCGGGCAGAGCAAGTAGCCAGGTCATTAGCCTGAGTAACTTAGCCCTGACCTCCAGACTATTGATGGCTTAGTCTTTAAAGATAACCAACCACGAATCTATGTAAACATGGTGCAACAAAAGCAGAAGCTGGCAAACTCTGTGAAGAGCCAAATGGAAAGACAGTACATGTTTTTGGTTTGTGGGCCACGTGATCTCTGTGACAACTAGTCCGTTCTGCTGGTGCTGAGTGAACACAGTACGTTAAGGAATGGGTGTGGCTGTGTTCCAATAAATTCTTTACAAAAACGGGCAGTAGGCCAGATTTTCTGGCCCATGGGCTACAGTTTGATGACCACTGACTGAAAGCATTAAAAACCCAGTAAGGTTACCTTTACTGTTGTTTATTTATTGAAGTATCCTATAATATAGGCACCCATCCTAAAAAGCAAGATTGTTTCCCTTCGTTACTGGGAGGTAGGGAAGGATCTTGAAATCAAGAAACACACAAGGCACTGAGTAAGAAACAGACTAATTATAACTTCGAGACACAAGAAAAACAATAAGTATATGCAAATGTGTCAGGTTGGCAGAATCTTTGGAATGGTTTAAAATGACTATTGTTTTAATGCTAAAGGAAATTAAGTTACATGTTTTAAGAAAGAGTATAAAGTTGAATCATGGAACTACTATCCCCGTAACATTCTTTCCCTCAACAACCTCTCCTGCTAGGGACTGGCTACGTTCCCTTCGATGTTAACTGCTCAAAGACAGATTTTCTCAGCAGTAAGATGCCAAGGAACCTGCACGTGATCAAGCCACCCGAATCCCCGGAGGAAGAATCCTCAAGAGCTTTCCTGATTACTACTGTTCTGGTAACCGTATGCAGGGGCTACAGAGATAGTGTGCCATAAAACCAGGATGAAAATGAGTCACACCGGAATTTTAGCAACAAAAAAAAAACTAAGGGATCCCTGGCTATCCTCTGTCTAAGCAACTTCCAGCCCTGTGCTGACCACTGTCTTAGATGTGGAGAAGCTGACCAAGGCCAGAGCTTCCATTTTTCCTTTAGAGCAGTAAATGGTTCACTGAATTCTCTTTCTTCCTGTTGAACTTGAACTGCACATGAAGACAGGTTATTTGGGAAATGAACTTAATACTTCCTTAACTCAAGTCTCCAAGCGCAAACCACCAAGACTCTTTCAGAAATTGCATGTGCTGGCTGATGGCAATGACAGTCACCCTGCCCTGAGACCCAGGGCTACATTCCCATGGGGACCAGCACACGAACTCTAAACCTTGAGCCTGAACTTGTCTTAGCAACAGAGAAAACCACAATGGCTCCAACAATGAGGTGCCCACAATGGTCATCACATACCTTCAGCATGAACTCATGCACCGGCCTGCCGATCCTTTCCTCGGCCTCCACGCTGTATTCTCGTGCCAGGGGCACAGTGGGGTGGTAGAGGCGCCAGTGTTTCTCTCCCTCCAGCTGCAGGATGAAAACCTAGAGACCCACAAGGCCCAGGAGCATCAGAGAGCTTCCTGACAAGTCACACACAAAGTGCTTCCAGAATATTAGCCCTCTAAGGGTTTAGACAAATATATAGGTGAACCTTGAACAACATAGGTTTTTTTGTTTGTTTGTTTTGTTTTTTTCTGTTAGAGACAGTCTCACTCTGCTGGCCAGGCTGGAGTGCAGTGTCACAATTTGGGGTGTTGCTTTGTTGCCCAGGCTGGTCTTGAACTCCTGGCTTTAAACAATCCTCCCGCCTTGGCCTCCCAAAGCGATTACAGGCGTGAGCCACTGCACCTGGCCTGACGGTATGGGGATGAACCGTGCAGGTGTGCTTATATGCTGATTTTTTTCAATAAGTATATTGGAAAATTTGGGGGAGATTTGCAACAACTTGAAAAACATGAAAAATATCAAAAGAGTTAAGAATTTCATAAATGCATCCAATATAAAAACATATAGATATTAGTCTATCATCTACTACCATAACATATTCACAAATCTATTACGAAAGGTTAAAATTTATCAAAACTTACCCATACAAATACTTCCACCAGACCATACATGTCACCATTTGCAGTCAAGAAAGGTAAACGAACTTAAAGATGCAATATGGAATAGCTGAATAAAATTAACTTTAGTACATATCGTACTACTGTAATAATTTTGTACTACCTCCTGTTGCTATTGCCATGAGCTCAAGTGTGATGCTAATTATCTCCACATGAACCGTTCCTCTCTCCAGTGAATTGTGTATCACAGTAAAAAGTGATCTCTCAACAGTTCTTGTGTATTTTTCATCATGTTGAGTGCAACAGCTTAAGCCTTGAATAATACCATGGGACCCATATGAAGTGCCACTGTGACTACTCCAAGTACTCCTGAGAAGCAGAAAAAAGTTGTAACATTACAAGAAAAAGTTGAATTGCTTGATGTGTACTGTAGAGTAAGGCCTGCAGCTGTGGCTGCCCACAGTTTCAGATGGACAATTTAGCTTGTAAACAAATGATGTAAACTCACAGTATTGATACAGTACTAGAAATATATTTTCTCTTTCTTCCAATTTTCTTAATAACTTTTCTCCAGATTACTTTATTGAAGAATAAAGTATACAACACATATAACATACAAAGTAAGTGTTAACCAATTTATGCTATCAGTAAGATATCTAGGCAATGGTAGGCTACTAGTAGTTAAATTTTGGGGGAGTCAAAAGTTACAAGCGGATTTCGGACTGCACCAGGTGTTGGCAGCACTAACCCCCACTCTGCTCAAGGGTCAACGGTACAAGTTTCCGATAAAAAATAAAAATGAAAGATGAGAAATGCATGTCATTCCACAGCTAAACGGAAGTTGCCACTACTGGGTTTTATTTTTAAAAACAGGGAATCATGAATCCTGACACTTGATATTCATTCTTTTCACTTTCTTAGAGCCTCGCTGAGTTCTTTATATTCCACTATCTCATTCCTTTAAATCTTCTATCAGACAGCTGAAAGCCCATAATCTCTGATGGAAAAGCCAAGCTTCGGATATTACTGAAGGTCTAAATCCTGAATGTTGAAAGGGCCTGGCCAGACAGGAAAAGTTAGCATTTTTTATTCTTTAATCAGTCAAAGATATTTTAATATTCTATTAAAAACCTTAAAAATAACATTTTGGGAAAATGTATTGATGTCGAATTGCTACCACAGGAGAAAAAGGGGACTTTTTACTAATAACTCTGTGTTTACACCTTATATGAGGACAAAAATAAAACTATGGAATACATAAGCCAAAGAGTTAAATTTGTTTGGCAGCCACGTCAGAGTGAAATCAACACTTGTCAAGATGCCAATACTTAAGTGAAACCATGACCCTCATTCAAGCTGCCCCAAGATTTTCACAAATGGAAAATATATACATATTTTTGGCAGCTACTGAAAAAGAACAAAATGAAAGCAGATGAAGGATTGTGACCTCACCTTATTAAAGACCATACTTTGTGAAATTAAAGGAAAAGCCAAGCACACCTTTCTGTAGATAAATTCAATAAATACTTGTTTCAAAGGAATGTGTGGCTCTTTAAATTAGTAAGGTTGGAAACAATCTCTTCCTTTAAGACAGAATGGGAAACCAGTTTAGTGGGATTTACTTTGGCCCAACATTTTGATGAAATCAATATCTCCAGACACTGCACAGAAAGAATGAATACAGACCTAAGAGCCTTAGAGAATAATGTGAACTCACCCTGACAACTCTACTAAACCAGGCTCTCAACAACTCGTTCTTCCCAGCATGGAGCAATTTTCTCCCTCTCTTACCTCGACATCATCATAATGGGGCGGTAGGCCCTGAGATCCTGCGGGAGTTATGTACACATTCGAGCCAACCAAGGAGCCAAAGTAACATTCCAGCTTCTCCTGGATCCTCCAAAGCTCATCCTTTACAAAAAAGGAAAAAAAAAGGGTCCGGGGGTGGGGGTGGTGAAAAATATATTAGAAATAAGAGTAAGAGCATGCTCTTGTTCACTTAGGAAGTCTTTACTGCGCAACTATTATATACCAGACACTGGGAATTATGCAATGATACAGCCAATACCCACGGCCTCAAAAATCTTCCATTCCAGTGCAGAAACACCATGCAACAGATGTGAACAGATAAAGGGGAGACTGACAAGGTGGGCAACTGGGAGTCCGGAAGGCTTTTAAGCAAGGAAGGACACAATCCAATTTACATTTTTGAAAGCTCACCCTGGTTATTGTGTGAAGAATGCCCTGTAGAAAAGAGTGGAAGTCAGAGAGACTAGTGAGGAAGCTTCTCAGGCAGCAGCTCAAGCGGGAAGTGACTGGGGTGGTAAGAAAGGCATGGAGGGAAATAGAAGAGTGGGATGCACTCTAGAAGCAGGACAGACAGGACTTGCTGACAGACTCAATGTAGAGGGGAGGAGTTAAAAAAAATACTCCTGGGTTTTTGACGTGGGCAATCAGTTCCCCTTTCCATGTAATGAGATGCAAAAAACTTACAAAAAAACAAGTTCTCAGGACAAAAAAAAAAAGAGTTTTAGATTAGGAATGTTAAGTTTGGGATGCTAAGACCCCCCACATGGAGATGCTTTAAGTCGGTCTGAAGTTCTGGGAGAAACGAAGGACTGTAGATTTACACTTGGGAATTGCCTACACAAACCAGATATTTAAAGCAATGGGAACAGAAATGATCACACAGGAAGAAGGTACAGACAGAGAAGGAATAACAGGCTGGGTAATGTTCCCTCTCTCTACTATCAACTCTTTAGAGCAGACATCAGACTGAGGGGCCTAGCGATGGGCCATATATTCCCATGAGAGAGAAAGAAGTCTGATTTTACCAAGGCTGACGAGAACAGAGGAGGGGGCAATTAGGCCATGTAGATATTAGCACTTCCTATGTGCTAGGCACAGTCTCCAAGTGCTTTACACATATTAATTATGCAACCCTCACAATAACCCTACCTCATAAAGACAGTACTACCATTACTTTCAGTTTAGAGAGGGTACTATCATTATCTTCAGTTTACAGACAAGGAAACTGAGGCATGAGAACAATGCAACTAGTAAATGATGGAGCCAGGATTCAAATTCAGGCAGCATGGCTCCAGAGTCCATACCCTTCAGATAATTTAAGAAAAGACAAATCACACAGGACACTAAAGAGACTAAAGTTTTAAACATATGAATGTACGGTGCCTGGCACACAGACTGCATGACAACATATTTGAATATTTGCTGAGCAAACCAATGACCACAGCTTGGGAGTCCCTTCTACCACAGGAGTGAAAAAGAATCCAATGTATTAAAAACATCCACTGGGAAGAACTGGGTCAATACGAAAAAAGACTTTTTTAAGACACAGTCTGCTCTGTCACCGAGGCTGAAGTGCAGTGGTGTGCTCACAATCACAGTTCACTGCAGCCTCGACATCCCAGACTTAAATGATCCTCACATCTCAGCCTCCCAAGTAGCTGGGACTGCAGGTGCATGCCACTTTGCCCGGCTAATTTTTTTCTTTTTTTTTTTTTTCTTTTTGTAGAGATGATGGTCTCACTTTGCTGCCCAGACTGGTATCAAACTCTTGGATTCAAGTTATCCTCCTACTCTGGCCTCCCAAAGTGCTAGGATTACAGATATGAGCCATGGACTTAGCCAAGGACATCTTTATACAGACCACTGGGCCTCTCTATTTATAGATATCAGAGTTTCTACTTAACACAGAAAAAATAATTTAATATCATCTGAATAGCTCCAAAGAGTTAACAGAGCTCCAAAAGGGCCTAATTTATTTCAGGGAAAGGCCAACAGGACCTGGTTCTGCAATTATTTTTATATAGTAACTGGAACCACTAGAAAACCAGGGCTTCTCTCTCTCTCTTTCTCTCTCTGACGGTATGAGAGGTCTTTCAGAACTGTGTAGGTGATTGTATGGTTCCCGACCCAACTCTCAGGGTCTGTAACTGATGAATATGTCTCTTTTCTTCTTAAAGGTTACTGAAAATGCTATCAATGGCACCATTTTTCTATTTCACCAGGACCTTTAGCCCCTGAATCTGCCAACCGTGGCCTACTAGAAGAGATCTGGAGCCAAACCACCTCGGTTCAAGTTATAATTACAAGCAAGGTGACTTCAGTTGTTTATCTTTAAGATAACGATATTACCAGTCCCACTCAAACACTGTGGTGAACAGCATAAAACAACTTATCACAAATCCTATTTAAATTGCAAAGCAGTATACAAGCGATATTGCTTTACTAACATTGACTCAAGCACAAACAAGGCTCCTGAAACCTGTCTTCTCCTTTACCACAGGACTCGATATCCGGCGAGTCCAAGGAGGAACTAGAACAATGAAAGGGAGAAGCCGGAAGTCTCTCTCTTGGCTGGCTGTGACCTCCTCTCTCCACTGACCTACCCCTCAGAATCCAAACTCAAGGCCATGGCTAAAATAGAAGTCCGCGTATATGCCTAAAGAAAGGCAAAAGCAAACATACAAAAAGCCCCACTAAATTTCAATTTACATCTTTCAAAGTATGGTAGGAAAATGCCTTAAATTTGAAGTCAGAAACCCTTATCAGCTTGGAATAGCTATGGAAAGGTCACATCTGTGAACTCGTTTTTTCACACAGAAAATGGAGTCCACAGCCAGGTGCAGTGGCTCATGCCTATAATCCCAGCATTTTGGGAGGCCAAGGCAGGTGGATCACAAGGTCAGCAGTTCGAGGCCAGCCTGGCCAACATGCTGAAACCCCACCTCTACTAAAAAAAAAAAAAAACAAAACCAGCCAGGTGTGGTGGCATGCACCTGTAATCCCAGCCACTCAGAAGGCTGAGGCAGGAGAATTGCTTGAACCCAGGAGGTGGAGAATGCAATGAGCCGAGATTGCGCCACTGCACTCCAGCCTGGGTGACAGGGCAAGACTCTGTCTCAAAAAAAAAAAAAGAGAAAGAGAAAAAAAGAAAATGGAACAAAAGCTGCCCTATTTCAAATGCCTGTTAGAAAGTTCAAAAGTTTAAATATATGAAATTACTTGGTAAACTCTAGTCTGCTAAGCAAAATGCAAATAATTGTGATAATTCCTCTCACCAGGACTTTTAATATATGGATTACCGAAAGCAAGTGCAAACAACTTATTATGGCTCCCTGGTTGCCCCCTTACTCATTTTTAAACTAACTATACTAATAAGCTGTGCACAGTCTGAGACCCAATAAACAAAGGGTGGCATGTTCACTCTAACAGTCTCTCAACCTGGCCAGGGATAAACTGCTTCTAGACTTCCTCTATTCTGATGTTAATAAGCCCATTACTAAAGAAACACACACAATGCCAAACCACCTCGTAATATAGTACTTAGAATCCAGACTCTAGTGGAAGAGAGTGAGCTCCTATGGCTTACAGGTCTCTCCAGTATGGGTGGTAGAAAGAGATTGAAAAAAAAAAAGGCGCAGCACAGTAGCTCATGCCTGTAATCCCAGCACTTTGGGAGGCTGAGGTGGGTGGATCACCTGAGGGCAGAAGTTCAAGACCAGCCTGGCCAACATGGTGAAACCCTGTCTCTACTAAAAACACAAAAATTAGCCGGGCATGGTGGTGTGTGCCTGTAATCCCAGCTACTAGGTGGGCTGAGGCAGAAGGATCACTTGAACCTGGGAGGCGGAGCTTGCAGTGAGCCGAGATCATGCCACTGCACTCCAGCCTGGGCAACAGAGCGAGACTCAGCCTGAAAAAAAAAAGGCACATCCTAGTCTGGCCTGAGGGCTGAATTTGGGCTGAGAAAGCTCATCTTTCCTGCTTTAAGAAACTTAGCCAGAGCCTAGTCAACAAGGCAAAAGAAACAGGTTGTTGGACAGTGGAATCCCAGACGAGGAATGTGCAGGGCTTTAGTGGATGAGCAGAGAAAAGTCCTCGGGGGAGATGATTCTAAAGTAGAGAAATGACAGCCACAGTGGATACCACACATATGCCAAACATCACCTCTCTGCTGGTCTATGACCGAAGTACACGCAATCAAATTCACTGAATTCATTTAGGTTTATAGAGTTTTCAGGTTTCTAAACACCACTCTTAAAAGCGCCACTTCTAGTCAAGGACTAGCTCAGTGAGAGGCATTTTATTGATGGTGTCCATATTTTCTGAATTCAAATCCTAACTTGGTCTGACAAATGATTTGTAAATTCTTTTTGAGTGCCTAGGCCACAAGGTTAGCATTTCAGGGACATTTCAACTTCGTATGATTGCTTGAGATGGAATAGCTGGAATCAGGACTTGTCTTGAATCTAAGAGTACTCATACTTCATACAGAGTATGAATAGGTTCAAGATCTTTTAGACAAGAAAGAAAGAGAGGGGTATTCACCAGATGAAGGCCAGTGGGATGTAACAAGCCACCTCAAGTTAAATCACTGGAAACACTATTGGTAACTGACAACAGAGCCTCAGAAACCATCAATAAAGCCAGAATTCATTGCTCTCAATATGGAACCTCACAAACCCCGCTCTTTCTCCTCCCATGTTGCCATTTTGACTTAACGGAGGGTCACAGAAGGGGGTTTCTGAATGGGGATAAAAGTTTATCTAAAATCCAGACAGCCCCTCACCTGTTCTGGGCCATCTGTCATGAGATGAGATACAGATCTCAAACCTTGAGGAAAACAAGTTAGCTCATACTAAATCTGCATTTTATAAATGTAGAAACCGAGCATAGAGGAGGCAAATTATTTCCCAAACGTCAATCCCTGATATAGAAAAAAAGTTAAAAATTTGCCAGTCCTCTGCATTTGCAAAGCAAAGATTTCCTCCATCTATGAAGCCTTACCAGAAGCAGTTCCAGGACCCTGTACCTCAATGTCACCCATTCGGGTGTCATTAAGGGTGGAGTCTCTTTATCGAACTTGCATCTAGCATGTGATCTGGTCATAGCTCTGAAGCCTCTATTTAGACGCAGGCAGTAAAGGGAGGCAACTTCGGGAAAAAATGATCACCTTGATGCTATCATGCCTTAAATTACGGCGATGTGACAAACCAAATAGAAATGTCTATCATACAGAAAAACATAAACTGGCTCACAGAACATACTCCTGCAGTTGTACTGCCACTTTAATGACTTTACAAACTTGCAGTATAGTTTTTGCAGCTCGATGATACCCAACAATGTCTACCCTGAGTTGCTGGAGTTTCTAACAGTTTAGCCAAAACATAACACATAATCTTAATCCTAGTTAGAATGCATTTAGACCAAAGAGGTGCTACCCCTTCTCAAACTGGCAGGAAGCTAACCATCATCAAACTAGGTATTCACCCTTGAGCTGTTATGTGGCCAAATGTTAGTACTTTAAAATGTATGAGGATTCTGCAATGAGGAAACTGGTTACCTTAAATCTCTGAGGTTGGTGAAACTGAATCGTTGCCCTTTTCTGATCAAAATCTTTTCTCAGCTGAAGAAAGTGTGCTTTGCCATCTTTATTTAAAACCTTCTTCTTCCCATTGACACACCGGCAGACATTCACATCTCTTCCATAGTACATTCCCCGGCTGCACAGACTCTTCAGATCTGTTAGCTTGAACAGGGACCCATAGTATGTGGCCAGTGCGGGGTCATCTCTCTGAATGAGAAGGGGCTTCTGCTCCCAGAATTCCTTGAAAAAAGTCTCTGTCTTGATGGGCGAGATTAAACTTTCAAAGAGACTACTGGGACTGTCAAAGTTTAAAGCTGAAGGCCCCCCAGCTGCTTCTACCTTCATCTGCTTACAGGGAACCGGCCCCTCTTCCTTCCCACTCCCTGCAGGCTTTGCTTTCTTTGGCATCGTTCTGTCTTCAAGACAAAGCAATAAAGAAAGGCAAACCTACCAAAAGAACAAAACACACATGGTTAGGTGCCAGGATTGGTGTTAGTGGATCGTACACACGCAACTGAATGACCATTACACCTTCATGAGAACTCTCATAGGTCAAAGCTACTTCCCCCAGGAGAGGAGACAGCCTTAAGCCAATGTCGTTTCTTCTAAGATATGATTCAGCCTCAACCACCACTCAGATGACATATTCATCTAAAGAAGAACGTGTTTTTCTTTTACACAAGCACTATGTCATGGTATTATTTATTAGGCAGTATAATTATCCCAAATAAACCTATTCAACTGTCTCAGCAGTTCCTACTCATAGGTTCAGCCTGTGGTCCTTGACACAGCAAAGTCAAATATCTTGGATTTGGCTCCCATCAGCATCAGGGCCCACATCTAATTAGATGTACTCTGAGTTAAAAACATTCGACTAGAGAACAATTAACAGCCGCCCACTTCCAGGTGCTCCTCACCACAGCACCACCCCAACTGTTGCGCAGGCCAATCAATGCACCCTGGACCCACAGTGTCTCCTGGTGGCTGGAGCAGGCCACTGCCTTCTCCTGTCTCCACTAACCACCTGAACCTCCTCACTTCCAACTCTGAGCTTATTCCTGAAAACTGCCACTTTTATCAAAAACTCTTCATTTAAAGAAACAAATAAAGCCCCTAAAGGCTGAAAAGTGAACGTTAAAAGTAGTTACATCTAAAGTCTTGAAAAAACTATAACTTTTTAACTGAAGATGTTAAATAATACCAATATCATTAACCCCTAACACAGCACTTCTCCAACTTTAATGTGCACACAGATCACCTGAGCATCTCAACAAAATGCAGGAGATGATTCACTAGCTCCAGGTGGAGCCTGAGATTCTACAGTTCCAACAGGCTCCCAGGTGATGCTTCTGCTGCTGACACTGCTGAGTAGCAGAAGCCACTCAGCCAAGCCTTGCAAAGCTCCTTCAGAACTGCCTCCAAACCACAACTATTGATACTTAAAGGCTAGGTCTCCCTCATCTGTTTCCAAGAACTGTAATTCAAATTATTTAAATTTCCTGAGACTGCAAAATTCTATCTTAAAGTCCTTTCCCCCTGGGAAGAGACTCCATTGCTTTCAGCAGATTCTTAAAGGATTCCCATCTCCCGACAAGGTTAAGAACCACTGTGCTTATAAAAACCAAAATTTCTCAGAGACTTGTTATTTATACATGGTAGAGTTTCCTACTTTGGTGAGTTATCAGAATTGCAAGAATACTGCTCTCTGCTCTTTTGTCATTAGAACTAAGCAGTATTTCAGCTACACTGTAGACTAAGTGGAATTAATGTTTTGGCTTGGGAAGTAAGCATCCTGGAACGATGTGTTGCATACTGTGTGATGTGTTGCGACTTATGAAAGAACCTTTAGAATGAAACCCAGATGTAAACTGAACAGATTAAGAAAGGAAATGTCAAAATATAAAACCCTCTAAACAGCTCAGTTCCTTCAAAAGGCCAAGTGCTTTTGATAAGGAAACGCAGGACATGGTGGAAAACGAATACAAATGGATACTGAAATCCTACAGAAGAGGGGTAAAGCTTTAAGCTTAGGGAAAAAAAAATAAACTTTAGTGTTTAGGATATGTGGTCAGTAAGACACATTTTCTGAAAATGTTTCCTTTAAGTGAAACAGACTAGCTTGAATTCTCAAGGAAAGAACTAAGGCTTCGGGAAGGCACAGCATAGCCAGTACATGGAACTCTCAAGTGATGTAGAAATACAAAGAGATACAAAAATGGATTCGGCAAGGGGTACTGCTTATGCAGAAGAGGTTCCATAGCAGTCCTGACTGCTATCCTTTGAAACTGCAGCTTGTGGCCGACGTCTGAGAACTTAAGATTTTGGGAGAGTTTCCACCACCATTAACTGATAGGAGTGGTTCACCATGCCTAAAACGTACAATCATTGTGGTTTATACCAACACCTGCTTTCCTCTAGGAGTCTGGAAATGTTGGTATGTGCCAGGCAGGGGTGGCCTAAGTGACCAGCCCCCAGTAAAAGCCCTGGGCACTGCGTCTCTAACAAGCTTCTCTGGTTGGCAACATTTCACAAGTGTTGACACAACTAGCTGCTGTAGCAACTGAGCGCAGCCGGTGTGGCCGCTCGAAGACCCTTGGAGTCTTGTACTTGGTCTCCCCAGAACTTCACCCATGTGCCTCTTCCCTTTGCTGACTGTGCGTGGCATCCTTTCCCTGTAATAAATCAGCCAAGTCCTCCTAGCAAATTGCTGAACTAAGAATGGTCTTGGGGACCACACACATTGCTCACGTTTAATTTTTAAAAACCTAGATGGGCTTATTAGGTTTGTATTACTAAAGGCACCCTATACAGTAATTTTATATTCAGCCACACATCTCTTATCGCTCACAATTGTTCCGTTTAAAATTTAAGGGGAGAGAGCAGCAGGAAGATGCAAACGAAAAGCTTGTTTTCTTTAAGCATAATATATGAATACAGTATAAGCACATTCACCAGAAAGTGTGGCTAAACAAGAATGCAAAACACTTATGCCGAAAAAAATCACTTAAAAGAATCTTTCCCATCTACAATCACTAGCAAAATATACCCCAATACTGTGTAACAAATGCTTTCCTTAGAATATAAATTTCACTACCCATACTGCAAAAAGTTACATCATTTGTTTCTCTATGTTCCTGTTGAAATGATTTGAGGCTCAGTTAATTGGAGCCTAAGCTTAGAGGTTTCTGGGCAAATACACTATTTCTCTGATTCTCACACTACTCATACTGTAAAACAATCATTCCTTTTAACAGCTTTCTAGAGCAGAGGGGAGAATAGATGAAGCATCCTACCACATTAAACATATGAAAGTCTTAAGGTACATATCACAATTTCGGGAACAGCAAAAAGTAAAACACATTATCTTAGAATCCAATACTATAGTAATTAAAGAAGACAATGCTTTGTCTAGAATAGTACAGCCAACACAATCTTGCCCATAAGCCTCAGAGACCACCCCAATAGGAGTAAATATTTCTATAAAATCACAGAAAAGTTTTTGAAGAGCAATGGTTTTCCATTTGAGTTGACTATAAGCATTAAATGTAAAAAGACTAAAAGATTTACGGTTCATACTTTGGTGACTACCCCACAGATAAACCCTATAAGAAAATCAATGTTGACAACCATACTCTAGGTAACAGATAGAGAGTCACTATATTTTAAAGGTACCCTAAACGCCTTTCCCATATTTGAGGACATGAAGACGTGAGGAAGCTCTTGAAGGAAAGGATTTGTATATCCCCAGAAACAAGCAAAGTGTGGTACATAGGAGGTCCTCAAGAAATGTTTGCTGAATTTTTCACGTTTTCATCTTTTGTCTGTATACAATTTTGGAGACAAATCACAAAGGCCTTACACAAAACAGTTACGGAAAAAACAGATGGTTTGTGCAGAGGGGATTATTTTTCTGATGGCAGCTGTCACTTCAGGATTCAACAGTATCGTAAAAGCTAAAAGGCACTTTAGACATCAGTAGTTACTACTAAAGCGGGGGAGGGAAGTATGAGTTTCCACATCCCCTGGGCACTGTTTTACCGAATATAGTTCAGAGTTACCAGCAAGGTTGTTAGCATGCAAATTTCTGGGTCCCTTATCAAGCCCACTGGATTGCCACTTCTGACGGCTGCGGCCCAGAAATCTGCATCAACATAATACGCTCTCTAGATGAATTTTCGGTCCACTAATGGAGGACAACAGTCAAACGCAGCTCAGTTAAACACACACGGCTGTCAGAAATTATATATTGTTTGTAACAAGGTTGCCCAGACCTAAAACATTTATTTTTGGCTCAGAGACATGTTAATCAATCCAGAGGGAAAACTGGTTCTCCTATTGACCTAAAGGGGTGATCAGTAGCTATTTTTTAGTTTGATTTTAGAGAGGAAACGGACTATACCTCAATGTATTTTGGTGACCTTGATGTTACAAAGCTTGATGTCCTGGAGGCAAAAACCAGCACCAGCAGAAGAAGCTGGGTCAATCAGGTTCCTCCGCTCAAAGATGAGCCTAGTGATATGAAACCCGAGACACCAGATTTACAGCTAACGAGTGGTAAAATCAGATCCTCTTCCTCCCAGTCTATCCTTCCTGAAAACAGTGAATAACCTGGTCTCAGTAACCTGTTGGACAACCCAGCTGTCGGCCAATCGCTGTGGAATTATTTGTTGGTAAATGAATTGGAAGCCTATGATGGAATGCAGCTGCCCTTCTCCCCACACACCTGAACTTCAGGTTTCCCAGCTGTAGAGCGTGTCTCTTAGGCCCGACCTGACGCCTGGCGGCGCAGCCCACGTGGAGGCCGCGCTCACACAGGCAATTCTGCCACCAGCGGGCGGAAGCCGGCACCACCCTCCTTGCCAAACCTCCAAACTTTCTGCGCGCTCGTAACCCGGGTCGCGACCATTAGCAGGGCACTTGTGCGACTCTCTGTGCCCAAGGCTTCCGCGACCATACCCCTAGATCCGGGCTGCACCCACCCTGCCTCGGTCTCCGGGGAGGTGGGGCGCCTAGGCGCGCGTCCCAGGTCCGGCAACCATAAAGCCTGCCACCGAGGCTTCCCGCCGACCGGCAGGTCTCCCACACCCGCACCCGGGCCCAGGTGCCTAAAGCAGCAGCGCGCGCCCCGCGGGATCCGGCACGACCAGGCGTGCCCCGGCGCTGGGCTGCCAGCGAGAGCGCCCCACTCACCCGGCACGGCCTGTTGCGCGCGGCCGCGAGCCCACTGCGCGACGGCGCGGCGGCTGGAGGCGGGGCGGCGTGGGCACGCTCCGGGCGGTGCTCCAGCCCCCGCCCCGCCACGCCGGTCAGCCAGTGGTGGGAGCCCCGGGGCCTGGCTACCCCGCGGTGTTCCGTGTTCACGCCCGGGCGTTTCTTTAGTCCTTAAGGAAGGAGATAAATGATAAATGGACTTTTTTTTTCTCTTTTTTTTTTTTGGTATGTGAGACAAGGTCTCACTCTCCCCAGGCTAGAGTGCAGTAGTGCGCTCTTGACTCACTGCAACCTCCACCTCCCGGGCTCAGGCGATCCTCCTGCCTCGGCCTCCCAAAGTGCTGCATTATAGGTGTGAGCCACCCACCCGACTCTCTTTTTTTTTCTTTTAACTTGGGGCGGGAGGAGGGGTTTGGGGGAGCGTTTTGCTGCAACCCTGCTCCTTTTATGAATAGAGAAACAGGCCTGAAGAGGGAATACCAGCTGTGCAAGTTTAGGGAGTTGGTGGTTCGGATTCTCCCATGGCTTTCTTATGGGCTACACAATGCTGATTTGTACAAGCCGAGTGTCATTTATATCATCTCGCTCCGGGAGAGAGAATCAATCCTGGTTTTAAAAGATAGTGGAAATTCGTTGCGACTATGGCTATAGAAACAAAGAAGAATTGCAGTTATTTGAGTCCTTTCGGCCTAACACTCCCTGCTTTGGAACATTTGGATCCGGTCGGGAGGCACAAATGAGTGGGCAGGGAAATGAGTGGCGGGCCTGTGCCTTTCTTTGCTCTGTAGACAGCCAGAGGACCCAGAGGAAGTCGATATTTCACTCTGTCAAGGTAACTGAGACCAGTGGCTGCTTCTAATGGTCAAGTGGCACATGAGCAGATGGGAACAAAGTACACCCTTGTCTAACATTTGTCTAAAACTAACAATAATAGCAAGTCTTGAATTGAGTTCTTCCTGGCTGTAAGGCACCACGCTGGGCGTTTCAAATACTCCTCACTTCATCCTCACCACAACCTTGCAATTACCTCCATTTTACAGTTGAGGAAACTGAGTCAGGAGAGGTTAACTAACTTGCACAAGGTCACACAGCTAGGAAGATGCAGAAACAAGATTACAGCCAAATCAGTCAGTCAACTGCTGGTCTTTTTCACGTTTTACTAACACTTGTGTAACTAGTAAGTTTCCTGGCAGGTTCCAGTTGGAAAAACTCAAGGGTAACATCAAATTTAGCCCTTACAGGAAAAAAAAAAAAAAATAGCCAACAACAAAAATCACTAGTTGATATGATATTGGTAATGTCCTTTGCTCTTTATTTTGACTGCAGAGTATCTACTCAAGATAATATAGAATAATATTGCTGTTCCTGGGATTCAGATAAAGGTAAATTCTCATACGTCCACCAGTCGGAAAAACAGTACTGTTGTAGAAAAAAGTTACAATGTCAACATAAAATACCATTTTCTCAGCATATAAAATGGCCCTAGGATGTCTAACAGAACAAAAGTACATATTGAAGTCAACTCTGTGGGGGGAAATCATACATCTTGTGTAGGAGTTCCTCTAAGGCAAAATTAGTCTATCAGTATGTTCTCTCTGATTTTTTTCATTATAATTCCGATTTCTTAGCATAGCAAGCAAAAAAGTCATGATAGTTCCATCTTCAGACCTAAACAGTGCCTATCATGCCTGTGAAGAAAAGGAGGAGAGGCCGGGTGTGGTGGCTCATGCCTGTAATCCCAGCACTTTGGGAGGCTACGTGGGTGGATCACCTGAGGTCAGGAGTTCAAGACCACCCTGGCCAACATGGTGAAAACCTGTCTCTAACATAAATACAAAAACATCATCCAGGCGTGGTGGTGCCCGCCTGTAATCCCAGCTACTCAGGAGGCTGAGGCAGGAGAATTGCTTGAACCAGGGAGGTGGGGGTTGCAGTGAGCTGAGATTGCACCACTGCACTCCAGCCTGGGCAACAAGAGCAAAACTCTGTTTCAGAAAAGAAAAAGAGAAAGAAACTTAGTTTGTGCTTGGGCGACAAGAGCAAAATTCTGTCAGAAGGAAGAAAGGAAGGAAGGGAGGGAGGGAGGTAGTTGAGGAAGTAAGGGTGGGGTGGGATGGGATGGGAGTGGAGAATGGCTTGCAACCTTGCCTGAGAGGAGGAAGAGGAGGTGAGGAAGTAAGGGTGGGGTGGGATGGGAGTGGAGAATGGTCTGCAACCTTGCCTGGGAGGCTTCTAGAATATGTGGCCTTCCTAAATGTATTGTTTCTGGGTTTGTTTGTTTGTTTGTTTGTTTTGGAAAAGTTCTTCCGGAGAACAGGATGCAGACTGCTATCCAGTTCCCACCAGAGGTTCATTTAAGTCAGTTATTTTGTTTCTGTAATTAATTTTCTCATGAAAACAATGCTGTAGATGGCAGCTCTCAAGATCTGCCGGGAAAAGACTTTAGAAGCCTCCAGATTTCTGAATCAATGGACTAGCGCTCCTCCTCTGGATCTGGGGAACAAGATGCCAAGGAGACAAGAGAAAGGAGAGAATTCCCTTCATGTCTTGGTCATAAATCCAGAAACAGACTTGTCCATGAGCCTTATAAAATAAGTTACATTTCGGAAGAGGTGCTTGATGCTCACACCCTCTGGGTTGCTTTGTTAAAAGACTCTTTTAGAGCCAAGTTTGTCTTCCACTTCTGTGGTCTCTTAGGCTCTTCTTCCTGTAGAGCTTTTGGTTTTTAGCCACCTCACTGTGGCTCTGCACCTGTCCAGCCTGGGCATCAGGCTGCCAAAGTTCCTCCCTGTCCTACTCCCACCTCCAGTCACAATGATGCTGGGTGCAAAAAACAATCTAAAAATGGTAGTGTGTAAATGTACTTTTTATGGTTATTAGATCTAACTCTGGAGGGGCCAGGTATATGAATTTGGAAAACTCTTTTTGCTAACATTCACTTTCCTCATTTATAAAGTAAGATTGCACCAGATGTACTGTGATATCCCTACTGGCACTCAACTTCCATAAGCTTACGGGTCCGTGCTCAAATTTTCAAAAGGCATTAGAAGAAAAATCAGTCTGATTGGAATTACCTTCAGTCTATAAACACTGAAGAACTTATAAAATGATTAATATTTGTATGCTTGTTTTAAAGCTTTATTTTATAATGCTACTGTGTCGTAAAGCTCCAGGCAACACACATGGCTTTAAACTATGTGAGTACTGCCCCCTATGTGTTTGTATTCACTTTGGTCCAGAAAATATCTAAACCACATGTTTCTTGTATATGACTTTAATATTTATACCACTATATTGGCCTAGCTTTTTAATATAAGGAAACAGACACATCAAAATTAAATAACTTGCTCAAAATTACATTTGATAATCCATGTTTTTCATTTGGGCTGCTATAAGAAAATACCCAAGACTGGGTGGCTTATAAGCAACAAAAATGGACTTCTCACAGTTTCGGAGGCTTGTTCTCTAGTTCATAGAGGAGCCCTTCTAGCTGCATCCTCACATGGTGGAAGTGGCAAGGCACTTCTGTGGGTCCTCTTTATAATCCCATTTATAAGGCTTTACCCTCAGGACCTAATCTCCTCCCAAAGGCCCCACCTTCTGATCACATTGGTGATTCTGTTTCAGTGTATGAATCCAGGGTGGGGACATTCAGACCATAGCACCCATACTGCCTATCGAGTAATATTCTTTGAACTTCTGTTTATGTTTCTCTGAAAGTGGTTAATTTCACCTAACTCAGAAAGATGCTGTGAGCCGAATTCGGGTGAGATGGAGTAAGTAAAAAGAGTTTTAAAACTGTAAAATGCTATTCAGCATGAGAGGCATTACTGTTACATCCCATATGACATCTTGAACATGATTCCATAGAATGAATTAAATGCAGTTGGGCCTTTTATCCATGCATACTTCACTTAATTTACACAACTCATCAAGCAGGGCACCTTCCAATTGATGTCATATCACCATGGGATAATCTTGGTGTCTTAGTGCCTTCAGAAAAGTCAAATTTGTTTGAGAATGACCCAGGCCGAGGTCTTTCAAGACTATACAGTTATGATACAGCTCATAGAACTCAACATATTCAACTTGATAACAAGCATACCATCACCATTTGGGATTATACTTTGCATATTTATATAACTATGGTTTAAACTCTTTGGGAGCAAGAGATGTGCTGCTTTAATTCTGAGAACTGCAACAGAGTTCTTCACAGAGTAGTTACTCAGTGTTTACAAAATTCAATTGGGTAAGTATTCCTATTTTCTTTTCTTGCTTAGAGTCCAATTTCTTTTACAGCCTGTGCCTACAGGAAAGCTGGTGTTAGGCTGCATGACTTTTCTTAAATGATTCTGCAGACCTCCTTTCTCCAACAACCCAGCACTTGCCGGCGAAAATATGCCTCAGGATTTTCCAATGACTTTTCCTTACAGACATGTTTTCTTACTAAACATGTTACCATAAATCTTGAAACTGACTTGCCCATGATTCTTATAAAAATATATACTCCTGCAGAGGCGCTTTCTGCTCATACTCTTTGGGTTGCTTTGTTAAAAGGTAAACAAGCTCCTATTGAAAATGTTTCCTACAAGACTGACAGAATGTATGTATGGGTGAGGAGCCCCTAACGTTATGATGCCACATTAGTTTACTTATTTTCCTTTAAAATATCATAATGACCTAAAAGTGACCAGCTAAGGTGGTACTAGTCAGGTACTGATGGGTCTGTGAATGAAGTTTTTTTAAAAACTTTCAAGGAAGAGAAAAATATACCTCATATAAACTGTTTCCGAATATAGAAAAGGAAAATAACTGAAAAAGAAAATTACAGACAAATGTTATTTATAAACCTAGAGGCATATAACCTCTGTGGGATTTTGACTTGAAATTTCAGTCGAATCTCCCAAACTGGAGACAATATTCTTATTTTTTATTTGTTCAACACTTGCCACTTTCCATTTTCCAGGCCCTTTTTAAAAACTGAGTACATAAACTTATTAGTACACACGACAATCTAAAAGGAAGATACTATAACTCTCCAAGTTTTACATGGGAGGAAACTGAGGCACCAGGAAACTAAGTTATTAGCCAAAGGTCACAGAGAAATAGGAGATAGAACCAAGATTTCAATGGATGCCACCTGGCTTTAGAGCAGGGTTTCTTAGCATTGGTAATATTGACATTTTGGTCTGTAATTCTTTGTGTGGGAGGCTGTCCCATGCATTGCAGGATGTTTCACAGCATCTCTGGCCTCTACCCACCAAGTGCTGGTTGTTCTTCCACCCCTAGTTGAAACACCCTAAATTTATCTAGACATTGCTGAATTTCTCCTGGGGGTCCCTTCTATCCAGGCTTTTAATCTCACAACCATACTGCAGTTAAACAGCACATTTAAATATATTCTCAAGAGGAGATGCTAGACATTGCCCTGTTGGGCTTACTGAAAAGGACCAAGACGGTCCTGTGACCATCACTCACATTCAGGCTATATAAAGAGAAGGAAAGTTAGGGGAAATTTGTGGAAGTAGGGAGTTTGGGGAATCGTAGATTTTCAGCCTAGCTGAAATTTCTGTAGCATGTCCCTTCCTCCCCCAAGCCAAGTGACAGGGACTCCAGAGCCCAGGCAGGGAGGCTTGGATTCTCTGCAGGAGGGTGTCTGACTTGATGCTTGCTGAGCTGTAGGATCTGCTGGTCTGCTCTGGGCCTGCTGTCAGAGAAGATCCTATTGGGGTTGGAAAGTTCTTGCACCCCAGAGATATGGCCCTGGGAATGTGAAGGCTGCTTCTCACCTGGCATATTCTGAAGAAGGAGTTGGCTGGTGACCTCATCATAGCACTCTGAGGCAAAAAGGCAGTGTGGGGGCAGCCTGCTCTCACACAGATTGTTACATCAAGGACCGTTGAACATCTTCTGGGCTGAGTGGTTGCTGTGGAAAGTAGTTAGGCTTGGACCACCTGGAAGGTGACAAAGAGAGTGGCATAGTGGACTAGGAAGCAGTGGGGTCCATTGGCCCAGACAGGAAAAGAGACACAGGGTCTCAGGCAGTCTGTCAGAGATCTCAAGGTTAATTTCAATAAACCCAGTACCTCCAAATCAACCTTCTCCTTGTCAACTAAAGAAAAAGCTAGACTTTCAAAGAATTAAATTAATTTCATTTAGAGTCTTACAATTTCAACCAAGGAGAGCCTTTCAGAGTTCTGTTAGACTGTTCCAAAGCAGTGTTTCAACCCATACCTTATACATTATGTGGTGGAGTTTCTGTGCGTGTTCAGAAGTTACATAAAATGTACTCAGAAGTTACATTAGAGCAAAATCTCATCAAAGTTTGGGTGCAAGAGTACATCTGGCTACGGATCACAAAGGTATAATTATTAATCCTGTCAGATGTTATCTTATGGACAGGAAGAGGCAAAATCTAGGATCACTGAACTTATCTTTTCTAAAAATGCAGTGATTCAGGCAAGAGATGTGGGAATCTGTGCTCTGTTCTGCTTATCATCTTCAAGGCGTTCTTCCGGAGGGCTGCGCTTGTCACTGAGCCAGGGGTTTCTGAAGGTAGGCTGACAGGCAGAATGAGCAAACATTGCTTCTTCACAGCAAGGGCCATGTGGCTGGCCAGAAGCAGACATTTGCTACTTTATCTCACACCCTGCATCCCTAGAAAGCTTCCCCATTTGAATAGCTGTCACTGGGGCCAGCTACATAATTTGTGGGACCTGTAGCAAAATGAAAATATAGAGCCCCTTTTCAAAAGAGTGCCGTTAAAGGTACTAAAGTATAAAACCATTCCCTTCTTTTGTCTCTCATTCTTTCCTATCAGGGTGGCATCTTTTATTTGCACTAAATGCCATGCTCTACCCTGGTGCAGGAAGGTGAGTGCCGACATTCACAGGTACCCAGGGCCCTGCAGGACCATCGGGTGCTGCTAAATTAAGAAAAAAAAAATCATAAAATTGGAAAGGAAAGGAGACTTTATTTCCTATAAAGGATTATACCCTGCAAGGTGCCCATCCCTCAGACAGGGAGGTGTGCCTCTGGCTAAGACCAGGGAGAGGCACTTTCAAAGGAGCGGGGGTCGGGGGTAGGACCTTAATGCTGAACCAGTTGGCTAAACATACATGCCCAGCAGGTTATGGGAATAGCTATGCATATTCATGAAGGTGGTCCTGACACTTGCATATTGAACAAATATGCATGTATTTAATAACATATGACCCAGGTTCACTTTGAGGTGGAGACTTAACATTTAAATATATTGCAATTAGGCTCTGTATGTCAAGAGGTGTTTTTGGGATGCGAAGTCAGGGAAGTACATAACCTCTGTAAGCTGGCCAGAGCTGGTCTATGGTTGGTGGTTTTCTTATCAGGAGAAAGTTACTGAAATCTTCTCCTGTCCAATCAAAGCTGAAGTTATGGCTGGTAGAACAGGAGGTCAGTTAGTTAGTGTCCAGTGCTAAGCTACAATTGTTTTAATACTGCTTATCTCAAGGCCAGTACTTGTTTAGCTGCTAGAGAAAAATAAAAACCTTGTAGCAGTTAGAACATAGTTTATTTTTCTTTAAGTGCAGGGGGTGAGTGTCTTAACCCTTGCGTGGCATGGCCTCAGGTCCTGTTTATAATTTGATACCTTATTGCCATGGAGTCTGCTCTGTCAGTCTTAAAATCTCTCTTTTTTTTTTTTTTTTTTTCCTTTTTGTGGAGAACGGGGTCTCGCTATATTACCCAGGCAGGTCTCGAACTCCTGGGCTCAAGCTATCCTCCCACCTCTGTATTTTGCCATACTTTCAGGTCAGTTGTATCAAAATCATAAAAGGGAGGGGCATAGAATGAGGCTTTTCTGACCTCCTGTTCCGTCATGGCCATGAACTGAATTTTAAGGATTTTCTGGGGTCCCTTTCCCCGCAGGGGGTTCTTTCAGTCAGGAAGGGGCTTAGCATTTTATTTTTTGTTTAGTGCCCACGTGTGTGCAGGAGCACGTGGTCATAGGCTGCTGCCATCTCCCCGCTGCTAGCCACTGGCTCAACACTGCTGTGCCTGGCCAGGGGTGGGAACATCAATCTCTCCAACCCTCAGCAGATGGGTGAACACCAAGAGATGGCAACCTCCCAGCCAGGACACACTCATTACTTGAATAGGGAGTGGGCAAGGGGTTTGCTCCAGCCTGGTGGCTCTCCAAACACACTAGCACTGACAGCCCAGGGCACAGCTGGCTGCCACCATGACCATCCCCAAATGCTATGGAAAGTGCATCCCATCCCAGCCTTCTCTGCATCTGTGTCTAGGCCTCTACCTGGGGCAGCAAGCAGCAGGGCATTGGACCTGGCAGGAGAGGGGGTTGGGAAAGAGAGGTCCAGAACCATCCCACAAGGTGGGACAGAGACAGAACTGCATGTGCCACACCCACATACCTGCAGTGTCCTCCCTTCTTCCTTCAGACTTCATTCACAAAACGAATTCTAAGATTAGATTATTATGAATTTCAAGATGGTGACTCCAAAGCATTAAACCCCAACGGTGAGGCTCCTGGTGAACTGCATACTCAGCCCTGCCTGCCACCTAGAGAACAGCAACAAACCAAGAGAGCTAAAGTACATATCATTAAGTAAATAGACTTCTGCAAGTTCTTTCCCTAATCCTCTCCATCCATTCCCCACTCCAAACCTGGTGGAATGAAGAAGGATGGGGGAGAGGTATGTATTAAAGACCAGATTCTACCTTATTCCTTATTCCTAGGACAGTTTCCTCAGTCCAGGGTTCAGGCCTGAACTAGTTGGGGGGTGGGGGTAGGGAAAACACACTAAAATCAGACAAGGCTTTATAAATGACTCCTGATATCCCAAAAGCTGTGAGATCAGCCTGAGGGGTCAGCAAGAGGCAGAGAAAGAATACCCAATAGAGCATGTTTGACAGCAATTGGTGAAAAATAAAGCCATTTTCTGTCTGTACCTACTACAAGTTCAGGTTATTTTGTATAAAACGTGGTTCAGCAATATAATATGTATAGCTCACATTAACAAATTAGAACTCACCAGGAATTCCATCAGTACAACCCATTACATACAAGGGGTAAAAGATAACATCATGATAGAATCAAGTAATTCAAATAACTTGAGTGATTTGAAATGGGCTGATTATTTTGGTCAAAATGGCATGTTGTATTGATTACTTGGTGACCGACATGCAATTAATTGCTCTTATTGCACAGAGACACATTATCTTTTATACAAATGGGCAATAATAATCTGATTCCATTGATATAGACCAGGGTAGTATTCCAAATAATCAAATAGACTTTATACTATTTTCAAATTCAAATCTCCCCTGAAGATATACGCTATGTGACTTTAAGGACATCATTTTGTAGAGCAACCATAGTTTAAACTTCCGTCCTTGTCTTTCTTTTACCTTTTTCTTCTTACCTGCTTCTAATTCATATTATCTTTATAAATCATATTCCGTTATTAAGGTTCCTTTTCACAAAACATTCTCATTCTCTTCTGTCTATCTGAACTGCATATTTATTTAAAAGCAATTTAGCTGGTCCCAAGGCTACTTTCCCATTGATTCACGATTTAATTTAGATATGACCTTACCCAAGATACAACCTAATTAAAAAAATATATTTTAAGTTATTTTGGGCAGTGTGATTGCTCCAAAAATTTATTTGATGTGTGGGTTTCTGTTTATAACACTTCTTTGAAGTGCAAAATCCTTGAAACACCTGCCTTGATGTTCTCTGATGAATTAAAAGAAATTATGTAAGTGTAAGTACTTCCTCGCTTACTTAGGGTCCCTTGTTGAGTTAGCTAGTTTTGGAATTATTGGAACATATATGTCACTTTTAAAGGACACTGGCTTGTACCTCAAACTTCAGAAAGTCTTATTTCACAATACAAAATGTGTTTCAAAAGAGTTGCTAATGACATTATAATTTCACCTATTTTTGATTGTCTAAGGTAAGGAGGGGTCAACTAGCACCACAATTTTGTAGAAAAGCTTTGAAACACTCTTGCAGAAAATAAGTTTCTATTGAACTGTACTGATCCTAGAATTAAGAATAATAGCAAATCCTTCAAATAACCTAACTTAATATTATGTATGTTAATAAATAAAATGTAGTTCAGTCTTTCCTACAACAAACTAAATATCAGTATATTAAAAAGAAAGCTATTGTAATTTTTTCTCAGTGACTTTGTGAAATCTCTTTTCTATACTTGGCCCCATCATGGACCAGAAATAGCATTATGATTCAGCAGGGGATTGAAAGGGAGGAACAACTGACAATGTTGTCCTGACAATGCTGAACTTCATCTGAGCCTGTGTGTTCCTGGAAAGTATCAAAGGTCTGGAAATCCCCGCCACATTTTGTATTCTGAGAAATGACCACTCTGCTCTCACATATTCCAAGATCAGGCCCACCTCTACCCTTCCCCAGTGAATGTGACTCACTTGCATACCTGGCTCTTTGAAGCTCTTGAACTCCTTCCTTTTCTTTGAGGTGTTTCTCATTAATAAATGCCCTTTCTATTGCAGTAAACTGAAAAAAAAAATCATCATCTTAAATGTCCAGTGCATTTTGTTTTTCATGGTTTCTTTAAAAGAGAGAAAAAAAATTATGTCTAAGTTATTTGTTAAATCCAGGAAAGAAAAAATTTGCAGTTGGAAAAGCAAGACACTTGAGTGTGATAGAGTGTTTTAAAGCAGTGTTTACAGAGAAAGACTAGGTGGCTCCATTCCATAAATGAGGTAGTTGGAATATAACATTGCCTGCTTTGCCTAAGGCCTTGCCAAAAAATAACAGCAGCACCAGTACTGAATTGATGTTGAAATAGCAGTTTTCATGTCACTTCTTTCTCTTGCTTCTTTGAGGGTGTTGTTTATTTTCATTGAAATGTTGATCATAATAATGGTTATAGAAATAAATATAAGTAGATGTAATTCTTTCTCTAATTTATCTCCATGTTAAAAAAATTGTATGTACAGGGGTGTGTGTGTGATTTGAACAGGCTTATAAGTGGCACAATAAGGAACAATAGATCTTACTCCATGAAGATTAACCCACCTGCAATAGATCTTACTCCACGAAGATTAATGCAGTCACAAGTTAGTTATGATTTTGTAGCAACTCATATGCAAATATTTGCAATCTCAGTTACTCTCTTACTTAGAAAGATGGCAAAGGTTTGCAGTGGTGATAGCAGTCATGGAAAGAAGCAGGTTTTCAATACATAGGAATGCTTTAATGTAAGTATTTTAGACAATGCAGAAACTTCCATTATGAAAAGGGAATGCCAGCAGACATATATAAGAAGGCTCTGCTTCATGGGGAAAATGAACTAAAAATTTAAAAGGTTCTTCAATTACAGTAATCTACACCTCAGAGCTTCTAGGCAGACCCATGAGTGAGTCTGACATGGCGGGTTCTAGTTGCAGACAGGGATTCTTCTAAAGGAAATAAGTGCAGAAATTTGAATATGGCTAGACATTTCATTTTATCGAAAATAATTTTACTTCTAAATGTTCTTTACATTGTTAGTTGCAACCCATTTGTAATAGCATACAATAGGAAATGACAATAATGTCCTACAGGACGAGATAGGTTAAGTAAACTATGGTGCACCCATTCAGTGGACAGCTCTGCAGCATATAAAAATCAGTTTTCAGGAAAAAAGACATGAGAAGTTGTTTAGAATGCAGAGAAGAAAATCTGGCTACAAATAGACACTTTACCCAACACAATGTAAGTTCAATACGGGGAGGAGCCACGTCCATCTTTCGTTACTGTATCCCCAGCAGATAGTGCTTGATACAAGTGCTTAAATTAATAAACACAAGTGTTGACAAAAGGGTTCCATTTGAAAAAATGTAAATGATGTACAGAAAACCTCTAAGAATGTACATTAAAATGTTAATTCTGGGTAGATGAATTTTTTTTTTTTTTTTTGCCAGTTGGTATTTAAAAATTATTTTTAATAATGAAGCTTTATTTTCTAACCAGAACAGAAACAATAAAACTAAGTTAAAATATACAATTTCATGGGTTTTCCAAAGTAGTTCCTATAAAATAGCCCATTTCTATATTTAGGCAGTTTACAGAGCTAGCTGGCTTCTTCTTAATCATAGAAAGCAGCTTATTTTCTGAAATCCTTGCATTTTATCCAGGCTTATCCCTCAGTGAACAATCATGCACAGTCTGTTCCGGATTGTGATGAGTAAATGAAGTGAAAATCAAAATGAGGTAACTCTTATATGCTGTCTTCACCCTCATATTTTTCAGGTAAACTGTGGTTTCAATTCTTCTTGGAGTAAGAAGCGAACAGAAATCTTTTTGCTACCAAGAAGAAATGAAGCTAATGGGAAGAGCCCTCTCTTCACCGTCTTCACAAGCCACCAATCTCGAGAGAAGAAAACTGGCAAAACTCCTAGGAGCTCATTCCAAACGCTCTGATAATTCCCTTGAGCAGTAAACATATTTTCCTTCTCAGTGTTAGACATACATTACTGAAGAATACAATGCCTGTATTGCTAGCCATTAACAAAAGTTATGTTTGATTGGCTAACAACTGTGCATTCATGCTCCTCCAGAGGAATGCCAAGTGTGTGGGTGTGATAGAGACCCATTCTCCTAGACTAGATTGCCAAATGTATTCAGTGATGCGTTTGATTCAAAACAAGGAAATGAATATGCCCAGGGGAAGCATTCGACATATTGAATGTTATACCTCAAAGTATATGAAAAAAAACAGAAGAGCCCGAAGAACCTGAGTATTGGATGACGAGAACAGTGGAGATTTATTCTGTTCATTTGTATATTTGTCCCTTTTTAAACATCTGGTTTTGTCAGAATCAGAAATGTAATGCAATTGTAGTGCTTGGCTAAATAATAGCTACAAATTCCTGGCCATCTAGGATATTAATCTGTGCTGTATTTTGAAAATATAATCCTACCAAAATACTACTAGTAAATCAAACTTAAAACCCATTAAATAAATAGTTTTTTAAAAGTTTATTTATGGTCTATCTACAATGAAATGGAGAAGGGTTTTAATACATTATATTAGCTCATTTTCACAGAGTATCCTGTAAAAATATAATCCTTGGGAAGTTTCAAAAGAACTGGAAAAGTTGTATTAAGAAAATAGAATGAAGTATCCCAGAGTTAGCCTGCTTGTGAGGGAAGTCATAATAGAAAAATAATTTTCCTTTTAATATTTTGTACCCAGGTGGAAGATACTTTTCTAGAACCCTCTGTGATTCACAACAGAGAACCAAAACCAATGTTATTGGTTTAAAAAGCAGAAAGTTTTGTCTCTTCACCTGGTGAAAAATAATTCAAATCATTTTGATTTACTTTATGGTGAAATAAAAGGAAATACACTGAAAGTAATACACCATTTAATTTATTTCTCTTAATTCAATCCCAGCAATCAAAATAGGTATGGGAGTATTTCCTGCCAAGGGCTTTTCTTTAAATTGAATCTTATTCAGAAAATACTCAAAAAAAAAGCATGCACACTGCCGATCTGCAAAATGAACACTGATCACAGGAGGTTTTTCTACTTAGCAAACAGTTATTTAATATCCACTTGACCTGGTTTACTTGGTTCAACCAAAGATATTAAGGATTACCATGGGATAAATACATTTTGTTCAGTTTTTTCACTCAATACAATACCTGGAAGCATCTCCAGTTGTTTATCAATTGAGAGTCCACATCCCTTTGGAGATGTTCTTTTCCTTTCTTTGGTATCCCCCTTTCAGAACTCACACAAGACAGTGTACATACCTCTATTTTAACATTCGTTACATGTGTTATAGCTCCAGTTCACTGCTCCTGTTGGCTATGCGCTTAGAGAAGGCAGGAATGCTATTTCATATTCATTTTTTCAGTACATAACACTTAGTAAAGTACCTGGCACACACAGGTGGTCAATAAACATTTGTTGAATAAAGTGATTAATTAAAAACCTCTAAAAAGTTGTGAAAACAATACATCATCTACAAAATGCAAGATGTTATTATTGATGACTAATGTATTAATTTAACATTAGAATGAGAAGAATGAGTGGAAATTTAGCTTCCCCTCTCCACTTATGCTCATAAATATATGAAACAATATTTATTTATTTATTTATATTTATTTATTTATTTTATTTTTTGAGATGGTGTTTCACTCTGTCACCCAGGCTAGAGTGCAGTAGCGCAATCTCAGCTCACTACAACCTCTGCCTCCCACGTTCAAGTGATTCTCCTGCCTCAGCCTCACGAGTAGCACAGACTACAGGTGCATGCCACCATGCTCGCTAATTTTTGTATTTTTAGTAGAGACAGGGTTTCAACGTGTTGGCCATGCTGGTCTTGAACTCCTGACCTCAAATGATCTGTCCACCTCAGCCTCCCAAAGTGTTGGGATAACAGGCATGAGCCACCGCACTGGGCCTGAAACAATATTTAAATAAGAATAAAGACTTGACTGGAGAAGGAGATTGGAGATCCTTCACAGGATTCTTGACTGTGTGAGTGCAGGTGATACTACCTCAATGTAGGTATTCTTACCTAAGGATGGTTGAGCTCTGGTAGATAACCAGGCACTTGGCTGGCAGTAAGAAACCAAATATCCTTGAATTATTGTTTAGAGTCCAGCTTTCTTCCCTAGTTAAATAAAGAACATTTCATGAAGAAAGAAGGAGGGTTCACATGAAGTAGTTACAAAGCCCTTCCCAATGGAAGACTGTTTTTCCCATAATACACATGCCTGTGACTCTTATTTATGGAGTCCAACTTTTCTAGGGCCTAAACTCTTTCTTAGATGTAAATAAGTCAGCTTTCAAATTCTCATTAGGGCAGGAGAGGCAACTGGCTCTTTCCCAGTTCCATCTAGGACTACCCACCTCATATTCAAGAGTTTTGTTTCGAAACATCGTCTGGCTTCAAAGTTGTATACATGTGAAATTCCCCTTCATACATACACACCCCAGTAAAACAAATTAAATAAAATGTACACAACGGGGAATAAAATCCTAGAATAGGTGTCAATGACATGGTTGTTTTCCAGAATGATTCTACCAACATGTCCTCCTAGGGATTTTCTTCTCTTTATCCGAGTTGAATCGGTGCTGGGGCTGCGTATTGATTTTCTTCTCATGAAGTCTTCTGAGTTTAGAGAGAGGGAAGTCTGGTCCATGTCAATCTCGCTGTCATGGTAACAACCATCGAAGGCCATGGCTTGAACTGCATCAATATTGTACATCCTAGAAATCTGTCAAAAAAAAATTTTTTTAAGTAGGTCTTGAATATGGTTTTACAAATAGGAATTACAGTAAATAATGTTAATAAAGTTAAATATGATTTACCAGAACAGCAATATAAGCCAATTGGATTTGTTTTTCAACTTATTTTTCCTCTTTGTAGAAAATATAGCAGTATCCTCAGTCACTGTGTATATATTTTTTGGTCCAAAACTAAAACCATGTCATCGGTGATCCATTTATGCTTGGGGATGGGATAAGGAAAGATTTTAGCTGCTCCATTCAAATGCAAATTAGCCGGGCCTTCCCATTTTTGCTTAAGAGCACCTATAAATGATCCTAACATAGCCCAATTAAACAACACAGAATTGGTTTATTTTTCTGAAGGAACAAATTATCAATGCTTTCTGGCTCCAGTGCCTGATTGAATCAAAACTAAAATTTTCTTTAAGGTTTCACTCTGAGGAAGATAGCAGTTCTCACTAGTTTAGAGCCGTGTCTACAAAGCAGCTGTTACTAATTGCTCTTGGAGAAAACAAAATCACTTCTTGATTCATAGGGAAGTTCAAAAATGAACAAATAGAGAGAGGCTACTACTGGATGAAATTATTCAGAATTCAAATTGGAGGCTGTAGAATAAATTCTGCCAAAACATGTATTTGATTTATAGTGATTTAAAAATCTAATATTTTTCAAAAGACATGAAGACTCTTTTGTGCAGTGAGTGAACTAATTAAGGACCCATACTTGAGTTATGTTGTCCCTTTTTTTAACTTTTAAATTAAAATTTATTATTATTTTTTATGTATCGAGACAGGATCTCGCTCTATCATCGAGGCTCGAGCACAGTGGTGTGATTATAGCTCACTGCAGGCTTGACCTCCTGGGCTCAAGTGATCATTTCCATCTCAGTCTCCTGAGGAGATGGGACTATAGACACACATCACTATACTAGGCTAATTTTCTTTTCACTCATTCTCTTTTATTTAACTTTAAGCAGGGCTTGATCAGAAAGAAGAGCTCAGAGGAGTGAGGCAACACCAACACCAGGGTATACGATTCATCCAAGGCTCCCCCGACACCAGTTCCAGCCCAGATGGGGCTTGAAGTGGCTTGGAGTGCCCTGCCATGCTGGGGCAATGGAAAGCATGAAAGCCAAACCTTAGGACCCGAAGAGTAATATGTCTGCAAAGGCACCATCACTGTTGGGCACCCCCTGCAGACGTACACATAATAGATACATCCCCAGAGATAGTATTTTATTTTATTTTTAGTAGAGACGAGGTCCTGTTATGTTGCTGAAGCTGGTCTTCAACTCCTGAGCTTAGGCAATCCTTCTGCCTTGGCCTCCGAAAGTGCTGGGATTACAGGCATGAGCTACCACACCCAGCCAAGAAAGAAAATAGCTATTTTTCCTCTTTCTGAGCAATGGTCAGCACCAGGGATACGTTTTCCAGACTGGCTGTTCTTCTAGTTCTGAGTATCTCAGCGAGGGAGGCGGTAGGAATGTGTATATGAACATGATGGTACTTGGTGGTAGTGGTGTGTGGTGGTGGATGGTAATAATGTGAGATGGATGGTGGTGGCAGATGATGGAGGTGGTGAGTGGTAGTGGTGTGTGGTGGGTGGTGGTGGTGGTGAATGGTGGTGATGGATGGTTGTGGTGGTGAATGGTGGTGGTGGATGATAGATGGTGGGTGGTGTTGTGTGGTGGTGGGACTGTTGGTGAATGGTGGTGGTAGGTATTGGTATCTGGTGGTGATGGTAGATGGTGCTCATGATGGTGGTGTTTGGTAGTGGTGGATGGTGGTCATGGTGGGTGGTGGTAAGTGGTGATGGTGGATGGTGATGGATGAT
The DNA here is from genome assembly GCF_043159975.1 of Macaca nemestrina. Taxonomy (NCBI): domain Eukaryota; kingdom Metazoa; phylum Chordata; class Mammalia; order Primates; family Cercopithecidae; genus Macaca; species Macaca nemestrina. Next base: position 185,522,210 of record NC_092126.1, on the reverse strand, counting down.
GGTGAGTGGTGGGTGGTAGGTGGTGAATGGTGGTAGTGGTGGACAGTGGTAGTGGTGGATGGTGGTGGTCGGTGGTGAGTGGTGGTAGTGGTGGTGAATGGGGGTGGTGGTGGTAGGTGGTGGTGGGGGTGGTAGATGGTAGTGGTCATGGTTGGTGGTGTTAGTAGGTGGTAGATGGTGGTGAGATGGTAGTGGTCATGGTGGTGGTGGTGGGTGGTGAGGGGTGGTGATGGTGGTGGATGGTGTTGGGATGGTATTGGTGGATGTTGGGTTATGGTGGTAGATGATGGTGTTGGATAATGGTGGTGGGTGATAGTAGGATGTAATGGTGGTTGATATGATGGGTGGTGGTTGGTGATGTTAGTGGATAGTGGTGGTATTGGTGGATGGTGGTGGTGGATGGTGGTGAACAGTGGTTGATGATGGTGTTGGGTGGTGGGGATGGTGGTGGTGGATATGGGGGATGGTGTGGTGGCCGGTGGTAAGTGGTGGTTGGTAATAAGTTGTGGTCAGTGGGTGAGTAGGTGGTGTGTGGTGGTGTTGGATGGTGGTTGGGGTAGACGGTGGTAGTGGGTGGTAAGTGATGGGTGGTGAGCAGTGGTGGTGGTGGGTGGTGGGTGGTGGTGTTGGTGGATGGTGGTAGAGGGTGGATGGTGCTGGGTGGTGGATGATGGTGGTGGGTGGTGGATAGTAGTGGTAATGGTGGTAGGGGAGTGATGAAAACAAGTTTTGCCTGATTTGTTTTCATAGAGAGGAACTCCATTGCAAGGCCTAACACTCCAGCCCTTTCTCATCGTCCCTCGGTCACTCTACTGTAGTGGTCTGGGAGAAGACACTGGCATGTTTGGCTCAGTCTCTTTAGAGTCCTCCATTTGGTGTCTGCATTGGTGTCCAGGTCTCTTCTCTGAAATGAAGTGAAAAGATACTGTCCTTCCAGGGATAGGCCTGAACATTGTTTTGCCAGTGACCAAGACAGTGAGTACATTTAAGCTAGTGATGAACTATTAGTGAGCCCTCCTGCTCACAGATCTAAGCAACATTCTCCAAACTGCTTGACATTGTTATATCCATATATCTGGCTCCCACAACTGGCTCCCTAATACTGGCTTCCAAATCCATATGTATAGAGAGGTGTCATCTATTAGCCCCCAAACCCACAGACATTTCTTCTACCCAGCCCCTCTCATTGCATCCTATTTCTTCCAAGGGATCTCATCTCACTGGATTTGCTCCCACTCTTCCTAGTAATACTCTTATTCCGTCAGGGCAGGTGTTCTGGGCACCACTCACAATAAGAACTTCCATTTGTATAGCACGTTATTTGCAAAGGTTTTAGGCCCTTTTATTATATCACTTGATCATCACAACAGCCCTGTGAAGTAAATGGGGAAGAAATGACACCATTGTGTAAGCACAGAAGGGGTTTAGGAAACTTAACCTGGAACACAAAGCTGGGATGTGGTGGATTTGGTTTGCCATCAAGACTTCCTCTTCTTTTTTTTTCTTTTTTGAGACAGCGTCTTCCTCTGTCACCCAGGCTGGAGTGCAGTGGTACAATCACAGCTCACTGCAACCTCGGCCTCCCAGGTTCAAACAATTCTCCTGCCTGAGCCTCCTGAGTAGCTGGGATTATAGGTGCCCACCACACGCCCGGCTAAGTTTTGTATTTTTAGTAGACATGGGGTTTCATATGTTGGCCAGGCTGGTCTGGAATTCCTGACCTTAAGAAATCCACCTGCCTCGGCCTCCCAAAGTGCTGGCGTGAGCCAATGCACCTGGCCTGCCATCTCTTCTTCTGACTTCAATCATTTCTTCGTTTTGTCCCACTAAGACATGAATGGCAAATAGGACATTCCTTTGAGATAATTGCACTTATTTGAGATAATTGAGGATGCTCAGAATGGTGGTTTCCAGGTCCTGAGGGTTGGGGAATATGGGAAGTTGCTCTCTGATGGGTATAGAGTTTCAGTTATGCGAGACGAAAGAGCTCTGGAGATTGGTTGCACCACAATGTGAATATACTTAACACTACTGAACTGCACACTTAAAAAATCAATTCAGATTGTAAAATCTAAGTTATAGTAATTTTACAATTAAAAATTGAAAAATAATTTTTAAAATGGAGTATGCTTATTACCTGGAAAGAAGTTCTGCATAGTGGTACACAAAAAGATGGTGTATAATATCAACAAGTATAAAACAATCAGGCAGTGTGAACACATGTTGTGTGGCAGGTGGGGGCAGGGAGTTGTAGATATTTTTGAGTCAAAGGACTAGATGGAGGTGAGCCAAAAGTACTTCAGTGCCTATTTCTTGTGTTAGCCACTCCCCGTATAAAAACAAAATAAAACACGAAGAAAATTCTTTCCCTCCTTACACATTTTTCCTGTCACCTTTCACTTCACAGACTATCCAAATCATTGCTATCCAGTATGGGTAACAGACCAATAGCATCAGCATCACCTAGAGCTTATTAGCAATTCAGAGTCTCAGGTCCCACCCCAGACCTCCTGAATTAGAGTTTAACAAGGACACAGGTGATGCCTACGCACCACTGCCGCATACTGCTCTAACAGCTCCTGGTTTCCTTACACCTGCATAGCACTTACTGCGGGTATGTATGTGACAGGCAAACATAGTCACATGCTGCTAGCAAAGAAATGAAAGCATCTGCAAGAAAACAAAATCAGCTATTTTTAGAGCTTTGACTCAAAGGATGTAAAATCAAAGGATGAAGTGAGCATTCCATATCTGAATTGCAACTGCAGTTCTGTTGGCTGAGAATCTGTTGGCAAATCACTTCATTTCACTAGAATTCTGCTTCTTCATTTATAAAATAGAGATGATAATCTCTGCGAGATCTATCCCGGGGGTTGACATGAAAGTTCGGTGTGAGAAGAGGATATAAAAACACTCTGAAAGTATGAGACGCTCTCAGAAGTAGAAAAAATAAATAATGTTTGGGTGTGTATAAAAGCTCATGTAAAAAAAACCTTAAACCAATGTGAATAGATTTCATTGAAGTTATGGGTACACGTGTATAGCTATTCTCTATATAGGATGTGTATGTATACATATATACTATATGCACATATATATGTGTGTGTATGTGTGTTTATTCTCTTAAGTGTAGACTAGAAACGAATGACTCTTAGTTAAGTTTCTGAAGTACAATATCTTATGTAAGTTCTTGTAAAAAGTAGGAAACTGGTGCCCAAATCCTCTGTGAAATGAAGCAGGTAGAGAGCAATCTATCTGCATTTATTAAACAATGTCACAAAAAACATGGATAACATTGAGAGCCCAGAAGGCACCTCATTTCTAGGATACTGTCGGGGGAAGAACCTCCCTTTATGCTCTACCACTCTCCCGAGTGACAAGAAGAGAAAAGTAAATGCTGGCTCTCGGTGGAGAGAAACATATCATTTACTGGTTGAGAGTGCACACACAGCCTTTGAAGTCAAGGAGACCCAGAAGCAAAGCCCGATTCCTCTTCAGCTGTGTGACCTTGGCCAAGTTACCACCCAGCTGCATTTATTTCACCTCTGTGAAATGAGGGCAATAAAATACTGACCTTACTATGAGAGTTAACTGACACAATATGTTAGATGGTTCGTATGATGCCAATATATAATAAACCCCCATTATGTGTTAGCTATTATTATTATCATGATCATCCACTTGAAAGAATGTGGTTTGTATGTCAACCCCTTTTATTCAAAGGGTACAGTTGGGGGAAAGGAGCATATTGAAAGAAATTCTGCACACACAAAACCTCCTGGTGAAGGTGAGTGAGGATGAGAAAACAGCCAGCACAGAGCAGAGAGTAAGGTTCAATGTTAAATTGTCACCATACTGTCAACTTGCCTCTTGACAAGCATATGGACTTAACACAAAGGCTTACAACACTGTCAAGAGAGCGCAACAGATAAGGATAGTCTTTTCCACATTCCCCAAGGGATCTGATAGTCAAAGCAAGGCTGTACCTTCCCTGTCTTCTTGAATTGTTTCCGCTCTTCCACTGTGGTGAGGTAGTTCACAGCTGCGTACTCAATGACTGACAGGAACACGAAGAAGGAGCTGACCCACAGGTACACATCCACAGCCTTGAGGTAGGACACCTGGGGCATGGAGGCGCTCACGGCAGTGATGATCGTGGACATGGTCAGCACTGTGGTGATTCCTGCCATTGGAGAATAGTGGCAAGCTCAGTGATATAGACATTCATTTCCAGGATCTGGTGCTGAATCACACCAGGGGATGCATTTCTAGAACAATATCAACCTGGTGATCCAAGAGGACGGAAGGTGTGTGCATGTTGACCAAGTACATATCTTGAGCCTAAACAAACACTCTTATTGGATTTTTCTTTCTGTCTCTTTTTCTTGCCCTCACTCTATTGTCCAGAAGGTTTGCTTTACTCCATTTAAGCCTTCACAGAAATCAGAGTCTGACATTTCTGTTTTCCACCCTCAGAGGGGCCTCTGAGGCCAGAAAGGTAAACATGTATTCAATTAAAAAAAAAATCTAAAATCATTTCCTCTAACCTTTCCCATTCTTTCACAATTTTTACTGTTCATAACCTGTCTTTATGTCTACCTTTAATATTGCATGCTTCCCTTTCCTTCTACTCCCTTTTCCCTTTCTGCTACTTTCCCTCTTCCCTTTCCTTTTTTCCCCTATTCCTTTTACTTCTTTGTTCTCTGGCATGATCATCAGAGGTAAGAAGATCAAGGTTCTGGGGAAAATGGAGAAAGAAGTGACTCTGAGATTTCCTTAATAAAATGCTGGCCATGGGGAGGGCCATTCAATATCTACACTAATTTCTCAGAGGGATATTGCGAGAGTACCGCCTGGAGAGAAAGCATACTATTGTAAATATTTGAAATGTACACTGGCTGGCATGGTTTTATTTCTTAATTTCCCACCAGGGAGGTGCAAATGGAATCCTTAATGATTTTTGTAAGTTGTGAGGACATTGTAATGTCAACAGACAGAGTCCCAAACAGCAGGAAGAGCACTGTGATTTACTCCTAAATGTACAGCCACAGCATGTGGACTGCTTTCACCAACACCTTTCTATCTTTTCGGTAATAATTCTGTTAGGCTCTCATCTGAGACAGTCCCATATCAAACACAATGACAATTCTATAGAGCCATTCTATTTCAAATACGGTTTTTAGTTTGTATGATCAAGATCAACACAACTTGGCAATTTGACAGTACCATGGGAGGACTTGGAATCTCACCTTCACACTAATTTGAACTCCAGAATAAGAAACCTAAATGCTATTGTAGCTCTTAACATTGAACACAGGCCACTGTCTCATCAAGTCCCAGGTTTCCCCCAACAATGGTATTATCAACAATCTGCATATCAGAGGGTTCTGTCTGTATTCTCCGGCTCTGAAACATACTGGCTACATAAACATGAAGCAAAGAATGAACATGAAGCATGGAATTTTATTAAGCATGGAATATTTATTAACATTACAGATATAGCTGAAGCCAAGATTATTAAATAAAACCTACTTACTTTTATCAAATATTTGCCTACCACACATCTAGGTAAATAATTAGCCACACATAGCAGAAACAAAACAGGAGCCAAGAGTGCCTAAGGGATTACCCCATATTTTGTCAGAGCAGAATGCAAATTCTGTTCAGAGTGCAGAATTATGCCAAGAGGCACAAAGAAGGCACTGTGCCGTTACTGTGCCATACTGACATTTTCAGTATGCCAATGTCTTACTCTCTTCAACATTTCACTGGTAGGAAGTGAAGGAATCATGAACTAATATTCCCACTTAGGTGCTAACCTCATTAGTTCAAACTTTTTGTTTGTTTGTTTGTTTTGTTTTTTGAGATGGAGTTTTGCTCTTGTCCCCCAGGCTGGCGAGCAGTGGCACGATCTCGGCTCACCGCAACCTCTGTCTCCTGCGTTCAAGTGATTCTCCTGCCTCAGCCTCCTGAGTAGCTGGGATTACAGGCATGCACCACCACCCTGGCTTATTTTGTATTTTTAGTAGAAAGGGGGTTTCTCCATGTTGATTAGGCTGGTCTCAAACTCAAACCTCAGGTGATCTGCCCGCTTTGGCCTCCCAAAGTGCTGGGATTACAGGCGTCAGCCACTGTGCCCAGCTAAAAAATTTTTAATGTCTTCTTTTATTGTTTTTTTAAGATACAAATGATAGAACTTATTATTTTTTCAATGTGCAGTAATATGGAGCTTAGTGGACAAAATAAGGATTTTGAACAAACACACAAATGTGTATGCCTGACTGGTCTCATCATGTACTTGAAATTGATAACTACTGGGCAAATAAAAAGGAATTGCACTATCTATATTTGCCAGAAAGCAATAAACTATTAATCATTTTCTTTAAAGGTTGCTTAATCCAACTAATTTACAATAGCCTTATTTAGTTTAAAACCAGCATTCTAGATATTCCTTCTTTAAGATGAATAAAAAAAAAAAAAAAGAATTAGAGTGGAGAGGAGGGATTGTTGGGTAGGAGGAGTGAATGATGAGCAAACTGAGATGTAAATTCCTAAAGCAATAGAACCTGAAGTCAGGAGTATTATAGCCACATTAAATACACTTATTATGTCTTGAGCCACCCCTCAAAAATACATTAATCTTGACAAATAGTATTCCTTCCAAACCCATTAAAGTTAACATCCCAATAAAGGAGTTTTGAATTATACGAAGCAACCATTTAGTCAAAGGAAGGTCATGTGTTTGGATTAGCAAATCATCTTCCCCGCTACTGATGTTTCTACGCATAGTTAGGAAAGTGTTATTAGAAAATATTTAGTCTGACCCTTTGACTCAGTTCCCCTGGGCTCTTGCAGCCTCACCCTATCAACTTTTAAAGACATGCATGGGGACTTAAGAAACCTTTAGTCTGGGGAGAATCATGAATCTGCCAGTTTCATTGACTATTTTTAGCCATGCATGGTGGAGAGTTTTGTTGATGGGTATGAGAGCAGTAGAGCAGACAGGCATCACTTATGAAACCACTGAGTTTGTTCACCCCCTCACTAACTGTGTTGCAGGTAGTTGTTTTGAAGGGAGGGGGGTGTTTATATTCACCTTCAAGTGAGTAAAAATATTTTTCATATAGGCCTAGGCAGAAAGAAAATATTACATGATATGAAGGAAAGGAAGGGGGCTTGACATTCTAACATTTCTCTATGACCAGAAACTGACAGCCATTTTCTCATGAAGGTGGTGCAAGAGTACAGATAACTGTCATTAGAAATTCTCATAAGGGGGGGGAGCAAGATGGCCGAATAGGAACAGCTCCAGTCTCCAACTCCCAGCGCGAGCGACACAGAAGACAGATGATTTCTGCATTTTCAACTGAGGTACTGGGTTTATCTCACTAGGGAGTGCCTGACAATCAGTGCTGGTCAGCTGCTGCAGCCCGACCAGCGAGAGCTGAAGCAGGGGGAGGCATCGCCTCACCTGGGAAGCGCAAGGGGGAAGGGACTCCCTTTTCCTAGCCAGGGGAACTGAGACACACAACACCTGGAAAATCGGGTAACTCCCACTGCAATACTGTGCTCTACCAAGGATCTTAGCAAACGGGCACACCAGGAGACTGCATCCCACACCTGCCCGGGAGGGTCCCACGCCCACAGAGCCTCCCTCATTGCTAGCACAGCAGTCTACGATCTCCCGGCAAGGCAGCAGCGAGGCTGGGGGAGGGGCGCCCGCCATTGCTGAGGCTTAAGTAGATAAACAAAGCGGCTGGGAAGCTCCAACTGGGTGGAGCTCACAGCAGCTCAAGGAGTCCTGCCTGTCTCTGTAGACTCCACCTCTGGGGACAGGGCACAGCTAAACGACAACAACAACAACAACAAAAAGCAGCTGAAACCTCTGCAAATGCAAACGACTCTGACAGCTTTGAAGAGAGCAGTTGATCTCCCAACACAGAGGTTGAGATCTGAGAAGGGACAGACTGCCTGCTCAAGTGGGTCCCTGACTCCTGAATAGCCTAACTGGGAGACATCCCCCACTAGGGGCAGACCGACACCCCACACCTCACACGGTGGAGTACACCCCTGAAAGGAAGCTTCCAAAGCAAGAATCAGACAGGTATACTCGCTGTTCAGCAATATTCTATCTTCTGCAGCCTCTGCTGCTGATACCCAGGCAAACAGGGTCTGGAGTGGACCTTAAGCAATATCCAACAGACCTACAGCTGAGGGTCCTGACTGTTAGAAGGAAAACTAACAAACAGGAAGGACACCCACACCAAAACCCCATCAGTACGTCACCATCATCAAAGACCAGAGGCAGATAAAACCACAAAGATGGGGAAAAAGCAGGGCAGAAAAGCTGGAAATTCAAAAAATAAGAGCGCATCACCCCCTGCAAAGGAACGCAACTCATCGCCAGCAACGGATCAAAGCTGGACGGAGAATGACTTTGACGAGTTGAGAGAAGAAGGCTCCAGTCCATCAAACTCCTCAGAGCTAAAGGAGGAATTACGTACCCAGCGCAAAGAAACTAAAAATCTTGAAAAAAGAGTGGAAGAATTGATAACTAGAATAATTAATGCAGAGAAGGCCATAAACGAATAGACAGAGATGAGAACCATGACACGAGAAATACGAGACAAATGCACAAGCTTCAGTAACCAACTCAATCAACTGGAAGAAAGAGTATCAGCGATTGAGGATCAAATGAATGAAATGAAGCGAGAAGAGAAACCTAAAGAAAAAAGAGAAAGAAATGAACAAAGCCTGCAAGAAGTATGAGATTATGTAAAAAGACCAAATCTACGTCTGATTGGGGTGCCTGAATGTGAGGGGGAAAATGGAACCAAGTTGGAAAACACTCTTCAGGATATCATCCAGGAGAATCTCCCCAACCTAGTAGGGCAGGCCAACATTCAAATTCAGGAAATACAGAGAACGCCACAAAGATACTCCTCGAGAAGAGCAACTCCAAGACACATAATTGCCAGATTTACCAAAGTTGAAATGAAGGAAAAAATCTTAAGGGCAGCCAGAGAGAAAGGTCGGGTTACCCACAAAGGGAAGCGCATCAGACTAACAGCAGATCTCTCGGCAGAAACTCTCCAAGCCAGAAGAGAATGGGGGCCAATATTCAACATTCTTAAAGAAAAGAATTTTCAACCCAGAATTTCATATCCAGCCAAACTAAGTTTCATAAGTGAAGGAGAAATAAAATCCTTTACAGATAAGCAAATGCTTAGAGATTTTGTCACCACCAGGCCTGCCTTACAAGAGATACTGAAGGAAGCACTAAACATGGAAAGGAACAACCAGTACCAGCCATTGCAAAAACATGCCAAAATGTAAAGACCATCGAGGCTAGGAAGAAACTGCATCAACTAATGAGCAAAATAACCAGTTAATATCATAATGGCAGGACCAAGTTCACACATAACAATATTAACCTTAAATGTAAATGGACTAAATGCTCCAATTAAAAGACACAGACTGGCAAACTGGATAAAGAGTCAAGACCCATCAGTTTGCTGTATTCAGGAGACCCATCTCACATGCAGAGACATACATAGACTCAAAATAAAGGGATGGAGGAAGATCTATCAAGCAAATGGAGAACAAAAAAAAGCAGGGGTTGCAATCCTAGTCTCTGATAAAACAGACTTTAAACCATCAAAGATCAAAAGAGACAAAGAAGGCCATTACATAATGGTAAAGGGATCAATTCAACAGGAAGAGCTAACTATCCTAAATATATATGCACCCAATACAGGAGCACCCAGATTCATAAAGCAAGTCCTTAGAGACTTACAAAGAGACTTAGACTCCCATACAATAATAATGGGAGACTTCAACACCCCACTGTCAACATTAGACAGATCAACGAGACAGAAAGTTAACAAGGATATCCAGGAACTGAACTCATCTCTGCAGCAAGCAGACCTAATAGACATCTACAGAACTCTCCACCCCAAATCAACGGAATATACATACTTCTCAGCACCACATCACACTTATTCCAAAATTGACCACATAATTGGAAGTAAAGCACCCCTCAGCAAATGTAAAAGAACAGAAATTATAACAAACTGTCTCTCAGACCACAGTGCAATCAAACTAGAACTCAGGACTAAGAAACTCAATCAAAACTGCTCAACTACATGGAAACTGAATAACCTGCTCCTGAATGACTACTGGGTACATAATGAAATGAAGGCAGAAATAAAGATGTTCTTTGAAACCAATGAGAACAAAGATACAACATACCAGAATCTCTGGGACACATTTAAAGCAGTGTGTAGAGGGAAATTTATAGCACTAAATGCCCACAAGAGAATGCTGGAAAGATCTAAAATTGACACTCTAACATCACAAGCAAAAGAACTAGAGAAGCAAGAGCAAACGCATTCAAAAGCTAGCAGAAGGCAAGAAATAACTAAGATCAGAGCAGAACTGAAGGAGATAGAGACACCAAAAACCCTCCAAAAAATCAATGAATCCAGGAGTTGGTTTTTTGAAAAGATCAACAAAATTGATAGACTGCTAGCAAGACTAATAAAGAAGAAAGGAGAGAAGAACCAAATAGACACAATAAAAAATGATAAAGGGGATATCACCACTGACCCCACAGAAATACAAACTACCATCAGAGAATACTATAAACACCTCTACGCAAATAAACTAGAAAATCTAGAAGAAATGGATAATTTCTTGGACACTTACACTCTCCCAAGACTAAACCAGGAAGAAGCTGAATTCCTGAATAGACCAATAGCAGGCTCTGAAATTGAGGCAATAATTAATAGCCTACCAACGAAAAAAAGTCCAGGACCAGATGGATTCACAGCTGAATTCTACCAGAGGTACAAGGAGGAGCTGGTACCATTCCTTCTGAAATTATTCCAATCAATAGAAAAAGAGGGAATCCTCCCTAACTCATTTTATGAAGCCAACGTCATCCTGATACCAAAGCCTGGCAGAGACACAATAAAAAAAGAGAATTTTAGACCAATAACCCTGATGAACATTGATGCAAAAATCCTCAATAAACTACTGGCAAACCGGATCCAGCAGCACATCAAAAAGCTTATCCACCATGATCAAGTGGGCTTCATCCCTGGGATGCAAGGATGGTTCAATATATGCAAATCAATAAACGTAATCCAGCATATAAACAGAACCAAAGACAAAAACCACATGATTATCTCAATAGATGCAGAAAAGGCCTTTGACAAAATTCAACAGCCCTTCATGCTAAAAACGCTCAATAAATTCGGTATTGATGGAACGTACCTCAAAATCATAAGAGCTATTTATGACATACCCACAGCCAATATCATACTGAATGGGCAAAAACTGGAAAAATTCCCTTTGAAAACTGGCACAAGACAGGGATGCCCTCTCTCACCACTCCTATTCAACATAATGTTGGAAGTTCTGGCTAGGGCAATCAGGCAAGAGAAAGAAATAAAGGGTATTCGGTTAGGAAAAGAAGAAGTCAAATTGTCCCTGTTTGCAGATGACAATGTTGTATATTTAGAAAACCCCATTGTCTCAGCCCAAAATCTCCTTAAGCTGATAAGAAACTTCAGCAAAGTCTCAGGATACAAAATTAATGTGCAAAAATCACAAGCATTCTTATACACCAGTAACAGACAAACAGAGAGCCAAATCATGAATGAACTTCCATTCACAATTGCTTCAAAGAGAATGAAATACCTAGGAATCCAAGTTACTAGGGATGTAAAGGACCTCTTCAAGGAGAACTACAAACCACTGCTCAGTGAAATAAAAGAGGACACAAACAAATGGAAGAACATACCATGCTCATGGATAGGAAGAATCAATATAGTGGAAATGGCCATACTGCCCAAGGTAATTTATAGATTCAATGCCATCCCCATCAAGCTACCAATGAGTTTCTTCACAGAATTGGAAAAAACTGCTTTAAAGTTCATATGGAACCAAAAAAGAGCCCACATTGCCAAGACAATCCTAAGTCAAAAGAACAAAGCTGGAGGCATCATGCTACCTGACTTCAAAGTATACTACAAGGCTACAGTAACCAAAATAGCATGGTACTGGTACCAAAACAGAGATATAGACCAATGGAACAGAACAGAGTCCTCAGAAATAATACCACACATCTACAGCCATCTGATCTTTGACAAACCTCAGAAAAACAAGAAATGGGGAAAGGATTCCCTATTTAATAAATGGTGCTGGGAAAATTGGCTAGCCATAAGTAGAAAGCTGAAACTGGATCCTTTCCTTATTCCTTATACAAAAATTAATTCCAGATGGATTAGAGACTTAAATGTTAGACCTAATACCATGAAAACACTAGAAGAAAACCTAGGTAATGCCATTCAGGACATAGGCATGGGCAAGGACTTCATGTCTAAAACACCAAAAGCAACGGCAACAAAAGCCAAAATTGACAAATGGGATCTAATTAAACTAAAGAGCTTCTGCACAGCAAAAGAAACTACCATCAGAGTGAATAGGCAACCTACAGAATGGGAGAAAATTTTTGCAATCTACTCATCTGACAAAGGGCTAATATCCTGAACCTACAAAGAACTCAAACAAATTTACAAGAAAAAAACAAACAACCCCATCAAAAAGTGGGCAAAGGATATGAACAGACAGGTCTCAAAAGAAGACATTCATACAGCCAACAGACACATGAAAAAATGCTCATCATCACTGGCCATCAGAGAAATGCAAATCAAAACCACAATGAGATACCATCTCACAACAGTTAGAATGGCAATCATTAAAAAAATCAGGAAACAACAGGTGCTGGAGAGGATGTGGAGAAATAGGAACACTTTTACACTGTTGGTGGGATTGTAAACTAGTTCAACCATTATGGAAAACAGTATGGCGATTCCTCAAGGATCTAGAACTAGAAGTACCATATGACCCAGCCATCCCATTACTGGGTATATACCCAAAGGATTATAAATCATGCTGCTATAAAGACACATCCACACGTATGTTTATTGCGGCACTATTCACAATAGCAAAGACTTGGAATCAACCCAAATGTCCATCAGTGACAGACTGGATTAAGAAAATGTGGCACATATACACCATGGAATACTATGCAGCCAGAAAAAAGGATGAGTTTGTGTCCTTTGTAGGGACATGGATGCAGCTGGAAACCATCATTCTCAGCAAACTATCGCAAGAACAGAAAACCAAACACCGCATGTTCTCACTCATAGGTGGGAACTGAACAATGAGATCACCTGGACTCGGGAAGGGGAACATCATACACTGGGGCCTATCATGGTGGGGGGCGGAGGGATTGCACTGGGAGTTATACCTGATGTAAATGACGAGTTGATGGGTGCTGACGAGTTGATGGGTGCAGCACGCTAACATGACACAAGTATACATATGTAACAATCCTGCATGTTATCCACATGTACCCTAGAACTTAAAGTATAATGATAAAAAAAAAAGAAATTATCATAATCTCTGTGATGGTTAAACGAACTGCTCTTATCCAGTTGCCTAAGTATTCACTTTTCCAAGCATGTGGCATATCCTCTGTTAGGAGGCATTTTTTCTCTGAGAGTGACTACAGGCCTGAAAACTTTGGTTGTCTTCCTCTGCCATATCTGTTTTCCAGTAAAGGAGCCCATTACTTAATGCATTCTATAGAGAATGGCATACCTCATGTAGAGGGATCAAGCAAGAATGATGGAGGCAAAGAAAGAAAGAGGGAAGTGGAAATGAGAGGAGAAAGTAAAATATTTAAACATCCTTGAACAACCTTATAATTGCCTCACACTCTCTCCACACATAATTGAATGGAGAGACATAATCGTATTTTTGACCTATCACACATTCCAAGTTATGTTAGCTATTATCTCTTACGAGAATTGCCTAATCACAGTGGATACTTCTACGCTACGCACCCTCTGTTGTTCTTTACATGAAACATGGCAAATGTGGCAGGGCCTTCACCAGCAAATGAATCACCCTTTATCGTTTCCAGTTAGTAACTAAAAATATGGTAGTCTAAACACTGGCAACTTAACAACTACATACTGAACATGAACTATGTGCAGGAGGACACTGTGCTACTCACTGAAGGAACAACAACAACAACAAAATGGTAATAGTGATCCTAGTCCTTAAGGAGCTCACATTCTAATAGAGGCCAAAAGATAAGCCACTCCTGTTCCACAGCAAAACATAAAATAGAGGAAGTAAGCTACTTAGAAGATACAGAAAGTGCCATGTGTTCAAAGATGACAGAGAGCATGTGTGCTTGGAGTCATCACTAAAGGCTTTTGGCCATGTCGAGATGGCAGGATTTTGACAGAGAAAGACAGGTGGGGAGGAGGAGCCAATCATAATGCCAAAGGACACAATTCCAGATTCCATAATCCCAAAAGTTGAAACCCCAAAAAATCAAAATCTCTAAAGTCTAAAATACTAAAAATCACAATCTTGAAAGATGAAAATCCTGAAAATATTGCTCTAAAAACAATTTTGAAAAATTTAAAAGCTATTTATTTATATTTTAAAAAGGTTATTTAAGAAACATAAAAAAGACATAACACTTCATAAGCCACTTTACACAGTAAAATAGGCAATAATAACGCACGTATTTCTGTGAGCATAAACATTCAGGTATACTAACAACAGTTGCACAGGCAGAACAGTTATGAGCAGATGAACCGTATTGATAAAGAAATAGGTCAAAAGGGAAACATATAAATGCATATCACTATGGTAGGTCATTGTGGGCACCCAGCTTTATAACTGTGGTCATCTGAAACACCGTGATGAACAACCTAAGTCTTCTGAGGATCGATCAAAAACCATGATGGTCACCACCACATATGCAGTCACCCAAAGAGCTGAGATCTCATGAAATTTTATCTTTCACAAATGCAGATGTACAAAAAGGACATGTCTCATTTATTGAGAAAGTTTCAACATTTTTACACACATGCACAATACTCACATGCAAAGTTAATCTGATAAAGCACTTTCATGGAGCTAAATTTGCAAAAATGCATAATACAAATTAGAACTCTCTAACAGTCTAACTTCTTTATATCTCTACTACTAGAAATGATGCAAAGATGAAATACATAGTGTAGAAAATTATAATATAATTCTGACAATTTAAAATAGTAAAAAAAAAAAAAAAAAAAACTTAAGAAAAACAGACCAAAAACTAAAAAGAAAATTTCATGTATGAAACAGTGTATTACAGTGATAGGTTATAGGCAATTGCATGAAGATAGTGCATAGTAACTGGCCTAACATGATGTAATTATCCTGTGATTGTGATTTTTGAGATTTTAGACTTGAGGGATTTAGACTTTAGGGATTTTGATCTTTCAGGATTTCAACATTCAGGATTATGGCATTTGGTATTGTTTTTTTTGAGATTATGATCCAAACCAGTATAATGAATTATGTAAACATTTAGAAGATGTGTATAACTCAGTGAACCAATATTTTCCCAATGACCAATGCATCAGTGAAAAATCTATTCAAAATGTAAGACAGACCAATGGATTGCAATCTAACACAGTAGAAAATATTTGTTGACATGGTTTCAGATAGCACATTGCAATTAAACTTTAAGGAACTATCACTTGCTGAGTTTTGGTGTAATGTGAAGGGAGGCTATCCACAATTATGTGGAAAGACTATTAAAATACCACTCTCTTTTCAAACTATGTATCTGATGAGGTCAGATTTCTTTCTATATTTCAACCAAAACCTATTGCGATAGACTGAATGAAGAAATAGAGATAAGAATCCAGTGCCCTCAATAAAGGTAGACATTAAATATTTGCAAAAATGTTTAAAAGTGACACTCTTCTCACTAAATGTTTTTGTTTTAGAAAAAATAATTATGCTTCATACACTGTTACCATGTTAACTTGTAACGAGTTGATTATTCCTAGTTTTAAGTGAATTAATACATGTTTTCAAATTATATTTTAACATCTAATATGGCTAATAATGATAGACATGACCCACAGCAACAAAAGCTCTCTAGGGTCCTCGTTAATTTTTAAGATTGTAATTGGCTCCTAAGGCTATAGTTTGAGAATCACTGCCAAAGATTAAGAAGGCAATTGAGGTTTCAGATATGAAAGGCTCAACAAACTGGGAGGCCCCCAACAGAATGAGGAAAGTGAAGAGAATAAGCGGCTTCCCTGCTAATTCTTCAAAGTAAGTTGTTATTAAGACACCAACAGTATAATGTGAATTAGTTTGAAGGTTCTTTTTTTCCATGATGTAAGGGTTTGTCACAAAAAGCTGAACGGACTTGGGTAATGCATGGGAGACCACCTAGAAAAGGAAAAGATAAGATTTAAAAGTGAGGCTGTTTATGCTTCATACTTTCACCTTCTTTCCTTACTATCATCCAGCTACAGGGCTGTTGGCACATCCTTCATCCCTGAAGTCTGGGTTCCCAAGGAAAGACTCGGTTCTAAACAGGATGAATGTTTGTAGTACCTGAAGGTGAAATCCAGCATACAACTGAAAATAACCAAATGGAACATGCTTACATAGGGATAAAAGTTGGAATAAAAAAATTTGTTCCATTTGATAAGAGTCAAAAGTGAGCAGATCCTTGAGAGGGAGTTACTCATACTTAAGGAGTGGAAGAAAAAGCAGGAAAGAGAAAAGGAAAGAAAAGTTTTCGGGAGGAGAAAAAACTCGACTGGTGGAGAGTATTGAAAACTAATGCATTGTGTGTGTGGTTGGTTTTATCCAACGCTATGGGTCAGGTATCAAGCTAGGCAGTTGACATGATTAAATTAATTAATTCTCCCATTTAATTCTCGCAGTGACCTTTAGGAGGTAGTATGAATAATTTCATTTTGCAGATGAGGAAGATGAGGCTGGAACTCTTGACCACTAAAGTTGGTCGTAGATTTGGAGAGGATGCCTAATAATGTCAAATGCCATGGAGAAGGTGAAGGAAGGAGGCAGAAGAGAAAAGGTAAGTGGGACAGATGAATAGGTATTCATAGGGACCTTCCAGAGAATTGGGCAGCACAGCATTTGCAAAGAGCTAGGGAAGCGGAGGGCAAAGTATCTTTGAAAAAAAAACTGAGGGTGGTAGGAAGCAAAAGCCTGAGAGGGTAATAGTTTTATAGGAATAGTACTGTTCTCTTATTAAAATAATTTTTTTAAAAAGTGGGAGAGTTACACTTCTGATTTGCATGAATTTTACGTACATCTGCATAGCAATTTCCTAACCCTAAGGGATCAGATGTGGTTGCAAGAAGCAGAGACTTTCAAGGGTGTCTTAAAAGTGTTTTAGTGTTCTCAATTCACTCCACCCTTCCATGGAAGTAGCTCTTATTGCTGTCATTTTCACAGTATAAGAGCAGAGCAGTCAAGTTCAGAAATCTGATTGAAAATCATGTTCATAAACCTTTATAGACTGAGTTCTTTTCTCATTGTGTCTCGAGGGCTGGAAACGTGCCCTTAGTCTTGTATTTGGGTCTATGCTGCCACACTGCAGCACTGAGGTTAGGGCACATGCTCTGATGTGAAGAAACAGTTCAAATAATTTAATTACTTATTCAGATGGTATTTTTTCCTTGAAGATATTCCAGTCTCAAATACTTGTAGATTGAATCTTTTAATAGGGAAAGGAGGTGAGCAAATTGTTAATATTAATAATTTATGTCTTTCAAATGATCTTTTGAAGTATGCATATAATTTGTGAACATTAACTTACAAACCACCCTTTCTGGAATGAATTGTGTGATAATTACAATAATTGTAACAATTATTATAATAGTAACAATCTTCTCTCTAGATAGAGCACTACAAATGAAAGAACAAAATCAGATAAAAATGAGGGGGCTCTGTCCTGACCAGCAAAAAAGGCAAGTGGGATTATCTCTTGGGTTCTCATTAAGTAACATGTCATCTAACTGCTTAGCTTGGCATCTTCCACTTTCTAAGATCTCAATAATTGCTAAGTGGGTCTGAAATGGTTCCCATAAATCAGTGTGTGTGACAGAGGCATATAGCATGTTAGAAGGTGTAGATAATCACCCCTGTGTAGTGACTTAATGAGGCTGGCAACGTCTCTCCACCTAAAATCTCTTGCCAACTAATATGCCACTGTACCTGAAATTCCACTGTGGTTGATTCTGATTTGGGCCTTTTAGTTACATCCTAATTTCTAATCAGTATTCATATTTTCAAATTCAAGCATCTCCTCCACATTCTTGTTAACCCACCATGGTAATTTATTATTAATACACTAACAGTATAGTGTGAATTAGTTTGAAGGTTTTCCTTTCTGTAAGGGTTTGTCATGAAAAGTTAAATGTACTTGTATAATGCATGGGGAGGTTTCCTTAAAAAAGAAAAGAGATAAGCTTTAAAAGTGAAGCTGTTTATGCTTCATAATTTCACCTCCTTTCTTTACTGTCACCCAACTGCAGGTCAGTCAGCAAAGACTTCATCCCTAAAATCTGGGTTCCCAAGGAAAGAACTCAATGACAATTTGCCCTTGAGGATGTCAAGACCAAAACTGCAAAATACTAATTTTACTGAGGTAAAATACTAACTTTCTCCCATGTTAGTATTTTATAAAGATGGGGAAAGATTTACCCAGGGAAACTCTTGCAGGAACAGCTCTTCGGTCAATCCAAAATGAAACCCATGAAAGCATCACCATCAGTATGGCTGGGAAATAGGTTTGCAGCACAAAGAAGAAAATATGCCTCCTTAGCACAAAGTTGATGAAAAGCCTATTGTACCAACCTATGGAAAAAAGCCAAAGTTTTCATTAGAGCAAGCTTCCCCTTAGAAACACTGCACTTAGTGAAATGACCTGCTTCTTTAGACTCCAAGCCCTTGGGGACGTGGAATTTGACATACTCGTCTCCATTTAGTTGGGCCTGGCACTCTGTCAATGTTTGTTCAACCAGCTGAACTGCAGTCTGCTTAATTATTTGACTCAAAGATCCCCTTTAACTTCCAAACCCGCAGTTTAGGGATGAATAGCAGTTATATTTTGTGGGATGGCCTCTAAAGATCTTTCTCCACAATATATTGTGCTGTGGTGCTTCTGCAAGAGGGAAAGTCTTCAATACATGACTAATAATGGCATAAAAGAGCCAGCAAACCATTTATTAGCTATAACAAATGAAAAGAAACATTTATCTGAATGAAAAGATTCACAGTAGGTACTAGGTCATTGGATTTTGACCTGGGAGGGAGACAGCTGGGGATTCAAAGGGGAAAGAAAACGACATCCATAAGCTAGTTTTATAATTTTAAAGTCTCATGAATACCATAATTTGTGTATGGCAAATCTGCAAAAAACTAACCAACTGATGTTTCTTTGCTTCTTATTGAAATTATATAAACTCATGTTGGTAATATTGATTAATTGTGCTAATTAAAAGCACCATTTGTGGTCACATCCACACGCACATTTTGTTCAGGTTTACCTCTCCCATTGACTACAAGGAAGTTTAAAGCCAAATTTTCAGACATCTACCAGACTTCTCTGAGCACCATTCTTTAATGACCACGTACCAGGATATATAATACCTTATCCTTATTTTTCCTTTTTTCTCATACCTTCTATTGTATATTACCTTGCTTTATTTCACAATAACTATGCGCCAAACTTGTTAAATCTTTACTAAAATAAGGCAATAAATGAGGAAACAAGAAAATACATCTTTTATGAATAAGTAGCAAGATTATGATTATTTTTTCCGTGATAAATTCTGTTTATTTTCAGACAACACTATTCAAAATACAGGGACTATAGGTCAAAAGTTATAAAATAAAAATCATAGGTATTGCAGAGTTGGAAAACCCTTCTGCTAGTCTCAGTGGTAATTTCTTAGAAACCCAAGATGGCAAACCTATTAGATGGATCACTTAAGTACTTAGGCATTTGGCCTGCGAAATACACCCGGCCAACCCACACTGAACTGGCAGACTCCACTCTTAGAATCCTATTCTCAATTCAATGTTCATTATCTTTTTCTTCCTCACCTAGTTCTAAGCTTCTAACAGTCAGTTGATACATGTTCAGGAATATCAAACAATTTCATTACCAGGAGTAATAAAAGATACATCGCATAGTACATTATAAAGTTAAAATATAAATTATTTTTTAAGTTTCTCATTGTTTTGTATCACATATATCACAGCCCCAATTTATTACTGTATACCACCGAGAGTTTCAGTGATGGCTGTAGAGTACAATAACAGCTATCTGAACTTACAACTTTATATAATTATTGTCAGGTGAAAAGAAATAAGGAAAACCTGTGAAAGAAATTCAAAAGAAAGACACTATTACTGTATATGGTTTTCTGTTCATTATTAACTTGAAATAAAAGTAGTTAACTGCATCCTTTCTTTATTCATACTTTTCTGGAGAACACCTTTTTTTTTTTTTTCCTTTTGGTGGGGTGGGGGCAGGGTGGAGTAACCAGGAAGTAAAACTGCTGCTCTGCCTTGTGGTTTTAGACTAGGAGTGGTATTTTAGTGGAACCTGCAGGTCATGGGGAGTCCATTTCCCTATCAGGAAAGGTGGTGCTGCCTTGGAACATTGTGGAGACTTCATTTTGGGTAGTACAATAAAGAGGAGTCTGATTCTATTTTTGATGTTTGACTGAGAAAAGCTCTCAAGCCCAACTTCTCCTTCTGCCCTACATCTGAGCAAGTTAATGAAAAAGACTAGGTCTCCCTTTTTTGGCACCTGTGAAAAGTTCAAACCATGCATCCTGTCCTACGACAGGCAGCCTCACCCTAGCTGCACCCCCTAGCTACCATAAAAACGCAAGCCAGTAGCCCCTTCCTGTTCTCTCAAGCCATTTTTCATTTCAGACCTGCTTGGGAACCTGCCCATCTCTCTCTAGAAAGCCTCATTATGTGAGTAATAAATCACTTCATACCCTTTTGTCATATGTATGGCATCATCAGTTTTGGCATCTGAACTAAATTTTCGATGGGGACGGGTACATCTGCCTCCATCAGTTTGCCATACAGGAGAAAGAAGAGGAGTTAATAAAAGAGAGAAAATGACTAGAGAGTTGGCACCCAAGGAAATGGAGGACTGGGCCAGTATTTGGGGAGTCAGTCCCAAGACAAGAATAAAGAAGGTTTTTATACCTAGAGATAGTCACCTTCACCTTGAAAGTAGGCCTTAATACTCTCTATGAAAAGGATCAAGATAACGTGAATGAAAACAGGATGATGATAACAGCTACTAACTAATATTTATTGAGCCTCTATTATATGGCAGACAACATTCTAAGGTACTTAACTACATGACATCCTGTAGCCTCACAACCCTGTGATGTAGAGAGTATTTTGAAACCCAATTAAAGATGAGAAAGTTAAGGGTTAGAGAGATTAAGCAACTTGTCCAAGGTCACGTTGCTAATAAATGATAGAGACAGGGTTTGAACTTAGGCAGTCTCTATCTACTACTTACACATTTAGCCACTAGATTATGCTATGAAAGAAAATTATTCAATGCATCCCTTAGGGGCAGGAGTCATTTCTTTTTTCTTTGTAAATTTATAGTACATGATTTTGAGGATTTTGAGAAAGGGAGCAGGAGGCAGAAGCCCTTACCTGCTTGTTAATATTGCCAGGTCGTGGTGATTTTTGAACAGTGGCAATGGTAGTGGTGAAGGCCAACGGAAAAAAAAAACCAACACCCTGTTGTTCGGCTATAAAATGGAAACTAAGGTCCTATAACTATATTTCTGGCTCTTGTAGCCAGAGTCAGATGTATAGTTTTTCCATAAAGTTGTTTTGGGAGTGGTGGTTGTGGCTCGTAGTTGTAAGGATAGAAGTGAAGAAAACAAATCAAAAGTTATTTTTGAGGAAGCTAAAATATTTAAACAGGAAACTAGTCTGAAAAAGACACTTGAGTTTGACTGTCAGAAGATTATGTTTAATGATTCGTGGATAATGTGAGGCAGAGCTATCACATGCTCATGAACTAAAGTAAGTTTCTAAGTGTAATCTTTCCGAAACCTAAGGGATGGTTAAATGAACCCAGATATGATTATTAATTTAATACTTGAATACAACTTCCAAAATGCTTCCCTTCTGCATTTTTCCTACCATCTCTGTCATTTAAAAAATGGGTATATTGTAACAAATTAAAAAATGCAAATATTGAAAATCTCCCCAGTTAGTACCTACTTCTCGGACGTATCTATTGTTAATTTCTTCACACACACACACACATAAACACACACACACACGATATGTATACATATGTACATAAACACTCATAAATATGGAAATACATTCTTCAATAACAAATATGGGATTTTTAAAAATATATTCTTCTGTAACTTGCTTTTAAAAAATATTAATGTATTATGGATAACTCTCCATCTCATGTTACACAAAGCATGTACATTTGAACCTAATTCTATTTTTTTCATTTTTCTTAGGAACTGAAATGCTATTTCTTAAAAATGTAACTACATTTGAATGTCAAGGATGTGAAAGTTCATTTTAAAATGCAAGCATCTTTGGAAGCAGTAAGTTTTTTCATGCCAGTATTCTGCCCAGCTTTAGAGATTCTAAAACCATGATCAGAAAAAGACAAAAATCAACTAGTGTTGGAGCTGCCTGGTAGGGCTCAAAAAGTCTGACAAGCACCAATAAAATTATAGTAGAGCAAATGGAATGACTTAGTGGTAAAGTTAGAATTTTGAAGTGAAATTTAACTTCTTGTTAAGAGGATGGTTGGATATATGTTACTGGATAATTGTGCTTTAAAAGCTAAAGAAATGCCATTGTTATTACTGTATGTTTTGTATATGTTCTGTGCAGGAGACAATTCTTTTGCATTTCTACGCTTTATATATATCACATGATATTAGCATTAAACATTGCAAATATCTATTTACAATTTATCATATGCCAAAGTTATTTTATCATAGCAATAGTAAAATGAAAAAACATCCTATACATTATACTTCACATATATCATGGTTCATTGCACACATTCTTTTATTTAAATATTAATTTAATTTAGGATTGAGAACATTAAGAATCCTGACAAATATATGCATATATTTATTCATATAGAGAAAGACAAAGTGAGAAAAGAAGGAGACGGAGGACAGAAAAATATATCAAAATAATAATATAGTTTATCTCTATGAGGTAGGATTACAAAGAGATTTTCCTTTAAATTTTTCTGAGGTCTCTTCAAATTATCTAACATTTATTCATTCATTCAATAATTAGCCTTTGAGCATCAACTATGAGCCAGGGATATATCAGTGATCAAAACAAATAAATATGTGTTACTTATATAACCAGAAAAGGCAATAAACGTGATTAAAATTGATAGTATCGTTTGCTGAATCCCAAGCAATGTAGACAAATAATGGAGTGAAATAGAGAATTTATTCTGGGTCTAAATAGCTAAATAGCTGTTGTTCCTAAAGAATCATTTAACTTCTCTGCAATGTAAACTTCTACTTCTCTCTTAAAGTTGCAGGTTTTTAGATAAAAACTTGATAACTATTCTCCAAGATCTAAGAACAGAGTGGAGAATCTTTGAGGAGAAAAGGCACCACCATCAAGGCAGAATAGATAAAAGCATTCTAGCCAGGACAGCTCTGAAACTCAGGGATAGCTGTTGGCATACTTTCTGGCTAGCCTGAGCATGGCTGCATTGAATCTGAAATGGCATTTTACATGGATTCGGCCTAAAATGACCCAGAATATTAATATCCAGCAGGGGAATGATAGTGGAGGGTGAGGAAGGTAGAGGGGAGCAGAAGGAGGCTGCTTCCAACTTTAGTCAACGGGGATCACATATAACTTTAAAAGGTATCTTGGATAAAAGGTGTCAATTCAGAAATACATCTGTCATAGTAAAGAGTACTATATAGGCCCAATTTCAGATGGGTTTTCTGTTTGGGGCAATGATGCACTTTATGGATGGATTCATTCAACTGATTTTTATTGAGCATCTATCATGTGCCAAGCACATTCCAGGTACTGCAGAAGAAATGGTCAGCAAGATTCCCTGCCCTTTTCCTGGCAAGACACTCACACAACAAAGCAGTCAAATAAATGTATAGTTCAGGTGATGGTAAGTGCTGTGATGACGGAAATAGGGAACAGTGAGAAGGGAAGCCTGTTTTACACAGGGTTGCTTTGGTTAGGAAAGCACCGTTTGAGAAGCTATTTGAACAAAGTTCTGACTGAAGTGAGGGAGCTGGGCATGAGAATATTGGGGGAAAACATTCCAGGCAGAGGGAGAAGAATGCCAAGCAGAGGCCCTGCAGATGGAATGAGGTGGGCAAGCAGAAAGGCCAGTGTCGGGAGAGTAGCACGTGCTGAGGGGCAGAGGGAGTGGGTGAGTCCCACATTAGGCAGGAGACTGATCACGTTGAGAAACTTCAATTTTGTTGTAAATGTGATGGAAAGACACTGGAAAGTTTAGAACAGGAAAGAATTGTGAACTTTATGTTCCAAAGAGATTACTCTGTCTGCTGTATTGAGACCGGAGAAGTCAAGAATAGAAGCGAGGCATCTAGTGAGAGACGGTTGCATGAGTGGGAAAGAAATGATGTATGGAAAGGTAGAGGTTGCTCCCTGTAAAACGAGAGGAATGATGGTCCTGGCCAAAGGGGACACTTGCTTGGATTCCGGTCTTTTCACATGTTGTGGTGTTCTGCAAACAGTAGATATCCAATAAATGCTGATGAATCACCCATGTGAAATGCTGTACCTGTGCTGCTATAGAAAGCTAATCCACTAGATGCACTGAAGTCTTCAATGAAGAACTGAGAAAGGGACATATGCTCTTCAGTATTTAAGGACTTGTTTCCGTGTTTCCAGTATAGCATTAGGTCATCCTCATTGTAGGCATCTAAAACATGAAAAATACCAGTCTTGTAAGTGGAATAAGCTCTTGTAAGTTCGATGAGTTCCATAACCATGTCTTATGTGACTCTGTATCCTTAGTGCCTAGTCCAATGACATGTACATATTAGGTGATACAAATATGTTTGCCAGTGAACTGATCACACACACACTTTTAGGAAGAGGAAAAATAATCTCTAAAAGTTAGACCCTGATGACTAGTATAATGTGGATCTTGTGCCCACACAATGAATTGAAACTCCCCAGATAGCTGCTCCCATATTTGTGTGCATTCTCTTAGAGCATTAAGCCAGGCCTCAGAGTGACATCGTAGCATCCCCTCACTGTCACAGGCCTGACTCCACGCCGTTAGTCCCCCTTTGTTTTTAGTTTCCTTGGATGAAATTCCAAAATGGGCTAATCTTACAAGAAATTTTCTAAAGTCAAACAGTGGTATGGAAAATTTCTAATGGCTTTGGGGCAGAGCATCTGTGGAGTAGACATCTACTGAGATTCCCAGCATTTCAGACACATTTTCAAAAATTGCAGTCAGCTTTTAAGATCTTCCATCAAAAATAGCTGATCGGTAAAAGTGATTGACAGCTCAGATGCCCTGGGATGGGGCTTTGATTAGGGGGTCTATGTCTACAGTTAGATTTTTCTAGGGAATCCAAGTCTACTTAATTGAGGATTGTGATTCATCTGGGAACGTGAATTCCAGGGCTTTCTAAATGTGGAAAGTTTGTGTCAGTCTATATAACAGCATTAGCAAGAATCGACCTTTTTAGGGAGCTGTTCCTTTACTGTGGAAACTGTAGGATATGCAATTATCAAAATGCTTTTCCCCTGAACCTTCTCCTTTAACAGACGAACTACCATCAACCTTCATTAAAAAAAAAAAAAAAAAAAACAGAAACAAACAAACAAAAAACCCACAATTGTTTTGGTTTTGGATAAATATATCAATATTTTAAAATGCTTGTTAAGAGCATGCTTATTTACATGTGAGTATGTGACGGTGTGTTCAAATGATGTGTACTCACTCCACCAGGAAGTGAGACTTACAGCTTTCCAGTTCAAGAGAACAATTTTGAGTGTCAAGAGGAAACCTGCTGAAATCCATAAAGCACATGGCCGAAACCGTTATCCTATAAAAAGAATGAGAAAAAGAAAACTACAGATCATTTAACCACCTGGCCAAACGAGCACGCAACACTGAAGCTTTCTTACTATTTGCCGGTTCTGTGTGTCTTTCTAGAATAATGCAAAACAGGCAGTATTATCTTCTGTCCAAATAACATTCAAGGAAGCAAACTCAGGAGGGTGGATGATTTTCTTAAGACGCAGAGTCAATGAGTGAATTCAGCTCTCATACCTGCTTCTGAGTTCACCATTTCCTGATCAGCCCCCTCCGTATTTTCTGGCTCTGATGTCTCTAGAAAAACACTCTTCAAAGTGAGAAGACTTTTAAACAGATTTAAATATTTTTTGCTTTTTGGAAGATGCACACATAAATAGTCTGTAGTAACGAAGGGTTGGAATGGTGGCAATAAAAATCTATAGTTAAAGGTTTCCTTCACAAAGCAAGTTTACCTGAGGATATTCTCTTTCCAGTAGTGAGTGAAAAGCCTGGAGCATTCTTAGTTATAGATCCATGTGCACAATGCATAATTCAGGTAGTATTAAGCCAAAAGGCTTGCATACTGATGAGAATTGTTTTTTCAAATGTTATATCCTCCTAGATTTTCCTGGCTTCAGGCAGAGGCTGCTTTACTATGACCTTGCCTCAGAGTAGAAACTTCGGTACCCACAATAGCAGATCAGAGGTTCATAAAAGGCCCCTGAGCAGGTTTGCAAAAAACAAAGGCAACAGATGCTCCTACCTGTGGTGCCCTTGAGTTAATCAGAGGAGTAGGGACATTTTATCTTCTGTGGGTTAATTCTACTGTCAATAGTCATACAACAAAACATCAAGCCAAGGATTACTTTGTGCCACAAAACATATTCGTTTTGGTGTATTCCTAGTACTTTAAACCTAGAAGGGACCCTCTGAGGTGTTTCAGTCCACTTCCTTCATAGTACACGTGAGTGACTTCATGACCAAGGAGGCTAGGTGGCTAGGCAGTGTCAGAACCAAGCCGGAACCAGGGGATCTGGCTCTGGGCTTGGATTGGCTCTACTGTTGGCTGGAAGAGCTGTGCTGACAACAATTTTGAGTTCCTCCTGTGTTAGAGAATCTCCAAGACCACTCTCAGGGTCAGCGATTCACTAGTATGACTCGCAGAACCCAGCAAAGCTGCTGTCATCTTGGTTACCTATATTATAATGAAAGGACACAGATGAAAATTGACAGTAGAAAAGGGGCACAGGGCAGAGTCCAGGAGAGATCAGGAACATATTTCCAGTTGTCCTCTCCTAATGGAGTTATGTGGTTGGTGCTTAATTCTCTCAGCAATGATATGTGACAACACCCTGGGGACATTCCCAACTAAGGAAGCTCACCCAAGACTTGGTATCTACACTTTCAACTGAGAGTAGCCACATAGTCATGACTGACCACTCACATGACTGACCTTAGTCTCCAGCCCCTCCAGAGGTCAAGCTGATATCCAGGGGCTCAAAGCCTCCACTGTAAATCACATTGTTAGCAGAAACTATCTGGCTTGGCCCCCAGCCCCCAAGTAAACAAAGATACTCTTATCAGTTAGGATATTCCAAGGGGTTAGAGGTTACCCTGCAAGAGCCTGGCAAGGGCCAAATATTTCCTGGAATGTGCAGGGTAAGAAAAATTCACTGAGTTAATTATTTACTGGACTTCCCCCCACCAAAATTAATTTAAAACAATTGATTCTTTGTCCAGATAGTGCCCTTCTGCTCCTGATTCCTACTGGGGCTTGACTCCAGTAGGTATGAGTCCGACGCTACTCCTGATTTAAAAGTCCATGGCTCACACCTATAACCCCAATGGTTTGGGAGGCCGAGGCAGGCAGATCATTTGAGGTCAGGAGTTCAAGGCCAGCCTGGCAAACATGGTAAAACCCTGTCTCTACTAAAAATACAAAAATTAGCTGGGCATGGTGGCGGGCACCTGCAATCCCAGCTACTCAGGAGGCTGAGGCAGGAGAATCACTTGAACCCAGAAGGCAGAAGCTGCAGTAAGCTGAGATTGTGCCACTGCACCCCAGCCTGGGTGACACAGTGAGGTTCTGCTCCTGCCCCCACCCCCATCAAAGAAAACCCATTGAAAGTGATATTTTCCTTTAATTGCATTTTTAAAAACATTGACAGCGCTTATAAAATGCCTGGCAACAGCTCTGTGCTGAAGTGGGTAAGGAATTTTTTTTTTTTTTTTTTTTTTTTTTGAGACGGAGTCTCGCTCTGTCGCCCAGGCTGGAGTGCAGTGGCCGGATCTCAGCTCACTGCAAGCTCCGCCTCCCGGGTTCATGCCATTCTCGTGCCTCAGCCTCCCGAGCAGCTGGGACTACAGATGCCCGCCACCTCGCCCGGCTACTTTTTTTTTTTGTATTTTTTAGTAGAGACGGGGTTTCACCGTGTTAGCCAGGATGGTCTCGATCTCCTGACCTTGTGATCCGCCCGCCTCGGCCTCCCAAAATGCTGGGATTACAGGCTTGAGCCACCGTGCCCAGCCAGTAAGGTATTTTTAATGAGCAAAAATAATCTGAGTTTCCTACTGCTGCTATAATAAATTACTACACATTTGGTGGTTTAATACAACAGAAATTTATTCTCTCACAGATTTGGAGGCCGGAACTCTGAAATCAGTATCATGGGGCTGAAATCAAAGTGTCATAAAGGACCTTCTCTTTTAGCAGCTCTAGGGGGAAAATCCATGTGTCCTATAGCTTCTGGTGGCTGCCAACATTTCTTGGCTTATGATCACATTGCCTCCTCTTCTTTTGTATGCATGAAATTTTCCTCTACCTTTCTATTATAAGGATACTTATTATTGCATTTTAGTCCCAACCAGATAATCCAGATAATTTCTTCCCTATTTCAAGATCCTTAACTTAATCACATCTGTAAGGATTCTTCTTCTTCTTCTTTTTTTTTTTTTTTTTTTTTCGGGGGGGGGTCATACATGATAAGCTTCACAGGTTCCAAGAATTAGGACTTGGATATCTTTTGGGGTATCATTCTTTTACCCTACTTTAGAATTTTTCTAAGGTTTGTAGGACATTTAAAAAAGCTGAGTTGCTTGGGTTTACCAAACATTTTTAGAATTATCCATGATAAGCCACTCAATATGCACAGGACTCATTTGACTAAAGGAAAATATGGAACATTAAAAAGGGAGAGCTGTTATAGCAAAGTGTTGGAATGCACATTTTAAATTAAAAGAAAAGAAAAAGAAAGCAAATTGGTGTTAGCTTGAATGATAGCTATAGCTTCCCATGAAAAAACGAAGGAGACAATTAAGAAAAGTTATTTAGCTAATCCAAGGTTCCAAAACTGCAGGGGTGGGGTGGAGTTGGTGAGGAGGAAAACAGGCTTGTTTACCTATAATATTCTGTGCCAGATTTTAGGAGTTCCATAATTCAGCTCCACTCTATTTGTCTAACCAACATATACCCAGCCTGGGTATAGTTAGAAAATCATTTTTAAAAATCAGGATGTTAGAACCAGGGGAAAATCACATCTTATGCTTGTGCCCCAATCTCCAGCAGCATTAGACAGACAGCAACATTGTGAGTTTCATCTGAAATGAGCGCCATCAGCTTTGGTGCAGACGGCTGCAGTACAAGGAAGCCAAAGGCCATAGGCAGCTCTCCTTACCTGAGACTTAGGAGGACGTTTCCATCAGGGTGTACGCGCAGCATGATATTCTCCATAGTCGTATCATGGATGAAGGATCTTTTAGAGTGGACAAAAAAGATATCAGGCACCCAGATCTTTCTGATCAATCTATGATCAAATGTCATGCTTTTGTTTGCTGTGCTAGGAAAGGAGAGCCTCTCGTCTTTCCAGTAATGCCTGAGATAAAAAGTCATTGTAAAGTCCTAGACAGAGAGAAAAAGATACCAATCAAAACCAGTAGGAATATGGTTCAGGATGGCCACTCAACACTGTTAGTCCCAGGACTCATTCCCATGGTGTTAATGACTTTTAAGTGAATGGCTAATATTGTAGTTTCAGGTTGAAGCTAAGAAGGTTGTGCTTTGAGCTTCTCCTTCACATGAAGTCTAGTGAATGTTGAGAATTTCTGGGAGTTACAATAGAATATTCAAGTTGGGGAAGGGGAACCAGGTTATAAATGGGAAGCATTTCTGTGTAAGCATTCTGGTAAATAACCTAAAGAGATTTCAGAAGAAAGGAACCTGAAACTTTACTATTTTACTGTCCATTATTTTATTGTGATTTCCTTTTTCATTCTAAATAAATCACTTTTAAAATTGATTTTGTATTGATACTCATGTTATTTTTGTTAAAGAAGTTTTCCCAAATCGAATAAACTATAATCCCACAAAAACACGGATACAATGTTTATTAGAGCTATTCGTGTAAAGCAAGTTGTCAGAAGTCCTGGGACAGAGACAGAATTGTCCTCAGCTTGAGAGACAGAAAGCATATTGTGAAATGGTAGTTCTCAAAGTTTAGCGTGCAGAGATTAACTTTTGAAGTTTGTTGAAATGGCACATTTCCCAGAAGCTAGTTCCCAGAGATTCTGATTCAGTATGGCTCAGGGATTTGGATTGTTAATGTTTATTCTTACATTGTAAGAATGTATTGATGAGAGGAAAAAACTGTACTAGCATTATATTAGAAAAAACAGTTAGTTTATTTCATTAATAATTTGAGTTTTGTTTGGCTCTCAGATGTTCCAAATATTTCGTTGTTTGAATAGAAACTCCCCCAGCTTCATCCAAATTATTGGCTGTTGGACAACCACAATTTCTTACTTCTTACTATTTTGCAATTGCTTAATTCTTACTATTTCACAATTGGTTACTTCTGACTATTTCACAATTGCTTACTTCTTACTATCGTTTTTTTTCCAACGATAATCAAATTTTTCTTGAACTAGTGCATATCATAGAACTTTGGCATTTATTATACAAACAAAGGATACATTTCAGTAAACTCTGAATGAGTCACCAATTAATTATGAGCTAGTTTGTCCTAGGTTCAGAATAGAGCTATATTGATTTATGGCTCTGGATTAATCAAGGAACATTAGCCATGTGTAATTTTGAATTAGGGTGAGGGCAAATAAACCGAATGGTTCTTTCATTAACATAATACAAGGAATTGTGTGGGTTACTGCACAGAGTGCCTTAATAAGCATATATTTAGAATTAGATGCTCTGTCTGATCTGAAGGTCACTAGGCAAACATTGAGTTTATGCAGTCGAATAGCAGATGCTGGTGCATGTCGGTGATACAGCAAGTCACCACACGCTGGCGCTATCATCAGGAGCAGGCCAAACAGCATTCTGGGAGGCGGGTGAGACAAAACTTAAATGGATAGAAAGTGAAGTTAGGGTGGACAAGAGAGTAGAAAGAAGATAAATGAGAAGCAAAA
Source organism: Macaca nemestrina (assembly GCF_043159975.1). NCBI lineage: Eukaryota > Metazoa > Chordata > Mammalia > Primates > Cercopithecidae > Macaca > Macaca nemestrina. The sequence continues at coordinate 185,490,784 of NC_092126.1, read as the reverse complement.
CCAAATAGACAAAGCAACAAAGACAAAAAAACAACACTAGTGGGAGAGGGCGAATCACTGACAATTAGAAAGCATTTTCAAACGCGGCATGTGAACTCAGTCCAGTTTGATCTGATACGAACTAGCACAGCTAACCTTATTCAGGAGGTAAAGATGATGTCCAGGTCTGGGTGCTGCTGGTTAGAAACAATAAGGATTTTAGATGCAAACTGCGTCATTCAGAAATGACTTGGATAGGCTGGGCGCGGTGGCTCAAGCCTGTAATCCCAGCACTTTGGGAGGCCGAGACGGGCAGATTACGAGGTCAGGAGATCCAGACCATCCTGGCTAACACGGTAAAACCCCGTCTCTACTAAAAAAATACAAAAAACTAGCCGGGCGTGGTGGCGGCGCCTGTAGTCCCAGCTACTCAGGAGGCTGAGGCAGGAGAATGGCGTGAACCCGGGAGGCGGAGCTTGCAGTGAGCCGAGATCGCGCCACTGTACTCCAGCCTGGGCGACAGAGCGAGACTCCGTCTCAAAAAAAAAAAAAAAAAAAAAAAAAAGAAATGACTTGGATAATATGCCAGGAGAGGGGAAATAAAGGGTTGATCTCAGAGCACAACAGGCTCGAAGAAATATCAGTAAAAGAGCTGCCTTTGGGTAGGAAAGCGATAAAATCTTCTAAACCAATCTCTTTTGAGTAGCGAGTCCTCTTGGTGCTGTTCCCTTTTGGAGGGGAATGGCAAATGAATCTTTAAGACTTACATTGAACTGAAATAAATATTGAATTAGATAATGATAAAGACGAGGCAGACCATTAGCTGAAGAGTTTACAGACTGAAACAAGGTGAAACAAGGTGTAATGGGTCATAGAAGATTTTGTTCAGACTTTTCTAGAATTTTTATGTGTCCTGAACTTTTCCTTTAGTGAGTTGGAGGAATCACTATACATAAAAAAATATGGATTAAGGATATAGAGGAAAAGATTATTTGATTTTAGTGATTGATATTTTCTAGGTCCCTCCCTTAACAGCTGTTTGTTCACTTTCTGTCTCTTTTTATCTTTAATTGCGGTATTTGCATTATTACAAAAATAATACATAGAATCTAAATTTTAAAATGTAACACTCTGAAAATCACTATATATGCTAGAGTTTATGTATCAATAATACTTACTCTAAAGTATGTATAAAAGCAACTTTTGAAAGTTTTATAAGAACGCACATGTAAAATATTCCAGAAAATGGAATGAAATTCAAGGATTCATGTACATAAAAATGGCCATCAAATGAGTAGATTGGATAAACAACAAACTAAATCTTTTCAGATGCAAAATGGCGTTTGAAAAGAAAATAACTTTTCCCAATTCATGGAAGAGGTACTTTTTGGTTTGGTTTTATTAAAAAACAAACAGAAAACCAGACTGCCATGTTTAAAGTAGAAAACAAAGGACAATAAGCATCTGGATAAAAGCTGTGATCTCAAATGACTCCAAGGACCAGGTGGGCAAGTTTAATGAAAGAAGCAGGCTGACTCTAGAGCAAAGCAAGGCACGGGCTCCAGGACAAACTGGAGGGCACAGGCCCCATCTGAAGGCATTCAAACTTTTTTTTTTTTTTTTTTTTTTTTTGAGACAGAGTCTCACTCTGTCACCCAGGATTAAGTGCAATGGTGCGAACTTGGTTCACTACAACCTCCACCTCCCAGGTTCAAGTTACTTCCCTGTCTCAACCTACTGAGTAGCTAGGACTACAGGTATGTGCCACCACACCCAGCTAAGCTTTTTGTATTTTCAGTAGAAACAGGGTTTCATCATGTTGGCCATGCTGGTCTCGAACTCCTGACCTCAAATGATCTGACCACCTCGGCCTCCCAAAGTGCTGGGATTATAGGCATGAGCCACTGCTCCTGGCCCAAACATTAAATTGTTTAGTACTTTGGGTAGAATGGAGAAAAAAACTAAAATTCAAACCAAATATAAAATTGAAACCAAACCAAAACATATTCATAAGCTGCATCTTACTAGTAGGTACCAGTTAGGGCCTTTGTCATTAACACCTGAAGGTGGTGTAGTATTGATAGAAAATGAAAAAGATCCATCTAAAGATGATGATGGAAAAGACAGCAACTGAGGAGAAAGAAATGAGATAGAAAAAGCGTTTAAATATAAAGATACATAGCCATTAGGTGAGATCACGTGATAGAGTCTGGATGTTTGTTCCCTCCAAATATTGTGTTGAAATGTGATCTCCAGTGTTGGAGGTGGGGCTTGATGGGAGGTGTATTAGTGCATTTTCACACTGCTATAAAGAACTACCTGAGACTGGGTAATTTATAAAGAAAAGAGGTTTAATTGACTCACAGTTCTTCATGGCTGGGGAGGCCTCAGGAAACTTACAATCATGGCGGAAGGCAACGGTGAAGAAAACATCTTCTTCACAAGGCAGCAGAAGAGAGAGAGAGAGCATGTGCAGGGGAAACTGCCACTTTCAAACCATCAGGTCTCATGAGAACTCTCTCACTATCACAAGAACAGCATGGGGCAAACTGCCCCCATGATCCAGTCACCTCCCATGAGGTCTGTCCCTCAACATGTCAAGATGAGATTTGGGTGGGGACAGAGAGCCAAACCATATCAGGAGGTATTTAGGTCTTGGGTGCAGATCTTTCAGGAATAGCTTGGAGCCATCTTGTTAGTAATGAATGAGTTCTCAATTATTTCCCATGACAGTCTTCTCCCTTCCTCACCCCTGCTACCCGGAGCTGGTTGTTGAAAGACCCTAGTACCTCCCTCGACCCCCCATTCCTCCTTCTCATGCCATGTGATGCCTGCTGCCATTCGTGGAAGCTTCCTGAGGCCCTCACCAGGAGCAGATGGCGGTGTCATGCTTCTTGTACGACCTGCAGAATCATAAGCCAAGAAACCTCTTTTCTTTATAAACTGCCCAGCCTCAGGTATTCCTTTATTGTAACACAAACAGACTAAGACCGCAAGGAAACAGCTATTGAAAATTTGAAGCTATAAAGGCACTCTTTCTTTGGGATAGAAAAACAAACTAAAGAGGGCTCAACCAAACTCTGAAACTACATGAACAAATTAACAGAACAAGAGTGGGTAAAAAGGAAATATATCTGAAAACAAATATGTAGGTGTTTGTATGTATAAGCTAGCAATGGTATTAACTATTCTTTCTTAGAGCAAAACAACTTAAAAAACCTAAAATCACTTAATTAAAAAATGTCTCTGGTAATTATGTAAACAAGGAAGGTGGTCCTAAATTGGGAATAGAGAATATAAAATGGAAAATTACGGTTGATAATATTAAAACATAAAAATAGCTAAAGTGCTTAAGGGACGGGAAGAAGAAACAAAAAAGCAAGGCATGCAAAATGTCGTAAAAGACAGAAAAAGGCTAACAGGAAGGTTGAAGATAAGGGGTCAGTTTCAAGTTTTATGGATATTTCATAGAGTGAATAATACTCTAGGAAAATACAGATGCTTCACTGCAAAATTAAATAATGGCAGTCTCTTTTAGATCTCTAGAAAAATATAAGGGAATAGACAAAATTTTAATTAATTTTTTAGTCCCATGAATTTAAAAAAAGTATTTATCCCTCTGCTACTGGTTGTCTACAGGTAAGCAAAATTAATATCATTTGACATATTTGAAAGCAGTCCATCAATGCTGGTTCAACCGTTTATTATTTTATGGGCTAAGACTCATGATTTAGATTTCATATTGCACATATAGTACGGTCATCCTTCTGTTTATACAATTGTTCCAGTTCTTGCTACATAGGTAAACATATCATGATGTTCTACAGTGTTCCACCACTAGAAAACCATTGGATGGAAAATAGAAAAGTAGAAAGGGAATGAGAATTGTAATCCAGGGTAAAATGAAGTAGATAGAAGAGAGCCGAGCAATCATGACCCTATTATTAAGCAAAGTAGGAGACATAAATAACATACATAGTTAAAATGACTTATTAAAACACTAGTGATTTTAACACTGTCGAGTTTCTGTCTTTTCAGACAATATCCCATGAAGAACAATATCCCATGAAGAAACTTACCATGTTAGTCTCTGAAATGCTGTCAATGCTTTCAACATGGACATCTATACCTACTGGCACTGGGGACCCTTCAGAAAGAAGAATGGGTAAAATCCTGAGAAATGCATTATAATCATTTTAAAACCATTCAAAACAGACAGATTAATGCTCTTGATAAAAGAAACAAAGATTTAGAGGAGTCAAGCCTGAAAAGCTTCCTTAATGAGGCTGAGGCTACGTAATGCCTGGATGTGCTACGTGGAACAGGTATGCCTATAATTCAACAGCCCTTTACATGCATAATACTATAGAAACCCAAGGTATGTCTTGCCAGTCCCTGTATCTTTTCTGTGACTCTTCCAGGAATTAACTGACATCACTTTCACTTTATTAACAAATTCCCTCTTTTGGATCCTCAAGTCCGTGCCCTCGGTATCATTTTTTTATTTTGAAAGTTTTCAGTTGGCCAGGCACAGGGATGGCATGCAAATATATTCCTGCTTCAGGCTTCTGGAATACCTCAGTTGCATCTTAACTTCCATCTTCTTCCTGATATATTGGATCAATTACTATATATCCTACAACACTAATTATGACGATTTTTTTTTTTTTGAGACAGTTTCACTCTGTCGCCCAGGCTGGAGGGCAGTGGCACAATCTTAGCTCACTGCAACCTCTGCCTCCTGGTTCAAGCGATTCTCGTGCCTCAGCCTCCCAAGTAGCCAGGATTAGAAGCATATGCCATGACACCAAGCTAATTTCGTATTTTTGGAAGAGATGGGGGTTTCACCACGTTGCCTAGGCTGGTCTCAAACGCCTGACCTCAGGTGATCTGCCTGCCTTGGCCTCCCAAAGTGCTGGGATTACAGGCGTAACCCGCTGCACCTGGCCAAATTATGACAATTCTTACATGGTGTTTAATGGTAATTTTGATTAAGCATTAACTTGGGAACATCTCACTATTATTCCTTCATAGGGTTCTGCTCTGGTGCTTTTTTCTGTGTATGTGCCTTTTTTCTTGAATTAGGAGAATTATTAAAATAACAGTTCATGAAAATATCTTCGCCATGGCTCCAAATAAAATGCCATGGTATTTTAGATTGACTAAATCCTCCCAATAATTCCAAAACTCCAAGGGAAGAAAAAATTTGGAAAGGTCTTAGAGGAGTGGCAGAATGCCCCAAATGAAGTTCTAGCATTAAAGTCACTCAGGCTAGAGTTTGAAACCAGCTCCACAATTGTTATGTGAATGAGAGTAAATAATGTCTCTAAGCTTAGTTTACCTGATTTATAAAATTTGTCTAGTAATACTCACCGTGGAGACTCATTTGAGGATTAGACATAATACAGTTACTGAACTTAGTTGGTAGTCAACAAATGGCATATAATAAATGTTATGACTACTGCAATTAAGCAAAAATGTAAACCTGCCCCTTAGGAATGCAAGCCGCTACTCCCAATCCTACGCACATTTAGATAATGAATCCAATGTTCACTAAAAAAAGAAAAAAAGAAAAAGATACAGTGCTTCCAGAACTTTTTTTTTTTTTTTTTTAAGCCAGAGAGCAACTTGCAGTCAGTACCTCATGATTTATAAATAGATCCTAGTTGCTGACAACTGTCTCTACAAGCCTGGGGACAGTCATAAAACTGTCCTCCAAAGACCTATTCATGCCACTGCTGCCCAAGCACTGAAGCCTAAGGGTTGTTTGCAGGCTGATCTGAGATGGGGGTTAAAACATAGCTTGTCTGTTAGGAATGGGTTTCTGGAAATAACTTCAATTTCTTCCTTCAGTCCTCCAGATTTATACTGGTTCTGGTGGGGATGAGCTCTTCCATTTGCAAGGAAAATGTATGCTCTTGGGTGCTGTCTGGCCTCATTTCTTTCTTTCTTTTTTTTTTTTTTTTAGATGGAGTCTCACTCAGGCTGGAATGCAGTGGCGCAGTCTCGACTCATGGCAACCTCTGCCTCCTGGGTTCAAGCGATTCTCTGGCCTCAGCCTCCCGAGGACCTGGGATTACAGGCATGTGCCACCACCCCTGGCTAATTTTTTTGTATTTTTAGTGGAGACGGGATTTCACCATGTTAGTCAGGCTGGTGTCGAACTCCTGACCTCAAATGATCCGCCCACTTCAGCCTTCCAAAGTGCTGGGATTATAGGTGTGAGCCACTGAGCCGGGACATCACTTCTGCCTCGTTTGAGCTCCATGTCGCACTGCACCTTATTCATGGGTTTGAGGAACTGTATTATGCTCTAGCATTCTTGAGGACAGAGCAGAGAGTGAGCAGCATGTAAAGCCAAGATGCAGAATCACAGTTTGGGAGCCAGATAAAAGCTCCAAAGATCATTCTTTTTACAAAGAAGGAGCTGAGTCACAGATAGAAGGTGGCAATAAGCATATGGATTAAAATCCGTGGAATTTGTAGCCATATAAACCTGAGGTAGTGCCAAACTTTTGTAAATACCTCAACTCCTCCTGTAATCTGTAAAACAGAACCAAATATGTGGTACCTACTTTATAGGGTTGCTGTGATTATGTGATAGAAAGCTTGTCAAGTTCTTAGCCTAACTCCGTTCAGATGTATTAAAACCAACTTCTTCGTTATCTATTGGCTCAGTAATAAATGTAACAGTGTAAATAATAATTTTTAGGTACTTTTATTAATTCAGTACCTAAAGCATTTAAAATATAGTGAAAATTAAATAAATATTAACCATTATGATGATGGTTCACTAACTAGGTAGTAGTACACACATTTATAATCCTTTTTGTATATGGAAAGATATAGCATCTATTTGGTTTTTATGCAGGCTGGAATAATGAGGGCTAAATAAAAGTTATACATCTGACTTATATAATGCATTTAAAGTTCATTATATAATATATCATCTAATCTTTTAATTATAGCTGCTTTGTTAGCTAGAGAGAACTGATTTTAGCTCCACTTGACACGAAGGAGTGCATACTCAGAGAGGTTACAACACTTGCCTGAAACCCAAAGTTAGTTAATGATTGGAAAGTAGCCAGATCCTTCTGACTCACAGTATAGTCCTCTCCTTTGACAAGCAAAGACTGTGCAAGCAGCTTTTATAACTTTACCTTTTGTCTTGACTCTGTAGCCACTATCTACATACTGAAATGATTTCACTTTGAAGAAACAAAGAAATTATTATCTATAAAACTAAAACAAAAAGCCCTTAGTTATGGGAGATGTAAAAGGTAGGGAAAACATAAATAAAGAAAATGAGCTGCAATTTATAACCCAAGTTAAACAAAAAGCTCCCCTAAATTTATATCCTCCTGTTTCCACATAATGAGTCAATTAATCTTCTAATGCTTTATAAAAGTAAAAAACACTGCAGTAGCAGCTGGTTTTAATGTTAAAGCTAATTAGGAAAACACATTAAGGCAAGAGAAGTGCTGAAGTTACATTTAGCTCAAGAGGGAAGCACTATGTGCGTGTGTTTGTGTTGCAGACAAGCATAAAGAAAGAAGATAAATTAAAGCTTGTCTTTGATATCCTGCAGTCTGATTTCCCCCAAGGAAGGCAGCCGTGAGAACAGAGAAATGGGTCACTGGTATAAGAGCTTCTTATACTGCTCTGACCAAGACAGGCAAGAGAAGGTTAAGGGGTGTATTTCACAGAGCTACCAGACTGACACTTCTGACTGAATTTATGGATTTTTCTGCTCAAACTGATTAAACACACAAGTCATTTGGACACCATTTTGCCCCAGTCTATGATTGTCAGAAAAATTTCTTAATCATGGGATGATTTGCACCTGCCACTAAGCGGCACATTTCAATTGCATTTTTAATGACCCCACAAAGTCGCCTCGGGAAGAAAGTATTTTTTAAAAAATGCGTTTTCATTTTTAAAAAATATTAAAATGTGTCTCTAACAGATCAAGCAGAGTCGAAATTTCACGTCAATTTCATGTTTTTCTGGGGGGTGAGGACGAGGTAGGGATGGAGAATGAAGGCATACATGTTTTAAAATAAAAGAGGAGAGTTGGCTCTTCCTCATCTACAGGAGTGCTTCTCAAACTGTAAGATTTAGGGGAATCACTGCAGATTTTTATTTAGAATCCTGGGTTGGGACCCGTGCATCTGCATTTCTAACTCCCAGGTGATTCTGCAGCTGGTCCACGGACCACTTTGAGTGTCCAAGCCTCTCTAGACCGCTTGGTTCAAGGTCTGCATTCAAGGATAGTCATTTTTCTCTCAATCTTTCTTCCTTTCCACGGCCTCAAATAATCTCCATAAAAACCCTTTCCTCTAGCATAGGAGCGAATTTAATTGAGGAATCTAACCTGACTGGAATTAGGGCAGGTTTTTGAATTTGTGTTGAAAAGAGTACATCAGGTAGAGAGCTTCCAACTGTGGCTCCGGAGTGGCCAGTTTCAAGCCATTCCTGTGTGACTGGCGCTCTCTGGTGGCCGAAAACCCACAGCCAAGCAAATTTATCGACTGAAGATTCTGCTTGTTATATGGTGGTAGGGGAAATATTTTAAAGAGCTTTTGTAAAATCACAGAGACCAAGGTACAGAATATCTGCGTAGTAGTTGTAGAGCCTATTATATAAACTTTGGGAAAATTTGATTGGGGAAAAACAGTCCATTGAGAACGGTCGTAAGGAAGATACATAAGAGAAGCAGTGAAGAAAAGTAAAAAAAGATAAAGAAATAGAGTCTCAGAAGAAAAAAAAGAGACATATTTCTAAACTTGCTTAATATCAAGCCTTATTAAATCTTAAATTATGATTCAACAAGTGTGAAAAATGCTCTGCAAAACAAAAAATTCAACTCACCATGATTTCATCTGATGCTGATCACCTAATACAGTGGCTCTCAAATTGTGGTTCTCAGACCAGCAGCATCACCTAGGAATTTGCTAGAAAGGCAAATCGTTGGCCCCACCCAGATCTAGTGCATCAGAGACTCCGCGGGTGGAACCCAGTAAGCTGTGCCTTCAGAACCCCCAGGTGATTCTGATACTTACTAAAGTTTGAGTCACAAATGTGATGAAATCAAGGTCAGACCTTTAGAATTGGCCAGCACTGTGGCTCACACCTGTAATCCCAGCACTGTGGGAGACCGAGACAGGTGGATCGCCTGAAGTCAGGAGTTCGAGACCAACCTGACCAACATGGTGAAACCCTGTCTCTCCTAAAACACGCAAAAATTAGGTTGGCCTGGTGGCACATGTCTGTAATCCCAGCTACTCGAGGCTGGAGAATTGCTTGAACCCAGGAGGTGGAGGTTGCAATGAACCAAGATTGCGCCACTGCACTCCAGCACTCCAGCCTGGGTGACAGAGTGAGACTCTCTCTCAAAACAAACAAACAAACAAAAAAAGAACTGGAATCAAAAGGATTTCAGGAAATTGAAAAAACAACCAACCACACCCTAAAAAAACCCAATCCTCAATGTAAGAATATTTAACATACGTTTTTGTTTTGCCTGTTAACAAGTTAGTTCTCTGCAGTACCTACATGCCTATTGCACTTCCCCTGGTCATAACCACATCATGAGAAGAGTATCTCCCGCCCTGAACACTTGCGGTGTTCATTATTCATCAGAAGGATGTATCTGTTCTACTGCCAGAGGATCTTGCTTCTAACCCTCATCCATAGTTCCCTCATCTCCACATCTCTAGGATTCTCAAAAGTTGTCAGTTCAGGAATTGTGGAAGTGGAAAGCTCCGTCAATGAAAGAAGAATCAGGATGGATTTAGCTGTAAGTCAGAGAGTTTAACCTGATGATTTCCCCATACCCTGTGTATTGTTGGAAAACTTGGTACCCTCAGTGATGCAATTATGTGCACATTAAGCAGTCTAAGGAGAAGAAAGTCTTTGTTCCAATTATGTACCTGTAATATGAATTTTCATCTTCTTTACCTGCCATCGCAACTCAGCTCTACCACTTTCTGTTTTCATGGCCTTGGGCAAATCTCTTAACCTCTCTAAGACCCAGTTTTCACATTGCGATATTAAGTATCATGATAGTGCCTATTTCATAGGGTCACTGCGAGGATGGAATAAGATAGTACATTAAGGAGTATTCTAACACTGGATCAATCTTAATTGCTAGAAGTGATAAATCATTTTTAAAAGACAATTCAGCAGAGTATGTTCAGAGGGAGCCATGGCATTTGCCATACTAGTTCTTCCCCCAAAGAGAGGCATTCTAGCTCATAAGAATATTCAATAAGATTTTATAAATAATATGTATCCAATTTAAGGATTTCAGTTAGAAAATAAGTTGGTGTATAGGCAACATATATCCATTCTCTATTTATGGAACACATACTATTCACTATAGTGTGCATAGTAGGAAAATGAGTTTTTTGGTCAATTTAAAATGGATAACTCATCAATTGTTCTCACTAAAGAGACAGTGATTGTAAAAGCCTTCTTTTTCTGTTTTAAACTGATGGTCTTTACTTGCATTTTGGTCTTACTTGTTTTAAATTTTCACTTCCATTTTGACAGTATGATGGGTTTTGAGATGAGTTTTGAGAGGATAATACTCACCTCCAAATCCAGGTCTCATTGCAAAATCGTTGTCCTCTATATGGAGAAGTTGCTCATATTTCTGAGGCCGCACTTTGGTACTGTCATCTTTCTTCATTCTAGTTTCTTGTTTGCTGTTCCTCCAAAGGGGGGAAGAAAAAAACTTTTGAGATACATATGCTTCTGGATATTTTGATTTAGGTTAGCCATCTGTGCTCAACATAGCATGTTCTGAAATATATACATAAAAGCTCATTTTCTCAGTTCATATTAAGCCAAATAGCTGTCAACATTTTTCTTTATTATATAAGTGTGGAGCAAATAAGGTAAACCAAATTTCAGAGCACCTTCAGTGACAAACTCACTTTGGATTTAATGCACAAACTTGTATTGTTTCTCAGAATACGGTTTTTAGACCTGGAAAATCCCAATGACCTGAGTGGAGGTGATCAAAACTCAGATTCATGGACTCCTGTCCCAGATCAACTAAATCAGCCCCCTAGGAAGCAGGGCCTAGTAATCTGCACCCAAACAAGCTACCTAGGTGATCCTTGGGGTCACTGAGGCCGAACAACCTCTGCACCACGACAGAAAATAAAAAAGACAGCAAGATTGTAAACAGATGAAGGCAGTGTTTTACAAAGACTAAATGAGCAGAAAATACAAGGTGCAGGTTGAGAGCGCACCGGGCAGAATTCCCACCGGGGGTTCCACAACCTGAGGGATGGCAATATTTACACCTGAAGCCAGGTCAAATTGTGAAGTAGGTGATGTCTGTTTTTACCTACAGTTCTCTAGGGCAAAGGAAAGCAGGCAGTGGCCTCTTGGCCCTAGGTGTCCTGATTGGGAATAAGGCCCTGTCTCTCCCTGTGTCGGTGAGTTTAAGCAGGTTGCTGGACCACCCTGGTTTGTTTTCTGCACTGTGACACCTACTTCTCAGCAATCCTGTGGGTGTGGAGGGGGAATGTCTGTTGTAGCAAAGCTCCTTTGTGAGCGACTTGCAGCAGCCTTCAGAGGGAGACCTCGCTCAGCACCTCTTTCCAGAAAAAGGTGGCGGTCATCATCATCACCACCACCATCATCATCATCATCATCACCATCATCATCACCACCACCATCATCATCATCACCACCATCATCATCATCATCACCATCATCATCATCATCACCACCATCATCATCATCACCATCATCATCACCATCATCACCACCATCATCATCATCACCATCATCATCACCACCACCATCATCATCATCACCACCATCATCATCATCATCACCATCATCATCATCATCACCATCATCAGCACCACCATCATCACCACCATCATCATCATCACCATCATCATCACCATCATCACCACCATCATCATCATCACCATCATCATCACCATCATCACCACCATCATCATCATCACCATCATCATCACCACCATCATCACCATCATCATCATCACTATCATCACCACCACCATCATCATCATCATCATCACCACCATCATCACCATCAACACCATCATCATCACCATCATCATCATCACCATCATCATCACCATCATCATCACCATCATCACCATCATCATCATCATCACCATCATCATCACCATCATCATCATCATCATCATCCTCCTCATCACCACCATCATCATCCTCCTCATCATCACCACCATCATCATGGACAGCAGGAGCAATAACACAAGACCCTGAGGGCTCTACTAAGTGAATCCTAGTCATTCTGAGTAGCTGATATGCTTTTGTATTAAAACATGTCTTCTCCAGGAAACCGATGTGAATTTTAATATAAGACATGTAGGTGAACTTTCTTACACAATAAAGTGACTTTGATGGGGAGAATTTCAGAAACTGGAGCAGCTGCTAGAAGGAATACATCTTATGGGCACCTGAGATCACCCAGTGTGGTCTTTCAATAGGGAATTTTCTGGTTGAAACCATCAGAGGGTTATAGATGTATATTTTATCATGGATAGAAATGCGGAAGTTGGGAAAAGAAATCTGTTTTTGGTAGAAGGCAGTGAGTTTTATTTTAAACATGTTAAGCCATTATATCCCATGAATAATTGAACATATACAACTATTTTTTTCCAAGGAGTTAGAATTAACTAGAAAAGTTCTTCCAAGGAGCTGGAATGAACAATTTATTAAAAAATAATAGCAGCTAGCTTGTATTAAATGCCTACTATGTTCAAGGCACCAAGCCAAGTAAATATTATCTTCATTGGCATACATCCAAATTATGCTTTATTTGGGACCTATGCCCAGAGTTTCTGATTCAATAGGTTTGGGGTATGAGAATTTGCATGTATAACAATGTCTCAAGAGATCCACTGGCCTAGAAAATAGTAGACATTTGATAAAAGCTAGCTACTTGTTATTATTTTAAGAAAGATGGAAATGTAACTATGAGTGAAAACTCATGAAAATCTGTAAACCCCTTTAGTAATAATCTTTTAATACAGCTAAATGGCATGTCACTAATGTGTCTGCTCAGAAGCATACTTCTCCATGAGATTGAAAAGGATAAATCTTAATTAAGAATCCCAAGAATGCCAAAGGCAGAGCCCACTGTGAAATGCTCTCTTGGCAGCATGCGAAAGCACATGCACCTGTTCTAACTTGAGGGCTCTTCAGGTACACAATGAGATGTTCCATATTTATCTACTTTTACCTTTTTTTGTATTTTTTGTATCTTCTATTTCCCAAAAAGGATCTGCTGCTTAAATACCCTTCTAATGAATTTTGAAAATCTATATATTCCCCTCACACATATTTAAATAGACATTTATATTTCTTCATCATAAATTTTGAAATTACTCAAATATTGATGATTTCAAATAAAACACATTGTTCCTTTAAGTGTATCCAATGAATCTAACTATACACATTATGCATTTAAATATACCTGAATAAGCTTTTTAAAAATCAGAAATTTTATTGCATTCTTTTTTTAAAAAAATTTCTATCTCCATTTTATTTATTTCATATAATTTTATCACTCCATCATGTATCTTTTTTAAGAAAAATGTGTAAGCAAAGAAATTGACTTTTTTATTTTCTATGACAATTACAAATGGAATAAAACATAATTTGTATAAATACTGATACTTATTAAAATTAAGAATAAAATTTTATTAAAAGTGCATTTATTAATGAAGTGATGATTCGCTTTCCCCAATTATTCTATGTATCAGCAAATGGGTATTACTCATTGCTGAAATAAAGCTGAGTTTTTGCATTAATTCTATTCTTATTTTTTAATCTTTATAGATGAAAATATTGAGAAAGTTTGTTCATATATGTGGAAGTACATGGAATTTGAAGAAATTTTGTTTCAGTATTCTTTTAACAATGCAACTTAATTATTTAAACTCCTTACTTGTTTTTCAAAACTCACACTGTAGAGTTTATCTTCAACAATTATTTTAATGATTTATAATCTGACAAATTAATTAGTGCCTCCTACAATTTTGTTAAAAGCAAAAAATAGAGAATTGCTATTAAGAAAAGGATGTCTTGTGTAGCGTCATCCACTATCTCAACTACAGTATTTGTAATGATCTCTTTGTATCCAGGAACTTTTTACACACTGAGACAATACTTGCAGGATTCAGGAAGAGGGAGAGGAATGCCTGTATATTGCCAGGTAGGACACAGCAATCATTAAATGGAGGTAATAAAGGAGACTGCAGGTGGCGAACAGATCAGTTTTAAGAAAGAGGTCAGAAGGAAGTTAAAGATCCAAAAACTGTTTTAAAACTACTCATGTCTACATGCCCCTCAGATACCTTGCATCTACCCATAGAGGCATAATACATTGTACCCCAGGAGGACAGGCACCCTGGTTTGAAGGCCTCTGATGCCTACACAGGAAGGTTAATAAAATGAAAGATGAAATAAAACCAAGGAGACAGAAGGAAATTTGCTTAATAAAGGAACACTATATAATGCAGCATCAGATTTAGCTCAGAGTGTTCTAGTCTTAGTCTATACACATATCACTTTAAACCCCTTTGTGTCTTCTCTCCTTTCCCTCATTCTAGAAAAAATGATTTCAGTTTAGCAGCTACTGAGAAGAAGCTTTTGGATTTGTTCTGTCTGAGGAGAGGATCTTCTAGGAGTCTGAGTCCTGATGGGATCAAGCGAAGATATCCCAATTCCTGGGAGAGTCTCTCACCGGTATTCCTCATCTTTGTCCTTTCCCATAAAGTATTATGAAGATTGAGAAACAGTAGATGTGAGTCTTGGTAATAGGTGTGTTTTTTCTCCTTCAATTAGGGCTTTTTCCTTCCTGGGTCACACAAAGAAAACGTATTTCTATACTCCCTCTTCTCAGTGTCAGAAACTCTACTGTAATTGTGTGACGAAGAAAGTGGAGGTCTGGGAGGAGGGAAAGGCTGGATTTTGAGTGGTCTCAGGGGGACTAAGAGGGTCTTTGAAGAGGACATAGTACCCAAAGGATTAAAAACTAGAACTGGTTGAGGAAAAGTAAAGACACCTAACTTATTCTGTGGCATTAGAGTTTTATAAGTGGAATGATAAAAACTCATCTGACTTGAGTCACAAACACTCGGTTGGTTGCCTTATAAGAGTGGTTTCCCTAGAGCCTGGAGGCCTGTATATTTGATGGATTAACTAGAATAAAGAACTAGGTATGATATGAAAAGACTACTTACCCAAGGGATGACATAATTAATAAGCATATTTAAAAGTATTTAATTGAGGGGGTCAAGAGTATGATACCAATTGAAGCCATAACTGTCATTTTATACCTATTAAATTAGCAAAAGACAAAAAATAATGTTAGTGCCCCATGCTGTGAAGGGATGAGGCCAGGTGCAATGGCTCACACCTGTAATCCCAGCACTTTGGGAGGCAAAGGCGGGCGGATCACTTGAGGTCAGGAGTTCGAGACTAGTCTGGCCAACATGGCAAAACCCCATTTCTACTAAAAATATAAAAATTAGCCAGGCGTGGTGGCAGGAGCCTGTAATTTCAACTACTCAGGAGGCTGAGGCAGGAGAATCACTTGAACCTGGGAGGCAGAGGTTGCAGTGAGCCAAGATTGTGCCACTGCATTCCAGCTTCAGCCTGGGCGAAAGAGTGAGACTCTGTCTTGGGGAAAAAAAAAAAAGGATATGATGAAATGCAAATATTTCTATTTTGCAGGTGGGAGTATACATATTGGTAAACTCCTCTAGAAATTCATCTCAAGAACTATAAAGATATTTCATGTGCATTACTCAATTATTCAATTCCAGAAAAATCATAATTTTCTTGGTAAAGGAAAAAATGACATGTGTGAAAACATTTATTGCTGTTACTTATCTTAGTGGAAACTTGAAAATGAATGTTCAGAAACAAAGGAGATAATTCTTGTCCTTTAATTCAAATTAATAATATGGAGTGATTAAAAATAGCATTATGGTGTCTGTGAAGCAATGTGAGAAATGCTTAAGTGAAGAAAATACAAAACGGTTTCTATGCTATGATTTTAAACATGAAAATATCATGTAGTTTCATGAATAACGATTAGACGTGAACTTGGAAAAACAAAAGCCTTGAGGTTCTAGGTATTTTTTTCCACATAAAAATCCATTATTGTTATTGTTATTTGTATCATAAATTATCTAGACCAAACTGGACTTGCCATTTAGAATCCTTTCCAAATAAGAATCTGGTCAAAGCTCTCCACCTTATCATTCCATTCTTCTTGTAGTTCTAGAAGCATGGCCTCTTGATAACATGGATGTTTTTCTGAGTCAAGCTTTATTGTGAACCAGCGCACACTGAAGCTCAGTTAACTGTTCCAAATAATGTAAGCAACATTTTAAAAACCTTTTGTAGGCTTTTTGTTTTTCTTTAGAAAAATACAAAATGAACCAACAATGTTCTATTAGGCTACATACATGGATGCAAATTCAAGGAATAAGGTAAAGTAGTGGGAAAATCAGTTGGTCCAATTTTTCATCATGAAGAAAACCTTTATAATTCTTGATTCAATGTTTATTTCCAGACCCTGGATGTTTTTGAAATGTCTTAGAGAAAATGTGGTACATAAGATGTAGTGAATCTTAAGGCTTTGATTGAACTCCTAACTTCTGAACTCTGGAAATATATACCTGACTTTATCAATAGCCTGTCTCTTGTAAAAGAAAAAATCTAGGCAGATGAACATTTTTGTGGAAAAGCCAGCGAGAGAGAATGCTTCACTTGAAACACTACAGTTCCCACATCTCACTTGGACCTCTGTCAGACCAAAAGCTCAGTGAGGAGGCCTCAGTTGCCTCATCTGTGAAATGAGGAAATTAGACTAGATTAGCAGCTAGTCTGCAGACATTTTTTAAAAACAGTCCACATGGTATATTAACTTGGAAAAATTCAGAGAAAAGCCTGGATTTCTTGCTTCTTTTGAAAAAAATCAGAAAATCTGGCCACATAAGGCTCAAGTTATAACAAGAGAAGGCTGTGGGCACGGTGGCTCATGCCTATAATCCCAGAACTTTTGGAGGCCAAAGCTTGAGGATCATTTGAGGCCAGGAGTTTGAGTCCAGCCTGGGCAAATAGAGAGACCCAATCTCTACCAAAAACAAACAAACAAACAAACAAAAAAACAAACAAAAAAAAACATTAGCCAGGTGTAGTGGCACACGCCTGTTGTCCCAGCTACTTGGGAGGTTGAGGTGGGAGGACCACTTGAGCACAGGTGTTTGAGGTTATAGTGAACTATGATTGCACCACTACACGCCAGCCAGGGCAACAGAACAAGACCTTGTTTCAGGAAAAAAAAAAAAAAAAAAGTTAAAAATTAAAAAACAAACAAAAACAAGAGAAGGCTGAACCTGACCAGCCATTTTCCCTCAGAGGAGCATATACCTTGTAGTTGCAGTCTCTGCCACTGTCTTCTGTCTAGCTTGTGGTAGCATTGGATTTGCCATGCTTGAGAATCTACTGGCTTTTACATTAGGTTCAGGGTAATGTTTAACAAGTGACTCTTTAGGAAAAAAAGCCCCAGTTTATAGTGTTTTATTTCCATGGTGTAAATATTTCCACCATGGCTGATTTCAGGCTACCAACAACATGCATGGCAGAGATGTGCCTAGCACATAGGAGAGGAGAGGAGAGGAGAGGAGAGGAGAGGAGAGGACAGGAGAGGAGAGGAGAGGAGAGGAGAGGATAGGAGAGGATAGGATAAATGGTACAGTATGGTATATTGTTGTATTTCTACCATAGTTACAATAGACCTAAATAAAATAACTTCAAGAGCAACAGATGATAATAAAATGTGGAGAAATCATTAGGAAGTGGTGAGTTTTAAGTATTTGCTACCTTTATCTTAGAAATTATTTAATTTAATTGCAGGCTTATATAATTTAATTTTAAATAATGTGTGCTTTTAACAGCCAGCTGATAAATTTCCTGAAAATGATTGGCTGTTGCAAGCCAGTTTGAGCAGACTCCAGCACTCTGCTGATTATTTTCAAGGCCAGAGTCAATACGTTGCTCTCATAGTATTTTTAGCCTCCAACCCAGCACTCGCACGTAAATGTCACTCAATATAATTGTTGAAAGAATGAATAAATATTCAATGAGTCTATTTGCTTAATCTTCTTTGCATTATCCAGGAGCAAAATTTCTTCTCTAGGTAAAAGGGGAACATTTTCCACCTGCCAAACTTACTTTATTCACACCTCTCCCTACTTTGGTTTTAGGAAACAAAAGGTATCTTTGAATAAATACTTTTTAAAGTCTTTAGATTTCGAAAGAAGGGAATCTCTGGATTAAAAATTAAGGTTATACTCTGAATGAAAACAACTAAAAACAAAACATTTAAGAGCCTTGTTGCATAAAAACTGGCCCCAAACAATGCATATATAAATCCCCCTTATAATTTTCAAAGATCATGTCTTCCTTTCATGTTCACTCTACTAGTTCTCTTGCATTATAGAAGAGTGGATTATTAATTCATTCATTCATTACTTAATTATTGGCTGATAATCAGGTTGGATGTTGGGCAAAGAACCTCACAGTATCTATTCACTAAGGTAGGAAGACTCCTGGCCCCTTATTCTGAAAAATGACTGTATACAGTAATTACTGTATTTTGGTCTAATGCCCTAAAATCTGCATGACAGAGTGCATGAGTGACAGCTCACAAATTGGCTGGCTGTATTACCCTGCTCACTCAGGGGAAATGCCTGGGTTTCATTCTAAGTGGCTACTTCTGGACCAGGTGATGGTTTATGCAATCCCCAGTGCCCTAGAGGGTTTTTCTTTGAAGAACAAAAGAAGCAGACATAAATTTTAATGAATCCCATTCTGGCTTGTGACTCAAAGGAGCACTTCATTTAGGATATAGAGAAGTGACAACAAATATGATTGGCCCCACATGGCCGAAATCCTGGCGTTTCCTATGTGGGAAGTCTGCTTTTGCGTAGGCTCTAAAATTCTTCTTTTCCTTTACATAGGATCTAAAAATGAGGCATTTAACATCAGAAAAATTTCTACCTCACCACAAAGAACCAATGTTCCTCCCTTGTTCTTTAAATGTCACCTAAAAAATACACATGGTAGATTTTTTTCTGTAGCAACTCTGCCACTGATAGTGGGCTGGTGTGATGAATTAGCTACTATAATCATCTCTCCTCCTCATCTAAACATCCACCAGACTGTACAAGTCTACTCTTTGGGTGAGAGATAATATTTTAAGCATTTAAGTCCATTAATTTTTAAAATTAGATAAAACATACTATAAAATGTAATAAGCTACCTGAAAAAAAAATAGAGTCTGGTGGTATACTCTTACATTTCCCAAATATTTCCTTAGCTAACTGCTATGAAGAAGACTGGGAAAGTGGTTAAATGGAACAAGACTTCGTATCATCTCAGGTCTGGGTCTGGGAGCAGAAGCATGGAAGGAAAGTGTGAGAGGTAGTCCCTGATTTTTAATTGCAGAGCAGGAATCAGTAATCAAGCAACACACCTCTTTTGGTTTTGGTCATTAAACCTGAGACTTCAGAAGATATTTATTAAAATTTTATGTTCTCTTTCCTGATCTTACAGTGAGTGCATAATACATATTCAGGATGTGAGGACAATCTAACTTAAACATCTGTCACCCCATTGGCTGCCAGGATTGACCAGATGATACTCTTATCTTCATTCCGCAATTTCTCCTGTTGGGTCTTTTTGGAAATACGGTGCTTGGTGAAAAGGGAAGACTTTCTCAAAGACGTTATTTGATTATTAAAGGTATATGGGTAGTAGGGGGACAAATCATTGCAGTATGCCTGGGGCTGAAGGGATTCCTGGCATTTTTAGTACTAAAACCTATAAAGCCCTAGGCAAGTTGGTGTACAAACAGGTCACTCTCACAGATAGCTATCTCCCTTACTAGCACATCCAAACACGCTCCTGATTATTGATGGGAAGATAATAGTGATCGTGTGTTGATATTCAGGATTTGTCAAACGTATGAAAATTATTGTTGAAAGATAAATGGCTTTAATGCCTTTTGATACTATTTCATCAATCCATGAAACTATATACCCTACAAATACTTGACATTAAATGAAGTTGGTGCTTAGACTAATTTCTACTCAAAATACATTTGAGGAAACATTAAACAAGTATTTAATGTATCAGTAATAAATGTATTACTAATTGAGGAAATACATTCCCTGAAAGAGGATCCTTATATGAACCCTTTAACCGTTTTCTCCGTAAATAAGCATAAATAAATTTACAAATGTCAGCAAATTCCAAGATCTTGCTCTTTCAGATGTCAAACAGAGGTGACTGATGATGATGCATGAATGCTATCTCCAGAGACAGACATGGTTACAAAGATGTGCTACCATTCAAGATATGTTTCTAGGTTTCCTGTCGGTCTGAGGCAACTGGTGAGAGAAACTGGGCAGTAACTCCATGGACTGCACTATGAGCATCTTACCAGATTTGTTTCATTGAAGAGGAGCACCGCTGGTGTGTCATCCTGATGTGAGAAGCAGCACAAACATTTGGTATCAATGTGATCCAGATGTAGGTGAAGGAGACCAACTGGAAAGCCAGGATCATCTCTTCCAAAAAAAGACAAAAAGGATGCAGGTGGATATAGCCAATACTGTGATCACGATTTCTTCTTCATGTGTCTTAAAAAAAATAAACAGCACGCCAGGGAAAATGTATTAGGGGGCGAAAAAAGACATTGTCTTCAATGCTGTACTTTGTTTCAGTAGATTAAATTGATTCACATCACTTACAGGCAGATATCTATCTGAATCTTCAGCAATATGAGGAAAACAAAGGAGATTTTAAAAATTTTCAGTTTACATCCTTTGGTCCCCTGTTCCAGGGAAGGTTTTTAGTGTGATGCTCAATCCATACTCAATAAACCCTCAGCTGCAGTCCTAGGCAAACAAAGAAGTGAGGTTAAGCATTAATCCTCTTACTCCAATGCAATATCATTTAAATATACTTAGTGACTCAGCAAAATAATATGCTTATTGAGAAAAAAAAGATGATTAATTTAATCTTAATTACACATTTGAAAACCTTTTCCATTATCCTATGGTTCCTTTTAATCCAGAAAGGAATCTTTTCCTCACCAAATGCATACAGACTGCCTCAGCACAAACACAAAATATAATTATCTTTTTAAAGATAAATAATCGTATTTTAAGATGATGGTTTATTCATTGATAACAAAAGTGGTTTAAGTTAAGGTTTATTTAATAGCAAGCAACCCAGTTAATAAAAATGAACTTAATCCTGGTCAGTGTGCAAAGCACACACTGTCACCGTTAAATTACAGCCACATACTCTCCTAAAGGTGCTTTGCATACTTAGAGAAAATATTTAGGAAAATATTTCTACTTCACATATGCGAAGTACCAATGAATGGTCATGTCGTTGAAATTAATCTTCTTCAACTGGAATACCACAAGGTGAGCAACGCAGCAACAGCTGCCCTTTTTACTAGGACTTAGAAAGCCATTTTCTTACCAGAAATATAGTGTTGTGAGAGAAATTATTAAATTTCCGCAAATCGATCTGTGTCCTTGATACTTTGTATTCTGTGTAACTGCTTAATCATATTTATTTCTTTTGGTTTGGGTTATGTCTTCTTTTAGTCCATGCATTAAAACCTTCTCCTATATTTCTTGAGCATATCTTTCCTCTTTAAAATATATTTTTAATATAAAATATTACAAATATACAGAATGATGTAATAAATCCTTGCTTCTCTTCTTAGGCTGGATTTAGTGTTTATAATTATATGCAATTATACTATTACTGTATATGTATGTATCTATAAATAATGTATAAATTTTTGCATGTTTTAAAACTTTATGTAAATGGTGTCATATTCTACTTTTACTACTAAAAGCTACTTTTTCTTTCAACATTATGCTTAGGGATTTATTATGTTGATAAATGTGCCTCTAGTCAATTCATTTTAACTGCTATATGGTATTTCAGTATGGATACATAACATTGCATTTATTCGTATTTTTGTTGATGGGCATTGTTTCTTATGTTTCTATTACAAACAATCCTGCAATAAATTTCTATAAATATTTTCTTGTACACACGTGTAAGTGTTTCTTTAGGTAAATACCTAGAAGTAAAATGGCTAAGCTGAATAATTTTCACACCTTCAAATTTACTGGGCACAATCATATTGCTCATCAACGTGCTTGTAGCAATTTACTTCTCCACTAGCAGTGAATGAGAGATCTTATTTCTTAAAATATTTTTTAACATTGGTATTATCAGACTTTTAAATGTTGCCTAATTCAATGGGTATTGTAATTTTAATTTCTGTAATGTTTAGAAACGTTGAAGCATTTTCTTTGGTATTTTTGAGCCAGTAAGCCTTCTTTGAAGAGCCAATGGAAGAAATGTAAGAAAAGTTGCTCATCTTAAACTTTTGCTTTTGTCACTTTGCTTGTTGGAAGACTGCACTGTGGTCAAAGTTTGTTTGAGTATGTTCCACCTCAGTGCTCTTATGAGATCCAGGGCACCAACCTCTTAGTCCTAGCACTCTCTATTACCTGGTCCCCTCTTCACTTAGTAAAAGCAATATCTACGCTAACATTTCCCAAAGTACTTGGCTACACTGAAGATGTTTTTTGAGAAACTGTTCTGTACTAAATGAGTTTGGGAAACATTATACATTTTATTACTCTGTTAGGGGTCACGCTCTTACCCCAGGGCCTTTGGACTGGTTGTCACCCTTGCCTGACATATTGTTCATCTGGATATCTATATGGCTAACTCCTTTAACAAATGCAAATGTCTGAGAAAATATCATCTATTGAGTGAAGTATACCCTGACCACTCTTTTTTAAAAATGCCATATTCTTTATTTCCTCCTACAACCTGCATTAGCAATCTGCCTTTCATCCTGTTTAGCATGTCTTATATAATTTATGTTTTGTTTATTGTTCATAATCTGTCTAATCCTGCTAGAATGTAAGCTCTGCAAGGAAGTGATCTTTGTTTTGTTCCGTGAGGCCTCCCAAACACTTATAACTATCTTTGAAGTATAGCTGGTATTAGTAAATATTTCTTAAATAATGAATGACTATTAACACAATCAAGGCTTCAGTTGAAAAAAAAAAAAGGCCTGTTTAGTTCTGCTGAACTCTGTGTCTCTCAAACTTATTTGATCTCAGATCCCATTTTAAAACCAAACCAAACCAAACCAAACCACGACACTTACATTCTTCCAAAATAGTACTCCTCCATGACAGCCAGTTTGGGAGATTCTCATTTACAGGTAAATCAGTGCTTTGCACATTCTCCTTACCAAAACTCTGTGTCCTATCATCTTGAGACAACCTTTGATGACTGCTAAACTTTTACGTTCACAATGAAATATTGGTAGCTGATAAAGAATAAGCAAGATTTAAGAGGAGACTTCATGAAGGGGTCTTTGATCTGAAGGAATGAAGCCCTAGAGTAGAAGTTATTCTCTTTACAGGACTCATTGGAGCTCTTTGGGGCATGTATTTTCCGGAAATATCTGTCAGATCATATACGTCCTCACTGTCACTTAAATTACGTTAGGATGCCCTAGTGTCTCCTTCTGCACTGCAGGGATGAATCATGATGAGAATCTGTCTGACCTCTTTATTGAATAATCTTTGCTAGACTATCTATATCACTATAAACATTAAGGAAGAAATAAAAAGTTTGTTTTTGATGATGAATTTCAAGTGGGAAATGGTCTGCATAAAAATAAAAATAAGGCAATAGCTTAGACTAGAGAGAGTTGGCTTATAGAAAGTCCAAGGGTTTTAGTTCAATTACAAGAAGGCATCTGTCTCTGTTGATGCTGAGTTAGCTCCTTAACCTTATTCCTTTAGAGCTTTTCTTTGCAAGCTCAGTAAGCTTCTTAAGGAAAAAAAAAAAAAAAAAAAAAAAAAAGCAGAAAAGCACATCTGTCAAAACTAGAGAGTGGTAAGTAACTGCCAGGAAACAAAATGAATCACAGGGTCACTGGAGAATTTCGTAACAGTTTAAGCTCTCCCTTGCATAAATTGCCTCCTGTTCACTCTTCATCCACTCTGATGATGTCAGTCGGCCAGTTTTTATTTGTTTGGCAGGGACATAAAGAGAGAATTTGGAAATGATGGCTGTGTCGCCAATCTTGGGATATGTAGCAATTGTTTTGCCTACAAAGAGAAAACAAAAGAAAAGCTAAAGTCTTATTTAGACTGGATCTGACAACAGCAACAAATTCCAGGCTTCCAGAAATTTCCCAATGTGTCGGCAGGATGTTATCTAGGCAAAATATCTTGAGTTGCAAATTGTAGAGTCATAGAATCTTGATAGGGAAAGACTTTTGGAAATCATTTAGACTACACTTAATGCCTCTCCTGCTCTCTTTTATGCTGAGGAAGCTAGGACTAGAGAGGTTAAGTGATCACAATTTAGTTTTCTTATTTATAGTCATGTGCTGCGTAACGACGTTTTGGTGAGTGATGGACCACATATATGACTGTGGTTATCCAATAAGTTAAGGTTAATTTACTATTGAAGAAAGAAAAATATTTCGTATAAATTTAGTGTAGCCTAACTGTACATTTGAGAGTAGTGTAAACTCATGCCCTGGGCTTTCACATTCACTCACCCAGAACAACTTTCAGTCCTGTGAACTCCTTTCGTGGTAAGTGACTGATACAGTTAATATTTTATGCTGCATTTTAGCTGAACCTTTTCTATTTTGTCTATGTTTACATATTTTTAGATACACAAGTATGTACCATTGTATTACAATTGCCTACAGTATTTGGTATAATAACGTGCTGTACAGGTTTATAGCCACACTCTATAGCATAGGTGTGCAGTAGGCTAGACCATAGAGGTTTGTGTAAGTATACTCTACAGTTGTTTGCACAATGAGGAAATCACCTAACAACGCATTTCTCTGAGTTTGTCCCCGTCATCAAATTGCGCATAACTGTGTTTTGCTTTGATGCATTGGAAATATAACTGGCCATGCCTAGAGCAGCCAGTAGGGGGCATTTGCTATCCTTTCAAAAAACCTTGCTCTCGCTCAGAAATCCTGTTTTCTCTCCGATTTCCAGAATTACCAGACAACCAGTAGATCATCGTTTCTCCATACCCAGTAGACCATCGTTCGCCCCACGACCCTTGTTTCATTCTCTTATCACATCCTTCCTGGCATCCAAAATCAGCTGATAGGAGTGAGGACACTGAAGAATCTCCTCTGTTTTACAGGCCAGCGGATGACACTAAAGCAAACCTGTCTACATCATCGTGTAATAGCGCAAAATCACCACTAGATGGAAGCATAGGATACAAATTCTCATCCAAATTACAGTATTGTCTCGAATTTGCCTCCTTATGGCAGGAAAACCTTGTGTGGTACTGATAAATGCAAATTATTCAGCATTTGTAGTGAATAATTTTCACTTACCAATATTGGCAGAATGAACTGAAAAGATTAATGATATAATATCAAATGATTCAGAAAAAACAACCACACACCCCATTATTGAGGAAAATGCAACTATTTACCTTGAATAATTGACTAATGAGGTTTATTGGTTTCTCCGATTGAACACAAATTTATTTTTAAGATTTCACTTTTTACCTACACCTAAGAACAGCATTTTGTTTGTGGGAACGCTAAGGGACAGAGGTGAACATTGTAGAACAATAAGCTTTCTATTAGAATGAAGTACCTGTTATGAGTAAAGTTTCTAAAGGACACTGAATAAAGCACTAGGGTACGTGGCTCTGGGACTGGATGTGGTATTTACTGTATGATTTTTAAAAAGCTTCTTAAACTTCCTGGACTTCCATTTCCTCTTCTGTATTCATTAAGCACATGTACGTAGGTGACTTTTGAGATCCCCGAGGAAGCAATAAAACACAGTGGTTAAGAAGAGACAACAGTGATCATCTTTATTGGGATATTTGGTGTCAGATTTTGTGGGTACAAACATCTACTTTTCCATTTACTAGTTGTCTGAACTTTGAAAATGACCTAAGATTTTTTTGTTGAGTCAGTTACTTTATATATAGTTAAGAGGAATAATGCTAGGACTGATCTTTTAAGATTAAAGTCGGAATTTATGAGACTGTATTTTTAGCACAAGGTTTGGTACATTGAAAATACCATAACTGACAAAATGAATATCAGTTATCATCTCATTCATCTCTATTAATGTAGTATGATCTTCCAATGTTATGAGTTTCATTAAGATTACCAATAAGGTCCCTGTTTTCCAGGATTGAAATTTTGAATCATCTTTAATTGCTCCCTTTCAAAATCTTTTCTTTGTTTTTTGCTTCACAACTTCTTTTGCATTTTCCTGCCCTTTGTATTTCCATTGCCACTAGACCTCTTAGTCTCTAATATTAATATATCTCCCTGGGCTCCAGTGCTGCCACTGCTATGCATGCACCTAATTTCTGGGCCCTGGTACCATTGAGAAATATGCCCATCCCCTGGATGCCCAGTCTCAGATGAGACTCCATCTGTGGGAGAAATGGAGAGCAGAAGGGCCCAAGCAACTATCGCTTCTGCCATGGAAACCCACAAATTTTGCCATCAAGTGCCCCCATAGTATTTGCTGACACTGACCTCAGCTGATGCAGCTGCCAGAAGTCCACACCAATGCACCTTCTTAGAGTAGAAGCTGCTGCACCCCATCTGACCAGCATCCTTGTGCCCACCTGTGGTGAATATCTCTCCCAGCTGAGGCCTATCTGTAAGGTCTGGAAGAGGTATCTCCTCCTTCAAATACACAGACATCAAAGCAAGACTACAAAGGACTGGAAAAATCAAGAAAACATGATACCACTAAAGGAACGCAAAAACATCTACTAATGAATCCCTAAGAAATGAAGATCTACAAACTTCCTGACAAGGAATTAAAAATAATTGTTTTAAAGAAGCTCAGTAAGCTACAAAATAACAAATTGGTAGCTCATGAAATCAGGAAAATAATATATTAAAAAATGAGAAGTTGAACAAAGAGATGAAAATCTTCAAAAAGAACCAAAGAGCAGTTCTGGAGCTAAAGAATACAGTGAGTGGAATGAAAAATGCAAAAGAGAGTTTCAACAACAGAGAGTTAAGCAGAAGAATCTGCAAATTCAAAGAGAGATCATTTAAAATTATCCAGTCAAAGAAGAAAAGAGAAAAACAATGAAAAAAGGTGAAGAAAGCCTATGGGATTTATGGAATACCATCCAGTAAACCAATAAATGCATTATGGAATTTTAAGGAAAACAGAGAGAAAAAGGGAGCAGAAATCTAATTTAAAAAATAATGACTAAAACCTTCCTAATTTAGGCAAGATTTGGAAATTGTGAATCCAAATTCAAGAATTCCAAATGTTTCCAAGTAGGTTCAACTTAAAAGAAAACATTGTGAGATACACTGTAATAAAATTGTCAAAAGTTAAGGACAAAGAGGCTTTTAAGGGAAGTAACTCATCCTATGTAAAGAAAACCCTGTGATATCACTAGTGGATTTCTCAGCAGAAACCTTGCAGGCCTGGAGAGAGTGAAATGACATATTCATGGTACTGAAAGAAAAAAAAACATACTGGCAACCAGAAATACCATTCCCAGAAAAATTATTCTGTAAAAATGAAGGAGAGATAAAATCTTTCCTTGAGAAAAAAGTGAGAGAATGTATCACCATTACACCTGCCATATAAGAAATACTAACGGGCATTCTTAATTAAAATGAAAACACATACATACAACCAGTGAAGACTAAATCTGAAAATTATAAAGCACTGATGAAGGAAATTAAAGAAGACACAGAAAAATGAAAAGACATCCTATGACCTTGGATGGGAAGAATTTATATTGTTAAAATGTCCATATTTTCCAAAGGATGCTACAGATTCAATGCAATCCCTAACGAAATCTCAGTGGCATTCTTTACAGAAATAGAAAAACATTTTAAAATTCATATGAATCTACCAAAGGCCCCAAAGCTATCCTGAGCAAGAACAAAGCTGGAGGCATCATACTTTCTGATTTCAAAATATGCTACAAAGTTGTAAGACAGTATATTACTGACATAAAACAGACATATACACCAACGGAACAGAACAGAGAGCCAGAAACAGATCCACACATATATGATTAACTGATCTTCCACAGGGTGACACAAACACATAATGGGGAATGAACGGTCTGTTCAATGAGTAGTGTTGGAAAAACTGGATATCCACACACAGAAGAATGAAATTAGACCCTTATCACACATCATACACAAAATAAACTCAAAATGGATTTCATATTTAAACATAAGACCCCAAACCATAAAGCTCTTAGAAGAAAATGTAGGGGAAAATCTTGACATTGGTCTTGGCACATATTTTTGTATATGACCCCAAAGGCAAAGGCAACAAAAGCAAAAATGGGCAAGTGGCATTGCATCAAACTGAAAACCTCTGTACAGTTAAGAAAGCAATCAACAGAGGAAAAAGGCAACCTACTGAATGGGAGGAAATATTTTCAAACCATATATATGACAAGGTTGGAGGTTAATGTCCAAAATATGTAGGGAACTCACACAACTCAGTAACAACAGAACAAATAAGCCAGTCAACAGTCGATTATCCTCAATCAAATTGGGAATTCCCCTGCCAACCCAAATAACTCAATTTAAAAAATGGGCCAAGGATTTGAATAGATATTTCTCAAAAGAAGCCAAACAAATAGCCAACAGGTATATAAAACAATGCTCAACATCATAATCAGGAAAACGCAAATTAAACCTGAAATGCGATATTACCTCATACCTGTTAGAATAGCCACCCGGTGGCCATTGTGTCATCTGGGTGGTAGTTTCTCTCTTCATTCAGTTCTGAAGGTTTAACATCCAATCCATGCACACACAGATTGGGGGTGATCCAGGAGTTCATAAACAACTTAATGGAGTTGCTTTCCCAGTCTCTTCTCTCTCTAAGATCGCCCTCTAATTTCCCAGTTTTCTGGACTCCTCTTTTCTTTCCTGTGACAAGAAAACTGGGACTTTTATTACTCGATGTGCATCTTTATTTGGGGCCAAGTGGCTCAAGGTAACAGGTGTTATCATCTTTTATGGCAGAAAAATAACACTTCTTTAGTATTGTCTAAAGTTAAACTTTGTGCAGTGATATACTAAGGGCTGGATTGTGGAATTGATCTCTCTTATATGGTGGCAATAAGGAGGATTCATTATTCATGGGAAATTTAAAAAGAATAATAAAATTGATCAAAAGTAGTACTGATTTTTATTATCATCAATTTCCAGCAATTTAAAAAGTCAGTAATAAAATATCCTTCCCCAGAAAAGTATTTTGTTAGTTTAAGTGTCAAAACCTTGCTACACTTCCTATTGAGTATTGCTCATATGTATTGTGTTTTAATTTTGAATGTTTTATTGCATAAACATAGTAAACATTACATTCTATTTAGAAGTTTATTCAGAGAACTCCCAGCTTTTGCATTTGCTCTAGTCCCATGGGAATTCAGCTATATGAACTCCTTTGAAGAGTAAATCCATAACAGTTTGGAATTATTTTGGTTGCATTTTTCTGTCTCCAATACCATTGGTATTACATATTCCTACATTTTAGGTGTTTGAATAAAAATAATGATAGCACATTGATGATAGAGGTAAATAGAATTCAAGTTACTTTGATTTTGTCATTGTATAACCAGAAATGTTATTTGCATTTAAAATTTACAACTGCAAACTAGAATGAAAATTGCAAGGTGTAATGTTTTTGTTTGGAAGTGTATATTTTAATTCTTCAATCAACTGTAAGTGAAACTATTGATGAACCTAGTTATGGCATCTATTGCATATGAATATATAAAGAAGATACATTTTCGGTAAATCATTGACAAATTTGTAAAAGTGAGACATGAAAACAGAAATTAATATTAATCATCACTGTGACAAATCAAAACGTAAATGTATTTGTTTTCTGTAAAAAATACATAATTAAAGGAATTAATATGTTGCTTTTTCATTATACTGCAATTTAAAAATTTACTAGCACAATATGAAGTCCAATAAATGAAAAATTTCATTGTTTGCATTCTTTTCCTGATCATTATTTTATTTTGTGATTATTACTGAGGATATTTTTGTGATATAGAGGAGATGTTAAGAAATCACCAACTGTATCTGTCAAAGAAGCTAGTTACGCTACTGACTCTGTTTACCCCATGAAACAGTAATTACTCTCTCTTAGGTAAAAAACTCAGGGAAATGAGGGCATATGTCCACTGAAAGACAAATTCATACTTGTGTTATTCAAAAGAACCAAATACTGGAAACAACCCAAATGCCTATCCTCAGGAGGATGGATAAACTGTGGTGTTTTCACAAAATGGACTACTGCCTGATAGTAAATCCATTAAACTGACGGTACCCAATGCCATGGATAAATCTCAAAAACATTGTGGAGTCTAATAAGCCAGCCACAAACACCTACTGTAACGTTCCATTTACAAAAACAGGCAACACTGCTATGACAACAAAATCTACATTTACAAATGATTTTCTATAAAATAGCTTGATTTCCTCTCGGTCGACCTTATCCTCTTATGAATATATTCAGTTCATAGCATTGTTTTCTTCTAGATATAGCTAAAAATAAAAAAAAAACAAATCAAAGAATGAATCTGGTTTCCATTGGCCTCTGAGTAGATGAATGGCTACATGATTCCTCTTATAGAGCAGCCTGATCCACCCATATGCCCCGTAAGATATATTCCTTAAAATATTCTTATGACCATCCCATATACGTTTTGCTCTCTTAATCCATCCATTCTTCTGTCCTTGATAGTTTGCATTTACATAAACTTCCACCTTCCTCCTCTGCTGCTTCTTCTATTCTCTTCCTTCCCTCCTTCCTCCTTAATTTCTCAAATATTAATCATTTGTATTTCAGGACTTTTTGACCATTCAGATGGGCATTGCTCTATTCTTGTATTATTCAAGTTTTTGTTTGTTTGTTTGTTTTGTTTTGTTTTGTTTTGTTTTTTTGGTCCTCACATTCATATTTATCTTCTTCAGGGCATTCCAGAAAGGCATACTATACTTTTCACAACTCTAAAATTATCTGAAAAATATTATTTTTTCAGACTCTTCTGATGCCTAGGACTTCACGTCCTCTCTGTCCTCTAGAGACTTCAAATTAAGACTGATTAAAACCTGAAATGAAGATTGACTTTTATTTATTCAGGACATGAATAATCATTTTTCCTGGTAATTTATGTATTTTATTTTTTCTGATTACTAAGAATTATATATTTGCCTAGCTTATTAGTGAATCCAATAAAAAGGCCTAAAATAATTTAGTTGACCTGATAAAATGATGGCTTCCTTTCCTTTCCTTCTCCTTTCCTCCCGTATATTGAGTAAAATGTTTCATTGAAAAGAACAACTTGATACATTGTTCCAGCTATGTCTTACTATCTAGCAAGATACATCCACATTTAGAGCTTAAAAGACAAATTACTCGGGAGGCTGAGGCAGGAGAATGGCGTAAACCCGGGGGGCGGAGCTTGCAGTGAGCTGAGATCCGGCCACTGCACTCCAGCCCGGGCGACAGAGCCAGACTCCGTCTCAAAAAAAAAAAAAAAAAAAAAAAGACAAATTACTTTTGTATCTCATATTTTTCTGGGTTGACATAGCTGTGTAGCATGCTGTTGAAGTCAGGCTTTTCCTGGAGTTACAGTCATCTTAGGGGGCTCCTGCGGTGGAGGTCAAGATGACTCACTCATATGGCTGGCAGTTCAAGGTAGCTATTATCTAGTAGCTCAACTTGGGCTTGGACTAGAGTGCCTGTATGTTACCTCTTCACTTATCCTGAGTTTCTCAAAGTATGCAAGTTTGATTCTAAGTGTTAGCATCAAGAGACTCAAGCAGAAGTTTAAGACCTCAATGTGGAAATCCCACCAAATAACTTTTGCTGCATTCCACTGGTAAAGCAAGTCATTAAGCTCAGACTAAATTTAAGGGGAAAGGATTTAAACTTCCCCTTTTAATGGGGGAGTGAGAAGGCCACGTTGCTGAGAGGCATGTAAGATAGAACATATTGTTGCAGTCATATCTGGAAAATAAAATCTCTCATGCCTACTATTTTTAAAAATGAAGACCTAGTGAGTTGCTTTATGACGATTAAACAGGGCTATGACTTTTCCTAGTAATTACCAGTGATAGTGAGTTGAATAGGTGTGAAACCACACAGCCTAGGACAGGGCCTGGCATATGGTAGGTGCTTAAATAAATACATGCTTGATAAAGGAAACATATAGTCTTAGTTGTTTTAAATGCATTGATGTAAGGTTTATGCATATCATAACCTTAGAGTGGGTAAAGAATTTATTTATTTACCAGACACTTAAACATATGTCAGGCATTTGTGAAGAGTTACCCTGTGCACTGAGTACCAGTTCGTCAGTCTGGTGAGATAGAACACTCAATGTACTATAAATTCCATGCTGCTAATTTATTACTTGCAGATAGTTATTAAGGAGCCACAGAAGGGGCCACTGGCTCAGATTCATGATGAGCCAGCCTCCCAAGGCTCAGGAAAACTTCCCAGGCTGGGTGGAGTATTGGCTGTGCATGCCCTACTTGCACCACAGCTGAGAGACCCCAGAAAGAAGCCTGCCCTGGTTTTATATCCTGGGAGATTATATGAATTGCTGGGACAAAGCCTTGAAGGGTGTCCTGTTTCTAGGAGTGACTGGAACAGAACCCAGGTTGCTCCAGCAGGTTCCTCCTTATTTCAGGATGAGGCATCCCCAGTACTTCTACAGTTGTTTGTGAGACCTACAGCAAGGAAAGGGAGAGAACTAGGTTGCTTCAAAGCCATCTGGAGAACTATCTGGCAATATTTGTATTACGTTAAAATATTATCTCACTTAATCTAACATAATCCAGGTGGAGTGGGTACTAATCTTTAGATTTTGAATTATGCTTTCTTCTTAGTAAGAAAGGCTCACTCATATTTAAATATTACTTCAAGGTTTTTAAATGGTGTTCATCTGAATGATTTTATCCTTTCAACAGCTTTGGGAAGATGGAAGGGAGGCAATGTTACTCTCCTTTACAAGGGAGGCAGCCTAGAGAAGTAGAAAAATACAAGATTTCAAATCCAAAGACTTGTTGTTTTTCGTAAGTCTCAACTTAAGCTAAAAGAGACCACAATAGACTCCAGTAAAACGCTAGTGCTAAAAGACAAAAAAAAAGTGTGTTTGATTCTAATTAACTGGGGACTGCTTTAATTTCTTCTGTGCAAAATGGGGATAATAATATGCATTCATCTGCATGTTGAGCTAATCAAGTGATTCAATATATGTGAAAGTATTAATTCATTACAGAATGTACTTTCAAATCACTGTATAAATATAAATTTTTATGTTTATGAGCAAGTTAAGATCTGAGTTTCCCAAAGTTACATAACCAACAAATGTTCAAGCCGATGGGAGAATCACTGTCATAAACTGCATTGTCACATTTAGCCAATGTGACCACTTTAGAATTACTTTCATTATATTAAGGTAATGTGAGATATGTCGGGAGCTCCAATACTACTAAGAAACTAAGACATTTTACATGCATAAATGTTGTTGAAAATTAAATGTAAAAATGCAATAAATTATAATCGTTTTTAATAAAGAAATATATATATATTTTAAAAATAGCCTCAGGAGATGTAGAAAACATTTATCTATAAAATTCTTCTATAGGAGAAAGGCTTCAAAAAGTAGCATTGCCTAAAATCAATGTTTTTATGGTAAGGAATAATTTGACCATTAAGGATAAAAAAGTAAATTTCTTACAAAGTGTGAGAAACAGGAATCATAAATCAGATAGAATTGGAAGCAATTTGCAACTGAATTGCTTCATCTCCTTCAAAGAAGGCTCCAGACCACAGTCTACTATATAAGACACATGTAGAAATATTCGTTGGCTGAAGGACTAAGCTATTCCAAATAATCTTTCCTTAATACCATGTTAACAATTTGACTACACATAAGAAGGAAGTTGAGCTTTGGGGGACTTGGAGAAGCAGCTGTGAACTTATGGCAAGGTCAAGGAAGTCTAAACAATATTTAGATATTTACTTTAAATTTCTATTTCTTCTTTTTATGATCAATTTTAAAACATTTTGCCATATTTTTTCTCTTTTTGTTGTTGTGTTAAGGCATGCCAGCTAGAAAATGTAAAACACATTATAGAATTTTAAAGTTACAATTGAAAATCTGCAATGCCGAGCGGTCATGGTGGCTCACGCCTGTAATCCCAGCACTTTGGGAGGCTGAGGCGGGTGGATCACGAGGTCAGGAGATCGAGACCATCCTGGCTAACACAGTGAAACCTCGTCTCTACTAAAAAACAAAACAAAACAAAACAAAAAATTAGCCAGGTGTGGTGGTGGTAGGCGCCTGTAGTCCCAGCTACTCGGGAGGCTGAGGCAGGAGAATGGCGTGAACCCGGGAGGCGGAGCTTGCAGTGAGCCGAGATCGTGCCACTGCACTCCAGCCTGGGCGACAGAGCGAGACTCCGTCTCAAAAAAAAAAAAAGAAAAAAGAAAAAAGAAAAAAATCTGCAATGCCATAATTGATTCTGGCAAGGATCATCAAATGATGCTAAAAATCTTAGCTAAAAAATCGATGGGTCAAATGGTATTTCTGGTTCTAGATCCTTGAGGAATCGCCACACTGTCTTCCACAATGGTTGAACTAGTTTACACCCCCACGTATACCTATGTAATAAACCTGCGCGTTCTGCACATGTATCCCAGAACTTAGAGTGAAATAAAAATTAAAAAAAGAGAAGGTTCTTGAGCTTTGCATTAAAGATGTCTAGTTGAACACATATTTTGTCTGTTCTCTCAAGATAACAACAGAAAAGTGTAAACCTACAATGACAAAGAGACTAGGAGGAGAGAGGAGTGTGAGAGGGAGGAAAGAGAAAGAGAAAAAAATGATGAGGACCTGGATATTCTCAAAATGCCGGAGTACAATGTAATTAACTAATTGCTATATGTAAGAGACAAACCATAATGTTACAGTAGGAAGATCTGGCTGTTACTGCACTAACCCAGGGATGGGGTTGAGCCTCACTGCTAGTGCGACAGACAGACATTATGTGCTTCCTGATGCAATGCACTGTGAAGGAATGCCATCTTGTACGTAGTATATTGTTAAAAAAATGTTTAATCAAGCATCTGGATATAATTTTCACTGGGAAAGGAAAAATACAGGGATTAGGAAAACAAGTTAAAGAATACATATTAATCCAGAATGGGAAACATTTCACCAGACAACTTTACAATTGGCCCAGTCTCTCCAAAATGTCATTTTCATTAAAAATAGAAAAAGGAAAGGAAGAGGAAAGAAATGAGACTGTTCTGGGTCAAAAGAGTCTTGAAAGAGACAACAAATGCCATGTGATTCTGTAAAAGATAAGAAACAAATGGAGAAATTTGAATACATACTAGTTATAAGCTAGTGTTGAGAGAATACTGTTAATGTTGTCAGATGTCAATATGGTACTGTGGTTAGGAAGGAAAATGTCATTTTTGAAAAGATGCAGCCTGGAGTGTTTAGTTATGAAATGTCATGAGGTCTGTTATTTTTATTAAAATGTTAAATATTTCTATTTAAAACATGCTATACCTATAGTTTTGGGCCTTCTAGAAGATGTGCCTCATTTGCTTAACCTAAATCACTATGTTCTTGTCTCCATGACAACTCGCAGATGGCTTGAGTTGGTTGTAAAAGTTATTTTGTGTACAGAGTTAAATTATGATTGTCAAGAATTTGGCAAATAAACAGCACATATCTCGATTTTCTCACTCAGAATACAATTGTCTTACAAAAGAGCGCTGCTGCTTTCCTTGTGAATAATTAAAATAAATAACAGAAATAACTGGCTGGGCACAGTGGCTCATGCCTCTAGTCCCAGCACTTTGGGAGGCTGAGACGGGAGGATCGACAGAGGTCAGGAGTTCAAGACAAGCCTGGCCAACATGATGAAACGCTGTCTCTGCTAAAAGTACAAAAATTAGCCTTGGGCAGTGGCTCACACCTGTGGTCCTAGCTACTCAGGAGGCTGAGGCAGGGGAATCGCTTGAACTGAGTGGGTCAAGGTTGCAGTGAGCTGAGATTGTGCCACTGCACTCCAGCCTGGGAGACAGAGCGAGACTCCAAGAAATAATTAAAGTTGCCACCATTTAATGATTCCTTACTATCTATCAAGTATAGGGGTAAGGGCTTGACATTCATCCTCTCATTTGATTCTTGCAACAACTTTGTAAGTGCATATTATTGACTTTATTTCACAAGTGAGGAAACCAAGATTTAGACATTTTAAGTTATTTGACTAAAGTCTCAGAAGCAAAGCCTCCAAACCTGCCTTTTCCAAAGTCTGTGCTCTTAATCAGCTTTGCTATTTCTTCCTTCCCCATGTGTATAAACATACACTCCAATTTTAGTGAATATACCCACAGTGAACCTTGATGATGTTAAACATGGTTTCAATTGTTAAAGTAACTGTCTGATAAATTGCAATATCTGGCATGGAACATGAACCTCCTTTATTTTTTAAAAAATATTATGTTGGCTTTTTTTTTTTTACGCTTTTGCTTTTCCAAATAAATTAGAATTTTCTAGACAAATTACCTCCCTATGATTTTGTATAAAATTATATCAAATTTATGTTTATTGGTGAAAGTTAAGTTTTAATAGATTGAACTTTCCTATTCAGTCAAAATTATGGAATTTTATACATTATGCCACTTACATGTGGGAAAATGCTCAACAACAGTAATTATTGGGGAAATGCAAATCAAAACTACAATGTGATACCACCTCACTCCTGCAAGAGTGGTCAAAATTAAAAAAATATATAGTGAATGTTGGCATGGATGTAGTGAAAAAAGAACACTTTTACACTGTGGATGGGAATGCAAACTAGTACAACCACTATGGAAAACAGCATGGAGTTACCTTAAAAAATTGAAAGTAGATCTACCATTTGATCCAGCAATCCCACTACTAGGTATCTACCCAGAGGTAAAGAAACCATTATATGAAAAAGATACTTGCACACACATGTTTATAGTAGCACAATTTGCAGTTGCAAAAATGTTGAACCAGCCCAAATGCCCATCAATCAACAAGTGGATAAAGAAAATGTGAGATAGATAGATAGATAGATAGATAGATAGATAGATAGATAGATATAATGGAATACTACTCAGCCATTGAAAAAGAATGAAAGAATGGCATTTGCAGCAACCTGGATGGAATTGCAGACTATTATTCTAGGTGAAGTAACTCAGGAATGGAAAACTAAACATTGTATGTTCTCACTCATATGAGGGGGCTACGCTACAAGGACACAAAGGCATAAGAACAATACATTGGACTTTGGAGACTCGGGAGAAAGGGTTGGTGGCAGCAAGGGATAAAAGACTACACATTGGGTACAGGTTACACTGCTTGTGTGATGAGTGAACCAAAATCTCACAAATCACCACTAAAGAACTTACTCATGTAACCAAACACCAACTGTTGCCCAAAACCAATGGAAATAAAAAAATTTAAAAATTAAAAATCCTAATCGTTCTATGTATTTTTACTGTTGTCAGAACCGTGTTCTTCACCAACCCTGAAACTTTTCCTTATATTTTCCATTATTGTGCTTTAATTTTGAGTTAACAAATCAGAAGCCTTGAGAAAACGAGTTTCAAGCCAGCACAGACTTGGGAAGTGAAAACTTTAGCTACACTTTTACAGAATTGGTAACTAGTTAACAGAAATAAAAATATGTCCAGTTGTAACAACTACTGGCTGTCCTTGTCATTAAACTTTAAGAGTTGTAAATCTAATACTTGTAAATATTGCCCTGAATGGTTGTACACTTAGGCCTACTGTTTTATAAGTAGGTAGTTCTTGCTTTAGATCAACAAGGCAGGGATTTGAATATGTAAAACATATTTTATGTTGGGAATTACGCAAAGTTTGTCATTAAAGACATGCATTGATGATGCAGACATATTTTTTCACCCTGTGTTTCCACAGGACCTCATTTAGTTTCCTTTTCATTTACTTTCCAGGCTTATAAAACTCATGGATACACTTTTAGCTTGAAGCTTTTTCTGCATTGCCTTACCTATGTTTATGTTAGTCATTGCCTATTAATTTAGTTAATCCTTTCTCCTCATTTAATTTGCTATTTAAATAAAATTTATTATTGATTATTTAACTTATCATTTAAGTTGAATCCAGATATTCAAAACACTGGCCATTCTTTCTAGTGTGATGTTTTTGTAATGTTTTATTCCACCTTGACTGTGACAGTCCCATTTGTAATACCAAGATCAGATCATTTTTTGTTCTAGAAAGATAAAAGAATTCCCGAGACAGTGAGAAAACACACTTTTGAACCCAAAACAAAGTCTCATTTTCTAAGATTTTGGCACAAAACATACTGCGTATATTTTAAAACACTTCTACTCTTAAAACACTTCATTGTTAATACATTCAATTTTAAGGTACTTGTGAGTGGCAGGTTATGGGACTAGTTAGTTGTTGTCTAGAATCTCCTCTAAAACCTTCAGGAAATAATATATATTTTTCAAAAATATTACCTTTTTCTCAGTGTACAATATATACAATTTCTTACATTGATCCGTTTATTAACTCATTAGTGATTTTGTGGTTTTCACTGCTTTTATACAAGCTTTTATGATCATCACAGTTTCCTATACCCAAGTCCTCTTTGCCTTACTGAAAAAGAATTCTGAGAAGGGCAGAAGCAAAGGCTTCCTCACGTGCAGTGCTCACCTGCTCTCTGTCCCTTTGTTCTATCGCACTGTCTTCTTCATGTATGGGTGCCCCGGGTCTGACCCAGATTAACAGTGGAATAAAATGCATTTTCTGTTCTACATGATTATAATTGCCCTGCAAACTCTTTGTTCTATCGCACTGTCTTCTTCATGTATGGGTGCCCCGGGTCTGACCCAGATTAACAGTGGAATAAAATGCATTTTCTGTTCTACATGATTATAATTGCCCTGCAAACTCCTTTATTTACAGTGTAAAAAACAAGAAAGTTTTAGGTACACTGAGAACAATGATAAAGAAATATTTTTGGAGAACACTTTCATAATTTTTTCTATTTCCTCTCTGTTAAAATAAATCATAATAATTGTTTCTGTGTTTTACACATAGTAGGGACACAATATGTTATTAAGTGAATGAATAAAAAACTTTAGATTAAATATTCTTGTCTAAGTTATAAGTTATTCTGATCATTAAAATAGTTAATGAGCATTTAAGGACAGACACCACTCACTCGTTTTCGTTGTTAAGTACATACTTAAAGATGAAGTTCAAACTGAAATTATAATACCACATTACTGTTTTTGTAACATGAACGAAACACAAGAGTTCATTCATGTTACAAAGACTTGGTAACATCTTTGTAACATGAGTGAAATTCATGAAATACAGACATACCTATTTTAAAACTTACTTTTGGTTTTTTAAAGGAAGGCCCCACCTATAGAAATCCTCCATTTAAAAAAGTATTCAAAGTATTCATGCACTTCTAAATAATTCTTGAGCAAGACATTCTTCAAACTTTC
Source organism: Macaca nemestrina (assembly GCF_043159975.1). Classification (NCBI taxonomy): domain Eukaryota; kingdom Metazoa; phylum Chordata; class Mammalia; order Primates; family Cercopithecidae; genus Macaca; species Macaca nemestrina. The sequence continues at coordinate 185,451,044 of NC_092126.1, read as the reverse complement.
TCTTTAGTAGATATTGATAATGATATACCAGTATGTAAATAAAAATAATACTGTTAGGCCAAATATGACGACATATATCCTCTTAAGACATTTAAAACTGAGATTTCCATTTGGTTTAAGAGCAATTTTGGAAAGTAACATTTTTCATTGCCTCCCCTGAAAGACATGTAAATGTAACAACAAAAATACTAAAAGTAATTTAAATTTCTGCAATATAGTTAGAACATTTCTGAGTTCTTCTAAAACTTTTACTTTTTAATGGATTGAGTAGTCCTACTGAGCGCTTCATCCCTGACACACATATTCTATCTGAATAGTGTTTTCTGGCATTGACGCCTGCCTGAACTAGCAGGTGTGCTTGATCAACCGTCAGTTAAATATATCAGGCTAATTTTTTTTCTTACCTACATGGTGTATGCATTCTATCTGGTCCTTTTGTGAGTAGGCATACTTTGACCTCCTTACTTTTATTACTTAGACTCTTGAGAATACTCTAGTAAAAAGATTTTTCCATATGCATAACACACTGCTTTTACCTTTTAAAAAAATTGAAAAAATGGCAGTTTGTTGAATAATATAAACCCAAAGCCCCAAATGAGGCACACTGGCTTCAGGCATAGTTTGTTAGGATTCAGTTTTTTCAGAACCCGGTTCCTCTCATTGCATCTGAGCTGTGCCTTCTGCTGTGTGGACTCCATTCTAAGCTGGTGTACCCTGTAGCTGCAGAATCTCTGCAGAAGTTCCAGTCTCCATCTCTCTACAGTCAACCCCAGTGACAAAGTGTTCTAATTTTATATGCAATTTGCCATACAGGCTGATTAGTCTTGCCTACATAGTGGCCATATGTCTATATATAACATTTCTCTCTCATTATTACACCCTTATTATTTTAAGAAAAATTCCCACTGATTTGGGTTGAGACCTAGAGACCAGAGTACTACATTCTACACGCTTTTTCTCAACTAGATTTACGTAGAGCAGGACTGTCATCCTCACACTCCCTTAGAGGAAAACAGCCACAGGCAGTTCTATAGTTAATGGGGACAATAGTTTTGCAAATATTAAACAACGAAAATGTAATTTCTTATTTTAACATTTTTTTTTTCATAGTTTCTGAGGTGGTAAAAATCTAATACTTGATCTTTTAACAAGATAGCCTGAAGAGTAGACTTTTAAATTATTTATGTCCAAGTCCTGAATCGTGTCCCTTAAGACTAGTGCTAGAGAGGTTTTATACAGGCAATTTCCACAAATAGTTGTTTTCAGAGGCAGTTCATTGGCTGAGCAGAAATCCCAAATCACAAAGCTGTACTGACTGGTTAGTTAATTAGGGTACTCCCAGGTGAGAAATTGAAGACTGGCAGACACTAACTTCCATTGTTTTTCCAAGTCTGTTGGCACAATCTGTGGTTTGACTTTTAGAGGTTTTAGTGCAATTCTCTCACAATCTCCCAGCTCCACTTTAGAATGCCTGCACCTTAGTCACCTCATTTTCTTTCATACAACCTTTATCACCTCTGAAGCATGAATTCCCCTTTGCTGGGTAACCTAACATATTCACAGGTTCTGGGAATTAGGATGCGTGCATCTGTGGCCAGAGCATTATTTCGTCCATCAAAGGTAGACCTGGAAGAGTGTGTTTTGTCCAGATTCCAATTTAGGGCACTAGAAATAATTTCTGGCTCTGCTCCTTCCTTACCTGGCTACCTCGAAGTAAACTTTGTTTACAAAGTATGTAGGCAGCAGACCCTTGAAGGTTAAGCTTTAGGGGCTGGTCCCCATCACCATGTTGCATGGCCAGGACCTGCAAATTCCTACATTGACTGAAAGAAGCCAGGAGACTCATTCATGCAAGAGGTGGGTTGGGACATGTAGGTGGAGGACATAAAAGAGACCCTGAGGGGTGACCACATCAAAGAGACCCAAGAGAGTCAGAACAGCCTTGGAGGGCAGCTGGGATCCTACCCATCCAACTTGACCAGATCAATAGTTCCAACAGGCACTGACTTTGGCTGTAAAAGCTGGTACCATGCCAAGCCCAGAAGAGTCAGATGGTATTAGTAGGACAAAGACCTTCACTTTACTCCCAACAGCTCACATGCCTTTCCCTGCTCCATATTCTCATATTCATCTCAGAGGTTTACATGAAAAAATTAAAATTAGTGAAATAATTTTCTGTCATTTAGAGCATGATGGCTGTTGCTATATGTATTCCATGAACTGCTTAACAAAATTGTTGATTAGAATCACAGACTCAGGTCATCTCCAGGCTGAGGTCATGACCCATGAGAGAATGGATGGGAAGTAATAGGATAAGGGACAATTGACTAATCCCTCTTCTTAAACTCTGGACTTTTGGAGAGTTGTTTTCGCTGAGAACAGCCCAAGTCCAATAGTGGTAACTCAGTTCATAAGTGATGGCCTGGGACATGCTGTAGAGACTAGGTGTGGAAGGATATATTCAGAGTCCCTAGCTAAATCAGAAAGAGAACCTGCAGCTTGTCACACAGGAGCCAAGGCCAACATGAGAGATCCTGGTAGACTGGGAAGGGACATCAAATGAATGGTCCAAGAATCAGCTCATCCACCTATTTCCACACAAGTTAGGCGACTGAGGCAGAGATGGAGCTACAACTTGAAAGTGAACATGAGCATATGAGAGAGGCAAAAGAGAAGAAAGGATTGAGAAGACAGCCTACACTTTCTGACACCATTACAAAGATAACTGCTCAGCCTCCAGTGGGTCCACCCTATGCTCATACCTACACAAGGGAGGCCCTGCTGACCATGTAGCTGGAATTCCTGGGACAGGGATGCATTATACCGTGGATGGAGGCAATTTCCTAAGGAGAAAAGACTTTCATCCAGTTGTTAGGCAGGGATCTAGACCCGACATGGCGGCGCCACCCGGCGTAGCAGGCCCTTTGTTCGAGACTTCCCTTCCTCTTTGAACACACCTGCAGACTTGCATATGTCAGAGGTTCCGGCTGGGCAACCACACTCCCCCATGACCTGCAGCTCACCTGCATTCCACAAGTTCGTAAACAGCAGTTTCGGTAAACAGTTTCCAAAGACCCCTTCCTCATGACCCTTACTCGACTCCTGCCCTAGTAGTTTCAAGAGCCCCCAGGCCCTGTTTGTACAACCAGTTTCCCTACCTCTTGGGCTATATAAAGCCCCTACTATATCCCCTACCCTCCTCCCTCAGCGTGACTTCCTCGGCCCGCACCTTTGGACTGAGGAACCTCGCCCGCGAGTCCTAATAAAGGCTATTCTCACTGCCATTTGCCTTGTGTCTTCGTTCCCGGTTCAGCTCCAGCCTCAGTTTACCTTTATAGTAAGACTAATTTTTTTTACCAAATAGGTCTATCCTCATTAAGCTTCAGCTGAGTATTTACATAAGTGCAAGTAGGAATAGGAATTGATCAGCTCTTTTTAAGAAGGCCTTGTTAGGACCTTTACTAAATAATCTCAGATTAGACTTTAAAGGCTTCTCAAGCTGTAACATATCAACAACATACCATTAGTTTCATCTGCAATTCTGATAGTTTTAGGTAAACTGCCCTGTACTCAAACAGGTCCTAAAAGTATCTTTCAGTTTCCCAGGCCTTCCTGCGAGTAAGGTCTTTCTTACTCTTTACCAATATGGCTAGAATGCTTGTGAGCAGCTATCAGGCCAGATTTTCTAAAGGAGCTGGCTGTAGCTTTTTATTATTATTATTATTATTATTAACACCTGCAAATCTCATATGAAAATTTGATTCCAAATACTGGAGGTGTAGAAGATGGGAGGTGTTTGGATCATGGGGATCAATCTGTCATGAATGCCTTGGTGCCATTCTCATAGTAATAAGTACATTCTTACTGTCTTAGTTCCCATGAGGGCTGGTTGATAAGAGCCCAGCACTCCTCTCTCTCTCCTTTCCTCTGTCACCACGTGATCACTACACACACCAGCTCCACTTCACCTGCTGTCATGAATGAAGTAGGCTGAAGCCTTCATCAGAAGTGGACATTTAAGCCATGCTTTCTGTATAGCCTGCAGAATTGTTCTCCAAACAAACACCTTTCATTTATAAATTACCCAGCCTCAAGAATTTCTTTATCATGACACTAACTGGAATAAAGCAGGGCATAACAGGCTCCTAAAGTCAATTCTCAGTTTCTTAAAACTCTCCAGTCATATCTAATTTTATGCACATTCTCAAATATGACATTCCAGTCACAGTAGTAGTAATATTACCACAATTATGTTATAAGAACATATTCTGATTACAATTTTGCAAATACCTATACTGCAATCAAAATAAAAATACTCAATGATGGTTTCTGAATTCTGGAGAGATCAGCTAAGGAGAAGGTAAATGTATTAATTCTGTTTACAAAAGGTATACTTGGCCAAATTGTTTGCAAAGTTTCTTTAATTCTGGTCTCGTGTTGTATTTCTAACGTTATCAGAAATCTTTACTTGTCAGAGCCTTTCCTGCAAATCTGTTGAGATTAGAGAGATACTTTGCAATGGGGTTGCTTCCCCTATGATATTTAGTAGTATGAATTACCACACGTTAACCAGAATTCTAAACTCTTCATAACTTTCTTTTCTGAGACAGAAGCAATTGACAAATATGCATCACACCAGCATTTTACAGATTGGTAAATCTATGAACATACAATTTCATAATTCCTAGAAGCATGTGCTTTCCCATTATATAATTTTTCAATGTGCCACAGGTCATGTTGATAATAAACTCAAATATCTTCATTTCTTCTGTAGTAAAAAGTCCAAAATAGTTAAACATATGTTTAGCAATTAGTCTTTTAAAATAATATTATTTGGAAATAATCCAGATATTCAATAACTATTGATCATTTAATCAACTGTGTGAAACTCTAAGGGTTTAATTTACCACAGAGAATGAGAAGGTATTTTTAAGCAGACTTATTATCAAACATAATTATGGTTTAAAAGTTCATTTATAAATGTATATTGTACTTACATCTATTTAATTCACTTATTCTGAAATTTTTATTTACTCATGAAAATTTCATAAGACATTAGACATAGCCAGTCATCGTTTCAAATTCCTTTCTTGTTAACTATATTTACAGCACATTTATGTCAGTCAGTCATCATAAAAGCAAAAATCTAAAAGTCAAATATGTGGGGTTTTTTTGTTTTATTGCTGTGCCATATATATATGAAGTAAATGCCATTATATTTTCACATAGGTGTTTAGGTTGAACTGTTAGTTTTCTGACTTTAAATATAAGGTAGAGATAATATAAACTTACCTGACTAGTAAACCCAGCTAATATAAAAGTTGTGTGTTTGGGTTATATTTAATTCTGAAAACTCTAAAGAGATGTCTATTTTAATTAAACCAACAAACTTGAAGTAGCTTTGACTTAACAGAGAATATAACAGATAATGTGAATCTGAAAAATATATTGGCAAATTTCTATCTTTCTGAGTTTAAGGAATACTTAATTTATATAAGCACATATTGACATGTGCGTCCGTGTGAAGAGACCACCAAACAGGCTTTGTGTGAGCAATAAAGCTTTTTAATCACCTGGGTGCAGGCAGGCTGAGTCTGAAAAGAGTCAGTGAAGGGAGATAAGGGTGGGGCCATTTTATAGGATTTGGGTAGGTAAAGGAAAATTACAGTCAAAGGGGGGTTGTTCTCTGGCGGGCAGGAGTGGGGGTCACAAGGTGCACAGTGGGGGAGCTTTCTGAGCCAGGATGAGCCAGGAAAAGGACTTTCACAAGGTAATGTCATCACTTAAGGCAAGGACTGGCCATTTTCACTTCTTTTGTGGTGGAATGTCATCAGTTAAGACGGGGCAGGGCATTTTCACTTCTTTTGTGATTCTTCAGTTACTTCAGGCCATCTGGGTGGATATGCAAGTCACAGGCGATGTGATAGCTTGGCTGGGGCTCAGAGGCCTGACACATATTCTTCGATAAGCCAAATAAATAGATCTCTATTAAAATTAATTTTACAATACCATCCAAAGGTAGCAAATGTCACACATACAAACATATATAGACACACATAAACATACAGAAAGAAGCAAATGTTATAATGTTCATTCTAAAATTATAGCCACATGTCAGGTACAATAATAACAAACTCAAGGCTGGGCATGGTGGCTCTTGCCTGCAATCCCAGCACTTTAGGAGGCCGAGGCAGGTGGATCACGTGAGGTCAGGAGTTTGAGAACAGCATGGCCAACTTGTTGAAGCACTGTCTGCATTAAAAATAGAAAAATTAGCCAGGCATAGTGGTGTACCTGTGTAGTCCCAGCTGCTTGGGAAACTGAGGCAGGAGAATAGCTTGAACATAGTAGGCAGAGGTTGCAGTGAGCTGAGAAATCGCCACTACACTCCAGCCTGGCCGACACAAGGAAACTCCATTAAAAAAAAAAAGAAGAAATTAAAAAAACCAAAGTCAGTAATTTATAAGACTATCTAGACATGAATTGTGTTTCTCATAGTTGGAACAAGTTAAGATGTCCTCTCCGGATGATCAAAGTTTTTTAATTAATATTTTGGAAAATATTTTTACTATTTTTCATTTGCCCCATTTACAAATGCCTCTTTTTTTGTTCAGATGTGATGTGCCCTTGAAATGTGCAGTAAAACAAAGCTCTCATGCCTTACAGTAGACATGTAAGAATATTTACATGTTAAAGTCACAGTGCTTAGATTTCAGACTTAAGTGCCATCATTTTCTAAAACAAATAAACAAAAAAGAGTGTTGATAGAGACCCAATTAAGACAAGACAGCCAAGATAACCACTTTAAACAAAGGTAAGGTTTGTGATGTAGATTAAGTTAATGCCTTCACCTTCTCCATTATTTAGAGATTTAGACCTACCACTCTTCCTGGACCAGATATGTGGATCTCTTACAAATGGAGATTCCTTTAAATTTCTCTTCTAAAGGGAATCTCAAAATAACCAAGTCAAAATAGTCTTTATGCCAATAGGTAAAATATTCTGGTAGTTATTTGGTCCCATCGTTCACATATCATTCCAGTTTTTGTTTTGTAACTACATTAAAGATTTCAGGGTGGATATTATCAGTGAATAGGACAAGGAATTTCTATGCCTGAACTCAGCATAGATTGACCACAATGTTTTACAAATAGTACTTCTAATCATGCCTTATATTCAGAGATGGGTTTATCCTTTTTTCTTTGATTGCATGACAGACAAGTGAGTTTTTGAAGAAATTCTTTGGGGATGGATTCTAAGAGATTATTTCTTATTTCCTCAGCACTTTTGGTCTTTCCCTGGAAGATTGAGGGATTGGATCTTTACTGTCTATCTTAGGTATGCAACATTTAGCTTCAACTACAGTCTTCACTAGGTTCCAGGATCATGTGAATAAACTGGTACAGATCAGGGAGTCCTAAATCATATGATCCAAGAAGAATTAGAAATTCCACAGAACATTTCTGGGGCATATGTTTGGACCGCATATTTTTCGCTATTGCTCTGAGCTCAGATTTTGATCGAGGTGTAAACATTGGTAAAGAAGGCAGGCCTGGTTCATCTGATGAACTGACTTTATAAGATAACGGACTAGTTTTTTTTTACTCTTTCAGGTGAGAACATAATTTAGCAGAAGACTTAGTAGACTCAGAGTTATGAGGTAGAGGATAATATAGAAAACATAATGAAATGAAAATTATAAAACATTTCGTAACATTATGAAAATGAGACAAATCTCACACAGGAATATTTTGTCACTGAATCTGAAATAGGGAAATTAGACAGTACTTCTAAACTCCATGCTGACTTTCTTCATTCTTGAGTGTAGGCCAAACTACATTTGGGAAATATTTAGTTTATAATGTTTGACTTTGAAACAAAGATGGTAAGAGCCCCTTGTCAAAGCAAACCTCCTTGCTTGGGGTCCAGGCCACAAGATTAGATATTATGGCTCCAGAGTCATGCAGCCAGAGGCCACAAGATTCCTAACCTCCCTAATTACTTCTGTAGATAACATTATTATTGTAAAACTGAAGATTTTTAGACCTTGTATTCTGATGAAACACCTGGCAGCACACAGACTGCTAATCTTGCTTGCCTGGTCTTGTAGCTCTTTTCCAGAAACTGGTTTACTGCAAGAGGACAACTTTGACTTCATATGCATTTATCCCCAAACCAACAAATCAGCATTCCCCATTTCCTAGCCCGCTTCCTGAAAAACTGTCTTTAAAAACGCTTAGATTCTGTCTGGGTGCAGTGGCTCGTGCCTTTAATACTAGCAAATTTGGAGGCTGAAGTGGACAGATCAGTTGAAGCCAGGAGTTCGAGACCAGCCTGTCCAACATGGTAAAACCCTGTTTCTTCTAAAAATACAAATACAGGGGTCCTGTCCCTGCTTCCAAGATGGTGCCTTGAAAGCTCTTCTGGAGGAGAGGAACACTGTGTTCTCACTTGGTGAAAGGCAGAAGAGCAAGCAAATTTAAGGCTGTGTGAAACCTTTTTTATAAGGGCTTTAAGCCCATAAACAAGGAAAGAAGCCCTTATGACCTAAGCACCTACTGAAGGCCCCATCACTTAATGCTATCACACTCGCCATTGTTTCAACACCTGAATTTTGAAGGGGAAACATTCAAACCATAGCAGATATCTACATAATTTATACCTGGATAGAGACATCTCTCCAAGCACCTTGCCTCAAATATCCTGTCACCAGTTTTCCAATTATGCTCCTTCTAAGTCCCTGATCATCCAGCTTAATCATTATCACTAATCATGTATCTAGCCCATAGATACATAATCACACATTGATTCATTTCTCATGTTAAGCAGATTGGAACAACCAAGTACATCATTTAGGATTTTTCTAACTGGGAGGATTTCCCTTCACCACTGTCCTTCAGAAAAGTTCCAGAAAGGAGCTGTAGTATGGTAGCCATCAAAATGTTGTGCAGTGCCAGAATATGTTGCACAACCATCTGTATCCAGGTCTGAGTCTTCTCTTCTAGTGTCAGTTGATTATAAGAAACTCCCCATGAGACTGTTGCTGAAGGCAGTGTAGCAGGGGTAGGGACCACAAGCATTTGAGCCACTTCTTCATATAATTTACCTGTTGTGTTAGTCTGTTCTTGCATTGCTATAAAGAACTATCAGAGACTGGGTAATTTATAAAGAGAAAAGGTTTAATGAACTCACAGTTGCACAGGCTGTAGAGGAAGCATAGTTTGGGAGCCCTCAGGAAACTTACAATCATGGGGGAAGGTGAAGTGGAAGCATGCATGTAGTACATGTCCAGAGAAGGAGGAAGAGACAGAAGTGGGGAGGTGCTACATACTTTTAAACAACCAGATATCACGAGAATTTACTATCATGAGAACAGAGAGGCGGAAGTCCACCCCTATGAACAAATCACCACACACCAGGCCCCTCCTCTAACACTGGGAATTGGAATTCAACATGAGATTTGGGTGGAACAACAAATCCAAACCATATCACCATCCATGATCCAAGTGTAGGTGATTTTATTTCTTTAATAAACACTTTTACTATTAAGAAAGTTACATGTCACTACTTAAATATGAAATGTAAATATTGCAAGAAAGTAAATCAATTTTATATTCTGAATGGATGCTCATTAACCTGTTATTCTGTAATGCTCTAATGAAAATTCTGAACATGCTATCACCATTTTCAAATTGTTCACTAATACTTCATTGGTTTTTTATATAAGTTGGGGTGAAGAACATATCCTTGAACTACCCGTCAAGGTCCCACCCATGCTGGCCTCCCTGAACATACCTGGTCCTTCCCTGCTTCTCTCTTTGCATACCAGCCACACTTACCATTTGTTGTTTCTTCAGTGATCAAGGCTCTCTGATAATCTAGGTCTTCCCAGGATGAAGACGTGTTGAATGGCAAAAGTCCACAGGCATCACTTTGTTAAAAATAAAGCCTCTTGAGAAACCCACACCAGCACTGCTGAAAAAGAATCTGCATTTTGACAACATCACTAGGAAAGTCATAGGCATTAGAGTTTGAGAGTACAGATCTAGGACACCTCCCAATAGAGTCCCTGGGTTTGTTTTACATTTTCTCCTCCTTTGTCCTCTTCCTAGTAAAATTTCCCATCAGGCTTAAGTCTAAAATGGGAGAACTACATGTATGTCTAAACTTTGAGTTTAAATTTGCATGGGAAGGACAATTGTATTTGAAGTAGCTCCCAAAGAGGATCTATAACTTTGGCCTTATTAAAATTATGTTTTGATTTACTCAAATAAGACTATACTAATTAAAGCACTAACAGTAAATTTCACATATAAAGTTTGAACAAATATGCAAGAAGTGTCATCCATGGTGGTAAATAGTAACATGAAGTGTTATTTCAATTGTTAAAACTAGAAGTGTCTACAATGAAATAATGTTTGTAATTCCAAAAGTTTGTAATGCCCTTGGGGACAACCTAGACTTATACATGTGCAAATGCACAATGCCCATTAGAACAGCTTCAATTTGTCCTACAGGGAGTCCTCTGACACTCTTATGAGAATTTCAGTTTTCCTCTCCTTCCTCGGGCAAAAGTCCCCAGTTGCACAACTGGACCACTTATGTGCTCAAACCAAATTTAATAAATAAAATTTTTCTATGCTTGGAAAAATAAACCTTCAAAAAGAATGAGTATGCAATGAATTGCTGCCTGTGTTATTGACACTGCTGTGCTACTGTATGTATTTCTTTTTAGAAAGCACAACACGTTTAAAGAATACCCACAATTTCCTTCAAAACAAGGGTAAGGAAGAAATAATTCCTCTAATTTTCATTATCATTTATAGAAGTGTTGATAATGCCATTTAATTCATTAAAATTTTAGATTGGGTAACAAGCTGCCATAATAACAATTACTAAACTGGATGACTCTGACTGGACTATTTTTATATTTCAGTTTATGAGTATAATATTGATAAAGAGTTGTAAGACTGAATTGTTCCTTTAATATTTTACTATTTTCTTGATCTTATTATAATGAATTAATATGAACTATGGCATTAAGCAATTAAAATTAGGTTTAAAGGTTCAGATTATAATGATTCTTAGAATTATTTCTTGGAATTATTCTGATATAAATACTCATTCCTTTTAATTAACCATAATTCTCCAATTAAAACTTTTTAAGGTGAGTCACTTACATATTAACTCCTGTATTCTCACACTCATGTTTGACAATAATTTGACATCTCACACTATAAATGTTATTGATGTGTATAAAGGTTGCATTAAGTAGAGTCCTGGTATTTCTGCTTTGGCTACTTTTGAAACCAATATCTTTTGTCCCTGTACTTCTCTCTCTCTCCATATTCCAAATGTAGGATCAATGTATTTAATTGGCCATCCTAGATCATTTCCTTTCGCTCTAGATGTAAGAGGAATGGGAAAATGAGTTTCTATTTCTTTTGACTTCTAGAGCAGTAGATAACCTCTGACAGCCTCTATGTCTTGGATGGCAAAAAATAAGGTCCACATCTTGGCCATTTACAGGACTTATGTCTACTTTGTTACCTCTTTAATATAACTTGCTTGACTTGATTTTCTTGCCATCCTTTTTGTTTCCTTTTTAAGCTCCTATGGACACATGATTTTTAATTATGCCTTTGACTACCACGATGAATCCAAGTAATCATTTCTATTGAGCTAAAATAGGCTCATATTACTGATCGGAACACACCTAGTTGTTCAGATGATGCTCACTCCAAAAACTTGTCAGCACACCTGAGTTCTCAATGTTTAATGTCCATCTTCCCAGTCACCAGGTAACTCCTCTCTCCTTCACTGATCACTTATTTTCCACAAAATATGTCACAGAATACTACAGACTCAACATTCTGAATTCTTTAGAATATATCTCTTTGTCTTACCATCTCTTTCAATGTCGTATCACATAAAGACTAGACACTTAACATGCATTCGAATCACCTGGAGGGTATTTTCAAATAAAGACCACAAGACCTCATTCCTGAAATAATTTCTACATTAAAAGCTCACAACCTATATTTTTCAAAAAAACTATCTCAGATAATATTTATGGGTAATCTGATTAGGGATTGCCTGGAACTTACAACTTTCTAATTTGTATCCCTTAGTCCAGTTATCTCTTCTTGCAGCATACTTTCTACACTATCAAAAACTAAATTTAAAACATATATTAGGATGTAATGTCCCATCTTAAAAATTTTGGCACATGCTTATTGTATGAAGAATAAAGGTTAAGATTCTTCACATGGCATTTATTTCATTTATTTTTAATTCAGACCCTTCAAAAATCTTTCCTGTTGACATTGGATCATATGCCAGACCCACAATCTTTCTACTGCACTCAAGAGTGTCCATATAAGTGTAGTGCATACAGAGAATGCCTCTCCTCTTACCTTGATCTGTTAATTACTGCACAGTTTCAAACCAAAATATATCATTTTTTCCCATGTATTTCATTGCAACAAATACAGTTTCATCAGTTATAGGACTGATTAAAAGAACTGAGAGGGTTTGATCATTTTATGGTTTATTTCAACATCTCTTCCTCCACTTCAACCCATAATGCCATTGCAAATGTTCTCTTTCATTTGTTGCATTTTATTTTAGAGGACATGAAGTGAAGACATGGAAGAGAAAAATGCAACGTTGCTGACAGAGTTTGTTCTCATAGGATTTTTATATCAACCAAAGTGGAAAATACCCCTGTTCCTGGCATTCTTGGTCATATATCTCATCACCATCATGGGGAATCTTGGTCTGATTGCTGTCATCTGGAAAGTCCCGCACCTTCATATCCCAATGTACTTACTCCTCGGGAATTTAGCTTTCGTGGATGCTTGGATATCATCCACAGTGACCCCAAAGATGCTGATCAACATCTTAGCTAAGAGCAAGATGATATCACTCTCTGAATGCAAGATACAATTTTTTTCTATTGCAATCAGTATAACCACAGAATGTTTTCTCTTGGCAACAATGGCATATGATCGCTATGTAGCCATATACAAACTTTTACTTTATCCAGTGATTATGACCAATGGACTGTGCATCCGGCTATTAATCTTGTCATATGTAGGTGGCCTTCTTCATGCTTTAATCCATGAAGGATTTTTATTCAGATTAACCTTCTGTAACTCCAACATAGTACATCACATTTACTGTGACATTATCCCATTGTTTAAGATTTCCTGTACTGATTCTTCTATTAATTTTCTAATGGTTTTTATTTTTTCAGGTTCAATTCAGGTATTCAGCATTGTGACTATTCTTGTATCTTATACATTTGTTCTCTTCACCGTTTTAAAAAGCAAATCTGATAAAGGTGTAAGGAAAGCCTTTTCCACCTGTGGAGCCCATCTCTCCTCTGTCTCTTTATACTATGGCCCCCTTCTCTTCATGTATGTGTGCCCTGCATCTCCACAAGCAGATGATCAAGGTATGGTGGAGCCTCTGTTCTACACGGTCATCATTCCTTTGTTAAATCCTATCATCTACAGTCTGAAAAAGCAAGTCACAGATTCGTTTGCAAAAATGTTACAAAGAAATGTTAAGGTTTCATGCTAATATCCTTTCTCTAATTATGAAAATAGTCACAAAATTGTGCAAGTTAGAGGTACCTATGTTGTTCAAACATTTTTGCAAGTATAACTGTTCTAGCACTTTAACGAGCTAATGTTTTAGTACCTAATAAACTAATCACAATATGTCTATATGTTATTCAAAACCATTCTAGAATTTTTTTATCATGTTCATATAATAGAATAATGATCACAGGAAGCAAATAAAATAGCCTAGTTCATCATATAAGTACTTGAGTATGGTGGTTTCAATACTAATACCACTGTATTACCTGAGATGCCCATCACATTTAACTCATAGTGGAGGCAGATTCATTTTTGAGTGAACAGAGGTAAATCCCAGTGATTCTGCTTACCATCAGAGGTTTTCCATTTCACTATATTAGGAAAGGGTGACTTCTATTCTGGTAGGGAGTCAACTCACAGCAAGTAACAAAATAAACAGAAATGGAAATGCAATGAGAAAAATAAAAATAGAAGGAGATAACAGTGAAGGCACTGCCAAAGTGTAAGAGTATGTTCTAAACTCCATGTGCTTGCATGAGTAGGAAGAGGCAAGCTGCCTCTAACTTCCTAGGATGGCTTCTAAGGCCCTTCCCAGCTATGTTTATATGATTTTAGACAATCTGGAAGGCTTCCCTAATTTAGGAAATTAAAAGATTAAATAGAATAACTACCTTTAGAGTAGTCATAGAGAAGAAGTAAGTATTGTGATAGCAAGAAAATGGTCTTAATATTTTTAGGAATAAATGAACCCACCAGGGTTGGTAAAAATCAATAATATTGCAAGGTTGTTGGAATGTGTTGTATCAATCAAGGGCTTTAAATGCCTACCATGGAACTTCAAATAATGTTAACATGATATGACATCATGGAGCCCAGAAGGAGGAAGTAAAAACATAAAAACAAGGTAAGAGTTTGGTTATTTTCTGCCTCAGAAATTCCTTGATTATTAACCTTCTTAACACTTCAGGTACTTCAAGTATGTTAATCATCTTTCTACCAGTCCACCCTGCCCTTCATTTTCAACACTGAAATTTCTTTCCCATTGTCACTGATACCACTGAGGTCCATAGCCTAAAAACTACTCACATGTTGTTTTGCAAACCTCTAGTTACTTATTTCCTCCATCCTTCTAACAGTCACTCACTTCCTCAACATTGCTGTCAGATTGCTTTTTGCCAACGGAACTCTAACTAATTATATCCCTCTTCAATTCCTTTTGTTAGATTGTCATTGCTATCAGATTATATGTATGTTTTAGTTATCTATATCAGTATGCATACATATGCATATGATTATTTTTGCATATATAGTTAATGCATATGTATGGTTAATAAACCTTACATGTATAGTTAAAATACAAATGCAGCAGCATTAGAATTTAGAGTTTATTTAAGGAGACTTGATTTATTTTGCAACACCAGTTTGCATGTGGTATGGGGCTTTCCTGAAGGGACAAGAGAGGAGATAAAGGCTTTTAAAGGGCAAACGTGGAAGTACGGCAAAAGTAAAAGTTGTATTGGCTAAAGTGGAGCAGTAGTGTTATTTTGATCATTCCAGTGGCAAATACCTAGTTAGAAATTAGCTAGGGAGTTTTGGTTAGTTACAGTTAACTTTTGTTTTACCATTTACAATGAGTTGAATTTCTGTTTGCTTAGGTACAAAACCCACTTTGCTGCACCCATGTCAGCCTAATAAAATTTAATTTAATTATTTTCACTATTTTCTCCCTTCTGGCCAGCCTCTCCATTATGGGACATTGACCAAAACTCAGGTACACTTGCCACTTTCTGTGACCAGCACAGCTGGTTTGTCTTTGTCTCAGCATAGAGTTCATAATTTGCAAGGTTTGGTCCCTTATGAAAACGTTTCTTTTATTGGACATTTTGTTTTTATTATTCTAATCATAGAGAGAAAATCTGGCACAGTGTGGTGGCTACAAACATGTATTTAAAACTCTTGAGCGAATACAGCACACCAGGAAGATGACAATGACTATCACAAACATAATGCCAAGGGACTGGGGTATACTCCACAGCCAAAGTATGCTTGAACAAAACCAACTGAAATAAAACGAAGGAAAACAAAAGTTAATGGTTAAAACCACTGATAAGCTTAGCATGTGAGCCCGGAGGGCAGTTAGTTGAGAAGATTTTTAGATTTAAGCTCAAACCATCTTTAGATGATGAAATAAAATGGCAGCTGCAGTCTGATAATTTTTCTGTTTTGCAGTTTGAATGTCTCTTGTCATGTCAGTGAATGTTTTGTGAAGCTCCTGAGTGGCCCAGTAAGCATGATGCATGAAGATTATCCTCTGACATTTATATCAAGTTGTCCAGCCCTCGCTTGTAGCCCTTCAGGAATAGGACAATTTCTAAGTAGATAATAAAACATCAAAGACAACGGACAGAACTGGAATTTAATTATGGGTGCACTATATTTTTCTACTGAAACATAATTTTCCCTCTATAATCACCCCCATTTCTTTCATATATAATTATAGTAAGACTAATTTGTTTTCCAAATAAATCTATCCTCATTAAGCTTCAACTGACTATTTACATAAGTGCAAGTAGGAATAGGAATTGATAGTCTCTTTTTAAGAAGGCCTTGCTACGGCCTTTACTAAATAATCTCAGATTAGACTTTAAAGGCTGTTCAAGCTATAAAGTCATACCAACAACTTACCATTAGTTTCTCCTGCAATTCTGATAGATTTAGGTAAACTCCCCTGTACTCAAAAAGGTTCTAAAAATATCTTTCAGTTTCCTGGGCCTTCCAGTTAGTAAGGTCTTTCTTACTCTTTACCAGTATTGTTAGAAAGCTTGTGAGCAGCTATCAGGCCAGATTTTCTGAAGGAGATGGCTCTAGTTTTGTTTGATAAACACCTGCAAATTTCATGTTGAAATTTGATTACAAATATTGGAGGTTGAAGATGGGAGGTGTTTAGATCATGGGTGTCGATCTGTCATGAATGCCTTGGAGCCATCCTCGTAGTAATAAGTACGTTCTTACTGTATTAGTTCCCATGAGGGCTGGTTGATAAGAGCCCAGCACTGCACTCTCTCTCCTTTCCTCTGTCACCACGTGATCACTACACACACCAGCTCCACTTCACCTGCTGTCATGAATGAAGTAGGCTAAAGCCTTCATCAGAAGTGGGCATTTAATCCATGCTTTCTGTATAGCCTGCAGAATTGTTCTCCAAACAAATACCTTTCATTTATAAATTACCCAGCCTCAAGAATTTATTACAATGCTAAATGGAATAAAGCAGGGCATAATTGGCTCCATAAAGTCAATTCTTAGTTTCTTAAATCTCTCCAGTCGTATCTAATTTTTGCACATTCTCCAATATGACATTCCAGTGACAGTAGTAGTAATATTACCATAATTATGTTATATTATGAGAACAGATTCTGATTAAAATTTTGCAAATACCTATATTGCAATCAAAATAACAATACTCAATGATGGTTTCTGAATTCTGGAGATATCAGCTACGGAGAAGAAGATAAATGTATTAATTCTGTTTACAAAAGGTATACTTAGCCAAATTGTTTGCAAAGTTTCTTTAATTCTGGTCTCGTGTTGTATTTCTAACGTTATCAGAAATCTTTACTTTTCAGAGCCTTTCCTGTAAATCTGTTGAGATTAGATAGATACTTTGCATACAGGGATGTTTCCTTTACATTATTCAGTAGTATTAATGACTACACATTAACTCGAATTCTAAACTTAGTAACTTTCTTTTCTGGAATAGAAGCAATTGACAAATATGCATCACACCAGTATTTTACAGATTGGCAAATCTACGAATACACAATTTCATAATTTCTAGAAGCATGTGTTTCCTGTTGTATAATTTTTCAATGTGGCACAGGACACGGTTGGTAATGAACCCACATTTTTTATTTCTTCTATAATAAGAAGTCCAAAATAGATAAGCATATATTCAGCAATTAGTATTTTTAAAAAAATTTATTTGGAAATTATCCAGATATTCAATGAGTATTGATAATATTAATTCAATGGTGTGACTTTCTAAGAATATCATTTACCACAGAGAAGTGGAAAGATATTTTTAAGCAGACTTATCATTAAACATAATTATGGTTTAAAAGTTCATTTATAAACGTATATTGTACTTACATCTATTTAGTTCACTTATTCTGAATTGTTTGGTTTACTCATGAAAATTTCATAAGACATAAGACATAACCAGGCATCCTCTCAAATTACTCTTTTGTTAACTATATTTACAATACATTTATGTCAGTAAGTCATCATAAAAACAAAAATCTAAAAGTCAAATATTAGGGGTTTTTTTTTGTTTGCTTTATTGCTGTGCCTGATATATATGAAGTAAATGCTATTATATTTTCACATAGGTTTCTATGTTGAACTCTTAGTTTTATGACTTTAAACATCAGGTAGAGATAATAAAAACTTATTTGACTAGGAAACTCAGCTAATATGAAAGTTGTGTGTTTGTATTATATTTAATTCTGAAAACTCTAAAGCGATGTCTATTCTAGTAAAACCAACAAACATAAAGTAGCTTTGATTTAACAGAGATTATCACAGATCGTGTGAACCTGAAAAATATATTGATGAATTTCTATCTTTCTGAGTTTAAGGAATCCTTAATTCATATAAGCACATATTCTTCTATAGGCCAAATGAATAGAGCTCTATTACTAATTAATTTTGCAATACCATCCAAAGGTAGCAAAATGTCACACATACAAACATATGTAGACACAATAGACATACAGAAAGAAGCAAATATTACAGTGTTCATTCTAAAATTGTAGCCACATCAGGTACAACAATAACAAACTTAAGGCTGGGCACAGTGGCTCTTGCCTGTAATCCCAGAACTTTGGGAGGCCAAGGCAGGTGGATCATCTGAAGTTAGGAGTTTGAGATCAGTCTGGCCAACATAGCAAAAACCTGTCTCTACTAAAATAGAAAAATTAGCCAGGCATGGTGGTGCACCCCTATAGTCCCAGCTGCTTGGGAAACAGGCAGGAGAATCGCTCGAACACAGTTGGCAGAGGTTGCAGTGAGCCGAGATCACGCCACTGCACACCAGCCTGGCTGGCAGAAAAAAACTGCATTTCAAAAAAAAAAAAGAAAGAAAAAAAAAACAAACTTAGTAATTTATAAAACTATCTAGACATGAATTGTGTTTCTCATAGTTGGAAGAAGATGTCCTGTCCAGATGACCAAAGCTTTTTATTAATATTTTTGGAAAATATTTTTACTATTTTTCATTAGCCCCATTTACAAATGCCACTTTTTTTTTCAGATGTGACTTCTCTTTGAAATTTGCATATAAAATTATAAAGGTCTCATTTCTTACAGTAGAGATGTAAGAATATTTACATATTAAAATCATAGTGCTTAGATTCCAGACTTCATTTTCCAAAACAAATAAACAAAAAGAATGCTGATAGAGACCCAGTTAAGACAAGAAGACAGCTAAGATAACCACCTTAAAGAGAGGTAAGTTTTGTGATGTAGATTAAGTTAATGCCTTCGCTTTCTCCATTATTTAGAGGTTTAGTCCTACTACTCTTCCTGGACCAGATATGTGGATCTCTTACAAATGGAGATTCCTTTAAATTTCTCTTCTAAAGGGAATCTCAAAACAACCCAGCCAAAATAGTCTTTATGCCAGTAGGTAAAATATTTTGGTAGTTATTTGGCCCCATCATTCACATATCATCCCAGCTTTTGTTTTGTAACTACATTAAAGATTTCAGGGTGATCTTATCAGTGAATAGGACAAGGATTTTCTATGCCTGAACTCAGCATAGATGGACCACAATGTTTCACAAATAGTACTTCTATTCTTGCCTTATATTCAGAGACTGGCTTATCCTTTTTTTTTTTTTTTTTTTGATTGCATGACAGACATGTGAGTTTTTGAAGAAATTCTTTGGGGATGAATTCTAAGAGATTATTTATTTTTCAGCACTTTTGGTCTTTCCCTGGAAGATTGAGGGATTGGATCTTTGCTGTCTATCTTAGGTATGTAACATTTAGCTTCAGCTACAGGCTTCTCTAGGTTCCAGGATCATGTGAATAAATTGGTACAGATCAGGGAGTCCTAAATCATACGATCCAAGAAGAATTAGAAATTCCACAGAAAATGTCTGGGGCATATGTTTGGACTGGATATTTTTTGCTATTGCTCTGAGCTCAGATTTTGACCAAGGTGCAAAACTGGGTAAAGAAGGTAGGCCTGGTTCATCTGATGAGCTGACTTTATAAGGCAACTGACTATTTTTCTTTTACTCTTACAGGTGAAAACATAACTGAGCAAAAGACTTAATAGACTCAGAGTTATGAGGTAGAGGATAATATAGAGAACATAATGAAATGAAAATGAGAAAGCATTTCATAACATGAAAATGAGAAAAATCTTACATAAGAATATTTTCACAGTGATTCTGAAATAGGAAAATTAGACAGTGCTTCTAAACTCCAAGCTTACTTTCCTCATTCCCACATGTAGGCAAAACTACATTTGGAAAAAATTTAGTTTATAGTGTGTGACTTTGAAACAAAATGGTAAGAGCCCCTCGTCAAAGCAAACCTCCTCCTTGCTTGGGGTCCAGGCCACAAGATTAGATATTATGGCTCCAGAGTCATGCAGTCAGAGGCCACAAGATTCCTAACCTCCCTAATTATTTCTGTAGATAACATTATTATTGTAAAACCTAAGGTTTTTAGACCCTGCATTGTGATGAAACACGTCACACCACCCAGACTGGTAAACTCGCTTGTCTGATCTTGTAGCTCTTTTCCAGAAACTGGTTTACTGCAAGAGGACAGCTTTGACTCATATGCATTTATCCCCAAACCAACAAATCAACATTCCCCATTTCCTAGCCTTCTGTCTGAAAAACTATCTATAAAAACCCTTAGACTCTGTCTGGGTGCAATGGCTCGTGCCTTTAATTCCAGCACATTGAGAGACCGAGGCAGACAAATCAATTGAAGCCAGGAGTTTGAGACCAGCCTGGCCAACGTGACAAAACTCTGTTTCTTCTAAAAATACAAAAATTAGCCAGGCGTGATGGTGCATGCCTGTAATCCTAGCTATTTGCTGGCGGTTGGGGGGGGCGGGGCCGGGGGTGCATTGAGGCATGAGAATCACTTGAACCCAGGAGGGAAAGGTTGCAGTGAGCAGCCATCCTGCCAGTGCACTCCAACCTGGGCAATAAAGTGAGACCCTGTCTCAAAAAAAAGTGAAAAAGAAGAAGGAAGAGAGAGAAAGAAAGGAAAAAAAGGAATAAAAAAGAAAGAAAGAAAGAAAGAAAGGAAAGAAAGAAAGAAAGAAAGAAAGAAAGAAAGAAAGAAAGAAAGAAAGAAAGAAAGAAAGAAAGAAAGAAAGAAAGAAAGAAAGAAAAAGAGATGTAAGGAAGGAAGGAAGGAAGGAAGGAAAGACTCTAGCTTCTGAATATTTGGAGAGTTTGACTTGAGTTATAATTAAACTCTGTTTTCCCATTTAGCCAGGTTTGTGTGTATTAAACTTTTTCTCATTGCAATTGCCCTGTATTGATAATTGGCTCTATCTGGGTAGCAGGCGAGAAGATCTCATTTGGTGGTAACAGAAAGAAGGAGCAGTTGGAGTTAAGTCAGTCATTGACTTACACCTAGACTCTATGGAAAAAAAACACATACACGCGCGCGCGCGTGCACACACACACACACACACACACACATATTCTAATTGGATATAAAGACAGAATGACATTTTGAAGGCATAGTAAGAGCACCACCTATGACTGAATACATTGCAAGACTGTCTTCGTGTTTTCTTTTCTTTCCCCCTGACCATTGCCTAAAAATAAAATTTTTATTTTATTATCATCAGATTTCAGCTCACCTGAAAGTTACATAAATATCTGGAGTTTGAGCTGCAGTTTGCATGAGGAGGACAATTTTACTCGTGGGTGGCTTATGAAGGGAATCTAGATCGTTGGCCTTATTAAAATCATAACTAGCTCAGATGAGACTATACCAATCAAAACATTAAGAGCATCCAATTTTTAAAAATCAATTTTTATTTTAAGTTCTGGGGTAGATGTACAAGACATGCAGATTTGTTACCTAGGTAAACATGTGCTGTGGTGGTTTGCTACACAGATGAACCCATCACCTAGGTAGGAAGCCCAGCATCCATTAGCTATTCTTCCCGATGAAGAACATCCAATTTATACACAAACTGAAGTTCACATAAAATGTCACTAGTGTCACATGTTGTGGAAAATTGTGGCATAAAGTATAATTTCAATTGTGAAAACTAGAACTGGCTTCCAGTGACTTAATGTTTATGATTCTGAAGTCCTCAGTACACTGTAGTATAATCTGTATTTCTCACACATATCTAAATCCACAATGCCCAGCTGAACATTTTCACTTCATCCATGTAGAATTATTGTCACTTGTTCTTTATATTGTGTGCATCAGCATTCATTCTTTTGCTTAGTTGATTCTGCTAAAAATCAAACATTCAAACAAAAAATTGATGGAAAATAAAGTGCTGTCAACAGCAGCAGCAAGATTTTTAGAGAAATTTAGCTTTAATCA
Organism: Macaca nemestrina; assembly: GCF_043159975.1. Lineage (NCBI taxonomy): Eukaryota > Metazoa > Chordata > Mammalia > Primates > Cercopithecidae > Macaca > Macaca nemestrina. Next base: position 185,428,833 of record NC_092126.1, on the reverse strand, counting down.
CTGTAATTAAAAGGGTAGAGTAACAGTTAAATATGGAGTAAACTTTCAGCCAGTGCCAATATATTCATGAACAGTATACAATTTATAAGTAAATTTCAAGTCAAAGTCTCTTTATCAAACACCAATTCCATAGAAAAATTAACTTGAATTAAAAAAAGAAAGGAAAATGAAAAGACTCTCAAAGCTCTGTCTAGTATCAATGAACACCAAAGTTAATGCAGGCACTCAACCCAGACTTCGGAGCCTTTCTCTTTATTTTGGCTTAATGGATCTCCAATACTTTCTGTCTCCCTCTTTATTGACATGTCTTTCTTGCATTTACCGTCTATGACGTGATTATTCTGTATCTATTTTTCTTCGTCCTTGTTTTATTTCACCCATGCAAATTTCCATTTCCACATTCCAATCCCTTTCTTCTCTTGATGACTTCCTCTCACTTATCTATCTTTACTTTTGAGAACTTTTCCTAAGTACTCTAATGGAGTAAAAAACTTTCGTTTATGAGCAGCAGACAAATACAAATTGTTCTCCACGTGTCATAGAGTACTCTATCTTATCCCCTCACTGCTGTGCTACTTCTTTCACCTTCACTCCTTATTTGCTGACTTTTATTCTATTACATGATGATGTATTGGGGGAAACCCCACTCCTGATATTCAACGTGGGTTGTTTGCTATTTCCCTAAGCGTCGGCTGGTCTGAGAAATAAAGGGGAAGAGTACAAAAGAGAGAGATTTTAAAGCTGGGTGTCCGGGGGAGACATCACATGTTGAAGGGTTTCGTGATGCTCCCTGAGCCCTAAAACCAGCAAGTTTTTATTAGCAATATTCAAAAGGGGAGGGAGTGCATGGATAGGGTGTGGGTCACAGAGATCACATGCTTCACAAGGTAAAAAAAATAGCAAATGGAGGCAGGGCCAGATCACAGGACCACAGGAAGGGGTAAAATTAAAATTGTTAATGAAGTTTTGGGCATGCATTTTCACTGATAACATCTTATCAGAAGACAGGGTTTGAGAGCAGACAACCAGTCTGACCAAAATTTATTAGGTGGGAATAAGCAGGATTTATTAGGTGGGAATAAGCCTCATCTTAATAAGCCTGGGAGTGTTACAGGAGACTGGGGTTTATTTCATCCCTTTGGCTTTGACTGTAAAAGACAGTCACCCCTAAAGGGGCCATTTCAGAAGCCTACCCTCAGGGGCCATTCTCTTTCTCAGGGATATTCCTTGCTGAGAAAAAGAATTCAGCAGTATTTCTCCTATTTGCTTTTGAAAGAAGAGAAATATGGCTCTGTTCCATCCAGCTCACTGGCAGTCAAAGTTTAAGGTTATCTCCTTGTTCCCTGAACATCACTGTTATCCTGTTCTTTTTTCAAGATGCCCAGATTTCATATTGTTCAAACACACATGCTCTACAAACAATTTGTGCAGTTAACGCAATCATCACAGGGTCCTGAGGCGACATATATCCTCCTCAGCTTATGAAGATAACAGGATTAAGAGATTAAAGTAAAGACAGGCATAGGAAATCACAAGGGTATTGATTGAGGAAGTGAAAAGTATCCATGAAATCTTCACTATTTATGTTCAGAGATTGCAGTAAAGACAGGCATAAGAAATTATAAAAGTATCAATCTGGGGAACTAATAAATGTCCATGAAATCTTCACAATTTATGTTCTTCTGCCATAGCTTCAGCCGGTCCCTCCATTCGGGGTCCCTGACTTCCCGCAACACTGATGCTCTGACTAAAGCCACTAAAAATGACTTCCTTTCTACACACAGTGATTTCCCTGGACTCCTTGTCCTGTAGAGCATTTATTTTGTCATTTCTCCCTGTGCTTCACTTGGTCACAGTTATCTTTCCTCTCTTTATGTCCACAACAGCCAGCTTTCTACTTCCCTCCTGCTTCTTCCCTTGATCACTCTGTTTAGTACCATTTTCTGTTATCTCCTTTGTCTCTCTTTTGAACATCCAGGGCTTTGGGTAGCAATGGAAAAATTTTACTGAATGGATATTGACTCTAGTATAGAAATGGCAGGGGAGGTAGAGGAATCCACAGGAAAATAATGGCAGAAACAGAAGTAAAGCAGCCAGTCAGCAGCCAAAGTCCTTTTCCAACAGTAACTCCATGAGTGTGGCTGTTTCTGCTGATAATAACACAGCTCATATTTTCAGCAACATTGTTGTACATACAGGATACACATGCTGGAATCTTATGTTTTTACCTCAACTGCCTTTGCACAATTTTTTTTGTCTATGTACATTTGTCTCCATTTCTCTATATCCAACTCTATGTAGGGTGGGTTCGATTGGGCAAATCTAGGTGAAATTCTTTGTCTGCCACCAAGACCCATGTGGTAGAAAGGGATTCCAGGGGTTGGCCATATAACGAATGACATCCATTGCCTTCATAACCTTTTAGTATGTTTCTCAAAAAGTTTTGTATTTCAACTTTTATTTTAGATATAAAGAGTGCACGGGCAGCTTTGTTATTTCGTTACATGAGTATATTGCATGCATGCAGCGGGCATAGTACCCAATAGGTGGTTTTATCACTGATTCCTTCTCTCCTCCCTCCCCAACCTATTAGTCCACAGAGTCTATTACAGTCATGTTTATGTCCTGTGTTCTCAATGTTTAGCTTCCACTCAGAAGTGAGAACATGTGGTATTTGGTTTTCTGTTCCTTCATTGGTTCATTTAAGATTACAGCCTCCAACCACACCTATGCTGCTGCAAAAGATATGATCCTGTTCTTTTTATGGCTGCATAGTATTCTGTGATCTATATGTACCACGTTATATTTATCCAATCCACCACTGATGATCACTTAGGTTCATTCCACGTCTTTGCTATTGTGAATAGCACAGCAATGAACATATGAGTATATGTGTCTTTATAAACAAAGTAGCATAATTCTGGTACAAAAACAGATGCATAGAACACTGGAAAAGAATAGAACACTCAGAAATCAAGCCACAAACTTACAATCATCTGATCTTCAACAAATCTGACAAAAAATTGCAATGGGGCAAGCATAGTCTACTCAATAAATGGTGCTGGGATAAGTGACTAGCCAAACGAAGAATGAAACTCGCTAGCCATATTTAGAAGAATGAATGCCCCTACAACCTGCATCAAGGGGAAACTGGATGGGGGCTATCCCTGGTGGGGCAGCTCCTCAGTTCTGTTTACCACCAAACTTGGCACAGCCAGGTGATTAAATCCAAATTCATTCAGAATGTAGTTGAGATGAGGCGCTGTGTGGTGGAAGAAGAATGGCATTTGTAGCCAGACGACCTAGGTTTGAGTCTTATCTCTGGTCCCACACCTTTCACATATACCAAAATTAACCCGAGCTGGATTAAACATTTAATGTAAGAACTTATTCTGTAAACATCCTAGGAGATACCCTAGGGTCTTTCTCAACATCAGCATTGGAAAAGAATTTTGGTTATGTCCTCAAAAGCAATTGCAACAAAAACAAAAAATGACAAATCATCCTTAATTAAACAAAGGAGCTTCTGCACAGCAAAATAAACTATCGATAGAGTGTGTAAGCAATTTACAGAATGGGAGAAAATATTCCCAAACTATGCTTTCAGTAAAGGTCTACTATCCAGAATAAATAAGGTATTTAACAAATCAACAAACAAAAACCAAATAACCCATTTACCAAAGAGCAAAGTGCATGAACAGACACTTCTAAAAAGACTACACAAGTGATCATGAGACATATACGAAAATGCTCATCATCACTAGTCACCAGGGAAATGCAAATCAAAACTAAAATGAAATATCATCTCACACCAGTCAGAATGACTATTATTAAAAAGTCAAAAAACAACAGATGCTGGAGAGGCTACCAAGAAAAGGGAACACATACACTATTGGTGGGAATACAAATTACTTCAGCCACTGTGGAACGCAGTCTGCAGATTTCTCAAAGAACTCTGAACAGAGCTCCAATTTGACTCAGTAATTCCATTTCTGGATATATACCCAAAGGAAATTAGATCATTATACTGTCAATTTTTTTCTTGTTATACTTCTTTTTTTTAGTGTACTCTCCAATAGATATGACATTCATAACTATATCCTCAGCTGCTTAAATGACTTCCAAAATAATATTTATATTGCTCTTGTAGAACTGTATTGCTAAATCTAAACAGCTTACCTGCACCTGGCTGTTCAAAGCGTGCTCATACTGCAAACTCCTCAATGCATCTGAGTTCTCAGTCTCTATTTTGGATGACTATCTGCCTACTCACAGAGTGATACTTTTTTCCTTCAGTGACCACTACATTTCCGTCAAATACGGGACTAAGTTCAAGTGACAGTAAATTCTGAATACCTTAGAATCTATCTCTTCATCCTTTTCATTATTCCCAACATTATATTATACAAGGATGAAGCCACTTGATTTAAGTTTGTGTCATGTCAGTACTTACGTCAGCACGTTAAACTGCTTACATCTCTCTACTGAAGAGTTTTCAGTGACTTCTGTGTATTCTATGTATTATTTGTCTTATTTCTTTGTCTTTTTCAAGAAACATTCTATGAAAAAAGGATAAGCGATTAGGGAATCTACCAAAAAATATGGCTTTTACTTTCCAACTAACTTTTCTTTAATGAATACATTTACTGTCAAGAATGTTACAAATCACTATTTAAATACAAAAATGTAAATATTACAAATAAGTCTATTAGATTTTGTTTCTGAAAGAATGCTCACTAATATGTTGCTGAGTTAATGTTCTAAAGAAAGTACTGAATATGTTGCCATCCTTTTCAAACTCCCGCAATAATACTTCTATAATTGTTCTGTAAATTGTGGTAAAGACAAAACCACTGACTACCCTCTGAATTCGCTTGGAAGCCTCCCCATGCTGGCCACCCTGAACACACCTGGCCTTCCTTGCTTCTCTCTTTTCAAACCAGCCACATTTACCATTTATTGTTTTCCAATGATCAAGGCTCTTTGATAATCTAGGTCCTCCCATGATGAAGGCCTGTTGGATGGCAAATGTCCACAGTTATCACTTTGTTAGAAATAAAGGCTCCTGAGAGACCCACACAAGAACTACTGAAAGAGAATCTGCATTTTGACAGGATCTCTAGGAAAGTCATAGGCATTATCATTTGAGAAGCACAGAATTAGGGCACCTTCCACTGCAGTCCCTGGCTTTGTTTTATATTGGCTCCTCCCTTGTCCTCTTCCTAGTGAAATTTCCCATCAGATTTTAGCTACAAATGGAGGAACTTGGTATATGTCTAAAATGTAAGCTGAAATTTGAATGGGGAACACAGCTCTGTTTGGTTTTGGCTCCTGAATTGAATCTAAAATTTTGGTCTTATTAAAATTATGCTTTGATTACATCAGATAAGACCATACTAATCAAAGCCCTAAGAGTAAATTTCACATATATACTAAAGTTTGAACAAATATGGCAGAAGTGTCATCTGTGGTGGTAAATAGTGGCATAAAGTGTTATTTCAATTGTTAAAAGTAGAAGTGTCCACAATGAAATGATGCTTATGGTTCTGGGAGTCTGTAATGACCTTTGGGCCAACCTGGATTCTCATATGTGTCTGAATTCACAATGCCCACTAGAATCGCTTCAATCTGTTCTACAGGGAGTCCTCTGGCAATCTTATGAGAACTTCAGTTTTTCACTCCTTCATCTTCTGGAAAAAATACTCAGCTGCACAATTGGATCAGTCATGTGCTCAAACCAAATTTTTATAACCAAAAGTTTTCTAAACTTGGGAAATGAAGTGTCAAAAAGAATGAATATGCAGTGAAATGCTACCAGTGCTATTAACATCGTGGTGCTACTGTGGTTTTTTTTTTTTTTCTGTTTTATACAGTGTAACACGTTTAAAGGATATCCACAATTTCTTTCAAAAATATGGGTAAGGAGGAAATAATTTTTTTAATTTTCATTATGTTTTATAGAAATGTTGAAATGCTGTTTAATTGATTGAAATTTTAGATCAGGTATACAAGCTATTAAAATAGCCAGAAGGAAGTTGAATAACTATTACTGTACTGTCTTTAGATTTCAGTTTTACAACTATACTATGGATAGGGTACATAGTTATAAGACTGAATTGTTCCTTTAATGATACTGTATTATCTTGTTAATCTTGTTATAATAACTTTATATGACCTAGGTCATTAAACAATTAAAACTTGGTTTAAAGGTTCAGATCATAATGATTCTTAGAATTATTTCTTGGAATTATTCTGATATAAATATCCATTCGTTTTAATTCGCCACATTCTCTGATTAAAACTTTTAATGTGAGTTACCTACAGATAAATTCCTGTATCCTTACACCCACATTGGACAATAATTTCACAGCTCACACTATAAATGTTATTGATGTAAATAAAAGTTGCATTAAGAGGAGTCTTGGTAATTCTGCCTTGGCTACTTTTGAATCCAAAATCTTTCTCTCTCTCTCCGTATTCCAAATGTAAGATCAGTGTGTTTCATTTGCCATCCTAGATCGTGTCCCTTCACTCTACAAGGAAGAAGAATGGGAAAATGAGTTTCTAGCTCTTTTGGCTTGTAGAGCAGTAGGTATTCTCTGACAGCTGCCAAGACATGGATGGCAAAAAAAGATCACATCTTGGCTATTTACGGGACATATGTCCACTTTGTTACCTCTTTAACATATCTTGCTCCAGTTGATTTTCTTGCCACTCTTTTTGTTTATTTGTTACTCTCCAATGGATACATCATTCTTAACTGTGCCTTTGATTACCACAATAATTCCAAGTAATTATTTCTGTTAAGCTCTAACAGGCTCATATTACTGATTGGATTTACCTAGTTGGCTGCAGGATGCTCACTCCAAGAACTTGCTAGCACATCTGAGTTCCCATCCTCAATATTTAATGACCAACTACCCAGTCACCAAGTGACTCTTACCTCCTTTATTACCTTTTGTTTCCCACCAAATATGTCATAGAATACTAGAGAATCTACATTCCGAATTCTTTGGAATCTATTTCTTTGTCTTACCATTTCTTCCAATGTAATATCACACACGGACTAGACACCTAGCACTCATTTGAATCACCTTGAGGGTATTTTTAAAGACAGATTTCTAGAACTCATTTCTGAAATAATCAATTTCTACATTAAAATCTCACAATCTATATTTTTCATAAAACACTTTCCAGATAATTTTCATTTGTGATTTGATTTGGGATTGCTGGGACCTTAGTAACAAGTTTCTAATTAGTACCCCTTAGTCCAATTTCCCCATCCCGCAGCATATTTTCTACACTATCAAAAAATCTAGAAACTGTTTTAGGATGCTATTTCCCATCTTAAAGTATTTGGTACATAGTTATATAATGAAAAAGTGTAAGATTCTTCACATGGCATTTATTTCATTGATTTTCATTCAGACCTTTCAAAAACCTTTTCTCCAGGACCTCCATTCATGTACCAGACACAGGAATGTTCTACCACATTCAAGAGTGTGCACATAAATTTAGTGAATCCAGAGAATGCATATTACTACCCAATTTTCAAACAATAATATATGATTTTTTCATTTCATTAACACCTTAAATATAGGATTTCTTATTTATAATAATGATCAAAAAATTAAGAGGGCTCTGATAATTGCACACTTCATTGCAACACCTCTTCCCCAATTTCAGCTCGTAATGCCATTGCAAATGTTCCCTTTCATTTGTTGCATTTTATTTTAGAGGACATGCAGTGAGGACATGGAAGAGGCAAATGCAACATTGCTGACAGAGTTTGTTCTCACAGGATTTTTATATCAACCAAAGTGGAAAATACCCCTGTTCCTGGCATTCTTAGTAACATATCTCATCACCATCATGGGGAATCTTGGCCTGATTGCTGTCATCTGGAAAGACCCTCACCTTCATATCCCAATGTACTTATTCCTTGGGAATTTGGCTTTTGTGGATGCTTGGTTATCATCCACAGTGACTCCGAAGATGCTGATCAACTTCTTAGCTAAGAGTAAGATCATATCTCTCTCTGAATGCAAGATACAATTTTTTTCCTTTGCAATTGGTGTAACCACAGAATGTTTTCTCTTGGCAACAATGGCGTATGATCACTATGTAGCCATATGCAAACCTTTACTTTATCCAGTCATTATGACCAACAGACTATGCATCTGGCTATTAGTCTTGTCATTTCTAGGTGGCCTTCTTCATGCTGTAATTCATGAAGGTTTTTTTTTACAGATTAACCTTCTGTAATTCCAACATAATACATCACTTTTACTGTGACATTATCCCATTGTTAAAAATTTCCTGTATTGATTCTTCTATTAATTTTCTCATGGTTTTTATTTTCTCAGGTTCAATACAAGTTTTCACCATTGGGACTGTTCTTATATCTTATACATTTGTCCTCTATACAATCTTGAAAAAGAGGTCTGTGAAAGGTATAAGAAAAGCCTTCTCCACCTGTGGAGCTCATCTCTTATCTGTATCTTTATACTATGGCCCCCTCGCCTTCATGTATGTGGGCTCTGCTTCCCCACAGGCTGATGACCAAGATATGATGGAGTCTCTATTTGACACTGTCATAGTTCCTTTATTAAATCCCATGATCTACAGCCTGAGAAATAAGCAAGTAATAGATTCACTCACAAAAATGGTCAAAAGAAATGATGTTTAGATCTCTTACTCATTTCTCTTTTCTATTTACTAAAATAGTCACAAAATTGTGCAAATTAGAGGTACCTATGTTTTGCCACCATTAAAGGATTTTGCAATTATAACTCTCCCAGCACTTTAATGACCTATGATATTAGTACCTATTTAACTAATTAAAATATCCCACTGTTATTCAAAAGCATTTGAGAAATTTTAGTCAACTGTTCATAATAGAATAATGATAGCATAAAGCAAATAAAAATATTGTACAGTATGGCATGTTAATCAATGTGTCTCATAAATACATCAAATTCAAAATAGTCTAGTTCATCTGTTAAGCACTTAAGTATGATGTTTTTGATACTAACACAACTGTATGACCCGAGATGTCTATCACATTTATCTTCATAGTGAAGGTTGATTTGTGTCTAGGGGAAGACAGGTAGATTCAAGAATTCTACTAGCCATCAAGAGGCCTTTCAGTCCACTTACTGTAAAAGAGTGAATTTCACTTCTTGTAGGAAGCCAACTTACATATCAAATAAAGTAACAGAAATGGAAATGCAGTGAGGACAAAATGAGATGGGGTTAACAGTGAAGGCACTGCCAATATGCAAGAGGGCAAGAGGATGCTGTTAACGCTGTGTGCTTGTATGAGTAAGAAGCATGCAGCCTTTAACTTTCTAAGATGGCTTCTAAGGGACTTAGCAGCTGTGATTTCATTTTCAATCTGAAAAGCTTCCCTAAATCAGAAAATTAAATGAATAAACAGAACTTAATTTGAAATAGTCATAGAAAGGAAAAGACAAATGACATAGTAGGAAGAGAAGGGTCTTAATCTTCCTAGAAAAAATAAATGAAGCTACTAAGGTTTTAAAAGTCAGTGATGTTACATGATTATTGGAATGTGTTGTTGACAACCAGGGACTTTAAATCTTTATCACCAAAGTTCAAAGAATTTTAAGTTGACATGACATCATAGTGTCCAGTGATTGCGAAGAAAAATATGAAAATGAGGAAGAGTTTGGATTTTTCTGCTTCAAAAAGTCCTTGTTAACTTTCTTTTCACTTCATACTCTTGAAGTATGTGAGTCATCCATCTACCATTCCACTCTGCCCTTTGTCTTTCAACACTGAAATTCATTTCACTTTGTCACTGATACCAAGGCCCTTACCCTAAAAATTACTCACATGTTGTTTTGCAAACCTCTAGTTATTTCCTCCACCCTTCTTACACTAATTTATTTCCCCATTTTGCTGTCACATTGTTTTATTCAATTCCTACAATTTCTTTTGTTGGATCATCATTGCTACCTGATTTTATATATATGTATACATATGTGTGTGTGTGTATTTTAGGTGTCAATGTATATGTATACATACACTTATGTATACATGAGAGGAGAGAAAGGCTTTTATTGATTTAATGTGGAAGTAAGGCAAACAGAAACTTTTGTGGCTAAAGTGGAGCAGTAGTATTATTTGGATTATTCCAGTAGAAAGTTCCTATGTAGAGGTGAGTTGATCATTTCTGATTGGTTAAAGTAAACTTTTGTTAAGAACCTATCATCAGAGTGAACAGGCAACCAACAGAAAGGGAGAAAATTTTTGCAATCTCTCCATCTGACAAAGGGCTAAGATCCAGCATCTACAAGAAACTTAAACAAATTTACAAGGGAAAAACAAACCACCCCATCAAAACATGGGTGAAGGATATGAACAGACACTTCGCAAAAGAAGACATTTATGCGACCAACAAACATATGAAAAACAGCTCGTCATCACTGGTCAGTAGAGAAATGCAAATCAAAACCACAAGGAGATACCACCTCACACCATTAGAAGGGTGATCATTAAGAAGTCAGGAAACCACAGATGCTGGAGAGGATGTGGAGAAATGGGAACGCTTTTACACTGTTGGTGGGCATGTAATTAGTTCACCATTGTAGAAGACAGTGTGGTTATTACTCAAGAATCTGAAACCAGAAATACCATTTGACCCAGTAATCCCATTATTAAGTATATACCCAAAGACTTAGCTATCATTCTGTTATAAAGACACATGAAGACATATGTTTATTGCAGCAGTATTCACAATAGCAAGCACTTCAAACCAACCCAGCAGCCCACCAATGATAGACTGGATAAAGAAAATGTGGCCCATATACACCATGGAATACTATGCAGCCATAAAAAACAATGAGTTCATGTCCTTATCAGGGACATGGATGAAGCTGGAAACCATTATTCTCAGCAAACTAACACAGGAACAGAAAACTAAACACATGTTCTCACTTATAAGTGGGAGTTGAAAAATGGGAACACATGGACACAAGGAGGTGAACGTCATACACTGGGGCCTGTCAGGGGTGGAGGGAAGGGGAGGGAGAGCGTTAGGACAAACACCTAATGCATGTGGGGCTTAAAACCTACATGGCAGGTTGATGGGTGCAGCAAACCACCATGGTACGTGTATAGATATGTAACAACCTGCACGATCTGCACACGTACCCCAGAACTTAAAGTATAAAGAAAAAGAAAAACCTAACTTTTGTTTTACCATTTACAATGAGTTGGGTTTCTGCGTGCTTAGGTAGAAGCCCATTTTGCTGGGGCCACCTCAGCCTAATGTACTTCAATTTTATTATTTTAACTATTTTCTCCCTTTTGTTTCACTTCTCAATTATGGGATATTGACCAACACTCAGGCACACGGAGCACTTTCTCACCACCAGAGCTGGTTGTCTTTGTCTCAGCATAAGTTACAATTTCTAGTCTCTTAAAGCAGTGTTTCTTTTATTGGACACTTTGTTTATGCCATTTTAATCGTATGGAGAAAATCTGATAACTGTGATGGCTGTGAATTTGCATTTCAGACTGGAGAAAATACAGCATGATGACCCAAATACAATGATGACCCTCATGAGGAAAACATCAAGGGACTGGGAATTACCCCACAGCCAAAGCGCCCATGAACGAAATAAGACAAATAAAAAGTTAATGGTTATAGGCCAGGCATGGTGGCTCACGCCTCTAATCCCAGCACTTTGGGAGGCCGAGGTGGGTGCATCAGTTGAGGTCAGGAGTTCCAGACCAGCCTCGCCACCATGGTGAAACCTGTCTGTACTAAAAATACAAGAAATTAGCCGGGAGTGGTGGCAGATGCCTGTGATCCCAGCTGCTTGTGAGGCTGAGGCAGATGAATCGCTTGAACCCAGGAGGCTGAGGTTGCAGTGAGCCGAGATGGTGCTACTGCACTCCAGCCTGGGCAACAGAGCGAGACTCTGTCTCAGGAAAAAAAAAAAAAAAAAAAGGTTAATGGTTATAACAATCTGTAAACTTAGTATCTGAACCCAAAGGGCAGTTAGTTGAGGAGATATTTAGATTTTAAGCTCAAAGCATCTTTTGATGATGGAATAAAAGGGCAGTTGCAATTGTTGATTTTTCTGTTTTGCAGTCTGAATGTCTCTGATTATGTTATTGGATATTTTGGTGAGCTTTTTAGCAGCCCACTCAGCTGCATGTATGAAGATTGTCCTCTGAACTTTATATCAAGTTGCCCACACCAAGCTCATAGGGCTTCATGAAAAAGACAATTTATAGGTAGATAATAAAACTCAAAGACAACAGACAGAACTTGAATTTAATAGCGGATGCACTATGATTTTCTACTGAAATATATTTTGGGGTATTAATTTGGTAGATCATCAGCTTCTCAACGTAGCTTTTGTTTTGTAATTAGGTTAATGAGTTGAAGGTGGATCCCACTGATGAATAGGACAAGTATTTTCTATGCTGAACTCAACATGAATTGACCAGAATGTTCTACAAATCACACTTCTAATCTTGCCTTATAGTCAGAGATTAGTTCCTCCTGTTTTATTTATAAGATTACATGTCAGACGAGTGAATTTTTGAAGGAATACTTGGGGAATGGATGCTGGAGGATTATTTGTTATTTTCCACCCCGTTTCGTTCCTTTTCTGGAAGACTGAGTTGTTGGATCTTTGCTATCTATTTTAGGTATTTCATGTTTGGCTTCAGCTATAGGATTAACCAGCTTACAGTACCATGTTATTAAATTGATAAAGATCAGGGAGTCCTGGGTTATATGATCCTGCAAGAATTCTAATTCCACAGAAAACTTCTGGCACTTTTGCTTGGGACAGAGATATTTTTCTCCATTGCTCTGAGCTCAGATTTTGACCAAGGTGTAAAGGTGGTTAAAGAAGGCAGGCCTAGTTGATCTGAGGAAGTGACTTTATAAGGCATTTATCTAGTTTTCTTTATTTTAATGGGTGAAAATGTAACTGAGAAAAAGGCTTAGTAGACTCAGAGTTATAAAGTGGAGTATGATAGAGTGAAATGTAGTTGAAACCACCTTTGCAAAAACGATGACAGAAAAATCTCACATAGGAATATTATGACAGTGAATCTGCAATAAGAAAATCAGGCAGTGCGTCTCATCTCCAAGCTGCCCTTCTGCATTCCTGAGTGTAGGTTCAACCACCTCTGGGAGGAATTTATAGTTTGACTTTGGAACAAATATGGTAAGAGTCTCTCCTCAAAGCAAACTTCCTCCTTGCTTGTGAATCCGACCACCTTTGTAAAACTCAGATTATCACAAAATTAGAAGTTATGGCTCCTGATCATGCAACTAGAGACCACAGATTTCTAACCTTCCTAATCGCTCCTACAGATAATATTCCTATTGTGAAATCTAAGATTGGTGTTCCAGGTGTTTTATAGATCCTGAATTCTGATAAGTCAGCTGGCACCACCCAGAATGGTAAAAGGACTCCTCTAGTTTTGAGATCCCCACACAGGATTCACAAGAAGACAGCTTCAACCCCTATGATTGTATCCTCATCCCAACCAGTCAGCTTTCCTCATTCCTTAGACCCCTGCCCAACGAACTGTGTTTAAAAAACCCTAGCCTCTGAATTTTTGGAAAGGGTGATTTGAGCAATAATAAAACTTGAATCTAATCTCCCATTTAGCCAGCTGTATATGGATTAAACTCTCTATTGCAATTCCTCTGTCTTGCTAATGGGCTTTATCCAGGTGTCAGGCAAAAAGATCTCATTGGGTGTTTCCATAGAGAGAGGGAGCAGTTTGAGTTAAGTCAGTCAGTGATCTACACCTAGACTTTCTGGAAATTATATATAAACTAATTGGACAGAAAGATAGAATGCCAGTATGAAGCTGTAGTGACAGCACCAACTAGGTGGCAATGCATTGCAAGATTGTCTTTGCTTTTCTTTATTCCTCCCCCAGACATTTGCCTATTAACACTTCTCATCAGATTTCAGCTCGCCTGGAAGTTAGATATATGTCTGGAGTTCGAGCTGCAGTTTGAATGAGGACAATTTTACAAATTTACTTGGGGTTGGCTTCTGAAGGGAACCTAGATCTTTGACCTTATTAAAATCATGTCTTCACCAGCTCTGATGAGACTATATTAATCACAGCATTCAGAGAATCCTATTTTATGTAGAAACTGAAGTTTGCATATAATGTCTGAAGTGTTAGGTGTTGTGGATAATAGCGGCATAAAGTGTAATTTCAATTGTTAAAACCCAAACTGGGTACAGTGACTTAATGTATATGGTTCTAAACTCTGCAGTATCCTGTAGGATAATCTGTATTTCTCATACACATCTAAATCCACAATACCCAGTTGAAGATTTTCACTTTGTCCTACAGGGAATCCTAAGATGCTCTTAGGGGAATTTCAGTTCTCTACGTCTTTCTCTCCTGGTGAAAACAGATACACAATATTGGTCAACACTTGTGTTGAAAGCAAATTTTTATAAACAATATTTTTCTGAGATTGGAAATGAAGCCTCCAAAATGCATCAGTGTGCATACAATTGCTGCCTGTCTTATTATCAGATCTGTTCTATTATGTATTTTTCTCTGCTTTAGAAAGCCTAATACTTTAAAGGATCTCTGTAATTTCTTATGAAATTAGTAAGAGGAAAATTGTTTTATCATATCCATTATTATTTTTAAAGAAATTTTAAAATGCTATTTAATATATAATAATTTTGTATTTGGTTTGCAGCATGCCAAAATTGCTGGGAACAAAAAGAGTGAAGAATCTTGATATCTCATTATTATGGCTAAAATCTTGATAACCAAAATACCTATATAATAAATTTTTAAATTTTAAATGATAATGTATTATCTTTTTAACCTGACTGTAATGATGTTATAAGTTCTGGCTAATTAGAAAGTTAAAATTATTAAAGCTGGGTTTAAATCTTCAATTCATTGTGATTGTTATGTAAGAAAGTTTTCCGATGGTTGTGATGTAGTTTCATTCTGTATAATCACATTCTCCAATGAAAACTTTTAGGATCTGTCAATTAAATATTTTCTCCTCTATACTTTCACCACTTCTCTCAATAATTTCATTGATTATTTCATATATAAGGTGCATAAACATATAAATAATAAAATCCATAGAAGTACCCATTTTTCATATTGAACATTTTAGATACACATGGTAATACTAGCAATAATTATAATATATGTATATCTATGCATATATCTCAGAAAATATGCAGAAAATGTACTTCCCTAACCTTACTAGCATTTATGCTTTTAAAAGCACCCTGAAACAAATCGAATTTTAGAGTTTTTCATAATTTTGTAATTTGGGATTGCATGGGATTGTCTTACAAAATTTTACAAGTAGAATTACTTGTCCTATATTTATTACAATGTTTGTATTAGGATCCAGTCTTTGTCTTAGTTAATTCTGCTAAAAATAATCAAAGAAAAAAACCTGACAGAGAAGAAAGTGTTCTCAAATCAGCAATATTTCTTGAGAAATTTAGTTTTAATGACTATAATAGCAAAGATAAAGCAACATTTAAATATGGAGTAAACTTTCAGAAAATGCTGATATGTTCATGAACAGTGCAAAATGTATGGACAAAAATTATACTCAAAGTCTCTTTGTCATACACAAATTGCATAGGAAAGTGAACTTTGAATTTTTTTTAAAGAAAATGAAAAGACTCTCGGAGTTCTCTGTGGTATTCACGAACACCAGAGTTAATGCACAGTTTCAACATAAGCTTCTGAGTCCTTCCCTCTATTTTGCCTTAGTGCATCTCTGATACTTCCTCTCTCCCTGTTTTGTGGCTTGTCTTTTTACACTTACACACCTATGACTATCACATGAGAAAATCATGACAGTGAATTTGACATAGGATAATTAGACAGTGCTTCTAATATCCAAGCTGCCTTTCTTCATTCATGGGTGTAAGCCAAACTAATTTTGAGAGAAATTTAATTTAAGTTTGACTTTGAAACAAAGAGCATAACTGTCCTTACTAAAAACAAACCCCTCCTTCCTTGGGGACCAGACCACATTGGAAAACTAACAAATTATTACAAGATTAGAAACTATAGCTCAAGAGTTATGCAGCCGGAAGACACGGGATTCCTAACCTGTCCAATGACTCCTATGGATATCATTACTATTGTCAAATCTGAGTTTGGTGTTCGAGGTATATTTTTAGACCTTGTATTCTGATGAACCAGGAGGCACCACTCTGACTTGTAAACCGGCTCATCTGGACTCACCTCAAGAGGACAGCTTTGACTCCCTATAATTTCATCCCTAAACCAACCAATGATCATTTTCCATTTCCTTGCCCCTGATCAACAACTGTCTTTAAAGCGATCAACTATCTTTAAAAACTAACAACTGTCTTTGAAAAATACTAGCCTCTGAATTTTTGGAGAGGCTGTTTGAGTAATAATAAAACTCTAGTCTCCCATTTAGCCAGCTCTATGACTATTAAACTCTTTCTCGCTTATAATTCCTCTGTCTTGATAATTGACTCCATGTGGGTAGAAGGCAAGAAGATCCCAATGGGCGGTTCCATAGAGAGAAGGAGCAGTTGGAGTTGTCAGTCAAAGACTTACACCTGGACTCTGGAAAAAATATATATATTAATTGAATAGGATAATAGAATGGCATTACGAAGACATAGTGACAGCGCCAACTAAGAGGCAACACACTGCCAGATTGTCTTTATTTTGCCTTTTTCTTCCCCCTGAACTTTTTCTAGTAAAACCCCTTATTTCTCTTCAGATATAAGTTTGCCTGGAAGATATATGTCTGGAATTTGAGGTTCAGTTTGCATGAGGAGGACAATTTTACTTGGAGTTGGCTTCTGAAGGGAATCTAGATCTTTGGGTTATTAAAACCATACTTTTACTAGCTGAGATAGCATTATACTGATCACAGCATTCACAGCATCCAATTTTATAAACTGAAGTTTGTATAAAATGTAAGAAGTGTGATGTGTTGTGGACAATAGTGGCATAAAGTGTAATTTCAATTGTTAAAAGCAAGAATTGGCTTACAGTGACTTAATATTTATGATTCTGAAGTCCATAGTACACTGTAGGATGACCTGCATTTCTCATACACATCTAAATCCACAATACCCAGTTGCAGATCTTCCCTTTGTCCTACATGGAACCCTAAGGTGCTCTTAGGGATGTTCCAGTTCTCTACACCTTCCTGTCCCGGCACAGTGGATATACACAACTGATGAACCCTTGTGTTGAACCGACATAGAGCCAAGTTTATGCCAACATTTTTCTGAGATTGGAAATTAAGCCTCCAAAATGAATCAGTGTACAAAGAATTACTACCTGTGTTACTATCAGTTCTGTTCTATTATGTATTTTTCTCTGCTTTAGAAAGCCAAACACTTTCAAAGGAGCTCCATAATTTCTTATGACATTGGTAAAAGAGAAATGATTTTATATCTGTTATTCTTTTTAAATAAAGTTTAAAATGCAATGTAATTCACAATAATTTTAGATTTGATATAGCATGCTAAAATTACGGACAAATTTAAAAAGCAAATAATCTTCATGTTTTATTATCATGATTAAAATGATTAAAAGAGTAAATAATCTTCATGTTTTATTATCATGATTAAAATCTAGATAAGCAAAATTCTTGATAAATGACTTTTTATAATGATGATTTTCCAACTACATCCCAACTATAATGACATTGTAAGATAAGTTCTGGTTAAGTAGAATGGTATATGCTTTAAAGCTCAGTTAAAACTTTTCTTTCATTATGGTTCTTATACAAGAAACCTTTCTGATGATTCTAATATAAATGTACATTCTGTGTAATCTCACATTCTGATTAAAATTTTAAGATCTGTCTATTAAACATTAACTTCTCTATAACTTCTGACAATAATTTAAATATTTTATATATAGATACATAAATATACATAGCAGTATGTAGAGATACATATATTTTTATTCAGCATTTTATGTGAATAGTAATACATGTATGTATATATCAGAAAAATACTTTTCCTAACTTATTCAGCATTTATAAATTTAAAAGGACTCCAGTAAAAACTTCTGAGAATTTTTCATTATTTTGTGATTTAGGATTTAGGATTTCATTATTTTGTGATTTGTGGAAGGAAATGGTTTCCACGTAAAAATTTACTTAAGAATGGAATTACTGCAATTTGTTCTTTATATTATCTGTATCAGGATTCAGTCTTTGACTGATTTCTTTCTGCTATTAAAAAATACTGATGGATAATGAAGTGCTCTCAAAACCATCATGGTTTCTTGAGAAATTTAGTTTTAATTACTTTAATAACAAAGGAAGATCAAAATTTAAATATGAACTAAACTGTCAGTTTCAATATTTTCATGAACGGTGGGAAATTTGTGAGTAAAAGTTCAAGTCAATGACTATCATACACAAATTCCACAGGAAAAATAAACTTTGAATTTTTTATAAAAGAAAATAAAAGACTCTCAGAGCTCTAGCTGGTATTGTTGAATACTAGTGTCAATGCACACATCCAAACGAAACTTCTGAGTCTTTGCCTCTGTTTTGCCTTAATGAATCTCCGATACTTCCTCTCTTTCTATCTTGTGGCTTGTCTTTTTTGCACTTACCCATCTATGACTTCATTATTCCCTACCTATCTTTCCTTCCTCCTTCCTGTTTTATTTCACCCACACAAATCTCCATTTCTGCTTTTACTGTCCCTTTTCTCCTCTCAACATCTTCCTCTTATCTCCTCTCAATCTGTCTATCTTTTCTCTTGAGAACTTTTCTTTATTCTATGGGAGAAAAACTATTAAATTAGTTTGTGAGCAGCAGACAAATGCTAAGTGTTCACATTTCTTTGAGTGCTCTATCTCATACCCTCACTGTTGTGCTACTTGTTTCCCATTCACTTCTTATTTGATGACGTTTATTCTATTACGTAAGGAAAATTGCTCTCACTAAAGCCATTAAAAATTGCTTAATTTCTACATACAGTGATTTTCATTAAGCCAGTATAGTACTTGTACAAAATTAGACACATAGACCAATGGAAAAGAGGAGAAAACTCAGAAAGATAGTCACACACTTACAACCATCTGACTTTCAAGTTCAACATAAACATGCAGTGGTTAAAGAATTCCATAGTCAATAAATGGTGATAGGATAACTGGCTAGCCTGAAGCAGAAGAACAAAACTGAACCCTTACCTTTCAACATATACAAAAACTTACTCAAGGTGGATTAAATTTTTAAATGTAAGACCTCATACTATAAATATCCTAGAAGAAGCCCTAGGAAATATCCCTCTTGATGTTGGCCTTGGTAAAGAATTTTTTGTTAAGTCCACAAAATCAACTGCAACAAAAACAAAAATTGACAAGTGGGACCTAACGAAAGAACTTTTGCACAGCAAAAGAAACTATCAGTAGAGTTTAAAAGCAACCTACATGAAGGGAGAAAATACTTGCAAACTATGTATCCAACAAAGGTCTAATATCTACAACCTATAAGGAACTTAAAAAATTCAACCAGAATAAATAAATAAATAACCCCATTAACAAATGAGCAAACATGAACAGACACTTCTTAAAAGAAGACACACAAGTGGTCAACAAACATATGAAAAAATACTCATTATCATAGTCATCAGAGAAATGCAAATCAAAACCACAATGAGACACCATCTCACACCAGTCAAAAAAAAAGTTAAAAAAAAAACAAACAGATGTTGGAGAGGCTGCAGAGAAAGGGAACATATATATACTGTTGGTGGGAATGTAAATTGCTTCAGCCACTGTGGAAAGCAGTCTGTAAATTTTTCAAAGAACTTGAAACAGAACTGCCATTTGACCCAGTGATACTATTACTAGCAATCCTATTACTATATCCAAAGAAAATTAGCTCATTCTACCATCATTTTTTTCTTTCTATACTTCTCTTTTCTCAGTATACTCTCTGACAAGTAATTCATAACTATGCCCTCATCTACTCCAATGACACCCAACTTATTTTTTTATTTCTGTTGCTCTAGTAGTAGTATATTACTAATACTAACCAGCCAGTCCTGATGTTCAAGGCATGTTCACACCACACACTTGTCAATGCATCTGAATTCTCAGTCTCTATTTTGGATGACGATCCATCTACTCATAAAGAGACTCCATTTTCCTTCAGTAAATACTACTTTCCCATCAAATACGGGACTAAATATTTGAACTCTAGCGATACTACATTCTGAATGCCTTGCAATATCCTAGTGATGCTACATTCCGAATGCCTTAAATCTCTTTCTTCATCCTTCTCATTATTGCCAGCATTATGTTACACAAGTACACGGCAATATAATTTAATGTTGTGTAATGTCAGTGCACCCTTCTGAAGAGTTTTCAGTGACTCCTGTGTTATTTATTGATATGGTTTGGCTCTGTGTTTCTGTGTTCTCTCCCAAATCTCATATCAAATTGTAATCTTCATGTGTCAGGGAAGGGACCTGATAGGAGGTGATTGGATCATGGGAGCGGATTTCCCCCTTAGTGTTCTTGTGATAGTGAGTGAGTTCTCATGAGACCTAGTGATTTAAAAGTGTGTGGCACTTCTCTCTTTGCTCACTCTCTCTCCTTCTCTGCCATGGTAAGACTTGCTTGCTTCCCCTTCACTTTCTTCCAAGATTGTAAGTTTCCTGGGGCCTCCTAACCATGCTTCCTGTGCAGCCTATGGAATTATGAGTCAATTAAATCTCTTTTCTTCATAAAGTACTCAGTCTCTGGTAGTTCTTTATAGCAGTGTAAGAATGAACTAATACAGAAAATTAGTACCAGAAGAGTGGGGCACTGCTATAAAGATACCTGAAAATGAGGAAGCAACTTTGAAACTGGGTAACAGGAAGAGGTTGTAACAGTTTGGAGGACTCAGAAGAAGACAGTAAGATGAAGGAAAGCTTGGAATTTCCTAGAGACTTGTTGAATGGTTTTGACCAAAATGCTCTTAGTGATGTGGACAATGAAATCCAGGCTGAGGTAGTCAGATGGAGATGAGAAACTTATTAGGAACTGGAGTAAAAGTCAATCTTGCTATGCTTTAGCAAAGTGACTGGTGGCGTTTTTCCCTTGAGATCCTAGAGATCTGTGGAACTTTGAACTTGAGAGAGATGATTTAGGGTATCTGGCAGAAGAAATTTCTAAGCAACAAAGGATTAAAGATGTTTTGTTACCTGGTTGTTTCTAAAGGTGTATGATTATATGTGTGAACAGAGAGATTTTCTGAAACTTGAACTTATCTTTAAAAGAGAAGCAGAGCATAAAAGTCTGGAAAATGTGTAGCCTGGCCATGTGGCAGAAAAGAAAAATCCATTTTCGGGGGAGAAATTTAAACCTGTTGCAGAAATTTGCATGAGTAACAAGGATCCAAATATTAATAGCCAAGACAATACAGAAAATGTCAGCAGGGCATTTCTGAGATCTTCATGACAGTTCCTCCCATCACAGGCCAAGAAGTCTAGGAGGGAAAGTGGTTTCATGGGCTGGGCCCAGGGCCCCGCTGTTCTGTGCAGCCTTGGGACTTGGCACCCTGCACCCTAGCTGCTCCAGCTCCAGTCATAGCTAAAAGGGGTCAAGGTATAGCTTGAGTCATTGCTTCAGAGGGTGCAAGCCCCAGGCTTTGATGGCCTTCCTGTGGCCTGTGGGTATGCAAAAGACAAGAATTTGGGAACCTCTGCCTTCATTTCAGAGGATGCATGGAAACACTTGGATGTTCAGGAAGAAGTCTGCTGTAGGGGCGGAGACCTCACGGAGAACCTCTACTAGGGCTGTGGGAAGGGGAAATGTGAGGTTGGAGCCCTCACACAGAGTTCCCACTGGGGCACTGCCTAGTGGAGCTATGAGAAGAGGGCCACTGTCCTCCAGATGCCAGGATGGTAGATCCACTGACAGCTTGCACTGTGTGCCTGGAAAAACGGCAGGCACTAGATGCCAGGCCATTTTGATTTGCATTTCTCTAATGATCAGGGATGTTGACCACCTTTTCATATGCGGGCTTACCATTTGTATGTCTTCTTTTGAGAAATGTCTATTCAAATCTTTTACCCTGTATTTGATCAGATTATTAGATTCTTTCCTATAAAGGGGTTTGAGTTCCTTATATATTCTGGTTATTAATCCATTGTCAGGTGGGTAGTTTACAACTATTTTCTCCCATTCTGTGGGTTGTCTCTTCATTTTGTTGATTGTATCCTTTGTTGTGCAGAAGCTTTTTAACTTGATGTAATCCCATTTGTCCATGTCTTCTTTGGTTGTCTATTCTTGTAGGGTATTGCTCAATAAATCTTTGCCCAGAACAATGTCCTGGAGACTTCCCTCAATGTTTTCTTGTAGAAGTTTCATAGTCTGAGGTATTAGATTGAAGCTTTTTATTCATTTTGATTTTACTTTTGGATATGGTGAGAGATAGGGGTCTAGTTTTATTCTTTTGCATATGGATATCTAGTTTTCTCAGCATCATTTATTGATGAGACTGTCTTTTCCCAATGTATGTTCTTGGAACCTTTGTTAAAAAATAAATTCACTGTAGATGTGTGGATTTGTTTCTGGTTCTTTATTCTGTTCCATTGATCTATGTGTTTCTTTTTATGTCAGAAAAATTCAGGGCACTTCCCACTGCAGTCCTTGCCTTTATTTTTCATTGTTTCATCCACTGACTTTGTCTAATAAGATTTCCCATCAGATTTTAGCACAAAATGGGGGAACTAGGTATATGTCTAAAATCTGAGCTGCAGTTTTCATGGGAAAGACAACCGTATTCGGGTTTGTCTCCTAAAGGGAATCAGAAACTTTGGCCTTATTAAATTATGTTTTGATTACCTCAGATAAGATTATACTAATCAAAGCACTAAGAGTAAATTTCACGTTTAACTAAAGTTTATACAAACATGACAGAAGTGTCATCTGTAGCAGTAAATAGTATATAAAATATTATTTCATTTGTTAAAACTAGAAGTGTTCACATGAAAAAGTGTTTATGATTCCAGAAGTTAAATGCCACTGGGGACAATCTGGACTTTTTATATATGTCGAAATCCACAATACACACTAGAACAGCTTCAGTTTGTTCCATAGGGAATCCCTTGGCACTCTTATGAGAGTTTCAGTTTTCCATTCAGTCATCTTCTGGCAAAAGTACAGAGTTATACAATTGAATGACTCTTCTGTTCAATCCAAATTTATGTGAACAGTAGTTTCCTGAGCTTGCAGAAAGAAGCCTCCCAAAAGAATGAATATGCAATGAATTGCTACCTGTGTTATCAGCATTCCTGTGCAATTGTATTTTTTTCTGTTTTAGAAAGCCTAATGGTTTTAGAGGATATCCTAAATTTCTTTCAAAATATGGGTAAGAAAAAATATCTATAATTTTCATTATGCTTCGTAGAAATGTTGAAAATGCTAGTTAACTTACCATAATTTTAGATTGGGTATACAAGCTGTCAAAATAGCCAGGTTGAAATTAGGTAACTATTACTGGCTTATCTCTATGTTTTAGTTTCATGATTATGATATGGATAGGATAAATAGTTATAAGACAGCATTGTTCTTTTAATGATATTTTATTTTGTTGTTAACCTTATTATGACTTTATATGACAACTTGTGGTGATCTAGGACATTAAACAATTGAAACTGGTTTTGATCATAGTGATTCTAAAAATTATTTTGGATTATTCTGACAGAAATACTCATTCTTTCTAATTAATCACTTTCTTAGACTAAAACTCTTAAGGTCAGTCACTTAAAAATTAACTCCTGTATTCTTATCCCCACTTCTGGGTATAATGTGACAACTCATACTGTCAAATGAAGGATGCATTCAGTGGATTCATTGTATTTCTGCCATGGCTGAGTTTACAACTAAAGTCCACTTTTGATCCTGTCTTTTTTTTCTTCTTTTACCCATATTCAAAATGTAGGATCAGTGTGTTTCATTGCCATCCTAGATCATTGTTTCTTCACTCTAGAGGCAAGAAGAATGGGAAAATGAGTTTCCAGTTGTTTTGGCTTCTATAGTAGTAGGTAACCTTCTGACAGCCCCCAAGACATGGGTGGCAAAAAAGACTATTAGATCTTGGCCATCTTATAAAGAATGTACAGTCACTTTGTGCATCATTCCTAATGATGCTTTCAAATACTACAATGATTCCAAGTAATTATTTCTATTAAGCTTGAATAGGCCCATATTACTGATTGAATCTCACCTAGTTGCTCAGATGTGATGCTCACTCCAAAAACTTGTCAGCAATTCGAGTTCCCATCCTCAATGTTTAATATCCATCTACCTGGTCACCAAGTGACTTCTCTCTCCTTCACTGATGACGTATTTCATACCAAATATGTCACAGAAATTAAAGACTCTACATTCTGAATTCTTTTGAATCTATTCATTTGTCCTACCATGCCTTCCAATATCATATCACACAGGGACTAGACTCTTCACATGCATATCCATCACCTTGAGGGTATTTTCGAAATACAGATTCCTAGACCTCATTCCTGAAATAATCAACTTCTACATTAAAACCTCATAATCTGCATTTTTCATGAACAAAAGTCTCCCAGATGATTCTCATGTGTAATCTAATTTGGGATCTCCTTGACCTTAGTATCAAGTTTCTAATTAGGATTCCTGAATCAGCTTCTCCTTCCTGCAGCATACTTTTACACTATCAAGAACTAAATTTTAAAAATATACTATTTTAAAAATATACTGGGCCAGGAGCAGTGGCTCACACCTGTAATCCCAGCACTTTATGAGGAGCTGAGATCGTGCCATTGCACTCCAGCCTGAGCAACAAGAGAAAAGCTCTGCCTCCAAAAATATATATACATATATGTGTATATATAATATTATGTATATAATATTATATACATACATATACACATATATGTATATATTATATATATACTATATATAACATATATGTGTATATATATGTGTATATATTATATATACTATATATAATATATACACACATATATGCATATATAATAATATATAATGCCATTTATAATATATAATATATAAATATATTATATAAATTTTATAAATAATATATAATGCCATATATAATAATATATATACACATATATGCATATATAATAATATATATAATGCCATTTCCCATTTTAAAATATTTGGTGCATGTTTATCATGTGAAGAATAAAGTTTGAGATTCTCCACATTACATTCATTCCATTTTTAATACAGGCCTTTCAAATATGTTTTTTCCTTCACCCTACATCCATATCCCAGACAGAAGGTTTTCCTATTATATTCAGTAGAGTCCACAAAAATTTAGTACATTTAGATGATGCATCTTTTTAAATCTCAATCTGTTAATTCCTACACAATTTTCAAACCAAAATGTATTATTTTTCCCATGTATTTAAATGCTCAAATATAGGGTGCATCAATTAGAGTGCTGATTAAAAAAAATTAAGAGGGCTCTGATAATTACATGGTTTATTTGAACACTTCTTCCCCAATTTCAACTCACAATTCCATTGCGAATGTTCCTTTACATTTATTTCATTTTTTAGAGGACATGCAGTGAGGACATGGAAGAGGAAAATGCAACATTGCTGACAGAGTTTGTTCTCACAGGATTTTTATATCAACCAAAGTGGAAAATACCCCTGTTCTTGGCATTCTTGGTCATATATCTCATCACCGTCATGGGGAATCTTGGTCTAATTGTCATCATCTGGAAAGACCCTCACCTTCATATCCCAATGTACTTATTCCTTGGGAGTTTGGCCTTTGTGGATGCTTGGTTATCATCCACAGTGACTCCGAAGATGCTGATCAACTTCTTAGCTAAGAGTAAGATCATATCTCTCTCTGAATGCATGATACAATTTTTTTCCTTTGCAATTGGTGTAACCACAGAATGTTTTATCTTGGCATCAATGGCATATGATCGCTATGTAGCCATTTGCAAACCTTTACTTTATCCAGTCATTATGACCAATGGACTATGCATCCGGCTGTTAGTTTTGTCGTTTCTAGGTGGCCTTCTTCATGCTTTAATCCATGAAATTTTTTTATTCAGATTAACATTCTGTAATTCCAACATAATACAACACTTTTACTGTGACATTATCCCATTATTAAAGATTTCCTGTACTGATTCTTCTATTAACTTTCTGATGGTTTTTATTTTTGCAGGTTCAATTCAAGTTTTTACCATTGGAACTATTCTTATATCTTATACACTTGTCCTCCTTATAATCTTAAAGAATAAGTCTGTCAAAGGGATGCAAAAAGCTGTCTCCACCTGTGGAGCTCATCTCTTATCTGTATCTTTATACTATGGGCCCCTCGCCGTCATGTATGTGGGCTCTGCTTCCCCACAGGCTGATGACCAAGATATGATGGAGTGTCTATTTTACACTGTCATAGTTCCTTTATTAAACCCCATGATCTACAGCCTGAGAAACAATCAAGTAATAGATTCATTGACAAAAATTTTCAAAAGAAATGTTTAGATCTCATGCAATCTCTCTTCTGTATTTACTAAAGCTGTCACAAGATTGTGCAAGTTAGACGTGTGTATGTCTTACCAGCACTCAAAGATTTTGCAAAATTCTAGTACTTTAATGACCTAAGGTTTAATATATAGTAAACTAATAAATATATTCCTAATATAGCATTTAAGAAATTTTAATCATGTTCACATCATCATTGAATAATGTTACCAGAAAACAAATAAAAACATTTTACAGTGTTGTATGTTATTCAATGTGGCTTTATAAATGCATTAAATGCTAAAATAGTCTAGGTCATCTAATAAGGACTTGAGTATAAGTGCAGTAAAAATAGTGACCGACCTCTTTTTAATTTGGATGTGTTAGGACCTTTAATAAATAATCTCATATTAGACTTTAATCTTTAATTAGACATCGTAGCCTGGAGAGGCTGTGATGTCATGCTAAGAATATATCGTTTGTCTTGACCTGCAATATTCATAGATTTAGGTAAATTTGTCTGTACTCAAAAGAGGTCCTGAAAAGATTTTTCAGTTTCCTGGCCCTTCTAGAAAGTGACCTTCTTCTCAGCCGGTAAGGCTGAAAAGCTGTGAGCAGATATCAGGCCAGTTTTTCTTGAGAAACTTTCTATAGTTTGATTTGATGGGCCAATCCAGATCTCATGTTGAAGTCTGAATGAAATGTTGGAGGTGAAACAGAATGGAGGTGTATGGGTCAAGGGAGGGAAATCTCATGGTATGGATGAATTCTCACATTCTTTGTTTCCTTGATGGCTGGTTATTAAAAAGAGCCTGGCATCTCCCTGCTTCTCTCTTGCTTCCTTTCTTACCATGTGATCACTGCACATGACACCTGCTGCTATGACTGAAGCAAGCTGAAGCTCCCATCAGTAGCTGATGTTGGCACTTTGCTCCTTGTACGGCCCGCAGAATTGTGAGCCAAATAATTCTATTTTATATATGAATTACCCAGCCTCAAGTATTCCTTCATAGCAACTCTAAATGGACTAAGGCAGGTCTTAATTTTCTCCATAAAGTTAATTCCTAGTTCCATAAAACTGTCCAGTCATTTCTAATTCTATGCTCATTCTCAAATATGACATTCCAGTCAAAGTTCTGGAAACATAACCAACGTTTTCCAATGTGTTGTGTCATAAGGAGAACAGATTCTTAATAAACTTTTCCAAATACCTCCATTGCCATGAAAATAAGAATATTTAGTGATAGTTTCTGATTTCAGGATAGATCAGCTAAGGAGAAAAAGGTAAATATGTTAATTCTATTTATAAAGGGTGTACTTGAACAAATTACTAATAAAGTTCATTTAAATCTTGTTAAATATTGTAATTTTATAGTTATCAGAAATCTCTCTCCACTTGTCAGAGTCTTTTCCATGTTTGTGTTGAGATTTTATATCACAGCTGCTTCCAAAAACTTTTATGATAGCATCAGCAGAAAACAACAAACTCTCAGTGAATTACAAAAAATGTTTAAATGGCCAAGCTTACAGATTTGTTAAGAGTTTGTTAAGAGTTTATTACAATGCTATTTACATAGAATTTTGTCATTGTGTTCCATATAACATAATGAGATAATAATTAGAATTATAACTGATCACAATATTTTAGTGCATATCAGAGTTCTAGAAAAATAATAAAATTCTAGAATATGTATATTAATCATACATATTTCTAAAAGTATAACAAAGAATGTAAACATTGCTTTTATTGGACAATATGTCTCCTTCAATTTTGCGTATCAAATAAGCCTCATTAGCTTAACATCTCTCTTTTTAAAAAAGATAAAACAAATTCTCTTTAGCTATTCTAGGGGCTCATCCAGGAAATCCCAAAGTCAGTTGAGGTCAAAAAGAACTCAATTTAGAATTTTATTTGGAGAAGTTTGTTAAAAATACCAAATGACTTAAATAATTGGTTAAATACAGTCACAAATTGAAAGAATACCAAAATGACAAAGATTTCAAAGGCAAATAGAAAAAGTGATGTTATTGTGAAAAAATAAAAAAGTTAGCTCTTTTAATACTGAGAAAACTCAGTTTTCTTAAGTAATCAAATACTGGCTAAAGACAATATGAATCACAGAACATCATCTTGATACAACATAAAATCTTTTTGTTTCATAGGCCAAGTATTTAAAGGACCAAGAGAAAACTTAACCAGTGTCTAATAAGAGCAGAGCAACACGTTGTTAAAACTGTGATTTTAACTGAAAAGACCAAATTATAGTTTTGATTAGTTTAGTTTTAATATTAAGACACATTTTAAAAACTCATAATAACTTGAATTCTGGCAACTTAACTGCAAAATATTCTCTTTCTCTTCCAACTTTCTGCATCCATTTGATTTTTGTGTTTCATCATCTATTCTGAAACAACTTTTAGCTACCATCTGAACCAGACAATATTACTCCAGTTTTTTTTTTGAAAAAAAACCCCACATATCCTCAAACCTGGTGACTTTTCTTATAAAAATCATTTCTTAATTTACTTACTTACTTTGCATACAGGGTTGTTTCTCTTAAGTTCTTCAGCAGCTTTAATTACCGTACATTAACTAGAATTATCAATTCTCAGTAACTTTATTTTCTAGGATTTTGTATCCTGAAAATCTACTGAATATTTTCATGGGTTCTCATGCTTTTTTAAGGCAAGTGTTTAGACTTTTTAAATAGAAGATCATATCAACTGAAAACAAGGATAATTTGATTTCTTCCTTTTCAATTTGGATACGCTTTATTTCTTTCTCTCATCTGTTCTAGCTAGGACTTCCAGTACTGTTACATAACAGTGGCAAAAGCGGACATCCTTGTCATTTTCAACATCTGAGAGAAAAGCATTTTATTTATTCCCCATTCAGTATGACACTAGCTGTGGGTCTGTTGTATATGGTTTTTGTTATATTGAGGTATGTTCCTTCTATATCCAGTTTTATGAGGTTTTTATCATAAAGGGATGTTTTATTTTATTAAATATTTTTTCAGCATCAGTTGAAATAATCATACTGTTTTTGTCTTCATTCTGTTGATACGATGTATCACATTGATTGATTTGTGTATACTGAACAACCTTTGCATCCCTGGGATAAATCCCACTTGGTCATGATGAATGATCTTTACCATGTATTTTTCAATTTGGTTTGCTTGTATTTTGTTGAGAATGTTTGTATCAATAGTCATCAGAGATATTCTCTTGTAAGGTGGTTTTTTTTTTTTTTTTTTTTTAATGTCTGTTTGTCTGGTTTTGATATGAAGGTAATACTGGCCTTGTCAAATTAGTTTGGAAGTATTCCTTCCTCCGTTATTTTTTGAAATAGTTTGAGTAGGATTGGTATTAGTTCTCTTTAAATGTTTGGTAGAATTTGGCAGTGAAGCCATCAGGTCCCAAGCTTTTCTTTACTGGAAGACTTTGTATTATGGTTTCAATATTGTTACTTGTTATAGGTCTGTTCAGATTTTGAATTTCTTCCTGGTTCAATTTTGGTAAGTTGTATATGTCTAGGAATTTGTTCATTTATTCCAGGTTTTCTAATTTATTGGTATATATATAGTTGCTCATAGTAGGCACTAATAATCCTTTGCATTTCTGCAATATCAGTTACAATATGTCCTTTTTCATTTCTGACTTTATTTATTTGAATCTTCTCTCTTTTTTCCTTAGCTTGGCTAAAGGTTTGTAAATTTTAAGTTTTTTTAAAAAACAACTTTTTGTTTCATTAGTCTTTTGTATTTTTTGCATTTCAATTTCATTTATTTCTGCTCTAATCTTTATCATTTATTTTCTTCTATTAATTTTGGGTTTGGTTTGCTCTTGCTTTTCCAGTTCTTTAAGATGCATCATTAAATTGTGTATTTGAAGTTTTTCTCTTATTTGATGTATGCAATCGTCGTGTTAACCTTCCTTGTTAGTACTGCATTTGGTATGTCAGACAGGTTTTGGTATGTTGTGTTTCCATTATTTGTTTCAAGAAATTTTGTGATTTCCTTCTTAATTTCTGCATTGACTCACTGGTCACTCAGGAGCATATTGTTTCTTTTCCATGTGATTATATAGTTTCCAAAATTCCTCCTGATATTTAAGTTTTAGTTTTACTCCATAGTGGTTAGATTAGATTAGATTAGATACTTAATATTATTTCAATTTTTTGAATATTTTAAAACATGCTTTGTAACCTAACATATGGTCTATCCTTGACAATAATGTATGTGGTAAGGAAAGAACATATATCCTGTAGCTGTTAGGTTCTGAAATGTTCTGTAAATAGCTATTAGATCCATTTGATCTATAGTGCAGATTAACCTCAATGTTTTTTTGTTGATGTTCTGTCTGGAAAATATGTCCAATGCTGGAAGTGGAGTATTATAATCTCCAGCTATTATTGTATTGGGGCCTAGCTCTTTCTTTAATATTTTTTGCTTTGTATATGTGGGTCTCTTCTATTGGGTGCATATATATTTAAAATTGTTATATCTTCTTGATGAATTGACCCTTATATCACTATATATAACCCTCTTCGTCTCTTCATGTAGTGTTGTCTTAAAATCTATTTTGTCTGATATAAGTATAGATACTCCTGCTCTTTTTTGTTGTTTCAGGGGTGGATGAAGTATCTTTGTTCATCTATTTGTTTTTAGTCTATGTGTGTCTTTGTAGGTAAGGTGTGTGTTTTGCAGGCAGCAGATCAATGGGTCTTGTTTCTTTATCCATTCATCTACTTCATGTCTTTTGATCGGAGAGTTTAGTTCATTTACATTCAATGTTATTATTGATAAGTAAGGACCTACCTCAGCCATCTTATTTGTTTTTTGGTTGTTTTGTTGTCTTCTCTTCCTTCTTGTCTTCCTTTAGTGTAGGTGATTTTCTCTGGTGATATGATTTATATTCTTGCCTCTTATTTTTGGTGTATCTATTGTATGTTTTTGGTTTGAGGTTAACATAAGTCTTGCAACCACTAGCTTATAACCCATTATTTTAAGCTGATAACAGCATATTTCATGTAAGCAAACAAACAAACTAGAAGAAAGCTAGTAAGAACTCTATGCCTTAACTTCATCTCTCTGCCTTTTAACATTTTGTTGTTTCCATTTATATCTTACTGTACTATGTATTGAAAAGTTGATGTAGCTATTATTTTTGATTGGTTCATTGTTAAGTCTTTCTGTTTAGGATTAGAGTTGTTTAAACACCATAGTTACAGTGTTATCCTAGTCTGTGTTTTTCTGTATACTTACCATTACCAGTAAGTTTTGTACCTTCAGGTGATTATTTATTGCTCATTAATGTTCTTTTCTTTCTAATTGAAATACTCCCTTTAGCATTTCTTGTAGGATGGGCCCAGTATTGATGAAATATTTTGTTTGTCTAG
This sequence comes from Macaca nemestrina, assembly GCF_043159975.1. NCBI lineage: Eukaryota > Metazoa > Chordata > Mammalia > Primates > Cercopithecidae > Macaca > Macaca nemestrina. The sequence continues at coordinate 185,396,907 of NC_092126.1, read as the reverse complement.
GAAAGTCTTTATTTCTCCTTCATTCTTGAAGGATGTTTTCACCAGATAAACTATTCTATTTTTCCTTCAGTACTTTCAATGTATGATGCCACTGTCTCCTGGGTGTAAGATTCCCACTGAAAAGTTTGCTGCCAGATATATTGGAGCTCCATTGTATGTTATTTGTTTCTTTTCTCTTGCTGCTTTTAGGATCCTTTTTTTATTCTTGATTTTTGAGTATTTGATTATTAAACGCCTTGAAGCAGTCATCTTTGGGCTAAATCTGCTTGTTGTTCTATAACTTTCTTATACTTGAATATTGATATCTTCCTCTAGGTTTGGGAAGTTCTCTATTATTATCTCTCTGAGTTAACTTTCTAGTCCTATCTCTTTCTCTACCTCCTTTTTAGGCTAATAACACATTTCCCCTTTTGGTGATGTTTTCTAGATCCTGTCAGTGTGATTCATTGTTTTTTTCTTTTGTCTCCTCTGATGGTGTATTTTTTTTTTCTTTTTGATATGGAGTCTTGCTCTGTTGCCCAGGCTGGAATGCAGTAGAATGATCTCAGCTCACTGTAGCCACCACCCTCCAGGTTCAAGTGATTCTCCTGCCTTGCCTTTCTGAGTATCTGGGATCACAGGCATGCACTACCACACCTGGCTAATTTTGTATTTTTAGTGGAGACAGGGTTTCACCATGTTGGCCAAGCTGGTCTCGAACTCCTGACAACAAGCAATCCACCCACTAGGCCTTCCAAAGTGCTGGGATGACAAGCATGAGCCACCAAGTCTGACCACCGAATGTATTTTCAAATAGCCTGTTTTCAATTCTTTTTTCTGCTCAATCCATTTTGCTATTAAAGGGCTCTGACGCATTCTTCAGTATGCCAATTGCATTTTTCAGCTCCAGATTTTCTGTCTGGTTATTTTTACTTCTTTCAATCTCTTTGTTAAATTTCACTGATATCATTCTGAATGCCTTCTTTGTGTTATTTTGAGTTTCCTCAACACAGTTATTTTGAATTCTCTGTTTGAGAGGTTCCATATCTGTATTTCTGCAGGATTGGTTCTCTGGTGCCTTATTTGGATCATTCGGTGAGGTCATGTTTTCCTTATTAGTGTTCATGCTAGTAGATGTTCTTTGGTCTCTGGTCATTGAAGAGTTAGGTATTTATTGTTATCTTCATTGTCTGGGCTTCTTTGTACCCATTCTTCTTGGGGAGGCTTTCTCAATGTTTGAAAACATTTGAATTGTTGTGATCTAAGCTATATCTGTTTTAGGGGGCATCTCAAGCCCAGTAACACTGTGGTTCTTGCGGTCTTGTAAAGGTACCACCTTGAGGGTCTTGAACAAGATTTGGGATAATTTACTGGATTACCAGGCAGAAACTCTTGTTCTCTTCCCTTACTTTCTCCCAAACCAAAGGTCTCTCTCTCTATCTCTATCTCTCTCTCTCTCTCTCTCCTGAGACATTTGTAGTTGGGGGTGGAGTGACCCAAGCACTCCTGTGGCCACCACATTTAGGACTGCACTATGTGAGACCTGAAGCCAGCACAGTGCCAGGTCTCACCCAAGGCCTTCTTTAATTACTCCTTTGCTACCACCTATGTTCCCTCAAGGTACTGGGGCTGTTCAATCAGCAGGTGGTAAATCCACTCAGGCTTGTGTCCTTCCCTTCAGGGTGTCGAGTTCCCCCAGGTCCTGGGAGGGTCCACAGTTGCCATCCAGCAGCCAGGTACTAAAGGCAAAAATCTTAAAAGTCTACCTGCTGTTCTATTGTATGTGACTGAGCTGGTATTTAAACCAAAAGACACAGTCCTTCCCACTTTTCTCTGCCCTTTTCAAAGGCAGAATAACCTCACCTCTGACCAAAACTACAGGCTCATAGGCAGTACTAGCAGATTACTGCCAACATTCCCTTAAGGCCTAAGGGCTTTTAAGTCAGCTGTGTGTTTAGGTAATTCACCCACCTCGGCCTCCCAAAGTGGTGGGATTATAGGTGTGGACCATGGCCTAAAGTCAAGAGTTCGAGACCAGCCTGACCAACATGGTGAAACCCTGTCTCTACTAAAAATACAAAAACTAGCCAGGCATGGTGGTGAGTGCCTGTTATCCCAGCTACTCGGGAGGCTGAGGCAGGAGAATGAGTTGAACCCAGGAGGCAGAAGTTGCAGTGAGTTGAGATCGTGCCACTGCGCTCTAGCCTGGGCAACAAGAGTGAAACTCCATGTTGAAATAGATAAATAAATAATCAGCTGTGGTGAGTGCTGCCTGCCCTGAGATTTACCCTTCAGGGCAGTGAGGTCCTCTTCAGGCCAGGGCTTATCCAGAAATCCTGTCCAGGAGCCAAGTCCTGGAATCGGGAAACCCCATAACCTACTTGGGTGATGACCCCCATGGCTGAACCAGTGACTAAGGTGCAATCCAAATCCCCTTTACTTTTCCCCATGCTTTTTTCAAACAGAGGGAGTCTCATCCCATAACCACCACAACTTGGAATGTGCTAAGTCCCACCTGAAGCCAGCAAGTCTCAGAGTCTCTCCCAAGGCCCTCAGTATATTACGTGGGTATTGATGCTGGTTATTTATAGCCCAAGGGCTTTTCTGTTAGCAGGTGATGGAGTCCTGTCAGGACTGGGTTCCTCCCTTCAGGGCAGCGGATTTTCTTCTGGCCAAGGATATGTCTAGAAATTTCATCTGGGAGCTCGGGCCTGGAAAGGGGGGCCAGCAACTCTTACTGGTGCCCTATCTTTCTGTGGCTGAGCTAGTATCCAAGATGCACGACACAGTCCTCCTCACTTTTACCTCTCCTCTTCTCAGGTGGAAGGAAAAAATCTCTTTTGGATGCACAAGCTGTGCAACCTGGGGTTAGTGTAGGGGCAAGGCTGACACTCCCTTACCCCTTTCCCACCCTGGCTGATGTCTCAGTAGGTGATATGTCTCCCCAGTCTACTGACTCTGGACCCAGTCAGCACTAAGACTTGCCTAGGATCTTCAGTGCTTGTGGCCTAGAATTCCTGTCAAATTTATTTAGTGCCCCAGAGCACTTTAGCTTGTGGTGGCTAGGATTGCAGGCACTCAAATTCTAACCTCTGGGATCAGCAATTTCCCTCTGGCTAGGGCTGGTTTAAATGTTTTCTCTGTAAGGAGGCATCACCTGAGTTTGGTTCAGTTTTCAGCTCTAATAGGACAGCATTGAGTTCAACAATTGCTGTGCTCTCCCTCCCCCAGCACACAGAAACACTTTCTGCACCAGGCTGACAGTGCTGAGGGGTTGGGGAGGGGTAATTTTGGAGATTCAAGACTTTTTTTTTTTTACTTATTCAGTGCCTCTTTCAGTGATACAAGGTTAAAACCAGGTACTGTGGTACTCACCTGATTTTTGGTTCTTATGAAGGTGTTTTCTTGTGTAGATAGTTGTTAAATTGAGGTCCTGGTGAGGGGACAGTCAGTGGAGCCTTTTATTCTGCCATCTTGCTCCACTTGCTAGTCCTAATTCACTTGTTCTTAATAACTGTGTGTGCATTAGTCATAAAAATTCCATGAGACAGTAGACATAGAGAGCCAACATCTCACATTATTTTTGCTAATTATATTCACAGCACACGCATGTAAGTCATAAAGCCAAAAACCTAAAAGTCAAGTATATGAGTTTTTTGTTTTACTGATGTGCTTGATTTATATGAAGTAAACACAAAATTTCACATTTTGCCTTAGGCTGAACATCAAATAAAGATAACCTAAACTTATTTGACTAGTAAACCTATGTTGAATGGTAGTTGTATTCTTGTATTATATGTAATGCTAAAAACTCTAAAAAGATGTATATTTTAATTAAACCAACAAACTTAAAATAGCTTTTATTTACCAGAGATTATCCTGGGTCATGCAGACTTGAAACATATTTTGGTTAGTTTTTGTTGTTCTAAGAGTTTAAGGAATTCTTAATTTATATAAGTATATATTATTCTATAAGCTAGTTAAATAGAGTTCAAATACAATTTAATTTTGGCGGTATCATCTAGAGTTAGAAAAGTGTCACACATACAAACATATATAGACATACATAAATATACAGAAAGAATCACACCTTATAGTGTTTATCCTAAAATTGTAGCCATGTGTCAGGTATAATAATACTGAATTCACTAGTTTATAAAAGAATACCTAGACTTGAATTGTGTTTCTGGTAGTTGGAACAAGTTAAAATGTCTTGCCCAGTTGACTAAAGCTTTTTACTAATATTTGTGGAGAATACAAATACTTTTACTATTTTTCACTTGCCCAATTTACAAATACCTCTTTTTTCTTTCAAATGTGTCATCTTCTTGAAATTTGCATATAGATTTTTAACCTGTTTACCCTCATGCCCTAGCACAGACAAGCTAGAAGATTTATATAACAAAGGCACAATGCTTAGAATTCAGGCTTAAGTACAGTCATCTGTGAAAACAAACAAATTAAAAATGTGTTAGTAAAAATCCAGTTAAGATAAAATAACTAAGATAAACACCTTAAACAAAGGTCAGGTTTGTGATGTAGATTGAATCAATTCTTTCTCCATTATTTAGTGATTTAGTTCTCCATCTCTTTCTGGACCAGAAAGGGAGACATCTTAAAAATGGAAATTCCTTTAAATTTATCTTCTAATGCAATCTTAAAATAACCAGTTTGAAATAGTCTTTATGCCAGAAAGGCAAAATATTTTGGGTATTAATTTGGCCAGATCATTAGCTTCCCAATCCAGCTTTGTTTAGTAACTAGATCAATGAATTCAGCATGGATCCCATTAATAAATAGGACAAGTATTTTCTGTGCCGGCACTCAACATGGATTGACCAGAACGTTTCACAAATAGTATTTCTAATCTTTCCTTAGAGTCAAAGACTAGTTCATCCTTATTTCTTTACAAGATTGCATGACAGACCAGTGAGTTGTTGAGGAAATAATTTGAGGGTGGATTCTAAGGGGTTGTTTGTTATTTTCCCAGCACTTTTTGTCTTTCTTTGGAAGATTGAGAAATAGATCTTTGCTATATATCTTAGGTACCACACATTTTGCTTCTGCTACCAGCTTCACCAGCTTCTAGTATCATTTGAATAAATTAGTGAAGATCAGGGAGTCTCAGATCATGTAATCCAAGAAGAATTCAAAATTTCACAGAAATTTTCTGGGGCTTTTGTTTAGAACAGGTGATAGCAGCAGGAAGCAGACAAATTCATAGGCAGACAAGGGAAGGTCATTGATGAAACTCCACTTCAAACCAAAGACATATTAAAGCCTGAAATCCATGCTACAGTCTAGGATACATCCACGGACTGGATTGAGAGACTCTCTTCCCATTTGGCACACTTTCCTCTGATTGATCCTCACCCTTCACCTATTTTACAAATAACTACCCTTTCCTAATTGGTGTTTTACACTGTCACGCCCACTTTTCAGTGGTGACTTTAGCCTTTTTTGCATACTCACAAACCAATCAGCATGCACTCCCCCATTCTGAGCCCATAAAAGACCTGGACTCAGCTACACTTAGGGACTACCCACCTTTGGGTGAGAGAAGAGAGACCACCTGACTTCAGGTAAGGGGGCTGCCCAACTCAGGTCCCCCCTTCATTAACAGCTGTTTGTCATTCAATAAAACTCTTCACCTTATTCACCCACCAGCTGTCAGCATAACCTCATTCTTCTTGGATGTGGGACAAGAACTAGGGACTCTCTGAATGCAGGCATGAAAAAGCCTGTAAGACTATATCCTCTGCCCCTGCCAGCACTCAGTGGCTGCCTCATGCAACAGGAAGCAGAGGCAGGGCCAGACCCAGCCCCAGGGCTGCAGGCCAGAGCAGGGCAATGAAACTGACAGACCTGTTATCATGCCCCGTTTGTTGGGATGTGGACAGCAGGACTAGAAGAGTTGTTAGCATGCTTTCACACCTCCTCTGGGGCTTCAGGGAATCTCTGTTCAGGTGCCATCACATTCCCCTTGTCCAGATGCTGGCTCCCAATGTGCACACAGGTCACAGCACACCTGGCCCAGCTGCAAGCTAAGCACAGATTCTGCGGTGAGTGCAGGATCCAGGCAGGAGGGCAAGGCAAGCACAGCCCACCAGGCTGAGTGAGTGGGATGTCTCCTGCAGCAAGCCCAGGACCCAAGTGAGGCCCAGGCATGGATGTCACTGGCTGCAGAGGTCTCTGGCTGGTGACGTGACAGTGAAAACAATCCTGCATCACAGGGACATTTTTCACTATTGCTCTGAGCCAGATTTTGACCAACATGTAAAAGCAGTTAAAGAAGGCAGGCCTGGGACGGTGCAGTGGCTCAAGCCTGTAATCCCAGCACTTTGGGAGGCCAAGGTGAGCAGATCACCTGAGGTTAGGGGTTCAAGACCAGCCTGGCCAAAATGGAGAAATTCCGCCTCTACTAAAAATACAAAAAAAAATAGCCAGGTGTGGTGATGCACGCCTGTAATTCCAGCTACTCAGGAAACTGAGGCAGGAGAATTGCTCGAATCCGGGAGGTGGAGGTTGCAGTAAGCCGAGACTGTACCACTGGACTCCAGCCTGGGTAAGAGAGTGAGACTGTTTCAAAAAAAAAAAAAAGGCAAGCAGGACTGGTTGATCTGAGAAACTGACTTTATAAGGCATTCGTCTAGATTCTTCTTATCATTAGGAGTGAAAATATAACTGAGCAAAAGGTTTAGTAGATTCAGGGTTATGAGGTAAGGGATAATCCCCTGCAATATAGATGAAACTATATTTGCAAAAATTATGACAATGTGAAAAATCTCACATAGGAAAATTATGATAGTGAATCTGATGTAAGAAAATGAGACACTGCATCTAACCTCCAAGCTACCCTTCTTCATTCCTGCATGTAGGCTGAACTAACTTTGGGATCAATTTAGTTTAAGTTGAACTAGTTCATGGTTTCAACAAAGATGATAATCACGCCTCACAAAAACCCCCTTCTTCCTTGGGAACAAAGCCACCTTTGTAAAACCAACCAGTTAGCCAACGTAAGGCACATGGAATTAAGCCAAGGCAGACATCTAGGCCTGCATGAGTTTGGAGCACAGGCACATAATTCTACTTGTTATATAACCTGTTGGTATAAGCTCATACTTGGCTTGGAGCCACTATTATTTGAAAAAGGTATAACTGCCCTGCTGACACTGCACAGGCTCAGCTTGCATGCACCCAGAGAGAGAGTAACGCTACTGACCCCTGTAAGGGAGAGCCAGTTGCCTTGAAGGTTGACAGGAGGGAACTAGGAACCAGCTTGTGCCCAGAGTGAAAGAGTTAAGCTGCTCTCCCCATAAGGAGAGAGGCTGGGGAGTGCAGCTTGTAGGCCAGGGAGTGCAGCTGCAGGCACAGGAGTGGTAGGAGATGCAGAGCCGGAGCAGACAGCTGACATAACGAAAGACAGTGTAAGAGAGCTGCTGATCAGAGACCTGCTGAATAAAACTACATTTCACCTGCCTACACCACCCCGCCAAGTGTCTTTCAGCTATCTGCCACCAACCCACTCCCCTCGGACCTCAGCATGGGCTGGAACCTAACCCTGGGCATGACATTTAGCATAGTCATGGACCTAATCACCACAAAGTTAGAAATTACAGCACAGGAGTCTTGCAGCCAGACACTACAAGGCTCCTAACCTCCCCAGTTGCTCCTATGATAACATTTTTATTATAAAACATACCTACAGCATGAGCTGGGTGGCGATAAATTGCAAGATTGCTTTGCCTAGTAAAATTTTTCATCAGATATCAGCTCGTCTGGAAGCTAAGCTGTTATGTCTGGAATTTAAGCTGTAGTTTGCATGAGGAGGACGACTTCACTTGGAGTCAGCTTCTGAAGGAAATCTTGATCTTTGGCCTTATTAAAATCATGTTTTAACTAGCTCAGGTAAGACCATGCTAATCAAAGCATTCAGAGCATCCAATTTTATATATAAACTGAAGTTTGTGTAAAATGTCAGAAGTACCACTTGTGGAAAATAGTGGCATCAAGTGTAATTTCAATTGTAAAAATCAGAACTAGCTATAGTGACTTAAAGTTTACCATTCTGAGCTTTGTAATACCCTGTAGGATAATCTGGATTTCTCATACACATCTAAATCCACAATGCCCAGTTGAAGATCTTCACTTTATCCTATAGGGAATCCTAAACTGTTCTTAGGGGAATTTCAGTTCTCCACATCATCCTCTCCTGGCAAAAAATAAAGAGATACAATTGGTGAACCCTTGTATTAAAAGCAAATTTATGTTAACAACATTTTCCTAAGATTGAAAATGAAGCCTCCATAATGAATCAGTGTGCAAAGAATTTCTACCTGTGTTATTGTCATTTCTGTTCTATTATGCATTTTTCTACGCATTAGAAAGTCTAACACGAGGGATCTCCGTAATTTCTTATAATATTGGTAAGAGAGAAATTATTTTTTCATATTATTATTTTTAATGAAAGTCTAAAATGCTATTTAACGTATAAGAATTTTGTATTTGGTTTACAGCATACCAAAATTGCCAGGGGCAAATGGAACAGAAGAAGTGAATAATCTTCCTATTTTATTATCTAGATAAAATAGCTAAAATCTACATCTAAAATCTTATCTAAAATCTAGATAAGCAAAATAACTATAAAATAAAATTTTGAACCCTGATATATTATCTTTTAAATCCAACTCTAATGACTATGTAAGATAAATTCTGGATAACTAGAATATTAAATGCTTTAAAACTGGGTTTAAAGCTTTAATTCACTTCTATTCTTATATAAGAAATCTTTCTGATGATTCTGACATAAAGGTTTATTCTGTGTAGTCACATTTCTGATTAAAAATTTTAAGATCTGTTAATTAAATATTAACTCCTCTATATCATCAGCACCTGTGGCAATAATTTCATCGATCATATTAAATATAGGCATATAAATAATATATAGAATTAGTACATAGAAATAAATATATTTTATTGAGTATTTTATTTATAAATAATACTAGTAATACTAATTCATATATATACATCTCAGAAAATATGCAGCCAATATACTTCCCCTACCTTTTTTGACATTTATAATTTTAAAAAGTACCCGTATAAATTGACTTTGAGAATGTTTGATTATATTGTTAATTGGGTTTGAATGGAATAAACCAATTCCATAAAAATTTACTTAACAAGTGGAATTACTGCCCTTTGTTCTTTATATAGTCTGTCTCAGGATGTAGTCTTTGGTTTATGTAATTCTGCTGAAAAACAAGCAATCAAAGTGCTGATGGAGAATAAAGTGCTCTCAATATCAGCAAGATTTCTTGAGAAATTTCATTTTAAGCTCCATAATAATAAAGATACAGCTACATTTGAATATGGAATAAAATTTCAGACAGTGCCAATATAGTCACGAACAGTGCAACATTTTTTGGTAAAATTTTAAGTAAAAGTCTCTTCATCATACACAAATTCCAAAGGAAAAAAACTTTTGAATTTTTTAAACAAGAAAGTGAAAATACTCTCCGAGCTCTCTGTCACATTTGTGAACGTCAGAGTTAATGCACACATTCAACCCAAGTTTCCGAGCTTTTCCCTTTATTTGCCTCCATGTGTCTCTGAGACTTCCTCTCCATCTCTTTTTTGGCTTGTCTTTTTTGCACTTACCCCTATATGGCATGATTATTCTCTACCTATTTTTCTTCCTCCTTCTTATTTTATTTTCACCCACACAAATTTCTCTTTCCACTTTTTCTGTCCCTTTTTTCCTTTAAATATTTTGCTGTCCTCTTTCTCATCTATATTTTCTTTTGAGAACTTTTCTTAAATATTCTACAGAAGAAAAAATATTAAACTAGTCTATGAGCAGCAGACAAATGCTAACCAGTCTCCACATTTCATAGAGTGCTCTATTTCATCACCTCACTGTTTTGCCACTTGTTTCCCGTTCACTTCTTATTTGCTGACCTTTATTCAATTACATAAGGGAAACTGTTCTCACTAAAACCACCAAAAATCACGTACTTTCTCAAACACAAAAGTGATTTTCCATCACTTCTTGTCCTACTACACCATTTATTGTGGCATTTGGCCCAGTACTTCACTTTGTCATTCTTTGTATTTTTCCTCCCTTTATGTCCCCAACACTTAGCTCTCTAGTTCCCCTCCAGCTTCTTCCCTTGATCGTTCTGCTCAATATCATTTTCTGCTCTCTCCCTCATCTCTCTTTTGAACATCCAAGTTTTTGGGGACTGTAACAGGAAATAAGTTATTGAATGGATATTGAGTTTAACATAGAAATGCTAGGAAAGTTGGAGAAATTCACTGGAAAACAATGGCAGGAACAGAAGGAAGCAAGGCAGCCAGTCAACAGCCAAATCCTGTTCCAGCAGTAGCTTCATGAGTGTGGTTGTTTCTGCCGCTGAACTGCCAATGACACAGCTTATATTATCTGCACCATTGTTTTTCAAATGCAGGATGCATGTCCTGAGATCTTGATATTTTTGCATATAATACAACTGCCTTTGTATTAATTTTTTAATTGTCCATGTACCTTTGTCTCCATCTCTCTGTATCCAAATCTAGGTTGAGTGGGTTTGATTATACATATCAAGGTCAAATCCTTTGTCTGCCACTAAGATCCATGTGGGAGAAAAAGTATCAGATGTTGACCATCCAATAAATGACATCCATTCCCTACACTACCTTTCAATGTAACTTCTCAAGTATATTTTCCCTTTTTTTGGAAATTCCAATTTTTATTTTAGATATAGAGGGTATATATGCAGGCTTGTTACATGGGTATACTGCAGGGAGGTAGTGAGCATAGTACCCAATAGATGGTTTTCCACCCATCCTCCCCTCCCTCTCCCATGTACTAGTCCAAAGTGTCGATTGTTCTCTTGTTTATGTCCGTGTGTGTTCAATGTTTAGCTCTCACTTGTAAATGAAAACATGTGGCATTTGGTTTTCTGCTCCTGTGTTGTTGGTTTGCTTTGGATTATGGCCTCCAGCTGCAACAATGCTGCTGCAAAGTACATGATTTCATTCTTTGTTATGGCTGTGTGGTATTCCATGTTATATATGTATCACATTTAAAAAATCCAGTCCACCCCTGCTGGGCACCTAAAATGATTCCATGTGTTTACCCTTGCGACTAGTGTAGCAATGAACATAGGAGTGCTGTGACTTTAACAACCAAAACGGCATGGCATTAGTACAAAAACAGACACATAGACCAATGGACAGAGTAACAAACTCAGAAATTAAGCCACACGCTTGCAAAAATCTGATTTTCAACAAGGCTGACAAAAACCAAGCAATAGAGAAAGGATCCCTTATTCAGTAAATGGTGCTGGGATGACTGGCTAGCCACATGTGGAAGAATGAAACTGAACCCCTTCCTTTCACCATATACAAAAATTCATTCAAGATGGATTAAATATTTAAATGTAAAACCTCAAGATGTAAAAATCCTAGATGAAAACCTAGGAAATATTCTTCTCAACATTGGCCTTAGCAAAGAATTTTTGACTAAGTCCTCAAAAGCAATTGCCATGGAAACAAAAATTGACAAGTGTGACCTAATTAAACTAAAGAACTTCTGCACAACAAAAGAAACCATCAATAGAGTACACAGACAATCTGCAGAATGACAGAAAATATTTGCAAACTATGCATCCAATAAAGGTCTAATATCCAGAATGTATAAGGAACTTAAACAGATAAACAAGCAAAAAAGTTTAACCCCATTAACAATTAAGCAAAGGACATGAACAGATCCTTCTCCAAAGAAGACACACAGGCTGTCAACACACATGAAAAAAATCCAAATGCTCATCATTAATCATCAGAAGAATGCAAATCAAAGTCACAATGAGATACCATTTCACACCAGTCATAATGGCGATTATTAAAAAAACAAAACATGCTGACGAGGCTGTGGAGAAAAGGAAATGCTTATACACTGTTGATGGAAATACGTTAGTTTAAGCCACTGTGGAAAGCAGCCTGGAGCTTTCTCAAAAACTTGAAACAAAGCTACCATTTGACCCAACAGTCCCATTACTGGGTATATACGCAAAGGAAATTAGGTCGTTATACTATCAAGGGTTTTCGGTGTTATGCTTTTCTTTCTTAATGTACTCTCCAATAGATAAGACATCCATTACTATGCCTTCAACTACTCCAATGACTCCCACTATCTATCACTCTAGTAGAATTGTATTAGTAATACTAAACATCTCACTTACATGTTCAAAGCATGCGCACACTGCAAACTTGTCAATGCATCTGAGTTCTCAGTCTATTTTGAATGACAATCTGTCTACTCACAAAGTGACTCCTTTTTCCTTCACTGAATATACTTTTCTATCAAATATGTGACTAGTGCCACTGCTTTCCGAATGCTTTAGAATCTATTTCTTCATCCTCATTATTTGCAAGAGTATAATACACATGGACTAGGCACTTGTACACTTAATAAAATCCTAAGCCCCCCATCAACAGAACAAACACCCTCTTGGCCAAAGGGTCTCCAGAAAAATTGTAAAAACAGTTCCCAGTCATGACTGGGTGGGAAGTCAGATGTGCCTTGTTATACTTCCTCTCTTTTGCAGTTTAAACACGATAACTGACCGGTATTAAGTTAAGATAGAGATTATAAGACTGACAGAACATACTCTTTATGACAATAAGATTCCAAATTATAAACAGAACTTAAGGCCACACCAGGCAAGGTTTAAGTCAGGCACCTCTACACTTAAAGAATAAACTGTGTTCTAACTGCCAGAAGGATTTTTTCTTTTTCTCTAGCAGCTAAACAGGCACTGGCCTCAAGATAAGCAAGATTAAAACAATTTGCAGCTGCACCAGATGCTCAGTAACTGAACCCCCTGCTAACAGACATAACTACAGCTTTGATTGGACAAGAGACTGATTTCAGTAACTTTCTCCAGATCAGAAGAAAACTGACCACGGACTGGTTCTGGCTGGTTTACAGAGACAGTGCATTTATGTGCCTTCATGTCCTGAGAAGACCTTTTGATGTATAGAGCCTAACTCTTACACATTTAAATGTTAACTCTCCACTCCAATGTGAACATGGGTTGTATGTTACATACATGTTTGTTCAATATGCATGTGCCAAGACCACTTTCATGAATACTCATAGATCCTCCTGTAACCTGTTGAATATGTATATTTAGCCAACTTATTTAGCCTAAAGCTCCTACCTCAAGCCCTTCTCCTTTGATGTGCCTGTCTCTGGTCTTGGCCAGAGGCATGCTTCCCAGCCTACTTGATGGCCACCTTGCAGGCTATAACCCCTTATAAGAAATAAGTCTTCTCTCCTTTTCTAAACTTACCAATAGTGATTTTCTTCAGTTAACACACATTACATGCCTTTCTGTCACCTGTGTTTTAAAAGTAGATTATTTGATCACATTTTTAGAATTAAAATAATTGCATTTATTTTGATTTCTTCTATTTCTCAAAACAGTTTCCATCTATTACAGGAATCTGAAAGAAAATTAAAAGGGTATCATAATAAGAGTATGTTTTTCTATCAACTTCCCTCCCTCACTATTTGCTTTATAAGTCTTAGTGAGTGCTCTTTTACATTTAATGCATTTCATTTCAGGGATGTCGAATGAGGACATGGAACAGGATAATGCAACATTGCTGACAGAGTTTGTTCTCACAGGACTTACATACCAACCAGAGTGGAAAATACCCCTGTTCTTGGTGTTCTTGGTGATCTATCTCATCACTATGGTGTGGAACCTTGGTCTGATTACTCTTATCTGGAATGATCCACAACTTCACATCCCCATGTACTTATTTCTTGGGAGTTTAGCCTTTGTTGATGCTTGGATATCTTCCACAGTAACTCCCAAAATGTTGGTTAATTTCTTGGCCAAAAACAGGATGATATCTCTGTCTGAATGCATGATTCAATTTTTTTCCTTTGCATTTGGTGGAACTACAGAATGTTTTCTCTTGGCAACAATGGCATATGATCGCTATGTAGCCATATGCAAACCTTTACTATATCCAGTGATTATGAACAATTCGCTATGCGTACGGCTGGTAGCCTTCTCATTTTTAGGTGGCTTCCTCCATGTCTTAATTCATGAAGTCCTTATATTCAGATTAACCTTCTGCAATTCCAACATAATACATCATTTTTACTGTGATATTATACCATTGTTTATGATTTCCTGTACTGATCCTTCTATTAATTTTCTGATGGTTTTTATTTTGTCTGGCTCAATTCAGGTATTCACCATTGTGACAGTTCTTAACTCTTACACATTTGCTCTTTTCACAGTCCTAAAAAAGAAGTCTGTCAGAGGCATAAGGAAAGCCTTTTCCACCTGTGGAGCCCATCTCTTATCTGTCTCTTTATATTATGGCCCACTTCTCTTCATGTATGTGCACCCTGTATCTCCACAAGCAGATGACCAAGATATGATAGACTCTGTATTTTATACAATTGTAATTCCTTTGCTAAATCCCATTATCTACAGTCTGAGAAATAAGCAAGTAATAGATTCATTCACAAAAATGGTAAAAAGAAATGTTTAGATCTCATAGTAATATCTCTCATGTTTAGTAAAAAGAATTTTGCAGTTAGATAAGGTGTTTTGTTAAGTATTCAAAGTTATTGTAATTATAATTGTTTTAGCATTTGAGTGACTTAAGGTTTTATACCTAATAAACTCCTTGAAATATTTATATATGTTATTCAAAAGCATTCAAGGAATTTTAACGAGGTGTTCATGTCATATTAGATTATTAAAACAGAAAACAAATGAAAACGTTTACGGATTTAAATACCCTTCATGTGGCTTTACAAATGCATTAAATGTTAAAGCACTGTAGTTCCTCTCAAAAGTATTTGAGTAGGAGATATAATACAGGTGACAGAATGGTATGGTCTGGAAACACATCACATTTAACTGCATTGTGGTGGCAGGTTTGTGTTTAGTTGAGCTGATCAAGATCTCAGGAATCCGCTATCCCTCAAAAGGTCTTTTACTGCAGACTATTGGAAATGGTGAATTTCACTTCTTATAGGAATTTAACTCATATATCACTTGAAGCAATAAATAGAATGGAAAATGCAATCATAAAATAAGAAGTGAGTTAAAACTGCCAAGCAAGGCCAAACTCTAAAAGGATACTTTTACCTCTATTCATTTCTATTAGTAATAAGAAGAGGCAAGTTGCCTCTCTTTACTTATGATGCCTTCAGAGGCCTATTACAGTTGTATTTGTATGATACTGGAAAACATGAAAAGATTCACATTGCTAACGAATTCAGAAAGCTACCAGATAATTTAAAAGTTAAGTTAGCGTGGATGTAGAGAAGAAAAATGCCAGAGGAGAAAGTAAATGATATCAATTTTTCTAGAATTAAAAAAATGAAAGCAATGAGAAAAGGAAATCAGTAATATTTCCATAATTGTTGGCATTTGTTATGGATAAAAAGTGGCCTTAAATGCATGCTACCAAAGATCAAATAATGCTAAAACGATATGATCTCATTGTGTCCAGTGAGTGGCTAGGAAGTGTGTCAAAATAAGCAAGAATATGGATGTTTTGTGACTCAAAATTCCTTAAATTTTAGCTTTCCTCACACTACATCCTCTTGCTGTATTATGAGTGATCCATCGTCAGGTCACCCCCACTCTTACTCTTTCATCACTAAAATTTCATCTATATTCCTATTTATATCATTTCATCTACATTCCTGTTTATATCACCCAGGTCCCCAACCTAAAACAACTCACCTGTCTGTTTTGCAAGGCTCTAGTTAGTATCTCCCTTATCCTTTTACAGTCTCTTATTTCCTAAACGATGCTGTCAGATAATTTGTGCATTTAAGTTTAATTAAGTCATATCCTACTTAATTAACTTTTAATGGATTGTCATTGCTAGCAGATTATATACATATGTGGTACATATATCTAGATATGAATATATACATATGGATATGTTTGTTTATATGTCTGTACAGATTGTATAATATGCATATATGTTCCTCAACTAGTATTTATTCACCTGGAATTATTTGAGATATTTTGCAAAAAAACTTCTTGGTTTAATTCTGGAGACTCTTCTTCCATGATTCTCTTAATGGAACCTGTGTTGCAGCCAAAGTGAGTTACCAGGAGACTTCTGTGCACTCCTTACTCTGTCAGGTGCATGTTTTTGTTAATATAGCTCTCTCCACAGAGAATCCCCTACTACTGCAACTCACCTCTAAATCATTTGCAATTGGAATAATAACTTTCTTCAAGGTGTGTATGAAATGTTACCATTTCATAAAGTTTTCATCCGCAAAGCTTTTTCTGTTTACCTGGAAGAGGATTGGAATGCTCACTCACTTAAAACAATGAGCACTTCATTTATACTTCTTTTTTTTAAAATTTTTCAACTTTTAAATTCAGGGGTGCAGGATGTGCAGGTTTGTTACGTAGGTAAATGTGTGCCGTGGTGGTTTGCTGTACAGATCATCCCATCACCCAGGTATTAAGCCCAGCATCCATTAGCTATTCTTCCTGACTCTCTCCCTCCTCCCACCAACCACTCTTCAACAGGACCCAGTGTGTGTTGTTCCCCGTCATGTGTCCATGTATTCTCATTATTCAGCTTTCACTTATAAGTGAGAACATGCAGTATTTGGTTTTCTGGTCCTGTGCTAGTTTGCAAAGAATAATAGCCTCCAGCTCCATCCACGTCCCTGCAAATGACAAGATCCCATTCCTTTTTATGGTTATATAGTATTCCATGATAAATACATACCACATTTTCTTTATCCAGTCTATCATTGATGAGCATTTAGGTTGATTCTATGTCTTTGCTACTGTGAATAATGCTGCAGTGAACATACATGTGCATGTGTCTTTATAATAGAATGATTTACATTCCTTTGGGTATATACACAGTAATGCGATTGCTGGGTTGAATGGTACTTCTATCTCTAGGTCTCTAAGAAATTTCCACACTGTCTTCCACAATAGTTGAACTAATTTACACTCCCACCAACAGTGTATAAGCATTCCTTTTTCTCCACAACCTCACCAGCATCTGGTGTTTTTATTGACCTTTTAATAATAGCCATTCTGACTGATACAAGATGGTATGTCATTGTGATTTTGATTTGCATTTCTCTAATGATCAGTGACATCGAGTTTTTCTTCATATATTTGTTGGTTGCACATACGTCTTTAGAGAATTGTGTGTTCATGCCCTTTGTCCATTTTTTAATGGGGTTGTTTGTTTTTTTCTTGTAAATATGTGTAGAGGACTATGTGCTCACAAACAGGGTGTTCCCGATAAGTCCTGCTCTCGCAAACGAAGCAGGGCGTTCCCCATAAGTCCTGCTCTTGCAAACCAAGTCAGGGAAAGGTCAGAAAAACAACAATGTGTCTTGTGACTTGGTAACATTCCACAAACGACTGTATAAAAGAAAGCAGAGCGTGCCATTCGGGGCGGCCGCCATGTTTGTCTTGTCTTGTGTTGTCTTGTGTGTTCATTCCTTTGTTTAGGAAACACGCGGACCCCAACATCATGTTTAAGTTCCTTATAGATGTTGGATATTAGACCTTTATCAGATGCGCACATTGCAAAAATTTTCTCATTCTTAGGTGGTCTATTTACCCTGTGTTGATAGTTTCTTTTGCTGTGCAGAAGCTCTTTAGTTCAATTAGATCTTATTTGTCAATTTTTGCTTTTGCAGCAATTGCTTTTGGAGTCTTCATCATAAAATCTTTGCCCATGCCTATGTTGTGAATGGTATTGCCTAGGTATTCTTCTAGGGTTTTTATAGTTTGGGGTTTTACATTTAAGACTTTAATCCATCTTGATTTGATTTTTGTATATGGTGTAAACAAGGAGTCCAGTTTCAATTTTCTGCATATGGCTGGTTTGTACTCTTAACACCACTTATTAAATAAAGAATACTTTCCCTGTTGCTCGTTTTTGTCATATTTGTGGAAGACCAGATTGTTGTAGGTGTGTGGTCTTACTTCTAGGTTCTCTATTCTATTCCACTGGTCTATGTGTGTGCTCTTGTACCAGTACTATACTGTTTTGGTTAATGTAGACCTGTAGTATAGTTTGAAGTAGGGTAGCATGATGCCTCCAGCTTTGTTCTTTTTGCTTGGGATTGCCTTGGCTATTCAGGTCCTTTTTTAGTTCCATATGAATTTTAAAAGTTTTTTCTAGTTATGTGAAGAATCTAATGATAGGAATAGCATTGAATCTATAAGTTGCTTTGAGCAGTATGGCCATTTTAATGATACTGGTTCTTCCTATCCATGAGCATGGAATGTCTTCCCATTTTTTTGTGTCATCTCTGATTTCCTTGAGAGGTATTTGGTAGTTCTTCTTGTAGAGATCTTTCACCTCCCTGGTTAGCTGTATTTTTATGTATACTATTCTTTTTGTGGCAATTGTGAATGGAAGTGCATTTGCAACTTGGCTCTAGGCTTGTCTGTTGGTGTATAGGAATGCTAGTGATTGCTGCACATTGATTTTGTATCCTGAGAATTTGCTGAAGTTGCTTGTCAGCTTAAGAAGCTTTTGGGCTGAGACAATGGGTTTGCTAGATATAGGATCATATTATCTGCAAACAAAGATAGTTTGACTTCCTCTCTTCCTATCTGAATACCTTTATTTCTTTCTCTTGACTGATTACCCTGGCCAGAACTTTCAATATTTTGTTGAATAGCAGTGGAGAGAGAGGCCAACCTTGTCTTGTGCCAGTGTTCAAGGGGAATGCTTTCAGGTTTTATCCACTCAGTATGATATTGACTGTGGGTTTGTCATATATGGCTCTTATTATTTTAAGGATTGATTCTTCAATACTTAGCTTATTGAGAGTTTTTAACATTAAATGATGTTGAAATTTATTGAAGGCTTTTTCTGCATCTATTGAGATAATCATGTAGTTTTTGTCTTCAGTTCATTTATGTGATGAATCACATGTTTCGATTTGCCTGTGTTTAACCAACCTTACATCCTGGGGTTAAAGCCTACTTGATAGTGGTGAATAAACTTTTAGATGTGCTGCTGGATTCAGTTTGCCAGTATTTTGTTGAGAATTTTTACATTGATGTTCATCAAGGATATTGGCCTGAAGTTTTCTTTGTTGTTGTATCTCTTCCAGGTTTTGGTATCAGAATGATGCTGGTCTCATAGAATGAGTTAGGGAGCAGTCTCTTCTTTTTTTTTTTTTTTTTCTTTTTGAGATGGAGTCTCGCACTATCACCTAGGCTGGAGTGCAAAGGCACAATCTCGGCTCACTGCAAACTCTGCCTCCCAGGTTCAAATGATTCTCCTGCCTCAGTCTCCCGAACAGGTGGGATTACAGGTGCCTGCCACCATGCCCAGCTAATTTTTGTATTTTTAGTAGATACAGGGTTTCATCATGTTGGTCAGGCTGGTCTCGAACTCCTGACCCTGTGATCTGCCTGTCTTGACCTCCCAAAGTGCAGGGATTACAGGTGTCAGCCACTGCGGCCCTTCTTCACTTTTTTTTTTTTTTTTTAAATAGTTTCAGTAGGAATGGTACTGCTTTTTTTTTTTTTTTTTTTTTTTTTTTTTTACCTCTGGTAGAATTCAGCTGTGAATCTGTCTGGTCCTGGTATTTTTTTTGGTTGGTAGTGTATTTATTACTGACTCAATTTTAGAATTCAGTATTGGTCTATTCATGGATCCAATTTCTTCCTGGTTCAGTCTCGTTAAGTGTGCAGATGTCCAGGAATATATCCATTTCCTCTAGATTTTCTCATCTATGTCCATAGAGGTGTTCATAATATTCTCTGATGGTTGTTTGTATTTCTGTGGGGTCAGTGGTAATATCCCCTTTTTCATTTCTGATTTTGTTTATTTGAATCTTCTCTCTTTTCTTCTTTATTAGTCTGGCTAATGGTCTCTCTATTTTGTTAATTTTCTCAAAAAATCAGCTCTCGGATTTGTTAATCTTTTGAAGGGTTTTTCATGTCTCTATCTCCTTCAGTTCTGCTCTTGTCTTGGTTATTTCTTCTCTCTGCCAGCTTTGGGGTTTATTTGCTCTTGGTTCTCTAGTTGTTTTAGTTGTGATATTAGGTTGTTAACTTGAGATCATTCTAGCTTTTTGATGTGGGCATTTAGTGCTATAAATTTCCCACTTAAATCTGCTTTAATTTCATCCCAGAGATTCTGGTACATTGTATCTTTGTCCTCATTAGTTTCAAAGAACTTCTTGATTTCTGCCTTAATTTCATTGTTTACTCAAAGGTGATTCAGGAGCAGGTTGTTTAGTTTCCTTGTAGTTGTATGATTTTGAGTGAATTTCTGAAGCTTGAATTCTAATTTAACAGCATTATTGTCTGAGAGACTGTTACGATTTCAGTTCTTTTGCATTTGCTGAGGAATGTTTTGCTTCCAATTATGTGATCAATTTTAGAGTAAGTGTCATGTGGCAATAAGAAGAATGTATATTTTGTTGTTTTGGGATGGATAGTTCTGTAGATATCTATTAGGTCCACTTGATCCAAAGCTGAGTTCAGATCCTGAATATCTTTGTTAATTTTCTGTCAGAATGATCTGTCTAGTATGGGGTGTTAAAGTCTCCCACTATTTTTGTGTGGGAGTCTAAGTCTCCTTGAAGGTCTCTAAGAACTTGCTTTATGAATCTGAGTGCTCCTGTATTGAGTGCATATATATTTACGATAGCTCTTCTAGTTGAATTGAACGTTTTACTATTATATATGGCTTTCTTTATTTTCTTTGATCTTTGTTGGTTTAAAGTCTTTCTTGTGAGAAACTAGGATTGCCATCCCTGGTTTGTTCTCTTTTTCATTTGCTTGGTAAAATTTCCTCCATCCCTTGATTGTGAGACTATGTGTATCTTTGCATGTGAGATGGGTCTCCTGAAGACAACATACTAATGGATCTTGGTTCTTTATCTAGTTTGCCATTCTGTGTCTTTGAATTGGGCCATTTAGTCTCTTTACATTTAAGGTTAGTATTGTTATGTTTGGATTTGATTCTGTCATCATGATGCTAGCTTGGTGTTTTACAGGCTTGTTTATGTGGTTGCTTCATAGTGTCACTGGTCTGTGTACTTCAGTGTGTTTTTTGTAGTGGCTGGTAACAGTTTTTTCTTTCCATATTTAGTGCTTCCTTCAGGAGCTCTTGTAAGGCTGGTCTGGTGGAAATGAATCCCTCAGCATTTGCTTCTTTGAAAAGGATCTTATTTCTTCTTCACTGATTAATCTTAGTTTGGCTGGATATGAAATTCTGGGTTGGAATTTCTTTTCCTTAAGAATGTTGAATATTGGCCCCTATCTCTTCCACCTAGTATCGTTTCCACTGAGAGATCCGCTGTTAGTCTGATGGGCTTTCCTTTGTAAGTGACGTAACCTTTCTCATTGTCTGCCTTTAACATTTTTTCTTTCATTTTGACTTTGGAGAATCTGATGATTATGTGTGTTAGGGATGATCTTCTCATGCAGTATCTTACTAGGGTTCTCTGCATTTACTGAATTTGAATGTTGGCCTGTCTAGCTAGGTTGGGGAAGTTTTTCTGGATGATATTCTAAAATATGTTTTCTGAGTTGGTTCCATTCTCTGCATCTCTTTTGGGTACCCCAATCAGGCATAGATTCAGTCCCTTACATAATTCCATCCCACATTTCTTGGAGGTTTTGTTCATTCCTTTTCATTCTTTTTTCTCTATTCTTGTCTGTCTGCCTATTTTATTTCAGAAAGATAGTCTTTGAGCTCTGAGATTTTTTTCTCCACTTGGTCTATTCTGCTATTAATGCTTGTGATTGCATTATGAAGCTCTTGTAGTGTGTTTTTCAGCTATATCCAGTCAGTTCTATTTCTCTTTGTACTGGCTATTTTTCCTGTCACCACCTGCATCATTTTATTATGATTCTTAGCTTTCTTGCATTGGGCTACAATGTGCTCCTTTAGCTCAGTGAAGTTCATTTTTATCTACATTCTGAAGCCTTCTTCTGTCATTTCCACCATCTCAGCCTCAGCCCAGTTCCAAATCCTTGCTGGAGTCATTTGGAGGAAAGGGGGCTCTCTAGCTTCTTCAGTTTTCAGTGTTTCTGTGCTGATTCTTTCTCATCATTGTGGGCTTATCTAACTTCACTATTAGAGGTTGCTGTCCTTTGGATGGGATTTTGTGTTTTGTTGTTGTTTTTGTTGTTGTTGTTAACTTTTAACAGTCTGGCCATTCTTCTTTAGGATTGCTGCAGTTTGCTGGGGGTTCTACTCCAGACCCTAGTTACCACAGATTTTCTAGTACCTGGAGGTATCACCAGTGAAGGCTGCAAAATAGCAAAAATGGCAACCTGCCCCTTCCTCTGGGAGCTCCATCCCAGGGAATACTGACATGTTGCCAACCTGAACGCACCTGTAGGAGGTGACTGGAGACTCCAGTTGAGAGGTCTCACCCAGTCAGGAGGAACAGGATCAGGGACCTGCTTAAAGAAGCAGTCTGGCTGTGTTTTAGCAGAGCAGCTGTGCTGTGTTGGGGATCCCTTCAGCCCCTGATCAGTTTGGGCTCTCCAAGGCCTGCAAGCTGGACTGGGTGAAATGCCCAAACAGCAAAGGCATTGGCTTGCCTTGCCCCATAGAACATGGGCAGGGGTGACTCAAGGCCCAGGCTGGGAGGATCCACCCAGCGAAGAGGAATGGATCAGGGTCTCATTTAAAGAAGCAGTATGGCCACACCGCAACAGAACAGCTGTGTCATGCCAGAGAACTGCATCTGCCTTGATCAGCTTAGACTTTCCAAAGCCCACAGGCTGGAATGAGCAAGTTGTCAAAACAAAGGTGACAGCCTGCCCCTCCACCCAGGCAGTCTATACCAGGGAGAGATCAGAGCTCTGTCCAAAGAATATGGGGAGGCATGGCTTGAGGCCCTGGCTGAGAGGTTCCACCCAGTGAGGTGTAATGGATCGGGGTCCCACTTAAAGAAATAGTCTGGCTGTGTTTTATTAAAGAAGCTGTGCTGTGCTGGGCAGTCTCTTCCTTGTCTGGACCCTTTGGATTCTCCAAAGCCTGCAGGCTGGAATGGCTGAGTTGTCCAAACAGCAAAGATGGTGGAGTTCCCTTCCTCTGGGGACTCTGTCCTGTCTTGGTCAGGCTCTACCCTGTTGCCAGTGGCTGGCTGGAATTCCAAGCTAGTCTTATCTTATGAAGTGCCATGGAAGTAGGGCCCACATGCTGATGCTGATTGGCCCCCTGGATTCAGCTCCCTTTCTAGGGATACGTATGGACCTCCACCTTGCCTGAGTTGCAGTTGGAGATCTCAGAGCCATTGTATGTAAAGCTCCTGGGTCTCTGTGTGTGCCTGAGCGGGTGCTCTGCTGAGACTCTACACAGCCCTGGGTGTCGGACTCAAGACCCTGGTGGAGTGGGCTCACAAGCAGATCTCCTGATCTGAAGGTTGCAGTGTGACTTCCCAGGGTTGCACATTCACTCACTGCTTCCCTTGGTTGGGAGGTGGGTGTTCCCTTAGTGCCATGTCACTGTCACTCCTGGGAAGGCCATCACCCTGCCCAGCTTTTCTTTATTCTTTGTGGGTTGAGTTGTTTCGCTGATCAGTCCTAGTGCAAGTACCTGAATATTCCAGTTGAAGGTGCTATATTCACTTGGCTCTTTCATTCCTCTCCGTGACTGGAACACACTGTAGCTGCTTCTAATCTGCCACCTTGGTCCCTTCCTTATTTAATCTTCCTAAGCTACATTTGGCTTTCTATGTATTGTTTTAAAGATCTTTTACATTACAAATCAGAAGTCCTACTGTGCTTTCTTTCTTTTGCTATGGGAGGCTCAATGGCTTACATACATGAAAGCCCAAAATAAGTACTTGTGAAATATTTGTGAAATCAAATAGAAACCAACAGTACAAATGCGTAGAATACAGTGAATTGTTCTTGCTTTCTTTTTCATGAGGATTGGCTCTTTGTATAGAATATGACAAAATATCATGGAGAAGCTATTCAATCTTAAAAATTGAAGGATACGGCCGGGCGCGGTGGCTCAAGCCTGTAATCCCAGCACTTTGGGAGGCCGAGACGGGCGGATCACGAGGTCAGGAGATCAAGACCATCCTGGCTAACACAGTGAAAGCCCGTCTCTACTAAAAAATACAAAAAACTAGCCGGGCGAGGTAGCGGGCGCCTGTAGTCCCAGCTACACGGGAGGCTGAGGCAGGAGAATGGCGTAAACCCGGGAGGCGGAGCTTGCAGTGAGCCAAGATCCAGCCACTGCACTCCAGCCTGGGCGACAGAGCGAGACTCCATCTCAAAAAAAAAAAAAAAAAAAAATTGAAGGATACAAAACATATAAATATTTAAAACAAAATTCATTATTTCATATTTGCAGAGCTCCACTCACAAAAGTAGACCAGATCATTTGCCCTCTTTTTGTTCCCCAGAGAGGTACCTGCTAAGTAGCAGGAAACAGAGCTAATGGATTACAGTATAGCTGCTTTTATTTTTACTCCCCAGAGAATCAATGTTATTGTATATATTTATAGTTTATTGATTTTTATTGCTCTATAACATTTTATTGTACTTATGGTTTTCAGTCAATTATCTATATTTTGCTTGTTTGTTCACTGTTATGACCCAAAGACAAGATTGGTAATATTAATACAAGCATCTGGTGTCTCTTCTGCCATTTTAAAGGTCTAGTTACCCAGTTGGCCTTTTCTTTGAATGGGAAGGTAGAAAACAAACTATGAATACATGGACAGGGCATATAGCATCTCAAGTCTTATTTTAGGTGGGGTGGTGGTTGGAGGAATGGAACAGGCAACTGAGAGCTCTGAAGAGCCCAGACTTTCTCTGCAGCTTTGTCCTGTACATTTCTAGTTAAAAAATGTATCTGCTCTGGTATGTCCTTCAGATATAATCCCAACTATTTTATGCCCTCAAGAAATTCACCAAAATTGCTAGTCCACTGATATAATCTCATTCTCATTTCTGTTATAGATTTATTCCTTTTAGCACATTATTTTTGTATTTAGTGGAATATTAGAAAATAGGCAAATTATGTACTTGGGAAACCCACTCCCCATTTTGGACAAGACATTCTTCTGAATTTTTATGAAGAAATTAAAGAAATATTTATGTATTATTTAATGAGTATTTAGACATAAAGAATAATATCACATTGAAATTTCATTCAATTGCCTATAACACCGCTCATGTTGGGTTGAAAGCACCCCATGGAACTACTAATAGCAATAGAAATCCTCTCTATTATATGAAGACGTATTTTTTACTTAATCTTGATATTTAAGTATTCATAGTTTTCTATATATATGTTTATATTATATATATATATTCTCTCTGTGTCTCTCTCTTATATATATTTATTTACTTATCATCTTATAATATCTTCTACTGCTCATGAGACTGCTGACAAAATTATCCTATACTGTGCGCAAAGAAACAATATTATTAGAATTTAGGTAAATGCAAACAGCAATAAAAACTAGAACAACAGCATTGTTCTAAGCCTGGGAATTTGGAATTTCCAGCCTCTGCTTTTTCCTTTCCTCACTATTTTGACAGTTACATGTAAAATTCAATAGGACATCTGTTGCAAAGGATGAAGTATTGTGGTATTTTAAAAATACTTTTTCTTGGGAATTACTACCAACTGATGATAGCCAATCAAAACTCTATTGCCTCATTTCAGTAAGGTTAACAAGAAGGATCTATGTTTATCAGAAAAAAAATTGTATAGCTGGAATCAAGCTTTGGAAGAATTTTCTCAAAACATTTCACCTGTGGAGGAGGTGAAGCAAGATGGCTGAATATGAGCCTCCAGTGATCATTCTCTCAAAAGGAACACCAAATTGAACAACTATCCACTTTAAAAAGACATCTTCAGGCTGGGCGCAGTGGGTCACGCCTGTAATCCCAGCACTTTGGGAGGCCGAGTAGGCGGATTATGAGGTCAGGAGGTCGAGACCATCCTAGCTAACATGGCGAAATTCCATCTCTAATAAAGATACAAAAAAAATTAGCCGGGCGTGGTGGTAGGCACCTGTAGTTCCAGCTACTCAGGAGGCTGAGGCAGGAGGATGGTGTGAACCCGGGAGGCAGAGCTGGCAGTGAGCCGAGATTGCACCACTGCACTCCATCCTGGGTGACAGAGCGAGACTCCATCTCAAAAAAAGAAAAAACAAAACAAAACAAAAAAGCACCTTCATAAGAACCAAAATTCTGGTGAGTAAACATAGTATCTAGTTACAACTTCATATCATTGAAAGACACGCTAAGGAGGGTAGAAAACGCAGTTTTGAATTGCTGATATCACCCCTCACATACAAGGAGAGAGGATACATGTGCTTAGGGGAGGGAGAGAACACTGATTGTGGGACTTTTCACTGGAACTCTGGGCTGGCCTGTCAGAGGGCAAAGCAACACCAGGCAGAACTCAGTGCCCACAGAGGAAACATTTAGACCAGTCATAGCCAGCAGGGAATTGCTCATCCCAACAGTTGGTACCTGAGTTCTGGCAAGCCTCGACACTACAGTCTAAAGTGCTCTGTTATCTTAAATAAACTTGAGAGGCAGTCTAGGCCACAAGGACCATAATTTCTGGGCAAGTCCTACTGCTGTGTTAGGCTAAGAGCCAATGGACCTGAGGGGCATGCAACCTAGTGAGACACCAGCTGGGGTGACCAAGCAAGTGCTTGTGGCACTCCTCCCCCGACCCCAGGTTAAACATTCTTGCAGATCTTTCAGATCCAGGAATGACTGCAAATCCAGGAATGACTCCTTCCTTCCACTTGAGGAGCAGAAAGGAAAAAGTAAACAGGACTTTGATCTGCAACTTGGATACCAGCTCAATCAGAGTAGGATAGGGCACCAGGAGGCCCCAATTCCAGGCCCAGCTCCTGGATGACATTTCTAGATACACCCTGGGCCGGAAAGGAACCTGCTGCCTTGAAGGGAAGAACCCAGTCCTGGCAGAATTCTTCCCTTGCTATCTAAAGTGCTCTTGAGCCCTGAATAGTCATCAGTGGTACCCAGGCAGTACTCACCATGGGCCTTGGGTAAGACTCAGAGATGTGCTGGTTTCAGGTGTGATCCATTACATTCACAGCTGTGGTGGCTACAGTGGGACACTCCTTCTGCTTGAGAAAAAAAAGGAAGAATAAAGTGGACTTTGTCTTGCAACTTAGGTACCCGTTTGGCCACAGCAGGATACAGTACTAAGCAGGATCTTGTGGTCTCTGAGTCTAGACTTTGACTCTTGGATGGCATTTCTGGTCCTTTATCGGCCAGACGGATACCCACTGCCCTGAAGGAGAGTCCCAGACTTGGGAGCATTCACTACAAGCTGACTAATGAGCCTTTCGGTTTGGATTGAACATTAGCAGTAGCCAGGCAGTACTCATCATGGGACTGGGGCACTAGTAGCCATGAGGAGAGACCTCTCTGATTGTAAAAGGAGAGAAAATAGTGAGAAAGACTTTGTCTTGTGGCTCGGGTGCAAGCTCAGCCACAGAAGAACAGAGAACCAGGTAAATTCTTAAGGTTTCTGACTCTAGGTCCTGGCTCCCACACAGCATCTGTGAATCCACCTGTGGATGAGGGAAATTTGCTGCTCTGAAGGGAAGGAAAGAATACCGGAGGGCTTTGCCACCTGGTCACTGCAAAGCCCTAAGGTCTTGAGTGAACATAGGCAGTAGACAGGTAGTGGTTACCATGGACCTTGGGTATGACCCAGTGGTGTGCTGGCTTCAGGTCTAACCCTGCACAGACCCAGTGGTGTATGTCACCCAAACCTCAGCTTCAGGCAGCTCAGCACAGTGACAGGGACATCATTTGTTTGGGAGAAAGTAAGGGAAGAGAACAAGAGTCTCCACCAGATAATCCAGGGAATTCTTCCAGATCCTATCCAAGACCACTAAGGTGTTACCTCTTTGAGTCTGTGACAATCACAGTGTTACTTTGCTTGGATTGCCTCCTAATACAGATATGGCTATAGTGACCAAAAACTTAGATTAAAACACCCAAGTTCCTTCAAATACCCATAAAGTCTTCCCAAGAAGGATGGGTGCAAATAAGCCCAGACTGCAAAAACAATAATAAATACCAGACATTGAAAGACATCCACAAGCTTCAAGACAATCCAGAAAAACATGACCGACCAAATGAACTAAGTAAGGCACCGGGAATCCATCCAGGAGAAGCAGAGATATGTGACCTTTCAAGCAGTGAATTCAAAATAGCTGCTTTAAGGAAACTCCATGATTTTCAAGAAAACTCTCAAAAAAAGGACTCAGAATCCTGTAAGATAAATTTAACAAAGAGATTGAAATAATTTAAAAGAATCAAGCAGAAATTCTGGAGCTGAAAAATGCAACTGAAATAATAAAGATTACATCAGAATCTCTTAATAGCAGAACTGATCGAGCATAAGAAAGTATTACTGAGCTTGAAGACAGGATGTTTGAAAATACATAGTCAGAGGAGATGAAATGAAAAAAAAATACAAAAGAATGAAGCATGCCTAAAAGATCTAGAAAACAGCCTTAAAAGAGCAAATCTAAGAGGTATTGGCCTTAAGGAGTAGGTAAAAAGAGAGATAGGGGTAGAAAGTTTATTCAAAGGGATAATAACAGAGAACTTCACAAACCCACAGAAAGATATCAATATCCAAGTACAAGAAGGTTATAGAACACCAAATAGATTTAACCTAAAGAAGCCTACCTAAAGGCATTTAACAATCAAACTCCCTAAGGTCAAGAAGAAAGAAAAAATTCTAAAAGCAGCAAGAGAAAAGAAACAAATAACATACAATGGAGCTCCGATATGTCCTGCAGCAGACTTTTTCAGTAGAAACCTTACAGGCCAGAGAGAGTGGCATGACATATTTGAAATGCTGAAGAAAAAACTTTTATCTTAGAATAATGTAAACAATGAAGATAGCCTTCAAACATGAAGGAGAAATAAAGATTTTCTCAGACAAACAAAAGTTGAGGGAGTTCACCAACATCAGACCTATCCTATAATAAATGCTAAAGGGAGTTCTTCAATCTGACAGAAAAGAACACTAATAAGCAATAATAAATCATGTGAAGATACAAGACTCACTAGTAATAGTAAGTACACAGAGAAACATAGAACAGCACTGTAATTGTGGCATATAAACTACTCACATCTTGAACAGAAAGACTAAATATGAAGTGATTAATAATCATAACTACAACTTTTCAAGACATAGACAGTATAATAAGATATAAATAGAAAAAACAAAAAGTTGAAAAGTGGAGATATGAAGTTAAAGTGTAGAATTGTATTTATCTTTGATGATTTATTTGTTTGCCTATGCGATCAGTGTTAATTTATCATTAGTTTAAAGTAATGGGTTATAAGATAGTATTGGCAAGCTTCATGGCAACCTCAAATCACAAAACCTATACAAGATACACAAAAAAATAAAAATCAAGAAATTAAAACATGCCACCAAAGAAAATTCACCTTCACTAAGTGGAAAACAAGAAGGAAGAAAAGAAGACCACCAAAAAAAAAACAAAAACAAAAACAAAACAAAAAAAACCCCAGAAAACAAATAACAAAATGGCAAGATTAAGACCTTACTTATGAATAATAACATTGAATATAAATAGACTAACCTCTCCAATCAAAGGATATATAGTGGCTGAATAGATTTTTTTTTAAAAAGACCCAATGATCTGTTGCTTACAGGGAACACACTTCACCTATAAAGACACACATAGACTGAAAATAATGGGATGGAAAAAGACACTGCATGAAATGGAAACAAAAAAGGAGGAATAGCTATACTTACATCAGGCAACATAGATTTTAAGGCAAAAAGTGTAAAAGGGTACTAAGAAAGTTATTATGTAATGATAAAGAGGTCAACTCAGCAAGAAGATATAATTACTGTAAATACATATGCAGTCAACACTAGAGCACCCAGATATATAAAGCAAATATTACTAGAGCTGAAGGGAGAGATAGACCCCAATACAATCATAACTGGAGACTTCAACATTGCACTTTCAGCATTGGACAGATCTTTCAGACAGAAAATTAACAAAGAAACATTAAATGTGATTTGCACTATAGAACAAATGGACCTAACAGATATGTACAGAACATTTCATCCAACAGTTGCAGAATACACATTATTCTCCTATGCACATGGATCACTCTCAAGGATAGACTATATATTATGGCAAAAAACAAGTCTCAAAGAATTTTTTAAAAAAGAAATAATATCAAGTATCATCTCTTAATGTAATGGAATAAAACTAGAAATCAATAACAAGAGGAACTTTGGAAACTATACAAACACATTGAAATTAAACAATATGTATATGAATGACCAGAAAGTCAATGAACAAAATTGAAAATTTTCTTGAAACAAGTAAAAATGAAAACACAACATACCAAAACCTATGAGATGAAGCAAAATTGGTACTAAGTTTATAGTCATAAGTGTCTACCTACAAAAACATAGATAAACTTCTAATAAACAACCTAAAAATGTATCCTAAAGAATTAGAAAAGCAAGAGCAAACCAAATCCAAAATTAGTAGAAGGAAATAAACAATAAAAATTAGAGCAGAAATAAATGAAACAGAAAAAAGGAAAACAATGTAAAAATCAAGGAAATGAAAAGTTGGTTTTCTGGAAGGATAAACAAAATTGAAAAACCACTGGCCAGACTACCTAAGAAAAAAAGACAGAAAACCCAAATAAATAAAATCAGAGATGAAAAAAGGAGACATTACAACTGATACCACAGAAATGCAAATGATTATTAGGGACTACTATGAGTAAGCATATGTAAATAAATTTGAAAATGTTGAAGAAATGGATAAAATCCTAGATACAAACAACCTACCAAGATTGAACCATACAGAAATCCAAAACCTGAACAGACCAATAGCAAGTAAGGAGATTAAAGCTGTAATAAGAAGTCTCCAAGCAAAGAAAATCCCTGGACCCAGTGGCTTCATTCCTGAATTTTACCAAATATCTAAAGAAGAACTTAACATCAATCCTCCTAAAACTACCCCCAAAAATAGAGCTGGTAGGAATACTTCCAACTTCATTCTACAAGGCCAGTATTACTTTGCTACCAAAGCCAGACAAAGATATCCAAAAAAGAAGACTACAGGCCAATATTCCTGATGAACATTCATGTAAACATCCACAAAATAGTAGCAAACCAAATTCAACATCACATTAAAAAGATCATTCATCATGACCAAATTGGATTTATTCCAGGGATGTAAGGATGGTTGGGCATATGCATATCAATTGATGTGATACATCATATCAACAGAATAAAAGACAAAGCCCATATGATCATTTGAATTGATGCAGAAAAAACATTTGATAAAATTCAATACCCCTTTATGAAAAAAACTCTCAAAAAACTGGTTATAGAAGAAACATACCTCAACATAATAAAAGCCATAGATGAAAGACCCACAGCTAGTATCATACTAAATGGGGAATAACTAAAACCCTTTTTGTAATATCTGTAAAATGACAGGGATATCCACTTTCACCACTTTTAGTCAACATAGTACTAGAAGTCCTAGCTAGAGCAATCAGACAGGAGAAAGAAATACAGGGTATCCAAATTGGAAAGGAAGAAGTCAAATTATTCTTGTTTGCAGATGATATGATCTTATATTTGGATGAACCTAAAGACTCCACCAAAAAACTATGAGAACTGGTCAACAAATTCAATAAAGTTGCAGGGTATAAAATCAACATACAAAAATCAGTAGCATTTCTATATACCAACAGTGATCAATCTGAAAAAGAAATGAAAAAATTAATTCCATTTACAATAGCCACACATAAAATTTAATACCTAGGAATTAACTTCACCAAAAAAGTGAAAGATCTCTGTAATGAAAACTATAAAACACTGATGAAAGAAATTGAAGATTACACCAAAAAATTGAAATATAGTCCATGTTCATGGATTGGAAGAATCAATATTGTTAAAATTGTTTATACTACCTAAAGCAATCTACAACTTCGATGCAATGCCTATCAAGATACCAATGACATTCTTCACAGGAATAGAAAAAATCTATCCTAATATTTGAATGGAACCACAAAAGACTCAGAATATACAAAGCTATCCTGAGTAAAAAGAACAAAACTGGAAGAATCACAGTAACTGACTTCAAATTATACTACAGAACTATAATAACCAAAACAGTACGGTGCTAGCATAAAAATACCTACATAGACCAATGGAACAGACTAGAGAACCCAGAAACAAATTCATACATCTACATTCAGTGAACTCATTTTCAACAAAAATGCCAAACACGTACATTGAGGAAAGGATAGTCTCTTCAATAAATGGTGCTGGGAAAACTGGATATTCATATGCAGAAGATTGAAACTAGACCCCTGTCTCTCACCATATACAAAAATCAAAATGAACGGAAGACTGAACTAGAATACTTGAAACTATGAAACTATTACAAGAAAACATTGGGCAGCACATTGGTCTGGGCAAAGAGTTCTTGAGTAATACCCCAAAAGCAGAGGCGATCAAAGCAAAAATGGACAAGTAGAATCATATGAAGTTAGAAAGCTTCTGCACCGCACACAATCAACAAAGTGAAGAGACAACCCACAGAATGGGAGAAAATATTTGCAAACTACCCATCTGACAATGTATTAATAATCAGAATACATAAGAAACAGAAACAACTAGTAGGAAAAAAATCTAATAACCTAATTAAAAATCGGCAAAAGATATGATAGACATTTCTCAAAAGAAGACATACAATCACTAACAGCTATATGAAAAGATGATCAATATCAATGATCATCAGAGAAATGCAAATCAAAACTACAATGAGATAACATCTTACCCTAGTTAAAATGGCTTATATCCAAAAGATAGGCAGTAAGAAATGCTGGTTAGGGTGTGTAGAAAAGGAAACCGTCATATACTGTTGTTGGGAATGTAAATTAGTACAAGCACTGTGAGACAGCTTGGAGGTTCCTCAAGAAACTAAAAATAGAACTACCATATGACCCAGCAATCCCACTGCTAGGTATATAGAAAAAAAAAAAGAAAAGAAAAAAGAAAAGGAAAGAAAGAAAGAAAGAAAGAAAGAAAGAAAGAAAGAAAGAAAGAAAGAAAGAAAGAAAGAAAGAGAAAAGAAGGAAAGAAAGAAAGAAAGAAAAGAAAACCAGTGTATAGAAGAGAGATCTGCACTCCCATGTTTACTGCAGCACTATTCACAATAGCCAAGATTTGCAATCTAAGTGTCCATCCACAGACAATGGATAAAGCAAATGTGCTACATATATACAATGGAGTACTAATCAGCCATTAAAAATTATGCTCCTTTCATTTGCAACAGCATGGGTGAAACTGGAGGTCATTATGTTAAGTAAAATAAGTCAGGCACAGAAAGACAAAAGACAAACTTTGCATGTTCTCACTTATTTGTGGGAGTTAAAAATCAAAACATTGAACTCATGGAGATAGAGTAGAAGAATGGTTACCAGAGGTTGGTAAGGATAGTAGGCAGGAAGGAGTGGTTATGGTTAATGGGTACAAAAATATAGTTAAGTAGAATGAACACGATGTAGTATTGTGACTACAGTCAATAATAACTTACTGTACATTTAAAAATAACAAAAAGTATAATTGCATTGTTTGTAACACAAAGAATAAATGCTTGAGGCAATTGATAACCCATTTACCCTGATCTGATTATTATGAATTGTATACCTCTATTAAAATATCTCATATACACCATAAATATATACCACCTACTATGTACCCACAAAATTATTTTAAATTTTAAAAAAAGTTCATCTATAAGATGTGCACTTGCTACAATTGTGTGATATTTACCACATCTAATAAAGTACCTTCTACATGAGACTTACTTGAGGGCTATAGGTAACGGTAACATCATGATATCCCCCTTTATCCTTCTAGATAATTTGCACAACACCCTAGACATGTTTCAGAACCTTCTTGTATTCTGAGCCTCAATCAAAACCAGCATCTTATTGGGTTATTGGTTAAATGGGCCAGAGTAACACACTCCAATTAGGAACACGTCTCCAAAATTCAAAGAACCTATTAAGGCGTTATCCCTCTTTCTAGCCTTCAGGATAGGTTCGATGGAACAACTTTTCGTTCACTTTAGAAGGGATAGCTCAACATGCCCCACACCACTGGACCCCTAGAAATTTCACTGAAATAGAAAGTCCCTGAATATTTGTGAAATGTATTTCTGACCCTCTGGCATGCATGCGTTACCAACAAGTCTTGAGTAGTTACTACTTCTTGCTTAATGGGACAATCAGCATGTCATCAGAATAATCAGCACAATGTCATCAGTATATCATCAGTGGAATATCTTGCGGAAAAGAAAGAGGATCAAGGTCCCGAATATTTGCAACTCATATATCTGACAAAAGAATTGTATCTGGAATATATACCAAGTTCTCAAAATCAATGGAAAGAAACCTAATAACCCAATTTTATTAAATAAGCAAAATATTTTAACAGGAGAAACTTCACCAAAAATAATACAGATGTGTCAAATAAGGTCATAAACACATGCTGGATCATTAGTCATCATGGAAATGCAAATTAAAACCTCAGTGTGATGCTATGAGCTACATATTTAAGTAAACAGAATTGAAAAGATTATTTATACTGAAAACAATGATGGAGACCTTTGGTAGTAAAAACTAGGCAACAAGTTAGAAGATAATTACATAAAATTTAAAGGGGTAGTCAATTTAAGTCAAGTTTTGGTTGGGTGAAAAGCTAATTCGGCACATTATATTGTTAACGCCACCTTTCTGCGGCGCATTCACAGTTACTTTGCTTTTATATACGCAATTTTCTTCCGTATATTTCTTTTTCACTAGAATAATTCTAAGAAAGTCAGATAATTGATTAATAAATCTGCCAAAAGATATGCCCTTTGCTTTCTCCCATCTTGCTAGTGGAGATTAAAGTTTTAAAAAAGTTGATGTGTAGGTAGTTACTTATCAATATTCAGATATCAAATCTAAATGCCAAAAATAAGGACATTTTTACTTTCCTGAACAAATGCTCATTGAGAAGTTTCTATGTTAATTCTCAAAAACAAAATCTGAACATATTACTACCACAATCACAATCTCTCAATAGTTTTCTTCCAAATTGGGATTAAAGAACAAAGTCTGTGACTTAGTTTCCAAACCCACTCATACTCATACTGCTCCTTTGGCCACATTTGGCTCCTTCTTGCTTCTCTCTTTGATTGCCAGTCACATTTGCCATTTTTTGTTTATCCTGGGATCTAGGTTCTCTTATCATCTAGGCCCTTCAATGATGAACGTTGTGTGGAAGGCAAGTGTCCACAGGCATCACTCTGTTAGACAGGAAGACTGCTTTTTTTTTTTCTTTCTTTCTTTCTTTTGAGACAGGGTCTCACTCTGTAGCCCAGACCGTCTGGGCTCACTGCAACCTCCGCCTCCTGGATTCAAGCAATTCTTGTGTCTCAGCCTCTCAAGTAGCTGGAATTACAGGCATGGACTATCACACCCAGCTATTTTATTTATTTATTTATTTATTTATTTATTCATTCATTTATTTTTTGAGACAGAGTTTTGCTCTGGTTGCCCAGGCTGGAGTGCAATGGCGCAGTCTCGGCTCACCACAACCTCCGCCTCCCGGGTTCAATTGATTCTCCTGCCTCAGCCCCCCGAGTAGCTGGGATTACAGGCATGCGTCACCACGCCTGGCTACTTTTTTGCATTTTTATTACAGACAGGGTTTCGCCATGTTGGTCAGGCTTGTCTCCATTTCCTGACCTCAGGTGATCCACCCACCTTGGCCTCCCAAAGTGCTAGAATTACAGACTGAGCCACGATGCCCTGCCTTTTTTTTTTTTTTTTTTTTTTTTTTGGTATTTTTAGTAAAGACGGGAGTTTCACCATGTTGGCCAGGCTAGTCTCATATGGCCTCAAATGATCCCTCCGCCTCGGCCTCCCAAAGTGCTGGGATTACAGGCGTGAGTCACTGCACAGGCCTAAACAGGATGACTCATGAGCCCCACCTCAGAACTACTGAAACAGAATCTGCATTTTAACAATGTCTCCAGGAAATTCATAGGCCTTGAAATTTGGGAAGCACAGATCTACGCCCGCTCCACAGAGGTCCTTTGCCTTTTATTTTCTTTGCTCCTCCCCCTAACTTTTGCCTAGAAAAATTTCTCCTCAGACTTTATATTAAATTTGGGGAGCTAGGTATATATCTGGAATTTGAGCTACAGTTTGCATGAAGAGGACAATTCGTGTTTGCTTCTGAAAGGAATTTAGCTCTTTGGTTTTATTAAAATCATGTTTTCATTAACTCAGATGAGACCATACTAACCAAAGAACTCAGACCATCAAATTATGTAAGTAAACCAAAGTTCGTGCAAATATGTCAGTAGTGTCATCTGTGGTAATAATAATAATAATAATAATAATAGCATAAAGTATAATTTCAATTCTTAAAACTAGAACTGTCTACAATAACTTGATGTTTATGATTCTGAAGTTTGTAATCCCCTGTGGAATAATTTGAACTTTTCATACATGTCCAACCCTACAATGCCCAGTAGAACCGCTAACTTTGTCCTTAAGGGGATCCTCAAGCTCTCTTGGGGCAATTTTCGGTTCTCCACTTTTTCCTGTTTTGGCAAAAGTGCACAGTTGTACAATTAGTTGACTCTGGTGTTCAAGGAAAATTTATACACATGTTTCTTCAACTTAGGAAATGAAGCCTCTGAAATGAATCAATGTGCCAGGATTGCTACCTATGTTTTTGTCATTTTAGTGCTGTAATTGTGTTTATTTCTACTTTAGAAAACCTAACACTTTTAAAGGATCTCCACAATTTCTTCCAAGGTATGGGTAAGAGTAAAATGTTTTCTATAGTATTATTCTTTGGGTAGAAAGTTTAAAACTTGTTTGATAATTTAAGATTAGGTTTACAAGATGTTAGAATAGGCAGATACGGAAAGTATTAGTGAATTATCTGCATACATTATTTTTACAATTAAAGTCTGTTCCCTACTTCTCTAGTAGTTAGAAAATAAAAATAATAATAAAGCCTGAACAAGCAAAATAGCTGTAATACTGATTTGCTCCCTTCAATGATGTTTTATTACCTTGTTAACCTCACTATAGTGACTTTGTAAGGTAAGTTTTGGTGAACCAGAACAACTTAAAACTGAGTTTAAAGAATCAATTATAATGATCACTATACAAGATATCGTTTTGTTGATTCTGATAAAATAATCTATTGTTTAATTAAATACATATGATTAAAACTTTTAAGGTGTCACTTAAATACTTAGCTTTTTACCCACTTTTGAAAATAATTTCATTGAGTATTTATATTTATATATATGCAGAAAATACATATAAATGCAGAAAAATGTCCCTCCAATGCTTTTTCCACATTTATGACTTAAAAAGTATACACACACAAATGGAATCTGAGATTTTCAATTATTTTTCTATTGAGATTGCGTGAACGGAGCCCAATTTAATTTAATTAATTCCAAATTAAAATACATCTGAAATTATTGTTGTTGGCTATGTATATAACCTGTTTCAGGTTGCACTCTTGGCTCAATATTATCTTGCTACAAAAAAAATTGTTGGAGAAGAAAGAGATCTCAAGTAAAGGCAGCAGAATTCCTAAAGTCAGTTCTAACCACTAGAATAACAAAGACAAAGTAACTTGTATATGGAAAGAACTTCTAGACAGTGCTAGTGTATCTATGAACAACACAAAGTTTGTAAGTAAAATTTAAAATTGGATCTTGTTTTCATACACAAAGTCCATAGGAAACTAAAGTTCTAATTTTGAGTAACAGTAAAGAAAAGTTTTCTAGAATTCACATCTAATTCACATCTTTTAATGAACTTTAGGGTTAAAACATCTATTTATCCCCAATCCTCTGTCTTTCTCTGATACTTCCTCTCTTCCTATTATTTGGCTTTCCAACACTCAGCTTTCCGGTATCTTTTCTGCTTCTCTTTTCTACATTTATTCATATATGCCTTTTTTGTTCTCTACTGTTCTCTCTTTTATTTTCTTTTCACTACCTAGATTTTCTTTTCCACTTCTCTGCTTCCTTTCCTCCTCTCCCTGCCTTCCTTTCTTCTCCTTACTTTTGAAAACTTTTATTAAAAAGGCTTACAGAAAACATCTGTTTTTAAGTTCAGGGGTACATGTGCAGGTTTGTTACATAGGTAAATTTGTGTCATTTGGGTTTGTTGTAGAGATTATTTAATTGCCCAGGTATTAAGCCTAGTACCCATTAGTTATTATATTTTTCCAGATCCTCTCCCTCTTCTAACCCTCCACCCTCCAACAGGCCACAGTGTGTGTTGTTCCCCTCTATGTGTCCATGTGTTCTCACAAATTAGCTCCCACTTACATGTGAGAATATGCAGTATTTGGTTTTTGGTTCCTGTGTTAGTTTACTAAGGATAATGGCCTCCATTTCCATCCATGTCACTGCAAAGGACATGATCTCCTTCTTTTTCATGGCTGCATAGTATTCCATCATGTATATGTATCATATTTTCTTTATCCAGTCTATCATTGATGGACTGGATTCTATCATTGATTCCATGTCTTTGATATTGTGAACAATGCTGCAGTGAACATACATATGCATGTATCTTTATAGTAGAATAATTTATATTCCTTTGGGTATATACCCAGTAATGGGATTGTTAGGTCAAATGGTATTTCTGTCTTTAGGTTTTTGAGGAATCACCACTATGTCTTCAACAATGGTTGGACTAACTTACTTACATTTCTCCAACAGTAGGCAAATGGCAAATGTTGTTTGCATTACTTGGAGTGCTGTAGTTCATTCCCCTCACTGTTGTGCCATTTGTTTCCCATTCACTTCTTATTTTTTTCTGGCTTTAATTCTATCAGCAAATGCAAACTGCTTTCACTGAAGCCACTAAAAATCTCTAATTTCCACAATCAGTGATCTCTCTTCATATTTAGTTCAACCAGAGCATTTCTTTTGGCATTTTGCCCTGTACTTTGTCCTTCTTGAGTATATTTCCTCTCTTTATGTCTACAACATTCAGCTCTCCAGTTTCCCTCCTGCTTCTTTGATCACTCTGCCAAATATTTTTTTCTGATATCACCCTTGTCTCTCTGTTTGAGCCAGGACTCTTGGTTGCGTTGGGCAATGAGTTTATTGAATGGAAAGCTATCTAAAAAAGAAATGCCAGGAAAGTTGGAAGAATGAGCTGTAAAAATGGGCAGGAACAGAATTAAGTAAGACAGCTAGTCAACAGCCCAAATCATGTCCCAACACTAGCTCAACAAAAGCTCCTGCTGTCATGGTTGAAATTTCAAATGTCACAGCTCACACTGTCAGTTCCATTGTTGTGTGTGGATGCTTTTGTAAGGGTCTTGATATTGCTGCTTTGGCTGCTTTTGCATCAAAAATTCTCTTTGATCACTGTTCCTTTGTTTTCCACCTTCCAAATTCCAAATCTATGTTGGTGGGTTTGGCTGGCCAAACCTAGTCAAGTAGCCTCATTCTAGGTGCAAGAAGGATGGAAAAGTAAGTTTCTAACTCTAGAATGGGTAGTATTCTCTCTCGGCCACCAAGATTAATGTGGTAGAAAAGAGGACCAGGGGCTGGCCATCTAATAAATGACCTGTAAAGTGGATACACTTTATAACCTGTTTAATATAATTTTAATTGTATTGCCTCTCTGTTCCTCTTTTATGTTTGATACACTCTCCAATGCATAGGACATCTATAACTATGCCTTAAACTACCCCCAATGCCTCCCATATCATTATTTTTATTAAGTTCTAGTAGAGTCACATCTCTAAGTACATCTCACCTGGATGTTCAGAGAATGCCCCTTCCCCATATCTGCCAACGAACCTGAGTTCTCAATCTCATTTAGAATCACCAAATGACTCCTCTTAATTTCAGTGACTACACTCTTCCCATCTAATATGTCATGGAGCCCTGGTGACTCTACATTCTGAATTCTTTTCAATCTATTTCTTTGTCTTCCTCATCACTTCCTTATCACACATGAAGTAGGTACTTTGCATTCATTTTAATCACATGAATAGCATTTTCTTAACAATACATATTCCTAGACCTCATTCTTGAACTACAGAATTTAATAGTAATTCCTCATATTCTGTATTTTGGTAAGAAAGTTCCCCCAGACAATTCTGATATGTAATCTGGCTTGGGATTCCTTTGCAACAGAAACAGTTTCCTGATTAGTATCTCTGACTGCAGGTTCCCTTCCTTGCAGCCTGTTTTCTATAACACCAATTATTTAACTTAAAATATGTCTTACATGCCACCATCTGTCTTAAAATTTTAAATTCATGACTATTTCCTGAAGAATACAGTTCAAAGTCCTTCACATGGCTTTTAACTCATTTTGTGTTTCTGACCTTACAAAGATCTTTTCCTTTGACCTTGTATCCATGTCTCAGACACAGAAATTTTGTACCGTACTCCAGTGTCCACATAAATTAATCACATCCATAGAATGCCTTTCTTTTTGCTTAAATATGTTTATTCATGCACATTCTATAAACTCAAATAATTGCATTTTTCCACCTCTTCAATTCCCCTACTATGGTTTTCATCAGCACAGTGTAATAAATACACGAAGAGGACATTCTGATGAGTGTATGATTTTATTTTAACTCCTCTCCTCTAGTATTCACTTTATAAATCCTTATTGAATATTCTTCTTATGTTTATTTCAGTTCATTCAGGGTACATCCAATGAGGACATGGATGAGGAAAATGCAACATTGCTGACAAAGTTTCTTCTCACAGGACTTACCTATCAATCAGAGTGGAAAATACCCCTGTTCCTAGCATTCTTGATAATATATCTCATCACCATCATGGGAAATCTTGGTCTGATTGCTGTCATCTGGAAAGACTCACACCTTCACATTCCAATGTACTTATTCCTTGGGAGTTTAGCCTTTGCAGATGCTTGGTTATCATCCTCAGTGACCCCTAAGATGCTGATCAGCTTCTTCACTAAGAGTATTACGATTTCTCTCTCTGAATGCAAGATACAATTTTCTTTTCTTTGTAATCAGTGCAACCACAGAATGTTTTCTCTTGGCAACAATGGCATATGATCGCTATGTAGTCATATGCAAACCTTTACTTTATCCAGTGATTATGACCAATGGACTGTGCATCCGGCTATTAGTCTTGTCATTTGTAGGTGGCTTTCTTCATGCCTTAATTCATGAAGGCATTTTATTCAGATTAACCTTCTGTAATTCTAACATAATACATCACTTTTACTGTGACATCCCATTGTTAACAATTTCCTGTACTGACCCTTCTATTAATTTTTTAATGCTTTTTATTTTGTCTGGTTCAATACAGGTATTCACTATTTTGACTATTCTTGTCTCTTATGCATTTGTCCTCTTTACAGTCTTAAAAAAAAAGTCAGTCAAAGGCATAAGGAAAGCCTTTTCTATCTGTGGAGCCCATCTCTTATCCGTCTGTTTATACTATGGCCCCCTTCTCTTCATGTATGTGGGCCCTGCATCTCCACAAGCAGATGGTCAAGATATGGTGGAGTCTCTATTTTACATTGTCATCATTCCTTTCTTAAATCCCATTATCTACAGCCTGAGAAATAAGCAAGTCATAGATTCACTGACAAAAACATTAAAAGGAAGTGTTTAGATCTCATACGGGAATGTATTCTCTTTTTATTTAAAGTCACATAATCATGCAGGCTAGATGTCAGTATATGTTCGTGTATGTTTAAAGTTTTTTTGCAATTACAATTGTCCTAACTTTTTAATGATTCAAGTCATTAGTATCTAATAAATTCCTTAAGATATTTGTATATATTATTGAAAAGCACACAAGAAAATTTTGTCAACTGTTCATGACATACTAGAATAATTAGAGCAGAAAAAAAATAAAAGCATTTTACATGTTTCTTGTTCTTCAATGTGGCTTTATAAATGGATCAAGTGCTACAATAGTAGGTCTTCTAATAACAACTTGAGTATGATGTCTTTGTTACTAATACAGGTTTATAAACTGGAGATTCATAGCACACTTCCTCCATAGAACAAGTTTGTGTTTGCATGAACCCAAGCAAATCTCACGAATTCGGCTAACCATCATGAAGTGTTTTTTTCCATTTTATTGGGAAATGGTTAATTTCTTTTCTTGTAGAG
Organism: Macaca nemestrina; assembly: GCF_043159975.1. Taxonomy (NCBI): domain Eukaryota; kingdom Metazoa; phylum Chordata; class Mammalia; order Primates; family Cercopithecidae; genus Macaca; species Macaca nemestrina. Next base: position 185,354,616 of record NC_092126.1, on the reverse strand, counting down.
ATTCAATTCACATATTATAGATGGAAATGAACAGAAATAGGAAACTATGAGAGGATTCTCTTAGTTCAGTGTGCTTCTGTGAGTGAGGAGGGGCAGTTGCCTCTCCGTGTTTGTGATGCCTTCTAAGAACCTTTCCAACTGTATTTATATGTTTGTTGGCAATCTGAAAACCTTTACTAATTTGGAGTGCTAACGGATGAGACTAAATAATTAAGTTGAGATGAGTGCAGAGAAATAAATAAAATAGAAGTGGCAGAATAAGAATTGAATGGTCGTAATTTTCCCTGAATTAAAAAAAAAGGAAGCTTGTAAGATCAAGAAATCGTTGATATTTATAGGTTATTGTAATGTTCCCTTGTCAATGAGTGACTTTATGCATTTGCAGGGACTTGGATGGAGCTGGAGGCCATTATCCTTAGCAAACTAACACAGGAAGAGAAAAACAAGTAACACATGTTCTCACTTACAAGTGGGGACTAAGTGATGAGAACTTTATATTACAAAAGTACAACTAGGCCAGCCTGGGCAACATAGCAAGACCTCATCTCTAAAAAACATTAAAAACTAGCCAGGCATGTTTGTGTGCACCTGTGGTCTCAGCAACTTGGGAGGCTGAGGCAGGAAGATCCCTTGAGTCCAGAAGGTGGAGGCTGCAGTGAGCTATGATCATGCCACTGCATTCCAGCCTGGGCAACAGAGTAAGACACTGTTTCAGGAAAAAAAGTACAGATAAAATTATCATGTATTATGTCATACTGCACAGAGGGTAACAGAAAAGACATGAAAATGGACAAGGGTTTGAATATTCTGTTGCTGAAAAGTCCTTGATAGCTTTCCTCAAATTCAGTGCTCTTTAAATATAATGAGAGATTCATCTTCAGGTCATCCTTGCCTTTATTCTCTCCACACTTGAAATTCTGTGAGTTCATGCTGGTACCACTCAGGTCCCCACCCCAAAACATACTCAGCTGTGTGTTTTGCAAAACTCAAGTTTCTTTTCTTTTTCATCTGGCTCTTACTGTCTTACCTTCCAAGCACTGCAGCCAGATAATTTTTCATAAACAAGACTCTAATTGAATCATATCCCTCTTCAATAACTTTTAATGGATTGTCATTGCTACCAGATTACATGCATATAAGGTATATGTTCCTAGAACTGAATATAGTTGTGTACTGTATAATGACATTTTGATTGCATATGGGGTGGTGGTGCCATAAGATTACAATGGAGCTGAAAAATTCCTATCACCTAGTGACATCATAGCCATCATTATGTCACAGTACAACACATTACTCATGTGTTTGTGGTGATGTTGGTGTATACAAATCTACTACACTATCAGTCATATAAAAGTATAGCTCATATATTTATATGAGCTGTAATACTTGATAGTGACAGTAAGCAAGTGTGTTAGTGGTTTATATGTTTATTATACTGTTAATGATTATTTTAGAGTATACACCTTCTAATTATATAAAAGAGTTAACTATAAAACAGTCTCAGGCAGGTCCTTCAGGATATATTCCGGAAGAAGGCATCATTGTCATAGGAGATGAGAGCTACGTACATGTTATTTCCCCTAAAGACCTTCCAGTGGCACAAGATGTGGAGGTGGAAGACAGTGATATTCATGATCTCGACCCTAACTAGGCCTAAGCTAATGTGTGTGTTTGTGTCTTAGCTTTTAATAAAACATTTTTAAAAATAAAAAATTAAATAAAAATTCTAAAAATAGAAAAAAGCTTATAGAATAGAATATAAAGAAAAATATTGTTGTATAGCTGTACAACATGTTTGCCTTTTAAGCTTAGTATTATTACAAAGAAGTCAAAAAGTTTTAAAAAGTTTAAAAGTTGATAAGGTAAAAACATTACAGTACGCTCAGTTAATTTAATTTTGAAGAAAGAGAAAACTTTGAACTAAATTTAAGGTAGCCTACATGTACAGTGTTTATAAAGTAAAGTTCACAGTGGTGGACAGAAATGTCCTAGGTCTTCACATTAACTCATCACTTACTCACTGACCCACCCAGAACTACTTCCAATCTGCAAGCTCCGTTTATGGTAAGTTGTACAATTTTTAAATTTTCTGTCTTTTTTTACTCTACCTTTTCTATGTGTAGATATATTTAGATATACAAACCATTGCATTACAATTTCCTACCGTATTCAGTATAGTAAGATGATGTGCAGGTTTGTAGCCCAGAGCAACATGTGACACCATATAGTCTAGGTGTGTGGACTATACCATCTAGATTTTTTGTAAGTACACTCTAGGATGTTTTCACAATGATGAAATCACTTACTTCTTGCAAGAACACTATAGGATGTAATCAAAATGACAAATTTCTCAGAATGTATTCCCATCATGAAGCGATGCACGACTGCATGTAACTATCCATGTTTAATTGTTAATTTGTATGTGCAGATTTTATGATATAGACGTAGATACACGTACGCATAAAATACATAAATATAGAATCTAAATAAATAAGTGTGTATATACAGTCACCCTTCTGTATCCCTGGGTCTTCTGGATCTGTGGGGGATCTAGCACTGCCCTCAGATACCAAAATTTATGGGTGCTCAAGTCCCTAATATCAAATGGCATAGCATTTTGCATATAACCTCTGCAAATCCTCCTATGGACTTTAAATCATATCTAGATTACTTAAAATCACTAGATAAATAGCTGTTGTACCATATTATTTAGCAAATAGTGACCAAAACCAACAGTCTCTACATATTTAGTAAAGACACAATTATTTTTTCTTGAATAGTTTTGATCCACAATTGTTTGAATCCACAAATGAAGAACCAACAGATATAGAGGGCCAACTATATGTGTGTGTGTGTTTATAGATGATAGATAGATCTTTGTAACATTGCATTTGCTCACCCTGACATTGAGTTCCTTTCCAATGAAACCTTGGTTTAACTGGAGTCTCCTTCTCTACAGTTGTCCTAATGGAATCTATGTTGTGGTCAAAATCAGTCACTGAGAGACTGCTGGACATACTTTAGTCTCTCAGGCACCTGCTTTTGCTCAGATAGGTCCATCCACAGAGAAACTTCCCTCCCCTGACTGCGTCCATCCTCATTTACAATTGAAATGGCACTCTTTCTTCAAGACCTATCTCAAATGTTCCTACTAACTCATTTGAAATATTTAGCAATTTTTTTCTTTTTAGGCCAAAATTGTCCTTGCATAATATTTATTTTTGACCCAAAGGATCTTGTAGATTACAATATATAGTCTTACTACTCTTTCTGTATTTTGCAGTGTGTAGACAGTGGCTTATTCACATAAGGGCCTAAATAAGTATTTATGAAATATTTGTGAAATTAAAATGAAACTGACAGCACAAATTCCTAGAATGCAGTCAGAGTGCATCAGTCTTTTTTAACCTTGATATGAGCCCAAGGAGATTACTGAGCCTGGGATGTCTGCTGCATGGCAACTTGCCTTATGTTCCTTCATGACAATTGAAAATATTATACACCTAAGTAAATTATTTATATTCTTATTACTAGGATTGGCTTCTGGCATAGAGTAGGAGAAAGTATCAAGGAGAAGCTGTTCAGTTAGATGTTTCATATAAAGGATAAAATATACAAATATTTAAAATATTATTTTACATTTGTGGACATCCAGTTAACAAAATCATCTACCATCTTTTTGTTCCCCCAAGGAATCCCCCCAATCTCCAGGAAACAGAGTGAATGGAACACTTCAACTGCTGTTACTCCTTCCCTTAGAGGATCCATGTTATTACATGTGTCCGTAGCTTTTCTACAAATTTGTATTGCTCTGTAATATTTTCATTGTACTGATCATTCCCTGTGAATTATCTGTCTTTTGTCCATTGTTATAACCCAAAGATTAGACTGGTAATGTGAGCATCTGATGTCCATTTTTTTCACCATTTTAAAGGTCTAGTTCCCTGATTGGCCTTTTTCTTCAATGTGAAGGCAGATATCAAGCTATGAGCATGTGGCAAGGTGTGTAGCAGGTTAAGTCATACTTTATGTTGGATGAGTATGAAAGAGGTCCTCTCAGAAACTCAGACTTCTGAAGCCTTTTTCTTGAAAATGTCTGGTCTACAGGTACTTGTTCTCTAGTTTGTTCCTGAATATAATTCCAACTATTTTATGGCTTCCTGACACAAATTATTTCTTTATAGATATACTCTTTTTTGTCATTTTGTCATTTCAAAAGATGTTAGGAAAGAGTTAAAATATACATCTGTTATAAGCTATACTCCAAGTCTGAAGACCTGAGAACCAGCAGTGCTGAGGGCAGGAGAAAATCAATGTGCCAGCTCAGTCAGCCAGAGAGCAAATCTGACCTGCCCCTGTCTTTTTATGCCACTCAGGCCCTAAATAAATTGACTGATGCCCTCCCACACTGAGGAGAGCCATCTGCTTTACTCAGTCCACCAATTCAAATGCAAGTAGCTGCTAGAAATACCCTCACAGACACACCCAGAAATAAGGTTTAACCAGATATCTGGGCATCTCTGGCTTTGTCAAGTTGACGCATAAAATCATCACCTGGCACCACTTGTCAATGCAACTTCCCCAGGATTGGAGGTAAAGATCTTTGTTAATATTTACTCTTTCCTTTAATATCTGGGAACTAAAATATTATGATGCAAAATTAACAACAGTTTAAAACTGTGATATAAAGTCAATACATCTTATGTTACATGATAAAGAAATCATAGAAGGAAGAAGCCCAGGCGTGGTGGCTCATGCCTGTAATCCCAGCACTTTGGGAGGCTGAGGCAGTGGATCACGAGGTCAGGAGATCGAGACCATCCTGGCTAACATGGTGAAACCTTGTCTCTACTAAAAATGAAAATAAAAAAAATTAGCCGGGCGTGGTGGCGGATGCCTGTAGTCCCAGCTACTTGGGAGGCTGAGGCAGGAGAATGGTGTGAACCTGGGAGGCGGAGGTTGCAGTGAACCAAGATCATGCCACTGCACTCCAGCCTGGGTGACAGAGTGAGACTCCATCTCAAAAAAAAAAGAAATAATAGAAGAAAGAAAACAAGGACTTTTATTATATACACGCATAAACATAAATGCATTGAAAACAACCAGAAAACACTCATGCCAATTACATTCTTTATTTCTGTAACTGTTCATGTGGTCGAAGCTGGTATAGATAACCTTCTTCCATTACCCATGCTTCATTCTCATGGCTTTTAGTAAGCATGTCGGTTGGTCATGGTTCTTCACCTGGTATAGTGACCCAAATCTCAACCACCCTCGCCAGCACAGTCACTTCTTTTTTTTTTTTTTTTTTCCTAGGAATTCAGAGAAATGAGGAACCTAAAGTGGCCAGGTGGTGGTATGAACTTTCAGTTTGGTGGAATCATTGTTCTGTGTCTTAGTAGAACATTCCTTCCTCTGGAACTAAGACCTCTAAGCCAGGAGAAAAATAAGGTCAGGGGACCAGAAGCACAAATTTTGCAAACAAGATCATTAGGGCTAGTAGTGAGTGACCTCACTCTCATTTTCACCAGTTCCTTTCCTGGGCCCAAGCATCCTATGACAGAAACAGCACCATATATTGGATTCTAATTCAGAGCATGTACAGAGTTTTGGAAAACTTTGTCCCAGCCCTATCAGGTACTGCCACATCTCTGATGTGACAATACCATGCTGTTACTCGGTCTTCAAAAAGCCATTTACTTTTTTCATCAAATTAGTGGCTTTGGGATAGTAGAGAACATGGCAAGCCTAGTGTATTCCAAGAGTATGGGTTCAATGTTTCACCTCTTTTGATGTGAAGTGAGTTCCTTGATCAAAAGCAATGCTGTATGAAATACCATGAGGTGTGTAAGTTCTTTGTAAGTCCAAGGGCAGTGGTTTTGACAAAAGTATTGGTGTATGGGAGGCAAATGTGTATCCGAAGCAAGCAGCTTTATTTATTTATTTTTTTTTTATTTTTTGAGACAGAGTTTCACTCTCGTTGCCCAGGCTGGAGTGCAATGGCATGATCTTGGCTAACTGCAACCTTTGCCTACCGGGTTGAAGTGATTCTCCTGCTTCTGCCTCCTGCATAGCTGGGATTACAGGTATGCACCACCACGCCCAGTTAATCTTGGATTTTTAGTAGAGATGGGATTTCTCCATGTTGGTCAGGTTGGTCTTGAACTCCTGACCTCAGGTGATCTGCCCCCCTCAGCCTCCCGAAGTGCTGGGATTATAGGCGTGAGCCACTGCGCCAGGCTGCAAGCAGCTTTTTTAGTAACAACTAAACACTGGCTCTTCCTTTTTGGGAGTGGTCTAATGTAATCAGCCTGGCATCAGGTAGCTGGCTGATCACCCTGGTGAATGGTGGCAAATTGATGACTCTGTTGATATCCATTGCTAGGAAATTAGGCACTCAGCAGTGACCATGTCCAGTACAAACTTGGTGAGTGAAAGTCCATGTTTCTGAGACCTTGTCTATCCTCCATTCCTGCCACCACGGCCACTGTGTTCATGAGTCCATTGAGTTTGATGGGGGTGGATGGAGAAAGTGGATTTCTGATGTCCACAGAATACATCATTCTATTAATATGATTGTCATCCTTCTCTGTTGGGGTCATCCTTTTGTTGGAATTCACAGAGCATACAAATATTTATATATTTTTTGCCAATTCAGAGATGTCTGTCCACATACCTCTTTCCCAAATTTCCTTGTTACCAAATTTCCAATTATTTCTCTTCCATGTTCCTGAGCATCCAACCAAACCACTGGCCACATCCCACAAGCCAATATATAATCACAAGTCTTACTATTTCTCCTTCCAAGAAAAGTAAATGACCAAGCGCACCACTCTAAGTTCTGTACAATGAGAGGATTTCCCTTCATCACGCTCTTTCTGAGATGTCCTAGAAAGGGTATCCAGTGATGCAGCTGTGCACTTGCTGGGCTGTCTGCGTATCCTGTAGAAATGCCTGTATCCAGGCTCCAGTCTACTCTTCCTCTTTCAAACGCTCACAGAGAACACCTCAGGAGTCCATTGGTGCAAGCAATGGAGAGAGAAGGCAGTGTAGCAGAAGTGCGGACCATGTGCATTTGGGCCATTTTTTAAATAATATACTTTTATCCTCAGAGCCTGCTTAGACCCAATCGTGTATATACCACTGCTATCTGACGTTAGAGTGTTGCTGTGTATGCTCAGCTTTACAACTTATTGGGTCAGAAAACACTCCATTCATGATTTGCAGCTCATGTCACATAGTAAATTGGTGGTCCATAGTGAAGTGTCCAGTCTCTACTAATGCCCAGCCAGTAGCAGAACAAGAGCTGTTTCTCAAAAGAATGGTTATCTGTGAAGGATGGCAAGGCTTTGCTTCAAAACTCAAAGGGCTTGTGCTGTGATTCATCAGTAGAGGCACATCAGCGTCTCCAGACAGCATCCCTTTCTGCCTCTGACCCTTCTAGCACCATTAGGTGGTCAAGAGGCAGAGCATCTCCCACAGCAGCCCAGACCTATTATAGAGCCTTTCCTTTTACGTACCCTTTTCCAAAACTAACAGCTTTTCGGGTCACTAGGTAAGTGGAATAAAGTAAGACAACCAAATGGGCCATATGTTAATTTTAGAATCCAAAAGGGCCCAGTAGAATATGTTGCTCTCATTTGATTGTAGGAAGAGCCAGATTTCACTCTAAAAGGGATATCTTCACATGTTTCACACCACTGGAGCCCTGGAAATTTTACCAAGGTAGAAGTCTCCTGATTTTTGTCGGATTAATTTCCCATCCTTTGTTAACACAAACGTCTTACCAATAGGTCTAGAGTAGTCAATATTCTTGCTCATTAGGTACCATCGGCATAATGTCATCAGTGTAATGAATCAGTGTGATACCTTGTTGTTGAAGGTAGGCAATCATGAAGAAATATTTATACATTCCCTATCTGTTAAAAGACTTGTATTCAGATTATATGAAGAATTCTCAAAATTTAATAATAAATACTTTAATTGAAATATAAACAAAAGGATTACACGACACTTCACTAATGAAAACAAACAGATGTCATATAAGGACAGGAAAGGATACTCACTATCATTAGTTACCAGGGAAATGCATATTAAAACCACAATGAGATGCCATGACCCAATAATTTAAAAGACCAAAATTGAAAAAAACTACCTATTGTCGGCGCAGCACTATAGTGCTTTTGTACTCACGGATAGGCAACGAAATGAGTTAGGAGGTAATTATACAAAATTTAAGAGGACAATACGTTCAAGTCAAGTTTTGGTCATGTTAAAGCTACCTCTGCACATCACGCTGCTTGTTCCACACTTCTGCAGAGGTTTCACATTGACTCCTCTTTAATTTATTATTTTCCTCTCCTTCTTTTGTCTTTCACTAGCAAAATCTTAAGAAAGGAGGATAATTGATTAATGAGTCTACCATAAAACATGCCCTATGCTTTCTCCCAGTATCTTGCCAGCCATAGCCCCAGTTTAGATGGAACATTTTTAAGAACATTTTTTATGGTAGAGATAGTTACATATCATTATTCATTTATAAAATCTAAATGTCACAAATGAGTAAACTAAGTTTTATTTTTCTAAGTGAATGTTCGCTGAATACTTTGTCAAAGATAAAAATGCGAATCTAAACATGTTACCACTATACTTACAATTTCTCCATAGTTTTCCTTTCTTGGTGTAAAGAACAATGTCCCTGTCCTAGCTCCCAAGTGCTATGCAGTCCCACTCACACTACCTTCCTGGCTTCACCTGGCTCCTCCCTGCTTCTCTCTCTGATTGTCAGCCACATTTATAATTTTTTATTTCTCAATGATCTAGCCTCTCTGACAATCTAAGTCCTCAATGATGAAGGCCCTGTGGATAGCAGGCATCACTTTGTTAGACAAGAAGATTCTGAGCCCCATGCCAGAACTACTGAAACCAAATATGCATTTTAACAAGATCTCCAAAATAGGTACAGGCATTGAAATTCGGGGAACAGAGACCTAGGCCACCTCCCACTGTGGTCTCTGTTTTCTCTTTCTCTTTGATCTTTGCTAATAAGATTTTTCATCAGATTTCAACTCAAAGTTGGGAACTAGTGATATGTCTGGAATTTAATTGGCAGTTTTCATGAGGACACTTTCGTTTGGAGTTGGCTCCTGAGGGTAATCTAGACTTTTGGCGTTATTAAAATCATGATTTGATTAACTCAGACAAGACTGCCTAATCAAAGACCACAGGGAAAGGAATATTATATATAATCTGAGGTGTATATATATGGTAGAAAATAGTGGCACAAAGTGCAATGTCAGCTTCAATTGTTAAACTATACCAGTATACAATGACTTGATGTTTATGGTTTCGAAGTCTATAATGCCCTGCGGGACAGCCTGGACTTCTTATACACATTCAAATCTATAGTGCACAGTAATACAACTTAACTTGCCCTAAAGGGAAACCTTGGGTGCTATTAGAGGAATTTCAGTCCTCTACTCCTTCCTCTTCCATCAAAAGCACATGGTAGTACATGCAATCGGTTGACTCTTCCACTTAAAGCAAATTTATATAAATGACATTTTTCTGAATGTGGGAAATGAAGCCTCCATAGCAAATTTATGTACGAAGAAGTGCTACCTGTGTTATTGTCATTCCTGTGCTGTTGTATTTTTTCTACTTTAGAAAACCTAATACTTTTAAAGGATTTCCACAATTTCTTTCAAGATATGGGGAAGTCAGAAATGATTTATGTAATATTTGTTATTCTTTACATATAATATTGAAAATGCTGTTTAATTTATTGTAAATTTAGATTGAGTTTACAAGATGCCAAAATAGCCAGATGTAAGATGTCAAAGCTATTAGTGACTTATCTATTTTACTTTCATGAACTAAAATCTGAATATGCAAAATAGCTGCAAAGGTAAATTAATTTCTCTAATCATATTTTCTCACCTGTTACTTTCACTATAATGACTTTATAAGAGATGTGGTGGTGAACTAGAACTTTAAACAATTTAAAACTGGGTTTAAAGACTTGGGTCCTAATGCTTCTTATATGGAAATCTTTCTGATGACTTTATAAAAAGACTCATTCTGTATTATAAATCACAACTCTGGTTAACAGTTTTAGCCTAGTCATTGAAATAGTAACTCTTTTATCCTTCCATCCGCTTCTTACTATTATTTTGTTGATTATTTAATATATAGTGGAAAATATGCAGAAAATACACCTTCACTACTCCAATACTACTTCCAGTATTTATGACATAATAAGTAATCCCAAACAAAATGAATTAAAGAATTCTCAATTATTTACTGATTTGGGATTATATGGAAGAAAACCTATTCCAAATAAAAATACATTTAACAACTGGAATTCGCAGCACTGCTTATTATATCCTGAGTAAGATTCAAGGCTTTGGCTCAACTTTATTTTGCTAAAAGAAATGTGGGAGAAAAAGTTGCTTTCCAGTAAAACAGCAGAATTACTAGAAAAAGTCTGTTTTAATAATCGCAATGATAACCTTTTAAATATGGAAAGAACTTTCAGATAATGCTAATGTATTAATAAACAACTTGAAGTTTGTAAAGAAAAACTTAAAATCAGATCTGCTTTTCATACACAAATTCTGTTCAGAAAATAAAACTTTGAAATTTTAACTAGAAGAGAAGAAAAGATTCCCAGATTGACACTTGAACACCAAAGTTAGTGATACAGGAGCTAAAAAGAAATTATTTAGGCAGACAGGATAAAGGAGTCCTGGGCAAGGCTTCCCTTTCAATAAAAAGCAGCCCCCAAATCATTTCTTTTCTAACAAAGAGCAGCCTGAAATATCAAGCTGTGAACATAGATAAGCAACCTAGAAGCTTGCATAGCTAAATGCTGGCAGCTGTGCCAAAAGGAATAGGCTACCTGGGAGCCAGGCATGTTCAGCATGGAGGCTCCATCTTCCCTTTGCTTTTCTTTGTCACCACGTGTGCAGTCAGGGAGTAGGCAACATGGTGCCAGCCAGGTAGAGAACCTATATACACAGTAAAAGATTAGGGTGGGGCGGCCAGCTTCTCAGAGGGCTAACCAAACAGCACGCCTGGCCTGACCAATCTCTCGTGCCCTGTGTAAATCAGACGCTGCCTCCTCAAGCTCATCTATAAAACCCTGTGCACTTAACCGTGAAACTGGCAACCCATTTTTCTCCAGGACCCCTCTCTGCACAGAGAGCTCTTCTCTTTCTTTTGCCTATTAAACTTCCGCTCTTAACTTCACTCTGGTGTGTCCGTGTCCTTGATTTCCTTGGCATGAGGCAACGAACCTCAGATATTACCCCAGACAAACAATGGTGTTTCATTAGGGTATATATTTATCTTCAAACCTTTGAGCCTTTCCATTTTGTTCCACTTCGGTCTTTCTCTGGTACTTCCTCTCTCCCTCTCTGGCTTGTCTTTCCTGCACTTTTCCATTTACGACCCCATAATTCTCTGCTTATTTCTCTGTTCTCCATCTTGTTTTCTTTTCACCTGCCCAAATTCTCTTTCCACTTCTCCGTCTTTCTCCTTTAAATGTGTTCCTCTCTTCTCTTCTTTTGAAAACTTTTATTAAATTGTTCTATGGGAAATTCTTTTTTACATTTGTCTATGGGCAGTAAAAACATGCCAACCATTCTCCACATTTCATGGAGCATTCTGGAGCGTTTTCCATTGTTTCCCATTTAGTTTGAATTACTCTCTGACCTTAACTCTGACACAAGTGCTCTACTAACATTGCCAAAAATCTTTTCATTTTCACACTCGAAGATCTCTGCTCACTCTTTGTCTTGCTATAGCATTTTTTTGGCATTTAGCCCTGTACTATACTTTGTCCTTCTTGAGTATCCTTCCCTCTTTATGTCTACAACGCTCAGCTTTCCGGTTTCCCTGCTGCTTCTCTGATCACTTCCTTTAGTATCCTTTTCTGGTCTCTTTCTTGTCTCTCTTTTGTTTGAGCCCGGACTCTCAGTTACAACAGGAAGTGAATTTATTACATGGAAATCTGTCTAAAATAGAAATGCTAAGGAGGATGGAGGATCAGCTGGAAAAATAGGCAGAAACAGAAGGAAGCAGGACAGTCAGTCAATAGCTAAACCCATGTTCCAACACTAGCTGGGTGAGGGCTGTTCTTAACTGCTGCTGAACATGGGTGCCACAGCCTCCACTGCTGAGGCCACTGTTGCCAAACTCAGGGATGCATTAGCTGGAGTCTTGTCATTGCTGCCTTTGCTACCAAATTCTCTTTTGTTCCTGTACCTTTATCTTCCCTCTCCAAATTGTAAAACTCTGGAGGGTTGGTTTTTAAACCGTCTTTGCAGAAATGATAACAGTAAGAAAATTATGGCAGTAAAAGAGATCTGATCTAACCCACCCCCTATTATGCCTTTCCCTTAATTATTCCTGGGCTTTTGGGCTGAACTCACTTGGACAGATATTTAGTTTATAGTTTAAATGATAATAGGCCTTCCCCAAAACTCAACAAGCTTTGTAAAGCTAATGAAAGGCCTTCAGGTTGGGGGAGGAGAGGAACCGGAATCCTGCTAAGGTTTAGACATAAAGGATTGCCAACCATTCCTGCAAATAATAGCAGTATTGTAGACTGGCCTTTTGAGATATCTTTTCGAAAATAATAGCAGTATTGTAGACTGGCCTTTTGAGATATCTTTTCAGGTTTTTTTGCATGTCTGACACCCATGGCTCCACCTGGACCCACCAATCCCTCTCCTGTGGCCCCACCCAGAGTGAGTCAGTGCACAGGAGGACAGCTTCAAACCCCCACGATCTCATCTCTGACCCAACAAATCAGCAGTAAGCACCCATTACCTGGCCATCCCCACTCCTTCCCCCAAACTGCCATTGAAAAACCCCTAACTACAGGCCTTTGGGGAGATTCATCTGGGTACTAACTTTGTCCCCCACGTGGTATAGCTGGCCTGATGCCAGCTTCCTTTACTGCAATGCCATCTTCTCTGTGAATTAATTTTGTTTGTGCAGCAAGCAAGAAGAACCCTTCTGGCAATTACAATTTGACTGGCCAAACTCAGATCAAGTGTTTCACTCTAGGTGCAAGATAAATGTGAAAGTGTGTTTATAGCTCTCTGGTTTCTAGAATGGGTGGTGACTTCTTCCCACCACCAAGACACATGTAGAAGAGAAGGGGATGGCTAACAATTCTAATAAATGAGGCATAGACATATTATCACCCCTGTAATACAACTTCCTTGAGTTTTTCCTTCCTCTTTGTGTACTCTCCAATTGCTAGGTCTTCCATAATGACGCCTTCACTTACTCCAAACCGAGTCATCATTTCTAGTAAGTTCCAGTAGACTCATACTACTAAGTTCATCTGAACGGGATATTCAGATGATTCTCTCTTTGAAATGCTTGTTCCCGTGCTGTAAAGAAATAGCACTTGAACAAAAGTTTAATTTATTTAGTAAGGCCATTTTTACCTCCTGCAGAAAGGGTACACTCACCAGCAGTTTTGCCACAAGAGTACAGCAAACAAAGGAGACGCGTCCTGATACATCCACCCTACTACTGCTGTGTCCGGTTTCCATTGGCTGGAACAAGACCTCATATTCTGTATTTGCCCCAATTGGCTAGCAACTTAGAACTTTTTAAAAGAGGCAAAGGTAGAGGAGAACAAAGAAAGGAGGAAGTAATTTGTGGAATGTCGAGAAAGGTAAAAACACTTTTAAATAAGGAAGAGGAACAGGCTATGACCTAATGCTTGCTTGGACCAGTTTAAGCATGCCAGGGCAAATATTTAGGCTAAATTGTGGGAGTTAAGAACGTTAAGTACATTGATGTCTTTATTACGGCTAGCAGATATTTAAGAATGTTAGCACAGGTCTTTGAATACATTTTGCTTCTAAGAGAAGTTACTATTTATTCCTAATTAGACGGGGAGGAAAGTCTATGAAGAGGAACCTCTACTTTACTTTTTATATTCTCCTTCCACAAATTTGCCAATGCATCTGAGCTCTCAATCTGCATTTTTGATGGCCATCTGCCCAGCCCATATAATTCCATTCTCCTTCATTGGTCACCCCTTACATATCCAAAATGTCATTAAGTCCTTATGACACTACATTTTATATTCTTTTGAATCTATTGCCTTGTCCTCCTTATCACCCCAAAAGTCATATCACACAAGGACTAAGCATTTTGCATGCATTTGAGTCACTTGGGGAGCATGTTAAAAAATGGAGACTTTTAGGCCTCATTGTTGAACTACTATTTCTACAGTAATACCTTATAATCTATATTTTGCACAAAAAAAGGTACCCAGTTTATTCCGATATATAATCTTGTTTGAGACACATTGGACAATAGTAACTAAGTTTCCTTGTTAGTGTCCCTGATTCCAGTTTCCCTTTCCTGAAGCCTATTTGGCACAGTAAAAGGTATTTAATTTTTTTAAATTTAGGTTTTACCAAGGTGGCCAACTAGATGCAGCCGAAGTGCTGCTCCCACCAGAAGAGACAATAATTTCAACTACACCAACATAATTTGAACAGATTATTTGCAGAGAAAATGCCAAATACGGATACAGAAAAGATGCAGTTGCTGAGGCTGAAGAGGGAGGGAGCTGGGAACTCCTCATGGGATGCCTGAACGTTATAACTGGTTCCCAGCCCTGAACAGCACTGGAGGAAGGGGTAAGTGAGGGGACTGGAGGACTGACCACTCTCACCACAAACCTCTGGGATCCTACTACAGGGGACCCACACCCCTAGGTTGTGTGAGCTGGTAAGCGGGATCTCTCAGAGATTAGATGGAGCAGAGCACAGGTTAGCTCCAGCAGAATCCAGTCATAAAAGCCCACCCGCCAGGGCTGCCTGTCTGCCTCTGAGAAAGTCTAGCCCCAGGTAAGCACTGGGAGAAAGCAAGGCCTGCTTCCCCATGGGCCTGGGGCACATCTGTTCCGCAGGCCTGACTGAGTACCAGACCCTCCCAGAGCCCCTGCCTGGCTGCCCTGAAGGAGCAGGTACAAACGGCAACCTCCGCTACCCAGCCTGAATGCTTTGCTCCACCTGAGTGCGTTCCAGCTGGGAGCCATTGCCATCCTGCACCACACCTGGAATCCAACCCGGAGCATCCGAAGGAGGGAGGTGAGAACCATTCCTAGCACCCCAAGGATGTGGCCTGTGGCTCAGGAGTGCCAAGGTGGAATCTGGGCTTTGTACTGGAATTGGGGAGGATCCCACACTCTCAGACTGAGAGGACTGAGTTGCATAGATTCGAAGGCTGATGTGGGACCTAGCTGTGTCTGCCTCCACAGAGCTGGTCGGGTAAGGGTGGGGCCTGTCTCCCTACCTGGCCTCTCCCTAAGGGAACCCCATGGCCTGAAAGACTTAACAATGACAACAACAACAAAAAATCATAGGCACAGTGCCAGCAATTGGAGGTGACTCCCCAAGGCCCACGAGCAGACCTGGTGAGGGGATCACAGCTCTCCCCTTGCACCACAAAACAGATTTTAAAAAACCGTGAAGATACACAAGGGAACTGCATGACTAAGAGCCTATTTACTGTCCATTGCCTTCAGGCGCCATCTGCTGGATCACATCCCTAACTACACCACCAAAAATCATTACTAATTCTCCCTCCCAGAGAAACCAAGAGCAAGAATTCAACAACAGAGATCTTATTCAGAGCCTTAGCCCTCTGAAAACTTCCAGAAACTAAGCCAACTGACTGTACTCGGTTTATACCAAAATTAAAGGAATACCACCACTTCCAGATGATAAAGAATTAGTACATGAACTCTGGCAATTCAAAAAGCCAGAATGTCCCCTTACCTCCAAATGACCTTATTATCTCCCCAGCAATGATTCTTAACTAGCCTAAATTGTCTGAAACGACATACATTGAATTCATAATCTGAATGGCGAGGAAGCTCATCCAGATTGAGAGAACATTGAAACTCAATCCAAAGATGCCAAGGAATCCAGTAAAATGATTCAAGAGCTGAAGGATGAAATCCCTGTTTTAAGAAGGACTCAGAGTAAACTTCTGGAGCTGAAAAATTCACTATGAGAATTTCATAATATAATTGAAAGTATTGCCAGCGAAACAGATCCAGTTGAGGAAAGAATCTCAGAGCTCAAAGACTGGGTCTTTGAATCAACTCAGTCAGACAAAAAAAGAATTAAGAAAAATGAACAAAATCTCCAAGACATGTGATTATGTAATAGACCAAATCTACAACTCATCAGCATTCCTGAGAGAAGGAGGGAGAATAAGCAACTTGAAAAATATACTTGAGGAGATAGTCCATGAAAACTTTCCTAATCTCACCAGAGAGGTCAACATGCAAATCCAAGAAATACAGAGACTCTCAGCCACATACTGTATAAGATGACAATCTCCAAGACACACAGTTATCAGATTCACTAAAATCAATGCAAAAGAAATCCTCTTAAAGGCAGCTAGAGACAAGCAGAAGGTCACCTACAGAAGGGACAGCATCAGGCTAGCAGCAGACCTCTCGGTAGAAACCTTACAAGCCAGAAGACTCTGAGGACCTATTTTCAGTGTCTGTAAAGAAAAGGAATTTCTAACCAAGAATTTCATATCCTGACAAACTAAGCTTCATAAGTGAAGAGAAATAAAATCTTCTCTGACAAGCAAATGACGAGGTAATATATTTAAACTAGACCAGCCTTACAAGAGATCCTTAAGGGTGTGCTAAATATGGATTTGAATGGATGACACCTGTTACCACAAAAGCATATTTAAACACATAGTCCACAGGCAATATAAAGCAACTGCACAATAAAGTTTAAATAGCAATCAGCTAACAACACAATGATAGGTTCAAAATCACACATACCAATACGAACCTTGAATGTAAATGTGCTATACACCCCACGGAAAAGACACAGAGTGGCAGGTTGAATTAAAAGTCAAATCCAACCATCTCTTGTCTTCAAGAGACCCATCTCACAGGTAATGACACCCACAGGCTTAGATTAAAAGGACAGAGTAAGATCTACCAAGCAAACGAAAAACAAACAAAAAAGAGCAGGAGTTGCTATTCTTATATCACATAAAACAGACTTTAAACGAATAAAAATTAAGAGAATGAAGGGCATTGTAAAAATGATAAAAGGTACAAACCAACAAGAAGCCTTACGTAGTCTAAATATGTATGCAGCCAACATTGGAGCACGCAGATTCATAAGAAACTTCTTCTTTGCCTACAAAAGGCTTAGACAATCACACAATAATAGTGGGAGATGTCAACACCCCCACTGAAAGTGTTAGATCATCAAGCAAAAAGCAAGCAAAAAAACTCTAGACTTAAACTCAAAACTTGACCAATTAGACCTAATAGACATCTATAGAATACTTCACCCAAAAAACACAGAATATACATTCTTCTCATCTGCACATGGAACACATTCTAGGATCAACCATATTACTCTGTCATAAAGCAAACCTCAATAAACCAAAAAAGTGAAATCATACAAAGTGCACTCTTGGACAACAGTGCAATAAAAATATAAATCAGTATTATAAAGATCTCTCTCAAAACTACACAAATACGTGGAAATTAACTTACTCCTGAAAAACTCTTGGGTGAACATCAAAATTAAAGCAGAAATAAGAAGTTCTTTAAAATAAATGAAAATAGGGACACAACTTACCAAAATCTCTGGGATCCATTCAAAAAGTTTACAGTCTTAAACGCCTTCATCAAGAAGTCAGAAAGATCTCAAATTAACAATCTAACTTTGCACCTAAAGGAACTAGAAAAACAAGAAGAAACCAATTCCAAAACCAGCACAAGAAAATAAATAAGTGAAATTATAGAACTTAATGAAATTGGGAGGTAAGGATCCACACAAGAGGTCAATGAAACCAAGAGTCCATTCTTCAGATGAATAAATAAGATTGATAGACTGCTAACTAGATTAACAAAGAAAAAGAAAGAGAAGATCCAAGTAAGTACAATCAGAAACAACAAAGGTGATGTTACAACTAATCCCACAAAAATACACAAGGCCCTCAGAAACTGCTATAAACAACTCTATGCATGCAAATTAGAAAATCTAGAGGAAATGAGTAAATTCCTGGAAGCACACAATCACTGAAGATTGAATCAGAAAAGACTGAAACCCTGAATAGGCAAATAACAACTTCCAAAATTGAACCGGTAATAAAGAATCTACCAATCAAAAAAAAAAAAAAAAAAGTCCTGGACCAGATAGATTCACAGCAAAATTTACCAGATGTACAAAGAACTACTACCAATTCTACTGAAACTATTTTGAAAAATTGAGGAGGAGAGGCTCCTCCCTAACTCATTCTATGAACCCAGTAGCAGCCTGATACCAAAACCTGGCAGAGACACAATGAAAAATCAAAGCTTCAGACCAGCATCTCTCAAGAACATAGACACGAAAATTCTCAACAAAACACTAGTAAGCCAAATCCAGCAGCATATCAGAAAGTTAATACAACACAATTAAGTAGGCTTTATTCCTGGAATGCAAAGTTGGCTCAGCATATGCCAATCAATAAATGCAATTCACCACATAAACAGAATAAAAAGCAAAAACTATATGATCAGCTAAATAAATGCAGAAAAAGCTTTTAATAAAATCCAACATCTCTTCATAATAAAAACCCTCAGCATACTTGGCATCAAAGGAACATACCACAAAATAATAAGAGCCATCTATGAGAAACTAATAGGCAACATCATACTGCAGGTGCAAAAGCTGAAACCATTCCCCTTAAAAACTGGAACAAGACAAGAATGCTCACTCTCACCATTCCTATTCATCTTAGTACTGGAAGTCCTAGCCAGAGC
Source organism: Macaca nemestrina (assembly GCF_043159975.1). Classification (NCBI taxonomy): domain Eukaryota; kingdom Metazoa; phylum Chordata; class Mammalia; order Primates; family Cercopithecidae; genus Macaca; species Macaca nemestrina. The sequence goes on along the minus strand of NC_092126.1, from coordinate 185,335,778 downwards.
AATCAGGCAAGAGAAAGAAATAAAAGGTATCCAAATAGGAAAAGAAGTCAATCTTTTTGCTGATGATGCAATTTTATACCTAGAAAATCCTAAAGACTCTGCCAAAAGGCTTCTAGAATTGATAAATGACTTTAGTAAACTTTCAGGATACAAAATCAATGTACAAAAATCATAGCATTTCTATACACCAATAATGTTGTGTTATTGATTTCACTTGTGTTCAATAAAATCAAGAACACAATTTCACTTATAGTAGCCATACAGAAAATGAAATACCCAGGAATACAGCTAACCAAGAAGGTGAAAGATCACGGTAAGAACTACAAAACACTGCTGAAAGAAATCAGAGATGAAACAAATAAATGGAAAAACACTCCATGTCCATGTATTGGAGGAATCAATATTATAAAAATGGCCTTACTGCCCAAAGCAATTTACAGATTCAATGTTATTCTTATGAAACTACTAATGTCATTCTTTACAGAATTAGAAAAAACTACTCTAAAATTCATATGGAACAAAAAAAATAGTCCAAGTAGCCAAAGCAATCCTAAGCAAAGAGAATAAAGCTGAATGCATCACACTCCTCAACTTCAAATTATACTATAAAACCAAAACAGTATGGTTCTGTTACAAAAACAGAGACATAGATCCATGGAACAGAATAGAAAACTCAGAAAATTAGCCACACACCTACCTACAACTATATGATCTCTGACAAGGTTGAAAAAAAGCAATGGAGAAAAGATCCCTGTTCAATAAATGGTGCTGGGCGAACCATATGCAGAAGATTGAAACTGGAACCTTACCTTTCACCATATGCAAAAATTAACTCAAAACGGATTAAGGATTTAAGTGTAAGACATCAAACTATACAAATCCTGGAAGACAACCTAGAATTACTCTTCTTCATATACACTTTAGCAACCTCAATCCTGCAGCTCTAGAAGATAAGGGTCTCCTTCAGGGCACACACAGGGCCTCAGCCCTTTTATATGGTGCTTGAACTAGGGATTGGAATCCCTGATCTCGTCCTTTTCTTTTACCACTCTCCAGTGGCATTAGGAGAAAACAACCAATGTCATTGTACTTTTTCATTTTCTAAAAATGTTTGAATGTATTATATATAAAGTCAGCCAGATCCTTGCTTCTTATGAAGGGTTGATTAGCAATATCCAATGCATATATTTTGTGTCTCTTTATTACTGTTCACATCATGGTCTATCAATACTCTCCTCACTACTAGATATAAAGTCATTAGCATCTGTAAATCTAATCAAATTAGAGAACCAAGTTTAGAATTCCTAAAGCAATTCCAAAAACTCACCCTTAAAATTGTGTTCTTCTAAAGCAACTGTTGCTACCAAAACCTGTGTTAGGTTTCTCTCCAGAGAAACAAAACTAATAGGATGGATAGATTGATAGAGGTATGATAGATAGATAGATAGATAGATAGATAGATAGATAGATAGATAGATAGATAGATAGTTTTCTTGTAAGGTATTGGCTAATGCAGTTATGGAAGCTAAAACCTCCAGTGATCTGCTCTCCGCAAGCTGGAGCCCCAGGAAAGTCAGTGGTGTAGTTCAAAGGCCTGAGAGTTAGAGAACAATGGTGTCAATTCTAGTCCAAGTCTGATGGCCTGAAACCAGGAGCACCAAGGGCAAGAGAAAATAGTCGCAACTCAAACAGTCAGGCAGAATGAATTCAACTTTCTTCTGCCTTTTTGTTCCATTTAGCCCCTCAGTGAATTATACAATGCTCACCCACACTGGGGAGAGCCAAGGGCTTTACTTAGTCCACCAATGCAAATGCGTCTTCTGTAAACACTTTCACAGACACACCTAGAAATAATGTTAATCAGATATCTCAACATTGCATGGCCCAGTCATGTTCACACATAAAATTAACCATCCACAGTGTTAAAGAGACTTCAAAGTGTCTGAGTTATTAATATTGGACAAGAAAACAAGGCACAACTGGGTGCTGCGTACAAGGAGCCCACTTTAAATACAAAGACCTAAATAGGTTGAAAGTAAAAGGATGAGAAAAATTATGTTATCTAAACACTAGAAAGAAAGAAAGAAAGAAAGAAAGAAAGAAAGAAAGAAAGAAAGAAAGAAAGAAAGAAAGAAAGAAAGAGAAAGAAAGAAAGAAAAGAAAGAAAGAAAAAGAGAAAGAGGCCGGGCACGGTGGCTCAAGCCTGTAATCCCAGCACTTTGGGAGGCCGAGGCGGGTGGATCACGAGGTCAGGAGATCGAGACCATCCTGGCTAACATGATGAAACCCCGTCTCTACTAAAAATACAAAAAACTAGCCGGGCGTGGTGGCGGGCGCCTGTAGTCCCAGCTACTCGGAGGCTGAGGCGGGAGAATGGCGTGAACCCGGGAGGTGGAGCTTGCAGTGAGCCGAGATCGCGCCACTGCACTCCAGCCTGGGCGACAGAGCGAGACTCCGTCTCAAAAAAAAAATAAAATAAAATAAAAAATAAAAAAATGAAAAAGAGAAAGAAAGAAAAAACTAGAGTGGCTATATTATTAGTCGACTTGATATAATGACATTTATGGAACACTCCACTTAATCACAGCAAAATACATCATATTTTAAAGTATGTAAGAAATATTTTTAAAAATAAAAGAATTGAGTTGGGTGTGTTACTTGTGTGTGCTTCTTTCATTTGAAATATTTCACTGCATTCCATTCTCTGTGGCATACACTAAATTGGAGACTTTTTTTAAAGCATGCAAGGAACTTTTAATTCGTTATGCCAATTCTTTCTCAGGGAAGAATCTCAAACTCATTATCCTCACTAAAGAATAATAAATAACAAAAGTCAACTTAGTTATTTCTTCCAAAGGAATCTACCTCTTAACTTTTTTACTAGTCAGTGCTTTTAAACAAAGAAATAAAGTTTGTAGACTGACGTATTTGTTTGTTCTTTCTTTCTTTCTCCTTCCTTTTTTTCTTTCCCTCTTCCCCCTCACCTTTTTTCCTATAAGGAGTTGCTACAAAGCTAACAAATTTATTTATACAGACTATTTGATAACTAGAGTTTCATACATGAATCAGATTCTTTTAATTGAATGTACTCTTGTAACATTTGAAAGCAAAATATGGAAGATTTCATCTTTCTCTCACAGTGCAGGTGAATATAAGGACCTAGAAATTTCACAAAGATAGAAGGCCTTGAATTTTTGGTGGATTTATATCCTACCCTCTGGCATACAAATGTCTTACCAATAAGTCTAGAACAGTTGTTACTTCTTGTTTTCTATGATCAATTAGCATAATATCATCAGTATAATGGAAAAAGGACACCCTTTCCAATAAATGGCCTAGGAAAATTGAATTATCACATGGAGAAGCCTGAAATTGGACCCCTATTTTTCATAATAAATAAAAATCAATTTAAGATGGATTAAAGACCTAAAACCATAAAAATACTAGAAGAAAACCTAGGAAAAAACTCTTTTGGATATTTGTCTAGTCAAAGAATTTATGACTAAGGCCTCAAAAGTACAGACAACAAAAATAAAAATAAACAAATGAGACTTACTTAAACTAAAGAGTTTCTGTACAGCAAAATAAATAATCAACAGAATTGCTCAATAGCCTGCAGAATGGCAGAAAATATTTGCAAACTATGCATCTGACAGAAGATTAACATCCAGGATTTACAAGGAACTCAACTCAATAAACAACCTAAATAACCTCATTAAAAGTGGGCAAAGGACATGAATGGACATTTTTTTTTTCAAAAGAAGACATACAAATGGCCAAACAAGCATATGAAAAGGTGTTCGTCATCACTGATTATCATAGAAATGAAAATTAAATGCACAATAAGATGTCATCTAATACCAGTCAGAAGGGCTATTACTGAAAAGACAAGAAGTAGCACAAGTTAGAGAGGATGTAGAGAAAAGAGAATAGTTACACACTGTTCGTGAGAATGTAAATTAGTACAACCTTTATGGAACATCATATGGAGATTTCTCAAGGAACTAAAAATAGAACTACTATTCTATCCAGCAATCTCACTACTGAGTATCTACCTAAAGGGAAATCAATCATTATATAAAAAAGATACCTGTACTGGTATGTTTATTGCAGCACTGTTAACAATAGCAAAGATATGGAACCAGATTAAGTGTTCATTAATAGATGAGTGGATAAATAAAATGTGGTACCTATCTATTTATTTATCTATCTGTTGGTAGATAAATAGATAGGTAGATATACAATGGAATACAATTTGGCTATAAAAAAAAGCATGACATCATGTCTTTTGCAGCAATCTGGATGATACTGGAGACCATTATCTTAAGTGAAAGAACTCAGACAAAGAAATACAAATACTACATGTTCTCACAGGTAAGTGGAAGCTAAATAATGTGCACACATGGAATGTGTGGTATGATAGACAGTGGGTACTCATTGCTTCTCAGCCTTTTGGCTAAGATCAAGTGATAGAGGATACTCAGAAGCATGGGGTAATGGGAGGGAGGTGGATGATAAGAAATTATTTAATGGGTACAATGGACATTATCCTGATTTTTTTTTTTTAATGGAGTTTTGCTCTTGTCTTCTAGGCTGCAGTGCAATGGCATGATCTCGGCTCACTGCAACCTCTACTTACCCGGTTCAAGCAATTCTCCTGCCTCAGCCTCCCAAATAGCTGGGATTACAGGTGCCTGCCACCACGCCTGACTAATTTTTTGTATTTTTAGTAAAGACAGAGTTGCACCATGTTGGCCAGGCTGGTCTGGAACTCCTGACCTCGGGTGATCCACCGGTCCTGGCCTCCCAAAGTACTGGGATTACAGCATGAGCCACGGCGCCCAGCACTATCCTGGAGATTTTTACACACAAAGCCTCAACTTTGCTACTACCCAATTTATGTATGTAACAAAATTACACCTTTACCCCATAAATGTATACAAACAATAAGAAAAGATGAATGAGACCTACACCTAAAAGCTAAAACCACACTGCTTCTAGATGTAAACAAGAGACTATCTTTAAGAATTGGGATTAGGTAAAAGTGCTTAGGCAGGACACGGAAAGCAATAACAATAATAAAAAATAGACCATCAAAATGCAAATTTCTGTTCAGCAAAACACCATTAAGAAAATGAATATTCATTACGAAAAGGAATAATTGGGAAGAAATATTTGCAAAACTATATCTGAAAAACGACAAGTAAACAAAATATATTTTTATTTTATTTTATTTTATTTATTTATTTATTTATTTTTTTTTTTTTTTGAGACAGAGTCTTGCTCTATCGCCCAGGCTGGCGTGCAGTGGCGTGATCTCGGCTCACTGCGCTCCGCCTCCTGGGTTCACGCCATTCTCCTGCCTCAGCCTCCCGAGTAGCTGGGACTACAGGCGCCGCCACCACGCCCGGCTAATTTTTTGTGTTTTTAGTAGAGACGGAGTTTCACCGTGTTAACCAGGATGGTCTGGATCTCCTGACCTCGCGATCCACCCACCTCGGCCTCCCAAAGTGCTGGGATTACAGGCGTAAGCCACCACGCCCGGCCAATATATTTTTAAAAGCTACTACAAAGCAATTACAAAAAAAGCACTCTGAGGAAAAATGGGCAACAAGTTTGAAAAAACATTTCACCAAGAAAGGTACATAAATGCCAATGAACACATGAAAATTGCTCGACAGGCTTGAATATTTTTAGAATAAAATGTTGAGAAAGTATGTTTTAAAAATATATAAATTATCTAATATTTTAAAATAGTTGAAATTACATCTGCCAATGAAAAATAACATATTATTTAACTAAAGTTTATATATTTTAAAATACTCACAGAAGGAAAGATTGCAAAGAAAGATGCTAATAGGTTAACAGTAGTTGCCTCTGGGTAGTGGAATTATGGGTGATTATTCTTGCTGTTTCTTTAAATATTCTGTATATTACAGTCAGAAAATGGCAAAGTATATAAAAATTAAAAAGTCTTACATGTTTGGGCAGAATGGATGTTCACAGAAAGCTTATAGGTAGATCCTATTTCATTAATCTTCCCTCCTCAATGAAGAAAATTAACGATAAATGAGAAAGCATAAGAGATCTCTTTTATTTGGCCTAAAAGCTAACTGTTGATTCCTTCAGAGAACACAGAATAAAATCATACACTGACTTTTGTATAGCATTTAAGGTCTGGACAAGGTATTAATGAGTGTAGGAGTCTTAACATTTCAGACCCGGGCTTCAGCTGTTCCTCACCCACAAAGTATGGTCATCTTTTCCTATTATCAGTGATTAAAAAATTCAGTTTGGTTCTGGTTAGCTTGTATTCTAACCATAGTCCTGGGATATGGAAACCAAGGTTATTTATTCTTTGTCAGTCTTTACTATGTATCAGGCATTGTTCTGGAAAAATGAAATCTGGAAAAATGAAATCACCTGGAAAGTGGAAAAAACTGGAAAAATGAAATCACCATTATTTTTTAAATGGAGAAGATAACAGCAGAAATATTAGGGGGGGTGGCAATTATAGAGAAGCTCAGATTTGGCCCCGAAAAAAATTGAGAGGCCTATTAGACATTTACATGGAGATGTAAAGTGGGCAGCCGAATATACTAATTAATATGGCGGATTTGCCAATCTGTAATCGAGGAGCTAGTTTCTGTTTTTCTCACTGCAGAACTTATTTAAAGAAAAACAATGAAAGTTTTCTACTCTTCTCATTTAAATCAGATGAATCTGCCTTTGAAAGTAATCTGATCTAGTCCAAGATAAACCCAAAGCATCTAAAAAAAGAAATCCCAGCATAAACCTAATATAAAGATCGAATGTGTTGGGAAGATTAGGATTAAAGGTGGACTCTTCCTAGTTTCAGCCCCACACCTGAAGACAGCCAGAAGGAAAAAAAAGAATGAGCCTGAGAGCTCTAAGAAAAGCAACTAAGAAAAAGACTAGGGAGGCCGGGCGCCGTGGCTCAAGCCTGTAATCCCAGCACTTTGGGAGGCCGAGACGGGCGGATAACGGGGTCAGGAGATCGAGACCATCCTGGCTAACACGGTGAAACCCCGTCTCTACTAAAAAATACAAAAAAACTAGCTGGGCGAGGTGGTGGGCGCCTGTAGTCCCAGCTACTCCGGAGGCTGAGGCAGGAGAATGGCGTAAACCCAGGAGGCGGAGCTTGCAGTGAGCTGAGATCCGACCACTGCACTCCAGCCTGGGCAATAGAGCCAGACTCCGTCTAAAAAAAAAAAAAAAAAAAAAAAAAAAAAAAAAAAAAAAAAGACTAGGGAGAGAGACAGATGAGAAAAAGAGAAATATTTAATTCAGTATAAGTGCTAGAGCTAGAGACTGGGAAAGGGAAGAAGGGGTTTAAAAGGGAAGAAAAGAATCACAGTCACTTTCTAATTCCTTTTACCCACTAAAGTTCCCTGCTACATTAAAAGTGAAAAGAAATCAAGGCTTTCATTCATGAAATTAAGAATAATGGCTTCTTCCAGTTTCTTTCAATCTGTTCATTATCTCAAAGTTTGCTATTAGAGACTAGTCCCTAATATTTAATACTGATTTTTCATGTATTATAAATATAAATAAATAGCTTCACCAAATCTGACACAGGGGACCCAGAGACTCTTATTTTATTATGAAATGAAGGGGAGGGGCATCTTCACTTATTTCTCAGAACAGAAATGACAAAAATATTTCTTTTTTTGAGATTATCGTCATTAGTCTTTGAAAAAACGATCCATCTCCTGAGAGTCACTGGGGACAGTATCCTGGCTAATACTGTAATTCACTTGTTAACCTGGGACATACACAGAAAATTAACACTCTCTGTTCAAAGTGTCATAGCGAATCTGAGAGTCCACACTAGAGACCTTATTAAAAGTTTGATGCTTAGAGACTGGGAATTGGGAAACTTCTGTAATTGTAAATATGTATTCATAATTTACATGCAATACTCAGCAGACATTATTAGGGAATCAGTAGGGATTTCTTAGGAAAGGTAACATTGCTGTCATCAAATGAGAACGCTGTTTAAGTAATCCTGAGGAGACCCAAGAGTCCGTCTTGGCATGAAGGAAAGAGGATTTCTTCTCTGCTCGGGCACTAGCCCAACCTGACTGCACCTTCACACACCCTCATCTGCTATCAAGCTCATTAGAGCAAGATGCTAGGGATAATGGCTGTTCTCTGAAATTTCTTGTAACTCTACTCTGTTCATTCTAATTCTTAGCACTTATTCTTTTCCCCCACAATATCTAGCTCCATGCTCTATTGCACACCTTACTGGAAATCCCTTAGATGTGGTAGGGGATCCAACCAAATCTCCAAAGGAGTGGTCTCATTTTCCTTATCTGAATCCAAAGCTGATCACGGATTACATTAATTGAAACTTGTATCAGGAGTTCATTAGTATATCTAATTACACCCCCATGCCCTCATCTCCCTGAACTTATTACATACAAGAAATGCGCAGGGCAGCAGTATCCTCAATTATCAACTATGGCAAAATAAACTGCTGAAGTACATAAACTCTAGGCTTAGACTCCTGCGTTTTGAAGTCTGGCTCTGCCACTTACTAACCATGTAACCTTGACTAAATCAGAAACTCTCTGTGCCTCTTTCTTCATTTGTAAATGAGGAGGGGGTGAGAATAATACCATTAGCTGTAGAACTCTGTTATGAAGATGTACAAGGGTGACCATTGTGAGATATTTAGGGTCGCGTTTGGCAAATAGAACCCAGTAAAAGCTAGTCAGAGGCCGGGCGCGGTGGCTCAAGCCTGTAATCCCAGCACTTTGGGAGGCCGAGATGGGCGGATCACGAGGTCAGGAGATCAAAACCATCCTGGCTAACACGGTGAAACCCCGTCTCTACTAAAAAAAAAAATACAAAAAACTAGCCGGGCGTGGTGGCGGGCGCCTGTAGTCCCAGCTACTCGGGAGGCTGAGGCAGGAGAATGGCGTGAACCCGGGAGGCAGAGCTTGCAGTGACCTGAGATCCGGCCACTGCACTCCAGCCTGGGCGACAGAGCGAGACTCCGTCTCAAAGAAAAAAAAAAAAAAAAGCGAGTCAGAATACTCTAATATTCTTGACAACGCTGAAACCTTCTTGAAAGCACACAGCTATTCCAGGTCAGAGAAGAGGCTGATGACAGATGTACGTGGACTTGTGGTGGAATCTTTCATTATATATAGGTATTGAATGCTCTGGTGCATAAGCAGGTTCTTTTATGACTTTCTAGAAAGTTGGAGCACTTTTTAAAATTTCAGTTTTTATTTTAGATACGAGGGTACATGTGCAGGTTTGTTACCTGGGGATATTGTGTGATGCTGAGGTTTGTCACCTAGGTAGTGAGCATAGCACCTGATAGGTTAGCTTTTCAATTCATATTCCTCTTCTTCCCTCCTCACTGACATTATTTTTTTACTTAGTTGGCATTTTGTTCATTTACCTGATAGACTCATTGTGGTTTTTTGTTTTTGTTTTTGTTTTGAGACAGAATCTTGCTCTGTCAGCCAGGCTGGAGTACAGTGGCATGATCTCAGCTCACTGCAACCTTCGTCTCTAGGGCTCAAGAAATTCTCCTGCCTCAGCCTCCCGAGTAGCTGGGATTACAGGTGTGTGCCACCATACCCAGCTAATTTTTGTATCTTTAGTAGAGACGGGGTTTCACTATGTTGGCCAGGCTGGTCTCGAACTCCTGAGCTCAGGTAATCTGCCCACCTCGGCCTCCCAAAGTGCTGGGATTACAGGCATGAGCCACCGCGCCAGCTGACAGACCCATTCTTAAATGAGCCCTAGGTTCAGGTCATCCAGAAGGGGTTATAGCAGTGCCAGCTCCAAGCCACTCTCAATAAATAATATTTAATTTCTATTTATTATAAAAATAAAAACTATAAATATAATTCATACAAAAATTATATAAAGAAAAACATAGCTTGATGAATTATTAGGGAGTGAAAACTTATGTAATAATCTTAAATATCAAGACATGGAACATTTGGTGCCCTCTAAAACTGTGTGTATTTTTAAATTACAACCTCATTCCTTGCCTTATCATCTGCCAAAAATTACATTTTTCTTTCCTCATTTCTGATTCCTACCCATTTTACTTATTTTTCTTTTCTTTTTGTCTTATTGAATTGACTAGAATATTTAGTACAACACTGAAGTGATAAAAGCAGGAGTCCTTGTGTCATACCTGATCTCAAAAGGAAAAATTCAAAGTTTTACTACCCAGGTGACATTTTCTATAAGTCTTTGGTACTTAATTTTATTAAATAATTTATTTTCTATTAGAAGTTAATAATTTTATCATATAAAGGTTACTAAATGTGTCCAATACTTTTTTGCATATTTTCTTTTAATTTATTAATGGGTCAAAATATAGTAATACATTTTCAAACACCAAAGCAGCCTTGGAAGAAACCATGTTAGTCATATTTTAGTTTTTGTATAATGCAAGATTCAGTCTGCTGATATTTAAGTATTTTTATGTATATGTACATAAATGAGACTTTCCTGTAAATTTTCTCTCTCATAACTAGGTTGTGGAAATCTCATAAAATTTTGGAGGAGTCTATTCTCTTTTTGCATTTCTGTTTTCTACCAGTTTTAGTTTTACAATCTATGGGGAAAAGGTTGCAGACTTCTAAATGGCATCATGTTCCTCAGTTTAGAGACTTGCATTAGTAATTAAGTCAGCTTGCTTTGCCTTGGCAGAGAGAGAATCAGAATTTACACCTTTCAGAAATTGTTATTGACTGCCGTTTTACAGGTTCTATTGACATTCTCAAAGACAAGGCTGCAAACCCCTCATAGATACAATATATTCCTCTAGAGATGAACATTCTCCTTTTGTCAGTGATCTACTCTTACTGGAATGTGTCATTGGCATTACCCATTATAAAACAGGCATTTGGGGTATTAGAATTATTTTATTGCTTTTAGTGGTAAAAGCTGGCTCCACCAAAGTACACTAACAGTCATTTACCCCTGAAGGAACTGTATCTAGCTTCAGTAGACTTATGAATCCAAAATCACACTAGATGAAAAGGTACAGCTCAGTTGTAGAGCATTTGATTCCTGAATCACACTAGTCAATGCTGAGGGCTGGGGGGCACTGGGAGTCAGCATGAACCTTTTGCCAAAGACTCTAGTCTGCAAGTACAGGGATACTTTCCTTACAAAGTCATTCTGTGTTAGGATCATATGGCCATTATGGCACTGCTTAAGATGCAGCCCTCTCTGAGGCTCTCAAAGCAAGTTTTTGTTCTGTACTCAATTTAAATATAGATTTACATTTGATCCCTTTATGTCTCTGAACTCATAAGAACCTCATATGTATTAATATATCCATGTACTAATGCCAAAATCCAAATAGTCACACAAAGCATATGGCCTCTTTGTTATGAGTAAGGTTGCTAATAGTCGAATTTGAAATGTATCTCATGATCTCAGCACTTAACTAATTAAGCTGGATTTTATATTTGAACTGGATTGATAGATGATTTTCAATTACTCAATTCATACATCAGGTTTGAAGTCTAGTACTATCTTTGTGCCCAAGCTAGACAGAGACATCACAGGAAAGAAAAACTACAGACCAATATTTACATTGGACATAATCACAAAAAATCTTTTACAAAGTACTAGCTAATTAAATCCAGTGCTATTTAAAGTATAATGGACCATGATGAAGTAAGGCTCATCCCAGAAATGCCAGAACATTTAATGTCTGAAAATCAAATCAATTAACGTAATATACTAGTAGAATAAAGGCAAGAGACTATATTAACAGCTTAGTAGATGTATTAAAGAGTATTTGACAAAATTCAACATATATTTTTAATAAAAATTCTTAGCAAACTAAGAATAGAAGAAAACTTCCTCAATCTGAAGAAGTTCACCTATTAAAAAAATATACAGCCAAGACCATACTTAATAGTGAAAGAGCAAATGATTTCTACCTGAAGTCAGAAATACTCTCATTACTTTTACTCATTACTGTACTCAAGGTCTTAGTTAGTGCTATAAGGCAAGGAAGAGAAACAAATGTAGATTGGAAAGAAAGAAGTAAAACTATCTTTGTTCATATATTGCATAATTGCTTAAGTAGAAATTATATAAGATATAATATATAAAACTAATAATTTAATGTCACAATACAGTATAAATAAAAATAAACTATTTCTACATATTAGCAACAGAAAATGAAATTAAAAATAGAACACTGTTCATAATAGCATATAAAAGTAGAAGACATAGTATATTTAAAAACAGATGTGCAAAATCTGGTATACTAAAAAGTGCAAAAATTGCTTAGGAAAATCAAGTAATATCAAAATAAAAATGTTGATAGACTTAATATTGTTGAGATGGCAGATCTTGTGAAAGTGATCTGTAGATTCAATGCATCCTGGTCAAATACCCAACAGGCTTTTTACAGAAGTAGAAAAACTGATTATAAAATTTATATACCATTTGATTTTAAGACTTACTCTACAGCTACAATAATCATTGCTAATGCAATAAGTAAAAACACACATGTATTTTAATGGGATAGGATAGCTTCCTGCAAAAAATATACATTCATATTGTCAATTGATTTTTAACAAAGGTGCCATGGTAATTCAATAAAGAAAGGATATGTATTCTAATAAATAGTACTGGGATAACTGAATATTCAGCTGGAAAAAAAAACTAGTCTTGAAATTTTACTCACCTTATGAGCAAAAATGAATTCAAAATGGATAATGTTACCCTCATCTGATCACTATACATTGTATATATCAAAACACCACTATGTACTGCATAAATATGTACAATTACCATGTATCATGTATCAAGTAAAAAAATAAGTAAAAAATGGATGATGAATTGAAAAAATATAGGAGCCCAAATCGTAAAACTTTTAGAAGACAATAAAGTAGAATATCTTTGTGATATTATTAAGAAAATATTTTAAATATGACATAAAAACATAAATGATAAAAGAAAAAAATGTTAAGTTGGGTTAAATTGGACTTCATCAAAATTAAAATTTTTGTTGAAAGATTATATTAAACATATAAAAAATACAAAAAGTCAAGTCACAGATTACAAAACATGTATCTGACAATGAACTTGTAACCTGAATATACAGAAAATTTTTATAATGCAATAATGGAAGACCAAATAAACAAAAACACATGGGCAAAAGAGTTGAACAGACACTTCATAAAAGAAGATATAGGAGAAGCCAAAAAGCACTTGAAAAGATCCTCATTCCCTTGCTCATTAGGACTATGAAAAATTAGAACCACCGTTAGATATCACTGTACACCCGCCAGAATAGCTAAAATTAAGGTTCGATAATAACAGGTGCTGATACTAATGTGGAGAAACTGGAATCTTCACATAATTCTGAAAATTCAAAAATATGACAGCTGCTTTGTAAAACAACTAGCCATTTACAATGTATACTAAATATACATTTATCACACAAACCAGCAATCCCACTTCTTGGTGTGTTACCAAGAGAAATGAAAGATTGTTTCCACACAAAAGCTTGCATCTGTATACAGATAGTAGTTTTATTCACAATAGCCCCAAATTGAAAGCAACCGAAATATCCTTACACTGGTACATGGATAAGCAAATTATAGCATGCCACACATACAATGGAATATTACTGTGGTAGTCAGAATCCAGTCAGGACAGAGGAACTACTCAGTAATTTTAATAGGGAATTTTTGCTAAAAAGAATCCCCAACTGATAACAGAAGGTTAACAGGGAATAAAAGAGAATGCTAAAAATACCCTAGGACTGAAGTACAGTTCCTAAGGGAGGAACAAACTTGGAAAGGATCTTCCTCAAGGCTGTGAATCAGGTGTCTCTGGAGAGTGTATGTCCGCTACCTACTGGATGGTAAAGAAATTTGCCGGGTTGTGTAGGTCAGGGCTTGTCAGCAACCTTTGATTGAGGCTGGCATGGCAGCAATTGCAGGCTGAGACCAGGAATGAGAGGAACTTTTCTTCCAGGGAGCTGGTGGACCAGAGAAGCATGCCTTGTGAGAAGGACATCACAGGCAAGGTTGACAACAAAAGTTACTGGATGGGAGTGTCATTGCATGTCCGTTATGCATGTCACTGGAAAGTGTGCCATGGGAGCAAAAGGAGTAGCTCATCACATCCAATAAGAAAAGTCCTTTTCTCCTAAAGTATATTTAAAGTGCATTTACTGGTAAAACTTAATATTTTGCCAGCTGAGAAAGGAATGTTGACAGGGTTCAGCTCTAGTATCATAAAGCAGAGAAATTAAGGGAGAATTTGAAACTGAGAAGCCTAGTCTATCACTTTGGCTATTCAGCTTCCACACGCACCTTACTATGCGCATTTGGACAACTGTACAGCAATAAAGCAACTCTATATCTCTGCCTGACAACATGAGAGAAGAGGTACCATCCCAAAAGTCATTGTGTTTGTTGCCGGCTGTATTAATTACTCTTCGAATTCAGTCATGGACCAATTGAATATTCTTTTGCCTAAAGACTAAACGGCAAAGTTTTCTTTCAACAACTTCTATGTAAAAGATTAACGAGGACAGCGCGCTGCCACGCCGACGCCGACCCCGCTCTGCACGTCAGCCCGCCCGCGCCCACCAGGGCCACAGTTCAGCAGCTGGATGGAAGGTGGCGCCTGGTGGAGAGCAAAGGCTTTGATGAATGCATGAAGGAGCTAGGAGTGGGAATAGCTTTGCGAAAAATGGGCGCAATGGCCAAACCAGACTGTATCATCACTTGTGATGGCAAAAACCTCACCATAAAAACTGAGATGACTTTGAAAACAACACAGTTTTCTTGTACCCTGGGAGAGAAGTTTGAAGAAACCACAGCTAATGGCAGAAAAACTCAGACTGTCTGCAACTTTACAGATGGTGCATTGGTTCAGCATCAGGAGTGGAATGGGAAGGAAAGCACAATAACAAGAAAATTGAAAGATGGGAAACTAGTGGTGGACTGTGTCATGAACAATGTCACCTGTACTCGGATCTATGAAAAAGTAGAATAAAAATTCCATCATCACTTTGGACAGCAATTAACTAAGAGAATGACCAAGCTTAGTTCAATGAGCAAATCTCCACACTGTTTCTTTTTTTTTTTTTTTCATTACTGTGTTCAATTATCTTTATCACAAACATTTTACTTGTAGCTATTTCAAAGTGTATTGGATTAATTAGGATCATCCCTTGGTTAATAAAGAAATGTGTTTGTGCAAAAAAAAAAAAAAGATTAATAAGAAAAAGAGAGAAGAAAATGGTTAGCATATACAAATAAACACACAGGTATAACACTGATATGGTTTGGCTGTGTCCCCACTTGAATCTCATCTTGAATTCCCATGTGTTGAACTTGATGGGAGGTAATTGAATCATGGGGGCAAGTCTTTCCCATGCTGTTCTCATGATAGTAAATAAGTCTCATGAGATCTGATGGTTTTAAAGAGAGGCATTCCCCTGCACAAGTTCTCTCATTTTTTGCCTGACGCCATCCATGTAAGACGTGACTTTTTCCTCCTTGCCTTTTGCCATGATTTTGAGGCTTCCCCAGCCACATGGAACTGTAAGTCCAATTAAACCTCTTTCTTTTGTAAATTGCTCATTCTGGGGTATGTGTTTATCAGCACCGTGAAAAAGAACTAATACAACACATAGAAAATGGGTAAAGACACTAGTCTTCATTTCTGTAATTGGTCATGAGGCTAAAGTTTACATCTATGACCTTTTCCTTTCACTACACATTCTAAGTCTCCCTTGCCATCAAACAAAACCTCAGCTAGTTAGAATTCTTTTCCTTGTGGAGTGTTGTAAACCTTCATTTCCAAGGGGTCTGAGTCTTTAATAGCCATTCATTTATTTGGTGGCTGTAATATTCCACTAAAATTTACTAAAAGGAAGGAAATGCTGTGAGCAGCCCCAGAGAATCCCATGTGTTTCAAAATAGCTATCTCTGTCTCCATTGTGGAGTAGCAATCCGATTTTCTCTACTAAACAGGATCAATTACTCAAGTCAGTATAATAACCCTTTAATTTACTTGTTGGTTCAGTAGCATGAAGAACCCAAAATGGTCGGGTGACAGTCTCAATTTCTAGTTCAATGGAACCATTATTTTATCCTTGATGGAAGCATCTCCTTCTTGGAGACCAAGACCTCCAAAATACCAGAGTCTTAGTTGCCAGAACAAGACTCCAAAATTCTGTGAGTAGGTTATTTGGGAAAACAGTGAGAGGACCTGCCCATTTGTGGTTCTATCCAATTATTTCTGGACTCGTGTATTCCGGCTATGGGGAAATTGCACTATATAACAGAATTTAATTAAAAGAATATAATCAATCATGTAAGACAAAATTTCATGCTTTGAGGGTGTTGTCTCCAATTTATTATGTAACTGAGTCTTCAGAAGGAATTGAATCTTTCATGTAGGCCTGTTGCTTCCAGGTAATGGAGTAAGACAAGTTAATTTTATGGTCATGAGCCCATTGCTATACTTCCTTTGAATTGCTTAATCATAAGAGGCTGTGGAGAAGAGGGAATGCTTATACACTGTTGGTGGGAATACATTAGTTCAGCTACTGTGGAAAGCAATTTGGAGATTTATCAAAGAACTTAAAACAGAACCTACTGTTTGACCAGTAATCCCGTAAATGGGTATATCTCCAAAAGAAAAAACAAAAACAAAAAAACAGTTCTACAAAAAAGGCATATGCACTCATTTGTATGTTCATCACAGCACTATTCACAATAGCGAAGGCATAGAATCAACCTAGGTACCCACCAACGATGGATTGATAAAGAAAATGTGGTACATACATACCATGGAATACAACACAGCCCTAAAGAACAAAATCATGTATTTGCAGCAATGTGGATATAACTGGAGGCCTCAGCATCGGACAGTATATCCACATAACGAATTTGCACATGAATCCCCTGAATCAAAAATAAAAGTTAAAATTATAAAAATAAACAAAATAAAAATACAAAAATATGGCATGCTTATTTTATAATATTCAAATTAATTCAAATTATATAAACAGGTATAGAGTAAAAATAGAAAGCTCCTCTTATATTCCCCCATCTCCTTCTAACTCCATGGACAAAATTACTGTTAACATTTTATTTTTCCAAGTTTTTTACTATGTAGATAAAGATATAATTTTACATAATTTGTATATGTATTATATCTACACACACACAACTTTTTAGACCCAAATTGAATCATATGCTATGTTCAGTAGCTTGCTTTACTTACTGAACAGTATATCAAATACATCTTTCCAAGTGAGTTCATATAAATCCTTTCATTTTATATTTTATTGTAATAAATAAATATATTTAGTATTTTGAGGAATCTTCCTCTTTTTTTTCATAGGGGCTGCACCATTTTAAATTCCCTCCAACAGCACAAAAGGGTTCCCTTTTTCCCCACATTCTTGCCAATATTTTTTTTTAAAGTCATCCTAAAAGGTGTAAGGTGATAGTGCAGTTTTGATTTTCATTTCCTTGATAATTACTGAAGTTGAGGACATTTTTATCTACCTGTTGGCCATTTGTATGCCCTCTTTGGAGAAGTATGTTCTTTCTAATATTTTAAACAGGTTATTTGGGGTTTTTTTCTGTTTTTGAATTGAAGGAATTCCTTCAACTGATAGTTTAGATATTAATCCCTTATCTCCTATATGGTTCACAAATATTTTCTCCCATTCTGTAGGTTGAATTTTTAGCCTGTTAATTGCTATTTTTTTTAATATGCAGGAACTCTTTTTTAGTATGATGTAGTCTCACTTTTTTGTTTTTGCTTTAGCTGCCTGTGCTTTTGGTGTCATAGCCAAGAAATCATTGCCAAGACCAGGGTCATGAAGCTTTTCCCAGGTTTTCTTCTAGAAATTTTACAGTTTCTGGTCTTACAGCTAAGTCTTTAATTCATTTTGAGTTGATTTTTGTGGATGGTTTAAGATAAGGGTTAAATTTCTTTTCTTTCTTTCTTTTATTTTTGTTTCTTTTTGAACAGAGTATCCCTCTGTCACCCAGGCTGGTGTGCAGTGGTGCAATCATGGCTCCCTGCAACCTCTGCCTCCTGAGCTCAAGCGATCCTCCCACCTCAGCCCCCTGAGTAGCTGGAACTACAGGCCGTACCACCATGCCCAACTAAGTTGTGTATTTTTGGTAAAGATGGGGTTTTGCTATGTAGCCCAGACTGGTCTCTAACTCCTGGGATCAAGCAATCTGCCCACCTCGGCCTCCTAAACTGTTGGGATTAGGCATACGCCACGGCACCCATACAGGGTTTAATTTTATTCTTAAGCATGTGGATATCCAGTTTTCCCAACACCATATGTATAACAGACTATTCTCTGCCAGTTGTGTATTTTGGCACCATTGTTGAAGATCCATTGCCTGTATGTATGGTTTCATTTCTAGGCCCTCTATTTTATTGCATTGGTCTATTTGTCTTTCCTAATGCCAATACCATACTATTTTAATAGCTGTAGGTTTGTAATATATATTGAAATCAGAAAGTGTTATGCCTCCAGCTTTGTTCTTTTTTCTCATGATTTTTTAGTTATTCTTGGTCCTTTGTGCTTCCATTTTAGTATTAATTTTTCTGTTTCTGTAAAAATGCCATTAGGATTTTGACAGAGATTGTATCAAATCTGTAAATAACTTTGGATAGTATAGATATTTTAAAAATATCATGTCATTCAATCTATGAACACAAGATGTCATTCCTTTTATTTGTGTCTTCTTTAATTTCTTTTATCAATGTTTTGTAGCTTTGAGTGTACAAGTCTTTTATCTTCTTAGGTTTATATTTAATTGTCTTATTATTTTGGATGCTATAGCAAATGAGATTATTTTATTAATTTTCTTTTCAGATAGTTCATTGTTAGTATAGAGAAATACAGCTGATGTTTTATGTAGATTTTGTAATTTGCAACTTTCTGAATTCATTTATTAGTTCTAAAAGGTTTTCAGTATAATCTTTGGCGTTTTATACTATATAATTATGTCATCTGCAAACAGAGATAATTTTACTTCTTTTCTAATTTGGAAGCTTTTTATTTCTTTTCCTCGCCTAATTGCTCTGGCTAGGACTTCTACTGCTATATTGAATAGAAGAGGAGAGTGGGCATCCTTTTCTTGTTCCCAATATTAGAGGAATAGCTTTCAGTTTTTCACCACTGAGTATGATGTTAGCTGTGGATCTTTCATATACTTTTCATTATAATTCTTTATTTTGTTGAAGTAATTTCCTTCTATCCTGAGTTTATTGAAAGTTTTTACGCTGAAAACAATGCTTACTTTTGTCACATGGTTTTTCTGCATCTATTGAGATGATCGTGTGATTTCTCTTCTTTGTTCTATCGGTATGGTCTATCACATTAATTGATTTTTGTATGTTGAACCATCCTTGCATCCCAGGGATAAATGTCACTTGGTCACAGTGTATGGTCCCTTAAATATGTTACTGAATTCAGTTTGCTATTGTATGGTTGAGGAGCTTTACATCAATGTTTGTCAGCAACATTGGCCTGCAGCTTTTCTTTCTTGTATTGTTTCTGTCTGGATTGGTATTAGAGTAATACTGGCCTGATATTAGTTTAGAAGTGTTTCCTTCCCTCTGATTTTTGGAAAAGATTGAGAAGGATTGGCATTAGTTATTCTTTAAACAGTTGGTAGAATTAATCAGTGAAGCCATCTGGTTCTGTTTTTTGTTGTTGTTGTTGTCGTTGTTAAAACAGTTTTGATTTACTGATTCAATTTCTTTATTTGTAATAGGTCTGTACAGACTTTTTATTTCTTCATGACTCATTCTTGGTAGGTTGTATGTTTGTTGAAACTTATCCATTCCTTCTAAGTTATGCAATTTATTGATGTGTAATTGTTCACAGTAGTCTCATGATCTTTCTGTATTTCTGTGGCATCAGTTTTAAAGTCTCCTCTTTCACTTACATTTTATTTATCTTCGTGCTCCCTTTTTCTTCTTTTAGTAAGTCTAGCTAAAGTTTTATCAGTTGGGTTGTCTTTTCAGAAAACCAACAGTTAGTGCCTCAAGCAGCCCCCAGAGAAATCAGAAAATTGAACATGTAGTATAGTTCTTATCTTACTTACCCAGGGAGAAGCTGGGAGCTGGAGGTTTCTCCCTAATCATAGTGCTGTGCCAGGGGCAGGAATTATGGCAAGAGGCTGTCTTGAACCTTCCTACTGGCTTCAATGTGGCAGTTTTAAGCTGGCCTGGGCTACAGAAATCTCTCAACTAGTCTCTGGATTTCTTACGAAGGAAATTGGTCTGTGTATTGTTGAATCTGTGTGTCCATGAGGAGGGTCTAGGGCTTCCTATTGTGCCCTCTTGCTGACATCCCATCAGACTGTGATTTCAGTTAAGAGGCAAAGACTGGTATGTGCCATTTTATTTCTGTAAGCACTCTTGTGCACTCAGAATCTATCCCACACCACAGTACTTGAAGTTATTATGGACCAGTTGGGTTTCCAAGGCACATGCTTCAATTGCTACTACAGGTTTAGCTTGATTAACTGTGAGGTTACTGTGCTATAAATTATCAACCATTATCAGCTGGGCATGGTGGCTCATGCCTGTAGTCTCAGCACTTTGGGAAGCTGAAGCAGGCAGATCACCTTAGGTCAAGAGTTTGAGACCAGCCTGGACAACATGGTGAAACTCCATTCTACTAAAAATACAACAATTAGCCGGGTGTGCTGGCAGAGACACAACAAAAAAAAGAGAATTTTAGACCCATATCCCTGATGAACATTGATGCAAAAATCCTCAATAAAATACTGGCAAGCCGAATCCAGCAGCACATCAAAAAGCTTATCCACCATGATCAAGTGGGTTTCATCCCTGGGATGCAAGGCTGGTTCAACATACGCAAATCAATAAACGTAATCCAGCATATAAACAGAACCAAAGACAAAAACCACATGATTATCTCAATAGATGCAGAAAAGGCCTTTGACAAAATTCAGCAGCCCTTCATGCTAAAAACTCTCAATAAATTCGGTATTGATGGAATGTATCTCAAAATAATAAGAGCTATTTATAAGAAACCCACAGCCAATATCATACTGAATGGGCAAAAACTGGAAGCATTCCCTTTGAAAACTGGCATAAGACAGGGATGCCCTCTCTCACCACTCCTATTCAACATAGTGTTGGAAGTTCTGGCTAGGGCAATCAGGCAAGAGAAAGAAATAAGGGTATTCAGTTAGGAAAAGAAGAAGTCAAATTGTCCCTGTTTGCAGATGACATGATTGTATATTTAGAAAACCCCATCGTCTCAGCCCAAAATCTCCTTAAGCTGATAAGCAACTTCAGCAAAGTCTCAGGATACAAAATTAATGTGCAAAAATCACAAGCATTCTTATACACCAGTAACAGACAAACACAGAGCCAAATCAAATGAAATTCCATTCACAATTGCTTCAAAGAGAATAAAATACCTAGGAATCTAACTTACAAGGGACGTAAAGGACCTCTTCAAGGAGAACTACAAACCACTTCTCAGTGAAATAAAAGAGGACACAAACAAATGGAAGAACATTCCATGCTCATGGATAGGAAAAATCAATATCGTGAAAATGGCCATACTGCCCAAGGTAATTTATAGATTCAATGCCATACCCATCAAGCTACCAATGAGTTTCTACAAGGATTCAATGCCATACCCATCAAGCTACCAATGAGTTTCTACAAGGCTACGGTAACCAAAACAGCATGGTACTGGTACCAAAACAGAGATATAGACCAATGGAACAGAACAGAGTCCTCAGAAATAATACCACATATCTACACCATCTGATCTTTGACAAACCTGAGAAAAACAAGAAATGAGGAAAAGATTCCCTATTTAATAAAGGGTGCTGGGAAAATTGGCTAGCCATAAGTAGAAAGCTGAAACTGGATCCTTTCCTTATTCCTTATACGAAAATTAACTCAAGATGGATTAGAGACTTAAATGTTAGACCTAATACCATAAAAACCCTAGAAGAAAACCTAGGTAATACCATTCAGGACATAGGCATGGGTAAGGACTTCATGACTAAAACACCAAAAGCAACCGCAACAAAAGCCAAAATTGACAAATGGGATCTAATTAAACTAAAGAGCTTCTGCACAGCAAAAGAAACTACCATCAGAATGAACAGGCAACCTACAGAATGGGAGAAAACTTTTGCAATCTACTCATCTGACAAAGGGCTAATATCCAGAACCTACAAAGAACTCAAACAAATTTACAAGAACAAAACAAACAACCCCATCAAAAAGTGGGCAAAGAATATGAATAGACATTTCTCAAAAGAAGACATTCATACAGCCAACAGACACATGAAAAAATGCTCATCATCACTGGCCATCAGAGAAATGCAAATGAAAACCACAATGAGATACCATCTCACCCCAGTTAGAATGGCAATCATTAAAAAGTCAGGAAACAACAGGTGCTGGAGAGGATGTGGAGAAATAGGAACGCTTTTATACTGTTGGTGGGATTGTAAACTAGTTCAACCATTATGGAAAACAGTATGGCGATTCCTCAAGGATCTAGAACTAGAAATACCATACGACCCAGCCATCGCATTACTGGGTATATACCCAAAGGATTATAAGTCATGCTGCTATAAAGACATATGCACATGTATGTTTATTGCGGCACTGTTCACAATAGCAAAGACTTGGAATCAACCCAAATCTCCATCAGTGACACACTGGATTAAGAAAATGTGGCACATATACACCAAGGAATACTATGCAGCCATAAAAAAAGGATGAGTTTGTGTCCTTTGTAGGGACATGGGTGCAGCTGGAAACCATCATTCTCAGCAAACTATCGCAAGAACAGAAAACCAAACACCACATGTTCTCACTCATAGGTGGGAACTGAACAATGAGATCACTTGGACATGGGAAGGGGAACATCACACACTAGGGTCTATTATGGGAAGGGGGGAGTGGGGAGGGATGGCATTGGGAGTTATACCTGATGTAAATGACAGTTGATGGTGCTGACGAGTTGATGGGTGCAGCACACCAACATGGCACATATATACACATGTAACAAACCTCCACATTGTGCGCATGTACCCTAGAACTTAAAGTATAATAAAAATAAATAAATAAACACGTACCTTATTAATGTTAAAAAAAAAAAAAATTAGCCAGGTGTGGTGGTGCATGCCTGTAATCCCAGCTACTCGGGAGGCTGAGGCAGGCGAATTGCTTGAACCCAGGAAGTAGAGGCTGCAGTGAGCCAGGATTGTGCCAGTGCACTCCAGCCTGGGCAACAGAGTGTGGCCCTGTCTCAAAAAACAAAACAAAACAAAACAAAACATAAACCAGCCATTATTAAAGATCTCAGTGTCAGCACATGGCTCTAGACCAAGGGCCAAATCTGTTCCATGATCCCATATTCAGGAGTCTATCATCTTGGACAGATCCCGGCACCAAATCTGAATCAGTAAGTTTTCAGCTAGAAAACAGAGGAGAAGTCAGGAGATAGGACGGAGTTAAAAGAGAAAGCTAAAGAACAGCCTACGGTTGAGAAAAAGTGTCCAAAGAAGAGACAAACTTAGAAGCAAAACCTCCTTCCCACCGTTAAGATCCAGACCTTGTTGGAGAAAGCAGGACCTGCAGATTACTGTACGGCGAAGTTTGCTGGGCCCCCTTGTGCCAGAGCTCTTCTAAAGTCAGCTGGCTGAAGCAAGCAAAGAAGACGCTGTGGGCCGGGATTGTCAATTGGTAAACCTATTGGAGATGATTTTAGCAACAACATTTGTTGGAGGGTGGGTGTCACTGACTATTCCTCCTGCACGCCACAGGTAGTTCGGTTACTGGAGCAAAAAGAAGAGGAAGTGCGAGAAAACTAGAGAAGCCCCATTGTCCTGTATTGTCCTCCAGCGCCCTCTACTGACAAAGCTTATCATGGTGCCATCTGAAAAAGGAGACGTGCTCCAGCAAACCTGGTTGATAAAGGATAGTCGTCCTCGGCAAGGAAAAGCAATAAGCTACAGATACATTCCGCAATATGGATGAATTTTAAAGGATTAGGCTAAATAAAAGTGGCCAGATGCAAGCGACTATAAACCGTATGTTTCCATTTTTATAAAATTCTAGAAAAGGCAAATCTATAGTGACAGACATGATTAATGGATGCCTGGAACCAGGTTAGGGGCACAGATTAATGGCGAAGAGGCACTTGAGAACTTTTTGAGATTATTAAAATGTCCTAAAGTTTGACTATGGTAGTGGCACAACTGCGCACAGTTTCTAAAACTTACCAAATTGTGCTTTTAAGATGGATGAATTTACTATTCATAAATTATAACTCGGTAAAGCCTCGAAAATAATTCCTAGTGCTTTTTCATCTTCCCTAGGCTGCCTTATTTCTTTAAACTCTTTGGACTCATTAATTGCATTCTTAAAAATTTGCCATGGCTGTTAATCTTTTCATCTGTCAGATATGTTTACCACCCCATGTGCTTTCTAATAAGGATTAACTCCAAGGCATCTACATGCTTAAACAGAGCCAATTTTTTTTTTGCATAAACAATTTTAGAAATCAGACTCACTGATTAAATTCAGACTGCAATTGCTACCGAAGGGTTACTTGTTTATCCTCTGAGAATACACCCGCAACAATATCTTTCTGTAATCAGATGGCCTTTCAATGCTTTCCAGTGCAAAATGTTTATTTTGTTGATATTGCCTGCCTTTTCCATGTATATAAAACAAATCATCTGGTTACTCATATTTTACTGAGAGCCTGAAGTGATAATTTACCAGGACATATGCAACACACCTAGAGACTAGCATGGCTTTGTTGGCTGTAAGAGTTCTAAATAAGAGAAAGGTCTCAACTATTTATTGGCCAGGCAAGACAATAACTGATGCCTAGGTGGAAAATTTAGGAAAAGTATTACCATCAGTCAGTTAAGATAAGGTCCAACTGATTATTTTTAGTTAACCAAATTTAGTCGTGGGACTTATTCTCTAGGTTACGCCTAGGCCAGATACAAAATAGATTCCTAATGTCTCCTAGCATTAGTGATTGTCCTATGGAAATAATTTTAAAAACTGAATAAGTGAGGAAGACAAAGGCTATATATTCATAGCTTGCTATAGCAAGAGAGTCAGCCACTATCACTTGCGTTTTGCCAGAGACTCAAATGCAGACAGGGAGTGGGAAAAAAAGGAAGATTTCATGTGTGCCTTGATTTGAGGCTGTTGCCATGGGGAAGCTGTAGCCATGCTAACTAGATTGGGACAGCCTATGTAATGTGACTGATGAGGGGTGCATATTTGGTATTGTCCAGATCATCCTAAATTGGAAGTGAAAACAAAAATTAGAAAGCTGACATTTATTAATCAATCCTGATCATTTCCAGCTGATTGTTACAGAAGTTACTGTGTAGCTTCCTGAGTTGTTACTAAAAATGGTAATCTGGTTTCCTGCCAGTCTGACTTATGGCTGGGTGACTTCCTAGGCTGTTTATTGTAGACAAGAGGTTGGTTTCCTAGAAAGGTTACTGTAGGTTCAGAATCAGAATGCTATTTAACAAAAAAATAATATATTATAGTGCTTAAGGGCACAGACTCTGGACTCTGGAATAAAACCCACTGGGTTCAAATACTGTTTTTTTCACTTAGTAGGTAAGGAACTTGAGGTAGTTTCTTAACATCTCTGTGCATTTGCTTCCTCATCTACAGAACTCGAATATAACCTACTATACAGACTATTATAAACGTTAATGAGTTAGTAAACTTAATTTCTTACAAGAGTGCCTAGAGAAATGCAACTGTTTGATAAATGCCAATTATCATTATGCCCTACTCATTGAATGATTTTACAAATTTAATTTAACTAAATGATAAAATGTTAAGAAGCCCAGGAGGGACTTCATGATGACTGACTGGAGGCACCGCTCAGCAGCCTCCTTCAAAATAAAGAACTTAAATAGTGAGTAGATAATTACATTTCAAATAGCATATCTGAGACATAATGCTGGAATTCAGCAGAGAAGTGACAGGAGGAAACACATGAGGTACCGAAGGAGAGGGAAGCAAGTCAAACAGCTTTGTCTGGAGAGGCCATATATGACAAGCCCACAGCTAACATCATACTGAATGGGAAAAAGCTGAAAGCCTTTCCCCTAAGAACTGCAACAAGATAAGGATGCTCATTTTCTGCACTCCTATTTCACATAATACTAAGCCCAGCACATGAACCCAGGAACTTAAAATAAAAAGTAAAATTAAAAATTTTTAAAAACCCATAGTACTAGAAGTCCTAGCCAGAACAATAAGGCAAGAGAAGGAGGTAAAAGGCATTCATATTGTAAAGAGGATATCAAATTGGCCTTCTTTGTAGATGGCCATATTTAGAAAACCCTGAAGACTTCACCAAAAAGCACTTAGATCTGATCAATGAGTTTGGTAAAGTTGTAGGATACAAACTCAACAGACAAAAATTAGCAGCATTTCTATACACCAATAACAAACTAACTGAAAAAGAAATCAAGAGGGGAATCTCATAAACAATACCTATAAGAAACATAAAATTCCTAAGAATACATTTAACCAAGGAGGCAAAAGATCTCTACAAAGAAAACTAAAAAATACTGATGAAAAAAGTTAAAGAGGACACAAATAAATGAAAAGACACCTCATGCTCATGGGTTAAAAAGACTAATATTGTTAAAAATTACCATACAACCAAAGCAATCCATAGCTTAAATGCAATTCCTATCAAAATACCAATGACATTTTTCACAAAAATAGAAAAAAAAAATTCTAAAGTTTGTATGGAACCAAAAGAGAGCCCCAATAGCCAAAGCAATCCTGAGAGGAAAAAATGTAAAAACTGGAGGCATCACATTACCAGACTTCAAAATATATTACAAGGCTATCATAACCAACGAACATGGTATTGGTATAAAAAACAGATGTATAGATGAATGGAACCAACTAGAGAACCAGAATTAAACTCATGTATTTAGAGCCAATTGATTTTCAATAAAGGTGCCAAGAACATACATTAGGAAAAGGACACCCTCTTCAATAAACTGTCCTGGGAAAACTGGATATTCATATTCGGAGGAATGAAACTAGACCCCTATCTCTGATTATATACAAAAGCCAACTCAAAATGATTAAAAATTTAAAGGTAACACATAGAAGAAAGCAAAGAAAAAACACTCCAGGACATAGGTCTACGTTAAGATTTATGACCAAAACCCCAAAAGCACAGACAGCAAAATCAAAAATAGACAAACGGGTCACATCTAAGTAAAAAGCTTCTGCATAGCAAAGGAACCAATCAACAAAGTGAAGAGATAACCTGTTGAATGAGAGAATATATTTGCAAACTATCCAACAAAGAAATAATATCCAGAATATTCAAGAAACTCAAACGACCCTACAAAAAAAATCCCATTAAAAAGTGGGCAAAGAATTTGAATACATCCTTAAAACAATATGTACAAATGGCCAACAGGTATATTAAAAAAATACTCAACATCACTGATCATCAAGGAAATTCAAATCAAAACCACAGTGTGATATAATCTTATCCCAGCTAGCATCATCATTATCAAAAAGACAAAAATAACAGATACTGGCAAAAATATAGAGAAAGGGATGTCTTACACACTGTCAGTGGGAATGTAAATTAGAACTGTTTTCCATAACAGTATGGAGGTTTCTCAAAAAACTAAAAATAGAATTACCATACAATCCAGGAATCCCACTACTGGGTATTTTTCCAAAGGAAAGAAAATCAGTATATCAGAGGAATATCGATGCCCTCATTTGTATTGCAGCACTATTAACAATAGCTATGGAATCAACCTAAGTGTCCATTAATGGCTGAATGGTTAAATAAAATGTGGTATATTTATACAATGGAATACTATTTGGTCACAAAGGGGAAAGAAAATCTGTTCTTTGCAGTAACACGGATGGAACTGGAGCTTATTATGTTGAGTAAAATAAACCAGACACAGAAAAAGAAACATTGTATGGGCTTATTCATATATGGGAGCTAAAAAACATTGATATTATAAAGGTAGAGAGTATGGTAGTCACCAGAGTCTGGAAAGATTGGGGAATGCAGGGAATGAAGAGAGATTGATTAAAGGATACTAACATACGGTCAGATAGAATGAATAAGTTCTAATGTTCAATAGTAGAATAGGGTGGCTATAGTTGACAACAATGTATTACATATCTCGAAATAGCTAGAAATGAGGACTTGAAGTGCTCTTAACACATTGAAATAAATGCTCAGGGTGATGGATATCCTAAAAATCTTGACTTGATCATTAGGTATTTTTTGTGCATGTAAGAAAATATCACATGTGTCCCATAACTATGTAAAAATATTATGTATCAATTAAAATTTTTAAGTTAAAAAGGTTACAATTCATGTTATTTAGTTAAAATTGAAAATTAAAGCAATTTATTACTGGGGAAATGCTTATTCCTCCTTACTCAGTAAAAATACCTACACTGGACTAAAAAATAGTGGAAATAATGTAGAAAAGCAATGTGGCAACAAAGTAAAATGTGTTTATTTATTATTAAAAAACTTTCATGATGAATCAATGAATAGAACAAGTAGAGGTATCACTCCATTTGAAAATAATTATTTTCATCATTGATAGGCAAGGTATTACAGCAAAGAAACTGACACCAGGAGAGTATGAAATGCATGTCACTGATATGATCAGTTTTTAAAAATAAATAGGATCTTTAAAATACTAGAAACTTTATGATATCTTATAATGAGTGACCACATGCCACACAGAGGTTCTCTGGGAATCATGTCAACACTTAAAAGAATTGCTGGATTTAGGATGAATTATATATTTTTCTTCTAATAAAAGATAGGTTTTCTAAATGTGCTAATCCATTCTCTGATGATAAGTAGCTATTCAACATATATTTTTAAATGATTAAAACCTTTATTTTGTCCTTTAATGTCAGTTTGATATTTAACTAAGTGAACTGTAACTACTATCAATATGAAATCATGCAACACAGATAAAATCTTGAAAACATGTTGAGGATATTTCTATATATCCTCATATAATACTCTGGGCAAAAATTATATAACATAGTAAAAACTCTCATGTTTGCTTATTTTTTAAAAAATTTGGAAACAAAATGCTTCCACCTTCATAAAAATATTCCACATATTTTAAGATAAATTTGAACTTATTTTTCAAATTTAAAAATTCAGCACTTTTTAATTTGCTTACAAAACAACTGATTGACATCAGAGTATATGGTAATTTACTGGCTAAATATCAGGCAAGGCTTTTCTAAATTAGTGACTAGTATTTAAAACAAAGTGCCATAATTTTGTAAAAGTACCCAAGGGTGTACTTTTATTTTAAGGAATTTGTGTGTGTGAGGAAAGGAATAAAAGAGGATCTAAGAGAAAACATGGAGAAAGAATAGCCAGAGATGTAGCAATAAACACGTGTTAAATCACAGAAGCCTGAAAAGCAAATATGCTTCAGAGTGTGGTCAATGGTGCCAAATCATAAAATTAATTAATTAAGATAATAATTTTAAAAATGCTTTAGGTGTGGTAATTAGGAGTTGAGTAGTGATCCTAGTGAGGGAGTGGCGATGAGAACCTCCAACTCCTTCCTGTCATGAGCCCAGACTCTGGCTACTCTGGTTCACTCTCCATTCACTAAATATGCTTTGTGCTTTCAAGTTTCCATGCTTTTACTTTTAATCATGCTGCTCCTTCAACCTGTAATTCTTTGCCACACATTCTTCTTGCCTATTGAAATTTAATTTATCCTTCAGGAATCATGAGAAATATCATTTTTATATAAGGGCGTCCCTTAGTTCTCTAAGTCCTTCTTTGTATTCCCATATACCTTGTTTGTAGCTAAGTTTGTAATACTTAACTCAGCCTGAGTTTCTTTATTATATCGTTGTATAAGTGATTTTACCCTCTAGATTGGGAGCTCCCTGAGGGCAGGATTATTTCTTATTTATCTATTCAGGTTTCTGCCCAACCTCACTCCTACCACATACCCCTCCTGCCCAATGTCTGACTCCATGACTTCTCTATTGTAGTCACTCTATAATGTTGAAGTTAATTTACTTGAAATTTCTGCAAGCAATTCAATAAGCATTCACCTAGGGCCTACATTATCTGGAACTATGAGGGGTTTGCAGTGTGGAAAACCTAAAAGAAAATTAATCTTGGCTCACGCCTGTAATCCCGGCACTTTAGGAGGCTGAGGTGGGCGGATCATGAGGTCAGAAATTCCAGACCATCCTGGCTAACACGGTGAAACCCCGTCTCTACTAAAAATACAAAAAATTAGCTGGGCGAGGTGGAGGTGGAGCTTGCAGTGAGCTGAGATCCGGCCACTGCACTCCAGCCTGGGCGACAGAGCGACACTCTGTCTCCAAAAAAAAAAAAAAAATTAATCTATCTGAGAATAAACAAAAGTTGCACATGAAAAAACAGCTGAATGAGCATAGGAGTGAAGCACAATTAAGAGCTCTTTGCATCACGCAAACAGTCATTATCTTGCAGATCAGAAAGTTGAGGATGCCTTCATAATGGGAATCAGAGCTCATAAAAATTGAGTAGGATTTGGATAGAAGAATAAATCAAAGAGGGCATTTCATGTGAAGAGTAGATTCTGAGTAAATATCCTGAGGTCAAGGTTAAACTCTAGCGCATCAAGGAATAGATAAGTGATGGGCACGTCTCTGGAGATGGATTTTTTTTTTTTTTTTTTTTTTTTTTTTGAGACGGAGTCTCGCTCTGTCACCCAGGCTGGAGTGCAGTGGCGCGATCTCGGCTCACTGCAAGCTCCGCCTCCCGGGTTCACGCCATTCTCCTGCCTCAGCCTCCCGAGTAGCTGGGACTACAGGCGCCCACAACCGCGCCCGGCTAATTTTTTGTATATTTAGTAGAGACGGGGTTTCACCGTGGTCTCGATCTCCTGACCTTGTGATCCGCCCGCCTCGGCCTCCCAAAGTGCTGGGATTACAGGCATGAGCCACCGCGCCCGGCTGGAGATGGATTTTTAAAGGTAAATGGTAGAAAATAAAGTCTTAAGTGATATAAGCCCTATGTATGGAGCCCTTGGAGTACCAAGATAAAGGACAAAAAGTTGGTTTGAAGACTAATGAGGAGCCAAAAACATTTCTAATGCATAAGAGCATATCTACACACTGGAGAAAAGATGGGGCTAGGAGGCCAATTAACAAGTAAGTTCTTATGATGACGGCATTGAGTCTGGTAATAGTTTCGTGGATCTATACTTATGTCCCAATTTATGTAGTTGTATACATTATATGTGTAGAGCTTTTTGTACATTATTCATACCTCAATTAAGTTTTTAAAAGTTACCTCACGACATATAAGCGAAACTAAAGAACATAATGTCAGACTTATTTCAGAGGATGAATATACAAGATTTGGCCAGATTAATTTTGGGAGCAAAAGAAAGGAACACAACCCTGGACGATCCTGCCACATTTTGCCTCTTGTCTGCAAATACAAATTTCTCTTCAAATCTCTAACTTCTACCCCAAGTGATCAATGTAAATCTTTTTCTCTCTATCATAGTTTTCAGGTAATCAAGGTAGGGGTGTGTGTGTGTGTGTGTGTGTGTGTGTGTGTGTGTGTGTAAGGGAAAGAGAGAGATTCCGAGTATGTGAAAAATCAAGAGGAACCTTAAGCTGTGTTTAGTGATAGCCATTTTGATTTAACTTCTGAATCTCAAAATGCATCCATCTTTACATACTGTTTGATTTACTGGTTCTGGGGGAACCATGCCCATCAGATTAGAGTATCTGCAGAAACACTCTGATGCCAAGGAATTCCCTTTAGAATAGAAAACTTTAACTTTGCCTGACACATAATTATTGTCACTGACCTATTGGTAGGAGTGTTCCAGATTTTTATAATTTATTCCCTAATGATTTAAAATCCAATATTTTTATTCTTAATTTCCCTACAAAGAAAAAACATCAGGTGACCAGTCAGCTACTATAAAATGTTTCTCAGTGAACTCAAAATACGAGGACTGATTTCTAACTTACTTATATTATAGTATTAAAATGCAGAATATACATTTTCTAAAAATGTATATTCAGTATTTTCATTGTTTTTAAATTTTAGCCACTTAATAACTTTCTTTGTCTCTAAAGTGAAGACATTATAGAAAGCCATAAGGACGCACAGTAAGTGGATAAATCAGACCTGTTCTTTGTTCAAAGTACCATAATTTTATCAGCAAATATACAGATAAGGCTGACAATGACCTATACAATAATTCTGGGATGTAGAGTAGAATTAATATTTTATTCAGTTGAGAATTATATTTTACACTGGAGAAGAGAAAATGAGTTTTTACTCATTATATTCTGATATATCATCTACATAAAATAATAATTATTGATAATAAAATCCATTTTTCCATAGTCCACATGATATTTTCTGTTGATTGTCCATTAGGTATTACTAAAATAATTATAAAGAGCAGTATTTTATATTTTTACAAAGTTTTTTTCAAAATATAATTCTGAGGGATTTTTAAAAAGAGTTATAGACCTAAAATATAAAGGACATTTTATTGTATTCTTTTGATTACAAGCCTCTAGTGATGAAACTCCAGAAAACATCATTATATTATGTGAGTGAATAGAAAACCAGAGTTTTAAATTTGGTGTAAACAAAAGTAAGAAACAGAGAAAACCTAACCAAAATATGTTTCTAAAACAATGCATTGGCCAGGCGCAGTGGCTCATGCCTGGAATCCCAACACTTTGGGAGGCCGAGAAAAGCGGATCACCTGAGGTCAGGAGTTCCAGACCAGCCTGACAAACATGGTGAAACCCCGTCTCTACTAAAAATACAAAATTAACCGGGCATGGTGGCTCACGCCTGTAATCCCAACTACTCAGGAGCCTGAGGCAGAAGAATTGCTTGAACCCGGGAGGTGGAGGTTGCAGTGAGCTGAGATTGCACCACTGCACTCCAGCCTGGGCAACAAGAGTGAAACTTTGTCTCAAAAAAAAAAAAAAATGCACTTTGAATTAACTATTGTAGGCTTTTCTCCAAAATTGTCTACTTGGACTATGCTGTGGCTAAAGACCTTTAGAAACTTCTAGAAGAAAAGAGAGTTAACTTTATTATTCCTTAAAACTCATATTTTTCTGCAACTGAAATATTTTAATGTTATAGTTGCCAAATTATAATAACTATATAATAAATTCAGGTGATTAATAAACTCAAATAAATATATAGCCACTTAAGAGTAGATAATGAGTTTGTAAATTTAAATAAATTTAAAGCTTAAGTAAATAAATGGAGAGCCTCCATGGAGCTCACCGAAAATGAAGACGTTAGTTTCTATGAGAGATGTTTGAGTGAAGACAAAATAGATATTTACCATGAAGAATATTCACACTGTGTGTGGAGGCTTTGCAACCAAATCTTACAATGTTAGACATGCACGTAAAACTCTTAAAACTAGATACAGTATTAGGATAAGTGTGTGATTAAGAGTAATAGCCTCTTGAGAAATTTGTCATACCAATATTGGAATAGTATCTAGAATATGTTGAAATGAACATAAAATGTTATCCAATACAATTATTAAGAACACCTATAGATGTTTCATATTATTATCCTCTCTAAAAGGATGAGTAGATATTTCTTTTTTTTTTTTTTTCCTTGAGACAGAGTCTTGCTCTGTTGCCCAGGCTGGAGTGCAGTGGCAAGATCTCAACTCACTGCAAGCTCCACCTTGAATGCAAGGTTCAAGTGATTCTCCTGCATCAGCCTTGTGAGTAGCTGAGATTACAGGTGGGCACCACCACACCCAGCTAATTTTTGTATTTTTAATAGAGATGGGATTTCACCATGTTGGTCAGGCTTGTCCCGAACTCCTGACCTCGTGGTCCGCCTGCCTCAGCCTCCACAAGTGCTGGGATTACAGGCATAAGCCACTGCGCCCAGCCTGATATTTCTAAAAATATGCATTGGTGACCTTATCTGGAAAGGGTTACTAAGCTAGCAAAAGCATTCTTCAAACTCACTGTGTTTGTGTGCAGTTTTTAAAATGTAAACATTTAAAATGCCTAAAGAGTAATTCATTTTAAGCATCACATTGATCCAATAGGATATGATTTAAAACTTGTTTATTTTTTTCCTGGAGGAAAAGATACCATAAGAAAATGTCTTTTTAATTTTGGAAATGGAAAATTATATGTACTGACCATAAATTTTACATCACCATAGGAAAATTCATGCAGATAAAGCTTTTCTGCCCTAGGAATTCACACAGATATTTTCAGACAAGCCCTGTGTGCACAATCCATGATATTTTTTTCTCACTTGATGTGACCTACAGTGAGTGTGCTAGTGTTCAGGAGATGGCACAGGATGATTTGAAGAAGACTTTCTTCCCTTTTGTATACAGGGAAGTTATAGGGAGAAAATTGGAAACATTCTGCTTTAGAATCTCAGTTAAATTTCTTTACAATTTATGTCTCTGCAGAGAAGCCAGGAATGGCTAAGGAAAATCACTCCTTAGCAGCTGAGTTTATCCTCATAGGATTTACCAATTATCCAGAGCTGAAGATGCTTCTGTTTGTGGTGTTCTCTGCCATCTATCTGGTCACCATGGTGGGGAATCTTGGTCTGGTGGCATTAATTTATGTAGAGCGCCATCTTCACACACCAATGTACATCTTTCTGGGCAACCTGGCTCTGATGGATTCCTGCTGTTCCTGTGCTGTTACCCCCAAGATGTTAGAGAATTTCTTTTCTGAGGATAGAATTATTTCCCTGTATGAATGTATGGCACAATTTTATTTTCTCTGTCTTGCTGAAACCACAGACTGCTTTCTTCTGGCGGCAATGGCCTATGACCGCTATGTGGCCATATGCCACCCACTGCAGTACCACATCATGATGTCCAAGACACTCTGCATTCAGATGACTGCAGGGGCCTTCATAGCTGGAAACCTGCATTCCATGATTCATGGAGGGCTTCTGATAAGGTTAACTTTCTGCAGGTCTAATAAAATTGACCACTTTTTTTGTGATATTCTTCCACTGTATAGACTCTCCTGTACTGATCCTTCTATTAATGAACTAATGATATATATTTTTTCAATACCAATTCAAATCTTTACCATTGCTACTGTCTTGATCTCTTATCTATGCATCCTTTTGACTATTTTCAAAATGAAATCCAAGGAGGGAAGAGGTAAAGCATTTTCTACCTGTGCATCCCACTTTCTCTCTGTCTCAATATTTTACATTTGTCTTCTCATGTATATTCGACCATTTGAAGAAGCAGATAAAGATATACCGGTGGCAATATTCTATACAATAGTAATCCCATTACTAAACCCTTTTATTTATAGTCTGAGAAATAAGGAGGTGATAAATGTTCTTAAAAAAATGATGAGGAATTATAACATTCTTGAACAAACTTGTTCTATAGCAAATTCATTTTTAAATGTATTAAAATGCTTTCATAAACAGGGAACACAGAAAAATTAATATGTTATTTTACACAAAATGTAAGCCTCTAAATCATTAGGCTATGTTTGTTTAAAAAATATATCAATGGAATTTCAAAATTGTTTGAAAAATCTTTATCCAAATTCCACAACCAGAATGAATCAGGGGAAACTCACTGGTAACTGTTATTACTACCTTTCACGACTCTCATGGAATTGTCAGAGAGTATTATCCTAAACCTCAATTAATCAACATAGCATGAAAGTTAAATGTTTAAATATGTAGAAGAGTCTTTTCTGATTAATGTTTCCTAGTTAATGGAAGACATTATATCCAATCATATGTAGAGTGTTTGAAACATTTAAAATTTCCTGGCAGAAAAGTGAAATGGTAGTTTTATTTCAGAAAACTGACCTGACAGACACATATGTATTACTTTAGAGTGGAAAAGACTAGAAGCAAACTAACTGCAGTAATTTATATCTAAGGTAATGAAGTTTTATTTAGATAAGATTCCAAGAATGAAAAAAATAGAATGAAAAGGAACACACACACATACACAGGCATACACAGACACAGACACACACATACACACACACACAGAGGCTCACTCACAAAATATTCTGTTTTGCAGAATAATTAACGGCGACTTATAACAAATTGGACAGAGTAGATTAAGGTCTGCTTTAACCAGAAACATAATTAAGGTCCTTTTCATTCTTGAAGGCATCAACTATGTTATTTGCTATGTATTATAAAACTGCAGGTTACATATTAAACACTCATCAAACATTTTAAAACATATTGATAATGACATTGTTTTATTTTTGAGTAATGGTAAACTGTACCAATATTTTATGTGTTTATTGGCCATTTTTACTTTTATGAATTGTCATTTTTGCTTTGTCTTTTTTATTTCTTATTTATATCATTGTTTTCAGAGAAAAGTCATCACAACTATTTGTTGCAAATAATTCCTCTGTGGGTTGATAGTGTTAGTATTTGTTTCTGATATTTATAAACATTTTAATTTAATACACTCATATTTACTTATTTTTTCTATGATCTCTTTCATGTATTTCATCCACAATTTCTTTTTTAATCCAAAGTCTACTATTAACCAGTATCTCTTTTTCTCCTTTTCTTATTTCTCTTCTTCTCCTTCTCCTCATTTTCCTCCTCCCCATTTTCCTCCTCCTTCCTTTTTTGATATTCTAAATTTTTGCAACTTGACTCGATTCTTCCTGGAATTTATTTCATATATGGCATATTAAAGGTATAACTTTATTTGGCCATTTCTCTAAAAATTATTTACAAACTAATTCAATTCAAATAAACACTTAGGAGAACTTATTTGGGAACCTGGCAAAATGAATTTAAAATTTTTTCCTATTCTGGATTTTTCTAGAAAATAAAAAAATAGACTTTGTGTGTTATATATTAAAATATATGATAAAATTCCAATAATGACAACAGTTTGGTTTTAAATCAAGAATTAAACAAACCAAAAGAACAAATCAGATTGTTCAAAAGTAAACTCCCATATAAAATAAGAAGAACATCACAAGCAACAAGGAAATAAAGGATTGTTTAGTAGCCCTGGGTCAACTGAGAAACTATCTCTTCCACTTGTGTTAAAATTTATATCTCCCTGTCATTTAGATATATATTTATAGACAAAATGTGTATTTCCTTCATTTTTCATAGTTTGATTTTTAATATACAGTATCCCACTGGGATTTATTTTATAATGTTATAAAGTGAGAATTAAAATTTGATTTATGGCTAACCAGTAGTCCCGGATGCATTTATTGACAAACTCTTCTCTTAGTGATTCCTTATTCCTCCTTTTTGTACGTTTATGTTCATACATTCACATGTACATGCATATACAGAAAGGTCTATTTCTAGCCCGTTTGTACAACAAAAACAAGACTGTTCTAGTTCCTACACTTCTGTCTCAGGAGGGAAGATGGGCATTTTAAAGGCAACCAAACTAAAAAGCTATAAGCTATAATTGGGGAAGACTCTTCTGCTTCTACCTAATGTCTATTGTTAGGGTTATACAACATTTATATATAAAATATCTATTCACTCTATTCTTTCTTTCTATGTGACCTCATCTTTTTTTGGCTTTTAATTTCATCAATATGAAGATGGCTCAGAATGTATATTTCCAGCTCCGATATCCGTCCTACTCTCCAGACTCATATGTGCAACTGCCTACTTCACATAATTACTTGAATGTTGCAAAGACATCTCAAATTCAACATGATGAAAGCACAAGGCTTGAATTTCCCACTAAACGTGGTCCTCCCCTGGTCTTCTCCATTATGATGGTCGCATCCTCTAACCAGTCGGGCAAGGCAGAAATTAAGAGAACCCCATGCAACTCTCTCTCCTATCACAACCAAGCTTTCATGATATCTGTCAACTTAGTCTCTGAAGTGTATCTTAAATGTGCAAATCTCTCCACTTACACCACCTGTACATAATTTCATCTCTCACCTGAACAATATCAATAGCTTCAAACTCGTCTCTGTGTTTTTGCTCCTTTATATTTGTTTTCTAATATATATTTATAATACGATTTAAAAATAGTACTAAAAGGTGAATTCCAAAAACTACAGTTTCTTGCCCACCATGACTTAGGTGTTTCATCCACAACAACCTTCTAATTTTTAAAATGATTTCTCTGAAAATTTATCCTTATATTTCTTAGTATCAGTTTTAGTCATATTAATCAATTTCCCATTATGGTAAATGAATATTAAGTTATTTATTAAACACCTCCCATTCCCTTTAGCCTTGATGATATAACATAATTTTTTTTTTTTTTTTTTTTTTTTGAGATGGAATGTCACTCTGTTGGCCAGGTTGGAGTGCAGTGGCCTGATATCAGCTCATTGCAACCTCTGCCTCCCAGGTTCAAACGATTCTTCTGCCTCAGTCTCCTGAGTAGCTGGGACTACAGGCACGCACCACTGTGCCCAGCTAATTTTTTGTGTTTGTTTCTAGAGATGGGAGTTTCACCATGTTGACCAAGCTGGTCTTGATCTCCTGACCTCGTGATCTGCCTGCCTCAGCCTCCCAAAGTGCCATTACAGGCGTGAGCCACTGTGCCCGGCCCCAACAAAATCTTTTATAGTTCAATAACCACTTTTTATGAGAGACATGCAAATAGAAGAACTAGTTTACCATGCTTACATTTCATTTTCTTTATACCTGTCAATTTTTTTAAAGTTAATAAAAACTTTATATTCCTATTTGCTCATTAACATCCATTATGTATCCATTAAATTGATCAACCATATTAAATAATCATGAGTTCTTTTTTTACCCTGGAGACTTCTTTTCTGGTAGCCTCCACCCTCCTGCTCCAGTCTGGATAATTTGCTCTCTAGACCCAATGTTCAGCTGTCCTACTGAGACTTTTATTTTTTGATTTCTTGTGTTAAATAACTCAGTATTCAAGCTCTCCATCTTTCTCTTAATTGTTCATTCCCTCTTTTTGATGACTGTTCTTTGGCAATTGTTTTCCACATATGATAATAATTTGATTTCTTTAAAATTCTGAGTTATAAATATTTTTTCTTCTGAACTCTGAAGTTATGTTTCCTTTATATTCTAGCATGATCTGTTGCTTTGGAGAAATTGCATGTTATTCTGATTCCCATTCTATTGTTTACCTGGAAATATTTAGAATATTTTCTTTATCTCTGACTTTATGAAGTATCAGAATGAAAAAATTTAGCAATGCTGTCATCAGTTTTTCTAGATAGTGGTGGAGTCTTGTTTCACTCGTTCTTCCCTGCTTAGCTGTCTTTTCATTTCCCTTGCCTTGTCTTCTCTCCCTCTTTTCTTTCCTCCCTTCCTCCCTCCCTTTTTTTCTCTATAAAAATTCAAAGCTTTACTTCCTTAATTAAGGCAATTCTGAGTGTACAAGACAGATACAATTTACATAGAAGAAGGAGAATAAATAAATTACCAGTTTTCAGAATCATAAATGTTTCCCTAATGACTGTGAAAACATTAATACTTTAAAAGTTGCCATTATCAACTCAGCTTTTGTTTTCTGGAAAAGTTTTTATTTCTCCTTCATGTTTGAAGGATATTTTTACTGGACACACTATTCCGGGGTAAAACTTTTTTTTCTTCAGCACTTCAAATATGTCGTGCTACTCTGTCCTGGTTCTAAGGTTTCCTCTGAAAAGTCTGTTACCCCACCTATTGGATCTCCATTGTATGTTATTTGTTTCTTTTTGCTTGCTGCTTTTAAGGATCTTTTGTTTTAATCCTTGACCTTTGGGAATGTGATTATTCAGTGCTTTGAGGTAGTCTTGTTTGGTTTAAAACTGCTTGGTGTTCTATAACCTTCTTCTAATTATATATTGATATTTTCCCCTAGGTTTGAGATGTTCTCTGTTATTTTCCTTTTGAATAAACTATCTACCCCATCTCTTTCTCTATTCCTTTTTAAGTCAATAACTCTTAGATCTGTCCTTTTGAAGTTGTTTTCCAGATCCTGTTGGTGTACTTCATTGTTTTTATTTTTTTTTTACTTTTCTCTCCTCTGTACATTTTTAAATGGCCTGTCTTCAAGCTCACTAATTCTTTCTTCTGCTTGATCAATTCTGCTATTAAAGGACTCTAATGCATTTTTAGCATGCCAATTGCATTTTTCAGCTTCAGAATTTCTGCTTTTTAAAAATTATTTGAATCTGTTTCTTAAATTTTTCTGATAGAATTCTGAATTCCTTCTCTGCATTATCGTGAATTTCTTTGTGTTTCCTCAACACAGCTACTTTGAATTCTCATCTGAAAGGTCACATATCTCTGTTTCTCCAGGATTGGTCCCTGGTGCCTTATTTTGTTCATTTGTTGGGGTCATGATTTCCCGGATGGTGTTTATGCTACTAGATGTTTGTCAGTGTCTGGGCATGGAAGAGTTAGGTATATTGTAGTCTTTACAAGTCTGGGCTTCTTGGTACCAGTACTCCTTGAAAAGGTTTTACAGATATCCACGAGGACATGGATGTTTTGATATAAGTTTTATCTGCTTTAGAGAACACCCTAAGCCCACTAATGCTGTGGTTCTCGCAGACTTGTAGAGATATCACCTTGATGGTCTTGGACAATATCCAGAAGAATTCTGTGAATTACCAGGCAGAGACTCTTGTTCTCTTCCCTTGCTTTCCTCAAACAGATGGAGTCTCTCTCCTTCTCAGTTCTGAACTTGAAGTTGGGGATAGGGTGACACAAGAACCCCTGTGACCATCACCACTAGGACTGTGCTGAGTCAGACCTAATGCCGGCACAGCCCTGGGTCTCACCCAAGGCCTGATGTAACAACCCCCTGGCTACCACTTTTGTTTGCTCAAGGTCCTGGGGCTCTACAATCAGCAGATGGCAGCACCAGCCAGGCCTGTGTCTTTCACTTCAGGGTGATGAGTTCCCCTAGGTTCTTAGAGAGTTTTAGAGGTGCTGGCCCTGGGAGGGTTGAGAGGTGCTGCTCAAAAGTCAGGGACTGGAGTCAACAACTTTAGAAGTCTACCTGGTATTCTGTTGTTCTGATGCTAAACTGGCACTCAGATCACAACATACAGTTCTTCTCACTCTTCTCTCCCCTTTTTAAAGGCAGAGGAGCCTCACCCTGTGGCTACCACCACCACAGGCCCATGGGGAATACTGCCAGACTACTGTTGATATTCTCTTGAGGACCAAGGGCTTTTAAGTCACCTTGTGGTAAAAGTTGCTTGGCCTGGGACTCACCCTTCTGGTCAGTGGGCTCCTCTCTGGCCCAGGGCAGGTCCAGAAATGCCATTCAAGAACCAAGTTCTAGAATCAGGGACCCCAAGAGCCCACTTCATGCTTTGCCCCACTGTGGCCAAGATGGCACTTAAGCTGCAAGACAAATCCCCTTACTTTTCTCTCAGCTTTTCTCAAGCAGAAAAACTCTTGCCATAGCTGCCATAGCTGGAAATGTGTTGAGGCTCACCTGAAGTTTGCAAGTCTCACAGTCTCACCCAAGGCCTTTGATGTGTACCTTTGTATCGCTGCTGGCATTTAGGGCCCAACTGCGCTTCCGTTTGTTGATGATGAATGCTGCCAGGGATGGATCCTTCCTTTAAAGGCAGTGGATTCCCTTCTGGCCCAGGATGTGTCTAGGGATGTCATCCAGGAACCAGGCCCTGGAAAAAGGGTCTCATGACTCTGACTAGTGCACTAACTTGTTGTGGCTGGGTTGGTATTTAAGATGCAAGACAAAGTCCCACTTACTCTTCCCTCTCCTCTCCTCAAGTGGAAGAAAAGAATCTCTTTTAGAGCCATGAGCTGTGCTGCCTGGGGTTAGTGGAGGGGTGATGATGTCAGCACTCCCTTCTCTATCCTGACTGGTGTCTGAGTAGGCTGTGTGACCACCCCCCCATTCCACTGGCTCTGGGCCAAGTTCAGCACTAGAACTTGCCTCCAAGTTTCAGTCCTTGTGGCCTAGACATCCTTTCAAGTTTATTAAGGTCCCCATAGCACTTTAGCCTGTGGTGGCAAGGCTTGTGGGAACTCAAGTTCTGACCACTGGGATCCACGACTCCTTTCTGGCTAGTGGTCGTTTAAATGCTCTCTCTGTGGGCAGGCATCAGCTGAGTTGATTTGGTTTTGCTTTCTATTATAACAGGCCATCACTGAGTTCAATGCCTCCCAATAGTTTCGCTCTTCTCCCCAAGACACAACAATGTTCTCTGTACCAGGCCACTGCCTTGAGAGGGGTGTGGAGGGGGGAGGGGTAGCATTGGCACTCCAAGAGTGTTTTTTCTATCTCTTCAGTGCCGCTTTCAGTGGCATGAAGTTAAAACCAGGTACTGTGTGTATTCACCTGATTTTTTGTTCTAATGAAGGTGCTTTTTTGTTAGATAGTTGTTAAATTTGTGTCTTTGGGAAAGGATGATGATCAAGGAAGCCTCTTATTCCACCATCTTGCTTCTAAATACTTACTTTGAGGTTACAAATGGATTCAGAGTGCAATTACTTACCCTAGTAAATAGTTGTCACATTGTAAGTAGTTATAATTTTCAACAAATACTGGAATGGAAGTCAGCATATATAAGTTAATTCCATTCAAAATTTGTGAAAATTTTCTGGGATCTTGCAAAATCAGTCATATTCTAAGTTTGAAACTATTAATCCCTTTTAAATCAACACTATCTGTGGGAAGTAAATCATATGTTTAAATATTATTCTCAACTTCCTTTGAATTCATTCAAAAGGTTATATTGAATATGGATTCACATGGGATTTTTATGTTCTAATGAAGAAAATTTTTATATTTAGTGATGGAAATTTTAATTTTTAAATTTAAATGTTTTAATTAAAATTTTAAAAATTTTCTCTCAAGTTCTCAGAAATAGAGTATCTGTACGATGGTGATTTTTCTATCTCTGGTTGAAAATAAGTCTATTTATACTGAAATGCTTATGGATTTAAATTTTTCATGTAGTTTGCTTAATTGCTTATCATATATGACAGTGCCATTTCTGACTATATTGATTAAATCAAGTTGTTTTTCACCCTAGTATTATTTCTTGTCTTATTTGTTAGAAATTCTACCAACATGCAGTGATTTCAATGAATGTTGTTGCTGTGTTCATAAACATTCACAGAAAGACAGAGATGCTTGTCATGCATAAGTGAGGCAGAAAGTAGTGAAATTCCTAATAGCTAAACAAAAATATTTATTCATCACTTAAGAGTACAAACATGAAAGAAAACTAACTTATACACCTATCTGCTAGGCACTACTAGACTTTTTATATGTATCAACTACTGATTGGGCCTTAATTCTGATACATTTCCTCAGTAGAAATCTCATATCTTGAAATCCTGAGTATCTTGCCCAAATTCATTCAGCTCTTCTGGATAGAGGTAGACTTTGAGTCAATATTGCCTTTTCTTCACATCCTTGGGAGTTTAGAAAAAAGATAATTTTTGTTTCATTAATCTTTTTTGTTCTTTTATTGTCAAATTCATTTATTTTGCTCCAATCTTATTTCTTTTCTTCGAATAATTTTTGGTTTGATTTTCTGTTGCTTTTCTAGGTCTTTAAGATGCATCATTAAGTTGTTTTCTTTTAATTCCTTCATTCACTCAATGGTTGTTTAGGACCACATTGTTTCATTCTCATTTGTTCGTATAGTTTCCAAAGTTCCTCTTGTTATTGCTTTCTAGTCTTATTCCATTGTGGTCAGAATATATACTTAATATGATTTCTTTAAAAAAAATTGAGACTTGTTTTTTGGCCTAACATGTGGTCTAAGCTGAGAATGTTCCATGTACTGAGGAGAAGAATATGTATTCTGCAAGCTGTTAGATAAAATAT
Organism: Macaca nemestrina; assembly: GCF_043159975.1. NCBI lineage: Eukaryota > Metazoa > Chordata > Mammalia > Primates > Cercopithecidae > Macaca > Macaca nemestrina. The sequence goes on along the minus strand of NC_092126.1, from coordinate 185,291,838 downwards.
TCTGTAAACGTCTATTAAGTCCTTTTGATCTACAGAGCAGTTGAATCTGATACTTCTTTGCTAATTTTATGTTTAGATGGTGTGTCCAATTCTGCCAGTAGGGCGTTGAAGTCCAGCTATTATTATATCTGTCTTTAGCTTGAATGATATCTTCTTTGTTGCTTCTAATGCTCCAGCATTGGGTGCATATATATTTACAATTGTTATATCCTCTTGATGAATTAACCCTTTTCTCATTAAATAATAGCCTTCTTTGTCTCTATTTATAGTTTTGTCTTCAAATGTATTTTATCTGATGTAAATATAGCTACTCCTGCTTTTTATGGATCCTATTTCATAAAATATCTTTTTCCATTTCTTAAATTTTAGTCTATGTGTATCTTTACAGGTGCAGTGAATTTCTCATAGGCAGCATATGGTTGGGCCTTGGGTTTTTTTTAAATTATTTATTCAGTCACATCTTTTTCTGGAAGAATTTAGACTATTTATACTCAATTTTATTATTAATAGTAAGAATTACACTGTTATTTTATCATTTGTTTTTTAGGTCCTCTCATTTTTATTTATTTATTCCTATTTTGCTTTGTGTGAAAGTGATTTTTCTCAGGTGACATGTTTACATTTCTTGCTTTTATTTTTTTCATATCCTTTGTAGGTATTTTTGGATGTTACCAGGAGGCTTGCAAATAACATTCTAAAACCAATTATTTCAAACTCATGACAACCTAACTGTGATTACAAACAAACAAACAAAAAACAAAAAGAAAAGTAAAAAACTCGTCTTCAATTCCATTTCCCCCGCCTTTTGACTTTTTGTTATCTCTATTTATATCTTTTTATCTAGTCTATCTCTTTAAAAGTTATTGTAGTTTTTTTTTTTTTAATTGATTTGTCTTTTAGTCTTCCCACTACAGGTATATATAGTTTTACATATTACAATTACAGTGTTAGAGAATTCTGTATTTCTATGTGTTACTATTACCAGTGAGTTTTATACCTTCAGATGATTTATTGTTGCTTGTTAATGTACTTTTTGTTTAGATTGAAGAACTCCTTTTAAAATTTCTTATAAGACACGTCTGGCATTGATAAAATATTTTAGCTTTTGTTTGTCTAGGACAGGGTTTATTTCTCCTTCATGTTTGAATGATAATTTAATGAACATAATATTCTAAGTTGGAATTTTTTTTCATCACTTTAAATATTTCATCCCACTCCTTTCTAGTCTGTAAGGTTTCCTATGAGAAACTTGATGCCAGATGTATCAAAACTCTTCTATATTTTATTTGCTTCTTTTCTCTTGCTGTTTTTGGGGTCTTTGCTTTATCCTAGATCTTTGAGAATTTGATTGTCATCTGCCTTGAGGTAGTCTTATTTAGGATGAATCTTTTGAGGTTCCTTACCCTTGTTGTACCTAGATATTCATATCTTTCTCTAAGTTTGAAAAGTTCTCGCTATTATTTTTTAAATAAACTTTCTACCCCATCTCTCTCTCTACATCATCTTTAAGGCCAGTAACTCTTAGATTTACCCTTTTGTGGCTATGTTCTTAATCTTATAGGCATGCTTAAGGAAAAATAATTTTATATGAGGAAAAGTATTGTATGGTCAGTTTTGCTTTGCTTAGGAAAACAAAAACTGAGATAAATTTTTAAAATTAAGGTTATTACATCCATGTATTTTCCTGCATGTGCTTTTAAGCCATTGTAACATTGAGTTACAGGGCTTTAACTCCTGGGTCTAAAAAGGAAACAGAGTCCTGCTAAATCTTAAACACTGACAGCAATGAAAGCCTCATCTTCAGGCTCCATAGAAGATGCCAGTCAAAATAAACTGCATTCCTGAGACACAAGGCAAAATAATTTAAGCTATTTAATTCCTCAAGGCCCAGGCCAGGGACTATTGCAGAGGAAGTGGGAGCATACAATTGTAAGGACCAATTTTGAAAGATAAAATAAGTTCCATTTCTCTGTAAATCAATCATTAGTATAGAAGGCACACTGATGCAAAACTAGTATATGGACTCCTGTGTCAGATGAACAAAGTTTTCTTGCAGCACTAACCAACTCCTTAATAAAGGTTATAAGAGGCTTATGGAAGTTATATTTTATAATCAAAATTAAATTTTATTGATTGTTTACAAAATTTTGAAAAACAAATGTAATTGGCTTCATGCTGTTTTTAATTATAATTTTTAGTTAGAAAATTAAGCCTTCTTGCTCAAAGAATGAAAGTTTTCATTTTTTTGGAAATCCTTGAATTATCACTTTGGTTAAATTACTTCACAATGACCTGTAATCTTATTTTGTAATATCCAGTGTTTAAAACCTTTTATATTTGACAAACTTTCCAAAATAAAATTATAAATTATGTCTTTTTGTAACCTAATTAATCTTTTAAGACATTAGGTTCCTTAAAGTCCAAAAAAATGACATAGTTTGGCTTACTGGGTATAAAAATTATACAGGAAGCATTGTCAAATATGAAATGGTGTTTGGTTTTCTTTGGGCTGTATTTGTATAAATATGTTATTAGTATGTGTTCCAAAATTATGGGAAACTCCTGTAATTCTGATATAACTTAGTGTACGTTATTAGTAATAATCATAATTATTATGTTAAAATTATTGTGAACCACAGAGGTAACAAATTTCCTTGTCAATTGTGTCTTTTGACTATGGCTGCCTTACAACTTTTTTTAATCCATGGACAATTGTTCTTGGAGTGTTCTTGACATGATTGTCTTGCTTTGGTCCTCTTTAGAAGGTAGTTTTATAATCAGCTATAAAACTCCAACAGGTGCTCTTAAATGCAGGTTTCTGATGACTTTGGAGATTGTGACATCAGAATGGAGCAAAAACTGTCGGGACTTATGGAGAACTAAAATGTTCACGGGTGGGGGTGGGGGGCTTGCTTTGAGCTGTATCAGCCTTACTGGATGGAACTAATGTACTTCTTACATATTGATTGCTGTCTCATGTCTCCCTAAAATATATAAAACCAAGCTGTGCCCCGACCATCTTGGGCACATGTCGTCAGAACTTCCTGAGGCTGTGTCACGGGTGCATCCTCAACCTTGGAAAAATAAACTTTCTAAATGAACTGAGACCTGTCTCACATTTTGGGGGTTTGCAGATAAGATGAGGGAGAATCCGCTGGGTTACCAGGAAACATCTCTTGCTCTCTTCTCTCTATTTTCTGCAATCAGAAGGAGTATCTCTTCACACTGGGCTGCCTAGAGTTGGAGGAGGGGTGATGGGTGCACCCTTGTGGCCAGCACAGCTGGCACTGTGCAGGGTTGCACCTGGGTCTGCAGCCACTACTACCTGACTTCAACTGATATTTATTCAAGGCTCTAGACCACATTAGTCAGCAGGTGGTGAATTCCGCCAGGACTGGGTTCATCCCATCAGGACAGTGAATTTTCTTCTGGCCTAGGGTGGGTCTAGAAATGTCATTCAGGAGCAAAGACCTAGAATTCACAGCTTCAGGAATCTGCCTGGTGCTTTATTTCACTGGAGCTGAGCTGGTATCCACGTTGTAGGCCATAGTCCTCCACATCTTTTCCTCTCCATCCGCCAAGCAGGAGTCTGTCTTGGAGCCTGCACTGCCTGGAGTTGGGGAGAGGTAGTACAGGTGAGCCCTTGACCACTACAGCTGGTGTCACACTTGGTTACACCATATGTCCACTGCCTCCAAGACAAGTGTATCACCAGAGCTTACCCTAAACTGTAGACCTTGTGGCCTGACTAGCACTCAAATTTTTCCCGGCCTCAGACCACCATAGCAAGCACATGGTGAAGCCAAAACTCTAGTTTTTACCGCTGAAGCAGGGAATCTCCCTCTAGTTCAGGGCTTGTCGGAATGCTGCTTCTGTGTGAGCTGGCAAAATTCTGCCCTGTGCCGTGTTCCACTGTGACAGGGCAGCAATGAGTTCCAGTGCAAAGTTCCACAATCACTGCCCTCTCCCTCCCCCAAGCACACAGATTCTCTCTCCCATGCTATGCTGCCTGCAGTTGAGGGAGGGGTGGTGTAGACAATGCAGGTCTTTACTTCCTAAGTTCTTCAGTGTCTCCTTTCTTAATACTATGTTTAAACCAGGTACTGAGGTCACTCCCTCAATTTTTTTTTCCTATGAAGGTACTCTCTTGTGTGGATAGTTGTTTAATTTAGTGTTCATGTGGAGAGACTGTCACTGGAGGACTCTATTTGGTCATCTTGCTCTACCTCCTTCTACTGTTACTTTATTGATTATGTAGCTCAAATCATTCCAGCTTTGGCCACTGAAGCTATTTCCCTCACCTCCTGTGTGCTTTTGACAAACACCCATAATTGTGTATATGGGATGTGTTTTTGTTGGTTTATTTTTAGCACTTTTTATTGACTGCTAGTATATCTTGTATATTTCCTGCAGTATTCCCAGAATCAGCTATTTCTTTAAGAAGCCCTGGAATTTTGTAATTGGAGGATGGTACTAGAAACCAAATCTGGGTGATAGATGTGCTGTCTCCTCCTACAGTATGATTACTCCTAGGTGCTCTCAGCTGGCGGAGTGAGCATATGTGTCTTCTTGCTGCTCCACATTCTTGACAATAATTGATATTTAATTTTTTATTGTAACCATTCTAAGTATCTACTTATTGTTTTAATTTGCAATTACCTAATGAAAAATAATGTTGAACATCTTTTCATGTTATTTGCCTTCTTTATATCTTCCTTGGTCAGATGTTTGTCCAGATCTTTTACCTTTTTTTTATTGGATTGTTTCTTTGCTTATTGTTGAACTTTATATTATGTATACAAACCCTTCATCAGAAATGTGTTTGTTAAAGTTTACTTAGTCTGTGGCTTTTCTTTTGATACTCATAAAAGTGTCTTTCTCAGATAAGATGTTTTAAATTTTAAGATAACTTAAACTTATCTATTTTTTTCTTTTTTTTCTTTTATAGATTATGCTGTTGGTGTTGTATCTAAAATTCATGAGCATACTGAAGGGCACCTAAATTTTCTCCTATGTTTTCTTCTGGAAGTTTTATAGTTCTAGTTTTACATTTTAGACTTATAATCCACTTTGAGTCAGCACTTGTGAAATATGTATGGTGTATGTCTAGGCTTATGTTATTTGAATATGAACATCCAAGTGTTCCAGCACTATTTGTGTAAAGATCACCCTTTATTGAAATGCCTTTGTTAGTTTGTCAAAGATTAGTTGACTATAATTATGTGGGCCTATTATGGTCTGTCTATTCTGTTATCTTAAACTTGTGTATATCCTTTTAATAATACCATGCTGTATTGATTACCTTAGCTCTATAGAAGTCTTGAGATCAGGTAGTGTGAGTGTTCCAACCTTGTTCTTCTCCAGTGTTGTGTTGGCTATGCTAGTCTTTTGTTTTCTCATATAAACTTTAGAATAATATTTTTAATTATGAATAATGCTAATCCGAACATTTGTGTAGAATTTTGTGTATGAGCAAGTGTTTTCATTTCCCATGGGTATATACTAGGAGTGAAAATGCTGGGTCATATGTCCACTCGGTTTACTTCTCCATCCCTTTATTTTGAGCCTATGTATGTCTCTGCATGTGAGATGGGTCTCCTGAATACAGCAGGCTGATGGGTCTTGACTCTTTATCCAGTTTGCCAGTCTGTGTCTTTTAATTGGAGCATTTAGTCCATTTACATTTAAGGTTAATATTGTTATGTGTGAACTTGATCCTGCCATTATGATATTAACTGGTTATTTTGCTCATTAGTTGATGCAGTTTCTTCCTAGCCTTGATGGTCTTTACATTTTGGCATGTTTTTGCAATGGCTGGTACGGGTTGTTCCTTTCCATGTTTAGTGCTTCCTTCAGGGTCTCTTGTAAGGCAGGCCTAGTGGTGACAAAATCTCTAAGCATTTGCTTATCTGTAAAGGATTTTATTTCTCCTTCACTTATGAAACTTAGTTTGGCTGGATATGAAATTCTGGGTTGAAAATTCTTTTCTTTAAGAATGTTGAATATTGGCCCCCACTCTCTTCTGGCTTGGAGAGTTTCTGCCGAGAGATCTGCTGTTAGTCTGATGGGCTTCCCTTTGTGGGTAACCCGACCTTTCTCTCTGGCTGCCCTTAAGATTTTTTCCTTCATTTCAACTTTGGTGAATCTGGCAATTATGTGTCTTGGAGTTGCTCTTCTCGAGGAGTATCTTTGTGGTATTCTCTGGATTTCCTGGATTTGAATGTTGGCCTGCCCTAGTAGGTTGGGGAAGTTCTCCTGGATGATATCCTGAAGAGTGTTTTCCAAGTTGGTTCCATTTTCCCCCTCACTTTCAGGCACCCCAATCAGACATAGGTTTGGTCTTTTTACATAATCCCATACTTCTTGCAGGCTTTGTTAATTTCTTTTTCTTCTTTTTTCTTTTGGTTTCTCTTCTCGCTTCATTTCATTCATTTGATCCTCAATCGCTGATACTCTTTCTTCCAGTTGATCGAGTCGGTTACTGAAGCTTGTGCATTTGTCACGTATTTCTCGTGTCATGGTTTTCATCTCTTTCATTTCGTTTCTGACCTTCTCTGCATTAATTACTCTAGCCATCAATTCTTCCACTTTTTTTTCAAGATTTTTAGTTTCTTTGCGCCGGGAGGGGAGGAGAGGAAGGGGAGGGGGAGGAGAGAGGAAGAGGAGGGGAGGAGAGGAAGGGGAGGGGAGCAGAGGAGAGGAAGAGGGGAAGGGAGGGGAGGAGAGGAAGGGGAGGTGAGGAGAGGAAGGGGAGGGGAGCAGAGGAGAGGAGGAGGGGAAGGGAGGGGAGGAGAGGAGAAGGGAGGGAAAGGGACAAGGAAAGAAAGAGAAGGGGAAAGGGAAAGAAAGCAAGGAGGAAAGGGGAAAGGAATAGAAAAGAAAGGGGGAAAGAAAAAGGAAAGGAGAAAAGAAAAGAGAAAGAAAAGAGAAAAAAGAAAAGAAAAGAAAAGGTGCTTAATATTACCTCCCCTCCTTCATTATCAGTCCTCCTGCTCCAGTCCAGACAGGTTGCATTCTAGACCCAGTGCTCAGCCTTCCAGCAGAGACTTCCCTTTTGCTGATTTCCCTGTTAGATATTCTGTTCCCAAACTCTCCACCTTCCTCTTCATGGTTGATTCCATCATTTTACTAAGAAATCTTGATGGGCTCTTTGGCAGCCTTTGTTCACACACAATTTATATTTCAATTTGTGTGGAAATCTAAATTTGAAATAATTTTTCTTCTGCACTCTGAAGGCACTTTTCTAATCTAGCATGCTGTGTTGCTTTTAAGAAATTGCATGTTATTCTCATTCCCATTTCTTAATTATCTCTCTGGAAACATTAAGGAGATTTTCTTTATCCCAGGCTTAGTGGCATCTCAGAATGAATATCTTTGGCATTTAAAAAATTAATTTTTCTAGATAGTGTTGGATTCCTTGCATCTGTCCTCCTTCCCTGCCTAGCTCTACTTTTTCCTGTTTTGTCTTTACTTTTTTTACTCTTTCTTTCCTTTTCCATGTCTTTCCTTTTCTTTTCCTCTTTTTCTCCTGTCTTTCTCTCTTACTCTTTACAAATTCACAGTTTTATTTTCTCAATGAATATAAACCTGAGAGCGCCAAATAGATACAATCCACATTAAAAAGCAGAATAAATAAACCTGTCAGTTTTCAGAATAATAACTGTCTAATAGCCTATGAAGATTATTAATATTTGCAAAATTATCACTATGAATTCATAGATTTTAACACATGGTATCAACTTAATAAATTATAATTATTATTCTTTGACCGATAGGAGCTCAAATCCAAAATACCATGTTGGTTTCTCAGTCCTTCTGAGATGACCTTAGTAGTCTCTGATAGATTTCTTGTTGTCTGGTGCAGATGTCAAGGCTGACAAAGTGAGACTCTGTCTCAAAAAAAAAAAAAAAAGAAAAAAATGTCTTGGCTACTCATGTGTATTTTTTTTCTGCCTCACGATGAGATATTAGATATTTTTCCAGAGGCCAATGGGTAATAATTTTCACAGTTTTCTGGTTTGTAATTTCTGTTTCTTTTTTTAAAAAAGAAACAAACATTCCAAACACAAATATATACACTCTTATTTCCCCTTCTTTCTTACTCATAAGACTGTGTGTGTGTGTGTGTGTGTGTGCATCCAAACATATATCGTGCCTTGATTTTGGTTTTTGCTCTTTATTTTTATTTTTTACTTTACAATATAACCTGTAAGTTGTTACATATCAGTATGTATTAATATTTTCCTTTTTAACATTCACATAGTACTCCACTGTGCATTTATTCAAGTGTTTTTATATCCATAGATACAGAGGTTCTTTCCAATACTTTATCTGATACATCTCAATCATCACTTTATTTGTAACTTTTTGACTCTCCTTTGTTTTAGCCACATCTCTTGTACAAAGTATACAGCTGGATTTTTTCTTTCCAAGCAAGTCTGAAAATATCTTTCTTGTAATAGTTTAGTTGAATTCATTTTTATTAACTTCAATGACTGACATGTTTGATCCAAATTCTATCATATTATCTCATTTAATATTTATCAATGATGTTATATTTACTGTTTATTTATATCTTGTTTTATATGATTTTTATTTCTTCTAGTATTTCAGACAGTTGGTATTTTTGTTTTAGTTATGTTTACATTAACACCTTTATTACATACTCAGTCTTCTGTGTCTGCACTTATAATGCTATTTTTGGTTTCTCTGCTTTAAATAATATTTTTGACTACCACTAGTACTTATATGAGTACTAAAATAGTACACTGAGATTGTTCTATTTTAGCTTCCTCTCTTTACCTCTTTTTAGTTTGTTTTTACTTTTCATTTACTTTTTTATTATGATGAATGACTTACAGAGATTTAAGATTTACAGAGGAGTCATAAAGATGGTATGGAGAGCTTTTATGTAGACTTCATCCAAGTTCCTTAATTTGAACATCTTACATAATCATGACACATTTATCAAAATTAAGATGTTAATGTTGTTGTAGTACCATTAACTAAAATACAGGCTTTATTTTGAATTGAGATTTTTCCACTAATGTCATTTTCCTGTTTTGGGATCCTATTAGGAAGCCAAAGTTGTCAACTCTTCTTGAATTCCTCCAAACTATGACAGTTTCTCTGTCTTTTCTTGTCATTCATGCCTTTGACACTTTTGAAGAGTACTGGCTACATATTTCATACAATGTCCTTTAGTTTTGGTTTGTCTGATATTTGTTCATGATTAGTCTTTCACTGGGGATTTAGGGGGAGAATATCACAGAATGGAAGTGTCTTTCTCACTGTACCATATCAGAGGGTACATGATATCAACATGATTTATTACCGGTGTTGTTAGCCTGTATCACTTGGTTAAAGAAGGGTCTGCTACTTCATTCATTACATATAAGACACTAATTCCAGGCTGCACTCAAGGAGATAGGAACTATGCTCTATCACCTAGAAACAGAACTATCAAATAATTTGTAAAAAAATTATAACAGCACATGAATATTTAATGAACATATTGGGGAGATACATTGAAACTATACAGATATCCTGTTTCTCAAAGTTTTATCCACTGGCTGATCTTGTTTGCAATAATTATAACTGTGATGCTCTAATGCTATTTTCCATTTCTCTGATTCTTTCCAAATGTATAAATTGGAAAGTATAGCTTTGCTAGGTGTAAAACTCTTGGCACACACATTGTGTTTGAGTTTATTGAAAATATTGATCCGCAGTTATCTTACTTTGCATGTTACTGTTAGGAAGTCAGATACCAATTTGATTTTCTTTCCTTGGAAGTGAGTTTGTATTTCATGTGAAGGTGCAGATGATTTTTCTTTATCTCAAAGTCTAACACCTTTATTACGATATATATTTGAGCTCACTGTTGTGGATGATTTATGACAAGTGTGTTTCAATAGGCGGATTCAGGTCCTCTGTTATTTCCCAAAGTTTCTTAGATTATCATTTAAAATATTATTTCTTCTCCATTTTCTTCCTTTTTTGGAAACTCCAGTTTTATGTGTTGTGTATTGCCCTTGCTAATCTCATAGGCTGATCAGGTTGACTTTAATTATTTTTACTACTTTTTGTGTTTATTTTTATTCCCCTGGTAGTTTTATTTTCTCTCTTCAACAACCCTTACATAAATTGTAGAATCTCTTACTCCTTGAAAATCTTAAAATTTAGTATTAGTTTTTAAAATAATTGCATCTGTTTCTCCAACTTATCTTTTACATTTAGCCAGTTCTCACTTTATATATTTCTTCTTGTCCATCTCTGTTCTAATTTTTTAATTTACATAAAAGATTGTTTTACATATCAGGAAGTACATGCTTAAGTACAATGAATTCAGGTCGCGGCATTGTGTCAGTTTTTCTCTCTATGGTTAGATTCTTTAAAAAAATTTTATCAAATGGAATGCTTTGATTTTCATTTTCTATTTTAATATTATTTTTGTGTGGATGTAGTCTGTTATTTTTCTGTTTGTTTTGAAATGCCTTTTTTCTTAGTATCATAGTGATAGCTTATTATATCAGGGATAAGGGAATAATATATTTTGAAAGCCATTATTAGTTTGGGACAGTATCTTTTGCTGGTACAGTGACTTGATATATTTTAATATATGGATTATATATGAGGGTTATAAATTTGCATCTTCTGATCTTGTAATTTTCTCTTTTGGGTGTAGCAAATTGTTTAATCTGCAGTCTCTATGAAACAGACTCTGAGATGGAGATGTACATGTAAAAACTTGTTGAGGAATATCCTCACACCTATATTTATTAAGGAAAGAATAGTTGAATGTAGTCACAACAAAAGCCTTAGCTGCTACTGTGGGGAAGTGAGGATTTTGGATGTCCCTTCAGAGACCCATTGCATTAGGGGTAGGAGTCCTGGAATTTATACCTCCCATGAATAGTCATTGGTTGCAAGCTGTCCCCAAGGAAGAGATACAACTTTGATAAGACGGCTCTCTTCAGCTCAGGCTGTTTCCCAGCAAGGGGCTCGGTTGACAACTGTTAACTACTAACACTCTTATGACATTTTTCTATGAGCAGACTAACATGTTATGAAACTTGCTCCCATCATCTTCTATTATCTGTTTCAGTGCTGTAATCAATTTAACCTTGTTACCCTTTTCTGACAATGATGAAGACCATAATTGTATAAATATGGTATAGAAGTTGTTGACCTCTTGCATTGATTTACAAGACATTTTATTAAACAATCCTGCGTTAATCCATAAACAAAATATGGATCTTATGCCAAAAATGCAAAAGGAAAATACCAAGCAGGGTATGCTGTGACAACTCAACATGAACTAATAGAAAATGTAACTCTCTCCCCACTTTAAATCAGCCCAAACAGCAGAGCTGTAAGTTCTCACTTGGGCCTGTCAAATATCTAAGAGCAAATCAGTCACCATTTCTACAGATAGGAGATATAGTTTGGTGTGGTTTATAAGTTTGGTATACTATAAAAAGAAAGAGGGTTTCTCACCTGTGGTGGAACCCCCATCAAAAATGCACCGCAGTAGATGAATGTCTTTCTGCTATTTTGCTGCCTTCATAAATGGCTATTATTAAAATGGAAGGCCACACCCATAAAACTGAACCTGAATAAGGAGAAAATGCCCTAGAAGGCTTTCCTACTAAATAAACTAGTACTGAGACCACTGAGATGTTTGAATGAAAAGCAATTTGAATGAACTCCACAAAAATGATCCAAATTCTATAATAATTTCTTTAATAAACAATGCTATGAACCTGAATCAGCAAAACAAACAAAACTGGCTCTTAAAAGGAAGAAATTTAAATATTAAATAGGAACTCACTGAGAGCCTGAACCACTGCTTCGTTCTCCCAAAGTCTTTAAAACTACTGCTATTGGAGGGGGCGGAGCAAGATGGCCGAATAGGAACAGCTCCAGTCTCCAACTCCCAGCGCGAGCGACACAGAAGACCGGTCATTTCTGCATTTTCAACTGAGGTACTGGGTTCATCTCACTAGGGAGTGCTGGACAATTGGTGCTGGTCAGCTGCTGCAGCCCGACCAGCAAGAGCTGAAGCAGGGCGAGGCATCGCCTCACCTGGGAAGCGCAAGGGGGAAGGGAATTCCTTTTCCTAGTCAGGGGAACTGAGACACACAACACCTGGAAAATCGGGTAACTCCCACCCCAATACTGCGCTTTAAGGAAACGGGCACACCAGGAGATTATATCCCACACCTGGATGGGAGGGTCCCACGCCCACGAGCCTCCCTCATTGCTAGCACAGCAGTCTGTGATCTACCGGCAAGGCAGCAGCGAGGCTGGGGGAGGGGCGCCCGCCATTGCTGAGGCTTAAGTAGGTAAACAAAGCCACTGGGAAGCTCGAACTGGGTGGAGCTCACAGCAGCTCAAGGAAACCTGCCTGTCTCTGTAGACTCCACCTCTGGGGACAGGGCACAGTAAACAATAACAAACGCAGCAGAAACCCCTGCAGATGCAAACGACTCTGTCTGACAGCTTTGAAGAGAGCAGTGGATCTCCCAACACGGAGGTTGAGATCTGAGAAGGGACAGACTGCCTGCTCAAGTGGGTCCCTGACCCCTGAGTAGCCTAACTGGGAGACATCCCCCACTAGGGGAAGTCTGACACCCCACACCTCACAGGGAGGAGTACCCCCCTGAGAGGAAGCTTCCAAAGCAAGAATCAGACAGGGACACTCACTGTTCAGCAATATTCTATCTTCTGCAGCCTCTGCTGCTGATACCCAGGCAAACAGGGTCTGGAGTGGACCTCAAGCAATCTCCAACAGACCTACAGCTGAGGGTCCTGACTGTTAGAAGGAAAACTATCAAACAGGTAGGACACCTACACCAAAACCCCATCAGTACGTCACCATCATCAAAGACCAGAGGCAAATAAAACCACAAAGATGGGGAAAAAGCAGGGCAGGAAAGCTGGAAATTCAAAAAATAAGAGCACATCTCCCCCGGCAAAGGAGCGCAGCTCATCACCAGCAATGGATCAAAGCTGGACGGGGAATGACTTTGACGAGATGAGAGAAGAAGGCTTCAGTCCATCAAACTTCTCAGAGCTAAAGGAGGAGGAATTACGTACCCAGCGCAAAGAAACTAAAAATCTTGAAAAAAAAGTGGAAGAATTGATGGCTAGAGTAATTAATGCAGAGAAGGTCAGAAACGAAATGAAAGAGATGAAAACCATGACACGAGAAATACGTGACAAATGCACAAGCTTCAGTAACCGACTTGATCAACTGGAAGAAAGAGTATCAGCGATTGAGGATCAAATGAATGAAATGAAGCGAGAAGAGAAACCAAAAGAAAAAAGAAGAAAAAGAAATTAACAAAGCCTGCAAGAAGTATGGGATTATGTAAAAAGACCAAATCTACGTCTGATAGGGGTGCCTGAAAGTGAGGGGGAAAATGGAACCAACTTGGAAAACACTCTTCAGGATATCATCCAGGAGAACTTCCCCAACCTACTAGGGCAGGCCAACATTCAAATCCAGGAAATACAGAGAACGCCACAAAGATACTCCTCGAGAAGAGCAACTCCAAGACACATAATTGCCAGATTCACCAAAGTTGAAATGAAGGAAAAAATCTTAAGGGCAGCCAGAGAGAAAGGTTGGGTTACCCACAAAGGGAAGCCCATCAGACTAACAGCAGATCTCTCGGCAGAAACTCTCCAAGCCAGAAGAGAGTGGGGGCCAATATTCAACATTCTTAAAGAAAAGAATTTTCAACCCAGAATTTCATATCCAGCCAAACTAAGTTTCATAAGTGAAGGAGAAATAAAATCCTTTACAGATAAGCAAATGCTTAGAGATTTTGTCACCACTAGGCCTGCCTTACAAGAGACCCTGAAGGAAGCACTAAACATGGAAAGGAACAACCCGTACCAGCCATTGCAAAAACATGCCAAAATGTAAAGACCATCAAGGCTAGGAAGAAACTGCATCAACTAATGAGCAAAATAACCAGTTAATATCATAATGGCAGGATCAAGTTCACACATAACAATATTAACCTTAAATGTAAATGGACTAAATGCTCCAATTAAAAGACACAGACTGGCAAACTGGATAGAGTCAAGAACCATCAGTCTGCTGTATTCAGGAGACCCATCTCACATGCAGAGACATACATAGGCTCAAAATAAAGGGATGGAGGAAGATTTACCAAGCAAATGGAGAACAAAAAAAAGCAGGGGTTGCAATACTAGTCTCTGATAAAACAGACTTTAAACCATCAAAGATCAAAAGAGACAAAGAAGGCCATTACATAATGGTAAAGGGATCAATTCAATAGGAAGAGCTAACTATCCTAAATATATATGCACCCAATACAGGAGCACCCGGATTCATAAAGCAAGTCCTTAGAGACTTACAAAGAGACTTAGACTCCCATACAATAATAATGGGAGACTTCAACACTCCACTGTCAACATTAGACAGATCAACGAGACAGAAAGTTAACAAGGATATCCAGGAATTGAACTCATCTCTGCAGCAAGCAGACCTAATAGACATCTATAGAACTCTCCACCCCAAATCAACAGAATATACATTCTTCTCAGCACCACATCGCACTTACTCCAAAATTGACCACATAATTGGAAGTAAAGCACTCCTCAGCAAATGTAAAAGAACAGAAATTATAACAAACTGTCTCTCAGACCACAGTGCAATCAAACTAGAACTCAGGACTAAGAAACTCAATCAAAACTGCTCAACTACATGGAAACTGAACAACCTGCTCCTGAATGACTACTGGGTACATAACGAAATGAAGGCAGAGATAAAGATGTTCTTTGAAACCAATGAGAACAAAGATACAACATACCAGTATCTCTGGGACACATTTAAAGCAGTGTGTAGAGGGAAATTTATAGCACTAAATGCACACAAGAGAAAGCAGGAAAGATCTAAAATTGACACTCTAACATCGCAATTAAAAGAACTAGAGAAGCAAGAGCAAACACATCCGAAAGCTAGCAGAAGGCAAGAAATAACTAAGATCAGAGCAGAACTGAAGGAGATAGAAACACAAAAAACCCTCCAAATAATCAATGAATCCAGGAGTTGGTTTTTTGAAAAGATCAACAAAATTGACAGACCACTAGCAAGACTAATAAAGAAGAAAAGAGAGAAGAATCAAATTGACGCAATAAAAAATGATAAAGGGGATATCACCACCGACCCCACAGAAATACAAACTACCATCAGAGAATACTATAAACACCTCTATGCAAAGAAACTGGAAAATCTAGAAGAAATGGATAATTTCCTGGACACTTACACCCTCCCAAGACTAAACCAGGAAGAAGTTGAATCCCTGAATAGACCAATAGCAGGCTCTGAAATTGAGGCAATAATTAACAGCCTACCAACCAAAAAAAGTCCAGGACCAGATGGATTCACAGCCGAATTCTACCAGAGGTACAAGGAGGAGCTGGTACCATTCCTTCTGAAACTATTCCAATCAATAGAAAAAGAGGGAATCCTCCCTAACTCATTTTATGAGGCCAACATCATCCTGATACCAAAGCCTGGCAGAGACACACAAAAAAAAGAGAATTTTAGACCAATATCCCTGATGAACATCGATGCAAAAATTCTCAATAAAATACTGGCAAACCGGATTCAGCAACACATCAAAAAGCTTATCCACCATGATCAAGTGGGCTTCATCCCTGGGATGCAAGGCTGGTTCAACATTCGCAAATCAATAAACATAATCCAGCATATAAACAGAACCAAAGACAAAAACCACATGATTATCTCAATAGATGCAGAAAAGGCTTTTGACAAAATTCAACAGCCCTTCATGCTAAAAACGCTCAATAAATTCGGTATTGATGGAACGTACCTCAAAATCATAAGAGCTATTTATGACAAACCCACAGCCAATATCATACTCAATGGGCAAAAACTGGAAAAATTCCCTTTGAAAACTGGCACAAGACAGGGATGCCCTCTCTCACCACTCCTATTCAACATAGTGTTGGAAGTTCTGGCTAGGGCAATCAGGCAAGAGAAGGAAATCAAGGGTATTCAGTTAGGAAAAGAAGAAGTCAAATTGTCCCTGTTTGCAGATGACATGATTGTATATTCAGAAAACCCCATTGTCTCAGCCCAAAATCTCCTTAAGCTGATAAGCAACTTCAGCAAAGTCTCAGGATACAAAATTAATGTGCAAAAATCACAAGCATTCTTATACACCAGTAACAGACAAACAGAGAGCCAAATCATGAATGAACTTCCATTCACAATTGCTTCAAAGAGAATAAAATACCTAGGAATCCAACTTACAAGGGATGTAAAGGACCTCTTCAAGGAGAACTACAAACCACTGCTCAGTGAAATAAAAGAGGACACAAACAAATGGAAGAACATACCATGCTCATGGATAGGAAGAATCAATATCATGAAAATGGCCATACTGCCCAAAGTTATTTATAGATTCAATGCCATCCCCATCAAGCTACCAATGAGTTTCTTCACAGAATTGGAAAAAACTGCTTTAAAGTTCATATGGAACCAAAAAAGAGCCCGCATCTCCAAGACAATCCTAAGTCAAAAGAACAAAGCTGGAGGCATCACGCTACCTGACTTCAAACTATACTACAAGGCTACAGTAACCAAAACAGCATGGTACTGGTACCAAAACAGAGATATAGACCAATGGAACAGAACAGAGTCCTCAGAAATAATACCACACATCTACAGCCATCTGATCTTTGACAAACCTGAGAGAAACAAGAAATGGGGAAAGGATTCCCTATTTAATAAATGGTGCTGGGAAAATTGGCTAGCCATAAGTAGAAAGCTGAAACTGGATCCTTTCCTTACTCCTTATACAAAAATTAATTCAAGATGGATTAGAGACTTAAATGTTAGACCTAATACCATAAAAATCCTAGAGGAAAACCTAGGTAGTACCATTCAGGACATAGGCATGGGCAAAGACTTCATGTCTAAAACATCAAAAGCAACGGCAACAAAAGCCAAAATTGACAAATGGGATCTAATTAAACTAAAGAGCTTCTGCACAGCAAAAGAAACTACCATCAGAGTGAACAGGCAACCTACAGAATGGGAGAAAATTTTTGCAATCTACTCATCTGACAAAGGGCTAATATCCAGAACCTACAAAGAACTCAAACAAATTTACAAGAAAAAAACAAACAACCCCATCAAAAAGTGGGCAAAGGATATGAACAGACACTTCTCAAAAGAAGACATTCATACAGCCAACAGACACATGAAAAAATGCTCATCATCACTGGCCATCAGAGAAATGCAAATCAAAACCACAATGAGATACCATCTCACACCAGTTAGAATGGTGATCATTAAAAAGTCAGGAAACAACAGGTGCTGGAGAGGATGTGGAGAAACAGGAACACTTTTACACTGTTGGTGGGATTGTAAACTAGTTCAACCATTATGGAAAACAGTATGGCGATTCCTCAAGGATCTAGAACTAGATGTACCATATGACCCAGCCATCCCATTACTGGGTATATACCCAAAGGATTATAAATTATGCTGCTATAAAGACACATGCACACGTATGTTTATTGCGGCACTATTCACAATAGCAAAGACTTGGAATCAACCCAAATGTCCATCAGTGACAGACTGGATTAAGAAAATGTGGCACATATACACCATGGAATACTATGCAGCCATCAAAAAGGATGAGTTTGTGTCCTTTGTAGGGACATGGATGCAGCTGGAAACCATCATTCTTAGCAAAGTATCACAAGAACAGAAAACCAAACACCGCATGTTCTCACTCATAGGTGGGAACTGAACAATGAGATCACTTGGACTCGGGAAGGGGAACATCACACACCGGGGCCTATCATGGGGAGGGGGGAAGGGGGAGGGATTGCATTGGGAGTTATACCTGATGTAAATGACGAGTTGATGGGTGCTGATGAGTTGATGGCTGCAGCACACCAACATGGCACAAGTATACATATGTAACAAACCTGCACATTATGCACATGTACCCTAGAACTCAAAGTATAATAATAATAATAATAAGAAGAAGAAGAAGAAGAAGAAGAACTACTGCTATTAAAAGCCCTATACTCCTTAACTCTCCATAGTGTGGAGAAAATGGTCCAAATTGTGAAAAGAGTATTGGTGAGGTGATAATAGCTTTTGGATTGAAAAATTGGTTTATAACCAAAGTCCAGGTACAGATGGAACATCTCCACCACCCACTAGACCAGTGGAACATCTACAGATGGATTTCATGCAGTTGACACTCTCAATGGTTTATCAATACAGTCTTTTAATTGTATTTTGTTCTCAGGATGAGTTGCAGCCTTTCCGTGCAGAAAGACCAGCTCCATAACAGTAGCAAATTAAATTACTATGAGGAATACATAGCCCTTATGGAGCATTCCTGGAGAAATTTCCAGCAATAAGGGAACTCTTTTCCTGGAAAAATTATTAAACAATGAAATAAAGTTTTACAAGTACAATGGCACTACTATTGTCCTTATCATCCCTAGTCTTCTGGAAAAATTGATTGAAAAAATTATATCGTAAATCTAAGTTGCCTAAACTAACAAAATAATCTGGATTGCCTTGGCCAAAACTTTTACCACTGGCCTTAGTTGCAATCAGATCTGTACTGAAAAGCACATGCTAACAACTTATACAATAGTAACAGGAAGACCTGTGCCCTTAATTATAGAACCTTATGTATCTCTTATACTTCTAAACTCTGTATGACTAGGTATTGCAACATCTTGATGCATTTTGGCCAAGAACATTTCCACCAAGTAAAGGAAGCTTTCTGTGACCATTGACTGATGACCAGGCCTTCCACAATATAGAATCTGAAGACTGGGTCTTTTACAAATGATACCAAATAAAGACTGCTCTTTAGTCTCATTGGAATGAACCATAACAAGTTCTTATCATCACTCATACTTCGGTAAAGCTTCAGGACCTCAAGACTTGGGTTCCAGTCTCTTGGCTCAAAAGGGTTCCTTGAGATTGTTGGAACTGTATGCCACCTGGAGATCTCAAAGTAAAACTGACCAGGGAGCTCTCTCCCCAAAAGAAGATGGCATCCTTGAGGTGAACAGATTTTTAAAGATCATGGATCAAAAATCTCTTCCCTGGCCCCTCATGAAGCTCCAATCTCCTTGTCTCTTTTGCTTCTCACTTCTTTCCATGTGTGCGTTGCAAAATAATGCTATAATTGGAATTTTATAGTTCATAGCAGAGATTTTAACTGAATGTTGTGTTTGCCATGCCAAATCCAAATCAATACACGAGGAAAAGAATGTTCTAGTCCATTCTGTAACTGATTTTACCAGAATCCCAAATTTGACCATCTGTTTAGATTGCACTGCTGATTTGCTTTATAGAGTTCAAGACACATTAAGTCTTTTTAAAAATTTCTTGATACCTAATAATTGTACATATTTATGCGGTAAATATGATATTTTGCTACACACATAGACTGTGTAATGATCAATCCAGGGTATTTTGGTGCCCAATACCTTGAGTATTTATCATTTCTTTGTATTCAAACATGTCAAATCTTCTCTTTTAACTATTTTGAAATATATCATAAATTATTGTTAACTATAGTCACCCTATTGTGCTAACAAACACTAGAACATTTTTTTCTGTCTAACTGTATGTTTGTATCTATTAACCAACCTCTCTTTATCCTCCAGCCCACTCTTGCCAGTCTCTGGTGGCTATCGTTCTACTCTCTACTTCCATGAAAATGAACTTTTTAAACTTTTACATATCAGTGAGAACAGGTGATATTTGTCTTTCTGCACCTGGATTATTTCACTTAACATAATGACCTCTGATTCCATCCATGTTGCTGCAAATGATGGGATTTCCTTCTTTTTAGTGTCTGAATAGTATTCCATTGTGTATATGTACCATATTTGCTTTACCCATTCATCCTTTGATAGACATTTAGGTTGAATCCATATCTTGGCTATCACGAATAGTGCTGCAATAAACATAGGGGTGCAAGTGTCCCTTTGGTATACTGATTTCTTTTCCTTTAAGGAAATATCCAGTAGTAGGAATGCTGTTTTCTGAGAAGCCTTCCTACTGTTTTTCACATACATTTCATGTGAATGTACTAATTTACATTCTACCACAGTGTAAAAGAGTTCACTTTTTTCTGCATCCTTGTCAACATTTGAATAAGGGTGGTGTAAGTGGGCATCCTTATCTTGTTCCAGATGTTACAGGAAAGACTTTCAGCTTTCCCCCATTCAGTATAATGTTAACTGTGTATTAACTATGAGTTTGTCACATATGGACTTTATTAGGTTGACGTAATGTCCCTTGTATGTCTAAGAATTTTTATCTCAAAGAGATGTTGAATTTTATGAGATGCTTTTTGGCATCTATTAAAATGATCATATGTTTTTTATCTTTTATTCTGTTGATACGATGTATCATGTTCCATGATGTGCATATGTTAAACATCTTTGCATCACTGGGCTATATCCCACCTAATCATGGTATATTATATTTTTGATGTATTGTTGGACTTGGCATGCTAGTATTTTGTTGAGGATTTTTGAATCTATCTTCATTAGGGGTATTCATTTCTACTTTTTTATAGTGTCTGCCTGTTTTTGGTACCAGAGGAACTCTTACTTGTTGTCATAACCCAGAATTGAAATACCAGATCCTCTGACAATAGTCTAAGGGAGATACGCAACAGAAAGGAAAGCTTAAATAAAACTCTTTGCAAAAATGCCTATTGAGCTACATTTTGATAGCCTCTCAATGAGTAACAACTCAGTATCAGTCCTTGGTGAAAAATTGCCAATGTCTTTATTCCAACAAATGGCTCCATAAATAATTCTTAGTAGCACTTTCAGGGTACACATTTTTATCTGTGTAAGTTTTAACAAGCAATCATATGCATGGGCCACTCCATGGCTTAACAAATGGAGAATGAAAAACCAACACAGACTAGTGAACTGTCACATCATAACATATCAGAAAGTAAGCATTGGTCCACTCCTCTAAACTTAACCTACAGATGAAAAAGGAACTTATCAGCAGGTATCAATCCTGCTGGGTGTTTCCACAGCTTCAAGTAGTATAAATAAAATTTGTCTTTCACATTAGCTAGTACAACTGATTCCACAATGAAGGCTATAGCTGACAAACAAAAATCTCTAAAGTCTCTAGCTCAAGTTGTTTTTTAGTTGCTTTAGATTACTTGTTGGCTAAACAAGGAGGCGTCTCTGCAATGTCTGGTATTTCTTGTTATACCTGGATAAACACATCTGGTTTTGTAAAAATTCAATTACAAAAAAATTAATAAACAAGCCATGTAGTTAAGACAGGTTAAATCCTCCTCTAGTTCATTCTTTGATGTATTTGATTGTAGTTGGTTTGGTTCTTTGGGGGCTTGGCTAAGAAACATGCTTTAGTTGCTGTGCATTATTCTCCTAATAGTAACCATTCTAATCTCCCTGGTATGCTGTGTCCTCTCAGGAACATTAAATGCAAGCTCATAACCATCAACAATACACCAGATTATCTTGTTATAGTGAGAACAGAAACAAGATAAACAACACAAGAAAAGTTTACTCAATGAACCTGACATCATGACTTGTGAATTCCATGCTGAAACAAAGGCCAACCAGCCACGATTGTGACAGTCACACACACACACCCAAGTTTTGGCCAATCATTAATAAATAAGAGGCTGATCAGAAGGGAAGGCTTATTAAAATAACTTAATAGGATGCCTTTAGCCTAAGGTGGACCCTGAGACATGGGTTCCCAGGGAAGCAAACCAAAATGTAATGTGAATGTGTTTGTCATTAAGTGACTAACTTAGAGAAAGGAAAACTTAAGTTCAACCAATCGGAAACCATCAAATAACCTCTAATTACATAACTAGGGATTGTCCACCAAGGTAATTCAATTAAGGCAATTATATTGCTGTAACAAACTGATCTTTTTTTTTTTTCTTTCCTTCTCTATTCATCCTATAAAACTTTTCTTTTGAGCGTCCCCAGTAGAGCCCCAACCACAATCCTTGGTTGGATGATGCCAGATTCATAAATTGCAATTTGTTCAAATAGACTCAAAAGGACTAATGTGACTCAATTTAAGTTTTTACAGTTTTCCATGAATTCCACATCTCTTCTGACCTCATATATCTCTACTACCACAGGTCTGCTAAGTCATATTGCCCAAATGTAAGGACTGCTTAAGCCACAGATTGAACCGTGGAGAGCCCTTTTCTGTCCTGGAACCCACTCAAAACTCTCATTATTCTCCCATTTAGACAGATGTGTCTATGAGTAGGATTTTTACAACTGTGTCAGACATTAAGAAAAGTTTTGGAAAATTTTTAAATAAGTCCTTAAATTACTGCATTACACTTTTGGACTAAGATTTTAAGAATAATAAGCCACATATCATCACACTTATTTTGCTGAATATAAAGTTATTACTTTAATCATAGTGTTTGTCAAACAATATTTTGTATCATTACTAAATAAAATTTTAAAATTTAATTATTTAATCTTGTACTTTCTGAATTTTTATTTTTGGTGCTGTACTATACATAATAATTTAGTACAGTGAAATCTATTTAATATTTACATAAGAATGTATATATTTAAGATGTACTCCAAATGATTTTACTGATATGAATGTACAATAAAAATGGTTGTAAATCCCCCCTCTAGTGAAGCCACAAGCGTATACAACAGTTAAAAAATAAGAGTAAATGAGACAATCTAGGGAGAATTCTAGAATAAAAGAGGTGGGCCAAGAATACAACAGAGGGGAACAGAAGTATCAGTAAGGGGAAAGAGAGAAATATGGGCCAGCATCAAAGACTGAGATGAGAAAGTAAGGAAGATAGAACCAGTGAGTATGATCACAGAAGCCAGAGGTGAAGGGACTTTCAATAGCTCTAAACACTACAGCTTGGTTAAGAAGATAGGTAGATGTTCTTTGAAGGTAACATTTAGAGTTCATTGCGACCTTACTCAGAGGAAAAATTTAGTGAAATGGTGAGGGCAGAAACCATAAATTTGAGGGATCTAAGTAGAACAATTTCTAATCTAACTCCCTATTGCCCTTGTATTGCTTATGAGTCCTTCTATATAACATACTTGTAAGATTCAGTCACCCTAGTTTACAAACCATTTTTTGATTAGCTCTTGTGCTTTCAAAATTCCAGACTTTTGTGATATGATTCCCTCACCTCCTGCTCTTCTTCATTCTCTCTGCCTATTATAATCCTACTTATTTTGCAAAGTTTATCTCAAATGACACTTCCATTGAGAAATCTTTCTTTATTCCTTGGGTCACTATGCACTTTCTTCTTTATATTTTTAAAAAACTTATTTACCCTTTTTTTGGTTGGGGACAGTGGTTCACACCTGTAATCCCAGCACTTTGGGAGGCCGAGGCAGGTGGATCATTTGAGGTCAAGAGTTCAAGAACAGCCTGGCCAACATGGTGAAACCCTGTCTCTACCAAAAATACAAAAAAATTAGCTGGGTGTGGTGGCATACGGCTGTAGTCCCATCTATTTGGGAGGCTGAGGCAGGAGAATTGCTTAAACCCAGGAGGCAGAGGTTGCAGTGAGCTGAGATCACACCACAGCAATCCAGCCTGGGAGACAGAGCAGGGCTTCGTCTCAAAAATATAAAAATAAAAACAAACAAACAAAAAAACTTATTTACCCTTTTTTTGTATTACAGTCTGAATTATCCTCTAGTTAGCAATCCATGTGTCTTTCTTCCCAACTAGATTACGAGCTTTTTGTCAGGAGCCATTTTTATCTAAGAAGTTCTTAGACTTCTTAGATAGTGACCTCGGCTGCACTTTCTACACTTTCTTGGATCCTCTTTAAATACGAACTATTTTCTACAAAGCATATTAGTCACACTTCCCCCAGCAACAGGTCAAACCAGCCTGAGAGTATTTTCTGCCTGTTTTATCTTGTATGTTCAGAACAGTGAATAAAATTGTAAAAATGAGATCGGTTTCATATGAATCAGCAAGATGATCATCAAACAGACTTTAGTGAAGGTCATTTGTTTTTACCTCATTATCTCACAGGGCATCTTTAATTAATTTCTAGGACTTAGTCCACAGAAATACACTGATGTCAGTGCAGAGAAATCCCTTTAGGATTTGGTGGAAAACTTTAACTTTGCAGTGTAACAGATATAATCATCAACACTGACCTACTAGTGGTCTCCCAGATTTTCATGCTTTTAATCCCAAATGTTTTAGAGGCCAAGGTATATATTCTTTAATTTTATGAAAACTACATCACAGCCGGGCGCGGTGGCTCAAGCCTGTAATCCCAGCACTGTGGGAGGCCGAGATGGGCGGATCACGAGGTCAGGAGATCGAGACCATCCTGGCTAACACGGTGAAACCCCGTCTCTACTAAAAAATACAAAAAACTAGCCGGGCGAGGTGGCGGGCGCCTGTAGTCCCAGCTACTCCGGAGGCTGAGGCAGGAGAATGGCGTGAACCCGGGAGGCGGAGCTTGCAGTGAGCTGAGATCCGGCCACTGCACTCCAGCGGCAGAGCGAGACTCCGTCTCAAAAAAAAAAAAAAAGAAAAAGAAAACTACATCACAAAGGAAACAATGCACTTTTACAAAGCTCTTCTCAGGAAAATCTAGGTAAGTGTGCTAACTTGTTTTTACTTCTAATTTTAGCAACCATACATCTCTGAATTATTTAGTACCTCTGAATTATTTAGTATCTTGTATTGTTCTTAAATTTCAGCTTTTTTCTAATCTTTCTAGTGCTTTTCAAAATTGAATGCTATGAAGAACTAGGATGAAACACAATACTGCAATTTGTCTGACTTTCTGATTGTAAGATAGAATTTCAAAACACATAGGTAAAGTTACGAAGAAATTCTGTTAAATAATTTAGGCATGTACATTGAAAATTATTGCTAACTTAACTGACTACATGGCTTACATTTATTATTTCAAAACAAATTAATAAAATAGCCCATGCTTTTAATATTTTGATTATAAAAATATAAGTCTATTTTGACCATAGAACTTATATGATTTGAATTATCAGTCAGTACGTCCTAATGAATCACTATGTAGGGATAGGAAATAGCCTTTCAAAGCAAAACAAAATTTGACTTCGAAAATCCTATTAAGATTTAAAGTATTTTCTTTTTGTTCCTAAGTGTTAGAAAGCTATAGTATAAACATAAGCTTGCTTTTACTTAGTAGCTTTTAATCTGCTATAGTATACTTCAGAAAATCTTATATAATTTTCTGAAGAAACAGAAAAATGGTAGAAAAGAGTCAATTTAGATAAAAGACATCTAAATTTTTATGTAATGATTTTATATATTTCTTTATAGACTTTTCTTTAAAGTTAATAGTCTGCAGAAACCAAAGAATCCTTAAGGAACATTGGTAGAATTCATACAGCAACTTTACTCATTCCAAGTCATCAGGGTGGAGCTAATATTGAAATTAATACTACGTTTTCCCCCATAGTATTTTACAGCTCTTTTCACAGAAGTGTAAATCACAACTAATCTCAAAATGCTTACAATATAAGAAAATTGTATAGACTTTTATTTTTAAAAAGCAATGTATACACAGGCAAGAAATTCTGAATTGTGTTAAGTATATAAGAGAGGCTCTACCATTCAGAAAATGGAAATCTGTGTGGCCTGTGGCAATTGGTTAAATCTTTAAGTAGCATTATATAAAAAGTATTCCTTATCAAAAGGAGGAAGGATTTAGGCATTTAAGAGAAAATCAACAGGAATAACAGAATGGACAGAGTCAATATTTATGAAAATGGGTGTGACACTGGGGAAAGGCATGAGAGAAGTGATAATCTATGGATGTTTATTTCTTTAAATTTCCAAGATAATTTTCTTTAAAGATAAATATTTTCCTCCTCAGTTTTAGTGAGTTTTATGCAGTTCCTAAGATGTAAATTTAACATATCTGTTATATGCTTTTTTTAGACATTCAGTCTACTGGAAGAATATATAAAAATTATTTTCTTGGAGATATATATATGTGTGTGTGTGTATATATAGTCCCATATAATATATATTCTATATTATATGATATATATTATATATGTATCATAAATTTGTTTTAAGGAGGATCTTCCATAAAAAACTGACAGTGAAATTATTTGAGAACAATGAACTAGATATGGGTCCCCTAGTTTTTTATGCTATCCTTGCATAAATTTATAAAGATGAACCATTTCCACTTTAAGCGTCTTCCCTGGAATTATCAAAATATCCTTGTGAATCGTAAGGGTCAGAGCTTGAGGTCATAGACACTGACACTTTAGAAGAACAAACGTCCCCTAGAAGTACATGAGGATGTATTTAGAAACAGCAGGGGAAATATGACAATGAAATTCCTCTACCTGTTGTAAAAAGGAAAAAAAAAATTGAAGGAACAGTAATATGCTCTCAATTACAATCAATTACAATATCATAACCCCTCATTCATCTCTCAACAGACAAGGTGGAGATGAATGAGAAAAATCATTCCTTGACAGCTGAGTTCATCCTCACAGGATTTACACATCATCCAAAGCTGAAGACCCTTCTGTTTGTGGTATTCTTTGCCATCTATCTGATCACCATGGTGGGGAACATTGGTTTGGTTGCATTGATTTATATAGAGCATCGTCTTCACACACCAATGTACATCTTTCTGGGCAACCTGGCTCTGATGGATTCCTGCTGTTCCTCTGCTATTACTCCCAAGATGTTAGAGAACTTCTTTTCTGAGGACACAAGGATTACCCTGTATGAATGTATGGCGCAATTTTATTTTCTCTGTCTTGCTGAAACCACAGACTGCTTTCTTCTGGCGGCAATGGCCTATGACCGCTATGTGGCCATATGCCACCCACTGCAGTACCACACCATGATGTCCAAGCCACTCTGCATTCAGATGACTGCAGGAGCCTACATAGCTGGAAACCTGCATCCCATGATTGAAGTAGGGTTTCTGTTGAGGTTAACTTTCTGTGGGTCTCATCAAATCAATCACTTTTTCTGTGATATTCTTCCATTATATAGACTTTCTTGTGTTGACCCTTACATCAATGAATTGGTGTTATTTATCTTGGCAGGGTCAATTCAAATCTTTACTATTACTATAGTCCTAGTCTCTTATTTCTACATCCTTTTCACAATATTTACAATGAAATCCAAGGAGGGAAGAGGCAAAGCTTTATCTACTTGTGCATCTCACTTTCTCTCTGTGTCAATATTCTATGGTTCCCTTCTCTTCATGTATGCTCGACCAGGTGCAGTTAATGAAGGAGATAAAGATATACCTGTTGCTATATTTTATACTTTAGTTATTCCTTTATTAAATCCTTTTATTTATAGTCTAAGAAATAAGGAAGTAATAAATGTTATGAAAAAAATTGTGAAGAAGAGAAAATTTTGTAACATTCTGAAACAAGTGTCATCCCCTCTGGAAAACTGATTTCAACTTGATAATACTTTATTTTAAACCAAGGGATAGTGAGGAAGTAGACAAGGCCAATTTGAATATAAAATATTAAATTATTTTAAAATAATGATATATGAGTTCAAAATGTTCAGAAAGGAGAAATTCCTGTAAAATATACTTCAAAATCTAAGCTACTAGCATTCATCAAAAGTGAACTAAATTATTCATGAAGTCTCAGATTGTGTCAGAGTGTAATTAGTTACAATTTTCAGCAAATCCAACAAATACTAGGAATAAGTGTCAGTACATATAACAGTAGTGTGCATTTACTATTGTTGGCAAATTTCTGGAATCCTAAAGCATAATTTTACAAACTCAGGCACTTTCCAAGTTCTCAAACATTAGTCATTTTTAAGCAGAATCATCTTTGAGAAGTAAATTGTTTGTTTGAATTTGATTCTAACTTTCTTTGAGTTCTTTCAGGAGATTGCTTGAAAAATTATTTATGCAGAATATGTATTCTCTAATCAATAGTATTTTCATATTTAGTGCTAGTCATTAGTCATTTTACATTCTCAAGTTCTATGAAACAGAGTACCTGCATTGATTTCTTTTCCCTTTCTGTAATGCCATAATTTTAAAAATGTATTTCTGGGCTTGGCACGGTAATCTGGGCTTGTGCCTGTAATCCTAGCACTTTCAGAGGCCAAGGTGGGTGGATCACCTGAGGTCAGGAGTTTGAAATCAGCCTGGCCAACATGGTGAAACCCCATCTCTACTAAAAATATTTTTAAAATTAGCCAGACGTGGTGCGTCCCTGTAATCTCAACTACCCAGGAGGCTGAAGCAGGAGAATCGCTTGAACCCTGGAAGTGGAGGTTGCAGTGAGGTGAGATCAGGCCACTGCACTCTAGCTTTGGTGTCACAGTGAGACTCTGCCTCAAAATAAATTAAATAAATAAATAAATAAATAGTGTGTTTCTGTGTCATTCACTCTCAACTCTTAGTAACACTGAATCCCAGACATCTACTGATGGAAGTGTTTGTGACTTACATGGAGCCAGTGAGACAGAAAAGGTTATTTTTTTCCCTGAAAAAATAAGTTTTCTTATTTGAAAAGAGATCCATAAAGAATAGTTTTTCTCTCTCTGAATGTTATGGTATGTGGATATGAAATCTAGCAGAGCCAATTCCATTTCACCATCAAGAGGGAAACCAGCCTGGGGATGTAGTCAATACTCAAATGAGGGCGTAGCTGAGGAAATCACACAGAAATAGACCCAAAATCTCTGGAGTAAACCATCTCTTCTGACTGTATAATGCAATAGGCCTTTTTATCTTTTAAGCTTATTTGGCAAAGATGTTTTATTCATGACTGAATAAATACTAACAGATACATTCATGCTTATTGACTATCACTCATATTTGTCTCTTTATATTCTATTTTAAATTAATCCTCAGGTGATCTTTTAGTTTTCAAAAGACTTTTCAGTGGTATCCACTTTACTGTTCACCAAATTTATTAGATTTTTTACTCTTATTACTATTTTAATATCTAATTACCTTACTTTAAAAAAATTGAGGGACAGTGAAATTTCTTGTCTACAGAAATATAATAGTAGAGCTCAGGAACCAAACCCAGGCTATCTGGCTCCAGAATCCATGGTCTTAACCACTAAGTCATACTGTATATAGCACAAACTAAAAGCATCAGGAGAGGAAACATTTTACAAATCTAAGCTGTGAAGTGGGCAGAGAAATAGGGCAGAGATTCAAAAGAGATATGGATCAAAGACATTTATCTCCAAATTTATTTTGAAACATTTCAAACCTACAGAAAAGTTGAAAAAAGTATATGATTAATATTCATATACTTCTTTTAGCCAGCCAATTAAACAATCAAACAATTGTTAACATTTTACAATACTTGCCTATCACCAAATGTGTATATAGGTATATAATACCTATATACATACTTATAATACATACATACATTAATGTAATACAAATGTACATATATATTACATGTCCATATGGATATTTAAACAAATAATACATATACACATAAATATATACATACAATACATATATATACTTAATACATATATACATAGATACATTTTGTAATAAAACATCTAAATAGGGCATTGGCTTGTTATTAGCAGTTCCACCAACCTGAACTACTTTAATTGTAAATTATTGTTGGGCTTACGGCAATAACAAAACACTAAGATGCTGTATTTTTTGCATAAATGATGCAAAAAATAGGGATTCCAAGCATCTAAACAATATTTATTTATTAAATACACAAATATGAAAAAAAAATTACTGAGAAATTGCTATCTTGCTATGCAGTAAGCTAGTGTCAAAGGAAACCAGAGCAGGACAGAAGTTAGAATGCTAAATATAAAGTTTATTCAGGACTATTGCCATAGGGGCAGAAAAACCTCAGCATAGGACTGGGCTTCATTTCAAATGCAGTAGGGAAAAGGGAGGTCTTATAGCCAAGAAGCAGGAGGTGGCCAGCGGATGAAAAATTATTAACAAGAGACATCAAGTCTAGGGGGAATTCTGGTTGAACCAATCTAAAAGGATTTATTTATTCTTTTATTTATTTATATTTGAGATCAATAAATCACTTTGTCACCCATGCTGGAGTGCAGTGGTATGATCATAGCCCACTGAATCCACAGAACCTGAATCCTAACAAGATTTTTGCTGAAGGCAAGCCAGAGTATTCGGATACCAAGAATGGGAAGTAAAGAATTTTGATCAGATATAGAAGGTCATCAGGTATTGAGGATGGGGGGATTCTTGCTGAATTGTCTTTCTGCATTATTTACTAGAAGTAGATTTTGCAAGAAAGTACACAAGTGAGCCTAAGAAAAGGTTCAGAAGCCTGACTATGGTTTGTTAAGGGAAAAAGAGGCATTCTTCCCTTAAGTTTATTTCTCCGCCAGTTTGTTCATTTATGACCAGCAAAACCATCTGCTGGTACCTGGTGAAGGTTGCTAATTGTATTGTGAGATCAATGAGACATTGAATGAGAAGATACCCATAAAGAAAAACAGAATGATAAATATTAAAGGCTGCTCTGCTGGGGTTTTTTTTTCTTCCAAGAAGGAGGATTAGAAGCAGTGTTAGCACACCTCTCCCACTTGAAAGGACAGAATAGCATGTAGAGATTTATACTGTGAACTTTTTTCAAGAAGCAACACAGGAACTTAACAAGAAAACTGAAAGAAGCACAGGCTGTTCGAAAAAAGCGTCAGCCTACAGCCTACACTGTGAAACAGCCAAAAAACTCCTAAGTCCCCAAAGTGTGAGAAGGGGAGAGACTGCCTCCAGGATACACATCCCCAGCAGGGAACCGGAAATCCAGGCCATCGGGGAAGGCCTTAACCCTACCCAGAGCTGGGACTAATTCAGGGAATAGTGAGAAATATAAAAGTAGAGGCAGTAGTGGAAATTACCTTGCAGGCATTCCCAATCTCTATCATGGACTGAGGGAAACCATTCATTCCTTATTATATCTCACAGGGACTCATGGAAGTCAGCCAAGCAGTTCAGGCAGTGGTCACAGGTTGAAAGAAAACCCCAGTTGAATTTTGGGAGATAATATTGAGTGGGAGCAAACTCCCTTGGCCAGACCACAGGGGACAAGTGGGAAGTACACTGCAGCCACGAGTGCAGGAGCCAGACTGCCAAGGCTTCCTGGAGCTTAGCTCAGTGCTGCTAGCAGAACACTTCAGGAGTCAGAACAACTTTGCCAACTGTGTGGGATCTGGGTGAGGCTTACTGCCACCTGCTACTCTCCACTCCCTGTGCAAACTCTCTTCTGTGCAACAGAGGCAGTTACACTCCCCTCTGGAGCATTACCCCAGCAGCCTGATAAATGCCCTCTGACCCTCAGAGAGGCTGCAGCTGGCCACTCATGTGGAGAGTCAGAGCACAGCCCCAACCTGGCTGTGCCCCTCCACCCTCCCTGGTAGTGTAACACAAATGACAGAAACATTTAGGAGCTTTATGGCCCTGCCTATCACATGAGAAACCAGAATATCTCCT
Source organism: Macaca nemestrina (assembly GCF_043159975.1). NCBI lineage: Eukaryota > Metazoa > Chordata > Mammalia > Primates > Cercopithecidae > Macaca > Macaca nemestrina. The sequence goes on along the minus strand of NC_092126.1, from coordinate 185,260,279 downwards.
CTGGGCAAAGCAGGGCAAGTTCAAATCCTTCTACTATTACAGGAGCAGGTACTCTTTTGCAAGCGCCACCTCCTGGCTGGAGGCCAGCCAACACAGTCCATTACAGCATCTCTAGATAGAATAAGACTGTGCCCGGAAATGAGAAAACTGGTATCTGACCTCAGCTACCACCATTGCCTGCAACACACTGGCCAACCAGGAGGTCTGAATCTGTCCACATGTCCAGTTGACTACCATCATAATCAACATTCAAGAAAAACAACACAGTAAGGCTATCTATAATCAACGAATCTCACAGAGTCTACATCACTCCCCTGCCGCTCCCATCACAGCCGGTGCTGGTGCCAACTGCTGTGGTTTTGAGGAAAGGTAACATCACCAGAACCCTTACAGACTTTCCCCAAAGCCAGCCTGGAGTGTAGCAGCCCCACGGGGTGGCTAGACCCAGAAGAACAATCACTATAGTCTGGCTTTCAGGAACTCATACCTAGGGTATGGGAGAGAGCACCGTATCAATGGAACACACCATGGGACAAAAGAATCCAGTTCTTCTGGGTGAATATCCGTCTCAAAAGGCAACCACATCAACATTTCCCTGGTCAGCTATTTTTTTCTGTAATTTCATCTATGTTCAACTAGTATGAAATCTGTGCATATTGGAATCATGCAATGCCAAGACAGCCCACACTTACTTTTGAATTGATTGTCTAGGTTCATAATAAAGAAGTCCCTACCTACCATGAAGGACCCTGAAGCAAAGAAAACAAAGTTCTCAATGGAATCAGGAGGATCTCTATAAAAATCCTATTATTTCCTTAACTTGAGTTATTAAAATACCCGAGACAAAAGCATCTGGATGGCAGGCCTTAAATCCAAGATTTTTCCACTGGTGGGAAGTTTCTTCCAGCAGAGACACAATTGCGGTGCAGGGCTCAGGAGGGAAATTCTGCAACTCTACTCCAACAGTCAGGTAGCCTTGGTGCTCACGCAAGATCTTAGAGAAGGGGAATTCTTTCCTTCCTTGTCCACCACTGCAGACACAGCTGGGGCCTCTCCCATGGGAGCTCAGCATGGCTGCACCTATAGAAAGTCTTCCTAGAACACTTCAGGGTACTGCATTCCCACAGAAGGAGCACTTCCAAGGTTCAGGTTTGCATGAGAGTCAGAGTCACAATTTCTCTCTATTTGGAATATCAACATCCTTACAGATGAAAAGAGGTGCCTCTCTTGGGACATGAGTGAGTCTTGGAGGTGGATAACTTTGCTGCTGGCCTGGTGGAAGAACGGAATTGACTCCCATCCTTCCCCTTGATAAGACCTCAGTGTGTCTAATTGAGAGCTCCTCCAGCCACCTTCATCAAGGCTAGGACCTTTGCACACCATTGGGTATTGCACTTACCCACATGCTTTAGCTACAACCAGTTTCTACCCAGGGACACCTCCCCTACTGGCCTGAAGCCTGAACCATCAACTAAGTAAATAAAATACTGGGGGTAAATTAAATAAATTAAAAAGTACGTACCATGGGGGAATGAGATAAACTTCAACAGACCTCTGCCATTCCAATTCTATAGGAGATAGTAAACTTGCCCGCACACCAAGTACGTTGCTACTACAACTAATATCTGAGGAAGCCATCATATAAAGACTATAATCAAGGAACTCAAACAGAGTCACCCTTAAAAGCACCACCACAAACCGAATTAGCATAAAAAATCTATAAACATTAAAGTCACATCCTTAAGGGAGAAAAAATGAAATTTTAGAAAAAGCCAAATCAAAAATAAATTCAAGAACACTTAGAAGAAATAGTCTACCCAAATAAGAAGAATGAGAGGAATAATTCTGGTAATAAATATGACAAAACAAGGTTCTATAACATTCTGAAAATATCCTCCCAGCAATGAATCCAAACCAAAATGAAATTGTTGAAATACCAGATAAAGAAATCAGAAGGTCAATTATTAAGCTACTCAAGGAGATACTACAGAATAGTGAAGACCAACATAAAGAAAATTTTAAAGATTCAGGATACAAATAAAAAATTTCTGGAGAAATAGGTATAAAGAAAAACCAGTCAGAACTTCTGAAAATGAAAGACTCATTTAGGGAATTACAAAATGCAGTGGAAAGTTTCAACTATAGACTAGAACAAGTGAAAGAAAGAATTTCAAAGCTGAAATAAGAAGATTTTGAATTAACCCAATCTGTAAGGAAAATGAAACAAAAGAAATTAACAAAGTCTCAAAGAAATGTAGGAATATGTAAAATAGCTAACCCTAAGAATAAGTAGTGTCCCTGAGGGAAAAGAGAAGGCTTAAAATTTAGAAAACTTATTTGAGGAAATAATTGAGGAAAACTTCCCTGGCCTTGCTGGAGGTTTAGATATCCAAATACAACAAGCTCAAAGAACTCCTGGGAAATTAATTGAAAAAGATTATCACCAAAGCACATAGTCATTGTGCTATCTAAAGTCAACATGAAGGAAAGTATACTAAGAGCTGAGAGGCAAAAGCATCAGGTAACTTATAGAGGAAAATCTATCAAACTAACAGCAGACTTCTCAGCAGAAATCTTACAAGCTAAAAGGTATTGGGGTTCTATCTTTAGTCTCCTTAAACAGAATAACTGTCAGCCAAGAATTTTTGAATCCAGCAAAACTAAGTTAGCTCCATAAATGAAAGAAAAATAGTTATTTTTCAAACAAATGCTGAGGGAATTTGCTATTACCAAACCAGAACTACAATAAATGCTAAAAGGAGTTCTAAGTTTTGAAACAAAAGCTTGATATGCACCAAAATAGAACCTCTTGAAAGCATAAAACTCAGAAAAAAAAAAGTATGTAGATGACATGAACATGATGAATAGATCAGTACCTCACATCTCAATATCAACATTAAATATAAATGGCCTAAATGCTCCACTTAAAAGATAACAGAATGGCAGAATGTATACGAAATCACAAACCAAATATCTGCTGTCTTCAAGAGGCTCACCTAACACATAAGAATTCATATAAACTCAAGGTAAAGGGGTGGAAAAAGATATTCCACGCAAATAAAAACCAAAGAGAGCAAAAGTAGCTATTCTTATATCCAACAAAACAGAATTCAAAGCAACAACAGTAAAAAAAAAAAAAAAAAAAAAGAGCAAAAAAGAAAAGGTTATTTTATAATGATAAAAGGTTCAATCCAACAAGAAAATATTACAATCATAAATTTACATGCACCTAATACTGGAGCTCCTAGATGTATAAAACAATTACTACTAGTCCTAAGACATGAGATTGGCAGCAAAAAAATAATAGTGTGGGACATTACTATTCCACTGACAGCACTAGACATATCATTGAGATAGAAAGTCAACAAAGAAACAATGGACTGAGGCTGGGCATGGTGGCTCACACTTGTAATCCCAGCACTTTGGGAGGCTGAGAGAGGCAGATCACCTAAGGTCAGGAGTTCAAGATCAGCCTGGGCAACATGGTGAAACTCTGCCTCTACTAATAATACAAAAATTAGCTGGATGTGGTAGTGGGTGCCTGTAATCCCAGCTATTTGGGAGGCTGAGGCAGGAGAATCACTTGAACCTGGGAGGTAGAGGTTGTAGTGAGCTGATATCACGCCACTGCACTCCAACCTGGGAGACAGAGTGAGACTCCATCTCAAAAAAACAGAAAAAGAAAAAGGAAACAGTGGACTTCAACTACACTCTAGAATAGGTGGACTTAACAGGTATTTACAGTACATTCTACCCAACAACTGCAGAATATATATTCTTCTCATAAGCACATGGAACATTCTCCAAAAGAGATCATACAATAGGCACAAAACAAGTCTAATACATTTAAGAGAACTGAAATTATACCAAGTATCTTCTCAGATTACAGGGGAATAAAACTAGAAATCAACTCCAAAAGAAATAGTCAAAACTGTACAAATATTTGGAAACTAAACAATTTTCTCCTGAATGATTTTTGGATCAACAATGAAATCAAGATGGAAATTTTAAATTACTTAAACTAAATAATAATAGTGACAAAAGTTATCAAAACCTCTGGGATACAGCAAAAGCAGTGCTAAGAGGAAAGTTCATAGAATTAAATGCCTACTTCAAAGAGTCTTTAAGAGCATAAATTGACAACCTAATGTCACACCTCAAGGAAGTGGAGAACAAATTAAACCCAAAGGCAACAGAAGAAACTAACAAAGTTCAGAGCAGAACTAGATGAAATTGAAACAAAAAAGTACAAAAGATAAATGAAACAAAAATTTACAGATAGACAATTGGCCAGATTAACCAAGAAGAGAGAAGATCCAAATAAGCTCAATTAGAAATGAAACTAGAAACATTACAACCAGTACCACAGAAATATGAAAGATCATTTGAGACACTATGAATGCCTTTATGTGCACAAACTAGAAAATCTAGAGGAAATGAATAAATTCCTGGAAACATACAACCCTCCTAATTAAATTAGGAAGAAATAGAAACCCTGAACATATTAACAAAAAGCAGCAAGATTGACTCAGTACTTAAAAAAATGCTAACAAAAAAAAAATTCAAGAATCAAATGGATTCACAGCTGAATTCTACCAAGCAATCAAAGAGTGATTGGTACCAATCCTACAGAAACTACTCCAAAAGATGGAGAAAGAGGAAATCCTCCCTAAATCGTTGTATGAAGCCAGTATTACCCAAAGCAGGAAAGGACATAACAACAACAACGACAAAACTACAGACCAGTATCCCAGATGAGCATAGATGCAAAAATTCTCAACAAAATACTAAATATCTGAATCCTACAGCACAGCAAAAACATAATACCTCATGATCACATGGGCTTCATCCCAGGGGTGAAGAGATGGTTTAACATACAGAAATCAATAAATGTGATACATCACATAAATGCAATTAAAAACAAAAATCATGTGATCATCTCAATAGATGCAGAAAAAGCATTCAATCAGATCCAGCATTCCTTTATGATAAAAAAGTAGTTATATCAGTTTGCTGCAAAAGGTAATTGCTGTTTTGCCATTAAAAGTAATGGCAAAAAAACACAATTTACTTTTGCACCAACCTAGTAGAAGGGACTTACTCAGAATTGGTCAGCCATTGATTTGAGAGCAGCTGTGATGTTGTCCATGGCCATGATAAATTGCATAAGTAATGACTAAATGATGCTATTGTTGAGTCTAACTTTTTCAGCCAGGTGGTAGATTCCTAGAAATGGTACCCAAAGGGTGGCAAAACTTTCTGAAAATGTAATGAGATCATGAAAGGAACTTGGCCTTTTTCTATAGCTGTTTTTCCTAAATTATCTCCTTAGGAACTGAAATCAGCTACAAAAATACCTCCGAGATTCTGAAAACCCTATTATTGTTCCAACAGTGAGAATTAGGTAAACTGGAGAAGATGGGTGATAGTTCAATAAAAGAAGAAAATTGTAGAAAATCAAGCAACATAAAGAGATTAGTAAAATTGGTAAGAAAAGATCTGGTTCAGTAGGTCAGTAAAAGACAATAAGCATAAATTCCACAGACAAAATAAGAAACATCAGGAGCTAGCAAATGTTCATAAAAATAATTATCTGACATCTGAGAGTGACAATAGGATACAAATTTTGAGGGAGTAGAAAGGGCTTATTGGATGTGGTCTACATGCTATTGGCTTGGGTCAGGGAAATTAGGCTGGGAGGGGTAATGAGAACATTTCCATTTACATTATGGATATCCTGGGAATCTATAGTGGCTAAGAGGCTTTATATTGGACTTAGTGACAACTAGATAAATGTAGAGACAAATACTCATTGCCAAAATGAGGACTGCATTATTTGACCACAGCAGCTCTGGGGGAATGGGTGAGATGAACTGGCAAGGAGCAACCTGTCCTCACCATGGGCCTCTGGAACCCCAGCAGGAGGAGACCCCTTAAAAAGTGGCAAAGGCAGCAAGCCAGCAGAGGTAAAGCCCAGAGGGTTTGGTTCAGTAGTATCTGTAGCAAAGCATAGTCAGGGAGGTCCATGCCCTTAGGCTAGACTTGCTGCCATAGGAGACTTTAGACCTAGGGGAATTGTCAGACCTGATATCCACAGGGCAGTCTTGCCCATCAGATGAGACTGGTCTGACGCGAGTGCCCCTTGGTCTGCTGGCTTCTCCCAGGGCTACAGCCTGGCCGTGTCTGCTTACAGGACAGTCTCGGGTGTACTGGGGGCCTATATTATAGCTTCTCTGCTGGTGGACTGTGCCTGATTAGTGTCAAGCCCCAATGAGGTGGCCACTATAGCCACACATTAATCTGCCCACTCCCTTCCTATACTGCAGCTTCTTCCAGGCCCACAGCAACTCCCCACATCACTTTACTGGCACATGTCTGCACAGGTGGGTTTTACCTCATTGCCCCACTGGCACATGGAAATGCAGTTTGCCTCTCCGCTACCAACCACCATTGCAGATGGAGCCTTGGCAGGCCCAGAGGCAGCAACCATTGCCCTGTCAGCACCCTGCACTTGTACTAACACTGCAAAGAGAACAGCAGATCCTCCCCCAACCTGAGTGATCACTCCTGCTTTTGAGGCACAGAGAAAGCACCCAGACCTGCACCCACAAGCACCCTGCCCCCAAACCAACACCACCTTCAATGGAACTACATACACTGTAAAGTTAGAGGGAGGCTCCCCACCTTCCCCCCAAGTTGCATGTCCTCTGCCACTGTGGTAAGTACCTGCAGGGAAGCAGGGACCCCAGCACCCACTATCACTCTGTCACAGCTGTACCTCAGCAACCCCCCACCAACTGCAGTGGATCCAAACCTTGAGGAGCCAAAGTTGGGGCCAAATACTAGTCCTTCAGAGTTAGAGCACACAGTTCAGGAGTTGGGAGCTGAGCATTGGCCCCCTAAAATCACCCAAAAATGAAGCCAGTTGGCTGAATCCACCTTATACCACAATCCAACCTTCAAGGTTTTCAAATAGCATAAAAGGAAAAACAAACATCCAAAGGCCAGCAATTTCAAAGATTAAAGGTGGATAAGCCCACAAAGATGAAAAAGAATCAGCACAAAAATGCTCAACTTTCAAAAAGCCAGAGTGTCTTATTTTCTCCAAATGATCACATCACCTCTCCAGCAAGGGTTCTGAACCAGAATGAGATGGCTGAAATGACAGAAATAGAATTCAGAATATGGACAGGAAAGAAGATCATTGAGCTATAGGAGTGCATTAAAACCCAATGCAAGGAAGCTGTAAAATCATGATAAAACAATGCAGGAGGTGACAGAAAAAATAGATAGTATAGAAAAAATGTAACTGGCCTCATAGAACTGAAAAACACATTACAAGAATTTCATAACACAATCACAAGTATTAATAGCAGAATAGACCAAGCAGAGGAAAGAATCTTAGAAATTGAAGACTGGCTTTCTGAAATAAGAAAGTCAGACAAAAATAGAGGAAAAGAGAATAGCTAATTGATGTCCCTAAAACAGATGGGGAGAATGGATGTAACTTGCAAAACATATTCCAGGATATCATCCATGAGAAATTCTCCAATCCAGCTAGAGAGGCCAATATTCAAATTCAGGAAATGCAGACAAGCCCAGTAAAATGCTTTACAATAAGATCATCCCAAAGACACATACTCATCTCTAAGGTCAAAATGAAAGAAAATATATTAAAGGCAACTGGAGACAAAGGCTAGGTCACCTACAAAGGGAAGCCCTTCAGACTAACAGTGGACGTCTCAGTTGAAACCCTGCAGGCTAGAAGAGATTGGAGGCCAATATCAACATTCTTTAAAAAAAGAAATTCCAATTCAGAATTTCATATCTAGCCAAACTAAGCTTCATAAGAGAAGAAAAAATAAGATCCTTTTCAGATAAACAAATTCTGAGGGAATTGTTTACCACTAGACCTGCCTTACAAGAGCCCCTGAAGGAAGCACTAAATATGGAAAGGAAAGACCATTACCACCTACTACAAAAACACACTGAAGTACAGAAATCAGTGACACTATAAAGCAATAACATTAACAAGTCTGCAAAATAATCAGCTAACATCATGATGGCAAGATCTAATCCACACATATCCATACTAACCTTGAATTTAAATGGGTGAAATGTCCCAATTAAAAGACACACAGTGGCAAGTTCGATAAAGAACCAAGATCTATTGTTATGCTGTCTTCAAGAGACCAATCTTATATGCAATAACACACGTAGGCTCAAAATAAAGGGAGGAAAATCTACCAAGCCAATGGAAAACAGAAAAAAAGGAGAGGTTGCAATCCTAATTTCTGACAAAACAGACATTAAACCAATAAAGATCAAAAAAGACAAAAAACGGCATTATGTAATGGTAAAAGTTTCAATTAAACAAGATGATCTAACTAACCTAAATATATATAGACTGAACACAGGAGCATAGATTTATAAAGCAAGTGCTTGGAGGCCTTCAAAGAGACTTAGATTCTCACACAATAATCATGGGAGACATTAACACCCCGTTGACAATATTATATGGATCACCGAAACAGAAAATTAAAAATCATCAAGAAAGAAAATTAACAAAAATATTCGGGACCTGAACTCAGCACTAAATCAAATATATATTCTGTGTGTGTATATGTGTATATATATATACACATATATATATCCCCTCTAAAGAGCTGTGTATATATATACATACACACACACATACACACAGAATTTTCCACCCCAAAATAAGAGAATATGCATTTTTCTCATCACCACATGGCACATACTCTAAAACTGATAACATAATCAGAAGTAAAAATCTCCTCAGCAAATGCAAAAGAACTAAAATCATAACAAACAATTTCTTGGACCATAGTGCAATCAAATTAGAAATCAAGACAAAGAAATTCACTTAAAATGATACAGTTACATGGAAGTTGAATAAGCTGCTCTTGAAGTACTTTTGGGACAATAAATTAAGGCAGAAGTCCAAAAGTTATTCAAAACTAATGAGAACAAAGAGACAATGTGCCAAATCTCTGGAACACTGCTAAGGCAGTGTTAAGAGATAAATTTATAGCACTAAATGACAATATCAAAAGTTAGAAAGATCTCAAGTTAACGACCTATCATTACAACTAAAAGAACTAGAGAATCAAGAGCAAACAAATCCCAAAGCTAGCAGAAGATAAGAAATAAACAAAATCAGAGCTGAACTGAAGGAAATTTAGACACACACACACAAAAGTCCTTCAAAAAAACCCAATGAATCCAGGTGATTTTTTGAAAAAAATTAATAAGATAGACTGCTAGCTAAATTAATAAAGAAAAAAAGAGAGGACTCAAATAAACACAATGAGAAATGACAAGGGGGATATTGCTACTGACATCACAGAAATACAAACAAACATCAGTGAATATTATGAACACCTCCATGCACATAAACTAGAAACTATAGAAGAAATGGATAAATTCCTGGACATATACACCCTCTCAAGAATGACCCAGGAAGAAATTGAATCTCTGAAGAGACCAATAAAAAGGTCAAAAATTGAGTCAGTAATAAAGAGCCTACCAATAAAAAAAAAAGACTAGGACTAGATGGATTCACAGGTGAATTCTACCAGATGTACAAAGAAGAGCTGGTATCATTCCTGCTGAAACCAGTGAAAAAAATTGAGGAGGAGGGACTACTCCCTAACTCATTCTATGAGGCCAGCATCAACCTGAAAACAAAACTTGGTGGAGATACAAAAAAAGAGAAAAGAAAACTTCAGGCTAATATTCTTGATGAACATTGATGCAAAAATCCTAACTGATAAATAACTTCAGCAAAGTCTCAGGATACAAAATCAACATACAAAAATCACAAGCATTCCTATACACCAAACCACAGTCAATTCAAGAGCCAAATCAGGAACGTAATCTCATTCAAAATTGCCACAAAAAGAACACAATACCTAGCAATGAAGCTAAACAGAAGGTAAAAGATCTCTATAAGAACTAAAAAACACTTCTCAAAGAAATCAGAGATGATACAAATGAATAGAAAGGCATTCCATGCTCCTAGATAGGAAGAATCAACATCATAAAAATGATCATATGGCCTAAAGCTATTTATAGATTCAATGCTATTCCTATCATTTGATTCTTCACAGAACTAGAAGAAAATATTTTCAAATTCATAGGGAACTGCAAAAAAGCCTGACTAGCAAAGGCAATTCTATTAAAAAATTAGAGGCTTCACGCTATCCAACTTCAAACTATACTACAGGGCTGCAGTAACCAAAACAGCATGGTACTGGTACAAGACCAGAAACACAGACCAATGGAACAGAACAATGAATGCCTGAATTAGACCACATATCTACAACCATCTGATCTTTGACAGATTTGACAAAAACAGGCAACAGGGAAAGGATTCCTTATTCAGTAAATGGTGCTAGGATAACTGGGTAACCATATACAGAAAATTGAGGCTGGGCCCCTTCCTCACAACACACACAAAAATTAACTTAATGTGGATTAAAAACTTAAATGTAAAACCCAAAACTATCAAAATTCTGGAAGACAACTTAGGCAGTACCATTCAGGATATAGGAATGGGCAAAGGTTTCCTGATGAAGACACTGAAAGCAATTGCAACTAAGGCAGAAATTGACAAATGGGATCTAATTAAAAGAGCTTCTGCACAGCAAAAAAAACTCTCAACAGAGTAAACAGACAACCTACAAAATGGGAGAAAATTTTTGCAATCTATGCATCTGACAAAGGTCTAATATACAGCATCTATAAGGAACTTAAATTTACAAAAAAAAAAAAAAAAAAAAAAAAAAACATTAAAAAGTGGGCAAAAGACATAAATAGACACTTCTCCAAAGAAGACACATGTGGCCAAAAATCATAGGAAAAAAAGCTCAACATCACTGGTCATTAGAAAAATACAAATCAAAACCTCAATGAGATACCATCTCACACCAGTCAGAATGGCTATTATTAAAAAGTCAAAAAAACCAACAGATTCTGGCAAGGTTGTGGAGAATAAAGAATGCTTTGACACTGTTGGTGGGAGTGTAAATTAGTTCAACCATTGTGGAAGACAGTGTGACAATTCATCAAAGACGTAGAGGCAGAAATACCATTTGACTCAGCAATCCCAATACTGAGTATATACCCAAAGTGATATAAATTGTTCTACTATAAACATGCACACGTATGTTCACTGTAGCACTGTTCACAACAGCAAAGATGTGGAATCAACCTAAATTTCCATCAATGATAGAAGAAAGTAGAAGTAGAGGGAATCAAAGCAGTCAGCCCAGCTGAGCTCCACTTGGAGCCAGGAGGAATTCTCGATTGTGGAGAAAAGATAAATGAGAGATCCCCAGCAGTCCACATTCCCACTGTAGACTCCTGAAATGATATCTTTTTTCAAGGTGTATATGAAATGTTACCCATCCCATGAAGCTTTTCCTGATTATCTGGAAGAATATAGGAATGTTCACTCATTTGAAACAATTCGTAGTTTATTTATGCTTCTTTTTTGTTTTGGTTTGGTTTAGTTTTTTTAGACAGAGTCTTACTCTGTCACCCAGGCTGCAGTGCAGTGGCACAATCTCAGCTCACTGCAATTTCCACCTCCTGGGTTCAAGCGATTCTCCTGCCTCAGCCTCCCGAGTAGCTGGGATTACAGGCGCCCACCACTACACCCAGCTAACTTTTTGTATGTTTAGTAGAAACGGGGTTTCACCATGTTGGCCAAGTTTGTCTCGAACTCTTAACCTTGTGATTCGCTTGGCTCAGCCTCCCAAAGTGCTGGGATTACAGGCATGAGCCACCACGCCCAGCCTGCTTCTTTTTTTTAATGTTCAACTTTTATTTTAAGTTTAGGGGTACATGCACAGGATGAGGTTTGTTAAATAGGTAAAAATGTGTCATTGTGGTTTGCTGACCAGATTATCCCCATCACCCAGGTATTAAGCCTAGTATCCACTAGCTATTCTTCCTGATCCTCTCCCTCCTCCCACCCCCCACCCTCTGACAGGCCCCAGTGTGTGTTCTTTCCCCCATGTGTCCATGTGTACGCATCATTTAGCTCCCTCTTATAAGTGAGAACATGTGGTATTGGGTGTTCTGTTCCTGCATTAGCTTGCTAAGGATAATGGCCTTCAGCTCCATCCATGTTCTGGCAAAGAACAAGATCTCATTCCTTTTTATGGCTGTATAGTATTCCATAGTATACATGTACCACATTTTGTTTATTCAGTCTATCATTGATGATAGAACTCCTCAGCCCTCATGGGCTCTGAGACTAGTATCAGGAGTTGCTTGAGTCCATGGCAGTCCAACAATACTATCAAGTATTGTTTCAGAAAGTGCATTCATGATAGATTTCACACACCCCTCAAGACCAAGCAGCTGTTGTAAAATCCCACCGCCAGCAGCAGAGCTGCCTTGCACCTCCATGCACCTTTAGGAGGCCTGGGGATGGGCCTGTCTGCATATCATCTAGGTGCCTGAGGACAGGTCCACCCCACCCACTACCATTAATGCCATCATGTTCCATCTGGGGTCCTGACAGACCTGCCCAGCTTGCCACTGCTGCTGCCACCTACACATGTTGTCTGAGGGCCTGGGAATTGATTCACTCTAACTACAATGGGAGATACCTGCCAGCACCTTCTAAGTACCTCTGTGCAATGTTTTCACTACAAATAAACATGATTTTATAGAGGTAAACAATAAAAAAGAAAAAGTAACAAAGAATATACAAAATGATCAGAAAGTAATGAACAAAATGACAGAAGTAAGATCTCATCTATCATTAGAAATCTTGAATGTGAACAATTTATATTCCCAAATTAAAAGATATAGGCTGGCCAAATGCATGGTGACAGTTTGGAAAGGTGTCCCCAAGTAAATCTTATGTTGAAATGTAACCCCTAATGTTGAATGTGGGTTCTGGTAGGGGGTGTTTGAATCTTGGGGGAAAATTTCTCATGAATGCTTTATTAGCTTCCCTCTTTGTACTGTCTTCATGACAGTGAGTGAGTTCTCATGAAATCTGATCATTTAAAAGTGGGTAGCATCTCCTCTCCCCACGCCCGCTCTCTTGCTTCTGCTCCCACCATGAGAGATGCCTGCTCCCCCTTCACCTTCTGCCATGATTGCAAGCTTCCTGAGGCCCCCCAGAAGCAGGTGCCGGCATTATGCTTCCTGTAAGCCTTCAGAATCATGAGTGAATTAAACCTCTTTTCTTTTAAATTACCCAGTCTCAGGTATTTTTTTTACAGCAGTGCAAGAATGAACTAATATAGATGGGGAAAAAAATTTTATCCTGCCTTTAAGAAACTCACTTCACCTGCAAAGATATACAAATACTGAAAGTGAAGGGATGAGAAAAATAGTTCATGCAAATGGAAACAAAAAGCATGCAAGAGAAGCTATAACAGACAAAATTGTAATTCAGTCAGAAAAAAACATAAAAAGAGACAAAGAGGTCACTATATTATGATAAAAAATGAATTCATCAGAGATATATAATAATTCAAATATATATGCACCCAAAATTGCAGAACCCAGATATACAAAACAAATATAATTAGAACTACTGAGAGAGACCCCAATAAAATAATAGTTGGAGATTTCAACATCCAACTTCCAATATTGGACAGATCATCTAGACAGAAAATTGACAAAAAAAACATTGGATTTAAAGTTCACTTTAGACCAAATGAACCTAACAAACATTTACAGAATATTTCTCCCAATAGCTACAGCATACACATTTTTCTCTTGATCACATGGAACACTTTTCAGGCTAGGCAATATGTTAGGCCACAAAACAAACTTCAACAAAAATTGTTAAATAAAAATCATATCAAGTAACTTTGAGAATATAGTAGAATAAAATTCAATATTAACAAGAGGAACTCTGGAAACTGAACAAATACATAGAAATTAAACAACATGTTCCTAAATGACCACTGAGTCAAAGAGGAAATTACAAAGGAAATCAAAAACATGTTAGCAACAAATACAAATGAAAATGCAGAAACAGAAAATAAAATACCCCATATTCTCACTTATAAGTGGGAGCTAAACATTGAGTACACATAGACATAAAGATGAGAACAATAAACACTGAGGAATACAAGAGGGGAGAAGAGAGGGAGAGAACAAGGGCTGAGAAACTTCATCTTGGGTACTGGGAGATGGATTCATTCTTACTCCAAACCTCAGCATCATGCAAGCAATATACCTTTGTAACAAACCTGCACATGTGCTCCCAAACCTATAATAAAAGCTGAATAAAAACCACAATATATTGAAACTAGGGGGATACAATCAATGCAGAATTTTGAGGGAAGTTTATACCAATAAATTACAACACTGAAACAATTGAAATGTTTCAAATAAACACACCAACAACATATTTCAAGAGCTAGAAGAGCAAAACCAAAATAGTAGAAGAAAAGAAATAATAAAGGGCAAAGTACACTAAACAAAATAGAAAACAAAATGAAAAGTATATTTTTGGAAAAGATAAACAAAATTAATATACTATTAGCTATACTAACCAAGAATAAATAGAGAAGACTCAAATAAATAAAATCAGAAGTGAAAAAGGTGACATTACAACTGATATCACAGAACCACAAAGGATTGTTAGAGATAATTACAAACAAACATATCTTAACACACTGAAAACTCTTGAGGAAATGGATAAATTACAGGATACATACAAACTACAAGGATTGAATCAGGAAGAAATAGAAAACCTGAAGAAATCAATAATGAGTATGGAGATCAAATCAATAAAAAATCTCCCCCACCAAAAAGGTCAAGAACAGATGGCTTTACTTCTGAATTCTACCAAATATATATAGAAGAACTGACATGTATATACTCCTCAAAGTAGTCCCCAAAATGTGAAGGATAGGGAATGCTTTATGCATTTGTCTATGAATCAAGCAGTACCCTAATAACAACTCAGATAAGAACACAGCACCACCAAAACAAGGCAAAATAAAACAAATACAAAGGCCCCTACAGGCCAATATCCCTGCTGAACATAAGTACAAAATGCATTTAAAAAGTCACCAAACTAAATCCAATAACATATCAAAAAGATAATGCACTAAGATCAAGTGGAATTTATCTCAGGGATACAAGGACGATTCAACATAGACAAATCAATAAATGTGATGCATCACACCAACAACTAAAGAACAACTGATCATATCACTTGATTCAGGAAAAGCATTTAATAAAATTCCCTTTGTGATTAAAACTCTCTACAAATTATACATAGAAGGAATATACTTTAACATAATAAAGGCTATATGTGATAAACCCACTTCTAGCACCATACTGAATGAGGAAAAGCTGGAGCCCTTCCTTAAGAACAAAAACAAGGATCACCACTCTTCCCATTCTAATTCAACACGGCACTGCAAGTCCAGCAAAGGCAATGAGAAAAGAGAAAGAAATAACAGGTATTTAAATTGGAAAAGCAGGAGTCAAATTGTTCCTCTCTGCAGGTAGCATAATCTTATATATAGAAAAATCTAAAACTTCACAACAAAACTCTTAAATCTGTGAAAAAATTCAGTAAAGTCTCAGGATACAAATTTAAAAGAAAAAATTAGTAGCATGTCTTCATCAGTAATTAACTAGGTGAAAGAGAAATCAAGAAAGAAATCCCATTTACAATAGCTTCAAAAAGTAAGAATAAATGTAAACAAGGAGGTGAAAATTCCCTATAAGAAAAACTAGAAAACACTGATGAAAGTTGAATAGGATATAAACAAATGGAAAGACATTCCATGCTCATGGGTTGGAAAAATTAATATTGTTAACACAACCAAACTACCCAAAGTAGTCTACAGATTCAATGCAACCCCTATCAAAATACAAAAGATATTGTTTACAAAAATAGTACAGACAATCCGAAAATTTGTATGGAACCACAAAATAACTTGAATAGCCAAGGCAATTTGATTAAAAAGAACAAAGCTTTAGGCATTACACTACCTGACTTTAAAATATACTACAAATCTTTAGTAACCAAGACATCATGGCATTGGTATAAAAACAGACAAATAAACCAATGAAACCGAATAAAGAAATTAAAATAAATCCACATATTGACAACCAACCGATATTTGACAAAGGTGCCAAGAACATACACTGGGGAAAAGATATCCTCTTGAATAAATATTGCTAGGAAAACTGGATATCCATATGCAGAAAAATAAACCTAGACCCCATACTCTCATCATATACAAAAATCAGCTCTAAATATGTGAACAATGAAAATGTAACGCTCAAACTTATTTTTTAAAAACTAGAAGAAAGCATAGGGAAAAGCACTTCGGGATATTTACAAAGATTTTATGGCTAAGACCTCAAATGCACACATAGTTAAAAAAATAAAGAAATGGGACAGAAAAGCTGAAAATCTTCTGCACAGCAAAGGAAAGGACATAACCTACCAAGTGAAGAGACATCTGTGGAACGGGAGGAAGTATTTGCAAACTATATATCCAACAGAAGACCAATATCCAGCATATACAAAGAGCTCAAACAAAAATACAGTAAAAACCAATAATCTCATTAAAAAGTAGGGAAAAGATTTTAACAAACATTTCTCAAAAGAAGACATCCAAATGGCCAACAGGTGTATGAAAAAGTAATCAATATAACTAGCTCTCAGGGAAATGCAAATAAAAACTACAAGATATCATCTAATCCCAGTTAGGATGGTTGTTATCAAAAAGACAAGAAATAATACGTGCAGATAAAAATGTGGAGAAATGGGAACTCTTACTTATTGCTAGGGGAAATGTAAATTAATACAGCCATTATAGAAAACAGTATGAAGATTTCTCAAAACCTAAAAATCTGATTACCATGTGTTCCAACAATCTCACTACTCGACATTTACACAAAGGAAAAGAAAAGAGTATATCAAAGGGATATACTCATTTTAGGATTGTCTATACTATTTTTGTAAAGAATGTCTTGCACTTGTATGTTTATTGCAGCACTATTCACAAAAGCCAAGCTATTGTATCAACCTGTGTGCCCATCAATAGATGAATAAAGAAAATGTGGGAAGATCATAGGATCGTGGTGGATGGGAGGCAGGACTAGATTGCAGCTCTGACTCAGAAAGACAGAGCAGCGTGTGGAGACTCGCATCATGAATTTTTGCTCCAGAACGACTGCAGGAATAAATCAGGAAATCTGAGAGGACCCACAGACCCTCTGAAGGAAGTGGATTGCTCCTGCAGGACTCAGGAGACACCCCAAATTCTGTGAGTGCCCCAACCGTAAAAGTGGGAAGGAAGATTGTCCACCCCAGAACACACACCCCCACTGGGGAAACCGAAGGTCTAGATTACGGGAGGAGATTCTGACCTTAACTGGAACTGAATCAATTTAGAGAGCTGAGCAAAATACAGGGGTAGCGGAAGCAGCAGGAAAAGCCCTGTGACCTTGTTGGGTCCCCTAGCAAACCATTTCTGCCTGACCTCACAGGGGTCCTTTGGAAGGGTAGTCAGAGCTACTGGGAAAAGGCCACTGGGAGAAGAAAATCTCCACTGAACTTTGGAACAATTTGTACTGATCAAGAAGTCTCCTGACCAGAACTCAGGGGAGGGCATGAATCTGGTGTGTAGACTCCACAGGCAGAGGAAGAAGGTAAGCCATACTTGCTTTTGCAGCTGGAAGGCAGGTAGCCTGGAGCAAGTTTTCAGGCCTGCTTACCCACTGCCTGGAAACAGACTTGGTGCTATTGGTGGGGACACAGAGGGAGGGAGACTGGCCCTTTGGATTGCATGGGAGCTGGATGAGGCCTGTGACTGACGGCTTTCCCCCACTTCCCTGACAACCAGTATGACACAGTAGAGACAGCCATAATTCTCCTAGGAACATAACTCAATTGACCTGGGAACCTCACCCCTATCCCCCACAGCAGCCACAGCAAGACCCACCCAAGGAGAATCTGAGCTCAGACAGGCCTAGCCCTGCTCCCACCGATGGTCCTTCCCTTCCCACCCTGGTAACTGAAGACAAAGGACATATACTCTTGGGAATTCTAGGGACCCACCCACCACCTGTTCCTCTCCATATTACTACAGCTGATGGTCTGTGGAAAGTGTCACTTCCTGGCAGGAAGCCAACCAGCACAAAAATAGGGCATTAAACCACCAAAGCTAAGAACTCTTACAGAGTTCATTTCACCCCCATGCCACCTCCACTGGAATGAGTGCTGGTATCCATGACCGAGAGACCCATAGACAGTTCACATCAAGGACTGTGCAGACAACCCCCAGTACCAGCCTGGAGCCTGGTAGACTTGCTGGATGGCTAGATCCAGAAGAGAGACAACAATCACTACAGCTCAGCTCTCAGAAAGCCACATCCATAGGAAAAGGAGGAGAGTACTACATCAAGGGAACATGCCAGGGGACAAAAGAATCTGAACAACAGCCTTCAGCCCTAGACCTTTCCTCTGACAGAGCCTACGCAAATGAGAAGAAACCGGAAAACCAACTCTGGTAATATGATGAAACAAGGCTCTTTAACACCCCCCCCCCGCCACCCCCAACAAAATTGCACTAGCTTACCGTGAATGGATCCAAACCAAGAAGAAATCCCTGATTTACCTGAAAAAGAATTCAGGAGGTTAGTTATTAAGCTAATCAGGGAGACACCAGAGAAAGATGAAGGCCAATGTAAGGAAAAAGAAAAGCTATCAGAAGTGAAGAGAGAAATATTCAACAAAATAGATGGCATAAATAAAAAACAATCAAAATTTTAGGAAACAATAGACACAATTAGGGAAATGCAAAATGCTGTGGAAAGTCTCAGCAATATAATCAAACAAGTAGAAGAAAGAAATTCAGAGATCAAAGAAAAGGTCTTTGAATTAACCCAATCCAACAAAGAAAAAGAAAAAAGAATAAGAAAATATGAACAAAGCCTCCAGGAAGTCTGGAATTATGTTAAATGACCAAACCTAAGAATAATTGGCATTCCTGAGGAAGAAGAGAAATCTAAGAGTTTGGAAAACATATTTGGGGGAATAATCAAGGGAAACTTCTCCAGCTTTGCTAAAGACTTACACGTCCAAATACAAGAAGCACAAAGAACACCTGAGAAATTCATTGCAAGAAGATCATCACCTAGGTAAATTGTCATCAGGTTATCTAAAGTTAGGATGAAGGAAAGAAACTTAACAGCTGTGAGATGAAAGCACCAGGTAACCTGTAAAGAAAATCCTATCATATTAACAGCAGGTTTCTCAGAAGAAATTCTACAAGCTAGAGGACACTGGGGCCCTATTTTTAGCCTCCTCAAACAAAATAATTATCAGCTAAAAATTTTGTATCCAGCAAAACTTTCATATATAAAGGAAAGATACAGTCATTTTCAGACAAACAAATGCTGAGAGGATTCACCACTACCAAGCCACCACTACAAGAACTGCTAAAAGGAGCTCTAAATCTTGAAACAAATCCTGGAAACACATCAAAACCAAACCTCTTTAAGTATAAATCTCACAGAACCTATAACACAAATATACAATTTAAAAAAACCAAAACAAAAAACCAAGGTATACAGAAAACAAATAGCACAATGAATGGAATGGTACCTCACATCTCAATGCTAGCATTGAATGTAAATGGCCTAAATGCTACACTTAAAAGATGCAGAATTGCAGAATGAATAAGAATCACCAATCCAACTATCTGCTGCCTTCAAAAGACTCACCTAACACAGAAGGACTCACATAAACTTAAGGTAAAGGGGTGGAAAAAGACATTTCATACAAATGGACACTAAAAGTGAGCAGGTGTAGCTATTCTTATATCAGATAAAACAAACTTTAAAGCAAGAGCAGTTAAAAATAAATAAATAAATAAAAAAGAAGGACATTATATAATGATAAAAGGCCTTGTCCAACAGGAAAATAAAACAATCCTTGTCCAACAGGAAAATTTTACAATCCTAAACATATATGCACCTAATACTGAGCTCCAAAATTTATAAAACAATTACTAATAGACCTAAGAAATGAGATAGACAGCAACAAAAAAATAGTAAGGCACTTCAATACTCCAGTGACAGCACTAGACAGATCATCAAGACAGAAAGCCAACAAAGAAACAATAGATTTAAACTATACCCTGGAACAAATGGACTTAACAGATATAAACAGAACATTCCATCCAACAACCACAGAATATACATTCTATTCAACAGTCAAGGGAACTTTCTTCAAGATGGACCATATGATAGGCCAGAAAACGAGCCTCAATAAATTTTAAAAAGTTGAAACTACATCAAGCACTCTCTCAGACCACAGTGAAATAAAACTGTAACTCAACTCCACGAGGAACCTTCAAAACCACGCAAATACATGGAAATTAAATAACCTGCTCCTGAATGATCATTGGGTCAAAAGTGAAATCAAGATGGAAATTAAAAAATTATTTGAACTGAATGACAATAGTGACACAACCTATCAACACCTCTGGGATACAGCAAAGGCAGTGCTAAGAGGAAAGTTCATGGCCCTAAACACGTACATTGAAGTGTCTGAAGGAGCACAGACAATCTAAGGCCACACCTCAAGGAACCAGAGAAACAAGAACAAACCAAACCCAAACCCAGCATAAGAAAGGAAATAACCAAGATAAGAGCAGAACTAAATGAAGTTGAAACAACAAAAATTACAAAAGGTAAATGAAACAAAAAGCTAGTTCTTTGAAAAGATAAATGAAATTGATAGACCATTAGCAAAAATAACCAGGAAAAGAAGAGAGAAAATCCAAATAAGCTCAATAAGAAATGAAACAGGAGATATTACAACTGACGACACAGAAATAGAAAAGATCATTCAAAGCTACTATGTATGTTTTTTCACACACAAACTAGAAAACCTAAAAGAGATGGATAAATTCCTGGAAAGACACAACCTTCCTAGATTAAATTAAAAAGATCCGGGTGCGGTGGCTCAGGCCTGTAATCCCAGCACTCTGGGAGGCCAGGCGGATCACGAGGTCAGGAGATGGAGACCATCCTGGCTAACATGGTGAAGCCCCGTCTCTACTAAAAATACAAAAAATTAGCCGGGCGCGGTTGTGGGCACCTGTAGTCCCACCTACTCAGGAGGCTGAGGCAGGAGAATGGCGTGAACCCGTGAGGCAGAGCTTGCAGTGAGCCGAAATCGCGCCACTGCACTCCAGCACAGACGACAGAGGGAGACTCCGTCTTAAAAAAAAAAAAAAAAAAAAAAAAAAAAAAAGAATCTGATACCCTGAAAATGTCAATAACAAGCAGCAAGTTTGAAATGGTAATTTAAAAATCACCATCAAAAAAAGGTCCGGAGCCAGATTCATAGCAGAATTCTAATAGACATTCAGTGAAAAATTGGTACCAATCTATTGACACTATTACACAAGATAGAGAAAGGGGGAACCCTCCTTAGATCATTTTATGAAGCCAGTGTCACCCTAATACAAAAACCAGGAAAGGACATAAGAAAGAAAACCACAGACCAATATCCCTGATGAACACAGATGCTAAAATCCTTGATAAAATACTGGCTAAGGTCGGGCGCGGTGGCTCAAGCCTGTAATCCCAGCACTTTGGGAGGCCGAGACGGGTGGATCACGAGGTCAGGAGATCCAGACCATCCTGGCTAACACGGTGAAACCCCGTCTCTACTAAAAAATACAAAAAACTAGCCGGGCGTGGTGGCGGCGCCTGTAGTCCCAGCTACTCGGGAGGCTGAGGCAGGAGAATGGCGTGAACCCGGGAGGCGGAGCTTGCAGTGAGCTGAGATCCGGCCACTGCACTCCAGCCTGGGCGGCAGAGCGAGACTCCGTCTCAAAAAAAAAAAAAAAAAAAAAAAAAAAAAAAAAAAAAATACTGGCTAAGAGAATCCAACAACATATAAAAACAAAAATCCACCATGAACTAGTGGATTTTATACCAGGGATGCAGGGAGGGTTTAACATATGCAAGGCAATAAATGTGGTACACCACATTAACAGAATTAAAAACAAAAATTACATAATCATCTTGATAGATGCAAAAAAAGCATTCAAAAAATACATCTCTTTATTTTTAATCAAAACTCTCAGCAAACTCAGCATACAAGGAATATACCTCAATGTAATAAAAGCAATATATGACAAAGCCACGGTCAACATCATACTGAATGGGGACAACTTGAAAGCATTCCCGCTGAGAACTGGAACAAGACAAGGATGCCCACTCTCACCACTCCTCTCCAACATAGTACTAAAAGTCCTAGCCAGAGCAATCAAACTAGAGAAAGAAATAAAGGGCATCCAAATTGGTAAAGAGGAAGTCCAACTGTTGCTGTTTGCTGATTATATGACTGTTTATCTAGAAAACCCTAAAGACTCCTCCTATAACTGATTTAAAAAATTCAGCTTCTAGAACTGATAAAAGAATTCAGCAAAGTTTCTGGATACAAAATTAATGTACACAAATCAGTAGCTGTTCTACACATCAATAGCAATCAAGCTGAGAATCAAATTATGAACTCAACTCCTCTTACAATACCTGGAAAAAAAAAAAAAAAAAACTTCAGAATTTACCTAACCAATGAAGTGAAAGATCTCTACAAGGAAAACTACAAAAACACTGTTGAAAGAAATCATAGACAACACAAACAACTGAAAACACATTGCATGCTTATGGATGGGTAGAATCAACATTGTGAAAATGACCATACTGCCAAAAGCAATCTATAAATTAAATGCAATTACCATCAAAATACCACCATCATGCTTCACAGAATTAGAAAAAAGCAATTCTAAAATTCATATGAAACCAAAAAAGGACCCACATAGTCAAAGCAAGACTAAGTAAAAAGAGCAAATCTGGAGGCATCACATTACCTGATTTCAAACTATACTATAAGGCCATAGTCACCAAAACAGCATGGTACTGGTATAAAAATAGGTACACAAACCAATGAAACAGAGTAGAGAATCCAGAAATAAACCCAAATACTTACAGCCAACTGATCTTCAACAAAGCAAAGAAAAACATAAAGTGGGGAAAGAACACCCTATTCAACAAATTGTGCTGGAATAATTGACTAGCCACATGTAGGAGAATGAAGATCAATCTTCATCTCTCACCTTATACAAAAATCAACTGAAGACGGATTAAGGACTTAAATCTAAGACAGAAACTATAAAAATGCTAGATAACATTGGAAAAACACTTCTAGACATTGGCTTAGGCTAGGATTTCATGACCAAGAACCCAACAGCAAATGCAATAAAAACCAAAGATAAATAGATGGTACCTAACTACACTAAAGAGCCCTTCCACAACAAAAGGAACAATCAGGAGAGTAAACAGACAACTCATAGAGTGAGAGAAAATCTTGACAATCTATACACTTGGCAAAGGACTAATATCCAGAATCTACAACGAACTCAAACAAATCGGCAAGAAAAAAAAAATCCCATCAGAAAGTGGGCTAAGGACATGAATAAACAATTCTCAAAAGAAGATATACAAGTGACAAAAAAATATGAAAAATGTTCAACATCACTAATAATCGGGGAAATACAAATCAAAACCACAATGTGATATCGTATTAGTCCTGCAAGAATGATCATAATCAAAAACTCAAAAAATAGTAGATGTTGGTGTGGATGCAGTCAACAGGAAACCCTTCTACACTGCTGGTGGGAATGTAAACTAGCACAACCACTATGGAAAATGGTGTGGTGATTCCTTAAAGAACTAAAAGCAGAACTACCATTTGAATCAGCATCCCACTACTGGGTATCTTCCAGAGGAAAAGAAGTCATTATACAAAAAAGATACTTGCACATGCATGTTTATAGCAGCACAATTCACAATTACAAAATCGTGGAACCAATCCAAATGCCTATCAATCAGGGAATGGATAGAGAAACTGTGATATGTGTGTATACATGTGTATATATATGTGTGTATAATACATATATATACACACACATACACACACACACACACACACAATGGAATACTATTCAACCATAAAAAGGACGGAATTCGTGGCATTCGCAGTGACCTGGATGACACTGGAAACTATTATTCTAAGTGAAGTAACTCAGGAATGGAAAACCAAACATTGCATGTTCTCACTCATAAGTGGGAGCTAAGCTATGAGGATGCAAAAGCATAAGAATGACACAATGGACTTTGGGGACTCAGGGGGAAAGAGTGGGAAGGAGGTGAGGGACAAAAGAGTAAAAGAAGGGTGCAGTGTATACTGCTCGGGTTATGAGTGCACCAAAATCTCACAAATCACGCTAAAGAATTTACTCATGTAACCAAACACCACCTGTTCCCAAATAACCTGTGGAAATTAAAAAATAAATAAATAAATAAAAATAAGTGCATCTTTTACTGTTTGCTAATGCAAATGGCATAGTAAATTTGCAAATTACATTCCATTCTTATTTGCAGTGGCTGACACGAATATAAAGATCTCTTTATTAACTAAAAATATGTGGTATATATACACAATGGAATACTATTCAGCCATTTAAAAAAGGATAAAATTGATTATCAGGGCTCCAAGATGCCTTCTCCACTAAGAAGAACAAAAATAGTGAGTAGATAATAACACTTTCAATACACTGAATATGTGGGAACTAAAAAAATTGATCTTATAAAGATAGAGAATAGAGTGATAGACGCCTATTTTTTTAATGAGATTATTTTTATTTCATTTTATTTAGTTGTATTGTTGAATTGAGTTCTTTGTAGATATTGGTCCCCTGTCAAATGCATGGTTTGTGAGGTTTCTCATCAGTTGGTAAAGGAAGCAAGTGGCAAGGTTAAGGTTTAAAAAGTGATGTACAGTGATGTGGGAGGGGGAGGATTTTAAAGTTTCATAAGAGGTCAGTAGAGATGCAGAAAAGTGTTGTGCTTTATTAATAATAGGATCTTGGACAAATTTGGTGGTTGTGGCCAAGGCTTGCAGCCAACAAGGATATACCTAAGGTAACAGGTCTAAGGCTAGACTATAATACCCTAGGTATCTCTGGTGTCCATTATGCTTTTGAGGTAACGCTCAAAGGACATGTTCTTCCCATTCATGCAAAAACAAGTAAAAGGGCAGGGAGTAATTGAGAAGTCTAAGAGTGAGAGGTGAAAGTAGCGAGTCCTTAAACTTTTCCAAAGAATCTGGTTAGAGAGTCCCAGGCTACTGGGTTTGGAGATAAATCCCTAGTCATAAAGAGTGAGGCAATCATAGAGAAATTAGGTACTTACTTTACAATATGCCACAAGACCAACACCCCCCGCCCCAACATTTTCTATTGTCATTTTGTTTCAGGGAGATAAAAGTGATTAGCAGTAGAGGCTCAGCCTGATGATTTTACTTGAAGATGAAATATCATGACCCAGATATTTAACACACAGTTGCCAGGCATGGTGACTCATGCCTGTGATCCCAGCACTTTGGGACCCTGGGACGGGCAGATCATTTGATGTCAGGAGTTTGAGACCAGCCTGACCAACATGGCAAAACCCTGTCACTACTAAAAATACAAAAAAATTAGGCGGGCGTGGTGGTGCATACCTGTAGTCCCAGCTACCAGGGAGGCTGTGGCAGGAGAATCGCTTGAACCAGGGAGGCAGAGGTTACAATGAGCCGAGATCATGCCACTGTACTCCAGCCTGGATGACACTGTGAGACTTTGTCTCAAGAAACAAACAAACAAACAAACTATATGTGTGTGTGTGTGTGTGTGTATTATAAAATATAAAATAAAAACAGCGAGCATAATTGAATTTTGTCTCTAGCCACTTTTTGACCTTTGTTTTGCTAAAGCCTAAAGAAAGTATTTCTCCTTGTGAGTTTAGTGGTAGCTGAAGGCATTGGACATTTACTTCCCTGGAAGACACGGAACAATCTTTGATGTGGAGGGTACTCTGTTGTTTTTTCTTGAGGTCTGGATGATCCCAGGCACAGGTATTATTTTCCTTATAATATCAGCAAGTGTCTAAACCAATAGGAGCCAGTGATTTTGGAGCTTCCTGTGAGTTTAAATTCTCAGGTTGCTTTAACTGTTTCATTTGCAATGTCATAAGCTTGTGGCATGTAGTTTCCAATCTTTCTGAAATACTGTTTACATAATGCTGGACTAATGTGTGGAACTCAGATATGTTTTAATTTTGCCAGTTAATGTAATTTTTTTTAATGTGTCATGGGTCTGCAGTCTGAGACCATTTACAAAGCTGGTGGGCAGAGCAGTAACTGTCAAGTAAGTCAGTTCCAGCTTCAAGTTGTTCTTCCCGTGTTGTCTATAGTTGATGACAATAGCAAGTTTCATCCTTTAGTTGCTTACGATTTTGAATATGTAAGCAATCAATTTTGGTGGGATAGACTTGAGAGATGGCTCCTAGCAATTTGTCTCTTACTTGCCTCATTCTCTGATGAAAATCAGTGATAGTCCAATATCCTTGAAGGTCTTCAGAGATGGTGGTCCATTTGGCTTTTTCAAACCAAAGGGAGGCATTTCCAGGTCCAACAAGAAGGTGGATAAGTTGTGATAAGTGAAGAAATCTTAGAGAGTATCCCCTGAGAAATATTCTAAATTTTAATAAATCTTTCCCTTTCCTTCTGGGGTCAGCAAGTCCTTAGCGATGACATATAATTTGAATCAAGACCTAGGTTTAAATGTAATTTCTTCTGTTAGAAGACTTTCCAGCCTAGGAGATGCCTTTCAAAAGAAGTCTGAGACTCTAACCCAGCTTCAGAGAGTAAACTCAAAATCTTAATAATCAAAATTTGTCCTCACCATGCTTCAGTGGACATTTATCTGGAGCAATGGATTTTGGAGTTGGGCTCACCATCAAGTACCTGAATGAGCAAGCAGACAGTCTGGAGACAAAGGTCCTGGTGTGTGCTGAGAGTTCCTGCTGCTACGTCTGAGAATCCAATGGTAGTTCTGATCCAGATCTGTATCTCAGCACCGAAAACTGTCAAAGAAGAACAGCCAAACAAGTAAAGTGGTGAAGATAAATTTTATTCAGGACTATTACAATAGGGGGAGAGAGGCCCTAGTATAGAACTGGGCTCCAATGACAAGTGGGGATTTGTAGCCAAGGATCGGGGGGTTTCATGGATGGAAAATCACTAAGAAGACATATCAAGTATATGGAGAATTCTGGCTGAATCAACCGACCTACCAGGATTCCTGCTGAGGGCAGGCCAAGGTGATGAGACACCAGGGGTAAGGAGTGAAACAATTTGATCAGGTATCAAAGTTGATCAAGTATTGAGAGTGGGGGATTCTTGGTGAACTGCCTTAGCAGTGTTATTTTCTATAACTAGATTTTACAAAGAAGTGCACAGATGGGCCTAAAAGAAGGTTTGGAAGTGGCCTAAAGTTTGGCCAAGCAAAGAATCTTCGTCACTGGACTTTCCATATATACTACCTACCAATTCACTAGGCATTATTTTTTATACTTTTCCTGAATAAAAGTCTCATACTTTGAAATATTTAGTGACTTATCAGAGGCATCTATTTTACTATTTAGATATCTGTTAAGCTTTTTACTCAACTATATTTTAATTTCTAAAAAAACACTTTTAAAAATTAAGGTACAGAGAGATTTTACAGTTTGTCCACAGAAACACAAAGGTGGAGCTCGGGAATCAAACCCAGGCTGCTTGCCTCCAGAATTTCGATTCCTAACCACTAAGTCACACTATACATAACATAAAAAAGTGTAGCATGAGAAGAAAACTTTTCCAGAAGCTAAGCTGTGAAGTGGGCAGGCAGATAGTACAGAAATTCAAGAGAGATATGGATCAATAACATTTTCCCTTAAATTTATTTAGAAAAAATTAAAACCTACTGAAAAGTCTAGAGAATTATACAATTAATACCCATTTTTGGTTTTTCAACCAACTAAACATTTAAACAATTGTTAAATAGTTGTTAACAGTTGGACACTTCTAACAGCTCACCACATTTGCCTATCTACAAATATGTATGTACATACATATAATACATGTATACATATATATGTACACACATAATACATATATGGTTAATATCAGGATACTTTATCAATAAATAATGTGTATCTCAAAAGAACAAAGACATTTTCTACATAGTCATAATATTAGTATTATCCTAAAGAAATTTAACATCACTAATATGTATTTTACATTTGAATTTTTCCCAATAATCCCAAAATTGTTCCCTATAGCAGTTTATTTTTTAATTAAAGATTCAATTACTGGTCACTATTTGCTTTTAGTTATTATTACATTTTAGTCCCCTTCAATCTAGGGAATTATCTTACCTATTTTTTTCCTTCAATGGTATTTAAATTAAAATGAAAATACTTTCATTTTCATTAAGTATTTTGGTCAGACATATTATAAAATATCCTGCAAAGTATAGTTTTCTTAGTGCGTTCTGGGAACTGAGAAGTCAGTGTAAATTAGGGGAATAGTAGCAGCAGTAGAGTTTGATACATTGATATTGTGTGCATTTACTGTCCTCAATAATTTTTTATAAATGGTGTTAGCACCCATTGAAAATTCTTGCTTGAATAAAAATATTACCTTTGAGGATTTAAAATTGAGAAATGTTTTCCAGTTGCTATCTGGATTCATTCTAAAAAGTAGAGCTTTATCTCAAAGACTTTTTCAGTAAATAAACAGCCTCAGATTTATAGAAAATTACAAAGATAATACAGAGAATTCCCGTATATCACACAGCTGTTACCCCTTTTTATTAGCATCTTAATTAGTAAAGGAAAGATCAATAGACATTTATCAAAGAAATACAAATGGCAAACAAGTTTTGGGGTTTTATCTAGTTTATTTTCCTGATGCAAGGAAAGAAAAGAACTATCAGTGTGGCAAAAACTAAACAGGATGATGTTAGTCAGTTTGTTGGTGGTGTAATGGGTCAGAGACTTTTCCCAGATTAACTCAATCCTTCTGGAGAGCACTTTAGCAAAGCAGATCAAAAAGCTTTACAATGTTCATACACTTTGATCCAAACATTTCATTTCTATTAGACTGGAGAGCAAGGATATATTTAATGGATATTAATTAGTAGCTTATTTATAATAGAAAATTTGAATTAAGCCACATACCCATTAAAAGGGAATGAATTTAAAATAGAGGTACATATTGATTATGTTTAATTATATAATTTTTGCTTGCTGATAGGGACAGATTTCTACAATATGTTAAGTTAAAACACTCTTTCCAATATGATTCCCAGTTTCTAAAGATAGGAGAAATAATTCTGGAAAGATATAAATTAAAATGTCAATAATACCTATTTTTAGTTAGCCACCAAGTGTGTATATTTCATATATTTTTAAGTTCTTTTTTATGCATTTCTGACTGTGTTTTATTTCATATTTCCTATGCATGGTGTATAAAAGTTACAGTTTTATGATAAAAACTTTTCATTTTGAAAAAATGTAAATATATAAGGAACCAGTAAATACTGACTTTTTTTCTTCTGTCCATAAAGCTACCTTCACCTACTGTTTTTAATGCCAGTGTCACAGTGACATGTCCAGACAGATCAGCCAACTCGATTCGGCATCCAGTCCTCTGGTTTGAAAGCCAGCTTGAGTCAATGTGATGGAATCGGTGTCTTGCTCATTTTTTAAAAGAGGGGCTGGACTGCTTCTCCCAAACACTGTGGGTACGAAGTGGCCAATCATAGTCATCCCACTTTATCCTCTATAGAAGTGCTTTGATCCTGGGCTCAATTAGAGCTTCAGCAAGACTTTACAATGGTGAGTAATAAAATTGAGCAACAGTTTATAACCAGCTCAGGAACTTCCAGATGCATCTACACAAGGGGAAGTGAGACTAGGTAGGAGAACAAAAGGGAGAATAGAAGTGGAGAGCAGCTGTAAGTAGAGAGAGATGTGGAGAGGGTGGAGAAATGGGAGGTAGTAGGATAGACATAGAGATGGGAAGAGGGAAAATGGAAAATAAGGTGAGACAGAAGAAAAGGATATATAAAATGAAGAAAAGTGTTGTACATTAGAGGATATCAACAACTAAGGTGATTATATTACACAGGTGAATAAATAACAATTCATTGATAAACAGAAGATTTTTATACTATATCCCAAGTATATTATATCTTAATTTTTAAAAATACATACAGCCTCAGCTGTAAACTCAGGGTATGATGGCTGGAAACGCCTTGGTAATTAAAGAGTTGAGTCAGAGAGAATCCATTCATGCAAATTGGAAGCAAAGTAAAGACAAATAAATAAGAAAACAAAAAAACAGAAAAGAAAAACTATGGCTTCTTCCAAAAACAGTATTACATGGAAATCCCTTTTCAGTCTTTCACCTCAGGCCTGGATGTTATCATCACCATCGAGTTTATAAATATAAATAACTTTATATTTATATTTATATATTAATATAATATATAAATATTGCTATTTGATATCTATACAAATATAAATAAAAGATTCTGATACAGAGTACCAAAATACATTAAACAGCCCTGTTTATAGGTGCTTCTTTCTGTTGTTGTTTTTTATTTTTACTCCAAGCTAGAAAAAAAATTGAAGATTTTCTTGGGTACTGCTCTTGGAAAAGAAATTAAGCTCACTGAGAATTATTAAATCTGTGTATGACTTGGTTAATTTTAACTTTAACAGGTTAGCTGGGGAGATTTGCCTAAATTAAAAACATTCAGTGAAAGTTTTAGTAAACCTGAATGTCCTCACTGGAGACTTTATTAAAAGTTTGGCCCCTCAGAGATTGGGAATTGGACAAGTTCCATAACTGTAAAGAGGTTGTGTTTCATTTGTAAGCAATGCACAACAGATATTATTAGGAACTAGACAGGGATTTCTGGTGAAGATACATTAGTGAGACAGAATGAGAAGAGCATTTGAATTGAGTCATCCCTTTAGGCCAGAGACATCATTAGCCAGCAGGGCTGAAGTTTACTCTTTGAGGATCACACTTTTTATTATATGAAACAGAGAACCCTAGAAAATCTCTCCAGGAAGTTGATTTTTTAAAATAATTTATCTTTTTTTTTTAAAAAAGCCCCTACAACAATCTAATGTCAGACAAATCACCCTAGTGCCCCGTCCCCAAGGTAGTCTATATCAAAGTTTACTTCATAAAGTATCTCTACACTCTTCAGCTTTAACATGGTATAACCCCTTTAGTGAAGGACCTTGAATTGGTTTTGGCCTGAATTCCTTCTAGCACCATCACACTGTAATAATTTAGTCAATAACTATTCCTTGCTCTTCCTCTCTTATAAAATGTTGTGACGGTGTTTAACTACAAAAGCACTCAGTAACAATCATAATGGCTACTCTTAGAGAGAACTTAAGATTTTTACAAATATCATTTAATAAAACCCCAACAATAAAACCCCAAAGTTTCACTTTCAAAGAGATAATATGCCAGTTGGGTAAGTAAGGGTTGAATAAGAAAATGTAAAAACAGTGCTGGTGAATATGTTGTCTGGTCCAATCTTACTTTGAGTTTCTCCAAAAGCAGACGTTGAGAAAAGGATAGTGGTGCAAGTAGTTTATGTGGGAAGTAATCTCAAGATGCATAATTAGAATGAAGAAGTGAGATAGAGGAAAGAGGAAAGCCCATGAATGCATTAATGAGCAGGTTACATCTGTAAGAAATCAGGGACCTTCTGAAAGACTGAAAAACACACGTCAACATTTTTCACCATGGAGTGAGAAAGTCAGAGTCAAAGTACATACCCATAGACCACGCCCGCCCCCGCTTTTTTTTTTTTTTTTTTTTGAAACAGTCTTGCTCTGTTGCCCAGGCTGGAGTGCAGTGGCTGCAATCTCAGGTCACTGCAACCTCCGCCTCCCTGGTTCATGTGATTCTCCTGCCTCAGCCTCCCGAGTACCTGGAACCACAGATATGCGCCACCAGGCCCAACTAGTTTTTTGTATTTTTAGTAGAGATGGGGTTCTGCCATGTTGGCCAGGCAGGTCTGAAAGTCCTGACCTCGGATAATCCCCCTGCCTCAGCCTCCCAAAGTGCTGGGATTACAGGCATGAGCCACTGCGCCTGGCCCCAGCCCCCATTTTTATTGGTTGAGGGTCATTCCCACAGTGTTAAATTTCTGATGATGTCATCCTGGCCCTTTCCAAAGCGAAGTGAAATTGCATGGCCAGAGTAAACTAAAGAGCTTCTTCACAGCAAAAGAAACTATCATGAGTGAACAGACAACCTACAGAATGGGAGAAAAATTTTGCAATCTATCCAACTGACAAAGGTCTAATATCCAAAATCTACAAGGAACTTAAACAAATTTACAAGAAAAAAACAAACAACCCCATCAAAATGTAGGCAAAAGATTGAACAGACACTTCCCAAAAGAAGACATTTATGCCGCCAACAAACATATTAAAAAAAGCTCAACATCACTGATCATTAGAGAAATGCACATCAAAACCACAATAGATACCATCTCCCACCAGTCAGAATAGGGATTATTAAAAAGTCAAGAAACAATAGATGCTAGTGAGGCTGTGGAGAAATAGGACCGCTTTTACACTGTTGGTGGGAATGTAAATTAGTTCAACCATTGTGGAAGACAGTGTGGCAATTCCTCAAGGATATAGATCCAGAAATACCATTTGACCCAGCAATCCCATTACTGGGCATATACCCAAAGGAATAGAAATCATTCTACTATCAAGGCACATCCACACATATGTTTACTGCAGCACTATTCACAATAGCAAAGACATGGAAACCACCCCAAATGCCCATCAATGATAGACTGGATAGAGAAAACGTGGTGCATATAAACCATGGAATACTATGCAGCCATAAAAAGGAACAAGATCATGTCCTTTGCAGGGACATGGATGAAGCTGGAAGCCATCATCCTCAGCAAACTGACACAGGAACAGAAAACCAAACACCGCATGTTCTCACTCATAAGTAGGGGTTGAACAATGAGAACACATGGACACAGGAGGGGAACAACACACACTGGGGCCTGTTGAGGGGGTGGGGGGTGAGGGGAGGGAACCTAGATTATGGGTTAATAGGTGCCGCAAACCACCAGGGCACAAATGTACCTGCAAGTTCTGCCTGGAACTTTAAAAAAAAAAAGGCACAAAAAGCCTTAGTCAATTTGTACAGGAACTGTGTGTATGTGACCCACAGAGTAGGTCCAGGGGCAAAGGACAGGGCAAGTGTGTCTATCATAGGACCTAAACAGTGGCACAGAATTCTAACCTGGATAACCAAGAAAAACACTAAAGATCAATCTGACACCAGGCAGATTCTAGAAGGAAATGAGTAACAAACAGGGTAGGCAGATTGGCAAAGGCAAGAAAAGGAAGCAGGAAAGCCTGTGGCCTAGTTGGGTAGTTCACAAGTTTGGCTGTTGTAGAAAAGTTTCTATAAACAAAGGGCCATATATGCAGATACCTTCAGAAGGTATGAATATATAAAATATTTTGGTTTCCTAGTACATATAAAAGTTATGTTTACACTTTACTATGGTCTACTGATTGTGCATTAACATTATGCCAAAAAACAAAGTATATATCTTAATTTAAGAATAATTTATTGCTAAAAAATGTTAACAATCATCCGAGACCAGGGAATAGTGATCTTTTGTTGGTGGAGGGTCTTGCCTTCATGATGACGGCTTTGACCATCAGCTGATCAGGATGGCGTTTGCTGGAGGTTGGAGTGGCTGTGGCAATTTCTTTAAAAAAGACAAAAATGAAGTCTGCCACATTGACTGAACCCTCGTTTCACAAAAGGTTTCTCTGTAGCATGTGGTACTGTTCGAGAGCATTCTACCCATAGTAGAACTTCCTTCAAAATTAGAATCAAACCTCTCAAACCTGCCGCTGCTTTAACAACTTAGTTAATGCAATATTCTAAATCCTTTGTTGTCATTTCAACAATGTTCACAGCATCCTCAGCAGGAGTGGATTTTATCTCAAAAAAACAATTTCTTTACTCGTTCATAAGAAACAACTCTTCTATTCAAGTTTTATCACAGTATTGCAGCAATGCTGTCACCTCTTCAGGCCCCACTTCTAATTTTAGGTCTCGTTATCTCTGCCACATGTGCAGTTTCTTAATCCACTGAACTATGGAGCTTTTCAAAGTCATCCATGGAATCAGCTTCTTCCAAACTCCTGTTATTTTTGATATTTTGACCTCCTCCCACCAATCATGAATGTTCCTAATGGCATTTAGAATTATAAATTCTTTCCAGAAAGTTTTAGTTTTCTCAGATCCATCCAAAGAATCACTAATTATGGCAGCTATTACCTTATGAAATGTATTTCTTATATAATAAGACTAGAAAGTCAAAATTACTACCTGATTCACAGACTGCAGAAGGGGATGTTGTGTTACCAGATATGAAAACAACATGAATCTCCTTATACATCTCTATCGAAGATCTAGGGTGAACAGGCATATTGTCAATGAGCAATAATATTTTGAAATAAATCGGGATTTTTTTTTGAGCAATAGGCTCAACAATGGGCTTACAATATTGAGTAAACCATGCTGTAAATAGGTGCGCTGTCACCTCAGTTTTCCTTTATAATTCTCCATATAAGTAGTAAGGCTGTTTTGCTTATCATTTGTGTGTTCACTAGAGAAAAACTTTTAATTTCTTTTGCATTTGCAGCTTGGATAACTGACACAAGAGGCGCAAGCTTCTGCCTATCTCGGCTTTTGACATGACTTCCTCAATAGGCTTAATCATTTCTAGTTTACAATTTAAAGTGAGAGATGTGTGACTCTTTTACTTGATCACTTAAAGTCCACTATGGAGTTATTAGTTGGCCTAATTTCAATATTTTTTTTGGCTCAGGGAATAGAGAGGCCCAAGAAGAGAGAGAGAGAAATGAGAGAACAGCTGATCAGTGGAGCAGTCAGAGCACACACAACATTTATTAATTGTCTGCTGTCTTATAAGGGTGCAGTTTGTAGCACCCCAAAACAATTACAATAGTAACATCAAAGATCACTGATCACAGACTATCGTAACAGAGAGAACAATAACGAAAAGTTTTGAAATATTGTGGCACAAAACCATGACATAGAGACAGAAAGTGAGCACATGTTGTTGGAAAAATGACATGGATAGACTTATTTGACACAGGGTTGTCACAAATCTTCAATTTGTAAAAAACGCAATATCTGTGAAGTACACTAAAGTGAAATGCAATAAAATGCGATATACCTATGTATAAAATGGATGTAAGCAAGACAGACGGGCAAAGAGTCATCACACGTGGCAGTATTGTAATAGCACAGAAACGAGACAATAAAGAAATGATTCTCAAACATTTTTGTGTTTTTTATAATACATTTTAAATATTTGATATTTTAGCACCATTATCTAAAACAAGAAGACACAAGAGTATTAAATAAGACGTCAATAATTCCAACAAAATTACTACTGTAGTATAATAACACTTTATAATGTCTATAAAAGTATCCATGATTAATGAAATATTTTCTTTGCTGTCCCTCATAGTGTTTCTGTCTAACGGAACTGCTCACTGATATGACCAAGCTCTCTTATGTATTTATGAGACAGAATTTTAATATTTTTGGTACCAGTTCAATGGTACCAGACAATGTTTGTTATGGTATTTTATAGCCCTGAATTACATGAGATGAAAAATCACAGGATACAGACCTCAACAACAACACAAGTGACTAGAATGAGAGATGTTTATTAGGGAAGAATCCATGCAACTTGATGACAACTTGATAGTAAGTTGGATACAGGGAGTGAGGATAATGGCAGTGCCATAGATGATAGTATGGAGCCTGGAGATGTTGAATGTCTTCCTGTTGGTCTTAGTGTACACTTGGGAGTCACCTGGACTATAAAACCCTATGATAGCTGACCCTGACTATTAGAGGCAAAAGCTGACATCAGTTGAATATTTTGACTCACTTCTTCTAGAATATAATATCTCCTTGATTTTTACCATACTACACTCTCTCTCCTCTTCTCCCAATTGCTTGCTTTCTTCTCTTTCTTTTATCCTCCCTTTCCACTCCTTTCCAAGACAAGTAAGTGCTGTCCAACTGGTAGCACTAGCCATGTGACTACTGAGTGCCTAAAATGTATATAGTCTGAACTACAATGTGCTCTAAGTGTAGTAAACCCACCAGATTTCTTTTTTTATTATTATTATACTTTAAGTTCTAGGGTACATGTGCATAACGTGCAGGTTTGTTACATATGTATACATGTGCCATGTTGGTGTGCTGCACCCATTAACTCATCATTTACATTAAGTATATCTCCTAATGCTATCCCTCCCCCCTCTCTCCACCCCGTGACAGGCCCTGGTGTGTGATGTTCCCCATCCTGTGTCCACGTGTTCTCATTGTTCAATTCCCACCTGTGGGTGAGAACATGTGGTGTTTGTAAATCCACCAGATTTCTAAGGTGAGGTGAGATAAAAATATCCTATTAATTTTTTACATTATTACATGTTGAAATGATAACATTTTGGATATATTAAGTTAAATAAATATATTGTTAAAATTAATTTCACATTTTTATTATTTTTAATTAGGTTGGTAGAATATATTAAATTACATATGTAGCTTACATTATAGTTTTATTGGGCAGCATTGCTCCAGATATTCTTATCTATACATTCTCCCTAAGCTTCAGACACCCCCTCTAAATAATTGATACGTAAATATATATCTTCACATGAAATACATTCAGACATCAATTGCTAAGCCTCAAACCTTCTAAACATCTTCTTTTAGAAGTCTCAGGAACAAGCATTGTGGCTCACACCTGTAATCCCAGGGCTTTGGGAGGCTGAGGTGGGAGGATCACTTGAGGCCAGGAGTTCCAGATCAGCCTGAGCAACATAGTGAGATCCAGTTTCTAAAAAAATATTTTTTATGATTAGCTGGGCATGGTGGTGTGCACCTAACTACTTGGGAGGCTGAGGTGGAAGGATTGCTTCCACCCAGGAGTTGCTTAAGCCCAGGAGTTGAAGGTAAAAGTGAGCATTTATCATACCTTTGCAATCCAGCCTGGGTGACAAAACAAAACACTGTCCCTGAAAAAAAAAAAAAAAATGTACCTCATACTCAGCATGTGTGAAATTAAACTTATTTCCTGCTGTCCTCACTCTTCAAACCTAATCCTGTTCCATGGTCCAGTCTAAGTGAGTGTCATCACCACCCTCTTGCATAAGCCAGAATTGTAGACCCTTCTTTGAACCCTACATCCAATCCAGCACACAGTTTGCTCATTCTACTTAAATACTTCTCCAATTTGTCCATTCCATTCTTATCTCCACCAACTAGTACATGCTACTGTAATCTCTTTCCTAGAAATTTTCAATAGTTAGTCTGCTATATTAGTCCATTCTCACACTGCTGTAGAGAACTGCCCTGGGTAATTTATAAAGGGAAGAGTTTTAATTGACTCACAGCTCTGCATGGCTGGAGACACCTCCCAAAACTTATAATCAAGGCAGAACGGGAAGCAAACATGTCCTCCGTCACATGGCAGCAGGAG
Source organism: Macaca nemestrina (assembly GCF_043159975.1). Lineage (NCBI taxonomy): Eukaryota > Metazoa > Chordata > Mammalia > Primates > Cercopithecidae > Macaca > Macaca nemestrina. The sequence continues at coordinate 185,222,687 of NC_092126.1, read as the reverse complement.
AGAGAAGTGCTGAGCAAATGGGGAAAAGCCCCTTATAAAAGCATCAGATCTCATGAGAACCCACTCACTATCATGAGAACAACATGGGGAAACTGTTCCCATGATTTAATCACCTCCCACAAAGTCCTTTCCCTTCCCCAACACGTGGGGATTACAATTTGGATTACAATTCAAGATGAGATTTGGGTGGGAACACAGAGCCAGCCTATATCATCTATCCACAACCAATTTTGCCAACTTCCAATATATTCTGCATTATTCAGTCAGATTTGGTTTTCAGTGGGTTTGTTTTTTGTTTTATTTTGTTTTTTCAGATGGAGTCTCACTCTGTCACCCAAGCTGGAGTGCAGTGGCATGATCTTGGCTCATTGCAACCCCGCCTTCCAAGCCTAAAAGATTCTCCCACCTCAGCCTCTCGAGTAGCTGGGATTACAGGTGCACACCACCATGCCTGCCTAATTTTTTGTGTGTTTTAGTAGAGATGGGGTTTCACCATGTTGCCCAGGGTGGTTTCAAACTCCTGAGCTCAGACAATCTGCCCACCTCGGCCTCCCAAAGTGCTGGAATTACAGTCTGAGCCACCACACGTGGCCCAGATTTTTACAAAATGAGAATCTAATTATGTCAACCTTCTTTATCAAAACCTTCCATGGGTTCTCGTTGCTCTTAGAATAAAGAGCCAAATTATTTATATTGTTTATAATACCACTTGCTATCTCTTCCTGTTCACCTCTCTTGCACAATTTTCCCCAACTCTCTGCCTAACTGACCCTCTTTCAGTACCTTGAACTTGCCATGTTCCCTCCAGAAATAAGGCCTTTATTATATAGGTTCTCCTCACAACTCACTCACTCTACCCTTCCCTGGTAACTTCTCTTCAGTCTCCAGATTTCAGCTCAGTTATCACTTCTTCAAGGACATCTTTCTGTTAAGGTCCCCCCTCCACGCCACTGTGACTCACCATAAGTAATAGTGGTGGTGGTGACAACATTTAGCATTTATCAAGCACTTAGTATGTAATAGGCTCTTTTCTAGTGCTTTACACATAAATAATGTAGTAAATCTTTAAAACTATCTTTTTTAGTGTCCATTTTTGGAACATAATTCATTATAATATACATTATTCTTTGAGAAAATTAAAGCTCAGAGAGGTTAAGTAATTTTCCCAAGAGCACTTAGAAAGTGATAGAGCTAAGATTCAAAATTAGGCATCCTGATTCCAGAGTTCATGGGGTTAACTGCTACATTACACGATCTTTTCAGACTAGCCTACACCTCTTTATTACAAGTTTTAGATCTCCAGGGACCTTCATAATAGAGAAGTTGTACTTTCACAGCATTTGGATGATTGGTTAATGTCTTTCTCTTATGCCTTGCCCCAAATTCTTTAAGGGGAGGTGCAGATACCATATCTCCTTTTGTTTATTGCTTAATCATGGTGCCTAGAATTGTGGCTGGCATAAAGTGGACATATAATATATTTAGAGGAAAGGGTACAAAATAAATGTATGCATATATGAAAGAAGAAAGAAAGAAGGGAAAGAAGGAAAGAAAAAAGTGAAAGAAAGTAGGTTCCATATCTCTAGTTATGAATATCTCTATTGAGCACAGCTTGGTTTACCATATTCTATCTTGGTTCCTACATCTACCTTAGGAAATTTGACTTTTACTCTGCCTGCAATAAAATCAAACATCCTTTCTGTTATGTACCTAATGACTTTAGAACTCCTCCTGAGCAATTACTTGATTATGAGTAGCTGATTCATTTAATATTTATTTCAGGCAGAAAATATCAAAATTGTATCACCATTGAGTAATTTACGCATCACATAATGACGAATACCAAGTTCTCTAATACATCCTACATCCAGCAAGACTGGAGACTACTTTTCATTCCTCTAAGACTTCCTGGGCTTTTATGTCTCTGGTATTTTGCTTGTCATTCCATTTCCAACCCTTCTTTGCTGAGAAAATGTCTACATATCTTTCAAGGTCAAGATTAAATGTCATCTCCCAGTCTTACACAGATGCTAAGCTTAATTGTAGGATATTTTGATATGATTATACTATTAAACATATGGCTATACCCCTGTTATTAAGGTTGGACTCTCCCCTGAAGAGCTGGCCATTCCTAGTGTCAATTACATAAGGGAAGAGCTAAGCCCTAAACAACAAAAAGGAGTGAGTCTCCTGCCTGCTCTTCTGTCCCTCAGACTCTTGGAAATGGATCTCTGGAGCTGAGCTATGCCAGATGACTAGGAAAAGGCAGCCTCTGTCTTTCAGAGGTAGATGCGGATATGGGTAAGGGGGTCTCACTGTAGCGAACCATAAGCACAAGATGAGCAACTCAGTCATATAAACCAGATTATCATGATCAGCAGCTTTCATGCTATTAATATTTTAACACCCTGATCTGTCACAATTGGTTATGAGATGCATCACAACTGAAGTGTTACTGATAATAAAGTTCCATAGTTGAAATATGACTAACTTTTTAAAAAGTAAGTAGAGTGGGCCGGTCGTGGTGGCTCACACTTGTAATCCCAGCCCTTTGGGAGGCTGAGGCAGGTGTATCACGGTGTCAGGAGATCAAGACCATCCTGGCCAATATGGTGAAACCCTGTCTCTACCAAAAAATACAAAAATTAGCCAGGCGTGGTGGCGCATGCAAGTAGTCAGCTACCCAGGAGGCTGAGGCAGGAGAATTGCTTGAACCGGGGAAGCGGAGGTTGCAGTGAGCCGAGATAGCACCACTGCACTCCAGTCTGGGCGACAGAGCAAGACTCCATCTCTAGGGGGAAAAAAAAAAGAAAAAAGAAAGTATAGTGGATTCCAGATTACTTCAATGATACCTTCCTCACTCTTCTGCAAAACAATATGCTCTCTCTGGGAGAAAATGAAGAGGAATCAGAGCCAGCTAGCTAGCTAACTAACCGGCAATTGTTCAAAACCCGGGGGCACATGGGAGTATGTCATGAAGTCATGTCACCTGCCAGGGTGCCAGCTTTCTAAGTAGGGTGAAAGGGTTAAGAACTGTTCTTCTAGGCCGGGCTCGGTGGCTCATACCTATAATCAGATCACGAGGTCAGGAGATCGAGACCATCCTGGTTAATATGGTGAAACCCTGTCTCTACTGAAGAAAAAAAAAAAATATACAAAAAATTAGCCGGGCGTGGTGGCAGGCGCCTGTAGTCCCAGCTACTTGGGAGATTAAGGCAGGAGAATGGCGTGAACCCGGGAGGTGGAGCTTGCAGTGAGCCGAGATCGCGCCACTGCACTCCATCCAGCCTGGGCGACAGAGCGACAGAGCGAGACTCTGTCTCAAAAAAAAAAAAAAAGAAGAAGAAGAAGAACTGTTCTTCTGGTTGTATATTACTGAATTTTGTTTCCAGTGGTTATCTCCTAGATCTAGTAAATGGTCCTTCCTACTCTCTTGTGCTACCGGGGATCATCTTGGCAAGAGTGAATGTGAATGGAAGAGCAGTGCCTTCTTGCGGTCACCATGGTTTGGGCAGCAGGTGTGACTACTTCCCCAAGGGGAAACGAGTATCTGGGAAAAGATTTGGAGGTTATAAGACCCATAACTCCTTTCACATGGAGATTTGCTCTCTACTGCAAAATTAAAAGTGTTATTTTATTATGGAAAAGGAAATTATTTTTACAGAAAGATTTTCTTAACTCTCCCAGGCAAGTTAAGTCATGCCCCATCCATCCTCCCATAGTTAGGAATCTGTGATACTATAGATTTTATCACTTTGCATTCTAATTACTTGCTTAAGTGAACACTTCCCCAATACGTTGAGAAGTCACAGTAAGCAGAGATTGGGCTTCACACTGCCTTGAATTACTATTGCTTGTGGTCACTATGCTTGGCACTGGAATAAGAACCAGCTCCAGCCTGGGCGATGGAGCAAGACTCCGTCTCAGAAAAAAAAAAAGAACCAGCAAATATTTATTTTTATTTAATTTTTAAGTTCAGGATACATGTACAGGTTTGTTATATAGGCAAACTTGTGTTATGGGGGTTTGTCGTATAGATTATTTCATCACCCGGGTATAAACCTAGTACCCATTCATTATTTTTCCTGATCCTCTCCCACCTCCCACCTCCTACCCTCCACCCTTCGCCTTCCAATAGACCCCAATGTGTGTTGTTCCCCTCTACATGTCCATGTGTTCTCATCGTTTAGCTCCCACTTACAAGAGAGAACATACGGTATTTGGTTTTCTGTTCCTACATTTAGTTTGCTAAGGATAATGGCCTCCAGGTCTATCCATGTCTCTGCAAAGGACGTGATCTCATTTTTTATTGCTGCATAGTATTCCATGGCATATATGTAACATATTTCCTTTATCCAGTCTAACATTCATGGGAATTCAGGTTAATTCCATGTTTTTAGTATTGTTAATAGTGCTACAATGAACATACATATGCAGGTTAATGATAGAAAAATTTATATTAGCTCAGGTATATACCCAGCAATGGGATTCCTGGGTCAAATGGTGTTTCTGTCTCTTGGTCTTCGAGGAATTTTCACACTGTCTTCCACAATGGTTGAGCTAATTTACACTCCCGCCAACAATGTAAAAGTGTTCCTTTTTCTCCACGACCTCTCCAGCATCCTTGTTTTTTTACTTTTTAATAACCATTCTGACTGGTGTGAGATGGTATTTCATTGTGGTTTTGATTTGCATTGCTCTGATGATCAGTGATGTTTAGCTTATTTTCATATGCTTGTTGACCTCATGGACATCTTCTCTTGAAAAGTGTCGTTCATGTCCTTTGCCCACTTTTTAATGGGTTTGTTTTTCTCTCATAAATTTGTTTAAGTTCCTTATAGAAGTTGGATATTAGACCTTTGTCAGATGCATAGTTTGCAAATATTTTCTCACATTCTGTAGGTTTCCTGTTCACTCTATTGATGGTTTCTTTTGCTATGCAGAAGCCCTTTAGTTTAATTACATCCCGTTTGTCAATTTTTGCTTTTGCTTTTAGCATCTTTGTCATGAAATCTGTCTGTTCCTATGTCCAGAATGGTATTGCCCAGATTGCCTTTCAAGATTTTTATAGTTTTGGGTTTTACATTTAAGTCTTTAATCCACCTTGAGTTGATTTTTGTATACGGTTTAAGGAAGGTGTCCAGCTTCAATCTTCTGCATATGGCTAGCCAGTTTTCCCAGCACTATTTTTTGAATAAGGAGTCCTTTCCCCATTGCTTGTTTTGGTCAGTTTTGTTCAAGATCAGAGAGTTGTAGGTGTGGCCTTATTTCTGGGTTCTTTATTCTGTTCCATTGGTCTCCATGTCTGTTTTTGTACCAGTACCATGCTGTTTTGGTCACTGTAGTCCTGTAGTATAATTTGAAGTCAGATAGCATGATGCCTCCAGCTTTGTTATTTTTGCTTAGGATTGCCTTATCTATTTAGGCTCTTTTTTGGCTCCATGTGAATTTTAAAATGGTTTTTTTCTAGTTCTGTGAAGAATGTCAATGGCAGTTTAATGGGAATAGCATTGAATCTATAAATTGCTTTGGACAGCATGGCCATTTTAACAGTATTGATTCTTCCTATCCATGAAAATTGATTTTTTTTATTTGTTTGTGTCATCTTTGATTGCTTTAAGCAGTGTTTTGTAGTTTTCTTTGTGGAGCTCTTTCACCTCCCTGGTTAGCTGTATTCCTAGATATGTTATTATTTTCGTGGCAGTTGTGAATGGGATTTGGTTCTTGGATTGACTGTTGGTGTATAGAAGTGTTAGTGATTTTAGCACATTGATTTTGTATCCTGAGACTTTATTGAAGTTATCAGCTTAAAGAACTTTTCGGCAAACATGATCAGAAAAGAAAACCAATATTCATTACATTCAGTTTGAGTTCTTGTTGTTGTTTTGTAACAATCTCAGTTTAAAGCTACTTTTATTTCATAGGTTTAATCTTTTGTGCTACATAAAAGGCACTCAATATAATATTTGTTTATTGATTTCTCATCTATGTCATATTAACTTGTAAAATGTAGCATAAAGAATAAAGCAATGAGTCAAACACAAAGTTGTTTTCCTGAAACTCAGATTTAATGGAGTCAGAACCTTGACAAATTTATTTGAGATCAACTAAAGAAATGTGAAGCTCTATAACGTGGCTTTCTGGCTTCATCCGTTTTAGGGTACTTCCTGTAACTTCTATACCACTGAATTTTCCTCCCACCAGGCCATTGCTAGACAATGTGGTCTAGTCTAAATTGTAGAGACCCAGAGGGCTCTTGACCAGTCACCCTTCTCTTTTCTACCTTCTTACTGCACCTAGATGATCTCATTCAGTTCTAGCACTTTATATGTGCTGATAACCTCTAATCTGCAGCCTTGTCTTTTATGTTCAATTGCCTATTTGACATCCCCACTCAGATAACTGATAGGTATCTCAAACACAATAAGGATAAAGTAGAACTCATATTTTTACCTCCTCACTTCCCCAAAGAGATTATTCCTCTTCCAATCTCCTTCAACTCAATAAATGCATCTTGATCCACTTTATTAAAAACTGATACAATGTTCCTTTTTAAAATGTAATAATAGTGTGTCATTTCTCTGCTTTGAAAAATCTCTCATTTGGCAGGCAGAATAATGGCCATCCAAAGATAACCTCATTCTAACCCTGGGAAACTGCAAATGTGTTGCAGATGGAATTAAGTGGCTAATCAGCTAACTTTAAAATAAAAAAATTATCCAGACGGGCCCAAAATAATTCTTTACATGTTGAAGACAGAAGCAGAAGAGTCTAAATCAAAATGATACAGTGTGAGAAAATTTTTTTGTTGTTTTTTTTACTTAAGCCATTCATTTTGGCTGGAAAATGTGAAAAAAATTTAACCAATCATTTCAGGGTTTGAAGATAGAAGGGGGCCCATGAGCCAAGGAATAAGAGCAGACTCTAGAATCTAGGAAAAGTAAAGACTGTAAATTTCTCACCAGAGCTTCCAAAACAGAACTCAGCCCTGCTAACATCTTGGTTTTAGCTCAGTGAGACATATTTCAGACTTCTAAACCGCACAACTGTGAACTAATAAATTTTTGTTGTTTTAAACTACTGAGTTTGTGATAATTTGTTAGGGCAGCAATAGGAAATTAATATACCCTCCCAAGGCTTCTCATAGCTCTAAAGATGAAATATAAATTTCGTAATCTGTGTTACAAACCCAAAAAGATCAGTTCTCCAACCCCATCACCAACAACTGTGGTCTATCTTTTATGGGTTCCTCAAATATGCATAGGTGATTTCTGCCTTGAGGAATTTTCACCACCTCTCCTCCGTAACCTACCATGTTCATCTGTCATGGCTGACTTCTTCCTACTCATGTCTCAGCTTGACTGCTTACCTTTTCCTAAACATTTTTTCTAATCATTGTATCTAAAGTAACTCCCAGTCATTGTTTATCACATCTACCCTATCTTACCCCCAGCATAGCATGTAATAATTTCTGCTTTTTTCTTCTTCATGTATTTATTTATATCTGCTTGCCTGCTTCCCTCGATTAGAATGTAAGTTCCATGAGAACAGAATCTATAATTGTGATGGTAACAAGTAGGCACCATATAGTATTTACTGCATGCATGCATGAATAAATGGCATAATAAGTGGAAGCTGATTTGTAGTTCTGAATATAAGGACTTTTCATAATTGTAAAGAAAGCATAAAAGTTTTCATAAATTTGTAGGAAAATTAGAGTAACAAGAAATGAGTTACATGATTTTTTTCACTGACTCCTATGAATCTTTTCACTGATCCTACATTATTTCCTGGGTCAGAGCAATATTCATCATTATTCATCTGGTGGAGGTTTTCCCCCAGTGAATCCTGATAAGCTCTCCTAAACAAATGGAGACTTGAAATTGGTGGGCAATCAATTAATCAGTAGGAGTCATAACACCATAAAAGGGTCGGGCGTGGTCGCTCACGCCTGCAATCCCAGCACTTTGGGAGGCTGAGGCGGGCGGATCACCTAAGGTCGGCAGTTCATGACCAGCCTGACCAACATGCAGAAACCCCATCTCTACTGAAAATACAAAATTAGCCAGGCATGGTGGTGCATGCCTGTAATCCCAGCTACGCGGGAGGCTGAGGCAGGAGAATCGCTTGAACCCGGGAGGCAGACGTTGCGGTGAGCCGAGATCACGCCACTGCACTCCAGCCTGGGCAACAAGAGCAAAACTCCGTCAAAAAAACAAACAAACAATGACCAAAAAAAAAATTCAAAATGATGGGAGAGTCCTGAAAGCGAGGTGGCATTATGAAGCAAGAAGGCTTTCATGCAGCTGCTTCTGGATTTGGAAGAAATTTTCTAAAGTTTAGTAACTAAGGTATAAAGTTACCGACACTATGAATGAAATGTCAATGGAAGATTCTACAAACTAAATACTGCCATTAAAAAGAGGTGGGAAAGGTGCTGCTTTCATCTTCTGATCTCAGCAAGCAATCTCTCTGAGGCACCCAATCCTAGCTCAGTTCCCACTTCCTACATGAAGCCTTGGCTGACTATTGCAGTGGGAATGTTTTCTTCTCACTAAGGATCTTATGTTCAGATTGGTGGTAAGGGTAAGTAGTATAAACTCAAATGAATAAAAATTAAAACATTTCTGTTTTCTTTAAATTTTATTTTAAGTTCCAGAAACATGTGTAGGACGTGCAGGTTTGTTACATAGGTAAATGTGTGCCCAAAACATGGCTCTTAAAATTTGTTTAGAAATTGGAATTTGCCTTACTCTGTAGGTGTCAGAGGAGTACGGTCTGTGAGGTTCAGAGGATTACGTCTCTCAGAATGTGCTCTTCCAATTTAGTAAGTCTCTGATGTTCAAAGGATTAGGTCTCTCAGGCCGTGCTCTGAAGTCAATGCCAACTAAATCCCTTTAGAATTATTTCAAATATCTGAACCATTCTCTACTGGTGACATAAATATTGGCATCAACCTCTTTGTAGAACTATTCTCCCAAATGATCAAGAAGATAGAGCTTAATTGTGGGATCTACTTTAAAAACTGTTATCAGGCAACCAACTGGCCCCTCTAAAACTCTTAGCAGGGAAAATTCAGGTGAGAAAGAATTTAAAATTTATTTTTGCTAGAAATATTAATCACATGAAACATTGTTTTCTCTAAGTTATTTAAGGTTTTTTTTTCTTAAAACTCTAATTTTTCAATGTTTTAAGATCTTTAAATTATTTTTTAAATCTGAAGTCTATTGTGTAAGCTTTAAGCAAATGACTATCATTCATTTGTATCACTTCTGAAATTATTAGGAGCCTAAATTTATACCAAGAGATAAAAGCACACATATTTAGTAATAACAGAATACATTAATGAAGACTTTGAAACTCATTTGAATAATGTAGTTTGTCCTATTACTTATAAACTTGATGAAATGAATTATTAACCTCTACAATGAAATAGAGTTTAAAATTTTTGTGTTGGGCATTCCTATGTATTAAACAAATTATATGAGTAAAGACTATAATTTCAAACCAGTCTTTCAAACCCCAATATAATTTTGGTGAATGTTCTTGTTTCTTTTTTATTCTTAGAGAAATAAAATATCATCGTAAAATTTATTTCTATCTGGCCAATAGACAAATGGATGAACTGAAGGAAATTTTATATTATATAACTTCAAGCTGGCAAGGGCAAGGCAGTTAATGAAAAAGTTATTCAAATTACATAAGTTTCAAATGTTATTTTAAAAATATTGATCTTAAAGTTACATCAGCTGGGTGCAGTGGCTCATGCCTGTAATCTCAGCACTTTGGGAGGCTGAGGCGGGAGGATCGCTTGAGGTCAGGAATTTGAGACTAGCCTTGCTAACATGGTGAAACTCTGCCTCTACTGAAAATACAAAAAATAAATAGCCAGGTGGGTGGCACATGCCTATAATTTCATACTTGGGAGGCAGAGGCAGGAGAATCTGTTGAACCTGGGAGGTGGAAGTTGCAGTGAACCAAGATTGTACCTCTGCACTCTAGCCTGGGCAACAGAGTAAGACCTTGTTTCAAAAAATAAATTTAAAATATATATAATATGTATATATACATCATCTTCAAGTAATCTGAGATTTGAAAGTTAGTAATATTTTCAGAAACCAAAAAGAAGAGATCTTTTTTTATCTTTCCAAAATGGTTTTCCTCTGTTCCCAAACTTCGGAGTATAGTTGTGGTTAATGAATACCCAGAAAACTGTCTATCTAGAAATATCTAGGAGGGTCAGTTAACCTTTCAAAGCAAGTAGGTAGCATAAAGCAAGCATCCAATAACTATCAGCTCAATTAATAAATGATTCCCAAAGTAACAAAGATAAATAAGGTAGATTGAAACAAAATGCTCCCCAATAGGTAAGAACTCTTTGTCTATAAGTACATATAATGAGTAGATAATGAAGATTTTTAAAAATCCCAAAATTTTAATAAATGTGAACACCCTAGAATCTAGGAATACAATGAAAACACATGACATTTGAAAGAGTAAAAGTTAACACCAAAGAGATACTGCTTCCATAGAGGAGGTGACCTTAAGATTGCATTACCACATGATATGAACAGATGCCTGAATAGTTTGAGATGCAGGATTGCCAGCAAATTACTATTATTTATAACTGGTGATGCCATTATCATAAAAGTGGAGTAGGCAGCTGCTCAATGAATCCATTATAACATTATTCACAGCAGAATTGTAAAATGCAGAAAACATTAGTTAAATTCCCATGATTATTGTGGACTTAATCAAGTTATAAAACACTGCAGACCTAAAAGCATGCCATTTTATTTGCTTAATAAAAAATTTCTTTGCTGATTATTGAAGCAATAGCCATTGCAGACAATTTGAAATGGAGGAAAATATAAAGGAGAGAAATAGTTGACCTCTGATTTTATTGCATAGAAAAAACTAGTACTATTATGATGCATTTTCATGCTACTGTTTAACCTTCATATGTAAGCATTTATTTGGAAATTGAAATTATTTTGTTTATAAAACTTTCTATTTTGTTTTTTACGTAACATATTTCTATCTATTTTATCATTACAATAATCTCCAAGGTAAACAGTATTTTTAATGATTGTACAATATGTCATCAGGTGAATGATTCACATTTATTTCATCTAACTGACTAAATGGTTATACCACCACTTTCAGGTGTTTTGAATTTTTTTATGATTATGAATGAAATTACAATTATGTTAATCTTTGTGGGAGATTCTAATTATTTCTTTTTGGTCAATTCATTATTATTGGCCAAAGGATGTGAATGTTTAAGAGTTTCTTTAATTTATTACAAATTATTTTCCAATAATTGCACCAATTTTGGCTACCACTATATACGATCATTTCTTTTTTAAAACATCTTGCCATTTTAATAGACAAAATAAATATAACCTTGTAGCTATTTCAAATTATGTTTCTCTGATTAGTAATGAAGTTAAAAATTTTTAATTTGTAAAAAATTATATTTCCTTCAGATTTTTCTGTTCCTGCCATTGACCTGTTTTCTAGTGATTATGTGTACTGATTCCTTCCTAAAATACAACTAGAGAAACAATATCCTATTTATTCCAGTCTCCTAGTTTTTGTTTGATGCTTGATTTTTATTCATGATTTTTGATATATACTTATATAAATAAATTTGTCAACTTTTAACCCTTTTCTTGAATTTTTGATGGCATTTGAATTTCATGCACACATGAATAATTTTACATTGTATGCATAAATTGTATATAAATAACCTGGATGGTTTCTAGTATAGGCATTTTTTCTCATTTCCCCTAATCTCTCTGTCTCCTCCCCACTTCCACCCACATCCCTTTTCCTCCCTACCCCAGAGGGGTACAAATACCTTAAAAATAGCCTGTTTCCAAAGCATGTTATGTTTAAGTGTACACTCCAGTAGTATTTGAGATAGTAAATTACTAAGAATATACAACTCAAAATAGGCATTTAAATTTTTTATTGTGGTAGAAAATACATAACAAAAAATTTATCATCTTAGCCATATTTAAGAGTGTAGTTCAATAGAATTAAGTACATTTGCGTTGTTGTATTAATACAGTCATCACCACTACTCATCTAGAACTTTATTTATCTTCCCAAACTGAAACTCTGTAACCAATAAGAAATAGCTCCCCGTTCCCACCTCCCACTGACAACCACCACTCTATATTCTGTCTATAAATTTGACTACTCTAGGTACCTGTAAATGGAGTAATAGAATATTGGTCCTCTTTTGACTAGCTTATTTCAGTTAGCATTATGTCCCCAAGGTTGATCCACGTTGTAACAAGTCAGAATCTCATCCCTTTTTAGGGTTGAATAGTGTTCCATTGTATGTATATATCACCATTTATTTTTTCATCATCCTTGGACATTTGGGTTGTTTCCACTTTTTGGCTATTATGAATAATGCTGCTATTAACATTGGCATATAAAAATAGTCTTTTAAACAACCTTGTTAATCAGTACATATATATTCATTGAAATTTTTGGGAACGTTGATACCAATTGCTGATATTTAAACTATGGATCAGCTTTACTTAACCCATATAGAGAAGTGTTGTTCTCTGGATCTTTCTGTGAAGACCTCAAAAGCCATCTTTGTGAAGATAATCTGATGTTTTTCTTCCTCAAAATGTGCTGGAAATATTCACAATAGCAGAGACATGGAATCAACCTAAATGCCCATCAACAATTGACTGGATAAAGAAAATGTGTTACATACACACCATGGAATACTGTGCAGCCATAAGAAAGAATGAGATCATGTCCTTTGTAGCAACATGGACAGAGCTGGAGGCCATTATCCTAGGCAAACTAATGGAGGAACAGAAAACCAAGTATTGCATGTTCTCACTTATAAGTGAGAGCTAAACACGGAGTACACATGAACGGAAAGAATGGAACTACAGACACTGGGGCCTACTTGACGGTGGAGGGTGGAAGGACAGAGAGGACTGAAAAGCTACTATTAGGTACCATTAAAATGGTTTAAAAATGATTTTAAAGGGTACTGAAAATATATTTCATCACTAGCCAAAGAGGTAATTCTTTATGAAATTCATTCTCCCCATGAACGGGGCATGCACCAAAGTCCAGGCAACATGAGGAAGCATTGTGGAAGATGCTCTCCTTCCTTTAAGCCAAAGAGACCTCAATAGTTGTGGCATATTATAAATTAGTGCCTTATTTCTCCACAATTGTTTTTCAGACAAGTCAGGAATGGCTGAAGAAAATCATACCATGAAAAATGAGTTTATCCTCACGGGGTTTACAGATCACCCAGAGCTGAAGACTCTGCTGTTTGTGGTGTTCTTTGCCATCTATCTGATCACCATGGTGGGGAATATTGGTATGATGGCACTGATATTTACCCACCGTCGATTTCACACACCAATGTACATCTTTCTGGGAAACCTGGCTCTTGTGGATTCTTGCTGTGCCTGTGCCATTACCCCCAAAATGTTAGAGAACTTCTTTTCTGAGGACAAAAGGATTTCCCTCTATGAATGTACAGTACAGTTTTATTTTCTCTGCACTGTGGAAACTGCAGACTGCTTTCTTCTGGCGGCAATGGCCTATGACCGCTATGTGGCTATATGCAGCCCACTGCAGTACCACATCATGATGTCCAAGAAACTCTGCATTCAGATGACCACAGGGGCCTTCATAGCTGGAAACCTGCATTCCATGATTCATGTGGGGCTTGTATTTAGGTTAGTTTTCTGTGGATCGAATCACATCAACCACTTTTACTGTGACATTCTTCCCTTGTATAGACTCTCTCGTGTTGATCCTTATATCAATGAACTGGTTCTATTCATCTTCTCAGGTTCAGTTCAAGTCTTTACCATAGGTAGTGTCTTAATATCTTATCTCTATATTCTTCTTACTCTTTTCAGAATGAAATCCAAAGAGGGAAGGGCCAAAGCCTTTTCTACCTGTGCATCCCACTTTTTGTCAGTTTCATTATTCTATGGGTCTCTTTTCTTCATGTACGTTAGACCAAATTTGCTCGAAGAAGGGGATAAAGATATACCAGCTGCCATTTTATTTACAATAGTAGTTCCCTTACTAAATCCTTTCATTTATAGCCTGAGAAATAGGGAAGTAATAAGTGTCTTAAGAAAAATTCTGATGAAGAAATAATCTCAAGAAAGATGGAAACAAGTGACATCCACTATAGCTTAATGATTTAAATGCAGCAAAAACATCCATATGAAATTACACAGAGGAAATGCACAAATTATAAGTAAATTTGAATATATAATAAAACTTTCAAATTAAGTGGCAATAGGTAAGGGTAGAATATACAAACAAAAGAGTCAACTGTGGTAAAAATTCAAAATAACAAAAATGAAATTCTAATTTTGAGCTCATTCAAGTAACAGCGCAGTATGTTGTCAAGCTCTTGGTCTGTGTTGGCATCAAGGATGGTAAGCATCCAAAAGAACACAGCAAAACTGGAAGTTACAAGTTGAAAGGACCATTCCATTAAGCATTGATAACTAGATAAACTATTTTAATAGCTTAGAGCATGAGCATTATGGTTAAACTGAAAGGGCTTAAGATCATGTGATGGTCAACCAGTAAAATCACTTACATCCATGAGCAACAAAATTGTGGCAAGCGAATTTTGAGAAATCAATTTTAATAGCATTATGGGGACATTACTGTAGTTAGAAAGGAAGTATTGGGAAAACGAAGCTGTCAAATAATAGTGAATATCAGATTTCCAAATTTAAATTATTATTGAGTTAAATATTAAACACAGAATGTCAATTTTCAAGATAAGCTACATTAAGAGAGTTCTATCTACTCTCATATCTACTTGCATAAAGATACCATAACATAAACTTCCAGAAAAACAGTTCAAACCTCATGTAGGATTTGAAGAGCTGCTCTGTCAGTGAGTTAGGCGCAATGTCTCCGTGCTCCTAGCTGAGAGGTGAGGAAAAGCTTCAACCATAGAGACACTACCCTAGGTATATTATATATAGAAATGTAAAACATAGCATTGTTAAACAGTAGGTAGAGCTTATCTAATTTTTTTTTTCTTTTCACTATTGCAAAACCTGAAGTTGGGTTTGTGGGTAGAGTAGTGACTTTAATGTAATATCATTTTAAAAATTACTTTCCAATTATTCACTCAACATATACTTATTGAAATCCTGCTATAGGTAGGCATGGTTCTGGGTGTTGGGTCATATCAGTTACAAAAAATGCCAGTTTTTCCATCTTCTTAAATAATGGAATATTGCCACAATTTTTATTACTAACTTCTGGATTAAGAAGGACCTATGTCACATAATAGAAAAAAATCTCCCTTCCACCTCTTGCTCTGAGGACCTGCCTAACTTCCCAGAAAGCAATTGTCAAGTGCTCCAGGCTAACCAGCCACCAGACGCTGGCATCACAGGAAAAATCAATATGCTGAGTCTGTACAGAAAAAGTAATAGGAGAGCAGATGCATTTCCAATTCCCTAACTCATCAACACAAAAATGTAACCACCTAGTTTTTCTTTGTAACCTCCAAGAAAATCTAACCTAGTTCATTCCAGTTATACTCGGACATGTGAAGATCTTGTTTGTTTCAAATTAAATTCCATCAATTTAGGATTTACCCAACACTACCTACACTCTTCCTTCGTTGCATATAAGTGTATAGGTCCTTGCCTGGTATCATGGTACTGAGCACAGGTACCAGATTATATATGAGCTCTGTCCAAGCTATGATTCTGTGAGATGTTTGAACCTATTTGACCCTCTGGTTATTTCTTCATGCCACTATCACTTCAGGTATCTACATCCATGTCTACTCCTCAGGCTATATTGATTTTCAGCTAAAGTGTCTATTTATCCGACCCACAAGGCTTTGGGTTGGCTGGCTCTCTCTCTTTTACTCTTGCTGTGCTAATTTCTGAGTAAATTCTTTTGACCTCTTCCCAATGAGTCCAGGAAATGTTGAAATGCATCATTTTTGCACTTCCGATGCTACACAACACCACTACAATGTAGGATTTTGAAAGCTTACATGGGTCCCTTTTGAAGGTCCCTTTTGCACATAGGTCACCAAACCTCCCTGAGCAATTGTCACCCCACTCCCATGCCAGGATACCCCCTGGGAATTGAAACCACAGAACCCTTTCCAGGCAACACCGACTCTTCCCTTCTGACGTTGCTTTTTTCCCAACTGACTGAATCCTTAATTCTAGGATGATACTTAGTTTTCACATCATTACAAATGTTTCCTGAATGTACTTTTATGAAATAAAATTGGACTCAAAAATGAGATTCTGTCTTAATCTATTCTCTCTGTCTGGAATATCAAAGGTATGCTCAGAAATTTTAAAAAAGTGAGGATAACACTATTGTGTGACTCTGGCCTCCTTCTGTTATATCAATAAATGTGATTGCCCTGGCTGCTGTCTGAAATGGCAGGTATAGTCATTGGGTAAGACAGAATTACAGGCAGGCTTTATCTGAGAATTACTGGTTATGGGAGAAAAATATCTGATAAAATCAATATTTTTAAAATCTCAACTCATTTTATGATATGCAGAGAAAAACAGACATGTTTAAAACAATATTTTGAAAAATAAAATTAAAAATTATAAATGTTTTATCTCATCCTTAACCAAAGTTTAGTTGTGATCACAAATGTGTCCTTAATTTTTAAAAATTTTAAAAAGACTGAATCAAATATCAAGGATTTTCCTTGATGTTATTTTTCAGAAAATTAAAGTGTGAAAATTCAAAACAACCTTTATTTAACATTTTACTTCAAGGAATAATAGCAATTATAATTACAATAATAACAGATTGATTTTTTTAAAAACGGTCAGTGACACCACAGGGGCATCACTTCTTTATTGTACAAATTTTTCTCTTTTGAATTTGTTTATATTTTTCTCGTTTGTTCTTTTTTCCATTTTAATTGTTTTATGTCTGCAAGGACCTATTTGTCATGTCTGCAAGGACATATTTCTCAATATGTCCTTTACATTTCATTCAAGTGGCAATCCAACACAATTTTCATCAACTTCATGAAACTGATCACTTCTTTCTCATGATCATTTCACACTAAAGTTCAAGCATATTTAACTATATCAGAAAATTAGTGGGTGAGATATTGGAACAATGGCTGAAGATAGACACTATAGTGAAGCAAGGAGAAATGGTTAAGAGGAAAGTAATTCTAGAAGTTGTCGGTTCACTTAGGAGTATTTGTGTTCTGACGATTCTTACTTGCCTAGACAGCATTGTCACTTCAGGAACTGGCATATTGAATGACACGATAACGTGAATTTTCCTGTTGACTCATCAGTTAGTATCATAATTTTGTCTCATCATGTATACAAAAATTAACATTTGGGTTAATTTGTAGGTATTTCTACTTTATTTTTATTTCAATAGGTATTGGGGGAACAGGCGGAATTTGGTTACATTGATAAGTTCTTTAGTGGTGATTTTTGAGATTTTGATGTACCCATCACTGGAGCAGTGTACACTGTATCCAATTTGTAGTCTTTTATCCTTCACTCCCCTCCCACCCTTCCACCTGAGTCCCTTAAGTCCATTGTATCATTCAAATGACTTTCCATCCTCATAGATTAGCCCCCACTTATAAGTGAGAACATATGATGCTTGGTTTTCCATTCCTGAGTTACTGCACTTAGAATAAGGGTCTTCAACTCCATTTAGATTGCTGTGAAAGTCATTATTTGTTTCCTTTTTATGGCTCAGTAGTATTCAATGGCATACATTTTCTTTATTTGTTGATTGATGGGCATTTGGGCTGTTTTCATATTTTTGCTATTGTGAATTATGCCGCTGTAAATGTGTGTGCAAGTGTCTTTTTTATATAATGACTTCTTTTCCTCTGGGTGGATACGCAATAGTGGGATTGCTAGATCAAATGGTAGATCTACTTTTAGTTCATTAAGGAATCTCCATACTGTTTTCCATAGTGGTTGTACTAGTTTACATTCCCACCAGCAGTGCATAAGTGTTCCCTTTTCACCACATCCATGCCAAGTGTTCCCTTTTCACCACATCCATGCTAATATTTTTTTACTTTTAAATTATGGGCAGTCTTGCAGGTGTAAGGTGGTATCCCAATGTGGTTTTAATTTGCATTTCCCTGATAATTAGTGACGTCGAGCATTTTTTCATATGTTTGATGGCTACTTTTATATCTTCTTTTGAGAATTATCTATTCCTTAGCCCACTTTAATGGTATTATTTTTTTTTCTTATTGATTTGTTTGAGTTCTTTGTAGATTTTGGATATTAGTCCTTTGTTGGATGCAAAGTTGTGAAAATTTTCTCCCACTCTGTGGGTCATCTGTTTAGGCTGCTGATTATTTCTTTTGCTGTACAGAAGATTTTTAGTTTAATTAAGTGCCATCTATTTATCTTTATTTTTGTTGCATTTGCTTTGGGTTCTTGGTCATGAAGTCTTTGCCTAAGCCAACATCTAGAAGAATTTTTCTGATGTTATTTTCTAGAATTGAATTTTTATAGTTTCAGATCTTAGATTTAAGTCTTTGATGCATATTGATGCATTTTTGTATAAGGCAAAAGATGAGGATCCAGTTTCAATCTTTTACATGGGACTTGCTAATTAACCCAGCACCATTTGTTGAATAGGGTGTCCTTAACCCACTTTATGTTTTTCTTTGCTTTGTCAAAGATCAGTTGACTGTAAGTATTGGCATTATTTCCGGGTTCTTCATTTTGTTCCATTGGTCTATGTGCTTATTTTCATACCAGTACCATTCTGTTTTGGTGACTATAGCCTTATAGTATAGTTTGAAGTCAGGTAATGTGATGCCACCAAGTTTGTTCCTTTTGCTTAGTCTTGCTTTGGTTATGCCAGCTCTTTCTTGTATCTATATGAATTTTAGCATTGTTTTTTCTAATTTTGTGAAGAATGATGGTGGTATTTTGATGGGAATTGCATTGAATTTGTAGATTGCTTTTGGCAGTATGGTCATTTCCACAATATTGATTCTACCCATCCATGAGCATGGGATGTGTTTCCATTTATTTCTGTCATCTATTATTTCTTTCAGCAGCATTTTGCAGTTTTGTAGAGGTCTTTCACCTCCTTGATTAAGTATGTTCCTAAGTGGTTTTTTGATTGCTTATTTTGTTTTGTTTTTCTTCTTGCTATTATAAAAGAGGTTGAGTTCTTGATTTGAGTTTCATCTTGGTCGCTGTCAGTGTATAGCAGTGCTACTGATTTATGTACATTAATTTTGTATCCTGAAACATTACTGAATTCATTTATCAGATCTAGGTACTTTTTGGAGGAGTCTTTAGGGTTTTCTAGGTATATGATCACATCATCAGTGAACAGCAACAGTTTGACTTCCTCTTTACTGATTTGGATGTCCGTTATTTATTTCTCTTATCTGATTGCTCTGGCTAGAACTTCTAGTACCGTGTTGAATAGAAGTGGTGAAAGTGGGCAACCTTGTCTTTTTCCAGCTCTCAGGGGAATGCTTTCAACTTTTCCTCATTCAGTATAATGTTGGCTGTGGGTTTGTCATAGATGGCTTTTATTACCTTAAGGTATGTCTCTTCTGTGCCGATTTTGCTGAGGGTTTTAATAATAAAGGGATGCTGGATTTTGTCAAATGCTTTTTCTGCATCTATTGAGATGATCATATGAGTTATGTTCTTAATTTTGTTTATGTGATGTATCACATTAATTGCTTGCATGTGTCAAACCATTTCTGCATCACTGGTACAAAACCCACTTGATTGTGGTGGATTATCTTTTTGATATGCTGTTGGATTTGGTTAGCTAGTATTTTGTTGAGGATTTTTGCATCTATGTTCACCATGGATATTGGTCTGTAGTTTTCTTTTTTTTTTTGTCATGGTTTGGGTATTAGGATGATACTGGCTCCATAGAATAATTTAAGGAGGATTCCTTCTTTCTTTATCTTTTGGAACCATTTCAATAAGATTGGAAGCAATTCTTCTTTGAATATCTGATTAAATTCAGCTGTGAATCCATCTGGTCCTGGACTTTTTTGGTTGTTGGCAATTTTTTAATTACCATTTTAATAACACTGATTCTCATTGGTCTCTTCGGGGTTTCTATGTCCTCCTGGTTTAATCTAAGAGGGTTATATATGTCCAGGAATTTATCTATCACCTCTAGGTTTTCTAGTTTGCGCGTGTGAACATGTTCATAGTAGCCTTGCATGATGTTTTGCATTTCTGTGGTATCGGTTGTAATATCTCCCATTTCATTTCTGATTGAGCTTATTTAGATCTCTCTTCTTTTCTTGGTTAATCTCACTAACAGTCAATCAATTTCATTTGTCTTTTCAAAGAACCAGCTTTTTGTTTCATTTATCTTTTGTATTTTTTGTTATTGTTTCAATTTCATTGAGTTCTGCTCTGATCTTGGTCATTTCCTTTCTTCTTGTGGGTTTGGGCTTCGTTTGTTCTTGTTTTTCTAGTTCCTTGAAGTGTGACCTTAAATTGTCTATGTGTGCTCTTTCAGACTTTTTGATGTAGGTGTTTAATGCTATGATCATTCCTCTTAGCACTGCTTTTGCTGAATCTCAGAAGTTTTGATAGGTTGGGTCACTATTATTGTTCAGTTCAAAGAATTTTTTAATTTCCATCTTCATTTTCCTGTTGACTCAACAATTATTCAGTAGTAGGTTATTTACTTTCCATGTATATGCATGGTTTTGAGGGTACCTTTTGGAGTTGATTTCCTATTTTATTCCACTGTGGTCTGAGAGAGTACTTGATATAATCTCAATTTTCTTAAATTTATTGAGAATTGTGTTGTGGCCTATCATATGGTCTATCTTGGAGAATGTCTCATGAGCCGAAGAATAGAATGTATATTTTTGCAGTTGTTGGGTGGAATGCTATGTAAATATCTGCAAAGTCCATTTGTTCTAGGGTATATTTTAAGTCCATTGTTTCTTTGTTGACTCTCTGCTTTGATGACCTGTCTAGTGCTGCCAGTAGAGTACTGAAGTCCCCCACTATTATTGTGTTGTCATCTATTTCATTTCTTAGGTATAGTAGTAATTGTTTTATAAATTTTGGAGCTCCAGTGTTGGGTGCATAAACATTTAGGATTGTGATATTTTCCTGTTGGACTAGTCCTTTTATCATTATATGATGTCCGTCCTTGTCTTTTTTAACTGTTGTGGCTTTAAAGTCTATTTTGTCTGATAAGAGGATAGCTATTTCTGCTTGGTTTTTGTGCCCATTTGCACGGAATATATTTTTCCACCCCTTTACCTTAAGTTTATGTGAGTACTTATGTGTTAGGTGAATCTCTTGAAGGCATCAGATATTTGATTGGTGAATTCTTATCCATTCTGTATCTTTTAAATGCAGCATTTAAGCCATTTATGTTTCATGCTATTATTGAGATGTGAGGTACTATTCTATTCAACATGCTAGTTGTTGCCTGAATTCCTTGGGGTTTTTTCCATTGTGTTATTGTTTTATACCCCCTGAGAGATTTATGCTATAAGGAGGTTCTAATTTGATGTATTTCAAGGTTTTGTGTCAAGATTTAGAACTCCTTTTAGCAGTTCTTGTAGTGCTGGCTTGGAAGTGGCAAATTCCCTCAGCATTCGTTTGTCTAAAAAACACAGCATTTTTTTTCCCTTTCCGTATTTTTTATTATTATTATTATACTTTAAGTTCGGGAGTACATGTGCAAAATGTGCAGGTGTGTTACATAGATACACACATGCCGTGATGATTTGCTGCATTCATCAACCTGTCATCTACATTAGTTATTTCTCCTAATGCTATCCCTCTCCTAAACCCCCCAAACCCCCGACAGGCCCTGCTGTATGCTGTTTCCCTCCCTGTGTCCATGTGTTCTCATTTTTGAACTCCTACTTATGAGTGAGAACATGTAGTGTTTGGTTTTCTGTTCCTGTGTTAGTTTGCTGAGAATGATGGTTTCCAGCTTCATCTATGTCCTTGGAAAGGACATGAACTCACCTTTTTTATGGCTGCATAGTAGTCCATGGTGTCTATGTGCCACATTTTCTTTATCCAGTCTATCTTGATGGGCATTTGGGTTCATTCCAAGTTTTTGCTATTGTGAATAGTACTGCAATAAGCATATGTGTGCATGTGTCTTTATAGTAGAATAATTTATAATCCTTTTGGTATATTCCCAGTATTAGGATTGCTGGGTCAAATGGCATTTCTGGTTCTAGATCCTCAAGGAATCTAACACTGTCTTCCACAATGGTTGAACTAATTTACACTCCCACCAACAGTGTAAAAGCGTTCCTATTTCTCCACATCCTCTCCAGCACCTGTTGTTTCCTGACTTTTTAATGACCACCATTCTAACTGGCATGAGATGGTATCTCATTGTGGTTTTGATTTGGATGTCTCTAATGACCAGTGATGGTGAACTTTTTTTCATGTTTGTTGGCCACATAAATGTCTTCTTTTGAGAAGTGTCTGTTCATATCCTTCGCCCACTTTTTGATGGGGTTGTTTGTTTTGTTCTTGTAAATTTGTTTAAGTTCCTTGTAGGTTCTGGATATTAGCCCTTTGTCAGATGGATAGATTGCAAAAATGTTCTCCCATTCTGTAGGTTGCCTGTTCGTTCTGATGATAGTTTCTTTTGCTGTGCAGAAGCTCTTTAGTTTAATTAGATCTCACTTGTCAATTTGGTGTTTGTTGCCATTGCTTTTGGTGTTTTAGTCATGAAGTCTTTGCCCATGCCTATGTCCTGAATGGTATTGCCTAGGTTTTCTTCTAGGGTTTTCATGGTTTTAGGTCTTATGTTTATGACTTTAATCCATCTTGAGTTAATTTTTGTATAAGGTGTAAGGAAGGGGTCCAGTTTCAGTTTTCTGCATATGGCTAGCCAGTTTTCCCAACACCATCTATTAAATGGGGAATCCTTTCCTCCTTGCTTATTTTTGTCAAGTTTGTCAAAGATCAGATGGTTGTAGATGTGTGGCGTTATTTCTGATGCCTCTATTCTTTTCCGTTGGTCTATATAACTGTTTTGGTACAAGTATCATGCTGTTTTGGTTACTGTAGCCTTACAGTATAGTTTGAAGTCAGATAGTGTGATGCCTCCAGCTTTGTTCTTTTTGCTTAGGATTGTCTTGGCTATACGGGCTCTTTTTTGGTTCCATATGAAATTTAAATTAGCTTTTTTCTAATTCTGTGAACAGTCATTGGTAGCTTGATGTGGATAGCACTAAATCTAGAAATTACTTTGGGCAGTATAGCCATTTTCATGATATTGATTCTTCCTATGCATGAGCATGGCATGTTTTCCATTTGTTTGTGACCTCTCTTACTTCCTTGAGCGGTGGTTTGTAGTTCTCCTTGAAGAGGTCCTTTACATCCCTTCTAAGTTGTACTCTTAGGTATTTTATTCTTTTTGTAGCCATTGTGAATGAGAGTTCACTCATGATTTGTCTCTCTTTTTGTCTATTATTGTTGTATAGAAATGCTTGTGATTTTTGCCATTGATTTTGTATCCTGAGACTTTGCTGAAGTTGCATATCAGCTTAAGGAGATTTCAGGTTGAGATGATGGGGTTTTCTAAATATACAATCATGTCATCTGAAAACAGAGACAATTTGACTTCCTCTCTTCCTATTCAAATACTCTTTATTTCTTTCTCTTGCCTGATTGCCCTGGCCAGAACTTCCAATACTATGTTGAAAAGGAGTGGTGAGAGAGGGCATCCTTGTCTTGTGCTGGTTTTCAAAGGGAATGCTTCCAGCTTTTGCCCATTCAATATGATATTGGCTGCAGGTTTGTCATAAATAGCTCTTATTATTTTGAGATACGTTCCATCAATACCTAATTTATTGAGAGCTTTTAGCATGAATAGGTGTTGGATTTGATCAAAGGCCTTTTCTACATCTATTGAGATAATCATGTGGTTTTTGTCATTGGTTCTGTTTATGCGATGGATTACGTTTATTGATATGCATATGTTGAACCTGTCTTGCATCCCAGGGATGAAGCCAACTTGATCGTGGTGGATAAGCTTTTTGATGTGCTGCTGGATTTGGTTTGGCAGTATTTTACTGAGGATTTTTGCATCAATGTTCATTAGGGATATTGGCCTGAAATTTTATTTTATTTTTTCTGTTGTGTCTCTGCCAGGTTTTGGTATCAGGAGGATGCTGGCCTCATAAAATGAATTAGGGAGGAGTTCCTCTTTTTCTATTGTTTGGAATAGTTTCAGAAGGAATAGTACTAGGTCCTCCTTGTACCTCTGGTAGAATTAGGCTGTGAATCCTGGGCTTCTTTTGATTGGTAGGCTATTAATTACTGCCTCAATTTCAGAACTTGTTATTGGTCTATTCAGGGATACAACTTCTTGCTGGTTTAGTCTTGGGAGGGCGTATGTGTCTAGGAATTTATCCATTTCTTCTAGATTTTCTTTTTTTTTTTTTTTTTTTTTTGAGACGGGGTCTCACTCTGTCACCCAGGCTGGAGTGCAGTGGCCGGATCTCAGCTCACTGCAAGCTCCGCCTCCCGGGTTCACGCCATTCTCCTGCCTCAGCCTCCCGAGTAGCTGGGACTACAGGCGCCCGCCACCTCGCCCGGCTAGTTTGTTTTTTTTTTTTTGTATTTTTTAGTAGAGACGGGGTTTCACCGGGTTAGCCAGGATGGTCTCGATCTCCTGACCTTGTGATCCACCCGTCTCGGCCTCCCAAAGTGCTGGGATTACAGGCTTGAGCCACCGCGCCCGGCCTCTTCTAGATTTTCTAGTTTATTTGCATAGAGGTGTTTTTAGTATCCTCTGATGGTAGTTTTTATTTCTGTGGGATCAGTAGTGATATTCCCCTTTATCATTTTTTTATTGTGTCTATTTGATTCTTCTCTATTTCTTCTTTATTAGTCTGGCTGGATCTTTTCAAAAAACCAGCTCTTGGATTCATTCATTTTTTTAACAGTTTTTCGTATCTCTATCTCCTTCAGTTCTCCTCTGATCTTAGTTATTGCTTGTCTACTGCTAGTTTTTGAATTTGTTTGCTCTTGCTTCTCTAGCTATTTTAATTGTAATGTTAGGGTATCAATTTTAGATCTTTTCTGTTTTCTCCTGTGGGCATTTAGTGCTATAAATTTCCCTCTAAACACTGCTTTAGCTGTGTCTCAGAGATTCTGGTATGTTGTGTCTTTGTTCTCATTGGTTTCAAAGAACTATTTATTTCTGCCTTAATTTCGTTATTGACCCAGTAGTCATTCAGGGGCAGGTTGTTCAGTTTCCATTTAGTTGTGTGGTTTTGAGTGAGTGATTTCCATTCTTTTGCATTTGCTAAGGAGTGTTTTACTTCCAATTATGTGGTCGATTTTAGAATAAGTGCTATGTGGTGCTGAGAAGAATGTATATTCTCTTGATTTGGGGTGGAGAATTCTGTAGCTGTCTATTAGGTCTGCTTGGTCCAGAACCGAGTTCAAGTCTTGAATATCCTTGTTAATTTTCAAGACAGTATCTTTCCTTCACTTATGAAGATTAGTTTTGCTGGATATAAAATTCTTGGCTGATAATTGTTTTGTTTAAGGAGGCTAAAGATGGGACTCCCATCCCTTTTAGCATGTAGGATTTCTGCTGACAAATCTGCTGTTTATCTGATAGGTTTTCCTGTATAGGTTACCTGATGCTTTTGCCTCATAGCTCTCTTAAGTACCTAGGTGATGAAATGTTTTTGTGATGAACTTCCAGGGTGTTCTTTTAGCTTCTTGTATTTGAATGTCTAGATCTCTAGCAAGGCCAGGGAAACTTTTCGTGATTATTCCCTCAAATAAGTTTTCCAAACTTCTGTATTTCTCTTCTTCCTCAGGAACAGCAATTATTCTTAGGCTCCATCGCTTAACATAATCACAAACTTCTTGGGGGCTTTGGTCATTTTTCATTTATTATTTTTTTCTTTTTTCAGATTCAAAGCCTTATTCAAAGACAATTCAAAAGCCTTGTCTTCAAGCTCTGAAGTTCTCTCTTTGACTTGTTTAATTCTATTTTTGAAAGTTTCCAGTGTATTTTGCATTTCTCTAAGTGTGTCCTTCATTTCTATAAGTTGTGATTGTTTTTTATTTATGTTACCTATATCTCTGGAGATTTTTCATCCATATTCTGTATTATTTTTTAATTTCTTTAAGTTGGTTTTCACCTTATTCTGGCACCTCCTTAAATAGCTTAATAATTGACCTTCTGAATTCTTTTTCTGGCAATTCAGAAATTTTTTCTAGGTTTGGATCCATTGCTCGTGAGCTAGTGTGATCTTCTGGGGGTGTTAAAGAATCTTGCTTTGTCGTATTACCAGAATTATTTTTTCTGGTTTCTTCTCATTTGAGTAGATATCTATCAAATAAAAGATATGGGGTTCAAGAGCTGCTATTCAGATTATTTTGTCCCACAGGTTGATCCCTTGATGTGGTGCTCTCCTCCTTCCCTTAGGGATGGGGCTTCCTGCATTCAGACTGCAGTGGATGTCATTGTTCTTCTGGGTTTAGCTACCCAGCAGCGCTACTGAGCTTTGGGCCAGTACTGAAGAGAGTCTGCAATGAGTCCTGTCATGCGATCCATCTTTAAGTCTGTCAGCTGTGGATACCAGCACCTGCTCCCGTGGTGGTAGCAGGGGACTGAAGTAGACTCTTTGAGGGTCCATGGTTGTAGTTTTTAGTGTGCTGATTTTCTTGAATGTTGGTTGTGCTAGCAGTGAAGTTGTCACCTGGACAGACACAGCACCTATGGTTAGCCAGTATGTTTCAGTGGTGGAATTAGCTGTTGTTTTCTCCTTTCTTGGAGCAGGGTTTTTCTTTTATGAGTTGCTATAATGGCTTGAGTTTGTTGGCCTCCAGCCAGGAGACTTTCAAGACAGCATCAGCTACAGTAGTATAGGGGAGATACAAGCTTGCTGTGGTGTCACTTGGAAAAGTATTTGGATTTCTCAAGCGATGGGCTGGGCCATAGAGCTCTCAAATGATTTTATCCTTTTTCTTTGGCTATCAGAGTGGGTAGAGAAAGACCATCAGGTCGGGGCAGGGTTAGGGGAGTCTGAGCTCAGACTCTCCTTCGGTTGGGCTTGCTGCAGCTGCTGTGGGTGATGGGGGTGTGGTTCTCAGGCCAATGGAGCTATGTTCCCGGGGCATAATGGCTGCCTCTGTTGCGTCATACGGGTTCCCTGGGAAGTGGGGGAAAGCTGGCAATGACAAGCCTCGCTGGTCTCCTGTGCAGCCAGCAAGGCCAGTCTGGATCCCACCATGCCCCGCCAATAGCACCTAGTTTATATCCAGGCAGCCAATGAACAGTGCTGCGATCTTGCCTCAGGCTACATGCTTTCTAGCTGAGAAAGCAAACAGGGCTTTTAGGTCCCACCCCTCCTTGCCTATCACAGCTTCTGTGCTGCTGTCTGCACTTCCCATTCCTTCCACCCCGGATTCTGCCCAGGAAAATTAGCACTTGGTCAAAATTATTACAAAGTTCATCTGAAAGCTTTCTTCTACCTGTGGTCCTTCCCCAATTCCACTGGCAGCACTACCCAATGACTTCTGTGAGAAAACGTCAGAAATGACTTCCCTGGGAACCAGGAATACCTACAGGGCTTTTTCTATACTTCTTCTACTTTTATATTTTGCTCAGCTCTCTAAATTCTTTTCAGCTCTAGGTAAGGTTAAATCCTTCTTCCATGATCTGGGTTTTCAGGTGCCCCAGTGAGGATGTGAGGATGTGTGTTAGGAGGTGAACTTTCACCACTCACACTTTGGGCACTCACAGTTTCTCAGCTGTTTCACAAAGCGTGCATCAGCAAGCCACTTCTTTCAAAAGGTCTGTGGGCTCTTTCAGTTTTCCTCGTATGCCTGTGCTAGTTCTTGGAGTTCTTGGACTCACTATGTGAGTCTCCACATGCTGTTCTGTTCATCCGAGAGGGAGCTGCAAGTTAGTCCCGCCTCCTGTCTGCCATTTTTTCAAAAAACAAAAACTAATTTGTAGAAATTGTTAATGTTGCTAACACTTTCTTTTTACATTTTAATTATTGACATATTACCTAAATCCTAATATGCTATTTCCTGTCATCCAGGATGAATTGTCAACTGTCTGAGTAGCCAAGGTTTGGTGGACTAGAGAATACTTATTTTATACATTCATCTCTGGGGACACCATTTTTCTGCCTTCTACAGATCATGCCCCTTCAGATCATATTAGTCTCCAATTCCTACACATTTCCAGCTCAGGAAAAGTGCTCTAAAGTTGGCACTGCTTATTTGTACAAGTCTGCTTTATCAGCAAGTCTATTTCAACACATAATTTTATTTTATTATTTATTTATTTATTTATTTTGAGACAGAGTCTCACTCTCTTGCCCAGGCTGGAGTGCAGTGGTGTGATCTTGGCTCACTGTAACCTCTGCCTCCTGGGTTCAAATTATCCTGCCTCAGTCTTCCAAGTAGCTGGGATTACAGGTGCCTGCCACCACACCAAACTAGTTTTTGTATTTTTAGGAGAGACAGGGTTTCACCATTTTGGTCAAGCTCTTCTCAAACTCCTGACTTCAAGTGATCTGCCTGCCTTGGTCTCCCAAAGTGTTGGTATTACAGGCGTGAGCCACTCTGCCCAGCTAACACATAATTTTAAATGTTGGGTCATAAGTGATGCTGATTAAATATTTGAGAAGTAGAATGTAATAGCTATAGCCCATTCAACTCTAGAGTCATACTAATTGTTAAAATATTAAATTTTCATTTAGTGTAACTCTCAGATTATAATTATAATATATTAAGGTGGGACTCTATTAAGATTATGTACAGGAGAAGAAAAAAGTTATATGCAATACTAGGAAATTATTTCTATATCAGAGCAAATAAAAAGACCTTATTTTACCTTCTGATGTGTCAGTCTTGTATTTCTTTCAAAGATTTAAAACTGATATTCTGATGAATTATTTCTATCAATTTGAAATCTCATAAATGTGTTATTTAAATAAAATTAAAAATAAATAATAAAATTTTAACTATTTGAAAATATAATTTTTTACTTCTTTTTCAAAGGGGATAGCTTTGCTGGTGGGCTGGACTTTTTCCTTTCTTCAAAAGATACGCATTAAATTATAGCAAGAAAAAATGTATGCAGTGATACAAAAACAACAAAAATATACAATAAATTAACTACCTGTATTCAAAAGATATCTCACGTGCATATACATAATACATATATTCATAACTTTGTTCCATTTTCTGTAGCTCTTGAGTCACAAGTAGAAGAGGTTATATTTTCCTACAAACATTTATATTGTCCTGATACTATCAAAATGTATTCATCCTCCTTGGGCCTTGGTAGTTAAGAATAACCCACTTTCAAAACTTCAGAAAACTGAATTTTAAAGATAATTTTTTAAATAATTGTAAAAACTTTAAGAGTCTATAATGACAATTTGTTTTTTAATTTTTCTTAAAGAAACATTTACTAATTATTCATTCTATTAAACATTAAACATACAGCCTGCAACTTATACCTGAGTCTTTCCATGTTGGCTCTGCCTAACCAAGTACTTTGTAGTTTCCTAGGCATTAGCAAAGATCAGACATTTTTATTTCTTCAAAATTTATCTTAGGCTAAGCTTCTGGTTTCTGCTGCTCTTTTGTTGTCTATACTTCTTACAGTGCTAAGTTGGATAAGTTCAGAGTATTATATGGTACAAATATTTTTCCACATGGTGTCTTCTCACCTTCCCTGGAGATAACATATAAATAGCAACTCCAGTTTTCACCTAAGACTGATGTAAAGCATCACCCCTTTCTTATTATGCTATCTGTCTATTTCCCTGTTTACTGTTTTTCCATTAATCAATTCAGAAGACTTTTTATTTCATTTTTATTTTTTCCATATGTGCAAGATCTATCCCTTTATTCAGCCAACCCACTTCTGAGGTTTGCAACATGTGAAGCATTAAGGTTGTGGTGCTGAGTTAAAACAAAAATTAAATAAGACCTAGTGTCAACTTGAAAGAGTAAAACTTGTACTCAAGAAGCTAAAATGTTTTAGACTAACCCATATGAAACCTTTTTGTTAACCAAAAATTTAAAAATGGTATAATACTGGCACCTTAATGGCACGTCAAAATATATTTTTTCACAAATAATTCCAATATGAGGCATGATCATCAAACTTTTCTTAAACATAGAATCTCATTAAAATATCTTTGAGATATTCCATAAGCAGATTGGCCCTCAGCCCTTGCTGACAGTTTCAGCAGATGCTTCATGCAGACTTTGAGTTCTGCCTCACATCTCTCTCTAGAGGGGCCTCAATCAAGTAGGGGCCATACCAGAAATGAAAAATATATTCTCCTTCTCATGCCAAATCCATCTCTCTCAAAACTAATTGTCAGTGATTGGATTTCAAGAGCAATAAGATGTTAGATAGAGTTTAGTGTGTAGATGTTTAATAGGGAATGCTCTTGAAGTCAATTCTTATGGAAAGGATGAAAAAAAAAAGGATTTGGTAGCAAGAGGAATTCAATACAATAGACACTTGACAGCCTGAATCAACCCCACAGGAGTCCCGTACATAGAAGGGCTTCATAGATCTCATGGGAAAACAAGCAAACTTTTTTTTTTAAAAAAAAAAGGAAAGAAAAATACTTTGAGAAAAAGAGACAAATCAGACAATAAAATAAAATTTCCAAAAGTAATCATATCACAAATTAAAATTTATAGCATTCAAAATACAAGAATAGAAGCTATATAAAAGTGAAACTTAATATTACAAATTTTGAAATTTTAAATTATAAAAGCAAATTTTTTTTAAAAAATTAAGAATTAGAAGACAAAGCTTGGAGATAGACCAAAATGGTGAAATAAGACTTTCCACTGTTTGCCTCCTAGCAGAAACATCTATTAGAACAACTATCCATGCATGAAAATACCTTCACAAGAACTAAGGAAACCAGGTTGAAGGTTACAGAACATGGGCATAAAACAGAAATAAGAGAGATTAAAGAGAGTAAAAAGGACAATTTCATATGACTCATGTCACACCCTCCCAACACATACCTATGCCTGCATAGCACAGCTGTGAGAGAGGTAGACTCTACTTGGGGAGAGGAGACTGAAATAATCACCCTAATTTATCATGGACCCAAGTGCCTGGCCATCCCCTATGACCTGAGACTCCTACACAGCACACAAGAACTTAGCCTCCAGGCTGGTCTCATTTACTTATTGCCTCTCATTCCAAGGCCTCAGACCTACCCCAGAACCAGGCCAGCCCTTGCAGACCCAGATGAGACCACATCCACAGTCCACAAATTCAGGCTCATCCCTGTGCCATGCCCCCATTTGTAGTCCCACACTTCAAGCTGACATCCATGTCAGGCTGGACCTTGCAACTTCAGGCTCCAGGTAAGCATGCAAGGACCCAGGTATGAGGCCAACCCTGCAGCCCTAGACTGTAGTCCCACTACATCAAAAGGCCAGCTCCTGCGGCCCCAGGCTTCAAGCCGACCCCAGTTACAGACCTGTTTGCAAAACCCATGACTCCAGCCCAGCCTCCTACAAACCCAGGTTCCATGCCCAACCCAGTTCCAGGATAACACCTGCAGCTCCATGGACCAAGCTGGCATCCAGAGCCACAGGACACAGAACAATGCAACATCCAGGCAAAACCCTGTAGCCCAACAATGTAGGCAATTCCCCCATGGATCCAAGATCCTGACCAATCCCAGTGAACACTAGCTCCAGGCCAACCTGCCAAGAACTCCAACAGTAAGTCCACCCACCCATGAACTCCACCAAATGGCCTAACAAGAATCTCTAGACTGGTTGACTTCTGAAGGGCATCTCCTGCTAAAACCAGTCTGTGAACACTGAAATAGGTGCCTACTTCTTCAAATGTACAAACACTAATACATAGCCACAAGGAGCATGAACAATCAGGGAAATGAGACACCAACCAAGGAACAAAATAAAGCACCAAAAACTGGACCCTAAAGAAATGGATACTTATGAACTGCCTAAAAAGAATGAAAATAATAATCTCAAAGAAGCTTAGTAAGATGCAAGAGAACACAGATAAACAAATAAATGTAATAATGAAATCAATAAATAAAATTAGAAACTTAAAGAAATAGAAACCATTAAAAAGAACCAAACAGAAATTCTGGAGCTTTAGATCACTTCATGAAAAATTCCATAAAGAGTTCAACAGCAGACTCAATAAAGTAAAACATGAATTAGTGAGCTTGAAGAAAACTCGTTGGAGATCAGCCAATCAGAGAAACAGAGGGCAAAAAGAATGAAAAAGAGGCAATAAAGTCTATGAAAATTATGGGACATCATTAAGTGAATGAATATATACATTATGGAAGATCCAGAAATGTCAGCAAAATAGAATGAGACAGAAAGCTTATTTAGAAAAATAATGATGAAAAAATTCTCAAATCTGAAGAAGGGAATAAACATCCAAATCCATGAATCCCAAAGAACCCTAAATACATTAAGTATATGGAAATCTGCACTAAGACACATTATATTAAAATGCTCAAAAAGCCAAAGACAAACCTAAAATTTTGATGGCAGCAAGAGAAAAGCAATTTGTTATGTGCAAAAGAAGCCCAGTTAGACTAACAGGAGATTTATCAGCGGTATTAATTCAGGCCAGAAGAGAGTGAGTGATACATTGAAAGTGCTGAAAGGATAAAACCACCAACAAAGAATACTATACTCAGCAATAGTATAAAAATAAAGAGGAGATAATAACTCAGAAATAAAGAGAAGATAATAACTTTTTCAGACAAAAAAAAAGCCTAAGTGCTAAAGGGAGTTTTTCAAGTTGAAACAAATGAATGCTACCTAACAACATGAAAATATATGAACATGTAAAGCTCACTGTGAAGGTAAGAATATAATCAAATCCGGAATACTCTCATTCTGTAAAGGTGATACACAAATCACATTTAACTCTAGTATGAAGTTAAAAGATAAAAGGATAAATATAACTATAGCTACTATAATTTAAGTTTGGATACACAAATGTAAAATAATTAAATTGCAACATTAACAACATAAAATGTGAGGGGAGTAGTAAATACAATGTATAGTTTGTGTATGCAGTCAAAGCTAAGTTGTGATCAGCTTAAACTCATCAGATATAAGATATTTTATGTACACCTCATGGTAAGTACAGACACACCCACCCACAACAATAACAACAGCTGCAGCCCTGCAGCAGATACACAAAAGATAAAGAGAAGAAATTAGAGCATACCACTACAAAAAAAATCATTAAATTACAAAGGAAGATGACAAAAGAAGAGGAATGAAATAAAGGAACTATAATATAATTAGAAGACAACTAAAAAATTGTAGTAGTAAGTCCTTACCTATCAATAATTACTTAATTATTGACCTTAAAGAGAGCAAGAGTGGCTATACTTTTATCAGACAAATTAGACTTTAAGTCAAAAACTGATATAAAACACAAAGAAGGTCATTATATAATGATAAAGAAGTCACTTCAACAAAACGATATAACAATTATAAATATGTATACACCAATCTTGACACACTTACATATACATAATGCAAATCTAACAGAAATGAATGAAGAAATAGATAGCAATATAATAATAGTGAGGGACTTCAATACCCCACTTTCAACAATGGACAGATAACACAAAAAATCAATAAAGAAAGAGTAGACATTAACAACACTATAGACCACAGGAAACTAACAGACATATACAGAATGTTTCAACCAACAGTAGCAATATACTTGAGCAGTATTATTTTTCTTCAAGTGCACATGAACATTTTCCAAGATAGATTATATGTTAGGCCACCAAACAAGTCTTTAAAAATTCAAGAAGATTGAAATAATATCAAGTGTCTTTTCCAACAACAATGGTATGCATCCAGAAAACAATAACAGGAAGAAAATTGGAAAATCCACACAAACACGTAGAAATTAAATTACACACTCCTAAGCATCCAATAGGACAAAGAGAAAATCAAAAGAGAAATAAAAACATATCTGGAGACAAATGAAAATGGAAACTACATACCTAAACATATTGGATGCAGCAAAAGCAGTTCTAAGAGAGAAGTTTATAGCAATAAATGCCAATATTAACAAAGAAGAAAGATATCAAATAAAAATCATAAGTTTACATCTCAAGGAACTAGAACAAAATAACAGATATCAGATCATCAATAAATAAAACAAAAAACTAGAAAAATAATATTATATATTAATGAAACTGAGTTGTTTTGAAAAGATAAATCAATAAACCTTTAGCTAGACTAAGAAAAATAAAAAGACGACTCACAAAACTAAAATTATAAACAAAAGAGGAGACATTACAACTGGTATCATGAAAATACAAAGCATCAAAAGAGACTGTTATGAATGATTATACATATCTGAACCAATTGGTTAACCTAGAAGAAATGGATATATAATTCTTAGGAGCATACCACTTACTAAGCCTGAATCATAAAGAAATAATCTCAACAGATAAATAACAAGTAAAGAGATTGAATCAGTAATCAAAAAACTTACAAAGAAAAGAAGTCCACAAATTGATAGATTCATTGGTGAGTTCTAGGAAAAAATTTAAAGAATGATTAATGCTAATTTTTTTCAAACTCTTCAAAACAATTAAAGAGAGGGAAATATTCCAAACATAGTTTATGAGCCCAGCATTATACTGGTAAAAGCAAGATTGAGACATTACAGGGAGAGAAAATTACTACTCTCCCAGATGAACACAGACACAAAAGTCCTCCACAAAATACTAGCAAACTGAACACCACAGCACATCGAAAGGGTCACACACCATGATTAAGTGTGATTTTCCCCTGGGATGCGATGATGATTGACCTACTAATCAACAAATATGATATACCACATTAACAGAATGACAGAGTTAAAAAAAATTATCTCAATATATGCAGAAAAGCATTTGACAAAATTCAACATACTTTCATATGATAAAAACTCTCAACAGATTAGGTATAGATGAAATGTACCTAAAAATAATAAGAGCCACATAGAACAAACCCAGAGGTAACATCATACTAAGCATGAAAAACTAAAAGCTTTTTCTGAACAATAAAAAACAAGACAAGAATGTCCACCCTCACTACCTGTATACAAAATAGAACTGGAAGTCCTAGCCAGAGATATCAGGCAAGAAAACCAATAAAATGTATTTATATTGGAAAGGAAGAAGTAAAATTTTCTGTATTTGAAGGTGACATAGTCTTAAGTATTGAAAACCTTAATGACTCCACCAAAAAACTGTTAGAACTAATAATTTATTCCATAAGTTTACAGGATAAAAATCAACATACAAAAATTACTATTTCTATATAATAATGACAAAGTATCGAAAAAGAAACCAAGAAAATAATCTCATTCAAAAAACATTAAACAAAAATAGAATACTTGAGAATAACTTTAACCAATGAGGCAAAAAATCTGTAACTGAAAGCTATTAAACATTGATAAAAGAAATTGAAGACACAAATAAAACAAAAGTCATCCCATGTTTATGTACTGGAAGAATTAATATTGTGAAAATGCCCGTACAAGTCAAAGCTATCTGCAGATTCAATGAAATATTAAAATTTTAATAACATTTTTCACAGAAATAGAAAACATTGTTAAATTACAATGGAACCATAAAAAATTTCAAATGACAAAAGCAGTCTAAAGCAAAAACAATCAAAACTGGCCCCATTTCAAAACTTACTACAAATCAAAATGGCATAGTACTGACATTCCATACATAAACCAGTAGAATAGCATAGAAAGCCCAGAAATAAATCCATGCATTTAAGGTCAATTGCTTTTTAATGAAACTGCAAAGAACATACAATGGGGAAAGGACAGTCTTCTCTATTAAATGTGTTGGGAAATGTAAATACCCACATGAAGAAAAATAAAGTTAAACCATTATTTCACACTTTATTCAAAAAACAACTCAAAATGTTATTACTTAAATGTAGAACGTGAAACCATAAAGTTATTAGGAGAAAATATAGGAAAAAGTTTCTTGACATTGGTCTAGATTATAATTTTTTGGATATAACCTTTAACTCACAGACAACAAAAGCAAAAATAGACAGATGGGACTACATTAAACTAAAATGCTGCTGCACAGCAAAGGAAGCATTCATACAATTAAGAGACAACCCACAAAATGGGAGAAAATATTAGCAAACCACACATCTGATAAGAGATTAATATCCAAAATACATAAGGAACCTAAATAACTCAATAGTAAGAAAACAGCGTGATTTTACAAGTGAACAAAGGACCTGAATAGACATTTCTCGAAGGAATGAATAATGGATATATAAACAATTGCTCAACATCACTATCATCAGATACATGCAAATTAAAACCAAAAGACAGGACCTTCCATCTATCGGAATGACTATCATCGAAGAGACAGAAGATAGCAAGTGTTGGTGAGGATATGGAGAAAATGGAATCCTTGCACACTGTTAATGGTAATTAAAATTAATACAGCCATTGTGAAAAACATAGAGGCAAATCTAAACAATTAAAAATAGAACTTCCACATTAACCAGCAATCTCATTACTGGGTATATATTCAAAGGAAATGAAATCAAGATGTCAAAAAAGTCTACACTCCTATGACCATGTAGCATTATCTATAATAGCCAAGATATGGAATCAACCTGTGTTCATCAACAAATTAATTAATAAGGAAAACATCATAAATATACCCAGTGGAATACTATTGTGCTTAAAACAGAAGAAAATTCTGTCATTTGCAACAACATGGACCAACCTGGAGGACATTAGGTTACGGGAAAAATTCAGACACAGAAAGACCAGTACCATATGATCTGATTATATGTGCAATCTAAAATAGTCATAGAGCAGAGTACAGCAGAGGGGTTATGAATGGTTGGATAGTAAAGTGGGTAGATATTGATCAAATGATTCAAACTTTTAGTTAGACTGAAGGAATTAGTTCAGGAGATTTGTTGTACAATATGGTGATTATAGTTAAAACAATGTATTGATTTCTTGAAAATATTTGCGTATAAATTTTAAAAGTTATCACCCATACAAAAATAATAAGTGTATAGGCAATACATGTTAATGAGCCTGATTTAGCCATTCCACAATATATACATATATTAACCCATCATGTTGTATGCCATAAACATATGCAATTTTTATGAGCCAATTAAAAATAAATTTTAAAAAATGCAGTAAGGTCAGAGCTCCTGAAATAAAATACTATCACTAACCAAAGAAAAAAAAAATGGAGAATGTGTTAACTTCCAACCTCTGCTCACAACAAGCAATCTCCCCTCCAAGGCAACCAATCCTGGCTCAATTGACAATTCCTCCATGAAGCCTTTGCTGACTGCTCCAGTATGAATATTTTCTTCCCACTAAGGATTTTATATTCAGATTGATGATAAGGATAAGTGGTATAAACTCAAATGAATGAAAATCAAAATATGTTTATTAATCAATTTTTGGCTTACTCTCCAGGTCTCAAAGGATATGCCTAATTAATCCAATTTAGTATGTGTGGAATGTTCAGAAGATTAAGTCTCTTAGGCTATACTTTGATGTCAATGCCAAATAAATCCTCTTAGAATTATTTTGAAGAGCTGGGTCATTCTCTACAAGGACATAAATATTAACATTGATCTCATTGTACATATATTCTCCTAAATGATCAAAAAGATAGTTTAATTGCTGCATCTAATTTAAAAACTAATACCAGGCAACCAGATGGTCTCTATAAAACTCTTATCAGGAAAATCGAGGTGAGAATTTAACACTTATTATTACTAAAAAAATTGATATCCTGAAACATTTTTTCTTTGAGTTACTTATGGTTTTCTTTTTCCTTACGTTTCTAATTTTTCAATTTTTTAAGATTCTTATATTCTTTTTCTAAATCTAAAGTCTATTGTGTAAACTCTAGACAATTTACTATAATCCATTTATATCACTTATGAATTCAAGAGGAGCCTACATTGATTCAAAAATAAATAAGAGCACACTTTGGTAGTAATAACAGAATACATTAGGGAAAATGTTTAAACTTCTTTAAATAATGAGGTAACCTCTACAATGAAATAGTGTTGAAAATGTATTGTGCATTCCCTATGTATTAAAAAAACATATGAGCAAGGACTATAATTTCAAACCAATCTTTTAAACCCCCGATATAATTTTAGGGAGTGTTCTTGTTTCTCTTTTGATTCTTAGAGAAATCAAATACCAATATAAACCATATATCTGTTTAATTTACTACAATCAACCGAGAAAACTGAAGGAAATCTTATGTTATGTGACTTTAAACTGGCAAGGGTAACTAGTTAAGGAAAAGTATTCAAATTATATTTATATACATTTCAAAGTTCATTTTAAAATACTGTTTCTAAAGATATCATCCCCCAGATAATCTGATATTTAAAAGTCAGCAATATTTTCAGGAAACTAAAATAGAAGAGGTCTTTCTATGTCTCTCCAAAACATTTTCTCTGTTCCTGAAATTTGGAGTGTACTTGTGATCACTTACTATCCAGAAAATTATCAATCTGTAAATGTCTGGAACAGTCTCAACTACCTTTTAAAGAAAGTAAAATAAAACAGGCATTCAATATCAGTGCATGCATACCTGTTTCCAAAAGTAACTATAATAAATGAAGGTAGATTGAAATAAAACATGCCCCAACAGATTAGAACTCCATGTTTAAGGACCTACCTAAGGGGTTAGTAACGGAAGTTTTAAAAATATCCTCAAATTTTAACAAATGTGGTCTAGAATCTATTCCAAATAGAATCTAGGAATACCATAAAATCATAATGTTCAAAAGAGCAAAAGTTGACACTAAGGTGATACTGCTTTTATAGGTAAAGGATCATAAGAATGCATTACCACAAGATGTGAACATATCCCTGAATGTTTTGAGATACATGCAAGACTGTCAGCAAATAATTATTGTAACTACCAATGTCATCGTCATGAGAATGAAGCAGGCACTTGTTCAGTAAGTGCATTGTGATGTTCTCCACTGTAGATTTCTAAAGTGCAGAAAACATTAGTTGAATCCCCAATGATTTTTATGGATTTATTGAAGTATAAAACATAGCAGTTCTAAGGGTACTTAATTTTATATACTTAATAAAGATTGTTTCTTGAATATGAGGAATAGTTATTATAGAAAACTTAAAATAGAGAAAAATAAAAACAGGAAAAAATGACCAATAATTTTTATACATAGCAAAAACTAGTAAAAACATTTTGATGTGCTTCTGTACTACCTTCTGTAACATTTACATGTAAATATTTATTTGGTAATTCAGGTTATACTGCATGTAAAACCTTTTATTTTGCTTTTATTCAATATTTTGTGTCTGTTTTATTGTAATAAATATTCTAGCAAAACACCATTTAAAATATTTGACAGTATACATTTATACGGATGATTCACATTTATTTAATCATACTGGTTAACTAAAAGGTTACCATTTAGGTGTTTAAATTTTTCACTATTATGAATGAGATTACAATGAACATCATTATATGTACATATTTTCTGAAGTTTTAGTTATTTCTTTTTGACGGATTTATTTTTACTGGTTAAAAGGTATGGTTAAAAGGTATGAACCTTAAAAGTTTTTTAATCTATTACCAAATTATTTTCTAATGATTACACCAATTTATACATTTACTAGGAATGCAATTAGGTTGCCATTTTACTGTTTCCTGGATAACACTCAATATTGTCAGGTTTTTTTAAATCTTATTTTCATCTTGCAGAAGATGCTCTCCTTCTTTTAAGCCAAAGAGATCACAATAGTTGTGGCATATTATAAATTGATGCCTTATTTCTCCACAATTGTTTTTCAGACAAGTCAGGAATGGCTGAAGAAAATCATACCATGAAAAATGAGTTTATCCTCACGGGGTTTACAGATCACCCAGAGCTGAAGACTCTGCTGTTTGTGGTGTTCTTTGCCGTCTATCTGATCACCATGGTGGGGAATATTGGTATGATGGCACTGATATTTACCCACCGTCGACTTCACACACCAATGTACATCTTTCTGGGAAACCTGGCTCTTGTGGATTCTTGCTGTGCCTGTGCCATTACCCCGAAAATGTTAGAGAACTTCTTTTCTGAGGACAAAAGGATTTCCCTCTATGAATGTACAGTACAGTTTTATTTTCTCTGCACTGTGGAAACTGCAGACTGCTTTCTTCTGGCGGCAATGGCCTATGACCGCTATGTGGCTATATGCAGCCCACTGCAGTACCACATCATGATGTCCAAGAAACTCTGCATTCAGATGACCACAGGGGCCTTCATAGCTGGAAACCTGCATTCCATGATTCATGTGGGGCTTGTATTTAGGTTAGTTTTCTGTGGATCGAATCACATCAACCACTTTTACTGTG
Organism: Macaca nemestrina; assembly: GCF_043159975.1. Taxonomy (NCBI): domain Eukaryota; kingdom Metazoa; phylum Chordata; class Mammalia; order Primates; family Cercopithecidae; genus Macaca; species Macaca nemestrina. Next base: position 185,182,207 of record NC_092126.1, on the reverse strand, counting down.
ACATTCTTCCCTTGTATAGACTCTCCTGTGTTGACCCTTTCATCAATGAACTGGTTCTATTCATCTTCTCAGGTTCAATTCAAGTCTTTACGATAGGTAGTGTCTTCATATCTTATCTCTATATTCTTCTTACTATTTTCAGAATGAACTCCAAAGAGGGAAGGGCCAAAGCCTTTTCTACCTGTGCATCCCACTTTTCATCAGTTTCATTATTCTATGGATCTATTTTTTTCATATACATTAGACCGAATTTGCTTGAAGGAGGTAATGATATACCAGCTGCCATTTTATTTACAATAGTAGTTCCCTTACTAAATCCTTTCATTTATAGCCTGAGAAACAAGGAAGTAATAAGTGTCTTAAGAAAAATTCTGCTGAAAATAAAATCTCAAGAAAGTGTGAACAAATGACATCTATCCTAGCTTAATGGTTTAACGCTCAAAAACCTTCTAAATAAAATTACACAGAGGAAGTGTACTAATTGTATACAAAATATTAAAACATGTCAAAATGCAATCAAATTAAGCAGAAATATGTGACAGGGAAAATTCATGGAAAGGAGTGAATTGTGCTAAATCTTTACTCAGAATTTAAAAGCACATCCAGACATTGAATTCATTCAAGCAGCAATGTAGAATGCCACCATGCCTATAGACTGTGTTAGTAACAATTATGATTAACACCCAAAACAACAGCAAAACTACAAGTTACAAATGTAGAAGGCTATTCCATTTACAAAGTGGGCTTTGATAACCAGCCCATTCTAATAGCTTACAACATGAGCATTACAGTTAAGTGTTTAAGATCATGTGAACAGTCCACCAATGAAATTACTTACATCCATGAACAACAAAAATGGCAAGTGGATTTTGAGGAAGAAAATGTAATTGTGTGTGGAGGACATTATTGTAGTTAGAATGGGATAGTCAGGAAATTATTGTGCCCAATAAAAGTGAATATTGTATTTCCAAATTGAAGTTGTTGTTAAAATGATTTTATCATTTAAATAATTAAAATCAGAATGTCTAATTTCAAGATAGGTTTCATTAAGTTTTATTTACTCCAAAATCTGCATGCATAAATATACCATATCATAAAGTTCTAGACAAACAGTTCAAGCTTCATATAGATCTGAAGAGTCTTCATTGTCAGTGAGTTAGGCTAAACTTCTCTGTGCCCCCTCCTGAGAGGTGAGGAAGGGGTTAAACAATGGAGACACAATCTTTTGGTATATTATATATAGACATGTCAAAAAGTATGATTGTTGAACTGTGGGCAGGGCTTATCTCAAATACTTTCTTTTATTCCTTCACCACTGCAAAACTTAAAGTTGTTTAATATGGATAGAACCTAATAACCTTATGTGACATCATAAAGAAATACTTTCCAATTATTCACTCTACATATGTTTATTGAGATTCTGCTATGTGCGAGCACTGTTCTAGATGCTAAGACATATTAATGACCAAGACACCACTCTTTTCATCTTCTTAAATAATGGAACATTGCCATTATTTTAATTACTAACTTCTGGAACAAGGAGGACCCATAACAGGTAACAGAAAAATTCTCCCTTCCACCTCCTCTCTTGATGCTCTGTGGTCACATCTAAATTTTCAGAAGGCAATTGTCAGGTTGCAGTGGGTCTCAAGCTAGCCAGCCACCATAGGCTGGCATCACATGGAAAATCAGCATGCTGAGTCTATATAGAAAAAGGAGCAGAAAACAGATATATTTTCTAGATATAATTCCCTAAACCATGAATGCAAAACTATAAAAATATAGTGTATATTTGTAACCTCCAAGAAAACCTATCCTAGTTCATTCCAGTTATACTCAGACATTTCAGTATTTCCTTGCCTATTTCAAATTTAAACCCCATCAATTGAGTTTTTGCTTAATTCACTTCCATCAGCATCACCAAATGGATTTGAATACTTACTATGTGTCCATCCTGTGCTAAGCTGTATATACACATTATTACCTCATTTAACCCTCATAAATCCTGTGAGAGAACTACAATTATTATCCCACGTGACAGGTGAGAATATGAAGGGCAGTATGGTTGAGTCACTTGTTCAATGACCCACAGGAGTCTGCATGACCTGAACCCCAGGCTGCCTAATTACAAAAACTACATTCTCAATTATTATGTAAGAAATCACAAAAGGTCACCCAGATATTGCACAGAATTATGTATCCCACGCAATGCAGAACAGCATAGTGTTCTTTGGAAAATTAATTTTAAGAGATTTAAAAATCAGGAGAATATTTATTAAAATTTTTTATAAAAGCAAAATTTGACTTTTCTTGAAAAACTGGCAACAATTCTTATGTCACCTCCCTGGCCCCTCTGAACATTTAAATGTATAACTTTGCATTAAAAACTACTGCCTCTCATCATACTTCATTATTTCAGTGCTTACTTACAGTAAAAATATTTACCAAGTTGTAGTTGTGAATTATAAAATATGCTGATTTGAACAATTTCTCAATGTTTCAGCTTACCTTTTATAGTGAAAACATTTAAAAAAAGAAATGACCAAAAAGTTCCAGAAGGGATAATTTATTAATTCATTTGCAGTCACATGTAGTGGGTCAAGAAAAAGCAAAAATAACAATAAATAAATAAGCTAAATACAGAATTTATCGGGCACCTAATAAAACGGTGGTGTGTTTTTGGGGTGTGTATTTCTGCTAGATGCCTTTTCACTATGCATTAAGTATGCAATGTAGGATTCAACTAGTACCAGGAGGAAAGATGGGAAATTTTGACCTGTTTGTTATACACCAGAGGAGAAAAACTGGGAAGAAATACTCAACCTACAAGAAATATAAATAGGTTTAACCAGAAAAAGCTTTACATTTTAAATGCCTGCATTGACTTCTTCCCTGGTTTCCTGAGTCCAGCTAGGTCAATTTTACAGTAAGAGGCCCCGACTTCCATCTTCTCAGAGATTGCATCTGTTGGTTACATCATCCATGAGTGGAAAATTTACAGTTCAAAGAAAAAAGAATGGTTTGGAGATCATATTCACTGGGGAAGAAATGAAGATGAAAAGAAGGATACTGTTCATTTTAAGTTCTGAGGGTGGAAGTAGATTTCAGGGCCATTTCAGGAAAGTAGATTTGTCTTTTCCTCTGGGGAATAATCAGATTTCTTCCCAAATCCCTACAACCTCTTTCCTCTTCTCCTACTTGGGCTTCCTTGTTTGCACGCATGTGTGTGCAGGAATGGCTGTGTGCTTGGACTCAGCTCCAGCTGGAAGCATGCTCTCCTTTGTTACTGTTGGAGAAATTCAACAGTACAAAAATACAGTTGATGACTTGAAAGCGCTGCACCTTCAAGCCATAGATGCAGCCCTTTTGTCAAGTCATCAACTATACTTTTGTACTGAGGTTAACAAAAAAAGAGATAAAATATTAATCGTTCCTTTAAACTTTAAGAAAACTTTAAAAGAAAAATATAAGCCAAATACATTATTTTAAAAAAGAAAATCTTATACAGTAAACAGTTAACTGTTGAGCTGTACATTCTTTATAAAAAAATTATTCAGTTTTACTGAGCAGGAGATATAGGTATGAACTTGATAGAAATATGGTAGAACAATAATCAATATAATTCATTTTAAGTAAATACATTTTACTAAATATGTTTATTGACCAACCCTTTTATTAACTATAAACTTGCTATTTTATTTGGTTTGAATTAGCTTCATCTCTGCATTATAATTTTATGTTTTGTTTATGTTGATGAATCAACATCAATCCCAGGGAACAGAGAGAACAGATACCAGTTAGTCCTGTTTAAGGTGTTAACAATAAAGGTAGCTCCATTTTCATAAAGGAAAGAAAGCCAAATACTAATGTAGGACAGCATGTATTATCAAATCAGTGTGATAACTTTGGAGAAATGAGTCATATACCGATATGACTTATAGGTCTATTTTGTTTGACGCTCCCTTTAGAAGTTCAGGATAAAATAATACTTATGAAATGAAGGAAAACTGACTGAGATAAAAGTCACAAAATTTCTACTGGGAGAATAACTTACTGGAGATTGTTTTAAACATGACTTTATACAGAGATATGTATCTATGTGGAACTAGTTCTTCATAAAACCAGAGAATTAATGTGAGAAAAGTAAACAACAGCCTTTTGGCTATGATGCCCTGATGGGCATGTTAGGACATTCTAACCTGAATGCAGGTGTTGGAGCTTACTGGTATACCATTTAAGATGGGCAGTCAGGGGTTGGGAGGAGACATGTTTTGAAAGTTTGCAATCAATCTGAATATAGACTAAATGAGTTACTCCGGGATACCACAAGTGGGGATAACAGGGCAGGGAAAATTTATTTACTCATGCCTGGAAGGCAAATATGTATAGACTAACCCAATGTGTAGGTCAAGTAATGTAATATGAGGGGCACCTAAACTATTCTAGTCAAAATACTTCTCCAACTCTATAGCAAGTACATATTCCACTATTAGAATACTAAATTGAGGCAAACATGATGGATAGATTTTATCTTTCCTGCCACATGAGTAAGAGGACGATTGATTGGACTCAGAAATGAAATGTGTTATGCTTCCATATTTTTAAAAAGTTATTTATTTTTAAAACAAATGTGGTGGCACATATTCCATGTTATTTGTGAGGGGAGGGGTGCAGTCTGTGTCTCAGGATCTATTAAATGCATGACACCAGCTGAAGCATTCAAACACTATATTAAGAAAGAAAGGCAAACAGGTAAAAAGCATGAAAGACAGGACCCAGAGCAAGATGGCCGAATAGGAACAGTTCCAGTCTCCAGCTCCCAGGGTGAGAGACACAGAAGACAGGTGATTTCTGCATTTTCAACTGAGGTACCAGGTTCGTCTCACTGGGGAGTGCCGGACAATTGGTGCTTGTCAGCTGGTGCAGCCCGACCAGCGAGAGCTGAAGCAGGGTGAGGCATCGCCTCACCTGGGAAGCACAAGGGGGAAGGGAATCCCTTTTCCTAGCAAGGGGAACTGAGACACACAACACCTGCAAAATCGGGTAACTCCCACCTTAATACTAAGCTTTACCAAGGGTCTTAGCAAATGGTACACCAGGAGATTGTATCCCACACCTGGCCGGGAGGGTCCCACACCCACTGAGCCTCCCTCATTGCTAGCACAGCAGTCTGAGATCTAACTGCAAGGCAGCAGCGAGCCTGGGGGAGGGGCACCTGCCATTGCTGAGGCTTAAGTAGGTAAACAAAGCCCCCAGGAAGCTCGAACTGGGTGGAGCCCACAGCAGCTCAAGGACGCCTGCCTGTCTCTGTAGACTACACCTCTGGGGACAGGGCACAGCTAAACAAAAAGCAGCAGAAACCTCTGCAGATGCAAATGACCCTGTCTGACAGCTTTGAAGAGAGCAGTGGATCTCCCAACATGGAGGTTGAGATCTGAGAACGGACAGACTGCCTACTCAAGTGGGTCCCTGACCCCTGAGTAGCCTAACTGGGAGACATCCCCCACTAGGTGCAGACTGACACCCCGCACCTCACACGGCAGGGTACACCCAGGAGAGGAAGCTTCCAGAGCAAGAATCAGACAGGAACCCTTGCTGTTCAGCAATATTCTATCTTCTGCAGCCTCCGCTGCTGATATCCAGGCAAACAGGGTCTGGAGTGGACCGCAAGCAATCTCCAACAGACCTACAGCTGAGGGTCCTGACTGTTAGAAGGAAAACTAACAAACAGAAAGGACACCCACACCAAAACTCCATCAGCACATCACCATCATCAAAGACCAAAGGCAGATAAAACCACAAAGATGGGGAAAAAGCAGGGCAGAAAAGCTGGAAATTCGAAAAATAAGAGTGCATCTCCCTCTCCAAAGGAACGCAGCTCATCGCCAGCAATGGATCAAAGCTGGAAGGAGAATGACTTTGACGAGTTGAGAGAAGGCTTCAGTCCATCCAACTTCTCAGACCTAAAGGAGGAATTACTTGCCCAGCGCAAAGAAACTAAAAATCTTGAAAAAAGAATGGAAGAATGGATAACTAGAATAATCAATGCAGAGAAGGCCATAAACGAACTGACAGAGATGAAAACCATGACACGAGAAATACGTGACAAATGCACAAGTTTCAGTAACCGACTTGATCAACTGGAAGAAAGAGTATCAGCGATTGAGGATCAAATGAATGAAATGAAGTGAGAAGAGAAGTCTAAAGATAAAAGAGGAAAAAGAAATGAACAAAGCCTTCAAGAAGTATGGGATTGTGTGAAAAGACCAAATCTACGTCTAATTGGGGTGCCTGAAAGTGAGGCGGAAAATGGAACCAAGTTGGAAAACACTCTTCATTATATCATCCAGGAGAACTTCCCCAACTTAGTAAGGCAGGCCAACATTCAAATTCAGGAAATACAGAGAACGCCACAAAGATACTCCTCGAGAAGAGCAACTCCAAGACACATAATTGTCAGATTCACCAAAGTTGAAATGAAGGAAAAAATGTTAAGGGCAGCCAGAGAGAAAGGTCAGGTTACCCACAAAGGGAAGCCCATCAGACTAAGAGCAGATCTCTTGGCAGAAACTCTCCAAGCCAGAAGAGAGTGGGGGCCAATATTCAACATTCTTAAAGAAAAGAATTTTCAACCCAGAATTTCATATCCAGCCAAACTAAGTTTCATAAGTGAAGGAGAAATAAAATCCTTTATAGACAAGCAAATGCTTAGAGATTTTGTCACCACCAGGCCTGCTTTACAAGAGAACCTAAAGGAAGCACTAAACATGGAAAGGAAAAACCAGTACCAGCCATTGCAAAAACATGCCAAAATGTAAAGACCATTGATGCTAGGAAGAAACTGCATTAACTAGTGAGCAAAATAACCAGCTAATATCACAATGACAGGATCAAGTTCACACATAACAATATTAACCTTAAATGTAAATGGACTAAATGGTCCAATTAAAAGACACAGAGTGGCAAATTGGATAAAGAGTCAAGACCCATCAGTTTGCTGTATTCTGGAGACCCATCTCACATGCAGAGACATACATAGGCTCAAAATAAAGGGATGGAGGAAGATCTACCAAGCAAATGGAAAACAAAAAAAAGCAGGGTTTGCAATCCTAGTCTCTGATAAAACAGACTTTAAACCATCAAAGATCAAAAGAGACAAAGAAGGCCATTACATAATGGTAAAGGGATCAATTCACCAGGAACAGCTAACTATCCTAAATATATATGCACCCAATACAGGAGCACCCAGATTCATAAAGCAAGTCCTTAGAGACTTAAAAAAGACTTAGACTCCCATACAATAATAATGGGAGACTTTAACACCCCACTGTCGACATTAGACAGATCAATGAGACAGAAAGTTAACAAGGATATCCAGGAATTGAACTCAACTCTGCACCAAGCAGACCTAATAGACAGCTACAGAACTCTCCACCCCAAATCAACAGAATATACATTCTTCTCAGCACCACATCACACTTATTCCAAAATTGACTACATAGTTGGAAGTAAAGCACTCCTCAGCAAATGAAAAAGAACAGAAATTATAACAAACTGTCTCTCAGACCACAGTGCAATCAAACTAGAATGCAGGACTAAGAAACTCAATCAAAACCGCTCAACTACATGGAAACTGAACAACCTGCTCCTGAATGACTACTGGGTACATAACGAAATGAAGGCAGAAATAAAGATGTTCTTTGAAACCATTGAGAACAAAGATACAACATACCAGAATCTCTGGGACACATTTAAAGCAGTGTGTAGAGGGAAATTTATAGCACTAAATGCCCACAAGAGAAAGCAGGAAAGATCTAAAATTGACACCCTAACATCACAGTTAAAAGAACTAGAGAAGCAAGAGCAAACACATTCAAAAGCTAGCAGAAGGCAAGAAATAACTAAGATCACAGCAGAACTGATGGAGATAGAGACACAAAAACTCTTCAAAAAATCAGTGAATCCAGGAGCTGGTTTTTTGAAAAGATCAACAAAATTGATAGACTGCTAGCAAGACTAATAAAGAAAAAAAGAGAAGAATCAAACAGATGCAACAAAAAATGATAAAAGGGATATCACCACTGACCCCACAGAAATACAAACTACCATCACGGAATACTATAAATGCCTCTACGCAAATAAACTAGAAAACCTAGAAGAAATGGATAATTTCCTGGACACTTACACTCTCCCAAGACTAAAGCAGGAAGAAGTTGAATCCCTGAATAGACTATTAGCAGGCTCTGAAATTGAGGCAATAATTAATAGCCTACCAACCAAAAAAAGTCCAGAACCAGACGGATTCACAGCTGAATTCTACCAGAGGTACAAGGAGGATCTGGTACCATTCCTTCTGAAACTATTCCAATCAATAGAAAACGAGGGAATCTTCCCCTAACTCATTTTATGAGGCCAACATCATCCTGATACCAAAGCCTGGCAGAGATACAACAAAAAAAGAGAATTTTAGACCAATATCCCTGATGAGCATTGATGCAAAAATCCTCAATAAAATCCTGGCAAACCAAATCCAGCAGCACATCAAAAAGTTTATACACCATGATCAAGTGGGCTTCATCCCTGGGATGCAAGGCTCATTCAACATATGCAAATCAATAAATGTAATCCAGCATATAAACAGAACCAAAGACAAAAACCACATGATTATCTCAATAGATGCAGAAAGGGCCTTTGACAAAATTCAGCAGCCCTTCATGCTAAAAACTCTCAATAAATTTGGTATTGATGGAACGTATCTCAAAATAATAAGAGCTATTTATGACAAACCCACAGCCAATATCATACTGAATGGTTAAAAACTGGAAGCATTCCCTTTGAAAACTGGCACAAGACAGGGATGCCCTCTCTCACCACTCCTATTCAACATAGTGTTGGAAGTTCTTGCTAGGGCAATCAGGAAAGAGAAAGAAATAAGGGTATTCAGTTAGGAAAAGAAGAAGTCAAATTGTTCCTGTTTGCAGATGACATGATTGTATATTTAGAAAACCCCATCATCTCAGCCCAAAATATCCTTAAGCTGATAAGCAACTTCAGCAAAGTCTCAGGATACAAAATTAATGTGCAAAAATCACAAGCATTCTTATACACCAGTAACAGACAAACAGAGAGCCAAATCATGAATGAACTCCCATTCACAATAGCTTCAAAGAGAATAAAATACCTAGGAATCCAACTTACAAGGGATATAAAGGACCTCTTCAAGGAGAACTACAAACCACTGCTCAGTGAAATAAAAGAGGACACAAACAAATGGAAGAACATACCATGCTCATGGTTAGGAAGAATCAATATCGTGAAAATGGCCATACTGCCCAAGGTTATTTATAGATTCAATGCCATCCCCATCAAGCTACCAATGACTTTCTTCACAGAATTGGAAAAAACTGCTTTAAAGTTCATATGGAACCAAAAAAGAGCCCACATTGCCAAGACAATCGTAAATCAAAAGAACAAAGCTGGAGGCATCACGCTACCTGATTTCAAACTATACTACAAGGCTACAGTAACCAAAATAGCATGGTACTGGTACCAAAACAGAGATATAGACCAATGGAACAGAACAGAGTCCTCAGAAATAATACCACACATCTACAGCCATCTGATCTTTGACAAACTTGAGAAAAACAAGAAATGGGGAAAGGATTCCCTATTTAATAAATGGTGCTGGGAAAACTGGCTAGCCATAAGTAGAAAGCTGAAACTGGACCCTTTCCTTACTCCTTATACGAAAATTAATTCAAGATGGATTAGAGACTTAAACGTTAGATCTAATACCATAAAAACCCTAGAAGAAAACCTCGGTAATACCATTCAGGACATAGGCATGGGCAAGGACTTCATGTCTAAAACACCAAAAGCAATGACAACAAAAGCCAAAATTGACAAATGGGATCTAATTAAACTAAAAAGCTTCTGCACAGCAAAAGAAACTACCATCAGAGTGAACAGGCAACCTACAGAATGGGAGAAAATTTTTGCAATCTACTCATCTGACAAAGGGCTAATATCCAGAACCTACAAAGAACTCAATCAAATTTACAAAAAAAAAAACAAACAACCACATCAAAAAGTGGGCAAAGGATATGAACAGACATTTCTCAAAAGAAGACATGCATACAGCCAACAGACACATGAAAAAATGCTCGTCATCACTGGCCATCAGAGAAATGCAAATCAAAACCACAATGAAATACCATCTCACACCAGTTAGAATGGCAATCATTAAAAAGTCAGGAAACAACAGGTACTGGAGAGGATGTGGAGAAATAGGAACATTTTACACTGCTGGTGGGATTGTAAACTCGTTCAACCATTGTGGAAAACAGTATGGGGATTCCTCAAGGATCTAGAACTAAAAATACCATATGACCCAGCCATCCCATTACTGGGTATATACCCAAAGGATTATAAATCATGCTGCTATAAAGACACATGCACATGTATGTTTATTGTGGCACTATTCACAATAGCAAAGACTTGGAATCAACCCAAATGTCCATCAGTGACAGACTGGATTAAGAAAATGTGACACATATACACCATGGAATACTATGCAGCCATAAAAAAGGATGAGTTTGTGTCCTTTGTAGGGACATGGATGCAGCTGGAAACCATCATTCTCAGCAAACTATCACAAGAACAGAAAACCAAACACTGCATGTTCTCACTCATAGGTGGGAATTGAACAATGAGGTCACTTGGACTCGGGAAGGGGAACATCACACACGGGGGCCTATTATGGGGATGGGGGAGGGAGGAGGAATTGCATTGGGAGTTATACCTGATGTAAACGATGAGTTGATGGGTGCTGACGAGTTGATGGGTGCAGTACACCAACATGTCACAAGTATACATATGTAACAAACCTGCACATTGTGCACATGTACCCTAGAACTTATAATAATAATAATAATAATAATAAAGAAATGGGGGGGAAAAAAAGAAAGCATAAAAGACAAGAAGCAAAAAAGTAAGACTAAGGTGTTACTTTTTTGTGTCAAAATGTCAAAATGGCAAAGTGTCAAAATGGCAAAAACTTTGGGAGTTGTGACTCATTGTCTCAGTAGCACACATCAATTAATCTATATTGCTTGCTCTTCAACAAGAAACAGCCCAGATGAATGAGGCATATATCAAGCAAGTCATTAATTCTCAGAGATCAAGACCAGATAATGTCCCATACTGAGGTTCCTGGAAGACTGGGGGCAGCTGGGTTCACAGGAAGAGGCAGTTCCTCTTAGAAGTTCTATTATAGTTCTAATAGAACCCTCATACAAGTTCTATTCTTAGTTTTATGTCAGCTGAACTAGGAGTGTGACTCTCCAAAAACCCCATTACTTGAGCATGCTCAGTCTCATACTGTCACACACACACACAAAGTAAGACTGAAATGTATCATGGTGAGAATTCTTGGAGAGAGGCATGCAATGAGCACCAAAGAGATGAAATCTGGTATAATTTCCTCAGCAATCTGATGGCTGTTCTCCTTTGCTGCTGCTCTTCCTTGCCTCCTCATCCCCTCCTGTAAAGCACGTCTTCTTTCATCCCAGCAAAGTGTGTATTGAATTAGTTCCTCTTAACATGGTGTATTAGTCCGTTTTCACGCTGCTGATAAAGACATACTCGAGACTAGGCAATTTACAAAAGAAAGACGTTTAATGGACTTACAGTACCGCATGACTGGGGAGGCCTCACAATCATGGCAGAAGGTGAAAGGCAATTCTTATATGGCGATGGTAGCAGCCAGAGAGAGTTTGTGCAGGGAAACTCCCATTTTTAAAACCATCAGATCTGGTGAGACTCATTCACTATCACGAGAACAGTGCAGGAAAGACCTGCCCCCATGATTCTATCACCTGCCATCTGGTTCCTCCCACAACACGTGGGAATTGTGGGAGTTACAATTCAAGACAAGAATTGAGTGGGGACACAGCCAAATCATATCGCTTGGGTAATGATAAAGGGCTACACACACAGTAAAAAGAATTACATAGGAACAATCCCTGCTTCATAGAAATGTATCTAATGCAGGCTATTAAAAAACAAAATAAAATGGTGTAGGATATTTATAGCACATTTAATATAATTGACCACTAGTAAACCTAGTAGAACCTTATCCTTCACAATACTTCCCTTCTCAATTTTTTCTTCTATTTAACTTCATATTTAAATACATAACCCTTATTTAAAGGGAAATTACTATTTTTGAGATAGAAATATTACTCTCCTTGAGAAAATATACACCAACAAAGTAACTTATTTGTTTAAGGACTGATAGAAAACAATTAAGCTCAAAATGTAATAATTATGAGTATGACTATGTACTTTTATATTTGAAAAATGTGTATTATGGATAACCAAATAATTAGTTCATAGACAACGAAATGCCAGTGGCATAATCTAAATATTTATTTATTCATCCATCATTCAATAAATACTGAGCATTTTAAAAATACACCACACACTATGAGCAAAGTTAGTCAAGATTTCTTCTGTCATGGGTCTTACAGAAGTCTTGGGAGGAAGATGTTAGACTAAAATCATTACAATTTAATAAATGTTTAAGAGTTATGTGCAATTTCTCCTGACATCTCAATTTAGTTTTATCAGAAGCTCCACGTTCCAAATTAAGACACCAACTCCTGTGCAGGATTTTCAGAGAGTAGTTTAAAACCCTATCTTGTGACTTTTGATTCATTATCCCCCTCAACTATCTATGAGTCTTGGGAATTAATCGGAATTTGGAGAATTCAGACACAGACATTCTCTAGAAAGATTTACGGGCTTTCCTGTAGTCCCACCCATTGCAATGAGGAAGCTTGTCCCCGCTCACTCTACTTACCCGATTGAGAGGGTCTTTACTCAGAGAGTTTGATACATGTCCCCTGGAGTTTTGGAAACCCATAGAAGAATATATGACTCCCCTTTGAGGGGTCCAAAGGTGAAAGGGCTTGATTAGACAGCCCTGAAATAGTGAGACCCCAAGGTGAGTTGAGAGAGACCAGCACTCCCACTGTACAGATATCCATTAATCCTTCGTGATTCTTGTGGGTTAAAAGTCTTCCTAAGAGAAGGAGCTGGCCTGGGAGCCTAATAAAAGAGAACTCTTTCTTTTTAAAAAAGTTTTTAGAGACAAGATCTCACTCTGTCACCCAGGCTAAGATCATAGCTCACCGTAGCCTCAAATTTGGGGCTCAAGTGATCCTCCTGCCTTAGCCTCCCCAGTAGTAGGGACAACAGGCATGTGCCACCATGCCTATTTTTTTAATTTTTTGTAGAGACAAAGTCTTGCCATGTTGCTCAGGCTGGTCTTAAACTTCTGGCCTCAAGTGATCCTCCTGCCTCAGCCTCCCAAAATGCTGGGATTATAGGCGTGAGCCACTGTGCCCAGACCCAAAGAGAATTCTTCAGTGTGGTCCCAACAGAGGGGAATCACAGCCTGCCAGGAATGGGATTGAGGGGCAGCCCGCTGAAGGACAGATATTGATTTTACATGTTAGCAAAGCTGCAGTCTGAAGATCTGCAAAAAGCCCCTGAGAAACTCACAGAATGGCTCTAAAAAGAGAAAGAGCCGGCATTATGCATGGGCTCTCCATGGCTCCAGGTTCAGATGACAACAGTACCAGCCACAATGGAAATATACTTTGCCCTAATCTACTCTCCCACTGGTTTGACCATAGAGAGATCAGAAACAGTCAGTGACTGAGGACAGAGAGAAGAGGCTGAGAAAGCCTCCTCCCCTACTGTGAGCCTCCCAACGACAGGCAAACCGAAGCTAAGAGAGAGAAGAGTTTTAACATTGAATAGTGAGTTTTTACACCTCCCTAACTGAACTGGAGTGTGATTATTAGACTGACTTTTTAGTGCTTCTCTACCTCAAAAGGGGTTACTTTATTAATTTTTTTTGTTTTGTTTTGGTAATTTTTTGTAGAGACAAAGGCCAGGCTGGTCTTAAACTCCTGGCCTCAGCCATTCTTTCATCTCAGCCTCCCAAAGAACTGGAATCATAGGCATGAACCACCATGCCTGGCTAATTAATTATTAAATGACTAAAAACCCTACCTTAGATTTTATGGCAGTATAGAAAAAATGGATCTACAGAGTCTCAAAGGAGCAGTAGCAAGTGGAATCACTCTTATATTTGGACTTAACTGTCTACTGCAGTCAATAAACTACCACATTCAAGAACTTCACAGTGCGATGAAATGTAAGAGAACTAACCCAAAATAGATAATTAGGGAAACTTGACTGAAGTAGCAAATATTAAGTTTTGATCTGAAAAATAAGAGTTACCTGGGTAAAAGGAGTGGGACGCAGGAGCGTAAAGGTCAGAAAAAGCTATTCAGAAAAAGGGGGGAAAAAAAACCATGAGAAAGCCTGTGGTAGGAAATGGCGCTGTTGCAGATACTGTGGCTGCATAACAAATGACCCCAAAACATAGCAGCGTAAAACAACAATTCATTTTATTTCTATCAGTTCTATAGGTTGATTGGGCTCAGCTAGTTGGTTCTTTATTAGAGTCTCACAAGGATGTAGTAAGATAATAGCTGTGGCTGAAGTCCTCTGAAGTCTCATTAAGGCTGGACATCCAGGATGGCTCCCGCACATGGCTGGAAATGCTGCTGGCTATCAGCTGGGAGCTTAGCTTGGGATTTCAGCTGGAGTATCTACACAGGACCCCTCCATGTGGCCTGGACTTCACAGCATGGTATCTGGGTTTGGAGCGGAAGTGTTCTAAGACTGAGAGTTCCAGAATTGGTTTAAGGACCCATGATCTTTATGACCTCATGAGAAGAGTGTCGTTTCAGGCACATTCTATTGGTCAAAACCATCACAAGCCAGCCTACATTGAAGGGGGTGGGAATCTCAATGCAAGACTGATCAAAGGATTTTAAGGCCATGTTTTTAAACTACCATAGTCATGGCCCAATGGAAAAACTAAAAGTTCAGTGTGTCTGAAGTATAGAAATTGCCAATGAGTTTTAAGGCCATTTAAAGAGCTTGGAAGTTATCCTTAGAGTCATGGGATGAAATTAAAAGATTACTGAGAAATGAGTAATTATCAAGGATAATGTAGAAGATCATTAAAATTATTCATGGAGCCAAGAATCTGAGTAATTTCCTGTGGAAAGAAATAAATTATTACTTGTTAAGAATCTACTTTTAATCAAGACAAGCACCACTATAGTAATCAAGACAGATTGCATAATATTGGGCAGATTTGGGGGTAACCAGGACAGACTAGAAATGTATGGTAAAGTTTCCTCTTGATGAAAAGTTACCTTTTGATGAATGTGCATTTGAAATAACAGCCATCTTCATTTTGAGATTTGTTAAAGTATTTATGTTCCCCTCCACTCATCTCTTAAACTTGTAACTAACAATACTCTGATTTCATTGTAGCATTTTACTTCATAGTTTAAATACAGATTAGGATACATTTATTTCATCAAACTTTGCCGACAGTGGTCAGCTTTGAGTTTTTATCTTCTAACTATGTCATCAAAAATCTCTAAACATTTTCTAGTATAAGCACTTTATATGAAGTGAACAAAAATCACAAAAGCCTATGTGATTGGGTAAAATTATGGATGTGATATCACAGTAGGCAAACAACCAAACTCTCTTCTTCTTCCAGCTCCAGGGCAAGAAGTGGGGGAGGTGTAAATCTCAAAATTACCTTGAAGGACCCATTGCATAGCCTAGTCTCTTCAAGGTGTTCAATTTGAGCTCTTGTCTATCAATTCTAATTCTTCCCTAGTTAATCTAGTTTCATGTATATATTTTACAATGCAGCTTTCTGATAATGTCAAGGATTATAACTCAGAAGCCACTCTCTCATTTATTGAGGGACTATTCTTTGCAAGGCAATGTGGAAGATGTTGGAGGGATACAAAGATTAAATAGGCAATAAGTTCTAGTAGGAAGGTTGATATGCACAACAATCACTGTTATACAAAAAGTAGAAAGTGACAAAAGCAGCAAGAAGGGGGTTACTCAGAATGCTACAGGGATTCAGAAGACCAAGACATTGGAGACAAGTCTTCAGTTATTTCAGTTGGTAAAGAAGTGATCATGATTTTTGCAACTGGAACTGCAGTGAAGTGGTATAGATCAAGATTTGAGTAGGTGGAGAATAGCATTCCATAAATAAAGACAATATAAGATGAATCACAGATATAAGAAAGTCCAAACTGGGTATAAGTAACAATCACTGTGACTAAAGTATAAGGAAAGGAATCAGAGAAAAAGATCCAAAGATAGAGCTAGACAATGTTACAGCTTTGATGTTAGACAAAATCTAGACTTTATTCTAGATTGTTTTTCTAAGCAGGAGAGAGTTATTGAAGGTTTTGGGGTAAAAGGTTGATGCGATAACATCTATGCTTTAGCAAATTAGGTTGGCAGGATGTGTAAAATGGGTTTCAGGTGAGCTAGTTAGTGGCAAGGAGACCAGCAGAGAGTCTACTGTCATCATCCAGGAAGGAACCTGAACTAAGGTGACTACACAGAATTTCAGTGAGGTAGGCATTACTGAAATAGAATCAAAAAATCTTGATAACTAATTGGATATAGAGGGCCAGGGAACAGGAAGAGTCAAAGATTATGTCAACATGAAAAGTCTAATTGATGGGAAAACATGTAAAACAAATGAGAATTGTTGCAGCTACGAAAAGACAGATGAGTGTAAATTTAAACATATTACATTTTAGGTATCATGAAAATATTCAAATGGAGCTGTCTTGAAGGCACTTAGGAACTTGGAATTGGAGTTTAGAAGAGAAGGCAGGGTTGGGGATTTGAAATCATCTGAAGATTAATAACGGTTACCATTTATTGAAAGCTTAAAATGTACCAGACTCCATGCTAAGCACTTTACATATATTACCTTATAAGCCTCACAGTTAACATGAAAAATAGGCATTATTATTCTACTGAGAACTAAAGAATGATAGAACTTGCCCAAAGTTTCTCAGCTAGTAAAAAGAATTGGGATTGCAAACAGATCTGTTTAAATCCAGAGTAGTTCTGTGGATGTTAAAGTCAGGAATTAATTACAGAGCAGCTCTACTTGTTCACTTAGAATAGTGTCTAGCACATAGGAGGGAGTCTACATCTAACTTTCTGTGGTGAAGAGGGAGAGGCCACAGCACTCCCCACTCAAAGGCTCAAGGCCTTTCCCTCCCTTTCCTTCCCCCAGACATGTTATTTGAAATGCCTGGGGGTTGGGGAGTTTTAGGTGGAGGGTGCAAGGCCTGGGGTGAAAGTTTAGGATGTCAAATTGGGTACTGCTGCTCTAAATTAGCCCTTGAGGGCTGTATCAGTCAGGGTTTTCTAGAGGGACAGAACTAATAGGATAGATGTTTCTATAAAGGGGAGTTTATTAAGTATTGACCCACATGGTCACAGGGTGAGGTCCCCCAGTAGGCCGTCTGCAAGCTGAGGAGCAAGGAAGGCAGTCCGAGTCCCAAAACCTTAAAAGTAGGGAAGCCCACAGTGCAGCTTTCTGTCGGTGGTCAAAGGTCCAAGAGTCCCAAAGCTGGAGAACTTGGAGTCCGATGTTCAAGGACAGGAAGCACCCAACACGAGAGAAAGATGGAAGCCAGAAGACTCAGTTGGTCTAGTCTTTCCACATTCTTCTGCCTGCTTTTTATTCTGACTGTCCCGGTAGCTGATTATATTGTGCCCACCCAGACTGAGGGTGGGTCTGCCTTTCCCAGTCCACTGACTCCAGTGTTAATCTCCTTTGGCAATACCCTCACAGACACACCCAGGAACAATACTTTGCATCCTTCAATCCAATCAAGTTGACACTTAATACTAACCATTACAAGGGTGTTTTAGTATCAAGTGTTGGAACTCTCTCTAGAATTTTTTAGATAATGTCTTATCTTTCATATCTTTGAATCCTCCTTTGAGTCCATGGTAACAAGCGCCACTTGGCATCTTGTTAAGTGCCCATGAATAATACCCACCATTACTCAGCAGTGGAACCATAGTGTGGATCCCTGAAATCTACTTCCACCCTCAGAACTTAAAATGAACCCCAAATCTAATTGGATTGCATGTGGTAGAGGCTGATTTCAGGAGCCTGCAAACCAGCTACAGGAATCCAAGTTCTTCCACTTCCCTCAATGGACCTGAGTTCAATTTTAAACACAAAGACAGTGCTACGGTTTGAAAGTTTGCCCCTTCCAAAACACATGCCAAAATTCAATTGCCATTGTAACACTATTAGGAGGTGGGACCTCTGAGAGGTGATTAGGCTATGAGGGCTCTACCCTCATGGATGGAATTGGTACAGTTTGGCCCTCTCTCACCCTCTTTGCCCTTCTACTCTTCTCCCCTGTGAGGAACAGTTTTCCTCCCCTCTGAAGCAGGAAGCATGCAAAGTGTTGTCCTGGAATCAGAAATGCCAAATCTGCTGGCACCTTGGACTTTCCAGCCTCCTGAATCATAAAAAATAAATTTCTATTATTTATAAATTACCCAGTCTCATGTGTTCTGTTACAGAATCACAAATGGACTAATAGAAAGGTTTTTGATGCATTTATCTTGATTTACCAATAGCACAATCACTGAAAGGCCAAAAGTTCCACCCACTGCCATCCTACTTGAAAAAAAAAGATTAAAATGTGAGTTTTAAAAGTAAAACTTCCTCCACCTTGAGAGGCTTGTATGGCTAAAAAGCCCACGTAATGAGGCTCTTTCTGTTTTGAAACAAAACTTTACTGGAAACAGAAGACTTCTCCAATAATGTAACACAAGCCCCAGTTCTAATCCCCATTGGAGTGTAGCCTTGTGGTAAACCACAACAGATCAGAGTCCTGCATGCCCTAGAGCTGGACCACACAGGCCAAGCAAAGGCTGCCTCCTTCCCGTGCACTGCATTAATCTCCAAATAATAGTACCAAACACTTTTTCAGCTCTTATGTTTCCAGAGCTGTTCTAACCACCTACATGTATGCCTTCTTATTTAACCATCACAAAAACCTATTGAGGCAGATAATATCCCATTTTATAGACAATGCTATTACATGTTCATCCTCAGAATTTCCAGCTTGGGTAGAAGTTAACATTAATCACTCATGCATGCCTCTTTCCTTCCTAGTTCTAACCAAGAGTATGAATACAATGAAGCAGACAGGGATCCGAATATTCACTTTCTTTAGAGAGGCCTAACGACCTCAAATTACAGGGTCCCTGAAAGTACCTGATTAGAGAAAATAATTTGAACTTGAAGCCAAAACAAACAAGGCTTCCTATTACATCCCACCAAATCTGAACCTGAGAACCAGGCGTGCACTGGATCTGCGGGGAAGACTCTTCATACACATCTCCAACCATCAGTGGTGTGATGGATTGGGACCTGTCACAAAGAGCCAGTCAACAGAAGAGTGTAGAAAGCACAGTAGAGAAACGGCTTCTAGAAGGCAGACACCGAGCCAGGTCTGTTTACTCCACAGCCCACTATCTCTTTCATAATCTGCCTAGGAGAGAGAGAATCCTATTTCTTGCTTTTAAACATAGCTTTCAAATATAACTGCCCACTGGAATCACTTGGAAAGGTTTTAAAAATTGCAATGACTTGACCATAGCCCAGGCCCACTAAATCAGATTCTCTGGAACGAAAACATTTAAGTTATCCAGGAAATTCCAATATACAGCCTAGGCTAAGAGCCACCACTTTATAGGCTTGGCAACCCCAGCCCCTCATAATGCAGCCAGTCATAACTAGCAGTTTTTGAGTGACTATACTAAGCAATTTGCATAATCCTCATCACAACTCTAAGAGACACATGATAATCACAGCATTTCACAGATGGGAAAAGCGGTGCTTGGAAAAAGGCTGAGAGACAAGAGACAGACCTGGGATTACAAAGTTCGTATTCTGTCTCCCAAGCTAAATACTTAACCACCATATGCCATGCTGCTCCTGTGGATGCCCTGATTCCAGCAATCTCTCCAACCAGATAATACATTCTCCTTTTATATAGAGAAGCAAATAAGGCTTAGAGATACTACAAGAGTTGACTCCAGTATTCCCTTCTAAAAGAAAGCATAAACTCCTTCCATGGAAGTTAAGCAGGAAGAATAAAGGTTTCCAAAAACTAACATTTGTAGAGACCTGGGAAATGTGTGGCAGGGTGTTAAAAGATCAATAATTAGGGATGCTTAGAATTATAAAGCAGTTGAAGTCATACAGCATAATTTTTTATAGAATCAACTTGGTAGTTCTGAACAGCCATCCTTGATATCTGAAGATTAAGAAAACTGGACAGCACAGTCTATGAAGATAGGGCTAAGGATTGTGAAGGAAGGTGTCATGGGAAATTGTGGGAGCAAGAGAACCAAAGATGCTTGCGAGCATACAATGACAATACAAGCTAAGGGCGGAAAAAAACGAACAAAAGGCTGGGAGGGGCTGAAAGGCTGCAGGACAGGTGAGGTAAAGCTCACATACTGAGACAATAACACTGGACCAGTAAAGATGACACATTACTTAGTAACTCAGCTATATTAAAAGGTGTACAGCAGAAAAAAAAAAAAAACTCATTTCACATCTCTAAACCTTTGCAAATGTACAAATATAAATTGGATCTTGCTTTTATAAGTTTGCTGTAAGTATGTAAATGTTTATATGTCAAATAACGTATATTTGTATACATGTAATGCTAGTAATAGAAATTCTGGCACTGAAGAGAATGTAATGACTATATGGTAACTTCTTCTATAGAGCAAATAATAATTCTGTTATTCTTTTTACAATGGAACATTTTCACATTATGAATTGGCAGGATGATGGCATATAATTTGGCCCCAGGGAAAAGCCTATCTTATTACGATGGAGTATAAGAACACCTGATGAGCAATAGAAAAATAATTTAGATTCGTTTCCTTGTTTATTCCTCGCTTTTCAAGGTATGAATCATTATTCCCTTTGAGAAGAGAGCTGAAAGGAGGACAAAAGCCTCCACCCATCTATGCCAGGACACAGCTGCATTAAGCCTGTGAAATAACAATTTGCATCTTCAGAGCTGCACCCATTAACTGCTCTTTTAGCTGCTAGAGAATTCGAGAAAGTTTTGTAATCAGGCCGCGTGCAGTGGCTCACGCTTGTAATTCCAGCACTTTGGGAGGCCAAGGTGGGTGAGCCACTTGAAGTTAGGAGTTTGAGGCCAGTCTGGCCAACATGGTGAAACCCCGTCTCTACTAAAAATACAAAAGCTAGCGGGGCGTGGTGGCACACACCTGTAATCCCAGCTACTCCACAGACTGAGGCAGGAGAATCCCTTGAACCTGGGAGGTGGAGGTTGCAGTGAGCCAAGATTGGGCCACTGCCCTCCAACCTGGGGGACGGAGTGAGACTCCATATCACAAAAAAGAAAGTTTTGCAATCAGCAAAATTAGGTTAACACGTTTTCATTTTTGGTGAAACTTTACATTAAAATGACCTGATCTATGTATATTACAGTCAATTGAACATGACACGGTCTATAGGTTTTAACTGTGCTAGTCTGCAATTTGGTGATGTTTCTGGAATGGAAAAACAAACTAAATTGACGTGATTTGTGGTCATCTCATTCTTCTCAAATCATATGACTAAATGAGTTCACGTAGGAGTAATTGTCAACCCTATCCTTAATGCACATTACACTATTGCAGCAGATAAAATTTTAACACATTCCCATTACATTATGAATTTGAAATCCTAGTGTAATACGATACAGACAGAAGGCACACTTAGTGTTATCTGAACAAATAAATTCTTCTGGAATTCCTTTTTGTTGTTGTACCAAATTCTAGTGTTTTATGGCTATACTTAATAAATTTTGAAACGAGTCTTATGCTAAAAATCATAGAGGATATTTACCCACATCATTTAGTTAGGAGCTTTAGAATTAAGGTCTTAAAACACATTTCTTAAATTGCCACAAAATTCATGCTGAGGCTGGGCGCGGTGGCTCATGCCTGTAATCCCAGCACTTTGGGATGCCAAGGTGGGCGGATCACCTGAGGTTGGGAGTTCAAGGCCAGCCTGACCAACATGGAGAAACCCCATCTCTACTAAAAATACAAAATTAGCTGGGCATGGTGGTGTATGCCTGTAATCCCAGCTACTCGGGAGGCTGAGGCAGGAGAATCACTTGAACCCGGGAGGCAGAGGTTGTGGTGAGCTGAGATCACACCACTGCACTCCAGTCTGGGCAACAACAGCCGAAACTCCGTCTCAAAAAAAAAAAAATTTCGTTCTGAAAAATCTGAAAATTAATTTTTTACTTCAGAGTTGCTTTGAAAGATTAAATTTAATAGGATCTGCTTTGCCAGATTTTATCTATTAGGTTGATCAAAAATGCTTGAATATGAGCAGTTTCATACAGTACAACCTGATTACAATCAGTTTCACATTAAATGAAACAATGCAGCCCTATATATTCCAAAGAAAAAAGTCTTTGCAGGAGAAAGATAACCTCAGCTACCCTGCAACATGCTAAAAATACCAACTACAACACATATGCAGCACCAGGTGTTACGGTGCTAGCTTCCCAGGTAACTCTGGGGAGGTAAGAGGCAGGGACATAGTTTAAAATAACTGCCCAACACAAAAATGTCACGCTGCCAAAAATTTTCTTATCCCATTCCCGAAGGTGTTTTGTTTGTTCACTTAGCTTTTCCCTTTTCCACCTTCCACAGAAGGGACTGAGGGGTAATGAATCTTCAAGAATTAAGATTAGATAGAAACCTGAGTAACCAGCCATTTTACAGGCAATAATTGGCTACTGAGTAATGCTGGCTTTGTTCTAAGTCAGAAGCTGACTTGGTTATTTACTATAGAACACAAACATCCACAACCACTAAATGACTTCACAGAAAACTAGCCACATTAAGTATGACATGTAGAGATAACAAAACTACTTTTGAGAACATAGTTTAAAATTCTGAAAAATAAAAGATAAAGATTTTCTTATTTCTAATAGGGGGAAGGGGTTCCCACATTTTCCAGAAGATAAAACAAGAGACCCAAACACAGGACATGACAGCCCTGTACAGCAAGATGCACTTTCCACAGTCAACCGGAGATTCCCTCTACTTCTTTATCCTAAAGTGTTGAGATTTAAATCAATTCAGACTCTACATACAATTCTTTGAGTCTCTTTTCATTTTCAATTTTATTTTTTAAAAAAGACATTGAGGTTATGGTAAGAAATTATGAAGTTACTTTTTTTTCATCTGTCAATTGCTACAGTAGTGGAATAAATAAATAAGATTTTTTAAAAGTTCAATGTTTACAGACATACTTATAAAACAAAATGACTGAATTAGAAGACATTTAAATAATGTTGATACACACCAGGAAGGGATTTAGGCAAGGAAAGGCACATCATATTACCACAAGAAATAAAGACCATAGTTGGAGGTTAATCGACAGCCAAAACTTTAGATCTTGTGGTAGGTTTCCCAGCTCTGGAGGGGTCATTATGGTGAAACGTTCTTTGTGGTAGTGGGCTGGAACAAATAAATAGCAGTTGGGAATTTTACTTTGTAACTGTAATATAATGTTAAAAAGAAAGCACACTTTTCATAACCCTGGTATGTGAAGAGGAAATTAAAAAATCCAAAACAATTTGGTAGTACTGAAAATCCTATGGAGAGTTAAAAATAGTAATAGTAATATTAATCCTCGCCCAGCTGAATTGGAATTCTTGCAGTTACAAAGTTAAAATTTCAAGTAAACACCGTATTTTTCACTTTTTGTAGACAGACACAGTGCAGATACAAACAGCTGCCATATCTCACCTCGGATGAAGCTATGTGTCAATGCTTAGGGAAAACGATCTTAGATAATTTCCCAATTTTACAGAGCTTAAATCTTTGAAAACAGCACTAACACTGCTGGCTGACTGGCTATCTACAACAGCAAAGTGAACATAAAGTTTTGACAAAGATGAGAGGTTTCCCCAAGAAACTAATACAGAGTTTTTAGTGGAACAGATACAGTTACTTTAGTTTTACTGAAAAGTCTAACAGACATTAGCACAACTTGTTTGGGGTCACATTCCTACTGCCAATTTTCTTTCATACATTTGTGTCAAGTCTTTATCCAGTTCTTTCTGTCTACGCCTAGATTAGTTTATTTGAAAGACGGCGTCACTTAAAGTAAACCACATACATTTTAGTGGTATTAAGTGTGTCTTTAGTGGTGAATGTGCATAAATAAAATAGATTTTCATAATAAAATGGTATATCCACAAATAAAATACAAATTAAAAACAATTGAGAGGTGGGGAAAATGTCAGTATTATTTT
Source organism: Macaca nemestrina (assembly GCF_043159975.1). Classification (NCBI taxonomy): domain Eukaryota; kingdom Metazoa; phylum Chordata; class Mammalia; order Primates; family Cercopithecidae; genus Macaca; species Macaca nemestrina. The sequence continues at coordinate 185,157,878 of NC_092126.1, read as the reverse complement.
AAAAAAATACAAATGGCAATGGTAAAGCAGGCAGTTTCTTGCTCACGCCACGCGATAGGCCTTCATTAAGGTGTACTCCTTCCGGTTGGTGTGAGCAGCCCAGATGAAGAGCGCAGAGGCCATGAACTGCAAGGGAGCTGAGACACAAGCCAGGCAGAAGGACCATCCAAATTCACCGGATACACTGTCAGGGAGCTCTAGTTTCTGGTGGAGTAGTTCAATTCCAGCTACATAACAACTTACTGAGCCCAGTGTACACAGACCTTGGGGGAAAATTCAGAAAACAAAACAAAACATGGCTGGGTAAAAGCACAGTAAAGGGCTTTTCAGGCAATGAGACAGCGCAGTTAATACATGAACATTTAAGATTTATAATTCTTTGGTCCCTAAAGAGACAGGAAGAAGCTAAAAGGTAACTATGATGACAAAACCTACCTGCAAGGAGATGGAGAATGCCCGTGGCAATGGTGGGATACAAGCTTCGGCAAATGCAAGCACAAAGTCCGATCAAAGCCCCAAAGCACATCAAACCTAAACTCACAAAAGGTAAAAGGAACTGGCAACGCCAAAGATCTGATTTTTAAAAAGAAAGAACAGAAATGTTACCATGATTTCAGACCATTTTCCCCACAATGGCAATTTCTTTCATATTCTAATTAGATCTTTTCTCAAAAAGTGAGGAAGTATTTTAACATTGAGGCCTCTTTTCTAAAGCACAATATTCAAAAGGATGCTAACCTTGTCCTGATAAAAGTAAAAGGACACTAACAGGTAGCAATTACTGAGGGTTCACTATGTTCCATGCTAGGTTTGTCTACACATTTTCTGTATTAATCCTCCCAACAACCCTAGAAAGTAGGTACAGTCAGCCCTCCATATCTGCAGGTTTTGCATCCATAGATTCAACTAACCAAGGGTTAAAAATATTCAGAAAAAAAATAATGATACAAATTTACAAATATATAGTATAACAACTATTTACATAGCATTGATATTGTGTTGGGTATTATAAGCAATCTAAAGATGATTTAAAGTATACAGGAGGATTGTGTAGGTTATACGCTAATACGATGCCATTTTATATAAGATACTTTAGCAACCTTGGAATTAGCAGGGGATCCTGAATCCAATTCCCCATAGCTACAGCTGTATTATTATTAATTCCATTTTGTAATTAAGGAAACTGAGGCAGGAGTCATAAATAACTTGTAAAAATAACACAGTAAGTGGTAGATATTTGATACAAATATCAGTCTGACTCTACCTACCAACAATATCTAGGTCTTTACAGGATCTAAAGGCAGTAATAACAGGTAAATTAATGGTAATTATAAATGACCTTATAGGGCTGTTGAAAGAATATACATAAAGCACAAAGCAGAGAATCTAAAGGTAGTTTTAATTATCATAAATCCCTCATCAACATGGGAAGAAAACTTGATGACCTTACAAAACATGCCATTCCATTTTCAGACAATATTCATTATTAGAAATGTATTCATATCGATCTTCACCAAAGTTTACCTTTTGGTACTGGTTTTGCTTTCTGGAACTTCTTAAGTGTTTTTTGAACTTACTTTCTTCAAACTTTCCTAGTAATAAACTGCTTGCTACATATTCTCTTTATAAAACTGAATACCTACACCTTATTCACTCTTTTCTCTTACAACATGGTCATTCTTCTGGGCAAGTCCCTGTAGCCCTGAAAACTGAGGCTCAAATCTGACAACAGTATTTCATGGGCCGCCTGATCATCAAGGAATAGGCTGTTCCTAATAAATACTTTCATATTTTTTGACATCTACCCTTTAGTTACTATCACCTAAGACTGGATAAACACTTCTGGCAGGCCTGACAACTCACTGACTCATTTAGAGCTTGCAGTCAACTTTTTTCACATATACCTATCTGAACGCAAGCAGTGGGAAGTGTTTAATTCAAGTAGAGGAATTTATAAGTTATCCCAACTAAATTTCCTCTTATTAAATGGGCCCACTAATAATATCTTTTGAAGGTCTAGATCTCATCATCCAATGAAGTAGTTGCCCCTGTCAACTTCAAATCATTTGAAATTTGGTAAGCAAGTATCTACCTTCTAAAATATCAACAGAATAGAGTTCATTGGATACTGTTAGAGATCTCATTTCAAGTTGGCACAATCTACTAACTCATCTTATTCCAAAAACATAGTCCAAAAAGAGACAAATAAAATTATCTTTGTTCCCCCAACTGTCCTGGTGAAATCAAAGTACTCACAGGTCCTAAGTAGATCAATCCCGCTATTGTGGTTTCCGGGATCAACAAATTTCTCCATGAACTGCTCAGTTAGTGTGAAACTCACACATTTTGTGACCACATCAAATGACTCTGGAACAAGAACAATTGCCTGTTGTTTTAATTATAAACATTTAACAAAAATCCCTTTCAGTAATTATTCTCTGAAGTAAAAAGTAAAGGACGTTTCCAGAGGGGTCAGCAACTTCTCTGGCCCTGACTGACACATAGGTTTCATAGATGTCCAATGGATGCCACTGGTTCTCAGTGGCAAGTGAAGACATAGACACGAGGAAGAAAAATAAAGTAGAAGCAGTAAAATGAATGGCAGAATAGCTATGTAGAAAGCCTAGAAGGGGAGGGAACAAAGACAGAAATAAATAGGAATGTTGATCTTCTCATCCAACCCTGCTTTACCAACCATATCCCCATCTCAGGGAATGCCAACTCCACCCTTCTAGTTCTTCAGATCAGAAACTTTACAGTAATTCTTGTACATTTACACTCCATCAGGAAATCCGAGGAATTCTTCCTTCAAACTATGTCCAGAATCCAGCTGCTGCTCAGTGCTGCCATTCTGGTGTGAGTCATAACCATCACCTAACCTGAATTACTTCTATAGCCTTCTAACCAGAGTCTTCTAGCTTCCACCTTTGTCTGCTGCCTCTGTTCTCAGCCACGGTGACCAGATCATGGTTCAGCATTGTACTTGGAGTCAACGCCAAAGTTCTCATTATGCCTAGAGTCCTCCAGGATTTGCCCCAGTCCCACTCCCAAAGTAGGTCTTTGACAGCATACACCCAACTTCCCATCTCTCCCTCCATTCCAGCCCAGTGGCTTCCTTACTGGTCCTTGAATATTTCAGGCATGCTCCTACCATAGGGCCTTTGCAGTAGATGTCCTTTCCAACCTAAATGACTTCTTCCCCATTTACCCATATAGCCAAATCTTTCATCTAGTCTTTAACTACATTCTTCACTCAAGTGATGTCTTCTCAATGAGACCTACCTTAAGTATCCTATTGAAAATCACAACCTATGGCCACCAATACTCCTTTTCCCACATATTTCCAAATCACTTTTGTGTTCTATTTTGCCACAGCACGTGTCATTTTTTAACATACTAAATAATTGTTTATTCTGTTTATACTGTTATATTCTGTTCATTGCCTGTCATCCTTTATTAGAATGCTAGCTCCCCAGGAGTAAGGACTTTGTTCTCTTTCCTGATGTTCTCCCAGCTAAGAGGCCCTGGAACATGGAGGCATGCAATAAATTATTTGTTTAATGAATGACTAAATGGTAACACTCCAATATCAAGTGCTCCTGTACCCTCACAAGTCAAACTGAACATTTTACAATGAATTTTAACCAACTTTCTCTCCTTTCCTTCCAAATTACCTCTTTTTTCCAGATACAGTGACATATTATCATCCTTTTGATATATGGTAACACAAGCCTGTTCTGCTATGATTTGAATGCAATGCTTCCCCACTAAGTGGCCAACAGAAGTAGTCATTAACGTTGTTCCTTACAAAGAGTTCTAAGGCTACCATTTTAATAAGTGGAAATTAAAAACTTTAAGTGTTAAATAAGAATGCCTGCAAAATAAACCTGAAAAACTTAGTTTTTTTTTTTTTTACTTCTGTAATACAAATTTCATAACCTACAAACTCTGCATCAAGATTGCTGTAAAACAGTCTCATACTTACATAGATTTAAATGTAGAGCTGGTCAAATTATATCCCCTAAGATATAGGAATAAATGATAGATATGTATTATAATACAGCTAACCCATAAAAGGACAATTTGTTGAGTTGATTTTCGATGGTAGTCCTTTTACTAGTTACCAAATATTTTTAAAGTGTTTCGATGTACTTTTCCAACTATTTCTTTATGATGTGTTAGATTAATAAAAAGTGTTTTAATGTGTGAGTAAATAAAAAAAAATTTAATGGCTTTCCCAAGATAAGAAAAGTTCCTCATCCAACCAATATTGATGAGTACCATGGTAATGCAAAGAGGTTGGGGAGAGAAGGCAGTAGAAAGAGAAGATACACATGATTTATTTCTTTAAGGAGAGAGAGAACCAATAAACCTGCTTACATGTAACTGGGCAATCACTAGGTCATTTTGTCTATTATTAACCAGGTAAAGAAGAGAGAAGTTAAAATAAGAGAAATACCTGTCCTTTCTGGTGGGCTATACCAATGCATGTTTTTGGGTATGGTGATACACCGTCTCCACAATCCCACTGTGCCATTGTATCGAAAAAGTGCATCATTGTAAGTCTTTTCATCTGCCTCATCACTAATGAATTCATCCCAGATGCTTTTATTCAAATCACTGGAATTTTCTTGAACTGGACTTCGATATTCATACCAGAAGTCTGTGCCAATGGAGGCTGCCATGTAGATGGTGGAAATGAGGCTAAGCACACAAGCAATTACAAATGCTGTAGCAAAACGGTTATCCATTCTGGCATTCAGACTGCTCTGTTTAAAAGTTGAAGAAAGAAGAAAGTTAGTCTTAAAGGACAAATAAGAAAGACTATTTTGAATTATTCCAAATGCACCCTTTACCCAATTCCCCATCCCTTCGTACATATAACCATTAAGAATTTTTTTTTTTAGAAAGCAAGCATGTTTTTAATTAAGCTTAAAACAAAACTCATTCTCATAAAAGTACTTATTGAATGCTCACATACCCAGGATGCTACGGAGACAGAGGTCTTGTTCTCTAGTCTATCACCTGCATACTAAAACAGACAACACTGAAATGGACATACACATTACAGATACAAACAACAGACATGCCCATGGTCAGCAGTGTTACCGTGCACACATTTTAAATCACAGACTGAATTTTTGCACGAGCTGCAGAGGATTAAGTGTTCTGGGTTTGAGTGTTAAAAAGACACAGGAAAAAGCAGTGGCAATTGGCTTCTCCCAGTTTCCTCTGAAGAGGGAAGCCTCCTAAAACAAAGGTAAGAGTCAGGAGCCATACGGAAAACAGAGTTGAAGATGTTTGTTAACCCCGAGGGAAAGGTGGTTCTAGGTGTATAAAATAGCAAAGAGAACAATAACATATAATAATGCTAGATAGCAATCTCTCCCTAATCCATTAAAGCTAAGCCACGCTTCTTTACGCTGCCAAATGCTTCACTCCTATCTACTCTCCCTATTCCTTACACTTCTGAACCTCCTCAACTGAAACCTTGCTCTCTCCCTAAACCCTAAGTGCAACATATGTCCGCAAAAACTAAATGATCCCTCCTCAGCCAGACAGAAAACTCTCAAAATATCAACACTCCCAAGGCGTGGACAGGGCTCAACGGCAGTAGTAAATGGCCGCGGTAAAATGACTCAAGGCGGATCGCGCTGAGCCAAATACTACACGGCAAGTATACACCGTGACCGCACCAAACACCTTACAAAGGTGCACGAAAACAGACTCGCAAACTGGGGTTGCTGAGTTTGGAAAATTGGAAGTGACTCAGGAAAGGTAAGGGCAATGACAACGATAACTCAAAAAGTTGGATTTGCATTTTGATTTTTTAAAAATCCCCCCTTCATCCTGGTGCTCTCAAATGACCTTAAAGGGTCCCAGCACTGGGAACGGCGGTTCATCGAAGCCGGACGCCTGGAGCGGTCACCTCCCGGGCCTCACAGCGGGGCCGGAGAAGGCCAGGGCTGGGGCGGGGCAGTCGTGTGCGGCCCCCATCCAGAGTCCCCCAGTACCCGACCAGGCCCCGCCCTAGAGGGCTCGGCCCAGGGACAAACCCGCCGCTCGGAACCCGCCCAGTCCCGACCACGCCCGGGAACGGGGCCCCTCTTCAAACCGCCGGGAACATCGAACCGCGACGCGACCCCCGCCCAGCGACGCAGGTCCCGCTCACTCACCGCCCATCCTCCTGCTCCGCCAGCTTCACCCTCTAGCTCAGACCACAGCACCCTACTCTCCCCGCGCCTCCTCTGACGCACTTCCCTGCAGAGCCCGCCCCCTCCATAACTCCCGCGCCTCCGCCTCCGCCCCCACTCCGGGCCGGGCCGCGGCCCGGGACCGAGGGGCCTTGTGGGAGTTGTAGGAGGGACAGACTGAAAGCTGTCTGAGGCGGCGATAGGCATCCTGGCGCCGCGCGCGGCGCATTGTGGGAGATGTAGTTCAGCTCCTCAGGGCAAGCCGGTGCGCAGAAGGGAAGTCTAGGCTGTTGGATTCTTGGATTTTAGGGAGGAAGGAACAATGGTCCAGAAAGTAAAGCGGACCGGTTTCCGGTCACCTCTAGTCAATGACCGTGACCTGTATAACTTAGGTCTGACTTTTAGGCCTGTGCTTTCCCTATCACACCACCCTGCCTCTAGATTTAAGTATAAATGAACAAAAATGGGATTCTACTTGTGAAACGTTGACCCATTTTATTTCCCTCTCCCAGAATCCCTCCCATTGGAGCAGAGCCCTTCTCGTTTTATTGCATAAGTTTAGGCTAAGAAGTATGTGACCTGGCAGACAGTATCCATCAAGAATGTAATGACATTATTTGGGTTTCATAAAATGTGTGTTTGTAGCTGCCTATTTTTTATGACAAGTGATACTAGTTTTCTATTGCAGTAATGTTGTTCCTTTTAAATTTTTTTCATTTAATTTTAAAAATATTAAGTTAATAATACTGAGCATACCAGATATGTCAAAAAATGAATAAAAAAGTGTGGGTATAGTAGGAAAAAGACTGAAATTTGGGGAACATCACTCAAGTAGATAAGGTCAAGGACAGCATTGGAGATTGCAGATGATGTGTGGCACACAGGAAACAATGTTTCTGAGCCCTCAGGTTTAACACAGAAATTCATGGACAGGAAGCAGGGACATCTTAACAATAACATGAGTGGAACTATTAACGTGGCCTGGGACCAGCAAATGGTGGATTTCTCAACGGTAACCTACAGAGAAAACTGACTCGAGGACCAGAGGGGCTCTCAAACCTCCACTCTGTCCCCTAATGCCTTGTAATTTAGCACAGGAGAAAGATGGGAGCTTCAAGTTGATACTAAATTTCTACCACTTTGACAGATTAAAGGCATGGTATGTTTCTCTATCTGTAGTTACATTTCTTTCACCTGAGTGAACCGATATTCATATGCAGTACATAATAAGCTAGTAGCCAAATATATTCTAACATGACTCTGGATTTTTACATACAGCATACAATCAAAAAAAATTTGTCAGTGGCGGAGGGGCACAGGCAAATTGTCAGTGTGTAGTAAGACGCATAAATGCCTTTATACTCCAGGAAATGTCTTCATCCGTTAGCCTTCATTAGAAATCCCCTACTTTCCGCCGGGCGTGGTGGCTCACGCCTGTAATCTCAGCCCTTTGGGAGGCCGAGGCTGGCAGATCACGAGGTCAGGAGATGGAGACCATCCTGGCTAACACGGTGAAAACCCGTATCTACTAAAAGTACAAAAAAATTAGCCGGGCATGGTGGTGGGCGCCTGCAGTCCCAGCTATTTGGGAGGCTGAGGCAGGAGAATCGCTTGAACCTGGGAGGCGAAGCTTGCAGTGAGCCAACATCGCGCCACTGCACTCCAGCCTGGGCGACAGAGCAAGACTCCGTCTCAACAAAAAAAAAAAAAAAAAAGAGAAATCCCCTACTTTCGGATTTACCTCTCCACTGAGATCTTGTGGTCAGTAAACCAGGCAAAAGAGAAGTTTAAAGGAGAGTAAAGAAGAAACAACTTCAGTCTACAGATAAAGGAACTAGAGAGAGTAACTGACTTGGTAGCAAACTTGGATATTAGAGTACCTGACTGCCATGGTAGCACACTTGAATATACTCGTTTTGTGACTTTGGAGAATTAACCTTCTTTAAGTCTAGGTTGTCTTTTCTCGAAAATATGGATGTTGACAGTAGCATCTATCCCACATGATCATTGAGAAGATTGAGAAAATACATATACAATGCCCAGCACAGGACCTGAGGCTTAGGAAAGAATCATTAAATTATTAGTGTTTGCAAATATTCGTTGAACGTCTACAATATTTGAGTAAGCTTAGTGAAAACAGCTTTTTGTTTTGTTTTGTTTTGTTTTGTTTTTGTTTTTGTATTCTAATACAGTTCCAGTCAGTGTGGCTGGTTCATTTCAGCTCCTTCAGTGCCAAAGTAGGAGACAGGGACTGCTTCACTTTCTCTGCCTTCTCTTTGTCACTGGTGACCAGGGTATAAAGATATCTGCCGCATCGAACTTTAAACTTCACATTGTCCTTATTTTTCTTGATCTTGACTGATTTGGCATCCTTTGTCGGGCTGTGAGCAGAAAGTCCTTGATTTCCTCAATTTTTGGAGGCATGGCGAAAAGGCACGCAGGGAGCAGGCGTGGACCTGCTCCCTGCACCCATTCATCGAGCAGCGACCGGGAAAAAAGGACGAAAAAGACAAACAGCTTTTAAAGCTCCTAGATTAACCCTAGAGGCTACCCCTAAATGGAGATAAGCCATTTATAGAGATAGGTGTTTCTGCTCGCTTCAGCAGGTTTGAGAAGCTCTGGACTGACCACCAAATGACTAGGAAAGATTTGCCAGGGCTAGTATTTTGGGCATCCTTGTTTAGCCCTGTTCAGTAGATTCCCAGGCCTGGGTTCGTATCATACACAAGTCGTCATGACTCAGGAGGTGGATGTTTCTGGGAAGACCTGCAAAGGAGGATGATACTTGCACCCTTCAAGTCTTCAGAATGCCTAGAAAACACTCAGGATGCATTTCACTGACCAACCTAGTGTAAACCTGGAGGTGTCTACGTGTTTGTGGTTTCGATCACCCTGAGAGAGGACCTGAACGGCCTCTTCACACCCAGTTTCACCAACCACACAACCGTATTTCTGGTTTATCGCTGCATCTTTGGTGTTTCCTAATTTCTATTTATGCTTGTTTGTTGTATGAGTAGGTAAAATAAATCCTTAATTAATTAATGGAGCTAAATTTCTACTTCTGCTTCTTACTCTGCTGTTTGAGAAACGGTAGCTAGCCTCATATTTTCACAAATATGAAAGATGATTTTGTGCAACCATGTGGAGATTATGGAATTTAGGTTTAAAAGCAAAGTTAAATGAGGCATCTAGCTTAACTTGTTAAAGATGGTTCTACTTTCCACAGGAAGGCATTATAGTTATAGCGCATTTAAAATAAAACCGATAACTGAAAATCTAGATACTCAGATGTTGTAACTTGTTTTTACTATGTACTTATGAAACAACCCTTCACACTAGAATTTCCATCAATACCAAATTCCCCAATACATTTCATATTATTTTATTTTTAATTGCACATTTTTAGGAATTAAAAGTTGTATCTACATTATAAGATATATTTACATTATGTTTTTTCATGTAATTTTTTTCCTGGTTGTTTTCCTTATGAACTTCAGAAAGGAAGAAAATGGGAATATGTACAATTCTGGGTTCCAATCAAAAACCATTTTTAAAAATGTACCTATCTTTGAATTTCCTTGCACCCATTCACTGTAGAATAATAACAGAATCAAGATCAAGGCAAATAGAAAAATGCATCTAAAATGTCTCCTTTTTTTTTTTAGCAGTTCCAGTAAAGTGCCACATATAGTAAAAAAAAAAAATTATAATTTTTAGATGTCCATGCTCCTGAAAGACAGTGAATGAGCCATATGTAAATGAGGAGTTTAAGTTTAAATTATCCTTTATTTAAAAATTATCAATGGATCTTTGGTTAATGACTCCTTTATGGACCCCAGGGTCCTCATTAGTAAAACAGTCGTACTAATGATCATTAATATCACTTTACAATTTTACACTCTAAAATTTTACAGTTTATAATTCTACTGGAAGAAGAATAATGCAACTACAAAATATAGTGTTTCATAGATCCACAGCATTAGAGTTTCATTGCAGAATTTATATACCCTATCCCTCAAGCCTAGGCAATGTACTAGAAGCAGAGATAGTGGCAATTGTAGTTTGCCAAGGAAAAGGAGGAAGACTATGTGCATTCTGATTAGAAAAGATACCAATAAAAAGCCCTTGCTATTTCAAACATTAACAGTAATTATGAAGGTAAAATTATGGAAGGAAACTTTTGTGATTTCTTCTAATTGACATTTATTAGTATAGAGTTATGAGTATGAATTGTGGACCTCCCAAATATATCTTTTCAAAAAAATCTTTATTGCAGATAAGAAACTAATGTAATAAATTAATTTAATTATTAATAAACTTGAGTCTTCATTGAGAGAGTCCTCTTCTCATCACTATCCATCATACTTATTATGAGTCCATGGTAGTGATATTTTTCACATTTGTTGGTTTGCAAGTTGCTTCTGATTCAACAAGATGTGCTAAGTGAAAACATTAGCATAAGTTGACAAAAAAATATGCTGCATTAACTTAGAAACATCTCTTCATATTAGTTTATGATGTGACAATCCCAGGATCAAATAGAAAATGGAAGTTGTCTAAGAAGTTTGTGAAAAGTCCTTACTCTTCGGAAATAACTCAGAATTCAAGCATGATTCATCCCAGATCTACAGTCATTTATTGACCATCTATTGCTTGCCAGACACTCTGGTGGATGCCAAGGACACCAACATAAATAAACACAATTTTTGTTATGCACAACCTAAATTCAGATTAAATCTACTATTATGAAGAAACCTAAAGTATATATTCCTAGAATAGTAACATCATTTCTATCTATATAAGTGTTAGTTACCAAGGGAAATAACCCAGTAAATTAAGTGGGTACCCTCCTAATAGTGAATACATGCCCCTTAATTTGGCATGATGTGATATTAAATTATATAGCACTAAATTCTCCAAGTAACTGAGAATTTAAAAATAAAAATAAACTCCTAGAGTATAAACAGTATTATCAGTTTTCTTAAACTTAACCATTTGACTTTGCACTTGATGGTACTTGTAAGAAATGAACAAGATAATGTACCTAACAAGTGAATATATAATGACACTGTTTGATACGATTAATGAGAAATAATTAGTTGCTTCACGTTCTTTGCCATTTATTCTGGGACATATCAGCAGAGCATGTGTGAGTCAAAGGCTTTTTATCCAGGGATTTCTTTCTTCTGTGCTATACGCATGTAATCTGATGAGTCTCCACCTGATACGGTGGTTGATAGGGAAGAGGCCGAAGTAATAGAATCATAAGTTCAATAAGCCTAATTGGGGTGGCTCTATTATGAAATCTTCAGCCTGCTGGTGAAGCAGAGGCTGCAAGCCACAGCAAATAATAATGGATCCACTTGAGCAGACGTTTCAGTAGAGAAAACCTTTCTTTGTCTTCATCTTCAACACCTGAACCAGTTCTGAGCATAACTCAGGAATTGGAACATGGAATAAGTAGGGCCTAGAAATCTAAATTCATTCCTCAAATTTTGTGATATTCAGACTGAAAGACTTCCACAAATTTCAAATTTTGAGGTAACTTTTAAGTCTTTTTAAAAAGTTAGTCAAAATAATAACAAAACATAATATATAATGTTGGTTAACTTACGTGAATTAGAACAGTGATTCTAAACTTTAGTGTGTATGAGAATCACCTGGAATGCTTTTTAAATACAAAGTCCTAGACTTCTTCCCCAGTAATTCTGACTGAAGACATCTAGAATAGGGTTTGGCAATCTACAGCTTAGCAGGTGTCCCTGATGACTCTAATCTGGGTAATACTATCTGACATTCACAAATTCAAAACAATGGCTTTTTTAAGAGTCCAAAAAGAACTTTAGTTGGGTAACGTCTGTATGCTGGAGGCCAGTCCAGAGATAACAAACGGATTCTTCCTTCAGGTTGCTCATTATCAGCTGCGGGGTCAGATACAAAGATAATTAACAGTGTGAAATGAGACAAGTACTTTGTAACCAGTATTTTTAAAGTTCTTAGGAAATACAAAGGAAGAAGCAGTTATTTCTGCCAGGAGTCAGGGAGGAAAGTTGAGCGTTATTTTCTGAGAAATGGCATATATGCTCTAATTCAGTTACCAATACTTACATCTTATTCTATTTTTTTTGTTTTTGCCATCACTCTGTTTACACTGACTTTTCATATATTTATGGAACCCAGTGTTGCTTTTGAGTTTTGATCTATGTGTAGGTGTCTATTTTATTGTTAGTATCTTCATGTTTATTTGAAAGAACACTCAAAGTCCTAAAACTGACCGTTGTACCAGCTTATTTACAACCCCACTTTAACCAGCTTTATTGTGGATTCTGTCTTGTACTAGCATTGCACTCTGAGGTACTAAAAGACTGGCACTATGCTATGTGCCTGTTTTTGGCTTAAAACATTTAATTTGTTTTCTGATTTGGGTACCAAGATACTGTTGATCGACGGTGGGTATTCTCACACTGTAGCATTCTACCATTAAATACCATACTTCAAAGTGGCCATATATGATAAAGCAAACGATTTTATCTACAACTGCCTCAATAGTTTGCTGAGGAAATCGGATTTGAGATAGTTTACCTCGGCAGTCCAGCAACTTTTGAAATATGAAAAAAAAATGTAAGGGATACAGAATGAATGTGCAGCCAAATATTTTCCTCTACAGTATGAGCATGAACTCTTTTTCCATTTTATAATATCTTTAGGTAGAATTCTTGAGACATGTCAAAGGATTAAAAAAACAGAAGTAGAAAAACCTTAGACCCAGAATCAACCTTATTTTCTCAAATGCCAAAAGAATTTATGGTTCTAGGGTACAACGTTCTAATATTAAAATTTCAGTACACCTAAAGAATAGACATGATTAGTACTTTAACACACAGGCACACAGATAAAGATGATGTGTTTAAATATTCTATATTACCCTATTAATCTTTTTCGAGTAAATATTGTCCTACTCCAATTTTTGACAAAATGAATGATTCTATTAAATAATTAAAGCTTACCCAGTGGGAAAGATTTCTGTCCCAGAAATGTCAAAGTGGTTAATTAGTTTCTCTGATCTGTAGTCTATATTTAGTAAAGAATATGCCCTCCATGAAATTAAATGAATTGCGCACAGCAGCCAGGGACACAGGAGAAGGGAGGCTCAGGCCCACAAATCAACTCCAGAGTGACTTCTGGGACCGTCCCAGGTCAGAGGAGCCTTCAACCTTCCCTGACCTCAGCTTACTTGCCTAAGACGCAGGTGACACTGCGTCTTATCAGGAGGAAGAGGGAAGGAGGAAGAACAACCAGCGGGATGATTCTTTTTAATATACTAATTACTGAAGAAATAACATTTCAGCAGGGCCAGGCTTGGTGACCCATGCCTGTAATCCCAGCATTTTGGGAAGCCAAGATGGGGAGATCGCTTGAGCTCAGGGGTTCCTGACCAGCATGGGCAACATGGTGAAAACCCATCTCTACAAAAAATGCAAAAATTAGTCCGGCATGGTGGTGCATGCCTGTAGTCTTCGCTACTCAGGAGGTTGAGGTGGGAGGATTGCATGGGCCTGGCAGTGAGCTGTGTTCAAAACACTGAACTCCAGCCTGGGTGACAAAGTGACACCCTAGTGAGACCCTGCCTCAAAAATTAAACAAACAAATGAAAAAACAACTTAAGAAAGGACTTCAAATGTTTAATGACTATATTTTCATCTGCAAACATACATTTTTCTATGAATAGCAGTACCAACCTGAAACTAGAATTCTGAAGATTAAATCAGATAGGAGAAGAGGAGAGTGCAAGAGAACCTTGAGTCACTTTGGCCAGTAAAGAGCTGAAATAAATGGGGTCCGTTTCAAAATGTGTTATGTTTTACTATGGTCATCATAATATAAAAGGAAACATATGAGAGGAAAATGTGATAGAATTCTTTCTGTTTTAGCCTTTTCCCCAAGTGTTTTAAATGTACCAAAAAATCTTCCCTTTTATAGTGTCCATGCTGGCACCTCCATTATGATGTCACTTATAGGTCTATCTGTTGCCAGATCAGTAATCAGCAATTCCAAAAGTAATGTTCACTCATGTGTGGAGGTACCAGAAGGCCATGGCTCAGAAGCTAAAAAAAAATCACTGCTACAAAGGTGTGGTGTAATGAAGAGAAGATCAGAGGGGATCCAGAGTCTGATGAAGCATATTTGAGGGTTAATAGGAAGAAAATCTCCAAATCAATGATGTTAACTCTTAACAAAAGGGAACTTCACTGGTTGAATTACAATAGCAGATAGGAGGGTAAAAATAGCAATTTGAGATTTTTAAACCTGTGTTTGTAAGTTACATAAATAACAACAATACCTGAAGTTAGACCCCAGTGAATTCATTTCTGCTAGTTATGCTGGATAACAAAAAGAATGTTCTCAATCAAACCTAATAAACTACCATCTCCAAAGCACCAACTATGTGCAAGATGCTATGCTAGTTGTAGTGGAAATTTTTAAATAATAATAATAAGAGCACAAAATGTGGTCCCAGTCTTTGGGGGATTTTTTAAAACTTATGAAACAGAATTGATTACATGTGAAATGAAAGAGCTAAATAGATGGGGAGATTCTCATGCCCTAATTGGAACCATGTTGTTTGACCTAGTTGTAGACTGGTATGATTTGGGAAAATTTTCATTCACTCTTTACACAAATGAAAGACTAGTTTTCTTCCTATTTCACCAACAAAGTAAATAAAAAGAATACATCATCATTGCCTTACAATTCTAAAAGTAGAACAGTATCTTCTATGTGAAACAGAAGGCTAGATCAAAATAAATTTCAGTGTCAAAAGCAAAGGAGGTCTTTAAAGGAAGTGAAAAAATCAAGTTAATTCACTTCTTAATTACTGGCCTTAAAGAAATAAATTGAATATCTTGAAAAAAGAACTCAAAAAGCATCTCAGTTTCACGAGCAAATGCAAATAAAAAAAAACCACAACCACAACCAACCAACACCAATCAGAGTGGTGCTCCTTGTGGGCCCTTTCTGAGGATTGGCAGAAACTGCATTTTTTAATCTCGGCTTTCATGTTTGTCCAAGATCTTTAAAGGGAGGGGAAAAAATAGAGAAAGAGGCAGGTACTGTATAAAAGAAGCTCCCTTGAGGTTTCTAAAATTTACACAAAAACATCATAGGTGAGGAAACTCACCAGATTTGGCACCTGCTCTTTGGTGATGGACCCAGAAGAAACTTCAGTTTATTTGGATTATTACTATGCTACGAGCCCAAACCCGGACATCAGGGAGACCCATTCCCATGTTCCTTACACCTCTGTCTTCCTTCCAGTCTTTTACACAGCTGTGTTCCTGACTGGAGTGCTGGGGAACCTTGTTCTCATGGGAGCGTTGCATTTCAAACCCGGCAGCCGAAGACTGATCGACATCTTTATCATCAATCTGGCTTTCTCTGACTTCATTTTCCTTGTCACGTTGCCTCTCTGGGTGGATAAAGAAGCATCTTTAGGACTGTGGAGGACGGGCTCCTTCCTGTGCAAAGGGAGCTCCTACATGATCTCCGTCAATATGCACTGCAGTGTCTTCCTGCTCACTTGCATGAGTGTTGACCGCTACCTGGCCATTGTGTGCCCAGTCGTATCCAGGAAATTCAGAAGGACAGACTGTGCATATGTAGTCTGTGCCAGCATCTGGTTTATCTCCTGCCTGCTGGGGTTGCCTACTCTTCTATCCAGGGAGCTCACACTGATTGATGATAAGCCATACTGTGCAGAGAAAAAGGCAACTCCACTTAAACTCATATGGTCCCTGGTGGCCTTAATTTTCACCTTTTTTGTCCCTTTGTTGAGCATTGTGACCTGCTACTGTTGCATTGCAAGGAAGCTGTGTGCCCATTACCAGCAGTCAGGAAAGCACAACAAAAAGCTGAAGAAATCTATAAAGATCATCTTTATCGTCGTGGCAGCCTTTCTTGTCTCCTGGCTGCCCTTCAATACTTTCAAGCTCCTGGCCATTGTCTCTGGGTTGCAGCAAGAACGCCATTTTCCCTCAGCCATTCTTCAGCTTGGTATGGAGGTGAGTGGACCCTTGGCATTTGCCAACAGCTGTGTCAACCCTTTCATTTACTATATCTTCGACAGCTACATCCGCCGGGCTATTGTCCACTGCTTGTGCCCTTGCCTGAAAAACTATGACTTTGGGAGTAGCACCGAGACATCAGATAGTCACCTCACTAAGGCTCTCTCCACCTTCATTCATGCAGAAGATTTTACCAGGAGGAGGAAGAGGTCTGTGTCCCTCTAAAGGGAACTGTGACATTTCAAGCTCTGTTGGTGGGTTTAGGAGTTAATTTTTGTCAGCAACAAAGAAAGAAGTGTTAATGATAGGATTCACGTTGCTTCATAGATGCAAGGAAGAGTTCGTTTTTAAGGAGAGGACTGAAAAATCCCTGTGTTGTGGATATAATTAGGCCATGTGCTGTTTTCTCAGCTGAGCAGCCTTCTTCACCCTTGCCAATCAAGTCTACCAGAGAAAATTCAATTCCCATCTGTCCTTGAACTCTTGGATAAAGGCTCCTGCTTGAACCAGTCCCTTTCTTCATGATTGTTAATGCACATTTGGGCCTTTCCTCTCTCAAAAACCACGGTACCTTCATCCCCACCACCCTTCATACTGGGCTCCAAATTGGACTACATTTAAATGATTCTGCCTACTTTCAGAATCATTTAGAACCTGCCTATTTCAGATGAGAAATGCAGTAACAATGCAGGTAACAAAAATATAATATGCCTGCACTCTGCAATTAATTGTTTCTGAGTTACTAGGCTAGATTCTGACCTCAATCTTTGAAGCTTTGTACAGTGATTCTTCGTCATCTTCCAACATTGTGCTTCATCCTATGTCTATTCACAATGGCTTTGGATTGGCAAAAACAACTCATGGGGATTTTGTATTGTGTTTATGATTTGGGACTTTATCATATGGTCTTCTAGTATTTTAACACATAAACATATGACAGGATTCAACCTCTATTTGCTTTATAAGATATTGATAAAAATGTATCTCATTCATAATGGTGCAGCGACTACTTTTTAATGGAGTTTTACTATGCTCTTTCGTTTTCATTGCCTTTATAAATTAGGATTTGACTTTGCTTTAATTACGTGTTTTTAATTACCCAGTTATCTGGTTATCAAATGAAAATGTTATTACTAATATAATTGGAACTCATCAAATCCTTAACTCTACCCCAATGCAGATTATCATTTTGTATTTTAATTAAAATGTTAGTGCTACACATTCCCTATAGCATCATTTGCTTGGTGCCTATAATTTCAAGATAAGATCCAGTAATATAGGGAGACAGGCTGCTCTGTATTCAGCCGAAGTAGAACATCTCTAACAAAGATATCACTTGTATTTTACATACATTTTTTCCATACACAGAAACCTTCTTGAATTCCTTTACCCAACAAATAGTTATTGAGTCAATTTGTACCTGTATTACTTTTGAAGACTTTGATGTGAAAAACATGTAATTAGAGTGGCAACCACAAAAGACTCTGCAGCAGCAAGCATGCTACTGTAAACATCTTTTGATTCAAGGGAAAGTGGGTTATGTTTTTACCTCCACTGTTGACTTGAATGAATTACCATTTTACTTCTAAATATTAGATTTGAAAATCAGAAAAAACTTAGAATCCTTTCAAAGACTAGCCAATTTAATTTCATCTCATGTATCTTTCATATTAAGAGAAACCTCAAATATTGGACATCTCCCTGTAGCCTAATTAAAAGCTGAAAATAGAGTTTTTGGTTTTATAAATTGGCAAACTTGTTAATTTTTCTTAAACTGTTATTAAATAAAAGTATAATTTCCTTACATAAGTATTCTGCTGAACTGTATTAATTTCTAACAACATATTAATATTAATCCTAATTCTAATAACCTTTTAGTAAATTATTATGGTTATAGAAAAAAAGACCATGTAAATAATAACAAATTAAATATTCTTGGAAAACTTCAAAACTAAATTCAATGCAATTGAATAGATCTCCAAAAGTTAAACAAATACAAAATATAGAAGGTAGAAGACACACATTTCTTTAAAACAAATTAGCAAAAACACCGTTACTAATCATGAAAGTTACTGCCTTTGAAAAATACTGCCTTTAAAAAATAGCTGAATCAATCAGCTAAGTTATTGGTTGGGAAAGGAGAAAACCTGTCCTATTAATTTTAGCTTCACCCTTAATGTTATGATACTAATAAGGTCATTTTAATCTTTCATACCTAAATGTAGTGGGTAATATCTATGTCTATAGAATTATCAAGGATACTG
Organism: Macaca nemestrina; assembly: GCF_043159975.1. NCBI lineage: Eukaryota > Metazoa > Chordata > Mammalia > Primates > Cercopithecidae > Macaca > Macaca nemestrina. The sequence goes on along the minus strand of NC_092126.1, from coordinate 185,139,359 downwards.
TAAAAAGTTACTGTATAAAGTGATTTTACTTCTAAATATTAGATTTGAAAATCAGAAAAAACTTAGAATCCTTTCAAAGACTAGCCAATTTAATTTCATCTCATGTATCTTTCATATTAAGAGAAACATGAAATATTGAACATCTCCTTGTAGCCTAATTAAAAGCTGAAAATAGAGTTTTTGGTTTTATAAATTGGCAAACTTATTATTGATTATTAATTATTGTTATTAATTAATTGATTATTAAGTTATTATTGACTACTTACAAATTTTCAAACTAACATCAAATAATTCTTAATCATTCTCATTTTTAAAATACTGAGATTTTATTTCTACTTCTTCACTTTAATTTTGCTGAGAATATTTAAAATAACATCAAAAAATATGTATTATTGGTTTTTTAATACTTTAAATAGATATAATAATTGTAGGCTTTAATAAAATCTTAGTGTATTTTATATTCATAATGTACCAGTTGTGAAAGAAAAAAATAGTTATAATTTTTTAGGTAGTATAACTCTAATAGAAAAAAGTTCAAAGCTTAAGTTTGTACATTATTTTGTTATATATGGATTCTGCTGGTATGAAATGTAATTTACATTTACATTATGTTACAGTATTACATTATATTACAGTATTACATTATATTATAATAGCATTAAAAATATATTACAAATTATTTAGTTGTCTGACATTTTGTATATTTTTAAAACCATAGGCCGGGTGCAGTGGCTCACGCCTGTAATCCTAGCACTTTGGGAGGCCGAGGCAGGTGGATCATGAGGTCAGGAGTTCGAGACCAGCCTGGCCAATATAGTGAAACCCTGTCTCTACTAAAAATACAAAAAATTACCGGACATGGTGGCAGGCGACTGTAACCCCAGCTACTCAGGAGGCTGAGGCAGAAGAATCACTTGAACCCAGGAGGCGGAGGTTGCAGTGAGCCAAGATTGTGCCATTGCACTCCAGCTGGGGTGACAGTGTGAGATTCCATCTCAAAAAAAAAAAAAAAACCATAATATTTCTCCATTTTTTATTTGAACAATTTCTATTTCTATACATATTTAGATGTTCTACATATACATACAGATATACATAGAAACACAGACTCATATTTATAACTTTTCGTTATTTTTATTATCTGAATTAAACTAGCCTAAAGGCTAGTTTGTGATAATTTAATGTCATTAAAGAACAAATCAACGCATTGCCAAGAATTTCCAGAAAATTACTCTTTCGTCCTAACACAATCATGCCTTGCCAGTTATATCCAAAGTTAGGAAAACGAAATAAAATTTTTACAATTCAGCGTAACACACAAGGAAATCACTACAGATTAACATTATTTGTTGTCATTTGCATAAGTAGTTCAAAGTTACTGTGAGGATGTAAATGACAAATCTAAAAGTATAGTGATCTCTCCAGCATTTCTCAAACAACTTCTTTAAACTTACCCCAGAAAAGCTCTCCATTAAATCCTAGGTAATGTGTTGTCTGATACTTTACAATTAATTTTAAAAGAAATGTACTCAAGGCAGGCATGGTCGCAAATATTGTCCCAAACACATTTACTCCATTTGGGCTGTATTGAAAGGTTGAAACTAACCTGATATTCCTGGGAGTTTCTTAACCTGTCCACTCTTAACAAGTCAAAATCACTTCTGTGGTGAAAAGCTGTAACAACAGTCTTAAAGGCAAGCTATGTGCGTGACTGAGAATGGACTATTACTAGGGGTCACAAGTTAATTTTTAAATAGATGCAGAAATGCACAGTATGATGATAAGGTGAGTGGAAAAAAATCTTCCTCTGTGATTCATCTTGACTCCTCAAATCACTCTCTATTCTACCTAGCGATCTCAGAAGTGAGAAATGACTTGTCAAATGTGCATGCCACAAAGAATCTATTTTCCTACAGAGCTCATTCATAAAAGCCAGGCAAAACTAAACGAATTACAAATTTGCTTCTAAAACCAGACCACTGGTGTAACCTGCTAGCAACATAACGGCTCCAGTCCCGTTAGAAAAAGAGGTGCCACAGAAGAAAAAGCAAGAGGATGATTGTAACTACCAAAATATTTGCGAACGGTTACAGACCACTGCAAGTTCCTTTTGTCTTTCACGGAGTTTGATGTGGATTTGATTTTCCCCTACAAATGCTGGTTATTATTTAAAGGTTTTTTTTTGAGCCAACATTCTTTGTTTTTATCAGTTTTAGAAGTAAACAATTATGACTAGACTTTATATATAAGTGTACAGGGAAAAACAACTGTGCCAGTGACTTGATTTTATATTGTAAATGTAAAAAATCCACCCTAGGGTGATTTACACTCATTGGTTCTTCTTAGCTTTGCCATTTCCTTAATAGAGCTGTATTTCCTAAACATATATGACAAGTGGAAATTGCATCCTACGATAAACCTACAGCATTAAAAACAAAATCCAAAACAAAAAAAACCCTACTTTAAATATCCAAAGTATCAAACTAGTCATAAAGGTTCTCATGACAAGGTAAATGGTAGTGAAATGTAAATTTACATAAAATGCTCATTGTTAATCTAAAAGTAGGGGAAAAGTATTCTGCCAGTTGGGCAGACATTATTAAACTAAAACATTTCTGGTTTATGTATATAAGCACCAAATTTCTAAGATCCAAAGGTACTTTCAAGTTACCGTGAAACTTTCTGAGTTAGCTGCATGTGCTTAAAGATCTATGACAAAATATTCACATTATTATTATCATTATCTGCCAACCTAGTAAAGGATGTTCGTCAATTTGATATTATTCAGTGATTTTTCTTATTTGCTAATTAAATGTATATAATAATTAACTAGTTTTCTAACACTCTCATGTTAGAGAGAGTTAAACATCATCTATGAGTACCTCATGTTTGTCAACATTGATAGGAAATTTAACATTTTTACTTGCTAGGTCCTATCAATTCTGATTTAAAATATTTTATTTCTGTATTTCTATTAGTTCAAAATAAAACAAAAAAAAGTGCTCCTGCCTAGCATATTTGTGATCTGTACACTATAAATGCACTCTTTCATCTGCTCTTAATTATATACAAAAGAGGAGATATAAACTATTATTGTGATGTTTAGAGAGAAAATAACATTTCATGCATCAAAAATTACATATGACTAGAGACTTTATTTTTATGTAAAAAATATCTGTGGCAAAGCCTTCAGCAAGCAATACTGCTCTTTTCCTTACAGAGTATATATAGACCCTTTGTATTTCATAATCATCCATTGTAAAACCTCCACAAATCCCTAAATTTGCCAACTTCAATATAGCATATAATCTACTTCATACGAATTGAATAAAATGTAATGTTTTCAGAGCTACTGCAAAATGTATAAAAAGAAAAGTTGAAAGGAGGTATCTATCCTAAGTGTTTGGCCTGACTCACTAGTTAAGTGACTCATTTCGTATCACCTCATAGGTCAGTGGTTTAAATGTCTGCTTTTTATGTCATACAGCTGTGGAGTTTCAATCAAAATTTCAAACATCAAACTGTGAATGCAAAATGTCTATCGTACACAATGCACCATGACAGCCATAAAAATTCTTAAATCTTTTTATTGTAACTGGTGGATTCTAAAACAGGCATATTGCAGTTACACATTCACAAAATCTCTTTCTTTCTCTTTTTTTTTTTTTTTTTTTTTTTTGAGATGGAGTCTCACTCATTCTGTCATCCGGGCTGGAGTGCTTTGGTGTGATCTCAGCTCACTGCAACCTCTGCCTCCAGGGTTCAAGCGATTCTCCTGCCTCAGTCTCCTGAGTAGCTGTATTATAGGTGTGCACCACCATGCCAGGCTACTTTTTTTTTCTTTTTTTTTTTTTTGGTATTTTTAGCAGATATGGAGTTTCACCATTTTGGCCAGGCTGGTCTCAAACTGCTGACCTCAAGTGATCTGCCCACCTTGGCCTCCCAGAGTGCTGGAATTACAGGCATGAGCCACTGCACGCAGGCTTTTCTTTCTCTTATACACATGCACAAACCCACAAAAATACTGTATACAGTTGCAGCTGAAAAGCATCTATTGAATGTTGCTGTTAATATTCAGACTGAAGTACTTGAGATGAATATAACTGTTTTATCCACTGATAAAATACAGAATGCAGGAAAGGAGAAAATACAGCAAAGGAAAAGCATAGTAAATAAAAAACACAAAATAAAATGGCATATGTATGCATAAATACATCAGCAATTACAAAAAGCATATAAATGCATTGAAATTTCTACTAAAGGGTTGAACATGGCTGGGTGTAGTCGCTCAGGCCTGTAATCCCAGCACTTTCGGAGGCCGAGATGGGAGGATCATTTGAGGCTAGGAGTTTGAGACCAGCCTGGTCAACATAGTGACACCCCTCTCTATATAAAAAAAAAAAACAAAGGTTGAGGCCAGGCATGATGGCTCATGCCTATAATCCCAGCACTTTGGGAGGCCAAGGCAGGTGGATCACCTGAGGTCAGGAATTCGAGGCCAGCCTGACCAACAGGGAGAAACCCCACGTCTCTACTAAAAATACAAAATTAGCTGGGCGTGGTGCCACATGCCTGTAATCCCAGCTACTTGGAGGCTGAGGCAGAAGAATCACTTGAACCTGGGAGGTGGAGGTTGCAGTGAGCCAAGATCGTGCCATTGCACTCCAGCCTAGGCAACAAGAGTGAAATTCCATCTTAAAAAAAAAAAAAAAGTTGAACAAATATATATATATATATATATATATATTCGTATTTGTTCACAATAAATATATAGAGTGATATATGTATATCACTTTACTCGACTCTATAGGATTTTAAAAGGTAGAAGCAGAACTTGTTTTTCATGGAGTTTAGAATCCACATAGTTGCTTTTTTTTTTTTTTTCAATCAAAGAATGAAATAGTGACACCCAAGAAGAGCTTGGTATATACAAGGAAAATGACAAGTCAAATAATTTTCCTTGGTCTTTTCCAGTGTTTAGAAGAAGCCCATACTTAGTCCATATACAAGTCACTTACGTAATTGTTATTTTGATATGGTTACTTCCTAAACATTGTTACATTTTCTTAAAGTGTTCACATTAGCATCCTCAAATGAAAATACTATCATTGTCTTTATAGATTTTAAGACTCTCTAGTCTTAAAAATCTGTAAGACTTTAAAAGTATAGACTCATTATTTTAAACACAAGAACACATCTTGAACAGTATTAGGTTTAAATTTATTTCCACATGACAAACTAAAAAGTATGCAAAGCAAAGTAGGTAACGATACATGAACCTTGCCCAGCACAGTGATTTAATGAGATGCCCTTTCATTTGCCCTTGGGTTAGAGCAAAAGCAAAACTGACAACTCAGGTGGAGAAGTGGTAAATGAGAAACGAAACTTGGCCTGTGGTTTCATGTTTAAAGCAAAAATACAGATTCAGAGCACTTGAAGATAGATGAGAATGGCTACCTTTTTTCTAATAAAAAAAGATGTTTATGCAATTCACACCTGACTTGTGTATGTTAATAGAAATAGCTTAAAAATCAGAAAATTAGTAAAGAATTGAATAAAAGTCAACACAGAACTGTATAACTTAGTCCTCAGGATTTCAAATCAATGTGTCCTTCCTACAATAATTCAAACATAGAAAAGAATATTGCCAAAAAGTTTGTACATTTATATTTAGCATAATACATAATATTAAAAAAACAAAATACGGTTTTACCCATGAAACTGACAAAAAGTGAAACATTAAATACTAAGGTTGACCAGGATTGGGTCTGCAGGTATGAGGGAAGCTTATTGAGTATAAATTGATTAAGCTTTGTAGAAAAAATTTAGAAACCTGTATCAAAAGCAATTCCACTTCTAAGATTTTACCCTAGAAAATCATAGCCAGGTGAAAAGATATATGCACATGTATTTTCATTGCAACATTGTTCATAAAAGTAGAAAAGTGAAAACAATCTAAATGTCCAAATTGACTGAGTAAATTAAATTTCATGTACTTTCTTACAATGGAATACTATGCAGTCTTTAAAAATACTGTACCATATACAGAAGTGGAAAGACGTTAAAAATAAATCCAACGAAATTAAGTGAAAAAAGCACACTACAAAACTATACCTATAGGATGACCACATATTTGTGACTATTTTATTCATCTACAAATGCAAAAATACTGGAACCCTATACAGCAAAATGTTAACTTTGTGAAGTTACAGTTGATTTTTATATTTATTATTACCTGTATTTTCCAAAAATAACATACATTAATTTTGTAGAAATAAAAAAAGCTAAAATTTAGTTTAGACTTTCAATGAAGTACACAAGATAAAAATAGTAGCTAAATTTATTATAAAACATCATTTCTGAGTTGTAGGTCCTCTAGTTTTTCAATTACTGTGTTTCTGATCTGTGAGTACAGTCCCTACGTTGGCCTTGAGACCTCCCCTAGTAATCATTTGATTCTTTCTAGGATGACCCTCTGTTTCCTTTACGAGTACCCAATTCCTCAAAAGCAACAGTTTTAGAACTGCTATGCATTTAAAATTTGAAAATGGTGATGAACATTTCAGCATGCAGGTAGGACCTTTATTTTCCCATAATGTCTCTTAACACAGCAACTATTGTATGCTGCATAGTGACGCATCTAGTGCCATGTCTGTCTAACAGGTAAGAAGAGAGCTCCCTCCTCCCTGGGGGTGGGGAACAGAAGAAGCCACGTCTTCATTTTTGTGTAGCCATATGCTTGCTTTTTCCATATCAAGCACTCATCATTGTTGAACCAAACTGAACATGCTAGAAAAATCTCTCCGTTGATTAAAATTAAAATGAAAAACATTTACAAATGTTAAATATTAAATTTTTTAAATTATACTTTAAGTCCTAGGGTACATGTGCATAACGTGCAGGTTTGTTACATATGTATACTTGTGCCATGTTGGTGTGCTGCACCCATCAACTCGTCAGCACCCATCAACTCGTCATTTACATCAGGAAATATTAAATTTTTATACTCATATTTTTGCTCAAATATCTTTTGCTTCTGATATGCTGTAACTATGAGGGACAAGGAGTCTATTACAGTCACAGGTCGTTAGGAACAATCTTGCCACTGTCCTCTAACATTTTTTATTATTCCAGCTGTATTTGACTAGAGAAATAAGTGACGCAATATCCTTTACTTGATTCCCATTCAGCCCTTTCTTGATGTGACATTGATTTTCTATTTAAATGGAAGACTTTTCTGAATACAGATCCAATATGACTAATAACCAAAAATAGTGATTTCTAATAACTGTGTGATAGTCAGTAGTTCCACTGGCTACTGTCAGGGTATTATAAATCTTTCCACAAACTCCAAACCTATTTTCCACATTAGATAATAAGTAACTTATATGACTATGCCCTTTTGAGAGAGAGTGAGAGTGGGATTATGAAGTCAAATGATTGATCAGAAGATAAATTCCATAAAGGCTGTTGCTGTGTTTTGAATGCCTCTGCCAAAACTCATGTTGAAATTTAATTGCCACTGTGACAGTGCTGACGGCTGAAACCTTTGGGAAGTGATTGGGCCAAGAGGGCTCTGTCCTCCCAAATGGATTTATTCCATCATTGCAGCAGTGGTTTAATCATCATGGGAGTGGGCTAGTTATCACAGGAGTTCTATCCTCTTTTTCTTTTTCTCTCTCACCCTTCTCACTTCTGCCATGGGATGACTCTCACCAGGTCCTGGTGCCATGCTCTTGTACTTACAGAACTGTGAACCAAATAAACTTCTTTTCTTTATAAGTTACCTAGACTTTGGTATCCTGTTATAGCAGCAGAAAATAAACTAAGAAAACTGATACCAAGAAGTATCAGTTGCCACAAGCAATATCTGAAAATGTGGAAGTGGCCTGGGACCTGGGTAATGGATAGAGGCTAAAAGAATTTGAGGAGTAGGCTAGAAAAAGCATAGGTTGCTGTGGATGGACAGTAAGGGTGATTCTAGTGAGGGCTCAGAAGAAGACCACAGAACTAGTAAGAGCCTGAATCTTCTTAGAAATTACTTACGTGGTCGTGACCAGAATGTTGATACAAATGTAGACAGCAAAGGCTATTCTGCTGAGATGTCAGAGAGAAATTAAGAACAAGGTATTGGAAACTGGAGTAAAGGCCATTAGTGTCAGAAAGTAGGAGCCGGGGGTGGTGGCTCATGCCTGTAATCCCAGCATTATACTCAAGTGGATCACTTGAGGTCAGGAGTTCGAGACCAACCTGGCCAACATGGTGAAACCTCCGTCTCTACTAAAAATACAAAAAGGTAGCTGGATATGGTGGCATGCACCTGGAAGTCCAGCAACTAGGGAGGCTGATCCTGGGAGGCAGAGGTTGCAGTGAACCTCGGGAGGAGAGTGAACCTCCTGAACCTTGGGAGGAGAATCGCTTGAACCTGGGAGGCAGAGGTTGCAGTGAGTCAAGATCGTGCCACTGCAGTCCAGCCTGGGCAACAGAGTGAGACTCCATCTCAAAAAATTAAAAAAAAAAAATTTTTAATAAAGTAGGAAAGACTCTGGCAGAATAGTGTCCATGTTCTAGGACTTTATGAAACGCAGAGCTCAAAGAGTGATAAACCAGGATATCTGGTGGAAGAAATATCTAAGCAGTAAAGCATTCAGACTGCTAAAAGGTTACTTCTAACTGCATACTGGAATGACTTAAAGATGAAATTTATAATTAAAAGAGAAGTAGAACATAAAGACAGAATATTCACAGACTGGCTAGGTAAACAGTGAAAATGTGTGTTTGGGAGATAATATTAAGGATGTATTGTTAAAAACAGATGAATATGGATACAAAAAAAAAGCCAAGCGCTATTTATTAAAACAGTGGGAGAAAGCCCCCAAAGGCACTTCAGAGATCTTTAAGGCTACACCCCCCATCAGAGGTCAGAATCATTTCGGGGGATGGACCCAGGGTTCCCTACACAGGCTCGTTGCCAAGAGCCACTTTGGGACTCTGATCCCCACATTCCGGTGCAGCATTCTTTGGCTGCCCCAGCTGTGACTCAAGTGGCTCAGCCCACTACTCCAGAAGGTACAGGCCATAAGCTTTGGCAATGCCCACGTGGTATTTAGTCTGTAAGCATGATGAATGCAAGAGCTGTGAGGTATGACTGCCTCCACTTAGGTTTCAAAGTGTAATGCCTGGTGGAGCTGTGCAAGCGGAGTGACCCCCAAGATTACAGAACTATAGGATACCAGTGTGAAACTCCAGCCTGAGCGAGCTAAAGCATGGGCTGAGCCCAGCAAAGTCATAGTGACAGGGCTGTCAGAGGCCTTGGGAGCCCAACTCCCACCTCAGTGTGCCTAGGATGCAGGACATGGAACCAAAGGAGACTATTCTCTAGATTTAAGACTTAATGTTGCTTTCCCTGCAGGGTTTTGGACTTGCTTGGGACCAGTTACCCCTTCTGTCCTGCTTCTCTCTTTTGGAATGGAAATGTCTATTCTATGCCTGTCTCACCATTGTATTGTGGAAGTAGATGGCTTGTTTTGATCTCACAGGCTCACAGCTGAAGAGTATTAGCCTCAAGATAAATTATACCTTGAGTGTCACTCTTACCTGATTTAGATGAGACTCTGAACTTTGGACTTTTGAGTTCATGCCAGAATGAGTTAAGACTTTGAAGGCTATTAAGATGGAATGAATGTATGTTGTACTAAGAAAAAGATGAATTTTGGGGCAACAGGGATGAAGTGCTGTGGTGTAAGAGTCCCCGCCAAAACTCCTGTTGAAATTTAATTGCCACTGTGATAGTGTTGAGAGGTGGGACCTTCAGGAGGTGATTGGGTTGGGGGGCTCCACCCCTATGAATGAATTAATGCCATTATTATGGGAATAGGTTAGTTATTATGGGACTTTGGCTGTCTGTCCCTTCCACCTTTCTTTTACCCTTCCATCTTCTGCTCTTCTGTCATGGAATGACCCTCATCAGATACCAGCACCATGCTCTTGGATTTCCCAGCTTCCAGAACCATGAGCCAAACAAACTTCTTTTCTTTATAAATTACCTAGTCTGTGATATTCTGTTACAGCAGCAGAAAATGAAATAAGACAGCTGTCAAAATGCTATGCTGACTAATTTTCCCTTGCTGGCACTTCCCAAAAAGAACAACGTTATCTCAACTACCATGATATAAAATGTTTAAATCGTCAATTCATAATTTTTGTTATGACTTAACTATTACCATTGGGAGGGTAAGATAGCATTGTGGTTAAAGAACACTGACAGATCTGAATTTGCCATTAATTAGCTATGGAAGATGAGCAAGTTTCATAACTCTCCTAAGCCTGATTTCTCTCTATAAAATAGGAAAAATTATACTTGCCTTAGAAAACAGTAGTACCTCTAATTAATTAAGATGAAAATGTAAGGAATTCAGCAAATTACCTGGTACATACTAAGAGTTTAATAAATGATAGTTGAGAAACAGTCCCATTTTATAGATGAAGAAAACAGTCCTCAGAGGAATCATTTCACGTAATTATGAATGTAATGAACCAAAAATGAAACCCCAATTTCAGTGAAGCTCAGACCTATGTGATCGCAAAGCTCATGGTCTTTCCACTTCACTGTATTCTTTTCTCATTCCCAGATTTTCTCTCTCTTTCTCTCTCTCCCCACTACCTTTGCCTAATTGCAATCATTTTCACTCAAATTATTTTTCTTATTTTTTCCAAAGCAAATATCTCAAATAAACAAATCCTTTGCCTATTCACGATTAATATATATATATAAAAAAGATGCTTCTTGAGGGAAGAGGAAGTTCATTTTATTAAAAATATAATGTTTTCCAAAAACTGTAACATGTTTTCTTTTCTGTTATATAATCTCTTAATTGTGATCTATCACAAATGGCATTTTCTATCCCATTGACAGCCACTTGAAGCCTGTAGTCGATTCAAAAGTATGTTTCACACAGGAAATGGACAGTTATCTATTTTACCTATCTAACACCCAAATCCACCCTAAAGCACAAATGCTATCACACCTATGACAGTGTCCTTCACCGGAAAACGTTTTTTAGAAAGAGTAGATATGGCTTGAACCTGGGAGGCGAAAGTTGCTGTTAGCCAAGATTGTGTCACTGCACTCCAGCCTGGGTAACAGAGCAACACCCCGTCTCAAAAAAATTAAAATCAAAAAAATGGTAGATATGTACTAAATTATATTATCTCATTTTCTCTATCCTTTAAAATTTTTCTGGTCACAGATTTCTTATGTATCTATGGCAACAAAGAAAGAAAAGTAAATGTAATCCCAAATCTCACACTCTAGATTTTGTGCCTGTGACACAAAATCTAGATATGGAACCTAAACTGGCATTAGGAGTTTAAACTTTTACCATCTTCTTTATTAAAAGTTACTTGTTAAGACAATGAGCTGCCCTGGGCCATGTGCAGAAGAAATTTGGTAGACAATGCTCTTGTCTTTCTGAAACTTCATTTACACTTTTGGAAGGCACGTTCATGTTAATGATTTCCTCGTTTTAATAGCAGCTCCCAATTGTAGTTTTAAGAGACAAGGGTTTTTCTATGTAGTACATTATAAACTGCCCCAAACATAGAAACTTGATTTAAAGTTACTTTAAGTAAAAAACAACATTTTCTATGTATCACTTTTAAGAGAAGTTAAGGATGTTATGAAGTAAAATAATGAGTTAGTAATCACGGACCATGTGGGCACGGTGGTTCACGCCTGTAATTCCAGCACTTTGGGAGGCCAAGGTGGGTGGATCACAAGGTCAAGAGATCGAGACCATCCTGGCCAACATGGTGAAACCCCATCTCTACTAAAAAATACAAAAATTTGCTGGGCATGGTGACATGTGTCTGTAGTCCCAGCTACTCGGGAGGCTGAGGCAGGAGAATCACTTGAACCTGGGAGGCAGAGGTTTCAGTGAGCCGAGATTGTGCCACTGCACTCCAGCCTGGCAACAGAGTGAGACTCCATCTCAAAAAAAAAAAAAAAAAAAAAAAAAAATTACTGACCCACAACCAAGGAGAAAAATTAAACATAATTTTGAATAAGAGAACATGATACTAGAGTATTAATCCTAACATTTATTTTTAACATTAAAGAGCGATTATCCCAGCTTACTTTATTTAGGAAATATATTAAAATGTTAACAAAGGCTGTTCTAGGTAGTAGAACCAAAGACAAATTAATTTTTCTCCTTAATTTGTTTTTCTTCATATTTTTCTGAATATTTTACATGTTCTATAATGAGCATGTACTTTTTCAAAATGTTAAAATAAAGGATGCTGAAATAAATGTCATGTATCACATAAAACAAATATTTATTATATATTTATTATATAAAATATAAATATATATATTTATTTTGTATATTTATTATATTACAATAATATGTACAAGTTTTGCCTTTTCCTTCAAAGTCAAAATAGGAAGTTTTTAATGTCATGTCCAATTTTAAGTTTAACATCCATGACTTTGATATAATTTAAGTTCTGGAAAAATTATGTAAATTAAAGCTCAATCAAATAATATTTGTTCTCATATCAAACATAGCAAATCATTGTTTTGATTCAAAGCTTCAATTTTACTTTTACTAAATTGACTTGTCTGTTAAATCAAAGGTCAATTTAATTTGTTTATGTAGACACAACTTTTATTTTATTTTAAAATAGTTCAACTTTTAAGTGTAAATTAGAATTGGTTGGACAGAATAATACTTTGAGTTTTATTGTTTATTCCAAATGTTCTATTCTAAAATATTTGCAAAGAGCATGATATTTTATAAAACTAAGAAGATTTTTAAAGTAAAATATTTCTAGAATAAAATTTTTATTTAAGCAGACATAAGAGCAAAAGGTTGATTCTGAATGCTTTCGCTTTCCTTTGGGTTTACCTAGAAAGTGTTTAGCTTCAAGGATGTCTGAAGATTGCTCACTAAGCAGTCAAGGAAAGAGAACCACTGGTCTAGCATAAATTTTCCATTGTAGCAGTATGGCTTTGTTATAAGAAAAATGCAGAGGGCAGATGACTTGCACCAAGTGTCTATAATTCTCATTGCAATGATTTCTAAAAATTGAAATTAAAAACAAAACCTGTTTATGGAGTATATATTTAGCATACGGGAACTGTTAAATCATTCACATATATTATCTCAATTGAATTCACAAAACGACCTGTGAAAAACAATCTGGGTACCCAGTTCTCCTCCCTTTCCTCTTTTCTCCCCATGCAAATCAGACTTCAGTCTGAGGGTTCTCCCCAGATCATCTAGCTCCCTCCCCCAGTTCTTGCCTAATCCCATTTTGGGGTCTTCTGTGCAAACCTGAGCTAACATATATAGAACAATTTTTTTTTCTGAGGGAATATACATTTTCTGAAGGTTCGGACATCTTTTTGAGAAATGCTTTCAAGTATGACAAAGACATAGCACACTATACAATGGAATGATAAGTGTTTTGTGCATTTTCATGCTACTAAAGTCATATTTTAAGCCAAACAGAGAATTGTAAAAATGTGCCTCTAATGTGTCTCTTGTTTAACTGGCTTTATAAAATAGTCCTCAATGACTCCTTAGGCTGGACAGGTAATAATTTTTAATACTATAAATACGACTAATATCATTGCTATTACTAGTGTTTGTTTATTTGACTTTTCCACTATTTCCAACCTTTTTTTCCTATTTCCCTGGAAAATTACAATGAGGAATGCCTTAAAAATAATGAGCTGGGGCCGGCCACAGTGGCTCACGCCTGTAATCTCAGGACTTTGGGAGGCCAAGGCAGGTGGATCACCTGAGCTCAGGAGTTCGAGACCAGCCTGGCCAACAGGGCAAAACCCCATCTCTACTTAAAAAAAAAAAAAAATACAAAAATGAGCCAGGCATGGTGGCTGGCGCCTGTAATCCCACTCGGGAGACTGAGGCAGGAGAATCACTTGAAACCGGGAGGCAGAGGTTGCAGTGAGCCAAGATCACACCACTGCATTCCAGCCTGGGCAACAAGAGCGAAACTCCTTCTCAATAATAATAATAATAATAATGAGCTGGGTACAGTGGCGTGTCTGTAGTCCCAGTTACTAGGGAGGCTGAAAGCAAGAGGATTGCATGAACTAGGAGTTCAAGATCAGCCTGGACAACATAGCTAGTTCCCCTTACTAAGAAAAAAAAAGGGGGGTAAAGTAAAAAAATATATAGTATGATAGTATGATAGAGTGGAAAATGTAAGGGCTTTAGAATTAGAAAAATTGAGTTTGAAACCATAACAGCCTACCATTAGCAAAGTCTGTGAGACCTTGGACAAGTTGCTAACATTTTTCTCCTTCAGTTTTCTTATCTGTATAATGAAAATAACATTATTTAACTTGAGGTTATTGAGAACTCAGTAAGTGAGGTGACTTATGTCGGTCTTACAAGTAATGTTTGTTTTTATTTTATATTCTTTTTTGTCCCTGTATGCACTGAGACAGATCTATAAATATTCAAAAATGAATTTTGATTTTAAAATAATTCAATTGTGGAGACAATGTTTATTAAGCTGTTGTTGGAGGAATATATATAAACTATATATAACGTACATTAGGTACGATATATACTTACCCACATATGCAGACCTATTAGAACCAGAGTACTCATCTATGGCTAATAAATTTATTTTAGCCTCTGGGCAACAAATTTTATAAATTATATTTCAGAACTATTTTTGTTAAAAGCACTATGAATGTATTTTCATCTATATCCACTGCTATAACAGAAAACACATTTAGAAAGATAAGATCATTCATCCCTATACCTGTGGCTCTTTTTCTGTAGAAGTTTCTCTAAGTAAAATTTTTCATCTGAGTTGATTAACATAGATGTGTATACACATACAACTATATCAGAGATTATATATAAAGAGAAGGAGGGGGACTTAGGGATTTACTTAGTCATTGGTTTTGCTCCGAAGATAGAAAATACTAGCTTTAGACAAGCAGTTCTCTCTTCAAACGTCAAGAGCTTGTCTTAACTTTGATAGCTTTGGCAACTTGTTCAGAAAAATCTACAAATCTAGATCTGCAAATGGTTGAAATGCTCCATCAGACAAATTCAAAATACTACAAACATTCATGTCTCTGTAGAAAAAGACAATCTATATTATTATTTCCTCTTGCTTATAATTTTAGGGCCTGCAACCCTGCCCTCAGGGATGATCAACTGATTTGGGCAAGATGGGTAAAGGAGGACAAAGAAAGGGGTGGGAGGTAGGAAACAACATCACCATTGTTGCTGATTTCCCATTTATTTTAGGAAAAAAATTTGTCCTCTGAGGTTTTTGTATCTAAGATGACAAGCCAGGTGAAAAACTAAGAGATCGGGTAGACTTCTCAGAAAGTGTTATAGTGGCAGGTGAAACCCTGGAGAAAAACCCATACCTGTGAGGGCATTTGAACCCGTGGGGGTGGGAAAGTGGGAATGACCTGTGTCTACTACTCCCTTCCTCTCTCCCCACCCTTGGGTAACCTGGCCAAAGGCAGCTACCAGAAATGAATAACTTCAGCCACTGAACCACCCTTAGGTGAATGTATGGCTTCCATCTTAACTCTAATTTTCCTTTAGCCATTTCTGTTTTTGTGCCTCCTGAGTTCTCCTCAAGGTCAAAACAACATTAGTGGTTTTTAAGGTGTTAAGTTGGCTGTCTTTTTCTCACATTTTAAATGCAAAACACAGAAAATGAGAAACAACAAGAAATCCCTCATGGTCTTAAAAACAATCTATTTGAAAATTTCAGTGTGCAAATCCAGTTAAATTTAGACAACTTCAGTTAAATTTAACGTGCCAAATTTCAAATGGAAATTTGGTTCTCTGCATTTTAAAATTTGTAACAACTGCTTACGATATTCTATTTAAGACATATCACAATGTACATGATAGAATTAAAGGGTCATTTATATAAATTGTTATTGACTACAACACAATGTTCTCAGAGGAATTGTTAAAATCATCTAATCCAACCCACTCATTTTTTACAATGGGAAAACTAAGAGAAATGGAGAGTCTATTCAGAAGAAAAATCACATTGTGGTTTAAAAAAAAAAAATTTCGGCTGGTACACATGGGTACAAGTATAACGGTTGTTCAAATATATTGATATATTTCTGCTTCAGTTGGCAAATTGCCACTGCCCTGTGTCCTCTGAGTGCCCCACTCTATCATGGTCTTCTGTCACCTTCCCTAGTAGCTTTTGGACCCTTCAATATAGCAACTAAGGAGTTAACACCTCGCAATCAAGAGATCCTTGGGAGCTGGGCTTCTCCACTGAGAGCCAGGTCCTTTCAGATTGGTTGATTGCATAAACATGCAGACAGATAAATAGTTTTTAGTATCTCCCCTGCAGGCAGTCAATTACAGAAATTTAAATAATCAACGGTGGTGGAAACTTGCCAGTTGACCCAGCATTCATTCTCATGCTTTCATTTTCTCAAAATAATTCAGGACTCCCTACTCTTATCCCTAGGCAGTCATCTATCTGGTCTTTCCCATGCAGCTCATGTGTTTTCGTAAAAGTTGAACCCACTCTTAGCCTCCTGGCAAAGCCTTGATTGACTTCACTATAAGGTAGGCATGTGACCAACCAATCAGGCTGTTTGGAATGCCAAGACAGCATTGCTGTCTCTTCCTTTGTTCCCTGTTGAAGCCACCCTATTCAACAAGGGAGTCAGACTTAGAATAAAGTTTAGACGGTTGACTGTAAAGAGAAAAGACAAAGACAAAACAAAACATAAAAATGGAGTCCTTGCTGGCATAACTGACCTTCTAGATTAACCAGCCTACACCTGAGCCTTTCAAATAACTCAACCTATACACTTCTTTTGTTATTTAAGCCTGGTTGAGTTGAATTTTCTTTTACTTGAAATCCTAAGGGACTTACCTTATAAACTAGTTCCCCACCAAAGATTTGCCAAGATTCTCTAATACAATTATTTAGTTATATGATAAGGTAAAATTTCCCTAAATATGTTCTGAAAAGCACAAATTCCAAGAAGAATTAATAATTATGGTCCTGGTGAGGAACAGCTCAATAAACAAAGTTAGATAGAAAGAACTGGATTATTTAACAAAGATCTGTGGTATACACAAAACATAATTTTTATCTATTATTCCCATCCTATCCTTTTAAAATTTATTCATTAGGGCACTCTTCTTCTGCCCTTCCCTGAAGAATTTGGCAGGTCCATTGACTTTTCTTCTTACTCTTTGGGAAGAGCTTTGAAGCATAAAACACGGTGCCAATTTCGTTCTTTCCTTCCTCTCACTATTCACCTACTCACCAGCTGCTCAAAGAAAGGTGCAGTGGGGGTAAGGTTACCAGATTTAGTCAATAGAAATACAAGATGCCTAGTTAAATTTGAATTTTAGATGAATAGTAAATTATTTTTTAGTATAATTTACTATTCCCAAAGATTAGTTGTCCATCTGAAATTCAAATTTAACTGAGAAGCTTATATTTTTTCTGATAACCTTAGGTGAAGCAGAGAGGAGAGGTAGGGGGATCTGGTTTGTTGAGCAACTTCCTTTTCTTTGGGCATGGCAGATAGCAAAGGTTATGTAGTTGAGCCAATTTCAAGGGTTCTTTGAACATTCCATCATAGGAGACATCTCCAGCATCAACTCTCAAGACTTAAGTAATACTCCTCATTCCCCCAGGATGCCCACACCTCTTTAGCCTCTGGTCCACCAGCAGAGGGGCTATACACCAGTTATTACCCCCCATCACCAACTCTTGGTTCACAGGCAACAATGAAGCATCTTTGCCCCCATGCAAAGTGGATTCCTGGCCTGATCATCTTTGCCCCCATGCAACATTGCCAAAGCACCTTTGCCCCCATGCAACAGCGGATTCCTGGCCTGACCTTCAAAGTCCTAATGAACCAACTTTTGCATTTAGACTTTTCAGGAGAGAATCAACTTGTCTAGAGTGCTCTGGCATACTGGAAACACACATTAAGCTCTTTAAGAGTAGTCCCACAGAAGCCCCTGCCAGTTTGCTGGGCTTGGTGTAGGAGACAGTAACTTTCACAACTGGAAAAAGCTGAGGCCCCATAGCACAGCTACTAGTCACTTTTAAGGAAAGCTCACAAAAACCCTCTCTTTATTCTCTGAAGGGATCCAAGGGTTTGGAATCCATTCCCAGATATTATGCTTGTACCATCTACATATTGTGACTTAGCAACTTACTGGAGAATTTTGCATTTATTTTATCTTTATGCCTTGTTGAAATTTCAATTTTAACATTCTGTTATATAGCTTTCTTTTCTGGGAAAATTCTCACAACTTTTAATATAGCATGACTAAAGCAAACCTGAAGGAGAGCTGAACTGCCTTCCTAGACTGGCTGTCTCGTGCATGACCTCTACTCCTGATTATTTGCTGAAAATATCCTCCCTATAACAAAATAATGACAGGAATTTTAGGGGACTGGATTATTGCAAGATTCCTGGTGAAACCACGGTCCTCAAACCATACCTTGAAAAAATTCCCGCAGAAGTTAAAAACATTTCTCCCTTATTGTGTTATTCTAATCTCCCATCTCATTCTACAAAACCCCTCCACGGAGGCCTTTGATCCTCAGGCTTCTTATCTAAGTAGTGCCACGTGTCAAGTTCAAGGTCACGGAATAGAAAGATTAGACTGGGGAAAACAGGAGTATGGGTTTCACAGGATCTGGGACCCATGATAACCTCTAACCATGAAGTTTAGGTGAGGGACTTCCTCATCT
Organism: Macaca nemestrina; assembly: GCF_043159975.1. Classification (NCBI taxonomy): domain Eukaryota; kingdom Metazoa; phylum Chordata; class Mammalia; order Primates; family Cercopithecidae; genus Macaca; species Macaca nemestrina. The sequence goes on along the minus strand of NC_092126.1, from coordinate 185,120,591 downwards.
GGCTACAAAGACCTCAGTTTCTTAGGTGTGAAAGGAGGAAGTTGAACTACATAGTTGTAAATGGCCCCTCCAACCTGAAAAACATATGACTTTGATTCTAAATTCATAAGGGAGTAGGGCATGGATGCTGCAATAGTCTTATACCTGAGGTTAATTCTAAGAATTAAAAGAACCTTCACTGAAAGGATAGCGACATTGACGAAGGTAGAAAGTTTTCGTGGGAGCTTCCCAAGGAAAATGTGGCAGAATTAAATGATCCTACTTGGAAACAGAGAAGTAAGACTTGTAACTACAGCAGACCAAGCCATTCCCAGGCAGTAAATCTCACGGGGCAGGCAGAGATCTTGGCGTCTCTCACTCTACCTGGCCCACTTTCCATAGTCCATGCTCTGCCAGTGTTACTGAAACACGAGGGGTTTGGTCTAGGTCCTGCTGCTCACAGCACAGAAAGTCAATTACTGAGACAATGGTTATTGCCAAAGAAGAAGACTTTAATCAAGTGCTATGTCTAGGAGATGGGAGGTCAGTCTCATATTCATCTCCCTGACTGACTAAAATTAGGACTTTATATAGCAGGAAAGAAGTGTAACTATGTATGGAAAACCAGGAACTTGGGATGGATAAGACAGCAATCATGATGAACGCGGGGCCCTGAGTCTCAGTGTCTGGATGTTATGATCTGGTGAGTTTCAGCTCTTTTATACTTTTTGAGAGGGCTGGGGGTCCTATGATCAGGAAGAAACACAGATAAAACAAATGTAAGTTTCAAACTTTAAGAAGAGAAGGGACAATTTCTATGTTTATCCAAAATAACTGTCTACGAAACTATTGGGTGAGTTTCACCAAGTTTGAGTCCAAAGCCTATCTCAAGTCCGGTAATCCATTAATGGAAATGGAATCTCTCTCGCTCGCTCTCTCTCTTGCTCGCTCGCTCTCTGTCTCTCTGGTTGTACAAAACTCTTAGATCACACTAAAAATGCCTCATATTCTTTCGCGGTATTAGGTGATGTATCAGGATCTCAGGAGGAAACAGACAGCTTGCCAAAAGTAATCAAAGGGTGCTTTCCAAAGAGGATCATAAGGGATAGTGCAGTAGCTTGGGGTTTGTAACAACAAAACTTTTAATCTATGTCCAAAAGAAGAAGAAAGAGCAGTTCTAAGCCCCTGAAAGAAGGCAGCGTGCTATCCTCTGCACATTTCTCTAGAGAAGGCTTCCAATTTGAAGCAGCCCCACAGGAAAAGTGCCAAAATAAGTACCCGCAAAACCAGTAAAAGACATTTTGAAGTCATCCCAGTTCTTGCTAGTTGAAGTACTTTTCAAAGCAGTTCTCTTAATGCTTACAGTTCGTTGAATCCTTACTAAGGAGAAGCCAGAGGCAGAAAATTCTTCTAACAATGCACATGCAAAACAGCACTGACTTTCTGATGTGGGTTAGGTATGAGTTCGAATCTTAATCTAAAATGATTTCTTAAATATGCTCCTTTGCCTGAGATTAAGGTACTGGGGGAAAGAAAGTTCTGAAAGTTTGCTACTTGTTATTCTTTCTAATTAAATAGAGGAAAAACTTATTTTTCTTTGGATACACTCAGTGTGAATAAAATTAACTCATGAACCAAATTCTCAGATTTAAACTGGAAGGAAGTAAGCTCTAGAGCCCTATCTTAAATTCCCAGCATTGTTTCCGAAGGCCACTGGAGTCAAAACTTTCATAGCCTTAGCATAGAGTTGTTTCATCTGAGGACCTTCTTGTGTGTCCTGCTCTATCCGGTATATTTCTTCATTTAAAAACTTCAGTTAGATCTTTTCTCTTAATTGCATTTTTACCCAAAAGAATAAGCCAAATTCTTGCACGGTTTAGGAAATATATGGCAAAGTACTGGACTAGCGAATATATGGCAAAGTACTTCCTCACTTCACTCCCATACTCACAACAGATGTGGCTAATCAACTGTTTCCAGTTCCTGGAAATTGTAAAATATGGTAGTGACTTTCTCTGTCAACAAATTCTCTGTTGGCCAAAGGAAGTAGCTTCTGCATCCTTCCTCTTTTAGTCCCTTCAGGCCTTTCAAAGTGCTATTAATATATACTATAAAAGCTTTGTTAGGAGCTATGTAATAAATCATTACCTCATAGAAATAGATCATTCCCTGTGATTAAACTTTTACCAGCATTACTAATCAATTATGCTTCTCTTTCTTATCTGCTCCTGTTAATCTTGTAACATTCCGTGTTAAGAAGAAATCATAACTAATTAACATTTATCCTTTAGGTAGGCCAGGCTACTTACTAAAAACACTCTGCAAAACAGTTTGTCTTCTTACGGTTTACTGTTTACAACCTGAGCCAGAATCCTTCTACTTCCGAGTAAGACTGGGGTTCAGCTGGGGGGGGAGCACATCAAATGAGGGGGTATGTCATTCCCTCCTTGTCTAATGCTTTAAGACTAATCAAATCAAATTCTGTAATACTAAAGCTGGAAAAGAACTCTCTTGATGCTTAAGCAATTTTTAAGACAATGTAATACACTTTAACGAAAGGAAAGAAAAAAAGGGGAAAAAAGACAATGTAATACACTTAGAACAAAAGACTTGTCATACACAATACATAACACAAAAGATTAGCTTCAAGAGAATGTAGATAATTACATGATGGTAGATTTTATCTTGCACTTGTTTGTTCAACAAATATTAACCATTACCAAGCCAAACACTTGCCAGATGCTATTTTAGGCTTTGTTTATAGGCTCATCCTAGACTTTAAAAATTGTCTGGAGAGTAACCACCAGGTCACCATACATAATATCCCTGGATTGGTCTAAAACAGGTAGGATTTGGGTGGATGAATTGTAAATCTGATCCAGTTCGGCATTTCTTATAATCTTATAACAATTCATTGTGTATATTGATTTAAGAAAATATAGAAACAACTACTACCTAATGCAAATTCTTTGATCTGAGTGATAAAGAATTTGTATAAATAGACAAAAATAAACACCCAGACTGAAGTCCTACCTGTTTACTTGATTAAAATTGTATCTCTTTAAAAGACAGATACTTTGGGCAAATAGTTGGCTTTTTCTGTTCTATGTTCTGAGCTATACCAGTTTCTCCAATATCAAAGTTTCCTTTTCCACCACCTTTATTCACCACCCTGCTGTCCAAAGCTCATATCTTCAGAGTTACACTTTGTCCCCAGACTTATACACTGAATTCTAGTGAACCAGAAAGAATGCTCATGGAATACAATTAGCGACTAAACAATTCCATAATGCTATTGGTTTGCTTTCTTTCTAGAGGATGTACTTAGAAGAAGAATAATAAAATTTCAAAGGGACCAAAATCTTTCTTCCTACTCCTCTCACATGAATTACCACCTCCTTTGTAAACAAGTGATTATTTACAAAGGCTTGTTAAAAGAGTAGTTTAGGTTTGCATTTCATTTAGAATTGCTCTATTGCTCCATGTTTGGTTTTCTCCTATGATTTAAGAATAGTTTTATTGTACATATCTTTACAAATATTTAAAACAAACAGAATTATTGTAGTTTAAAAAATAGAAAACCAGGGCCAGGCGCGGTGGCTCATACCTGTAATCCCAGCACTTTGGGAGGCTGAGGCAGGTGGATCACCTGAGGTTGAGAGTTTGAGACCAGTCTGACCAACATGGAGAAACCCTGTCTCTACTAAAAATACAAAATTAGCAGGGCATGGCGGCGCATGCCTGTAATCCCAGCTACTCAGGAGGCTGAGGCAGGAGAATCACTTGAACCCAGGAGGCGGAGGTTGCGGTGAGCTGAGATGGCACCATCACACTCCAGCCTGGGCAACAAAAGCAAAACTCCGTCTCAAAAAAAAAAAAAAAAAAGAAAAGAAAAACAACAGAGGAAAAAACATGGCATGGGTTATGAAAACAGTTATCGAAACAAAGATTATCTCAGGTAAAAAAAAGGAAATTGACAGTGCTACATAAGCAAAAAGATCTTAGATTGTACTTGTTGACCAAGAGGTAACTGGTAATTAGGAGAGTAAACATTTCTGCCCTCATCTGCTATGCAAAAACACATTGTCTTTTCATAAAATTTTGCAAAATCTTACCTTAAAGGGGAAGATCACAGGTTACTACATCACTGCTTTTTTATTCAAACTAAAAATCATACTTAGGTGTTTTTAAGAAGTTAAATGAAATCCAGAAAGCCAAATAAAAGGCCAATAGAGAAAAAGAGAAGGAAGCCAGATGCATGCCTGTATTTCTGGAAGGACAGTTTCTGAAAGGCTTTTTTTGAAACCTCCTTAGCTAGAGCTAAGGTTTGAGGTTAGCTGAACATTGCGTGCCATTCTTGAAGGGTCCTAGGCACTGACTCATTTGCTTTATCATTTCTCATGAAAACAAGAGGTGGCAGCCATCACCAGAGAGCAAAGGGGTGACTTGGTGACTGATCTCGTTACTGAACTAAGGAGAGCACTCACACGCAAGGTTCAGAACCTCCCCACACCCAGAGAAACTCTGCCACTTCATAGAAAAGAAGTTATTTCCACCCATGAAGACAAGTGGCAACTGGAAACAGATGTGAAGAAAATAAGAATAAATGCCTTTTTCAGCAATATAACAATTGTAACAAATAATCAGAGTTTTTCTAGTTCCCGCCTGTACACCATGCTCTCAACTATATATTGCAAGTTAAAACAGAATTGATCGTGGTTCTGTATTTTTAAATTCTCTCGCTTTCTAAATACATCACTTCACTTTTAACAGTCCAAAGAGCTCTTTATAATTTACTTCCTCTAAGGTAAATTTAGGTGCAATTTTAATAGACTGGTAGGGGCAAATGCCTCATGCCCATCCAAGGGGCACACACTCCAAACGAATGAGTGTTGGACACGGTGAGCCAGGGGAAGTAGGAAGTTATCAGTGCCCTGTGGGAAATAATGGGAATGTCACAGGTTTCTTCTTTTCTGGGTCACTGGGGCATGCCTTTTGATTGAGCATAACACAGGTTAATGTCATTGCCTGTGGATTTTGGAAGGAAATTGCAACAACTTTGGTTGATCACTTACTGGAATGGAGACGGGGACAGACAGAGACTTTTCTACTTCACAGGCATATCTATTTCAATCCTTAAAACAACCAGGAGAGTAAATATTTTTATTCCAATTTTAGGATGAGAAAGTGGACACTTGGGGGTAATAGAAAAGGAGAGTAAAAATGATGGAATCCAGGCAGACTGGCCCCATTGTCAGTCTGGAGTCTGAATGTTTCAAAAGGACATCTGCCTTTTTTGTGACCCATAACCAGCATTTTTGTATAACTAAAATGAGTGAAGAATGTCCTCATATATTATCTCAATTTATCCTCGTTAAAGCGTAGATAGAAGGTGCTATTCTTAAGCTTGTTACTCAGGTGAGAAAAACGAGTTTCAGGGAATTTTCAAGATCACTCATCCAGGAAGTGACAGAGCCACCACCAGAACCCAAATCTTGTGCCTTCAAATCAAATCCTCTCCTCTTTCAGTTTTGCCTCTCACCTCTCATCTCCGCTCCCATCCTCTGATGATTCATGGGAAGGTTGTGAGCTGCCATAGACTCTCACACCCACTTGCAAGCTGAACTGGAGCTTTAGCCCGTCAGCTTTACAGCTTCCTTGTAGCACTTCAATCTTTCATCAGTTATTTGCACCTTAATATGACAAAGGATGTGAGATGAGATATTTTTTGTGACACACTGTAATAACCCAAAGTTGTTAGTTTACATTAGGGCTCACTCCTGGTGTTGTATATTCTATGGGTTGGAACAAATGCATAATGACATATATCCACCATTACAGTATCATACAGAGTAGTTTCACTGCTCTAAAAATTCATTCTGTGCCACGTATTAATCCCCCCTACTCCTCACAACCACTCATTTTTTTACTCTGAGATGAGTTTTTAACGGTAGGGGGAAAAAATGAAAATTCGAACAAACAGAAATACAGAAGATGAGGGCATTTAGTACTTAAAATATGTGGGGTTATGTGGGTGGGAGAACTGAAGATGTAAGGAGAAACTGTGCAACTTTGTAAGTGAATTAGAGACACATCTTTGTCTTCCCCACCCATCCTCACATCTTGATAAAGACTCAGCTCAGTGGTTCGCAAACATTTTTTTAAATTTAATTTAATTTTATTTTAAGTTCTGGGGTACATGTGCAGGATATGCAGGTTTGTTACACAGGTAAATGTGTGCCATGGTGGTTTGCTGCATCTATCAACCTATCACCTGGGTATTAAAACCAGCCTGCGTTCATTATTTATCCTGATGCTCTCCCTCCCCCGGCTCTGACAGGCCCCAGTGTGTGTTGTTCCCCTTCTTGTGTACATGTGTTCAAAAACCCTCTCTTGAAGTCAAAGCTTACATATATATACACCACATATTAGGTAAGAACATAACTGACATAAATTTATGTTAGAATAAAAGCATAGCTATTTTAATCAGATTTACAGTTCCTATATGTACTTCAGCATTCACTTCAGCTGTTTGGAAAAAAAAAAGAAAAAAAGAACAAAATAAGAAGCTGGATCTGTCTCAACACTTATGTCAAAATACGTGTCTGGTGCGGTGATGTGCTACAGTTGGCATATATCAGCTGGCAAGAGCCAACTGTGCACATCTTTCCCTAACTCTGTGTTCAGTGAAGTAGCTGGCAAGAGTCAACTGTGCACATCTTCTCCTAACTCTGTGTTCAGTGAAGTCACATTGGCAGCTTGAAATCGGACATGATGGGAGTATTTACATTTTGGAAATTGGCAAATACCATAATTCAGAGCTTTTTGTTGTTGTTTTGAGAGCCAATTTTGTAGTCATTGCTACTGGTAGGAAAAAACTGGTATCTTATTAACTCAGAAGATAATATGGGACTTTTCCTTTGAACAATTCCCAGTGTGGTAGAGAAAGCTTTAAAAAATCTAAAATCTTTTTCTAAAAGATACATTTTACACAAACACATAGATCAATGTAACAGAATACAGAACTCAGAAATAAGACTGCACACCTACAATCATCTGATCTTCGACAAACCTGACAAAAACAAGCAATGGGGAAAGGGTCTCTATTTAATAAATGGTGCTGGGAGAACTGGCTAGCCATATGTGGAAAATTGAAACTGGACCTTTTCCTTATACCTTATACAAAATTAAAACTCAAGAAGGATTAAAGACTCAAATGTAAAACCCAAAACAATAAAAACCTTAGAAGAAAATCTAGGCAATATCATTCAGGACATAAGCACAGGCAAAGATTTCATGGTGAAAACACCAAAAGCAATTGCAACAAAAGCACAAATTGACAAATGGGATCTAATTGAATGAAAGAGCTTCTGTACAGCAAAAGAAATTATTGTTAGAGTGAACATACAACCTACAGAATGGGAAAAAATTTTTGCAATCTATCCAATGGACAAAGGACTCTATCCAGAGTCAACAAGGAACTCAAACAAATTTACAAGAAAAAAAAACAAACAACTCCTTTTAAAGGTGGGCAAAGGACACGAATAGATACTTCTCAAAAGAAGACATTCATGCAGCCAACAAACATATGAATAAAAGCTAAATATCACCTATCATTAGAGAAACGTAAATCAAAACCATAATAAGACACAATTTCATGCAAGTCAAAATAGCGATTATTAAAAAGTCATAAAACAACAGATGCTGGTGAGGTTGTTAAGAAAAAGGAACACTTTTACGCTGTTGGTGGGTATGTAAATTATTTCAACCATGTGGAAGACAGTGTGGCAATTCCTCAAACATCTAGAAGCAGAAATACCATTTGACCCAGCAATCCCACTACTGGGTATATACCCAAAGGAAAATAAATCATTCTATTGTAAAGATACATGCATGCGTGTGTTTACTGCAGCACTATTCACAATAGCAAAGACATGGAATTAACCCAAATGCCCATCAATGATAGACCGGATAAAGAAAATGTGATACATATACACCATGGAATACTATGCAGCCATAAAAAGGAACAAGATCATATCCTTTGCAGGGACATGGATGGAGCTGGAAGCCATTATCCTCAACAAATTAGTTCAGGAACAGAAAACCAAACACTGCATGTTCTCAGTTATAAATGGGAGCCAAATCATGAGAACACATGGACACTCGGTGAGGAACAACACATGTTGGGGTGTGTTGTACGGGCAGGGGGAGGGAAAGCATCAGGAATAATAACTAACAGATGTTGGGCTTAACACTTAGGTGATAGGTTGATCTGTGCAGCAAACCACCATGACACACGTTTACCTATGTAACAAACCTGTACATCCTGCACGTGTACCCCAGAATTTAAAATAAAAATTGATAAAAAAATAAAAGATACATTTTACTACAAAAAGTAAACATTTTCTGCCCTAAAAAGATGTATATATTTTTATTGTATGTTACAATAAAAATTTCAAAATGGGGAAAAACAGGCATACTTATAAAAGAGGGCTAATTTTCTTATTATACAAAAAGCTCTAATAGGAAAAAAATCAATTCAATACAAAGCGAGTAAAGACATAAATTGGCAGTTAACAGAAAAATAAATATAAATTTTCAATGAATATTTTATAAATGCTCAACCTCCTGCATAACTAAGTCCAAGTTGAAAAAAAAAAAAAACTTTTTTAAAAGTTATAAAATGGCAAAATTAAGTGCTCAGCCTCCTGCATAACTAAGTCCAAATTGGAGAAAAAAAACTTTTTTAAAAGTTATAAAATGGCAAGATTCTAGTGTGAGCTTCAATGTCGAGGGTAGATATGGGGAAGCCCACTCATTCACTGTGGGACATTGTTAAATTGCATATTATTAAGTGAAATTTAAAATTCACGTTCTTTTCAACTATTTTCAATTCTATTCCAAAGAATTTGTTTTATAGACTTTTGTATTCTCACAAAAATAAGTATACATGGATGATCATTGTGACATTGTTTGTCTATTAGTTACTTACTGCTGTGCTTAAAAATTACCCCAAAACTTAAAAGTTTAAAGTCATAATAGACATCATTATCTCATAGAGTTTCTGTGTCTCAGTTATTGGAGAGCAGTTTAGCTGAGTGGCTGTCTCATGGGGTTGTACTCAGTGTATTGACAGAGACTGCAATCATCTCAAAGTCTGACTGGGGCTGGAAGATCAAATTCCAGTTTGACTTGTGAGCTGACAAGTTGCAAGAGAGCCAAGTTCCTCAGCCCTTGCCTCCCAATATAACTGTTGGATGATCCTCATGATAAGTTGACTGGCATCTCCCAGAATGAGTAATTCAAGAAACTACAAGGCAGAAGTCACTATGCTTTTTATAATCTAGTCATGGAAGTCATATGTTACCATTCGCACAATGTCTTCTTGTTACACAGGACAGCCTAAGTCAATGAGGGAAGGGAATACACAAGGGCATAGACACGAGGAGACAATGCTCATTGGGGGCCATCTTTTGAGACTGCCTACCACAGTTTGGAAGGATGAAAAAAACAAAGAAAGAAAAAGTATCTTAATATCCATTGATAAAGTACTGGGTAAATAAATTTTTAAACTTAATTAAATGTTATAGAGCATTTAATATATAACTTAATTAAATGTTATAGACCTTTTAATATACATTTAAGTTATATATATATTTAATATATATAAGTTATTTAAATGTTATAGAGCTTTTAATATATAATATATATTTCATATATAGAGAGCTTTTAATATAAAAGTATAAGGTGTTTATTAAAAAGAAGGAAGCAGCCTAAATGTGCTGTTGTGGAAAAATGCCCAAAATACACTAAAGTATATAAAATGCATATTTATATATTTATTATAAGACTCCTTCAATATTTTTATAAAAATAGACATTTATGCATAGTTATATGCATAAGAGTGAGAAATTTCCTCAAAGATTTATATGGAGATCTATCAGTGGGTGGTGAAACCTGGGGGTGAGATAGTAGTTAGGGATATATAACTTTTTATTTTGTGCTCTATACTTATACTAGTAATGTTTGGAAAATAAGTTACAATGCAAATATATTACATTTATACTATTTAAAACTAGCAAAATTATGCTCCACAGATCTCTACAGGACACATAGCCAAAGGGGAACATCATTTGAGTCAAGCTCAGACGGACTTCTCCCTGACTATCTCCTGCTCAGAGGAGCTGAGTATGTAGGCAGGAGAAACATACGTTGGTTTTCTGAATAGAGAACCAAGAGCTACCCAATCTCTAGCCTTCAGCCTTTGCAACGCTGGATTAACAAGACAGTAATTATCCCAAAAGTAGAATTCTATTGTGGCATATTTCTCCCTATTCTGAAGACATAGGGTCCATGAGAGAATCTGGAAGCTGAGAATCTGCAGGGATGGCAGGGTATGTAGTCAGCAGGAGTTACACAGGTTCACGCCACAGTGGAAAACCTCTCAGCACCTTGGTGTTAGCAAAACTCAGCTCCAGAGGATTTCCAAAGCATCCACTACTATTATAGCAAGGCCAGGGCATCTGAACACCTGTCTTAGAAGATTTTCAGGAACTGTAGCGGCTGGGAGTTGAGTGATCACTCTTGATGGATTACCTTGAAGTGATGGAGACGGAGGTCAGCCCATGCTCAGCAGATTACAAGGCCAAGTTTGGGGTTTGAACCCTCAAAAGAAATCCTCCACTGAGTTGAGGAAAAGGATAGCTGAGAATCGTCTGCAGCAAGAAACCACAAAACCTCTGAGTCATAGAGCTTTAAAGGAAGCCTTCTAATAGCTTGTATCAAAATGCAAATAATATAACGATAAGAATTATACAGATGCAGTTAACATTTATTGAAGACTTATTTTTCATTTACTAATTATACTCATTTTTTAGGTGAAAAAGATGAGAATTGGAGAAGTTAAGCAATCTTCCCAAGGATATCACACACCCCTTAAAATGTTCAGTTTTAACAAATGATTCAAAAATGTCTTTTTAAAAAATGAAATTTTGATCAAACATTTTAAGAACTTCTGAAACATTTCTGCACAAGACAATTGAAAAACCACTGCTTTGCTATTTAACCCCTGGAACGAGTAGGTGGAATTTACGGAACGGTAGATTTCTGTTCAATATAAAATATAACTTTATTCATAACTAAATTATCCAATTATAAAATGAAATTTTCTGAGGGGTAGTTAAGTTCTCCATCACTGAAAATGTTCAAGCAGAATCACTATTATTACCTGTTAGGTACATTAGAAGTGTGAGCAGCATACAATTGGATTTCCTTCCAAAACTAAGAACAGAGGCTCCTTTCTTTCTTTCTCTCTCTCTTTCTTTCTCTCTTTCTTTCCTTTTTTCTTTCTTTTTTTCTCTTTCTTTCCTTCCTTCTTTCTTTCTTCCTCTCTCTCTCTCGCTTCCTTCCTTCCTTTCTTTCCCTTCTTTTCTTCCTTCCCTCTCTCCCTCCCTCCCTTCTTTTTCTCTTCTTCTTCTCTCTCTCTCTCCCTTTCTTTCTTTTTCTTTCTTTTCCTTGAGATGGAGTCTTGCTCTGTCACCCAAGCTGGAGTGCAGTGGCACGATCTTGGCTCACTGCAACTTCCGCCTCCCCGGTTCAAGTGATTCTCTTGCCTTAGCCTCCTGAGTAGCTGGGACAGGCATGTGCCACCACACGCAGCTGATTTTTGTATTTTTAGCACAGACGGAGTTTCACCATGTTGGCCAGGCTGGTCTCAAACTCCTGACCTCAGGTGATCCAACTGCCTTGGCCTCCCAAAGCGCTGGGATTACAGGTGTGAGCCACGGTGCCTGGCATTCACTTTGTTATTTCTCGGGTTAAACTGAGTCAAAATTGCTGATTGCAGAAGGCTGAACTAAGTATATTTGCTGAAATTTTGGAGTTTTAATATTAATAGTAAACATGTATAAAGCACTTATGTGCTTGGCACTGTTTTAATTGCTTTACATTTGTTAACATTGGTCATCTTTTCTACTGTCCTATTGAGGTATGTGTTATTTATACAGAATTACATTGAATTCTAACCTCAAAATCTGGCTACCAAGTCCATGTTCTTCAGCAGTTTGTGATACTTACGCTCCGCATAGTGATACAGTTGCAAGTATATGACCCTACAAGTGGAGAAGAGTTTAGCTAAAACACTGCAGATAAATGAATAAACAGATGCAGGAAGTGGTTTGTTGCATAATAGGGAGTTTCTATCCATGTTTCTATAGTTGTGTCACCAAACCACAAGTTGGTACTTTGAAAAAAAATCAGTGCTATAAAAGCTTTCGTATCATTAACAATCCTTAATTCTGAACTCAGTAAAAGCTTAATCAAAGATCATATTAGGAGAATACGAGTTCTCTAGCATTTTTCACTTGTTTCCATAACTATAGGATTTGTTTTCAAAGAGCAACAACCATAAGACATTTACAGTTCCTTTCTTGAATGCAAATAATGGTTAGGGGCTGGAGGCACCTAAACTGTGAGACAAGGTCTTGATTCCTATTGAGTTTTCATAATTCTGGTTCAGAGTGATGTCAGAGGCCAGACTTTGTGTGTGTGTGTGTGGGGGGGGGGGGGGGGGGGGCAGGGTCCCTCTCTGTCACCCAGGCTGGAGTGCAGTTGTGTGATCCCAGCTCACTGCAACCTCTGCCTCCCAGGCTCAAGTGATTCTCATGCCTCTGCCTCCCAAGTAGCTGAGATTACAGGCACACCCCACCGCACCTGGCTAACTTTTGTATTTTTAGCAGAGACTAAACGGTTTCACCATGTTGGCCAGCCTGGTCTCAAACTCCTGGTCGCAAGTGATCCGCCTGCCTTGGCCTCCCAAAGTGTTGGGATTGCCGGCGTGAGGCACGGCACCCAGCCCAGACTACTTTTTGCTCAACACTTGGCTCTGTGGGGGTGAGCAAAAACTTCAACCCTCCACACCTCAATTTCTCATTTTCTCATGCATGCAATGAGAATAACTTCCTCAGGATTATTTCAAATATTGACTAAGTTAATGTCTGGCACCCTCAGTGTTGGGTATTAGCACTGGCTGGTGTGAAGGGAGATGCAGCATTTAAATGTAAATTTAAGTTTACGAAGAGATGAATCATTTTACTGAGTGTTATGTGAGAGTCAGGTGAGAGTTACAGATACCAAATACACCTGGGTTTAAAGAGAGGTGTGATTGTTATGGGTGGCAGTATTGTGGGCCACAGAGGCAGACTCTCAGGGTGAGGCTACTTGAGCAGGGCCAGGAAATGAATTATTTTGTTCACTTTTGATGTGGCCCACATTCAAATGCTTCACAAGTACAACGTTCTCAGCTAAGCTAAGGTGGTCTTCAATATGCACTTGACCACAATGGAAAGAAACAACAACAAAAAAAAAAACAAAGAAAAGAATGAAAAAGTTAAACAACAGGTGGGAAGTCAATGCTAAATAAAAAATTAAAATACATAGAAGTTAACATGTTATTTCCTTCCCAAACATATAATATTCTGATATATTTATAAAATACCTATCCTTGAATTGTTTTTCACTTTTCCAGCCAAATTCCCTCATCAAATTACTTAACTTTCCTAGCTTAAAAAATTATTATTTTTGATTTTGACTACAGAAAGTGAAAAGCAATTTACTGACACATCTATCTACATTACATAAACGTACATGCTCATATATACTTTCCACTGGGAAGGGAAGAATCATAATATGAAAATGACTAAACTCTTTCTCTCTGACTGATCTAGTCTCCCCTACCTCCTACCTTTAAAGTGCTAAAGTCATTTGCCCAGCTTTCTATTTATCAAATATCTGATTGTTTGTTTTAATGTCTTCAGTATGGCTTTAGCTGATTTCCTGAATATCTGATGTCCACATAACACTTAACAGCTTCTGAAACTCTTTCCCATATGTTATTTTATTTACTTCCCACAGTAATTTTGGAGGTACACATTACTCATTCTGTTTTACAGAGGAGTTAAGAGTAGAGTCTGTGTGATGTCCCCTAAATCACACAGCTATGACCAGTCCGAAATATGGGCTCAGGTTGTATGGGAATACTACCAAGATTTCAGAAATGATCGTGACGCATTTACCGGTCCTCTGGTGCCTGGCTATAAAGTAAAAGGGTGAACAATTCAGATTTATATTTGAATCTCTGTCTATAAAGTTTTTCTGTGTTATAGCAACTTGTCTTACTTTTATTTCATTTTTGGTTTTTTCTTCTATCTGAAAGAAAGCTAGAGAGTTATTTCCCCTCACAAGCTTCAAAAACCTGCCAGGCAGAGACTGATTCCCACAACCCCTCTCTGTGATCTGGGCTTCAGGGAACAAGTACAGTGGCAGACCACATTCTTCCTCTAGTAGCAGAGACACACTGGACCACTGGGCCCTGGGAAACTTTTCCCAGGGACTGTCTTTATTGCTCCACTCTCACGACAATCACACACACTCAAACAAGCACTCACATAACCCTGTATACAGTTGCATCAGCACCCAGAAAACCTGGCCTAATGTAGGAAAGGTAATTCCTACCTTAGCAGAAATGATTCATGATGGGCCTGTAATAATGTAAGGAATGTTTACAAAGAGCCAGGGGTAGGGCACGGGGAGGGGATGGGACAGGGCCATTAGGGGAGAGGTAAGCAGGACACTCAGGATGGACCAGGAACTTATTCGAAAGCAGTCATTAACCACCAGAAGGGAGAGGAATTTCACCCAACCCAGGAAATAGGAATGCGTGGCCTAAGGACCCCTTGGGAATCCTGAGTCTTTATTGGAAGGTGTGAGAAGAAAGGAATAAAGTGAAGTATAACTGAAGCTTCATGAATTAGAGAAAATGGAAAGGGTGCATGTAGGAAGGAAAAGAAAGACAAGGTGGAGGTTAAAGGCAAGTCTCAGGTTTTATTGGCATGGTGATTAATTTTATGCCAACATGGTGGGGCCACAGTGCCCAGATATGTGGTCAAACGTTATTCTGGATGTTTCTGTAAGAGTGCTTTGGATGAGACTAACATTTAAATAAGTGGACTTTGAGGAAAGCAGTTTGCCCTTTATAAAGTGGGTGGGCCTCATCCATCAGTGGATGTTCTAAATAGAACAAAAGACTGACCTTCCTGAGCAAGAGGGAATTCTAGCAGCAGGTGTGAACTGCAGATTTGGGACTTGCCAGTCTCTATATTCAGAAATTCCTTAAATAAAGCTATATACAGACATACACACATGCATCCTATTGGTTTTGTTTCTCTGGAAAACCCTAACTATCACAAGCAGGCTGTGGTCATCAAGCTACACAGGGAGGGACATGAAGCTGGTGAACAAAAAACAGGGATATAGCAGCAAGCCAAACTGCAGCTCTATTAGGCAAGGATTTGAACGCTGACCTTGCTCTTGGCCTCATCTTAATTTCCCACCATTAGTTTCCCTTTGTCTACTTTTCTTATTTTTAATTGAATTCATCTCATTATATTTTATGCATTATTATATATGTCACCTTATGTCCTTTCTGGGACACATTAGAAGTATAAATAAATAGATTCTCATCATTGGGAGCAATTATGTAAGACTAGATTTAGACTCTCTACAAATAAAGAAGAGACATATGAATTACGCAAATCTAAGAAAAAATAATGAAGAGATATAGATGATAAATGACATAAAATTTAAAAGACGTGCAGTAGAAATCCAAGTGTGTATGCAAGGGAAAGTAGTTTAGTCATAGGATAGAAAGTATTGAGATTAATCAAGAGGCTAAAACATCAAACCACAGAGATATAAGCAAGAAGCAAAAACTCTTCGTTTAAAAAAAAAAAAAAAAGGTTTACAAATCAGAGAAAATGCATTTTGTGTTAGTATGCCCACCTAAATTTTTTGAACATTACTTAATTAAAATATTTTCTGATGCAAGAAAATTAAAAGGTTCAAGAATGAAGACGTACGAGGTCATGAAAACATAACGCTGTGTTCTCTCTGTATGTATGTACAAAGACTATAGAGTAAGACTTCTTACTCTAAAAAAAGTCTGAACTAATAAAAATTCAGGTGTACTTTTGCTCTATGTCAATAAGATGAGTTGATGGCATTTTTGACTTTACCTAAGATTATAGCAAAGCACTAATAAATTGAAGAACAATCAACAGTTAACTTAGACTTTCACACCACAAAAGCAGAGTAAGAATGAGAGGACTCCACCCCAGCTACCCACACAAGAACCTGGCCAAGGTAAAAATCCGACTCTGTTGTGGCCTAAGACACACGGTTTGATTTTTACACTGGCCAGGTTCTTGTGTGGGTAGCTGGGGTGGAGCTACCCACACAACAGGAACAACATTGAGAGGAAGCCCAAAGATTTCAGGGAGAAGCATTCTTCAACTTGTTACCCATTTTTCCTAAACAGAAAGTGTCCTTCAGTCTCATGCTTTTGCTTATCCCTGTTGTATTTACAAAAATCAGACCATGAAGTGATGATGCTGTGGTGGCAGCACAAAAAAACTATGCTGGAGTTTTGAAGCATTGATAGCATTTCCTTCAAATTGTCACTAAAATATCATTTGAAGAAAATAAGGTAGAGCTGTAAAAACCAGAATATGCTTTTCTCTTAGTGTCTTACTATACAAACAGAAATATACCCAAGTTCCTCTGGAACTCATGAGAGGTCTTCACGATTGAGCCAGAGGGCTGCTGTGTTTAGAAAACCAAAACCTACACACAGTGATCATTGATTTAAATGTCACTTCTAAACTCTCAAGCAAAAACTTTAAAAAGGTCATACATCTGGACCATTGTCCAGCACCCACTTTATGAAATACCTTCCCCCTATACCTTGAGGTGTACAAAATCTGTGACTTAGTTTGCATTTTATAAACAATAGTTTTACTTATTAACATAGACAGAAAAGACATTTGGGTACCACGTATAAAGTTCTATGCATCTTTACGAACGATTGGAACCTGTTAAAGAATACTTTTCTCAGAACATATCTTACTTCTTAAAGTTAAAACTAGTTAGAAGATAACGTGTATTTAACTCAGCTCAACAGTGAGGTCAAAAACAGGAAGAGGTCTTTAAAAACACTGTTAATGTAATGTCAACACAGGATAAAAATTAATGTAACAGAAAGGAAAGTTTTTTCTAATAAGAAACATCTATATGATTAAAAAAATGCACAATTAAAATGCTGTTTTGAGGGCTTAAAAATCCATGGCTTTTACTCTTTAATATTTTTATTAATCTAATAAATACAATCAGTTAAACAATCAAAGAGTAGTAAAAGGTTATGACAAAACCCAGCAATTCCCTTTCCATTTCTGTTCACCCCAGCCCTGCTGCCCAAAAGCAACAACTTCTAAATCTTTTTGGTTGTTCTATTTACTTCTGTATTTCTAAGTTTAATCTCTTATCTTTTCTATTATATATTAATTAGAAGACTGCCTGTCTGTGGTCTCTTTACTTATTTTTTCTCTTTCTCTTATATTTGGAGATTTTTCCTCAAATATCTGATGACTCTGGCTATCTATTCTTTTCTTTTGAATGTTTTCTCATTGATTCAAATCATTTTGTTTGCTCTTCTTTTTATTATACTTTAAGTTCTAGGGTACACATGTACAACATGCAGGTTTGTTACACAGGTATACATGTGCCATGTTGGTTTGCTGCCCCCATCAACTCATAATTTAGGTATTTCTCCTAACGTTATCCCTCCCCCAGCCCTCTATCCCCCAACAGGCCCCAGTGTGTGATGTTCCCCTCCCTGTGTCCATGTGTTCTCATTGTTCAACTCCCACTTGTGAGTGAGAATACGCAGTGTTTGATTTTCTGTCCTTGTGATATTTTGCTGAGAATGATGGTTTCCAGCTTCATCCATGTCCCTACAAAGGACATGAACTCATTCTTTTTTACGGCTGCATAGTATTCCATGGTGTATATGTGCCACATTTTCTTTATCCACTCTATCATTGAGGGACATTTGGGTTGGTTCCAAGTTTTTGCTATTGTGAATACTGCTGCAATAAACATACGTGTGCATGTGTCTTTATAGTAGCATGATTTATAATCCTTTGGGTATATACCCAGTAATGGGATGGCTGGGTCAAATGGTATTTCTAGTTCTAGATCCTTGAAGAATCACCACACTGTCTTCCACGATGGTTGAACTAATTTACACTCCCACCAACAGTGTAAAAGCGCTCCTATTTCTCCACATCCTCTTCAGCATCTGTTGTTTCCTGACTTTTTAATGATTGCCATTCTAACTGGTGTGAGATGGTATCTCATTGTGGTTTTGATTTGTATTTCTCTGATGACCAGTGATGATGAGCATTTTTTCATATGTCTGTTGGCTGCATAAATGTCTTCTTTTGAGAAGTGTCTCTTCATATCCTTTGCCCACTTTTTGATGGCATTGTTTTTTTCTTGCAAATTTTTTTAAGTTCTTTGTAAATTCTGGATATTAGCCCTTTGTCAGATGGATAGATTACAAATATTTTCTCCCATTCCATAGGTTGCCTGTTCACCCTGATAGTAGTTTCCTTTGCTGTGCAGAAGCTCTTTAGTTTAATTAGATCCTATTTGTCAATTTTGGCTTTTGTTGCCATTGCTTTTGGTGTTTTAGTCATGAAGTCTTTGCCCACGCCTATGTCTTGAATGGTATTGCCTGAGTTTTCTTCTAGGGTTTTTTACAGTTTTAGGTCTTACATTTAAGTCTGTAATTCATCTCGAGTTAATTTTTGTATGAGGTGTAAGGAAGGGATCGAGTTTCAGCTTTCTACATATAGCTATCCTTGGCTATCTATTCTTATAAAGAGGCACTAAGAAGTAATTGGAAGCTCTGGGAGGAAAGTAGGTGGAAAGAAAAGAGCTAATCATTTTGTAGTGAAAATATAAAAGCCTCCAGCAGTATTTTTTTTTCTCCAGAACTATTCATTATCTATTTGGGAAAAAAAAGCCCTTGAATCTCCTGCCCAGCTGGAGACCAAGTTCCCATAAAGAAATGGGGGCAGTTGATGGATTAGAGCCCTCAGTCAGTAGCTCACTTGCTCACTTTCGAGAAACCCCATTATTTCCAGCCCCAGTCAATTATCTGCCTTTGAAAGTTTTAAATAACAGGGGGAGATGCTTAAGGCATAAAAAACAAAACAGTGAGTATTCAAAATTATATATGCAATATGATTTAACTACATTAAAATATGCATAAAATAGCTAGAAAGAAATACACCAAAATTTTGAGTATTTATGGTTACTTCTAAGTGGTGGAATAAAATGTAATTATATCCTTAATACCATTGTTTATTTTCCAAGAGTTCCACAAGGCATACACACTAATTTAAATATGTGGGAAAAAAATACTTGATTTTTAAAGAAACGTATCAGGATGCCAGCAAGAAAATCCACAGAAGTGAATGTTAGTATGAGAGCAAAAGAGTTTTTCTGATCCTAGCTTAAAAGATTTTAATACTTGATGTACACATTAATATTTTTAAAATATGAGTAAGATATTAAGAAATATCCTATTAATATATTGAAATGTTGAAATGGCCACTTGTATATCAGAATCCAGCTGTACAACACTACTAAGAACTTTGAAGCCATCCATGAATCCTGTCTCAGTTCCATTCTCCATTCACCTGAATTTGGTATTTGTCATTAGCTTTTCATTAATTTTATCACTTATGTGTATCTTTAAATAGCCTGTGGTCTAGCTTTGCATCTTTTGAATTTTATACAAATGGAACCACATTGTATGTATTGTTCTGCAGGTTATTTTATCTTCGGTCAATGTCTGTGATATTCATCCATATTAATTTTCCCAGTTGTATAATTTATATACACATAACATGAGTCTATGGTATTTTATTAATATACCAGAATGTATCTATTCTTCCATTTATTAAACTTGGGTTGCTTTTAGATTTTGTCATTACAAATGATTTTACCTCTTCTTTTCTAATCTTTGTATTTCTAATTCTTTATCTTGCCTAAACTTACTGGCTTAGCATCTCTAATACAATATTGAATAATAGTAGTGATACTGAACATCCTTATCTTGTTTCTGCCTGCTAATTTCTCTTTTTCCTTTTCTTCAGTTTGTTTGGTTGTCTTGTAAAATTTCTTTTTTTTTTTTTTTTTTTTTGAGACGGAGTCTCGCTCTGTCGCCCGGGCTGGAGTGCAGTGGCCGGATCTCAGCTCACTGCAAGCTCCGCCCCCCGGGTTTATGCCATTCTCCTGCCTCAGCCTCCCGAGTAGCTGGGACTACAGGCGCCCGCCACCTCGCCCGGCTAGTTTTTTGTATTTTTTAGTAGAGACGGGGTTTCACCGTGTTCGCCAGGATGGTCTCGATCTCCTGACCTCGTGATCCGCCCGTCTCGGCCTCCCAAAGTGCTGGGATTACAGGCTTGAGCCACCGCGCCCGGCCGTAAAATTTCTTGATTGAGAAATAGTTTTCATTTTTTCTTATTTATCAGTATAAATATTTAAGCCCTTAAGAAAACACCGCATTAGTTATGTCTCATAGGGTGTAGTAGGTATTGTTTATCAGTATTTCCTAGATATGAGTAATTTTGGTTTATATTTCCTCTTTGATCCAAGACTGGGCTAAGACAAACAGCTGTTTTAATTTATAAGATGTTGGAGTTTTTAGTTTTTTATTTGCTTGTTCATTTTTGTCTTACTGTATTATGATTAGGGAATATTGTCAGTATAATTTCTGTTTTTTAAAATTTCTTATGGAGTTTGTAATTTAGAAAAGAATTTTGTCAATTTTTATGAATGTCCCTAGGTACTGTGAAGGGTTGTCTCTATTTTCAGGGTTCAGGGTTCAAAATATATGTAATTTAGAGATACTTTGTTACTCATGTTATTTAGGTCTTCTACATCTTTAATATGTTTCCTCCGACTTGCTCTGTCAGGGACTAAGTGAAATAAATCAACAACTGCAAGTGTGCATCAGTCTTGTTCCTCCAGTGGATTTTTTTCTCCTTGTGAATATAGTTATGTACTTTGGTCCAATGATATTTACACCTTTTTACATTAACATTTTAAGTACCCTTCTTTTTCTTGTGTTACGCTTTTAGATGTGAATTCCATGATAGCTGATATGAGTATCATAACTCCTTCATTTTTTTAAGTTTGTACTTGCCTGGTATAGCTATCATTTTTCACTTTCTGAAGCATTTTGTCTTAGAGGTATCTCTTTTATATAGCATCTATTTCTTTATGGTCCCACTTGAAATATTGTAAAAGTATGTTATGATACTTTTATTTATTGATATGTATGTCATTTTTTATTGATTGATAGAATGGGTATGTTTGCTATGGCTTTATCATATGGTTCTTGTTGTTTTCTAAATTTGTACTTTAAAGTCTCTCACTTTAGCTTGGTTTATATTTCTAGTCTACTGATTACCTTTACTATATTGTATTTAACACGTTCATTCTCCATTTCTTTAGACAGTGTCCATGCGTTTCCTCTAAAACCAATGGGAAATTAGCATACTTTCACTTCCTGCCCTGTAACTCTGGCCACAGGTAAGAAGCCAAGCTTTATGGTTATTATATTCTTTCTTTGGTTTATCAAGACATTCTGCTTTCTTCTCCACTTTCATTTTTAGTCCATCAAATTGTAAAAACACATACACTATTTGAACGAGCAGTTCTTCAATTACCAGCTGCTGATTTTTTGACGCCCAAAATGTGCTTGTTTGTGAAATACCCACATAATTAATATATTGTAGACATAATGAAATTACACAAAAACAGAGCTTTCGAAATGATAAAAATGTTTTCTTACCTTTCTTCACTGAATCACACATACCCCCTGGGGTATAGACTCTAAATTGAATACACAAATTTAGATGAACAGTCCTCAATCTTTTTAGAATTGTGTATCCTCTGAGAGTCAGATTAACATAATTCACTCTCAGACAGAAATGTTCACATTTTCTCAGGCAACTCACAGTTCAGAGACAGCCAGGGAACTCGGATGCTAAGCACCGTACTTCAGACATTCAACATTACTGGAACTGTAGACATTGCCAACTTCAGAATCTCCCAGTCATAAAGTGAGACATGAAACACGGTGGAGACATTTGACAAGACATAAACAGCATAGTCAAATTAGCCATGCTTGATTAAATATGTAACGACTCATTTAGATAATCTGTCCAACAACAGCAGAGTTCAACAAGAGCCAGATTTCAGATAATTCTCTCATTTCACTCCTTCTTTGCCTCTCCTCTTTTTCTGTCCTGTCCTCCACCTCTTCTCTCTCGTTTCTCCTTCCTCCTCCCAGGACTTTTTATTCTCCCTCCTTCTTCCTCGCTTTACTTTACTTTCTCCTCCTCCGTTCCTCACCAAAAAACAAACAAAAAGCCCCTGCAGATTAGATTTTCTGCTCCACCTACCGGTTCTTTCAAGAATGTCATATTCTTGAGAAACTGGAGACATTACCTGGTATGTTAATGGAAATAATTTTATCATCTAAATTTTAGTATCTGAGAAGACCTTGATAATTTATAGACTAGGATCATTTTTAAATGTTAATTTAAATCCCAATTTATCAAACATATTAACATAGAGTATAGATCATGTTAACATCTTGTATTAGAAACAACCATTGTAATATTTGAGCCCTTATTACAATCACATCCCACTTGTCTCTTTCAATTTCCTTCCTCCTATTCTATTCAGATAGCTGCTTCTCAGCTGTCTTTCCTGATACCTCAGCCTGTGTGCATTTCTCTGTCCCCAGTTCGGTCTCTGATGCTCTTTTATTGCACTGCAGGCACTTCCTTGGGTGGCTTACCTTCTTCCACTTCTTCAATTATTACTTTTACAAAATTGGTAGACTTATGTTTCTGGACTGAGCTCTCCTAAGTTCACATCTCTCAATACCGGTACAGGTAGCTTGCAAGCATTTCAAGCACCTCAAAACTGCTCTTTTCATTTCTGTTAATGACATTTCATCTGTTTCAATTATCTATTGCTGTTTAACAAACCACTCCAAGCTTAATGACATGTAACAGCAACCATTTTATCATGCTCACAGATTGCACAAGTCAGGAATTCTGATAGGGCACAGCAGGGATGGCTTGTCTTTGCTCCACACACAAGGGCACGTCAGCTGAAGACTGCTTCTTGCTGTTTGGGGAGATACCATATCTCCCACACATTACTAAGATGAACAGTGGGGGTGGGTGGCAGAGAAGTAAAGATGAAAGTAGCTCCTTATTCTTTGCTTCTTAGAAATACATTACTTTTAAGCACCACACTCACGCTGAATAGTATATAAGATCAAGTACACATTAAAAACAAAAAGTACTTTCAGCAGAATTTGTATTGAAGTAGTTTTGTTGTTGTTGTTGTTGTTGTTTTCTTGTTTTTTTGAGACAGAGTTTTGCGCTGTCGCGCAGGCTGGAGTGCAGTGGCACGATCTTGGCTCACTGCAATCCCTGCCTCCCAGGTTCAAGTGATTCTCCTGCCTTAGCCTCCTGAGCTGGGATTACAGGTGCCCATCACCATGCCTCGCTAATTTTTGTATTTTTAGTAGAGATGGGGTTTCACCATGTTGGCCAGGCTAGTCTCAACCTCCTGACCTCAGTTGATCCACCCACCTCAGCCTCCCAAAGTGCTGTTGTGCCCGGCCTGTATTGAGGTGGTATTAATTTAAATGTTCTTTGAGGACATCTGAACTAGTTATTTTTAATAAACTACAGTTTGAACGACAAGAAGCTGCTGAATTTGCATACTATACTAATGGTTAGAAGAATGTCAAGCAGCAGATGTGGAACAGATTCTAAAAGCCTGTCTGCCTCATCAAGTCAGAAAATGGAAGCAACCTTGACCAGATCTGAGCATAGATAAATTGCTATAAAGACTTTTATTTATGAAAGCATTATTCACTTGCTATTACGTAAGAGGCATTCAGCCAGTACAGCTTTGTGAACTTTGATACCTCTCAACCATCTCATAAGAAAACACATCCACGACAGAGTCAATGTTGCAACTCTAAATGACTGCAAAGTCAACTTACTTTCCTAAGTGGCTGTATTTGCATCAACCCATTGAAACCATGATGGGTTAGATTATGACAAATTTTATGTTCAAACACATTTTGAAATATGAAGG
This sequence comes from Macaca nemestrina, assembly GCF_043159975.1. Lineage (NCBI taxonomy): Eukaryota > Metazoa > Chordata > Mammalia > Primates > Cercopithecidae > Macaca > Macaca nemestrina. Next base: position 185,096,516 of record NC_092126.1, on the reverse strand, counting down.
GATTAACAGTAAAAGGATTATTGACAATACTGATTGAATGAGCTTAACATCTAGAATAGAGCTGGCTACACTGATTGGAAGAGGAAATGCAGTTCAACTAACTTGCTCTGCTGGTATATGTATATGTTAGTGAATATCCAGTATAAAACCACTTGTAGGCCGGGCATGGTGATTCATCCCTGTAATTCCAGCACTTTGGGAGGCCAAGGCAGGTGGATCACCTGAGATCAGGATTTCAAGAGCAGCCTGGCCAACGTGGTGAAACCTTGTCTCTACTTAAAAAAAATACAAAAATTAGCCGGGTGTGCTGGCCCATGCCCGTAATCCCAGCTACTCGGGAGGCTGAGGCAAGAGAATCGCTTGAACCCAGGAGGTGGAGGTTGCAGTGAGTCAGGATCGCACCATTGCACTCCAGCCTGGACGACAAGAGTGAAACTCTATCTCAAAAAAAAAAGAAAAAAACATAAAAACACTTCTAGAAACAGGTCTGTGAGTACATTAGTCTGTTTTCATGCTGCTATAAAGAACTGCCTGAGACTGAATAATTTATAAAGAGGTTTAATTGACTCATAGTTCAGCATGGCTGGGGAGGCCTCAGGAAACTTACAATCATGGCAGAAGGCAAAAGGGAAGCAAGGCACCTTCTTCACAAGGCAGCAGGAAGGAGAAGTGCCGAGCAAAGGAGGGAAGAGCCCCTTACAAAACTATCAGATCCTGTGAGAACTTTCTCACTACCACGAGAACAGCACAGGGGTGATTTACCCCCATGATACAATTACCTCCACATGGTCTCTCCCTTGACACCTGGGGATTTGGGGGATTACAATTCACGTTAAGATTTGGGTGGGGACACAAACCCTAACCATATCAGTGAGGTTTTATGTTGTATAACTTATGACTTGATTTCAGGTAACAAAACAAGGGAATTTAGTCAAGCCATTTACAAAAGTCTAAGCGTCACTAACTTAAATGTGCTAATTTAGGTTTATTATGAAATTGGATTGTTATGTATGCTTCTTTGGGAAGAAAGATGAAATTTTAAAATGTGGGATTTCAAATATATAACTTATACTTGTGGCAGGAATAACACAATACATTCTTGAAAACAATTTCTAAATGAGCTTTTAGAGATACTGGGAACTTCTGTTTTCACAGGCTAGGAATAAGACAGTTATACAGACAGTTAAACAACAATAAGCTTGATACTACAATATACTGCAAAACAGTGTTGGAAAACAAAGATTAACAGATCATTCATTAGGTAGCAGGTACTATAAATAAGGAAAGACCCACCTTCAATATTTTGTAGTAAGTGGGATGTGGATTGAATGACTGTAAATAGAATATGTTGAGAGCAATACTAAAAAATGTGCTGAAAGGGCAGAAGAGATTGACTCCAAGGAACGTTTCTTGAAGAAGATTTAAATTGGGCATGGAAGGATGAACAGGCACATAAGACATTCCAAGCAGAGATAGCAGCAGCCTGAGAAAAGGCCAGAGCAGGTATAATTTGGGGTAAGTTCAGAAAAGTGGTGAGTGACAAATGCACAGAGTATATGGTCTGAGACTGAAGTGCACAGAGAAATGTGGAAGATAAGGCTGAAACATGAGGTAGGGGTTAAATGGTGGATTGCTTGAAAGTATTAGCTTTATTAAAGTATTATTCACATATACAATAAAATTCCATGATTTTAAGTTCAGTGAATTTTGATAAATGTATATAAAGTCTAGTAACCATCACCACAATCAAGATGTAAAACATTTACATCATCTCAAAATACTTTTGTTCCCTTTCACAAATCTGCATCCCCTGGCCCCTGACGTCCATTGATCTGCTTTCTGTCATTAAAGCTTTGCTTTTTCTAGGTTTTCTTATAATGTAGTCATATAGTAACTACTTTTATGTGTGGCTTTCACTTGGCATAATGCTTTTGACGTTCATCCATGTTACTGTCATTAGCAACAGTTATTCCTTTTCATTGCTTAGTATTTTAATATATGCATATATCACAAGTTGTTTATCTGCTCACCTGCTGTTAGCCATTTGGGCTGTTTCTAATTTTCAACCATTGAATAAAGCTGCTGTGAAAACTGAGAACAAAACTTGCATTTTTCTTGAGTAAAATACCTAGGAATCAGGAACTCTGGCATTAGTATAGTTGAGCCTTGAACACAGGTTTGAACTGCACAGTTTTGCTTCTTCGCAGATTTTCTTCCACCTCTGCCACCCTTTAGAGAGCAAGACCTACTCTTCTTCTTACCACTCCCACTAAGCCTACCCAACATGAAGTCAATGAGGATGAAGACCTTTACGATCATTCACTTCCACCTAATGAATAGCAAATATATCTTCTTTCTTATGATTTCCTTAATAACATTTTCATTTTTTTAGCTTGTAAGAAGAGTATATAATACATATAACACAAAACATGTGTGAATTGACTATGTTATTGGTCAGGCTACCAGTCAACAGTAGGCTAATAGTGATTAACTTTTGGGAGAGTCAAAAGTTATACAAGCATTTGAAACCGCGTGCAGTAAGGAGGAGTTGGGGCCCCTCGCCCTAATGTTGTTCAAGGATCAACTGTACTAAGAAATATTTGCATTTTCCTATATTATCCTGGCAACAAAAAATATAAATATTTCTTAGTCTTATTTCTTTTTTTTTTTTTTTTTTTTTGAGACGGAGTCTCGCTCTGTCGCCCAGGCTGGAGTGCAGTGGCCGGATCTCAGCTCACTGCAAGCTCCGCCTCCCGGGTTCACGCCATTCTCCTGCCTCAGCCTCCCGAGTAGCTGGGACTACAGGCGCCCACCACCTCGCCCGGCTATTTTTTTGTATTTTTTTAGTAGAGACGGGGTTTCACCGTGTTAGCCAGGATGGTCTCGATCTTCTGACCTCGTGATCCACCCGTCTCGGCCTCCCAAAGTGCTGGGATTACAGGCTTGAGCCACCGCGCCTGGCTAGTCTTATTTCGTAATAAAATTTATTAGATGTGTTATAAGACAGTTGAAGAATTCATACATTTTCCAGCCCTAAAAAGGCCACACACAATCACATACATTCAATGTGTTCCAAGATAATGATATGTATGAGATGCTGTTCCTTATAAACTTTATTATGAAGCAAATAAAATAATACATTCATATTATTATATGAACAAAGAAGTCACACATTAAGAATCCTGTTGCGATTTTCTCTTAAGAGCAAAGAGCTGCAGAATCTCTAATATAAAAAAGAGGACATTTTCAATGTGTCCATTTTGCTAAGAAATGTGTGTATGAAATGCCTCCAAGTTTCTCATACTATATATATTTGCTTTAAAGAAGGAAATTACTTCTCATTTCATTTTCCAGATGAGAAACATTGCCTAAATTCATGGCATCCCTAGGATTATTCTTAGTCTCAACTTCCACATAGAGATGTCTGAAATAGAAAACTTCAAGTATCAGCATTCAGGGATATAAGCTTTCACACTCAAAAGGGCAGAGAATCCCAACATTAACAAATAATGGTTCCACAAAAATCAAAATTACAACTTACACATCTCTTAATAGTAACGTCACTTTAGAGTTTACAAACTACAGAAATAACTGAATTGTAACACATGCAGAGATTAAGAATATTTCAAGTGCTTCTAAATACCTATTATAAAAATATATATCTACTTGACACTATCATGTTCTCTGGAGAAAGATGTATAAAGACTAAGCAGAGACTTCAGCATTGACAAAGTAAATTTTTACCTTCAAGCTGCATTCTAAAATTACTCTGAAGAGCCAACGTCACTGAATTAATGAAAACAAAATGTATTCCACCACAGATTTTTATGGCAGAAATGAAAACTTTAAAAAACACATGAAACAAAAACAAGATGAGAAATTTCCTGATACATATAATACTATTTACATTCCCTTATCTCAATACTTGGAAACTCAATGTCCAATTTTGTAAACTAGTCATATAAAATGACACTACAAGTATAAATGAGGTGTCATCAATTGACTCTGACAATCTGCCATCTCACCATTCATCACTGACAGCATCCAAAACATGTTACCATCCGCCCACGAGGTGGGGTGCAGAGTGGAAAAGACTAAGGCACAGGTAACTGCCACACAGTGGCAAAGTGCCGGCCAGTGGCATGGGGAGCACACATCCTGTGCCCTCCAAACCCCCGCACGGCCACTCTGCCTGTATCAACACACCCAGTCCCTTGGATGGCGCAGAACTTCCAGAATTTCAGCTTCTTTGGAATTCTCTGAGGGTGAATGCATGTACTCCCATCTATGCGTGTCCAAAACAAAAGCAAAAAAAACATAAAAAATAATGACACATATACCTCTTTACTTAAATGAAAAATAAAATCCTAAGAATAAAAAAAAAAAAAAGCCTTATACTTCTTTGTCTCGACTGTGCCTGGTGTGCCTTGTACCAACTTGACCTTTAAGAAAACTATTTGCCAAAAAAATAGTTTCCTGATAACTCTTGGGTATGCTTTAGCTAATATTACTATCCCAGAGCCAAAATACACCTTTAACATAAACCAGGGTTTCATAAAGTATAGAACCTCAGGGGATCCTTGGGCAAACTTTCTTTAGCTTAATACTTATGCATACCTCTTTCCAGAGAAACAAATAGGCAGGGAAAGTCCATCTCACCTCCTAGCTACCATGACTCAGCCTGTATTCTCTCTCCCTCCAGTCTCTCCTTGCCCTCACAGAGCCGTGGCATTCACCATGTCACCGCTTAAAATATCCAATTTGATTTGCCTTATTTGACTGTGATTTTCTTATCAAATCAGCAAAGTCAAAACTAACACAGACCTACGTATGACATCTGCGGTGTTAACTTTCATATTCTGTGGGTGTTTGGGAATTGGGAGTGTAGGGATAACTACTAAAATGAGTTATCTTCTTACCGGGCAGTTAGAGGTAAAGACATCAAGATACTTTCAATTCTGGATCCTGGAGTGAAGAGGCCAAACTTTGTGCCCCGATCATACAGCAGATTAAATTCTACATACCTGCCATAAATACATCAAATAACATTAAGGGCCAGCTCAATAAAATCTTAAGACTAACCCATAACAAATATTTTAAAAGGGGTGGGTTTTTTCCCCCAGTTCCCATCAGTTGGAACTGGCACAGAGGACACCACCCTACAGCCCACTGAGAGCTCTCCATCTGGACAGGCAGAAATAAAAGGTTATTCTACCCACCGAACAATAGAATACAGAGTCTGACCCAACATAGAGCAGTCACAATACAAGGTTATGTTTTCCCATAAGTAAACAGAATTGACACAAAGCTGAGAAGTTTAAAGCACAACAATTAAGAAAAAAAATGCATTCCTTCTCAAGATAACCCAGCTCCGTCTGGCCTTCCTCATACTCTGGAATGTTTCAGAGACAAAGATTTCATTTCACTATCTGTAACTCACGAGTACTACTACCAAGATGGTGTAAAACTTCTATATCTGAAAGGCCAACTACAGCTAACAATAATCTATTAACAACGGACTATGATATTCTATATATTCCTCTTTCTTAAAGTAGTTAATTTCATTAATAAGCAGTCACATAATTCAGTCTCTTTGCAGATTAATAGCAATCATAATAAAAGGTAGTGTTGAGTTGCAGCGTTTTCATTTTTTTTTTTTTTAAATACCCTTAGCATCAACTAAAACTTGGTTCAGTATATTCACTGCCCTAGTCAGATCTGGACTCCATCCAGTTTAAAATCCTGCCTCTGCCTTTAACATAGGATGTAAAAAGGTCTCCCTCTCTGATTTCAAAAGGATAATTTCTACTACTCAAAAGAATTTAGACTGATTCATAATCTGAAAAGTTCAATAAACAGTGCCCCTTTCAGATCATTTATCTAATTCAGAAATTACTCCCTTGGTCTAAACTTCTCTCACATAGTCTTATTTACCTATTGGTTACTGTCTTGATGCCCATCTATAGCAAAATATTCTCTAGGTTCTCACAATAATTTTTTTTTTGAGATGGAGTCTCACTCTGTTGCCCAGGCTGGAGTGCAGTGGCGCAGTCTCGGTTCACTGCAATCTCTGCCTCCTGGGTTCACGCCATTCTCCTACCTCAGCCTCCCGAGTAGCTGGGACTACAGGCGCCTGCCACCACGCCTGGCTAATTTTTTGTATTTTTAGTAGAGACAGAGTTTCACCATGTTAGCCAGGATGGTCTTGATCTCCTGACCTCGCGATCCACCCACCTCAGCCTCCCAAAGTGCTGGGATTACAGGCCTGAGCCACCACGCCCAGCCCACAATACTTGAATTATTTAAAAGCACCTTTTGTATATGGAACTTGTCAAAAGCCCTGCAAAAGTGTAAAGAATTTTATCTATGCTCCCTTTCTAACTCTCACCATTTATCATTGACTTTTATGTACAAAGAACTATTTAATACCTTCTTATGTCTGTTTCAAAAAATAATTTAAGTGACTCTTCTGAATCCTTTTCTAAGACCATGGAAAAGAATTCTATCTTTTGGCTACCTTTTTCACCTGGTATTACGTTTCTGAAACATCTAAGGGATGGGTATGGTTCTCTAGTTTACATTGATGTATTTGAAAACCTATCACAGAGACCCTTGTAAAGAGTCCTAAATGAATTTTCTGTCAGATCCTTTCCTCTATTGAGCGAATGATGCCCCTCTCTTTACATTGGCCTCTCTACCTCCCACCAAGCTGCACTTAGATCTGATCTTTTAAAAAAAAAAAAAAAAATGTTTTTTAATAAAAAATGTCCATCTCCTTTTCCTGGTATAGATCTGATATTCTATATATTCCTCTTTCTTAAAGTAGTTAATTGCATTAATAAGTAGTTATCTAATTCAGTCTCTCTGCAGATTAATAGCAATCATAATAAAAGGTAGTGTTGAGTTGCAGCATTTTCTTTTCTTTTCTTTTCTTTTTAATAATTTCTCATCCTTTTCATACATCTGTCCTCTCTGGGGTGCCTATAAGTTAGGGACTTTAACCAATCCCTTCAATTTAACTAATGCCTACATTTTATCCTGTTTCCCTTTCCCAAAATACAACGAACAAATAAGTTAAAGGTCTTTAATTTCTGGTTTCCTATGAAAAGGATAACTGTAAGACTGACGTTCAAAGTCTGGGGGAGGATAGTAGTAACTGAGGGCAAGAAACTGGATGAGATTGCCAAATAAGAGACTGTACAGTCAAAAGGGAACGAGACTGACTGCTGAAAGGGAGACCCGTGTTTGGAGGGGGTGAAAACAGGGGAAGGTGGGTAACAGTAAGTGAAAAGGATAGATAACGGGTCATGACTGCAGTATTAGAAACCAAAGACAGTGTTGATAGCCCCAGAGAAGAGCTGGAGTTATCCTAGTCCCCAGAGTTTATCGCCATCTTAAGGCCCAGAGATAAGGGAGGCAGAAAGAAGCTGTCTTTGAAGAAGAGTCACACACCATACCATAGAAAATTAATCTAATACCCCACAGTTCTGCCTATCTCATGACACCAGACATGCAATGATACACACACAATGACTTTCAGAATGATCTGCCATCAAACGACGTATAAAAAACAAAGCAAACCATTACTCCTGTCTATGAAGTTTTAAAGGATTCACCTAACTAGTATTGACAAAATCTGCCAGCTTTGCCTATAAAATCTTGTGCAAAACTAGAATACTTTACTTTGCACAGAGTTCTAAATTGTCCTCTTAGGTATGTCATCCCCACTAAACTATGAGACTCTTTATGTCAGGTCCATGTTATGGCCACCTGGTAGCCAAGATAGTGCCTCATCACAGGGGCCGCAAAATAAATATCAAGTGAAAGAAGGAAAGAGTGGTAAAGGTATATTCAAGAAATTATGGAAACGAACAAAAAACATGTTCCAAAATAGATGTATTCTTTAAGAAATTTCTAAAAATTTACTCTCATGTTTTTCAAGTTAATAAATGGGAACCAGATAGCACAGGCAGTCATAAGAAAGGATATACGCAAATGTTTATCTTTAGACTTGAAACATTATTTAAGTTGACCTCTTTAAGGCAAAAGCTTTACCTCCTTAGTACCCAAAGCTTCTTTTGCCTAACACAGAATTAACATCAATGAGAAAATCCATTTTATAGCCATGTTTCAGTACTATACAGGCATTTAAGGTGGCAACAAGAAACTGATCGGGGCCAGCAGGCTGTGTAATTTGGAGTGGATTTACAAGTAGACCGTGGCGGGAGATAGTCTCAGAATGGACACCCCACTGAGCTCACTAGGCTCACTGCACAGAGCAGGGTGGTTAAGGTGAGTATCATGGTAAGAAGCACAAACCTGCTTCAACTGCTTAACCTTATGCACTACACAGACTACAAGTTTTGAAGTCATTTTGACCCAGTTCCACATCTGAGATCTTATATTTACCAGCTATGTCTCTTGGGCCACAGATTTAACTTTCTGAAAAAAGATGATTACACCTATCTTACAGGTTTGCTGAAAAACATCAGATACAAAATGCCTAATGGAGAGGCCGGCAGAATTTCTGAAATTATTTCCATTAAAATAACTTCTGTGAAATCTTTAAGATGAATGAAAAAAAGTGTGATTCCAAATTTACAAAGCCGCAAAGACATTAAATGAGGCTCACATCTTGACATAAGGCTGGAGGGTATTACTAAAAGACTAAGAGAAATCAGCAGAATTAAATTCGGCAAGTACTTACTACATGCCTACTATGAGTCTCTAACGTATAGATGAATTAAATAAACTTTGCTATAATTATACTATTACTTTACACAATGTCTTTTAATTCATTTACTATCCATCTAGCTCTGAAAAGAAATTAACACAACTATTACAAAGTATCGGACAACACAACACCTGCTATTATTAAGAGCTGCTCCACCTCCCCCAGCTACGCCATGAAAGAATTCATTCTCCAGTCACTTACCGTCCTCTTCTGAGCTGCTGCCACAGCTTCTCCTGGGGCGTGAATGAGTCATCACAGTGCTTTTTCACAAGGGGAATATAAGAAGGAACTACAGCCTTGGCACAGCTCTGTACAAAGCGAAACACCTCCTCCTTGGACGGAGAGTCAAGATCATCAAAAAAGATACCACCAATGCCGCGCCGCTCTCCACGATGGGCTATAAAGAAGTAATCATCACACCTGGAAAACACAGCCGCGCCAAACCAGGGATCAAATGGAAAAAAAGAGACGTGAAAATCAATGCGAGACTTTCAGGTTACAGCACTATCCTCAACTAATGTCAGGATAGTGTCCTAATTTGCTGTCCAACTATGAAAATGAAATGAGGATTTTAGACAGATTTTTTACAGATATCACCAAGGTAGAAAATGCTTATCTTTTTTTTTTTTTTTTTTTTTTGAGACGGAGTCTCGCTCTGTCGCCCAGGCTAGAGTGCAGTGGCACGATCTCGGCTCACCACAATCTCTGCCTCCCGGGTTCACGCCATTCTCCTGCCTCAGCCTCCCAAGTAGCTGGGACTACAGGCACCCACCACCACGCTTGGCTAATTGTTTGTATTTTTAGTACAGATGGAGTTTCACCGTGTTAGCCAGGATGGTCTCGATCTCCTGACCTCGTGATCCGCCAAACTCGGCCTCCCAAAGTGCTGGAGTGAGCCACGGCGCCCGCCGAAAATGCTTATCCTCTTATTTTCAAAGCAACCAGACAATCTCACACAAGTCTATGTAAACGATGTGAAACTCTAAGAACTTTAGTGAACAGAGAAACAGTCCAATATTGATACTGTATTTCTTGGAACAAGTTGCTGCCTTCAGAAGCACTGATGCTTTTGTAGGAGGCAGGAGGCCAGGAATCTTCCACTAACAATGACACCAACCATGGTGCAAAGCCAAGCTCTCTCGAGTGAGTTCTTTATTCACCAAAGGAAGGTACTATACACAATCAGGTCTCTTTCAGCAATAAAATTTGATGGTTCTATAGCATGAATGACAGAGGGAAAAGTTGGTGGAAAAAAAAGATCAGAGAATATTTTTTATTCTTTCATATGTCATATCAGACATATGAAAGCTTACCCTGTGAGGCAGCACATAAAACTATTAATCTGTTCTTGAGTCTTTTCCCCTCTATGGCTACTAGAACAGGTTTCCTAAGAAGCCATTTCCTAACTGTTAAACTCGTAAAATAGTTTATATCCTAAAAGTAGTTCTTTTGATAATCTCTGCATAAGGGTCCTTAAATAGAAAAACATGTTCAAACAAAAACTAAAAGCTATTTAAAAGGTCACCTTAAATACAGCTTCAATTGCTTAAACAACAACAACAACAGAACAACAGATGCAGATCCCTAGAACTGACACATCGGTAGAATTCACCTCAATCGTGACTTGTTGGCCTTCTTTATATGCACATTTTATTAACACAGTCTAAGAAAGTATATCCTGAGCAAGATTGTAAAGTCAGTTTTTAACCCAAATCATACCTTTTCAAAATCTCTCTTCAAAACATTATAAAATTAAGTAATCTACTTACTTCTTAGTCAGTGTTCCTTTGCTTATAACAGAATTGCTGAAACTGCGTAATTTATAAGTAAAAGGAACTTATTTCTTAAGTTATGGAAGCTGAGAAGTTCAAGTTTGAGGGGCTTCATCTAGTGTGAGCGTTCTTGCCGGTGGGGTCTCTGCAGAGTCCTGAGGCAGCACACATCACATGGTCGGGGGCTGAACGTGCTAGCTCAGGTCTCTTCTTATAAAGCCACCAGTCCCGCTCCCATGAATTTAACCCATTAATGCATGAATGGATTAATCCATCCATCAGGGCTTTGCCCAATCACCTCTTAAAGGGCCCAGCTCTTAATACTGCCAGATTGGGGGTTACATTTCGACATGAGTTTTGGAGGGGACAAATATTCAAACCCAAGCACTTATACTAAAAACTTCTTTTTAACTAGCTAGCATCCTAGATATTTTATTACCTAACACTGCTTAAAGTCATCTCAGTAATCGCTAGAAAAAAGAACCAAAAGAGAACTGTCTACTCTATTAGTCCTCCTGGAAGGATGCTAAGTTCTGAGAGAGTTTACAAGACAACTAGTATCTGCATGCATCCATGGCTGTATACTTTTCAGTAGTAATGTTACATCAAGAGGAGAATATTCAAATGTTTCATCTTTTCTGGCAATTTTAAAGCTGAACTCCACACTGTTGCATAAATGACATTAACATTCTACAACTATTAGCTCTAAAAACAAAGCAAAAAGACAAAAATTCTTTCTGTTCTTCCTTTTTCAAGAATGTCAATGAGCGCTAAGCAAAATTGAGTACTTTACTCATATTCCAAACAATTTGTGCCAAGATTCCATTTGATGATAACAAATATTCTGGGTCTTCTTCCAACTTTTGTTTGTTTTCTTATTTTATCATTAGAATTTCTTCAACAAATTCTCCAATTCCTCTTTCCCCTTGGCCAAAATCTCTGGTATGTGGGCATCTCCCTCTAGTGGTTCTCCAACCCTTCCCATGCCCTTACACATTCCCAAGTCAACATCAGGAACAATAATTCTCATCTGGAATGAGAATTTAACAACCCACTCTAGATTAAAAAGCCTCTCATTCTCAAGCATAGATCACCTTATAGTTTACAGTCTATCATTCTAAATCATTTGGAATAAAAAGATGTTACTACTCAATTTATATTATAATATTCCTAACTAAATAATTTAATACAACCACTTAAAACTAGTATTCTAATTCTTCTGATGAGTAAAGTAAGAAAAATAGTTCCATTTTCATAAGCAGAAGAGGGTATTTGGTGACATAATAGTTGCCTTCAGAAGGAATAGAATGTAATTTTGGGGTCATGAAAGTTCAGTAACTTTACCTACCATTTTTTAAATTTGGGGTAGAGCTCTGGACCATGCTGGTCACAAGCCTCCTTTAGAGTTCTGTGGAAATGGACAGCATCTTCTTGGTTCAAGTATGTTGGAGTGAGGTCACATCCACCACCAAACCACCACTGCTTGTTGCCTACCAAATCAAGACATGGGATTCTAATGCGGACTTTCGAGCTTCAGCATTACTGGCTAGATTAGAAAACTTAATTTAGC